>NC_134082.1:159942947-162442947 GCF_000715075.1 Nicotiana tabacum
GAGATGTTCCAGGATCGACTTGCCGACAATGCTCAAGCACTGGGATTAAAAAACCGGCGAATAGAGCAATTGTTCGTTGAAAGGGACAACATTCGAGGAAGGATTGATGAGATTGGGCACTACATCTACATGAGATGCCTAGCATGTGAGCAAATACCTCGGAAAACCCTCCTTGTTTCCATCATGGGCTGCGTCCACCGGATCATGAATGAGTTGAAGAGCTTGCAGAGAGACCTTACACCAAGGGCCGTGGAAAGGCCGAATGATGCCTCGCGGGCCCCTAAGTTGGAATGTTAATCTTTTGTTCGAGTCTTGTTTAATTGGCTTTGTTGTCTTCCCATATGTTGTTTTCTTTTCTTTTAATCAAGTCGGGTTAAGAACTTTGGAATCTGTACTATTGTTGTTCCTTGTTTGAAGTAATTTGTAATAGCAAATTTGGCGACGAATTAATTGATTCCAAAAGAATTAGTGTGTGTCTTTACTTTGTGGCAGAACTACGCCCGGTCTGATTCACGCGGGGACGTGATACGTAGGCAATCCACATAAGATTCGACCGCCATTAAAAAGAAAGAAGAAGAAAGAAAAAGAAGAAGAAAATATAAAAATAGAATAAAATACAGGGATTCCCAAAGTACTTTAAAGGGACAAATAAGCAAGCTGGGATGACGCATGTTGTTTGAAGCAAAGCATGTTAGAAACGGTTAACTGCCTAGGAGCATTGCATCCCCAATGTGCTATTATCAAATCTGTTAAAATCTAACGCTAACAAGTTTGTTGTTTTCCACAAATATCAGACAGTTAGTTGTTAAAGCATTCTGGCAATACACCCTTACCAAACCAGATCCAAAGGACCGGTAACAACGAGCATGACTACTTCAGAAAATAGTACCGAGGAAGAAAGGCCGTTGAGCCAGCTGTTAAAAGAAGCAATGGAGAAGATAGAAAGGATGGGACTAGAGATGAATGCAATGCAGTTAGCTCTAGCCAAAGCACAAAAGAGCCCTGAGCCACTGGGGCACATGCCGGAATACCCTCACTCCGGCCCTTTAACAAGCCTCCCAAATCATCGTTATCATCAGGAGAGAAGCCCCCATGATTCCCAAGCTCCACCACCCCATCAACCTCTCCCAACACCAAATGTTCCCACTTTTATGGGACCCACCTCAGCCACCCTGCAAAGATCAACCAGCGAGCCGTTGTTTCAGGCTCACGATACGCAATACTATCCCCCTGAGCCCACATTCCATGCACCAGAACCCCATACCTACAATCCGCACTTGGAGGTACCGGCAGAGATTGAAAAGCCGGTTAAGGTCCCAGAACAAGATGAGGTAATGAGGAAGTTCAAAAGCCTGGAGCAGTCCTTCAGGAACCTGCACGGATTGGGCAACCAGGTCAGCGTGGCCTACAAGGATCTATGCCCTTTCCCGGACGTCCAACTCCCGGCTGGGTTCAAGATGCCTAAGTTTGACTTGTACGAGGGGCACGGTAATCCCATGGCACAGTTGCGGGGCTTTTGTAGCAAAATGAGAGGGGCAGGCGGCAAAGATGAGCTACTGATAGCTTATTTGGGCCAAAGTTTGAGTGGATCGGCACTGGAATGGTATACCAGGCAGGATTCCAGCAGATGGTACACTTGGGATGATCTGGCGTAGGCTTTCGCAGGTCACTTTCAATACAATCTCGAGATAGTCCCTGACCGTCTCACATTGCTGAGGACCGGAAAGAAGCCTGGGGAAAGTTTTCGTGAGTTTAGTTTCCGCTGGAGAGAACAAGCGGCCAGAGTTGATCCTCCTATGAGAGAGGAAGAAATGGTGGACTACTTCTTGCAAACACTAGATCCAACTTACTTTGGTCACTTGGTGACGACGGTTGGGAAATCCTTCAATGAAGTAGTAAAGATAGGGGTCATGATAGAGGAGGGTCTGAGGTCTGACAAAATCCTGAATTACTCAGCGCTCAAGGCAACGACCCAGGCTATTCAGAGCGACACGGGAGGTGCCCTGGGAAGGAGGAAGAAAGAAGAAATTGCCACGATTGAGGCAAGCAGTTGGTCCAGGTCCGGCAAACCACACTACAACCAACCCAGACCTCACAGGCCAAACTACCCATACAACCCACCACAACACTACTATCCACCTCAAGAACCACACTTCTCCGTACACCAAGCCCAAACATACACTCAGCCTCCGGTTCGCCCGCAATGGCGCGCGCCGGCTCCCCAGAACACATATGCACCACCACAAAACACCTATCCTCCACCAAGGGCATATAGAAACCCTCCAGGGGTAGGCTTTCGGGGAAATCAAGCTGCTAGGAAAGACAGGCTACAGGGACATAGAGCTTTTACTGAGTTGGGAGAAACCTACACCGCCTTGTTCCACAACTCGAGGGCCAAATCCTCCACCCCAAAATTTGGACCGATCAATAAGTTGTGAGTACTGCTCAGGGATGTTGGGGCATGATACCGAAAAGTGTTGGAAGTTAAGGCATGCAATACAAGATCTTATTGATGCCAATAAGATCGAAGTCCAGACGCCGGAGGAGCCCAACATCAACCAAAACCCATTGCCAGTACACCACGAAGCTCACATGATCGAGCTGGTATACGAGGGAGGGGAGCCAAAGAAGCCATCATAGACAGTGATGACAATTCAAACCGCTCCGAAATGAGGGTCGACCAGTGGAGGACCGGGGGTACAGTTGCAGGGGGAAGGTATCAAACCAGTGGTGATATTAGGAAAGAGTTCATCCACCGTAACAAAGAAACCAGAGCCAGCCAAATTGGTAAAATCAGGGACACCGCCCACACCTGTGGTTGTCGTAAAAGGGGTCTACAGAGGGCTGGTCACCATAAAGCCGGTAGTCCAATTGCCGATGACTGATAGCAAGGCCGTGCCCTGGAAGTATGAAAAGGTAGTGGTAATGCACAAGGGAAAGCAAGTGGAGGAGGATAGTTGTGAGGCGCAGGGATTGACTCGATCGGGACGGTGTTTCGCTCCAGTGGAGTTGAGAAGACCCAACCCAGTCGCAACAAAGAAACCTGTGTCAGAAGAAGAAGCTGCGGAATTCTTGAGGAAGATGAAAGTGCAGGACTACTCCGTGGTCGAACAGTTGAAGAAAACCCCAGCCCAGATCTCGCTGCTATCATTACTAATCCATTCGGATGAAAATCGTCGGGCCCTGATGAAGATACTGAATGAAGCTCATGTGCCCAACGAGATTTCTGTAAATCACCTGGAAACGATTGCCAACAAAATTTTCGAGGTGAACAGGGTAACATTCTCAGATGATGATCTGCCAGTGGAGGGCACAGAGCATAATAAAGCTCTCTACCTAACTGTCAAATGTGAAGATTCGGTAGTTACTCGGGCATTGGTGGATAACGGTTCAAGTGCCAATATTTGTCCATTATCCACCCTGAACCAGTTAAAGATCGACAACGGAAGAATCCACAAGAATAGCATTTGCGTCCGAGGATTTAACGGAAATGGAACAACCACCGTGGGAGATATTGTACTCAAATTGACCATTGGTCCAGTCCAGTTTACCATGGAGTTCCAGGTATTAGATGTCGCGGTATCTTATAACCTTCTGTTGGGACGACCATGGATCCACGCAGCTAAAGCAGTGCCTTCTACCTTGCATCAAATGGTCAAGTTCGAGTGGGATAGACAAGAGGTCGTACTGCACGGCAAGGACACTGCGTGCACCATGGGTGGCGCCATTGTGCCCTTCATAGAGACCAATGATGACAAGGGTCCCTGGGTTTACCAGGTTTTCAATGCAATATCGGCAAACAAGGTTTCTAAGGGTGAGATCATTCATCACCCTAGGGTAGCCTCGGCAACGGTCATGATGGTTTCGAAAATGCTGGGTAATGGGTTTGTGCCCGGAAAAGGCCTGGGAGTTGAGCTTCAGGGGATTGTTCAACCTGTCTCCTTGCCCAAGAATTTGGAGACCTTTGGATTGGGGTTCAAACCAACTGCGGCAGACGTAAAGCGAGCGCGGAAAATGAAGAAGAAAGTTTGGTTTCTTCCCAAACCTGTTCCACGTCTCTCAAGATCTTTTGTTAGAGCAAGTGACAAGGGGTCACCAGTCCCAAAGATTCTCGGACCATTGATTGGGATGGATGGGGACTTGAATCAGAGTTTCGAGAGGCTATTCGTTGATATCAATATGGTAGAAGTCGGAGAGAGTTCCAGCGGAGCGGACATACAGTTTGTGGGGCCTGAGGCCAAAACCAACAATTGGACGGTTACTCCTCTTCCTATCCGGGGGGAGTCCTGGTAGTGGGCTTTGATTTTTGCTTTTTTGATTCGGATTATTCCAGGGTGTAATCCAATTTTTATTTTTTGTTGTAATAGTGTGAACCCTGTTATCCCGCAATTTCAATAAAATTCTTTTCTTTTGTCTCGTTTTAATTTTGTTTTGTTCTTTTTCTTTCTGAACAATTCTCTTTTTACTGGTTCTAATGACATGGCATGCAGAGCGGATCTTCGACCTAGTCTAATAAATCAATCCGACTCCAACTTAAGGATACAAGAGGTCAAGTGTGACGATGAGTCTGAATATGACGGGGATGAAGCCTTCGAAGAAATAAATCGAGAACTGTGCCAATTTGAAGAGAAACCCAAGCCTAATCTGAATGACACGGAGGCTGTGAATCTAGGAGACGCGGATAATGTCACAGAAACCAAAATCAGCATCCACATTGAGCCAAACGTCAGGGAAGAATTGATCAAAACCCTCGTGGAATTCAAAGATGTTTTTGCATGGTCATATGATGATATGCCGGGATTAAGCACCAATCTAGTGGTTCACAAATTGCCCACTGACCCGGCATACCCTCCGGTCAAGCAAAAGCTAAGGAAATTTAAAACAGAGATGAGTGTAAAGATCAAAGAAGAGGTGATTAAGCAGCTGCAGGCGAAGGTCATTCGGGTCACTCGATATCCCGAGTGGTTGGCCAATGTGGTACCAGTGCCGAAGAAGGACGGGAAAATCAGGGTGTGCGTTGACTACCGCAATCTCAACAAAGCAAGTCCTAAGGATAAATTTCCGTTGCCCAACATCCATATCCTGATCGATAATTGCGCTGGGCTCGAGATCGGATCCTTTGTGGACTGCTATGCAGGATATCATCAGATCTTAATGGACGAAGAAGATGCGGAAAAGACAGCTTTCATTACACCATGGGGAACTTACTGCTACCGAGTCATGCCATTCGGACTGAAGAATGCTGGGGCAACGTACATGCGAGCAATGACTACTGTGTTTCACGACATGATATACAAAGAAATTGAGGTGTACGTAGATGATGTGATCATAAAGCCTCGGCGACAGGGAGACCATGTAGCAGACCTAAGGAGATTTTTTCAAAGACTCTGAAGGTATGATATCAAGCTCAACCCGGCCAAATGCGCCTTTGGGGTTCCATCAGGAAAGCTATTAGGATTCATCGTCAGTCGATGGGGTATTGAATTAGATCCATCCAAGATCAAATCCATCCAAGACTTACCACCGCCAAAGAACAAAACAGAGGTGATGAGTCTATTGGGGAGACTCAATTACATCAGCAGGTTCATCGCTCAACTCACGACGACTTGTGAACCCATATTTCGGCTGCTGAAGAAAGACGCTGCGGTAGACTGGACGGCAGAGTGTCAAGAGGCTTTCGTCTAGATTAAAAAGTATCTGTCCAATCCACCTGTGTTGGTTCCACCTGAGCCAGGGAGGCCATTAATTCTTTATCTGACGGTCTTGGAGAATTCGTTTGGTTGCGTACTGGGGCAACACGATATCACAGGAAGGAAGGAGCAGACCATTTATTATCTTAGCAAGAAGTTCACAGTGTGTGAGGTCAAGTACACTCAACTCGAGAGGACATGTTGCGCCCTAACTTGGGTGGCTCAAAAGTTGAAGCACTACTTGTCCTCGTATACTACTTATCTCATCTCCCGTTTGGACCCATTAAAGTACATTTTCCAGAAACCCATGCCTACAGGGAGGTTAGCAAAATGGCAAATCTTGCTCACAGAGTTTGATATCGTCTACGTAACAAGGACGGCCATGAAAGCCCAAGCGTTGGCCGATCACTTGGCTGAGAATCCCGTTGATGAAGAATACGAGCTATTGAGGACATATTTCCCAGACAAGGAAGTAATGTACACAGGTGAGCTGGAATTACCCGAGGAACCAAGCTGGAAGCTTTTCTTTGATGGAGCCGCAAACGCGAAAGGGGTTGAAATAGGAGCAGTACTCATTTCTGAAACAGGACGTCACTATCCTGTTACAGCTCAACTACGCTTCTATTGAACCAATAATATGGCCGAGTACGAAGCCTGCATTTTGGGTCTGCGATTAGCTGCGGACATGGATGTCCAGGACGTTATGGTCTTGGGAGACTCGGACCTCTTGGTACATCAGATTCAGGGTGAGTGGGAAACACGATATTTGATACTCATACCATATCGACAATGCTTGCACGATCTGAGCATAATGAGGTTGCTGACGCATTGGCCACCTTAGCATCAATGTTGCACCATCCCGACAAAATGTATGTTGACCCGTTACACATTCAGGTTCGTGATCAGCATGCTTATTGCAACGCGGTAGAAGAGGAAGTAGATGGCGAGCCTTGGTTTCATGATATAAAGGAGTACCTCAAAATGGGGATATATCCGGAACAGGCCACGGAGACCAAAAAAGAGCCCTTCGGCGTTTGTCGAATGGTTTCTTCCTCAGTGGAGGAGTGTTGTACAGAAGAACCCCGGACTTGGGATTGTTAAGATGTATAAACGCCGGTCAAGCCACGACGGTTATGGCAGAGGAGCATGCGGGAGTTTGCTGGCCACATATGAGTGGATACGTATTGGCAAAGAAGATTCTTCGGGCAGGGTACTATTGGCTCACTATGGAACATAACTGTATCACTTTCGTGAGGAAATGCCATCAGTGTCAGATACATGGAGATCTGATTCATTCTCCACCAACAGAGTTACATACGATGTCAGCGCCCTAGCCATTTGTCGCATGGGGCATGGATGTCATTGGGCCTATCGAGCCGGTAGCGTCCAACGGCCATAGGTTCATTCTGGTGACCATCGACTACTTCACCAAATGGGTTGAGGCTAAAACCTTCAAGTCGGTAACTAAAAAGGCAGTGGTGGATTTTGTTCACTCCCATATCATCTGCAGATTTGGGGTCCCAAAAGTGATCATCACGGATAATGGTGCAAATCTTAACAGCAACCTGATGAGTGAGGTATGCCAACAATTCAAGATTACACACCGCAATTCCACCTCATATCGTCCCAAGGCGAATGGAGCGGTCGAAGCAGCCAATAAGAACATCAAGAAGATACTGCGGAAGATGGTGGAAGGATCTAGACAATGGCACAAGAAATTACCCTTTGCTTTGTTGGGTTATCGCACTACAGTCTGGACTTCCATAGGTGCAACTCCTTATTTGTTGGTATACGGAACCGAGGCAGTAATACCAGCGGAGGTCGAAATTTCGTCCCTCCGGATTGTCGTTGAAGCCGAGATTGATGATGATGAATGGGTCAAAGCTCGACTGGAACAGTTGAGCTTGATAGACGAAAAAATATTGGCAGCAGTGTGTCATGGTCAGCTGTATCAGAAAAGAATGGCAAGAGCATACAATAAGAAGGTGCTCCCCAGAAAATTTGAAGTAGGGTAGCAAGTATTGAAACGGATCCTCCCGCATCAGGTCGAAGCAAAAGGCAAGTTCGCCCAAAATTGGCAAGGGCCTTACATCGTGACCAGAGTGTTGTCCCATGGTGCTTTGTGTCTAACAGATATCGAGGGAAGGTGTGTCGACATGGCTATCAATTTTGATGCAGTCAAAAGATATTATGCGTGATTTCTTTGATTATGGTAGTTATTAGTTTGGTCGTGTGTATTTGGTACTTATTGGATGATGAAATGACGGAGGCAATTCTTTCTTCTATCCAAACACTTTTAACCTTTGCTTCCCCCTTTTTGAGCCTTAAGATATTTTTCTATACCCCTCTTTTGGAATCACTAATATGAAAAAAAAAATAAAAGAAAAATGAAAAAAGAGAGATAAAAATCACAAGAAAAACAAAAGCGGTAGGAACTACGTTTGACCTGATTGCTCAAGGAGGATACGTAGGTGCCTCACGGCTCAGTCATAGTGTGCATAATGCGCATAGCTCAACATAGTGTAAAAAATAAAATTCCCCAAGCAAGAGAACTGGGGCAGGAGTTCTGTTTTTGAATCTCCGAAAAGGGTTTGATTCCAAGAGTTGTAATATTTCACCCATCAAAGTTACGTTTTTTTTTTGACACACAAAACCAACATTGATATCCCAAAAGACCTCCCGATCAATATCCGAGAAGTGCCGAGTTAGGTCAATGGGAGCCGAGAATAATACGCTGATCCCCAGCAAAGAAGGGGATCATAAACGAGAAATGAAGTGATAGCCAGAAAGAATCTCCGAAAGAAAGAGTCATGTCGACAGCACCCCAATTTCCCGTTGAAGGGCAAAATGAGAGAGTCTTATCGGTGAAAACCTTTGCAGGCACCATAAGGCGACGAAAGATGAGAGAGATAAAATGAGAGAGTCTTATCGGTGAAAACCTTCACAGGCACCGTAAGGCGCCGGGAGCTGAGAGAAAAAGAGAGAGTCTTATTAGTGAAAACCCCTCGAAGGGCACTGTAAGGCGACAAGACAGATTGGCAAAAGGATCCGCATTTGCGAAAAGGTGGACACCTATTTATCCCCAGCAAGTAAGGCCATCAGGCAGGTTGATTGATACAAATAGACTGGGTCGGGAATCCATGGTGCACGACATGATCACAAGGACCAGTCATACCATCCAGATGAGTTCTTTCCTTTTTCTTCTTTCCCCCTAGCGTTTGTTCAGAAAGATTTTTCTCCTTTTTCTATCTTTTTCATTTCTTTCCAGAAATTTGTTTTGAAAAGGATTTT
Source organism: Nicotiana tabacum (assembly GCF_000715075.1). Classification (NCBI taxonomy): domain Eukaryota; kingdom Viridiplantae; phylum Streptophyta; class Magnoliopsida; order Solanales; family Solanaceae; genus Nicotiana; species Nicotiana tabacum. Next base: position 159,951,929 of record NC_134082.1, read on the forward strand.
TCAGAGTTTACTACCAGGGGCCAAAGTGGTACAAAGCAAAATGCGAATGGGACAGGCCAAAGCTGAGGCAATAAGACAAAAGGCGTTTGTTGCAAAACCAAAGGACAAATTGTTTAGGAAGTTAAGGGTGACGTGAAGAAAAACGGAACACGACGGTTGAGGGACTTATGGACCAAGTTCCAAGAAGATCCCCCCGCAGAACGTCGATAAATCACGGACCAAGGTCCGATGTGGTCTGACACCACAGGCAGGGAGAATTAATCCGCTGCAAGATAACCCTAACAGTCATATCCCCGATAAGGTTATCCCAAGGTGACAACATTCTATGCCTTGCAGTTCTGGGAGGAAATAAACTTTTAGAAGAGTGGTTTTGGGATTGAAGAGGACTCCCACAGCTTGTTCTGAAACGAGAAAGCAGGGAAGGGATAAATGGAAAACCATCCCCAGCAGGCATGTCACCCCCAGCAAGCAACTTTATCCCCCAACCAGTTTTTGGGAGCGCAGAGCAAGGAAAAGGGAAAGGAACAATAATACCCCAGTAGGAGCGACACGATCACTCACCATGTTAAAACTAACAAGATTCTCTTTGATTTTCTACAGGAAAATAAAGGCCGATGATGGCGGAAAAACACACCATAAGAAAGGTCACCAAAACCGGGGCAGAAAATTTTCTGCCGTTGTTCAAAATTTTCTCGGAGGAACGAGGAAACAAATTCATATACAATACATTTCTGTCTTTTCATTTCTGTTCTAGGTCGCCCACCAGTATAATGTGGGAATACATTTTTGTTCTAGGTCGCCCACCAGTATAATGCGGGAATACATTTCTGTCTTTTCATTTCTGTTCTAGGTCGCCCACCAGTATAATGCGGGAATACATTTCTGTCTTTTCATTTCTGTTCTAGGTCGCCCACCAGTATAATGCGGGAATACATTTTTGTTCTAGGTCGCCCACCAGTATAATGCGGGAATACATTTCTGTCTTTTCATTTCTGTTCTAGGTCGCCCACCAGTATAATGCGGGCATACATTTCATATTTTTGCATTCACGCGCCCACCTGTATAACGAGAGGAATACTTTTGAGTCTTATACTGCAAATCTTGATCACCCACCAGTATAATGCGGGAATACATTCATGTTCTAGGTCGCCCACCAGTATAATGCGGGAATACATTCATGTTTCTAGGTCGCCCACCAGTATAATGCGGGAATACATTCATGTCCTAGGTCGCCCACCAGTATAATGCGGGAATACATTTCTGTCTTTTCATTTCTGTTCGAGGTCGCCCACCAGTATAATGCGGGAATACATTCATGTTCTAGGTCGCCCACCAGTATAATGCGAGAATACATTTCTGTCTTTCCATTTATGTTCTAGGTCGCCCACCAGTATGATGCGGGCATACATTTCATGTTTTTGCATTCAGACGCCCACCTGTATAACGAGAGGAATAATTCTCAGTCTTATACTGCAGATCTCGAAATAAGTAACTCACCGGAAGGTAGAAGGTTACAACAAGAATCCCCAGCAGGAAACAATAAAAATCCCCAACACCGGAAAGCGGAAGGTTACAACAAGAGGTCCCAGCACAAAATCAAGCGCATGAGTCAAAAGGAAGAAAAGACGCGGCTTGTGAACATCGAATTATGCCCGGCATAACAAATCTGATGAAGAAAGTCGTGTCCCCAGAGGAACCGCCGAAAAGCTTAATGAAGGAAGCCATATCCCCAGCAGACCGAACAAAATGATGAAAACTGGTATTCAGAAAGGCAAAAGGCCAGTATCATCCCCAAATTCATGGAAGAAAAGCACCGGAGGAGGCACGAGCCGACAAGAAAGCAAGGCAACAAGAACAAGTTAAAGATAGACGAGATCTTATGATCCGTAGTGTAACCTAGCTTCTTGTTTTCTTTTAAGCACGGTGTAACAAGGAGATCGGTAAGCAGTGGTAATAGCATGCAACATCAGCAACATTGCAGTCTCACGGTAGTCCCAGCTACCAAAATTTCCCGAACTACATTAACCTGATTCCCTTTTAGCCAGTGATATGTAGGAAACCTTGGAGGCAAGGGTTTGGTTAAATATTTTTCCAAAAATGCTTCACACGGAGTACTCCAACGGGCAAAAATCGCTCGTACCCGCTCATTTTATCTTTGCACAAAAACTCTCTGTAATTTCGGACAAAGAGGGGCAGCTGTGAGCACGTGATTTTTGATTCACGGAAACTACTCCAAAAGAAATCGAAAATAAAACAAGTTACCTTCGGGTACAATTTTGAGAATTTGGGTGACATTTTGATAATTGTTCTGTCCATAGATGATCACCTTACTATAGTTGAAAACACAAAAATACATGGGGGCATGCATTTAGGAATTAATGGCACATTTAGGAAATAATTAACCATAATTTGGTTAAAAGAAAATCACAAAAATATGCATGTGTGTTTCTTGTCATTGCGTGATTTTATTTAATGATAAATTGTGTGTTAATTATTATGGGTATCAAATAATATGTATGTAATTTTATTGTTGATTCTACAATTTATTTAGGATTTTTGTTTAATTTTGGTAATCCTAAATGGGTATAATATCAAGGAAACCTGGTTTGGGCCAGGTGGAACCAAACTTTCAGGACCAAACCAACCACATTGATCCAGTCCAAACCCAGGCTACCCAGGCACGACCCTAAACGGCGTCGTATCAGCGTCCCCGTCTTGAGCCGTTGATTTGATTCAAATGAACGGTCCCGATCAGGCCGCTCATTAAACCTCAACGACGCCGTTTCAGGCATGTTGATTTGAGCTGTCCAACTCCATTGATCCAACTGATCCAGGCCCTCCCCTAGACCCGTTGACCTGACCCGATCCATTCCCATACCCGGTCTCACCCACCACTACGCCCAAACGACGTCGTCCCCCTCCTGTGAATAGATCTTGGCCATCGATCTCACCCGATCCAACGGCCAGGATCTAAACCCCTAAGTCGTATATAAACCTAACCCTTTTACCCCGCCCCCTATCCAAGCACCCCACCCTGTTCCTTCGTCTCTCTCAGAAAAGATCCCAAACACCCCCGAAACCCTAGCAGCCGCCCTGGCTCCCTTTCAACGTAAACCCGGCGGCAAGGAATCCGGTGATCACCATAGCTACACCACTGGACCTACAAGCCACCCTGAACACAAATCCCTGGTCACTTAACTTCGAATCACCTCCAGGGTGCTCGAATCTTCAATCAAAGATTCGAGCCAAAACCCTAAGTCACCTGATGAGTCCCAAATTCACCCCAGTCACTCCCCTGACATCCCTCATACCCTAATCAACTTTGGTTTTGTTCGAATCTAGGTAGAACTCTTCGAACCACAAATCTAAGCTCAAGAACCCTAAAAATCGAATCCATGGGGGTCCGTCCAAATCAATAGCAGGTTGGGGTCTAATAGACCTTAATCGAGGTGTTCTCAGTCGAGAACACTTCGATTAAAGTCCGTTCGACCTCAAAAAGGGTCGAGTCCAGTTCGAGCATGGGTCATTTTGTTTTTAAGTTTCAGATATAAATTTCCCTTTCTTTCCTTCTGTTTGTGTGCTATTTGTGTTTGTTTACATGCTAGTTTAATTTGTTTGATTTTTCTGTCATTTTTCCTTTAATTCTGTTCCGTCCTCATAAGACCTTTTATTTGGTCGATTGTTATTTTATTTGTGTTTGAATACGTTTTGTGATATACATGCTCGAGTTAATTAATGTCGTCAGTCATATAGATTCCCTATGTCGTGCAAAATGGTTGAAGGCAGTTAATGCCCCGTTCATGTCATTTGTTTGATCGACTGATTATTCTACGTAATGATTAGTATAGTTGATTAGATAAACGTCATCGATTAGCTTTATAGCATTGAATGTTCAAATATTCTAAGTCATATAGCTTCATAGGATGGATCGAATCATTGCCGTTCATTGGATGTTTGACATTGTTTGAAAATGGTTTGTAACTGCAATGCAAATAATTAGAACTCAGTCTAGGGCAGCTTTGAATTTGAACTTTCAGAAGTTCAAAATGTCCTACTGTTGCAGTAGGATAATACAGTAATAATCAGGGTTTAACAGGGGTAATTTGGGGGTTTGAAAAGAGTAGAAATGACTAGTTTAAGTGAGTTGACGATAGGGTACTGAAACAGGATTTAAACTAATGTAATAGTGGGGAACCAAACTTGGTAGCATGGGGGTGATTAAATATTAAAGGCTGCCCATACCTTTGGGCAGAAAACACATGCTAGCGGGCTGTCAAGAGGATGGGCATTGGGGAGTTTTGATTAGTTTAAAGGAGTTATGGGCAGAGTTGAAGGCAAAAGGAATCAAGGCAGCCTGGGGGCCTGCCATTTCTGCCTATAAATAGGTTTATTTAGAACAAAAAAGGGGGCTGGTCTTCGAATTTTGAGAGGTCAGTTTAGTATTGAGAGCAAAGGGATGGAAGATTATTAAGTGTCCAGAGAAAAAAAAAGAGCAAAAACGAGGCTGGTTTTTCCACCTTGGAGAGGTCAGTTTAGTTTTGAGAGCATAGGCTGGTTTTTCTTATCGTAAGAGACCAGAGAGAGATTGAAAGAAGAGAAATCTACTTTACTTTTACTATTTGAAATCAGTATTCACATTGTTACTGTTGCATTGAGAGTTGTGGAAATTTGCTGAAAGTCTGTTGGTCCCTCTTCTGTTGCAAACTCAAGTTTGATCATATTGTGGTGGTTTATATTGCTGTTGGGGTATTTGGGTTGTATTCTAGGATTTTCTGGTGCATTTGGTGTTGCTGCGTGGCATTTTCTGAAGCTATTATTGTGTTTTAATCTACTGTTGGGCTATTTTTGGCTGCTGCTATGTTGCTGAATTTGCTGTTGTGCCATTGCTGCTTGCTGCTGATATTCTTTTCTTCTTCTGGCTCTTGTTGTCTAAATCCAGGTACATATACTAAGCTGATGTAATTCCATGTTGAAGTTGACATTTGAAGCATGAATATACACATGAAGAAGTTGAAGTTATAAACTGAATTTAGTTTTCTTTACTGATTGTACTAAAGCCATTTTATGTATCATTGATATGTAGACTCCTGCCAAGGAGCTGTATAACTGGACAGTTTTAACATACGCAGTCATTTAGTTTATGAGCTCCCTATGTAGGCCCTTAGTTAAAAGAAGGATAGGATGCTAAAGAGCACCCTGCTTATCTCAGTTTGTTTGTAAAGATGCATGTCAAACTAGAATTAGGCCAATATACTTCTAATTGTCATGACAGTCTAATTTCAGTACGCAAATGGTTTGAATTAGGATTAAAACTAGATCTTTAAGTTTTTTCATGCCAACAGATCGCTTACTTTAAAATTTGCTACAAACTGTTAAATGAAATAGTGCCAGTTTATCTTTCAGCTTTGCAAATTCACGAATAGGTGTAGAAACAGTTAATTAGGCCCACATCGGAATGAAGGTGGCCCAGGTCCAGTGTAATACCATATGCATTGGACCCAGGCCCATGATTTGGCAAACGGATGACCTATATGCGTCCTCGCATTCGGATTTTATAAATTTTGTTCGGAGATAGACTATAACAATTTCAAGTATGTAATGGGGTTAGGATCATTTTTCCTCTTTCATTAGAGACGAAAAATAGAAGAATGTAGTCGCTTTAGGATATCCTTTTAAAATAAAAATGAGACGAGCCTCGCCAAATAAAACGCACAAGCTGCGGGCCCTCGTTAAATGTATATATTAAAATACTTAGTTTTTGGGACGGGCCGTTTAGCAAATTTCACGACCTTCCCAAAATAATAACGCGATAGTCTCTTTAGGCGCGTGTTTAATAGTTTACTTTCTTAAGCTTGGGTGTGCATTTCATGCGACCTAAATCCAAATCCCAAAACATCAAATAAAATGTGTTCCGGATTGTGGGTGCATTTCATAAGACGCAGTCCAAAGACGTGTTTTAAGCGATGTTTACATTCTTTTGAAAATAATAATAATAAAGTGGTAAAAAGTTAAAATTGGCACACCAGTTCATAATTGTATTAAAATCAGATAAATAAGCCGAATATGACAGTTGAGCGACCGTGCTAGAACTACGGAACTCGGGAATGCCTAACACCTTCTCCCGGGTTAACAGAATTCCTTATCCGGATTTCTGGTTCGCAGACTGTAATATGGAGTCATTCTTTTCCTCAATTCGGGATTAAATTGGTGACTTGGGACACCCTAAATCTCCCAAGTGGCGACTCTGAAATAAATAAATAAATCCCGTTTCGATTGTCCTTTAATTGGAAAAAACTCCTTGTACCCTCGCGGGGCGAAAAAAGGAGGTGTGACAATCATTTTATATTTTTGAAAGGTTTCACAATTTTCTTCCCAAATTCCATCACAAATCATAAATTCAATGATAGATTCATGTACTCTAGCCAAATCTGAGTTAGAATCACTTACCCCGATGAATTTCTTGAAAAACCTTCGAAAAATCACCAAAATCCGAGCTTTGTAGGTCAAAATATCAAATAAAATCCAAAACCTCGTATGTATAGAGTACCCTCAGATCTCAGCCTCCGCGGTCCGCACAGAACCACCGCGGTCCGCGCAAAAGCACCGCGATCCGCTCAAACCCACCGTGGCCCGCACAAAATCACCGCGGACGCACTTCATTTTGTGCGGTTCGCACAGAACATACCGCAACCACACTCCCTTTTGTGCGGTCCGCGCGGGTGGGTTCCAAGGCCTGCAACCTTTCTGGACCTGCTACAGTTATGATTTTCGGCCTAAAACATCTCGGAACCTACCCGGAACTCCCGGAACTTCAAACCAATTGTACCAACACATCCCATAACATCGTTCAAACTTGTTCAAAACCTCAGGACGCTCATAACAACATCAAATCACCAATTTAATAGGGGATTCAAGCCTAAGAACTCCAAGAACTCTTAAATTATGCTTTCGATCGAAAAGTCTATCAAATCTCGTCCGAATGACCTAAAATGTTGCACACACATCCCAAATGACACAACGAAACTACTGACACTCTCAGAATTCCATTCAGACCCCTATATCAAAATCTCCCCTATCAACCGGAACCGCCAAAATATCAATTTCGCCAACTTAAGTCTAAATCTTCTCTACAACTCCAAAACCCATTCCGATCGAGCTCCTAAGTCACAAATTACCTCCCGAAGCTAACCAAACCATCAGAACTCACTTTCGAGCCTTCTAACTCATAAGTCAACATTCGGTTGACTTTTCCAACTTAAGCCTTCTTAAAAGAGACTAAGTGTCTCATTTATTACCAAATCCTCTCTGAACTCGAACTAATCAACCCGATCACATAAAATACGGATAACGAAGCGTAAATAAGTTGAAATAGGGGAAAACGGAGCGGCAACTCATGAGACGATTGGTCGGGTCGTCACATCCTCCCCAACTTAAACAAACATTCGTCCTCGAACGAGTCAAGAAACATACCTGAAGCCTCAAATAGGTGAGGATATCTGCTCCGCATCTCACGCTCGGTCTCCCAGGTAGCTTCCTCCATGGGCCGACCTCTCCACTGCACTTTCACTGAAGCTATATCCTTTGACCTCAACTTTCGAACCTGACGACCCAAAATTGCTACTGGCTCCACCTCATAGGTCAAATAATCATCCAACTAAACCGTGTTGAAGTCTAAAATATGAGACGGATCCCCAATATACTTCCAAAGCATAGAAACATGAAATACCAGATGCACACTCGACAGGCTGGGTGGCAAAGCAAGCTCATAAGCCACCTCCCCAATCCTCCGAAGCACCTCAAAAGGCCCAATGAACCGCAGACTCAACTTTCCTTTCCTTCCAAATCTCATAACACCCTTCATGGGCAAAACTTTCAGCAAGACCTTCTCACCGACCATGTAGGACATATCTCGAACCTTCCGGTCTGCATAAATCTTCTGTCACGACTGCGTTGTACGAAGCCTCTCTGAATCACCTTCACCTTCTCAAAAGCATCCTGAATCAAATCTGTCCCCAATAGTCTAGCCTCGCCGGCTCGAACCAACCAACTGGAGATCTACATCGTCTCTCGTACAAAGCCTCATACGGAGCCATCTGAATACTCGACTGGTAGCTGTTGTTGTAAGCAAACTCTGCAAGCGGTAGAAACTTATCACATGAACCTCCAAAGTCAATAACACAAGCGCGCAACATGTCCTCCAATATCTAAATCGTACGCTCGGACTGTCTGTCCGTCTGAGGATGAAAAGCTATGCTCAACTCCACCTGAGTACCCAGCTCTCGCTGAACAGATTTCCAAAACTGGGAAGTAAACTGAGTATCTCTATTTGAGATGATGGAAACCGGAATACCATGCAACCGAACAATCTCCCGGATATAAATCCCTGTCAGCCGCTCTGAAGAATAGGTAGTACATGTCACACCTCCTTTTTCACCTACACCCCAAAAAAGGGTATATGTAAAGGGAGTTTTTCTAATTAAAGGACAATCGAAACGAGATTTATTTTAAGAAATTAAGAGTCGCCACTTGGGAGATTTATGGCGTCCCAAGTCACCGATTGAATCCCGAATCGAGGAAAATATGACTCTGTTTAACAGTCCGCAAACCAGAAATCTGAGTAAGGAATTCTGTTAACCTGGGAGAAGGTGTTAGGCATTCCCGGATTCCCTGGTTCTAGCACGGTCGCTCAACTGTCATATTCAGCTAATTTATCTGATTTTAATACATGTTGAACCTATGTGCCAATTTTAGCTTTCAACCGCTTTTATTCAATTATTTTTAGAGAAAATTGAACGTCGTTTAAAACGTATCTTTGGATTGCGTCACATGAAATGCACCCGTAATCCTGAACACATTTTATTCAACATTTTTGGGATTTGATTTGGGTCACATGAAATGCACACCCGAGTTTAAGAAGGTAAATTATTAAAAGCGCACCTAAAGTGACTAATGCGTTATTATCTTTGGGGAGGGCTTTGAAATTCGCTACACGGCCCATCTCGAATTCTAAGTATTTTATTATAGACATTTAAGAGGACCCCGCAATTTATGCATTTTTGTTTAGCAGGGCTCGCCTCATTTATTATTTAAAGGCCAACCTAAAGCAAACTACAATTTTCTACTTAGTTTGTCTCTAATAATAACAGAAAAAGCCCTAATTAATTAGTATTGTTCAAGAACTAATATATTTACGTCTTTGACTTTTATTCAAAATTTCAGTAATTCCCTTGGGCTTCAAGCTCAACCCAGTAAGAATAAGACACAGTCAAAACTCAAGTTGGGCTTCGGACAGACTTCATTCAGGCCCACCCTTGACAATCAAGCTTATTAACTTGTAAATGATGGAGCTATTTCACATTTATTCAAATCAATACTTGACATACTCATATGCTCATCTCAATAAAATTCAAAACAACTAGACGTCTAAACCGACTGGATTGGATTTATATTCTAAAATTCAGATTTTTCTTATCTATTTACCTACTAGTGAACTTCTGGATATTACTAAAGGCAAAACAAACTGGGAAACGTGAATTGAATTTTAATAAAAATAGTCATGAATATAAACCTCAGATGAGCAGGTTAAGCAACTTAATTACGAGATTTTACTTACACTAACACGAACAGGTTAATAGCCTAACTTCACACTTTATTCACATCTAATCATCATACACCTAAACTAAACTACTTAATGAAACGCAGATGTTGATATGAGTAACTAATCTACTGATCTTAGCTACTGCAATACAAAGTTATTTGAGACGTCTCTTCAGCTTGAAATTAAAATTAATGTGGATATCATATGCTGATCTCAAAATTAATTGCAACACCCAAACTATTTCTGATTTTTTTTATTTTTTAAAACAAAACCGTTAAACTAAAGCAAGTTCTAAGCTATACTAAGGCTACAACTGGATAACCACAAATTAACAGTCCCAAACAGTCCAATTAGGTACAAATTACGCAGTACGAGTTTCATGTGAATATAAATCCAATTAGACTACACTACACAGTTACATATCATTAATATCTACTTAACTACAGATGTATAGTCGTCCAAACATGCATCATCCAGTAAACAAATGTCTGAGTACTTTCATTTCATGTTCATCTCAAAACTACATCAATTTGAGTTCAAGTGTGCACCTGGAAATGAAAGAAGGAAGCAGAAAAATGAGGTATCAACAGTAACCAACAGCAGCAGTAGTATTCAACACCAGAAAATGAACCAGCAGACTAATTTTGAAACCAAGGGATGTGATACGATAGTCAGACCCTAATTTCAATCTTAGTGAATCAGCAGACCTCAAACTCGACTCGACTTAAACCCTTTTTATTATCAGCTAACCAGGAATTGTTTCCATACTAGAAGAAAACTTCAGAAAATACCAAATGACTCAACGAAACAGTGTATTTTTCTGAAATTCTTCAATCGTTTTTGATTTTTTTTTCTGTATCTATTTCTGTGTATCTCGCTTCCTATATCTCTCTTAGAATCCCTTCCAAGTTTTCTTAGCTCTCTGCCCCTGTATATCCAGTGTATCCAGAGTGTATATCGAGTGTATACCGCTCTCTCCGCCCCCTTTTTTTTTTACTTTCCGAATTTCCTAGCCTTCTACCCTCTTTGAATGTTCTCCCCCTCTGACCATGATTTTCATCCCTTAAATGGGCATTAAGTTAGTGCCATTTCCATTACCCATTCCCATTTTTCAATTATCTACACTAGCTTAGTGCTTTTATTTAATTTAGTAGTGCATTTCTTAGACCCTACCATTGTAGAAGCTTCCTAAAGTTAGGTAAGCATTACCCTTATTGAACAACCCCTAAACCTAATTATTCTACCAAATTAATTTAATTATCTCTGAATAATAATTACCACACCTAATTAAATACCAAATTAAAATAAATTACAAAAATTCGAAATTAAACAATAAAATGCAAAATACATTTTGTTTTTGTGATTTTTTCAATTTTGTAAAGCAGATAAATTATTAACTAATTTAAAAATGCAAAAATTAAATCCTAGATGCGAATGCAACATATTTTTTGTATTTTCAAGATTATGTAAATATAAAAAATAAGGTACTATTTTTGTATATTTTTATTTAAATTTATGAAAGATATGTAAGCTAAAATATTTTTTGTAATCTTTCATTTTTATGACGAAAATAAAGTAAAGTAGTCAAAAATAGTTGAAATAGCTATATTAGGCCTACATTAAATATTTACATGCTAAAATATAAAAAATTTGGGTAAGTTCAAAAATCACATGTTTACAACTGCCCCTCTTTGACTGAAAATACGAAGTATTTTCAGACAAAGAATGACTAGACATGTTTTTTGACCCGACCCTTTTATTGAGGAGACAAAAAAACTAAGAGGAAGGAGAATGTGACCGAGCCCTGGTATCTGAGCTGCCTACATATCCTTGGCTATAAAGGAATCAGGTCACATGTAGTTCAGAAAGTTTCGGTAGTTGGGACTACCATGAAGCTGTTGTTTTACTGTTACTGCTATTGCTGCTGCTGATACTGCCTACTGACCTCCTTATTACACCATGACAAAAGATGAAGAATCTACACTAAGCTATAATCTATGCTTTACAAAGATTTATTTTCAAACTTGATCTTGTGACTGATGTTGCCTTGTTGCTTTGTGCTTTCTCCGCTGTTTCTTTACTTCTGGCTCGACTTGTGGTCTTCCTTCTGATTTCTGCTGGGGATTTTTGTTGTAACCCTCCGCTTTACTGACTTCAAACTTCAATGTATTCCTCTGTTATATGGGCGGGCTCCCAACTTCAAAACTTGAAAAATGTAAAGACTGAAATGTATTCTCTACTCTCCAGGCGGGCTCCTAACTACTAAACTTGAACTGCTTCTCCCTGTTCTCCAAGCGGGTACCTGATTGCTAGACTTGTAATGTATTCTTTGCTCTCTAGGCGGGCTCCTGACTGCTAACTTGAAATGTATTCCCTGCTCTTCAGGCGGGCTCCTGAATTCAACCAAAATAGACGAAAAAAAAGGAAATTTTTCTGCCCCAGTTTGGGTATCTGGGAACATATGTAAGTGTAAAACGAATCACATTACCAAATATCAATAAGAACTTGAAAACTAAAACTTGAATTTTACTCCCTTGTTCTCCAGGTGAGCTCCTGACTGCTGAACTTGAATGTATTCCCTGCTCTCTAGGCGGGCTCATGACTACTAACTTGAACTGTTACTCCTTATTCTCCAGGTGGATGCCTGATTGCCAAAACTTGAATTTTATTCCCTTGCTCTCCAGGTGGGCGCATGATTGCCAGAACTTGAATTGTATTCCCTTGCTCTCCAGGCGGGCGCCTGATTGCTGAAACTTGAATTGTATTCCCTTGCTCTCCAGGTGGGCGTCTGATTGCTGAAAATTGACTTACTTCTCCCTGTTCTCCAAGCGGGTCCCTGATTTCAACAAAAATAGACAAAACAAAGAAAATTTTCCGCCCTAGTTTGGTAGTTGGGCGCATATGTGAGTGTTAAACTGAATCATATTACCAAATATTACTAAGAATTTGAAAGCTATGTCCCATTATCCAGGGGGTCCGGACAACTCTTAACTAAACGACAATTTTAAATCTAAGCTATATCTTTTAAAGGTATGACTTCCGCTAAATCTTGTTATCTAAGAGGGTCTTAAACTACTCCCCATTATCCAGGAGGGTCCTGACAACTCTTAACTAAACGACAATTTTAAATCTAAGTTGTATCTTCTAAAGGTGTTACTTCCGCTAAATCTTGTTATCTAAAAGGGTCGGTCTTAAACTATTCCCCATTATCCAGGAGGGTCCTGACAACTCTTAATTAAACAACAATTTTAAAGCTGAATTATATCTACTAAAGGTATGTCTTATGCTAAATCTTGTTATCCAAGCAGTTTTAAACTACGTCCCATTATCCAGGAGGGTCCTGACAATCAAAAGTCAAGTCTTATCTTAAGAGTGACAATTTTACGGCTAAACTATATTACCCTACAACAGAACTTATGCTAAATCTTGTTATCTAATGGAAATCTTAAAGCTAGGTCCCATTATTCAGGAGGGTCCTGAAAACTCCTAATTGAATCCTATCTTAAACATGCAATCTTTGAAACCAACTTATATTCCTTTGGGGTACATTTATGCTAGATTTTTCTATTTATGATTGTTTCGTTTTTTTAAACTAGGTCCGATTTTCTAGGAGGGTCCTGACAACTCCAAGCTGAATTCTATCTACAGATAAAAAAATTTGAAACCAACTTATATTCTTTTGGGGTACATTTATGCTAGATGTTACTACTCATGATTGTTTTGAATTTTAAACTAAGTCCCATTTTCCAGGAGGGTCCTGAAAATTTCAGATTAAATCTCACGTTAAGAGTGACAACTTCACAGCTAAATCATATTTCCTAAAGGTAAAACTTACGCTAAATCTTATTTTCTATGAAGGTCTTAGAACTAAATCCCATTGTCCAAGAGGGTCCTGAACACTTAAAACCAAATCCCATTATCCAGGAGGGTCCTGAAAATTAAAAATCAAACCTGTTTGGTGACTGCCTTTCTCCACGGAGGGTTTCTCCGAAACAAACGAACTTTTACTACCCCTGTTTTAATCAAAGAAAAATCTTGTTAGTTTAAAATGTGGTGGTTGGTTTGTGGCCTTGACTTTCAGGGCGGTTGCTCCTTCACTTCTCATGATAATCGATTTCCACTCGAAGACCTTGCTTGTTCCTTGACTAATCACTTTCTTTGTCATCCTTACCACAAAAAATACCTCTTCCATTCAGACCAAATACCTTCTATCTGTTGCATTGCTCATGAACTGACATCTACCAAACCATTGTGTTTCACATGATCCCCATGGTATATTGATTATTACCAACTTCAATGCGCGCGTTGTTCTTTCCTGATTTAAATCACTAGCCTTGGTCTTGAGGTCTATTGCTCCATCACTTGCCATGATAGCTTTGATTTCTGCATGGAAGATCTTGTTTGTCACTGGTTTACCACCTTTTTTGTCCCTTGTATTTCACATGGATCCCAACGCATATTGATTGTTACCAACTCAGTGTGTATGTTGTTCTTCCTTGACTTAAACCACTAGCCTTGGCTTTGAAGTCTATTGCTCCCTCGCTTGCCATGATAACTTTGATTTCTGCATGGAAGACATCGCCTGCCACTGGTTAACCACTTTTTGTGAATCTTATCACAGAAAATACCCTTAATCTATTCACCTAACACCCTCCATATGTTGTATTGTCCATAAATTGATATGTACCAAACCTTTGTATTTCATAAGGATCCCAAAACATGTTGATTATTACCAGCTCAATGCGCTTGTTGTTCTTTTCTGACTTATGACATTTCGATGTGTTAGCCAGACCCCGTTTTGTGCAATTGGACAGCTGGTGGCAAATTTTGAAGTCATTTCTCACTTATTTTGACCCAACAGATTCAGGAAGAGGAAGTAAATAAGACAAGAGGAACAGAGTAAAGGACAAAGGAAAGAGATGATTCCTAACAAGAAAATTACAAAGTAGAAACCTATTAGATGTGGATACCAACTCTAATGACCATGACATGCACCTGTGGCCTATTCTGTTGAGCAAATCTAATGTTCAACTCCTGTTATACCCCTAAACCGTGAAACTGGGCTTCAATGCTCTGGTTATCCAATCCGATTCACAGTCCTTATTCGACTTGTAATGCCCGAAGGGTTTTCACCATCAAGTCTCTCACATTTTGTTCTTTCTCTCAACTTACTGTCACCTTACGGTGCCCGCGAGGGTTTTCACCAATAAGACTCTCTCATTTTTATTTCTCTCAGCTCTCGTCGCCTTACGTTGCCCGTGAAGGTTTTCACCTCTAAGACTCTCATTTTATTTCTCTGCTTGGACCAGAGTGTTGCCCCTGATATGATTCACCTCTACTCACTTGACTTGGCATCTCTCGAAAACTGGTCGGAAGGTCTTTCTTTGGACCGTAATATGGGCTTTGGATGGGGTTAGGAAGAAAGGATATCAAAGGCTCAAAACAATTTGAATGGATTAAAAATTACAACTTTCGGAATCAGATTTCCTACCACAACTACCACTTCTGCCCCAGTTTCTTTGCTTGGGGACTTTTGGATTTTTATTTTGATGAGACTGAACCGTGAGGCTGTCTACGTATCCTTAAAAGGAATTAGGTCGAACGTAGTTCATGTCATAGGAATTGCTCTGTTGTTGTGATTTTTCTTTTCTTTTCTTTTCTTTTCTTTTCTTTTCTTTCTTCCTTTTTTTTGTTGTTTTGTTGTTTTTTTCTTTCTTCTTTTTCCTTTTTTTTTCTTTTTCTTCTTTTCTCTTCTTTTTTTGTTCAATTTTCATTTTTCTTCTCTCCTTTTTCGTTTTATTATTTTCTCCTTTTCCTTTACTTATCTTTCACACTTGTGTTTCTAATCTTTGCTACTGATTCCGAAAGAGGGGTATAAAAGAAAATAAATGAGGCTCAAAGGGGTAACGAAGGTCAAGGTGTTTAGATAGCAAAACAAAATGCATTCGTCATTCTAATCTTCAAAACATGCCAAGTACAAACAACATAATTAAACAAACCAAGGAAAACATTCGTAACATCTTTTGATTGTACCAAACTTGATAACCATATCTACACATTCGCCTTCTACATCTGTTAAATATAAAGCACCATTGGACAACACTCTCACCCTTATTACCACGAATAACTCCTGTCAATTTGGGCAAACTTGCCTTTAGCTTCAACCCGATGCGGCATGATGCATTTTAGTAGGGTTTTCTTTACATTCTACCTGCCCCAGTTTCACACAATTCGGGCTGGAAGTGATCTCAAAATGCCTTTACTTATTTCCCTCAAATGTCCCTATCATCTTCAAAATTGTTCCATTTCTTCATAACTAAACTGACTTTAAGACCAGGCCTAGAATTTTGCATGCATGTCATGTCACTAGAACCAGCATTAGACAAAAGACAAAATAAAAGGATAGAAAAGAACTAAACAAAGAAAATGACTGGAAATAACAAAAGACAGGACATTGCATTAGACAGACAGTGAAACGACTCGAATAACAAAACAAGTAAAACAAATTGGGATACAACCCTAGAACAAACCTAGACAGCACTAAATGAGATATTACGACTAAAGGAACTAGACAAAATAAAAGGATAGAAGGGTTTGAGTCACAAGACAATATCCGGATTACAACCCTGAAATAACCCGGATAACAGAAATGACAACAAACTAAGCCACCAAAGCTCCTCCCTGGCTCACCAAGAAAAGAGCATCTTTCCAATCCTCAAACTCAACATCTTAGCCACTGACTTCTGCATCAACAATACTAGGAACTTCACACGTCTTCATCACATTGTTCTTAACAAATTGCTTTTGGGTCCCTTCCGCTGGCTCGTTCCTAAGATCATCCTCTGACAACGCTGAAAGCTTAGTAGCATGTAAGCCTCCGAGGCTCCCAGAAGAATTCTTACATTCCTTTTCAAAATAAATCATACCCACCATATGCATCTCATTATGCACAGGCGATGGACTTTGGCTGGTGTCTGTTGCATCTAGATTTTGCACGACAATGTCGCCTGCATCAATAAGCTTCTGAATCGCATTCTTCAGATTCCAACATTTCTCTATGTCATGCCCCGGGGCATCTGAGCAATATGCGCACCTTTGAGAAAAATCAAACTTCTTTGACAGGGGGTTCGACATTTTTATCTGGATCGGCTTCAACATGTCCAATTACTTCAACTTTTGGAACAAATTGGCGTATGACATTCCAATGGGGTGAAAGACTTTCCTTTTTTCAGCAACCTCTCATTCTTAAATGCTTGATTGGGCCGGAAACCTGATCCAGGGGGTTTTCGATAGGCTCGTGGGGGTGGATAGACATTTTGTGGAGCTGGGTACTAGGAGAGTGATGTACGACTTTGGGAGTTCTGTGGAGAGAAGTGGCATTAGGGAGGATCATCTTGTGCAAAAGAATATCCATGGGGATGATGTCGAGGCTGGAAGTGTTGATCGGGAAAGCCCATTGGATCATCTTTTCTGTTTCTTCCACCTAAGCTTACTGGGATGTTTTGAACATTTTTCGAACAACTCATGATTTTGCCTGACTTGATTCCCTCTTCTACTAGCTCCCCCATTTTTAACACATCATTGAAAGGTTTTCCCAGGGCCGGGATCAAACAACTGAAGTAGGTAGGTCCCTGGGCTTGTAGGAAAAGCTCAACTATTTCTTCTTCACCAATCGGGGTATTGACTCGAGCATCCTGCTCCCTCCATTTGAGCCCAAACTCTCTAAAGCTTTCTTGTGGTTTCTTTCCCATCCTAGATAGGGAGGAGCGGTCTAGGGTAACACCTGATCTATATTGAAAGCAATGGACAAAATCTTGAGCCATGTCACCCAATGTAGGCCACTTACCAATATCTTGACGAGCATGCCAGTCCAAAGCTGCCCCAGTCAGGCTCTCACTGAAATACGCCATCAACAAATCATCTTTCTCGCCAACACTTCTCAATTTACTGCAATAATCCCTCAAATGGGCTATTGGATCTTCACACCCATCATACAAGTTAAACTTTGGCACTTTAAACCCCGCGGGCAGGCGAACGTCAGGGGACACAGACAGTTCTTTGCAGGACATGCTATACTGATCTTCCCTTCCTTGTTTATTCTTCGAGGATTGTTCTATGCCTTTCAGCCTCCTGGGTATCCCCTCTTTCCTTTCTCTTCCTGTGAACCTTTCATTTTCAACATGCAACTTATCCCGAGGGCTCTGTTTGTATGAGTTGGGAACTTTGTGGGCAACCCCTGAGGGTTAATATCGGCATCGTGAGCTTTGAGTGGGTGCTCATTGTTGGGGATGGTGAAAAAGACAAGAGAGCAATTTTTAGGAAAGGTAATTGGAAGATGAGTGACAGAGCTACTAGGGTGGTTGGGAAAGCCATGGTAAGCGGGTGAATCTGGAAAGTATGGGGGATCATTTGGCACTGTGACCGGTGTTTGGGTAAGGGTAGAATTTAGGAAGCTAGTTGGTGGCGGGGGTGGTGCCCTCCCAGTCATCCAGGCCTGATACATGTCCGTCATGTGTTGTCTTAACATCCTCACCTCTTCAACCAACCCCTTATCCTGTTCAACCAACTGCTTTCGAGCACCGGTATCAACCAACTCAGTTCTGTTGTTGTCTGCCATTGCCTTTTGACTTGGTATTGTGGAGAAGAGTTACCACTTTAAAAACCACAAACCAACCACCCTTCTGTTCTTGAATATAACAAAAGGAAACCATCACGTTAGCGTTAGGGCAGTTAACATAAGATAATCTCACTTCATGTGCAATGCACCTAGCCACAGTTATCGGTTCTAAAATGACTTCGAGGGTACAAAGGTCAGTTGGCATCATCCCATTTTGTTCATTTCAACCTATCTTTTCTTTATTTTTCTGGTACTTCTTAGCTCGCTCATTTTCCTTCCCATTTTCTTTCTGATTATCGCTCTTTTTCTTCCTTCTCATTTCTCACATCCCATGACTTCACCTTCTTTTTTTTCTCTCTTTTCCGTTTCCCTTTTTCCTTTCTTTTAACAGTAAAAAAAATTGATTCGATCGAACCATATGTAGGTTGCCTACGTATCATGACCCCGCATGAATCAGATCTTTGCGTAGTTCTGGAAGAACGGGAATAAAGTAAACAAACTGACATTCTCCTTTTTTTTATCCTTTTGAAACAAATATTCTATTAAGGAAATATCCTAGAAGAGAAAAATATTTTTTTTATTCTTTTTTTTAGGAAGAAAATCTAAAGAATAAACCACAGAAAATTATTTTGAATTTTCCTTTGATATCTTGACGCAAGATTTTGAAACAAGCAAAAAGAAAAAAAAATATTTTTGGGTTTTAATTTTGATTGCCTAAAAGAAAAATTCTGAAAATAAATCAAAGATAAAGTATGTTGTATTTTTTTTCTTCTATGTACAATATCCTAAAGTTCTAATGAAAATAAAAAGATTTTTTTTTCATTTTTCACTAATTTCCCAAAGAAACTTCTCAAAAGAAAATCTTTTTGGATTTTGAATTAACACCTTAAATAAAGCTTTTAAAGAAGTACTAAAAGAAAATTCTCTTTTTTTTGAATTTTGGTCCTACTATACTTAAAGGAAACATAAAAACAATTCATTTTAAGTCCTAGATATTTATTGCCTAAAGGAAAAATAACCTCAGAAATTTTTCTTTTTCTTCATTTATAAAATTAGTAATCTAAAGAAAACTTATAACAGAAATATAAAATGCAATATCTCTTTTTTAAATTTTTTAGTAACAGCACATTTTCTCAAATATAAAGAAGAAAATACAAAACAAAAGACTTGACATTACTGTACAAAACTAGAAAGTAAAAGACGACATAAAATGAAGAACGGACTCAAAACATAAAAATAAAACAAATCTCCTTAAGCAACTCCTGATTGAGCGATCCTGACTGGATGGTCACGGAGTGTCTGTCATGCTCAAACTCCGGTAAATAAATCCACACCTTTATGAGAAAATTTTAAACCAACACTATGCGAGACAATAACACTCCCTACTAGACACATGCAAGACATGATTGAGGCTATTTTTGCAAAATGGCTTATTTGGCCAAAAGGTGGCTAGAAGTACAAAATTTGGCTAACACACCGCAAAGCCAAGAACATAATATTTACTAGTAAGACCGGACCCTATGTGGGTTGCCTACGTATCCCGCCCCGAGAGACGAGAATCAGATTCGCGTAGTTCGGGCAGAGAAACTAGCTATTTTTGAAAACAAGATTCTTTTTCCTTTGTTCCTTTTATAACAAACAAACAAACTATTTTTCTTCTCCGTTTTTGAAAATAAGACAAACTAAAATAAAAGACTCTTTTTCACGCATTTTTCCTTTTTGAGTAAAACAAACAATTTTAAAAACATAAAATATTTTCTTTTTATTTTCTCAAAATTTCGGCAGAGTTTCGATAGTATTTGGGCATTGGTTTTATTCTAAAAATAGGTAATTAACTCTCTACACTGTTATTTCCTCTCTCTCCTTTTTCTTTTTCTCAAATTTATGATATTCCCGAGATTCAGAAGCCGGTCAGCATGCAAGTCCAAACAAATAAATGCACAGAAAACAAGTAGGATGCATCAGGATGGTCTTTTTCATTTCAGGTTGCTTGTCCTAGACTGACCCAACCCCTGTGTTGAGTCCCCTTAATCAAATGCACATGATGCAAATAAACGTTCCTACTAGGGATCCGGCATGAAATTGAGTTATTCTAGGTTCAGAACCTGGGTGTTTGTTCTAGACTTGGCTTACCCGAGCGGACAGCTCGGACCGAGGGGGGCAGCGTACCGGGAATACAGAAGCTTCGCCGGCTTTGCAACTTGTCCGAACCTCGTTCTAAATTTGGGATATGACTCTAACAGAAAAGAAGTCACACAAAGTGCACACTTCTTCATGATTTAGAAGACTCAGAGAGAAGAGGGATTTCGCAACAGTTTATATACAGTACACGGAATATCAAAACGGTAAAAGCAATCAGTTAGCACATTAGGCCCAAATCATGTAACAAAATCAGATAATGGATAAAGCCAACTATAACAATTATTCTAAGCTCGAATTCTTGAACCTGAACCAGAGATTCTGGGTTTTGTCGCCAGCAGAGTCGCCAGAGCTGTCACACCTCCTTTTTCACCTACACCCCGGAAAAGGGTATATGTAAAGGGAGTTTTTCTAATTAAAGGACAATCGAAAAGAGATTTATTTTAAGAAATTCATAGTCGCCACTTGGGATATTTATGGCGTCCTAAGTCACCGATTGAATCCCGAATCGAGGAAAATATGACTATGTTTAACAGTCCGCGAACCAGAAATCCGAGTAAGGAATTCTGTTAACCTGGGAGAAAGTGTTAGGCATTCCCGGATTCTGTGGTTCTAGCACGGTCGCTCAACTGTCATATTCAGCTTATTTATCTGATTTTAATACATGTTGAACCTATGTGCCAATTTTAGCTTTCAATCGCTTTTATTCAATTATTTTTAGAGAAAATTGAACGTCGTTTAAAACGTGTCTTTGGATTGCGTCACATGAAATGCACCCGCAATCCTGAACACATTTTATTCAACATTTTTGGGATTTGATTTGGGTCACATGAAATGTGTCACGCCTCCTTTTTCCGGCACCGCGAGGGTACAAGGAGTTTTTTCCAATTAAAGGACAATCGAAACGGCATTTGTTTATTTATTTCAGAGTCGCCACTTGGGAGATTTAGGGTGTCCCAAGTCACCAATTTAATCCCGAATCGAGGAAAAGAATGACTCTGTATTACAGTCCGTGAACCAGATATCCGGATAAGGAATTCTGTTAACAAGGGAGAAGGTGTTAGGAATTCCCGAGTTCCGTGGTTCTAGCACAGTCGCTTAATTGTCATATTCGGCTTATTTATCTGATTTTATACAATTATGAGCTCATGTGCAAGTATTAACTCTTTACCGCTTTTATTATTATATTTCAAAAGAATGTGAACATCGTTTAAAAACATGTCTTTGGATTGCGTCACATGAAATGCACCCGCAATCCGGAACACATTTTTATTCAATGTTTTGGGATTTGGATTTGGGTCGCATGAAATGCACACCCGAATTTAAGAAGGTAAGATTATTAAAATGCGCCTAAAGAGTCTAACGCGTTATTATCTTTGGGGAAGGCAGTGAAATTCACTAAACAGTCCATCCCGAATTCGAAATATTCAATTAAACGTTTATTGAGGGCCCCACAATTAGTGCGTTTTATTGGTCGAGGCTCATCTCATTTATTTTTAAAAAACAATCCTAAAATGCCTACATTTTTCTCTATTAAATTTGTCTCTACAAAATAAAAAATAAAAATGTCTTAATTTATTTACATGCTGAAATTAACCAATAATATTTAACTAAACAACATTCCTCCAAGTTCCAAAATGGTCTATTCGCTTGATGAACTAACGTGCTTTTTGAGACATGGTAATCATCCAACAATAGCGAATTAACTAGACGAAGTTACTACACCATTTATTTATTTTTAGGCAATATATAGATAGTTCGTCCGTTAAGCTATCATCTGATGTTTCACTATATATATTAAACAGCTACATGATTCTGATTAGAGTAAGCTAAACAATTTATATATACAAATAAAATTTAGAATATAATTAAAATAAATCTGGAACTTCAACTCTTCATTTTCGTATTCATGCTACATGTTTCAGTTTACAATAATCAACGTGTCAGTTGTGTACCTGATATTGGAAGCAAAAGAAAAGGGAGATCAGCAGAAATTCAGTAGCATACAATAGCAACACCCAGCAACCAGCAATGAGAAACCAGTGACGGATTTTAAAACTCAAGATAAAAATCCACAAAACACCAACAACAATCAACGGACAGAAGCCAAGGGAATCTTTTCAGGTTTGAAAGACTAATTAATGTTCAACCCTTAATTTCTGAATCCGTATATCAGAATACTTAAATTGTATATCAGGTGTATCCTATTCTTCTTTTGAATTTCCAGAATGTTTTTCTTTTTATTTTTGGAGTCTTAGTATTTTCGAAATTTCTCTCTCTTTAATATCCAACTCCCTTTTTTTATCTCTCTTCCCTCTCTCTTAAAATTTTCCTCTTCTTCTATTCTGTCCTCTCAAAAATCTAATCAAAATCTCTTATTTATTTCTCATCCCAAACCCTTTAATCAATTAATAAAACCACCACTTTCTCCTACCAAACCTACTATCTTCCCACTCATCCCCCTTTTAATCCCACTACCTAATATTTTGTCCCCTACTACATTAAACAAATATATCAAACTCCACCCCATTATGTCTTGTCCCTCATGCTTACACTAAACAAATACATTATTCCCCCCATTATGTCTTGTCCCCCATGCCTACATTATTTTAATATTATTAACAAATTATTTAATTTTAATGGACAGAGCACTCAAAATAAACATTTGTTCAGAATTTTAATTCAAAAAATACCCCTCCGACCTTACTGAAATTACCATATTACCCCTGAACGTACTGCAAATTACCAAAGTACCCCCATCAGCTATAACCAATTCACCTAATCAATTTCAACCAAAATACAACAAATATGACCAATTTCTAAACAATTTTCAACAACAAATTCAAACTAAATGATGAACAACAAAGAACAACTAAAATTTTGATTGAACAATATTTTTAACAACAAACAAACTTACTTTCAGATTCAACAACAACAACAACAACAACAAACAAGTATATTCAGATTTCTAAATTCAATAATCATTTGAACTTAAAATTAAATCTAACAACATTACAACCAACAATTCCTATATTAAACTTAAACAAGATTATGAGACAAACTCAAGAAATAATCATAAATGATAAACAATAAACAAGAAAATCATACTTATACTAATTTCGGATTCAAGAACAATCAAACAAAGTATGGACATAAATGAAAAGATTCAACAACAATAACAAGCAAGTTTTATTCAAATTCGAATTAAACCTGAATTAAGCTTAAACAAAACAAATAAACATATTCAAATCACTAAACTTCAAATAATCAATTAAATCCAAAAAAATACAATAAAGATACATGATTCAAACTAAATAAACAAAAATTAAAAACCAAAACATAACTTCATTAAATCACTGGATTAAAAACGAACTTCAAACAAAGATGAACATGAATTAAATCTATTTTAAACAACAAACATGACGGATTCAAATGATTTAAACTAACACTCTTCTATACTAAATCCTTTCAAAATTAACAGAACAAACTAAAGACAAAATTTATTGAACTTCAACTTAAAGCTAAAAACATTATAATTACTAACAATTTCTACCTAAAAATAAACAAGAAAAATAAAACAACTAAATAAAAATCAAGAACAAGAATCAAACATTTAATGATTTCGGATCCGAAAAATATCAAACAAATTACGGACAATAAATGAGACTCAAACCCACTAACCGGATCGAAACGATGATGATCTTGAATGAAAACAAATCTGCCCGAAAACGATTATCGTACCAAGACTACCAATGCCCTAACGGATCTTGCCTTCAACGATAAACTCACCTTCCTTTTAAACTTGACGAACTCAAAACAACACACAACGACCTCGACGGACTTAAACTGAAGATCGTCGAGCAGCAATTGTTTGTGGTTGAGCAGTGGCCATCATGGATGTTGAACGAAGCTGGACGAAGCAGCAGCATCGAGCAACAACAACACGGACGAGACCAAGGCAGCAGCAACGTGATGGAGCAGCAGCAACGTGATGGAGCAGCAGCGACAAGGTGAAAACAGAAGCAGCAACAGCTGGAGAAGAAAACGCAGCAGTAGTGGCGACGGACGGTGGTGAGGCAGCAGCGACGCGGGCAGGCATGGTCGTGCGTCGTGGTGGTTGATGGACTGGGGGTTCCATGACGTAGAAGACGAAGAAAAAGAAGAAGCAGAAGGGTGGACTCCTGGGGTGGTCGTGGTGACAATGAAGAAGAAGAAGCAGAAGATGGATCAACACAGCACCATGGTTATGGTGAAGCTGGAAGGAGAAGAAGAAGCAGCAGCCATGGACGGGCTGCTGCGTGTGTGTGTGTGTTGTCGATGGGGAGGGGGAGGTCGTGTGAGGGTGGTCGACGTTGGGCAGCAGGGTAGCAGCAACGGGGGGGAAGCCATGGTTGCTTGGGGTGTTTGGGATTTTGGAGAAGAAGAAGAGGGAGGGGGCGAGTGTCTTTAGGTTTTAGGGTTTTTGTTTTGTAAAATGTAAGATAGGGGGTGTTGGGTATTTGGGTTATGGACCGGGTCGACCCGGTTTCAAATGGACCGGGTCATGGGGAAGGTTGGGTATTATTTGGGTCTGTGGCTTGAATTTGAAGAAGAGCCCCAATTCCGATTTTCTTTATTTTTTGCTCTCTTTTCTTCTTTTATTTTTCTAAAAATCCTTAAACTATCATATAGAACTAAATTAATAAAAGTGCAAATTAACTCTCAATAACAATTAACACATAATTAAGTAATAATTAAGCATAAAATTGTACAATTAAACATTAAATGCTAAAAATGTGAAAGATGCCTATTTTTGTAATTTTCATTTTTGTAAAACAAACTTAATTACTAACGATTGTAGAATTAAATCCTACATGTAAAATGCGATATATTTTTGTATTTTTTATTAATTTAGCAAATAAACATGCGCAGACAAATATACAAATAATTACACAAAAATACCACAAAAATTCAAAAAATTGCACACCAAGGAAAAATCATTTTATTTTGAATTTTTTGGGAGTAATTCTTTCATAGGGCAAAAATCACGTGCTTACAGCTGCCCCTCTTTGCCCGAAGACACGTAAGGTTTTCGTGCAAAGATAAAGTGAGCGATTTTTGCCCATCCGAGTACTCCGTATGAAGCATTTTTTTGAAAAAGATTTGACCGAACCTTTGCTTCAGAGGTTTCCTACATATCCTGGGCTAAACAGGAATCAGGTCAATGTAGTTCGGGAAATTTTGGTAGCTGGGACTACCATGGTACTGCAATGTTACTGATGTTGTATGCTACTTTTACTTGTTTGCTGACCTCCTTATTACACCATGCTTAAAAGAAAAATCAAGAAGTTAGGCTAGACTACGGATTACAAGATCCCATCTATCTTCCATTTGTTCTTGATGCCTTGCTTTCTTGTCGGCTCGCGTCGATTCCGGTGCTTCTTTCTTCCGAGAACTGACGGGGGTGACACCGACCTTTTGCTACTCTGAATACCAATTCTCACTATCTGGTTTGGTCCGCTGGAGATATGGCTTTCTTCATTTAGGCTTTGTTACGCTGGGCATAATTCAATGTTCACAGACCGCTTCTTTCAAGTCCCTTTTGATTCATGCGCTTGATTTTGCGTTGGGATCTCTTGTTGCAACCTTCCGCTTTCCGGTGCTGGGGATTTTTATTGTTTCCCGCTGGGGATTCCTGTTGGATTCTTCTACTTTACTGACTTGCAATGTATTCCTCTATTATATGGGTGGGCTCCCAACTTCAACCAATAACTTTGAAAATAAATTCGCCATTCCTTTCTTCAGGCGGGCTCCTAACTTCATCAACAACTTTGAAAAATAAAGCGTCTTTCCTTTCTTCAGGCGGGCTCCTGACTTCAACAACAACTTTGAAAATAAAATGACATTCCTTTCTTTAGGCTGGCGAGATTTCAACAACTTTTAAAAATAAAACGTCATTCTGTTCTTCAGGGGGGCTCCTGACTTCAACAACAACTTTGAAAAATAAAATGCCATTCCTTTCTTTAGGCTGGCGAGATTTCAACAACTTTTTGTAAAAATAAAACGCCTTTCCTCTCTTCAGGCGGGCTCCTGACTTCAACAACTTTGAAAATAAAATCCTATTTGAGGGCGGATGAACCCAACTAGGAAGTGCGTCTCCTACGAGTAAAACTATGTGAACCAAAATCAGGAAGTGTGTCTTCTAGTGGTAAACTCTCATTTTTAGGAAGTGCGTCTCCTAAAGCAAAATACAACCTGAACGACCCAGACTACGAAATGCATTTTCTAGGGGTGAAACTTCAATGATTCAAACTAGGAAGTGCGTCTCCTAAAAATGAACTTAAATGAACCAGACTAGGAAGTGTGTCTCCTATAAATAAACTTAAATGAACCAGACTAGGAAGTACGTCTCCTAGGGGTGAAACTTAATTTAAGAAGTGTGTCTCCTATGCATGAAATTAAACTTAGGAAGTGCGTCTCCTAGGGGAAAAATTAAACTTAGGAAGTGCGTCTCCTATGGGTGAAACTTTAATGATTTTGAACTAGGAAGTGCGTCTCCTATGAATGAAAATAATTTAGGAAGTGCGTCTCCTAGGGGTAAAATAAACTTAGGAAGTGCGTCTCCTATGGGTGAAACTAAACTTAGGAAGTGCGTCTCCTATTGGTTAAACTAAACTTAGGAAGTGCGTCTCATACGGGCAAACTAAACTTAGGAAGTGCGTCTCCTATTGGTAAAACTAAACTTTAGGAAGTGAGTCTCCTATTGGTAAAACTAAACTTAGGAAGTGCGTCTCCTATGGGTAAAATAAACTTAGGAAGTGCGTCTCCTAGGGGTAAAATTTTAATGATTTTAAACTAGGAAGTGTGTCTCCTATGGTTGAAACTTTAATGATTTTGAACTAGGAAGTGCGTCTCCTATGAATGAAAATAATTTAGGAAGTGCGTCTCCTATGCGTGAAATCTTAATTTAGGTCTCCTATGGGGTAAAAGTAAACTTAGGAAGTGCGTCTCCTATGGGCAAAATTAAATTTAGGAAGTGTGTCTCCTATTGGCAAAACTAAACTTAGGAAGTGCGTCTCCTATTGGTAAAACTAAACTTAGGAAGTGCGTTTCCTATTGGTAAAATTAAACTTAGGAAGTGCGTCTCCTATTGGTAAAACTAAACTTAGGAAGTGCGTCTCCTATTGGTAAAACTAAACTTAGGAAGGGCGTCTCCTATTGGTAAAACTAAATTTAGGAAGTGCATCTCCTATTGGTAAAACTAAACTTAGGAAGTGCGTCTCCTATTGGTAAAACTAAACTTAGGAAGTGTGTCTCCTATGGGTAAAACTTTAATGATTTTAAACTAGGAAGTGCGTCTCCTATTAATAAAATCTTAACTTAGGAAGTGCGTCTCCTATGCGGTGAACCATTTCCTTCTTCCTAAATTATTTACTTACCTGTGTTGTCTTCCCTTGAAACTGCTGGGGATAACACTGCTGGGGAATTACTTACTTACCTGTTGGGGGATAAAATGTTATCAGCTGGGGATAATGCTGTCGAGGATAACACTGCCGGGGACTTTGATTCCTTCAAAATTAGTGCTTCGCTCTTCGGAAGGCTGCTGGGAATGACATTGGCCTTTTGCTTTTTCCGAGCACAAGTTTCGATTGGTGCTATCTTTATTCTTCTCCATATGGGTATCTGACTTTCAGAAAATTTTCTAAATGAAAGGAAAATTTTCTGCCCCAGTTTGATAATCTCCCTTGTGGCATGCATTCCCGTCATCAATTCCATTTCTTTTACCTGTTTCAAATCAAACAAAATTTGTTAGTTTAAAACGCGGTGGTTGGTTGTGATCCTCCTACTGGGATGGTTTTCCCTTTCTCCTTCCTTGCTCTGCGTTCCAAAACTTGTTGGGGATGATATTATTTGCTAGGGATAATCCCTTTCTGCTGGGGATATCCCTCTTCTTTTGTGGCATAGCTCGGAAACTGGCATTTCCCCAACCTTTTAGTCTCGTATGAATTTCCCAAATCATGCTCATTGCCCTCTTTGCTTTGTCCATGGGCCTTGGCCTTGAGTTTTAATAACCTTTGATTTCGGCGGGGATATCCTTCTTGGCACTCGCCCATCCTTTTGTCCATCTCCTTTTGCGGGGGATATCTTTCTTGACACTGGCCTCGCGCTTGTTCCTTCCTGACTCAGACCATTTGGATGTTCTAATCGGATCTGGTCTTGCATAATTGGAAAGTTGATGGCAGATTTTGAAGTCATTTCTCACTTGTTCTGACCAAACAACTCTACTGGAGAATTTTTCTATGAAAGGAGAAAGATAAACAAAAAGGGAATAGAATAAAAGATAAAGGAAAAAGATGACTCCTTAACAAAAGAAACTATAAAAAAAACTTATCAAACGCAGATACCGACTCTAATGGTCATGACATGCGCATGTGGTCTATCCTCTGCCGTCAATCGTCTTTCAAGATCTTCGCTTGGCGATTCCCCATCTGATTCTCAATCTTATTCGACTTGTAGTGCCCGAAGGGTTTTCACTATCAAGCCTCTCTCATTTTGTTTTTTTTTCTCAGCTTTCATCGCCTTATGGTGTCCGTGAAGGTTTTCACCGATAAGACTCTCTCATTTGTATCACTTTCTAGCTGGGGATTTGGAGTGTTGTATGACTCTCTCTGCTGGGGAATAGAGTCCTTTCTGCTGTGGATCAGAGTGTTATGTTTATCGATAAGACTCTCATTTGTCTGACTTGGCATCTTTTGAAGACTGATCAGAAGGTCTTTCTTTGGACCGTAATGTGGGTTTTGGATAGGCTAGAAAGAAAGGGGTATTAAAGGCTCAAAAACAAAATAAACTTGGGGTTCAAAATTACAACATTCGGAACCATATTTGCTTACGACAAGCGCAACTCTTGCCCCAGTTTCTAGCTTGGGGATTATTATTATTATTACACTATGCACATTATGCACATTACGCACCCTATGCACCCTATGACCAAGCCGTGAGGTGCCTATGTATCCTCTTTGAGGAATCAGGTCAAACGTAGTTCCCAATTCCTCTTTTTCATTTGACTTTCTTTTGTTTTTTTTTTGTTAGCATTTTTCTTTTCTCTTTTTTTCTCATTTCTCCTTTCTTTTTGTCATTTTTTTTTCTTCTTTTCTTTTTTTTTTTTTTCTTTTCTTCTTCTTTACCTTCCAGGCTCGTATTTTCTAGCCGTTGCTATTGATTCCGAACGAGGGGTACGAAAGAAAAACAAATAAGGCTCAAAAGGGGTAACAAAGGATAAAATATTTAAGTAGCAGAACAAAATGCCTTCGTCATTCCAACCTTCAAAACATGCCAAGTGCAAACAACACAATTAAACAAAGATTTGTAGCCTCTTCTGACGGTGCTGGACTTGACAATTATATTCACACATTTGCATTTTCATTTGTCATCTCTAAAGCACTGTTGGGCAACACTCTCAATCTCATTATCATGAACGACCCTCATGTCAATTTGGCGACTCTTGCCTTTTAACGGTTTTCTTTGTGTTTTACTTGCCCCAGTTCCACATGACTCGAGCTCCGAATAATTTCAAACCGTCCTTATTTCCTTTAAATGTTTTGATCACCTTCCCAGGGTTTTATGATTAACTTTTAAGATTAGGCCCAACTGTGCGCCCATGTCATGTCACTAGAATCGGCGCTGAACAAAATGATAAAAGGATCAAACAAAAAGATGAATGGAAATAATAAAAGACCGGATTTTGTATTAGACTACCGGTGAAATGGTTTGAATAACAAAACAAACGAAACAAACCAAAATAAAATCCTAAAATAGCCTGGACAAAACTTAAACAAACCGCTATGACAAAATGGAAAGATAAGAAGATTTGACACAAGACAATATTCGGATTACAACCCCAAGAATAATCCGGACAACAGAAATGACAACAAAATAAGCCACCAAAAGCTTCTCCCTTGCTAACCAAGGAATAGAGCGTCCTGCCATTTTATCAAAACTGGCATCTTAGCCACTAAGCTTTGCATCAATACTGCCAAGACCATTACCAGCTTCAACATCATCAACCTCAGTCAACAAGTCCCCAATATGATTCAAGTGCTTCTGTCATCAGGCCTGATCCTCGCAAAATGTGCTTCTGGATCTTGTATTTCCGGCTTACCACAAACCAACCACCTTAACTTTCTTTGCGATTCAAAACAAAACAGGTTAGAATGGACTCAGTCGGTCCTCATTATTAACAACATCTTTTTTTCTTTTTTCTTTCTTTTTTTCGATTTTTTTTTTCATCATTTTTTTTTGTTGTGCTCGAATCTTATGGAGATTGCCTACGTATCATGACCCCGCATGAATCAGACCTTGCGTAGTTCGGACCAATAAAAGATAAACAATAATAAATATTTTTTTTCACAATTTTCATATTAAAACAAACTGGGTTTCAAAGGTTTGAAGATGACCTACAAACTCGAAAATCAAACAACCCACATATTTTAATCAAAAGATTTACAAACTCAAAAACAAAAAACCAGCTCCTTTTCTCCGTTTGACAAATGCAACCAAACGGTTATTTTTGCAAATGTAACCCCTTCCAAATTTCACATGAATTTTGAGGTCGGGGAGGATTATTTTATGACACTTTACAAACTTGTCCGTTCTTTTACGAAAATAGCCTTTCGACAACTGAGAGATACTCTAAGGCTATTTCGGCAAGAACGGTTTAAGACGCGGCCGAAGCTGGCTCGGCTTATTTTTGACTAAAAATTCAAACGGTATTCACCTGACTGCTGACTCTTTGTGTTTTTTTTTCAAATTATAATAAAAACCTGGTGTTGTAAACACAGCCCTTCAGCGCCTCGGGGGGAAGATTTTTAAGGCTGTGTGGGTCAACCGGACCAAAATCCTAAAAAAATGACCCAAGGTGGCTGTTTATACAAAGTCAGCCTTCCGGCGTCCCTTTCGGGAACATTTGGTTATTTTTGACAAAAACAACATCACCCGACTTATTTATGACTCTTTTTATCATTTTCAAAAATAGAAAACTCAATATTGCAAACACGGCCTTTCAACGCCTCGGGGACGAAGATTTTTAAGGCTATGGGGGTCAACTGGACCAAATCTTAAACATGACCCAAAAAGTGGCTGTTTATGCAAAGTCAGCCTTCCGGCGTCCTTTTCGGGAACATTCGGCTATTTTTGACAAAACAGCATCACCCGACTTATTTATGACAAAATTAAAACTTTGACATGTTTTTTATTTATTTATTTGTTTTTGGTTATTTTTAGCAAAATGGGAGGTTGAACCCGATGAGGGTTGCCTATGTATCTCACATCCGGTGAGAATCAAACCCGCGTAGTTCGGGAAGATCATGAATAAGCAAATGAACTAACTTTTTTTTATTTTTATTTTATTTTTTGAAGGAAAGACTTATAAAGAAGAAAGGGAGCATTTTTGCAAAGAAGAATTTCTAAGAAAATATTTTTGGAATTTTTACTTTCAATGAAAGAAATGCTTCTAAAAGTATTTTTGAATTTTGAATTTTTTTTCAATTTTGAAAGAAGAAGGAAAATATTTTCGGATTTTTTATTTTATTATTTTTTTTTTATTTTTTTTTAAATAATTAAAAAAAACTTTCTAAAGAAGTCAATAATGGAAAATATTCTTGGATTATTTGTTTTGAAAGTTGGGGGTGTAAAAAACTTTTCTAGGCATTTTGGCAAGACAAATATTTTTTGCAACAAATAAAGATATATATATATATTTTGGAAATAAAGAAAAACTTTTTGGATTTATATATATATATATATATATTTGCAACAAATAATAAAACCACTTTCAACGCCCGACTCTTTTTTTTTGGCATTTTCATAAACAAATAAATAAATAAAAAACCATTTTAAAAACAAGACTCTTTTTTATTTTCATTTTCATGGCAAGACAAACTATTTTCTTTTCAATTTTTTTTTTGAAAAAACAAGACAGAACAATGACCCTTTTTCTATTTTTCCTTTGCTTTTAATAAAACAAACTAATAAGACATTTTTTTTTCTCATTTTCTCAAAATTTCGGCAGAGTTTTGACAGTATTTGGGCATTGGGTTTTTTCAAAAATAAACAATCAATTCCCTAACCGCTATTTCTTTTTTTTTCTTTTTTTTTTCAATTTCACATATTCCTGATATTCAAAAATCGGTCAACACACAAGTTTGAATCAAATAAATGCGCAAGTAGCAGCAGGTAAGATGCATTAGGATGGTCATTTTCATTTTTGGTACACCTGTCCTAGACAGACTCAACCCCTGTGTTGAGCCTCCAAAGTCAAATGCACGTGATGCAAATAAACGTTCCTACTAGGGATCCGGCATGAAGCTGAGTTATTCTAAGTTCATAACCTGGGTATTTGTTCTAAACTGTGTACCTGAGCGGACAACTCGAGTCGAGGAGGGGGCTACGTACCGGGGACCCGCGGGGTCGTCCGGCTTTGTAACTTATCCGACCTCTTTCTTATTTCAGGTATTGACACTAACAGAATAGGGAGTCTCCACCAGCGAGCTTCTCCCCGGAGGTAAGAAGAGAAGGGTTTCGGCACAGTTTATATACAGTTCACATAATATCAAAGCGGTAAAGGCAATCAATTAGAACATTGAGCCAAAGCATGTGACAAAATCAGATAAAACCAAATATAACAATTTATATAAACTCGAATTCTTGAACCCTGAACCAGAGATTCTGGGTTTTGTCGCCAGCAGAGTCGCCAGAGCTGTCACACCTCCTTTTTCACCTACACCCCGGAAAAGGGTATATGTAAAGGGAGTTTTTCTAATTAAAGGACAATCGAAACGGGATTTATTTTAAGAAATTCAGAGTCGCCACTTGGGATATTTATGGCGTCCCAAGTCACCGATTGAATCCCGAATCGAGGAAAATATGACTCTGTTTAACAGTCCGCGAACTAGAAATCCGAGTAAGGAATTCTGTTAACCTGGGAGAAAGTGTTAGGCATTCCCGGATTCTGTGGTTCTAGCACGGTCGCTCAACTGTCATATTCAGCTTATTTATCTGATTTTAATACATGTTGAACCTATGTGCCAATTTTAGCTTTCAATCGCTTTTATTCAATTATTTTTAGAGAAAATTGAACGTCGTTTAAAACGTGTCTTTGGATTGCGTCACATGAAATGCACCCGCAATCCTGAACACATTTTATTCAACATTTTTGGGATTTGATTTGGGTCACATGAAATGTGTCACACCTCCTTTTTCCGGCACCGCGAGGGTACAAGGAGTTTTTTCCAATTAAAGGACAATCGAAACGACATTTGTTTATTTATTTCAGAGTCGCCACTTGGGAGATTTAGGGTGTCCCAAGTCACCAATTTAATCCCGAATCAAGGAAAAGAATGACTCTGTATTACAGTCCGCGAACCAGAAATCCGGATAAGGAATTCTGTTAACCTGGGAGAAGGTGTTAGGCATTCCCGAGTTCCGTGGTTCTAGCACGGTCGCTTAATTGTCATATTCGGCTTATTTATCTGATTTTATACAATTATGAGCTCATGTGCAAGTTTTAACTCTTTACCGCTTTTATTATTATATTTCAAAAGAATGTGAACATCGTTTAAAAACATGTCTTTGGATTGCGTCACATGAAATGCACCCGCAATCCGGAACACATTTTTATTCAATGTTTTGGGATTTGGATTTGGGTCGCATGAAATGCACACCCGAATTTAAGAAGGTAAGATTATTAAAATGCGCCTAAAGAGTCTAACGCGTTATTATCTTTGGGGAAGGCAGTGAAATTCACTAAACAGTCCATCCCGAATTCGAAATATTCAATTAAACGTTTATTGAGGGCCCCACAATTAGTGCGTTTTATTGGGCGGGACTCATCTCATTTATTTTTAAAAAACAATCCTAAAATGCCTACATTTTTCTCTATTAAATTTGTCTCTACAAAATAAAAATAAAAATGTCTTAATTTATTTACATGCTGAAATTAACCAATAATATTTAACTAAACAACATTCTTCCAAGTTCCAAAATGGTCTATCCGCTTGATGAACTAACGTGCTTTTTGAGACATGGTAATCATCCAACAATAGCGAATTAACTAGACGAAGTTACTACACCATTTATTTATTTTTAGGCAATATATAGATAGTTCGTCCGTTAAGTTATCGTCTGATGTTTCACTATATATATTAAATAGCTACATGATTCTGATTAGAGTAAGCTAAACAATTTATATATACAAATAAAATTTAGAATATAATTAAAATAAATCTGGAACTTCAACTCTTCATTTTCATATTCATGCTACATGTTTCAGTTTACAATAATCAATGTGTCAGTTGTGTACCTGATATTGGAAGCAAAAGAAAAGGGAGATCAGCAGAAATTCAGTAGCATACAACAGCAACACCCAGCAACCATCAATGAGAAACCAGTGACGGATTTTAAAACTCAAGATAAAAATCCAGAAAACACCAACAACAATCAACGGGCAGAAGCCAAAGGAATCTTTTCAGATTTGAAAGACTAATTAATGTTCAACCCTTAATTTCTGAATCCGTATATCAGAATACTTAAATTATATATCAGGTGTATCCTATTCTTCTTTTGAATTTCCAGAATGTTTTTCTTTTTATTTTTGGAGTCTTAGTATTTTCGGAATTTTCTCTCTCTTTAATATCCAACTCCCTTTTTTCTCTCTCTCCCCTCTCTCTTAAAATTTTCCTCTTCTTCTGTATTCTGTCCTCTCAAAAATCTGATCAAAATCTCTTATTTATTTCTCATCCCAAATCCTTTAATCAATTAATAAAATCACCACTTTCTCCTACCAAACCCACTATCTTCCCACTCATCCCCCTTTTAATCCCACTACCTAATGTTTTGTCTCCCACTACATTAAACAAATATATCAAACCTCACCCTATTATGTCTTGTCCCCCATGCTTACATTAAACAAATACATTATTCCCCCCATTATGTCTTGTCCCCCATGCAACATTATTTTAATATAATTAACAAATTATTTAATTTTAATGGACAGAGCACTCAAAATAAACATTTGTTCAGAATTTTAATTCCAAAAATACCCCTCCGACCTTACTAAAATTACCATATTACCCCTGAACGTACTGCAAATTACCAAAGTACCCCCATCAGCTATAACCAATTCACCTAATCAATTTCAACCAAAATACAGCAAATATGACCAATTTCTAAATAATTTTCAACAACAAATTCAAACTAAATGATGAACAACAAAGAACAACTAAAATTTTGATTGAACAATATTTTTAACAACAAACAAACCTACTTTCAAATTCAACAACAACAACAATAACAACAAACAAGTATATTCAGATTTCTAAATTCAATAATCATTTGAACATAAAATTAAATCTAACAACATTACAACCAACAATTCATATGTTAAACTTAAACAAGATTATGAGACAAACTCAAGAAATAATCATAAATGATAAACAATAAACAAGAAAATCAAACTTATACTAATTTCGGATTCAAGAACAATCAAACAAAGTATGGACATAAATGAAAAGATTCAACAATAATAACAAGCAAGTTTTATTCAAATTCGAATTAAACCTGAATTAAGCTTAAACAAAATAAATAAACATATTCAAATCACTAAACTTCTAATAATCAATTAAATCCAACAAAATACAATAAAGATACATGATTCAAACTAAATAAACAAAAATTAAAAACCAAAACATAACTTCATTAAATCACTGGATTAAAAACGAACTTCAAACAAAGATGAATATGAATTAAATCTATTTTAAACAACAAACATGACAGATTCAAATGATTTAAACTAACACTCTTCTATACTAAATCCTTTCAAAATTAACAGAATAAACTAAAGACAAAATTCAGTGAACTTCAACTTAAAACTAAAAACATCATAATTACTAACAATTTCTACCTAAAAATAAACAAGAAAAATAAAACAACTAAATAAAAATCAAGAACAAGAATCAAACATTTAATGATTTCGGATCCGAAAAATATCAAACAAATTACGGACAATAAATGAGACTCAAACCCACTAACCGGATCGAAACGACGATGATCTTGAATGAAAACAAATCTGCCCGAAAACGATTATCGTACCAAGACTACCAACGCCCTAACGGATCTTGCCTTCAACGATAAACTCACCTTCCTTTTAAACTTGACGAACTCAAAACAACACACAACGACCTCGACGGACTGAAACTGAAGATCGTCGAGTAGCAATTGTTTGTGGTTAAGCAGTGGCCATCATGGATGTTGAACGAAGCTGGACGAAGCAGCAGCATCGAGCAACAACAACACGGACGAGACCAAGGCAGCAGCAACGTGATGGAGCAGCAGCGACGAGGTGAAAACAGAAGCAGCAGCAGCTGGAGAAGAAAATGCAGCAGTAGTGGCGACGGACGGTGGTGAGGCAGCAGCGACGCGGGCAGGCATGGTCGTGCGTCGTGGTGGTTGACGGACTGGGGGTTCCATGACGTAGAAGACGAAGAAGAAGAAGAAGCAGAAGGGTGGACTGTTGGGGTGGTCGTGGTGACAATGAAGAAGAAGAAGCAGAAGACGGATCAACGCATCACCATGGTTATGGTGAAGCTGGAAGGAGAAGAAGAAGAAGCAGCCATGGACGGGCTGCTCTGTGTGTGTGTGTGTGTTGTCGATGGGGAGGGGGAGGTCGTGTGAGGGTGGTCGACGTTGGGAAGAAGAAGAAGGAAAATGAGGGGGGTGGCGGATGTTGTTTGTTTTTAGGTTTAGGGTTTTTGTTGTCTTTTTGTTTTGTTTATTTTTTGTCAAATGTAAGATATGGGGTGTTAGGTATTTGGGTTATGGACCGGGTCATGGGGAAGGTTGGGTATTATTTGGGCCTGTGGCTTGAATTTGAAGAAGAGGCCCAATTCCGATTTTCTTTATTTTTTGCTCTCTTTTCTTCTTTTATTTTTCTAAAACTAAATTCTAAAAATCCTTAAACTATCATATAGAACTAAATTAATTTATAAAAGCGCAAATTAACTCCCAATAACAATTAACACACAATTAAGTAATAATTAAGCGTAAAATTGTACAATTGAACATTAAATGCTAAAAATGTGAAAGATGCCTATTTTTGTAATTTTCATTTTTGTAAAACAAACTTAATTACTAACAATTGTAAAATTAAATCATACATGCAAAATGCGATATATTTTTGTATTTTTTATTAATTTAGCAAATAAACATGCGCAGACAAATATACAAATAATTACACAAAAATACCACAAAAATTCAAAAAATTGCACACCAAGGAAAAATCATTTTATTTTGAATTTTTTGGGAGTAATTCTTTCATAGGGCAAAAATCACGTGCTTACAAAATGCACACCCGAGTTTAAGAAGGTAAATTATTAAAAGCGCACCTAAAGTGACTAATGCGTTACTATCTTTGGGGAGGACTGTGAAATTCGTTAAATGCCCCATCTCGAATTCTAAGTATTTTATTATATACATTTAAGAGGACCCCGCAATTTATGCATTTTTGTTTAGCAGGGCTCGCCTCATTTATTATTTAAAGGCCAACCTAAAGCAAACTACAATTTTCTACTTAGTTTGTCTCTAATAATAACAGAAAAAGCCCTAATTAATTAGTATTGTTCAAGAACTAATATACTTACGTCCTTGACTTTTATTCAAAATTTCAGTAATTCCCTTGGGCTTCAAGCTCAGCCCAGTAAGAATAAGACACAGTCAAAACTCAAGTTGGGATTCGGACAGACTTCATTCAGGCCCACCCTTGACATTCAAGCTTATTAACTTGCAAATGATGGAGGGATTTCATATTTATTCAAATCAACACTTGACATACTCATATGCTCATCTCAATAAAATTCAAAACAGCTAGACGTCTAAACCGACTGGATTGGATTTATATTCTAAAATTCAGATTTTTCTTATCTATTTACCTACTAGTAAACTTCTGGATATTACTAAAGGCAAAACAAACTTGGAAATGTGAATTGAATTTTAATAAAAATAGTAATGAATATAAACCTCAGATGAGCAGACTAAGCAACTTAATTACGAGATTT
Source organism: Nicotiana tabacum (assembly GCF_000715075.1). NCBI lineage: Eukaryota > Viridiplantae > Streptophyta > Magnoliopsida > Solanales > Solanaceae > Nicotiana > Nicotiana tabacum. The sequence goes on from NC_134082.1 coordinate 159,990,366, forward strand.
TACTTACACTAACACGAACAGGTTAATAGCCTAACTTCACACTTTATTCACATCTAATCATCATACAGCTAAACTAAACTACTTAATGAAACACATATGTTGATAAGAGTAACTAATCTACTGATCTTAGCTACTGCAATACAAAGTTGTTTGAGACGTCTCTTCAGCTTGAAATTAAAATTAATGTGGATATCATACGCTGATCTCAAAATCAATTGCAACACCCAAACTATTTCTGATTTTTTTATTTTTTAAAACAAAACCGTTAAACTAAAGCAAGTTCTAAGCTATACTAAGGCTACAACTGGATAACCACAAATTAACAGTCCCAAACAGTCCAATTAGGTACAAATTACGCAGTCCAAGTTTCATGTGAATATAAATCCAATTAGACTACACTACACAATTACATATCATTAATATCTACTTAACTACAGATGTATAGTCGTCCAAACATGCATCATCCAGTAAACAAATGTCTGAGTACTTTCATTTCATGTTCATCTCAAAGCTACATCAATTTGAGTTCAAGTGTGCACCTGGAAATGAAAGAAGGAAGCAGAAAAATGAGGTATCAGCAGTAACCAACACCAGAAAATGAACCAGCAGACTAATTTTGAAACCAAGGGATGTGATACGATAGTCAGACCCTAATTTCAATCTTAGTGAATCAACAGACCTCAAACCCGACTCGACTTAAACCCTTTTTATTATCAGCTAACCAGGAATTTCTTCCATACTAGAAGAAAACTTCAGAAAATACCAAATGACTCAATGAAACAGTGTATTTTTCTGAAATTCTGCAATCGTTTTTGATTTTTTTTCTGTATCTATTTCTGTGTATCTCTCTTCCTATATCTCTCTTAGAATCCCTTCCAAGTTTTCTTAGCTCTCTTCTCATGTATATCCAATGTATCCAGGGTGTATATCGAGTGTATACCACTCTCTCCACCCCCTTCTTTTTTTTCCGCTCCGAATTTCCTAGCCTTCTACCCTCTTTGAATGTTCTCCCCCTCTGACCATGATTTTCAGCCCTTAAATGGGCATTAAGTTAGTGTCATTTCCATTACTCATTCCCATTTTTCAACTAGCTTAGTGCTTTTATTTAATTTAGTAGTGCATTTCCTAGACCCTACCATTGTAGAAACTTCCTAAAGTTAGGTAAACATTACCCTTATTGAACAACCCCTAAACCAAATTATTCTACCAAATTAACTTAATTATCTCTGAATAATAATTACCACACCTAATTAAATACCAAATTAAAATAAAATTACAAAAATTCGAAATTAAACAATAAAAATGCAAACTACATTTTTTTGTGATTTTTTCAATTTTGTAAAGCAGATAAATTACTAACTGATTTAAAAATGCAAAAATTAAATCCTAGATGCGAATGCAACATATTTTTTGTATTTTCAAGATTATGTAAAGATAAAAAATAAGGTACTATTTTTGTATATTTTTATTTAAATTTATGAAAGATACGTAAGCTAAAATATTTTTTGTAATCTTTCATTTTTATGACGAAAATAAAGTAAAGAAGTCAAAAATAGTTGAAATAGCTATATTAGGCCTACATTAAATATTTACATGCTAAAATATAAAAATCTTGGGTAAGGTCAAAAATCAAATAGGTAGTACACACAGGGATGAAGTGCGCGGACTTGGTCAGCCGATCCACAATCACCCAAATAGCATCAAACTTCTTCAAAGTCCGAGGAAGTCCAAGCACAAAGTCCATAGTGATCCTCTCCCACTTCCACTCGGGAATAACCATCTTCTGAAGCAAGCCACCCGATCTTTGTTGCTCATATTTTACCTGCTGACAGTTGAGACACCGATCTACAAATCCCACAATATCTTTCTTCATACTTCTCCACCAATAGTGCTGCCTCAAATCCTGGTACATCTTCGCGGCACCAGGATGGATAGAATACCGCAAGCTATGGGCCTCCTCCAGAACCAACTCTCTAAGCCCATCCACATTGGGCACACAAATCCGGCCCTGCATCCTCAACACACCATCGTCACCAATGGTCACATCTCTGGCATCATCATGTTGAACCCTGTACTTAAGGACAAGAAAATGCGGATCATCATACTGACGCTCTCTGATACGATCATATAAGGAAGACCGAGAAACCACACATGCCAACACCCGACTGGACTCCGAAATATCCAACCTCACGAACCGATTGGCCAAGGCCTGAATATCAACTACAAGAGGTCTCTCTCCAACTGAAATATATGCCAAACTCCTCATACTCACTGCCTTTCGGCTCAACGCATCGGCCACTACATTGGCCTTTCCCGGATGATACAATATGGTGATATCAAAATCCTTAAGCAATTTCAACCATCTCCGCTGCCTCAAATTAAGATCCTTTTGCTTGAATAAATGCTGAAGACTGTGATGATCGGTGGATATCTCACAAGATACACCATACAAATAATGCCTACAAATCTTCAATGCATGAACTATGGCAGCCAACTCCAAATCATGAACATGGTAGTTCTTCTCATGGGGATTCAACTGACGAGAAGCATAAGCAATAATGCTACCCTCCTGCATCAATACACAACCAATCCCAACTCTCAAAGTATCACAACACATGGTATATGAACCTGAAGCTGATGGCAAAACCAACACTGGAGCTGTGGTCAAAACTGTCTTGAACTTCTGAAAGCTTTTTTCACACTCGTCCGACCATACAAATGGAGCACCCTTCTGAGTTAACTTGGTCAAGGGCAATGCAATGGATGAGAATCCCTGAACAAACCGGCGATAATAGCCTGCCAATCCAAGAAAGCTACGAATCTCTATGGCTGAGAATGGTCTAGGCCAACTCTGAACCGCCTCTATCTTCTTTGGATCAACCTAAATACCCTCGCTGGACACCACGTGTCCCAAGAAAGCCACTGAATTGAGCCAAAACTCACACTTGGGGAATTTTGCATAAAACTTCTCCTCCCTCAATCTCTGCAACACAACTCTCAAATGCTCTGCGTGCTCCTCCTGAATACGCGAGTACACCAGAATATCATCAATGAATACAATAACGAACGAATCCAAATAAGGCCAGAATACACTGTTCATCAAATGCATGAATGCTGCTGGGGCAGTGGTTAGCCCGAAAGACATCACAAGGAACTCATAATGACCATATCTGGTCCTGAAGGCAGTCTTAAGAATATCTGAATCCCTGATCTTCAATTGGTGATAACCGGAACGGAGATCAATCTTGGAGAACACTCTCTCTCCCTGAAGCTGATCAAATAAATCATCAATGCGAGGCAAAGGATACTTGTTCTTAATTATTACTTTGTTCAATTGCCTATAATCAATGCACATTCTCATCGTGCCATCCTTCTTCTTCACAAACAAAACCGGTGCACCCCAAGGTGACACACTAGGCCGAATGAACCCCTTATCTAGGAGTTCCTGAAGCTACTCCTTCAATTCTTTCAACTCTGCTGGTGCCATACGATACGGCGGGATAGAAATGGGCTGAGTGCCCGACACCATGTCAATACCAAAATCAATATCCCTGTCTTGTGGCATGCCCGACAGGTCTGCAGGAAAAACATCGGGAAAATCCCTCACGACTGGAACAAAATTAATACTGGGAGTCTCAGCTCCAACATCCCTCACAAACGCTAGATATGATAGACAACCCTTCCTAACCATACGCTGGGCCTTCAAGAAAGAGATCACTCTACTAGGAATATAATCAGTCACGCCACGCCACTCAATCCGTGGTACGCCCGACATAGCCAAAATGACTATCTTAGCACGACAGTCTAGAATAACATGACACGGAGATAACCAATCCATGCCTAAAATAACATCAAAAGTCCACCATGCTCACTAGCAATAGATCAACTCGGGTCTCCAGACCCCCAATAGTCAGAACATATGACCGGTACACACGGTTCACAATAATAGTATCGCCCATCGGGGTAGACACATGAACAAGTAAAGCAAGAAACTCCCGGGGCGTACCCCAATAATGAGAAAAATATGAGGACACATAAGAATAGGTGGAACCGGGATCAAATAATACAGAGGCATCTCTATGGCAGACTGAAACAATACTTGTAATGACAACATTTCAAGCAATAGCATCTAGCCTTCTTGGAATAGCATAGAAACGAGCCTGGCCACGGCCTGATCGACCTCCCACTCTGGGGCAACCCCTGGCTGCCTGACCTCTACCCCTAGCTGGCTGGGCGGGTGGTGAAGTAACTGGAGTAGAAGTCGAGGGTTGACCCCTCTGCTGAAACTGACCATCACGAAGTCGAGGGCACTGCCTCCTCATATGTCCAAACTCTCCGCACTCATAACAACTACCCGGTGCTGGAGATGGAGACTGAAGGGAACTCCTCGCACCGGAGTGACTAGCAGATGCACTCGGCGCATAAAAACCCTAAGCTGATGGGCATGAGATGAACTCTGAGTTGGGAGGGCGCTGAATGAAGGCTGGCCCTGCTGGGACCCCTTATGACCATGACCTGAAGATGCCCCATGATACTCTAGACGGGCCGACTGAGCAGGCCTGAAAGAACGACCTCTACCATGCTGGGACTGGCCCCTCGACGGAGCTCCACTATAACTGCCCGATCCTCGAGGCCTCTTGGCCTCCCTCTCCTCTCGCTCCCTTCGGCGAACCGTCTCAATCTCACAAGCGATATCAACCACCTCCTCGAACGTAGCACCCAATACTCTCTCTCTAGTCATCAGAATACGAATATGGTAGTTATAGCCATCCACAAATCTCTTGATCCTCTCATGATCTATCGGAATCATCAAAATGGCATGACGAGCCAACTTAGAAAACCTCATCTCATATTGGGTCACGGTCATACCCCATGCGTCAACCACTCAAACTGCCTACACAGCTCCTCTCTACGGGACTGCGGTACATACTTCTCCAAGAAGAGAGCGGAGAACTGCTGCCAAGAAAGGGGTGCGGTACCGACAGGCCTACGCCTCTCAAAATCCTCCCACCAAGTAAAGGCAACCCCCGAGAACTGAAAGGTGGTAAATGCTACACCACTAGACTCAAGGATCCCTGCTGTACAGAGCATCCGTTGACACTTGTCAAGAAAACTCTGGGCATCCTCACCCTCAGCACCACTGAATGACGGAGGCTGGAGTCTACCAAACCTCTCAAGAAGACGCTGCTCATCATCCGGCATAACTGGTACCATGAACTCCTGAACTGGTGCAACCGGCTGAGCAAGAGGTTTCCCCGGCGTCTGTAGTCTCTGCACTACCTGCTCAGGTGTGCGAGCAGCGGGGATCTGGTTGCCTCCCCCGGCCTGTGAAGTAGCCGCTGCTGTGGTAGCTGAAACTGCCTGAGCTAGGCTAGTGCAAACTGATAAGATCTGTGCCAAGGCCTCCTGAAGACCCGGAATCACGATGGGCACAACTAGTGGTGCTGCTGGAGCCTGATCTGGAGCCGGGGCAGCTGGGGGATCAACAGGTGCTGCCCTCGCTGCTCTGCCTCTGCCACGTCCACGACCGCGTCCCCGGCCTCTGGTGGCCTCAGTAGGTGGCACTGGTGGTCGTCCACCTCGTCCGGTAGCTCGCGTCCTCACCATCTGTAAGAGAATGGAATAATAGAAGTTTAGTTTTCGGATCAACAAAGTCACACGACCAGAATTTCAAGAATATGAAGTTTTTCCTAAAGGTTCTACAGCCTCTCGAGGATAAATACAGATGTCTCCGTACCGATCCGCGAGGCTCTACTAAACCGGCTCATGACTTGCGAGACCTATGTAACCTAGGCTCTGATACCAACTTGTCACGACCCCAACCCCGGTCGTGATGGCGCCCAACACACTGTTAGGCAAGCTTGACCAATTAACAACCTCAACCCATTTCTTATATAGTTCATTATTAGCTAACACAGTTAAATTTCCAAAACACCATATTAACAGTCTGAAACCCGAGTTAAATAGGCGGAGTTTCAAATGATAAAACTACTACTACATAGCCTATATAGATCTGGTGTCACAAGTCTGAGCCTCTAATACCAGTTTATCACCCTAATACATATCAATCTAGGGAATGGGATAAAATGAAAGGATAGAAGGGAGAGATCCGGGTTGCAGACGTCGTGCAGCTACCTCGATACTCCCGGATATGAACTGATCGACTGAAAATCCTCACTCAGCCTCTGGAACACCTGGATCTGCACGCAAGGTGCAGGGAGTAATGTGAGTACTCCGACCCAGTGAGTAATAAGCATAAATAATGACTGAGAATAAGAAATCATGGAAAACACAGAGTAATCTATAATGCGTCAGTTTAAACAGGTAATATGGAACCAATAAACCAATGGAAACGAAATATGGAAATGCTACAACAAATAAGAAGTTAAGTGACAGACATATAAAGAAAACTAACACATAGAACAGTACCCTACAGTACCCACTACGGCGTGCAGCCCGATCCATACATTTATCGTTGACGGCACTCACTAGGGGTGTGCAGACTCCGGGAGGGGCCCCTTACGGCCCAAGCGTAATATCAAGCCATCTCGTGGCATCAAATCTAGGCCCTTAGACTCATATCAATATCAGTATAAACTGCTACGGCGCGCAGCCCGATCCTATAGTATCCTCACATCTGGCCCTTGGCCGTACAGTCCAAAAATCATATAAGCCCCTCGGGCATTAGTAAAATAGTAGTTCTCATCCCAAAACATCATTTAATATATCATTTTAGTTTCAAAACCGAGTAAAAAAGTGGCTGAGTTGTAAAACAGTGGAAAACGGTACGACTGAGTTCAAGTAGTAAGTCAAAACAGTGAGGAAATAGTGATAAAACTCCCTGGAGGGTTCAAATAATTGGCACGAAGCCCAAATATGGCAGTCAATTCAAACATTGATGAGAACAAATAAGTTTCAACCAAAATACGCGGTAAAAGCATCACTCGGGACGAACCAAGTCACAATCCCCAATAGTAAACGACCCTTCGCTCATCATCAAGCACGTGTCTCACCTCAATACAACACTACGATCTGCAAATCCGGGGTTTCAAACCCTCAGAACATCATTTACATTCATTACTCACCTCGAACCGACTAATTCTCTAGCTTGCGACGCCTTTGCCCCTCGAATTGGACTCAACGCGCATCAAATCTATCCAAAATCAGAACGAATACGTCACAATATGCTAAGGGAACAAAGCCCAAGCGAAAACATTCGAAAAATATCAAAAAATCCAAAATTAGCAAAACCCGAGCCTTGGGCCCACGTCTCAAAATCGGGTAAAATTTACATTTTCAGAATCCTCATACCCTCACGAGTCTAACCATACCAAAATTATCCAATTTCGATACCATTTGGTCTTTCAAATCATTATTTTATATTTTTGAAAGGTTTCACAATTTCCTTCCCAAATCATGAATTAAATGATAGATTCATGTACTCTAGCCAAATCTGAGTTAGAATCACTTACAACCTTCGAGAAATCGCCAAAATCCGAGCTCTGTAGGTCAAAATATCAAATAAAACCCAAAACCTCGTATTTATAGAGTACCCTCATATCTCAGCCTCCGCGGTCCGCACAGAACCACCGCGGTCCGCGCAAAAGCACCGCGGCCCGCACAAAACCACCGCGGCCGCACTTCATTTTGTGCGGTCTGCACAGCACATACTGCGGTCGCACTCCCTTTTGTGCGGTCCGCGCGGGTAGGTTCCAAGGCCTGCAACGTTTCTGGACCTGTTACAGCTATGATTTTTGGCCCAAAACATCTCGAAACCTACCCGAAACTCCCGGAACTTCAAACCAGTTGTACCAACACATCCCATGACATCGTTTAAACTTTTTCAAAACCTCGGGACGCTCACAACAACATCAAATCGCCAATTTAACAAGGGATTCAAGCCTAAGAACTCCAAGAACTCTTAAGTTATGTTTTCGATCGAAATGTCTACCAAATATCGTCTGAATGACCTAAACTTTTGCACACACATCCCAAATGACACAACAAAACTACTGACACTTCGGAATTCTATTCCGACCCCTATATCAAAATCTCGCCTATTAACCGGAACCGCCAAAATATCAACTTCGCCAATTTAAGCCTAAATCTTCTCTACAACTCCAAAACCCTTTCCGATCGTGCTCCTAAGTCACAAATCACCTCCCGAAGCTAACCGAACCATCAGAACTCACTTCCGATCCTTCTAACACATAAGTCAACATCCGGTTAACTTTTCCAACTTAACCCTTCTTAAAAGAGACTAAGTGTCTCATTTCTTACCAAATCCTCTCCGAACTCGAACTAATCAACCCGATCACATAAAACACGGATAACGAAGCATAAATAAGCTGAAATAGGGGAAACCGAAGTGGTAACTCATGAGACGACTGGTCGGGTCGTCACAGTGTCATATTTACTCTACAATGCTTTCCAAATTTTCTTTGCAGTAGAGTAAGTTTTGTCATAATAATCATAAAAATTATCAGATAGACAATTAAGAAGATAATACCGACACTTGTATGAATCATCGTTATATTTTTCAATTTTTTTTGAAGGGCAATTAGCTCATCATCATTCATGGAGGAGTTGTCTATTTGCTTGGACTTTTCTCAGTTAAAACGTAAGAAACATTGAGAAGACTCAAATAAAAAAGTACTTTACCCTTTCATCTCTTGAAATGAGCACCATTGAAACAAAATGGCTTGTTGAGATCTCCTACCTTGGTATCCGCGGATTTTTTTAACTGTAGCCATTTGAATCTCCTTAAAATTATTGGTGAAAATACAATTACAGTTGAAAAATAAAATGAAAAAAATAAAATATGTTAAGGCTGAGGTGTGGATATCTCGCTCTATTTAAAGAGATTCAAGCCCACTGCAACAACTGGTCCAACAGTAATCTTCTTGACTTGTCTCCCTCAGGATACAACAACCCGATCACGTCGTATGACTCGAACAAACTCTGGACAAGTTGTTGAGTCCAAAACTCCACCCAGATGAACACCTTCCTTCAACAAAAGTAAAAACTCTTTTTTTTTCTTCATAACTTTATTGAAACAACCTCAATTATTTTTCATATACCACATTATGGAAGAAAGACTCCTATTTATAGGTGTAAAAATTCTTCCTTGTATTAAATTGGAAGAAAGTGGGGTAGTAAGTTATGAAATCATGGAGAACATGTGAGAAGAGTTACAAAAGAGTGATGGTCATTTTCTACATCATGGAGTAGTGAGAATTATGCCATATTTTATTTTAATATTAAAATGCTAAAATACTAACACTATCTACTTATTTATTGGATCTTCTAAATCCATATAGTTAATTCCAAAAAAATTTAATGATAGACAAAAAGGATTTTAACTTAGGAATTATATACCATGATGGATTTACATTTGAATTATTACATTCTAAAAAAATAAGTATGGAGACCGCCCCTAAAAGCAAGAGACTAATATGGGGAAAAAAAAGAGAAATAGCCAAATTTATAATTGGTAATTGAAAAGTAGTAATTACTTTTTTATGAAAAAATAAAATCTCAATAAAATAACTTTAAAAATTAGAAAAAATTCCAGCATAATATGTTGGAGTTCGAATCTTTTACATACAAGATTCCAACATAATATCTTGGAGTTCCAACATAATATGTTAGAAGTTTATATGTAGGAGATCCAAAATCATTATATTATGCAGAAATTTTCCGTGTTTCAGCAAAAATAATGACTATTTTTCAATAATTTTGTAATTACTAGCTATGTTTTGATTACCATTTCAAAAAACTGGCTAGCTCATGTTATTTTCACGTTAATAAGTGATGAGGCGTAACAAAATCAAGTAGCCAAAATATGTATAAAAAGCGAACACATGTACTGATAAGAAAAATAAGTATGTCAAATGATATTATTTATTTAAACCAAAAAAGAAAAAGGAAATTAACCAACAAAAAAAAGAAAAAGAAAAAGGAAATACGACTTTACTAGGACCCATTACCATTATTACCTTCCAAAGGGAACATTGAAGGATTGTGAAGGGAATCCATTGCAGGAAGCTTCTCCGAAAGGAGCAAAGACAATTCATCACAATCAATCTCCATTAGACCTTAACTCCTTAAACCTCAACTTCCTTCATTTACCCCTCAAAGCTCGCTTTGAATTTCAAACCCTCGTTTTTTCCCCAAGAACCCTATCAATCTGGTAAGTACCCTTTTCTGCTTTTGAGCTATTTTTTTGGTCTTACACGAAATTCAAGGCCAATTCGAAGACTTTTCGTTGCTTTACCCGAGTTACAGTAGGTTTTTAATTGAAAAACCGAGGATCATGGTTCTTGGGTAATTTGAAATATTTGTTGACAAATGGAGAAATCTAATGGTTTTTTCATTAGAAAAAGTCCATGGCTTCGTGGGTTGTTCAATATTGTATGTGCCCTAGTTCTACTGTTTATGTTCTATAACAGTGAAGATATTGTGACCAATCCAATTTTAAAAGAGTCATCTTTAGTTCCTAGTCAGTGGCACACAAGGAGTAGTTTTGGTGGTTATTCTTTCTATACACGTGTGATTCGTCGAGGGGTATTAGAAGTAAACGGGTCTGCAGATGCTAATGATTTTGCTGTAAAAAAGCCTCAGTTATGTGCAGGATTGTTTGATCACACGGGGTATAAGAGTAGTTGTGATTTCTTGAAAGCTCATCCGGATTGCTCCTCCGGGGGGTTCTTTGATTACTTAAAGTTCTATTACTGTAATTGTAATGGAAGTGCGTGGGCTTATGTAGTGTTTGGTGTTTGGCTTGCTGCATTGTTCTATCTTTTGGGTAACACTGCAGCTGATTACTTTTGTGGTTCCTTGGAGAAACTGGCTAGCTTGTTGAAGCTATCGCCTACGGTTGCTGGAGTTGTTTTACTCCCGCTTGGTAATGGCGCTCCGGATGTATTTGCGAGTATTGCTGCTTTTGTAGGAAGTGGTGCTGGTGATGTTGGGCTTAACAGTGTTTTAGGTGGGGCTGTGTTTGTTACTTGTATTGTTGTGGGTGTTGTTTCTCTTTGTGTAGCTGATCAGGATGTTCAGGTTGACCGGAAATGCTTTATTAGGGATATTGTCTTCTTCATTGTGACTCTGATGTCACTATTGTTAATCTTGATTGTTGGTGAGGTTAGTGTCGGAGCAACCATTGCATTTATATTGATATATGTTGTTTATGCCTTTGTTGTTGCTGCCAATGAGATGTTGAGGAAGCATGCGCGACAATTGAGATTGGATGTTGTTACCCCTTTGCTTCCTGTTAGAGGAAGTATATTTTCTGAAGGGACTCAGGAGGATGACTCCATTTATAGCTCTTTGCTTGATGTTGAGACAGAAGAGAGGAGCGTACAGTCACATAGTTCCTTGCCGCAGTGGATGTGGGCATCAAATGTGGCAATATATTCTAATCAGTCATTGAAGGTGCATGATGGGGAAAGACCTTTGTGGGGATGGATTGAGGAGGATGGAGAAGTCAAAAGCCCGTCATTTTCCTGCTCTCAGCTCTGTTCACTTCTGGAGCTGCCATTGACTGTGCCAAGACGGTTGACAATTCCCCTAGTCGAGGAGGAAACTTGGTCAAAGCCATATGCTGTAGGCAGTGCTGCTTTAGCTCCTGTTCTTCTTGCAGCTTTATGGAATACTCAAGACAATGCCGGTACCCTAGGTAGAAATGTTGCAATATTTTTTGGTTTTTCTACTGGTTGCACGTTGGGTATTCTTGCATACAAGTATACAAGAGCTGACCGTCCACCTCAGAGGTTTTTGCTTCCATGGGTTTTAGGGGGTTTTATTATGAGTATCGTTTGGTTTTATATGATTGCGAATGAACTGGTGGCACTGCTGGTTGGATTAGGTGTGGTACTGGGGGTTAATCCTTCAATTCTTGGTCTAACTGTTTTGGCTTGGGGCAATTCAATGGGTGATCTGGTCTCAAATGTTGCTTTGGCGATGAATGGTGGAGATGGTGTGCAGATTGCTTTATCTGGATGCTATGCAGGTCCCATGTTCAATACACTTATTGGGTTAGGAATCTCATTATTTCTCGGTGCCTGGTCAGAGAAGCCTTCTTCTTTCATACTTCCACGGGACAAAAGCTTGTTCTTCACCATATGTTTCCTCATGTCTGGTTTGCTATGGGCCCTCTTTGTTCTTCCCAGGAATGACATGCGCCCTAACAAGATGCTTGGTGTAGGCCTTATCATCATCTATTCGGTATTTCTGTCTGTTCGGCTGAGCAGTGCAATGGGAATTGTTTCATTCTTTGGGCTTAGTGGTTAGTATGGAAATCATTAATCATCTGGCACTGAGAATTCAGATTGTGTTAATTGATTTGGTTAGTGAGCTTCATTTGTATCTTGTTGGAAGCAAGGGACAAAGTTCCATTGTAAGGAGCTTGTTATGTCCATCAATGATGTATTCTGCTGTACAAATACTCACAATGTAGGTGCTCTGCGACTCCTTTTCTTGAGTCTTCTTCTTTCCGTGTTGCATAATCTTCATACTGTTTATATTTCTGTTATAAAGTTTCTGTTTGATTGAATCAATCATTACTCGTCTCCCGATGCAATGAAATCTGAGAATAATTTGTTGGTTCATGTCTCAGTTGATGAGCAGATACTTGTCTCGATGAAAAAGATTGTAAGACATGTTGTATCAATGAACAAGCTGATCACCATTTTGCGTGGAGACATTATGATGGTGTTGGTTAGAAAATGATTTTGTTTTGGGAGAATTGGTACTGATTTTGTTTTCCGGAAAACAAATGTGAGTTTGACTATTGGTATTTAGTGTTTAACAAACATTGGATTTGTTTTTGGAAGAATTGGTGTTGAATTTCTTTTATTGGAAAATAATATGACGAAAACTCTTAAAGCATTTTAGAGCCTTTATGATTAATCAAATTGACTAAAATATCTTTATTTGAGACTAAACATATTTTCAAAGAAATGGGTTTTGAAAAGAAAAAAAGTTCATTTGAAGAATAGAAAAAAGGAGGCTAAAGTGAAACTCAGTCCAAGCAAATTGTGACCAAATTGTTACATTGTCAGAGTCAAGTGAACCCACTTCTTGATAGCTAAAAAACAACTATGGTTTGGTTTTTAACCAAGCAAACTTATGTGGTCCCATCCTGGTATTTGGTTATTGGTAACCGGGGGTAGGAAATGAAGTTGGTGTCAAGTAGGTGGGTGTCAGTGGCAGTCTATTGCTGTATGAGGCCCCTCTTCTTCTTGTCATATCAGGAGAGCGCGGCTCTGTTTCAAATTCATACTGTAGACGAGGTGTCTCCTGAGGAACTGCAGGACGTATTAACTGAGGGTAGTGAAGAGTTTGGCTCCCACTTCTTTGGTTTTCCCATGAGTGCTATTGTTGCTTGCGAAGTAATATATGCTGTGTCTGGACTCTGGAGTGCTTTCAGAGAAACGTTATTAGCAGTCTCTTGAGGAATTTCATTATTGACTCTGCTCTGCAGTTGTTTCATGCTCCAATGTGTCTGCTGTATGGCAAGGTGAGTTCTTCCTAATTATTCCAAAAATATAACCTAATGTCATAGTAAAGGAGAGATATATCACTTTGAATCATACAGTACGCCTATGTTCTGTGCTTTTAATTGATTATCCTGAGCTGTCCATAAGTGTTACTACAATATACTGCAGTAGATGGCAACTTTCCGCTCGTCTCTCTTTTTCATTTCATTGATAAAGTTGTCTTCTTGATCAGAATTATTCTGCTAACTGCTGTAGCCACGACAATTTGGCAGCATTAAGCTGGTCTTTTTTTTTTGTTGAAAAGTCAAGATCATTTCCTCGATGGCTCGATATCACACAGTTTTTTTTTTTTTGATGAAGTAATTGGTTTCATTGATGGCATCAAGAAGATGCAGAATAGTTACAAAAGTAATGAAAATTGCTAGCTCCAATACAAAAGGGCAAAAAAAAAAAAATCAGCTTAGTACTAGGGAGCTAACAAAGTTCAGATAACTATCAGGAGAATCTACAGGGGCTAAATAAGCCCAACTAAATTAATACACTAGGCAAAAAGCTTTGAGAGATTGAGCAGTTGATATCCCATCAAAACACCTTCTATTCCGTTCATTCCAGATAGTCCAAGAAATGGCTGCAGGTATCATCTTCCATATTTTCCTGATGGAGCTATCAACTTTCCTAAGGCTCCAGCTCTCAAAAGCTTCCCTGAAGTTTTGTGGCTTGACCCATCTGAGTCCAAAAAGAGATAAAAACATATTCCAAAGACCTCCGGCGATTGTGCAATGTAGAAAGAGGTGACTGTGTGACTCTGCTTTCCTCTGGCACATAAAGCATCTATTAGCCATAGAGAAGTTCCTTCTGGCCAAGTTATCCTGTATTAGGCAAGCTCCATGAAGTGCAGTCCAATTGAAGCAGATAACTTTAGGTGGTAGTTAACATGCAAGATTGGGAGATTGCTGAGCTCCAAGATTTGTTGACACTGCTATATGGGCAAGACAGGCCCCAACCATCTTGTGATTCTTGGAGATGGGGTTTGCGTGGCGATGTTTTGCTCATCGTAAAGTCCTTTTACCAGAGTATGTTGGTGAGAGAGGAGGACACTTTTCCATACTCCTCGATCTGAATTCCTTAGGCGCCCACGAAGGGGTGTTTTCCCATGGCTAGCGGCGAGGGGAGTGATTTTGACTGCTGAAAATCTGCGAAAGAGCGGAATTACACTTGTTAGTTGGTGCTACATGTGTAAAAGCTCAGGGGAAGAAGTTGACCATCTTTTGTTGCATTCCCCTATGTCCTTGGCTTTGTGGAGGGCAATCCTGAATCTTTTTGGTGTTCAATAGGTGATGCCAAGCACAGTAAAGGAAATGTTATGTAGCTGGGCCCGTTTCCATAGAAGAAGAAAGCAAAAAGCATGGAAGTTCGCTCCGTTAGCTGTCATGTGGATAGTTTGGGGGGAGCGAAATAGGAGAGTTTTTGAGGGGATTGAGTCTCCTTTTCCACATCTTAAGAATAGTCTTTTATCTTTGATCGCTTTGTGGTACACTCATATAGCCCCTACTTGTATAGAAAATCGGGCGTCTTTTGTAGAGAATCATATTCTGATGTAAATTCTCTACTTTTTGGTATACTTCCTGTATACGGGAGTTCTCTCCCGTTTGATTAATACAACTTACCTTATAAAAAAAAACTTTAGGTGGTAGTTTGACCTTCCAAATTAGCTTCCATGGCCACTGGTCAGTAATTGCATTATGAGTTCCAGTAAATTTGTAGGCTGCTTTCACTGAGTATCTTCCTGCGTGTGTAGTTCCCTATATGAGTTGATTTGGTGCTAATTGGTTGCTCGAGAAGCCATTTAGGGTGGCCAGTAGTCTGAGCAATTCCTCAAATTCCCAATCTTGTAGGTTCCTTCTGTAAATTATGTTCCAAGTGTTGTCTTCCCTGTAATGGCATATTGTTGAGTCAGGCTCTCTGGTACATTGCAGGATAGGCATTCATTAAAGTTGTGCTGCCCAGCCACTTATCCTTCCAGAACTTGATATGATGTCCATTCCCAACTACAAAGTGCATATTCTGTGAGAACTCCTCCCAAAGTTTACAGATATGCTTCCAAACTCCAACTCCATGTGGTGCTCTTAGATTGTTTAGTGCATCAGTGGTTCTGTACACCATGTTTGGCATTGACAACTTCCTTCCACAGACAGTTATTCTCCTGAATGTACCTCCATAGCCGCTTCATTAATAAGCATTTATTCCGTAAAGCTAAATCCTTGACACCAAGTTAATGTCAAAAAATACGTACAACTATATGGGAGGCTCAAACACTGTGACTATAAATTGTCCCACTCGGCTATACACACTCGAATGCTTCTTTACATAAAAAAGATACATGAAATAACTATGTTTTGATACATTCAAATTCAATATCATTCTAACTGCTATGAAATGATCTCCTATTCCTTTCAGTCTATGTAGTCTATAAAGGCATAAGGGAGTGTTTTTCCATACCACCCTGTTCAACCACCATTATTCATCAAATTGTCCCAATCGCATATACACCCGAATGCTACCGTTACACCAAAATGATACGTGAAAAAGAGACATTTGGATGCATCCTAAATCCTTCTCGCTTCTTTAAATGATCTCCTATTCCTTATATTCCATGTGTCCAGAGAAGGCATAAGTATGATCTTCCATACTGCCCTAGTTGTCTTGCCTACACTCTATGCGCTTCAACAAGTAGCAGTCTGTTCCACTGTCCTCGGCATCACCCAAGCTGTCGAACAAGGAAAATCTGAGGAGCAATAACTTGTAGCTGAAGTAAGTTATGATCAGTGATTTCCCACTACTCCTCACATAACATAACAGCAGCTCCTCCCCACTCTCCTTTTTTATTTTTCAGATTAATTTCACCTCAGACTGCAGATCAAGTGGAGAAAGCTGCCATTTGAGGTGCTTTGGTCTCCCATACTGTTCCTATTCCCAGCTACAACGAACTTTGTGTAGAATGACGAGACCGTGAATGACTTTACTCCTCTCCCTTCCTGTAATAATTTATCTTCTCCTTTGTCTTCCTATACTATTTTATCTTTTCCTTTATCTCCTATCAGCCGTTTGTAGAATGTATGGAGGAATACCTCAAGTCCCCCGGATCCATTTTTGGCAACTCACGTTTTTGGTTAAGGAAATACTATGAATGAATATATTAGTAGTGATTAGGAATAGGAAATGCATATATGTTAGCGATAAGGAATTGGAAATGAGTCAGTAAAATTGTCTTAGAAACTTAAAACTGTAAATTTGCATTTGAATCGGAAACTAAAATGGTTCTTGAAATCGACTGATTTGATTTTTAATCCTTACACTATACAAAAGTTTCCGTTCTAGTTAAAACAATTGTTGTATGAGCTTGCATGCCAATCCCCTTTTCCCTTCATTTTCGCAGTTCTTTACCTTGCACTTAAGTTCCAGCAGACCTTGGCTCTTTTTTATGCTTTTCGTTTTTACTAACACCATCACAAGCCTTGGAGTATGCGTTATCTTTGGTTAGCATATTTCTTAACTATTTTCTGTAGCCTGCACATCTTATGTTATATTAGTTTATTCAATAAACTACTAAGGTAGATGAAGAAAAGAGAGTGCTCATTTTAGAGACTTAAATGCGTAATTTAGGATGTGCAAAGACACCTCCATTTAGGGACGGCAGAGGCAATTATAAAAGGAGAAGTTCCTATATTTCTGAGATTTTTAACTTTGTTCAGTGGTATGGTTACTTGGATAACAATTGATCCGGGAAAAAAAAGAAAAACTTGGTTCATGTCTAAAACTAGGACCAAAACTTATGCATCCAAGTAAATCATAGTACATCTGGATTTATGGTGTTTCCTTCAGACTACAAATGCTTGTCTTTTGATAAAGGAAACAGCTATCCCTCTCTCTATTGGAGAATTGGGATAATGGGATCTACATCTTTCATTTTGATTCCAGCAGGAAATCTTCTGCACTCTCCCAATAGACATCTGAGCTATTGGTTATATGTTTAGTTCTTACACTCTTCAATTCTTGTTGATCGTTATGCTTGGTGGCTTTAGTTTCTTTGCAGATGCTGTTGGAGCAATATATGCCAATGATTTGGACTAGCCTTGTATCTACATAGGTATGGCGAAGTTGTTCACAAGCATGAGTTTTTGTCATTTTTTCTTTTTGATAACCAATAACTATGTTGTTCCCTCTTCAAATCCTGTGAATAATGGTCTTCCCTTCTACCCTTCTCTACTTAAATGCCAGACTTGGTTCCCCAGTACTACCTATGCCGATGAATCAAAGCCATGAGGCAGAGTTTATGCTATATTTACCATCCTGTTTTTGCTTGTATTTGCTTACTGCCCTTGGTTAAATTCATTCTTTTGTTTTCGCGGGGCTGAGCCTCTGGACATTTGACAATCTGCATGTTAGCCTTTTCTTGATTTGTTTCAATTGATATGAACAGAATACAACATTGATTACTTTGGATCTTGTGTGTAGTGTGGACCTAGTATATGGAAGTGTGAAATTGTTCATTTTAGTCGCCCTTTTGCTTGTCTAAGAACGTCATTTATAGTTCCCATTGATCTTTGATTCAGATTCAAAATTTTAAGAGGACCTTAACAACAAATTAGAATCTGAGCATTAGGATTATTAGTATGAACTATGGCAACCAAAACTTCATGTAAAATAATAAGTTTGATAGGGTCAAGTATTCTGGAAAGTTGTTGGTTTGTGTTGACCATAAAGTTTTCTAAGTTAAAAGGAAAGTCTCTATACTGCAAACTGTTGTTATTTAATTATTTATTTTTTTAAAAAAAGAGCTATACATTATGCATTGTTTTAGCACGATTAGCGTCAGCTATTTGACTTTCATTAAATCCCTTCCTTAGCCATTACCTCCTTCCCCTCTTCACCAATTCCTTCACCCTCACCCCCCCCACCCCCAACCCCCCCCCCCCCCAAAAAAAAATGAAAAAAGAAAAAGAACACAAAAGAAGTCATTTTTAGGAAAATTGTTATAAATCGAATAATAAAAAGAAGAATTAACCTAAGAAGCCGCTCATTCAAATACCTAAATTAAAAATAGCAAAATTATTTATCACGCTCTACTTTTGGATTTAGAATTTCATTTTAACTTTGATTACTCCTCGACGTGATTCAATGACTCCCTTTCCCTCCAAATCCTTTGCTTCCCCTTATATAAAATAGGCATTATTTAATACTTAAACAGCTGATGTGATAGTCTGACAATTAAAAAAAAAAAAAGATTTGGTAGCCTCATGGTGATTCTGACATGCTAACGATTCTTAAAAATTTCACCTTTTTTATTTTTATTAAAGCTATTTTCTATTTTTTAGAAGGAATAATAAAACAACTGGAACATGTTATTTGAAGGAATTAATAAATACTATATTCTTATTTTTTGAATATAAAAGGAGGAAAGCTATTTTGTAGGGTCAATAATTGTTATTTAGCACGTCGATGGGAACATGTTAATCTATATCTATATATTATATTAAAAGCACGAAGACCCTTAGCGAAATGTCGTTCGCCTTTTACACCCTTAAAAAATAAAGTTCATACTAGACAAAATTGTCATTTGATAATTTTTCCTAAAATTTAGGATTTTAAATCAACTAAAATTATTGTTATTATATATTTCCTTATATAATTAATGTAAAAGCTCCTAATATCTAGGTTTTAAAAAAAATAAAATTTGCAAGCGTACTACATATTTAAGGAAGATTACTAACTATATTGAAATATCTAAAAAACATTTGGGAACTTTTATAAGTGTGACATGCAAAAACATACACGTTTTATAAATTTAGTTTATATAACCGAAACAAAGTGTATATGCATATTTTTTATATTGGTTAAAATCTCAAATTATAATTTTCTGTTTAATAGTTGTTTACTAATGTTTGATTATGAGTTTGTACTCAACACTATATCCTACATTGGAATTCTGCAGCTAAATAATACGTAAAAATTGCACGGGGTGTCCTATTTGGTCGCCCCCATTTAACCAATACCCATTTTTTAAAAACTTTTAATTTGTAATCACTTTTTAAACAACTTCATCCCCTTTTTCCTCCTCCTCAAAGTTATATCCGCCTCTTCTTTCTCAAACTTCTCCTTCTCCCTTTTCTGCAAGAAATCTGTTACGGCTATGTATATAACTTGTATTCACACAACGTTTTTATCTAGGATTTCGTTTTCAAGAAATTATTAATTATTTTTAGAAAGAGCCTCTAGTACTTGGGATTTTTCCAACATAATTTGTGGAGAAACTTATTGCTATAGCCAGAAGCATAATTGAAGCAAGTAGAAAGCTAACCTTGTATATGTGAATTATATGTGTTCTGTGTTCATGTGTTCAGAAAAAGAAAAATTTGTGTTGTCTGAATGTATAATAGAACTGTATAATGTATTTTCGAATATCAGTTGCTTAACAATAAAAATGGCTGAGCAAAGCTGAGTGTGAGTTAGACGAAATGAGGTTGCTGCATTTAAAGCGGACGATAACATAAAAAGCTGATTTTTCCAGAAAACACTTCAGCTCTAGAGCTGAAGTTCGCCAGTTACAAAACAAAAACTTCAGCTCTAGAGCTGAAATTCGACAATTACAAAACAAAAACTTCAGCTCTAGAGTTGAAGCTTACAAACAAAAACTTCAGCTCTAGAGCTGAACTTCAGGCCCGGCTACTAGAATGCTGAAGTTTTGCGAAAAAGCGGGTACGCTTGCAATTTTTTTTGCAAAGCGGGCACAAGTTAAAATGTGACACAAAAAGCGGATATAGATGCAAATGCCCCAAATAATACTCTAACAACGTAGATAATTTAATTTATTTTGAGTACATTAACAATATAAATAATGTTTAAGCAAATTTAACTTAATTATATCATAATGATATAATGATTAAATTTATATCATTTATTTCTTTCTAGAAATAAATTTTGTTGGATTTTAGTATTACTAATCTAATAAAATTCTTTATATATTAATTATATCTAACAATATATGGAGTATCTTATTATTTTTCGCATTTTTCAATTTGAATTCAATAAGATTAATATGAAATTTATATTAGGTACTTTGAGCAAATAGAATTTATTTCTTTAAGGCTATGAGAACATAGTATATTTTACATGATACTTGAATACAAGTCAACATATTATTCTCTATTTGAGCTATTAAAGCAAATGCACAACTCATATATCGAAGTTATGTAAAGGTATTAGAATACTTTTGCGTGATATAATTTTTTTCTTTATTAAGTTGGCTAAAAAGGATCAACAGTCTTTATTAAGCTTGTACGTTTTATTTTTTTTATTTATTTTATAACTCATCACATAGTTTGATAATCTTTGTATAATTTTCAAATTTTATATTCATTGATATGAATAACAACATCACATAATGTTAGTAGTTCATTAAACAGAAAACAACTTGTAGAGGCTTAAAAAGAAAAGAAAAAAGTCGACCAACTCCCTTTTCAGAAAAGAAAAAAAAAAGGAAAAGAACGAGCCTTAGAAACTTCACTCTTGATATTTTTTCTCCATGCCTAAGAAGTAAGAACAATGAACCTTCAATGATTTAAACAAATAATTCTGACAAATCAAAACTTTCTTTTTTGTTAGCTGAAATAAAAATTGTTTGTGCCTGCAGACTATTTCTTGTTTTTGAATTTGAGTGAAAAAAAGAAAGAAAAAAAAGGGAACATCAGAAATTAAACAACAAGAAGATCACACAACAAAAAGAGTGGTGGGACATGACAAATTATTAACTAAAGATCTCAAATTCTAATCTTCGTTATTAAAAACCTTTCGGAAGCAAATGCTTTGCTACATTTTTAGTGGTCCTTTCATACCCAAATCTAATTAATCAGACCAATAAATTTTGGATACAAATACTTAAAGCAAAGCGAAGAAAAAAAAGAAGGGCAAAAAAATGTATGATAGAAGATATTTTTCATAATTATATGATCCCATAATAAATACAAGAGTTATGAGTTAAAATACCGCCAGAAAACAATGAGGAAAAAAATGAGCTTATATCATTTTAGTTATGGTTGTTAGACCTACCATTGACTTATTTCATCAATGACTTGGCTTTTCAACTTTCTTTTTATTTTGGAGATTTCTCAAGTGTATTTTTTTAAGTACAAATAATTCTATTTCACAAAAAACGAAAGAATTCCATGTGAAACAGAAATAAACAGATATGAAAAAACAAACTGGAGATCTCAACTAAACCACTTACCTTAATTAGTAGTAATTCATTACATTTTGTTGTTATTTCTACTTAATGAGGTTCAATGTTTTGTTATTTTCTTTTGCTACGGTTATATATCTTTGGATAGTTCCTCTGTACAACATATATATATAATTTATTATTATTTTTAAATTTTTAAATTTTTTATGTCAAATGGATCCTCGACGAAGGAAACATAAATTTACATTTGAAACATTTTTCAATGTATTGTCATGTATATATGAGCTTCTATCAAAGTCACTTCTTAATCTATATGTCAATTGGATATTAGTACTATAAGAGTTTTTTTCCTCAACAAATGATTAATGAAAAGCTTAATATTTCGTGATTGAAATTATAATTTTGCGTATGTATTTGTCCTCGGGTTTAAGAGAGGAAATGATCCTGTGACCACTTACAATTTGAATAGAAGAAAATAATCTTTTCAGGTCTCTTGCGTGTTATTTTCAGGTCTCTTATATATAAAAATGAAGATCTCTTATAAAAAAGACATAAAACAAAAATAAAATAAAATTGTAAAGGACTACAAAATCAATTCTCTCGTTTTAAGAAACTACAATGTATTCTTGGCACACGAAATGCATGGACAAATAAATATATGATATGATGTTACTCTTTAACTCCTTATAGTGATAGCTAGTAGTTAGAATAAATAACTTATAACTATTTAACTTTAAAGGAAATAAGTAAGACTATGCTTATCCCAAAATTATAATAACAGAAAGAGCTTTTGAGAGTATAGTAAACCAGAAAACTGAAAGGTTATTGTCTCTAGGAATGGACTCAGACCACAAAATATGGAAGGTAAAACTTACTATTTTTAGCCAAATAAATAGAAATAGATAATCACAATTGGCTTACCGTTGGAATTGCGAGGACAATTTAAGAATATTTTCACATTTTAAGAATCCAAGTTGCCATTCTTTGAGTGTGGTTAGGGATTTCTTTTATACTTAGAAGATAATTTACGATATCACTTTGCCTAAAAAGAAAAACAAAGAGATTCTTTTTACATTATGTGTCATTATGGTATAAATTATTTTTACACATCAAAAATCGGTGAAAATCATTTTTACCCCTTAACTTTGCTTTAAAAATTAAATTTCCCCCCTCAACATTGAATAACAGTCATCCCCCCCCCCCATGTCCATTGACTTTTTAATACCTATTTTACCCTTACATATCAACCTTTGTCTCTTCTTCTTCTTTTTTTTTCTTTACTTTTTTAGAATCATGATATTTTTCTTTCATTTTTTAAAATTTATATAACAAAAGAAAAATTGTTCTTGAGACGGAAAAAGAAGTGAGAAATAGTAATTAAGTAATATGTTCTATAGTGAAATAAATGGGCAGAATAAAAATAATTTAATTTTATTTATAGCAATCAAAGCTCTAATATATATTTATAAAGTGACAATAAAAAGGAGTAAATTTTTTATAAATATTTGAATGCAAGTAATACAAAGATAATGAATAAAATTAGAGATTAATTTATAATAGAATTCTATATAGATAAATGAGTTTTAGTCACCACTAATGATATAAAAATAGAAATAAATTTTATAACAAAATTCTAAAAGATTATCTATTTATATTATAAATTCATTCTAAATTATAATTTAAATATTATTTTATTAATGACGATCAAAACTCATTTATCTATATAGATGATAGAGAATAAGAGAGAGTGAAACTTAAATATATATGTATGCACACACTCAGATATACATACTTAATGTACGTAATATTTTGATAACAATCATAAAAAAATAACATTAGATTTTGTAATAATTATTAAAAGAATATTTTACTTATAATGTTTATAAACTTAAGTAAAGATCTATAGTAAGATAGAAAATTATTTAAACTATAGGTAAAATGTCTAGGTTAAAAAATAAAATATTATTCTATATAATATTAAAAGGTATTATATAGATGGAAAATTAAAAATGTCAAGGGCAAAGTTGATATTGCATAGGATAAGAGGGGGAAAATGACTATTGTTCAAAGGTAAGGGGGAGTTTGATTTTTAGAGCAAAGTTGGAGGGTGTAAATGATTTTCTCCCCTGCAAAAGATAGATTCTTGAAACTAAGCCAACCATTTTAGATTTATTTTTAGTTTCAGTTCTACAAACAAAATACGTAAGTCATACAAAACCTAGGAACGAAGAAACGCAAGATTTTGCAATTCTTTAAGGCAAGAAATTTGACAAGTGTCTTTCAACCCAATTGGAAGGCAAACTCATTTTGAGTTTTTTTCACTTTTAGTTCACGCCAGAAATTATTTATATTTGGTAGTCGAAAAAGTATATAAAATTTGTATATAACATACAAAATGTATATATATATATACAAAAAAAATATATTTTTTCGATTATTATTTTAAGAGCGACTATACAATGTCGTTTTCCAAACCATTTTCTCCAAGTCCCTTATAGTGTAAGTTCCAACATGTAACCTATAATTTGGGCAAAATTAAAGGCATTATTTGATGTTGACTCTGCTTTGCAATCTTTAAGCTTTAGACTCCCATGACCCCACCTAGCTATTTTCCACATATTCTCCACTTTTACTTTCTTAAAAAGAGATTGACCATTAAGTTACCTACCCAAAACTTGCTTAGTTTGGCAAGGAGATAAAGGAAGATAAGGGAAACCAAAATATTTTGAATTTTTCCCTTCTTCTGTTTGAAATACTCCGTCCCTTTCTATTTTTGTGAGCCTATTTTCTTTTTAGTTTATGTTAAAAGGAATGACCCCATTTTCATATTTGAAAAATAATTTATCTTTATAAAATGATTTATAACCACATAAAATATATGTGTATTATTTTATACCACAAGTTTAAAAGTCTTATAATTTTTCTTAAAAATTCATGCCCAATCAAATAGATTCGCATAAATTGAAACGGAGAAAGTATGTAAAATGGAAAAAAGAATGTAAGCAAAAAAGAAAAGAGTGAAATTGTTTCTCTTTTGACAACAAAGTCTTTCTTAAAATAAATAATACCTTATTTTACTCCTTAAATTCTCTTCCAACCCAAACAAGAGGCATTTATTTCCTTTTTTCCTCTCCCCCACTTTCTCCACAATTTCCCCTCTCCCCATTTTCTATTCTTTTCTTTTCTCTTTCCTACCGTCCAAATATGAGATTAATGACTGGTTTGGTAGGACGGACCAGAGATAATTAATTCTGAGATTAAATTTGAGATGAGTACCCCATGTTTGGTAGGGATAAAATCGTGGCATAACTAATCTTAGGATTCGTTATTTGGGATTGTAGCGTTTTTTATTTCCCAACCAAACGAACCCAGAGGCATTGAAAGTTGAAATATAAGTCTTCTCTCCTTCAATCTTTCTAAGAACAGAACAAGCAAGAAAACAAGAGGGGCTCATGGCTTCATCAATCTTTATCATTCTTTCTTCATTCATAGTCCTATTTTCAGCTTCATGTGCTGTTTCTTATACAATTCAAGATCAATTCTATCGATGCATTACTCTTCATTCGGACCGTTCAATACCTTTCTCCACAGCTTTCTTCACCCCTACTTCCAATGCTACTTCATTCAACTCTGTCCTTAAATCCACTGCCCAAAATCTAAGGTGTTTGGCACCTTCTCAACCAAAACCACTGCTTATTTTCACTGCTTTGAGTGAATCCAATGTACAAGCAGCAGTCATTTGCGCGAAAGAGCTAAAGCTTCAGCTCAGAGTTAGGAGTGGAGGCCATGATTATGAGGGCATCTCTTATACATCAGAAATGAAAAGATCAATGCCCTTCATCTTGCTTGACTTAGCTAAACTTCGCGCGATCAAAGTAGACATTGAGGATAACAGTGCTTGGGTTCAAGCTGGCGCGACGATTGGTGAAGTGTACTATAGGATTGCTGAAAAAAGCAAGACACATGGTTATCCTGCTGGCCTATGCACCAGCTTAGGAATAGGTGGTCATATCACTGGGGGAGCTTATGGTCCTATGATGAGAAAATATGGACTTGGAGCTGACAATGTTGTTGATGCTCGGATAGTTGATGCTAGTGGCAGAGTTCTTGATAGGGAATTAATGGGAGAAGACTTGTTTTGGGCAATCAGAGGAGGTGGAGGAGGTAGTTTTGGTATACTTTTGGCTTGGAAAATTAGACTTGTTCCTGTTCCATCAACTGTCACAGTTTTCACTGTTCCAAAGACACTGGAAACTGGTGCAACAAAAGTCCTGAATAAATGGCAACATGTTGCAAATAAGATTGATGAAGATCTCTTCATAAGGGTACTGATAACTACAGCCAATTCAACTAAAAATGGGAAGAAAACAGTGCAAACAGCTTACCAAGCATTGTTTCTTGGCAAAACTGATAGGCTTCTTCATGTGATGAATCATAGCTTCCCTGAATTGGGATTGACGCGAAAGGATTGTGTCGAAATGAGCTGGATTGAATCAGTCATTTATATTGCAGGATATCCAAGTAGCATTAAGCCTGAGTTTCTACTTCAAGGGAAGTCATTATTCCCTCCAGTAAACTTCAAGGCTAAATCAGACTTTCTCCGCGTACCAGTTCCAGAAACTGGACTTGAAGGTATGTGGAAGAAGTTTTTGGAAGAAGATTCACCTATGATGATATGGAATCCTTATGGAGGAATGATGGGAAAGATATCAGAATCTTCCATTCCTTTCCCACATAGAAAAGGAGTCATATGCAAGATACAGTACTTAACTTCTTGGACAGAAGGAGACAAGAAATCTGCAGATAAACATATCAACTGGATCAGAGGGCTATATGAGTACATGGGCACTTTTGTATCCAAGTTTCCTAGAGAAGCTTATGTGAATTATAGAGATCTTGATTTGGGAATGAATAGAAATGCCAACTCAAATTTCTTGGAAGCTAGTGTTTGGGGTAAAAAGTATTTCAAGAATAATTATGATAGGCTTGTGCTTGTGAAGACTAAGGTTGATCCTGATAACTTTTTTTGGCATGAACAAAGTCTCCCAATCCTTCCTTTTAAAGTTGGAAAAGAAGGGAAAAGTTTGATTCACTGAAGAAGCATTACTTTTGGTTTGATGTTGTATTGTAAAATTTAAGGTAAAAGTAAAAATAAGTTAAGTTTTGGTTTTCATTTGGATTGTAGCAGAAGTTTGTATTAATATAATGAAGATTTAACATATTTTTGTGCAGTTGATTTAACTGAGAAATGAAATTGATGAATGCTGAATTACAAAACTACGTGAAGAAGGATTTATGAAACCAAAAACATATCCATTATCATTCTTACAGCATTTATACCTCTAGATATTAATTCATAAATGTTGATGTTTAGTGCTAGAGAACAATAGTCAGAGAAATACAATTTAGTACATACTATATGTTTATGCTAAAGAGAATTTATACAAGAAGAAAGGGGATCAATGTAAGAAGCTGTCCAATATGCACGTTCTTCCTCAAATTCGTCGAAGAGAGGCCAACCTCTTCTCAAGTTCCTCAATGTCCGCAGAGTCAGAACTGCATTAAAACAGAAGAATTGTTAGGTATTCTAAGTAGCTAGAATTCATCTCGTATTGCCACAAAATCAAACAGCAAGAACATAACAAAGTATTTGAAAAGGAGAAGATAAGAAGCCATCTGTATAAACTTCATGTTCCAAAAGAATATATTATTTTCTGATTGTTCTGACCACCAAAAACATATTATAGAAGGAAGAACTAAAACGAACTTTTAGAAATTCTAGATTGGTACATGCATCAATACAATGTTCATAGTCAGCACTTGGTCAAAGCAGTAAATAATCATCATGATCAGACGCAGCGGGAGTACAATTAGAGAACAGAAGGGAACATATCAAGAAGAATACTATGCCTATATAGTTGAGAATTGGCTCTATCAGTATTGATACGGAAATGCACAACAAATGTAGCTTGACACATGTAGACACACAATCCAACTTAAGTATATCAGATAATACATGTCTGACATGATATAAAAACAGTTTCGACGTACCTAGGGGGAGCAACATTTTCAACTTTCTTCGATGCAATTCGACCTTTTGGAGCTGAAGATAGCTGCCAAAATAGAAAACAATAATGAATAAACCAGCTTGCAAACTAAAGATGAGAAAAACAACTGATGGCTCAACTATCCTTAATCAACAATCTACCTGCGATGCAATGTCAACACCAATCTCGTCCAGCACCTAACAAATGAAAATCCAAATTAGAAAAGTTGACCAGAAAAATACAATTAGGAAACAGATAAACTGCATGATGAAAAATGAGTATTGAACCTGGTTTGTAAGCTCCTCAGTTTCTTCTTCAGCTTCATCTTTATCCAAAGTTTCATCAATGGACTCTGACATCATCTCAATCTGAAAAAATCAGATATTTTTATCAGTATGCATAGGCTGAACTTCACCAAGCTAAAATATTTTGCTTAGTTGCCTTGAAGAAACTGCATTGATGAATGTGCTTACTGTCATGTCCAACTGTGATGACTGCTTCTGGAATTCTCTGATCACTTTAACTTGTTTTGCAGGTGCCATTTGCTGAGAAGTTAACACACAAAGAACAAACCAATTAGATGGAATTACACCTTGATTAGCTTGTGGAGCACAGAACCTAAATGATAGCACAACGGCAAACAAAATGGAGGAGAAAAGATGTAGGTGACAAATCTTTCACTTTCATATGTTTTGTATTTCATTTTAATATGTTCGAATGATTTAAGAAGAAAAGAGGAAAAGAAACTCACTACCAGCAAATAATCAGTACCTTGTTCATGGCAGTCATCGCTTTAGTTGCACCTTTCATTCCAGTAGACATAGAGGTGCTAGCATACAGTGCCTACAGAAGAGAAAGGAAGCCATGTATAAGATCCACCAAAAATTTTCAATTGCTTGGTCATAAACAATAGTTATCTGGAGAAAAGATTTCACCTGTGTATGAGTTGCTACACCCCTAATCTGAGCACGACTACCTTGCAAATTTACAATTTGTTGCCGCAGTCGCACAAGTTGACGAGCTAGAATTTTAGTGGCGGCCTGACAAGTCAAAATGCATGAGCAAGATTTACTTTGAGGAGAAAGAAATGGCTGATGTACAGATTACGTCGGATGAATGAGTTATTTGCTCATCCCTTCTTAAAAAAATGCCATTCATTTGACATCAAAGAGTTTGACAAGATAATTCCACAGCGGTTGAGCATGCTACATAAAAAGAACTACTTGAATCACATAGTATAACATTCATGTTACCACAAAAGCTGCAACTGAATCAACTCCTAAATGAATAACTACACCTCGAATTTAATTAGTCTTGATTCAAACTTAAAATCTTATTGAGCTCGAATAGAAAAAAAAATTAAAAAAAGGGCTCAAATAAATTTTGATCTTGAATATGAAAAGGAGATGCTCGGGTAGAGAAAGCTAGCTAACATGGCTCACACCCTCATACAAGTATTTTTTAAAATTTATATAGGATTCGTACACGTATACAAATTCTGTGGATTATTTGCTGGTGTGAGAATGAACCTTAAGAATTTGAAATTAGTTAAACAATTGTCAGGCTCTAGTCAGTTAAACTTTTGTTGAGCTCGAACTCTAGCTCAAGCTCTAATCAAGTCAATACCTTGGGTATTTGACTCGGTTCAATTCAATTGCAGACATAAACCATATATATGTCTTTCAAATTCTGATACTTTCCTGTCAAATAATATCTTTCTCTAAGGTTGTGACAAGATGTTTATGCATGAGTACTTTAGAAGGATGATTTATGCAAGCTGAGAATGACTCAAGACTATGTACATACAAATTAACTCTAGTCTAATCAGTGTTTTAGTTATCTTAAACTGTTCAAATATAATGTGATAAATAATAGAACTCTTATATCTAACTCTTGTATGCTTGGGATGATTAGGTAAATTCACATTAACTAGCCAGGTAGAATCAGGTTGATGTGCTTTTGATCAGAATAACACCACACATTATACCAAAAGAAATAAGAGGCTGCAAAAAGCATGCAGTTTCTAGTGCAAATAAGCACCCATGGAAACCAGTATCAATATGATCGCGATTCCAAGTGTGGTGTTAGTAACAAAAAATAAGTTTAATGAACAAACACTTGCCTCGTTTCCTGTTTTGGCTGTTTTCTTGATCTCTGCAACTAACTTTTTCTCCTACAAGATGGTAAAATAAGAATTACATAAGTTAATAAATAAGAATATAACTAACACAGAAGAAAAAGATTGGGTACTGTAAGAATACTCAGAACATAATTGACCATAAATTGGCAAGAATACTCTGAACTAACTGAACAAACAACACTTGCATCATGTCTATGAACATTTTTCTAGTAACTTACCTCCATTTGTAAAGATGAAATCTCCCGCTCAATGCCTAAAAGTTAAACATGAACAAAGAAATGAACCGATGAAAGTACAAAAGAACCAAATAAAGAATGAGAAAGACAATACAAAGTGAAAAATGAAGTGAAATATACTAAACTTGCACACCAATTATCATATTCCAGCGCTCTATAACAACACAAAAGATAACATACAAAGTTATCTTCTTGTTTACCAAAATAAGCTGATAACGGCTAAGTAAAAAGTATGAATGACATCCAACTATGACACATCCTCAACAAGGATAATTTTTTCCAAACACTGTTTAAAGCTTTTGGTGTTATCCAACTCCTTGCTTATGCAAATGACAATGACACGCAATTTACTAGAATAGCATAACAATGATCATATCCCAAATCTTTATCAACAGTCCAAAATATAAAACCTCAAATATGCAATTTGTTTACTCATTTAGCAAAATAGCTGACCCTGATGGTTTTAGTCAAAAATAAGAACGACACCCAAACATGAGACAGACATCTTCGACACAGTTTATTTTCAACAGTATTAATGCTTTTGGCTTGTCCACCGCCTTGCTTATTTCTGTTGAAAACCAACTACTGATGGTTTTCAACTGTAATAATGAAAAGAGATCAATAAAACTTATAGGTAGTTGAGTTGAGACGCTTAGTCACTTGCAAAGGAAATAAGTACATCTAGCTTTTAGCCAATATAGCAATTCTTCCAACTCTGCCAATGATTGTCCAAGCAAAGCAGATTAGATTGTTAGAGTAAATTATATTGAGCTTGCCTATCATTTGCAATGCACCTGAACTACGGTTTAGTCCCCAAAACTAATTTGACAATTTTCCTAATATATCATACTATCATATTATGAAGCACCATTGCCGTACAGAATTATAATACCAGATATTACATGATTTTGGTTATCCACTTACTAACGAACCTTCTCAACCAGTATTATATCTCCCTCACCTCTTTTACTATCGTATTCTGAAGGATCACTCATCCTTTTTATTCTTATTGCAAAGGCACAACAATTCTTATTTGATTTTGCTTTTGTTGAATACCTTACATCATTACAATCAAATTGCTTGAGTTTACCCTCAACCCTCAATATGCTTAAGTACTTCTCTTTCCCAATATAAAATACATAAGAATTTCTGCAAGCGTGATCCTTTTGTTCCTTTTTGCTGGAACATTTATTCCTAGTAATCATCTCTTGCTCAACACATTGGAGAATTAGACTGTTCTAATGTAAAGAGCATAGTGTTTGAAGTACATCTAAAATCAAAACAAGAGGAATTTAACCAAATGGCATCCCTATCAAAGTCAGCCAGTGCAATTGGGATCGGGAATCAGGAATCAGCATCCATTATTTCTAAATTTGAAAAAAATGCCTTCAAAATTTCATTAAGTCAAAAGTTGTCTTTAATCAAAACAAAACTCAATGAAAATAGAAGCCCAAGACAGTAATGGTACCTCTGGTAGCAACAGCCATTTCCCTTTTGCTGGTCCTTAGTGCTTCTGTTAATCAATTACAAAACTTTCACCATAGATCATCACTCAAAACAAAGAATAAAACCATAAAAAAATGTGATAAGAAACAAGCTAAAGTCCCTATACTAAGCTGAAGGAAAATTAATAGAGAAAATGGGATTAGAGAAAAAGGGGGGAAAGATCTTACCTTTGGGTGAAGTCTTCTTCTTGAAAATGTTGTTCAACTTCTCCATTTTCTTTGACAAAAATTAATGATTCTGATGGAAAAAAAAAGAGTGGAAGAAGCCCTAAAATTTTCTTGAAATGGGAAAAGAACCCTAATTTTTGTTGAAAAAGACCTGAATCATGAAAATGGCCGATCAAAATGTGTTCTTTCTTCTTTTTCCTTTTTGGATTTTTTTCTGTAAAAGAGGAAAAGAGTGAAGAAGAGCAGAGAGTGGCAAATGGTAGCGGCCGCCTACAGAACTTCTAGTGGAGCGTGCAGTGACTTCTGTTCTTTTCCCACATAATACTATGATTTTATCTAACGGCCAGCAAATAAGTAGCCGTTGTACAGGTTGAAATGACCAAGCTACCATTCTCATATTTGCCCTCACAAAAGGTCAAAAGACAATATTGTCCTTTTGGTTGTTTGACACATTGTTTTGAGCTTGGGTACGAGGAAAATTCGTGTCCGCTCCGGGTGTGTTTGGCTACGAGGAAAAACACTTATTTTCTCTTGTTTGGTTGATGAATAAAATTCTTTTGCCGAAAAATATTTTTTAGTATTTGATTAGATAGTAGAAAATATTTTTTTATACTAATCTCTCACCCTCTTCCCCTAAGTCCCTATGTTAGGGGTGAGCATCGGTCGCATCGATTCGGTTGCGAATATTATAGGTTTAACATATCGGTTATCGGTTTACAAATATGATAAACCGATAACTGAAGCAATAAGATATCGGTTATCGGCTATCGATTAATCAGTTATCGATCATTATCGCTTCGGTTATCGATTTACCCGATAAGATAACTCAATCTAGAGTTATGTAAAAAAGAGAAGACAATTCACTGGAGATAAACAAAAAAGAGAAGAATTCACATATAGTATATGTCACACCTCCTTTTTGCGCGCCCGCCCCGAAAGGTAAATGCGTGAGGGAGTTTTTCCAATTTAAGTGACAATATTCGAAATGAGATTATTTATTTAATTCAGAGTCGCCACTTGGGAAAGGTTTGGCTTTTGGTGTCCCAAGTCACTGGTTTATCTTGAATCCCAAATCGAGGAAAATATTAGACTTTCCAAATGAAGTCTGCGAACCAGAAATTCTAAGTAAGGAATTCTGTTGACCCGAGGGAAGGTGTTAGGCACCCCCGAATTCCGTGGTTCTAGCACGGTCGCTTAAATTGTTACAATGGCCAAATATCTGATTTTTAATACATGTTATAGATTGTGTGCTTTTATTAGGTTAAAACCGCTTTTTTAATACATGTTATAGATTGTGTGCTTTTATTAGGTTTAAATCGCTTTATTATTATTATTATTATTATTATTTATTTTTTATGGAATTGCAACGTCGTGAAAATGCATTTCGAACCACGTCACAATCAATGCGCCCGTGGTTGTTAATACATTCCAACTCCGTTGAGATTTGGATTTGGGTCACATAAATGCGCACCCAAATTTAAGAAGGTAATTTAATTAAATCGCGCCTAAAGAGTCTAACGCGTAATTATCTTTAGGGAAAGCAGTGAAGTTCACTAAACAGTCCATCTCAAGAAATCTAAATATTTATTACGACTAATTATTGAGGGCCCCGCAATTTGCATTTTTTTGTATTTGGCGAGACTCGTCTCATTTTTTTTTGAAAGGATAAACCTACAGTGACTACATTTTCTATTATGTTTGTCTCTAAAAATGAAAGAAAGAAAATATACGCTAATTAAATTACATGCAATTTATCAGATTAATTATTTGTGAGACGGGGAATTATTTCATGCCTTATTCCATGAGCGAACATGCTTTTAATTTAATTAAAAAATTGCATACAAGATTGATAAAATGCTAAACTAACGCTAAACGTTCTCCAAGTTGAATTTAAACTAACTTATTTTTTATGAGATTAATGGAATTAACTACTAGAGGATGTTATTAATGGGATTCGAACATTGTCCTATAAACTGCCTAATGGAATCCGATTTTTTGATAGAGTTAACTCAAATGATTGAAAGCTATATTGCATTTGGCAAGGTTGGAAACATTCTGCCTTATATGCGCAAAATACGACTAAAGGTGAAGCCTAGTTATCGATATACTAACTACTAGTGCATTCCACAGGTTACATAATCATATCATATATATAACTAAATAACTATAGATCACAATATTGAACAAATTAAGTTTCAGTAAGTTCAATCTACCTAATGTATTTTCCTATTGAGTTACAACCTAAAGAATTACACAAATCTACTAACACTTTATAAGACTATAGGTACAACACCAAATGATTGAAAATTCTTCGCGTCTTTCATTTCGTACTCATTGTTACT
This sequence comes from Nicotiana tabacum, assembly GCF_000715075.1. Classification (NCBI taxonomy): domain Eukaryota; kingdom Viridiplantae; phylum Streptophyta; class Magnoliopsida; order Solanales; family Solanaceae; genus Nicotiana; species Nicotiana tabacum. Next base: position 160,024,542 of record NC_134082.1, read on the forward strand.
GTTACATCAGTGTGAGATTCAAATGTGTACCTGGATATTGGACACAAGAAGGAAAAGAGGAGGATCAACAGATGAAGTATGCGACAACAACAGCAACACAAACAGCCACTGCAGTTGTAAGCACGTGATTTTTGCCCTATATGAGAAATACTCCCAAAAAATGCAAAATAAAATGATTTTCCTTGGTGTGCAATTTTGTGAGATTTTGTGCTATTTTTGGATAATTATTTGTATTTGTCTGTGTTTGCTTATTTGTTAAATTAATAAAAAATACAAAAATATGTCGCATTTTGCATGTAGGATTTAATTCTACAATTGTTAGTAATTAAATTAGTTTTACAAAAATTAAAATTACAAAAATAGGCATCTTTTGCATTTTTAGCATTTAATGTCCAAATGAACAATTTTGTGCTTAATTATTACCTAATTGTGCGTTAATTGTTATTGGTAGTTAATTTGCGCTTTTATAACTTAATTTAGTTCTTAATAATAATTTAAGTATTTTCATAATTTAGTTTTAGAAAATGAAAGAAGAAAAGATAACAAAAATATAAATAAAAATCGGATTGGGCCACTTCTTCAATTTTCAACCCCAGGCCCAAACAATTGTCCACGACCCAGTCCACTTCACACGGGTCGACCCGATCTGCCCCATTAACCCATTAACCCAACACCCCTCTTCATTCAAAAAACAAAACAAAAGAAAAAACAAAAAGAACAAAAAACCCTAAAACCTAAAGAAAACTACCCGCCCCCACGCTCCATCTTCTCCAAAAACTAAGAACCACCAAACGACCTCCCATGGCTGCCCTTAACCAGACGCTTCTGCCTTCTTCTTCCTCGACCTCACCATCGCGAACGTCCCCCATTGACGCAGCCAACAACTGCTCCAGCTCCTCCGTACTGCTGCTATTTTCTCGTCGCAGCTGCTACCTATAAATCGACCTTCTTCGAACGAACCCAACTGCTGTTGCGGTGTCCGCTTCAAGCTCGTGCTACTGCTTTTGTCTCTCGCTACTGCCCTTGTTTCTGAAACCCCATGGATGCCATGTCTGCAGCTCGTCGCTGCTGACTCCATGGCTAGCCGAACGCACGAACAGCTGCCTCACTTCGTCTTCTTCGAGCTTGAGCAGCACCATGGCCAGTCTCCATCGTTGCTTCTTCTGCCTTCATTTTCCTCATGAATGAACTAGCTGCTTCCGTTCATCACTTCTGCCGCGACAACTGTTGCTGCTGCTGCTTCGGCGCGACTTCAATTTGCTTCTTAAGTTCGTTCATCGTCGTTTGGTTGAGCTTTGGTCGAGGTTCATCAAAACAGTCCATACATATTCGTGTCGGTCTGGTTAGTAGTTTTTGAGTTTTATTTTGTCCGTATTTTGTTTTGATATTTTCGAATCTAAAATCGGCAAATGTTTGTTTTGTTTATCGTTTGAATTAATTTTAGTTCATGTTCATGTGTTGTTTGTTAAATTAATTTTTCAGATTTCAAATGAAAGATTAATTAGTTATTTTTCATGTTTATTTCATGTTTGTATTGTTGTTTAAGTGAATATTTGTTAGTTTAATGTTTGTTAGATTCAAATTGAAATTTAATTAATTATTTCTTCAATTTGTGTCATGTTGTTATGAATTTTCCAGAAAATATTAATGTTGTTTGAATCGTTAGAATCTGTCATGTTTGTTGCTAAAAATAGATTTAATTCATGTTCATCTTTGTTTGAAGTCCATGTCTTAAATCCAGTGATCTAATGTGAGTTTATGTTTGTTTGTGATTTGTTGATTTAATTTGAATCATGCATATTGTTGTTGGTATTGTTGTATCTTTGTTCATCCATTGATGGTCTAAATTAACCAAGATTGGTTCCCGATATGGTTAATTCATTCCATTAATTTTGAGTTGTGTTGTTCATCGTGTTCATATAATTGTTGTTGAAGATTGTTGAGAAATTGGTCATCTTGACTATATTTTGGTTGAGTTATGATTAATTGATTGTTTAGAGCAGAGGGGTAATTTGGTAAATTGCATTGCATTCGGGGGTAGATTTGTAATTGCAATAAGGTCGGAGGGGTAGTTTGGTAATTGAACATTATTTTGATTCTTTATGTTAAGCATGGGGGACAAATATAATGGGGTGGGGTTTTTGAGGTATTTGTTTAATATAATGGGGGACAAGACAAAACATAATGGGGAGGAATCTTGTACTTTTTTAATATAGGCATGGGGGACAAATTATAATGGGGAGGAATCTTGTACTTTTTTAATATAGGCATGGGGGACAAATTGTAATGGGTTGGGAATGTGTTAGTTATTTAATGTAGGCATGGGGGACAAAATTTAAAATAAAGAAGACATTTAATAGTGGGCCAAAGCATGCCATTGGGGGAATAATTTTGGGGTTGGGAATGGAAGACTTGTCTTGCTATATATAGAGGACTATTCTTGACATTAAAGGGACTAGAACTTGAACCTTGGGAGGATTTTTGGGAGAGTTTTTAGAAATTGAATATTATTAAGAGAGACTTGGAGAGTTGACATACTTGGATACTTGAGAGAGTTTGTGATAGTAAAAGAGAAAGACAATTTGAACTTTCACTCGAACAATTCTGTTTGTTTTTCTTCGAGTGTTATTCAAAAATCCGAAGCTACTGCATCTCGTATCTTTTCTCTTCTCTGCTTTGATTGTGATTGCATTTTGGCACTGCTGATTTTTCAATCCGTTGCTGGGTTATTCTACTGGTTGTTATTGGTTTTGCGGTGTTGCTGAACCTGCTGTTGCCGCGTTATTACTGTTGCTGACTCCTACTTCTTTTGTTCTTGTACTGCCGTTTCCAGGTACACATTTGTACACTCTTGGCTTGAAGCGAAAAATGAAATATTAATCAGGCTCCTGTTCCTGTTGAATTCTTTTGTTTGGATCTGTGTTTGAATATTAATTTTCCTCTCTTTGTATAAAAATGTAGTCGATTAATTAATGAGTAATGAGGCTGCATATGTATACTTTCTTCATCTAATAATGTTAGTTTAAATTAACCGAAGAATAGTTAATCTGTTTTGATATTATTGTGTATCTAATCTCATGTTCTAGCAAATAATAGAATGTAGAATGAAAGCAGTTTTTCCTTGTACAAACGCGATCGCAATTTTCCGTTCACATTAGCCGTAACTTAATAACTAATAAGTTGCGTTTTTAGCATGTAAATAATTAGGAGATTTTCTTTTATTTTAGAGACGAACTTAATAGAAAAATGTAGTCACTATAGGTTTATCCTTTAAAAAATAAAAATGAGACGAGCCTCGCCAAATAAATCACAAAATCGTCGGGGCCCTCAATAAAATACATAACCATTGACTAGACTTTGGATTTGGCCGTTTAATGAACCTTCACGGCCTCTTCCTAAAATAACAATACGTTAGACTCTTTAGGACGCGCCTTAATAAATCTTACCTTCTTAAACTCGGGTGCACATTTATGTGACCCAAATCCAATTCTCAACGGAGTCGAAATGTGTTTCTAATCACGGGTACATTGATTGTGACGTGGTTCGAGATGCGTGTCCATGACGTTGCAAATTCATTTTAAAAAATAAGAATGAGATGAGCCTCGCCAAATAAAATACAAATTGCGGGGCCCTCAGTAAATATTTACTTTAAAAATTGTTTAGACTTCGGGATGGACCGTTTAGTAAAATTCCACGGTCCTACCCAAAATAAATACGCTAGTCGCTTTAGGCGCGCCTTTAATAATTTAATTTCCTTAAACTCGGGTGCACATTGATGTGACCCAAATCCAAATCTCAACGGAGTCAAAGTGTGTCGACAACCACGGGTACATTGATTGTAACGTGGTTCGAGATACATTTTATAACGTTGCAATTCTTGATAAAAATAACAGTAAATGATAAAAGCGGTTGAAAGATAAAATTTGCACATAAGTTCATATTGTATTTAAAATCAGATAAATAAGCCAAATATAACAGTTGAGCGACCGTGCTAGAACCACGGAACTCGGGAATGCCTAACACCTTCTCCCGGGTTAACAGAATTCCTTATCCGGATTTCTGGTACGCAGACTGTAATATAGAGTCATTCATTTCCTCGATTCGGGATTAAAATTGGTGACTTGGGACACCTAAATCTCCCAAGTGGCGACTCTGAAATAAATAACCAATCCCGTTTCGATTGTCCTTTAATTGGAAAAAACTCCCCTGCCCCCTTTTGGGTGCGGAAAAAGGAGGTGTGACAGCAGTAACCACCAACAAAATACAACCAGCGAATGGAAACAGCATAAAACTCAATGAAAATAGCACTCAAAATCCGAGCCAAAACAGACTCCGGAGACTCAGTTGAGGCTAGACGGAAATAGGTGTATCCGCAATGACAATGGAACAACTGTTTCTGGTTTTTGGATACTCAAAGCAAGAAACCCAAGTTTCGCATAGAAAGAGGCAGTTAATGCTGATTTCAAAACAAAAGGCAAGAAAAGAAAAGCTTTCAACTTCTTTCTTTGTTCCCAAATCTCTTTTTGGTCCTAAACCTGCTCTCTCTTTCTGGTTTTTAGTTCTTTTTCTTCAGTTCTTGGGTTCTGTCTTTTTCTGGTTTTTTAAAACTCTTGGTGTCCCAAAATGTTATGTCAAAAACTCTCTCTCTGTTTTGGTGTCTCCCCTTAGTTCTGAAAACCCTTCCCTTTTTATAGCCAAAAATGACTTCATTCCACAGCCTGTTCAAGCCCATTAAAACTGACCCCCCATGTTCTCTTTTCTGTTTTTCCACTCACGATTCAAAAGAAAAGTATTCGCCATGAGATTCCCCTGACAACCCTCTTTTCCTTATTATAAAGGTTTATCCTTTATTAATTTAAGCAAGTATGGACAGCATGAGTATGTCCTGACAGCACATGCTGTCCATTCTACTTTAATTCATTAAAAACTACAATGCACATGTTGTCCAAGATCTAAAATGAGTAAACATGCCTGCAATCAATTCAAACTAAACTCTAAAATCTATATTAAAACTGCAGCTATAACCAATCCTTAGATGACTTTGATTCAACTAACAAACTACAAATAGTTATAATCAATTCTCAGCTGATTCAAACAATGCCTCAGTAAACAAAATTAAACAGCATAAGTCAGATTACTACCATTCCAAACTGAAACTAATCGACGACATATATCGAATCGACTACGCGAATTACAACACATACACTCAGTAGCAAATGATCAGAATCAAACAGTATTAACAGGTGATTCAAGTTGTACTGTCAAAAACAAAGAGTTTCCCTGGAAACTAATTAATCGATCAAAACTCATTTCAATCGATTATATAGTTAAACACATACACTCATCAATGAATAGAGGAAAAAATTCGACCAAATAAAAGGTCCGGGCAAGGTGGACAGAATAGTCGACACAAAATGAAAACAACTCAACTGACATTTAAACACATAAACAAATATCATCAGAAAACAACATGGAACTGACAAGGAAAAGAAAAAAAATACCTTAAGAAATTGAAGATCAGACGAACCCGTCTTGGATTCTGACTCAGACTTCTTTTGGGGTTGAACAGACTTTAATCGAAGTGTTCTCAACTGAGAACACCTCGATTAAGGTCTATTAGACCCCAACCCTTTCGTTTAATTGGACAAAACCCTCAGGTTCTGGATTTCCTAGGGTTCTTGGGGCTGATTTGGGACTTGGTGTTTTCTGGTTAGATTCGAACCAAACCAAGCTTGGTTTGGTCACGAGGGAGGTCAGGGGAGTAACTGGTATGGATTTGGGGTGGTTTGGCATAGGTTGGGGTTTGGCTCGAAACTTCAAATGAAGATTCGAGACGATGGGGAAAGATTCGAGACCAACGGTTTGCAGATCCGTGTCCAGGGGGTCGAGGTGCACTAGGGGTGTTAGTCTGGTGGTCACCGGCATCGTTGCCATCGGGTTTACGGTGAGGGGGTGGAAGGGCGGCGCTAGGGTTCTTGGGGGTGTTTGGGTTCAGTCTCTGAAAGAGACAAAGATGAGGGAGGGGGGTCTGGCTTAGGGCGCGGGGGTGAGAGGGGAAAGTTTATATACGGGACGAGGGGTTGAATATTGGCCGTTGGATCATTGATGATCAACGGCCTTGATCTCTCAACTTAAAGGACGATGTCGTTTGGTTTAATGTTAGGAATGGGTCAATCCGGGTATCAGTGGGTCGGGTATCTGGGGAAAGCCTGGAGCCGTTGGATTGGATGGGATAAACGGCTCCGATTGGTCATGCCTAAACGACGTCGTTTGGATTAATGAGGGACCTGAACTGGACCGTTGGATCTGTTTGACCAACGGTTCAGATGGAGGGTGCCAAAACGACGTCGTTCTTTATGGTGTCTGAGGGATGGACTGGGTCAGTGTGTTTTGGGCCTGATTTTTGGGTTTAAAACGAGCCCAGGTCCGAATCCTTTCCTCAATTTTGTACTCTTTTCTTTTTGCTTTTTTTTTTAAAATTTCTAATCTAAATACTAAATCTACCAAAAATCCTAAAATAAGTTGCAAAATTACAATTATATTAAAAAGACATTAATTGATTTTTAGTAATAATCAACCTTTAAATGATAAAAATGACAAAATTACCAAAGGTAATATTTTTGTGATTTTTTATTCATTCAAAACCAAATATGATTTAATTAATTCCTAATAGTAGAACGAGATCCTAAACTTACATGCGACATATATTTTTTTATTTTTAATTGATAAAACTAAACAAATCACAGACAAAAACTACAAATAGCTACCAAAAAATGCCATGCAAATTCTAAAATTGTACAACAAGACGATTTGTTTTATTTTTCGATTTCTTTTGGAGTAATTGTCGTGTAAACAAAAATCACGTGCTCACAGCTGCCCCTCTTTGTTCGAAAACACGAAGGGTTTTCGTGCAAAGATGAAGTGAGCGGATACGAGCGATTTTCGTCTGTTTGACTACTCCGTGTGAAGCACATTTTGAAAGATTTGACCGAATCTTTGCTTCAAAGATTTCCTACATATCCTGGGCTAAACAGGAATCAGGTCAATGTAGTTCGGGAAATTTTGGTAGTTGGGACTACCATGGGATTGCAATGCTTGCTGTTACTGCTGTTGCTGTTGCCGCTACTGCTTTACCGACCTCCTTATTACAACCAAAGAAAATTGAAACTGAACTAACTAGTTATGCCTGTCAACCGCTAGTTACAAGATTCCTATCTATAATTCTTTCGCAACTTGATCTTGGTCTTAGCTGATTCTGCTTGTAGACTCCGATCCGAATCTTGATGCTCGCAAGTTGTAGGTGCTTGTTCATTTCTGCAGCATTTGAGTGAAACGGGATTGGCGGAGCTCGGGAATTTAATCAAATTTTGAGCAACCTGCACTTTGTTTGTTCCTTGGGAACAATCTTCTTTTTGTTCTTTTCTTCTTTTCTTTATTCTGGATTGAGACTCACTCTGTAGGTCATCTCGATCCATGCGCCTCAAGGTCAGACCTGCTGAGACAAAACAAAACAAACGAACGAAATTTTCTGCCCCAGTTTCACTAGGAAAATTTCGTGAGTTAATTGCCATAAAAATCTACAGAATTGATGAGGGGATTGGAAATCTCAAGTCTAGAAGGCGCAACTCAGGGATTGGAGCCCTAATGTTTGCAAAAGGTAAAAACGCTCAATTCAGGGATTGGAGCCCTAATATTGGCTAAAAGGGAAAAACCGCTCGACTTAGGGATTGAAGCCCTAATGTCGGCTAACAGGAAATTGCCCAACTCAGAGATTTGAGCCCTAATGTCGGCTGAAAGGGAATCGCTCAACACAGGGATTGGAGACCTAATGCCGGCTAAAAGAAAAATGCTCAACTCAGGGATTGGAGCCCTAATATCGGCTAAAAGAAAAACGCGCAACTCAGGGATTGGGGCCCTAATGTCGGCTAAAGGAAAATTGCTCAACTCAGGGATTGAATCCCTAATGTCGGCTAAAGGAAATCGCTCAACTCAGGGATTGTAGCCCTAATGTCAACTAAAAGAAAAACGCTCAACTCAGGGATTGGAGCCCTAATGTCGGCTAAAGAAAACTGCTCCATTCAGGGATTGGAGCCCTAATGTCGGCTAACAGGAAACTTGCTCAACTCAGGGATTGGAGCCCTAATGTCGGCTAAAAGAAAATCGCTCAACTCATGGATTGGAGCCCTAATGTCGGCTAAAAGAAAATCGCTCAACTCAGGGATTGGAGCCCTAATGTCGGCTAAAGAAAAAACTCGCTCAACTCAGGGATTGGAGCCCTAATGTCGGCTAACAGAAAATCGCTCAACTCAGGGATTGGAGCCCTAATGTCGGCTAAAAGAAAAATCGCTCAATTCAGGGATTGGAGCCCTAATGTCGGCTAAAGGAAAAACGCTCAACTCAGGGATTGGAGCCCTAATGTCGGCTAACAGGAAATTGCTCAACTCAGGGATTGGAGCCCTAATGTCGGCTAAAAGAAAATGCTCAACTCAGGGATTGGAGCCCTAATGTCGGCTAAAAGAAAATGCTCAACTCAGGGATTGGAGCCCTAATGTCGGCTAACAGGAAATTGCTCAACTCAGGGATTGGAGCCGTAATGTCGGCTAAAAGAAAATGCTCAACTTAGGGATTGGAGCCCTAATGTCGGCTAAAGGAAAACGCTCAACTCAGGGATTGGAGCCCTAATGTCGGCTAACAGGAAATTGCTCAACTCAGGGATTGGAGCCCTAATGTTGGCTAAAGAAAAAATTGCTCAACTCAGGGATTGAAGCCCTAATGTTGGCTAAAGAAAAAATTGTTTAACTCAGGGATTGGAGCCCTAATGTCAGCTAAAGAAAATCGCTCAACTCAGGGATTGGAGCCCTAATGTCGGCTAAAGAAAATCGCTCAACTCAGGGATTGGAGCCCTAATGTTGGCTAAAGAAAAAAACTGCTCAACTCAGGGATTAGAGCCCTAATGTCGGCTAAAGGAAAATTACTCAACTAAGGGATTGGAGCCCTAACGCCGGCTAAAAGAAATTTCTCAACTCAGGGATTGGGGCCCTAACGTTGGCAACAGGTGAAGGATTGATTTTGGGGATTCTAAACTAACCCTTTTTTGGAATTTTCTTCTTATTTCTCTTTTCGTTTTTTATATATATTTTTTTAATTATTTTTTTTGTTTAGTAAAAATGCAGGAAAGAATTTGGAGGAAACTTCCCTCTTGGGTCGATTCCTTGCTGCAAAGTTGTTTCTTGCACTTGTGCATTTCTTTTCCTTTTGGGCGGCACTTGCTTCTTGCATGGTTGCTTTGGATCGCACCTGTTTCAATTTCCAAACAAAGAACAATTGTCAGTTTGAAAATGGTGGTTGGTTCGGTGGTTTTGATTGCTTGGTCCCGGCCTCATTTCCGTTTGAGAAACTCCGCCATTGATTGGATTCAACAGGCGACCCCCTTTCGAACTGATCAGACTCGCATTTCCGGATTTTGTGATGATTCGCCCGTGTAATGCTTTGGTTCTTCCATCTCATTCTGCTTGGGAATTTTTACTGAGGCAGACTCAGTGGGGATTTTTACTGGGGCAGACTCGTTGGGGATTTTTTTTTGTGTGTGTGTCTTTACTTTGAGGGCAATCAACATCATGATCAGTCGGGATTGGACTGACGCACCACTGGGGCTGAGTATTTTCTCCACTTCTTGCATAGACGGAGTTCTGTAAACCGGTCCTGCCACCTTTTCTTTCTAACACATTTTGGAATTTAGAGTTAAAACGAAAGGGATTCAAGGAAAGGTAAACGAAAAGCGGAGGAACGAACTTAAAAGAGAAGCGTCCCTTTCGGGGGGAAAAGAAGGACTTATCTGAGGTGCATGCTGGCTTTAAATTGACATGACATGTCTTTTGGACTGGATGCCCGACCCTCACGAACTTGCATTTCCTCATGAACCAAAAACGGATCTATGTTTCCAAACCATGGAACCTTGCCAGAACTTTCTGAGGTGGAATCATCTTTTCGGCCAACAGTGCCCTTTGCGGGTTTTTGCTAGTCGACCTCTCTCATTTCTCTTCTCACTGTAGCCTGATAGCACTCTTTGCGAGTTTTTACTAAACAAGCTCTCTCATTTTCGATTTCTCTACTCCCGTCGCCTTATGGTGCCCGAAGGTTTTCACCGACAAGACTCTCTCATTTTATTTCTCTCAATTTCAGAATGCATCAGCTTCCAATAATGATATTTCTTGGTTTTCCCCGCCTTTGGCAATTGATCCGAAGGACTTGTACTTGGGTTTTGGTAAAAAAAATTGTGGATGACGTTACAACTTCGGAACCATTTGGTGGGCCCCAATTTCAACTTCAGGGTAAATTGGATTTTATTTTTGGTGTGACTGAACCCCAGAGAGAGGCTGTCTACGTATCCTTTCGGAATCAAGTCAAACGTACTTCAGGCTCAAATCGATTGTTTTTTTTTTGAAAGAAGGTAGCCAAAGAAATGTAACCGGCTCAAAGGGCTTGTAGAGAGAGTTGATAGTGTTTGGGTAGTGGGAATAAAACCTTCATCATCTCAAATGTGCCAAGACATCACCGAAGTAAACTCAGACATAGTACCTTTTGACTGCATCCACATTCACCGCTGTCTCAGGATCATTTCCTTCAATATCACCCAGATACAACGCTCCTCTTGGCAGTATCTTCCTGATGATGTACGGGCCTTTCCAATTAGGAGCAAATTTTCCTTTCGCTTCCTGGTGATGTGGCAGAATGCACCTTAATACCAATTGCCCTACTTCAAAATTCCTGGGTTGCACTTTCTTGTTGTAAGCACGGGCCATTCTTTGTTGGTACAACTGCCCGTGACAAACCACGGCCATTCGTTTCTCATCAATCAAAGTCAACTGCTCCAATCGAGTCTTAACCCACTCGCTATCTTCAATTTCTGCTTCAACAATGGTTCGGAGCGAAGGAATTTCTACCTCTGCCGGTATCACAGCCTCGGTCCCATAAACCAACAAGTATGGGGTTGCCCCTACTGATGTGCGCACTGTAGTGCGATATCCTAGCAAGGCAAAAGGTAACTATTCATGCCATTGTCTGGAACTTTGGATCGTCTTCCTCAAAATCTTCTTGGTGTTCTTGTTTGCTGCTTCAACAGCGCCATTGGCCTTGGGCCGATAAGGAGTGGAGTTCCTATGCGTTATTTTGAACTGTTCGCACACATCCTCTATCAAATGACTATTCAGGTTTGCCGCGTTATCTGTGATGATAGTTGCAGAAATACCGAAACGACAGATAAGATTTGAATGTACAAAATCCACCACGGCCTTCTTAGTGACCGATTTGAGAGTGACAGCTTCGACCCATTTTGTGAAGTAGTCGATAGCGACCAATATGAATCTGTGCCCATTTGAGGCTTTTGGCTCAATCGGACCAATGACGTCCATACCCCAAGCGACAAAAGGCCACGGCGCCGACATAAGATGTAGTTCTGTGGGGGGTGCATGAATCAAATCACCGTGCACCTGACACTGATGACACTTCCGAACGAAACTAAAACAGTCCTTCTCTATGGTCATCCAGTAATAACCCGCTCGAAGAATTTTCTTTGCTAAAACATACCCGTTCATGTGGGGCTCGCATACTCCCGCGTGTACCTCATGCATGATTCTTCCTGCCTCCTCGGTGTCAACACATCTTAACAAGTTGAGATCCGGGGTTCTCTTATACAATACTTCGCCACTCAAAAAGAAACCACCCGCATGCCGCCTAATAGTTCTCTTTTGATCTCCAGTAGCATGTTCGGGGTATTCTTGTGTCTTCAAGAACCTCTTGATATCGTGGTACCATGGCTGGGTACTTGATCCTGCCTCGATTACAATACAGTAACTGTGTCTTTCCCTGATTTGGATTTCCAAGGGATCGATGTGGGCGTTGCCTGGGTAAGGCAACATTGAAGCTAAGGTGGCAAGTGCATCAGCTAGTTCATTGTGACACCGCAGGATATACCTAAACTCTATTGATTTGAATCGCTTGCTGAGATCCTCCACGTGCTGTCGGTAAGGAATAAGCTTGACATCTCGAGTTTCCCATTCACCTTGGGCTTGCCGGATAATCAGGTCAGAATCCCCCATAATCAACAAATCTTCAACATCCTGATCGATCGCCATATTCATGCCCATGATGCAGGCTTCATATTCAGTTGTATTGTTCGTGTAGAAGAAACAAAGCCTAGCTGTAGCCGGATAGTGCTGACCAGTGGGTGAGATCAAGATTGCCCCAATTCCTACACCTTTGGCATTTACGGCCCCATCAAAGAATATCTTCCAAACATGGGCGTTTTCCGAGACTACTTCTATGGTGTTTATTTCTTCATCTGGAAAATAAGTACTCAATGGTTGGTATTCCTCATCAACCGGGTTCTCGGCCAAATGATCCGCTAACGCCTGGGCTTTTATTGTCGTGCGAGTGACATAGACTATGTCGAATTCAGTAAGCAAGATTTGCCAGTTGGCTAGTCTGCCAGTAGGCATTGGTTTCTGGAATATGTACTTCAACAGATCCAACCTGGTTATGAGGTAAGTAGTATGAGCTTGGAGATAATGTCTCAATTTTGAGCGACCCACATCAAAGCACAACACGTTCTTTCCAACAAAGTGTACTTGGCCTCATAGCTGGTGAATTTCTTGCTTAAGTAATATATCATCTGCTCTTTCTTTCCGGTTATGTCATGTTGCCCGAGGACACAACTGAAAGAATTTTCCAAGACCATCAGATACAAGAATAAGGGTCTCTCTGGCTCTGGCGGGACCAAAACTGGAGGGTTTGAAAGATATTCTTTGATCTTGTCAAAAGCCTCTTGACACTCAGCCATCCATTTGATTGCTGCATCCTTCCTCAATAACTTGAATATGGGCTCACATGTGCTGGTTAGCTGGGCAATGAATCGACTGATATAATTTAACCTGCCCAACAGACTCATCACGTCTTTCTTCGTTCTTGGAGGAGGTAGATCTCGGATAGATTTTATCTTTGTTGGATCTAACTCGATACCTCTCCTGCTTACTATGAAACCCAAAAGTTTGCCCGATGGGACTCCGAAGGCGCATTTAGCCGGATTCAACTTCAGGGCGTACTTTCTCAGCCTCTTGAAGAATTTCCTCAAGTCTTGGACATGATCGTCCTGAGTCTTGGACTTGACTATCACGTCGTCCACATACACCTCTATCTCTTGATGCATCATATCATGAAAAATGGCAGTCATGGCTCTCATGTAAGTTGCCCCGGCATTCTTTAAACCGAATGGCATAACCCGATAACAGTAAGTACCCCAAGGTGTAGTGAAGGCGATTTTCTTGGCATCTTCTTCATCCATCAACACCTGATGATATCCAGCGTAACAATCTACGAAAGACTGTATCTCATGTTTGGCACAATTATCAACAAGGATGTGGATGTTGGGCAATGGGAAATTGTCTTTGGGACTCGCCCTATTCAAATCTTGATAATCCACACATACCCGAGTCTTCCCATCTTTCTTCAGTACCGGAACTACATTCGCCAACCACGTAGTGTACTGGACTACCCGGATTACTCCTGTTTTCAACTGCTTGGTGTTTCTTCTTTGATCTTATCACTGACATTAGTCTTGAACTTTCTCTGCTTCTGTTGAACGGGAGGACAATCAGGGTAAATTGACAATTTATGCACCAACTAGATCAGCACCTAATCCTGGCATGTCATCGTATGACCAAGCAAACATATCTTTAAATTCAAAAAGGAGTTGAATTATTGCGTCTCGCGTTTTCTTGTCCGTGTGAATGCTTATTTTGGTCTCTCGGATTTCTTCAGGAGTTCCCAAATTAACCGGTTCAGTGTCATTCAAATTCGGCTTAGGTTTATTCTCAAAGTGTTCCAATTCTCGATTTATTTCCCTAAAAGCCTCTTCTTCGTCATATTTCGGTTCTTGGTTCATTATTTCACAATTAAACAGCTCGTTAGGTTCTGGGCGTGAAGTCCGCAAACACGTCATATTATTTAAAGCCGCATTATTATAACTGAAAGGAAAAGATAAAGGAAAAATAGCAAAAATCAGAATAAAGGAAAAAAATGAGGAAATACTGATTTTATTCTTTGGAATTGGGAAGATAACAATGTTTATAATTCAGGGATTCAAAACAGGAAACTAAAGAAAAACATCCGAGTTACATCCTGGGATAACTCGTGATGCAGGAAAGGTGGCAAGACAGGTCTACCCGGACTCCTGCCTAGTTGGGAATGGCGTGACCTCCCAATTCTGAAGCTTAGCATTTGGCCCACATATAGCATCTCAGCGGTGCTTGTGCCTTCTCCCGGTTGAACCATGTGAGTTTCATAAAGCATTCCTCTCATTGCCCCCACATATTTCTTCGATCTCTTCGACCGTAAAAGCCTCGTCGTCTTCCTCTTCAATGTATTTTGGTCCGACGAAAGTCTCGTATAAATGTGGCAATGGTCGAGGCAACTTCCAACCCTCATTTTTCCTCTTCTTCGCCCAATCCTCATCTTTTGGAGTGGGTTGGAAACCTATCCCAAAGAGTTTCTTAGTGGAAGGTAAGGTGATGGGTTCCGTTATTCCTTGCAGCGTTCGCCCAAGCCCTTTCCCTGGTCTGAATCCCCATCGGATCATTTCTTTAGCAACCATGAATGAGGCGTTGGACAAGAAAGGTTGGGGGCAAGGTTTTCCTTCTTCATACTGCTCTGCCAGCACAACTTCGAAAGCCTGGTAAACTGTGTGCTCACTCCCTTCCCCTGCTTCAAGATATGGGATCGATGAGTCCCGATAAATAGATTGTTCGTCTTCTCCGTGGACCACAATTTCCCGATATTCATATTCAAACTTCACCATTTGGTGGAGAGTGGAAGGTACAGCCCCTGCCGCATGAATCCAAGGTCTTCCGAGGAGAAAATTGTAAGACGTATCCATATCAAGTACCTGGAAAGTTATTTCGAACTCCACCGGTCCTATAGTCAATACCAAGTCTATTTCCCCGAGGGTGTCCCTCTTGATGCCATCAAAAGCCCTTACACAGACATTATTGGGGCGAATTCTTCCGGTCCCAATTTCCATTCTTTGCAGCGTAGAGAGTGGACAAATGTCAACACCCGAACCTCCATCCAACATTACCCGCTTGACGTAGTAGTCTTCACACTTAATTGTCAGATGTAAAGCCTTGTTGTGAGCCGCTCCCTCCGGAGGTAAATCGTTCTTACTAAAAGAAACCTGATTAACTTCGAAGAACCTTTCCGTCATTCTCTCCAGTTGTTCAACTGAAGTCTCAGCCGGTATATATGCTTCGTTCAGGGTTTTGAGCAAGATCTTCTGATGTTCGACCGACCTCATTAGCAAAGATAGCATCGACACTCGCTCAGGGTACTTGAGTAACTGATCCACCACTTCGTAGTCAGGCATTTTCATCTTTTGAAAGAAAACCTCCGCTTCTTCAACGCTTACAGGCTTCTTGGGTGGGAAGCGCTTCCGTGTGGCGTTGTTTAACTCTTGAGTGTCTGAATATTTTCCAACAAAAGTATTCTCTGGAAGTTCCCCCATGACTTCTTTGCCTTTGTATGTAACCAATGTTCTTTGATAGTTCCACGGTACTGTGGACGGGTCTGTCATTGGCTTCTGTGGTACGTGTCCGATAACCACTGGCTCATTCAGCCGAGGTGGTTTAATCGTCCCCGAACCACATAGGCCCCTTTCGATACGTACATTGGTATTGCCCTTTTGACTTCGAATCTTTGCGGCTTCTCTGATCGACCTCGTGGAATATAAAGAACTTCATTCTTCGCGGGCACCATCGTCACTGTCTTTGTCTCGGCCTTCTCTTCGAGCTCACCCTTGACAATACTAGTCTTCTTTTCTCCTTTCTCTAGCTTCGGGGCTGCTTTAGGCTTTTTCCCTGCATCGACAATGGCGATTATAGCTTTCAGGGCGGGATCAAACTCCTTGTCCTCACAGATCATCCCAATTAACGGGCCATTATTGTGAGCGGGCAACGGATTGTTGGTCACATTTGGGACCTCCTCATCCCTTAACACTATCTTTCCCTGTTCTATTAAGTTCTCTACCACCCT
This sequence comes from Nicotiana tabacum, assembly GCF_000715075.1. Taxonomy (NCBI): domain Eukaryota; kingdom Viridiplantae; phylum Streptophyta; class Magnoliopsida; order Solanales; family Solanaceae; genus Nicotiana; species Nicotiana tabacum. The sequence continues at coordinate 160,040,622 of NC_134082.1, forward strand.
TCTTAAAGTCCAACAATCATTGGTATCATGCCCTTCTGCTCCCGAATGATAAGCATACCTGACACCGACTTTGTAAGCAGGTGATGCTGGATTGTGCCTTGTCTGAGGGACTGGTTGCAGGAAACCCATCTGGACTAGCTTTGGGAATATGGTAGAATATGGTTCACCAATGGGTGTGAAAGTCCGTCTTCTGGGTGGTTCTTGAGGACGAAAGTTATTTTGAGGTAGCTGTGGATTATAGTGGTTTCGGTAAGGAGGCTGATTTCTGGGAGGTGGAGCTTGGCCCCGATTGGCTTGTTGCGGCGGCTGGACATAAGGCTGAGTATTCATGTCCATGTAGGGTTGAAGAGCATAGGTCGCATTTTGGTGGGGGTAGTAATGTTGTGGGGTTCTTTCTGGAAAACGGGGCTTGGGATTACGATATTCTCTTGCTTCTGATGCCGCCATGGATGTCTCTTCCTTTTTCTTCACTCTTGCCATTCCTCCGGACCCGCTTTGGACGGCTTGGGAGGTTGCCCTTATGGCTGCCTGACTCAAAATTCTACCCGTTTTCAAACCATTCTCTACCATCTCCCCGATCTTAATCGCTTCCGCGAAAGGCTTTCCCATGGCTGACATCATGTTTTGGAAGTAATCTGATTCTTGAGCCTGGAGGAAAGTAGTGACCATTTCTATTTCATCCATGGGAGGTTTTACCCTTGATGCTTGCTCGCTCCATTTAATAGCATATTCTCTGAAGCTTTCCGAGGGTTTCTTCTTCAAGTTTGACAACGAATTCCTGTCCGGCGCGATGTCGATATTATACTGAAACTGTCTTACAAAATCTCTGGCGAGATCATCCCAAATATGCCATCGAGATATGTCTTGATCCATATACTATTCTGAGGCTATTCCTACCAAGCTTTCTCCGAAGTACGCCATCAACAATTCTTCTTTGCCGCCAGCTCCACACAATTGGTTTCAATACTTTTTGAGGTGAGCAATGGGATCGCCATGCCCATCATATTTCTCAAACTTCGGTGTTTTGAACCCCTCGGGTAGGTGCACGTGAGGGAACATGCACAGATCAGTATAGGAAACACTCATTTGCTCGCTCAAACCTTGCATATTTTTCAAACTCTGCTCGAGGCTCCTCATTCTTTTTGCCATTTCATCTTATTCAAAAGCTTTGGGATTTTGGTCTTTCCCAGGCGTAAGCCCGTATTGAGGCTGTTGAGGGTGAGTGCTGGTGGTAAACCGAGTTGGTTCCAGTGAGAAGGATGGTGCTTGAAATGTGAATGAGGAAGAGTCAAAATTAGGCCTGTGTGTAGCGGGTTGTGCCATGATTGGACAGGGCGGTACGGTGAATGTGTTTGTAGCTACATCTGTCGTTGACATCCGGGGATAAGAATCAGAGGGTGATCCAGCAGAGTGGGCTGAAAATGGTCGGGTACCCGAATGGGGCAGTTGGATAACTTATGGGGACGTTGAAAGTCCCATTTGTCCTAGAGAACAACTCGGGGAATCCAGGGATTACACTCGGCGGCTCTTTTCTGTTGTTCCAGTCATCCAACATTTCCAACATGCGAAGTCGCAAGATTCTGTTTTCTTCAGCAGTTGCTGACTCGGAAGTTGGGATGGCCAAGATTGAACTCTCCTCGGAGACAGGAATTGCCGGCAAAGGAATTTCTGAAGACATCTCTACACTTCCCTTTGATCTTGTGAAGTAAGTGTGAATATTTCCTCTCGACTTAATGACGGGTAACTGAACACTTCCTTTCGACCTCGTAAAGTATGAATGCGAGGCCAGACCTTCACCAAACCAAACCACCTTTTCTAAAAACCTGGACTTAGCAGCAAGCAAATGGTTAGTTTGAAACAAATAACAGACAGGTAATCTCACTTTGGGGTGTGATGCACCTATACAGTTAAGTGAATTTCTACATGTTTGCATCGATGACATACGTCATTCCGGCTTCTCTTTATGCTCCCCTTTATTTATTATTTTTATTATTATTTTCATCATTTGCAGTTAAAATGTGACCGGATCTGATAAGGATTGCCTACTTATCACGATGCCGCGTGAATCAGATCATTACGTAGTTCAAAGACAAACGCGTGTAAAAAGAAGCATTTTTTTATTACTGAAACAATCTATTACAAACTAACATTTTTGAAAAAGTGAAAATAACAGACAAACTCAAACCACTACTGATACACCCTGATGCGAAAAGACAGACAGAAGATGCTATGACCAAAAATACAGACTCGACCTATAAATACATTAAGGTTTCAAGAATTGGCGCTCGCGGGGCATCGTTCGGCCTTGCCGCGGTCTCAGGTGTGAGGTCCCTTTCAAGTTGTTCCAGCTCATACATGGTCTGCTTGACATAAATCATCACTGCCGAGAAAAAGGTAATACTGGTCATATCTTCGCATCGCAGACATCTCCTGATGATGGCATGGGCAATGGTCTTAATCTTATCCCTGGTTCGCCTTTTTTCTATGAGTATGCGCTCTATTTGATCATTACGAGCTGTCAAAACCCGAGAATCCTGGAGATATTGATTTTGCCACTGCTGAATTTCTACTTCCATTTGGGCCAGTAGCTTGTGGCAACGTCTATTTTCAGCTTCAAAGGTTCGGGCTTGCTCAGCTGCTCTGTCCTCAAGAGTGACCACCTTTTTCTTCAAATTGGCAATGGTTTGCTCGTGATCCCTTTTCAACTGTTGCAGGTACCGGTTACACTTTTCTGTTCTTTTTGCCCAGTGTGCTTTGAGTCCTGCTATGGTACTCTCAAGATTTTCCGACTCACTCCGGCACTCACCAATTTCCATTTTTAAACCTTTTATCAATCGTTCATCCGACCGGCTCCTTTGTTGGTTATTAGCGGCTATCCTTATCTGCTGGATCTGGGCCCTGAGCATCTCGTTTTCCTGGGTCAACCTGTTCTTTTCTCCCAGATCAGTAGCAAACTGCACGTTGTGCTCATATTTTAGACCTTCGACTTGTCGCTTTAATTTGCTGATTTTGACACGATAGCCTCTTTCTTTTGCTAACCAATCCCATTGCTTTTGTGATGACTCGGCAAAATTCAGGATGTGGGGTCTTTTAGCCGGCCTTTCGTGTTCAAGTTCTCTTCTGTACCACGCAAGGTAACCTGGCGCCATTTCACTTTTGGCCCGATCCTGCACACAAGTATCTGCTTTCAAATATTGACATTCATTCCAGATCTGTCGGACATTTGTTTCAGGAAATTGTCCGTCAGGGCTAATCTCAATTGCTTGAGCACTAAGATCTTCCTCGTGTGGCACTATCTGGCATCTCCCGAGTTGTCTCAAAACTCGATAGGGCGCGTAAGGCTGAATGCTCTTAAGTCTCATCAATAGGAAGTGGGTTCTAGCCGCCGGCATATACATAACCTCATCAACAGGCAACCATCCCAATGTCCACTGTATTTGGCTGGCCGTGAGAGTTTGAAAGAACGACGTCCATGCCGTAACTCCTTCGGGCAGACTGACCTCCTTGGTTCTCGTGTAAAACTCTTCTATGCAAGTTTTCTTCGAGGAACCATGACTCAAAAGCTCAGAACGATGGCAGAGATGTTCAGTCATCCATATTTGTAGCAGTAAGTTACACCCTTCGAAGAAATTCCCCTGGCTTTGCAGGCTGTGAGAGCTCGAAAGATATCAGATACTACCATATGCGCGAGAGTACTTTCATTCTGAGTGAGCAAAGTACTGACGACCCCGGATATTTTCAGATCAATGTTTCCGTCTTTCCTCGGAAATACCAAAAGGCCCAAAAATGTTATCACGAAAGCCACTCGTCTGTGCTCATCCCACTTCTGACGGTTACCTTTGCTGCATAGCTTGTTAACCGGATTATTGAATCCTCCTACATGACCATATCTGTCGTATATGAAGCACGGATTACAAAAATCTGCGGCCAAATCCGGGTTATGGACCATCCTGGGTATCTTTAATGAATCTAGAAATCGATGTACCGTGACAGCTCTTGGGGCAACCAGGTATTTCTGCCTTAATGGAAGTTCAGCATTTCCGATGTACCCGACTATTTCCTCCAGAGTCGGGGTGAGTTCAAAATTGGAGAAGTGGAAGACATTGTGCGCTGGGTCCCAGTAGGTGACCAAAGCTCTTATGATATCTCCCCGAGGCTGGATTTTCAATAAACCCGTGAGACCTTTCAGATATTTCTTGACATCATCTTGCCCTTCAACACCTAGATCATTCCACCATAGCCGTAACTTGACAGGGATTTTAGTCATTATCGTAAAGCGTTCATTTTGCATTGTGCTCATCCTGCACATTTATTAAAGTGACTTAAGCAAAAATGATTTGACTCAAAAATGATTTGACTATATTTCAGAAAGAAAGATCCGATTTTCGAACACGACCTTTCAGCACTTTGGGGATGAAGATTTTAAGGCTGTGAGGGTCAACCGATCAAAACTCTAAAAGATGATCGAAAGTGGCCGTTTATGCAAAGTAAGCCTTCCACCGTCCCTTTCGGGAACATTTGGCTTTTTTTTGACAAAACAATCACTTGATTTATTTATGACTCTGTTTTTTTTAGAATGGTGACCCGACATTGGGAACATGACCTCGCAGAGCCTCGGGGACGAGGATCCTAAGGCCATTGGGCAATTTGGTCACAAAAAAAAATGACCAAAATGGCTATTTATGCAAAGTCAGCCTTCCGGCGTCCCTTTTCGGGAACATTCGGCTAATCTTGACAAACGGCATCACCTGACTCATAAATTAAAATTCTGACATTTTGGCTATTTCTAAAAAAAGGGAGGTTGGACCTGATGAAGGCTGCCTACGTATCTCACACCCTGCGAGAATCAAACCGGCGTAGTTCGGGCCGATCAGGAATAGGGGAAATAAACTAAACCCTTTTTTTTAATAAAACCTTTTAAAGAAAAGGAGAAAATATTTTTGTATTTTTTTTTGGTGTATTTTTTTTATATATTTTTTGAAAAGAAACGACAACTAAAGAAACATTTTGAATTTTACTTCTTTTCACTTTTTTTTTTTTGAAATTTCAAAAAATCTCTTAAGGAAATATTTGGACTATTAGTTTGAATTTATGAAAGAGATTCTACAAAAGGAAAAAAAAATATTTTTGAATTTTGAATTTTCTCTTTTTTTTTTTTAATTTTAAACAATACATTTTTTTGGATTTTGAAAGTGATTAAAAGGAATTTTTTTTTTGTGTGTTATATATTTTTTTTAATAAATCAAACTAAAAGACAAATTTTGTTTTCATTTTTTTTAAGAAAATTTCTGCGAGGTTTTGACACTACTTGGACATTGGTTTTATTTGTCTAAAAATAAGTAGTTATCTCCCTACGCTGTTCTTTTCTTCTAAAAAGAGATTTTTTTTTCTATGCAGAAACCGGTCAGCATGCAGATCTGAAGCAAATAAATGCGCAAAACAAACGGGATGCAACAGGATGGTCTTTTCATTTCGGGTTGCTTGTCCTAGACGGACCCAACCCCTGTGTTGAGTCCCCTATGTCAGATGCAACGTGATGCAAATAAGCGTTCCTACTAGGATCCGACATGAGGTTTTGTTATACTAGGTTCATCCTGGGTATATGTTCTAGACTGTGTACCCGAGCGGACAGCTCGAGTCGAGGAGGAGGCTACGTACCGGGGACACGCGAGATCGTCCGGCTTTGTAACTTGTTCGGCCTCTTTCTTACATACCAAAAGAAATAAGAGGCTGCAAAAAGCATGCAGTTTCTAGTGCAAATAAGCACCCAGGGAGACCAATATCAATATGATCGCGATTCCAAGTGTGGTGTTAGTAACAAAAAATAAGTTTAATGAACAAACACTTGCCTCGTTTCCTGTTTTGGCTGTTTTCTTGATCTCTGCAACTAACTTTTTCTCCTACAAGATGGTAAAATAAGAATTACATAAGTTAATAAATAAGAATATAACTAACACAGAAGAAAAAGATTGGGTACTGTAAGAATACTCAGAACATAATTGACCATAAATTGGCAAGAATACTCTGAACTAACTGAACAAACAACACTTGCATCATGTCTATGAACATTTTTCTAGTAACTTACCTCCATTTGTAAAGATGAAATCTCCCGCTCAATGCCTAAAAGTTAAACATGAACAAAGAAATGAACTGATGAAAGTACAAAAGAACCAAATAAAGAATGAGAAAGACAATACAAAGTGAAAAATGAAGTGAAATATACTAAACTTGCACACCAATTATCATATTCCAGCGCTCTATAACAACACAAAAGATAGCATGGAATACAAAGTTATCTTCTTGTTTACCAAAATAAGCTGATAACGGCTAAGTAAAAAGTATGAATGACATCCAACTATGACACATCCTCAACAAGGATAATTTTTTCCAAACACTGTTTAAAGCTTTTGGTGTTATCCAACTCCTTGCTTATGCAAATGACAATGACACGCAATTTACTAGAATAGCATAACAATGATCATATCCCAAATCTTTATCAACAGTCCAAAATATAAAACCTCAAATATGCAATTTGTTTACTCATTTAGCAAAATAGCTGACCCTGATGGTTTTAGTCAAAAATAAGAACGACACCCAAACATGAGACAGACATCTTCGACACAGTTTATTTTCAACAGTATTAATGCTTTTGGCTTGTCCACCGCCTTGCTTATTTCTGTTGAAAACCAACTACTGATGGTTTTCAACTGTAATAATGAAAAGAGATCAATAAAACTTATAGGTAGTTGAGTTGAGACGCTTAGTCACTTGCAAAGGAAATAAGTACATCTAGCTTTTAGCCAATATAGCAATTCTTCCAACTCTGCCAATGATTGTCCAAGCAAAGCAGATTAGATTGTTAGAGTAAATTATATTGAGCTTGCCTATCATTTGCAATGCACCTGAACTACGGTTTAGTCCCCAAAACTAATTTGACAATTTTCCTAATATATCATACTATCATATTATGAAGCACCATTGCCGTACAGAATTATAATACCAGATATTACATGATTTTGGTTATCCACTTACTAACGAACCTTCTCAACCAGTATTATATCTCCCTCACCTCTTTTACTATCGTATTCTGAAGGATCACTCATCCTTTTTATTCTTATTGCAAAGGCACAACAATTCTTATTTGATTTTGCTTTTGTTGAATACCTTACATCATTACAATCAAATTGCTTGAGTTTACCCTCAACCCTCAATATGCTTAAGTACTTCTCTTTCCCAATATAAAATACATAAGAATTTCTGCAAGCGTGATCCTTTTGTTCCTTTTTGCTGGAACATTTATTCCTAGTAAGCATCTCTTGCTCAACATATTGGAGAATTAGACTGTTCTAATGTAAAGAGCATAGTGTTTGAAGTACATCTAAAATCAAAACAAGAGGAATTTAACCAAATGGCATCCCTATCAAAGTCAGCCAGTGCAATTGGGATCGGGAATCAGGAATCAACATCCATTATTTCTAAATTTGAAAAAAATGCCTTCAAAATTTCATTAAGTCAAAAGTTGTCTTTAATCAAAACAAAACTCAATGAAAATAGAAGCCCAAGACAGTAATGGTACCTCTGGTAGCAACAGCCATTTCCCTTTTACTGGTCCTTAGTGCTTCTGTTAATCAATTACAAAACTTTCACCATAGATCATCACTCAAAACAAAGAATAAAACCATAAAAAAATGTGATAAGAAACAAGCTAAAGTCCCTATACTAAGCTGAAGGAAGATTAATAGAGAAAGTGGGATTAGAGAAAAAGGGGGGAAAGATCTTACCTTTGGGTGAAGTCTTCTTCTTGAAAATGTTGTTCAACTTCTCCATTTTCTTTGACAAAAATTAATGATTCTGATGAAAAAAAAAAGGGTGGAAGAAGCCCTAAAATTTTCTTGAAATGGGAAAAGAACCCTAATTTTTGTTGAAAAAGACCTGAATCATGAAAATGGCCGATCAAAATGGGTTCTTTCTTCTTTTTCCTTTTTGGATTTTTTCTGTAAAAGAGGAAAAGAGTGAAGAAGAGCAGAGAGTGGCAAATGGTAGCGGCCGCCTACAGAACTTAAAGGAGTGCGGAACCAAAATATGGTTTATTTTTATTCAAAATACTTAAATAAGTGTAATAAAAAAAAAAGTTACCAAAGTATATATAACGCCACTAATAGTGGCGCTATACAGTAACGTTAACTGTACCGTTACTGTATAGCGCCACTATTAGTGGCGTTATACTGACAAACTTACATAGCGCCATTAATAGTGGCGCTATATGTATATTACCTGAAGACATAGCGCCATTAATAGTGGCGCTATACCCCTTAATACAAATCCTCCATCTTCTTCTTCTTCGTTCCATCTCCCTCATTTTCATTTCTGGTGCCCCACCACTGATTCTGCCCCCATTTTTTTTAAATTTTTTTTTGGGCCCCCCGTCACATAAAAGTTTAATATTTGTGGTCCCACTGTCGAGTAGAGCTTCGTGTTATTGTGGATTCACTCTTCCGGAGTCAAAATTTCGATCTATCTACATTTCGAAATCTCAATCGAGATATTTCGATTTATTTTAAGTTGAAACTTTTATATCAATGCATATTACTTGATTTGTATGTGTTCTATTTCGGTTTGTGTTTATTTTTTCCGAAACTAGCATGTTAAATTTTATCCGGATTTAATTTTAGTGTTGTTTAAAAATATGTAAATTAGTCTAAAAAATGTGTTTGTTAATATCCTCATGTATATTTATGTGTTTTTATGCCGTTTAGTTTAGATTATTTTTTAGCGTAGTAAAATGTATATTTTTTTAGCGTAGTAAAACGTAGACCTTTTTAGCGTAGTAAAACGTAGACCCCTTTAGCGTAGTAAAATGTAGAGCCTTGTAGCGTAGTATTGTGTAGTAATTGTTTAATTATCTTATATTCTAGCACGAAACCCATAATTATATATATATATATATAATTATATATATATAATTCTTACAATTAATTTATTAAAAAATATGAATAAAAATTATAAAAAAACATAAAATTATTAATGATAGTTTGGTACTACTGGGCCTCAGAAAATCTAGCACGAAACCCATAATTATAATATATATATATATATATATATATATATATATATATATATATATATATTATTTTTACAATTTAGTTATTAAATAAATATGAATAAAAATTATTAAAAAAACATAAAATTATTAATGATAGTTTGGTACCACTGGGCTTCAGAAAATCTAGCACGAAACCCATAATTATAAAAATTATATATATATAATTTTTACAATTAAGTTATTAAAAAATATGAATAAAAATTATTAAAAAAACATAAAATTATTAATGATAGTTTGGTACCACTGGGCCTCAGAAAATCTAGCACAAAACCCATAAATATATATATAATTTTTACAATTAAGTTGTTAAAAAATATGAATTTAAATTATAAAAAACACACATAAATTTTAATGATAGTTATTAAAAATTATGAATTTGCAGTTGACGACATGGATGCACCTATACATCCCGGCCCTCGGACGTCGGAGCTACTACCCCTACAGCCCCAGCATAGATCCGAGCATATATGGGGGGGTGAGTTGCTTACGCAGACTTTTCGAGGCAGGAGAGTGGATTTATTGTGGGAGTTTTTGACTCCTCCCCGCGTTCTACATCCCCGTGTGGTCCATCACCTGGAGGAGATGGGATTATATAGGATCATTAGCATTGGCCGGATACAGTTCGACTATGCTTTGATCACGACGTTGATTGAGCGGTGGCGACCGGAGACGCACACTTTCCATCTTCCCATCGGCGAAGCCACCATCACACTCCAGGACGTCGAGATTTTATATGGCCTGTCCACCGATGGCTTGCCAGTTTTACTGCCTGGGAACATGAGATATTTTAACCGGTCTTCATATATGGATATGCTGCACAGGCTCACGGGCTTCAGGTCCGAGGACCCAAATGTAGCAATTGGGAGCAGTCGTATGCAGTTGGTCCCCATTAGAGACCACTTGGTGCAGATCCACGATACTATCACCGACGATTCAGCGGAGGTGGATGTGGAGCAATATACGAGGCTGTTGTTGCTCCTTCTATTTGGGGGTTCTTGTTCCCGAACACTTCGGGGAACCTAGTGAGCCTTCGTTTTCTGCATCATATTGCGGACTTTGATGATACAGTCAGCTACAGCTGGGGTGGTGCTGTCCTATCTTTTTTTGTACAGGCAGATGTGCCGGGCATCCATGGGCACACAGAAAGACGTTTCTGGCTTTCTGCCACTTCTACAGGTGACAACTTATTCAAATAATTTGTCGTTTAGAAACCAATTCTACCTAGTTATAGTTAATCTTTACGTCAACTTTCTGTTTTAAGTTTGGGTGTGGGAGCGATTTCTGCAACTTCGGCCACCTCTACCACAGCTACCGGCTAATGTACATATTCCTGATCTCCCTCTAGCTTGTATGTGGGTATTGCGTCGTAGACTTGCACGAGAGTATCATGGCCATCATAATCTCCCCTTCTGTAGGGATGTGTTGGATTTTCTGGAGGATGCACAGGTGAACATCTAACTAAACTTACCAATTATTTTTTAACTAGGTGTTGCACATACTAACGGTTTGTGTTATTATTTAATAGTTCATCTGGACGTCGTACAGCGAAGAGCTGATAGGTACCCTGCCAGCGTATTGCATGCACGGTCGCCATATTTGGAGGGCTTCCATCCCTCTCACGTGCCTCGATATTGTTGAGCATCATGCCTCAGAGCGAGTATTTCGTCAGTTTGGATTTTCGCAGTCTATACCGACTCAGCCTGCATGGGATCCTTTACATTATGAGAGGGATGATAAAATGAGAGTGGACGACACATTTATTGAGTGGCTGACAGCGCAGTTGGGTATTTGGGACAGCCGAGGGGACTTGACCCCAGCTCCGCAACACTTTCCTATCGAAGTTTATATGGCATGGTACCGCACTGTTTCCTGACTTTTTATCGGGAACCCAGTTCATCAGGTAGATAGTCGATACGTCTCATACGCCGGGAGACATGAGGCTCTGGTATGTTTTCTGTTAAAAACTTTTGTGCAGGCGATTGGATTGCATACCGTATATCGTATGGGGCAGCAGGTGCAGAGTTATGTCCACGACCCTGTGATCATGCAGGACTATAGTCGTCGCTTAATGGATGTGGCTGCCCAGACACTGCAGCGAGGCCGATCGGATCAGCGTTTGGCACACCAGCCAGATTATGTTGACCCAGCCACATACCATCGAGGTCGTGGTATGCCACGGGGTTGTGGCCGACGAGCTGCTGCTGCTCTACGATGACCTGCTGGTGTTGGACGACGTGGTCGTGGGTGGAGAGGAGGTCCCCAGTAAGGGGGCTTTGAGGCTCCTACTGATGATGTTGCTGCTGATATAGGAGGTGGCATGCATGAGACCGACATGCCGTCTTACAGCCTTAGCATTTATGACACTCCAGGGACGTCGCAGGTGACCCCATCGGGTCAATTCTTGATCATGGGCTCGGATTTTCAAGGAGTGGAGTTGGGTAGATATTTCCCTGGCCCGTCTACCACTAATGAGTCTCGACCGATCCGAGATTTTGATAGTGGGCATCGACTGAGTTATGGCAGCTCATCACATGCGCAGGTATGAGTTTATTAGTATTAATTTTATTACTGTTTTTACTATAACTTATTTATTTTGTTTTAACTTTATTAATTTACTTTTTTAGGCTTCATGTGATGCTGCGACAGATGACTACATTCAGGATCCAGACACGATTATGGTAAGACAATATAAATTTTTGGGAATTGTTATGTAGTTTTCTATACTAAGTTTGATATTATTATGTAGACTTCTACTGGACCTGATAGCACCACCGATACATGTCATCCTGTGCCGCATCCAGCCATAAGGAGACGACTTGATGATGATGATCCTGATAGCGTACCCGGGCGGCAGGGGATGCGCCTCAGCCAACGGCTACTTTGAGACACATCGGATGCGGGACACATTGATTCGGTCTTCCATATTTTTGTTTTTTTGGTGTAAATAATATTTTTGTGTACATTAATAACAATATTTAGTCGAATATGACAGTTACTTTTTTTTAGTTCTCATTTCGTTTTATAGTTTTTGGTATAGTAACACAACAACTTAAACTTAACTTCCACTTAAATTAAAATAAAATTTAGTACAACAAACAAGGAAAACATTACTACAACACAAACACAAACATAACAGGCCAACATAATAAAAATACATAACAAATGAAAATGACACTAAACACATACACGTCAATGCTCCATCCTCAGTTGTCATTTATTCTTCGCTCCAACCACTTAAATCGTTCTTCCATTTGTTCTTTTTCTTCTTCTAACTCTTTCACTCTCGCCTTCACCTCCGCAAGTTCCCGTTTATATTTTTCATTGTGTTCCTTGTGTGCTTCACAATTCCATTCTGCTCTCCATTTTTTATCTTCCACCTCCTTCAGTTTCTCCCTCATTTCTGTAATAATTCTATCTCCCTCCTTTTGTATTCTATGCTAGTATAACAACATATTATGAAATTCCTGTAATCTATCCCTGTAGCTTTCCTGATAACATGGTTCCTCAGCCCATTCATCAAATTCAATAGTAGGTTCGTCGGGTTGCTTGTACAACTTGTTCATACAACACCAATAGCGGCGTCCAACGTTAGCACCTTCCCACCCACAATCCATCATGCATGGTTTTCCACATAAGCAAATTGGTGGACGACCAGGTTGAGCCATTTGTGAACTATTTGCTTATAATAAAAACCTTACTTACTTTTAATGAAATATTTCTTGGGGGAAATTTTTAGCACACAAAATAACTACAATGACCCCATTATTTATAGGCTATACAAGACATATATAGCGCCATATCTAATGGCGCTATATTAGATAGCGCCATATCTAATGGCGCCATATCATGATGTTGACGAGACGACTTTATGTCAGCCGGTCACACATATCTAATGGCGCCATATCATGATGTTTTCAGCTTTTTCAGTTCGACAAGACAAGACACACATAGCGCCATATGTATATTTTGTGTATTAAATATCGTCATAGCGATATGACAACACACATAATAAATATACCGATAATTATATTAAATTATTATTTAAATAGGTAAAAAGGGAAAGTACAAATCATAATTAACAAACAAGAAAATATTATTTCATAAATACTTAAATCGTATATATAACAACTAATTATTACAACATGAACTCATGGGTAGTTAGGTACAATAGAAGAACACCCGCCCTGAGCTTGATTATTGTTGCCACCCAAAGGACATTTTCTACGGTCGTGGCCTGTTTGCGAGCATATACCACATTTGCGTGCATATACGATATCACTAACATCCATTTGGTTCCGTATACGCGTTCTCTTCTGCACCTGTCTTTTACGCAAATAGGACTTGTTACACACCATTTTAAATGGTTCTGGGGGCTAGTAATGCTCAGAACCCACTTGTTGCAACTGACCACTATATGTGTTTAGGTATTTGGAAACACTATATTGTTGATCAATATAGTTGGTCTCCGCATAACCAACACGTTGAAAACACTTGATGGCATGTGAACAAGGCATGTGGTAGATTGACCATTTCCCACATGAGCATAACCTTGTGGATTCATTTACAGTATGTACATTATTACCCCGATTATTATGGATAGCGGTGCGAACTTCAAAAATACCTCGTTCGTTATCATATTGCAAAAAGGAATGCCAATGTGCTCGCCGTCTGTATTTCTCTAATCTCTTCATAGGCACTGGCATAAATTCAACACCCATTTCCATCAATTCCGTTGCAGCTGCAGACCGTTGTACAAACCTCTCCGCCATCTGCTTGAACGATATACGCACCATGGCTGTGACGGGCAATCCTCTTGCCGACTTTAATAACCCGTTGAAGGATTCTGACACGTTTGTAGTAAGAATTCCCCAGCGTCTGCCACCATCTGCATGCAACATCTACTTTTCAGGATCATGTCGCATTAACCAACGATATGCTGCATCGTCTTCTTGCCTGATAGAATCCATATGCCTCCGGAATTTATGTTGTTGGTGGTCTGTTGCTGCCATCCACATCAAATCATGTAGATCTTTTTTGGGATGTGCCTTCTTGAAATTGGCCTTAAAGTGCCTCACACAGTAACGGTGGTATGCATAAGGTTCTTGCCAGGCAGGAAGGTTCTCCACAGAACTTAATATACCCCCGTGCCGATCAGATATTAGACAAATACCTGAACGATGTTTGACAACGTGCTCTTTCAAGTGGTTCAAAAACATTGTCCACGTCTCTGTGCTTTCATTTGCACAAATAGCAAAGGCTAGAGGAAATATCTGTCCATTAGCATCCACAACCACGGCTATCAATAGCTTGATATCGTACTTTCCATAGACATGAGTTTCGTCTATGGATATTACGGGCCGGCAATACAGAAAATCATCAATTGCTGGCTTAAACACCCAGAACACGTAATTGAATATATATTGTGGTTTACCTGGACTCCGCTCAAGCTTCCATTCAATAATTGTTCTGGGGTTAAAGTGCTGCAGTGCAGCCATGTAGCTAGACAGATCTGCAAATGACTTATCCCAGTTACCATAAACTATTTCAAACGCTCTTTTGCGCCCAAGATATGCCTTTCTTTTAGTAATTGTGTGGCCATATTCCTGGTAGAATGCTGTAATGCACTCTTTGATTTTATACCTTATGGACGCTTCGATGTGCGGAATAAGTACAAGAGATATCAAGTCAATATCCAAGTTGAAGTGATTCCCGTTGAAAGTGTCCATTTCGCATGTGTGGGTGGGAATGTATTTACCCACTTTCCACATACCTGTTTTCTTCTTCGACACACGCAACATCCAATTACATGGCCAAAACCACCTGCGGTAAATAGCCTTGTATACCGTCAGACTTGACTCCGATACCTGCATCTCACGACACTCTTTAACATTGTGCATTTTACAAGCCCTGCTTACGCGTGCTTTATCAGGAAAAAGCATCCCCTTTGCAAGCACCGTTGGTCTAGAATCATCCCACATTGCTGTCCGGATTTCATCAAAATTCCTTATGAGAGCTTCCACATCCGGCACGGCTGGCAAGTTATCAATATAAGGAAAATCCCTTGAATGAAACGGCACTTCAGACTCGTTCACTTTTCGTCTATGGGGGGCTCTCTTCAAATCCGGTCCTTCATCCTCGTCCTCTTCATCACCATCCTCACGAGCAAATGGTGTCTCGTCTCCCGATTCATCGGCATTGTTATCGTAATCGCTGTTCTCTTCCTCACTCTGTTCATCTGCCAGATCCTGATGTAATACGTCGTTTTTGGGCAATTGAGTGAGTACGGGTAGTTCAACTTGCTCGTTTTCACTGCACATTTCAACAAAAATATAAGCTACTAAATTAATAAATGCTTTATATATGGCTGTAGCTTTTCACTTACAAGTTGTAATGTGATGACATTCCATGATGGACGTTTTCAGTTAGGTGATGACTACCGGATGGGTCACTTGTAAAATTCATATCTGGCCGGTACCCCCTATTAAATAAATGAGCGCTAAAATTTAATTCAATACGCAAAAATATACATAATTAACACAAATGAAAATTGAAGTTTACCACTCTTCTTGTGAATTATGGAAAGCAGGGTATAAATTATTTTCTCGCTGCTCATTCGCCGACGGTGATAAATTTAAATCAAGAAAAATTCTTTCATCTGGAACATGTACGGCAAAAACTGATCCAGAATAACCACCCGATGACTGGGGGTTATCTCTACTATGCACAACCTCATTTTTTGGAACGTCTTCGATCTTCACGTACATCTCCAACATTGTGATTACAAGAAATTCCCGGCATTTGTCCGGAGTCCTCAAGAAATCACTCAAAGTGTCATCATCGTCGATGTTAAACTCTGAGTAAAAAGCAACCCCTTGCGGCGTAACGGAATACGGATATCTTCCGGTTACTTTGAGTATCACTGAACGTTTTCTCACACTCATTTTTTTGCATAACAACGATATCAATGTTTCGTACTCCATTGAAAGTGGCAATTTAACATTACACTTAGCAGGTAAACTGTAGCCCACAGAGTTATTCTCCATCACAACCTCACCCCCCCAATATAATGATACTCTTATTCTACGTTCTTCAGACATAATGAAAAAATGCTGGAGAATTTAACAACAATAGAAACCAACAAGAGTTAAAAAATTTTTTTGAATGAAGTTGTGGCGATTCTACGATGTTTATATAGGAAATGGCTAGCCGGGGAGGTTTTTTTTTTTGTATATAGCGCCACAAAAGTGGCTTTATACGCATTTAAATTACTGAACCCAGACATTATTGGTGGGGTCAGGTAATATACATATAGCGCCACTATTAATGGCGCTATGTAAGTTTGTCAGTATAATGCCACTAATAGTGGCGCTATACAGTAACAGTACAGTTAACGTTACTGTATAGCGCCACTATTAGTGGCGTTATATATAGTTTGGTAACTTTTTTTTTACACTTATTTGAGTATTTTGAGTAAAAATAAACCATATTTTGGTTCCGCACTCGAACTTCTAGTGGAGCGTGCAGTGACTTCTGTTCTTTTCCCACATAATACTATGATTTTATCTAACGGCCAGCAAATAAGTAGCCGTTGTACAGGTTGAAATGGCCAAGCTACCATTCTCATATTTGCCCTCACAAAAGGTCAAAAGACAATATTGTCCTTTTGTTTGACACATTGTTTTGAGCTTGGGTACGAGGAAACTTCGTGTCCGCTCTGGGTGTGTTTGGGTACGAGGAAAACCACTTATTTTCTCTTGTTTGGTTGATGAGTAAAATTCTTTTTCCGAAAATATTTTTTAGTATTTGATTAGATAGTAGAAAATATTTTTTTATGCTAATCTCTTGCCCTCTTCCCCCAAGTCCCTATGTTAGGGGTGAGCATCGGTCGCATCGGTTCGGTTGCGAATATTATAGGTTTAACATATCGGTTATCGGTTTACAAATATGATAAACCGATAACCGAAGCAATAGGATATCGGTTATCGGCTATCGATTAATCAGTTATCGACCATTATCGCTTCGGTTATCGATTTACCCGATAAGATAACTCAATCTAGAGTTATGTAAAAAAGAGAAGACAATTCATTGGAGATAAACAAAAAATAGAAGAATTCACATATAGTATATGTCACACCTCCTTTTTGCGCGCCCGCCCCGAAGGGTAAATGCGTGAGGGAGTTTTTCCAATATAAGTGACAATATTCGAAATGGGATTATTTATTTAATTCAGAGTCGCCACTTGGGAAAGGTTTGGCTTTTGGTGTCCCAAGTCACCGGTTTATCTTGAATCCAAATCGAGGAAAATATTAGACTTTCCAAATGAAGTCTGCGAACTAGAAATTCTAAGTAAGAAATTCTATTGACCCGAGGGAAGGTGTTAGGCACCCGCGAATCCCGTGGTTCTAGCACGGTCGCTTAAATTATTACAATGGCCAAATATCTGATTTTTAATACATGTTATAGATTGTAATACATGTTATAGATTGTGTGCTTTTATTAGGTTTAAATCGCTTTATTATTATTATTATTATTATTATTTATTTTTTATGGAATTGCAACGTCGTGAAAATGCATTTCGAACCACGTCACAATCAATGCGCCCGTGGTTGTTAATACATTCCAACTCCGTTGAGATTTGGATTTGGGTCACATAAATGCGCACCCGAATTTAAGAAGGTAATTTAATTAAATCGCGCCTAAAGAATCTAACGCGTTATTATCTTTAGGGAAAGCAGTGAAGTTCACTAAATAGCCCATCCCGAGAAATCTAAATATTTATTACAACCAATTATTGAGGGCCCCGCAATTTGCATTTGTATTTGGCGAGGCTCGTCTCAGTTTTTTGAAAAGATAAACCTACAGTGACTACATTTTTCTATTATGTTTGTCTCTAAAAATGAAAGAAAGAAAATATACGCTAATTAAATTACATGCTTGGCCAGCTGCAACCTCTTATTAATTATGAGATTAATTATTTGTGAGACGGAGAATTATTTCATGCCTTATTCCATGAGCGAACATGCTTTTAATTTAATTAAAAAATTGCATACAAGATTGATAAAATGCTAAACTAACGCTAAACGTTCTCCAAGTTGAATTTAAACTAACTTATTTTTTATGAGATTAATGGAATTAACTACTAGAGGATGTTATTAATGGGATTCGAACACTGTCCTATAAACTGCCTAATGGAATCCAATTTTTTGATAGAGTTAACTCAAATGATTGAAAGATATATTGCATTTGGCAAGGTTGGAAACATTCTGCCTTATATGCGCAAAATACGACTAAAGGTGAAGCCTAGTTATCGATATACTAACTACTAGTGCATTCCACAGGTTACATAATCATATCATATATATAACTAAATAACTATAGATCACAATATTGAACAAATTAAGTTTCAGTAAGTTCAATCTACCTAATGTATTTTCCTATTGAGTTACAACCTAAAGAATTACACAAATCTACTAACACTTTATAAGACTATAGGTACAACACCAAATGATTGAAAATTCTTCGCGTCTTTCATTTCGTACTCATTGTTACTGTTACATCAGTGTGAGATTCAAATGTGTACCTGGATATTGGACACAAGAAGGAAAAGAGGAGGATCAACAGATGAAGTATGCAACAACAACAACAACACAAACAGCCACTGCAGTAACCACCAACAGAATACAACCAGCAAATGGAAACAACATAAAACTCAATGCAAATAGCACTCAAAATCCGAGCCAAAACAGACTCCGGAGACTCAGTTGAGGCAGACAGAAATAGGTGTATCCGCAATGACAGTGGAACAACTGTTTCTGGTTTTTGGATACTTAAAGCAAGAAACCCAAGTTTCGAATAGAAAGAGGCAGTTAATGTTGATTTCAAAACAAAAGGCAAGAAAAGAAAAGCTTTCAACTTCTTTCTTTGTTCCCAAATCTCTTTTTGGTCCTAAACCTGCTCTCTCTTTCTGGTTTTTAGTTCTTTTTCTTCAGTTCTTGGGTTCTGTCTTTTTCTGGTTTTTTAAAGCTCTTGGTGTCCCAAAATGTTATGTCAAAAACTCTCTCTCTGTTTTGGTGTCTCCCCTTAGTTCTGAAAACCCTTCCCTTTTTATAGCCAAAAATGACTTCATTCCACAGCCTATTCAAGCCCATTAAAACTGACCCCCCATGTTCTCTTTTCTGTTTTTCCACTCACAATTCAAAAGAAAAGTATTCGCCATGAGATTCCCCCTGACAGCCCTCTTTTCCTTATTATAAAGGTTTATCCTTTATTAATTAAAGCAAGTATGGACAACATGAGTATGTCCTGACAGCACATGCTGTCCATTCTACTTTAATTCATTATAAACTACAATGCACATGTTGTCCAAGATCTAAAATGAGTAAACATGCCAGCAATCAATTCAAACTAAACTCTAGAATCTATATTAAAACTGCATCTATAACCAATCCTTAGATGATTTTGATTCAACTAACAAACTACAAATAGTTATAATCAATTCTCAGCTAATTCAAACAATGCCTCAGTAAACAAAATTAAACAGCACGAGTCAGATTACTACCATTCCAAACTGAAACTAATCGACGACATATATCAAATCGACTACGCAAATTACAACACATACACTCAGTAGCAAATGATCAGAATCGAACAGTATTAACAGGTGATTCAAGTTGTACTGTCAAAAACAAAGAGTTGCCCTGGAAACTAATTAATCGATCAAAACTCATTTCAATCGATTATATAGTTAAACACATACACTCATCAATGAATAGAGGAAAAAATTCGACCAAATAAAAGGTCCGGGCAAGGTGGACAGAATAGTCGACACAAAATGAAAATAACTCAACTGACATTTAAACACATAAACAAACATCAACAGAAAACAACATGGAACTGACAAGGAAAAGAAAAAAAATACCTTAAGAAATTGAAGATCAGACGAACCCGTCTTGGATTCTGACTCGGACTTCTTTTGGGGTTGAACAGACTTTAATCGAAGTGTTCTCAACTGAGAACACCTCGATTAAGGTCTATTAGACCCCAACCCTTTCGTATAATTGGACAAAACCCTCAGGTTCTGGATTTCCTAGGGTTCTTGGGGCTGATTTGGGACTTGGAGTTTTCTGGTTAGATTCGAACCAAACCAAGCTTGGTTTGGTCACGAGGGAGGTCGGGAGTAACTGGTATGGATTTGGGGTGGTTTGGCATAGGTTGGGGTTTGGCTCGAATCTTCAAATGAAGATTCGAGACGATGGGGAAAGATTCGAGACCAACGGTTTGCAGATCCGTGTCCAGGGGGTCGAGGTGCACTAGGGGTGTTAGTCTGGTGGTCGCCGGCATCGTTGCCGCCGGGTTTACGGTGAGGGGGTGGAAGGGCGGCTCTAGGGTTCTTGGGGGTGTTTGGGTTCAGTCTCTGAAAGAGACGAAGATGAGGGAGGAGGGGTCTGGCTTAGGGCGCGGGGGTGAGAGGGGAAAGTTCATATACGGGACGGGGGTTGAATATTGACCGTTGGATCATTGATGATCAACGACCTTGATCTCTCAACTTAAAGAGACAACATCGTTTGGTTTAATGTTGGGAATGGGTCAATCCGGGTATCAGTGGGTCGGGTATCTGGGGAAAGCCTGGAGCCGTTGGATTGGATGGGATGAACGGCTCTGATTGGTCATGCCTAAACGACGTCGTTTGGATTAATGAGGGACCTGAACTGGACCGTTGGATCTGTTTGACTAACGGTTCAGATGGAGGGTGCCAAAATGGTGTCGTTCTTTATGGTGTCTGAGGGATGGACTGGGTCAGTGTGTTTTGGGCCTGATTTGTGGGTTTAAAACGAGCCCAGGTCCGAATCCTTTCCTCAATTTTGCACTCTTTTCTTTTTGCTTTTTTTTTTAATTTCTAATCTAAATACTAAATCTACCAAATATCCTAAAATAAGTTGCAAAATTACAATTATATTAAAAAGACATTAATTGATTTTTAGTAATAATTAACCACAATATCATATAACAAAAATCAACCTTTAAATGATAAAAATGACAAAATTACCAAAGGTAATATTTTTGTGATTTTTTATTCATTCAAAACCAAATACGATTTAATTAATTCCTAATAGTAGAACGAGATCCTAAACTTACATGCGACATATATTTTTGTATTTTTAATTGATAAAACTAAACAAATCACAGACAAAAACTACAAATAACTACCAAAAATGCCACGCAAATTCTAAAATTGTACAACAAGACGATTTGTTTTATTTTTCGATTTCTTTTGGAGTAATTGTCGTGTAAACAAAAATCACGTGCTCACAGGTACCGTCACTTCTGCGTTCTGGCCACAACTAATATTTGAAGCATGCTTCATTTTGACAAATACAAGACATGTGCAATCTCAAAAATTGATACTACAACTCCACAAGCATTCCATCTCCAATTCGCTAGAAATAGCAGTTAACAAGAACATAAATAACAATTTTTTGGTTTTCTGCCAAACCATAATCAAGAGATCAATGTCTTTTTTCAGAGTCCAATTCTAGCAAGAGCAACAAGAGTACTAGTAATTCAACAGTTGTCCAAACACAACTGACATAGTACTAATTCTTATTGGGTTATCGGTTAAACCGTTAAGAAATTGGGCAAATCCTGTCCCAAACCGATAACCCAATAGTGAAAAAAATACTAAACTATTACCGAATCGTTAACCCAATAATCCAATATCGATACCCCAATAAGCTTTTTTCGGTTCGAGCTATCGGTTATACCCGATATATGCCCAGCCCTACCCTATGTTTCCTGTACTCTCCCCCCCTCTCCTTCCAAATACCCAATATTTTCTTTACTCTGTTTTCTTCAAGAATTAATTATTCTTCTAAAAATTTCCACAAACTCAAAGTAACTAATGTGTTGCTTTACTTTTTTACGCAAAAACAACGTTAAAGTTAGTGCTCCATAACTTAAAAAAATATTTTTTTATTGAAAAATAAAGTAATATTTTTATAACATGAAAATAAAGTACTCATTTTGTTGAAATGAAAGAAAATATTTTTCTATATCATGAAAAGAAAGTACTTTTTTTGTTAAAATGAAAAAAAAACTTTTTTTATATCATGAAAAGAAAATACTCATTTGTTGAAATGAAAAGATTCTATCTATAACTTGAAAAGAAAGCACTATTAATAATATTTTTATTTAGGGTGGGGGTGGGGTGGGGTGGGATGGGGGTATGGGGGTGAGTTGGTGGGGATGGGGAATGGGAGGAAGGTTGGAAAAGAATTTTGAAAAATATTTTTCCTTCCCTTGATAGGGAAAATATTTTCCTCCAATTAGAGAAAAACGAGTTCATGAGAAAAATATTTTTCTCAAAACATTTAAGCCAACCAAATGTGAAAAAATTAAAAAATATTTTTCGAAAATATTTTCCTTCATACCAAATACACCCTCTATCTTTTCTTAGTTTTCCAATTGTTTCTCGACTTGCTTATACAAGGAGAAGAGAAAAAGCAAAACACATTGCAAGTAGAGCTGTCATAGCCCATAGGTTGAGGGTCATGACACAATTTGCTCAAATTTGTTTGATTGATTGGATAAAGATTAGTTACACTCACTGTTTGAGCAAATAAATACTAAATCAATTAATAAAAATTAATGGGGTGAATCCTAGTTGAACTTAATAAATTTCAGACCAAATAGAACGAGATTCTTGTGTAGAGGGATGAATGTAAAAGCACTAATTAGTGCGTTCAGTATACTATGATAGAAGAAAAATGCAATATCATAAATGTTCAAAGACTGCAAGAAATGATAATGGTTATAGCGTAAAGGAATTGTTACCCAACGATTGTGCGATTGGGTGTCTTTTCCTTCTGATGACGTGAAAAGGTATACCGATGATATGAATATGGAATCTCTGAGGTTTATGGATGAAGATCGAATAACATACGCTTGAATAAAGCGAATAAGATAATTCCTTCGTATCTCTCTCTCTTGACTTTACAATGTGTATTTTAGTTCTCAAAAGGCAGATCCCCCAATTATTCATTGTCTCTTCCTATTTATAAGGGACATTCCCCAAAAAACCCTAAAAAGTACAACACAGGAATATCCAAAGGAATATTCTTCATGTCTCTCTCTAAGTTCAAGTTACCGTTATTATTTCATCTCAGCTTCCCGCTTTTGGTCGTCGGCCTTTATCACAATGACCGCCGGTCGCTGTGTCGTGGTCGACCCTGTCCTATGTCTTGCTTGTCCATTACCAGGGTTGCCAAATTTGGACCTATACAATTAGTCCCTCCGCTTGTTGAGGTCGTAGCCCTGCACGTCCTTGATAAGCAGACAATGTTCATTTCCGTCGTGGGAGAATTGGCTACTAAATTACATGGGGTTGACCAGGATCGAGAGAGTGACGCATCCGGCAAAATCCTGATTAATGTGGTTATCAAGATGTGACGTCACTCCCACACGCGTCATCATTATGCATCTTCCCGAGATAACGTCTGAATGCTTGTCGCTTTGGTTTTAACGCTATTGGTGGTCTTCCGCTTTTATTCTCGCGCCATTTAGCCCTATAAATAGGTGAGGGTTTCATTTTTTTAGAAATTTTTTGCCATTTCCTTCCTTGTGTATACATTACTCTCCTTTGACCATCTTTCTCAATTCCCAGCTCTGTTCCTCTGATTGTTTTTCTTGTCCTCTCGTTCAGTCATCGTTCCTCCTTCCAAGTTTTACTAGTACACCCTCTATTATCAAGATGCCTCGAACCTCTCGTGCACAGGATGAAGTTTCCGACGTCACTCCGTTATCAGTGGCCCCTCCTTCCGGTGGCGAGGATATCGCGGCTGAGGAGGGTGACAGCTTCCCTACTGTAGAAGAAAAACTTCTCAGAAACCCTATGTCTCGAAACGATTTCCACAAGGAACCTGCTCCTTCTCCCATTTTGGTGATCTCTGAAACCGGGTCATCTCAGATAAATGAACTCCAGTCTACGTAAAATATTCCTCTTCATGTCGAGATGGTTTCGGCTGGGAGGGACATTGTGGAAGTCCACAGACTAGGGTATTGTGCTTTTTATGTGTATCCTTTCGTGATTGGTCATAACCTCCCTCTTCTTCCGCTGGCGGAGGAGTTATGTGGGTTTTACAAAGTTTGCCCGGCACAATTGTCTCCCTACTTGCATAAAATCTTTCTAGTACTGACGAAGTATGCGGAGTTGGCTGGGTGTGAGGTCAGCATTCACCACCTTTTACATTTATTTTCCCCGAGCTTTCTAGGGGTACCATAATACATTTGTGACATCATAGGACCAGGGGATTGGTGGTTGGAACGGATGACAGGGCGAGTCGGAATTATTTGCACAAGTAATTTTTTCATCAAAATCGAGCACATGGTGTCGGACCCCGTTGGATTTCCAGAGCAATGGAATCATAACCGTACGTGTTGGTGGTGTACGCTTGTTATCTACTTTTGCTCTCTCTGATTTTTATTCACCTGTGACTTTTCTGTACATCTGAGAGACATGCACCTTTTCTCGTCGTCGGTATTGAGGATTGGGTAGCTCGCTTACTACCTCACATAGTGAGGATTCGAGATTGGGCTGCTTTCCTCAAATGCTTTGGACCGAAGGTTCCTTCCGGTAAGTGTTTCTTTTGCCCCGGCCTTCGGCTGTATGTCATCGTTTATTGATATGATCTCTTTGTGGTGACAGGCCGACGGATTTCTAAAAAGAAGGCTCTAATCCCGGCATTTTGCTAGGACGTTGCATCGGTGGGGATGCAATTTACTTTAGTTGAGTCCGTCCGCGGAGGTCATACTCATACTAGACCAACAAGAGACCCTCCTCGGACGAGATCTCTTCTCGACATCCCTACCATCTCCTAGATGAATCTTCCAACGGGGATGAATCGCCGTCAAGAAAGAGGAGGAGGGTGGAGCTCGAGAAGGTCGTCGCCACCGATATTGAAAAGAGAAAAATTGTTGCTTCGAGAGTGGTATCCTTTCCTAGGTCATGCATGGGGGCCGTTTTTATGGCGGACACCATTTTGGCGGGGAGGTCCCCTAGGGCGGAAGAGGTATATCAAGGCAGGGGACCTGTACGATCTACTGAAGGTAGCGTGTCATCTACTACTGAAGGAGACGGAGCGTTGCACACGGAAGATGATTGTTCGGGCTCGAACATCGATCCCAAAGATGTGCGAGCTTTCTTTGAGCGACATACCTACGTGGAAGTGAGGAGGAAGGGTCTTAATAGACATGTGGTCATTCCTGTGGATTACGACCTTTTGGAAAACTCTGAGCAGGCAGCGTCGGCATTTTCCCCTTTGTGCGCTGCTTTCGAGAGCACGGCGTTTCAGACTATGAGTGACGTGGAGCTATCGTGAAGTATTTCCGGCATGGCTTTGCGGGTAAGCACATGCAGCCCGTGAGGCCTGCAGTTATGATCCTGGTACGCCCAGCGGGGATGACGTCGATGATGATGATGATGATGATGTGGACAGGCTCGCCTCCGATTCTTAGTATAACGAGGAGTATACTGTGGGGGATGACGCGGCGTAGGGCTGTTGTACTTACTTTGTTCTGCTTTGCTGTTTCTGTGAACTAACGCCATGATACCTATTGAGGTCGGAGAACCTAGCCTGAGATACTCCAACGAAAGCGGACCAAACAACGACGAGAACAGAAGACAAGACCTCGACGAGGTAGAAGAACGAAGAGACATGGCTTACGTAAGGATGGTAGTCCAATAACAACAAGCAGAAAGGTACTACAACAAGAAGGCCAAAATACAACCACTCAAAGTCGGAGACTATGTTCTCAAGGCCAAAACACAAGCAACCAAAGACCCAAAAGAAGGCAAACCGGGAACCAATTGGGACGGACCGTACAAAATCACAGCGGCAGCAAGAAAATGAGCATTCCAACTAGAAACAATGGAAGGAAAACTACTACAAAATAACTAGAATGTTGCCCACCTCAAATACTTCAACTTCTGAAAAAGGACGTCCCTCAAGTCGTACTCTTTTTCCCTCACTCAGATTTTGTCCCAATTGGGTTTTCCCGGGGAGGTTTTTAACGAGGCGACGGGGGGGACGTCTCAAAGTTCAAAGTATAATTCAGCGCCCCACCTACCGACGACCTCTCCAGGCCGAACGATGAAGGGACTAGATACATGGAAACTTCTCTAACATATGTATGAAATAGACATGTATAGTACTCCAACAAATGGAATAAAGCAGCATTTTGTACTCCATCAAGATATTCTCCAACAAAGTGAAATAAAGCAACATTTTATCCTCCATCGTTTTCTTTTGCATCTTAACATTTGACCTCGCTCGAATTACAACAAGTTAACTTTTCGATCCTAACTCGAAATAACACCTCTACGGTCAAAGGCCATCACAAAAAGAAAGCATTTGACCTTGCTCGAATTACAACAAGTTAACATTTTAACCCTACTCGAGATAACACATCTACGGACAAAGGACATTGCCAAAAGAAAACATTCAACCTCGCTCGAATTGCTTAACATTCGACCTCGCTCGAATGGCTTAACATTCAGCCTCGCTCGAATTGCTTAACATTCGACCTCGCTCGAATGGCTTAACATTTGACCTTGCTCGAATGGCTTGACATTCGACCTCACTCGAATTACTTAAACACTCGATCTCACCCGGATTATCAAGGACTACAATCGACCATGCCAAACCGACCATACACAAGCGGCGATAAAGCCAGCAACGAGCACGACCGAAGGGAAAGGCTAAGGGCGACTGTTTTTGGGAAGGTGGCCTCTAAGTACAAAGGGTACCGCACCAAGCATCACACATTGGCTTATGTCCTCACTCAAGACAACCGTTTTCAGCTATTTTGTGACAGGCTTAAGCAGAAGGAGAAAGAGTTAGCGTAGAAGGTTGAAGAGCTGAAAGAGCGGGATGAAGAGCTGATGACGTCTATTGGATGATGTAGTGAACTTGAGGCAGCCCTTAAGGCCAAAGAGGACAAGTTTGAAGTGAGCAAGGGGGTGATGGCCGAGAATGTCGACCTTCAGGCGTGGGTTGCCACCTTGACTGCTGAGCTTGGTCGAAGAGAGGTGGAGGTTGTCGATCTGAGGGGTGAACTGGGAGTTAAGGCTGATGAATTGGCTCGTGCTGAGAAGGGCAGGGTGACTGTTGTTTCTGAGGTAGTAGCTTTGGAAGATGCCCTTCGTGTTTGTAGGTCTAAGCATGACAATGAGGTAGAGACATCTGCGCTCAAGGTAGCAAGGTTGGAGGAACGGATCCAAGATCTAGAGGCAGAGTTGTCAGCGTTGAACAAACAGGTTGTTTCGCCGGTGCTTGTTTTTTGGAGTGGTGTGGTAGGCCCGTAATACATCTGGTAGCAACTCCGGCTATAGCCCTTTGGCTTCCTCAAGCTTTTTATTTAAGATATTCAATATGGTTTTGTTGGAGGATTCAACTTGACCGTTTACAGTGGGGTGATATGGCATGGAGAGCATTTGCTTGATGCACCATTTGTCGAAGAACTCAGTTGTATTTTTCCAGGTGAACTGGGGTCTGTTATCGCAACTGATCACTTTGGGGATGCCGAGGCGGCATATGATGTTCCTTCATATTAATGTGATGACTTCCTGTTCGCGTATTTGGGGAACGCACCTGCTTCCACCCATTTGGAAAAGTAGTCAGTTAAAACTAAAAGGAAATGTGTCTTACCTCACCCCACTGAGAGGGGTCCGACGATATCCATTCCCATTTGATGAACGGCCAAGGCGAGATGACAGAGTGGAGGTTTTCTCTCGCTTGATGTATCATAGGCACTTACTTTTGGCCCTGCGCATCTCTTGACATAATCTGCGGCTTCCTTTTTCATAGTGGGCCAGTAATATCCTGCCTGAATGAGGAATATGATAAGGGCTCGATTGCCTGCATAGGCACCACAGTGGCCTTCATGTACTTCTTCGAGCACACGCTTGGTCTGACTCGGCCCTAGACATTTGGCCAAGAGGCCCCTGAACGTTCTCTTGTATAGGTCGTGATTTATGATGTTGTACCTGACCGCTTGTATTCGAAGCTTTTTGGATTCCTTTTTGTCTTGCGGGAGTATTCCCTCCTGCAAATATGTCATGATGCTGTTGCGCTAGTCCCAAGTCAAATTTATGGAATGTACCTCGAGTTGGTCTATTGATGAGTGGAGGAGGGTGACCACATTTTCTTTAGTGATATTTTTGGTGGCAGCTGCTAGTTTGGTGAGACCGTCCGCCTCGATGTTTTGAGCTCGAGGTATCTGGTCGAGTCGGCATTCATCGAATTCCAGCAGTAGTTTGTGAATTTCTACCTGGTACTTTTGTAGGTTTTATTCTTTGATTTGGAAAGTCCTTGTGACTTGGTTGACG
Organism: Nicotiana tabacum; assembly: GCF_000715075.1. Classification (NCBI taxonomy): domain Eukaryota; kingdom Viridiplantae; phylum Streptophyta; class Magnoliopsida; order Solanales; family Solanaceae; genus Nicotiana; species Nicotiana tabacum. Next base: position 160,069,106 of record NC_134082.1, read on the forward strand.
ACGAGTTGTGAGTCACATCTGAGGACGTCGTGCTGCATACTTGAGAGCTAGCTTTAACCCTACAATTACGGCCTCATACTCGGCCTCAGTGTTAGTCATATCGGGGCATCGTATGGACTGGAGGATAACTTCCCCTATTGGGACCTCGAGTATGAGTCCCAGTCATGATCCTGACGCGTTGGATGCACCATCAATGTAAAGGAACCAGAGGTTGGATTGCCCAGGGGATGTACGAGAAGCTTCCTGCTCGACCTCGGGCATTATTTTGGCACTGAAATTGGTGACAAAGTCGGTGAGTACCTGCGATTTTATCGCTGTTCACGGCTGATATGTTATATCATGCTCACTTAGTTCGATGGCTCACTTGGCCAGTCTTCCCGACAATTCGGGTTTATGTAGGATGCTCCTTAGAGGGAAGGCCGTCACTACCGATATGGGGTGACATTGAAAATAGGTCTAAGCTTTCGTAAAGCTATAACCAATGCTAAGACCAACTTCTCGAGGTGGGGGTACCTCGTTTAGGCGTCGATCAATGTTTTGCTAATATAATAAATTGGAGATTGCATACCTTTGTTCTCGCAAACCAGCACCGCGCTTACCGTGACTTTCGAGATGGCCAAATATACTAGGAGGTGCTCGTCGGGCTCTGCTTTAGCGAGTAGTGGGGGCGAGGACAGGTACGTCTTTATTTCTCTCAAGGCATTGACACATTTTGAATTCCACTGGAGCCCGTTATCTATTTTTAGCATGTTGAAGAATTTGTGGCATCTGTCGAATGGCCGTGAGATGAATCTTGACAGAGCGGCTATGTGGCCAGCCAATTTTTGCACTTGTTTATTGCTGATCAATGTGAGCACGTGATTTTTGCTTCACGAAAACTACTCCCAAAGAAATCGAAAAATAAAACAAATTGCCTTTGGGTACAATTTTGAGAACTTTGCGTGATATTTTGGATAATTATTTTTGTCTGTGAATATTTAGTTTGTTTTAATTAATTAAAAATACAAAAATATATGTTGCATGCACATTTAAGATTTAATTGTGCACTTAGGAATTAATTGAACCATGTTTTGTTTTTAAGAGAAAGAAAATCACAAAATAATGTATTTTTTGCATTTTTAGCATTTCTTGTCCAAGTTATGTGATTTTATTTGATTGTGTGTGTTAATTGTTATTAAAAGTTAGTAGTACTTTTGTAAATTAATCTAGTCCTATAAGTTAATTTAGGATTTTTGGAATTTTAGTTTTATATTTAAGAAAAGAAAGGCAAAATAAAAGAGTGTTAAGTCATATTTGGGCCAAATCAATTTAAAGTCCAAACAATTTTTCTTCCCCTTTGAAATTGAAATCCGGCTACCCAGCCTATACCCCATCCCCGACCCGGCCTGTCCCATAGCCCAAACAACCACCCCCTTTCTTCATTTCATTTCCAAACCCCTAACAAAAAACCCTAAACCACCCCCCCCTCTTCTTCTTCTTCTCCAAACGACCCCTCCAGATCCCACGACCACGTCCATGGCTGCCCTCCTCCTCCTTCTTCGAACCAACGACCACCCCACTGCCACACGACCACCTCCCGTCGATAACCTATAGCCCAACAACCCTCCAGTCACGAGCTCCAGCCTTCTCCATCGACGTCCAAATATACCCAACGTCGTCACTCGTCAACCAGTCACCAACAGTCTGCCCTTCCAGCTCCACAGTCGTCGACCAGCGGCCTTCACAGAAACGACCAAACACTCCGTCAGTCATCATGCTTGAGCAGCCATGAAACTCTAGTTCAAAACCTTTAAAACCCTCCATTAAAAAAATGACTCATTTTTCAGTCCGCGAGTTCGAGTTTTCCGATAGGGTCTTGGTTCCAGATTTGCTCGAGTTTCTTGGAACATTAGCTTGAAGATTTTGTTCGTTATTTGCCTTTGCTGTACAGCTCTGCTCAAAGAGTTTTCTGTATTCAATCACTTGGGAAATCCATTTTGGCAACAATGAAGGTCCATTTCCTTTTTATTTTCATCTTGTCTTTTGGTTAAACTGATATCAATGAGCTACGTATTTCCATGATCGAACGTAGTGAGCAGCAGTACAAGTTCATGAATCTGTACTTCTTCTTGCTTGTTTTAATTATCTTGCCTCGTTCTAGTTTCTATCTTTTCTTAGTTATGTTATGTTGTTTCTTTTCTTGTCGTTGTTCATCATTTCTTGCATATGAAGTCAGTTTGTTTTCATTCAGTATGTTGACAGTGTTCATTTGTTCTTGTTTAGGTTTAATCTAGAAGTGTGTTAGTTTAATCACTGAATCTTTATTTTGATGATATTTGGTCTGAATTGAGTTTCAGGCTTAAATTGTGATTTGAGTTTGATGAATCTTAATGTCATTGATTGGGAGTTAGTTTCATGTGTTTAATTAGTCAATTGTTAGGATTTCTTACTTAGGATTGGATATAGCTGATAGGGTAGAATGGTAATTTCAATAGTTTCAGGGGTATTTTGGGATTTAAAGTTTTAAAAATGATTAATTTGAGTGCTCTGTCTACTAAGCACTAATAATATTATAATAAGACATTGTATAATACATAGTGGGGGAATAGACATTTGCTAGTGGGGAACAAGACATTGGCTAGTGGGGAACAAGGCATGCAAGTGTGGGTAACAAGGCATGCAAATGTGGGGAGCAAAACATAATGGTATGAAAAGCTTAAAAATGATTGATTAAAATATGTTGCCCATACCTCTTCTTGAGTTATAAATAGGGTCATTTCAAGAGAGAAAAGAGGGCTGGTTTTTGGAGGAGAAAGAAAATCGGTTCTCTTTCAGTTTTTTTAGAGAGTCTAGGCTGGATTTTTAACATTTAAAAGTTAAGTAATTTGAGAGTAAAAAACAGGCTGGTTTTTAATCCAAAAGGTTCAGTGTTTGGAGAGCTAAGAAACTGAAAAGTGGGTCTTTTCTTTTACTATTGAATATCAGAACTAGTACTGTTGCTGTTTCATTGGTGTTGCTGTTTGGTATTTCTGGGGTTTCAATTGGTTCTTCCTGAGTTTGCTATTGGTTATTGGCTATTGTTTTCATTGGGTGTTGCTGGAACTCTGCTGGTTCCTTCCTTTTTAATCTTTCACTGGGTTGTTCTGTCACTGCATTGCTGTGTTATTACTGTTGCTGACTGCTCCTTCATCTTCTTGTATTTCCATTATCCAGGTACACGTTCTAAAGCTCTCAAATTTAATGGAAAGCAAATAAAGAGTTGTTGGAATGGATTTATGAATTTCCCCTATTTCTTTGTGTTTAATTTGATGTATAAGCAGTAGTTCACTTGATATTGCATAGTATGTATTGGAATGACTTTGGAATGCATAAGCTGGACTGATTAAATCTATTTCTACAAACATGGAATATCAATTGTACTTAATCTAAGTTGGTGATTACTAGTTATGAAATATACTATATTTAATTCTTTTTTTCAGTAGTCGTGAAATAGTTTCAAATAGTTTATGTCACAAAACGGGTTCAAATAGTTTATGGAAATTAACATGTTGGTTTAATAGGTCTAATTCTTAAATTGTGAGTTCACTTGAGTAAATAACATCATTTTAAATAACAATATAAATAATGTTAGTGATTAATGTCAGCTTGATGTCAGTTTTTAAGCATTGATGCATTTTTCAACAAATCGTAAAAAGAGCTCTAAAATGGCTTTGTATTCCACTTAGTTAATTCCAATAATCCAATTCATATAATAAAGCTAAAGTTGAACTGGATCGAAATGGTAGCTGGTTTGTTAATATTTACAATGACAGGCGGCGGATCTTAAGTTAGGCAGCGGGTTCAAACTAGAAGGTGTTTCCTTTTGTTTGAACCCGAACTTGAACTTGAAGCCCGAATTTTTAATGCTAATTGATTAAGATTTTTCTTTATTCTTAGAGACAAATAAATAGAAAATCATAGTCGCTTTAGGATATCCTTGAATAAAAATGAGATGAGCCTCGTCAAATAAAAAATACAAAAATTGCGGGGCCTTCAATAAATATTTGTTTTAAAATACTTAGACTTAGGGATGGGCCGTTTAGCGAATTTTACGGCCTTCTCCAAAAGATAATAACACGCAAGTCACTTCCGGTGCGCTTTAAATAATTTACTCTCTTAAATTCGGGTGCACATTTATGTGACCCAAATCCAAATCTCCACGAAGTCGAAATGTGTCGCTAATCACGGATATATTGATTGTGACGTGGTTCGAGATGCATTTCCACGACGTTGCAAATTCATTTTAAAAATAATGAATGATACGAGCCTCGACAAACAAAAAATACACAAGTTGCGGGGCCCTCTATATGTGTTAGTAAAATTACTTAGACTTCGGGATGGGCCGTTTAGCAAATTTCACGACCCTACCCAAAATAATGATACGCTAGTCGCTTTAAGCGCGTATTTAATAATATTATCTTCTTAAACTCGGGTGCACATTTATGTGACCCAAATCCAAATATCAACAGAGTTGAAATGTGTCAATAACCACGGGTGCATTGATGTGATGTGGTTCGAGATGTATTTTCACGATGTTGCAATTCTCGGTAAAAATAATAATAATAAAAGCGGTAAACAATTTAAAATTTGCACATAGGTTCAACATGTATTAAAATCAGATAAATAAGCCGAATATGACAGTTGAGCGACCATGCTAGAACCACAGAACTCGGGAATGCCTAACACCTTCTCCCTGGTTAACAGAATTCCTTACTCGGATTTCTGGTTCGCGAACTGTAATACAGAGTCAATCTTTTCCTCGATTCGGGATTCAACCGGTGACTTGGGACACCATAAATCTCCCAAGTGGCAACTCTGAATCTTTAAATAAAATCCCGTTTCGATTGTCCTTTAATTGGAAAAACTCCCCCTGCGCCTTTGCGGGTGCGGGTGAAAAAGGAGGTGTGACATCTCTGGCGACTCTGCTGGGGAACGAACCCAGAATCTCTGGTTCAGGGTTCAGAATTCGAGATTAGATAAATTGTTATATTTGGCTTTGTTTATTATCAGATTTTTACATGTTTGGGCCAAATGTGCTAAATGCTGCTTTTACCGCTTTGATATTATCTGAACTATATATAAACTGTGCTAAAACCCTTCTCTTCTTACCTCCGGGGATGTGCTTACTGGTTAAGACTCCCTATTCTGTTAGTGTCATACCTTGAAATAAGAAAGAGGCCGGACAAGTTACAAAGCCGGACGATCTCGCGGGTCCCCGGTACGTAGCCCCCTCCTCGACTCAAGTTGTCCGCTCGGGTACACAGTCTAGAACAAATACCCAGGTTATGAACCTAGAATAACTCAGCTTCATGCCGGATCCCTAGTAGGAACGTTTGTTTGCATCATGTGCATTTAACTTTGGAGGCTCAACACAGGGGTTGGGTCTGTCTAGGACAAGTGTACCAAAATGACAAAAGACCATCCTGATGCATCCAACTTGCTACCTGTGCATTTGTTTGCTTCGGACTTGCATATTGACCGGCTTTTGAATACTTTGAGGAAAGAGAGATAGAGGTAGTTAATCGCCTGTTTCGAAAAAAATTAATGTCCAAATAGCGTCGAAACTCTGTCGAATTTTTGAAAAAAAAAGTCTTGTTTATGAAAAATGGTTTCATTTGCCATCGAAAAGAGTCTTGTTTTCAAAAGAAGTTTGTTTTATCTACCCGAATTACGCCTGTTTGATTCTCACAGGGTGCGGGATACATAGGCAACCCTCATCGGTTCCAACCTCCCCTTTTGCAAAAATAGCCAAAAATGTCAAATTTTAATTGTCAACATAAATAAGTTGGGTGATGCCGTTTTTGGCACGAATAGCCGAATGTTCCCGAAAGGGATGCCGCAAGGCTGACTTTGCATAAACGGCCACATTTAGTCATTTTTGGATTTTTGACCGGTTGACTCACCCAGCTTTAAAATCTTCGTTCCCGAAGTGCTGAAAAGTCGTGTGCGAAACCGGATCTTCCTTCTAATCTGTGAAAAATTAAAAAATAGTCAATTTGTTGAGTCAAATAAATTTTATGTCTTAATCACCTTAATAAATGTGCAGGATAAGCATGATGCAAAATGAACCTTTTTCAATAATGACTAAAATCTCTTTCAAGTTACGGCTATGGTGGGATGATTTAGGTGGTAAAGGGAAGATGAGGTCAAGAAATATCTAAAAGGTCTTACGGGTTTATTGGAAATCCAGCCTCGAGGGGATATCATAAGAGCTTTGGTCACCTGCTGGGACCCGACACACAATGTCTTCCACTTCTCTGATTTTGAACTCACACCGACTTTGGAGGAAATAGCAGGGTACATCGGAAATGTTGAGGTTCCGTTAAGGCAAAAATACCTGGTTGCTCCAAGAGCTATCACTGTGCATCGATTTTTAGATTCATTAAAGATACCCAGGACGGTCCATAACCCAGATTTAGCCGCAGGTTTTTGTAATCCGCGCTTCATATACGACAGATACGGTCATGTCGGAGGATTCAACAACCCGGGTAACAAGTTATGCAGCAAAAGTAACCGTCAGAAATGGGACGAGCATAGACGAGTGGCTTTTATGATAACCTTTTTGGGCCTTTTGGTATTTCCAAGGAAAGACAGAAACATTGATCTGAAAATAGCCGGGGTCGTTAGCACCTTGCTCATTTAAGACAAAAGCACTCTTGCGCCTATAATAGTATCTAATATCTTCCGAGCTCTCACAGCCTGCAAAGCCAGAGGGAACTTTTTCGAGGGGTGTAACTTGTTGCTACAAATATGGATGACTGAGCATCTCTGCCACCGTTCCCAGCTCTTGAGTTATGGATCCTCGAAGAAAACTTGCATAGAAGAGTTCTACACAAGAATCAAGGGGGTCAGTCTACCCGAGGGAGTTACGGCGTGGACATCATTCTTTCGGGCCCTCAACGCCAGCCAAATACAGTGGACACTAGGATGGTTGCCCGTTGACGAGGTCATCCATATGCTGGCAGCTAGGACCCACTTCCTATTGATGGGGCTCAAGAGCATTCAGCCTTACGCGCCATATCGAGTTTTGAGACAACTTGAGAGATGCCAAACAGTGCCACAGGAGGAAGATCTTAGTACTCAAGTAATTGAGATTAACCCTGACGGACAGTTCCCTGAAGCAAGAGTCTGTCAGACCTAGAGTGAATACAAATATTTAAAAGCAGATACATGCGTGTAGGATCGGGCCAAAGGCGAAGTGGCGCCAGGATACCTTGCTTGGTACAAGAGAGAACTTGAGCATGAAAGGCCGGCTAAAAGACCCCATATCCAGGAATTCGTCAAGGCGTCGCAAGAACAGTGGGATTGGTTGGCTAAAGAGCACGAGTACAGGGTTACTATAGGCAAGTTGGAGAGGCAAGTTATAGATTTGAAATTTAAGAAAGATTTGCATATCGCTGCAGATGAGGAAGAAAAGAGAAAACTAGCTCAAGAAAATGAGGCACTGAAAGCCCAAATCCAACAAATGAGGAGAGATGCTGACAAACAACAAAGGAGTCGGTCGGATGAGCGGTTAATAAAAGGGTTGAAAAAGGAAATCGGTGAGTGCCGAGATGATTTGAAGAAATCTAAGGATACCATAGCACGACTCCAGGCACAATGGGCAAAGAGAACGAAAGAGCGCACTCAGTACTTACAGCAGGCAAGGAAAGATCATGAAAAGACCATTGTCAGTCTAAAAAGGAAGGTGATCAACCTTGAGAGCGAGACGGCTAAACAAGCCAAGGCTTTTGAAACCGAGAGTAAACACTGCTATAATCTGATGGCCTCAATGGAAGATGAAATACAGCAGTTACGAAAACAACATCTGCATGATTCTCGGGTTTTGAAGGCTAGAGGGGATCAGATAGAACGCCTACTCCTAGAGAAAGACCGAACCAGGAACAAGATTCTGACTATCGCACGTGCTGTCACCAGGAAATGTTGGGAATGTGAAAACATGACCCGTACTACCTTCTTCTCGGCGGTGATGATATTTGTGAAGCAAATCATGTATGAATTGGAACAGCTGGAAAGGAACCTTACACCTAAACCCTCGGCGAGGCCGAACGACGCCCCGCGGGTGCCGAAATTCAAAACTCTGAAACATTCATAGTTTTATTCTGTATTTTCCTTGTCTTCAGAGTCTGTTGTCCGCCAGAGTTTGTATTTCCCTTTTTGGCATAAAGTCTGTAGTCTGTATCAAGTCTGTCAATTTCCTTTCAAAAATGTTTTGCCTTGTAATAAAACGTTTTGCTAGTAAAGGTTGAAAAATCCAAAAATGGTGTCTTTATTTTCCGCACTTGTGGCAGAACTACGCACGGTTGATTCATGCTGGGACATGATACGTAGGCAATCCACATAAGATTCGACCACTGTAAGCACATGATTTTTTGCCCTATATGAGAATTACTCCCAAAAAATTCAAAAATAAAATGATTTTTCTTTGGTGTGCAATTTTGTGATATTTTGAAGAAATATTTGTATTTGTCTGTGCGTGTTTATTCGCTAAATTAATAAAAATACAAAAATATGTCGCATTTTGCATATAGAATTTAATTCTATAATTGTTAGTAATTAAATTTGTTTTACAAAAATTAAAAATTACAAAAATAGGCATCGTTTGCATTTTTAGCATTTAATGTCCAAATATACAATTTTATGCTTAACTAATACTTAATTGTGCGTTAATTGTTATTGGGAGTTAATTTGCGCTTTTATAACTTAATTTAGTTCTTAATAATAGTTTAAGTATTTTTATAATTTAGTTTTAGAAAAAATAAAAGAAGAAAAGAGAGCGAAAATATAAAGAAAGTCGGAATTAGGGCTCTTCTTCAATTTCAAACCATAGGCCCAAAAAATGGCCCAATCTTCCCTACGACCCAGTCCATTTCGAACTGGGTCGACCCAGTCCATAACCCAACTCCCCCTCTTCATTTTCATTTTTTCATTTTTACAAAACAAAAACAAAACAAAACAAAAGACAAAAACCAAAAACCCTAAAAAACCTAAAAAACACATCCGCCCCCCTCCCTTTGCTTCTTCTTCTCCAAGCTTTCCTCACACCCATCCATGGCTACCTCCCATAGCTTCGCCTGTCGTCCACCACCCATCACGAGACCACCGCGAAACCACCAGTCCGACTCCCTCCCGGACACTCCCTCCATGGCTGCCCCTCTCCCAAACCTTCATCCCAAGCCTTGGCCAACCATGGATGCCTCCCCATACACAACACGCACACACGTAGCAGCCCATCCATGGCTGCTGCTTCTTCGTCCTCCTCGTCGCACAACTCTCAATGGCCAGTCGACGCTCGTCGAGGCTCGTCGACGCTGCTCCTCCTCCTAGCTCCATAAACCAGTCGTAAAATCATCTACAGTTGCACGAAAATGTTGGCTCAAACTCGTCGCTTCATTTTCCTCACCCTCGTCGGAACTCGAGCAGCCGCTGCTGCGTTGTCCAAACTCAGTCACGTCCAAACAACCCCGTCGCGGCCAGCTGCTCCTGTTCTGCGAGCTTCATTTTCTCCGAGCTTCATCTGCTCCGAGCTGCTGCTTCGTTCCGTCGAGTTCGTCGTCATTTGGTCGAAGCTTCATCTTCTCCGAGCTGCTGCCTCACTTCATCTTTTTCATGCAAACAAACCAAACGCACCCAGCTGCTTTTGTTCTGCTCGCTGCTACCCGCACCCTTAAGTCGGCGTTGCTTCTTAGATGTGTTCGTCGTCGTTTGGTCGAGTTTTGGTCGAGGCTCGTCGAAACAGTCCGTACATATTTCGTGTCGATCCGGTTAGTAGATTTTGAGTTTTATTTTGTCCGTATTTTGTTTTGATATTTTCGAATCTAAAATCGGCAAATATTTGTTTTGTTCATGTCTATGGTTAGATATTTGATGTTTTGTTTTGTTCATGTTCATGTGTTGTTGTTAAATTAATTATCAGATTAATTCGTTGGTTTTCATGTTTGAATTATTGTTTAAGTGAACATGTGTTAGTTTAATGTTTGTTAGATTCAAATTGAAATTTAATTAATTATCTCTTCAATTTGTCTCATGTTGTTATGTATTTTCCAGAAATTAGTAATGTTGTTTGAATCATTGAATCTGTCATGTTTTGTTGCATAAAATAGATTCATTCATGTTCATACTTTGTTTGGATGATCTTGAATCCGAATTTTGTATAGTTTGATTTCTTGTTTACCATTTATGATTATTTCTTGAATTGTTCTCATAATCTTGTTTAAAGTTTAATATAAGAATTGTTTGTTGTAATGTTGTTAGAATTGATTTTAAGTTCAATATGATTGAATTTAGAAATCTTCATACTTTGTTTGTTGTTGTTGTTGAATCCGAAAATAGGATTGTTTGTTGCTAAAATATTGTTCAATCAAATTTTAGTTGTTCTTTGTTGTTCAATTTGTGTTCATGTGATTTGTTGTTGAAATGTTGTTAAAATCGTGTTCATGTGATATTGTTGTTATGATGTTCATCCGTGTTCATATTGTTGTTAGAACATTGTTAGAAATTGATCATATTGTCTATATTTTGGTTAAGTTTGATTAATTGATGTGTTATAGCTGATGGGTAGTTTGGTAATTTGTAGTACGTTCAGGGGTAGTTTGGTAATTTCAGTAAGGTCGTGAGGGGTAGTTTAGGAATTGTACATTTTGTAAATTATTTATTTGAAGCATGGGGGACAAAATGAAATGAGGTGGGTTGTGATATGATTATTTAATATAAAGGGGGGACAAGATTTAATTTAAAGGGGAATCTTGCATTATTTTAAATGAAGCATGGGGGACAAAATATAATGGGGTGGTGTGATATGTTTATTTAATGTAATGGGGATGAGTGGAAAGATAATGGGTTGGGTAGAGAAAAAGTATGGATTTTAATTAATTGAAAGGTTTATGGGATGAGTTATAAGATAAAGTCTTAAACACAAGACAAAAATACAGAGAGAACAGAAAAGATACGAGAAAAAATACAGACACAGATAGAGAAAAAAAAACGGACAGAGAATAGAAGAGAGAAAAATTCCGAAAAATATTTAAGCTTTCAAAATAAAAATAAAAGCTAAAAAATCTACTGCTTTCTTTCTTTGTTTGAAATTAGTATTAATGGTTGTTGTTTCATTTAAAGCTTAAAGCTTTTGTTTTTGGGATTACTACTCCACCGGTTTGTACTGGGTTGTTACTGTTGCTGGGCAGTTGTTGATGTTGTACTGTTATTACTGCCGCTGATTCTCATCTTCATTTTCTTGCTTCCAATATCAGGTACATATCTGTAAATTCATGTCATGAAAAGCTTCAACATGACATATTAATGAAGTTCGAGAATTATAATTCTGTTTTCCATTCGTTCAAATTCATTAGTTTAAAATTTGGTTTTGTTTCAGTTGATTAATATAGTAGTATGTTTGTCGTGATGAATATAAGATAATTGTTACCTCTTAAAGTTCGTATAAGTGTTGTAATAATATCACCTATTTCGGAATTTTCATTAAGTGAAGTCATGATTGAATTATCAAGGTAGGGAACATGACATAAAATGGGTCATTAATTACATCCCGTAATATTGTTAGCTAAATGTAAAGTAGAATGGAAGTATCAAGAAATTACATTATTAGTATATCTTGTAAAAAATCTGATTTTGGTTTAGATTGATATAAGTTGTATGTTCATATATGGCATGATGATGAGTATATATATAATCATATATGGAAGGTGATTTGATATAGCTCGTTACGATGTTAGAGTGTTATGAATGTTTTAGACGGACAATTGTGTTGCATGTAAGGCAATTTTATTCAATCGATTTGTATAATAATTCCCTTTCTTATCAACTTGATGCCTATCTACCATCATAAACAAATTAATCAAACGATTATAATTTTGGATTAAAAAACAATTAATGTAGAAGGTGATTAGGTTTATAGATTATAACATTTTTTTAGCATTCGCTTCAAATAGAACAATGAAAATTCTTCAAAAATATCACTTCCTTACATCCATTCTTTCCCAATTTTTATACGTAATTTGCATGTTGTCTATTTGGGTAGGCAAATATTGTATTCACTAAATGGTAGTATTAATCACACATTTATTTTTACTCCACAAATTCGAATGGTTTGAGGAATATAATTCATACGCGAAAAACATAAATTGCGACCAACGTCCAATAAATTGTAAATTCTTTTTAAGGAATTTAGAGACTAAAAGAATATTTATTTCTCATGATGTTCACATAAAAATACGTGGATATAATAAACAATTTGTAAACAAATTTATACTACCATCAAGAATATTTTTGTGATTAGGGATACGTTCGCGTAACCTAATTATATTTCTAAAGGCAATTCGGATTATGCGTTCGCGCAACTTCGATCGAATATTTAATAAAAGGGATTTCTCGGAGAATATCATTATTAATTTCATAAAAACCCGAGATGTGAGGTTCACTACTTAATTATACAAAAAGGGCGAATATTCTTGATTTTATTTAAAGCATAATTTCGAAAATAATTATTTTAATAAAAATATTATCTATATTATTGTGTACACGTGCGCGTGACACAACTCCGCATGTTTTAAAAAATATAATTTATAACACGAATATACGTACGCGTGATTCGATTCAAAGAAGGGACTTTAAATCTAAATAGAAGCGGTAACAATAAAATCATGCAATAAAAAATGTATTTAGCAAATCAAAATAATCAAGCCGAATATAACAGTTGAGCGACCGTGCTAGAACCACGGAACTCGGGAATGCCTAACACCTTCTCCCGGGTTAACAGAATTCCTTATCCGGATTTCTGGTGCGCAGACTGTTAAATAGACAGAGTCATATTCTTTTCCTCGATTCGGGATTAAAATAGGTGACTTGGGACACCCTAAATCTCCCAAGTGGCGACTCTGAAATAAAGAATAAATCCCGTTTCGACTGTCCTTTAATTGGAAAAAACTCCCTTCACCCCTCGCGGGGCGGAAAAAGGAGGTGCGACAGCTCTGGCGACTATGCTGGGGATAAAACCCAGAACCACTGGTTCAGGGTTCAAGAATTCGAGCTTAAAATAATTGTTATAGTTGGCTTTATTTATTATCTGATTTTTTTTTACATGATATATGCCCAATGTGCTAAATGACACTTTTACCGCTTTAATATTATTTGAATTATGAATATATACAACTGCTACGAAACCCCCTTCTTTCTGAGTCTTCTAAATTTATGGTACACACGTGCGCGTGACCCACCTTTCTGTTAAAGTCATATCAAATAAGACGAAATTGGGACAAGTAACTAGGCCGGGTAGACTTTCGTGCTCCCGGTACGTTGCCCCCGCTTCGGCTCAAACTGTCCGTTTGGGTAAGCCAGGGCTAGATCAATATGCCTCAGGTTTTTTTCACTTAGAATAACTCAGCTTCATGCCGGATCCCTAGTAGGAGCGATTGTTTGCATCACGTGCATTTGACTTTGGAGACTCAACACAGGGGTTGGGTCTGTCTAGGACAGGTGTACCAAAAAGAAATGACCATCCTGATGCATCTTACTTGCTGCTACTTGCGCATTTATTTGATCCGGATTTGTGTGTTGACTGACTTTTGAATATCATGAATAATATTTTAAAATTGAAAAAAAATAGCGGTTAGGGAATTGACTGTTTATTTTTGAAAAAAAAAACCCAATGCCCAAATAACTTTCAAAACTCTGCCGAAATTTTGAGAAAATGAAAAAAAAAATGTTTTATTAGTTTGTTTTATTAAAAGCAAAGGAAAAATAGAAAATGAAAATAAAAAAAGAGTCTTTATTTTAAAATGGTTTATTTTATTTTATTTGCTTATGAAAATGCAAAAAAAAAAAAAAAGGTCTTTCATTATTTGTCGCAAATATATATATATATATATATATATATATATATATATATATATATAAATCCGAAAAGTTTTTTTTATTTCCAAAAGATATATATATCTTTATTTGTTGCAAAGAGTATTTGTCTTGCCAAGAAAATTCAAAATAAAATTCCAAAAAATATGTCTTGCAAAAAATAATATAAATATCTTTATTTTCCATTGTTGATAAAACAAAAATAATAAAAATGTTTTCTTTTAAGAAAAAAAAATCCGAAAATATTTTGATTCCTCTTTCAAAATTGAAAAGAAAATTCAAAATTCAAAAAATATTTTTTAGAAGCATTTCTTTTATCAAAAGTAAAATTCCAAAAATATTTTTTTTTCTTTAGAATAAAAAAAAAGACAAATGGAAATTCGAAAAAAAAAAACTTCCTTTTACTTTTGAAATTCTCAAAGTTCAAATCAAAAGAAAAGGAATTTTTACGAGTTTTTCTTTCAAAAAGAAATCAATCAAACAAAAAAAAAATATATACTTCCTTTGAGCAGTTCTTTCACAGTTCCAATAAAAAAAAAATTAGTTCATTTACTTTATTCACGACTTGCCCGAACTACGCGAGTTTGATTCTCACCGGATGTGAGATACGTTGGCAACCCTCATCGGGTCCAACCCCCCTTTTTGCTAAAATAGCCAAAAATATAAATAAATAAAAAAAAACGTGTCAAAATTTTAATTAATTTTGTCATAAATAAGACGGGCAGTGTCCAGCTTCCCCTCTTGCTAAAATAGCCAAAAAATATAAATAAATAAAAAAACGTGTCAAAATTTTAATTAATTTTGTCATAAATAAGTCGGGAAGTGTCCAGCTTCCCCTTTTGCTAAAATAGCCAAAAACCAATAAATAAATAAAAAACGTGTCAAAATTTTAATTTTGTCATAAATAAGTCGGGTGGTGTCCAACCCCCCCCTTTTGCTAAAAAATAGCAACAAAAAAAAAAATATGTCAAATTTTAATTTTGTCATAAAGAAGTCGGGTGATGCTGTTTTATCAAGACATAGCCGAATGTTCCCGAAAGGGACGCCGGAAGGCTGACTTTGCATAAACAGCCACCTTTTGGGTCATGTTTAGGATTTTTGGTCCATTTGACCTACACAGCCTTAAAAAAAATCTTCGTCCCCGAGGCGCTGAAGGGCCGTGTTTGCAACACCCGGTTTTTATTATAACTTGAAAAAAAGAGAGTCAACGGTCAGGTGAATACCGTTTAGATTTTTGGTCAAAATAAGCCGAGCCAGCTTCGGCCGCGTCTTAAACCGTTCTTGCCGAAATAGCCCTAGAGTATCTTTCAATTGTTGAAAGGCTATTTTTGTAAAAGAATGAACAAGTTTGTAAAGTGTCGTAAAATAATCCTCTCCGGCCTCAAAATTTGGAAGGGGCCACATTTGAAAAATAACCGTTTGGTTGTCTTTGTCAAACGTGAAAAGAAGCTGGTCGTTTGTTTTTGGAGTTTGTAAATCTTTTAATTAGAATATGTGGGTTGTTTGATTTTCGAGTTTGTAGGTCATCTTCAAACCTTTGAAACCCAGTTTTGTTTAATATGAAAATTGAAAAAAATTAGTATTGTTTATCTTTTATTGGTCCGAACTACGCAAGGTCTGATTCATGCGGGGTCATGATACGTAGGCAATCTCCATAAGATTCGACCACAACAAAAAATGAAAAAGAAAATGAAAAAAAGGGAAAAAGATGTTGCTAGTAATAAGAACCGACTGAGTCCATTCTAACATGTTTTGTTTTGAATTGTGAAGAAAGTTGAGTTGGTCGGTTTGTTCAGAGGGTTCAACAAGAGTCTATTGTGCCGGAAAATAGAATACTGAAACAGCAAATGACCAGAGTGTGTCAAGCATGGGCCAGTGGGCAAGGACAGCCTTATCATGAGTCACAATTTGCGACACAACAAGAGCAGTACCACTCTCCTAAGTACCACCCGTACTCGTTTGATCTTCCTGTAAAGATTGAAGAGCCTGCCCGAAAGATGGTACAAGAAGAAATGACCCAAAGAGTGAAAAACTTAGAACAATGGTTGAAAAACAGGCAAGGGTTGTCTGGTCAAAAGAGTGTTGCCTTCAAAGATCTATGTATGTTCCCCGATGTCCACTTGCCGCCTGGTTTCAAGACTCCCAAATTTGAAAAGTATGATGGACATGGAGATCCCATTGCCCACCTGAAAAGGTATTGCAATCAAATGAGAGGTGCGGGAAGAAATGAAGAATTGTTGATGGCTTATTTTGTGGAAAGCCTTACGGGAGTAGCTTCCGAATGGTTTATGTATCAAGACACGTCTCGCTGGTATGTCTGGGACGACATGGCACAAGCATTTGTCAAACAGTTCCAATACAGCGTCGACATTGCCCCAGACCGCATTTCCCTTTCAAACCTGAAAAAGAAACCAAGTGAAAGTTTCAGGGAATATGCCATTAAATGGAGAGAGCAAGCAGCTCGAGTTAAGCCACCCATGGATGACCACGAGCTAATAATTGTCTTCCTTCAAGCGCAAGAGCCAGATTACTTTCAGAACATGATGTCCGCAGTTGGCAAATCCTTCTCGGAAGCAATCAAAATGGGAGAAATAATAGAGAATGGTCTTAAGACAGGAAAAATTATGAGTCAAGCAGTTTTTAAAGCTGCAACTCACGCTGTCCGGGTTGAGTCTGATAATTTTTGCGACACAAATGAGAAGATTGAAGAAATCATGATGACATCAGGGTCAAGAAGAGGTCCTAGGAGAACATCTCGAAGGTATGAGCAGCCTCCTAAAGTTATCTATGAATCCCCTGAGCAATATTATCCCCCTCAGAACCCACAACACTCTATTGTTCCACCTCAGTATGTTGCCCGACCACCAAAATGCCCCAGAAGGTGAGCACGAGCATCACAAAATCTCCAGAAGGCTCCACATAACTTTCAGGTGCCCTATAACCCACATCCAAGCCAGAAGTATAAAGGGGAACGAAGGTTGAAAGATAATTTTACACCAATAGGAGAGTCATATGAAAGCTTATTTGAGAGGTTAAAGCATCACGACATGATTGCATCTATTCCTCCAAATCATCTGGACACACGTGCAAGAAGCTTTGACCCTTCTAAAAGGTGTGAATACCATTCCAATGCCTAGGGGCACAATGTTGAAAGTTGTCGGGATTTGAAAAAAGAAATAGAAAGGATGATCCAGGAAAATCTGATTGTAATCCAAGGTAATGACACCCAGAATATTGCGCAGAATCCTTTACCTGCACATCATGATGCACACTTTATAGGGAGGATGCCTGGTAACATGGGATTTTAGAGTCATCCCGGAAAGCCGCTAACCGATGATAATGATATCGAAGTTGGAAATGGTCTGGACAATACTGCAAAGCTCAGTGGCTAAAGATGCCAACTTTGATAAAATGGGAGGACGCTCTGTTCCTTGGTTAGCAAGAGAGAAGCTTGTGGTGGCTTATTTTGTTGTCATTTCTGTTGTCCGGATTATTCTTAGGGTTGTAATCCGAATATTGTCTCGAGTCAAACCTTCTTATTTTTCCATTTTGTCATATCAGTTTGTTTAAGTTTTGTCAAGGCTGTGTTAGGATTTTATTCTGCTTGTTTTGTTTGTTTTATTATTTAAACCATTTCGCCAGTAGTCTAATACAAAAGCCGGTCTTTTATTATTTCCAGTTTTCTTTTGACTAGTCCTTTTATCATTTTTATTCAAGCGCTGATTCTAGTGACATGACATGCGCACACAGTTTGGGCCTAGTCCTTAAAGATAATCATAAAACCCTGGAGAGGTGATCAAAGCATTTAAGGGAAATAAGAACAGTTTGAAATTATTTGAAGCCCGAGTCATGTGGAACTGGGGCAAGTAAAACTTAAAGAAAACCGTTAAATGCAAGATTCGCCAAATTGGCATGAGGGTCGTTCATGAGAATGAGAGTGTCGCCCAACGGTGCTTTAGAAATGACAAATGAAAAAGCAAGTGTTTAACATAATTGTCAAATCCAGCACCATCGGAAGAGACTATAAATCTATGATCAATTGTGTTGTTTGCATTTGGCATGTTTTGAAGACTGGAATGACGAAGGCATTTTGTTCTGCTATCTAAACACTTTATCCTTCTTTACCCCTTTTGAGCCTTATTTATTTTCTTTCATACCCCTCGTTCGGAATCAATAGCAACGACTAGGAAATACGAGTCTGGAAGGTAAAGAAAAAAATCAAAAAAAAAAAAGAAAAGAAAAGAAAAAGAAAAAGAAAAATGAAAAAAACAAAAGAAAGTCAAATGAAAAAAGAGGAATTGGGAACTACGTTTGACCTGATTCCTCAAAGAGGATACGTAGGCGCTTCACAGCTCGGTCATAGGGTCCATAGTGCGCATAATGTGCGTAATATGCATAGTGTAACAAAAAAATTTAAAAAATATATATAATAAATAAATAATACCCAAGCAAGAAACTGGGGCAAGGGTTGCGCTTGTTATAAACAAATATGATTTCGAAGGTTGTAATTTTGAACCCCAAATTGATTTGTTTTTGAGCCTTTAATACTCTTTCTTTCTAAGCCTATCCAAAAAACCCACATTACGGTCCAAAGAAAGACCTTCTGATCAGTCTGCAAAAGATGCCAAGTCAGACAAATGAGAATCTTACCGACGAACATAACATTCTGTTCCACAGCAGAAAGGACTCTAATCTCCAGCAGAGAGAGTCATACCGGCAACACTCCAAATCCCCAGCTGGAAAGTGATATAAATGAGAGAGTCTTATCGGTGAAAATCTTCACGGACACCATAAGGCGATGAAAGCTGAGAGAAAAACCAAAATGAGAGAGACTTGATGGTGAAAACCTTTTGGGCACTACAAGTCGAATAAGATTGGGAATCAGATGGAGGATAATCAAGGGAAGATCTTGAAAGACGATTGACGACGGAGGATAGGCCACATATTCATGTCATGACCATTAGAGTCGGTGTCTGCGTTTGATAGGTTTTTATTTATAGTTTCTTTTGTTAAAGAGTCATCTTTTTCCGTTGTCTTTTATTCTGTTCCCTTTTATCTTTTCCTTTCATAGAAATTTCCCCAGTAGAGTCTGTTTGGTCGGAACCAGTAGGAAATGACTTCAAAATAGGCCATCAGCTTTCCAAGATAAGATCTGACTAATACATCCAAGTGATATAGTCAGGAAGGAACAAGCACGAGGCCAATGTCAAGAAAGATATCCCCAGCAAAAGGGAATTGACAAAAGGATCAACGAGTGTCAAGAGGGATATCCTTGCCAAAATCAGAGGTTATTAAAACCTCAAGGCCAAGGCCCGTGGACAAAACAAGGAGAGCAATAAGCATGACTTGGAAAATTCATGCGAGACTAAAAGGTCGGGAAAATGCAAGTCTCCGAGCCATGCCACGAAAGAAGAGGGATATCCCCAGCAGAAAAGGATTATCCCCAGCAAATAATATCATCCCTTGTGGAATGCAGAGCAAGGAAGGAAAAAGGGAAAAGCCGTCCCAGTGGAGTATCACAACCAACTACCACGCTTTAAGCTAACAAATTTTGTTTTGAAACAGGTAAAAGAAATGGCATTGATGACAGAAATGCATGCCATAAGGGAGACTGTAAAACTGGGGCAGAAAATTTTCCTTTCATTTGGAAAATTTTCTGGAAGTCAGGTACCCATTTGAGGAAGAATAAAAAATAACACCAGTCTCAAGAGAAGTGGTCTTTTGAACCAGTGTTGCCCCATTATAATAAGTTTTCAATGGAGGAAATTGATACCCAGCAGACAGAACAAAGGGATTGACATTTGTGCTCAGAAAAACAAAAGCCATTATCATCCCCAGGAGCTTCCAGAAGAATGAAGCATCGATTTGAAGGGATAAAATTCCCCAGCAACGTTATCCTCAACGACGTTATCCCAAGAAGATAACACTTTTATCCCCAGCAGTGTTGAGAGAAAATAAATTCTGAAAAAAAAATTGAATTTGAAGGAGGGGAAGAAAGAAAACTACCGCAGTGGTATTATCCCCAGCAAGCAAGAACAAAGCAGCGCGAAGGAAGGAGAAAAGAAAAGAAGGAATTACGAAGGTAAGTTTCTCAAATCATTGAACTTTACATTTTTTTTTCCTAGGATAAAAAGTCCTAGTATGATGAATTTCCCTCCCGATACAATCTTGGTCTGTTGAAATTTTTCTCCCAAGATAAAATCTTAGTCGGATGAATCTTTCTCCTAAGATCACAACAAATGGACCTAGTCTGACGATTTATCTCCTAGAGTCAAAATCTTGGTCTGATGAAATTGTTCTCCCAAGATAAAATCTTAGTCGGATGAATCTTTCTCCTAAGATCACAACAAAATGGACCTAGTCTGACGATTTATCTCCTAGAGTCAAAATCTTGGTCTGATGAAATTGTTCTCCCAAGATAAAATCTTAGTCGGATGAATCTTTCTCCTAAGATCACAACAAAATGGACCTAGTCTGACGATTTATCTCCTAGAGTCAAAATCTTGGTCTGATGAAATTGTTCTCCCAAGATAAAATCTTAGTCGGATGAATCTTTCTCCTAAGATCACAACCAAATGGACCTAGTCTGACGATTTATCTCCTAGAGTCAAAATCTTGGTCTGATGAAATTGTTCTCCCAAGATAAAATCTTAGTTGGATGAATCTTTCTCCTAAGATCACAACAAATGGACCTAGTCTGACGATTTATCTCCTAGAGTCAACATCTTGGTCTGATGAAATTGTTCTCCCAAGATAAAATCTTAGTCGGATGAATCTTTCTCCTAAGATCACAACAAATGGACCTAGTCTGACGATTTATCTCCTAGAGTCAAAATCTTGGTCTGATGAAATTGTTCTCCCAAGATAAAATCTTAGTCGGATGAATCTTTCTCCTAAGATCACAACAAATGGACCTAGTCTGACGATTTATCTCCTAGAGTCAAAATCTTGGTCTGATGAAATTTTTCTCCCAAGATAAGATATCAAATCTTAGTCGGATGAATCTTTCTCCTAAGATCACAACAAAATGGACCTAGTCTGACGATTTATCTCCTAGAGTCAAAATCTTGGTCTGATGAAATTTTTCTCCCAAGATAAGATATCAAATCTTAGTCCGATGAATCTTTCTCCTAAGATAAGATATCAAATCCTAGTCTGATGAATTTTCTCCTAGGATAATTAGGATAATTTGAAAAAAAGAAGAAGTTTGAATTTGAAAAAAAAAGAAGAAGTTGTTGAAGTCAGGAGCCCCCTGAAGAATAGAATGGCGATTTAGTGTTTGAAATCTTGCCAACCTAAAGAAAGGAATGGCGATGTATGGTTTGAAGTCAGGAGCCCGCCTGAAGAGAGGAATGACGATTATTTTCAAAGTTGTTGTTGAAGTCAGGAGCCCGCCTGAAGAGAGGAATGACGTTTACATTTCAAGTGTTGAAGTTGAGAGCCCGCCCATAATAACAGAGGAATACATTCAGTCTTTACTTTTCAAGTATTGAAGTTGGGAGCCCGCCCAGATAACAGAGGCATACATTCAGTCTTTAATTTCAAGTATTGAAGTTGGGAGCCCGCCCATAGAATAGAGGCATACATTTCAAGATCAAGTCAAAGGACAATAAAACAGAGGGTTACAATAGGAATCCCCAGCAGGAAACAATAAAATTCCCCGGCACCGGGAAACAGAAGGTTGCAACAAGAGGTCACAGCACAAACTCAAGTGCATGTGTCAAAAAGAAGAAAAGCACCGAAAAAAAAATGCAAGCAGACAAGAAAGCAAGGCAACAAGAAAAATTGCAGTATAGCTTAGCTTCTTGTTTTCTTTTAAGCACGGTGTAACAAGGAGATCGGTAAGCAGTGGTAATAGCATGCAACAACAGTAACAATGCAGTCCCACGGTAGTCCCAGCTACCAAAATTTCCCGAACTACATTGACCTGATTCCTGTTTAGCCCAGGATATGTAGGAAACCTTTGAAGCAAAGGTTCGGTCAAATCTTTTTCAAAAAAAAAATGCTTCAACGGAGTACTCGGATGGGCAAAAATCGCTCGCTTTATCTTTGCACGAAAACCCTTCGTGTCTTCGGGCAAAGAGGGGCAGCTGTAAGCACGTGATTTTTGCCCTATATGAGAATTACTCCCAAAAAATTCAAAAATAAAATGATTTTTCTTTGGTGTGCAATTTTGTGATATTTTGAAGAATTATTTGTATTTGTCTGTGCGTGTTTATTCGCTAAATTAATAAAAATACAAAAATATGTCGCATTTTGCATATAGGATTTAATTCTACAATTGTTAGTAATTAAATTTGTTTTACAAAAATTAAAAATTACAAAAATAGGCATCGTTTGCATTTTTAGCATTTAATGTCCAAATATACAATTTTATGCTTAATTAATACTTAATTGTGCGTTAATTGTTATTGGGAGTTAATTTGCGCTTTTATAACTTAATTTAGTTCTTAATAATAGTTTAAGTATTTTTATAATTTAGTTTTAGAAAAAATAAAAGAAGAAAAGAGAGCGAAAATATAAAGAAAGTCGGAATTAGGCCTCTTCTTCAATTTCAAGTCATAGGCCCAAAAAATGGCCCAATCTTCCCAACGACCCAGTCCATTTCGAACTGGGTCGACCCAGTCCATAACCCAACTCCCCCTCTTCATTTTCATTTTTTCATTTTTACAAAATAAAAACAAAACAAAACAAAAGACAAAAACCAAAAACCCTAAAAAACCTAAAAAACACATCCGCCCCCCCTCCCTTTGCTTCTTCTTCTCCAAGCTTTCCTCACACCCCATCCATGGCTACCTCCCATAGCTTCGCCTGTTGTCCACCACCCATCACGAGACCACCGCGAAACCACCAGTCCGACTCCCTCCCGGACACTCCCTCCATGGCTGCCCCTCTCCCAAACCTTCATCCCAAGCCTTGGCCAACCATAGATGCCTCCCCATACACAACACGCACACACGCAGCAGCCCATCCATGGCTGCTTCTTCTTCGTCCTCCTCGTCGCACAACTCGCCATGGCCAGTCGACGCTCGTCGAGGCTCGTCGACGCTGCTCCTCATCCTAGCTCCATAAACCAGTCGTAAAACCAGCTCCAGTTGCACGAAAATGTTGGCTCAAACCCGTCGCTTCATTTTCCTCACCCTCGTCGGAACTCGAGCAGCCGCTGCTGCGTTGTCCAAACTCAGTCACGTCCAAAAAACCCCGTCGCGGCTAGCTGCTCCTGTTCTGCGAGCTTCATTTTCTCCGAGCTTCATCTGCTCCGAGCTGCTGCTCCGTTCCGTCGAGTTCGTCGTCATTTGGTCGAAGCTTCATCTTCTCCGAGCTGCTGCCTCACTTCATCTTTTTCATGCAAACAAACCAAACGCACCCAGCTGCTTTTGTTCTGCTCGCTGCTGCCCGCACCCTTAAGTCGGCGTTGCTTCTTAGATGTGTTCGTCGTCGTTTGGTCGAGTTTTGGTCGAGGCTCATCGAAACAGTCCGTACATATTTTGTGTCGATCCAGTTAGTAGATTTTGAGTTTTATTTTATCCGTATTTTGTTTTGATATTTTCAAATCTAAAATCGGCAAATGTTTGTTTTGTTCATGTCTATGGTTAGATATTTGATGTTTTATTTTGTTCATGTTCATGTGTTGTTGTTAAATTAATTTTCAGATTAATTCGTTGGTTTTCATGTTTGGATTATTGTTTAAGTGAACATGTGTTAGTTTAATGTTTGTTAGATTCAAATTGAAATTTAATTAATTATCTCTTCAATTTGTCTCATGTTGTTATGTATTTTCCAGAAATTAGTAATGTTATTTGAATCATTGAATCTGTCATGTTTTGTTGCTTAAAATAGATTCATTCATGTTCATACTTTGTTTGGATGATCTTGAATCCGAATTTTGTATAGTTTGATTTCTTGTTTACCATTTATGATTATTTCTTGAATTGTTCTCATAATCTTGTTTAAAGTTTAATATAAGAATTGTTTGTTGTAATGTTGTTAGAATTGATTTTAAGTTCAATATGATTGAATTTAGAAATCTTCATACTTTGTTTGTTGTTGTTGTTGAATCCGAAAATAGGATTATTTGTTGCTAAAATATTGTTCAATCAAATTTTAGTTGTTCTTTGTTGTTCAATTTGTGTTCATGTGATTTGTTGTTGAAATATTGTTAAAATCGTGTTCATGTGATATTGTTGTTATGATGTTCATCCGTGTTCATATTGTTGTTAGAACATTGTTAGAAATTGATCATATTGTCTATATTTTGGTTAAGTTTGATTAATTGATGTGTTATAGCTGATGGGTAGTTTGGTAATTTGTAGTACGTTCAGGGGTAGTTTGGTAATTTCAGTAAGGTCGTGAGGGGTAGTTTAGGAATTGTACATTTTGTAAATTGTTTATTTGAAGCATGGGGGACAAAATGAAATGGGGTGGGTTGTGATATGATTATTTAATATAAAGGGGGGACAAGATTTAATTTAAAGGGGAATCTTGCATTATTTTAAATGAAGCATGGGGGACAAAATATAATGGGGTGGTGTGATATGTTTATTTAATGTAATGGGGATGAGTGGAAAGATAATGGGTTGGGTAGAGAAAAAGTATGGATTTTAATTAATTGAAAGGTTTATGAGATGGGTTATAAGAAGAAGTCTTGAACACAATAAACAAGAATACAGAGAGAACATAAAAGATACGAGAAAAAATACAGACACAGATAGAGAAAAAAACGGACAGAGAATAGAAGAGAGAAAAATTCCGAAAAATATTTAAGCTTTCAAAATAAAAATAAAAGCTAAAAAATCTACTGCTTTCTTTCTTTGTTTGAAATTAGTATTAATGGTTGTTGTTTCATTTAAAGCTTAAAGCTTTTGTTTTTGGGATTACTACTCCACCGGTTTGTACTGGGTTGTTACTGTTGCTGGGCAGTTGTTGATGTTGTACTGTTATTACTGCCGCTGATTCTCATCTTCATTTTCTTGCTTCCAATATCAGGTACATATCTGTAAATTCATGTCATGAAAAGCTTCAACATGACATTAATGAAGTTCGGGAATTATAATTCTGTTTTCCATTCGTTCAAGTTCATTAGTTTAAAATTTGGTTTTGTTTCAGTTGATTAATATAGTAGTATGTTTGTCGTGATGAATATAAGATAATTGTTACCTCTTAAAGTTCGTATAAGTGTTGTAATAATATCACCTATTTCGGAATTTTCATTAAGTGAAGTCATGATTGAATTATCAAGGTAGGGAACATGACATAAAATGGGCCATTAATTACATCCCGTAATATTGTTAGCTAAATGTAAAGTAGAATGGAAGTATCAAGAAATTACATTATTAGTATATCTTGTAAAAAATCTGATTTTGGTTTAGATTGATATAAGTTGTATGTTCATATATGGCATGATGATGAGTATATATATAATCATATATGGAAGGTGATTTGATATAGCTCGTTACGATGTTAGAGTGTTATGAATGTTTTAGACGGACAATTGTGTTGCATGTAAGGCAATTTTATTCAATCGATTTGTATAATAATTCCCTTTCTTATCAACTTGATGCCTATCTACCATCATAAACAAATTAATCAAACGATTATAATTTTGGATTAAAAAACAATTAATGTAGAAGGTGATTAGGTTTATAGATTATAACATTTTTTTTAGCATTCGCTTCAAATAGAACAATGAAAATTCTTCAAAAATATCACTTCCTTACATCCATTCTTTCCCAATTTTTATACGTAATTTGCATTTTGTCTATTTGGGTAGGCAAATATTGTATTCACTAAATGGTAGTATTAATCACACATTTATTTTTACTCCACAAATTCGAATGGTATTCATACGCGAAAAACATAAATTGCGACCAACGTCCAATAAATTGTAAATTCTCTTTAAGGAATTTAGAGACTAAAAGAATATTTATTTCTCATGATGTTCACATAAAAATACGTGGATATAATAAACAATTTGTAAACAAATTTATACTACCATCAAGAATATTTTTGTGATTAGGGATACGTTCGCGTAACCTAATTATATTTCTAAAGGCAATTCGGATTATGCGTTCGCGCAACTTCGATTGAATATTTAATAAAAGGGATTTCTCGGAGAATATCATTATTAATTTCATAAAAACCCGAGATGTGAGGTTCACTACTTAATTATACAAAAAGGGCGAATATTCTTGATTTTATTTAAAGCATAATTTCGAAAATAATTATTTTAATAAAAATATTATCTATATTATTGTGTACACGTGCGCGTGACACAACTCCGCATGTTTTAAAAAATATAATTTATAACACGAATATACGTACGCGTGATTCGATTCAAAGAAGGGACTTTAAATCTAAATAGAAGCGGTAACAATAAAATCATGCAATAAAAAATGTATTTAGCAAATCAAAATAATCAAGCCGAATATAACAGTTGAGCGACCGTGCTAGAACCACGGAACTCGGGAATGCCTAACACCTTCTCCCGGGTTAACAGAATTCCTTATCCGGATTTCTGGTGCGCAGACTGTTAAATAGACAGAGTCATATTCTTTTCCTCGATTCGGGATTAAAATAGGTGACTTGGGACACCCTAAATCTCCCAAGTGGCGACTCTGAAATAAAGAAATAAATCCCGTTTCGATTGTCCTTTAATTGGAAAAAACTCCCTTCACCCCTCGCGGGGCGGAAAAAGGAGGTGCGACAACCACCACTAAAAAGAAAAAGAGAAAAGGCAAAGTGAATAAAAGAAAGGAAAAATAAAAAATAAAAATAGAGATAAAGAAAGTTTCAGAAACACTTAAACGAGGCACAAACAAAGTAAGTCGGAATGACGCATGCAGTCGAAGCAAAGACATGTTAGAAATGGTTAAACTGCCTAGGAACATTGCATCCCCCAACGTGAAATTGCAATATGTGTTAAACTCTAACGTTAACAAGTTTGTTGTTTTTCTAAGAGATTTCGAACCAGTTAGTTAGAACGTTCTGGCATATTACCATTACCAAACAAGATCTAAATGGCCCATACTAAAAGGCATGACTAGTTCAGACCAAAGTGTCGAGGATGAAAGGACAGAGAATCAAATGCTGAAGGCGAGGACCTCCCACTTCCCAGAATAGCAGCTGCAACTGTCATGGTAGCCTCGGAGATGTTGAAGAACGGGTTTGTGCCAGAAAAAGGTTTAGGGGCTGATCTTCAGGGTATTGTTCAGCCGGTTTCTTTGCCCAAAAATCTGGACACCTTTGGGTTGGGGTTCAAGCCTACAACGGCTGATGTGAGATGGGCTCGCAAGTTGAAAAAAAGAGTCGTGGTCCTTCCTAAGCCAATACCGCACCTATCTAGATCATTTGTCAGAGCATGTATCAGAAAGTTGTCGGTCCCGAAAGTTCTCGGATCACTGATTGGGATAGATGGAGATTTGAATGAGGGCTTTGAAAGGCTGTTCACCGATGTCAACATGATAGAAGCTGGAGAAGGGTCCAGTAGGTTAGATGTACAGTTTGTGGGGCCTATGGCAAATATCAACAATTGGATAGCTACTCCCCTTCCTACCCGGAGGGAGTCTTGGTAGTGGGCTCTGATTTTTCTTTCTCGTTTTTGGATTATTCCAGGGTTGTAATCTAGTTTTGTTTTGTATTCGGCAAGGTGTGAAGCTCTGTTATCCCGTATTTTAATAAAGTGAAAGCTTTTTCTTCTTATTTTCTTCTAATTTTGTTTTCTTCTTTTCTCTTTTTGAACAGTTCTCTTTATATTGGTTCTAATGATATGGCATTCACAACGGATCTTTAACCCAGTCTAAAAAATCAATCTGATTCCGAACTAATTGTACAAGAGGTCGATTATGATGATGAATCGGAATACGATGAGGATGAAGCCTTCGAAGAGATAAACAGAGAGTTAAGCCAGTTTGAAGAGAAATCTAATCCCAACTTAAATGACACAGAAGCCATCAATTTAGGGGATGTAGATGATATCAGAGAAACTAAAATAAGCATCCACATTGCATCGAATATCAGGGAAGAACTAATCAAAGCACTTATTGAGTTCAAAGACGTTTTTGCATGGTCGTATGATGACTACCGGGGTTAAGCACGGATTTAGTGGTTCACAAATTGCCCATTAACCCGATATGCCCTCCCGTCAAGCAGAAATTGAGGAAGTTCAAAACGGACATGATGTGAAGATTAAAGAGGAAGTAACAAAGCAGCTGCAAGCAAAGGTTATTCGGGTCACTCGATATCCTGATTGGTTGGCTAATGTGGTGCTAGTGCCGAAGAAAGATGGGAAGATCAGGGTGTGTGTCGATTACCACAATCTGAACAGGGCAAGCCCAAAGGATAACTTTCCATTACCCAATATCCATATCTTGATCGATAATTGTCCCGAACGTGAGATCGGATCTTTTGTGGATTGCTATGCTGGGTATCATCAGATTCTGATGGATAAAGAAGATGCATAAAAGACGGCTTTCATTATGCCGTGAGGGACTTATTGTTACTGGGTAATGCCATTTGGTTTGAAGAATGTTGGGGAAACATACATGATAGCAATGACTACTGTGTTTCATGACATGATACACAAAGAGATTGAGGTATACGTGGACAATGTGATCATAAAATCCAAGCATCAGGAAGACCACGTAGCAGACCTAAGGAAGTTTTTCTAAAGACTTCGAAGGTACGATATTAAGCTCAACCCGGCCAAATGTGCATTTGGTGTTCCATCTGGAAAGCTGTTGGGATTCATCGTCAGTCGGCGAGGCATTGAGTTGGACCCGTCAAAGATCAAATCCATCCAAGATTTGCCACCGCCGAAGAACAAGACAGAAGTAATGAGTCTGTTGGGAAGGTTGAATTATATCAGCAGGTTTATTGCTCAACTCACAGCAACTTGTGAACCTATTTTTTGGCTACTGAAGAAAGATGCTGCGGTAGAATGGACGGCAAAATGTCAGGAAGCATTTGACCAAATCAAAGGATATTTATCAAATCCACCTGTGTTGGTTCCACCTGAGCCGGGAAGACCGTTAATTCTTTATCTAACGGTCCTGGAGAATTCGTTTGGCTGCGTACTGGGGCAACACGACATTACAGGAAGGAAGGAGCAAGCCATTTATTATCTCAGCAAGAAGTTTACAGGCTACGAGATTAAGTACACTCAACTCGAGAAGACATGTTGCGCCCTAACTTGGGTGGCCCAAAAATTGAAGCATTATTTGTCATCATATACTACTTACCTCATTTCACACTTGGATCCATTGAAGTATATTTTCTAAAAGCCTATGCCCACAGGGAGATTGGCGAAATGGCAAATATTGCTCACGGAGTTTGACATCGTCTATGTAACGAGGACGACCATGAAAGCCCAAGAATTGGCTGATCACTTGGCTGAGAATCCTGTTGATGAAGAATACGAGCCCTTGAGGACATATTTTCCTGATGAAGAAGTGATGCATATAGATGAGTTGGAAATGACCAAGGAACCAGGATAGAAGCTTTTTTTTCGATGGAGCCGCAAATGCGAAGGGAGTTGGAATAGGAGCGGTACTTATTTCTAAAACAGGACATCATTATCCTGTTACGGCTCAGCTGCGTTTCTATTGTACCAACAACATTACTGAGTATGAGGCATGCATTTTGGGTCTACGGCTAGCTGCAGACATGGATGTACAGGACGTCTTGGTCTTGGGAGACTCAGAACTCCTGGTGCATCAGATTTAGGGTGAATGGGAATCAAGGGATTTGAAGCTCATACCATATCGACAATGCTTGCTTTATCTGAGTAAATGATTTCGATCGGTGGAGTTCAGACACATCCTAAAAGTTCATAATGAGGTCGCCGATGCTTTGGCCACTTTAGCATTGATGTTGCACCACCCAGACAAAATTTATGTTGACCCATTGCATATCCAGGTTCGTGATCAGCATGCTTATTGCATCATGTTAGAGAAAGAACTGGATGACGAACCATGGTTCTATGATATTAAGGAATACCTCAGGATGGGGATATACCCGGGGCAGGCCACCGGAGATCAAAATAGAGCCATTCGTCAACTGAAAAATGGATTTTTCCTTAGTGGAGGAGTGTTGTACAAAAGAACACCAGATTTGGGATTGCTGAGATGTATAGATGCTAGTCTAGCCGCGACAGTTATGACAGAGGTACATGCTAGAGTTTGTAGGCCACATATGAGCAGATATGTATTGACAAAGAAGATTCTTCGAGCATGGTACTATTGGCTCACTATGGAGCGTGATCGTATCAGTTTCGTGCGGAAATGCCATCAGTGTCAGATACACGAAGATCTAATTCATTCTCCGCCGACAGAATTGCATACAATATTAGCGCCATGGCCATTTGTACTGGGGCATAGATGTCATTGGACCTATTGAGCCGGCAGCTACCAACGGTTATAGGTTCATTCTGGTGACCATCGATTATTTCACTAAGTGGGTTGAAGCTAAAACTTTCAAGTCGGTAACCAAGAAAGCAGTGGTAGATTTTGTTCATTCCCACATCATCTGTAGATTTAGGATCCCAAAAGTGATCATCACGGACAATGGTGCTAATCTTAACAGCAGTTTGATGAAAGAAGTATGTCAACAGTTCAAGATCACACACCGTAATTCCACCCCATATCATCCCAAGGCGAATGGAGCAGTTGAGGCAGCCAACAAAAACATAAAGAAGATATTAAGGAAGATGGTAGAAGGGTCCAGACAATGGCATGAAAAGCTACCATTTGCATTGTTGGGATATCGCACTACTATGCGTACTTCAGTAGGTGCAACTCCTTATTCGTTGGTATACGGAACTGAAGTAATAATACCGGCAGAAGTCGAAATTCTATCCCTTCGGATTGTCGCTGAGGCTGAGATTGATGATGACGAGTGGGTCAAAACCCGTTTGGAGCAGTTGAACTTGATTGATAAAAAGAGATTGACAGCTGTGTATCATGGCCAGTTATATCAAAAAAGAATGGCAAGAGCATACAACAAAAAGGTGCATCCCCGGAAGTTTGAAGTGGGCCAGCAGGTGTTAAAACGAATCCTGCCACATCAGGCCGAAGCAAAAGGCAAGTTCGCCCCGAATTGGCAAGGGCCATTCATTGTAACCAGAGTGTTGTCCAATGACACTCTGTGTTTAACAGATATCGAAGGGAAATGCGTTGACACGGCTATCAATTCTAACGCAATTAAGAGATATTATGTATGATTTCTTTTAATTGTAATTGTTGTTTGTTTGTACTTGGCATTTATCGGAGAATGAAATGACAGAGGCAATTCTTTCTTTTATCCAAACACTTTAACCTTTGCTTCCCCTTTTGAGTCTTATTTATTCTTTCATACCCCTATTTTGGAATCAGTAATGAAAATGAAAGAAAAAGAGAAGAGAAAAATAATGATAATAAAGACAAAAGAAAAGTCACAAGAAAAACAAAGGAATTGAGAACTACGTTTGACCTGATTCCTTAAAGAGGATACGTAGGTGCCTCACGGCTCGGTCATAGTGTAACAAAAAAACAAAAAAATCCCCAAGCAAGAAAAACTGGGGCAGAAGTTGTGTTTATAATTTTGGGAAAGAAAGTTGATTCCAAGAGTTGTAATGTTTTACCCATCAAAATTATTTTGAACCTTTTACCCTTTTTCTATTAGCCATACACAAAAACCCATATTAATGTCCAAAAAAGACCTCCCGATCAGTATCCGAGAAGTGCCAAGTCATGCAAATGGAAGTCGGGAATAACACTCTGATCCCCAGCAGAGAAGAGGATCATAAGCTGGAAATAAATTGGTAGCCGAAAGAACCCCCAGAAGAGAGAGTCATATCGGTAACACTCCGATCCCTATCTGGAAAAATAAAATAAAATAAAATGAGAGAGTCTTATCGGTGAAAACCTCCACAGGCACCATAAGGCGACGTAAGTTGAGAGAAATAAAATGAGAGAGTCTTATCGGTGAAAAACTTCATAGGCACCATAAGGCGACGGGAGTTGAAAGAAATGAGAGAGTCTTATTAGTGAAAACCCCTCGAAGGACACTATGAGGCGACAAGACAAGATTGGCGGAAAGGATCCGCAGTTGGCAAAGAGTTGAGTGCCTGTTTATCCCCAGCAAGATGAGGCCGTCCGAAAGATTGATTGATACAAATAGACTAGGTTGATTAATCCAGAATGCATGACATGATCGTTGGGATTGGTTATATCATTCAGATAAGTTCTTTTCTTTCCTTTTCCCCAGCATTTGTTCAGAAAGATTTCTTCTTTTTCTATCTTTTGAAATCATCACTTTTTCATTTCTTGGTTTAAAGACTTTACCTCCCCAGCAACTTGTTTTTGAAAAGGATTTTCAGAGCTTATTACTAGTTGCCAAGATGGTGCAAAAACACAATGTGGATAGGACGGGCCAAAGATAAGGCGCCAAAACGAAAAGGAGTTTGTCTCAAGACCAAATGATGAATGGGTCTAGATTCCAAGAGGACCGAATTTTCAGGGGAAGTTGGAGAAAAATAGAAAAAAACAACAGTTGAAAAGTTATGGATCAAATTCCAAGAGGATCCCCAGCAGATTTGCGATATACAGGAACAACTCCGACAGATTATCGACCAAGTTCCGCGATGGTCGGACAACACAGAGCGGGGAAGGAAGAGAAAAGAAAAACCATCCCCAGCAGGAATATCATCCCCAACAAATAATATCATCCCCGACAAGTTTTATAATAAAACACAAAGTCGGGAAAGGAGAAAGAGAAAACCATCCTCAGCAGGAGTGACACGACCATTCGCCACATTTTAAACTAACAAATTTTTTTTGGATTTGAAGTAGGGACAGGAAATGTTATAGATGATGAAAAGACATCATGATAACAAGAATGATTGTCAAACTGAGGCAGAAAGTTTTCTTTCATTTTGAAAATTTTATGGAAGTCCGGTACCCACTTGGGGGAAGAAGCAAGATAACACAAGTTTGGGGAAAGATGGTATCCCCAGCAGTTTTCAGAAGAAGGCCAAACAAGCTTTAAGGGAAGTAATCTTTGAAGGAGGAAAATAACATATTTTTGAATAAAACACCGGTGTTATCCCCAACAGTTTTCAGAGGAATGAAACACCAGTTTAGAGGGAAGCAGTTCTAAAAAATATAATTTCAAGTTAGAAGAAAAATGGTTTAGAACGCAGGAAGGAGAAACAACAATAAAATGCATTTTTGCGAAATAGTTAAAGTCAGGAGCCTGCCTGAAGAACGGAGGTGTTACATTTTAAAGATTATTGAAGTCAGGAGCCCGCCTGGAGAATGGAGGTATTATATTTTACGAAATAGTGGAAGTCAGGAGCCCGCCTGGAGAATGGAGGTGTTATATTTTAAAGTTTATTGAAGTCAGGAACCTGCCTGGAGAATGGAGGTGTTATAATTTTAGAAGTTGTTGAAGTCAAGAGTCCGCCTGGAGAATGGAGGTGATATATTTTAAGGTTTATTGAAGTCAGGAGCCCGCCTGAAAAATAGAGGTATTATATTTTGAGTTATAGTTGAAGTCAGGGGCCCGCCTGGAGAATGGAGGTGTTATATTTTAAAGTTTATTGAAGTCAGGAACCCGCCTGGAGAATGGAGGTTGTTATATTTTCAAGTTGCGGTTGAAGTCAGGAGCCCGCCTGAAAAATAGAGGTGTTATATTTTCAAGAAGTTGATGAAGTCAGGAGCCCGCCTGGAGAATGGAGGTGTTATATTTTAGGAAGTTATCACAGTCAGGAGCCCGCCTGGAGAACAGAGGTATTATATCTTTAAGTTGCAGTCGAAGTCAGGAACCCGCCTGGAGAATGAAGGTATTATCTTTCTAAGTCATAACAGAAGTCAGGAGCCCGCTTGGAGAATGGAGGTATTATATTTTTAAGAAGTTGATGCAGTCAGGAGCCCGCCTGTAGAACGGAGGTTATTATATTTTAAGTTAAAGGAGTCAGGAGCCCGCCTGTAGAATGGAGGTTGTCATATTTTTAAGAAGTTGATGCAGTCAGGAGCCCGCCTGGAGAACGGAGGTGTTATAATTTTAAGAAGTTGTTAAAGTCAAGAGCCCGCCTGTAGAACGGAGGTGTTACATTTTAAGTTAAAGGAGTCAGGAGCCCGCCTGTAGAATAGAGGTTGTCATATTTTTAAGAAGTTGATGTAGTCAGGAGCCCTCTTGGAGAATGGAGGTGTTATAATTTTAAGAAGTTGTTAAAGTCAGGAGCCCGCCTGAAGAACGGAGGTGTTACATTTTAAGAAGTTGTTGAAGTCAGGAGCCCGCCTGTTAGAACGGAGGTTATTGTCATTTCAAGTTGAAGTTGAAGTCAGGAACCCGCCTGAAAAATAGTGGTTGTTATATTTTCAAGTTGTAGTTGAAGTCAGGAGCCCGCTTGTAGAATGGAGGTATTATATTTTAAGAAATAGTTGAAGCCAGGAGCCCGCCTGAAGAATGGAGGTGTTGTATTTTTAAGTCGTGTTGGAAGTCAGGAGCTCGCCTGGAGAATGGAGGCATTATCTTTTAAGTTGTTAAAGTCAGGAACCCGCCTGGAGAATGGAGACATTAACTTTTAAATTATTAAAGTCAGGAACCCGCCTGGAGAATGGAGGCTGTATTATCTTTTAAAGTTAAGTTGGAGTCAGGAGCCCGCCTGAAGAACGGAGGTGTTACATTTTAAGAAGTTGTTGAAGTCAGGAGCCCTCCTGTAGAACGGAGGTTATTATATTTGAAGTTGATGAAGTCAGGAGCTCGCCTGAAGAACATAGGTGTTACATTTTAAGAAGTTGTTGAAGTCAGGAGCCCGCCTGTAGAACAGAGGTTGTTATATTTGAAGTTGATGAAGTCAGGAGCCCGCCTGTAGAATGGAGGTTGTTATATTTTCAAGTTGTGGTTGAAGTCAGGAGCCCGCCTGTTAGAACGGAGGTTGTTACAATTTCAAGTCGAAGTCAGGAGCCCGCTTGTAGAACGGAGGTTGTTATATTTTAAGTTGACGAAGTCAGGAGCCCGCCTGTTAGAACAGAGGTTGTCATATTTGAAGTTGAAGAAGTCAGGAGCCTTCCTGGAGAATGGAGGCCGTATTATCTTTTAAAGTCAAGTTGGAGTCAGGAGTCCGCCTATAGAACAAAGGAGTACACATTCAAGTTGAAGTCAGGAGCCCGCCTGCAGAATAGAGGAATACATTTCAAGATCAAGCCAGAAGTTAGTAATGCGGAGGGTTACAACAAAAAATACCCAGCAGGAATCCCATTTCACAAATCAGAAAGAAGACTACAAGAGCAAGTCAGAGATAGATAAGATTCTGTAATCATTAGTCTAAGTCTAGCTTCTTGTTTTCTTTTGGCAAGGTGTAATAAGGAGATCGAAAAGTAGTAGCAACGGCATGTAGCAGCAGTAACAACAGTAACATTGCAGTCCCATGGTAGTCTCAGCTACCAAAATTTCCCGAACTACATTAACCTGATTCCCTTTTAGCCAGGGATATGTAGGAAACCTGTGAAGCAAAGGTTCGGTTAAATCTTTTCAAAAATGCTTCACACGGAGTATTCCAACAGGCAAAAATCGCTCGTATCCGCTCACTTTATCTTTGCACGAAAACTCTTTGTGTTTTCGAACAAAGAGGGGCAGCTGTGAGCACGTGATTTTTGCTTCACGAACACTACTCCCAAAGAAATCAAAAAATAAAACAAATTGCCTTTGGGTACAATTTTGAGAACTTTGCGAGACATTTTGGATAATTATTTTTGTCTGTGAATGTTTAGTTTGTTTTAATTAATTAAAAATATAAAAATATATGTTGCATGCACATTTAAGATTTAATTGTGTACTTAGGAATTAATTGAACCATGTTTTGTTTTTAAGAGAAAGAAAATCACAAAATAATGTATTGTTTTGCATTTTTAGCATTTCATGTCCAAGTTATGTGGTTTTATTTGATTGTGTGTGTTAATTGTTATTAAAAGTTAGTAGTACTTTTGTAAATTAATCTAGTCCTATAAGTTAATTTAGGATTTTTGGATTTTTTAGTTTTATTAGTTTAAGAAAAGAAAGGCAAAATAAAAGAGTGTTAAGTCATATTTGGGCCAAATCAATTTAAAGTCCAAACAATTTTTCTTCCCCTTTGAAATTGAAACCCGGTTACCCAGCCCATACCCTATCCCCGACCCGGTCTGCCCCATAGCCCAAACAACCACCCCCTTTCTTCATTTCATTTCCAAACCCCTAACAAAAAACCCTAAACCACCCGCCCCCTCTTCTTGTTCTTCTTCTCCAAACGACCCCTCCAGATCCCACGACCATGTCCATGGCTTCCCTCCTCCTTCTTCTTCGAACCAACGACCACCCCACTGCCACACGGACCACCTCCCGTCGACAACCTATAGCCCAACGACCCTCCAGTCGCGAGATCTATCCTTCTCCATCGACGTCCAAACAAACCCAACGTCGTCACTCATCAACCAGTCACCAACAGTCCGCCCCTCCAGCTCCACAATCGTCGACTAGCAACCTTCACAGAAATGACCAAACACTCCGCCAGTCATCATGCTTGAGCAGCCATGAAACTCTGGTTCAAAACCTTCAAAACCCTCCATTAAAAAAATGACTCATTTTTCAGTCCGCGAGTTCGAGTTTTCCGACGGGGTCTTGGTTCCAGATTTGCTCGAGTTTCTTGGAACATTAGCTTGAAACTTTTGTTCGTTGTTTGACTTTGCTATACAGCTCTGCTCAAAGAGTTTTCTGTATTCAATCACTTGGGAAATTCATTTTTGGCAACAATGAAGGTCCATCTCCTTTTTCTTTTCATCTTGTCTTTTGGTTAAACTGATATCAATGAGCTGCGTGTTTCCATGATCGAATGTAGTGAGCAACAGTACAAGTTCATGAATCTGTTGTTCTTCTTGCTTGTTTTAATTATCTTGCCTCGTTCTAGTTTCTATCTTTTCTTAGTTATGTTATGTTGTTTCTTTTCTTGTCGTTGTTCATCATTTCTTGCATATGAAGTCAGTTTGTTTTCATTCAGTATGTTGACAGTGTTCATTTGTTCTTATTTAGGTTTAATCTAGAAGTGTGTTGTTTAATCACTGAGTCTTTATTTTGATGATATTTGGTCTGAATTGAGTTTCAAGCTTAAATTTTGAGTTTGATGAATCTTAATGTCGTTGATTGGGAGTTAGTTTCATGTGTTTAATTAGTCAATTGTTAGGATTTCTCACTTAGGATTGGATATAGCTGATAGGGTAGAATGGTAATTTCAATAGTTTCAGGGGTATTTTGGGATTTAATGTTTTAAAAATGATTAATTTGAGTGCTCTGTCTACTAAGCACTAATAATATTATAATAAGGCATTGTATAATACATAGTGGGGGACAAGACATTTGCTAGTAGGGAACAAGACATTGGCTAGTGGGGAACAAGACATTGGCTAGTGGGGAACAAAGCATACAAGTGTGGGGAACAAGGCATGAAAATGTGGGGAACAAAACATAATGGTATGAAAAGCTTAAAAAGGATTGATTAAAATATGTTGTCCATACCTGTTCTTGGGTTATAAATAGGGTCATTTCAAGAGAGAAAAAGGGGCTGGTTTTTGGAGGAGAAAGAAAATCGGTTCTCTTTCAGTTTTTTTAGAGAGTCTAGGCTGGATTTTAACATTTAAAAGTTCAGTAATTTGAGAGTAAAAAACAGGCTGGTTTTTAATCCAAAAGGTTCAGTGTTTGGAGAGCTAAGAAACTTAAAAGTGGGTCTTTTCTTTTACTGCTGAATATCAGAACTAGTACTGTTGCTGTTTTATTGGTGTTGCTGTTTAGTATTTCTGGGGTTTCAATTGGTTCTTCCTGAGTTTGCTATTGGTTATTGGCTACTGTTTTCATTGGGTGTTGCTGGAACTCTGCTGGTTCCTTCCTTTTTAATCTGTCACTGGGTTGTTCTGTCACTGCGTTGCTGTGTTATTACTGTTGCTGACTGCTCCTTCATCTTCTTGTATTTCCATTATCCAGGTACACGTTCTAAAGCTCTCAAATTTAATGGAAAGGAAGTAAAGAGTTGTTGGAATGGATTTCTGAATTTCCCCTGTTTCTTTGTGTAGAATTTGATGTATAAGCAGTAGTTCACTTGATATTTCATAGTATGTACTGGAATGACTTTGGAATGCATAAGCTGGACTAATTGAATCTATTTCTACAAACATGTAATATCAATTGTACTTAATCTTAGTTGGTGATTACTAGTTATGAAATATACTGTATTTAATTCTTTTTTCAGTAGTCGTGAAATAGTTTCAAATAGTTTATGTCACAAAACGGGTTCAAATAGTTTATGGAAATCAGCATGTTGGTTTAATAGGTCTAATTCTAAAATTGCGAGTTCACTTGAGTAAATAACATCATTTTAAATAGCAATGTAAATAATGTTAGTGACTAATGTTAGTTCTCAAATTTTAGTGATTAATGTCAGCTTGATGTCAGTTTTTAAGCATTGATGCATTTTTCAACAAATCGTAAAAAGAGCTCAAAAATGGCTTTGTATTCCACATAGTTAATTCCAATAATCCAATTCATATAATAAAGGTAAAGTTGAACTGGATCGAAATGGTAGCTGGTTTGTTAATATTTACAACGGCAGGCGGCGGATCTTAATTTAGGTAGTGGGTTCAAACTAGAAGGTATTTCCTTTTGTTTGGACCCGGACTTGAACTTGAAGCCCGAACTTTTAATGCTAATTGATTAGGATTTTTCTTTATTCTTAGAGACAAATAAATAGAAAATCATAGTCGCTTTAGGATATCCTTGAATAAAAATGAGATGAGCCTCGCCGAATAAAAAATACAAAAATTACGGGGCCCTCAATAAATATTTGTTTTAAAATACTTAGATTTAGGGACGAGCCGTTTAGCGAATTTTACGGCCTTCTCCAAAAGATAATAATGCGCAAGTCACTTCCGGCGCGCTTTAAATAATTTACTCTCTTAAATTCGGGTGTACATTTATGTGACCCAAATCCAAATCTCCACGAAGTCGAAATGTGTCGCTAATCACGGATACATTGATTGTGACGTGGTTCGAGATGCATTTCCACGACAATGCAAATTCCTTTTAAAAATAATGAATGAGACGAGCCTCGACAAACAAAAAATACACAAGCTGCGGGGCCCTCTATACATGTTGGTAAAATTACTTAGATTTCGGGATGGGCCGTTTAGCAAAATTTCACGGCCCTACCCAAAATAATGATACGCTAGTCGCTTTAGGCGCGTATTTAATAATGTTATCTTCTTAAACTCGGGTGCACATTTATGTGACCCAAATCCAAATCTCAACAGAGTTGAAATGTGTTAATAACCACGGGTGCATTGATGTGACGTGGTTCGAGATGTATTTTCACGATGTTGCAATTCTCGATAAAAAAATAATAATAAAAGCGGTAAACAGTTAAAAATTTGCACATAGGTTAAACATGTATTAAAATCAGATAAATAAGCCGAATATGACAGTTGAGCGACCATGCTAGAACCACAGAACTCGGGAATGCCTAACACCTTTTCCCGGGTTAACAGAATTCCTTACTCGGATTTCTGGTTCGCGGATTGTAATACAGTGTCAATCTTTTCCTCGATTCGGGATTAAACCGGTGACTTGGGACACCATAAATCTCCCAAGTGGCGACTCTGAATCTTTAAATAAAATCCCATTTCGATTGTCTTTTAATTGGAAAAACTCCCTCTACGCCTTTGCGGGTGCGGGTGAAAAAGGAGGTGTGACAGTCAATACCCCAAATATCCCTTCAATGGCTTTTATTTGATCTGGATTGACCTCGATGCCTCTTTGTGACACTAAGAAACCGAGAAATTTGCCTAAGGTTATGCTAAAAAGGGGCGCATTTTTTGGGGTTCAGTTTCATACCGTACCGCCGTAGTATACCGAAGGCTTCCTTTAGGTGATCGATGTGGTCTTCTTTTCTTTTTGATTTAACCAGCATGTCATCGATGTAGACTTTGATCTTTAAACATCTAGGTGACCAACCTTTGGTACGTTGCCCCCGCATTCTTCAACCCAAATGGCATGACCATGTAGCTGTACATTCCCTGATGAGTGATGAAGGTAGTTTTCTCTTGGTCCTCTTCCTCCATGAGGATTTGGTTGTAGCTTGAGTAGGCGTCCAAGAAGCTTAGAAACTCGTGTCTTGCTGTGGCGTGGATGAGCTGGTCAATATGCGGCAGTGGGAGGGAGTCTTTCGGACACGCCTTGTTTAGGTCTGTGAAATCTATGCACATCTGCCATTTTCCATTTTTCTTTTTTACCATGACCACATTAGCGACCCACTGAGGGTATTTTGATTCTCGAATAGAACCATTAGTGAGGAGCTTCTCCACTTCGTCACTTACGACCTCGTTGATTGTGGCGTTGAATTTCCTTTTTATTTGTCGTACTAGCAAATAAAGTGGGTCGATGTTCAACTTGTGTGTGGTCACGTCTTTCGAGATGCCTAGCATATCTACATGGGAGAAAGCAAACAGATCGGTGTTGTCAATTAAAAACTTGTGAAATTTACCTGGTTCTGAGAGTTTATGCCCGATGTAAGCCTTTTTGCTGTTGTCGTTGTTATTTAGTTGGACGAGATCGAGATCTTCTACTATTGATTCGGCTGCTTCCACGATGTCAGGGTCCTTGATGACGTCTATTTGTAGGTCGAGTTTAGTCCACGACTTCGGTAATCGCTATGCCTCTACGTCTGCTCCCTTTATCTGTTGGGTGTACATGCAATCCTGGGTGATGTAATAACATTCTTGGGCGGTGCGTTGTTCGCCCCTGATACTGAATATTCCCCATGCAGTAGGGAACTTGATTACCTGGTAGAGGCTAGACGGGATAACCCTTATGACATGTATCCAGGGCCTCCTTATAATGGAATTGTAAGTTGTGTCTTGGTTCATGACATGTAATGTTGTTTCCAAGGTGACGCCCCCAACCAAAACAGGTAGCGTTATCTCCCCGGAGGTTTGCTCAACTGCATTGTTAAAACCTATTAGTGTTATGCAACGCGATATTATCTTGTCTTCAAGTCTCATTTGTGCAAGGACTCGAGGGTGGATAATACACATGCCACTTCTGTCATCTATCATTATTCTTCTTACACCAGTGTCTAAAATACGTAAAGTAATAACAAGAGCATCGAAATAAGGGAAAGTCAAACCGTCAATATCTGACTTATCGAAGATGATAGTGTCTCCGAAATCGTCGTACCATTCGTGGGTGATCGACCGTTTCAATATATGTATGGTGGTGAACTTCACATGGTTGATCGTTGCTTAGTTGCCTCCACCGATGATCATTTGGATAGTGCGAGCTG
Organism: Nicotiana tabacum; assembly: GCF_000715075.1. Lineage (NCBI taxonomy): Eukaryota > Viridiplantae > Streptophyta > Magnoliopsida > Solanales > Solanaceae > Nicotiana > Nicotiana tabacum. Next base: position 160,110,321 of record NC_134082.1, read on the forward strand.
GAGAGGGCGGCTTTGGAGGTCCTTAGGGTAATTCACGTCCGCGGGCAAAGTTGGCTCGTCCTCGATCGCTCTTCAGCTCTTTCAAGTTCCATTGGTTTAACATTCTCACTACCTCTTGTTGCAGACCTATGCAATCCTCGGTTTTGTGACCTCGTTCCTGGTGAAATTCACAAAGGGCATTCAACTTTCGAGTATTTGGGTCGGACTTCATCTTTTGCGGCGATTTCACCTTCGTATCGAGCTTCTCTAGTACGTACACTATTTCTGAAGGGGAAACGCAAATATTGTGAGCGGATAAGAGTGGAGGCATACCTTTTTTGTTTCGCTGAGTCCTTGTGTGCGGCCTGGGCGACCCTTCCATATATCGAGGAGATGGTAGCATGGCTGTCCTGACGTAGGGTTAACGTCTTTCTCGGCTGAGAGGGGGCCCGACTGATCTCTTCGACCGTCATCACAATGATCCCTTCTCGATTTTGCTTGAACCGATGTCAGTTGTTGGATTGGACTGTTTAGGTCATCATCGTTGGCTCTCAACTCGGCGCAATAGGCATTGTGGATTTATTCCAAGGTGGTGGGAGGGTATTTTATGAGCCTGCTTAACAGTTTTCTGGTTGCTCTCGACCCATTCCTGCTCAGCCCGTTCTGGAAGGCCGCTACTGCCATCCCTTCTGATACATTCAGTAGGCTCATTCTTACCCTATTAAATCGGGTGAGGAAATCCCTGAGTCCCTTGCCAGGGGATTTCCTAACGACGAATATGTAATTCACCCTGGCTTCCGCATTCTTAGCCCCTACATGGGTGGTGACAAACTTGTCGGCCATTTTCTTGAACATTTCTATTGACAGCGCCGACAGTTGTGAATACCAGGTTAGGTCTCCTCTTGTTAGGGTATCACCAAACTTTTTCAGTAGCATCGATGGTGCTTGCTCTTTCGCAAGATCGTTGCCCTTCACCACTGTAGCGTAGTGGACGATATAATCTTCTAGATTTGTAGTACCATCGCATATCTTCAGGGACGATGGCATTTTGAAGGTTTTGGGAATACGTACGGGGCCGCTTCTTCGCTGTATGGTTGCTCGATGAATCGGCCAACGTCTCATTTTGGTAGTAACTTTGGGGCACCTGGTATCTTGTCGACCTTTTCTTGGTATTCTCTCATCTGGTCGCGGAGCACTTTGTTTTCGTTTTCCAATTCTTCCATTTTCTTTAGTAAGGCTGCGAGCGCATCGTTACCTGCATCCACAGTGGGGTAAGTGTTACCTGTTTGAGGAAGGGGCTGCTCATCAATAGTTGTTATGGTATTTGCTTACGTGGTGTTGTCGTTTTCCCTTTGGGCAGGTCAGTCGAGTATATTGTTTAGAGTGCTTATTAGCCACTCTTCTAATAGTTTTTTCAGTGCTGGTGGTGCTTCCTCAGCTGTGAATGTGAAGGCTCCCTTTTCGCGTGAAATCGTCACGCTTTCATGAGGGGGAGGTGAAATACTTTACCTGGGAGTACCGTTTGGTGTCACATTCTCGTTGTCTCCCCTGCCACCTTCGTTGATGATGTTCTGAATGTTCGTAGTGACGGCTGCTATCGCTTTTAGTCTTGCATCTCCTTTTCCTACCATGGTTAGTTTGTGCAAAACGTGGAAGAAATGTGCTTTTTTTTGTGATCTAAAAAGAACTATAGTTTCAACTAAAAACTTCACACAGACGGACCCAAATTGTTTGAGCAAATAAATGCTAAATCAGTTAATCACAAATTGATAGGGTGAATCCTAGTTGAGCTTAATAAATTTCAAACTAAATAGAACGAGATTCTTGTGTAGTGGGATGAATGTAAAAGCATTAATTAGTGCATTTAGTATATTGTGATAGACGAAAAATGCAATATCATAAATGTGCAATGATTGCAAGAAACGACAATGGTTATAGTGTAAAGGAACTATCACCCAATGATTGTGTGATTGGGTGTCTCTTCCTTCTGATGACATGAAAATGTATACCGTTGATATGAATGTGGAATCTCTGAGGTTTATGTATAAAGATCGAATAGCATACGCTTGAATAAAATGAATAAGACAATTCCTTAGTATCTCTCTCTCTTGACTTTACAATGTGTATTTTAGTTCTCAAAAGGCAGATCCCCCAATCGTTCTTTATCTCCTTTTATTTATAAGAGACATTCCCCAAAAATCCCTAAAAAGTACAATACAGAGAATATCAAAAGGAATATTCTTCCTGTCTCTCTCTAAGTTCAAGTTACCGTTATTATTTCATCTTAGCTGCCCGCTTTTGATCGTCGGCCTTTATCACAACGACCGTCGGTCGCTGTGTCGTGGTCAACCCTGTCCTATGTCTTGCTTGTCCGTTACCGTGGTTGCCAAATTTGGACCTATACACTCACCAAACCTAAAGCCACATTGTTAATGTTGTTTACTTGGAATTTGACAGATTAATGAGTTTGGAATGCTTATAAATGAACTAATTAATATTGGGTATCCGTGCTGAGTTTTTACGTACCCTTATCAAATATGAGTAGGTACCGAATATCTGTGCTGATGTTTCAAGTATTCGTGTTGAGCACAGATAGGTACCGAATACACATGGTAAAGCAATGAGGTTTCGAAAACTTGTGTAGAGGTTCCAAGTACCTCTGCTGATATCGAGTACTCGTACATTCACGAATATGACTGAATACGACATGTAAACCTCAGTTGAGATCCTATATTAAATTGGACTTGTAAACCCTATTTACTGAATACGACCTTAAAATTAGAATTTATTGAATGTGACTTGTGAATCACATTTAGTAATTGATAAAATGGGACTTACAAATCGTGTTTAATGAATACGAAGCGTATGCAATATCAACTGTTGAATGCGACTTATGAATCGCCAAATTGGATCTTGATTATGACTTGTAAATTACAATTAGTGTATGGGTCAAAATCTGACTAAGGAAATTCAACACTAAAAGGTGATTATCTAGAGTTATTCATAATTATCATGAGCAATTTGGCCGAGGACGACCAGTGATCGACAGAACACGTCGCTGAGTAGTCAGTCACGGCCGAGATCGAGTATCAAGAAGTAGTAGTAGCGGCTAGTTATGTATTGGGATCCTAGAGGGAATGTTCCATTGAATATTCTCTGTATTTGTACTTTTAGGGTTCTTTGGGGGATGTCCCATATAAAAAGGAATGAGAGATAAGACAAAGGGCATGTAATATTCTAGGTGATAAGAACTCTTTTAAAAAGCAATCTCTCTAGAGAAATACAAAGAACATATTTCTAAATAGATTCATCCTTTTGGATTATTCCATGTCATTTCCACCAGATCCTCAAAAGTCTTCAATATTCTTATAGTTACTTGTCACTCATCATTGTCAGAGGAAGGAATCATCCACCTTATTCAATATTGGGTGAATCTTCCTCTTTATTTATATTGAGTTTCATTTATTGCTATTTAATATTTAACACTTCTAGCACGTTATTGCATCCGTAGCATTCAATACATAGTGCATTAAATCTGCCTCATCCATTTCTATATCTCCCACATCGCTTATCTTAGACCTAAAGTTATTATATTTAACTAGAATTAACCCCTTGAATATCGATTAATTAGTTTAGCCAAAGATAATCATTTTTTGGTCAAACAATTTGGTGCCGTCTGTGTGGATTTTCTAGTTAAACTTTAGTCTTTTCTAGATCTATAATCAACCAAAAAAATGCAAAACCCTACACTTTCTTGTACACATAGATCTAACATGGCAGGTAATGGAGAAGAAAGAAGGAAGGCAGTAGCCGACCTCACCGCCAAGCTCCTTAACACCATCAACGAGGTCTCCAAAATGGAGGGTGAGGATATGACACCAAATACCTCTCCCAGGAGGAACGGATCACCCCCTCCCCATGGTAGCATAACAACATCCCATAGTAAAGGAGCCTCCATGTCCACAACGGAAGAAGTGCCACTGGCGGTGAAAAAATTACTTGAGGCTTGGCTAATGAATGCACTGACCGACATCCTTGACAAACCCACTCAAAAGACAATCGAAAAGGGCACAAGAACTTGCGTTGCACCAACAGCAGTCGAATAGCATGGCCCCCTCCGCTCGCAGTAGGTATCACTCACAATGTTAATGATACATGTACCGATGCCCTCGTAGCCATCATGAAAAAAATGGAAGATATGGAAAACAAAAACAAAACGCTCCGAGATCAAATGAAAGAGCACGAATAAAGGGTAGAAAAAATAGCGGGCGCCCCAAAACTCTTCCTAAAAAGAGACGTTAGCCGGTTCATCGAGTAACCGTACAATGATGAAGCCGCACCGTATACCATACCTAAAACCTTCAAAATGACTCCGTACCTAACAATATACAATGACACGATAGACTCTGAGGATCATGTGACTCACTCTGTCACTGCAGTAAAAGGCAACGACCTTGCCAAGGAGAAAGTACCCTCCATCTTATTGAAAAAGTTTGGCGAAACCCTTACTGGGGGCGTGTTAACTTGGTATTCACAACTATCTGTATGCTCAATTGAAACATTCGAGGAAATGGATGACAAGTTTGTAACGGCTCATGCCAGAGCCAAGAAGGAGGAGGTAAGAGTAAATGATATATTCGCCATCAAACAATCACCCGGAGAGGGGTTGAGGAACTTCCTTGTTCGATTTAACTGCATAAGGATAACCTTACAAAATGTATCGGAAGGAATGGTTGTGGTAGCCTTCCAGAACGGGCTGAACATAAGCCGTTCAAGGGCGAGCAGAAAGCTACTAAGTCGGCTTATGAAATATCCTCAACCATTTGGGACGAAATATACAATGCCTATTGCGTCGAAGTTCGAGCTGACAAAGACAATCTAAATGGACATACCCAACGGATGACCTCAGTACAAGCCGAGTCTTGAAAGTATTGAATAAACGACAACAGAAGAGATCTAGCAAGCCCCTGACCCAACCGAGAAAGACATCAACCTTACATCAGAGGCGCCCTCATGGCGCCTTCTCGTCACGACGAAGGCCCATCTAGGGACTCACCGAAATGAGAGAGGTATGCCTCCCTTACTATCTGCTCACAATTTCTATGTTTCTCCCTCAGAAATAGTCTACGCACTGGAGAAGCTCGGCCCAAAAGTGAAGTGGCCGCGGAAGATGGGGTCTGATCCGAGCACCAGAAAGTCAAACACCCTCTGCGAATTCCATTAGGAATGGGTTCACAAAACCGAGGATTGTATCGCCCTGAGGCAAGAGGTCGTGAACATGCTTCACCAATCCCACTTGAAAGAGCTGATGAGAGACCGAGGAATAGCGAACTTTGCTCGAGGAAGTGAACAATACCATGTCCCACCAAAACCACCTTCTCCAACTCGAACCATTCAAATGATCATCGGAGGGGGTGATGACGCTTCGATTAATAGCGTGAAGTTCTCCACCACCCACAAACTCAATTGATCGATCACTCACGAACAATACGATGAACTCGAAGAAAGTATCATCTTCGATAAGTGTGATACCAAGGATTTGGTTTTTCCTCACTATAATGCTCTTGTTATCACTTTATGCATATTAGATACAGATGTGAGACGAATTATGGTAGACAGGGAGCGACACATGCATTATCCACCCTCGAGTACTTTCACATATGAGACTCGAGGATAAGATAGTGCCACACTGCATCACACTAACCAGTTTTAACAATGCAATTGAGCGAACCTCCGTAGAAATCACACTCTCCATCCTGGAAGGTAGCGTCACCCTGGAAACCACATTCCACATTATGGACCAGGACACAATGTACAACATATAATAAGTCAGCCTTGGATACACGCCATATAGGCCATTCATTCCAGATTGTACCAAATCACCAAATTTTCCACCCCATGGGGAGTACACAACATTCGAGGAAAACAACGCACTTCCCAAGAATGTTATCGCATCGCCTAGGATTGCACATACACCGAATAGACGAAGGATAAAGCTAACGAAACATAACATTCAACGGGGTTGAGGTCGAGCAGTGATGAGAAGAAGGACGTGGTCAAAGATCCAAAAATCGTAGAAGCCACAGGATCAACTGTAGAAGATATCGACCCCGTCTAACTTGATGATAATGACCACAACAGGAAAGATTACATCGACCACAAGCTTCAAGAACTAGGTAAATCCCGTCAATTCTTAAACAGTAATGTAGACTTGTTTGCTTTTTCCCATGCAGACATGCCAAGTATCCCAAAGGAGATAGAGACACACAAGCTGAACATCGACCCATTCTACCCTCCGATTAGAAAAATTAGGCGGATGTTTAATTCAGTCATAAATGTGCAGTCTACAAAGAGGTTGAAAAGTTGTTGGAAAACGGCTCCATCAGAGAGTCAAAATACCCCCAATGGGTTGACAATGTGGTCATGTTGAAAAAGAAGAAAGGAAAATGGCGGATGTGCGTGGACTTCACAGATCTAAACAAAGCCTACCAAAAGATTCATTTTCACTTCCTCACATCGACCAACTCATTGATGCAACGGTCGGGCATGAGTTGCTAAGCTTCTTAGATGCATACTCGGGATATAACTATATCCTCATGGTGGAGGAAGATTTGGAGAAGACCACCTTCATCACCCACTAAGGAAATATTGCTACAGGGTAATGCCTTTCGGACTAAAAAATATGGGGGCGACGTATCAAAAGTTGGTGACAAAGATGTTCAAAGATAAACTCGGCAAAACTATGAAAGTCTATATAGACGATATATTGGTCAAGTCCAAAAGGAAAGAGGATCACATCGGCCACCTAAAAGAAGATTTTGACATACTCAGGCAATACAAAATAAAATTGAATCCTGAGAAATGCGCATTCGGCATGAACTCGGGGAAATACTTGGGTTTCTTAGTGTCACAATGAGGTATCGAGGTCAACCCCGACCAAATCAAAGTTATATAAAGGATACTAGATAACTTAAGCAACAAAAAGCAGGTTCAATAGTTGACCGGCCGTACAACCGCCATGTCGAGATTCATCTCGCGGTACTCCGATAGGTGCCATAAGTGCTTTAGCGTACTAAAAAAAGACAACGGCCTCCAATGGACCGCCAAATGCGTCGACGCCCTGAAAGAACTAAAGGTCTACCTATCGTCGCCCCAACTACTCTCCAAAGCTGAACCTGGAGAGCGCATTCTCGTCCATCTGGCAGTATCAAAAGTGGCGGTGAGTGCATTCCTGGTCCAAGAAAATAAAGGTACGCAATCTCCCATCTATTACATTAGAAAAACTTTAGTCGACATCAAAAAGAGGTACCCCCACCTCGAAAAATTGGCTCTGGTCTTGGTCATAGCTTCACAGAAGCTTAGACCTTACTTTAAATGCCACCCCATCTCGGTAGTCATGACTTTCCCCTTAAGAAGTATTTTGCATAAGCCCAAACTGTCTTTAGCAGACTGGCCAAATGGAACATAGAGTTAAGCGAACATGATATCACATATCAATCGCGAGCCACGATAAAGTTATAGTACTAGCCGACTTCAGCGCAAAAATAATGTCTGAAGTCCAAATAAAAGTTGCCAACACCTCTCATCTAATACAAGATATATGGATTTTGTACTCCTATGGCGCCTCTAATGCATCAAGGTCCGGATTGGGACTCGTTCCCAAGGTCCCGATGGGAAAAGTAATTTGCCAGTCCATTAGATATCCGGACATGACTAACAATGAGGCCGGGTACGAGGCCGTGATTGTATGATTAAGACTAGCATTCATGTACGAAGCAAGATGGTTCATCTTACACTATGACTCTCAACTCGTGGCCAACCAAGTCACATGGACTTTCCAAATCAAAGAGCAAAGGTTATAGAAGTATCAAGACGAGATCTGCAGGCTGCTACCTAAATTCGACGAGTACCAGCTCGACCAGAACCATCGAGCACAAAATATCAAAGCAGATGGCCTTGCCAAACTAGCGCAGCCACCGAAAGCATAACCAGAGAAGGAAACATGGTCACTCTCCTCTACTCATCGATCGATCAAATCTAGGTAAGAACTATAAGCATAACTTGGGACTGGTGCAATCATATTGTTGCATACTTGATGGACGACATGCTCCATGATGATAAAAAAAGAAGCCAAGAAGCTTCAAATGCAAGCGGACAGGTACAACATCATTGACAACAACCTTCATGAAAGGACGTATGGCGGCCCCCTAGAAAAATGCTAGGGCTCGGACCAGACACGACGTGTTCTAGAAAAAGTCCATGAAGGTTACTATGGAGCACATTTAGGCAATCGGGCTCTGGTTAGATGTCTCATATGAGCAGGCTATTACTGGCCCACCATGAAAAAAGGGCATTGACTTCATTAGAAATTGCAAGCAATGCCAAAAATATGCCCCTATGATCCACCAAGCGGGCAAGCACTTCCACTCAATCACCTCGCCATGGCCTTTCATCAAATGGGGGATGGACATCATCGGCCCCTTCCAACAAGGTGAGGTTACATACAATTTTTTTTTTGGTTTTAACTGACTACTTCTCTAAGTAGGTAGAAGTAGGAGCATTCACCCAGATACGCGAGCAAGAAGTGATCGCCTTCATATGGAAGAATATTGTATGCCGCTTTGGCCTCCCCAAAGAAATCAGTTCACACAAGGAGAATGCTAACTAAATCAAACAATCAGTGATGGATGCTCTCATTTGGAATATAAGGTCAGTCAACACACAGCAGGCCTTTGAAAGATTGACAAAAATGCACAGGAAAAATCACTATGAATTTGTAGGATTAATGGAGCCAAAGCAACAAGCAAAAAAACTGGAAAGGTACAGAAACAAGATAGGACTTGCACAAGCAATTTCAAATGTTTCCAACAAGATCTGGGCTTTCATAGATGAGGTATTTGAGGTAGCTGTTATGTACAATATGGTACAACAATTAACACTACGATTGTTTCATACTGAAAAGCATGTGGAGTTTGTCCTAATATTGATATATGCTAAATGTGATGCAATTGAGAGGATAGAATTATGGGATTCATTATATGCAATGGCAAGGGATATGGATGCACCATGGCTTGTAGGAGGAGATTTCAATGTAATATGGGACGAAGAAGAGAAGTTTGGTGGGTTACTTGTGTCTTTGAATGAAATTGATGATTTTCGACACTGCGTCAACACGTGCAATCTCTTCGACCTTGGATTTAAAGGTAGCATATTTACATGGTTGGATGGGAGAGCAGAGGAAGACTGTATATTCAAAAGGCTAGACAGATGCTTGGCCAATGTTCAGTTCCAACAAACATTTTCAGGAATAGAGGTGCAACATTTGTCAAAGACTGGTTCCGATCATAGTCCAATGTATCTGAAGTGTGATATTGAGACTCCACCAATAAAAAAGCCTTTTAAGTTCTTGAATTTTTGGGTGGAACATGCGACTTTTAAAGATGTGGTGAAAGAGAATTGGACAGCTGATTTCAGTGCAAATCCTTATATTCTTTTTAATCACAAGTTAAAAAAATTAAAGAAGGCCCTTTCATTGTGGAGCAAGGCTACATCTGGAGATATTTTCCAAAAGATAGCAAGCATGGAGGAGGTAGTGATGGTTCATGAAGCAGAATTTGAAGCAAATCCTATAGGGATGAACAGGGAAAGGCTACAAAAGGTTCAGGCAGAATTGATCAAATGTCTTGCACTAGAGGAGAAATATTGGCAACAAAAGGCAGGCATGACTTGGTTCAAGGAAGGGTATAGGAATACTAAGTTCTTCCACGCACAAGTGAGAGGTAGGAGGAAGAGACTTCAGCTTAATAGAATTCAAAATAGTGGAGGAGCCTGGATTGAAGAAGGACAAGAAATTGCAGAAGAGGCTATCAAATTCTACGAGGAACAGTTCATAGAAGCATCTACTCCTTCATCATTTGATATCATAGAGCATGTTCCTAATCTGGTTAACACTGAGCAGAATGCAGAATTGATTAAGCAGCCAATAAAAGAGGAGGTTAAAGTGCAGTACTCGGACTTAATGGTGATAGTGCTGGGGGCCAGATGGTATGATAGGCAAATTCTATCATTCTTGTTGGGACATAATAAGGGATGACCTGTACGACATGGTGAGGGCCTTTTTCAATGGTCATGAGCTACCCAAGTGTGTAACACACACCAACCTAGTTCTGCTACCAAAGAAAAAAGAAGTTACCACTTTTTCTGATTTAAGACCAATAAGCCTCAGTAATTTTTCAAATAAGGTTATATCGAGGGTGGTACATGAAAGGCTAGTGAAATTTCTCCCAATTCTGATATCGGAGGAACAGTCAGGTTTTGTTAAGGGCATGAATATTGTAGTAAACATCCTTCTAACTCAGGAGATAGTGACTGACATTAGGCTTAGAACTAAGGCTGGACCTAATGTCATCCTGAAGCTATATATGACCAAAGTTTATGATAGATTATCTTGGCTATTCCTAACCAAGGTACTGAGAAAGATGGGATTCACAGAAAGGTTGATAGGGATTGTCTTTGGATTAGTTTCAAACAATTGGTATTCTATTCTAATCAATGGTCAAGCTCATGGGTTCTTTAAGTCATCAAGGGGAGTAAAACAAGGTAATCCTGTATCTCCAACTTTGTTTATCTTGGCAGCAGAAGCATTATCTAGGGGTCTCAATGCACTACATACTAACCTGTTTTTTTGTGGATTTGGGATGCCAAAGTGGTGTCTAAAGATCAATTATTTGGCGTATGCATATGACATGATTATTTTCTCATCCTCAGATGAAACATCTCTGATGTTGATTATGCCAGTGTTGAATGCATATGAAGCTGCATCTGGGCAGCTTGTGAACAAAACCAAATTAGTTGTGTACCTACATCATTTAACAGACATGGAAGTGGTCAGCAAGGTGGAAAGGATCACAAACATTCATATGAATGATTTTCCTATCATATATCTAGGTTGTCCTATATTTTATGCAAGGAGAAAGCTAGAATACTATCAGCCCCTAATTACTAAGGTAATGGACAAACTGCAATCATGGCAGGGTAAGTTATTATCAGTAGGGGCAGGATAGTTCTCATATCCCATGTACTGCAAAGCATGCCTATGCATCTATTATCAGTTGTAAACCCTCCAAATTATGTGATAAATAGGTTGCACAAATTGTTTGCTTAGTTTTTCTGGAGCAGCTCTGTAGGAGGAACTAGTAGGAATTGTGCTTCATGGAATACCTTATGCATGCCAGTTGAGGAAGGATGAATAGGTTTCAGGTCACTGCATGATGTAGCAAAGGCATTATTCAGCAAGTTGTGGTGGAATTTTAGAACAAAACCAAGCCTATGGAGCTCTTTCGTATGTCAAAAATACTGTAAAAAATTGAATTCTGTAATTTTTCCATGGAAAAAGGGGTCTCACATTTGGAGAAAAATGTTGGAATGCAGAGATCTTATTGAACATCAAATCTTTTGGCAAACAAAAATGGGATCCTCACTATTTTGGTATGAAAACTGGACAGGTCTTGGGGCACTATATTTTTTAGTTCCTCAGGACTTTGGCATTGATGAAAATGTACATAATGTACATGATGTTACCTTAGATGGTGAGTGGGATGTGGACAGGCTATTTGAAATGCTTCCTGAAGACTTAACAGTACACATTCTGGAGAAAATCAAACCACCTTCACCTCAGCAGGTTCTTGACATGCCTTGTTGGATGCTGGAAACAAGAGGATATTTCAGTGTTAAGTCAGCATGGGATTATACGAGAAGAAGAGACAAATCAAGAACAACTTATAGGATGATTTGGGTAAAGGGACTGCCTTTTAAAATAGCATTTTTCATGTGGAAAGTGTGGAAAGCAAAGCTACCTTTAGATGATTTCTGAAAAGGGTAGGCTACTGCATGCCATCAAAATGTTGGTGTTGTGTACAGTCTGATGAGGAATCTCTTCAGCACTTGTTTTTTAGATCAGAAACTGCAAGGACAACTTGGAAGTATTTTCTATCGAGGGCAGGAATAGCTGTGGAGGGACTTACTTTGCACCAAGCAATCATAAAATGTTGCACTACAAATGTGTGCTTAAGGCTCAAACCAGTAATGCAAGCACTCCCCTCGTGTGTAGTCTGGGAACTCTGGAAAAGAAGAAATTGTATGAAGTATAGTGACGTTGTGATAACTAGCAAGGTGATTTATCAAGTTTCATCAAGTCTACAGGCATTGGTAAAAGTGAGAAAGCCTGGGATGGAAATGGTACCTCACAAACGACAAGATCTATTAGTTATGATGGAAAATTTCACTCCTAAACTTAAGGTTACCAAAGTCATGTGGGAACTTCCAAGTGCAAGATGGCTAAAAGTTAATACGGATGGTGCATCGAGGGGAAATCCAGGCAAGAGCTCAATAGGTTTTTGTATAAGAAATGAAAATGGTGACATAGTCAAGTCAGTAGGGAAGCAGATTAAGGAGACAACAAACACAGTAGCTGAAGCGAAGGACATGGTAGAAGTACTAAGGTTCTGCAGATTTCAACAATACTCTCATGTATGGCTTCAAACTAACTCAATGTTATTAAAAACGATAATGGATGGGATCTGGAAACCACCATGGATCATATCTGAGCAGGTAGAGGAAATGATGCAACTAATGAATAGGGGCAGTTACCCAGTTACTCATATTCATAGGGAGGGGAACAAGCTGGCAGATCACTTGGCTAATTATGCTTGAGATCATAGAGAAATAGAATGCCAACAATTCTGGAATCTAGATGCACATGGAAGGAGGTTAGTTAATGAAGATAAGATGCAATGTCCAAGGCTAAGGGTGAAGGTGGATATGAGATAAGAATCAAAGAGAAAAGGAAGAGCAGGAGGTGCCACTACATTTGCTTATGGCACTCAATGCAACAACTTTTCGAGATAACCTTTGCTAAAGAACAAAAATACATCAATAATCGAGCAAAACAACAAAGACTAATGGCATTGGAAACCCAACCAGCATGGGGTGATCGCATGCTTTCAATTCCTTGGATATATAACCAGCATGGTGCAGAAGTGCTTAATTTCGAGGAGAATATGTCATTTAAACAAAAGCAAACGCAGCTTTTAATAGCTTGGACAATTGCCGAGATTCACTACTTTACATGCATTTGTACAGAAGCAGGAAATGCAATTTTAAAGGGGCAAAACACACGCATGGTTCAGTTCGAGACATGATCTAGGAATATAAAAATGATTGATCATCATTTCGAGCACAACAAGAACCAAAACGCATTGGAAACACAACTAGCATGTGCAGAAAGAATGTCTTCGAGAAAAGGTGGCAACAAAGGCCAATGCAGTTTTTTGATTTTTATATTAAAGCATGCTTCGTCCAACAGCTAGTTTGCACGCTTGTTTATGGATTTTTTAATGGAAGCATGATTCTACATGGGATTTCGTCAATCAAGGTAGGCATAGAGGCACAACAACAGTAAAAAACATACAAAAGCTTGGCAATGTCACGCATAAAAAGAGAGCTACTGGAAAAGATGTCTTGACAAAGAGTCAATGGTAACGCTGGATCGAGGTGATGCTTACACCATCACATGAGTTTGCAAGCTTGGAATCTGCAAATTGTTGATGATCAAGAAGGAAGCATGCTACATGTGGAGTTGGCGGGATTTCGAGGAGTCAAATGAGCATTAAATAAATTCCATACTAGTATTAATTTGCACGCCTATGATAAAATATGGGAAGGAGGATTGGAGTCCACTGGAAATCAGCTGAATGGTCTGGACAAACAAGGCCCTATTGGAATTTTAAAAAAGCTAACATTGGGTGGAGGAGTTGGTACAATTTTTAATACATGGATCATCTCCCAATGTTGGTATACACAAGCCTCAAAACATGATCCTTGGAGAAAGAATGGGCACATGCAAGAGGAAGGCATGTGCTTTGGGAAGCAAGCCTGAAGTCTTCAAAAGCTAACGTCTGCTACAGTGTCGTATGCTACAGTGCCGTATGCTACAGTACCAAACTACCAAATTGGTGGGTCGACGTGAAGTTTTTGAAAGGCGGCTATTCACGCAAATCAAATTTAACTCTAGAACTGGGACGCTTTGAACTGTAGATACAACGTCGACATGGACTCACTTGGGCTGTTTTGACAACTACAAAGTTTTAGTAGGCATAATGTGATATCAATTTGAGTATTATGCTCAATTTTGATAGTACGTTACATTAGAGTGCAAAGTCTATTTCCTTTCATTGAAGGAAGACAATGACAATTTTCTAATTGTTGTATTTGCCTAGGGCTAGTTTTTTATTAAAATAGAAAAGAAAATACAATAATTAGGAAATTGTCAAGAAATTAGTTGTGATAACAGACCCTAATTCACCGGGGAGAAGATCGTTGAGTTCTTCGAAAAATGGCATATCAAAAGAATACTCTCTAGTCCGCACCATCCCACATGCAATGGACAAGCAGAATCCTCCAACAAATCAATACTGAACATCATGAAGAAAAATATCGAGAAAGCCAAGGGGCTATGGCCGTAACTACTGCCAGAAGTGCTATGAGCATACTGTACAATGCCAAAAACAAGGACATGATAAACACACTACTCGTTAGTCTATGGGACTGATGCAGTAATACCAGTTGAGGTCGGAGAACCAAGCCTGAGATACTCCCAGGAGAGTGGGTCAAGAAACGACGAAAGTAGAAGGCAAGACCTTGACGAAGCTGAAGAACGAAGAGATATGGCTTACATAAGGATGATTGCCCGAAAATAACAAGAAGAACACTACTACAACAAAAAACAAAGTCAGACCACTCAAAGTTGGGGACTACGTACTCAAGGCCAAAACATAGGCAAGCAAGGACCCTCGAGAAGGCAAACTGGGAACAAATTGCAACGACCTTTACAAAATCACGGCGATAGCAAACAAATGTTCATTTCAGCTAGAAACGATAGAAGGAAAATCACTACCAAACAACTTGAAAATCGCCCACCTCAAGTACTTTAACTTTTAAGAAAAAATATTCTCCGAGCCGTACTCGTTTCCCCTCACCCGGGTTTTATCCCAATTGAGTTTTCTCGGGAATGTTTTAACAAGGCGACAAGTAGGACATTTCAAGTTAAAGTACGAGTAAGTGAAGGCACAGAATGATCAATTCACTGCTCAACCTCTCAAATACTTCTTCAGGTCGACCAATGAAGGGACTAAATAGATTGGGACTAGAATGCCAGCCTGAAAAATTAGACTGTGACTGGAATGCCAGCCTGGAAAACATGTAAATTTCTCCAAGTTATATAAGCAAAGCACATGTACATGAAGTTGCCCACATTCCCACTGAACCGAGGTCGAATTAATTAAAGTGATATTCGACCTCATCGAATGAACTCACATTCGACCTTGTTCGAATTAATTAAAGTGACATTCGACCTCGTTCGAATTAACTCACATTCGATCTTGTTCGAATTAACTCACATTCGACCTCGAACCTTGTTCGAATTAACTCACATTTGACCTTGTTCAAAATAACTCAAGTTCGACCTCGTTTGAATTAATTAAAGTGACATTTGACCTCGTTTGAATTAACTCACATTCGACCTTGTTCGAATTAATTAAAGTGATATTCAACCTCACTCAAATCAACTCACGTTTGACCTTGTTTGAAACTAACTAAGAGTAACATTAGACCTAGTTCAAAGTTAACTCACATTCGACCTCGCTCGAATTAACTCACGTTTGACCTCGTTCGAACTAACTAAGAGTAACATTCGATCTCGCTCGAATTTAACTCACATTCGACCTCATTCGAATTAATTAAGGCGATATTCAACTTCACTCGAATTAATAAAAATCACATTCGATCTAGCTCGGATTAAGTCACACTTGACCCTACTCGAGTTAGCATCTACCAACACGGCCATGACTAAGTTCAAAATTCTTCCAATCAAGGAAACCAAACGAGGAAAATATCCAAGAGAAAACAGAGGATTCAGAAACAAATAGCAAAAGTAGAATTCCAATTCTAAAAGATAAATCTTTACAAGGGCTGAATAGACACCCACAATAGTAAAACACAAACTACAAAAAAAAAAGAGCACTACTCAGCAGTACTTTCCCCACTGCCGTCCTCGCCGTCAAAGTATTCGTCCTCATACCAGGCATCTTGCTCAATCCCGTCCAAGTCCTCATCACCATCACCAGCCCCCAGGGTAATAGGATCATAACCACAGGCGATCCGAGCCACGCTCTCCTTAGCACGAGCATCCTCAAACTCAGCCTCATAAACTCTTCCTGCCATCATCAAATCCCAGAAGATATTATTGATACCCAATTTTTCCATATATATTTTTTAATATGAAAAATACTTTAAAAATATCATATGTGTGCATATATAAGTTTGTACAAATGCTTTATTATTTTTTCTTAATTTTTAAAGATTTTTTTAAACCAATTTATTTCCCTATTTTTATTCATAAAAAATCCAATAATAATTCCCAAAATTAGCATTTTGATGATTAATTTATGGTATTCTCATAGTTATGCCAAAATATAGCTATGATAAGTTTTTCATAATTTTTCAAATTTATTTAGTATTTTTAAAGCCAAATTGCATATAATTACAATATTAGCGTCTTTTAAGATTTAATTGCGTTTAAATTAATAAAAAATTAAGTACAATATTTTTAAATTGATAATTATATGTCATAAATCATTTTAGTACTTTAAATTTATTTCCAGAAATAAATTTGCTATTTTTATAAAATAAATGGGGAAAATGGTTATTTAAAATCTAGCCAGATTTCATTTCAATTTCAGCCTAATTTAAGCCCCTATTTGAACCCAATTTACCTCGACCCAATTTCAAATTAAACCGACCCTTTACCCATTTAAACGACCCAACCCGGGTTTCCCACCTAACCACTTTAATCCTAGCTCTCATTACCCCTTTTCTTTTTTAACCCCAAACGACCCCCAAACCTATCTCATTTCTCACCTACCGCTGCTCTTGAATCCCCCTTCTCTATCAACTCTTTATGAAACTCTCATGAACCCTAGCCACCTCCCTCTCACCCCACCCTAATACCTTCCTAATCCATGGATCCTCGTGGTCATTTGAGACATGCATCAGCCTCCCATGGCTCTTGTGTGTTGGTGTCTGTGGTTTCATGGCTAGTCCTCGAAGGAATCTGGTCCAGTCCTTGCTTGACTTTTGTTCATGTCTTTTCTCCGGCTATCCATGACCTTTCTCTGGCCATTCATGCCCTTTTAAGGCAGATCCTTGACTTTCCTGGTTAGATCGGAAACTTTCAAGGTCTTTCTCACCTTTTCTGGGTTTTCCGAAACCCTAATCTTTAAGATATTTTGATTTTT
Source organism: Nicotiana tabacum (assembly GCF_000715075.1). Taxonomy (NCBI): domain Eukaryota; kingdom Viridiplantae; phylum Streptophyta; class Magnoliopsida; order Solanales; family Solanaceae; genus Nicotiana; species Nicotiana tabacum. The sequence goes on from NC_134082.1 coordinate 160,127,651, forward strand.
TCTTTCAGATCTACTTTAGATCTGTACTTGCTATGAATGCTTAAATGTTTTTCTCGAAATTTCTTCAACTTTCCTTTCAAAATGACTTTTCGTTAAGGTTGTCCTTTAAGCTTTTCAAAAGATCTCTTCTCCGATTTTTAACGTGTTTGTGATTTTGCTAAGTTTGCTCATGTTGTTCTTCTATCTGAGTTAGCATGTTGAAAACCCTAATTCTTTTTGGTCTCCTTCGAGCTTTGTAACTGTTTGTTTTGTATACTGGTTCGATTAAGTTCCTCGTTCTTGTTTGACTTATTTGTTTTACCATCTTTTAAACTAGATTATTGTTGAAAACCCTAGGTCTCTGGGTCTGAAATTGTTTGTTTGAATACTTGACTTGATTTAAGGCTCCTTGTTTTAGACTCTCTTTTTCTTTATGTGATTCATCTAATTCTGAGTTTTACTATCTTTTAAACTCGACCATTGTTGAAACCCTGATTTCTCAAAAGGTTTCGTCACTTGTTACTGTGAGACCTTTACTTGTTGTGACTCTCTTCTTCACTTTGGCTATATGTGTGAGCCCTGACTATCTACTGAATCCTATGCTTATTTCTCTTACTATTGTATGTTGTTTCTTTTACCAATGTGCTTGGCCTCGCATGTATGATGTTTCTATTCACTCTATTTATATACTGAAGTACAGAAGCATGTTTCTTCCTTGTTTGACCTTGATTTTGTGACTAATTTCAAAAGCTTTTCTTATGTGAGCCTTGATTTCACTCGCCTGTTTAAAATTAATTGATTCCTTTCCCTTTACTGTGATGTTTTACCTTGCTGAATCCTTTCCAAAATAAGCATATTTTTGTACTCAGACTTGATTGCTCATTGCATGCTTTTGATATCCCTTATATGCAATAATCAAACTGATTTCTTTCCTTATTTGAACCTGTTACGACCCGTTAAACATTGATTCCTTAATTAAAGGGAATCACTTGTGTAATTGATTCTGACTGGTGATTGTTTCTATATTTGTGTTAAGACTTTACTTATTACCTTATTCCTCGTCTATTTTCAAAACTATAAATACCCACCTTCTTTTCTTTCAAAGACACGAACGAACACTTGAGGTCAGAACACACACTTCACACAAAACTCTCTCTCTTCTCTGTTACTACTTGTGTTGCTGCTTTACCTAGCCGGCTGAAAGCCAAGGCTAGGCTGTGGGAAATTTGCTTACTTTCTTTCTGCATTTGCTTCTTTACTAGTATGTTCTAATTAATCTTCAGCATCAACAACAACATATTTCTTGCACTCTTGCTTGTTTCCTGCTTGTCTTTAATTGAGTTCCATTATTAAGCATGTTGTGATCTACCCCTTCCGCTTCTGAATTAACATTTTTCTAATGTTTTAACTCTGTCAGTCACCTATGATGACTTATGAATCCCAAACCCCCATATCCCCTATGTGTTTGTCTTCCTTGGTTGGTTTGAGGTCATGTCAGCATTAGACATTGTTATGCATGACCCAAACCTGACCCTCCCTGGATCATATGCTTCGTATCCTCTCTATGTGTTGTGTCCTTTGGCTGGTTTATGGGCATGCCGACATCACTTATTGCTGTGCATGTCCGGATTTGACCCCTCTTATGGTCATTTGCTACTTGCAATGTATTCCTAAACCTCTGCCCCCTTTGAGAAATTACTGATGCCATATAATTTTAGCTATACTATTACTTTTTTCCAAACTACCCGTACCCCTTGCTATTCTCAACCCAGTTTTAAACAAATCTCTACTTCTGCACTTCCACTATAATCTTACACTTAGGTTCTGCTCCTCTTATGTGAGCCTTGCCTTGGGACCCATGAGCTTCCTATGAATTTGGACACATAAGGGCTGGCCCTTCCACACTGCACTCACCTCTATCTGGTTATGCAAACTTGGGTGTGAGCACTACCCGGGGTCTCCTTGAGACCCTTAAGGAGCTTTGACACACTCAAGTTTGAGAAAGGCTTTGAAACAATGGCATTTGAGGTGGTTTATTCCATAACTCAGAGATGAAGTCAAGAATTAGGCTTCCTTTGGTTGTAACTTCTTCTTTACACTTTTTCTGATCCATTATTTGGTCTGTAATAAGTTGTAATAAACATTGGGTTTGGCTAGTGAAAAGGGATGGGTAATTATGCATGTTTAGCTGTAGAAGGGTAGAAGACATGCCTATAGGACTTGTTTAAATTTTTGCATGTTTATTACCACTCTTACATGCCCTGCCTAAAGGACTTGTTTTCTGCATGTTTAACTCTGCATTTAGAGAACCTATCTATAGGATTTGTTAAATTCTACACGTCTAATTCAACATGTAGATAACATACCCATAGGACTTGTTTCAAAATTCTGCATGTTATGGCTACGCTTAGACACCATGTTCTTAGGATCTAAATGGATAAAATCAGACATTATGTCCATAAGGTTAAGAATCAGTCCCCTTTTTGTAGAAATCATGCCTATAGGAAGTAAATCCTGCCTGTTTCATTTTTTCGATCAAGCTAGATATCATGTCTATAGGAATTAAAATGAACAATACTAGATATCCTGCCTATAGGATCAGAAACCAATTTAAAATTAGTTTAACCGTGAATCGGTTTTAAACAACCTTACTCTTTACTTTAATGCGGTTAGAAAGCATACTTATAAGATCCAAGTCATTCGTTTAAAACTGTTATTGCTTTACGATGTTCTAGATCAATAGTAGATACTATGTTTATAGGATCTCACCCAAAACCTTAGGCAAGCCTTAGGTGATAATAAATAAAATCAGAACTCGTTTTTGTTCGACAGTTACTGCTACAACCAGCAGGCAGGCCTGATCGGACTTCTTATCTGATTTATGTAATAAACTAGTCTGCCTCAATGATTAAAATTCTCCTTGCCTTAGTATTTTAAATTCAGACCTTAACTGTGTTTAAGTCATGCTATTTATGTGCTTTGTTTGAAGAGGCATACATGAGCCTTTTGGTTGTTTACATGTTTTCCCTAATATGCATTCCTATGTGTTTTTGTATGTCGCCTTAGCTTTTTCACCTATTGAAACCCAAAAGCCAACCTAATATCCCTCCCCTTTTAGGAATAGTAGTCCTAAGTTCCTCCAGGACTGATAGAAATGGGACGGGTAATAGCATGCAATAGTGGTCGAGACCAATCCGCGCTTTAATACCTTAATGGGGTGGGGAGGGTAGATATGGACATGATGACCGGTGTGCTAATACCACATGTATCACCTCTTTTGAGGAGTGTCATACCGGGTATCACATTGATGTGATCCATATTATATTTAAACCTAGGACCCCCCTTCTTTTATATATCCTCAAGTATATGTAGAACTGTAACTCCTTTTCAAAATTCATCCTTTTCTTTCAAACTCTTATGTATTTAAATTTAAATCCCTTATTATTTGAGCCTATACTTGTCTATTTGCTAAATTGCACAAATTCACAAGAAACTGTCTAGCCAGGAACCACACTAGTGGATCTTTAGGGGTTCCTAACACCTTCCCCTTAGGATAATTTCAAGCTCTTACCCTATCTCTGGTTATCAAACGAACTTAGAAGTGAACCCTTATACGTGTCCTAATGCACCTTAAATCATTAGGTGACGACTCTTCAAATACAAAACCCAGTTCCCAAAAGGAATGAGTTGTCCTAAAATGTCATAAACCCGATCTCCCGATGCATAAGAGGGGAAAAGAGGGCCCGACAACATGGTGACTCTGCTAGGATATTTAGGATTTTACCATTTTAGACTGTTATTGTGAATTTATACCTCATTATGTGCAATTACTTGTTTAATTCCTTTAAGCATTTGATTTCCTTCTCAATTGCAAAGCTGACTTGTCTCCTTTGTTCCTTTCTTTTATTACTACTTTAAATTATGAAATTGCTTTCTTAACGTGAAAATACATGCCAACATGCTTTTAATTATTGCATAACCATGTTCAACATCATACTCCACTCGTGCCAAACAAATACCATAGTAACGTTTATAATAAGTGATTGTGCTCTTCCTATATTATCACCCCCTAAATTCAGAAAGGCATATTTGCGGTAAAATCAGTCGACGGTTCCGCCTTCCCCTTTGAGTTATCCACTCAAGGGTACCAGTCTATAAACCCATAGAAACCTTACTCTGTTCAAATTGTGCATGCGCCATGGTCAAACCTAGCCAGGTCAGTTATGTTGTCCACATAATGATCCTTTAAGATAGCCTTGTCCAAAGTTCGTCGGGTTTCCCTGAACCAAAACGAACATCACCATGTTCTATGAATTTATTTGGAGAACTAAATGATTTATGCTAATTGTTGATATTAAATATTCGAGTTTGGTGGGGGTAAGGGCCTAACCCTTTTGGTTTGCAGAAAATGAGGCATGAGGTCCTCAGTTTTGGTATGATTAGCACGCCCCCACTCTTGCTAGACTGGTGGAGAAGTCTCCTATCAAATGACCAAATCAACGAGTGGAAAGAGAGGGCCGCCAAAGTTAGCGAAAATTTGGAATATCTAGAGTACAGTCTGCTGGAATTGGAAAGGAAACTGAGGAAGAGAGTCACCGACTGCCAGAACGCCGAGGGAAACGAAGGGGAACACCTGGCAAAGGTATTTTTACTGGTGAACCTACGCAAACTGGAAGATTTGATCAACGAGAGTATTCAGTCTGGGGAAGGTCCTTCTGGGACCAAATAGATAGGAGTTTTTCTTTTTGCTCTATAAAATGTAATAAGACCAATGGTCATTAGTGATTTTCATTTCCTGTTCATTTAGTGTCAATTTGGGATTCGTCTATCTTTATCAGTAAAATGAGGTATTTAACATCCTAAGTTCTCCAAATCAACTTGTCGCTAGGCCCACCTCAGGCACAAAGAGGTTCCCAAATTAAGACACATTTTACATTCCGCACAATGTGTTTAAATATTGCAACACTTATTATAATCCTTACTAACTTGTTATCTTTTTGTTTTTCTATTCCCCTCCCCAAAAGTTAGTTCGTGCACTCTGGAAACATCATCATATTCCACGAGATCCAGGGGCCCTCCACCCACTCCTCCTCTTAGTCTTGTCAAAAACAAGAACAAAAAGAAGATGGAAGATTTGGACAACGTCAGAAAGGAGAATTCAACTGAACGGGTAGAGGCCACTCATGGTCATAGTACTCAGGTTCCTAAGGAAAATGCATCCCAACTTGAACAAAAACTGTTGAAATTACAAGAAGAGCTTGATCAGGTTCGGAACTTGACAAATCTGTCATTTTCCCTCACTACTCCAGATATCAATTTCCCAAACGCTCAGAACCCCACACCTCCGCAGAATATCCCAAAATCGCAAAAACATCTCTCTCCTCACCATCACTGCAACACCTGCCATCTCCCAAACAACACTCCACTACTCATCCTAAAACCCCAAAACTCCACAAATAACTACTTTCACACCTACCATAACACCCCCATCTACGTGGAGACCATGGCACACTCCACCCAACCTATCTCAAGCACACCCGAGTCTGATGATAAAGACTTACTCATTAGGAACCTGGCTGAGGAACTTAAGAAATTGACTAGCTGGATTCAAGGCGTTGAAGGAAACAAGGGAATTGAAGGGCTGAACTATGAAGATATTTGCATACAGCCCGATGCCGAACTGCCCGAGGGGTACAAACCTCCTAAGTTTGAGATGTTTGATGGTACAGAGGATCCAAGGGTCCATTTGAGAACGTACTATGACAAGCTGGTTGGAGTAGGGAAAGACGAGAAAATCCGCATGAAGCTGTTCATGAGGAGTTTGAAGGGAGATGCTTTGTCTTAGTACATTAGCCAAGATCCAAAGAAGTGGTCAAACTGGGTAGGCATGACATCCAACTTTATGGACATGTTCAGGTTTAACACAGAGAATGCGCTAGACGTGTTCTATATTCAGAATCTAAAGAAGAAGCCCACCGAAACATTTTGTGAGTATGCTACTCGCTGGAGGTCCGAAGCTGCTAAGGTTAGACCTGTCTTAGAAGAGGGACAGATGAACAAATTCTTTGTCCGGGCTTAGGACCCGCAGTATTATGAATGACTAATGATGATTGAGAGACATAAATTTTCCGACATTATCAAGATGGGTGAAAGGATTGAAGAGGGCATCAACAGCGGTATAGTTACAAACTTCGAGGCCTTGCAAGCTATAAATAAGCCCTTACAGTTTGGCGGTGTGTCCAAGAAAAGGGATGTGGGGGCCGTAATGGTTGCACAGAGAACCAAATATCCCATCAAATACCAAACTTATCCAACACCTCCACTCACATATCAACCAACTCGGAACTACCAAACACCATCACCCTCCTATCAAGCTTTACCACTCACTTGTTTTTTAACCCCCCACCCACCATTTCTGTCCCCCCCCCCCCCCCCCGGATTTAAAAAAAAAATCTTGGGCCTCACCCGTCACACAAAAAGTGAAGAGCGTAGGTCCAACATACAACCCAAGCCTTGGATTCCTTCTTTCGGGGTCAAAAGTTCAAATTTTCGATATTTCAAAAAACATAAATCGAGGTATTGATTTAGTTTATGTCGAAACTCATAGAGCATATGCATATTTGTTTTCTTGAATGTGTTTCCACGTTGATTTGTGTTATGTTTGCAATTAAATTTATGCTATTTTTACCTGGATTGAATTATTAATGTTTTAAAAAATAATTAAAACTTGATAAATAATTTTTATTGTTAATGAAATTATTCACAAATATCTTTTACTGTTTTATATGTAATTTCGTGAATGTAATGTTCATATGTTTGTTGTTTTTATTTAGTTTAGATTATTTATTTGTTTAAAGAATAGTGGTCTTTTAGCGTAGTAAAATATAGAGCTTTTTAGCGTAGTAAAATATAGAGCCTTTTAGCGTAGTAAAATATAGAGCCTTTTAGCGTAGAGTCTTTGTAGTTTAAGTATGTACTAACTACAAACTCTATCCAATTACACTTTACAAAATTAATTATTTAATTTATAAAATAAACTTACAAAACTAACAAATTAATGTATGTTTTCAAATTAAATATCGAGTGTGGAACTCATAGTTGTATACCCTGTCCAATTAAAAATTAATTATTTAATTTATAAAACTAACAAAATTTTAAAAATATTGAAATTGATACACATAATAATTAAGGATAGCTTGGTGCTACTGGGCCTCAAATATCGAGCCTGGAACCCATAGATAATTACTCTGTCCAATTAAAAATTAATTATTTAATTTATTAAAATAACAAAATTCTAAAAATTTTGAAATTGACACACATAATAATTAAGGATAGCTTGGTGCTACTGGGCCTCAAATATCGAGCCTGAAACCCATAGTTATATACTCTATCCAATTTAAAATTAATTATTTAATTTATTAAGCTAACAAAATTTTAAAAATTTTGAAATTGACACACATAATAATTAAGGATAGCTTGGTGCTACTGGGCCTCAAATATCGAGCCTGGAATCCATAGATAAACACACAATTAATATTGTTTAAATTACAGTAGACGACATGGACTTGCCGCATGTGCATCCTGGACCAGCCGCAGATCAGATATAAGTGTTACAGGGCGACCATAGGTCCGCCTATGTATGGGAGGGACATGTATTGGATCAGACTCTCCGCGCCAGGAGACCAGATGACCTGTGGGACTTTTTGAAGGGGAGAGCTTTCCATGCCCACGTAGTCCATCGCCTGCGTGCTACGGGCTTCCTTAGGATTTTTGAGATTAGGCGGATGCAGCTCGACTGGTCTCTCATCATGGCGTTGATAGAGCGGTGGCGACTAGAGATGCACACTTTTCACCTGTCCACTGGAGAGTCCACCATCACGCTTCAGGATGTTCAGGTTTTGTATGGGCTGCGTGTTGATGGACTGGACATTGCACTGCCCCAATATATAAGAGCTATGACGCGTCCCCAATATTTGAATTTGCTGGGGCAGTATACTGGTTTCAGACTACAGGGTGAGGCTGTAGTTAGAGGGGGCAGTCGCATTTCTGTGATAGCTATCAGACAACATATGGAGGTATTGCACCTCGACATTACCGGCGAGACAGAGCATTTCCATATTGACCAGTACACGAGGTTGGCGCTGTTCCTTATTTTTGGGGGTGTCTTGTTCCCGAAAACTTCGGGAAATCTAGTGAGTCTGCGCTTTATGCATCATCTACAACAGCTAGATGAGTTATCCAGTACAGCTGGGGTGCTGCTGTTCTAGCATACCTGTACAAGAGTATGTGTCGGGAGAGCATGGGCACCCATGTGGACATATGTGGTTTTTTGCCGCTTCTACAGGTGACAACATTTTCAAATACTCTGTTCATTACTCAGAATTCTATATAGTCAAAATGACTCTTAAATTTTACGTCAACCTTTTATCTTAGGTTTGGTCCTGGGAGAGGATCCTGCCGTTGTAGCCAACTCTACCACCACTAGAGCCGGGTGTAGCACCTTCGTTTCTCCCTCTAGATACGAGGTGGGTTCTCCGGCGAGGGAACTACCGAGGGAGTGATGCTCATCATAATCTCCCCCTTGTCAGGGATGTGTTAGATATCCTAGTGGCCGGACAGGTAAATATCTACCTAAACTTACTTGTTATAAATTCAATTGTGTTGCGCATATTCACTTTTATGTTATTATTTTATAGTTCATCTGGACGCCATACAACAACAAGTTGCTAGCTGATCTGCCTGATTATTGCTCGATCGACCGACTGTTTTAGAGCACTACCGTCCCAATGATGTGCCTCGATGTGGTGGAGCATCATGCCACAAAACGTGTATTTCGCCAGTTTGACCGTCCCTAGACTATACCGAGGGAGCATGCATGGGTGGCTACACATTATCAGTGGGATGTCGTTCTAGGGTGGATGACGAATTTGTAGGATGGCTAGAGGCGCAGGTCCATATTTGGGACCACCGAGAGGACTTGATTCTGCCACCACCTTCACAGATCCAGCAGGCTACTATTGAGCTTTATATGTCATGGTACCGCCGTCACACCCGACTAATAATCGGGAATCCCGTTCATGTACTTGGCGGTCGGTACATACCATATGTCGGGAGGCAAGAGGCACTGGTATGTTTTTGTGCATAAGTCGTATAATTGTGATATAGTGTTATTTAATTAATATTTTAAATGTTGTGCAGGCTATTAGGCATCACATGTTCTACCAGTTGGGACAGGAGATGCAGCAGCATAGCGACAATGCTGCAGTCGTTGAGTATGGCCGGCGGGTGGAAGAGATGGCTCTCCGAACCCTGCAGCAAGCTAGAGAGGGCGCGAGGTTGGATAACGAGGCTGAGTATACGGCGCCAGAGGAGCACCATCGGGGTAGGCCTGCCCCATGAAGTAGGGCTTCCCCACAAAACAGGGTTGTCCCACAAGGCAGGGGTGCCCCACGGGGTCACGGGGGACAGCGAAGAGGTGGCCCCCAGCAAGGGGACGTTGAGGCACCTGTCGACCCACCTGTTGAGGCACCTGATGAGGATCTTAGAGATGGGGATCTTGGAGATGATCAACCGGGTTATTTCCTTTAGCTAGACGAGCCTTCTATTAGCATGTCATCGTACAGCCTTCAGCTGTCTTTGCCAGCATCGTAGATCACCCCGTCATATCCATTGTTGATCAGGAGTACATTCGACGGAGATGTAGACCAGTTCTTTTCAGGCCCATCTACCGCAGTTGAGGATTAGCCGACCCGAGACGTGGATGGCGGGCACAGGTTGAGTTATGCCTCATCCCCGGTGATTGATGCGGATCTACCACATGCGCAAGCATGTTTGTATTACTGTAAAATTTCAATTTTTTTCTTTTCCTTAATGATTTCCATAAATTAATTTTTTATTTTCTTATTAAGGCTTCGTCCCAACCCATCACGGAGGCCACTGTATGCGATGATGATGACACCACGAATGCTTATACTCAGGATGTCGACGAGACCATGGTGAGAAAATATTTTTGACTTAACACGTACATTACTAATATAAATTTTCATATGCTAAGCTTAGTAATTGTTTTGTAGGTTGCTGACGGACCGACGACCCCTTCTACCGATTCTGCCAGCTGTACTGTTGATGCTGTTGCGCATCCTCGCATAAAGAGGCGACTTGATGATGATGATCCTGATAGTGTACCCGGGCGATAGGGGATGCGACTCAGGCTAGTGGCTGCATTGAAGCACACAGGCTACGGGACTTATTGATTTATTTTTGTTTGTATTTTGTGTAAATACTACATTATGTAAATAATGGCAAGAATTGTATTTTAACAACAATCTTATTTTAACAAAATTTGAACAACAATTTTATTTTAACAGTACAACACAAACAAAAACATAGCAAACCTAAATATACACATAATAAACACAAATAATACAACTAATGAAAACACACGACAAAGGAAACATAAAGATACACTACTACGCTCAACACGTAGATGTCATTGTTTAGTCACGACCGCCTAGTATTCTCTGCTCCAACCACTTGAGTTGATCTTCCAGCTGTTTTTTTTCTTCTTCCACCTCCTTGAGTTTCGCCTTCAACTCCGCAACTTCTTGTTTGGATTTTCGCTCTCTTTCCCACTGCTTCAAACACAAATTATGAAGATCTTGGAGCTTGTCTTTGTAGTATTCCTGCTGACAGGGTTCATCAACCCATACCTCAAAATTGCATGTAGGTTCATCGGGTTACCTATAAAACTTGTTCATAGATGCCTAGTAGTGGCGTCCAGCTTCTTTCCAACAATCGTGCATCATGCATTTTTTGCCGCACTCGCACCTTGGGACATAAAGGGATTGTAGACATTTGTTAAAGAGAAACCTTGGTTTATGAAAATATTTGCTATTGATTATTGTTAAGCGCAGAAAATAACTAGAATGCGCCCGTTATTTATAGGCAAGTTTTCACACAAAACGTAGCACTTTACCACACTTTACATATTAAATTTTTCTGAAATAAAATAGCTTTATCGCAGTCGGTTCAGCTTTTTTCAGAACGACAAGACAACACACAAAACGTAGTATTATACCACACTTTACATATTAAATTTTTATGAAACAAAACAACTTTTTCGCAGTCAGTTCAACTTTTTTCAGCACACAAAACATATTATTATACCACGCTTTACATATTAAATTTTAAGAAGGATAATAGAGGATGTCTTGATTTTATACCACGTAGTATTATAGGTATTATTATACCACGCTTTACAAATAAGTTGAATATTTGAACAACCATATCAGCATCCCAATTCAAAAGGTCGTGTTAAAAAATAAGATGTAATAAGATTGTGAAACATAATTTTATTTGATATATATTGCAACATACACAAGTACAAATACGTATTACAAAAAAAACAAAAGACTAGGTGTATTCTTGATTGTTTGGTACATTGGACGAACTTGCACCAGGAGCTGGATTACCACCGCCATGCACACCACCTGAAGGACATTTACGACGGTCGTGTCCGGTTTGCGAGCATATGACACATTTACGCGCATAATCGGTGTCACCAACATCCATTTGGTTCCGTATACGCGTTCTCTTTTGCACTTGCAGCTTGCGCAAATAGTCCTTGTTACACACCATTTTAAAAGGTTCCGGCGGCCAATAATGCTCAACACCTAATGGCTGCAACTGCCCACTATACGTGTCTACGTATGCAACAACACTGTATTGCCTATCAATATAGTTGGTTGCCCCTAAACCAACTTGTTGAAAGCACTTCAAGGCATGTGGTAGATGGTCTATTTCCCACATGAACACAATCTGCTGGCTTTATTCACCGTCTATAGATTATTCCCCCAGTGTCTGCGGATAGCGGTTTTAACTTCAAAAACACCCCGGTCATGATCGTATTGTAAAAATGAATGCCAATGTGCTCGCCTCCTATAACTTTCAAATCTTCTCATTGGTATTGGCATAGATTGAACACCCCTGTCCATCAATGCCGATGCAACTCCATGCCTTTCAACAAACCTCTCCGCAATCTGTTTGAATGTCATGCGGACCATGGCAGTGACAGGCAATCCACGGGAAGACTTCAACAAGCCGTTGAATGACTCCGACACATTTGTAGTTAGGTCTCCCCATTGTCTGCCGCCATCAGCATGTAATGTCCACATGTGAAGCTCATGTCCTATCAGCCAAATACAGGCTTGTGGATCTAACTGCCGGATCGCTTCTATGCGCCTCATGAATTTATACTGCTGGTGCTTAGTTGCAGCCATCCACATTAAATTATGCAAGGCCTTGTCAAGATACTTCTTCTCGAAATTGGCCTTTAGGTGCCTCTCACAGTAACGGTGGTATGCATAGGGTTCCTGGCATTCAGGCAAATGCCATACATAACTTAAAATACCACCATGTCGATCAAATATTAGATAAATACCTGAACGCTGTTTGACAATGTGCTGCTTCAAGTGGTTCAAAAAAAACGTCCACGTCTCTTCGCTTTCGTTGGCACAAATGGCAAAAGCTAGTGGAGATATTTGTCTGTTGGCATCTCCTGCAACTACAATCAAAAGCTTAATATCATACTTTCCATAGACATGAGTACCGTCTATGGAAATTACAGGACGACAATGCACAAAACCATCAATTGCTGGTTTAAATGACCAGAACACATAGTTGAAAATATATTCGGGTCTGTCCGGACTCCGCTCACGCCTCCATTCAACAACAGTCCCGGGTTAAAGTGTTGCAGTGCGGCCATGTACCTGGGCAGAGATTAAAAATACTTATCCCAGTCGCTATAAATAAGTTCAAAGGCACGTTTGCGACCAAGATATGCCTTTATTTTGGTTATAGTACAACCATACTCCTGGTGGACAGCTATAATACACTCTTTAATCTTGAACCTAATGGACACTTCCAAATATGGAATCAAGATAAGAGAAATCAAGTTTACATCCAGGTTGAAGTGATTCTCATTGAATGTGTCCACTTTACATCTGTGGGTGCTAATAAATTTACCCACTTTCTACAACCCTGATTTCTTCTTGCTGGCACGCAATATCCAGTGAAAACCCATAAAGTCTCTACGACATACAACCTTGTATACCTCCGTAATTGACTCTGTTACTGTCATCTCACGGCACTCTCTTACGCTGTAGATTTTTACAGGCCTGATTAAGCAAGCTTTATTGGGGAAATACATGCCTCTTGCCAGCACCGCTGGTCTAGACTCATCCCACATTGCTGACCGATTTTCGTCATCATCCCTTGTGAGGGCATCCACGTCTAGCATACTTGGCAGATTATCAAGGTAGGGAATATTCCGCTCATGAAACGACATGTGGGACTCATACACTCTTGGTCTAACGGAAGGTTGATGAGCATGCTCCCTCGTCAGCTCAGGTTCGACATCCACTTCCTCCTCGTCATCACCCTCATCAAGGAAGGGTGTGTCATCTCCAGACTCATCGGCATTGTTGTTGTAATCACTATCATCTTCCTGACTTTGTGCATCTGCCAAATCACGAGTCAATACGTCGTCTATGGGCAACTGTGTGAGGTCAGGAATGTCACACCTCCTTTTTTACACCCCGAGGGGTATATGAGGAGTTTTTCCAATTTAAGTGACATTATTCGAAATGGGATTATTTATTTTATCAGAATCGCCACATGGAATAGTTTATTTGGTATCCCAAGTCACCAGTTTATTTTAAATCCCCAAATCGAGGAAGTTTTCGACTTTATTTAAAAGTCTACGAACCAGAAATTCTAGATAAGGAATTATGTTAATTCGAGAGAAGGTGTTAGGCATTCCCAGGTTCTAGCACGGTCCTTAGAAATTTATACTTGGCTTAAATTATTTAACTACTCATTTTTAGAACCTATGTGCAATTATCTTTTTGCCGCTTTTAAATCACTTGAATTATTCGTAATTAAAGAATTGAGTTACACGTACGTATACTCTTTTCTTTTGGCGCGTCAAAATCATGTCACGCGAACGTGTCCACGATTAATAACACTTTTGTTGATTTATTAAGAAAGTTTTGTTGAAGGTGCGCGAACGCATCCCTCAAGTCTTTTTAGAGTTAAATTTGCAATTATATTATGCGAACGTATATATAATCACAATATTAATCTAAATCAGGCCTAAAGCAAACTACGATTGTTCAAATTAATAAGAGGTTTGCGACGGCCATGGAAAATTTAATAATGGTGCACCTCGATCTTAAAGAGTTATTATTAATTATACGGGGTCCATGGGTAATTTTAGCGAAAATGGCACGCGTCCAATCATTTTATAAAAGGATTATACTTGATTAAACTTAGGAAATTTCCATCCGAACTTTGGGCCTAAACTGATGATTAAAAAAGTAAAGCCGATAGCAGGCCCAAGCTGATCGCAGCAGGCACCTGGGCCAACTACAGGCCCATAGAATTAACATAGGCTTCCCTTCTTCTTTTCTTTGAAAAAAAAGAGGGAAAGACATCAACACTTATTGGGCTCAGAATTGAGCCCAGATGCAAGTCATACAATTAAACCTAAGGCAAGCCAAAAGAAAGATAATTGTTGAGGCCCAAAAGAGATTATTGCATAATTGACAAAACAGGAAGAAATTATACACTCCTTAATCAAATAGCCACATAATTCAACATGGTAGAGAAGTAAGCAGGAGTTCTGATTTCATGTCTCACCACAATGCATTATTAACTTAAAGTAAATGAACTGACAAAAAACAAAATCAAAGAAGAAGCAGTGATTCATTAGTTAAAAATGCTGAAGAAATGCCAATTTGCATAACAAGTTAACATGATTTTTTGACCTAAAAGATATTGATGAAGTATCAACAGGTTATAACCTATCTAAATAGCGCAAAGACACACCTAATCAGACTCTTCACAAGAAAAACATGCACAGACACACCCAAAGATAATGGTGCAACTGACAAATTCTGCAGCAATTTTATGCCAGCAATAGCTGCAAAATCCAAAGTCCTAACTAAACCAATATCAATTATTTCACTTGAAGTAACATGGCCGTAACTCCTACTGATTCCATACCAATTTTGGGGCACTCATTTGGTCCTAGTGACTTAATCCATGAAGAAAGGACTTTCCTTAAAGAGTCTTTTAGAACTCTTTTCTTAAGCTCCAAAAGAATATTCAAATCTAAACTTCCTTTAACTAACTTGACTGAAAATATCAGCACCAAACAAATGGCAGGCTGCATTCCTCCAAAAAACAGTGTAAGAGTGGGAGAGAGTTACATACAATATTGAGCTAAGAAGAGGAAAACAACATCTTTGACAAGCTAAGAAACCAGAATGGGCCAAGAAAGTAGGGCGGGAAGTAGGAAAAGCTGAGATGCTACGATTGGACAAACATTTCAAGAACTCAAAAATAAATCAATTAGCAAATCCTTAATGCTAAACTGAACACAACCTAGAAAATTCAACAAGTTAATTCATGTCTAAATTCATACAAAAGAATGTTACATTACTTATAAACTCAACATCTCATCAATAACTCTATATTATGTGTAAGCACGTGATTTTTGCCCTATGAAAGAATTACTCCCAAAAAAAATAATAATAAAACAATTTTTTGATAGTTTGCATTTGTTGTGAATTTTGTGTATTGTTTGTATTTGTCTGTGCATGTTTATTTATACTTTAATTAAGAAAAAAAAAATATGTGTCACATGCGCATTTACGATTTAATTGTGCATTTAGGAATTAATTAAACTTTAATTTGGTTTTAAGGAAAAAATCACAAAAAATACGCATCTTTTATTCTATTTGTTGTCATTAAGTGATTTTATTTTATTTAAATGTTAATATGTGGGATAATTGTTGTTCAATGTTTGTATAGTTTTATTTTTACAATTTAGTTGGGATTTTTATTAAAAGAAAAAAAGAAAAGGGCTTTAAAATTAAAGGAATTCGGATTTGAGTTTAAAATTGAGACCAAGAAGCAGGCCCAATATATTTTCATGACCCAATCCAGTTCAGCCTCATCAAACGACATCGTCCAAGGCCTACCAGATCTGGACCGTGGATCTGACATATCTAACGGTCAAATTTAACTCCCGTTGTAAAACCAAACGACGTCGTATAAGAGTGTTCAATCAGAGCCGTCCATCTCGTTCAATCCTACGGCCTCCCCTACTCCTTACTTAACCCGACCCATTTAACCCCAGAGACCGACCCAGTCTCACTTAAATCACACGACGCCATTTCACCCTAGTGAAGGATCTGGCCCGTTGATCATTCTTGATCCAACGGTCCAGATCAAATGTCCCACTAAACTATATAACCCCAATCCCTTCACCCCGCACCCTAAGTTGTGCCCCCCCTTGCCCTTAGGTCGTCTCCCTCACCCAAACCCCAAATCCCTTAGAACCCTAGCACCGCCCCCTTTCCCCTCACCATTAAACCCGGCAGCAAGGACGTTGGTGACCACCACCTTAACACCCTAGGACCACTCAACCATCCTGAACACAAATCCACCAACCGTTTAGTTCGAATCAACCCCTAGGTTCTTGAATCTTCATTTGAAGATTCGAGCAAAAACTCGATCTACACCAACCCACCCCAGATTCACACTAGACACTCCCCTGACCTCCCTCGTGACCAAACCAGGCTTGGTTTGGTCCGAATCTACCCACAAATCCCAAAACCCCAAATCTGAAAAAATCGAACCCTAGAACACAAGAATTTGTGGAGTCTGTTTGAATTTAAACAAAGTTTGGAGTCTAGTAGATCCTAATCGAAATGTTTTCATTCGAGAACACCTCGGTTAGGATTTGTCCGACCTCAAATGGGCGAATCAAGCTCGGGCCTAGGTCATCTGTGTTAAAACTTTTCTGGTTTGTTCACTGCTCCCTTTTTGTTATCTATTTAGTTTAGATTAATTTATCAGCATGTTTATTTAGTTTGTTTGTCTATTTTTGGGATTTTCTGTTGTCAGTTTGTTTCCCCATCTCTATTAAGACCTTTTATTTGGTCGTTTGTTTATTCTGTTATGTTGAATTGATATAGTAGTATACATATTTCAATGTGATTAATGTCGTCGAATAAATAATGCCTGTTTTCCTGTATTGTTGCAAAATTGTCAAGAACAGTGTTATGCCTGGTTTTGTGTTGTTTTGTTTGGTCGGACTGCTTGTCCTGTGTTACAATTAGTATAGTCGAGTCAATATATGTCGTCAATTAGTTTCAGCTGTGAATGGGTATAATTCGACTCATGTTGTTTATTTTCTGCTGAAGTTTTGTTTGAATCAAATTAAGAATTGAGTACAGTTACTTATAGTTAGTGTGTTTGAATCAGAAATATTTAAGAATTGGTTTGTAGCTGCAGTTCAGGGTTAAGTCTGAATTGATGGCATGTGCACTTGTGCCAATTGAATAAGATATTAGGCCACTTTAACAACCAGAAAGAGAGGGGCTGTCAGGGGAATCTCATGGGAAGGGCCTTTTATTTTTAAAATTGTTCAGTGGAAAAACATGAGGGAAACATGGGAGGGGGTTTAGTTTGTTTTAACTGGCTGTTTTGGACAGAGCTGAGGCTAGTATAAATAGAGAAGGTTTCCACTGGTAACAGAGAATTGGAAAAAAGAGAAAAAAAACAGAAAAAAATAGAGAAACTGTAAGTTAAGGAGACAGAAGAGAGTTAAAAGAGGGAGGGGGTTCTGAAAACAGTTGAGGGTTCTTCGAATAGCTGAGAGGTCAGTGAATATTGAAAGCATAAGCTAGAAAATTATTGGGTGTTCAAGAAGAATAAAAACTGTTAGTTCTAAAGGGTGGTCTGTTACTATCTCGTTAGGGTATTCTGATTTCCCTGTGAGATTACTACTGAAATCTGGGTTTCTATATGTTGTTGATTGAGTTTGGTCTTATTGATTATTGAAGCTGTTGTTGGTTATTCATCGAGTTTGTTGTGATTATTGAACTGCTATCACTGTTGCACTTGGACATTCTGGTTTTTCTGCTGGTTTACTACTCTGTTCTGGGACTGTTGGTTGATTGCTCGACCACCTGTGGGTTTGTCATTGTTGTGGAACTGCTATTGCTATTTATTGCTGTCGTGTTGTTGCTGTATTACTGCTGTATGGTTGCCTGCTGTTGATATTATTCTTCTTCTCATTCTTATTGTCCAACACCCAGGTACACATTCTAATTTCACTGGTGTAATGATGAATTTGGAGCATGAATAAGAGCATAAGAAGAATTGCAGTCCGAACATTAGCATAGTTACTGTTATTTTGCTGTTTGTGGTTTAGAATATTTTTGTATGCTTGACATGTAAAGTTTGGCTTTCGAACTGTGTAATGAAACAGTTTTCAGTCCATAAGAGTTTGGTCCGGTAATTTGTCGTTGTATGTTAGTCAGAAAGAAACTAGCGGAGTAGTAGTGATACTCGGCCAACAATGGTTTCACATAGGGTCTGTTAAAATGTCAATGCAGTAATCACATTTGTTTCACCCTAGTTCATCAGGAGACAATGTATATTTCGAAGGCATACTAGGCAATTTGGATTATCGCAAAAAGATAAAATCGCGTAGTTAAGCATAAAACATATAGTAATATCACCTAAGTTAGATAGGGTCAGTTTCAGTTGTTTCGCCTTTTAAGTGTCAAGCGTGTGGGGAATAATTAACTGAACCTCATATGTATGCCCGTCAATGAATAAGGTTGCATACGTCTAATTTCTTCATCTAATAATGTTAGAATAGATAATCTGCTTTGATATTATTGTGCGTCAATCTCATGTTCCAGTGTTAAATAATAGAATATAGAATGGGATCAATCTCTCTTTGTACAAACTCGATTGCAATTTTTCATTTGCATTAGCCGCAAACTAATAACTAATAAGTTCGATTTTTTTAGCATGTAATTAATTAAGGGATTTCCTTTTTATTTTTAGAGACGAACTTGATAGAAGAAATGTAGTCACTATAGGTTTATCCTTTAAAAAATAAGAATGAGATGAGTCTCGCCAAATAAAAGTACGAAATTGCGGGGCCCTCAGTAAATATTTGCTTTAAATTTGCTTAGGCTTCGGGATGGACCGTTTAGCAAAATTTCACGGCCCTACCCAAAATAACAATACGCTAGTTGGTTTAGGCACGCCTTTAATAATTTATTTTCCTTAACTCGGGTGCACATTTATGTGACCCAAATCCAAATCTCAACCGAGTCGAGATATGTCAACAACCACGGGTGCATTGATGTAACGTAGTTCGAGATATGTTTTCACGACGTTGCAATTCTCGTAAAATATAATAATAAAAGCAATCAAGAGTTAAAATTTGCACATAAGTTCATATTTGTATAAAATCAGATAATCAAGCCGAATATGACAGTTGAGCGACTGTGCTAGAACCACGGAACTCGGGAATGCCTAACACCTTCTCCCGGGTTAACATAATTCCTTATCCGGATTTCTGGTGCGCAGACTGTAATATAGAGCCATTCTTTTCCTCGATTCGGGATTAAATTGGTGACTTGGGACACCCTAAATCTCCCAAGTGGCGACTTTGAAATAAACAAATAAATCCCGTTTCGATTGTCCTTTAATTGGGAAAACTCCCTTCACCCTTCACGGGGGCGGAAAAAGGAGGTGTGATAGCTCTGGCGACTCTGCTGGGGATGAATTAACCCAGAACCACTGGTTCAAGGTTAGAAATTCGAGCTTAGAATAATTGTTCTATTTGGCTTTATTTATTATCTGAGGTTTTTTATGAGATATGTGCTTCATGTGCAAAATGATGTGTGTTACCGCTTTGATGTTATTTGACTGTATATATAAACTGCGCCGAAACCCTTCTCTTCTTACCTCCGGGGAGAAGCTCGCTGGTCGAGACTCCCTATTCTGTTAGTGTCATACCCAAGTAGAAAGAGGCTCGGATAAGTTACAAAGCCGGACGACCCCGCGGGTCCCCGGTACGTAGCCCCCTCCTCGACTCGAGTTGTCCGCTCGTGTAAGCCAGGTCTAGAACAAAGCCCAGTTTGAAGCTTAGTAAAACATAACTTCATGCCGGATCCCTAGTAGGAAAACGCTTATTTGCATCACGTTGCATTTTACTTGGGGGGCTCAACATAGGGGTTGGGCCCGTCTAGGAATAGCAACCTGGAACAAAAAGACCATCTTATGGCATCTTGTCTGTTAGCGCATTTAATTTGCTTCGAATTTGCATGTTGACCGGCGGGTGATAACGAGAATTTTGAATAAATAAATAAATGAAAAAAAAATCAAAAGTTTCTCACTTAAGAAAAACAATATTTTCAATTTTGAGAAGGACCCGTGATTTAGATAATTTTTTACCCGAACTACGTCGGTTTGATTCTCACCGGATGTGGGATATGTAGGCAACCCTTATCGGGCCCAACTCCCTGTTTTTTTTACCAATAATGATATATAATAATATATATATATATATATATACACATGTATATATATACATATATTGTTTCTTTAAAAAAAATGTGCAGAAAAATGTTTGGAGTCAAAATAAAGATTTTTTGCTTTCGTCTAAAATCACCTTAATAAATGTGCAGAATGAGCACGAGTAAGAGTTCATCTGAAGCCATTATAAACAAAGTTCCTTTGGGCTTACGCATGTGGTGGAATGACTTAGAAGAATCAGGGCGAGATACAGTCAAAATATACTTGGGAAATTTGGTTGGATTACTGGACATCGATCCGCGAGGGGACATTATCAGGGATTTAATTTCATTTTGGGTCTCCGCACACAATGTATTTCACTTCTCAGACTTTGAGCTCACCCCGACACTGGAGGAGTTGGCAGGGTACATTGGATGTCCTAAAATCCCTATGAAAAAGTAGTATCTCATTGCACCAAGGACCGTGACCATACATAAGTTCCTAAACATCGTAAAGATCCGCAGAACGGTACATAACCCAGAGTTATCAAAAGGGTTTTGTAGTTTGGCATTTTTGTACAATAGGTACGGTCATCTGGGAGGGTTCAACAATCCTGAGAGTAAGATTTGCAGTGGGGAAAGCCGGTTGAAATGGGAGAGGCATAGATGTATTGCTTTTATGATAGCCTTTCTGGGTTTTCTGGTGTTCCCTAGAAAGGATGGGAAAATTAACATACAAATCACTGGGGTCGTCAGCACTTTACTCAAACAAGAAAACAACACTTTGGTACCAATGATAATAGCAGATATTTTCCGCGCACTCACTATTTGCAAAACCGGGGGAGGTTTCTTTGAGGGATGTAATATACTATTGCAAATGTGGATGATAGAGCATCTATGTCGTCGCCCTCAATTTCTGAAATATGGGTCATCACAAAAGACTTGTATAGAAGAGTTTCCCACCAGGATCGACGGGTTCAGCTTGCCAGAAGGGGTCGCCGAATGGGTCACGCTACTGCACTCTGTTTTAGCAAACCAGATAGAGTGGGCGTTCGGGTGGCTACCCATAAATGAAGTCATACACATGTCAGCCACCGAATCTCATTTGTTGTTGATGGGTCTCCAAAGTATCCAACCCTACGCACCATGCAGAGTGTTGAGACAGTTGGGGCGATACCAAATAATCCCGAAGGAAGAAGATCTCAGTAGCCAGGTGATCGCAATCGGACCTGGTGGGCAGTTCCCTGAAGCGGTCGTTCGGAGAATCTGGAATGAATGTCAAACCCTGAAGGTAGATACTTGTGTACGAGATCTGGCCAAAGGTGAAGTGTCGCCAGAATACCTCACGTGGTACAGAAGAGAGCTTGAGCATCAGAGATCAATTAAGAGAGCTCACATCCAAGACTTTGAGGAATCATCACACGCACAGTGGGGCTGGTTAAAAAGGGAGGAAGGCTACCGGGCTGAAATCGGAAAGCTAAAGCAACAAGTTGAAAGGCTTATATTTGAGAACAACGTGCAAGTCGCCTCCGAGTGGGGTGAAAAGAACAAATTAGCCCAAGAAAACCAGACACTAAAAGCCCGCATTCGCCAAGCCAGTAAGAGTAACAACGACCGACAGAAACGTCGTTCCGACGAAAGATTGATAGCAGATTTGAGAAATCAGGTCAAACAAAGCCAAGAAGAATTAGAGAGATCAGAAGCTTGCATAGCAAAGATGAAGGTCAGATGGGGAAAAGGTACAATGGCCCAGAGGCAGCGTCTGCAACAAGTCATAAGGGATTATGAAATGAGCATCGGGATATTAAGGAAAACGAACTCCACTCTTCATGAACGGATCTTAAAACAAGCACGAGATGCCCAGGCCGACAGAAGACATTGTTACGATGCAATGACCAGAATGCAAAGACAAATGGAGATGTTCCAGGATCGACTTGCGGACAATGCTCAAGCACTGGGATTAAAAGACCAGCGAATAGAGCAATTGTTCGTGGAATGGGACAACATTCGAGGAAGAATTGATGAGATTGGGTGCTACATCTACATGAGATGCCTAGCATGTGAGCAAATACCTCGAAAAACCCTCCTCGTTTCCATCATGGGCTGCGTCCACCAGGTCATGAATGAGTTGAAGAGCTTGCAAAGAGGCCTTACACCAAGGGCCGCGGAAAGGCCGAGCTGTGCCTCGCGAACCCTCAAGTTGGAATTGTAGCCCCTAGTTTGAGTTTTGTTTAAACGGCTTTGATGTCTTCCTATGTGTTGTTTTCTTTCTGTCGATGAACTAGGTTAAGAACTTTGGAATCTGTAATATTGCTGTTCTGCTGTTTGAAGTAATTTGTAATAGCAAATTTTGATGATGAATTAAATGATTCCAAAAGAATTTTTGTGTGTCTTTACTTTGCGGCAGAACTACGCCCGGTCTGATTCACGCGGGGACGTGATATGTAGGCAATCCACATAAGATTCGGCCGCCATTAACAAAAAGAAAAGAAAAAGAAAGAAAGAAAAGAAAATATAAAAATAAATAAGATACAGGGGTTCTCAAAGTACTTTAAAAAGGACAAATAAGCAAGCCGGGATGACGCGTGTTGTCGAAGCAAAGCATGTTAGAAACGGTTAACTGCCTAGGAGCATTTGCATCCCCAATGTGTTGCTATTAAATCTGTTAAAGCTCTAACGCTAACAAGTTTGTTATTTTCCACAAAATCCAGACAGTTAGTTGTTAAAGAATTCTGGCAACACACCCTTACCAAACCAGATCCAAAGGACCGGTAACAACAAGCATGACTACTTCAGAGAATAGTACCGATGGAGAAAGGCCGATGAGCCAGTTGTTAAAAGAAGCGATGGAAAAGATAGAAAGAATGGGTCTAGAGATGAATGCAATGCAGCTAGCTCTAGCCAAAGCACAAAAAGGCCCGGAGCCACTAGGGCACATGCCGGAATACCCTCACTCCGGCCCTTTAACAAGCCTCCCGAATCACCGTTATCATCGGGAGAGAAGCCCCTAGGATTCCCAAGCTCCACCACCCCATCAACCTCTCCCAGCACCAAATGTTCCCATTTTTGTGGGACCCACATCAGCCACCCTGCAAAGATCGACCAGCGAGTCGTTGTTCCAGGCTCACGATACGCAATACTATCCCCCTAAGCCCACATTCCATGCCCTCGAACCACATACCCACAATCCGCACTTGGAGGTACTGGTAGAGATTGAAAAGCCGGTTAAAGTCCCCGAACAAGATGAGGTATTGAGGAAGTTCAAAAGCCTGGAGCAGTCATTCAGGAACTTACACAGATTGGGCAACTAGGTCAGCGTGGCCTACAAGGATCTATGCCCTTTCCCGGACGTCCAACTCCCGCCTGGGTTCAAGATGCCTAAGTTTGATTTATATGAAGGGCACGGTGACCCTATGGCATATTTGCGGGGTTTTTGTAGCAAAATGAGAGGGGCAGGTGGCAAAGATGAGCTGCTGATAGGTTATTTCGGCCAAAGTCTGAGTGGATCGGCACTAGAATGGTATACCAGGCAAGATTCCAGCAGATGGTACACTTGGGATGATCTGGCGCAGGCTTTCGCCGATCACTTTCAGTACAATCTCGAGATAGTCCCCGACCGCCTCACATTGCTGAGGACCGGAAAGAAGCCTGGGGAAAGTTTTCGCGAGTTCGGGTTCCGCTAGAGAGAACAAGCGGCCAGAGTTGATCTTCCCATGAGAGAGGGAGAAATGGTGGACTATTTCTTACAAACACTGGATCCAACTTACTTTGGTCACTTGGTGACGACGGTTGGAAAATCCTTCAACGAAGTAGTGAAGATAGGGGTCATGATAGAAGAGGGTCTGAGGTCTGACAAAATCCTGAATTACTCGGCGCTCAAGGCAACGACCCAGGCTATCCAGAGCGGCACGGGAGGTGCTCTGGGAAGAAGGAAGAAAAAAGAAATTGCCACGATTGAGGCAAGCAGTTGGTCCAGGTCTGGCAGACCACACTATAACCAACCCAGGCCCCACAAGCCAAACTACCCATACAGCCCGCCACAACACTACTATCCACCACAAGAACCACCTTTCTCCGTCCATCAAGCCTAGACATACACCCAACCTCCGGTTCGCCCACAATGGCGTGCGCCAGCTCCCCACAACACATACCCACCTCCACATAATACCTACCCACCACCACAAAACACCTATCCTCCACCAAGAACATACAGGAACCCTCTGGGGGCAGGCTTTCGAGGGAGTCAAGCTGCCAGAAATGATAGGCTGCAGAAACATAGAGCATTTACTGAGTTGGGAGAGACCTATACCGCCGTATTCCACAAATTAAGACAGTTGGGTTTGGTGATTCCTGTCGAACCTAGAGAGCAGAACCCCCCACCCCAAAATGTGAACAGATCAATAAGCTGTGAGTACTGCTCAGGAATGCTGGGACATGATACTGAAAAATGTTGGAGGCTGAAGCAGGCGATACAAGACCTCATTGATGCTAACAAAATCGAGGTCCAGACACCGGAGGCACCTAACATCAACCAGAACCCATTGCCAACGCACCACGAGGCTCACGTGATCGAGTTGGTGTATGAGGGAGGAGAGCTGAGGAAGCCCTCACAGACAGTGATGATGATCCAGGCCACTCCGAAAGAAGGATCGACCGGTGGAAGGACGGGGGTACAATCGCAGGGAGAAGGAGTCAAGCCAGTAGTGATATTGGGAAAGAGCCCGTCCGCCGTAACAAGAAAACCCGAGCCAACCAAGTTGGTAATATCAAGGACTCCACCCACACCTAGTTGTGTTGAAAGGGGTATACAGGGAACTGGTCACCATAAAGCCGGTAGTCCAGCTGCCGATGATTGATAGCAAGGCCGTGACTTGGAGATACGAGAAGGCAGTGGTGATGTACAAAGGAAAACAAGTGGAGGAAGATAGTTGTGAAGCGCAAGGGCTGACTCGATAAGGACGGTGTTTTGCTCCGGTGGAGCTGAGAAGACCCAACCCAGCTGCAACCAAGAAACATGTGTCCGAAGAAGAAGCTGAGGAATTCTTGAGGAAGATGAAAGTGCAGGATTATTCCGTGGTCGAACAGTTGAAGAAAACACCGGCCTAGATCTCGCTGCTATCATTACTAATCCATTCTGATGAACATCGTCGGGTCCTGATGAAAATATTGAATGAAGCTCATGTGCCTAACGAGATTTCTGTAAATCACCTGGAAACAATTGCCAACAAAATTTTCGAGGTGAACAGGGTAACATTCTCAGATGATGATCTGCCAGTAGAGGGCACGAAGCATAATAAAGCTCTTTACCTAACTGTCAAATGTGAAAATGCGGTAGTTACTCGGGCATTGGTGGATAACGGCTCAAGTGCCAATATTTGTCCGTTATCCACCCTGAACCATTTAAAGATCGACCACGAAAGAATCCACAAGAATAGCATTTGCGTCCGAGGATTTGACGGAAATGGAACAGCCACTGTGGGGGATATTATACTTGAATTGACCATCGGTCAAGTCCAGTTTACCATGGAGTTCCAGGTATTAGATGCTGCGGTATCTTATAACTTTCTGTTGGGACGACCGTGGATCCACGCAGCTAAGGCAGTGCCTTCCACCCTGCATCAAATGGTCAAGTTCGAGTGGATAGACAAGAGGTCGTACTGCACGGCGAGGACACTGCGTGCACCATGGGTGGCACCATTGTGCCCTTCATAGAGACTAATGATGACAAGGGTCCCTGGGTCTACCAGATTTGCAATGCGATGTCGGCAAGCAAGATTTCTGAGGGTGAGATCATTCGGCACCCTAGGGTAGCTTCTGCAACGATCATGATGGTCTCAGAGATGCTGGGTAATGGGTTTGTACCGGGAAAGGCCTGGGAGTTGAGCTTCAGGGGATTGTCCAGCCTGTCTCCCTGCCCAAGAATTTGGAAACCTTCGGGTTGGGGTTCAAACCAACCGCGGCAGATGTAAAGCAAGCGCAAAAAATGAAGAAGAAAGTCTGGTTTCTTCCCAAATCTGTGCCACGTCTCTCAAGATCTTTTGTCAGAGCAAGTGCCAAGGGGCCACCGGTCCCAAAAGTTCTCGGACCATTGATTGGGATGGACGGGGACCTGAATCAGAGTTTCGAGAGGCTATTTGCTGATGTCAATATGGTAGAAGTTGGAGAGAGTTCCAGCAGAGCGGATATACAGTTTGTGGGGCCTGAGGCCAAAACCAACAATTGGACGGTTACTTCTCTTCCTGTCCGGGAGGAGTCTTGGTAGTAGGCTTTGATTTATGCTTTTCTTGTTCGGATTATTCCAGGGTGTAATCCAAATTTTATTTTTGTAAAAGTGTGAACCCTGTTATCCCGCAAGTTTAATAAAGTTCTCTTCTTTTGTCTCATTTTAATTTTGTTTTGTTCTTTTTCTTTCTGAACAGTTCTCTTTTTACTGGTTCTAATGACATGGCATGCACAACGGATCTTCGACCTAGTCTAATAAATCAATCTGAGTCCGACTTAATGATACAAGAGGTCATTTGTGACAATGAGTTTGAATATGACGAGGATGAAGCCTTCGAAGAGATAAACCGAGAACTGTGGCAATTTGAAGAGAAACCCAAGCCTAACCTAAATGACACTGAGGCTGTGAATCTAGGGGATGTGGATAATATCAAAGAAACCAAAATCAGCATCCACATTGAGCCAAACATCAGGGAAGAATTGATCAAAACCCTCGTGGAATTCAAAGAAGTTTTTGCATGGTCATATGACGATATGCCAGGTTTAAGCACCAATCTAGTGGTTCACAAATTGCCCACTGACCCGGCATACCCTCCAGTCAAGCAAAAGCTAAGGAAATTTAAAACAGAGATGAGTGTAAAGATCAAAGAAGAGGTGATTAAGTAGCTACAGGCAAAGGTCATTCGAGTCACTCGATATCCCGAGTGGTTGGCCAATGTGGTGCCGGTACCAAAGAAAGATGGAAAGATCAGGGTGTGTGTCGATTACCGCAATCTGAATAGGGCAATCCCTAAAGACAACTTTCCTTTACCCAATATCCATATCTTGATCGACAATTGTGCCGGACGTGAGATCGGATCTTTTGTGGATTGCTATGCTAGGTATCATCAGATTCTGATGGATGAGGAAGATGCAGAAAAGACAGCCTTCAATACGCCATGGGGAACTTATTGCTACCGGGTAATTCCATTTGGTTTGAAGAATGCTGGGGCAACGTACATGAGAGCAATGACAACTGTGTTTCATGACATGATCCATAAAGAAATTGAAGTGTACGTAGACGATGTCATCATAAAGTCCAAATATCAGGAAAACCACGTAGCAGACCTAAGGAAGTTTTTCCAAAGACTCCGAAGGTATGATATCAAGCTCAACCCAGCCAAATGCGCATTCGGGGTTCCGTCAGGGAAGCTGTTAGGATTCATCGTCAGTTGACGGGGTATTGAGTTAGACCCATCCAAGATCGAATCCATCCGAGATTTACCACCGCCAAAGAACAAAACAGAGGTAATGAGTCTATTGGGGAGGCTAAATTATATCAGCAGGTTCATCGCCCAACTCACGGCGACTTGTGAACCCATATTTCGACTGCTGAAAAAAGATGCTGCGATAGATTGGACAGTGGAGTGTCAAGAGGCTTTCGACCAAATCAAAGGATATCTGTCCAATCCACCTGTGTTGGTTCCACCTGAGCCAGGGAGGCCATTAATTCTTTATCTGACTGTCCTGGAGAATTCATTTGGTTGT
Source organism: Nicotiana tabacum (assembly GCF_000715075.1). Lineage (NCBI taxonomy): Eukaryota > Viridiplantae > Streptophyta > Magnoliopsida > Solanales > Solanaceae > Nicotiana > Nicotiana tabacum. The sequence continues at coordinate 160,155,766 of NC_134082.1, forward strand.
GTACTGGGGCAACACGATGCCACATGGAGGAAGGAACATGCCATTTATTATCTTAGCAAGAAGTTTATAGTGTATGAGGTCAAGTACACTCAACTCGAGAAAACATGTTGCGCCCTAACTTGGGTGGCTCAGAAGCTGAAGCACTACCTGTCCTCGTATACTACTTATCTCATATCCCGTTTGGACCCATTAAAGTACATCTTTCAGAAACCTATGCCTATAAGGAGGTTGGCAAAATGGCAAATTCTGCTCACAGAGTTCGATATCGTCTATATGACAAGGACAGCCATGAAGGCCCAAGCATTGGCAGATCACTTGGCTGAGAATTCGGTTGATGAAGAATATGAGCCGTTGAGGACGTATTTTCCTGACGAGGAGGTAATGAATATAGATGAGTTAGCCTTACCTGAGGAACCAGGTTGGAAGCTTTTTTTTGATGGAGCCGCAAATGCCAAGGGAGTTGGAATAGGAGCAGTGCTTATTTCTGAAACAGGACGTCATTATCCTGTTACCGCTCAACTGTGTTTCTATTGTACCAACAACATGGCTGAGTATGAAGCATGCATTTTGGGTTTGCGATTAGCTGCAGACATGGATGTCCAGGACGTCTTGGTCTTGGGGGACTCGGACCTCTTGGTGCATCAAATTCAGGGTGAATGGGAAACACGGGATTTGAAGCTCATACCATATCGACAATGTTTGCACGATTTGAGCAAGCGATTTGGATCAGTGGAATTCAGACACATCCCAAGAGCTCACAATGAGGTTGCGGATGCATTGGCCACCTTAGCATCAATGTTACACCACCCTGACAAAATGTATGTTGACCCTTTGCACATCTAGGTTCGTGATCAGCACGCTTATTGCAACGCGGTAGAAGAGGAAGTAGATGGCGAGCCTTGGTTTCATGATATAAAGGAGTACCTCAAAATGGGGATATATCCGGAACAGGCCACTGGAGACCAAAAAAGAGCCCTTCGGCGTTTGTCGAATGGTTTCTTCCTCAGTGGAGGAGTGTTGTACAGAAAAACCCCGAACTTGGGATTATTAAGATGTATAGACGCCGGTCAAGCCACGACGGTTATGACAGAGGTACATGCTGGAGTTTGCGGGCCACATATGAGCGGATATGTATTGTCAAAGAAGATCCTTCGAGCAGGGTACTATTGGCTCACCATGGAGCATGACTGTATCACTTTCGTGAGGAAATGCCATCAGTGTCAGATACATGGAGATCTGATTCATTCTCGACCAACAGGGTTGCATACGATGTCAGCACCCTGGTCGTTTGTTGCATGGGGCATGGATGTCATTGGGCCTATCGAGCCGGCAGCCTCCAACGGCCATAGGTTCATTCTGGTGACCATCAATTACTTCACCAAGTGGGTTGAGGCTAAAACCTTCAAGTCGGTAACCAAAAAGGCAGTGGTGGATTTTGTTCACTCCCATATCATCTGTAGATTTGGGATCCCAAAAGTGATCATCACGGATAATGGTGCAAATCTTAACAGCAGCCTGATGAGAGAAGTATGCCAACAATTTAAGATTACACACCGCAATTCCACCCCATATCGTCCCAAGGCGAATGGAGCGGTCAAAGCAGCCAATAAGAACATCAAGAAGATACTGCGGAAGATGGTGGAAGGATCTAGACAATGGCACAAGAAATTACCCTTCAACTTGTTGGGTTATCGCACTACAGTTTGAACTTCCATAGGTACAACTCCTTATTTGTTGGTGTACGGAACTGAGGCAGTAATACCAGCGGAGGTCGAAATTCCATCCCTCCGGATTGTCGCTGAAGCCGAGATTGATGATGATGAATGGGTCAAAGCTCGTTTAGAGCAGCTGAGCTTAATAGATGAAAAAAGATTGGCAGCAGTGTGTCATGGCCAGTTGTATCAAAAAAGAATGGCAAGAGCGTACAATAAAAGGGTACGCCCCAGAAGATTTGAAGTAGGGCAGCAGGTATTGAAACGGATCCTCCCGCATCAGGCCGAAGCAAAAGGCAAGTTCGCCCCAAATTGGCAAGGGCCTTATATCGTGACCAGAGTGTTGTCCAACGGTGCTTTGTGCCTGACAGATGTCGAAGGAAGATGTGTCGACATGGCTATCAATTCTGACGCAGTCAAGAGATATTATGTGTAATTTCTTCGATTGGGATAGTTATGGGTTTGTTTGTTTGTATTTGGTACTTCTTGGATAATGAAATGATAGAGGCAATTGTTTCTTCTACCCAAACACTTTTAACCTTTGCTCCCCCTTTTTGAGCCTTAAGTTATTCTTTCATACCCCTTATTTGGAATCACTAATGGGAAACAGATATGAAAAAAAAAAGAAGAAAAAAAAGAAATTAAAAGAAAATGAAAAAATAAGAAGATAAAAATCACAAGAAAAACAAAACCGTAGGAACTACGTTTGACCTGATTCCTCAAAGAGGATACGTAGGTGCCTCACGGCTCGGTCACAGTGTACGTAATGCACATAGCTCAACATGGTGTAAAAAAAAAAAAAATCCCCAAGCAAGAAACTGGGGCAGAAGGTATGTTTTAAAGTTTCAACAAAGGTTTGATTCCAAGAGTTGTAGTGGTTCACCCGTCAAAGTTATTTTGAAATTCTTGATAGCCTTTCTTTTAGCCCCACACCAAAACCAACATCGATGTCCAAAAAAGACCTCCCGATCAATATCCGAGAGGTGCCAAGTCAGGCAAGTAAAAGCCGAGAATAACACACTGATCCCCAGCAAAGAAGAGGATCATAAAACTGGAAATGAATTGATAGTCGAAAAGAATCTCCAGAAGAGAGGGTCATATCGGCAGCACTCCAATTCCCCGCTGAAAAATAAAATGAGAGAGTCTTATCGGTGAAAACCTTTGCAGGCACCATAAGGCGACGAAAGATGAGAGATATAAAACGAGAGAGTCTTATCGGTGAAAACCTTCACAGGCACCATAAGGCGCCAGGAGCTGAGGAAAAGAGAGAGTCTTGTTAGTGAAAACCTCTCGAAGGGCACTATAAGGCGACAAGACAGATTGGCAAAAGGGTCCACGTTCGCGAAGGAATGGACACCCATTTATCCCCAGCAATTAAGGCCATCAGGCAGGTTGATTGATACAAATAGACTGGGTCGGGAATCCACGACGCACGACATGATCATGAGGACCAGTTATGCCATCCAGATAAGTTCTTTTCTTTTCTTCTTTCCCTCCCAGCATTTGTTCAGAGAGACTTTTCTCTTTTTCTATCCTTTCATTTCTTTCCAGAAATTTGTTTTGAAAAGGATTTTTCAGAGTGTACTACCAGGGGCCAAATCGGTATGAAGGAAAGACGAATGAGACAGGCCAAAAGCCGAGGCAATAAGACAAAAGGCATTGGTTGCAAAACCAAAGGACGAATTGTTTAGAAAGTTAAGGGTGACGTGAAGAGAGCGGAAAACGACGGGTGAAGGACTTGCGGACCGAATTCCGAGAAGGTTTCCCCGCAAAATGTCGATAAATCACGGACCCAAGTCTGAAGTGGTCAAACACCACAGGAAAGGAAAATTGATCCGATGCGAGATAACCCTAACAGTCCTAAAGGTTATCCCCAGGCAATAAAATTCTATGCCTCGCAGTTCTGGGAGGAAATAAACTCCTAAGGGAGCGGTTTCGGGATTGAAGGGGACTCCCACAGATTGCTCTGTAAAGAGAAAGCAGGGAGGGGATAAATGGAAAACCGTCCCCAGCAGGCAGGTCACCCCCAGCAAGCAACTTCAGTTTCGGGAGCACAGAGCAAGGAAAATAAAAGAAAAATCATCCCCCAGCGGGAAGGACACGACTGCCCACCGTGATTAAAACTAACAAAATTCTTTTTTCTGATGAGAGGAATATTTTCAGTCTTAGTTTAAATAGGCGCCCACCTGTAATAATGAGAGGAATACTTTTCAGTCTTAGTTTAAATAGGCGCCCACCTGTATAACGAGAGGAATATTTTCAGTCTTAGTTTAAATAGGCGCTCACCTGTATAATGAGAGGAATATTTTCAGTCTTAGTTTAAATAGGCGCCCACCTGTATAACGAGAGGAATAATTTTCATGTCTTAGTTTAAATAGGCGCCCACCTGTATAATGAGAGGAATATTTTCAGTCTTAGTTTAAATAGGCGCCCACCTGTATAATGAGAGGAATATTTTCAGTCTTAGTTTAAATAGGCGCCCACCTATATAATGAGAGGAATATTTTCAGTCTTAGTTTAAATAGGCGCCCACCAGTATAATGAGAGGATTATTTTCAGTCTTAGTTTAAATAGGCAACCACCTGTATAATGAGAGGAATATTTTCAGTCTTAGTTTTAATAGGCGACCACCTGTATAATGAGAGGAATATTTTCAGTCTTAGTTTAAATAGGCGCCCACCTGTAATAATGAGAGGAATATTTTCATGTCTTAGTTTAAATAGGCGCCCACCTGTATAATGAGAGGAATATTTTCAGTCTTAGTTTAAATAGGTGCCCACCTGTATAATGAGAGGAATATTTTCAGTCTTAGTTTAAATAGGCGCTCACCTGTATAACGAGAGGAATACTTTTATGTCTCAGTTTAAGTAGGCGCCCACCTTTATAACGAGAGGAATATTGTTTTTTTTTAGTCTCATACTTCAGATTTTGAGATCAGTAGCCCACTAGAAGGCAGAAGGTTACAACAGGAACCCCCAGCAGGAAACAATAAAAATCCCCGGCACCGGAAAGTAGGAGGTTACAACAAGAGGTCCCAGCATAAATTCAAGCGCCTGAGTCAAAGGAAGAAAAGACGCGTCTTGAAAGAAGCGGTTTGTGAACATTAAAATTATGCCCAGCATAACAAATCTGAGGAAGATAGTCGTACCCCCAGAGGAACCGCCGAAAAGCTTAATGAAGAAAGCCATGTCCCCAGCGGACCAAGCAAAATGATGAAAACTGGTACTCAGAAAAGCAAAAGGCCAGTGTCATCCCCAAATTCACGGAAGAAAAGCACCAGAGGAAACACAAGCCGACAAGAAAGCAAGGCAACAAGAACAAGTTGAAGATAGATGAGATCTTATGATCCTTAGTCTAGCCTAGCTTCTTGTCTTTCTTTTTTTTAGCACGATGTAACAAGGAGATCGGTAAGCAATAACAACATACAACAGCATGTAACAGCACACAACAGCAGCGAACATTACAGTCACACGGTAGTCCCAGCTACCAAAACTTCCCGAACTACATTGACCTGATTCATGTTCAGCCCAGGATATGTAGAAACCTCTGAAGCAGAGGTTCGGTCAAATCTTTTTCGAAAAAATGCTTCACACAGAGTACTCGGATGAGCAAAAATCGCTAACTTTATCTTTGCACGAAAACCCTTCGTGTCTTCGGGAAAAGAGGGGCAGCTGTAAGCACGTGATTTTTGCCCTATGAAAGAATTACTCCCAAAAAAAATAATAATAAAACAATTTTTTGATAGTTTGCATTTGTTGTGAATTTTGTGTATTGTTTGTATTTGTCTGTGCATGTTTATTTATACTTTAATTAAGAAAAATAAAAAAAAAATATGAGTCACATGCGCATTTACGATTTAATTGTGCATTTAGGAATTAATTAAACTTTAATTTGGTTTTAAGGAAAAAATCACAAAAATACGCATCTTTTATTCTATTTGTTGTCATTAAGTGATTTTATTTTATTTAAATGTTAATATGTGGGATAATTGTTGTTCAATGTTTGTATAGTTTTATTTTTACAATTTAGTTGGGATTTTTATTAAAAGAAGAAAAGAAAAGGGCTTTAAAATTAAAGGAATTCGGATTTGGGTTTAAAATTGAGACCAAGAAGCAGGCCCAAAATATTTTCATGACCCAGTCCAGTTCAGCCTCATCAAACGACATCGTCCAAGGCCTACCAGATCTGGACCGTGGATCTGACATATCTAACGGTCAAATTTAACTCCCGTTGTAAAACCAAACGACGCCGTATAAGAGTGTTCAATCAGAGCCGTCCATCTCGTTCAATCCTACAGCCTCCCCTACTCCTTACTTAACCCGACCCATTTAACCCCAGAGACCGACCCAATCTCACTTAAATCACACGACGCCGTTTCACCCCAGTGAAGGATCTGGCCCGTTGATCATTCTTGATCCAACGGTCCAGATCAAATGTCCCACTAAACTATATAACCCCAATCCTTTCACCCCGCACCCTAAATAAGCCGGACCCCCCTTTTGCCCTTAGGTCGTCTCCCTCACCCAAACCCCAAATCCCTTAGAACCCTAGCGCCGCCCCCTTTCCCTTCACCGTAAAACCCAGCGGCAACAATGCCGGTGACCACCACCTTAACACCCTAGGACCACTCAACCGCCCTGAACACAAATCCACCAACCGTTTAGTTCGAATCAACCCCTAGGTTCTCGAATCTTCATTTGAAGATTCGAGCAAAAACTCGATCTACACCAACCCACCCCAGATTCACACTAGACACTCCCCTGACCTCCCTCGTGACCAAACCAGGCTTGGTTTGGTCCGAATCTACCTACAAATCCCAAAACCCCAAATCTGAAAAAATCGAACCCTAGAACACAAGAATTTGTGGAGTCTGTTAGAATTTAAACAAAGATTGGGGTCTAGTAGATACTAATCGAAGTGTTTTCGTTCGAGAACACCTCGGTTAAGATTTGTCCAACCTCAAGTGGGCGAATCAAGCTCGGGCCTGGGTCATCTGTGTTAAAACTCTTCTGGTTTGTTCACGACTCCCTTTTTGTTATCTATTTAGTTTAGATTAATTTATTAGCATGTTTATTTAGTTTGTTTGTCTATTTTTGGGATTTTCTGTTGTCAGTTTGTTTCCCCATCTCTATTAAGACCTTTTATTTGGTCGTTTGTTTATTCTGTTATGTTGAATTGATATAGTAGTATACATATTTCAATGTGATTAATGTCGTCGAATAAATAATGCCTGTTTTCCTGTATTGTTGCAAAATTGTCAAGAACAGTGTTATGCCTGGTTTTGTGTTGTTTTGTTTGGTCGACTGCTTGTCCTGTGTTACAATTAGTATAGTCGAGTCAATATATGTCGTCAATTAGTTTCAGCTGTGAATGGGTATAATTCGACTCATGTTGTTTATTTTCTGCTGAAGTTTTGTTTGAATCAAATTAAGAATTGAGTACAGTTACTTATAGTTGGTGTGTTTGAATCAGAAATATTTAAGAATTGGGTTGTAGCTGCAGTTCAGGGTTAAGTCTGAATTGATGGCATATGCACTTGTGCCAATTGAATAAGATATTAGGCCACTTTAACAACCAGAAAGAGAGGGGCTGTCAGGGGAATCTCATGGGAAGGGCCTTTTATTTTTAAAATTGTTCAGTGGAAAAACATGAGGGAAACATGGGAGGGGGTTTAGTTTGTTTTAATAGGCTGTTTTGGACAGAGCTGAGGCTAGTATAAATAGAGAAGGTTTCCAATGGTAACAGAGAATTGGAAAAAAGAGAAAAAAAAACAGAAAAAAAGAGAGAAACTGTAAGTTAAGGAGACAAAAGAGAGTTAAAAGAGGGAGAGGGTTCTGAAAACAGCTGAGGGTTCTTCGAATAGCTGAGAGGTCAGTGAATATTGAAAGCATAAGCTAGAAAATTATTGGGTGTTCAAGAAGAATAAAAACTGTTAGTTCTAAAGGGTGGTCTGTTACTATCTCGTTAGGGTATTCTGATTTCCCTGTGAGATTACTACTGAAATCTGGGTTTCTATATGCTGTTGATTGAGTTTGGTCTTATTGATTATTGAAGCTGTTGTTAGTTATTCATCGAGTTTGTTGTGATTATTGAACTGCTATCACTGTTGCACTTGGACATTCTGGTTTTTCTGCTGGTTTACTACTCTGTTCTGGGACTGTTGGTTGATTGCTCGACCACCTGTGGGTTTGTCATTGTTGTGGAACTGCTATTGTTGTTTATTGCTGTCATGTTGTTGCTGTATTACTGCTGTCTGGTTGCCTGCTGTTGATATTATTCTTCTTCTCATTCTTATTGTCCAACACCCAGGTACACATTCTAATTTCACTGGTGTAATGATGAATTTGGAGCATTAATAAGAGCATAAGAAGAATTGCAGTCCGAACATTAGCATAGTTACTGTTATTTTGCTGTTTGTGGTTTAGAATATTTTTGTATGCTTGACATGTAAAGTTTGGCTTTCGAACTGTGTAATGAAACAGTTTTCAGTCCATAAGAGTTTGGTCCGGTAATTTGTCGTTGTATGTTAGTCAAAAAGAAACTAGCGGAGTAGTAGTGATACTCGGCCAACAATGGTTTCACATAGGGTCTGTTAAAATGTCAATGCAGTAATCACATTTGTTTCACCCTAGTTCATCAGTAGACAATGTATATTTCGAAGGCATACTAGGCAATTTGGATTATCACAAAAAGATAAAAATCGCGTAGTTAAGCATAAAACATATAGTAATATCACCTAAGTTAGATAGGGTCAGTTTCAGTTGTTTCGCCTTTTTAAGTGTCAAGCGTGTGGGGAATAATTAACTGAACCTCATATGTATGCCCGTCAATGAATAAGGTTGCATACGTCTAATTTCTTCATCTAATAATGTTAGAATAGATAATCTGCTTCGATATTTTTGTGCGTCAATCCCATGTTCTAGTGTTATTAAATAATAGAATATAGAACGGGAGCAATCTCTCTTTGTACAAACTCGATTGCAATTTTTCATTTGCATTAGCCGTAAACTAATAACTAATAAGTTCAATTTTTTAGCATGTAATTAATTAAGGGATTTCCTTTTTATTTTTAGAGACGAACTTGATAGAAGAAATTTAGTCACTATAGGTTTATCCTTTAAAAAATAAGAATAAGATGAGCCTCGCCAAATAAAAGTACGAAATTGCGGGGCCCTCAGTAAATATTTGCTTTAAATTTGCTTAGGCTTCGGGATGGACCGTTTAGCAAAATTTCACGGCCCTACCCAAAATAACAATAAGCTAGTTGCTTTAGGCACGCCTTTAATATTTTCCTTAACTCGGGTGCACATTTATGTGACCCAAATCCAAATCTCAACCGAGTCGAGATATGTCAACAACCACGAGTGCATTGATGTAACATGGTTCGAGATATGTTTTCACGACGTTGCAATTCTCGTAAAATATAATAATAAAAGCAGTCAAGAGTTAAAATTTGCACATAAGTTCATATTTGTATAAAATCAGATAATCAAGCCGAATATGACAGTTGAGCGACCGTGTTAGAACCACGGAACTCGGGAATGCCTAACACCTTCTCCCGGGTTAACATAATTCCTTATCCGGATTTCTGGTGCGCAAAGTGTAATATAGAGTCATTCTTTTCCTCGATTCGGGATTAAATTGGTGACTTGGGACACCCTAAATTTCCCAATGGCGACTCTGAAATAAACAAACAAATCTCATTTCGATTGTCCTTTAATTGGGAAAACTCCCTTCACCCCTCACGGGGGCGGAAAAAGGAGGTGTGACATTATGCTATTGAAATATAAATCGAAGAAGCAATGATCTAATTATAAGATTATATCACGTCTGTGTTCACAGAATGACTCCAAAACCTTCTTATTAGACTTCTCTGGATTTAATAGTCTAGACTCGAGTTAACAATGAATTACACAGTGACTAAGCATAATCAACAAGTTCGATTTGAATGCATTCGAATGAAATAGTTAAATGTTATACGAGTGCAGATTAGTATAACATCCAACAAAGTTCAACATTTTTGTTTCTTGATAATGAAATTAAAAGCAAAAGAAAGAACAAAGATGAACGTGTAATTGGAGCTTTCAATTAGTAAAACTTCAACAATTACAACAGTTTAAACTAAACTCGAACAAACCACGACTCAAAGCTTGAAACGAACAGCAGCAAGAAAGCAAGAATCGACTGACCTGAAACCGAGCCAAGACTGAAATTTTGAACTCCAAAAGAAAACTCGATTTCAACTTGAATCTTTAAATCAAGCTCCCTTGAGAAACAGAACTCCAAACCAAAGAACAAACGCTAAAGACTCTGTTTTCAGTAGTTTCTTTTGATTTTTTCTCTAAAAAAAGAATGGAGTAAACTCGACTGAAAAAGATGAACTCAAACCATGATGCCTTTTTTTGTATGTTTTCTGAAGAAAAAAAAAAGAAGAAGGTCTGAAGAGGTGACAAATGAAAAACCCTAGAAGATTTTGACTAAGTTTTTTTGAAGATTTTTATCCGATTTTTCTCGCTCTTCCTTAACACACAGAACTTACCTTATATAGAGCCTTCGAAAAAAACTCAAAAAATCTGCTCAAAACTCTGAAAATCTTCAGGTTTTTGAACAATTTTGGGACAAATGGAGGGCATGGATTGATTCACATCTATCCACGGCTCCCATTCATCCAACAATTATCCTTTCGTACCCAAGATCTTGCAATTTAGGAGAGAATATTCGTACTCTTCTGACAAATCCATTGGAAATGAAGGTGATGTGGAGGGGAAGGGACCATTCGAGTGAACTCGCTCGAGTTCTAGGCGTGTTGAGGTGAGTTGAAGGCTGAGGAAGATGAAGGAACAGTAGGGTACGCTGCTTCTGTGGTTCTCTAGATTTAGGGTTTGAGATGGGGAAAATTATAAGAGAGATTTTATATTCAAGGGCACCAGGCGGGTCACAAAATGATGGGTCAGTCCGATTTTTACTGGGTTGAACCAGTGAAAAGGGTTGGGTTAGTTTAATTGATTTTTAAAGGGAAAGTATTGGGCGAATTTGGGTGTTTGAAGATGAGCCAATTTCAATTCTTTTCCAAGTCTTTATTTTATTTCAAATTTTCCTTTTCTTTTCTTTTCTTTTTTTTTTTTTTAAATTAAAAATCTTAATAATTAAAAAATTCTAAATTATCTAAAAATGTGAAATTAAACTAATTAACTAATTATAAAAATTGTAAACATCACTTAATTCTAAATTAAAATAGGAAAAATCAATAAACCAAAATTAAAAGACCAAAAATGTAAAAATGAGCTATTTTTGTGATTTTCAAACTTTTATAAAGCAAATAATTACTGATTAATTCTAAAAATATAAAAACAAATCTTAAATGCAATGCATGATATTTTGGAATTTTTTCATGATTTATATAAAACTTAAAAATGCACGAAATGAAATAAATTAATAAATTTCTACAAAAATTCCTAAGAATGACAAATAATTAAGAAAAAAAACTATTTTTCTTGGATTTTATAGGAGTATTTCATATAGGGCAAAAATCACGTGCTCACAGCTGCCCCTATTTTCCTTTTTTCTTCTTTTCTTTATTCTGGATTGAGACTCATTCTTTTGGTCATCTCCAACCTTGTGCCTCACGGTGAAAACCTGTTCAGGCACCAAAGCAAACAAACAAACGAAATTTTTCTACCCAGTTTTCACTAGAAAAATTTTGTGAGTTATTGTAATAAAATCTAAACTATTTCTTTATTTGAAAGTTATAAAATAAGGATTGTGTATCCTTGGGAAAGAGATTAGGGAGTGGAGCCCTATATCTATACTGAAAATCAACTAGGGAGTGGAGACCCTATATTGGAAAGGCGACTAGGAAGTAAAGACCCTATGTCTAAAATAATCTCAACTAGGGAATGGATACCTTATGTTGGAAAAAAGCGACTAGGGAGTGGAGACCCTACGCCTAAAATAATCTCAACTAGGGAGTGGAGACTATATGTTGGCAAAAGGCGACTAGGGAGTGGAGACCCTATGTCTAAAATAATCTCAACTAGGGAGTGGAGACCCTATATTGGTAAAAGACGACTAGGGAGTGAGGACCCTATGTCTAAAATAATCTCAACTAGGGAGTGGAGACCCTATGTTGGCAAAAGGCGACTAGGGAGTGAAGACCCTATCCCTAAAAATAATCTCAACTAGGGAGTGGAGACCCTATGTTAGAAAATGGCGACTAGGGAGTGGAGACCCACGTCTAAAATAATCTCAACTAGGGAATGGAGACTCTATATTGGAAAGACGATTAGGGAGTGGAGACCCTACATCTAAAATAATCTCAACTAGGGAGTGGAGACCCTATGTTGCAAAAGGCAACTAGGGAGTGGAGACCCTATATCTAAAATAAACTCAACTAGGGAGTAGAGACCCTATGTTGGAAAGATGACTAGGGGGTGGAGACCCTATGTCTAAAATAATCTCAACTAGGGAGTGGAGACCCTATATTGGCAAAAGGCGACTAGGGAGTGGAGACCCTATGTCTAAAATAATCTCAACTAGGGAGTGGAGATCCTATGTTGGCAAAAGGAGACTAGGGAGTGGAGACCCTATGTCTAAAATAATCTCAACTAGGGAGTGAAGACCCTATGGTGGCAAAATACGACTAGGGAGTGGAGACCCTATGTCTAAAATAATCTCAACTAGGGAGTGAAAACCCTATGTTGGCAAAAGGAGACTAGGGAGTGGAGACCCTATGTCTAAAATAATCTCAACTAGTGAGTGGAGACCCTATGTTGGAAAAGCGTAAAAGTAGAGATTGGGGGTCCTAAGCTACCATTTTTAGAATTTTCTTCTTATCTTATTTTTTTTTCAATCTTGTTTTGTATTCTCTTCCTTCTTTTTATTTTTATATTCATGAGATGAGTAAATGCTGGAAAAAATTTGGAGGGGACTTTCCTTTTTATGGATTGTTGCTGCAAAGTTATTTTTAGCACTTGCGCATTTCTGTTGGTTGCACCTGCTTCTTCCAAGATTGTTTTGGATTGCACCTGTTTCAAGTTTTCAAACAAATAACAATTGTTAGTTTGAAATGGTGGTTGATTTTGTGGCCTTGATTGTTTTTGATCACTTGATCTCGGTCCAACTCTTTTAATGAGAACCTTTGCTGCTTGCTGGATTTCTGAAGATTGATCTCTCTTCTGAAACCGAGGAACTCAACTTTCCAAAATTTCACATGACGGTTCACCTATGTGGGATTTTGGCCTTTTCATTTTATTCTGTCTCTAGGGGCTTTTGACTTTGGATTTCTTTCATTTTCGATAGTTTTGACTTCGGAGCATCGGCCATCATGGCCAATCGGGATCGACCTGATGCATCTGTTGAGGCTGGGTGCTTTCTTTTGGATTTGGCTTTTATTAAGCATAACCCTGTAAAACCAATCTTGCCACCTTTTCTTTGTATTAGTTTCGGAACAGAGTTAGACTGAAAGGGATTCAAAGAAAAGTAAACAAAGGACAAGAAAGTGAATTTAAGGAGAAGTGTCCCTTTAGGGGACGAAAGAAGGACTTATCTGGAGTACATGCAGACTTCAATAGACATGACATGCTTCTTGGACTGGATACATGATCTGACAACTATCCAACTTCTCATAAACACATTACGACCCATGTTTTAAAACCGAAAAACCTTACCAAGACTCATTCAGTGCCAATGGCGGTGAGGGATTTCTTCTTTTTGATCAATGGCGCCCTTTGAGGGTTTTCGCCAATCGACCTCTCTCATTTCTCTTCTCACTGTTGCCTTACAGTACTCTTTACGAGTTTTCACTAACAAGAGTCTCTCATTTCAATTTCTCTGGTCACCATCGCCTTACGGTGCCCGTGGATTTTCACCAATAAGACTCTCTCATGTTATTTATTTTATCCTGATTGCATCGGGTTCAAACAACTGCATTCTCCGATTTTGAATACCTTTTACCGCTTGATCGGAAGGACTTGACAAGGTTTGGGTCAAGAGAATTTGGATTGAATTACAACTTTGGAACCATTCAAGCGGGATCATCGCCAAACCATTATAACATCTGCCCCAGTTTCACTTTTGGGGGGAAATTGGATTTTTGTTTTGGTGTGACTGAACCCCAGAAAGAGGCTGCCTACGTATCCTTTCGGAATTAAGTCGAATGTAGATCAGGGAAACATTTTGTTTTATTGTTTTTTTTGTAAACGTTTTCAAGTTCCAATCAAGTAATGTTATTGTTGTAGTAGGACTAGACATAATACCTTTTGACTGCATCTGCATTTACAGTTGTTTCGGGGTCATTTCCTTTGATGTCTCCCAGGTATAATGCCCCTTTTGGCAATAATTTTCTGACAATGTATGGGGCCTTCCAATTAGAAGCGAACTTTCCTTTTGCTTCCTGGTGGTGAGGGAGAATACGCATCAAAACGAGTTGCCCTACTTCAAAGTTCCTAGGCCGCACTTTCTTGTTGTAGGCACGAGCCATTCTTTGTTGATACAACTGCCCGTGGCAGACTGCGGCCATTCACTTTTCATCGATCAGGGTTAACTATTCTAGAGGGGTTTCACTGTCCTCGATTTCGGCTTCAACAATGATCCGAAGAGAAGGGATTTCAACTTCTGCGGGTATCACGGCTTCAGTGCCACAAACCAAAAGATATGGGGTTGCTCCGACTGATGTGCGCACAGTAGTGCGATATCCCAATAGTGCAAACAACAACTTTTCATGCCATTGCCTGGAACTTTGGATCATTTTTCATAGAATCTTCTTAATGTTCTTATTTCTGCTTCAACAGCTCCATTAGCTTTGGGCCAATAAGGAGTAAAATTTCGATGTGTGATCTTAAACTGCTCATATATCTCCCCCATCAAGTGACTATTCAAATTTGTAGCATTATCCATAATGATAGTTGTAGGAATACCGAAACGGCAGATCATATTGGAGTGTACGAAGTCTACCACTACTTTCTTAGTTACATATCTGAGAGTCATTACTTCAACCCACTTCGTGAAGTAGTCGATAGCGACCAATATCAATCTATGCCCATTTGAAGCTTTTGGCTCGATCGGCCCAATGACGTCCATACCCCAGGCAACAAATGGCCAGGGTGATGACATAGGATGCAGTTCTGTAGGTGGTTCATGGATCAGATCACCATGCACCTGACACTGATGACATTTTCGGACAAAACTGAAGCAATCCTTTTCCATAGTCATCCAATAATAGCCTTCTCGAAGGATCTGCTTTGCCAAAACATACCCATTCATGTGGGGTCCACACACTCCTACATGCACTTCATACATGATTCTTCCGGCCTCTTCGGCATCAGCACATCTTAACAAGTTGAGATCTGGAGTCCTTTTGTACAAGACCTCACCGCTCAAGAAGAAACCACTTACAAGTCGTCTAATAGTTCTCTTTTGGTCTCCACTGGCTTGGTCATGATATTCTTTAGTTTTCAGAAATCTCTTGATATCATGATACCATGGCTGAACATCCGGTTCTGCCTAACTGTATTGCAGTAACCATGCCTTTTACGAATTTGGATTTCCAATGGGTCAATGTGGAGATTGCCTAGATATGGAAACATCGATGCCAAAGTAGCGAGTGCATCAACCAACTCATTGTGAAAACGAGGAATGTACCTGAACTCGACTGACTTGAACCATTTACTAAGATCCTCCACACATTGCCTGTTTGGAATAAGCTTGACATCCCGGGTTTCCCATTCACCCTGAGCTTGTCGGATAATCAAGTCCGAATCTCCCATGATCAATAGTTCTTCAATATCTTGGTCGATTGCCATATTCATACCCATAATGCAGGCTTCATACTCGGCAGTGTTGTTTGTGCAGAAAAACTGAAGTGGGGTTGTGGCTGGATAGTGTTGACCAGTGGGTGAGATCAAAATTGCCCCAATCCCGACACCTTTTGCATTCACAGCTCCATCGAAGAACATTTTTGAAGCATTGGTGTCTTTTGATGTTACCTCAACTGAATTCACCTCCTCGTCCGAGAAGTAAGTATTCAAGGATTGATATTCGTCATCAATAGGGTTTTCAGCTAGGTGATCCGCTAAAGCCTGGGCTTTCATTGCCGTGCGGGTGACATAGACTATGTCAAATTCAGTAAGCAGGATCTGCCATTTTGCTAACCTCCCTATAGGCATCGGCTTCTGGAATATGTACTTCAGAGGGTCCAACCTGGTGATGAGATAGGTAGTGTAGGCCAACAAGTAATGTCTAAGCTTCTGAGCGACCCAAGTTAAGGCGCAACAAGTCCTTTCCAACAAGGTATATTTAGCTCCATAGCTTGTGAACTTTTTACTCAAATAGTAGATTGCCTGCTCTTTCTTCCCGATCACATCATGTTGCCCGAGGATACAGCCAAAAGAATTCTCCAACACTGTCAAATACAAAAACAAAGGTCTTCCAAGTTCGGGTGGGACTAAGACCGGCGGATTCGACATATATTCTTTGATTTTCTTAAAGACCTCTTGACACTCATCTGTCCATTTAATTGCTGCATCTTTCTTCAACAGATTGAAGATGGGCTCACATGTGGAAGTCAACTAGGCAATGAATCGACTAATGTAGTTCAACCTTCCCAGCAGGCTCATAACCTCTTTTTTGGTTCTTGTGGGAGGCAAATCCCGAATAGACTTTATCTTTGTTGGATCTAGCTCGATGCCCCTCCGACTGACTATAAATACCAAGAGTTTGCCAGATGGAACCCCAAATGCACATTTAGCCAGATTTAGCTTTAAATCATATTTACACAGCCGCTCGAAGAACTTTCTCAAGTCCCGAGCATGGTTGTCCTCTATTCTGGATTTGATGATCACATCGTCTACATACACCTCGATCTCTTGGTGCATCATGTCATGAAAAATGGCAGTCATGGCCCTTATATAAGTTGCCCCAGTATTCTTCAAACCAAAAGGCATGACCCTATAGCAATAAGTGCCCCAAGGTGTTGTAAATGCTGTCTTTTCTGCATCTTCCTTATCCATTAAGACCTGATGATACCCAGCATAACAATCCACGAAAGACTGTATCTCATGTTTGGCACAATTGTCAACGAGGATGTGGATGTTTGGCAAAGGGAAGTTGTCTTTAGGACTTGTTTTATTCAGATCTCGATAGTCAATGCACACTCGAGTTTTCCCATCTTTCTTTGGTATGGGAACTACATTAGCCAGCCATGTGGTGTATCGGACCACTCAGATCACCCCTACTTTCAACTGTTTGGCGACTTTTTCTTTGATCTTGTCACTAATATAAGATTTGAACTTTCTTTGCTTTTGCTGGACAGGGGGATAATCGGGGTAAGTCGACAACTTGTGGACCACCAAATCGGCACTCAATCCTGGCATGTCATCGTAGGACCAAGCAAACACATCTTTGAATTCAAACAAAAGTTGGATCAGGGCATCCTTAGTTCTTTCATCTGTGTGAATGCTTATCATGGTCTCTTGGACCTCTTCTGAATTACCCAAATTTACCGGCTCAGTTTCATTTAGATTTGTCTTAGGCTTATTCTCAAATTGTTCCAATTCTCAATTTATTTCCTTGAAAGCCTCTTCTTTATCATTTTCTAGTTCTTAGTTCATTATTTTACAATGAGACAACGTGTTTGGATCTGGGCATGAAGTCTACAAGCATGTCATGTTATTTAAAGCCACATTATTAGAACTGAAAAAAAGAAATAAGAAAAAGTAACAAAAATCAAAAAGAATAAAGAGAGATGAACGATGAAATATTGATTTCATTTCATTGAATTTTGAAGATACCAGGGTTTACATTGGAATTTAAAGACAAGAAACTAAAAGAAACATCCGAGTTACACCCTAAAATAACTCGTGATACATAAAAGGTGGCAAGACTGGATTACTAGGATTCCCGCCTGACTAGGAACGGAGTAGCCTTCCAATTTTGCAACTTGGCATCGGGACCTATGTACAGCACCACAGCGGTGCTCGAGCCTTCTCCAGGCTGAACCATGTGGGTTTCATACAACATCTACCTCATAGCCCCACAAATTTCTTCAATTTCTTCGGCCGTGAAGGCCTCATCTTCTTCTTCTTCATTGTACTTGAACCTGACGAAGGTTTCGAACAAATGCGGGATTGGCTGAGGCAAGACCCAACCGTTGTTCTTTTGCTCATTTACCCATGTTTCATTAGCTGGCGTGGCTTGGAAACCCACACCAAAGAACTTCTCGCTAGTAGCCAGAGTGATAGGTTTTGTGATTCCTTGCAATGACGTCCTGAGCCCCTTCCCGAGTTTATAACCATGCCTGATTATTTCCTTGGCAACCATAATTGATGCATTTGAGAGAAAGGGTTGAGGACAAGGGCTTCCTTCTTCACATTGTCTGCGACCACAACCTCGAAAGCTTGATAGACTAAATGTTCACTTCCTTCCCTAGCTTCGAGACATGGGACTGATAGGTCCTGGTAAATCGACTGCTCGTCCTCTCCATGGACTACAATTTCATGATCTTCATATTCAAATTTTACCATCTGGTGGAGAGTGAAAGGTACAGCCCCTGCTGCGTGAATCCAAGGTCTTCCCAAGAGCAAATTGTAGGAAGTATCCATGTCTAGGACCTGAAAGGTCACCTCGAAATCCACATGACCAATAGTCAAAATCAAATCGATCTCTCTTATGGTATCTCTCTTGATGCCATCAAAGGCACGCACGCAGACGTTGTTAGGCCTTATTCTCTCAATCCCAATCTCTATTCTTTGCAAAGTTGAGAGAGGGCAGATATTAACTCCGAACACGCCATCTAGCATGACTCTTTTCATATAGTACCCCTCACATTTAATTGTCAAATGGAGGGCTTTGTTGTGGGTGGCCCCTTTTGAGGGCAAATCATTCTTGCTGAAGGAGATCTGATTGATTGCGAAGAATCTTTCTGCCATCCTTTCCAGTTGTTCAACAGTGGTTTCAATTGGGACATAGGCTTCATTGAGGGTTTTTATCAACACCTTCTGATGCTCGGTTGAATTCATTAACAAAGACAACAAAGAGACCTGAGTAGGAGACTTTCGAAGTTGGTCAATTATCTCATAGTCCGCAGTTTTCATTTTCCTGAAGAACTCTTCTACTTCTTCAGCATTAATTAGCCTCTTGAGTGGGAAATGCTTCATTGTGGCTTTATTCACTTCCTCCAGATTGAGGTATTTCTCCACCGGGTTAGTTTCATTTGCTTCTCCCAGGACTTCTTTTCCTTTGTAGGTCACTACTGCCTTTTTATAATTCCATGGGACGGTAGTAGGATCTGTCATTGGCCTGTGCGGTGCACGGCCAATAACCACGGGCTCATTCAGCCTTAGTGAAATTACTGGGCCCCGTACCACAAAGGTCCCTTTAGGTACATACATTTTAGATCCTTTGTTCAGCTCAAACCTTCTTGGAGGTCTCAATGACATTTGTTCTTTCTTGTGACCCCGGGGAACATAACGAATGACATCTTTTGAGGGCGCTGCCCCAGTTTTGGTTTCCACTTTCTTTTCTGTATTTTGAGGGGTGAGTTTACTCTTCTTCTCCCACTAGTCTTATTTTGCGACAGCCTTTGGCTTCCTTTCAACATCGGTGATTGCAATTATGGCTTTCAAAGCAGTATCAAACTCCTTATCTTCACAAATCATCCCAATAATCGGTCCTTTATTGTGAGCCGTAATGGATTGTTGGTCACATTAGGAATGTCTTCATCCTTTAGCACTATCTGCTTTTGTTCTATGAGATTTTCAACAGCCCTTTTCAGGGTCCAACAATCATCTGTATTATGCCCTTCCGCTCTCGAATGGTAAGCACATCGAGTACCGACTCTGTAGGTGGGCGATTCTGGGTTCTGCCTGGTTTGGGGTACGGGATGAAACAGACCCATCTGGACAAGTTTAAGGAAAAAATAGAATATAACTCGCCAATGGGCGTGAAGTTTGCCACCCTGGGTGGATCCTGGGCATGGGCATTGTAGGGGAAGTTATTTTGTAGAGGTTGGGGATTATACTGAGCTTGGCGGGGAGGCTGATTTCTGGGAAATGGAGCTCGGTTTTGGTTGAACTGTTGTTGTGGCCTAACGTAGGGCTGGGCATTCATTACTGCGTATGGCTGAGGAACCATAACATAGGCCATATCCTAATGGAGATAGTAATGTTGTGGGGTTCTTGCAGAGAAGTAAGGTTTGGGTGGATGGAGTTTTCTTACACTTGAAGTTGCCATTACCACTTCTTCCTTCTTCTTTCGGTTCGCTATACCTCCCGACCCGCCTTGAATTGCTTGGTAGGTAGCCCTTATAGAAGATTGACTCAATATGTGCCCTATTTTTAGACCATTCTCGACCATTTCACCAATTTTGATGGCCTCGGCAAACAGTTTCCCCATTACGGACACCATATTCTGAAAATAATCAGCCTCTTAGGTTTGAAGAAAAACACTAACCATCTCTGTTTCGTCCATTGGAAGCTTGACTTTGGTCGCTTGTTCGCGCCATTTGACAGCATACTCCTGGAAACTTTAAAAGGACTTCTTCTTGAGATTTGACAACGAATTCATGTCAGGGGCTATGCCGATGTTATACTGAAACTGCCTGACAAAATCCCGAGCCAGGTCATCCCAAATATGCCAACAAGATATATCATGATCCATGTACCATTCAGAAGAAATGCCAACCAGGCTCTCTCTAAAATAATCCATGAGAAGCTCTTTTTTTCCACCTGCTCCCCGTAATTGGTTGCATTACCTCTTGAGGTGGGCTATGGGATCCCCATGCCCGTCATACTTTTCAAAATTTGGGGTTTTGAAACCCAAGGGTAAATGCACGTGTGGGAACATACACAGATCAGCGCAGGATACGCTCTTTTGCCCGTTCAAACCTTGTATATTTTTGAGACTTTGCTCTATGCTCCTCTTTTTTTGGGTAATCTCCTCTTGTTTATGGTTTTTTGTGGTTTTCTCCTATCCCGCGGTAAACTCATATCGGGGTGGTTGAGGGTAAGTATTGGTAGTGAACTGGGTAGGTTTCGGCGGGAAGGATGGTACTTGGAAGGTAAAAGATGATGGATCAAAACTAGGCTTGGTCAAAGTGGGTTGTGTCGTGGCCGAACAATGTGGCGCAGTGAATATGTTGGAGGCCGCACCTGAAATCAACACCTGGGGGCGAACCTCAGAAGGTGTGCCGGCAAAGTGGGCTGAGATGGTAGGATATCCAAGTGGGGTGTTCAGATAACTTATTGGTATGTTGGAAGTCCCACTTGCCCTGGGAAGTAACTCAGAGAATCCAGGTATCGCACTCGGTGGCTCTCTGCCATTGGACCAAGCGTCCCACATTTTCATCATGCGGAGACGCAAAATTCTGTTTTCCTTAGTAGTTGCTGACTCGGAAGTTAGGATGGCTGAGATCGGGCTATCCTCCAGGATAAGAACTATTGGCAGATGACTTTCCGACGATATTCTACACTTCATTTTGATCTTGTAAAGTACGGATGTGAAGCTAGATTATCACAAAACCAACCACCTTAATATGGAACCTAAACTCAACAGTAGTTAACAAACCAGTTAGTTTGAAGCAAATAACACATAGGTAATCGCACATTGGGGTGTAATGCACCTATACAGTTAAATGTGTTTCTACATGTTTCGCAATAGTGGTGTGTTTCATCTCGGCTTTTGTTTATCTCTCCACTTTTCCTTTCTTTCCACTTTGGCTTTTTAATGTTTCTTCTCTTATTCCCATCTTTCTCTCTTTTCTTTCCTCTGTTTTCTTGCTTTTCTTGCTTTTCTTTTGGTTTTCTTTTGCTCTTTATTTTATTTGGGTTATTTACAAAATCATGACCGAATCCGATGAGGATTACCTACGTATCACGATGCCGTGTGAATCAGATCATTACGTAGTTCAAGAAATAAATACGAAAAATAAAGAAATAATTTTTGGGGGTTTTCCAAATTTTCATTAATAAAACTTCTACTTTACTGAATTACATACTCTTTCTAGGAATTTAAGACTTCAAACAGACTCGAAATATACTTTAAAAATGAAAATACAGACTCGAAAAAGAAAATACAATCAAGAGTACATGAGTGCCTCCAACCCTATCCTAAGAACACCAACTGGTCTTGTTGCGGGCCTACGCGCCATGTCATCTTGGAGATGACAGAGATCCTCCATTATCTGGCGGACAAAGATCATTACCGTGGCGAAGAACATGGACCAGGTCATGTCCTCGCACTCACTGCATTTCATCATGATGTAGTCGGCGATTCTTCTGACCCTTTCCCTTATGATGCCCTTTTCTTGCAACAAACACCCAATCTGCTGGGATCTAGCCTCTAAGACCTGGGTGGCGGTATGATTCTGCTCTTGAAAATGCTGTAGGTCTCCCTCTAACTGTGCCATCAAAGCGTAACAATGTTCTCTCTCGGCTTTGAAGCTCTTGGCTTGTTTAGCCATTTTACCTTCGAGGCTGTTAATCTCCTTTTCCCAACATGTGACCCTTCTTTCATATCTTTCTTTCATCTGTTGAACGAAAGTTGCCCGTCCTTCTGCATTTTTGGCCAACTTTGCTTGTACTTTTTCTAGCTCAGACTCAGTTTTCTATAAATCATCTTCACAGGTACCTACCTTTTGTGTGAGGTTGTAGATGAGCCTTTCATCTTTTCTGGTTCTGCCTGGGTTCTCGGCTGCTATTCTCAGTTGTCAAACCTGGGCTCTAAGGGCTTTATTTTCTTGGACTAGCCTTTTTCTTTCACCCTCATCCTCTCGTTCTTGTAGATCATTATTGAAGGTGATATTTCTCAACTCTTCTCGCAAAGCGTGGATGCTGGCTTGATATTTCTTTTCCTTTTCTCCCCAGGCCAACCTTTCCTTAATTTTGTCATCAAAAGCTTGAACATGGGGCCTTTTGGCAGGCCTCTCGGGCTCGAGCTCATTGTTCATATAAAACCTTCTTTCAAACCAAGCAGTATAATTGGGATCAACTTCGCCCCTAGCTGGGTCTGGTACATGGGTGTCACCTTTTAGATACTGATAACCATTCCGATCCTATTGAACTAAAGCCTCGGGTAGTGTTGCTTCTGGGTGTAATTCAATGACTTGGGTACTTAGATCTGCATCTTCGGGTATCGCCTGATATCTTCCCAATTGTCTCAGAACTCTTTATGGTGCATATGGTTGGATACTCCTCAATCCCATCATCATCAAGTAGCCTTTTGAAGTTGTCATGTATATGACTTCTATTACCGGAAGCCATCCTATGGTCCATTCAATTTGATTTGCTCTCAGATTTCTTAAATATGAGACCCAAGCTTCAACTCCTTCTGGCGGTTTATAGTCTTCCACCCTTTCCTCATAATTTTTGATGAAATTGTTCCCGTCCAAAGCATATCTTATGAACTTAGGATGATGGTGAAAGTGTTCGATCATCCACATTTGAAGAAGAATATTGCAACCCTCGAAGAATTGAGCCCCAAATTTGCACAAGGTTAATGCCCGGTAAATGTCTGCCAGCACTAACGGGACAAGTGTGTGATCTTTTTTGGTGACGAGGATCTGTGCGATTCTAGCCATACGAGTGTCTATTGTGCCCTCCGCATTTCGAAAGACCATGACTCCTAAAAATGCCACGATGAAAGCAAACCGATGATGAATTTGCCATGTGCTCTTCTCTTGTTTGTTTTTCAACCCCTTTTCATGTGTTTCAAACCTGGCTGAGTGACCGTACCTGAAGTACAAGAAGTAGAAAAAACAACACCCTTTGCTCACGTGGGCCTTATTCATTTGTTTACTAATATTCAACAGATCGAAGAACTTGTGCACAGAGGTAGCCCTTGGGAATATGAGTTGCTGCTTTCTTAACTCTTGGCCAAAATCAATATACCCGGCCATTTCTTCCAGAGTGGAGGTGAACTCAAAATCCGAGAAACAGATTGTGGACGAGATCCCAAAAGGTTACCAATGCTTTGATTAAATCCTCCTGGGGTTTGATGCGCATGATGTCTATAAGGGAACCCAACTGTTCTTTCACCCAATCCCGACCATCTTCATCTAAATCATTCCACCACCTGCGAAGCTGCAACTGAGCCCGTTCTATGATAGATTGTGACGGGTCCTGGGTAGTACTCATTTGTGATGGGTTCTGGACAATATTCATTTGTACCTGCGGAAGGTTAAGGTTAGGGTTGACTCTTGTGGACTCTTTTTGCAAGACCATTTTTAATAAAAGGACGGACAAAACCCCCCCTTTTATGCTACTTTAGCAAAAATGATCGTTTTTGCAAACGTGGCCCCTTGGCAATTCCAAACAAATTTTTGAGGTCGGGGGAAAGTATCTTATTGGAAAAGACACCTTTTAGATAGACTTGCACATTCCTCCAAAAAATAGCCTTTCGATAATTGAAAGGTAATCTAAGGCTATTTCGGTAAGAAACAACTTAAAATACAACTGAGTTGGGACAGCTCATTATTTTGACCAAAGCCCTAAACCACACTTTATTTTATTATTTGTAAAAATGAGGCCAAACCTTATGTGGGTTGCCTACGTATCGCACATCCGGTGAGAATCAGACCTACGTAGTTCGATTAGTTTTGACATAAAAACATGATATTTGACTCATTCTTTTGAAACATTTTCCTTTTTCTCAAAAATTTGGCAGAGTTTCGGGACATTTTCAAATACCAGGATTTTTAGAAACCGGGTAAATTTTCTATCCTACCTCGATCTTGGTTTTTCTCTTTATTTTCTTTTCCTAGCCGGTCAACATGCAAGCCAAAATAGATAAATATTCACATAGCACGTAGGATGCATCAGGATGGTCTTTATTTTGGGTACACCTGTCCTAGACGGACCCAACCCCTGTGTTGAGCTCCCAAGGTCAAATACACGTGATGCAAATAATCGTTCCTACAAGGGATCCGGCATGAGGTTGCGTTATTCTAGGTTTAAAACCTGGGGTTTATGTTCTAGACTTGGGTTACCCGAGCGGACAACTAAGGCCGAAGAGGAGGCAACGTACCAGGAGCACTAAAGTCTACCCGACCTTGTTTCTGGACCAACCTCGATCTATTTGGTATAATTTCTACAAAAAAAGCGGGCCACGCGAACGTGTGCACCATTTTCAGAAGACTCAGAGGGGTGGCGTAAGAAGACATTTAAATTCAGTTCAAGTAATATCAAAGCGGTAAATGACAATTAACACATTAAGTCCACAAAATACAGTAATATTAACAATAAAGCCAAATAAAAATCACGTTAACAAGATCGAATTCTCGAACCCTAAACTGAAAATTTTGGGTTCTAATCCCCAGCAGAGTCGCCAGAGCTATCATACCTCCTTTTTTACACTCGAGGGGTAAATGAGGAGTTTTTCCAATTTAAGTGACATTATTCAAAATGGGATTGTTTATTTTATCAGAGTCGCCACTTGGAATAGTTTATTTGGTTTCCCAAGTCACCGGTTTATTTTAAATCCCCAAATCGAGGAAGTTTTCGACTTTATTTAAAAGTCTACGAACCAGAAATTCTAGATAAGAAATTCTGTTAATCTGGGAGAAAGTATTAGGCATTCCCGGGTTCCGTGGTTCTAGCATGGTCGCTTAGCAATTTATACTTGGCTTAAATTATTTAATTACTCATTTTTAGGACCTATGTGCAATTATCTTTTTACCACTTTTAAATCACTTGAATTATTCGTAATTAAAGAAATGAGTTACGCGTACGTATACTCTTTCATTTTGGCACGTCAAAATCAGGTCACGCGAACGTGTCCACGATTAATAACGCTTTCGTTGATTTATTAAGAAAGTTTGGTTGAAGGTGCGCAAACGCATCCCTCGAGTCTTTTTAGAGTTAAATTTGCAATTATATTACGCGGACGTATATATAATAGCAATATTAATATAAATCGGGCCTAAAACAAACTAAAATTGTTCAAATTATTAAGAGGTTTGCGAGGGCCATGGAAAATTTAATAATGGCGCACCTCGATCTTAAAGAGTTATTATTAATTATACGAGGGTCATAAGTAATTTTAGCGAAAATGGCATACCTCCAATCATTTTTAAAAGGATTATACTTGATTAAACTTAGGACATTTACATCCGAACTTTAGGCCCAAACTGATGATTAAAAAAGTAAAGCCAATCAGCAGGCCCAAGCTGATCGCACCAGGCATCTGGGCCAACTGCAGGCCCATAGAATTAACGTAGACTTCCCTTCTTCTTTTCTTTAAAAAGAGAAGAGAGAAAGACATCAACACTTATTGGGCTCAGAATTGAGCCCAGATGCAAGTCATACAATTAAACCTAAGGCAAGCCAAAAGAAAGATAATTGCTGAGGCTCAAAAGAGATTATTGCATAATTGACAAAACAGGAAGAAATTATACACTCCTTAATCAAATAGCCATAGAATTCAACATGGTAGTGAAGTAAGAAGGAGTTCTGGTTTCATGTCTCACCACAATGCATTATTAACTTAAAGTAAATGAACAGACAAAAACCAAAATGAAAGAAGAAGCAGCGATTCACTGGTTACAAATGCTGAAGAAATGCCAATTTGCATAACAAGTTAACATGGTTTTTTGACCTTAAAGAGATTGATGAAGGATCACCAGTTTATAACCTATCTAAATAACACAAAGACACACCTAATCACACACATCACAAGATAAACACGCACAGACACACCCAAAGATAATGGTGCAACTGACAAATTCTGCACCAATTTTAGGCCGATAATAGCAGCAAATCCAAAGCTCTAACTAAACCAACATCAATTATTTCACTTGAAGTAACATGGTCGTAACTCCTACTGATTCCATACCAATTTTGGGGCACCCATTTGGTCCTAGTGACTTAAAATACCATAAAGAAAGGACTTTCCCTAAAGAGTCTTTTAGAACTCCTTTCTTAAGCTCCAAAAGAATTATTCAAATCTAAACTTCCTTTAACTAACTCGACTGAAAATATCAGCACCAAACAAATGGAAGGCTGCATTCCACCAAAAAATAGTGTAAGAGTGGGAGACAGTTACATACAATATTGAGCTAAGAAGAGGAAAACAACATCTTTGACAAGCTAAGAAACCAGAATGGGCCAAGAAAGTAGGGCAGGAAGTAGGAAAAGCTGAGATGCTACGATTGGACAAACATTTCAAGAACTCAAAAAAAATAATCAAATAACAAATCCTTAACGCTAAACTGAACACAACATGGAAAATTCAACAAGCTAATTCATGTCTAAATTCATACAAAAGAATGTTACATTACTTACAGACTCAACATCTCATCAATAACTCTATATCATGCTATTGGAACATAAATTGAAGAAGCAATGGTCTAATTATAAGATTATATCATGTCTGTGTTCACATAATGACTCCAAAACCTTCTTATTAGACTTCTCTGGATTTAATAGTCTAGACTCGAGGTAACAATGAATCACACAACGACTAAGCATAATCAGCAAGTTCGATTTGAATGCATTCGAATGAAATAGTTAAACGTCATACGAGTGCAGATTAGTATAACATCCAACAAAGTTCAACATTTTTATTTCTCGATACTAAAATTTTAAGCAAAAGAATGAACAAAGATGAACCTGTAATCGGAGCTTTCAATTAGTGAAACTTCAATGATTACAACAGTTTAAACTAAACTCGAACAAACCACGACTCAAAGCTTGAAACTAACAGCAGCAAGAAAGCAAGAATCGACTGACTTGAAACCAAGCCAAGACTGAAATTTTGAACTCCAAAAGAAAACTCGATTTCAACTTGAACCTTTAAATCAAGCTTCCTTGAGAAACAGAACTCCAAGCCAAAGAACAAACGCTAAAGACTCTGTTTTCAGTACTTTCTTTTTGATTTTTTCTCTAAAAAAAAGAATGGAGTAAACTCAATTGAAAAAAATGAACTCAAACCATGATGCCTTTTTTTTTGTATGTTTTCTGAAGAAAAAATAGAAGAAGGTCTGAAGAGGTGACAAATGAAAAACCCTAAAAAAATTTGACTAAGTTTTTCTGAATATTTTTATCCGATTTTTCTCGCTCTTCCTTAACACATAGAACTTACCTTATATAGAGCCTTCGAAAAAAACTCAAAAAATCTGCTCAAAACTCCAAAAATCTTCAGGTTTTTGAACAATTTTGGGACAAATGGAAGGTGTGGATTGATTCACATCTATCCACGGCTCCCATTCATCCAATAATTGTCCTTTCGTACCCGAGATCATGCGATTTAGGAGAGAATATTCGTACTCTTCTGACAAATCCATTGGAAATGAAGGTGACGTGGAGGCGAAGGGACCATTCGAGTGAACTCGCTCGAGTTCTAGGCGAGTTAAGGTGAGTTGAAGGCTGAGGAAGATGAAGGAACAGTAGGGTGCGCCGCTTCTGAGGTTCTCTAGATTTAGGATTTGAGATGTGGAAAAGTTATAAGAGGGATTTTATATTCAAGGGCACCGGGCGGGTCACAAAATGACGGGTCAGTCCGATTTTTGCTGGGCTGAACCGGTGGAAAGGGTTGGGTTAGTTTAATTGATTTTGAAAGGGGAAGTATTGGGCCGAATTTGGGTGTTTGAAGATGGCCCAATTTGAATTCTTTTCCAAGTCTTTCTTTTATTTCAAATTTTCCTTTTCTTTATTTTCTCTTTTTTTTTTAAATTAAAAATCCTAAATTATCTAAAAATGTGAAACTAAAGTAATTAACTAATTATAAAAATTGTAAACATCACTTAATTCTAAATTAAAAGAGGAAAAATTAATAAACCAAAATTAAAAGACAAAAAATGTAAAAGTGAGCTATTTTTGTGATTTTCAAACTTTTATAAACAATTAATTATTGATTAATTTTAAAAAATGTAAAAACAAATCCAAAATGCAATGCACGATATTTTGGCATTTTTTCATGATTTAAATAAAACTTAAACATGCACGAAATGCAATCAATTAATAAAAATCTACAAAATTCCTAAGAATGGCAAATAATTAAGAAAAAAATCTATTTTTCTTGGATTTTATAGGAGTATTTCATATAGGGAAAAAATCATGTGCTCATAAGGAACATCAAGTTGCTCGTTTTCACTGCACAAGAAGAAGAAAATGATAAGCTACTCAACTAGATAAATACTTTACATATAGCTATATCACTTTACTTACAAGCCGTACTGTGTTGACGTTCCATGATGGATATTTTCTTGTTGATGATGACTCCCGGATGGACCAACATGGTCCAACACGCCAGAACTACGCATATTCCAACTAGGAGCGGGGTCATAGCTTGTAAAATTTATATCCGGACGGTCCCCCTATGAAAAATATGAGTGTTAATACAAATCCAATTCAAACATAAAATAAACATAGCTAAAGCGTAGAAAAATTGAAATTTACTAGTTATCTTGTGAATTATATAAAGTCGAAAAATTATTTTGTGCTTGCTCATTCGCCGGTGGTGACAAGTTTAAATCAAGGCAAGCTCTTTCATCAGGAATCTGTCCGGCAAAAACTGCTCCAGAATAACCACCCGATGACTGGGGATTATCCCTACTATGCACACCCTCATTATTGGGAACGTCTTCAACCTTGACGTACATTTCCAACAATTTTATTTCAATAAATTCCCTGTATTCATCCGGAATCCGCAAAAAATCTTTAAGAGTTTCATCATCTTCGATGTTAAACTCAGAATAATAAGTAAACCCCTACGGAGTCACAGAATACGGAAATTTACCAGTTACTTTAAGGTTCACCGAACGTTTCCTCACACTCATTTTTTTACATAACAACGATACCAATTTATCGTACTCCATTGTAAACGGCAATTTAACATGACACTGTGGAGGTGAACTATACCTCATAGAGTTATTCTCCATTACAACCTCACCTCCCCCTCCCAATATAATGACACCCTTATTTTTGGCTCCTCAGACATTATAAAAAAATGCTTGATAAGAAGAAGAGAAGTATGAACGGAAGTTTGAAGGAAAGTTTTGAATAGATTTTCATAAAATTCTAACGCCTTTAAATAAGGCAAGTCCTAGCTTGGGGTGCAGATTTGTTTTATGTAAAACGCAGTATAATACTACGTTTTATGTATTTGAATTATTGTTATGTCAGTTATCCGCAGAACACTTATTGGTAGACCCAAAAATTAGAATAAAACACAGTATAATGCTACTTTTAAGTAAATAATATTATAATACGTTTTACACTAACAAACAAATTGTTAGTCCTGCAGAACACTTATTTGGTGGGCCCAAATTGTTGTAAAATGCAGTATTATGCTGTGTTTTATTAAAATGCAGTATAATATTGCGTTTTATTTATACTGTATTTTATGTAAAAATGTAATTTTTTTAACTGTATAAACGTATTTTATGTCCAAAAAGATATCATTTCAATTTCGGACTCGATATAGATATAGATAGATAGGACACCAATATATTTGACATTTTTCCCTTCATTTTTTTTGGGACAAAATCTCTGTCAGTCGGTTCTGTATCTTTTTTTTTTTTTTTTTTTTTACTTCTAAAATTTTATGTAGAGATCTTCTTTGCTTCAAGTCAACCGAGGAAAAAAACATTTAAAAAGTTTACGCGTTTGGATTAAATTAAAAGCCAATTATTTTCCCTTTTATTTTTCCCGAATGTTTTCTATTCCGCTTCAAAAGCCTTTTCTTATTTTTTTCTCCTATATTTTAATTTTCAAGAAAGGTGAAAAAGCATTTATTCCCATTTTTTAACGGAGAAGAAGAGTATAGAAAGTATTAAAGAGAACAAAAAACAGTAAAACAGAGAAAACAAAGGAAAAGAGATGTAGGAAGGAAAGATATCCAAAATAAAAACCAATCTATCGAAATCTTCAAACCTTCAAATCTAGAAATCCCCAATTTATATCGAATTTTTCGCTTAAAATTCCAATTTCAAGTACCCTTTACTGTATATATTTTCTTGTGGGAATATATATAGAGGGTACCTATCCTTCAGATTTGTCCTTCAGATTTATAAGGTAGCTTTTTTATGCTGTATCTTGGTAATTTGGATTGTCTTTTGATATATGGGTGTATTTGTTTATGGTTAAAGTTTGGATTATTTTTAGTTGTTGATTAAGCAATTTCTATATCTATATAAAAACTCTAGATAAGAATTATTATTGATCATTTATGAATTCCTAGAAAAGAACGAAGAATTGTAAATTCAACCTTCAGCAACTTGAAAGGAAATTGCTTGATACTTTTTAGGTTCTAATTTGAAGAAAAGTATTTTTTTATTCTCTCTCATTTTGTCAAGCAGGAAGAATATATTTACACCACGGATCCACAGAAAATTGGCTCTTTTAAACATATTGGAAGGTGAAACCTTGTTGTCTCAGCTCATCCACTTTTAATTGTTAGGCCAATTATGCTTTTAATCAGGATTAAGTTAACCCCTTAAATTTATTGCAACCTTCACAACTGCAGCCAGTGAGCTTTGGCATGTCTATTTGATTTAAAAAATTCTGTCATGCAGATATGCAGAGTCAGTTAATGTGCAGTGGGTGTAGGACAATTCTTCTTTATCCGAGAGGAGCTTCTAATGTCTGCTGTGCAGTGTGCAATGCACTCACCCCTGTCCCACCTCCTGGTATCTGTCTCAAATTTCTGTGGCAATTGTTTGGATTGAGCCACTCTCCCCTCCATGTTAATTTCTGTTATTTGAACGTGTTGCTTTTGTGATATTTCTGCAGGAATGGAAATGGCTCAACTGATATGTGGAGGCTGTCGTACATTACTCATGCATCCACGGGGTGCAAGCAGTGTGAGATGCTCCTGCTGTCACACGGTGAACCTTGTCCCAGGTACAAATTTGAAACTTCCTTTTTCTTGATTTCTGAGACTATTGTTTGTCTGCTTATGACATCTTAGATTCTCTTCCTAGAATCCATGTAAGCCTGACTAAATCTGTTTATATGTGTCATTTGTGGGGTTAAGAAAATATTAGTGGAATCTGTACATGAGCAATCAGAGTGGGGTGTATGGTGAATTAACTCTTTCCTGCCCAAACGTAATGGTTTCCCCCTTGGTTTCTACCTTCTGTATCATGCTAGCTGGGAAGTTTTGCCCTTGGTCAAAAGCTACATAATTTCAAGTTGGATGATGGTCAGGAAGGAAACAACATTTGTATACCATGCTAAAATTGTGATGTGGCAAGGGCAATTGGTAGTAATGTTGTGTGCAAAATTAGGTGCCCTTTTAGTTTTTTACTAGAGCTAAGCTGTAACGAAAGTGTTTATAAGATGAATAGATGAGTAGTTATCTCTGATGCATTGCATCAAGAGGGGATTAGACCCAAAAAGTTTGCATACTCTATCTTTCACTAGAATTTTTATAATGTGAAAGAAGGTAAATAAACTAGATAAGTGGTTTTGGTTTGAGGGTTTAGTGGCCTAGTTAGAACTTAGACTTCTGGCTCCATTGTCTACATCTGCCAGTTTTATTTCGAAGAATTTCCTGGACAACATGTAACTTTGCTGATGCTTCAGGTCCTAACCAGTTTGCTCACGTCTACTGTGGAAACTGCCGTATGATGCTGATGTATCCATGTGGAGCTCCGTCAGTTAAATGTGCAATATGCCATTATATTACCAATGTTAATGTGAGTATGATGTCTCTTTTTCTTTTTGATCTTTGCTGAAAAGTTTTGGCTGATGCTTCATATAGCTTACTGTTTTTTCCTATGCAGACGCACCTGCACAGTTACTTAAGAAAAAGATAAGAACAAAAAAGAATGGATTTTAATATTATGCTTTTGGTGCATGAGAATTCAATTGGATGCAGTATATTTCATTATTATTCCCGTTTCTAATTAGTCTATAACAATCTGCTCTTTCCTAAAGAAGTGGTGCTTATTTAGCTTCGTCAAACACACACACACATACACAGAGGGCTAATGGCGCACGGTTCGAAACTCGGTGTGTATAATGAGTTTGTCCCTCTATCCTTCTCCACTTAAATACCAGTGCGACAGGTTTCGAACCTATGATGTGTGCCTAACCCAGCTATCACGTGTTGTAAGATCTTACAGGACCAAAGCTCTGGGGTTGTTCTGCTTTAACTTTTTTAATGTTGAATTGCTTTTTCGTGTGCTGCCATTTCAATGATATTTAATGTTAGAAAATACATTACAAAGAATTTGCTTGATTTGGGTGAGTTTTCCGAGAGCTCCAAAGATAAGAATTAGATTCTATGCATATTCTGTAAAATATTTTCTATATAGTTGTAGAGTATTTATCTATCTTGTTACAATCAGAGAATAACTTATAGTCTGAACTTGTAGAATCATTGAAAGCGACTAATCCTTGCTGCATATCATGGATTATAAAGCAAGTAGGCTAAATTGAAAATGTTTTTTGAGGACTACTGCAAATAAAAGTGTGAGCGGTTTGGCTGAAATTTAAAACCTTGTAGAAGTTTTATGGAGAAGCTTACGTGGGAAGAAGATTTCGAATCGTTTTCTCTCGTGAAGAATTATGGTCTAGAGCTTGTGATACCAACATCACCAGTCAAATAAATGCAAACGCAAGGAGATATATAATCATCCTGATTGATTTTTAATTTTTATTTGGAGAAGTTTATAAGTAGTTGATGTTGTCAATTGTGGCAAAAGAAAAAAAGAAGGTTAAAGAAGCAAAGATTAAAAAAAAAGTGATATGGAAACTGTAAAACACGTTAGTCGTTGATTTCTCCTGTGCCGGTTAAGCTTTAGCCCAAATCAGGTCTTTGGTAGTTACTAATTCATCTTTTAAGATACTTGCATGCTTACCTGATTGGGATAATAAATTTCAGTTTTCATGTGTTTATATATTTATCGTTGCAGGCAGGAGATGGAAGAGTCCATGTACCTAGCGGCACTGCAACACCTGCTTCAGGATCCTCTTCTTCAACAGTGAGTTCATCAGTCTGCTGCATATGTTTCTTTCTGTTTTACAATTTTCTAATTTGACTAGAATTGACTTCTGAAACGTATTTGTATCTGCTTTAGGCCAAGGCTCGTTCTCAAAACCAAACTGTCGTCGTTCAAAACCCAATGTCTGTCGATGAGAGTGGAAAGTTGGTAAGCATCTATTTGTTCATTCATTTATTTATTAGGTCTCTTCAGATTCAAGTTGTCTGCCATATTATTAACGATACAATTTCTACATTTTTCCAGGTGAGCAATGTTGTTGTTGGCGTAACGACAACATAGTTACATATGAGTTAAAGTTGTTCTTTGAAGACGGTTGAAAAGTTTTGCTCGCATCAATGGAAGACGAGTATAAAGACGGCTCGCTGCATATAAATATGGTAGTGTCTAGTGTTAATACGACAGCCATACCCCTATTTTTCTGTAATATTTTGAATATGATTGGGTGATTGAGGCTACAGTGATTTGTGTGATTATTTGGAGTCAATTATTGATGAACTACGCATTAGATTTGTGGCGTGAATATGCCCAATGTCATAAGTACAGAATGTTATGTACCTTATATGCCTGATATTAATATATATGAATATGACCTTGAAACTTACTGATCTTAAGGCCTTGCTTTACGATATAATAATTATTGTAAAATGGCGAATTGATCCAAAGTTAGTGAGTTAGAATGTGTAATCTTTATATGTATTTATTTGCATACATTTAACTTTTTCACATACGTATATAGTTTGAGCTGGAAGTAACGAATTCAGTTGAACTTACGGACACGGAATTTGTCTTTGATTAATATCGGCATGATATGGTCATATTATATTATCTGATTTTGGATAAAATACACTTTTTATTTCTGAGTTTCTGGAAGTAAATTTCAAGTTTGTTAGACTAGAGTTGACAACAAAGGTTCCCATCTGAAAGAAATTCTAACCTAAAGGATGAAACTAAAAAACAATATAAATCTTGCAAGCATGAGCTAAATCGTAAGAGCCTTTTACTATAAATTGAATTGCTGGTAAGAAATTAACGATTGGAACTTATTTCTTTGAGAGTGCGTACGATTGTCAATCAAATGAAAGATATTAATTTTTTTGAACTTTTTGTTCAACAACAATATTAAGGTAAAATATTTCTCTCACCACCCCCGGGCAAAAAAATCCCATGTATTTAACTAGTTGGTTTAATATCTCAGTTTTCCACGCATAATCACCTCACAATATACCTACTCGAAGATCATGTCTAAACTTGTCCCATACTTTATATACAATAAGACTTCCATTTTCCCACCAACTGATTAACCTTTGATGACGTAAAAAGTAAAATAATAAAAGAAAGTGCCATTGGCTATCTTTATATATATGAATCAACTGTCATGAGTAGCTGCATATCAGAAATTAAGAAAACACAAAATGGCTCAAGAAAATGGAGAAAAACCAGCTGTGGCTGCAGAAAGCAACAACCAGCAATTAGTAGGGAAAAATAACAACACAAGTAATTATAAGCCTAAAGATTATTATAATTGGGTGATTGCATTGTTGAGGTTATTGGCATTTGGTGCAACAATTTCAGCAACATTAGTTATGGCACTTAACAAGCAAAAGAAAACTTTTGTTGTTGCTACAATTGGTACCACTCCTATTCAAGCCACCCTCACTGCTAAGTTCCAGCACACTCCTGCTTTTGTGTAAGCCCTTTAATTTCTCATTATCTTATAAGTCTTTTTTGTAATTTTTTTCTATTGTCGGTACGCATAAATTAAATTCTTGTTAAACTTATAAAACTCTTTTTCTATCACTTTTATAACAACAACAATAACAATAAACCCCGTGTAATCCCGTAAGTGGAGTCCCGGGAGGGTAATGTGTACGCAGACCTTACCCTACCTTGTAAAAGTTGAGAGCTTATTTCCAATAGACCATCGGCTCAATAAAAGCATAGTTACATTATTTTTGAAATATCACTCTTATAATTGGAGAAAAATATTACTAGTATAATATAGCTAGGGTGGTGATTCAACTTGTGGATATATATATGCAGGTTCTTTGTGATAGCAAACGGACTGTGCAGTCTCCATAACTTGCTCATGTTAGCAGCTTGTTTTATTGGAAGCAAATATGATTTCAAGGGACTTCGTTTTTATGTGATTGGTGTCCTAGACATGGTAATCGATCAATCCATTTAATTATCACTACTTCCCCATTGAAAAAAAAGGAATTTTCCCCTTGGAGCAACGGTAAAGTTGTTTCCGTGTGACCTAGGTCACGGGTTCGAGCCGTAGAATCAGCTACTGATGCTTGCATCAGGCTGCCTACATCACATCCATTTGAGGTACAACCCTTCTCCGGACCCTGCGTAAACGCGATATGTGTCGTGCACCGGTTGCGCCCTTTTTTTTTTCCTCTATCAATTTTGAATTAAATGTTTCCTTTTCATTAATCATAATTTAATCCTTTATTATGTCTTTTTAATTGTTTGGATTCTCTAGATGAATGTGGCACTAGTATCTGGTGGAGCAAGTGCAGCAGCTTTTATGGGGCAGCTTGGTAAAGATGGGAATTCTCATGCAAGATGGAAGAAAATCTGTGATAAATTTGATGTATACTGCAGCCATGGGGAAGGAGCCATTATTGTTTCTTTTATTGGTTTGCTCCTTATGATCATAACAACTGCCATTACTATAATTAAACTTAAAAACATCCAATATTCTGGCAGATGTGCCATTATTCCTTGATCCAGAAGCACCATGTCATTTTATAACAATCTTTCTGTATATGGTTTTCGGGCTTAATTGTACCGTGTGTTTCGCTTTTGCCTATTAGAACATTTATTACTGTTACAATTATAATGAAGTTTTCGTATTGACTTTGATATTCACATACTCTGATGCCTGCATCATCCGAGGATTCTTTTTTCTTTTCTTTCAAGCTTATGATTTTTTTCTATTGAGCTAATTGCGGGCTTATAGACATCGGTATGTCCTCCATAATAACCATGTCAAATAGAGCATTCTTGGTTTCGAGTTGGAATGACCTTCACTGAATTTTATTGAAAGAAAGCTCTTTCATCCTAATCTCAACTATTGAAAAAGAGTTAAGGCGTAATATCTGGTTCTATCTTTCTGGTTCTCATTAGCTAATATTATATCGAATATAGCTTATCTCTCTTATAGAAATATACTATGAGTTTAACTTATATATATCGAGAGTGTAAGAAATATTTATATGAATATGTTACTCAAAAAGCAACATGTCTTTATTGAAAGGAAAACTCACGCAAAAGATAATTTGATGGCAATTCGAGCATACAAACTTAGGAATAGCCTAAATGGTACCTCTACTTGTGTCACGTCAGTCCGCACACTTATCATTTTGTCAAGTGAACACTTACACTCGTTCAAATTATGTATAATAAATGCTTGTGATAGGAGGCTGTCAGTGCTTGTAATACAATCTCCTACACGTAGGACGCCACGTCAAGATACTTAACTCACGTAGGTTCCAGGTCATTTATTAGCGCCACATAGGAAAATAAAACGGGAGAATTTGTGAGCACGTGATTTTTGTTTGCACGACAATTACTCCAAAAGAAATCGAAAAATAAAACAAATTGTCATGTTGTACAATTTTTAGAATTTGCGTGGCATTTTTTTTTTTGGTAGTTATTTGTAGTTTTTGTCTGTGATTGTTTAGTTTTATCAATTAAAAAATACAAAAAATATATGTCACATGTAAATTTAGGATCTTGTTCTACTATTAGGAATTAATTAAATCGTATTTGGTTTTGAATGAATAAAAAATCACAAAAAATATTATCTTTGGTAATTTTGTCATTCTATCGTTTAAAGGTTGATTTTTGTTTAATTAATATATGATATTGTGTGTTAATTATTACTAAAAATCAATTAACGTCTTGTGATATAATTTTAATTTTATATTTTTATAATTTATTTTTAGGATTTTTTGTAAATTCGGATTTTAATTAGAAATAGAAAAGAAAAGAGATGAGTTAAAATTGGAATAAAACAGATTTGGGCCAATCAAATTGGACCCAAATCAGGCCCAAAGCACTATCTTACACGGTCCAAACCTTCAGCTCTCAAAGGCACCTCAAACGACGTCGTTTCGAGAACGGCAAATCTCGCCCGTTCATCCATCCTCATCCAACGGTCCACGATCGCGCCCGTAACCCGACCTGCTTACCCGGGTCGACCCAACCCCTCATTAAAACCAAACGACCCTGTTTCTACACCAAACGACCTCGTCCTGTCCCTCACCAATCAATCCAAGCCGTTGAGATCATTTGATCTAACGGCTCAAGTTAATTGCCACGTTCCATATACCCAAAACCCCCAAACCCCTCTTACCCGTTCATTCCCAAACACACTTCCCCTCCCGTCTCTGAACCAAACACCCCTCAGAACCCTAAGCACCACCTCTCCACCCCCTCACCACAAACCCAGCGGCAGTAATGCCAGTGACCACCAAATTAACACCCCTAGTGCACCTCGACCACCTGGACACAGATCTGCAAACCGTTTGGTTTGAATCAACCCACATCGTCTCGAATCTTCATCTGAAGATTCGAGCCAAACCTCAGCTTGTACGAACCAACTCCAGACTAACACCCAATAATCCCCTTTACTTCCTCGTCCTTAATCCCTGACCAGATTGGTTCGAACATGAGTTAAAAGTCGTCGAATAACGGATCTAGGGTTTTCAACAGTTCAAGACGTGTCAAAGCTTCAAGGTCGTTTGGTTTCTGTTCAGTATTGTAGGCCTATTTCTCACGAAATAGACGTATAATACTGATTAGGACTCAAGTTCGAAAGAACATACTGTTTGAAATCTGAGAAAAGAACAGTAAGTTCTCCTTAATTCCTTTTGTTGCCTTCTACAGTTTTGTTTGTCTATTTTAAATTGTATCTTTGTCTTGATTTGTTTCTTGTCTTTGGTTCAGTGCTTCTCTTTTTTCATTAGACCTTTTATTAGGTCCAGTTCCTCTAATTGTTTGGTTACATGTTGTAAATTGTTCGGTCAATTTATTGGTTCGTTATGTGTGAGTCCGTTTTAACCTGATAGTTAGTTCTAATCCTGGCTTTGGTTCCATAGTCCATTTCAGTACGTTTTTGGTATTCTTGTTTAAATGATGTATGACATTGGTCCAGTTGTCCCCTATATGTGATGTGTGCTTTCTTTGTTCTTTGATATTCGTTCAATCTTCGTTGAGTTCAGTATATTCGCAGGATTTCTTTCGCTCCATTTCAGCTTAATTTGGAATTATAAATCAATCATTCCCACAGTGTGCAGTTGGTGATTTGGGAAGTTTGACCTTGATAGTTAGCTAGACTTGTGTTCTGATTCATGGTAATGTTGTTACTGAGTTTTCTTTTAAGCATCGATGCATTTTGATTTCAGTTTCAGTTTCAGCTTTAATGTTCTGCTAAGCTTTTGTTGTTAGTGTTGATTTTGTTTTGAAGTTCCAACCCAGAATTTAGGTGTTTGAATTGGCTACAACTGCAGTTTAATATAGATTTCAGAGTTCAATTCGAATTGATATAGAATTGTTGTCCCTGTTTGTTTAGATTTTGGACAGCATGTGCATTGTAGTTTTTTTAATAAATTAAAGTAACTTGACAGCATGTGTTGTCAGGACATATTCATGCCGCCCATACCTGTTTAGTTTAATAAAAGGAAAAACCATTTTAATAGTGAAAAGAGGGCTGTCAGAGGA
This sequence comes from Nicotiana tabacum, assembly GCF_000715075.1. Lineage (NCBI taxonomy): Eukaryota > Viridiplantae > Streptophyta > Magnoliopsida > Solanales > Solanaceae > Nicotiana > Nicotiana tabacum. The sequence continues at coordinate 160,195,147 of NC_134082.1, forward strand.
ATCTGATGGGAATACTTTTGTTTTTAAACTTTGAGTGGAAAAACAGAAGGGAGAACATGGGAGGAAATCAGTATTTTATTGAACTAAGTGCTCTAAGAGCTGGAAAGAGAGGTCTGTGTGTGAATATAAAGGGAAGAGAGTTGATTCTGAAAAAAAAAGACAGAGTTTTGGAGAACAAAAACTTAAAGAAAAGGCAGAAAGAAAACCCCCTGGAAAAACTCTAAAACTCCAGAAAAAGGGCACTGTTCCATTGTTTTAAATTCACATTCAGTTTGAGATTTAGGCTCAACCAAAGCTATTCTAGCTCTTTGAGATTTTCTTTTCTAAAACATTTCTGGATCTCTGAGTTTTACTGGGCTGCATCTTATTTGTCCCACACTACTGATTCTAGTGCCACTGCTGTTATTTGTTGGTTGCTGCTGCCATTTGCTATTGTTGATCTGCTACTTTCTTCTTCTTCTTCTTCTTCTTCTTTGTGTTTCAATATCCAGGTACATATTTCGAATCACCTTGATGTAACCTGAGTTGAAGTTGAAACGGAATTATACAGCAAATCCGCACATTTGGATGCTATTTGTCGTCTTTAATTCTATAGATGTCAAGCGAAGTAGATTTATCTAATATTAGCTCTGTTTTTATATTTTGTATGAATATTGGAAATATTACTGTATAATTGAAACTGTTTAGGTGTGTAGATTTTTGTGACAGAAGTTTAAATTATGTAGATAGTTTATAAATGTCATATCCCGAAGTTGGTGATTTGAAAAATAAACATGTTAAATGTTGACGCAAATTAGTAAAGTAGGATATTAAGCTAGTAATTTCGCAGAATCGTTAAGTCTGCCGTATTTGAAGTTTGATTCGATGTAGTAAGGCTAAGGTCATTAACTTAATAGACATGGTTTGATTTCGAACAAGGTTTTTCAAAGTTCTTTTAAAGGTAATAGATTTTCAAATTGTCGATTAAGTCTAACAACCTTCGAATGTGTTGGTAGTCAAGTTTGGTCCATTTTCAAAAAAAATAATAATTAGTTCCAATGGTTCAATTCGTCTAATATTGTGAAGTTTAAATTAGTTAAAGAATAATTGGTTTGTTTTTGACGATAGCATTTGTCAATTCCATATCTTATTTATAATTTCATTTTCTTTTAGTAATGTTCAATTATAGAATAAGGCATGAAACAATTTTCTTTGGAGCAAATTCGATCGCAATTTTGCGTTTAGCATTTTTGTAATCTAATAATTGATAAGAGGCTCAAACTTGCCAAGCTTGTAATTTAATTAGCATATATTTTCCCTTTTTAGGCGAACAAAAAGTAGAAAATGTAGTCATTCTAAGATGATCCTTTTAAAATAATGAGACGAGCCTCGCCAAATAAAAATGCAAATTGCGAGGCCCTCCATAATTGGTCATAATAAAATACTTAGAATTTGGGATGGACTGTTTAGTGAATTTCACTGCCTTCGCCAAAGATAATAACGCGTTAGACTCTTTAGGCGCAATTTAATTAAATTACATTCTTAAATTCGGGTGCGCATTTAGGTGACCCAAATCCAAATCTCAACGGAGTCGGAATGTATTAACAACCACGGGCGCACTGATTGTGACGTGGCTCGAAATGCATTTTCCCGACGTTGCAATTCCATAATAATAAATAATAATAAAAGCGGTTTAAACCTAATAAAAGCACACAAGTTATAACATGTATTAAAAACAGATATTTAGCCATTATAACAATTTAAGCGACCGTGCTAGAACCACAGGATCCGTGAGTGCCTAACACCTTCCCTCGGGTCAACAGAATTCCTTACTTAGAATTTCTGGTTCGCAGATTTCATTTGGAAAGTCGAAAATTTCCTCGATTTGGGATTCAAGATAAACCGGTGACTTGGGACACCAAAAGCCAAACCTTTCCCAAGTGGCGACTCTGAAATAAATAAATAATCCCATTTCGAATATTGTCACTTAAATTGGAAAAACTCCCTCACGCATTTATCCTTCGGGGTAGGCGCGCAAAAAGGAGGTGTGACAGCTCTGGCGACTCTGCTGGAGACACGAACCCAGAATCTCTGGTTCAGGGTTCAAGAATTCGAGCTTAGAATAATTGGTATATTTGGCTTTATTATCTGATCTTTATTACATGTTTGGGCATAACGTGCTAAATGTTGCCTTTTACCGCTTTGATATTATCTGAACTGTATATAAACTGTGCCGAAACCCTTCTCTTCTTACCTCCGGGGAGGAGCTTGCTGGTCAAGACTCCCTATTCTGTTAGTGTCATACCCTGAAATAAGAAAGAGGCCGGACAAGTTACAAAGCCGGACGATCTCGCGGGTCCCCGGTACGTAGCCCCCTCCTCGACTCGAGTTGTCCGCTCGGGTACACAGTCTAGAACATATACCCAGGATGAACCTAGTATAACAAAACCTCATGCCGGATCCCTAGTAGGAATGCTTATTTGCATCATGTTGCATTTGACATAGGGGACTCAACACAGGGGTTGGGTCCGTCTAGGACAAGCAACCCGAAATGAGAAGACCATCCTGCCGCATCCCGTTTATTTGGCGCATTTATTTGTTTCAGATCTCCATGTTGACCGGTTTCTGAAATAAAAAAAACAATAAGAAGAAAAGAAAATAGCAGCGTAGGGAGATAACTACTTATTTTTAGAAGAATAAAACCAATGTCCAAGTAGTGTCAAAACCTCGCCGAAATTTTCTTTAAATTTTTTTTTGTCTTTTAGTTAGATTTATTAGAAAAAAATATATAATACAAAAAATATATTTCCTTTAAATCACTCTCAAAATCCAAAACTATTTGTTTTGAAAAAAAAATAAAAAAAAAAGAAAATTCAAAATCCAAAAATACTTTTTCTTTGTAGTATCTCTTTCATAAATTCAGACTAATAGTCCAAATGTTTCCTCAGAAGATTTTTCGAAATTTCAAAAAAAAATTGAAAAGGAGTTTAAAATTCAAAAGAAAATATTTCTTTAGTCGTCTTTTCTTCTCAAAAAACAGTTAAAGAAAAATCGAAATAAAAAAAAGTATTTCTCTTTTCTTTGTAAGTATATTTATTCAAAAAAAGGGGCTTAGTTTATTTTCCCTATTTCTGATCGGCCCGAACTACGCCGGTTTGATTCTCACAGGGTGCGAGATACGTAGGCAACCCTCATCGGGTCCACCCCCCCTTTTTTTCCAGAAGTAGCCAAATGTTAGAATTTTAATTTCATCATAAGTGAGTCGGGTGACGCCGTTTTGTCAAGAATAGCCGAATGTTCCCGAAAGGGACGCCGGAAGGCTAACTTTGCATAAACAACCATTTTTGGTCATTTCTTTAAATTTTGACTAAATTGCCCAATGACCTTAGGATCCTCGTCCCCGAGGCTCTGTGACGCCATGTCGGGTCACTACTCTGAAAAAGAGAGTCATAAATAAATCAAGTGACTGTTTTGTCAAAAATAGCCAAATGTTCCCGAAAGGGACAGCGGAAGGTTTACTTTGCATAAACGGCCATTTTTGATCATCCTTTAGAGTTTGGGTCGATTAACCCGCACAGCCTTAAAATCTTCATCCCCAAAGTGCTGAAAGACCGGGTTCGAAGATCGGATCTCTCTTTTTCAAAAAAAAATATAGTCAAATCATTTTTTGAGTCAAATCATTTTTGCTTAAATCACCTAAATAAATGTGCAGGATGAGCACAATGCAAAATGAACGCTTTTCGATAATGACTAAAATCCCTGTCAAGTTGCAGCTATGGTGGAATGATCTAGGTGTTAAATGGCAAGATGAGGTCAAGAAATATCTGAAAGGTCTTACGAATTTATTGGAAATCCAGCCTCGGGGAGATATCATAAGAGCTTTGGTCACCTACTGGGACCCAGCGCACAATGTCTTCCACTTCTCCGATTTTGAACTCACCCCGACTTTGGAGTAAATAGCTGGGTACATCGGAAATGCTGAAGTTCCATTAAGGCAAAAATACTTGGTCGCCACAAGAGCTGCCACTGTGCATCAGTTTCTAGATTCATTAAAGATACCCAGGATGGTCCATAACCCGGATTTGGCTGCAGGTTTTTGTAATCCGCGCTTCATATACGACAGATATGGTCATGTAGGAGGATTCAATAATCCAGTTAACAAGCTATGCAGCAAAGGCAACCGTCAAAAGTGGGATGAGCACAGACGAGTGGCTTTCATGATAACATTTTTGGGCCTTCTGGTATTTCCGAGGAAAGACGGAAACATTGATCTAAAAATATCCGGGGTCGTCAGTACTTTGCTCACTCAAAATGAAAGTACTCTCGCGCCTATGGTGGTATCTGATATCTTTCGAGCTCTCACAGCCTGCAAAGCCAAGGGGAATTTCTTCGAAGGGTGTAATTTACTGCTACAAATATAGATGACTGAACATCTATGCCATCGTTCCGAGCTTTTGAGTCATGGTTCTTCGAAGAAAACTTGCATAGAAGAGTTTTACATGAGAACTAAGGAGGTCAGCCTGCCCGAAGTTGTTACGGCATGGACGTCATTCTTTCAGACTCTCACCGCCAGCCAAATACAGTGGACATTGGGATGGTTGCCTGTTGATGAGGTTATGTATATGCCGGCGGCTAGAACCCACTTTCTATTGATGAGACTTAAGAGCATTCAACCTTACGCGCCCTACCGAGTTTTGAGACAACTCGGGAGATGTCGGATGTGCCACACGAGGAAGATCTTAGTGCTCAAGCAATTGAGATTAGCACCGACGGACAATTTCCTGAAACAAAAGTCCGCCAGATCTGGAATGAATGTCAATATTTGAAAGTAGATACTTGTGTGCAGGATCGGGCCAAAAGTGAAATGGCGCCAGGTTACCTTGCATGGTACAGAAGAGAACTTGAACACGAAAGGCCAGCTAAAAGACCCCACATCCTGAATTTTGCCGAGTCATCACAAAAGCAATGGGATTGGTTAGCAAAAGAAAGAGGCTATCGTGTCGAAATCAGCAAATTAAAGCGACAAGTCGAAGGTCTAAAATATGAGCTAAACGTGCAAGTTGCTACTGATTTGGGAGAAAAGAACAGGTTGACCCAGGAAAACGAGACGCTCAGGGCCCAGATCTAGCAGATAAAGATAGTCACTGATAACCAACCAAGGAGCCGGTCGGATGAACGATTGATAAAAGGTTTAAAAATAGAAATTGATGAGTGCCGGAATGAGTCAGAAAATCTTGAGAATACCATAGCAGGGCTCGAAACGCACTGGGAAAAAAGAACAGAAAAGCGTAACCGGTACCTACAGCAGTTGAAAAGGGATCACAAGCAAACCATTGCCAATTTGAAGAGAAAGGTGGTCACTCTTGAGGACAGAGCAGCTGAGCAAGCCCGAACCTTTGAAGTTGAAAATAGACGTTGCTACGATGTACTGGCCCAGATGGAAGTAGAAATTCAGCAGTGGCAAAATCAATATCTCCAGGATTCGCGGGTTTTGACAACCCGTAATGATCAAATAGAGCACCTACTCATAGAAAAGAGGCGAACCAGGGATAAGATTAAGACCATTGCCCATGCCATCATCAAGAGGTGTCTACGATGCGAAGATATGACCAACATTATCTTTTTTTCGGCAGTGATGATTTATGTCAAGCAGACCATGCATGAGTTGGAACAACTTGAAAGGGACCTCACACCTAAGACCGCGGCAAGGCCGAACGATGCCCCGCGGGCGCCAATTCTTGAAACTTTAATGTATTTATAGGTCGAGTCTGTATTTTCCGTCTTAGCATCTTCTGTCTGTCTTTTCGCATCAGGGTGTATCAGTAGTTGTTGAGTTTGTAGTTATTTCAAGTCTGTTATTTTCCCTTTTTCAAATTGTTAGTTTGTAATAGATTGTTTCAGTAATAAAAAAAATGCTTCTTTTTACACTCGTTTGTTTTGAACTACGTAATGATCTGATTCATGCGGCATCGTGATATGTAGGCAATCCTCATCGGATCCGGTCACATTTTAACTGCAAATAATGAAAATAATAATAATAAAAAAAATAATAAATAAAGGGAAGCATAAAGAGAAACCGGAAGGCCGCATGTCATCAATGCAAACATGTAGAAATTCACTTAACTGTATAGGTGCATCACACCCCAACGTGAGATTACCTGTCTGTTATTTGTTTCAAATTAACCGTTTGCTTGCTGCTAAGTCTAGGTTTTTAGAAAAGGTGGTTTGGTTTGGTGGAGGTATGGCCTCACATTCATACTTTATGAGGTCGAAAGGAAGTGTTCAGTTGCCCGTCACTAAGTCAAAAGGAAGTGTTCACACTTACTTCACGAGATCAAAGGGAAGTGTAGAGATGTCTTCAGAAATTCCTTTGCCGACAATTCCTGTCTCCGAGGAGAGTTCAATCTCGGCCATCCCAACTTCCGAGTCAGCAACTGCTGAAGAAAACAGAATCTTGTGGCTTCGCATGTTGGAAATGTTGGATGACTGGAACAACGAAAAAGAGCCGCCGAGTGTAATCCCTGGATTCTCCGAGTTGTTCTCTAGGACAAGTGGGACTTCCAATGTCCCCATAAGTTATCCAACTACCCCATTCGGGTACCCGACCACTTCAGCCCACTCCGCTGGGTCACCCTCCGATTCTTATCCCCGGATGTCAACGATAAATGTGGCTACAAACATATTCACTACACCGCCTTGTCCAATCGTGGCACAACCCACTACACAGAGTCCTAATTTTGACTCTTCCTCATTCACATTTCAAGCACCATCCTTCTCACTGGAACCAACTCGGTTTACCACCAGAACTCACCCTCAACAGCCTCAATACGAGTTTACGCCTGGGCAAGACCAAAATCCCAAAGCTTTTGAACAAGATTAAATGGCAAAAAGAATGAGGAGCCTCAAGTAGAGTTTGAAAAATATGCAAGGTTTAAGCGGGCAGAAAAGTGTTTCCTATACTGATCTGTGCATGTTCCCTCACGTACACCTGCCCGTGGGGTTCAAAACACCAAAGTTTGAGAAATATGATGGGCATGGGGATCCCATTGCTCACCTCAAGAAGTATTGCAACCAATTGCGTGGAGCTGGCGGCAAAGAAGAATTGTTGATGGCATACTTCGGAGAAAGCTTGGTAGGAATAGCCTCAGAATGGTATGTGGACCAAGACATTTCTCGATGGCATATTTGGGATGATCTCGCCAGAGATTTTGTAAGACAATTACAGTATAATATTGACATCGCGTCGGATAGGAATTCTTTGTAAAACTTGAAGAAGAAACCTTCAGAAAACTTCAGAGAATACGCTATTAAATGGCGCGAGCAAGCATCGAGGGTAAAACCTCCCATGGATGAAATAGAAATGGTCACTACTTTCCTCCAGGCTCAAGAATCAGATTACTTCCAAAACATGATGTCAGCCATGGGAAAGCCTTTCGCGGAAGCAATTAAGATCGGGGAAATGGTAGAGAATGGTTTGAAAATGGGTAGAATCTTGAGTCAGGCGGCCATAAGGGCAACCTCCCAAGCCGTCCAAAGCGGGTCCGGAGGAATGGCAAGAGGGAAGAAAAAGGAAGAAACGTCCATGGCGGCATCAGAAGCAAGAGAATATCGTGATCTCAGGCCCCATTTTCCAGAAAAAACCCTACAACATTACTACACCCACCAAAATGTGACCTATGCTCCTCAACCCTACATGGTCATGAACACTCAGCCTTATGTCCAGCCACCGCAACAAGCCAATCGGGGTCAAGCTCCACCTCCCAGAAATCAGCCTCCTTACCGAAACCACTATAATCCACAACTACCTCAAAATAACTTCCGTCCTCAAGAACCACCCAGAAGACGGACTTTCACACCCATTGGTGAACCGTATTCTACCCTATTCCCGAAACTAGTCCAGATGGGTTTCCTGCAACCAGTCCCTTAGACAAGGCATAACCAGGCATCACCTGCTTACAAAGCCGGTGTCAGGTGTGCTTATCATTCGGGAGCAGAGGGGCATGATACCAATGATTGTTGGACTTTAAGAAGGGTGGTTGAGAACTTAATAGAATAGGGAAAGATAGTATTGTGGGACGAAGAGGTCCCAAATGTGACCAACAATCCGTTACCCGCTCACAATAATGGGCCGTTGATCGGGATGATCTGTGAAGACAAGGAATTTGACCCTGCCCTGAAAGCTATAATCGCCATTGTCGATACAGGGATAAAGCCTAAAGCAGCCCCGAAGAAAGAGAAAGGGGAAAAGAAGACTAGTACTGTCAAGGTTGATCTCGAAGAGAAAGCTGGGACAAAGACAGAGACGATGGTGCCCGCGAAGAATGAAGTTCTCTATATTCCATGAGGTCGATCAGAGAAGCCACAGAGATTCAAAGTCAAAAGGGCAATACCAATGTATGTGTCGAAAGGGGCTTATATGGTCGGGGGAATGATTAAACCGCCTCGGCTGAATGAGTCAGTGGTTATCGGACGTGTACCACATAAGCCAATGATAGACCCGTCCACAGTATCGTGGAACTATCAAAGAACATTGGTTACATACCAAGGCAAAGAAGTCAAAGGGGAACTTCTAGAGAATACTTCTGTTGGAAAATATTCAGACACTCAAGAGGTAAACAACGCCATACAGAAGTGCTTCCCACCCATGAAGCCTGTAAGCGCTGAAGAAGCAGAGGTTTTCTTCCAAAAGATGAAAATGCCTGACTACGAAGTGGTGGATTAGTTATGCAAGTGCCCTGAGCAAGTGTCTATGCTATCTTTGCTAATGAGGTCTGCCGAACATCAGAAGATCTTGCTCAAAACCCTGAACGAAGCGTATATACCGGCCGAGACTTCAGTTGAACAACTGGAAAGAATGACGGAGAGGTTCTTCGCGATTAATCAAGTTTCTTTTAGTAAGAACGATTTACCTCCGGAGGGAGCGGCTCATAACAAGGCTTTACACCTGACAGTCAAGTGTGAAGACTACTACGTCAAGCGGGTAATGTTGGATGGAGGTTCGGGTGTTGACATTTGTCCGCTCTCCATGCTGCAGAGAACGGAAATTGGGGTCGGAAGGATTCACCCCAATAATGTCTGTGTAAGGGCTTTTGATGGCATCAAGAGGGACACCCTCGGGGAAATAGACTTGGTATTGACTATAGGACCAGTGGAGTTCGAAATAACTTTCCAGGTAATGGATATGGACACGTCTTACAATTTCCTCCTCAGAAGACCTTGGATTCATGCGGCAGGGGCTGTACCTTCCACTCTCCACCAAATGGTGAAGTTTGAATATGAAGATCGGGAAATTGTGGTCCACAGAGAAGACGAACAATCTATTTATCGGGACCCATCCATCCTATATCTTGAAGAAAGGGAAGGGAGTGAGCACACAGTTTATCAGGCTTTCGAAGTTGTGCTGGCAGAGCAGTGTGAAGAAAGAAAACCTTGCCCCCAACCTTTCTTGTCCAATGCCTCAATCATTGTTGCTAAAGAAATGATCCGACAGGGATTCAGACCAGGGAAAGGGCTTGGACGAACGCTGCAAGGAATAACGGAACCCATCACCTTACCTTCCACTAAGAAACTCTTTGGGATAGCTTTCCAACCCACTCCAAAAGATGAGGATTGGGCGAAGAAGAGGAAAAATGAGGGTTGGAAGTTGCCTCGACCATTGCCACATTTATACGAGACTTTCGTCGGACCAAAATACATTGAAGAAGAAGACGACGAGGCTTTTACGGTCGAAGAGATCGAAGAAATATGTGGGGCAATGAGAGGAATGCTTTACGAAACCCACATAGTTCAACCGGGAGAAGGCACAAGCATCGCTGAGATGCTATATGTGGGGACAAATGCTAAGCTTCAGAATTGGGAGGCCACGCCATTCCTAACTAGGCAGGAGTCCGGGTAGACCTGTCCTGCCACCTTTCCTGCATCACGAGTTATCTCAGGATGTAACTTGGATGTTTTTCTTTAGTTTCCTATTTTAAATTCCTGAATTATAAACCTTGTTATCTTCCCAATTCCAAGGAATAAAATCAGTATTCCCTCATTTTTTCCTTTATCCTGATTTTTGCTATTTTTCCTTTATCTTTTCCTTTCTGTTATAATAATGCGGCTTTAAATAATATGACATGCTTGAGGACTTCATGCCCAGATCCCAACGAGTTGTTTAACTGTGAAATAATGAACCAAGAACCGGAATATGACGAAGAAGAGGCTTTTATGGAAATAAATCGAGAATTGGAACACTTTGAGAATAAACCTAAGCCGAATTTGAATGACACCGAACCAGTTAATTTGGGAACTCCTGAAGAAATCCGAGATACCAAAATAAGCATTCACACAGATGAGAAAACGCAAGATGCAATAATTCAACTCCTTTTTGAATTTAAAGATGTGTTTGCGTGGTCATACGATGACATCCCCGGATTAGGTGTTGATCTAGTGGTGCATAAATTGCCAATTTACCCTGATTGTCCTCCAGTTCAACAGAAGCAGAGAAAGTTCAAGACTGATGTCAGTGATAAGATCAAAGAAGAAATCACAAAGCAGTTGAAAACAGGTGTAATCCGGATAGTCCAGTACACTACGTGGTTGGCTAATGTAGTTCCGGTACCGAAGAAAGATGGGAAGACTCGGGTATGTATGGATTATCGATATTTGAATAGGGCGAGTCCCAAAGATAATTTCCCATTGCCCAACATCCACATCCTTGTTGATAACTGTGCCAAACATGAGATACAGTCTTTCGTAGATTGTTATGCTGGATATCATCAGGTGTTGATGGATGAAGAAGATGCCGAGAAAACCGCCTTCACTACACTTTGGGGTACTTACTGTTATCGGGTTATGCCATTTGGTTTAAAGAATGCCGGGGCAACTTACATGAGAGCCATGACTGCCATTTTTCATGATATGATGCATCAAGAGATAGAGGTGTATGTAGACGACGTGATAGTCAAGTCCAGGACTCAGGACGATCATGTCCAAGACTTGAGGAAATTCTTCGAAAGGCTGAGAAAATACGACCTGAAGTTGAATCCGGCTAAATGCGCCTTCGGAGTCCCATCGGGCAAACTTTTGGGTTTCATAGTAAGCAGGAGAGGTATCGAGTTAGATCCAACAAAGATAAAATCTATCCGAGATCTACCTCCTCCAAGAACGAAGAAAGACGTGATGAGTCTATTGGGCAGATTAAACTATATCAGTCGATTCATTGCCCAGCTAACTAGCACATGTGAGCCCATATTCAAGCTATTGAGGAAGGATGCAATAATCAAATGGACGGTTGAGTGTCAAGAAACTTTTGAAAAGATCAAAGAATATCTTTAAAATCCTCCAGTTTTGGTCCCGCCAGAGCCAGAGAGACCCCTGTTCTTGTATCTAACGGTCTTGGAAAATTCTTTTGGTTGTGTCCTCGAGCAATATGACATAACCGGAAAGAAAGAGCAGGCGATCTATTACTTAAGCAAGAAATTCACCAGCTATGAGGCCAAGTACACTTTGTTGGAAAGAACGTGTTGTGCTTTGACGTGGGTCGCTCAAAAATTGAGACATTACCTCCAAGCTCATACTACTTACCTCATAACCAGGTTGGATCCGTTGAAGTACATATTCCAGAAACCAATGCCTACTGGCAAACTAGCCAAGTGGCAAATCTTGCTAACTGAATTCGACATAGTCTATGTCACTCGCACGACAATGAAAGCCCAGGCGTTAGCGGATCATTTGGCCGAGAACCCGGTTGATGAGGAATACCAACCATTGTGTACTTATTTTCCAGATGAAGAAATAAACACCATAGAAGTAGTCTCGGAAAACGCTCATGTTTGGAATATGTTCTTTGATGGAGCCGTAAACACCAAAGGTGTAGGAATTGGGGCAATCTTGATCTCACCCACTCGCCAGCACTATCCTACTACAGCGAGGCTTTGTTTCTTTTGCACGAACAATACAGCTGAATATGAAGCCTGCATCATGGGCATGCATATGGCGATCGATCAGGATGTTGAAGATTTGTTGATTATGGGGGATTCTGACCTGATTATCCGGCAAGCCCAAGGTGAATGGGGAACTCGAGATGTCAAGCTTATTCCTTACTGACAGCACGTGGAGGATCTCAGCAAGCGATTCAAATCAATAGAGTTCAGGTATATCCCGCGGTGTCACAATGAACTAGCCGATGCACTTGCCACCTTAGCTTCAATGTTACCTTACCCAGGCAACGCCCACATCGATCCCTTGGAAATCCAAATCAGGGAAAGACACGGTTACTGTAATGTAATCGAGGCAGGATCAAGTACCCAGCCATGGTACCATGATGTTAAGAGGTTCTTGAAGACACAAGAATACCCCAAACATGCTACTGGACATCAAAAGAGAACTATTAGGCAGCATGCGGGTGGTTTCTTTTTGAGCGGCGAAGTATTGTATAAGAGAACCCCGGATCTCAACTTGTTAAGATGTGTTGACACCGAGGAGGCAGGAAGAATCATGCATGAGGTACACGTGGGAGTATGTGGCCCCCACATGAACGGGTATGTTTTAGCAAAGAAAATCCTTCGAGCGGGTTATTACTGGATGACCATAGAGAAGGACTGTTTTATTTTCGTTCGGAAGTGTCATTAGTGTTAGGTACACGGTGATTTGATTCATGCACCCCCCACAGAACTACACCCTATGTCAGCGCCATGGCCTTTTGTTGCTTGGGGTATGGACGTCATTGGTCCGATTGAGCCAAAAGACTCAAATGGGCAAAGATTCATATTGGTCGCTATCAACTACTTCACAAAATGGGTCGAAGCTGTTACTCTCAAATCGGTCACTAAGAAAGCCGTGGTGGATTTTGTACATTCAAATCTTATATGTCATTTTGGTATTCCTGCAACTATCATCACATATAACGCGGCAAACCTGAATAGTCACTTGATGGAGGATGTATGCAAACAGTTCAAAATAACGCATAGGAACTCCACTCCTTATCGGCCCAAGGCCAATGGCGCTGTTGAAGCAGCAAACAAAAACATCAAGAAGATTTTGAGGAAGACGATCCAGAGTTCCAGGCAATGGCATGAACAGTTACCTTTTGCCTTGTTGGGATATCGCACTATAGTACGCACATCAGTAGGGAAAACCCCATACTTGTTGGTTTGTGGGACCGAGGCTGTGATACCGGCAGAGGTAGAAATTCCTTCGCTCTGAACCATTGTTGAAGCAAAAATTGAAGATAGCGAGTGGGTTAAGACTCGATTGGAATAGTTGACTTTGATTGACTAAAAAACAAATGGCTGCGGTTTGTCACGGACAGTTGTACCAACAAAGGATGGCCCGTGCTTACAACAAGAAAGTGCAACCCAGGAATTTCGAAGTAGGTCAACTGGTATTAAGGCGCATTCTGCCACATCACCAGGAAGCGAAAGGAAAATTTGCTCCTTATTGGAAAGGCCCATATATCATCAGGAAGATACTGCCAAGAAGAGCATTATATCTGGGTGATATTGAAGGAAATGATCCTGAAACAGCGGTGAATGCGGATGCAGTCAAGAGGTACTATGTCTGAGTTTACTTCGGTGATGTTTTGGCACATTTGAGATAATGAAGGCTTTTATCCCCACTATCCAAACACTATCAACTCTCTCTACAAGCCCTTTGATCCGGTTACATTTCTTTGGCTACCCTTTTTGGAATGACAAAAAAAAATAAATGATTGGCCTGAACTACGTTTGACTTGATTCCGAAAGGATACGTAGGCAGCCTCTCTCTGGGGTTCAGTCACACCAAAAATAAAATCCAATTTTCCCTGAAGATGAAACTGGGGCCCACCAAATGGTTTTGAAGTTGTAATCCACAATTCTTTTACCAAAAACCAAGTACAAGTCCTTCGGATCAATTGCCAAAGGCGGGGGAAACCAAGAAATATCATGATTGGAAGCCGATGCATTCTAAAATTGAGAGAAACAAAATGAGAGAGTCTTGTCAGTGAAAACCTTCGGGCACCATGAGGCGACGAGAGTAGAGAAATCGAAAATGAGAGAGCTTGTTTAGTAAAAACTCGTAAAGAGTGCTATCAGGCGACCGTGAGAAGAGAAATGAGAGAGGTCAACTAGCGAAAACCCACAAAGGGCGCTGTCGGCCGAAAAAATGATTCCACCTCAGAAAGTGCTGGCAAGGTTCCCTGGTTTGGAAACATAGATCCGTTTTTGGTTCATGAGGAAATGCAAGTTCGTGAGGGTCGGGCATCCAGTCCAAAAAGCATGTCATGTCAATTTAAAGTCAGCATATGCCTCAGATAAGTCTTTCTTGTCCCGAAAGGGACTCTTCTCTTTTAAAGTCGCTCTTTCTTTACCTTTCCTTGAGTCCCTTTTGTTTTAACCCTAAATTCTAAAATGTGTTGGAAAGAAAAGGTGGCAGGACTGGTTTCACAGAGTTCCGTTTAGCAAGAAGTGAAGAAAATACCCCGCTTCAATGGTGCGTCAGTCCAATCCCGACTGATCATGATGTTGATTGCCTTCAAAGTAAAGACACACACGAAAAAATACAAACATCCCCAACGAGTCTGCCCCAGTAAGAATCTCCACTGAGTCTGCCTCAGTAAAAATCCCCAAGCGGAATGGGATGGAAGAACCAAAGCCTTACATGGGCGAATCATCACAAAATTCGAAAATGCGAGTCTGATCAGTTTGAAAGGGGGTCGCCTGTGAATCCAATCAATGGCAGAATTTCTCAACAGAAATGAGGCCGGGACCAAGCAATTGGAACGATCAAGGCCACCGAACCAACCACCGTTTTCAAACTGACAATTGTTCTTTATTGGGAAAATTGAAACAAGTGCAGTCCAAAGCAACCGTGCAAGAAGCAGGTGCTACCCAAAAGGAAAAGAGATGCGCGAGTGCAAGAAACGGCTTTGCAACAAGGAATCAACCCAAAAGGGAAGTTTCCCCAAATTTTCTCCTGCATTTTTACTAAAAAAAATAAAATAAAAAATAATAATAAAAATAAAAAAAAAAACCAAAAAAATAAACAAAAAATAAACGAAAAGAGAAGTAAGAAGAAAATTCAAAAAAGGCATGTTTAGTTTGGAAGCCCCAAAGTCAATCCTTTACCTGTTGCCAACATTGGGGCTCCAATCCCTAAGTTGAGCAATTTTCTTTAGCCAATATTAGGGCTCCAATCCCTGAGTTGAGCAATCTTCTTTTAGCCAACATTAGGGCTCCAACCCCTGAGTTGAGCGATCTTCTTTTAGCCGACATTAGGG
Organism: Nicotiana tabacum; assembly: GCF_000715075.1. NCBI lineage: Eukaryota > Viridiplantae > Streptophyta > Magnoliopsida > Solanales > Solanaceae > Nicotiana > Nicotiana tabacum. The sequence continues at coordinate 160,210,367 of NC_134082.1, forward strand.
CTCCAATCCCTGAGTTGAGCGATTTTTCCTGTTAGCCGTCATTAGGGCTCTAATCCGTAAGTTGAGCGATTCCCTTTTAGCCGACATTAGGGCTCCAATCCCTAAGTTGAGCAATTTTCCTTTAGTCGACATTAGGGCTCCAATCCCTGGGTTGAGCGAGTTCTTTAGCCGATATTAGGGCTCCAATCCCTGAGTTGAGCAATTTTCTTTTAGCCGACATTAGGGCTCCAATCCCTGAGTTGAGTAGTTTTCTTTAGCCGACATTAGGGCTCCAATCCCTGAGTTGAGCGTTTTTCTTTTAGCCGACATTAGGGCTCCAATCCCTGAGTTGAGCAGTTTTCTTTTAGCCGACATTAGGGCTCCAATCCTTTTTTCTTTCATCCATACCTTCAGCTGGCCATCATTCTCTGGCAAATTCTAAAGCTTTTGGATCTGCTGCGGATAATTCCAGTTCCAAATAGATGCCCTGTGAGTTGAGCGTTTTTCTTTTAGTCGACATTAGGGCTCCAATCCCTGAGTTGAGCAATTTTCTTTTAGCCGACATTAAGGCTCCAATCCCTGAGTTGAGCTATTTTCTTTTAGCCGACATTAGGGCTCCAATCCCTGAGTTGAGCGATTTTCTTTTAGCCGATATTAGGGTTCCAATCCCTGAGTTGATCAGTTTTCTTTAGCCGACATTAGGGCTCCAATCCCTGATTGAGCGTTTTTCTTTTAACCGACATTAGGGCTCCAATCCCTGAGTTGAGCAGTTTTCTTTCAGCCGACATTAGGGCTCCAATCCCTGAGTTGAGCGGATTTTCCTATAGCCGACATTAGGGCTCCAATCCCTGAGTTGAGCGAGTTTTCTTTAGCTAACATTAGGGCTCCAATCCCTGAGTTGAGCAATTTGCTTTTAGCCGACATTAGGGCTCCAATCCCTGAGTTGAACGAGTTTTCTTTAGCCGACATTCGGGCTCCAATCCCTAAGTTGAGCGATTTTCTTTTAGCCGACATTAGGGCTCCAATCCCTGAGTTGAGCAGTTTTCTTTTTCAGACGTTAGGGCTCCAATCCCTGAGTTGAGCGTTTTTCTTTTAGCCGACATTAGGGCTCCAATCCCTGAGTTGAGCAGTTTTCTTTTAGCCGACATTAGTGCTCCAATCCCTGAGTTGAGCAGTTTTGTTTAGCCGACATTAGGGCTCCAATCCCTGAGTTGAGTAGTTTTCTTTAGCCGATATTAGGGCTCCAATCCCTGAGTTGAGCAGTTTCCTTTAGATGACATTTCCAATCCCTGAGTTGAGCGATTTTCTTTTAGCCGACATTAGGGCTCCAATCCCTGAGTTGAGCAATTTCCTTTTAGTCGACATTAGGGCTCCAATCCTTGAGTTGATCAGTTTTCTTTAGCCGACATTAGGGCTCCATTCCCTGAGTTGAGCGTTTTTCTTTTAGCCGACATTAGGGCTCCAATCCCTGAGTTGAGCGATTTTCCTTTAGCTGACATTAGGGTTCCAATCCCTGAGTTGAGCGATTTTCTTTTAGCCGACATTAGGGCTCCAATCCCTGAGTTGAGCAGTTTTCTTTTAGCCGACATTAGGGCTATTTTCTTTTAGCCGACATTAGGGCTCCAATCCCTGAGTTGAGCAGTTTTCTTTTTCCGACGTTAGGGCTTCAATCCCTGAGTTGAGCGTTTTTCTTTTAGCCGACATTAGGGCTCCAATCACTAAGTTGAGCAGGTATTCTTTAGCCAACATTAGGGCTCCAATCCCTGAGTTGAACAATTTGCTTTTAGCCGACATTAGTGCTCCAATCCCTGAGTTGAGCGAGTTTTTTTTAGCCGACATTAGGGCTCCAATCCCTGAGTTAAGCGATTTTCTTATAGCCGACATTAGGGCTCCAATCCCTGAGTTGAGCAGTTTTCTTTTTCCGACGTTAGGGCTCCAATCCCTGAGTTGAGCGTTTTTCTTTTAGCCGACATTAGGGCTCCAATCCCTGAGTTGAGCAGTTTTCTTTTAGCCGACTTTAGGGCTCCAATCCCTGAGTTGAACAGTTTTGTTTAGCCGACATTAGGGATCCAATCCCTGAGTTGAGTAGTTTTCTTTAGCCGACATTAGGGCTACAATCCCTGAGTTGAGCAGTTTTCTTTAGCCCACATTAGGGCTCCAATCCCTGAGTTGAGCGATTTTCTTTTAGCCGACATTAGGGCTCCAATCCCTGAGTTGAGCAGTTTTCTTTAGCCGACATTAGGGCTCCAATCCCTGAGTTGAGCGATTTTCCTTTAGCCGACATTTGGGCTCCAATCCCTGAGTTGAGCGATTTTCTTTTAGCCGACATTAGGGCTCCAATCCCTCAGTTGAGTAGTTTCCTTTAGCCGACATTAGGGCTCCAATCCCTGAGTTGAGCGATTTTCTTTTAGCCGACATTAGGGCTCCAATCCCTGAGTTGAGCAGTTTTCTTTAGCCGACATTAGGGCTCCAATCCCTGAGTTGAGCGATTTTCCTTTAGCCGACATTTGGGCTCCAATCCCTGAGTTGAGCGATTTTCTTTTAGCCGACATTAGGGCTCCAATCCCTCAGTTGAGTAGTTTCCTTTAGCCGACATTAGGGCTCCAATCCCTGAGTTGAGCGATTTTCTTTTAGCCGACATTAGGGCTCCAATCCCTGAGTTGAGCAGTTTTCTTTAGCCGACATTAGGGCTCCAATCCCTGAGTTGAGCGATTTTCCTTTAGCCGACATTAGGGCTCCAATCCCTGAGTTGAGCGATTTTTCTTTTAGCCGACATTAGGGCTCCAATCCCTGAGTTGAGCGATTTTCTTTTAGCCGACATTATGGCTCCAATCCCTGAGTTGAGCGATTTTCTTTTAGCCGACATTAGGTCTCCAATCCCTGAGTTGAGCGATTTTTCTTTTAGCCGACATTAGGACTCCAATCCCTGAGTTGAGCGATTTTCTTTTAGCCGACATTAGTGCTCCAATCCCTGAGTTAAGCGAATTTTCCTTTAGCTAACATTAGGGCTCCAATCCATGAGTTGAGCGGTTTTCCTTTAGCCGACATTTGGGCTCCAATCCCTGAGTTGAGCGATTTTCTTTTAGCCGACATTAGGGCTCCAATCCCTGAGTTGAGTAGTTTCCTTTAGCCGACATTAGGGCTCCAATCCCTGAGTTGAGCGATTTTCTTTTAGTCGACATTAGGGCTCCAATCCCTGAGTTGAACGATTTTCTTTTAGTCGACATTAGGGCTCTAATCCTTGAGTTAATCAGTTTTCTTTAGCCGACATTAGGGCTCCAATCCCTGAGTTGAGCGTTTTTCTTTTAGCCGACATTAGGGCTCCAATCCCTGAGTTGAGCGATTTTACTTTAGCCGATATTAGAGTTCCAATCCCTGAGTTGAGCAATTTTCTTTTAGCCGACATTAGGGCTCCAATCCCTGAGTTGAGTAGTTTTCTTTAGCCGACATTAGGGCTCCAATCCCTGAGTTGAGCAGTTTTCTTTAGCCTACATTAGGGCTCCAATCCCTGAGTTGAGCGGATTTTCCTTTAGCTGACATTAGGGCTCCAATCCCTGAGTTGAGTGATTTTCTTTTTGCCGACATTAGGGCTCCAATCCCTGAGTTGAACATTTTTTCCTTTAGCCGACATTAGGGCTCCAATCCTTGAGTTAAGCAATTTCCTGTTAGCCGACATTAGGGCTCCAATCCCTGAGTTGAGTGATTCTTCTTTTAGCCGACATTAGGGCTTCAATCCCGGAGTTGAGCAATTTTCTGTTAGCCGACATTAGGGCTCCAATCCTTGAGTCGAGCGGTTTTCCCTTTTAGCCAATATTAGGGCCCTAACCTTTGAATTGAGCGTTTTTTACTTTTTGCAAACATTAGCGCTCCAATCCCCGAGTTGCGCCTTTTAGACTTGAGGTTTCCAATCCCCTCATCAATTCTGTAGATTTTATGGCAATTAACTAACGAAATTTTCCTAGTGAAACTGGGGCAGAAAATTTCGTTCGTTTGTTTTGTTTGTCTCTGCAGGTCTGACCTCGAGGCGCATGGGTCGAGATGACCTATAGAGTGAGTCTCAATCCAGAATAAAGAAAGGAAGAAAGGAAGAAAAGAACAAAAAGAAGATGTACCTAGATTAAATTGCGGGTTGCTCAAAATTTGATTAAATTCCCGAGCTCCGCCAATCCCGTCTTACTCAATGCTGCAGAAATAAACAAGCGCCTACAACTTGCGAGCATCAAGATTTGGATCTAAGTCTACAAGAAGAATCAGCTAAGACCCAAGATCAAGTTGCGAAAGAATTATAGATAGGAATATTGTAACTAGCAGTTAACAGGCATAAGTAGTTAGTTCAGTTTCAATTTTGCTTTGGTTGTAATAAGGAGGTCGGTAAAGCAGTAATGGAAACAACAACAGCAGTAACAGCAAGCATTGCAATCCCATGGTAGTCCCAGCTACCAAAATTTCCCGAACTACATTGACCTGATTCCTGTTTAGCCCAGGATATGTAGGAAATCTTCGAAGCAAAGATTTGGTCAAATCTTTCAAAAATGTGCTTCACACGGAGTAGTCAAACAGACAAAAATCGCTCGTATTCGCTCACTTCATCTTTTCACGAAAACCCTTCGTGTTTTCGAACAAAGAGGGGCAGCTGTGAGCACGTGATGTTTGTTTGCACGACAATTACTCCAAAAGAAATCGAAAAATAAAACAAATTGTCATGTTGTACAACTTTTAGAATTTGCATGGCATTTTTTTTGGTAGTTATTTGTAGTTTTTGTCTGTGATTGTTTAGTTTTATCAATTAAAAAATACAAAAAATATATGTCGCGTGTACATTTAGGATCTTGTTCTACTGTTAGGAATTAATTAAATCGTATTTGGTTTTGAATGAATAAAAAATCACAAAAAATATTATCTTTGGTAATTTTGTCATTCTATCGTTTAAAGGTTGATTTTTGTTTAATTAATATATGATATTGTGTGTTAATTATTACTAAAAATCAATTAACGTCTTGTGATATAATTTTAATTTTATATTTTTATAATTTATTTTTAGGATTTTTTGTAAATTTGGATTTTAATTAGAAATAGAAAAAGAAAAGAAATGAGTTTAAATTGGAATAAAACAGATTTGGGCCAATCAAATTGGACCCAAATCAGGCCCAAAGCACTATCTTACCCGGTCCAAACCTTCAGCTCTCAAAGGCGCCTCAGACGACGTCGTTTCGAGAACATCGAATTTCGCCCGTTCATCCATCCTCATCCAACGGTCCACGATCGCACCCGTAACCCGACCTGCTTACCCGGGTCGACCCAACCCCTCATTAAAACCAAACGACCCCATTTCTACACCAAACGACCCCGTCTTGTCCCTCACCAATCAATCCAAGCCGTTGAGATCATTTGATCTAACGGCTCAAGTTAATTGCCACGTTCCATATACCCAAAATCCCTAAACCTCTCTTACCCGTTCATTCCCAAACACACTTCCCCTCCCGCCTCTTAACCAAACACCCCTCAGAACCCTAAGAGCCGCCTCCCCTCCCCCTCACCACAAACCCGGCGGCAGCAATGCCGGCGACCACCAAATTAACACCCCTAGTGCACCTTGACCCCCTAGACACAGATCTGCAAACCGTTTGGTTCGAATCAACCCACATCATCTCGAATCTTCATCTGAAGATTCGAGCCAAACCTCAGCTTGTACGAACCAACCCCAGACTAACACCCAATAATCCCCTTTACTTCCTCGTCCTTAATACCAGATTGGTTCGAACATGAGTTAAAAGTCGTCGAATAACGGATCTAGGGTTTTCAACAGTTCAAGACGTGTCAAAGCTTCAAGGTCGATTGGTTTCTGTTCAGTATTGTAGGCCTATTTCTCATGAAATAGACGTATAATACTGATTAGGACTCAAGTTCGAAAGAACATACTGTTTGAAATCTGAGAAAAGAACAGTAAGTTCTCCTTAATTCCTTTTGTTGCCTTCTATAGTTTTGTTTGTCTATTTTAAATTGTATCTTTGTCTTGATTTGTTTCTTGTCTTTGGTTCAGTGCTTCTCTTTTTACATCAGACCTTTTATTAGGTCCAGTTCCTCTGATTGTTTGGTTACATGTTGTAAATTGTTCGGTCAATTTATTGGTTCGTTATGTGTGAGTCAGTTTTAACCTGATAGTTAGTTCTAAACCTGGCTTTGGTTCCATAGTCCATTTCAGTATGTTTTTGGTATTCTTGTTTAAATGATGTATGACATTGGTCCAGTTGTCCCCTATATGTGATGTGTGCTTTCTTTGTTCTTTGATATTCGTTCAATCTTCGTTGAGTTCAGTATATTCACAGGATTTCTTTCGCTCCATTTCAACTTAATTTGGAATTATAAATCAATCATTCCCACAGTGTGCAGTTGGTGATTTGGGAAGTCTGACCTTGATAGTTAGCCAGACTTGTGTTCTGATTCATGGTAATGTTGTTAATGAGTTTTCTGTTAAGCATCGATGCAGTTTGATTTCAGTTTCAGTTTCAACTTCAATGTTCTGCTAAGCTTTTGTTGTTAGTATTGATTTTGTTTTGAAGTTCCAACCCAGAATTTAGGTGTTTGAATTGGCTATAGTTGCAGTTTAATATAGATTTCAGAGTTCAATTCGAATTGATATAGAATTGTTGTCCATGTTTGTTTAGATTTTGGACAAATGTGCATTGTAGTTTTTTAATAAATTAAAGTAACTTGACAGCATGTATTGTCAGGACATATTCATGCTGCCCATACCTGTTTAGTTTAATAAAATGAAAAACCATTTTAATAGTGAAAAGAGGGCTGTCAGAGGAATCTGATGGGAATACTTTTGTTTTTAAACTTTGAGTGGAAAAACAGAAGGGAGAACATGGGAGGAAATCAGTATTTTATTGAACTAAGTGCTCTAAGAGCTCGAAAGAGAGGTCTTGTGTGAATATAAATGGAAGAGAGTTGATTCTGAGAAAAAAGACAGAGTTTTGGAGAACAAAAACTTAAAGAAAAGGCAGAAAGAAAACCCCCTGGAAAAACTCTAAAACTCCAGAAAAAGGGCATTGTTCCATTGTTTTAAATTCACATTCAGTTTAAGATTTAGGCTCAACCAAAGCTATTCTAGCTCTTTGGGATTTTCTTTCCTAAAACATTTCTGGATCTCTGAGTTTCACTGGGCTGTATCTTGTTTATCCCACACTGCTGATTCTAGTGCCACTGCTGTTATTTGTTGGTTGCTGCTGCCATTTGCTATTGCTGATCTGCTACTTTCTTCTTCTTCTTCTTTGTGTTTCAATATCCAGGTACATATTTCGAATCACCTTGATGTAACCTGAGTTGAAGTTGAAACGGAATTATACAGCAAATCCGCACATTTGGATGCTATTTGTCGTCTTTAATTCTATAGATGTCAAGCGAAGTAGATTTATCTAATATTAGCTCTGTTTTTATATTTTGTATGAATATTGGAAATATTACTGTATAATTGAAACTGTTTAGGTGTGTAGATTTTTGTGACAGAAGTTTAAATTATGTAGATAGTTTATAAATGTCGTATCCCGCAGTTGGTGATTTGAAAAATAAACATGTTAAATGTTGACGCAAATTAGTAAAGTAGGATATTAAGCTAGTAATTTCGCAGAATCGTTAAGTCTGCCGTATTTGAAGTTTGATTCGATGTAGTAAGGCTAAGGTCATTAACTTAATAGACATGGTTTGATTTCGAACAAGGTTTTTCAGAGTTCTTTTAAAGGTAATAGATTTTCAAATTGTCGATTAAGTCTAACAACCTTCGAATGTGTTGGTAGTCAAGTTTGGTCCATTTTCAAAAAAAATAATAATTAGTTCCAATGGTTCAATTCGTCTAATATTGTGAAGTTTAAATTAGTTAAAGAATAATTGGTTTGTTTTTGACGATAGCATTTGTCAATTCCATATCTTATTTATAATTTCATTTTCTTTTAGTAATGTTCAATTATAGAATAAGGCATGAAACAATTTTCTTTGGAGCAAATTCGATCGCAATTTTGCGTTTAGCATTTTTGTAATCTAATAATTGATAAGAGGCTCAAATTTGCCAAGCTTGTAATTTAATTAGCATATATTTTCCCTTTTTTAGGCGAACAAAAAGTAGAAAATGTAGTCATTCTAAGATTATCCTTTTAAAATAATGAGACGAGCCTCGCCAAATAAAAATGCAAATTGCAAGGCCCTCCATAATTGGTCATAATAAAATACTTAGAATTTGGGATGGACTGTTTAGTGAATTTCACTGCCTTCCCCAAAGATAATAACGCGTTAGACTCTTTAGGCGCAATTGAATTAAATTACATTCTTAAATTCGGGTGCGCATTTATGTGACCCAAATCCAAATCTCAACAGAGTCAGAATGTATTAACAACCACGGGCGCATTGATTGTGACGTGGTTCGAAATGCATTTTCCCGACGTTGCAATTCCATAAAAATAAATAATAATAAAAGCGGTTTAAACCTAATAAAAGCACACAAGTTATAACATGTATTAAAATCAGATATTTAGCCATTATAATAATTTAAGCGACCGTGCTAGAACCACAGGATCCGTAGGTGCCTAACACCTTCCCTCGGGTCAACAGAATTCCTTACTTAGAATTTCTGGTTCGCAGACTTCATTTGGAAAGTCGAAAATTTCCTCGATTTAGGATTCAAGATAAACTGGTGACTTGGGACACCAAAAGCCAAACCTTTCCCAAGTGGCGACTCTAAAATAAATAAATAATCCCATTTCGAATATTGTCACTTAAATTGGAAAAACTCCCTTACGCATTTATCCTTCGGGGTAGGCGCGCAAAAAGGAGGTGTGACAGAATTATTATTGTAACGACCCGGCCGGTCGTTTTGAGAATTAACACCCCGATCCCCTATTAACTGCTTTCCCTGTATTTGTTTCTGCTATTGTGAGTTGCCGGGAAGGTTCGTTTTGAGTTTCGGCGTATTTTGGGACACTTAGTCCCTAAATGAGAGCTTAAGCTTTAGAATTTAGATCGTAGTCGGAGAAGTATGAAGACGGCCTCGGAATGGAATTCCGTCTATTCCATTAACTCTGTTGGGTGATTTCGGGCTTAGGGGCGTGATCGGATTGTGTTTTGGAGGTCCATAGCTTGTTTAGGCTTGAAATACCGAAAGTTGAATTTTTGAAGTTTTCGGATCGATAGTGAGATTTTGATATCGGGGTCGGAATCCGATTCTGAAAGTTGGAATAGCTCCATAGTATTGAATGTGACTTGTGTACAAAATTTGGGGTCAATCGGACATGGTTTGGTTGGTTTCGACATCAGTTGTAGAATTCTTGAGATTTCAAGTTCTTTCATTAGGCTTGGATTGGAGGGTGATTCATGGTTTTAGCGTTGTTTGATGTGATTTGAGAGTTGGATTGAGTCCGTATGATGTTTTAGGATTGGTTGGCATGTTTGGTTGAGGTCCCGCGGGCCTCGGGTGAGTTTCAGATGCTTAACGGAAGTTGAATTAGACTTAGGAATTTCTGAACTTTGCTGAACCTGTTGGTTTTGCACCTGCGGATCTTGGACCGCAGGTGCGGTCTAAGGCAATAGTGAAGTTGGTCGCAGATGCGGCCCAAGGACCACAGAAGCGGACCGCATCTGCGGGTAAATGGGCGCAGGTGCGGAACTTGGTCTTTTAACGAAATCCGTAGATGCAGTGTGTTGGACACAGAAGCGGGACCACAAGTGTGGTAGGACCCTCGCAGATGCGGAAATCGCTGGGCAGAAAAAGAGAAAATCGAGGGTTTGAGTTCATAACTTGGAAAATCGAATTCGAGCTCGGTAGAGGGCGATTTTGGAGAGAATTTAAAGGAGGAAGATTGGGTAATGAATCCTAACTCTAATTTGGTTCTAATATATTAATATATTGTTTATTTTATCATTTAATTTGGGGATTTGGATGAAAAAATTGGGGGAAAGTTGAGAAAAGTTCTTAGGCCTAATTTTGGGATTTTGATCGAGGTTTTTGGAATCGGATTTGAGTGATTTTGATATGGTTAGACTTGTGAGTGAATGAGTGTTCATAATTTATGATTTTTACCCGATTCCGAGACGTAGGCCCGGTGAGGATTTTTGGGTGTTTTTTCTATTTTCTTACCTTAGCTTCGATTCCTTTAACTAAATTCGTTGTTTGTAGTTATATTTACATTATGAAATTAATTTGATTAGATTTGGGCCACTCGGAGTTGGATACTCGTGGCAAGAGCGTGATTTCGAATTGAGTTTGAGCTGGTTCGAGGTAAGTGGTTTTCCTAACCTTGTGTGGGGGAACTCCCCTTAGGATTTTGGTACTATTGTTATATGAGTGCCGTGTACGTGAGGTTGCAAGTGCGTACACGTGCTAATTGTTGAAAAACCCTGTCTCCATTAAGTAAATATCTGTGTTTCCTTTTTGTTGAACACTACTTGTATTTAAAGCCTATTGTTTGGCTTAGGAAAGCATGCTTAAGTGACTTAACTGTACTATCTGCTTAAACTGTTTACTTGAATTCTGTGCAGCATGTTTAGAATAGAAATCTCTGCTTTTCTTGGTATGCACTTGAATACTGTAGATTCTTTTCTTGAGACTGTTGTGTGTTTACTTTGGGACTACGAATCGGTATTCCAATAGATCCCCCTACATATTTACTTTGGGACTACGTATCGGTATTCCGATAGATCCCCCTGCATATTTATATTTGGGACTACGGGACGACACCCGATAGATCCCCTTGTACTAGATATTTACTTTGAGACTACGGATCTGTATTCTGGTAGATCTCCCTGCACATTTACGTTTGGGACTACGGGACGATAACCTGGTAGATCCCCTTGTTGCTATCTCTGTGTACTGAGTTATATTCTTTCTGTGCTTTTATTCTTTATCGACTGTTAGTACTTTAATCATACTGCTTTATTTCATAATGCTTACCATTATATATATACATATATATATATATATATATATATATATATAAAACCAGTATGGCCCCGACCTTCCTCGTTACTACTCGACCGAGATAAGGCTTGGCACTTACTGGGTACCGCTCTGGTGTACTCATGTCCTTTCCTGCACATATTTTTCGTGTGTAGATCTAGGTTCCATTGCTCAGCTGTTCTACCAGTGAAGCAGTCGATATTAGAGACTTCGAGGTATATCTGCCGCGTCCGCAGATCCAGGAGTCCCTCTCTATTCTTCCCTTTAGCTTTAGACTTCTTGTATGTACTTTTGATTAGACATTCTAGAGTTAGAACACTATGTAGTTTTCCATAGCTTGTGATTTCATGAGATTTCGAGTTTTGGGAGTGCGTTGTGTTCAGTTTGTGAGAATGAAATTGTATATGCTGAGCGACATTTTTAAACTTCTCTATTATATTACTCGTATTTTGCTAATTTCGTATCTGTTTTCCTTTTTCGCAAATTGTTAGGCTTACCTAGTCGTAGGGACTAGGTGTCATCACGACAATGCACAGAGGGAGAACTTGGGTTGTAACAAGTTGGTATCAGAGCTCTAGGTTTATAGGAGTCATAAATCACAAGCCGGTTTAATCTATTGTTAGTTTTATCATATAATTTCAGGATTTGGATGAAAAAATTTGGAAAAAGTTAAGAAAAGTTCTTAGGCCTAATTTTCAGATTTTAATCGAGGTTTTTGGTATCGAATTTGAGTGATTTTGGTATGGTTTGACTCGTGAGTAAATGAGTGTTCATAATCTGTGATTTTTACCAGATTCCGAGACGTAGGCCCGGGGAGGATTTTTGGGCATTTTTCTATTTTCTTACCTTAACTTCGATTCCTTTAACTAAATTCGTTGTTTGTAGTTATATTTACATTATGAAATTAATTTGATTAGATTTGGGCCAATCGGAGTTGGATACTCATGGCAAGAGCGTGATTTCGAATTGAGTTTGAGCTGGTTCGAGGTAAGTGGCTTTCCTTGTGTGGGGGAACTCTCCTTAAGATTTTGGTACTGTTGTTATATGAGTGCCGTGTACGTGAGGTTGCGAGTGCGTACACATGATAATTGTTGAAAATCCCCTTCTCCATTAAGTAAATATATGTGTTTCCTTTTTGTTGAACACTACTTGTATTTAAAGCCTACTGTTTAGCTTAGGAAAGCATGCTTAAGTGAGTTTATTGTACTATCTGCTTAAACTGTTTACTTGAATTCTGTTGAGCATGTTTAGAATAGAAATATCTGTTTTTCTTGGTATGAACTTGAATATAACTATAGATTCTTTTCTTAAGACTGTTGTGTGTTTACTTTGGGACTACATATCGGTATTCCGGTATGTTCCCCTGCATGTTTACGTTGGGACTACGAATCGGTATTCCAATAGATCCCCCTACATATTTACTTTGGGACTACGTATCGATATTCCGATAGATCCCCCTGCATATTTATATTTGGGACTATGGGACGACACCCGATAGATCCCCTTGTACTGGATATTTACTTTGAGACTACGGATCTGTATTCTGGTAGATCCCCCTGCACATTTACATTTGGGACTACGGGACGATAACCTGGTAGATCCCCTTGTTGCTATCTCTAATGCTGCTCGGTGGGCCGGGCCTGAACCGGACCGGACCGGGCCCGCGGTCCTAACGGGCCTGGTGGGCCTGGTGGGCCGGTCCTGGGTGGGCCGGTCTTGGTGGGCCTCTGAGCCCGTCACGGGCTGGTCTCCATGGTTGAGCCCACGAGCCCGGGACCGTTTGGCCCGGGACCGGCAGGCGGGCCTGGGCCGGTCCTGGCGGGCCTGGCGGGCCCAACGGCTATTTTAAAAAAAAAAAAAAAAAAAAAAAAATCAAACGGCCATATTTAAAATCTAGCCGTTTGGGCTGAAAATATGACCGTTTTTTAAGTTAAAAAAATGGCCATTTGGCCCCCAAACTTTATTTTAACCCCAAACTTTATATAATTACACTTTTCCCCATTTCTCAACTATAAATACCCCCTCATTCTTTCATTTTTATTCACCAATTCATCAATATCTCTCAATATCTCTCAATCTCTCTCAATCTCTCTACTACAATTACTTAATTTATTGTTGAAATTTCGTGAAAAATTGTGAAGTTGTTGAATTGAAGTTTTCAAGTGTTCAACGATTTTCAATTTTCAAGAAGTTGTTCGGCAATCCGGTAAACTCGTTTCAACTCTTACGTTTTTATAATATATTTTTGTGTGGTTTAGTTTGCATAATTATAATTAATATGGCATTTACTTTGAAAAAAATGTTTGGTAAAGGAAAAGATAAAACCGGTGAAAGTAGTGGCCAACCAACTACCCTTCCCCGGCTCCCCGACCTAGAAAAGATAAGCAAGTTGAAAGTAGTCGCCAACCTAGACGTCCTCCTCCTTCCGTAATTCTTGATAGTGATCACCCTTGTTTTCAATTTACCGATAGTGAATTTTATCATAATGTTGCACCAGGTGATAGATTAGATGATGAAATTATGAATGCTCTTTATCCTAATGAAACCATCTTAGAAAATAATGAGGAAAATGAGGATGATGATGAAACTCAAGCACCGGATTTAGATGATACACCTACTAGTCCTCTTAATAACCCAAGTGATGCACCGGTCGACCCACCTGTAGAAACTCCTACTTTTAATAGAGAACCTGCTAAACGCTTAGAAACATCATTAGTTTGGAATTCAATTGGGTTCATTATATTAGAAGAGTGTTTAATCCTACTTATAAAGGTTGGCCTCGCGCAACAGTTAAGAGTGATATTTATAAATTCAAACATGAATATGAACAATATTTGCGTTATTTATTTACTCATATACCTAATCGGATTTCTATTACTACTGATATTGGTAGAAGTGGTAATGATTGTGATTACCTAACTGTTACAAGTCATTGGATAGATGAAGAATGGATAATGCAAAAACGCATAATTGCATATAGAATAATTAATTCGCGTCACACAGGTAAATTTATAGCTAACACTGTTGCAGATATTTGTAGATATTTTTGCTTTAGCGATAAAATAATGGCAATTTCAATGGATAATGCTTCTAGTAACACCAGTGCTATAGGCATGCTTACAACAACACTAAATCCTGCATTTACTAATATTTTCCATGTTAGATGTATTTGTCATATTTATCATTTAATTGTCGGTGATGGTATGCGAATATTAAACATAGAAATTGAAAAGGTTAGAATGGCTCTTAATTGGCTTTTTATTCAAACCGTAGAAGTAGACTTAGAGAGTATTTTAAAAAATGTGATGAATATGGCCTTAGAGAAAGAAAGGTTCCTAAACCTTGCCCGACTAGATGGAATTGTATGTACGAAAGTTTAGTAGTAGCATATGAATATAGAAACCCAATTAATGCAACGTTTAATTCTCGGGTAGGTGGTGAAGATGATGATGAAATGCTTACCACTCAAGATTGGACTAATGTTAAAATTCTTTTAGATTTTTTAGAACATTTTCAAATTGCAACAAATGCATTTTCTGGGCAATATTATCCTACTATTTCAAACTGTTTAGTTTATATTGCAGCACTATCTGATTTGTTTGTTGAATTTAGTGAGGGTGGGGATATTTATGAACTTGCTATAAATGAAATGAAACAAAAGTTTAAAAAATATTTTTTTCCTATCCCTCCTATTTATGGTCTTGCTGCAATGCTAAATCCTACAATGAAATTGGGAGGTCCTCATTTTTGGTATTCAAATATTTATAAGGCTTTAGATCTTTCAAATGAGGAAATTGCGACACTTGCAGATGCAAAAGCTTCAATTAAGATTAACGCTCAAACAGTTTATAATGCTTATCAACTTGCCTTAGAGCATGCTAGGCCAACTATTCCAACCCCTACTTCGTCTAGCTCACAATCCTCTAAAAGAGTTGCGGGCTTAAAAGCTCTTAAATCTTGGACGGAGTTCAGGGGGTCTCAAGGTGAAAATTATGATGAAACTTCACATCTAAATGAGCTTCAAGTTTATTTGTCTCAGGGACTTGAAAAGGAGAATCCAGACGGCTCTTTTGATCTTTTGGAATGGTGGAAGGCAAGGGAAAAACATTTTCCTGTTCTTGCAAGGATGGCTCGGGATATTTTATCAATTCAAGCTTCAACTGTTGCATCAGAGAGCGCTTTCAGTCAAGCAAGACTGCAAATAGGTGATCATAGAGCGTCTATGAGGGATAGCTTGGAAAAATCAGTATTGTTTAGAGATTGGATCCGCTCGGAAAGAAGAAACTTTGGAATTGCAGAAGCACAACCGGCGATAGATGAAGCTTATGAAGAAATGATAGCGGAACTTACGGAGGATTCGGCTTCGCCCGGAAGTGGTGATGAACAAGCTTCTTTTCCACCACCACCAACGCAACCTCCTCCGAACCTTGAAGGATTTATGAGATTTGTTAGAGATAATACATAGAATAATATGTAACTTGTATTTTGGCACATCTTCCTTAGTTTTTTTCCTTCTAATGGTGGTATTAGTACCTTGTTGTGCTCATTCCATTGGGGGAAGGATGACTAAGAAAGATATGTCATTTTTTGGTAATAAAATTTATTGCTTCTACCCATGAGCTTCTTTTCGCAATATTTCTTTGTCTATACTTAGAATTATTTATATGCTACAATATATACATAATATACAATATATATACTACAAGAAAATATATTTATAAGATACAATATATACATAAGATACAATATATATACTACAAGAAAATATATAAGAGAATATATATACATAAGATACAATATAATATACTACAAGAAAATATATTATGCTACAATATATACATAATATACAATATATATACTACAAGAAAATATATAAGAGAATATATATACATAAGATACAATATAATATACTACAAGAAAATATATTATGCTACAATATATACATAATATACAATATATATACTACAAGAAAATATATTTATAAGCTACAATATATACATAAGATACAATATATATACTACAAGAAAATATATAAGAGAATATATATACATAAGATACAATATAATATACTACAAGCAAATATATAAGAGAATATATATACATAAGATACAATATAATATACTACAAGCAAATATATTATGCTACAATATATACATAATATACAATATATATACTACAAGAAAATATATTTATAAGCTACAATATATACATAATATACAATATATATACTACAAGAAAATATATAAGAGAATATATATACATAAGATACAATATATATACTACAAGAAAATATATTATGCTACAATATATACATAATATACAATATATATACTACAAGAAAATATATAAGAGAATATATATACATAAGATACAATATAATATACTACAAGAAAATATATTATGCTACAATATATACATAATATACAATATATATACTACAAGAAAATATATTTATAAGCTACAATATATACATAAGATACAATATATATACTAAAAGAAAATATATAAGAGAATATATATACATAAGATACAATATAATATCAAGAAGTGATATTTATGCATGACAATTTAGTGTTTTACTATTGTTTTGTTATTTTCTTTTTCGTCAAGCACTTTAATAATTAGATATACATATATACTACATATTAATATAGCCATGATACTACAAGAAATTGTCTTTAAAAAAAAAAAAAAAAACCCGCTAGGCCCGCGAAGCCCACGAGCCCGGCCCGTTAAGCACAGGACCATGTGGGCTTAGGCCCGTCACGGGCCGGTTCCACCCATTAGGCCCACGAAGACCGGGACCGCCAGGCCCGGGACCGCCAGAGCCCGGGACCACGAAGCCCGGGACCGCGAGGCCCGGCCCGTTAGGCCCACTAAGGCCCGGGCCCGGGACAAAATACAGCCCTAGCTATCTCTGTGTACTGAGTTATATTCTTTCTGTGCTTTTATTCTTTATCGACTGTTAGTACTTTAATCATACTGCTTTATTTTATAATTTTACCTTGTTATATATATATATATATATATATATATATATATATATAAAACTAGTATGGCCCCGACCTTCCTCGTCACTGCTCGACCGAGATAACGCTTGGCACTTTCTGGGTACCGCTCTGGTGTACTCATGTCCTTTCCTGCACATATTTTTCGTGTGTAGATCTAGGTTCCGTTGCTCAGCCGTTCTACCAGTGATGCAGTCGATATTAGAGACTTCGAGGTATATCTGCCGCGTCCGCAGATCCAGGAGTCCCTCTCTATTCTTCCCTTTAGCTTTAGACTTCTTGTATGTACTTTTGATTAGACATTCTGGAGTTAGAACACTATGTAGTTTTCCATAGCTTGTGATTTCATGAGATTTGGAGTTTTGGGAGTGCGTTGTGTTCAGTTTGTGAGAATGAAATTGTATATACCGAGCGACATTTTTAAACTTCTCTATTATATTACTCGTATTTTTCTAATTTCGTATCTGTTTTCCTTTTTCACAAATTGTTAGGCTTACCTAGTCGTAGGGACTAGGTGTCATCACGACAATGCACAGAGGGAGAACTTGGGTCGTAACAAGTTTGTATCAGAGCTCTAGGTTTATAGGAGTCATGAATCACAAGCCGGTTTAATCTATTGTTAGTTTTATCATTTAATTTCAGGATTTGGATGAAAAAATTTGGAAAAAGTTGAGAAAAGTTCTTAGGCCTAATTTTCAGATTTTAATCGAGGTTTTTGGTAGCGAATTTGTGTGATTTTGGTATGGTTTGACTCGTGAGTAAATGAGTATTCATAATCTGTGATTTTTACCAGATTCCGAGACGTAGGCCCGGGGAGGATTTTTGGGCATTTTTCTATTTTCTTACCTTAACTTCGATTCCTTTAACTAAATTCGTTGTTTGTAGTTATATTTACATTATGAAATTAATTTGATTAGATTTGGGCCAATCGGAGTTGGATACTCATGGCAAGAGCGTGATTTCGAATTGAGTTTGAGCTGGTTCGAGGTAAGTGGCTTTCCTAACCTTGTGTGGGAGAACTCCCCTTAGGATTTTGGTACTGTTGTTATATGAGTGCCGTGTACGTGAGGTTGCGAGTGCGTACACATGCTAATTGTTGAAACCCCCCTTCTCCATTAAGTAAATATATGTGTTTCCTTTTTGTTGAACACTACTTGTATTTAAAGCCTACTGTTTAGCTTAGGAAAGCATGCTTAAGTGAGTTAATTGTACTATCTGCTTAAACTGTTTACTTGAATTCTGTGCAGCATGTTTAGAATAGAAATATCTGCTTTTCTTGGTATGAACTTGAATAGAACTATAGATTCTTTTCTTAAGACTGTTGTGTGTTTACTTTGGGACTACGGATCGGTATTCCAGTATGTTCCCCTGCATGTTTAATTTGGCACTACGTATCGATATTCCGATAAATCCCCCTACATATTTACTTTGGGACTACGTATCGGTATTCCGATAGATCCCCCTGCATATTTATATTTGGGACTACGGGACGACACCCAATAGATCCCCTTGTACTGGATATTTACTTTGAGACTACGGATCTGTATTCTGGTAGATCCCCCTGCACATTTACGTTTATGACTACGGGACGATATCCTGGTAGATCCTCATATTGCTATCTCTGTGTACTGAGTTATATTCTTTCTGTGCTTTTATTCTTTATCGACTATTAGTACTTTAATCATACTGCTTCATTCATAATGCTTACCTTGTTATATATATATATATATATAACCAGTAGGGCCCTATATATATATATATATGGGATATGGATTGTCACTACTCGACCGAGATAAGGCTTGGAACTTACTGGGTACCGCTTTGGTGTAATCATGCCCTTTCTTGCATATATTTTTTGTGTGCAGATCCAGGTTCCGCTGCTCAACCGTTCTACCAGTGAAGCAGTGTATATCAGAGACTTCGAGGTATATCTGCCATGTCCGCAGATCCAGGAGTCCCTCTCTATTCTTACATTTAGCTTTAGACTTCCTGTATTTACTTTTGATTAGACATTCTGGAGTTAGAACACTATGTAATTTTCCATAGCTTGTGATTTCATGAGATTCGGGGTTTATGAAGTGCCTTGTGTTCAGTTTGTGGGAGTGAAATTGTATATGCCGAGCGGCATTTTTAAACTTCTCTATTATAACACTCGTATTTTGTTAATTTTGTATTTGTTTTTCTTTTCCGCAAAGTGTTAGGCTTACCTAGTCGTAGGGACTAGGTGCCGTCACAACTGTTCACAGAGGGAGAACTTGGGTCGTGACAATTATTAACCCCAAAACCCAAATTTTTCCTTCATTTTACAGTTAGCCAATTAGTTTAAAGCTTAGAAAGTATTGAACCTCTTATGTCTCCCTCTCTTCTTTGTCATCATTACCGGGATTTTTCATCATCGGTTTTATTATCCAAGTTTCTGGGTAAGTTACTTCATCTGTTCTTCATCGTTTGTCTTTATTGATCTTCATTTTCCTTGTTGATTTAGGGTTAGGGGAAGGCTGGGTTAGGTCCTAATTACTGTTTAAGTTTCCTGAATATATGGGGCTTTTGCTCTGTTCCGCTACATTTTGAAGGGAAAACCCTTTTTAATGTAGTGTCATGCATGTTTTTGGTTATTCCGTTTAATATTTGGATTTATTTTGTCAAATTAAAATTTTATCTTAGATCTATGCTTTTTTTTGTAAAGTTTGTTGGGTCTCATCTTTGTTAATGGTCCACCAATGTATTTTTGAATATTATAGGGTATTGTGGGGATGAAAAAGAAATCTTGGAAGTTTTTTTACTTAAAAAATTGTATTTTTTGTTGGTTTTGTTTATGGAGCTATGTAAAGGTACAACTTTTGACAATAAATATTTATTGATAACGCTATTTTTTTGTTACTTTGCAGGTATGATAAGAAAATGGCTTCAAGCCTAGTTAACCTACAAATCCACCACAATGATAATTTTGTATTGGACCCTGAGCTATGGTATGCAAATGGACTAACTTGTCCTTAATTAGCTACAATTGATGTTGATGAGATGCATATTATGTTGTTTCACAAGTTTGCTAGGGACTTAGGGTTTTTAGAGGTTGATTTGTTTGGACATGTAACTAATAATCCTATTCTTGTTGAGGACATAACTGAACTAGATTTCGCTCCACAAACACATGTGTATGACAGTGGGTTAAATACTAGGGCTGATATGTCACCTCCCACCAGTGATATAAATAGGATTGAAAATGACAAAGATAAGGGTAAGGAGGTAGATATAAATGGAGAGATAGAAGAATCAGATGAAGATGAAAGTAATAACTTCTTATCCTATTACCTTCAAATATCAGAATCTGATATTGATGAGGACTTTGAAGATTCTAAAGAGTGTGATTCACTGTTTGACATAGATGAGAACATTGAATATTGTAAAGATCTGGAAGATGACCTAGCTGAAATTAGATAGTCTAAAATCAACAAAAAAAAAGAATACCCAAGTAAATATAGATGAGATACTATATGGTCCTGTTGGTATAGATTCGGGTTTTGAAGATATGCATACGAACAAAAAGGGAAAATATGAAGGGAAACTAGGAGGGGATGACCAGTATTTTGACAGCTCAGATCCAGGTAGTGAGTGTAGTGATGATGAAAGATAACTTGTTGACCCTAATGAAGTAAGCAATGCACCAACTAGGAATCCAAGTAAGAAGGTCTACTTTGACATAAGTTGCAAAAAAATATTATTTGAACTGTATATGATATTTGAGAATGTTGTACAGTTTTGGGAGACATTACAAACCTATTCTATTTAAAAAGGTGTGAACCTTAAGTTGAAACCTAATGAGAGGGAAATGGTTAGGGAAAAATGCACAAAGAAAAGTTGTCCATGACATATTTTTGGTAGCATAAAAGTTAGAACCAGGAATTTTAGGGTGATTACATACTACCATGTCTACAAATGCTACAAGAAGACAAGGAACACGATTTGTAACCTACCATGGATTGCAAAAAGCTTCAAAGACAGAATAATCAGTGATCCTCAAATTAAGCATATCAAATTCAAGCCTTAATTAGAAAATCATATGGTCTATATGTGAGTAAAACTTCCTGTAGAAGGGCAAAAATAATAGTTATGAAGTAGAAATTGGGTGATTACAAGAAAGAATTTGCTAGGCTTCATAATTATGCTGAAATGCTAAAGTCTACTAATCCTGATACTATTGTAGTGATAAATATATCCAAGAATACAGAACCTGGCAAGAAGGTATTTATGGGAATTTATATCCGTCTTGAAGCATTTAAAAACTAGATGGTTAGAAGGGTGCATAAACATAATTGGCTTTGATGGTGCATTCCTAAAGGGAATATGTAACGGTAAAATGCTTTCCTGCATTTCCAATGATGAAAATAATCAAATGTACCATGTGGCTTGGGCAGTAGTTGAAAAGGAATCCAAGGATACATGGTCTTGGTTTATCAGTTGTCTCAAACATGATCTAAAATTGAAAGAAACTGAAGGAGAAGGGCTAATAGTAATGTCAAATATGCAGAAGGTATGGTTTCTAATACTTTGCCTTTAAAGTGTAATTATTTTTATTTATGTTTAAGTTATAACAATATAATATTTTTTAATTGTAGGGTCTTCATCTAGATATAACTTAGTTATTGCCAATTGTTGAGATGAGGTGGTGTGCTAGACATATCTAGGCCAATTGGAAGCAAACATGACTTGGTGAGGAAATAAAAAAAGAAATTGGCAGTGTGCAAGAGCTACATTTGAAGTTTACTTTAGCAAGAAGTTGGATGAAATGGACTTGCTCGGGGAGGGTGGGTATGGGGGGAGATATTGTTCAACACTTATTGAAATACAATAAGGAGACATGGTGTAGGGCATACTTCAAAGAACATAGTAAGTGTGATGTAGTGGAGAACAAAATGTGTGAGACATTCAATAGTTGGATATTGGAAACTAGGCACAAATCTATCATTACTATGTTAGAGAAAATTAGAATCAAGTGTATGGAGAGGATGAATAGCATGAAAGAGTTTTCTGAAAAATGGGTATGTGATATATCACCCATGGCTATGAAATACTTGGAGAGAATGATCAAAGGGCAGCCAAATATGAAGCCAAATTTAATGGTAAAATAGGGTATGAGATCCAGGATGGGCCATATAAATATGTTGTTGACTTTAAGAGGTGTTCCTATACTTGTGGGTCATGGCAACTCAAAGGATTTCCATGTGAACTGATGTTTGACGTAATGTATGCGTATTTTGATGTATACTGCCTCACATTATGCTCATGTCTCATAAATTTTGGATGTATAATATAATGATTTGTGCTCATTTATGGTATTTCTATGTGTACGGATTATTCGGATGCGATTTGGGACGAAAGTGCACGAATTGGAGCGAAAATGGGAAGAAAAGGCAAAAGTGCACATTTGAGGGCCACAGGCAGCATGGGGCGCTCCTGTGGCTCTCAAAACAGAATGATAAAAAGTTGAGCGCCAGGGCCAGCTCCCCACGCTTCCCTGGACACTCAAAACGCGAACATGTCCTATTTCGCCTGGGACAAGATTATACCGGCCCTACACGGTCCCAACTTGTATAAAAGGGGTCCTAAACCTATTTTGATGGAGGATGACATTTTTGAGAGTAACTTTTGACGAAGGGATATCATAGAGCCGCCGTGGAGGCCGGGTTTTATCTTTTCTTCCATCAAACTTAGTAATTTTTATGTTTCTTTGTATGATTTGTTGTTTTGCCAACATGTCTATGTGGAACTAAACTTCACGTTCTAGGGTTGTGGTTATTTCATGACTATTGTTATTCGGATATTGATTTTGATATCTTTATTTATCATATTAGTTTATTTATTCAATCTTGCACTTAATTATTTGATTGCTTGATCACCAATTGAATATTATCTACGAATCTAGAATTGAACTCGAAAGTGGAATTCTAGATTGCATATAAGATCGAGTAGAGCAAGTTCTTGAACCTGGGCATCGGGGAATGGATTCGCGGTTAGGATAGACATATACCTAATTTCCTTACTTGATTGATTTACAGGAATTATAAATGCGTTCTTGTTAGTTATAATTCCATAGACATATAGGCGTTAGGTTAGCTTGAATAGGCGAGTAAGAACTCGACAGATTCTTATGAGCAATATTAACCCTGTCAACCAATAAACTAGATAAATTAATTAGTAAATTCAATTGAAGAATACAATATGATTGTTAGATAGCCCATAACCCCAGATCGTTTTCATCGCATTGATAACATAAAAATCTTATATTCTTTTGTTCAGAGTTCACTATTTGTTTTTCTTTATTTTAATTAGTTTAGAATCAAATACTTCTAGGTTTAATTCTTGTTTAGATAGTTAGGATATTCTAATTCAGTTAATAGTTAATCACAAGTCCTCGTGGGTTCGATATCCGACTTTTAGTCACTTTATTACTTGACGACTGCGTATACTTGCGTGTGCGTTTGGCCGCACCAAGTTTTTGGAGCCGTTGCTGGGGACTTAAAAAGTAGCTATTTTTCTAGATTAGACTTTTAATTTTATCCATTTTTTGTATATATTTTTATTTTTATAAATATTTGATATTTTCTCTTAGTGTGTTTCTAATTCTCTCAACATGACATATGAGGATGAAATATATGGAGGTAAGCTTATTGACAAAGACGTTTGGTTGACGGAAGACTTTTATGGCCCGAATTTTTGGGCTTGTCATGGACTGACCTCTTGGAGATCTGAATTTGAATATGGGAGTAAGAGTTGGTATTGGGATAGATATTCTCGATTAGGCGAATATGCAGAACGACGTTGTCTTCTAACAACGTTGGTGAATGATTGGTCTATGGAGAGAGATGAACTTGCACATAAAATTAATAATTTTAGCTTGGTTGTACATAACTTAGATACAGATTTGATGCAAATGTTGATGAGTGTAACGCCCAACAATTTAATAATGAGTTGTGTGAAGCTGAAAAAAATCTTCTAAACCAAATTGAGGAGCTAAAATGAGAATACCAATCACTGTCTCACCTCCTTTTTACCTACACCCGTAAGGGCGTAAAGGAGTTTTTCCAATTGAAGGACAATCAGAACGGGATTTAATTATTAATTATTCAGAGTTGCCACTTGGGAGATTAATGGTGTCCCAAGTCACCAGTTGAATCCCGAACCGAGGAAAAATATGACTCTGTTACAGTCTGCGAACCAGAAATCCAGGTAAGGAGTTCTGTTAACCCGGGAGAAGGTGTTAGGCATTCCCGGGTTCCGTGGTTCTAGCACGGTCGCTTCACTGTTATATTTGATTTTATCTAATTTTAATACATGCTAGCTTATGTGCCTCTTATTCGTAAACTGCTTTCTATCATTATTTACTTTAAAAGAATTGCAACGTCATGAAAACGCGTTTCGAACCACGTCACAATCAATGCACCCGTGGTTGTCAACACGTTTCGACTTCGTCGAGATTTGGATTTGGGTCGTATCAATGCGCACCCGAGTTTAAGAAAGTAATTTAATTAAATCATGCCTAAAGATGCTAACGTAGTATTATTTTGGGGAAAAAGCCATGAAGTTCGCTAAACGCACATCCCAAATTCTAATTATTTAGATAATTATTTATTGAGGTTCCCACATTTATTTATTTTTGTGCGGTGAGGCTCGTCTCAATTTGTGAACCTCTTTTCTATCATTATTTATTTTTTAAGAATTACGATGTCGTGAAAACGCGTTTCGAACCCCGTCGCAATCAATGCGCCCGTGATTGTCAACACATTTCGACTTCATCGATATTTGGATTTGGGTCGCATCAATGCGCACCCGAGTTTAAGAAGGTACTTGAATTAAAATCGCGCCTAAAGATTCTAACGTAATATTATTTTGGGGAAGACCGTGGAGTTCGCTAAATGGTCATCCCAAATTCTAATCATTTTTAATAACCACATTGAGGGCCCCATAATTAGTGGTTTTATTTGGGCGAGGCTAGTAGTAATCCCGAAGTAACTATGATTTCCTACTTATTATGTGTCTCTAAAAGACTAATTAATTTAGAATTGAATTACACCGAAGTAAACTAGAACCAAATTTAAATAAAGAATGGGCCTGTCTCATGACTTTGATACAGTCCAATTGGCCCAATGTACAATTCCAACTGCAACAATTTATACAACATCAACGAGTCACCACAACGACAATGCATACCCTCATTTTAGCTGATAGCCGTGAACTCCCAAAATTACTAAACCGATTTGTCCTACCTATCAATACATGCTGCTTTTAATGAACTAAATCAATTGTGAATGAGTTTTGTTTCATGATTTTTAACCGGTTTCAATACCAATCTACCAACAATAAATCAGGTTTGCCTACCAATCGATTTCAGAACCTTTAATCAAAAGCATACATTCTATTATACTAGCATGATCAACGACAAAAGTATTAGTAACTAGGCTCAATGTCATCAAACCTGCTCCTGAATTCACATGTCATTTACATAGATCCAATTGCTACTGATGACTACTGAATTAACACAAACCTTCAAATTAGACCAAGCCTATGCTCAATGCTATTTCAAATGCCCAGTTCAACAGTTCAACGTTATGCAACATTCAACATGTAATCAACCTTACTGAACAATCTTAATTATACATATAACTGCCAGTTATATAACAGAAAACTACACTATTAATATCAGTTAAAATACAGACTGCCTTCAGTTGAACAATAGACCCTTTGAACATTTCATTTCAACTTTCAACGAGCAGACATCAGTGATGTTCAAAGAAATGTACCTGGAAATTGGAATGTAAATAGAAAAGGGAAAAGAGTCAGCCACTTTGAACATCAACAACAACAAACTCAACAATATACACCACAGAACATGCCAAGAACTGCTTTTGAAAACCAGAAATACAAGCAGACTCCACAGATCAATTCAACACATACTTGAAATACACTCCTAGCCCTCACCGCTGAATCTAAATACCTCTGCAATCCTGCTAGACCCCAAACCCACTGAAATCCAAAACTAGTAATGGAACTGTAAAATTGTTTTTGATTCTTCATTTTTGATGTTTTGTTTTCTGAGCAAACTGGAATTGAAATGCTAGCTGAAATTGAAAGCAGGGAGGAGAGTTTTTGGTGGGGATTTTTGAGCTTAGAGCTGAAGGCAGAAGAAGAACCCCTTTCCCAAGGCATTTCATGCCCTTATATAGGCAACAAAAGAGAGTAGATCAGATTTAGGCCTTCTTTTTTAGTCTCTCCCTTATTTCAATTTAGTCCCTCTATTCTTGACTTGCTAAACAAGTAAGCACCCCTATTGTGCTGAAATGTGCACTAAAATCCTATTCTAGAAGGCCCTAGGGTATTTTTCTGCCCATACAATACCTATACTGCCCTTTCATATACTTTGAAATTACTATTCCTATCAGAACTACCCTTTTTCATACCCAAGCTACCCCTGAAGGCTTCTCAAAGTTACTGATCCTACCCTCATCCTTAACAGCTATAACCAATCCCCTAAGTTAATCCAAAACTAACTGAAATTGATTAATTAGCACTCATAAATCAACTAATCAAACTAACCAATCCCAATTGCTCAAATACCAACTCAATCAAACTAAGAAAAACCAGAAATACAGGATCGATCAAAGCAAAACTTAACTAACATGATCAAAATTAAATGAAATTAAACTAATTCTTAACCAATAAACTCACAATCGACCATTCAAATATCAAACTCAGAACTAACAGCAATTGACAGAATTATACTAATACACAAAAATAAACCATAAAATTAACAAAACACTTAATGAAACCAAGACTGTAACTAAAACTTCAACCATGCGAGTAAAAAGAAACAGCAAAGACTCACAGAAGCACGAGGAACTCCGGTCAGTCACTGACGTCCGAATCCTTTCAGATTTTTGACACACAACATCCCTAACCATGTGTTCTTACAAGAGAACACATGGTTAAGGATACTACGGTTCGAAATCACAAAGATTTTGGTTTAGGGTTTTGGCCAGAAATTCTTAGATCTGAAATTCGAGCCGTTTCACAGATATTTGAAGGAAGATAATCATGGATTAGTCTTGAGGGACGACCGGGGATTGTGTGGTGTGACTTTGGGCTGGTTTGGATAAGCCTGCGATTTGACCGGAAACTTCAATCGAAGATTCGACGAGTTCTGGCCCTATTCGAGGGGAACCAGTGGGTGGAATGGAAAGAGGGGAGTGAGGAGAACGAGTGGTGTAATTTTGGGCTTGAACGGTGCAGGTGACGTTCACCGCCGGTGAGGGATTTGATGGTGGCGTGGATTAGGGTTCGTGAGGATAGGTGGAGTGAGGAAGATGAGGCAAATGGGGTAGGGGGGGGGAGTTTTCGGACAATTATATACAAACAACCTAGTTAGATTCGGACCGTTAGATTGATGAGATCCAACGGTCGTGATTGGGGCTGGGGAAACGACGCTGTTTCAACACCTGGGAGGAGGACCGGGTAAGGATTTGGCCTGGTCCAGTTTGGAACGGGTTTAGGGCGTTTGGGCCTGAAAATTTCAAACAAATTGGCCCAAATTTTGGGTCTTTATTAAGACCAAATTTCCTACTCTTATTTTCTTTTTATTTTCTTTTCTTACTTTTACAATTTTTATAATTTTTCTAATTTTTATAAAGATGTAACACCAACATGAAATCCTAATTATTTCAAAATAAAGACTAATTAATTCCTCAAATTGTATTAAAAACTATTTCATGACAAATTCACAATAAAAATCATTAGAATGCAAAAGTGAACTAATTTTGTGATTTTTCAAATTTTGTTCTAAACAAATTAACTCTTAATTGATACTAAAATATAAAACTAAAACCTAAATGCGAAAATGCATATTTTTGTATTTTATAAAAATTAACATGCGCAAATAAAATACAACAATTATCATAAAATGACACCGAAATGCACAAAAGTTGTAAAAATAAAGAAAAATCATTTTGTTTTGGGATTTTGGGAATAATCACATATAGGGCAAAAATCACGTGCTCACAGCTGCCCCTCTTTTCTCGGAAACACGAAAGGTTTTCGGGCAAAGATAAGTGAGCAAATACGAGCGATTTTTGCCCGTTCAAATATTCCGTTGTGAAGCATTTTGAAAGGTTTGACCGCATCCTGCTTCAGAGGTTGCCTACATATCCCGGGCTAAACAGGAATCAGGTCAGTGTAGTTCGGGAATGTCTGGTAGCTGGGACTACCAGGAACTATGATTGCACTGTATAAGCACGTGATTTTTGCCCAATATGAGAATTACTCCCAAAAAATTCAAAAATAAAATGATTTTCCTTGGTGTGCAATTTTGTGATATTTTTGAATAATTATTTGTATTTGTCTGTGCATGTTCATTTGTTAAATTAATAAAAATACAAAAATATGTCGCATTTTGCATGTAGGATTTAATTCTACAATTATTAGTAATTAAGTTTGTTTTACAAAAAATAAAAATTACAAAAATAGGCATCGTTTGCATTTTTAGCATTTAATGTCCAAATATACAATTTTATGCTTATTTATTACTTAATTGTGCGTTAATTGTTATTGGGAGTTAATTTGCGCTTTTATAACTTAATTTAGTTCTTAATAATAATTTAAGTATTTTTATAATTTAGTTTTAGAAAAATAAAAGAAGAAAAGAGAGCAAAAATATAAAGAAAGTCGGAATTGGGTCTCTTCTTCAAATTCAAGCCAAAGGCCCAAAAAATTGTCCAATCTTCCCCATGACCCGGTCCATTTTAAACCGGGTCGACCCGGTCCATAACCCAAAGACCCAACACCCCTATTATCTTACATTTTTACAAAACAAAACAAAAGAAAACCCTAAAAAAGAGCTAAACCATCCGCCCCCCTCCCTATCTTCTTCTTCTCCAAGCTTCACCAAGCTCCAACCATGGCTGCCCAACGTCAACCACCCTCCAGTCCACCAGCCTCCGCCTCACGACCAACTCATCCGCCGCGGCTTCGTCTTCTTCTCCGCCGGAAAACTCTCGACCAACGGAGGAGAAACCCCATCGCTGCCCGCTTCATTTTTTTCCCTCGACGAGCTGCTACTGTTCTTGTTTCTGTTTCATTTTCCTCGTCATTATGCTCATCACCATCACTGTTTCCACCATGGCTGCTGTGTGCTCACGCAGCTGCTACTGTTGCTCACGCAACTGCTCTTGCTTCAGTTTTCTTCTTCAGCCCATGTCGCTGCTGCTTCCCTTCCTCCTTCCAGTTGCTGCGACTTCGTTTCTGCTTCTGATGGTGCGTCATCTTCTTCATTTTCGTCAAGGATTCGTTTGGTTTTCGTTTGAGTCTGTTGTGTGTTGTTTTGAGTTCAAGAGGAAGGGGAGTTTATCGTTGAAGGCAAGATCCGTTTGGGCGTTGGTAGTCTTGGTACGATAATCATTTTTCGGACAGATTTGTTTCATTCAAGATCTTCGTCGTTGGTCATTTACGGTTAGTTGGTTTAAGTTTTATTTCGTCCGTAATTTGTTTGATATTTTCAGATTTGGAATTAGCATAAGTTTGCTTTATTTTCTTATTTATTTTTAGATAAAAATTGTTAGTTTAATTATATTGTTGTTAGATTTAAGTTGAAGATTCAATTTAATTATTTTCAGTTTGTTTTATTAATTTTAAGAGGATTTAGTTTTAACATAGAAAGGTATTAGTTTAAATCGTTCAAATCCGTTGTTTGTTGTTAATATAGATTTAGTTCGTGTTCATCTTGTTTAAAGTTCGTTTTTAATTTAGTAATTTAATGCAAAGTTATGTTTTAAATTTTTGGATCATGCATCTTTGTTATAAGTTTTGTTAGATTTAATTTAAGAAAGATTAGTTGATTATTTGAAGATTAGTGATTTGAATATGTTTATTTGTTTTGTTTAAGTTTAATTCGAAGTTTGAACAAAGTTTGTTTGTTATTGTTATTGAATATTTTCATTCATGTTCATACTTTATTTGGTTGATCTTGAATCCGAAATTAGTATAGTTTGATTTCTTGTTTATCATTTATGATTATTTCTTGAATTTGTCTCGTAATCTTGTTTAAGTTTAATATAGGAATTGTTGGTTGTAATGTTGTTAGAGTTAAGTTTAAGTTCAATATTATTGAATTTAGAAATCTGAATATACTTGTTTGTTGTTGTTGTTGTTGAATCCGAAAATAGGTTTGTTTGTTGCTAAAAATATTGTTCAATCAAATTTTAGTTGTTCTTTATTGTTCAATTTGTGTTCATGTGATTTGTTGTTGAAATGTTGAAGAAATCATTTTCATGTGATTTGTTGTTTGAATTTGTGTAGAAATTGGTCATATTGGCTATATTTTGGTTGAGTTTGATTAATTGATTGGTTATAGCTGATGAGGGTAGTTTGGTAAATTGCAGTACGTCCGAGGGTAAAATAGTAATTGTAATAAGGCTGGAGGGGTAGTTTGGTAATTGAACATTTTGTAATTCTTTATGTTAAGCATGATGGACAAAATGTATTGGGGTATGGGGGATATAGTTGTTTAATATAAATGGGGGACAAGACAAAATGTAGTGGAGGGGAATATGACAATTATTTATGGTAGGCATGAGGGACAAAATATAATGGGTTGGTTTGATATATTAGTTTAATATAGTGGGGAATGAGTGTGAAGATAATGGGTTTGGTAGGAGAAAGTGTGGTTTTATTAATGAATTAAAGGGTTTGGGATGAGAAATAAATAGAGGTCTTGAATTAGATTTTAAACAGAATAATACGAGGGAGAACAGAGAACAGAAATAGAGGAATACAGAAATAGAGAGAATAAGAGAAAATAATAAAAAAGAGAATTAAAACACAAAGAGAGAGAAAAAAGAGCTGAATATTTAAGAGAGAAAAATTCCGAAAAATATTTAAACTTTCAAATAAAAAAAAACTAAAAAAAAAATCTTCTGCTTTCTTTCATTGTTTTAAATCAGCATTAATTGTTTTTGTTTCATCAAAGCTTGAAGCTTTTGTTTTGGGATTACTACTCCATCGGTTTGCAAACTCTGTTCCTGGGTTGTTACTGTTGCTGGACCGTTGTTGCTGTGCGGTATTGTTATTACTGCTGCTGATTCTCATCTTCATTTTCTTTTGCTTCCAATATCAGGTACACAACTGACACGCTGGTTATTGTAAACCGAAATATGAAGCATGAATACGAAAAATGAAGAATTGAAATTCTGAATTATATTCTAAATTTTATTTGTATGTATAAATTATTTTAGCTTGCAAAAATCAGAATCATGTAGCTATTTAATACATATAGTGGAACATTCGACGATAGCTTAACAGATGAACTATCTACATATATTGCCTAAAAATAAATAAATGGTGTAGTAACTCCGTCGAGTCAAAAAAATCAAACAAATAGGCCATCTAGTAGGAACTTGGTAGAAATATTGTTTAGTTAAATAATATTGGTTAATTTCAGCATGTAAATGATCTAGGATTAAAATTAGAATTGCTATGTTTTTTTTTTAATTTGACAAACTGAGAACATGCCTAGTATAATGTAACTAGGTAATAACATGTAAATAAATTAAGATATTTTCTCTTTTATTTTGTAGAGACAAATTTAATAAGAGAAAAATGTAGGCATTTTAGGACTGTCCTTTGAAAATAAAATGAGATGAGCCTCGCCCAATAAAATGCACCAATTGCGGGGCCCTCAATAAATATTTATTTGAGTATTTAGAATTCGGGATGGACTGTTTAGTGAATTCCACAGTCTTACCCATAAATAATAATACGCTAATCGCTTTAGGCACGATTTTAATAATAATACATTCTTAAACACGGGTGCGCATTTATGCGACCCAAATCCAAATCCTAAAACATTGAATAAAAATACGTTCCGGATCGCGGGTGCATTTTATGTGACGCAATCCAAAGACATGTTTTTAAACGATGTTTACATTCTTGTAAAAATAATAATAACAATTATGAAAGCGGTAAAAAGATAAAATTTGCACATAAGGTCATATTTGTATAAAATAAGATAATCAAGCCGAATATAACAGTTGAGCGACCGTGCTAGAACCACGGAACTCGGGAATGCCTAACACCTTCTCCCGGGTTAACAGAATTCCTTATCCGGATTTCTGGTTCGCAGACTGTAATACAGAGTCATTCTTTTCCTCGATTCAGGATTAAATTGGTGACTTGGGACACCCTAAAATCTCCCAAGTGGCGACTCTGAAATAAATAAACAAATCCCGTTTCGATTGTCCTTTAAAAAACTCCCTACGCCCCTCGCGGGGGCGGAAAAAGGAGGTGTGACAGCTCTGGCGACTCTGCTGGGGACTAGACCCAGAACCACTGGTTCAGGGTTCAAGAATTCGAGCTTAAAATAACTGTTATAGTTGGCTTTATTTATTATCTGATTTTTACATGATATATGCTTAATGTGCTAAATGATGCTTTTACCGCTTTAATATTATCTGAATTGTGTATATAAAACTGCTACGAAACCCTTCTTCTTTCTGAGTCTTCTGAATTTATGGTGTACACGTGCGCGTGGCCCACCTTTCTGTTAGAAGTCATACCAAATAAAACGAAGTTGGGACAAGTAACTAGGCCGGGTAGACTTTCGTGCTCCTGGTACGTTGCCCCCACTTCGGCTCAAGTTGTCCACTTGGGTAAGCCAGGGCTAGAACAATATGCCTCAGGTTTTTCACTTAGAATAACTCAGCTTCATGCCGGATCCCTAGTAGGAACGTTTGTTTGCATCACGTGCATTTGACTTTGGAGGCTCAACACAGGGGTTGGGTCTGTCTAGGACAGGTGTACCAAAAAATGAAAATGACCATCCTAATGCATCTTACTTGTTGCTACTTGCGCATTTATTTGATTCGGATTTGTGTGTTGACTGACTTTTGAATATCAGGAATAATATTTTGAAATTGAAAAAAAACAAATAGCGGTTAGGGAATTGATTGTTTATTTTTGAAAAAAACCCAATGCCCAAATACTGTCAAAACTCTGCCGAAATTTTGAGAAAATGAAAATGAAAAAAAAATGTTTTATTAGTTTGTTTTACTAAAAAGCAAAGGAAAAATAGAAGAAAAAAAAGTCGTTGTTCTGTCTTATTTTTCAAAAAAAAAAAAATAGTTTGTCTTCCCCTGAAAATGAGAATGAAAAAGAGTTTTACTTTTAAAATAGTTTCTTTTTATTTGTTTCTGAAAATGCCAAAATGAAAATGAAAAGAGTCGTGTTTTGAAAGTGGTTTTGTTATTTGTTGCTGAAAAAAAATCCTGTTTTAAAATAGTTCGGTTAATTGGCCTGAACTACGCGGGTTTGATTCTCACCGGATGTGAGATACGTAGGCAACCCTCATCGGGTCCAACCCCTCTTTTTGCTAAAATAGCCAAAAACCAATAAATAAATAAAAACGTGTCAAAATTTTAATTTTGTCATAAATAAGTCGGGTGGTGTCCAACCTCCCCTTTTGCAAAAAAATAGCCAAAAAAATATGTCAAATTTTAATTTTGTCATAAAGAAGTCGGGTGACGCTGTTTTATCAAGACATAGCCGAATGTTCCCGAAAGGGACGCCGGAAGGCTGACTTTGCATAAAACAGCCACTTTTGGGTCATTTTTTTTAAGATTTGGTCCAGTTGACCCACACAGCCTTAAAAAATCTTCGTCCCCGAGGCGCTGAAGGGCCGTGTTTGCAACACCCGATTTTATTGTAATTTGAAAAAAAAAACAAAAACAAAGAGTCAACGGTCAGGTGAATACCGTTTGGATATTTGGTAAAAATAAGCCGAGCCAGCTTCGGCCGCGTCTTAAACCGTTCTTGCCGAAATAGCCTTAGAGTATCTTTCAGTTGTCGAAAGACTATTTTCGTAAAAGAACGGACAAGTTTGTAAAGTGTCATAAAATAATCCTTCCCGGCCTCCAAATTCATGTGAAATTGTGAAGGGGCCACATTTGCAAAAATAGCCGTTTGGTTGCATTTGTCAAACGGGGAAAGGAAGCTGGCCTTTTTGTTTTAAGGTTATAAATCTTTTGACTAGAATATGTGGGTTGTTTGATTTTTTGAGTTTGTTGGTCATCTTTCAACCTTTGAAACCAAGATATGTTTTCTCTAAATTAGTTTTTTTTTTATTCTCACCCGTATCCAATCTGTCCGAACTACGCGGGTTTGATTCTCACCGGATGTGAGATACGTAGGCAACCCTCATCGGGTCCAACCCCCTTTTTGCTAAAATAGCCAAAAACCAATAAATAAATAAAAAACGTGTCAAAATTTTAATTTTGTCATAAATAAGTCGGGCGGTGTCCAGCCTCCCCTTTTGCTAAAAAAAATAGCCAAAAAAAATATGTCAAATTTTAATTTTGTAAGAAGTCGGGTGACGCTGTTTTATCAAGACATAGCCGAATATTCCCGAAAAGGACGCCGGAAGGCTGACTTTGCATAAACAGCCACCTTTTGGGTCATGTTTAGGATTTTGGTCCAGTTGACCCACACAGCCTTAAAAATCTTTGTCCCGAGGCGCTGAAGGGTCGTGTTTGCAACACCACGTTTTCATTGTAATTTGAAAAAAAAACAAAGAGTCAGCGGTTAGGTGAATACCATTTGAATTTTTTAGTCAAAAATAAGTCGAGCCAGCTTCGGCCGCGTCTTAAACCGTTCTTGCCGAAATAGCCTTAGAGTATCTTTCAGTTGTCGAAAGGCTATTTTCGTAAAAGAATGGACAAGTTTTTAAAGCGTCAAAATAATCCTCCCCGGCCTCAAAATTCATGTGAGATTTGGAAGAGGCCACATTTGCAAAAATAGCCGTTTGGTTGCATTTGTCAAACGGGGAAAGGAAGCTGGCCTTTTTGTTTCGAGGTTATAAATCTTTAATTAGAATATGTGGGTTGTTTGATTTCCTAGTTTATTTTAATATGAAAATTGAAAAAATGATTAGTATTGTTTATCTTTTATTGGTCCGAACTACGCAAGGTCTGATTCATGCGGGGTCATGATACGTAGGCAATCTCCATAAGATTCGACCACCACTGAAAAAATGAAAAAAAAATCGAAAAAAGAAAGAAAAAAGAAAAAAGAAAAAAGAAAAAAGTAAAAGAAAAAAAGATGTTATTAATAATGGGGACCGACGGAGTCCATTCTAACCTGTTTCGCTTTGAATCACAAATAAAGTTAAGGTGGTTGGTTTGTGGTAAGCCGGAAATACAAGACCCAGAAACACACTTTGCGGGGATCAGGCCTGATAACAGAAGCACTCGAATCCTATTGGGACTTGTTGACTAAAGTTGATGATATTGAAGTTGGCAATGGTCTCGACAATATTAATGCAAAGCTCAGTGGTTAAGATGCCAATTTTGATAAAGTGGGAGGACGCTCCGTTCCTTGGTTAGCAAGAGAGAAGCTTGTGGTGGCTTATTTTGTTGTCATTTCTGTTGTCCGGATTATTCTTAGGGTTGTAATCCGAATATTGTCTTGTGTCAAACCTTCTTATCTTTCCAGTTTGTCATATCAGTTTGTTTAAGTTTTGTCGAGGTTGTGTTAGGATTTTATTCTGGTTGTTTTGTTTGTTTTATTATTCAAACCATTTCGCCGGTAGTCTAATACAAAAGCCAGTCTTTTATTATTTCCAGACATCTTTTTGTTTAGTCCTTTTATTATTTTTTATTCAGCGCCGATTCTAGTGACATGACATGCGCACACAGTTTGGGCCTAATCTTAAAAGCTAATCATAAAACCCCGGAAGGGCAATCAGAGCATTTAAAGGAAATAAGAACGGTTTGAGATTATTTGAAGCCCGAGTCATGTGGAACTGGGGCAAGTAAAACATAAAGAAAACCGTTAAATACAAGATTCGCCAAATATGCATGAGGGTTGTTCATGAGTGTGAAGACTGGAATGATGAAGGCATTTTGTTCTGCTACCTAAACACTTTATCCTTCGTTACCCCTTTTGAGCCTTATTTATTTTCTTTCATACCCCTCGTTCGGAATCAATAGCAACGACTAGGAAATACGAGCCTGGAAGGTAAAGAAAAAAATCAAAAAATAAACGAAAAAAAAGAAAAGAAAAGAAAAATGATAACAAAAAAAAAGTCAAATGAAAAAAGAGGAATTGGGAACTACGTTTGACCTGATTCCTCAAAGAGGATACGTAGGCGCTTCACGACTCGGTCATAGGGTGCATAGTGTGCATAGTGTGCATGGTGTGCATATGGTGTAATAAGTTTAAAAAATATATATAATAAATAAATAATCCCCAAGCAAGAAACTGGGGCAAGGGTTGCGCTTGTTGTAAACAAATATGATTTCGAAGGTTGTAATTTTGAACCCCAAATTTATTTTGTTTTTTGAGCCTTTAATACCCTTTCTTTCTGAGCCTATCCGAAAAACCCACATTACGGTCCAAAGAAAGACCTTCTGACCAGTCTGCAAAAGATGCCAAGTCAGACAAATAAGAGTCTTACCGGCGAACATAACATGTTGTTCCACAGCAGAAAGGACTCTAATCTCCAGCAGAGAGAGTCATACCGGCAACACTCCAAATCCCCTGCTGGAAAGTGATATAAATGAGAGAGTCTTATCGGTGAAAATCTTCACGGACACCATAAGGCGATGAAAGCTGAGAGAAAAACCCAAAATGAGAGAGGCTTGATAGTGAAAACCCTTCGGGCACTACAAGCCGAATAAGATTGGCAATCAGATGGAGAATCGTCAAGGGAAGATCTTGAAAGACGATTGACAACAGAGGATATGCCACATATGCATGTCATGACCATTAGAGTCGGTGTCTGCGTTTGATAGGTTTTTATTTATAGTTTCTTTTGTTAAAGAGTCATCTTTTTCCTTTTGTCTGTTATTCTGTTCCTTTTATCTTTCTCCTTTCATAGAAAATTCCCCAGTAGAGTCTGTTTGTCAAAACCAGTGGGAAATGACTTCAAAATAGGCCATCAACTCTCCAATCATGCAAGAGGAGATCTTAATAGTACATCCAAGTGGTATAGTTAGCAAGGAACAAGCGCGAGGCCAATGTCAAGAAAGATATCACCAGCAAAAAGGAGATTGACAAAAGGGTCAACGAGTGTCAAGAGGGATACCCTTGCCGAAATTGAAGTTTATAAACCTCAAGGCCAAGGCCCGTAGACAAATCAAGGAGAGCAGTGAGCATGATTTGGGAAATTCATGCGAAACTAAAATGTCGGGAAAATGCCAGTTTCCGAGCTATGCCACAAAAGAAGAGGGATATCCCCAGCAGAAAGGGATTATCCCCAGCGAATAATATCACCCCCAACAAGTTGTGGAACGTAGAGCAAGGAAGGAGAAAGGGAATACCATCCCAGTAGGAGTATCACAACCAACCACCACGTTTTAAACTAACAAATTTTGTTTGATTTGAAACAGGTAAAGGAAATGGCATTGATGACAGAAATGCATGCCATAAGGGAGACTGTCAAACTGGGGCAGAAAATTTTCCTTTCATTTGGAAATTTTTTTGGAAGTCAGGTACCCATTCGAGGAAGAATAAAGATAACACCAGTCTCAAGGGAAGTGGTGTTTGAACTAGTGTTTCCCCAACATAATAAGTTTCAATGGGGGAAGTATTCCCCAGCAGACAGAATAAAGGGATGACACTTGTGCTCAGAAAAGCAAAAAGTCATTATCATCCCCAGCAGCTTCCAGAAGAATGAAGCATCGATTTGAAGGGATAAAATTCCCCAGCAGCGTTATCCTCAACAACGTTATCCCGAGAAGATAACACTTTTATCCCCAGCAGTGTTGAAAAACAAAATTATGAATTTGAAGGAGGGGAAAAATGGAGACTCCCCCAGTGGTATTATCCCCAGCAATCAGGCGCCCACCTGGAGAACAAGGAAGAACAATTGAAATAGCAATCAGGCGTCCACCTGGAGAACAAGGAAGAACCGTTGAAATATCAGCAGTCAGGAGCCCACCTGGAGAACAAGGAAGAACAATTGAAGTATCAGCAATCAGGAGCCCACCTGGAGAATAAGGGAATACAATTCAAATTTTAAGTAATTAGGAGCCCCCCCTGAAGGACAGAATGACGATTTATTTTTGAAAAGTTGTTGAAATCAGGAGCCCCCTGAAGAACAGAATGATGATTTATATTTGAAAAGTTGTTGAAGTCAGGAGTCCCCTGAAGAACAGAATGGCGATTTATTTTTGGTATTATTGGTTGAGGTCAGGAGCCCCCCTGAAGAATAGAATGGCGATTTATTGATTGAAGTCAGGAGCCCCCTGAAGAACAGAATGGCGATTTATTGGTTAAAGTCAGGAGCCCGCCTGAAGAAAGGAAAGGCGTTTTATTTTTAAAAGTTGTTAAAATCTTGCCAGCCAAAGAAAGGAATGGCATTTTGAAAAGTTGTTGAAGTCAGGAGCCCCCCTGAAGAACAGAATGGCGATTTACTGGTTGAAGTCAGGAGCCCCCTAAAGAACAGAATGATGATTTATTGGTTAAAGTCAGGAGCCCGCCTGAAGAAAGTAAAGGCGTTTTATTTTTAAAAGTTGTTAAAATCTTGCCAGCCAAAGAAAGGAATGGCATTTTAAAAAGTTGTTGAAGTCAGGAGCCGCCCTGAAGAACAGAATGGTGATTTACTGGTTGAAGTCAGGAGCCCCCCTGAAGAACAGAATGGCGAATTGTTGGTTGAAGTTGGGAGCCCGCCCAGATAACAGAGGCATACATTTCAGTCTTTACATTTCAAGCATTGAAGTTGGGAGCCCGCCCAGATAACAGAGGCATACATTTCAGTCTTTACATTTCAAGCGTTGAAGTTGGGAGCCCGCCCAGATAACAGAGGCATACATTTCAGTCTTTACATTTCAAGCGTTGAAGTTGGGAGCCCGCCCAGATAATAGAGGCATACATTTCAGTCTTTACATTTCAAGCATTGAAGTTGGGAGCCCGCCCAGATAACAGAGGCATACATTTCAGTCTTTACATTTCAAGCGTTGAAGTTGGGAGCCCACCCAGATAACAGAGGCATACATTTCAGTCTTTACATTTCAAGCGTTGAAGTTGGGAGCCCGCCCAGATAACAGAGGCATACATTTCAGTCTTTACATTTCAAGCGTTGAAGTTGGGAGCCCGCCCAGATAACAGAGGCATACATTTCAGTCTTTATATTTCAAGCATTGAAGTTGGGAGCCCGCCCAGATAACAGAGGCATACATTTCAGTCTTTACATTTCAAGCGTTGAAGTTGGGAGCCTGCCCATAGAACAGAGGCATACATTTCAGTCCTTACATTTCAAGTGTTGAAGTTGGGAGCCCGCCCATAGAACAGAGGCATACATTTTAGTCTTTTCATTTCAAGCGTTGAAGTTGGGAGCCCGCCCATATAACAGAGGAATACATTCAGCATTAATTTTCAAGTATTGAAGTTGGGAGCCCGCCCATATAACAGAGGAATACATTCAGCATTAATTTTCAAGTATTGAAGTTGGGAGCCCGCCCATACAACAGAGGAATACATTTCAAGATCAAGTCAGAGGACAATAAAACAGAGGGTTACAACAGGAATCCCCAGCAGGAAGTAATAAAAATCCCCAGCACCGGGAAGCAGAAGGTTGCAACAAGAGGTCCCAGCACAAACTCAAGTGCATGTGTCAAAAGGAAGAAAAGCACCGGAAGAAACGCAAGTAGATAAGAAAGCAAGGCAACAAGAACAAATTGCAGTCTAGCCTAGCTTCTTGTTTTCTTTTAAGCACGGTGTAACAAGGAGATCGGTAAGCAGTAGTAATAGCACGCAACAACAGTAACATTGCAGTCCCACGGTAGTCCCAGCTACCAAAAACTTCCCGAACTACATTGAACTGATTCCTGTTTAGCCCAGGATATGTAAGAAACCTTAGAATCAAAGGTTCGGTTAAATCTTTTTCAAAAACATGCTTCACACGGAGTACTCGGATGGGCAAAAAATCGCTCGCTTTATCTTTGCACGAAAACCCTTCGTGTCTTCGGGCAAAGAGGGGCAGCTGTAAGCACGTGATTTTTGCCCAATATGAGAATTACTCCCAAAAAATTCAAAAATAAAATAATTTTCCTTGGTGTGCAATTTTGTGATATTTTTGAATAATTATTTGTATTTGTCTGTGCATGTTCATTTGTTAAATTAATAAAAATACAAAAATATGTTATATTTTGCATGTAGGATTTAATTCTACAATTATTAGTAATTAAGTTTGTTTTACAAAAAATAAAAATTACAAAAATAGGCATCGTTTGCATTTTTAGAATTTAATGTCCAAATATACAATTTTATGCTTAATTATTACTTAATTGTGCGTTAATTGTTATTGGGAGTTAATTTGCACTTTTATAACTTAATTTAGTTCTTAATAATAATTTAAGTATTTTTATAATTTAGTTTTAGAAAAATAAAAGAAGAAAAGAGAGCAAAAATATAAAGAAGTCAGAATTGGGCCTCTTCTTCAAATTCAAGCCAAAGGCCCAAAAAATTGTCCAACCTTCCCCATGACCCGGTCCATTTTAAACTGGATCGACCTGGTCCATAACCCAAAGACCCAACACCCCTATTATCTTACATTTTTACAAAACAAAACAAAAGAAAACCCTAAAAAAGAGCTAAACCATCCACCCCCCTCCCTATCTTCTTCTTCTCCAAGCTTCACCAAGCTCCAACCATGGCTGCCCAACGTCAACCACCCTCCAGTCCACCAGCCTCCGCCTCACGACCAACTCCTCGGCCGCGGCTTCGTCTTCTTCTCCGCCGGAAAACCCTCGACCAACGGAGGAGAAACCCCATCGCTGCCCGCTTCATTTTTTTTCCCTCGACGAGCCGCTACTGTTCTTGTTTCTGCTTCGTCTTCCTCGTCATTATGCTCATCACCATCACTGTTTCCACCATGGCTGTTGTCTTCTCACGCAGCTGCTACTGTTGCTCACGCAACTGCTCTTGCTTCAGTTTTCTTCTTCAGCCCATGTCGCTGCTGCTTCCATTCCTCCTTCCAGCTGCGTCGACCAGCTGTTGCGGCTTCGTTTCTGCTTCTGATGGTACGTCATCTTCTTCGTTTTCGTCAAGGATTCGTTTGGTTTTCGTTTGAGTCTGTTGTGTGTTGTTTTGAGTTCAAGAGGAAGGGGAGTTTATCGTTGAAGGCAAGATCCGTTAGGGCGTTGGTAGTCTTGGTACGATAATCATTTTTCGGACAGATTTGTTTCATTCAAGATCTTCGTCGTTGGTCATTTACGGTTAGTTGGTTTAAGTTTTATTTCGTCCGTAATTTGTTTGATATTTTCAGATTTGGAATTAGCATAAGTTTGCTTTATTTTCTTATTTATTTTTAGATAAAAATTGTTAGTTTAATTATATTGTTGTTAGATTTAAGTTGAAGATTTAATTTAATTATTTTCAGTTTGTTTTATTAATTTTAAGAGGATTTAGTTTTAATATAGAAAGGTATTAGTTTAAATCGTTCAAATCCGTTGTTTGTTGTTAATATAGATTTAGTTCGTGTTCATCTTGTTTGAAGTTCGTTTTTAATTTAGTAATTTAATGCGAAGTTATATTTTTAATTTTTGGATGATGCATCTTTGTTATAAGTTTTGTTGGATTTAATTTAAGAAATATTAGTTGATTATTTGAAGATTAGTGATTTGAATATGTTTATTTGTTTTGTTTAAGTTTAATTCAAAGTTTGAACAAAGTTTGTTTGTTATTGTTATTGAATATTTTCATTCATGTTCATACTTTGTTTGGTTGATCTTGAATCCGAAATTTGTATAGTTTGATTTCTTGTTTATCATTTATGATTATTTCTTGAATTTGTCTCGTAATCTTGTTTAAGTTTAATATAGGAATTGTTGGTTATAATGTTGTTAGAATTGATTTTAAGTTCAATATTATTGAATTTAGAAATCTGAATATACTTGTTTGTTGTTGTTGTTGTTGTTGAATCCGAAAATAGGTTTGTTTGTTGCTAAAAATATTGTTCAATCAAATTTTAGTTGTTCTTTGTTGTTTAATTTGTGTTCATGTGATTTGTTGTTGAAATGTTGAAGAAATCATGTTCATGTGATTTGTTGTTTGAATTTGTGTAGAAATTGGTCATATTGGCTATATTTTGGTTGAGTTTGATTAATTGATTGGTTATAGCTGATGAGGGTAGTTTGGTAAATTGCAGTACGTCCGAGGGTAAAATAGTAATTGCAATAAGGTCGGAGGGGTAGTTTGGTAATTGAACATTTTGTAATTCTTTATGTTAAGCATGGGGGACAAAATGTATTGGGGTGTGGGTGATATAGTTGTTTAATATAAATAGAGGACAAGACAAAATGTAGTGGAGGGAATATGGTAATTATTTATGTTAGGCATGGGGGACAAGATGTAATGGGGTGGGGTTGATATATTTGTTTAATATAGTGGAGAATGAATGAGAAGATAATGAGTTTGGTAAGAGAAAGTGTGGTTTTATTAATGAATTAAAGGGTTTGGGATGAGAAATAAATAGAGGTCTTGAATCAGATTTTAAACAGAATAATACGAGGGAGAACAAAGAACAGAAATAGAGGAATACAGAAATAGAGAGAATAAGAGAAAATAATAAGAGAGAGAATTAAAACACAAAGAGAGAGAAAAAAGAGCTGAATATTTAAGAGAGAGAAAAATTCCGAAAAATATTTAAACTTTCAAATAAAAAAAAACTAAAAAAAAAATCTTCTGCTTTCTTTCATTGTTTGAAATCAGCATTAATTGTTGTTGTTTCATCAACGCTTGAAGCTTTTGTTTTGGGATTACTACTCCATCAGTTTGCAAATTCTGTTCCTGGGTTGTTACTGTTGCTGGACTGTTGTTGCTGTGCTGTATTGTTATTACTGCTGCTGATTCTCATCTTCATTTTCTTTTGCTTCCAATATCAGGTACACAACTGACACGCTGGTTATTGTAAACCGAAATATGAAGCATGAATACGAAAAATGAAGAATTGAAATTCTGAATTATATTTAATTATATTTTGAATTTTATTTGTATGTATAAATTATTTTAGCTTGCAAAAATCAGAATCATGTAGCTATTTAATACATATAGTGGAACATTCGACGATAGCTTAACAGATGAACTATCTACATATATTGCCTAAAAATAAATAAATGGTGTAGTAACTCCGTCGAGTCAAAAAAATCAAACAAATAGGCCATCTAGTAGGAACTTGGTAGAAATATTGTTTAGTTAAATAATGTTGGTTAATTTCAGCATGTAAATGGTCTAGGATTAAAATTAGAATTGCTATGTTTTTTTTAATTTGACAAACTGAGAACATGCCTAGTATAATGTAACTAGGTAATAACATGTAAATAAATTAAGATATTTTCTCTTTTATTTTGTAGAGACAAATTTAATAAGAGAAAAATGTAGGCATTTTAGGACTGTCCTTTGAAAATAAAATGAGATGAGCCTCGCCCAATAAAATGCACCAATTGCGGGGCCCTCAATAAATATTTATTTGAGTATTTAGAATTCGAGATGGACTGTTTAGTGAATTCCACAGTCTTACCCATAAATAATAATACGCTAATTGCTTTAGGCACGATTTTAATAATAATACATTCTTAAACACGGGTGCGCGACCCAAATCCAAATCCTAAAACATTGAATAAAAATACGTTCCGGATCGCGGGTGCATTTTATGTGACGCAATCCAAAGACATATTTTTAAACGATGTTCACATTCTTGTAAAAATAATAATAACAATTATGAAAGCGGTAAAAAGATAAAATTTGCACA
Organism: Nicotiana tabacum; assembly: GCF_000715075.1. Classification (NCBI taxonomy): domain Eukaryota; kingdom Viridiplantae; phylum Streptophyta; class Magnoliopsida; order Solanales; family Solanaceae; genus Nicotiana; species Nicotiana tabacum. Next base: position 160,254,084 of record NC_134082.1, read on the forward strand.
TAAGTTCATATTTGTATAAAATCAGATAATCAAGCCGAATATAACAGTTGAGCGACCGTGCTAGAACCACGGAACTCGGGAATGCCTAACACCTTCTCCCGGGTTAACAGAATTCCTTATCCGGATTTCTGGTTCGCAGACTGTAATACAGAGTTATTCTTTTCCTTGATTCGGGATTAAATTGGTGACTTGGGACACCCTAAAATCTCCCAAGTGGCGACTCTGAAATAAATAAACAAATCCCATTTCGATTGTCCTTTAATTGGAAAAAACTCTCTACGCCCCTCGCGGGGGCGGAAAAAGAAGGTGTGACACACTGCGCTTGCTGTTGTTACTGCTGCTGTTACTGCTTGCTGACCTCCCTTATTACACTACGTCAAAGATAAAAGAAGCTAAACTAACTATGCTCTATCAATTACAAAAAATCCTATCTAAATTCTTCAAACTTGCTCCTGTACTTCCTTGCTGCCTTGTTGTCTTGTGTCTCCTTGTTGCCTCATTGCCTTGTTCTTTCTCGATAAAATCCCCTGTTGCTATTCCCCTGGTGACTTGAGATGTTATTCCTTCTCTCCAAACTGCTAAACTTGAATAAACTCGAACTCGAATGTATTCCTCTATTATCTGGGCGGGCTCCCAACTTCTGAAACTTGAACTGTATGTATTCCTCTGTTACCCAGGCGGGCTCGTGACTCTATTCACCAGGCAGACTCCTGACTTCAACTACAACTTAAAATATAACAACCTCAATTTTCCAGGTGGGCTCCTGACTTCAACTCCATTCTTCAGGCGGGCCCCTGACCTCCAAAACTTGAATTGTATGCCTCTATTCTTCAGGAGGGCTCCTGACTTCAAAATAAACAAAGAGATTGATTGAAAACTAAAATTGAATTATATCACCTCTGTTCTCCAGGCGGGCTCCTGATTTCGACTGCTTAAAATTTTTAACACCTCCATTTTTCAGGCGGGCTCTTGATTGCTAAAATTAAACGTATGTCTCTATTCTCTAGGCGGACTCCTGATTGCTAAAATTAAATTGTATGTCTCTATTCTCCAGGCGGACTCCTGATTTCAAAATAAACAAAGAGATTGATGGGAAGCTAAAAACTTGAATGGTATCACCTCTATTCTTCAGGCGGGCTCCTGATTGCTTAAAATCTGAATGGTATGTCTCTATTCTCCAGGCGGACTCGTGATTTCTGAATTTGAAATTGAATGTATTCCTTTATTATCCAGGTGGGCTCCTGACTGCTCCAAACAATTATGAACCTAAGGTGTTACTTCTCACTGTACCAAGGTATCTTATCCGGGTATATGAATTACGTCCTATTATCTAGGAAGGTCCTGACAACTTGCAGTTATTCTAATCATGCAAACTTGCAGCCAAATTACATTCCCCTTATGCTATTCAGGATTATCTTGTATTTAATCAGAACGCACTGTGCGATCAAACCTGATTACTGCTTGTTTTTCCTTCTTGGAGAATTCCTTCTCAACGGCTAACTTTCTGCCCCTATTACAATCAAAGAAAATTTCGTCAGTTTAAAATGTTGGTTAGTTGATGGCCTTCTTGCTAAAAGATCCTTCCGCTGCCTTGCTTTGTGTTGACTGCCTTCCACACTCTGACCCTGAACCGCTTGACTTTCTGACCAACTTTTATCTTTCCCAACATCCGGCGACCTAAATGTTTTACACCCACGCTGTTATTTCATTTTTCTGACCTTTTGTTTAAGCTTTTGCCTTTCCTACGACATTCCCCAATCATTTCACCGATGAAACTTCCGTTAATTCCCTGTATTCCCCTTGACATCAAGTTGTTTTTGACATGCTCTGACCATGTTGTGCTTTACAATTCCAAAAACCGGTAGTGAGCTTTGAAGTCCTTTCTGCTTGCATTGACCAAGACTAGTACTGAAACATCTCAACTAGATAAAAACCCTCAAAAGAAAATGAAATGCGATGATTTTTGAGTGAAGGATAAGAAGAATCCAAAACCAGATGGTTGTTTTAAAAAGAGAAGGAAAAGAAACTTATCTGAGCGAGACAGCTGGTACCAATGGTTATGACATGCCTTTTGGATTGATCGGCCCAATCTGTCCAAATAACCAACTTTCAATTTCCGTACTTATGTTGCCCAAAACTTCCATCAATTGTTTGAATTACCCAGACCTTAATCTTGCTTTCCTGCGGTACCTCAAAACATTTTTCCACACACAGACCTTTTGCCATTTAAATATTTTCCAACTCACTTTCGCCTCAAGGTGCCCGCGAGGGTTTTCACCAATAAGACTCTCTCATTTATTTTCTCTCAGCTCCCGTCGCCTTACGGTGCCCATGAGGGTTTTCACCCATAAGACTCTCTCATTTTTATCTTTTGTTCTTTTGCTTTGAACCAGAGTGTTGCCACTGCCACGAATTACCGTTACCTGCTTGATTTGGCGTTTCCTAAAATTGATCAGAAGGTATTTCTTTGGACCATAATGTAGGATTTTGGATTGGGTTAGAAATAAAGGTATGAAAGGCTCAAAACATTCGAATGGGTTCAAATTACAACTTTCAGAATCCGATTTCCACAACAATCACAACTTCTGCCCCAGTTTCTTGCTTGGGGATTTTTGGATTTCTATTTTGGTATGACTGAACCCCGGAGTAAGGCTTCCTACGTACCTTTTCGGGATCAAGTCAAACGTAGTTCACTGTATTATAATTAACTTTTGTTGTTGTGTTTTTCTTTCTTTCCTTTTCTTTCTCTTTCTTTTCTTTTCTTTTTCTTTCTTTTCCTTTTCCTTTGTTTTACTCTTCTTTCTTTTCCTTTGTTTCTATCTTCTTTCTTTTCTTTTGCTTTTCTTTATTTTCCTTATCTTCTTCTTCCTTTTCCTTTTTCTTTTCTTTCTTTTCTTTTCCTTTGTTTTTCTCTTCTTTATTTTCCTTTTGTTTTTCTCTTCTTCTTTTATGTTCGGCACCTGTGTTCCCTGATAGTGCCGTTGATTCCGAAAGAGGGGTATGAAAAATAAGTAAGGATCAAAGAGGATAACAAGGGATAATAATGTTTGGATAGCAGGACAAAACGCCTTCATCATTTCAATCTTTAAGATATGCCAAATACAAACAGATACATTCAGAAAATAAAGAAATCATACATAATATCTCTTGACCGCATCGGCATTGATGGCCATGTCTATACATTTTCCACATCTGTCAAATACAATGCTCCGTTAGACAACACTTTGGTTATTACAAATGGTCCCTGCCAGTTTGGTGCAAACTTTCCTTTTGCTTCAGCCCAATGAGGCAAAATCCGCCTCTGTACTAATTGTCCGACTTCGAATTTCCTTGGACGTACTTTCTTGTTGTATGCTCTTGCCATTATTCGTTGGTACAGTTGGCCATGACACACTGATGCCAATCTCTTCTTGTCAATCAAACTCAACTGCTCAAGACGGCTTTTCACCCATTCATCATCATCGATCGCAGCCTCTGCAATGATTCGCAGAGATGGGATTTCCACTTCTGCGGGTATCACTGCCTCGGTACCATATACCAATGAGTAAGGAGTCGCTCCCACCGAGGCACGAACGGTGGTGCGATATCCTAACAATGCAAAAGGTAATTTCTCATGCCACTGTCTAGACCCTTCAACCATCTTCCGGAGTATTTTCTTTATATTCTTATTGGCTACTTCAACCGCACCATTTGCCTTGGGACGGTATGGAGTAGAATGCCTATGAGTAATCTTAAACTGCTCACATGTCTCCTTCATCAAATGACTATTAAGATTAGCCCCATTATCTGTGATGATTACCTTTGGAATCCCAAATCGGCAGATGATATTTGAATGCACGAAGTCAACTACAGCTTTCTTAGTCACAGACTTGAACGTCTTAGCTTCCACCCATTTGGTAAAATAATCTATAGCTACCAAAATAAACCTGTGCCCATTTGACGCTGCTGGATCAATTGGCCCAATAACATCCATGCCCCACGCAACAAAAGGCCATGGTGCGGACATCGTATGTAATTCTGATGGTGGAGAATGAATCAAATCTCCATGCACTTGGCATTGATGACACTTACGCACAAAACTGATACAATCCCGCTCCATCGTGAGCCAATAATAACCTGCTCGGAGAATCTTTTTTGCTAGAACGTACCCACTCATATGCGGTCCACAAACTCCGGAATGTACCTCAGTCATGATAGTTGTGGCCTGTCTTGCATCTGTACATCTTAACAACCCGAGATCTGGAGTTCTTTTGTACAACACTCCTCCACTAAAGAAAAACCCGCTTGCCAATCGCCGAATCATTCTTTTCTGATCACCGGTGGCCTGTATCGGATATACTCCCGCTCTAATGTACTCTTTGATATCATGGAACCACGGCTCGCCATCAATTTCCTCCTCTATCACATTACAGTAAGCATGCTGATCACGGACCTGAATCTGCAATGGATCAACATAATCCTTATCTGGATGGTACAACATTGACGCCAAAGTATCCAAAGCATCGGCAACCTCATTATGAATCCTTGGAATGTGCCTGAATTCTATGGCCTGAAAACGTTGACAAAGCTCATGCAGACACTGCCGATACGGTATAAGCTTCAGATCCCGTGTTTCCCATTCTCCTTGAATTTGGTGTACCAGTAGGTCCGAGTCACCCATGACCAAGACTTCCCGTACACCCATATCCACAGCTAATCTCAATCCCAATATACACGCCTCATATTCTGCCATGTTGATTGTACAGTAGAAACGAAGCCGAGTTGTTACAGGGTCATGCTGACCTGTTTCAGAAATAAGTACCGCTCCTATTCCCACGCCTTTCATATTTGCAGCCCCATCAAAGAAAAGTTTCCATCCCGACTTCTCAGCTTGTTCCAATTCACCAATGTGCATCACTTCTTCATAAGGGAAATAGGTTTTCAAAGGCTCATAATCTTCATCGACGGGGTTCTCAGCCAAATGATCGGCTAATGCCTGTGCTTTCATGGCAGTCCGTGTCACATAGAAAATGTCGAACTCTGTAAGCAATATCTTCCATTTTGCAAGCCTCCCTGTGGGCATGGGTTTCTGAAAAATATACTTAAACGGGTTCAAGCGAGATATAAGGTAAGTAATGTAAGATGACAAATAATGTTTCAACTTCTGTGCCACCCAAGTTAGGGCGCAACATGTCCTTTCCAGATGAGTATACTTAACTTCGTAAGATGTGAACTTCTTGCTGAGATAGTAAATAGCCTGCTCCTTTCTGCCCGTAACATCGTGCTGCCCCAGTACACAGCCGAATGAACTATCTACAACTATCAGATATAGAATCAAAGGCCTTCCTGGTTCTGGCGGGACCAACACGGGTGGGTTCGACAAATACCCCTTTATCTTATCAAAAGCCTCCTGACATTCATCCGTCCAGTTAACCGCAACGTCTTTCTTCAACAATTTGAAAATCGGCTCACAAGTTGTCGTGAGTTGAGCAATGAACCTGCTGATATAGTTCAATCTTCCCAACAAACTCATCACCTCGGTTTTGTTTCTTGGAGGTGGCAACTCCTAAATAGCTTTGATCTTCGACGGGTCTAATTCAATACCCCGCCGGCTGACTATAAACCCCAACAACTTCCTAGATGGCACCCCGAAAGCATACTTTGCAGGATTTAGCTTAAGATTGTACCTGCGAAGCCTTTGAAAGAACTTTTTCAAATCTCTGACATGGTCGGATTGCTGTCTAGATTTCACGATCACATCATCCACATACACCTCGATTTCTTTGTGTATCATATCATGGAATATGGTTATTATGGCCCTCATATAAGTTGCCCCAGCGTTTTTCAAACCAAACGGCATGACCCAATAACAATACGTTCCCCACGGCGTGATGAATGCCGTCTTTTCTGCATCCCCCTCGTCCATTAGAATCTGATGATAACCCGCGTAACAATCCACAAAAGAGCCAATATCATATTTGGCACAATTGTCAATCAGTATATGGATGTTGGGTAGTGGGAAATTGTCTTTTGGATTTGCCTTGTTAAGATCCCAATAATCGACACATACCCTGGTCTTTCCATCTTTCTTCGGCACAGACACAACATTAGCTAACCAAGTGGGGTACCGCGTAACCTGAATTACCTTTGCCTCAAACTGCTTGGTAATCTCTTCTTTGATCTTCACACTTATGTCCGTTTTGAATTTTCTCAATTTCTGCTTGACAGGGAGGAGTGTCGGATCAGTGGGTAATTTATGAACCACCAAATCGGTGCTTAGACCTGGCATATCATCATATGACCATGCAAAATCATCTTTGTACTCATGCAATACTTTAATTATCTCCTCCTTGAGTTGTGGCTCCAGATGAACACTTACTTTAGTTTCCCACACATTGTCTTGGTACCCTAGATTAACTGCTTCTGTGTCATTTAGGTTAGGTTTGGGTTTTTCTTCAAAATGACTTAATTCTTTACTAATTTCCTCATAAGCTTCATCGTTGTTACAATCCACCCCATCATCACACTCGATTTCTTGTATTATTACTTCCGAGCTAGATTGGCTTTTAAAACTGGTCCGAAGACTCCTCATGCATGTAATATCATTGATATCAGCATAAAAAGAACTGTACAAAAGAAAAGAAAAAAAATGGAAACAAAATTAGGAACGAAGAAAATTGCATTTCATTGAATGTAAAGATAACAAGGTTTTAACTCATCCAAACGGACGGAACATAGCAACTGGATTACAAACCCTGAAATAATCCAGGTGACAAAAAGGAAAACAAAACCCACTACCATGACTCCCTCCGAATTGGAAGAAGAGTAGCTTCCCAATTGTTGATGTTAGCATGTGGTCCGATGTACTGTATATCTGCTCCGCTTGACCCTTCCCCGGCCTCAACCATGTTTACTTCAGCAAATACTCTCTCGAACACCTTATCCAAATTCCCCTCTGCCCCAATCAATGAACCTGACACCTTTGCCAATGACTGTTTCTTGATACCCGGTCTGACGAAGGACCTGGACAAACGTGGAATGGGTTTTGGAAGAAACCAAGCTTTCTTTTTCAATTTACGGGCCCTTCTAACATCTGCCGCTGTTGGTTTGAACCCCAATCCGAAGGTGTCCAGATTTTTGGGCAGAGAAACAGGTTGAATAATTCCCTGCAGTTCAGCCCCCAGACCTTTCCCTGGCACTAACCCGTTATTCAGCATTTCTGATACTACCATGACGGTCGCAGCTACCACCCTGGGACACGACATGCTTTTACCCTCGGTCACTCTACTCACCGGGACCGTGTCGAAGACCTGATAAACCCATGGTCCCTTATCATCTTCAGTTTCTATAAAGGGCACAATGGCATCATTCATGGCGCATGTGTGATCTTCCCCATATAACACAATTTCTTGTCTTTCCCACTCGAACTTGACTATTTGGTGCAGCGTGGAAGGCACGGCTTTGGCCGCATGAATGCATGGTTGACCCAACAAAAGATTGTAGGATACTGCAGCATCCAACACCTGAAATTCCATAGTGAACTCGACTGGGCCAATAGTCAATTCGAGTACAATATCCCCTATTGTGTTTGTTCCCCCTCCGTCGAACCCTCGAACACAAATGCTATTTTTTTGGATTCTATCCTCATCGATCTTCAATTTATTCAACGTGGACAACGTGCAAATATTAGAACTCGACCCGTTATCGATCAGTGCCCGAGTAACCATTGAACTTTCACACTTGACCGTCAAATAGAGAGCTTTGTTGTGTTCTGTGCCTTCCACAAGCAATTCATCATCAGAAAATGCTACCATGTTCACTTCAAAGATCTTGTTGGCAATTGTCTCCAGATGGTTCACTGAAATTTTGTCGGGCACATGAGCCTCATTCAATATCTTCATCAAAGCTCGACAATGCTCGTCAGAGTGAATCAATAACGACAACAACAAGATTTGGGCCGGTGTTTTTCTCAGTTGTTCAACAATGGAATAATCTTGCACTTTCATCTTTTTCAGAAACTCTTCTGCCTCTTCTTCCGTCACAGCTTTTTTGACTGGCACTGGATTGTCTTTAGCGCCCGTAGCCTTTCTCAACTCTTCAGGAGCGAAACAACGTCCCGACTGAGTTAGTCCTTGTGCTTCACAACTCTCTTCCTCAATTTCATTTCCTTTGTATGTCACCACTACCTTGTCGTATCTCTACGGTACGGCTTTTCTATCAACCATGGGTAACTAGACTACCGGTTTTCTGACAACCGGTTCTACGTAGGCCCCTTTCACAACCACCATAGGTGCAGATGATGACCCTGGTACCACTAACTTGACTGGCTCCGGCTTTTTTGCAGTCACGAATGGTCCCTTTCCCATTACCAACACTGGCTTGCCTTTTATTGCTTTCAACTGAACCACTGGCCTTGTACTCACTGTCTTCTCTTTGGATTCCGTAGAACGAATCACCATAACCAACTGCGAAGGTTTTTTAGGCTCTGCCCCCTTATGTATCAGTTCGATCATGTTGGCCTCATAATGCGGTTGTAACAGATTTTGATTGATGTTCGGGTCCTCTAGAGCCTGTACTTCAATACGACGATTATCAATGAGCTCTTGTATAACGTTTTTTAACTTCCAACATATTTCAGTATCATGCCCCGACATCCCTGAGCAATACTCGCAACTAACAGAATGGTCCAGGTTTCTGGGAAGGGGGTTTGGTGCTTTGGATTCAATTGGGGTCAACATTCCTAACTGTTTCAATCTCTGGAAGAGAGCAGTGTAAGATTCTCCCAGCGGAGTAAATGTTTTTCTGTTTGGGGCCTTCTCACTTCTAAAAGCTTGGTTTGGGCGGAAGTTGGTTCCTGGTCTGTTTGCCCTGGGAGGGGATAGGTGTTTTGTGGGGGTGGTTGTGTGTTTTGGGGATTCGGTGCACGCCATTACGAGTGCACCGGGGGCTGAGTGTATGTCTGTGCGTGGTCGATAGAAAAGTGTGGTTCCGGTGGTGGATAGTAGTGTTACGGTGGGCCATATGGGGTATATTGATAGTTTGGGTGGTGGTGTCTAGGTTGATTGTAGTAGAGTGGAGGGTTATTGGGCATGGACCAAGCACTAGCTTCAACCGTAGCAACTTCTTCCTTCTTCTTCTTTCCGAGCACACCACCAGTATCGCTTTGGATGGCTTGGGTAGTTGCTTTCAACGCCGAGTAGCTCAAGATCTTGTTAGATTTCAATCCTTCTTCAATCATGGCCCCCATCTTTACCACCTCATTAAACAATTTTCCGACGGACGTCACTAGATGACCAAAATAGGTAGGCTCCAATGTTTGCAAGAAGTAATCTACCATCTCACTCTCCCTCATTGGAGGATCAACCCTTGCTGCTTGTTCCCTCCAGCGGAAACCAAACTCTCTAAAACTTTCCCCAGGCTTCTTTTCCAGTTTCAACAATGACAGACGGTCGGGGACTATCTCAAGGTTATATTGAAAATGGCCAATGAATGCCTGTGCCAAATCATCCCATGTATACCATCGGCCGGGGTCCTGTCTCGTGTACCATTCTAGTGCGGATCCGCTCAGGCTTTGACCGAAATATGCTATCAACAATTCATCCTTTCCCCCAGCACCTCTCATTTTGCTACAAAAGCCACGCAGATGGGCTACTGGGTCACCGTGCCCCTCATACAAGTCAAACTTCGGCATTTTAAACCCTGCAGGCAACTGAACATCAGGGAAAGGGCACAAATCTTTGTATGTGACGCTGACTTGGTTACCTAAACCATGCATGTTCCTGAAGGATTGCTCCAGGCTTTTGACTTTACGAATCACTTCCTCCTGTTCTGTATTCTTAACCGGTTTCTCAACCTCTCTAGGGATTTCAAAATGCGGAGAATAGGTATATGGCTCAGGCGCTTTGAAAGTGGGTTCGGGAGGGTAATATTCGGTGTTGTGAGCTTGGAATAGCGGCTTACTAGACGATCTATGTAGTGGGGCTGGGGGAGGTGCCACAAAGACGGGAACCATGGGTGGTGGAGGGTTCTGTTTAGGGGGTGGAGCTGGGGGAGCGTATGAAGTGGTACCATAACCCTGGGCGTGATAGGGGAAAGCTGAAGATGTGTGGGGAGTGGTGGGCTCCTGAGCTTGGGCCAGGGGTGGGATGTAAGATGGATTAGCGGGATATAGTGGTGCCGGATGTCCCTAAGACCATGCCCGATGCATTTCAGCCATTTGTGCTTTTAACTTCCTCATTTCTTCTTTCATAACACCCACATTTGTTACCTCAACCTCATTTGAAGGGTCTACGATGCTGATTTCCGAATCCTGCCCTGTCATTTTTACTTGATCCTTCGATCGGGTGTTGTACGGGTGAGTTGCCAGAATTGCCAATCAACTAACCACCTGCCTGTACTCACACATTCGGACAACCACTTTGTTAACGATCAGGTTTTAACAGATTTAACAACCGCACGTTGGCATGAATGCACTTATACAGTTAATCATTTCTATTATGCATTTGCTCGATCACATGCGTCATCCCGGCACTTCGTTCCTCGTTTTTTTTACCCTTCTTTCAAATTTCCTCACCTCATCCCTTTCTTGTGCTCTTCTCTTTCTTTTGTTTCTTTCTCTTTTGTGTTCTCGCTCATTTCTCTTTTATTTTCCCGCTCTTTTCTCTCTTTCTCTCTTTTCCTTGTTTTTTCCTTTCTTACGATTACGGTCGAATCCTATAGGTATTGCCTACGTATCGTGACCCCGCACGAATCAGACCAAGCGTAGTTCATGAAAATAAATGCGAAAATAAAGGGTGGAAATAAAATTTTCAACTTTCATTACTAAAATAAACTCTTACAAACTCAACACTTTTTGGAAAGAAACTAACAGACGCAACTTAAAAGCAAACCACAGAATCTAAGACTGCAAACATGCTTGACCTGGAAAGATAACGGGCATACGAAAGACTGACTCAAAATGGTAGAAAATTACAGACACGGACTATGCATATTCTAGTGCTTCAAACTTAGGTGTCCGCGGGGCGTCGTTCGGCCTCGCCGCGGGCCTAGGATCCAAATCCCTTTCAAGCTGCTCTAACTCATTCACGGTTCGCTTCACATAGATCATCACTGCTGAGACAAAAGTAGTATGGGTCATGTCTTCACAAACCCGGCATCTCCTGAAAATGGCATGAGCAATGGCTCTAATCTTGTCTTTTGTTTGCTTCTTTTCTATGAGCAAGCGTCTTATCTGATCGCTGCACGTCTTTAAAGCTCGAGAGTCCTGCACGTGTTGGTCTTGCAGCCGCTGCACTTCTTCCTCCATTTGGGCCAACAAATCGTAACAATGTCCACTTTCAATTTCAAAATCTCTAGCCTGCCTAACCGCTTTACCCTCAAGGGCAACCACTTTTCTCTTTAAATTGGCAACAATTTTCTCATGTTCCCTTTTCAACTGATTCAAGTACTGGCGACGTTCCTCTGTTCTTGTAGCCCATTGTGCTTTAAGTTTTGCCATGGCATTCTCAGATCTTTCTAATTCATCCCGCCATTCCCTGACTTCGTTTTCCAATCTTTTTTATCAATTGCTCATCGGATCGGCTCCTCGGTTGCTTATCGATGGTTATCTTCAACTGCCGGATTTGGGCCCTAAGTGCTTCATTTTATCGAGCCAGTCTATTATTTTCACCTTGATCTGTGGCAACCTGTACACCGTTCTCTAATTTCAGACTCTCAACTTGCTGCTTCAGTTTACCAATCTCAACTCGATAACCTTCTTCCTTTGCTAACCAATCCCACTGCTCTTGGGACGATTTGGCGAAATCTTCGAGATGAGGCCTTTTAGCCGGTCTCTCGCATGCCACGTCACCTCTGAACCAATCATGATACCCTGGGGCAACTTCCCCTTTGACCCTATCTGACACACAAGTGTTTGCCATCAAATGTTGACACTCACTCCAAATTTGGCGAACCCCCTCCTCAGGGAACCGACCGTCAAGGCTAATTTCGACCACCTGGGTATTCAAATCTTCATCTCTCAGTACCTCTTGATACATCCCGAGTTCCCTCAGAACCCGATATGGTGCATAGGGCTGGATGCTTTTGAGTCCCATCAACAAAAAATGCGGTCGGGCTGCTGGCATATATATGACTTCTTCGACAGGCAACCATCCAAGCACCCACTGTATCTGGCTGGCATTGATGTTCCGAAATAATAATGCCCAGGCCGTGACTCCTTCAAGTACACTAGCCCCTTTGATTCTTGTGTAAAATTCACCTATACAAGTTTTCTCAACCAAACCATAACTCAATAGGTGAGAGCGAGGGCACAAATGCTCAGTCATCCACATTTGTAACAACAAGTTACATCCCTCAAAAAAATTTCCCCCAGCTTTGCACGCAGTGACAGCTCAGAAGATATCAGCCACGATCATAGGTGCTAAAGTGCTTTTCCCCATGGTTTGCAAGGTACTGACGACCCCTGCTACTTTCAAATCAATATTACCATCTTTCCTTGGGAATATTATGAGGCCCAAGAAGGCTATCATAAAAGCCACCCGTCTATGTTCCTCCCATTTTTGTCGGTTACTTCTACTGCATAGCTTAAAGTCTGGATTCTTGAACCCGCCCACGTGGCCATACCTATCATATATGAAGCGGAAACTGCAGAAGCCCTTTAAAAAATCTGGATGATGAACTGTTCGGGGTATTTTCAAGGAATCCAAGAATCGGTGTATGGTAATGGCCCTAAGAGCAATCAAGTATTTGAACCTCAATGGAGCTTGATCACTTCCGATATACCCCGCTATTTCTTCCAATGTTGGGGTGAGCTCACAGTCTGAGAAATGAAATACATTATGTGTCGAATCCCAATGGGCGACCAATGCCCTGATAATATCCCCCTGAGGCTGAATGTTTAATAAATCCGGAAGGTCTTTCAAATATTTTTTCCCTTCGTCTTGCCCCTCTTTGCCTAAATCATTCCACCATAATTGCAGCTCAAAAGGGATTTTGATCATTATTGAAAAGGGCTCATTTATCATTGTGCTCATCCTGCACATTTATTAAAGCGTTTAAGCAAAAAGAAAACTTTTATTTGACTCAAAGAAAAACTATCTATATTTTGACTCAAAATTACCGATATATTTTCAAGCGAAGCACTTGACTCTCAAACATGGCCCTTCAGCATTTTGGGAACAAAGATTTTAAGGCTATTTATGACAAGACGGCTCTACTTAGCTTATTCACAATTTTTACTTCTCTTTTTTTTTTACTTTAAAATAAAAATACCCAGTATTGCAACACGGCCTTTCAACGCCTCGAGGACGAAAACTTAAGGCTGCGTGGATTGAAAGAGAAAAGAAAAAAAAACATGACCACAAGTGGTTATATATGCAAAGTCAGCCTTCCGACATTCCGTTTGGGAACATTTGGATATTTTTGGACAAAATGGCATCACCTGGTTTATTTATGACAAAATTAAAATTTTGATATTTTCTGGTTATTTTGCAAAAGGGAGGGTTGGACCCGATGAGGGTTGCCTACGTATCTCATGCCCTGTGAGAATCAAACCATGCGTAGTTCGGGCGAATTAACCGAACTATTTTAAAACATGACTCTTTTCCATTTTTATTTTTGGCATTTCATAAGCGAATAAAAACTATTTTTAGAAACAAGACTCTCTTTTTCTTTTTCTTTTTCTTTTCAACAAGTAAAATAGCCTATTTTCCAAGCTAAAAATAACAGACTCTTTTTTTTTCTTTTTCATTTTCCACAGACAATAAAACAACCTATTTTTCCAAACTAAAAATAAAAAACTCTTTTTCCTTTCCTTTTTCAACAAATAATGAAACAACTTATGTTTTTCAAACTAAAACAAAAACTCTTTTTATCCTTTTCTTTTTCAACAACCAACTTTCCAAAATTAAAAGACTCTTTTTTTCTATTTTTCTTTGCTTTTTTTAGTAACAAAATAAAACATTTTCCTTTTTTTTTAATTTCCTCAAAATTTCGGCAGAGTTTTGCCAGTAATTGGTTATTGATTTATATTTCTAAAATACTCAATTAACTCCCTAACTGATATTTCTTTCTTTTTTTCATCTTTTCTCTTTTTTTTTCAATTTTCCAACATTCCCGAGATTCAGAAACCGGTCAACATGCAGGTTCGAAATAAATACATGTACAGAGCAAGTATGATGCATCAGGTTGGTCTTTTCATTTCAGGTTGCTAGTCCTAGACGGACTCAACCCCCTATGTTGAGTCCCCTAAGTCAAATGCAACGTGATGCAAATAAGCGTTCCTACTAGGGATCCGGCATGAAGTCACGTTATTCTATGTTCAAAAACCTGGGTCAGTGTTCTAGACTGTGTGCCCGAGCGGACAACTCGAGTCAAAGAGGGGGCAACTTACCGGGAACCAAAAGGCCATCCGGCTTTGTAACTTGTCCGGCCTCTTTCTTACTTCAAGGTATGACACTAATAGAATAGGGAGTCTCAACCAGTAAGCACATCCCCGGAGGTGAAGAGAGAAAGGTGTCGGCACAGTTTATATACAGTTCAGATAATATCAAAGCAGTAACATTTAGCACATTCAGCACAAAACATGTAGGAAAATCAGATACAATTAAATACAACAATTTATCTAAGCTCGAATTCTGAACCCTGAACCAGAGATTCCGGGTTTGTTCCCCAGCAAAGTCGCCAGAGCTGTCTCACCTCCTTTTTACCTACACCCGTAAGGGCATAAAGGAGTTTTTCCAATTAAAGGACAATCGGAATGAGATTTAATTATTAATTATTCAGAGTCGCCACTTGGGAGATTAATGGTGTCCCAAGTCACCAGTTGAATCCCGAACCGAGGAAAAATATGACTCTGTTACAGTCTGCGAACCAGAAATCCAGGTAAGGAGTTCTGTTAACCCGGGAGAAGGTGTTAGGCATTCCCGGGTTCCGTGGTTCTAGCACGGTCGTTTAACTGTTATATTTGATTTTATCTGATTTTAATACATGCTAGCTTATGTGCCTCTTATTCGTAACCGCATTCTATCATTATTTACTTTAAAAGAATTGCAACGTCGTGAAACGCGTTTCGAACCACGTCGCAATCAATGCACCCGTGGTTGTCAACACATTTCGACTTTGTCGAGATTTGGATTTGGGTCGCATCAATGCGCACCCGAGTTTAAGAAAGTAATTTAATTAAATCGTGCCTAAAGATGCTAACGTAGTATTATTTGGGGAAAAAGCCATGACGTTCGCTAAACGGCCATCCCAAATTCTAATTATTTCGATAATTATTTATTGAGGTCCCCACATTTATTTATTTTTGTGCGGTGAGGCTCGTCTCAATTTGTGAACCTCTTTTCTATCATTATTTATTTTTTAAGAATTACGACGTCGTGAAAACGCGTTTCGAACCCCGTCGCAATCAATGCACCCGTGATTGTCAACAAATTTCGACTTCATCAAGATTTGGATTTGGGCCGCATCAATGCGCACCCGAGTTTAAGAAGGTACTTGAATTAAAATCGCGCCTAAAGATTCTAACGTAATATTATTTTGAGGAAGACCGTGGAGTTCGCTAAATGGTCATCCCAAATTCTAATCATTTTTAATAACCACATTGAGGGCCCCATAATTAGTGGTTTTATTTGGACGAGGCTAGCAGTAATCCCGAAGTAACTATGATTTCCTACTTATTATGTGTCTCTAAAAGACTAATTAATTTAGAATTGTATTACACCGAAGTAAACTAGAACCAAATTTAAATAAAGAATGGGCCTGTCTCATGACTTTGATACAGTCCAATTGGCCCAATGTACAATTCCAACTGCAACAATTTATACAACATCAACGAGTCACCACAACGACAATGCATACCCTCATTTTAGCTGATAGCCGTGAACTCCCAAAATTACTAAACCGATTTGTCCTACCTATCAAGACCTGCTGCTTTTAATGAACTAAATCAATTGTGAATGAGTTTTGTTTCATGATTTTTAACTGGTTTCAATACCAATCTACCAACAATAAATCAGGTTTGCCTACCAATCGATTTCAGAACCTTTAATCAAAAGCAGACATTCTATTATACTAGCATGATCAATGACAAAAGTATAAGTAACTAGGCTCAATGTCACCAAACCTGCTCCTGAATTCACATGTCATTTATATAGATCCAATTGCTACTGATGACTACTGAATTCACACAAACTTTCAAATTAGACCAAGCCTATGCTCAATGCTATTTCAAATGCCCAATTCAACAGTTCAACGTTATGCAACATTC
This sequence comes from Nicotiana tabacum, assembly GCF_000715075.1. Classification (NCBI taxonomy): domain Eukaryota; kingdom Viridiplantae; phylum Streptophyta; class Magnoliopsida; order Solanales; family Solanaceae; genus Nicotiana; species Nicotiana tabacum. The sequence goes on from NC_134082.1 coordinate 160,270,330, forward strand.
AACATGTAATCAACCTTACTGAACAATCTTAATTATACATATAACTGCCAGTTATATAACAGAAAACTACACTATTAATATCAGTTAAAATACAGACTGCCTTAAGTTGAACAATAGACCCTTTGAACATTTCATTTCAACTTTCAACGAGCAGACATCAGTGAGGTTCAAAGAAATGTACCTGTAAATTGGAATGTAAATAGAAAAGGGAAAGGAGTCAGCCACTTTGAACAGCAACAACAACAAACTCAACAATATACACCACAGAACATGCCAAGAACTACTTTTGAAAACCAGAAATACAAGCAGACTCCACAGATCAATTCAACACATACTTGAAATACACTCCTAGCCCTCACCGCTGAATCTAAATACCTCTGCAATCCTGCTAGACCCCAAACCCACTGAAATCCAAAACTAGTAATGGAACTGTAAAATTGTTTTTGATTTCTTCATTTTTGATGTTTTGTTTTCTGAGCAAACTGGAATTGAAATGCTAGCTGAAATTGAAAGTAGAGAGGAGAGTTTTTGGTGGGGATTTTTGAGCTTAGAGCTTAAGGAAGAAGAAGAATCCCTTTTCCAAGGCATTTCATGCCCTTATATAGGCAACAAAAGAGAGTAGATCAGATTTTAGGCCTTCTTTTTTAGTCCCTCCCTTATTTCAATTTAGTCCCTCTATTCTTGACTTGCTAAACAAGTAAGCACCCCTATTGTGCTGAAATGTGCACTAAAATCCTATTCTAGAAGGCCCTAGGGTATTCTTCTACCCATACAATACCTATACTGCCCTTTCATATACTTTGAAATTACTATTCCTATCAGAACTACCCTTTTCCATACCCATACTACCCTGAAGGCTTCTCAAAGTTACTGATCCTACCCTCATCCTTAACAGTTATAACCAATCCCCTAAGTTAATCCAAAACTAACTGAAATTGATTAATTAGCACTCAAAAATCAACTAATCAAACTAACCAATCCCAATTGCTCAAATACCAACTCAATCAAACTAAGAGAAACCAGAAATATAGGATCGATCAAAGCAAAACTTAAGCTAACATGATCAACATTAAATGAAATTAAACTAAGTCTTAACCAATAAACTCACAATCGACCATTCAAATATCAAACTCAGAACTAACAGCAATTGACAGAATTATACTAATACACAAAAATAAACCGTAAAATTAACAAAACACTTAATGAAACCAAGACTGTAACTGAAACTTCAACCATGCGAGTAAAAAGAAATAGGAAAGACTCACAGAAGCACGAGGAACTCCGGTCAGTCACTAACGTCCGAATCCTTTCAGATTTTTGACACGCAACATCCCTAACCATGTGTTCTTACAAGAGAACACATGGTTAAGGATACTACGGTTCGAAATCACAAAGATTTTAGTTTAGGGTTTTGGCCAGAAATTCTTAGATCTAAAATTCGAGCCGTTTCACAGAGATTTGAAGGAAGATAATCATGGATTAGTGTTGAGGGACGACCGGGGATTGTGTGGTGTGACTTTGGGCTGGTTTGGATAAGCCTGCGATTTGACCGGAAACTTCAATCGAAGATTAGACGAGTTCCAGCCCTATTCGAGGGGAACCAGTGGGTGGAATGGAAAGAGGGGAGTGAGGAGAACGAGTGGTGTAATTTTGGGCTTGAACGGTGCAGGTGACGTTCACCGCCGGCGAGGGATTTGATGGCGGCGTGGATTAGGGTTCGTGAGGATAGGTGGAGTGAGGAAGATGAGGCAAATGGGGGAGGGGGGGGGGAGTTTTCGGACAATTATATACAAACAACCTAGTTAGATCCGGACCGTTGGATTGATGAGATCCAACGGTCGTGATTGGGGCTGGGGAAACGACGCTGTTTCAACACCTGGGAGGAGGACCGGGTAAGGATTGGGCCTGGTCCAATTTGGAACGGGTTTAGGGCGTTTGGGCGTGAAAATTTCCAACAAATTGGCCCAAATTTTGGGTCTTTATTAAGACCAAATTTCCTACTCTTATTTTCTTTTTATTTTCTTTTCTTACCTTTACAATTTTTATAATTTTTCTAATTTTTATAAAGATGTAACACCAACATGAAATCCTAATTATTTCAAAATAAAGACTAATTAATTCCTCAAATTGTTTTAAAAACTATTTCATGACAAATTCACAATAAAAATCATTAGAATGAAAAAGTGAACTAATTTTGTGATTTTTCATATTTTGTTCTAAACAAATTAACCTTTAATTGATACAAAAATATAAAACTAAAACCTAAATGCGAAAATGCATATTTTTGTATTTTATAAAAATTAACATGCGCAAATAAAATGCAACAATTATCAGAAAATGACACCGAAATGCACAAAAGTTGTAAAAATAAAGAAATATTATTTTGTTTTGGGTTTTTGGGAATAATAACATATAGGGCAAAAATCACGTGCTCACAATCACTAGACCATGTTTCTCTTGAGGATGTCACTATTGAGAAGAGTTCTCTAGAGTCATATGAGGGAGTAGATAACATCACTTTGGGAGACTTGAGTTTGTGTAAATATGGGGATGCAAATAATAGTAAAATTCATGAATTAGGGCGCATTAGACCTCATTCCAATCATTTTCCACATTGTGTTTAGATAGTAAGATAGTAATAGAGCCATCTGAGCCTATGAGGGAGTCAAATGGTGAGTATGAGAGTGTCTATATTCTTGAATTTGTTGTGCCACAAAGCGAAAATTACATTCCTCATCTAAAGGCCGAGAAGTGTAGAGTGAAAAATTTATTACTTGGCCTGGTTATCTTTGTAGCTCCACCAAAAGAGCATAGCCACAGACTGGATGACCATTTAGGGGTACAATTCATAAGTTCAAGGTGGGGGCAAAAAGTGGTTCAAGTCGTGCCGCGACTTTAAATTATGCGCTTGTTGGGAGGCAACCCAGCTTTACTGCTTTCTTTTAATTTTGTTTACTTTTTTATTTTGTTATTTTTCTATTATTTTTGTAATGTTATTTTATTTTATAGGATTATGAGCATAGGAAGAAAGCCATTGGAAGTGTGCAAAAGTGAGCTAGTCGGTTGGAACTAGTGTGAGGTACCCGCACAAAGGACCATCCTTAGGAGAAGTCTGAGTATCTCGTGAGCTGCTATTGCTTCGGCCTTTGGCCTTTCACATAGTTTCTTGTTCACCCTTGTTATTTTTGTTTTATTTGTGCATTTGGTACATTGCACTCTTTTAAGTGTGGGGTGTGAGAATTTCTCTATATAATTAGTAGTAGTATGTTAGTAAAAATGTTAACTCCTTATTTTTTATTTTAGCTTCTTGTTTTTGTTTTTGTAGTTGTGTAGTAATTTTGTAGTAGTTTTAGTAGCTTAATTTTTTAATTCTTTTTTAAATGTGAAAAATTAGAAAAATAGGAAAAAAAAGTAAAAATAATAAATAAATAAAATTTGGACTTTTTTCCTGACGATGGATCTCATAGACAGTTTTCTTGAGGGATTAAAGTCTAACAAAAAACACAAAAAAAATTAAAAAATAGAAAAACATAAGAACATGTCGCTTAGCTTTCTTTAGGTAGTAATAATCCCCCCGTGGTTTTTCTTTGTGCCATGGTTCAGGAGATGCGACAGAAGGTTGTGCGAGGACTGCAAGGTTATCCCAGGTGAGACCCTCTCAACGCAGCATAGGCTTTTGGTGATGGACATTTGTATTAGGATAAGGAGGAAGAAGAGGTCAGTACAAGGACGCCCCAGGATTAGGTGGGGCGCCTTAACTAAGGATAAAGCTAAGGAGTTGGAAAGAAGGTTATCGGCAATGGGAGCTTGGAGAAGTAGTGGGGACGCAAACACAATGTGGTCGACGACGGCGGACTGTATAAGAAAGGCGGCGAGAGAGGTGTTAGGGATATCTACGGGCCACAATGGTGGCCACAAAGGAGATTGATGGTGGAATGCAGTTGTCCAAGGTAAAGTGGAAGCAAAGAAGGCGGCTTACCTGCGGTTAGTAGGGAGCACTGACGAGGAGGAGAAGAGAGAGAACAGTCAAAGGTATAAGGTAGCTAGGAAGGAGGCGAAGATGGCAGTGACGGAGGCTAAGACGACAGATTTTGCTCGTCTGTATGAGGAACTAAGGAACAAAGGTGGGGAGAAGAAGTTATTCCGACTCGCTAAGGCGAGAGAGAGGACAACTCGGGATCTGGACCAAGTGAGGTGCATAAAAGATGATGACGGCAAAGTTTTGATGGGAGATGACCAGATTAAGAGGAGGTGGTAGACCTACTTTCATAAACTTCTAAGTGAAGAAGGGGATCAGGATATTATACTTGGGGAATCGAGGAATGCCGACAATCACCATGAATTAATTAATTGTAATTACATTGAGATCGATGAAGTCATGGAGGCAATGTGTAAGAGGAGAGGGGCAGAGCTACTGGGCCAGACGAAATTCCGGTTGAACTGTAGAGGTGTGTGGGTAGATCAGGCTTGGAATGGCTTACTGCATTGTTTAGTGTTATATTCAAGACTAATAGAATGCCTGAAGAGTGGAGGTAGAGTACAATGGTCCCGTTGTATAAGAACAAAGGTGATGTCCAGAGCTGTAACAACTATAGGGGCATAAAATTACTAAGTCATACCATGAAAGTTTGGGAGAGAGTGGTAGAAATGAGAGTGCGAAGGACGGTGTCTATTTCAGACAACCAGTTCGGGTTCATGCCGGGACGATCTACCACAGAAGCTATCCACCTTATTAGGAGGATGGTGGAACAGTACAGAGATAGGAAGAAGGATCTCCACATGGTGTTTATTGATCTGGAGAAAGCGTACGATAAGGTTCCTAGGGAGGTCTTATGGAGCTGCTTAGAGGATAAAGGGGTCCCGAGTAACTATATTAGGGTGATTAAAGACATGTATGATGGAGCTAAGACTCAGGCTAGGACAGTAGGAGGCGACTCTGAACACTTTCCAGTTATTACGAGGTTGCACCAAGGGTCTGCGCTCAGCCCATTCCTATTTGCCCTGGTGATGGATGCACTGACTCATCATATTCAAGGGGAGGTTCCATGGTGCATGCTATTTTTTGATGACATTATTCTAATTGACGAGACAAGAGGCGGCGTCAACGAGAGGCTAGAGATTTGGAGACAGGCTCTTGAGTCTAAAGGTTTCAAGTTGAGCAGGACGAAGACGGAATACCTCGAGTGCAAATTTGGAGTTGAGCCGATGGAAGCGGGAGTTGAAGTGAGGCTTGACTCTCAAGTCATTCCCAAGAGAGGTAGTTTCAAGTACCTTGGATCGGTTATTCAGGGGATCGGGGAGATTGACGAGGATGTCACACACCGTATAGGGGTGGGGTGGATGAAGTGGAGGTTAGCATCGGGAGTCTTGTGTGACAAGAAAGTGCCACCGTTACTAAAAGGTAAGTTTTATAGAGCAGTGGTTAGGCCTGCCATGTTGTATGGAACTGAATGTTGGCCGGTAAAGAACTCACACATCCATAAGATGAAAGTAGCAAAGATGAGGATGTTGAGGTGGATGTGCGGGCATACAAGGATGGATAAGATTAGGAATGAAGATATTCGAGAGAAGGTGGGTGTGGCCCCCATGGAGGACAAGATGCGGGAAGTAAGACTCAGATGGTTCGAGCACATTCAGAGGAGGAGCACTGATGCACCGGTAAGGAGGCGTGAGCGACTGGCTGTAGTGGGCACGCGGAGAGGTAGAGGACGACCTAAGAAGTATTGGGGAGAGGTGATCAGACAGGACATGGCGCAACTTAGGATTACTGAGGACATGGCCCTTGGCAGGGAATTATGGAGGTCGAGCATTAAGTTTGTAGGTTAGGGGAGAGTTGTGAATATTTCTACAGCACAATAGAGTGAGACTAGCCAGTTAGGAGTCAGACTAAGAATGTCATTGGTCGTCTATTAATGCAGGGCTTTACCTTCTAGTTTTACTATACCAGCTATCTATTTCGTATTTCGTATTCTGTATTTCATATCTCTTATATATTGCTGTTATTTTTATTATGCATTTTTATGGTACTAATATATCAGCTACTGTTGCTTTTTTGAGCCGAGTTCTCCTGGAAACAGCCTCTCTACCCTTCGGGGTTGGGGTAAGGTCTGCGTACATATTACCATCCCCAGACCCCACTTGTGGGATTATACTGGGTTGTTGTTGTTGTTGTAGTAGTTTGAACCGGGTAGTTTTTTTTTCTTTTAGAGTAGATTAAGAATTTAAGGAATAAAAGGAGGAAGAATGATGAACCTAGGCGCTCTTGACTTGTTTGATAGTAGCATATTTAGGCTTTGGCATATGTAGTATCTTCCCTATGATTTGAAATTATTGATGATGCCTTGCTTAATTAGACAACATGTGACGCCTATGTCTCATTTTCTTGACTTATGTTCACTTCGTGCTTAATGCTTAATATCTTGTGGCTCCGAGGATACTTGCATTGTTTGAGAGTCGGAATGAGACCGTCCTTAGTGAGTCATGTGCCATGTGTTGTGAAATTTTTATGGTCCATGTATTGTACTTGTGTCTAGAACTTGCCCGATATGTAAGTTGAAGTGAAATTTGAGGTGATGCTCGATTTGAAAAACGATTTAGGATTTCTTTGTTCTTTTTGAGATTTAATGCGTATCACAAATAAAATCTATTCCTACTTAACCCTTTTGAGCCTATAGACTTTATTTGGCACTCACATTACAAGCCTATACCCTTTTTGTTCTTAATTGACATTGTTTTGATCCACTCCCTAGTTGTTTTTATTTTAGACATAGGGTCTCCACTCCCTAGTCGCTTTTCCAACATAGGGTCTCCACTCCCTAGTTGAAGTTATTTTAGACATAGGGTCTCCACTCCCTAGTATGCTTTTCCAACATAGGCTCTCCACTCCCTAGTTGAAGTTATTTTAGACATAGGGTCTCCACTCCCTAGTATGCTTTTCCAACATAGGCTCTCCACTCCGTAGTCTGCTTTTACAACATAGGGTCTCCACTCCCTAGTTGATTTTATTTTAGACATAGGGTCTCCACTTCCTAGTCGCTTTTCCAACATAGGGTCTCCACTCCCTAGTTGAAGTTATTTTAGACATAGGGTCTCCACTCCCTAGTCTCTTTTCCAACATAGGGTCCCCACTCCCTAGTTGAAGTTATTTTAGACATAGGGTCTCCACTCCCTAGTCACTTTTCCAATATAGGGTATCCACTCCCTAGTTGATTTCAGTTTAGATATAGGGTCTCTGCTTCCTAGTCTCTTTTCCAACATAGGTTCTCCACTCCCTAGTTGATTTCATTATAAATATAGGGCTCCACTCCCTAATATCTTTTTCTCAAGGATACACAATCCTGATTTTATTGCTTTCAATAAAGAAATAGTTTAGATTTTTGTTACGAATAACTCGCGAAATTTTCCTAGTGAAAACTAGGGCAAAAAATTTTATTCGTTTGTTTGCTTTGGTGCCTGAATAGGTTTTCACTGTGAGGCACAATGTTTAAGATGACCAAAATAAGAAGTCTCAACCCTAATAAAAGAAAGTAAGAACAAGAAAAGAAGTTGGACTCTAAGTATAGAAGCAGAGAAAAGATGCAGGCTGCCCAAGATACGATTGAAGTCACAAGCTTTGCATGTCCCGCCTTGATCCAAAAAGCTGAAGAAGAATGAACCAGCGGTTGCAGCTAACGAGTATCAAGATTCAGGTCAGAGTCTACAGGAAGAACCAGCCAAGACTCAAGATCAAACTTTAGAAGGTTTATATATATAAATCTTGTAACTTGTAGCTAATAGGTTTAGTTAGTCTTTTTCATTTTGATTTAGATGTAATAACAAGACCGTGAACTGGAGCCTCGACGGAACCTCACTCGACTCTCGAACTTATCACTCTATCATCCTTCCAGAACTACACCGACATGATTTCTTTCTAGCCAAGGATATGTAGGCAACCTTCGAAGCAAGGTTCAATCAAACTTTTTCAAAATGCTTCCAAATGGAGTTTCAAACGGACAAAAATTGCTCGTAATTGCTCACTTTATCTTTGTCTGAAACTCTTCATGTTTCTGAGCAAAGAGGGGCAGCTGTGAGCACCTAATTTTTGCTCTACATGAAAATAACTCCTAAAAATAAACCAAAAATGATTTAAAGGGATTTTAGAAGTTTTTCTTTATATAGTTTCATTTTATGCATTTTTAATATTTTAAAATCATAGAAAAATCATTAAAAAGTTATCACGTTTTAATTCCATGCCATCTTAGGTCCAATTTGCATGTAGGAATTAATTTTATTAAGAAAAATCACAAAAATGGTCATTTTTACATATTTAACTTTTAGTCTTTAGAAAGTAATGTTTTTATAAAGTTTTAAGTTAATTAGTTGTAAAATAGGAAGAATATATATTTTGGTCTTTTCTTTTTAAAAAAAAAAAACAATTAGGCCAATTCCTATAATGGCACAATTACTTTTTAAGACCCAAATCCCTTCAAGCCAATTACCCCATCCTTAACCCTAGACCCCTTATCATAAATACACATATTAAGAAATTTTGGAAAGAAGGAGCCGTTTAGACCTAAGACCCATCAACATTTTTCTCCTCCTTCTTCATTTTGGACAAAACCTAGAACACCCAAAAAACAAACACACACAGAACGACCATCTCCTCCATTCCAAAAGAAAATTCAGCCATTGACTCTCATATAAACATACCCACACGAGAAAACAGAAGCAGAAGGGATCGGGGAAAGAAGACAAAAAGGGGGAACAGATTTGGTAAAAAACAGAAAAAATGAGAAATAGAAAAAGGGCACATTAAGAAACAAAAAAGGCTAAAAAACGGCAGCCTCTCCTTTAATGAAAAAGGCTCTCATTGAAGTGAGCAGTATCCATTTTCCAATCTCTTTTTTAATCCATCTTCCAAGAAAAAAGAGCTTCGTTGCCTCCTTTGACAAAAAAAGATCAAAATTGTGTCGCTGCTCCTTCTTTTGTTTTAGCCTAAACACAGCTCCAAACAGCCCTTTCGTGCATATTTCTGGCCAATTTGGAGGTCCATTGAGTTTCGGCAAAAGTTTCGGTCCGAAATCGACAAGCTACTATAATTCGAGTTGAGATCTATCTATACAAAGGTCCTTTTTCTCTTTGTTTCTACTAATATAATCGATACTTTATTTGATTGGTCTAGTTGAAAGCTTTTGACTATTTCATTGCTTAAATCTCCCAAAAATGAATGTTGGATGTTTGTTTTGTTTGCTGAATCTAGAGAAGAAGAGATACGAAATTCTATTTTTTCATAGTTAAATGCCTAAAATTAGTTTATGTCTCTGCATGAAAAGTTTTAATATATTATTTTTATGAGCATGAATAACTAGTTTAATTCCCTTTCCCGGACTCATAAATTTTATAATGAACTAGCAATTTTAAAGCATACGTTTGTTGGCAGTAATGAATTTAGAATTGCAAATGATATCCTTAGATTCTTTGTTGTTTTTAAACTTTGATAGTTTATGGGATTTGAGCTATTAAAGAACGAAGGATTTTTATATAGTAAATATGTTTTGGTGAAATATTAAGCAAACATGATTTAGAATCGTTGTTTGGATCTGATAGTGTGCTTTGAGTTGATATTATTTAACAAAGGCTTGGTGTGAACATTTTATTTATTTTTAATTGAATAGAAAGGCTGCTGTAAGTTCATTTGATATTAGGCAATGAGATTTCTGACTTTTTTCTTTGAATAAAGTAGGAAACTAGACCTTTAAGATTTTTGGTTAAAATAAATCATCTATCAGGCCTACTCTCAATAATTTCCATAATTCATGGCCTTACACGAATCTCAAATTAGATCAGGAAATAAGTCACATTCATCGTAGCTTTCTTTAGGTGCAATTAATAAATCATCGTGGCTATGGGTACAGCTCCCATGACATAGTTACGATGCCTAATTCCAAAATTTGGGTGTGCATTTCATGTGATCCGATCATAACAACTTTGAATAATAATAAAATAAACATATCGCAAATCGCGAGTGCATTTCATGTAGCATGGTTTGCGGTGTGTCCCAAAACGGCAAGTGTACGACAATCGTAACTTGTTTCAAGAAATAATTTCATAAATCCTAAAGCGGTTATAAAGTCAAAAATATACAATAGGTTTAAAACATATAGTAAATCAGATATTTAAGCCAATTATTAATAGTTTAAGCGACCATGCTAGAACCACGAAATCCGAGAATGCCTAACACTTTCTCCCGGGTTAACAGAATTCCTTACTTAGAATTTTTGGTTCGCAAACTTTTAATTAAAGTCGAAATTTCTTCGATTTGGGATTTTAAAATAAACTGGTGACTTGGGACACCAAATAAATTATCCCAAGTGGTGACTCTGAATTAAATAAAAATAATCCCATTTCTAATAATGTCACTTTAATTAGAAACTCTCTTATATCCCCCTCTCAGGTGGTAAAAAGGAGGTGTGACAACAACTCTGTTGGGGATGTTTTAGGCTCTTACCATAACGAATTTATTTTTGTGAATTAGTCCAAGCATGCTCTATCCCATGTACCCTTTCCCCTTATTTGAACTCAACTGTCTATTTTCAAGCATTTATGATTTCTTGATGTGAGTCCCCATGAAAAATTTATACCCTAAACCCAAAAGCTCGTAGTGGCAATTAGGATCATGTGTTAGTGATGCGTATTCGGACCTTTTTGGACTGATCTATGCTATAAAAAGGCAAGAAATAATGTTTTCCAGAAAATGCGATTGTGTAGTCAAGAATGCAGTCGCATATCAAGTATGGGGACCACATAATCGCCGCAAAGTGAGTCAGTGTGTTGGTCAAATTTTAGGTTAAATATGCGGTCCATTATGCGATCGCATAACCAATATGCGAACCGCATAGTCGTCGCATAATTTCCTTGGGATTTTGTAAGGAGCAGTTTTGCGGTGCATTATACGACCGTAGAACGGGTATGCGGACCGCATTTCTGCCGCATACCCAGACAGAATGTTCAGATTTTGGGAACACTTTTGCGGTCCATTATACGGGCTGCATTTCCACTTTGCGATCGCAGACCTGACTCGAGGCTCCAATTTTCTAATTTTTAAACCCGACCCCTTATTGATATATTCGGTGTTATAGCTCATTTTGAGCATATTTCCTGATGCTTTTAGAGAGAGAGAGGGTCCTATAGAGGGAAATGGTTACCATCAAATTAGTCCATGAAACCTTGCCAAATCTTTGAAGATAATCAAGTAAGGGCACCTAAATCTTCATCCCAAGAGGTAAGATTTCATTACCTCAGCTCTTGTTCCTATGCTTAGCAATAAGGGATCACTAGTGAAGTAATTCATGGGTATAAGAATGAATTTCTTGCATGCATATCACACCATAGAATATTGGGAGGTAGTAAACTAAAAAGAAAGCAGGAGGGGTATAAAATGATAGAAATTTCGCTCAAAAGGGCCTAAGATCACAATACACCTTTAGTGTTTGATAGTATGCTCGAAACAAGCTAGAATCTCAATCTCGTCTCTAATTCTCGGGTTAATTTTTAATTCTTACACAATATATCAAAGTGCTAAAAGTTCTGGAATTTTGTAAGGAATAAGGAAAGCTTTATTGAGGTATGTATGGCTAGAACCCCGTCTTTTAGAAATTGAGCTTCATCGTTGGTTGTGTGAGTACGGTAAGATTAAATTGAATTGTTGTATTGATTGCTATTTCACTTAACTTGGTATTGCAACCTTATATGCGTGGAGACTGTGTCTCAAATTGATTAACGTGCTATTCTTGATAATTTGAAAAGGTGCAAGGACTATGAATCATGTATCGAAATGCTTAGACCTTAGATTGAAATTGAAGTGCGTTGTTGTGCCATTTACATGAAGTCTCATCTACGCCTACAACCTTATTTGCTCTTGTGTGCCATAGTCTCTTGAATTACAAACCTAATGTTGAAAATGGGAACAATGTGAAACGTGAATTGTGGAATGTGAAAATTGTGGCCCCAAGTGCCGGTAAACCAATACATGTGTAACCAAAGATTGGAGTGGGATGAATAATGGAAAATGGTAATGCCTCGGTAAGGCAGCCTAGCCGATCGGGCCGTGATCGGAGGCCATGACATATACATATGGAGGTTATGCATTGATGATTGAAATTGGAAAGTGTGAATAGAATATTGGTAACGTCTCCGGGAGATGGCCTAGCCGATCGGTTCGAGATCAGACTCCGCTCAAGATAGCGGTGGTAATGTGACCGATGTGGAACAGTATGAATGCCCAACTAAAGGCTACGAAAACATGATGTGAAGGTTGTGTAATTCTTTTATGTTGATAATTTTGTGATCGTTTAAAGATTTGGAGTGATACCTATGGTTTCCTTATTTGTGTATGAAAGTTCTTTCTAATTTGATGGTGTTTAGTTATACATACTAGTACTATTCCATGGTACTAACACCCCTTTTGCCAGGGACGCTACATTTTTTAAATGAATGTAGGTGGCTCCCTAGCGGATAGTGCCTGTCACACCTCCTTCTTCCGCCCCCGCGAGGGGTGAAGGGAGTTTTTTCCAATTAAAGGACAATCGAAACGGGATTTATTTATTTATTTCAGAGTCGCCACTTGGGAGATTTAGGGTGTCCCAAGTCACCAATTTTAATCTCGAATCGAGGAAAAGAATGACTCTGTATTACAGTCTGCGCACCAGAAATCCGGATAAGGAATTCTGTTAACCCGGGAGAAGGTGTTAGGCATTCCCGAGTTTCCGTGGTTCTAGCACGGTCGCTCAACTGTCATATCTGGCTTAAATATCTGATTTTTATACAATTATGAGGTCATGTGCAAATTTTATCTTTTTACCGCTTTTATTATTGTTATTATTATTTTTACAAGAATGTGAACATTGTTTAAAACATATCTTTGGATTACGTCACATGAAATGCTCCCGCAATCCGGAACACATTTTTATTCAATGTTTTGGGATTTGGATTTGGGTTGCATGAAATACGCACCCGAGTTGAAGAAGATAACATTATTAAATACGCGCCTAAAGCGACTAGCGTATCATTATTTTGGGTAGGACCGAGAAATTTGCTAAAGGGCTCCTCCCGAATTCTAAGCAATTAAATGTACATTTATTGAGGGCCCCGCAATCTATACATTTTATTAAGCGAGGCTCATCTCATTTATTTTAAATGGACAAATCTTAAAGCGACTACATTTTTCTATAAAAATTAGTCTCTAAAATAAATAAAGAAAATCCTAATTAATTACTAGCTTTTATTTTATTTATTTAAGAAAGCATGACATACTAATTGCTAGATTAATACAAATATTGATGAAAAGGAATTTTATTTAAAAAAATTCGAAATTATAAATAAAATAAAAATTTGACAACTAATATTTAAAAGAATCAAATACAGCTAGATAAAAACTCAACATTGTTAAAAAAAAACTATTGAGATTAATTATTCACAACCATTTGAAACTAGATTTTAACCATAATTACTAAAGCTTTTTAGAAAGTCTTTTAGACTTAAACGAAATTTCTAATCTTGCCTGAACTCAAATGCCTTAATGCCTAATTTTCGAAAATTAATTCAAATTCATGCCTTAACTAAATTTAGCTACTTATTCATGATTAACCTACGGTTGATAATTTTGAAACCTTCATAACTAGTGAATTAACCTGTTTTGCCAAACCGATTCATTAAGACTAACTTATGTTATTTTTTCTTATTTCAATTATTATTCAGTAATACATGAAATAGTTTAAATACAATCGATAAAAGGAAATAAAAAATGAAATTAAAACTTCAAAATTTCATTCTTCATATGTATTCATGCTTCCACATTATTAGCTTTGCAATAGCTAGTATTACAGTCGTGTACCTGGTATTGGAAACAAAAGAAGATGAGAATCAGCAGCAGTAATAACAATACAACACAACAACAACAGTCCAGCAGCAGTAACAACCCAGGAACAGAGTTTGCAAACCAGTGGAGCAGTAATCCCAAAAACAAAAGCTTCAAGCTTTTATGAAACAACAACAATTAATACTGATTTCAAACAATGAAAGAAAGCAGAAGATTTTTTTTTTAGTTTTTTTTTTTATTTGAATGTTTGAATATTTTTCGGAATTTTCTCTCTCTTAAATGTTCAGCCCTTTTTCTCTCTCTTATTCTCTGTATTTTCTCTCTATTTCTGTTTTTTTCTTGTCTTTCCTTCTTCTGATTCAAGACCTCTACTTATTTATAACTCATTCCCAAACCCTTTAATTAACTAATAAATCAATACTTTTTCCTACCAAACCCATTATTCTTCCCACTCATCCCCATTACATTAAATAAATATATCAAACCAACCCATTATATTTTGTCCCCCATGCCTACCATAAACAATTGCCATATTCCCCTCCACTACATTTTGTCTTGTCCCCCATTCAATTAAACAATAATATCAAAACCCACCCCATTACATTTTGTCCCTCATGCTTAACATAAAGAATTACAAAATGTTAAATGACCAAACTACCCCTCCGACCTTATTGCAATTACCATTTTACCCCTGAACGTACTACAAATTACCAAACTACCCCCATCAGCTATAACAATCAATTAATCAAACTTAACCAAAATATAGACAATATGATCAATTTCTAACAATGTTCAAACAACAAATCATATGAACATGATTTCTTCAATATTTCAACAACAAATCACATGAACACAAATTGAACAACAACAACTAAAATTTGATTGAACAATATTTTTAGCAACAAACAAACCTACTTTCAGATTCAATAACCATAACAACAACAAACAAATATATTCATATTTCTAAATTCAATGATCATTTAAACTTAAAATTAAATCTAACAACATTACAACCAACAATTCCTATATTAAACTTAAACAAGATTATGAGACAAATTCAAGAAATAATCATAAATGATAAACAAGAAATCAAACTATACAAATTTCGGATTCAAGATCAACCAAACAAAGTATGAACATGAATGAAAATATTCAATAACAATAACAAACAAACTTTGTTCAAACTTCGAATTAAACTTAAACAAAACAAATAAATATATTCAAATCACTAATCTTCAAATAATCAATTAATCTTTCTTAATTAAATCCAACAAAAATTATAACAAAGATACATGATCCAAAAATTAAAACCAAAACATAACTTCTCATTAAATTACTAAATTAAAAGCGAACTTCAATCAAAGATGAACATGAATTAAATCTATTTTTAAAACAACAAAACATGACGGATTCACATGATTTAATCAATGTTAACAATTTCATAAAACACATGAAACAAACTGAAGAAATAATTAATTTAAACTTCAATTTGAATCTAACAAATATTAAACTAATAATTCCTTTTTTACAAAAATGAATAAAATTACCATGAAATAAACATGAAAAACAACTAATTAATTTCCCATTTGAATCTGAAAACTAAACCAACAAAACACATGAACAATCTAAAAATAATAACAAAACGATGAACAACGAACAAAATAAGAATCAAACACTTAACGATTTTAACTTCGAGAAATATAAAAACGAAATACGGACAAAGTAAAACTCAAAATCTACTAACCGGATCGAAACGACAAAGAACTCAAATGGGAATAAATCTATCCGGACATGATTGTCGCACCAAGACTGCCCTACCGGATCTTGAACTCAACGACGAACCCACCTTCCTTTTAAACTTGACGAACTCAAAATGACGCTCGACTAAAACTCGACCAAACGAAATGGTGGCAACAGCATAGCTGAAAAAATAAGCTGCTCGTGGGCAGCAGTGCGAGGAAGATACAGCAGCTCGGAGGAACGAGGAGCAGCAGCGGCGACGGGGGGGGTCGAACCAGCTGCTCGACGGGAAGCAGCAGTAGAAGCGTCTGGTCGTTTGGACGTGAGGTTGAGGACTGGCTCAACAGTGGGCTGGCTTAACAGTGGACTGGCTTGGGTGAGCTGAAACACGAAAAAGAGGGCAGCCATGGACGAGGGCATTTTAGCTCGACAATGTAGATGATGAAGACGCAGCTGGGTCTTGAAACGCAACAGCATGAAGTGGGGAAGAAGAAGCAGCAACGTTGGTTATGGTGGAGCTGGGGGCAGTCGTCGTTTGAAGCTAGAGCTTGAGGAGTCGTCCATGGTGAGGTGTTGCATTCGACGAAAAAGATTAAGCAAGGGCAATGACCAACGACCATGCGAGCTCATGCTCGAGCTCTACGAGGCAGCGACGATGGTGTTGGAGCTTGTTCTGGGTGTGAGGAGGCGGAAAGGCTGCCATGGTTGTGTGTTTTTGAGTTTGGGGAAGAAGACACAGAAGTGAGGGGGGCGGATCCTTTAAGTTTTTAGGGTTTTGGTTTTTTTCTTTTGTTTTGTTTTACAAGATAGGGGGGATGTTGGGTATTTGGGTTATGGATTGGGTCGACCCGGTTTGATATGGACCGGGTCGTGGAGAAGGTTGGACTATTTTTTGGGCCTGTGGCTTACAATTGAAGAAGAGGCCCAATTCCGACTTTCTTTATATTTTCGCTCTCTTTTCTTGTTTTATTTTTCTAAAACTAAATTAGAAAAATACTTAAATTATTATTAAGAACTAAATTAAGTTATAAAAGCGTAAATTAACTCCCAATAACAATTAATGCACAATTAAGTAATAATTAAGCATAAAACTGTATATTTTGACATTAAATGCTAAAAATGCAAACGATGCCTATTTTTGTAATTTTTATTTTTTTGTAAAACAAACTTAATTACTAATAATTGTAGAATTAAATCCTACATGCAAAATGTGACATATTTTTGTATTTTTATTAATTTAACAAATAAATATGCACAGACAAATACAAATAATTATTCAAAAATATCACAAAATTGCACACCAAGAAAAATCATTTTATTTTTGAATTTTTGGGAGTAATTCTCATATAGGGCAAAAATCACGTGCTTACAGCTGCCCCTCTTTGCCCGAAGACACGAAGGGTTTTCGTGAAAAGATAAAGCGAGCGATTTTTGCCCATCCGAGTACTCCGTGTGAAGCATTTTTGAAAAAGATTTAACCGAACCTTTGCTTCAAAGGTTTCCTACATATCCTGGGCTAAACAGGAATCAGGTCAATGTAGTTCGGGAAGTTTTGGTAGCTGGACTACCGTGGGACTGCAATGTTACTGTTGTTGCATGTTATTACCACTGCTTACCGATCTCCATGTTACACCGTGCTTAAAAGAAAACAAGAAGTTAGGCTAGACTGCAATTTGTTCTTGTTGCCTTGCTTTCTTATCTGCTTGCATTTCTTCCGGTGTTTTTCTTCCTTTTGACACATGCACTTGAGTTTGTGCTGGGACCTCTTGTTGCAACCTTCTGCTTCCTGGTGCTGGGAATTTTTAATGTTTCCTGTTGGGGATTCCTGTTGTAACCCTCTGTTTTATTGTCCTCTGACTTGATCTTGAAATGTATGCCTATGTTGTATGGGCGGGCTCCCAACTTCAATACTTGAAAATTAATACTGAAATGTATTCCTTTGTTATATGGGCGGGCTCCCAACTTCAATACTTGAAATGTAAAGACTAAAATATATTCCTCTGTTATATGGGCGGGCTCTCAACTTCAACGCTTGAAATGAAAAGACTGAATGTATGCCTCTGTTCTATGCGCGGGCTCCCAACTTCGATGCCCGAAATATAAAGACTGAAATGTATGCCTCTGTTATCTGGGCGGGCTCCCAACTTCAACGCTTGAAATATAAAGACTGAAATGTATGCCTCTGTTATCTGGGCGGGCTCCCAACTTCAACGCTTGAAATGTAAAGACTGAAATGTTTGCCTCTATTATCTGGGCAGGCTCCCAACTTCAACGCTTGAAATGTAAAGACTGAAATATATGCCTTTGTTATATGGGCGGGCTCCCAACTTCAACGCTTGAAATGTAAAGACTGAAATGTATGCCTCTGTTATCTGGGCGGGCTCCCAACTTCAATGCTTGAAATGTAAAGACTGAAATGTATGCCTCTGTTCTATGGGCGGGATCCCAACTTCAACGCTTTTCAAAAATAAATCGTCATTCTGTTCTTCAGGGGGGCTCCTGATTGCTGATACTTCAATTGTATTCCCTTATTCTCCAGGTGGGCTCCTGATTGTTGATACTTCAACTGTTCTTCCTTGTTCTCCAGGTGGACGCCTGATTGCTATTTCAACTGTTCTTCCTTGTTCTCCAGGTGGACGCCTGATTGTTGGGGATAATACCACTGGGGGAGTCTCCTTTCTTCCCCTCCTTCAAATTCATTTTTTTTTCAACACTGCTGGGGATAAAAGTGTTATCTTCTCGGGATAACGTTGTTGAGGATAACGCTGCTGGGGAATTTTATCCCTTTAAATCGATGCTTCATTCTTCTGGAAGCTGCTGGGGATGATAATGGCTTTTTGCTTTTCTGAGCACAAGTGTCATCCCTTTATTCTGTCTGCTGGGGATAACTTCCTCCATTGAAACTTATTATGTTGGGCCAACACTGGTTCAAACACCACTTCCCTTGAGACTGGTGTTATCTTTATTCTTCCTCGAATGGGTGCCTGACTTCCAGAAAATTTTCCAAATGAAAGGAAAATTTTCTGCCCCAGTTTGATAGTCTCCTTTATGGCATGCATTTCTGTCATCAATGCCATTTCCTTTACCTGTTTCAAATCAAACAAAATTTGTTAATTTAAAACGTGGTGGTTGGGTTGTGATACTCCTACTGGGATGGTTTTCCCTTTCTCCTTCCTTGCTCTGCGTTCCACAACTTGTTGGGGATGATATTATTTGCTGGGGATATCCCTCTCCTTTTGCGGCATAGCTCGAAAACTGGCATTTCCCCGACCTTTTAGTCTAGTATGAATTTCCCAAATCATGCTCACTGCTCTCCTTGATTTGTTCACGGGCCTTGGCCTTGAGGTTTATAACCTTTGGTTTTGGCAAGGATATCCCTCTTGACACTCGTCAATCCTTTTATCAATTCCCTTTTGCTGGGGATATCTTTCTTGACACTGGCTTTGCGCTTGTTCCTTGCTGACTATACCACTTGGATGTACTAGTCAGATCTCATCTTGCATAATTGTAAAGCTGATGGCATATTTTGAAGTCAATTCTCACTTGTTCTGACCAGACAGACACTACTGGGGAATTTTTCTATGAAAGGAAAAGATAAAAGGGAACAGAATAAAAGACAAAGGAAAAAGATGACTCTTTAACAAAAGAAACTATAAATAAAAACCTATCAAACGCAGACGCCGACTCTAATGGTCATGACATGCATATGTGGCCTATCCCCCATCTGATTCCCAATCTTATTCGACTTGTAGTGCCCGAAGGGTTTTCACTATCAAGCCTCTCTCATTTTGGGTTTTTCTCTCAGCTTTCATCGCCTTATGGTGTCCGTCAAGATTTTCACCGATAAGACTCTCTCATTTATATCACTTCCCAGCTAGGGGTTTGGAGTGTTGCCGGTATGACTCTTTCCGCTGGGGATTAGAGTCCTTTCTGCTGTGGAATAGAGTGTTATGTTCGCAGGTAAGACTCTCATTTGTCTGACTTGGCATCTTTAGCAGACTGGTCAGAAGGTCTTTCTTTGGACCGTAATGTGGGTTTTGGATAGGCTTAGAAAGAAAGGGTATTAAATGCTAAAAAACAAATCAATTTGGGGTTCAAAATTACAACCTTCGAAATCATATTTGTTTACAACAAGCGCAACCCTTGCCCTAGTTTCTTGCTTGGGGATTATTTATTATTATATATATTTTTTAATTTTTATTTTTATTTTTAATACACCATGTACACTGTGACCATTGTGGCCATTATGCACCCTATGACCGAGCCGTGAAGCGCCTACGTATCCTCTTTGAGGAATCAGGTCAAACGTAGTTCCCAATTCCTCTTTTTTCATTTGACTTTCTTTTGTTTTTTTTTGTTATCATTTTTCTCTTCTTTTCCTTTTTTCGTTTTTTTTTCTTGATTTTTTCTTTACCTTCCAGGCTCGTATTTCCTAATCGTTGCTATTGATTCCGAACGAGGAGTATGAAAGAAAATAAATAAGTCTCAAAAGGGGTAACGAAGGATAAAGTGTTTAGGTAGCAGAACAAAATGTCTTCGTCATTCCAGTCTTTAAAACATGCCAAGTGCAAACAACACAATTGAACATAGATTTATAGTCCCTTCCGATGGTGCTGGACTTGACAATTATGTTAAACACTTGCTTTTTCATTTGTCATTTCTAAAGCACCGTTGGGCGACACTCTCACTCTCATGAACGACCCTCATGCCAATTTGGCGAATCTTGCATTTAACGGTTTTCTTTATGTTTTACTTGCCCCAGTTCCACATGACTCAGGCTTCAAATAATCTCAAACCGTTCTTATTTCCTTTAAATGCTTTGATCACCTTCCCAGGGTTTTATGATTAACTTTTAAGATTAGGCCCAAACTGTGTGCGCATGTCATGTTACTAGAATCGGCACTAAACAAAATGATAAAAGGACTAAACAAAAGATGACTGGAAACAATAAAAGACCGGCTTTTGTATTAGACTACCGGCGAAATGGTTTGAATAACAAAACAAACGAAAACAAACCATAATAAAATCCTAAAACAACCTGGACAAATT
Source organism: Nicotiana tabacum (assembly GCF_000715075.1). Lineage (NCBI taxonomy): Eukaryota > Viridiplantae > Streptophyta > Magnoliopsida > Solanales > Solanaceae > Nicotiana > Nicotiana tabacum. Next base: position 160,290,974 of record NC_134082.1, read on the forward strand.
TAAGCAAACCGCTATGACAAAACGGAAAGATAAGACAGTTTGACACAAGACAATATTCGGATTACAACCCTAAGAATAATCCGGACAACAGAAATGACAACAAAATAAGCCACCACAAACTTCTCTCTTGCTAACCAAGGAACGAAGCGTCCTCCTACTTTATCAAAATTGGCATCTTAGCCACTGAGCTTCGCATCAGTATTGTCCAGACCATTGCCAGCTTCAATATCATCAACTTTAGTCAACAAGTCCCAATAGGATTCGAGTGCTTCTGTTATCAGGCCTGATCCCCGCAAAGTGTGCTTCTGGGTCTTGTATTTCCGGCTTACCACAAACCAACCACCTTAACTTTCTTTGTGATTCAAAGCGAAACAGGTTAGAATGGACTCCGTCGGTCCCCATTATTAATAACATCCTTTCCTCTCTTTTTTTCTTTTTTTTCGATTTTTTCTTTTCTTTTCCTTTTTTTTCATTTTTTGTTGTGGTCGAATCTTATGGAGATTGCCTACGTATCATGACCCCGCATGCATCAGACCTTGCGTAGTTCGGACCAATAAAAGATAAACAATAATAAACATTTTTTTTCAATTTTCATATTAAAACAAACTGGGTTTCAAAGGTTTGAAGATGACCTACAAACTCGAAAATCAAACAACCCACATATTCTAATCAAAAGATTTACAAACGGCCAGTTTCTTTCCCCGTTTGACAAATGCAACCAAATGGCTATTTTTGCAAATGTGGCCCCTTCCAAATCTCACATGAATTTTGAGGCCAGGGAGGATTATTTTGACACTTTACAAACTTGTCCATTCGTTTACGAAAATAACCTTTCGACAACTGAAAGATACTCTAAGGCTATTTCGGCAAGAACGCTTTAAGACGTGGCCGAAGCTGGCTCGGCTTATTATGACAAAATTCAAACAGTATTTACCTGACCGCCGACTCTTTGTTTTTTTTTTGTTTTTTTTCTCTTTTCAAATTACAATAAAAACCTGGTGTTGCAAACACGGCCATTCAGCGCCTCGGGGATGAAGATTTTTAAGGCTGTGTGGGTCAACTAGGCCAAAATCCTAAACATGACCTAAAAGGTGGCTGTTTATGTGAAGTCAGCCTTCCGGCGTCCCTTTCGGGAACATTCGGCTATTTTTGACAAAAACAGCATCACCCTGACTTATTTATGACTCTTTTTTATCATTTTTCAAAAATAGAAAACTCAACATTGCAAACACGACCTTTCAACGTCTCGGGGAAGATTTTTAAGGCTGTGTGGGTCAACTGGACCAAATCTTAAACAGGACCCAAAAGGTGGCTATTTATGCAAAGTCAGCCTTCCGGCGTCCCTTTCGGGAACATTCGGCTATGTCTTGACAAAACAGCGTCACCCGACTTCTTTATGACAAAATTAAAATTTTGATACGTTTTTTATTTATTTATTGGTTTTTGGCTATTTTAGCAAAAATGGGGTTGGACCCGATGGGGGTTGCCTACGTATCTCACATCCGGTGAGAATCAAACCCGCGTAGTTCGGGCAAATTAATCGAACCATTTTAAAACAAGTCTCTTTTTGATTTTCATTTTTCATTGCAAGACAAACCATTTTCCTTTTCTATTTTTTTGAAAACAAGACAAAATAACGACTCTTTTTTTCATTTTCAACAAAAATAAAACAACCTAGTTTTCCAAACTAAAATAAAGACTCTTTTTCATTTTCTTTTTCAACAAACGACTTTCCAAAAATAAAAGACTTCTTTTTTTTCTATTTTTTTTCGTTTTCTAAAATAATCAATTAACGCCTTAACTGTTATTTTTCTTTTTTTTTCTCTTTTCTCTTTTTTTTTTCAACATTCCCGAGATTCAGAAACCGGTCAACATGCAGGTTCGAAACAAATATATGTACGTAGCAAGTAGGATGCATCAGGATGGTCTTTTCATATCAGGTTGCTAGTCCTAGACGGACCCAACCCCTGTGTTGAGTCCCCTAAGTCAAATGCAACGTGATGCAAATAAGCATTCCTACTAGGGATCCGGCATGAAGTCACGTTATTCTATGTTCAAAACCTGGGTCGGTGTTCTAGACAGTGTACCCGAGCGGACAACTCGAGTCGAGGAGGGAGCAACTTTCCGGGAACCAAAAGGCCATCCGGCTTAGTAACTTATCCGAGCCTCTTTCTTATTTCAAGGTATGACACTAACAGAATAGGGAGTCTCAACCAGTAAGCACATCCCCGGAGGTGAAGAGAGAAGGGTTCGGCACAGTTTATATATACAGTCAAATAATATCAAAGCGGTAAAAGCAGCATTTAGCACATTAGGCTCAAACATGTAAAAATCAGATAAAGCCAAATATAACAATTTATCTAAGCTCGAATTTCTAACCCTGAAAAAGTTTTTTTTTATTTTTCACTAATTTCCCAAAGAAACACCTGTCACACCTCCTTTTTTCGCCCCCGCGAGGGACGTAGGGAGTTTTTTCCAATTAAAGGACAATCGAAACGGGATTTATTTATTTATTTCAGAGTCGCCACTTGGGAGATTTAGGGTGTCCCAAGTCACCAATTTTAATCCCGAATCGAGGAAAAGAATGACTCTGTATTACAGTCTGCGCACCAGAAATCCGGATAAGGAATTATGTTAACCCGGGAAAAGGTGTTAAGCATTCCCGAGTTTCGTGGTTCTAGCACGGTCGCTCAACTGTCGTATTTGGCTTAAATATCTGATTTTTATACAATTATGAGCTCATGTGCAAATTTTATCTTTTTACCGCTTTTATTATTGTTATTATTATTTTTACAAGAATGTGAACATTGTTTAAAACATGTCTTTGGATTACGTCACATGAAATGCTCCCGCAATCCGGAACACATTTTTATTCAATGTTTTGGGATTTGGATTTGGGTTGCATGAAATACGCACCCGAGTTTAAGAAGATAACATTATTAAATACGCGCCTAAAGCGACTAGCGTATCATTATTTTGGGTAGGGCCGAGAAATTTGCTAAAGGGCTCCTCCCGAATTCTAAGCAATTAAATGTACATTTATTGAGGGCCCCGCAATCTATACATTTTATTAAGCGAGGCTCATCTCATTTATTTTAAATGGACAAATCTTAAAGCGACTACATTTTTCTATAAAAATTAGTCTCTAAAATAAAGAAAGAAAATCCTAATTAATTACTAGCTTTTATTTTATTTATTTAAGAAAACATGACATACTAATTGCTAGATTAATACAAATATTGATGAAAAGGAATTTTATTTAAAAAAAATTTGAAATTATAAATAAAATAAAAATTTGACAACTAATATTCAAAAGAATCAAATACAGCTAGATTAAAACTCAACATTGTTAAAAAAAAACTATTGAGATTAATTATTCACAACCATTTGAAACTAGATTTTAACCATAATTACTAAAGCTTTTTAGAAAGTCTTTTAGACTTAAACGAAATTTCTAATCTTGCCTGAACTCAAATGCCTTAATGCTTAATTTTCGAAAATTAATTCAAATTCATGCCTTAACTAAATTTAGCTACTTATTCATGATTAACCTACGGTTGATAATTTTGAAACCTTCATAACTAGTGAATTAACCTGTTTTGCCAAACCGATTCATTAAAGACTAACTTATGTTATTTTTTCTTATTTCAATTATTATTCAGTAATACATGAAATAGTTTAAATACAATCGATAAAAGGAAATAAAAATGAAATTAAAACTTCAAAATTTCATTCTTCATATGTATTCATGCTTCCACATTATTAGCTTTGCAATAGCTAGTATTACAGTCGTGTACCTGGTATTGGAAACAAAAGAAGATGAGAATCAGCAGCAGTAATAACAATACAACACAACAACAGTCCAGCAGCAGTAACAACCCAGGAACAGAGTTTGCAAACCAGTTGAGCAGTAATCCCAAAAACAAAGCTTCAAGCTTTTATGAAACAACAACAATTAATGCTGATTTCAAACAATGAAAGAAAGTAAAAGATTTTTTTTAGTTTTTTTTTTATTTCAATGTTTGAATATTTTTCGGAATTTTCTCTCTCTTAAATGTTCAGCCCTTTTTCTCTCTCTTATTCTCTGTATTTTCTCTCTATTTCTGTTTTTTTCTTGTCTTTCCTTCTTCTGATTCAAGACCTCTACTTATTTATAACCCATTCCCAAACCCTTTAATTAACTAATAAATCAATACTTTTTCCTACCAAACCTATTATTCTTCCCACTCATCCCCATTACATTAAATAAATATATCAAACCAACCCATTATATTTTGTCCCCCATGCCTACCATAAACAATTGCCATATTTTCCTCCACTACATTTTGTCTTGTCCCCCATTCAATTAAACAATAATATCAAAACCCACCCCATTATATTTTGTCCCCCATGCTTAACATAAAGAATTATAAAATGTTAAATTACCAAACTACCCCTCCGACCTTATTGTAATTACCATTTTACCCCTGAACGTACTACAAATTACCAAACTACCCCCATCAGCTATAACAATCAATTAATCAAACTTAACCAAAATATAGACAATATGATCAATTTCTAACAATGTTCAAACAACAAATCACATGAACATGATTTCTTCAAAATTTCAACAACAAATCACATGAACACAAATAACAACAAAGAACAACTAAAATTTGATTGAACAATATTTTTAGCAACAAACAAACCTACTTTCAGATTCAATAACCATAACAACAACAAACAAATATATTCATATTTCTAAATTCAATGATCATTTAAACTTAAAATTAAATCTAACAACATTACAACCAACAATTCCTATATTAAACTTAAACAAGATTATGAGACAAATTCAAGAAATAATCATAAATGATAAACAAGAAATCAAACTATACAAATTTCGGATGCAAGATCAACCAAACAAAATATGAATATGAATGAAAATATTCAATAACAATAACAAACAAACTTTGTTCAAACTTCGAATTAAACTTAAACAAAACAAATAAATATATTCAAATCACTAATCTTCAAATAATCAATTAATCTTTCTTAATTAAATCCAACAAAAATTATAACAAAGATACATGATCCAAAAATTAAAACCAAAACATAACTTCTCATTAAATTACTAAATTAAAAGCGAACTTCAATCAAAGATGAACATGAATTAAATCTATTTTTAAAACAACAAAACATGACGGATTCACATGATTTAAACAATGTTAACAATTTCATAAAACACATGAAACAAATTGAAGAAATAATTAATTTAAACTTCAATTTGAATCTAACAAACATTAAACTAATAATTCCTTTTTTACAAAAATGAATAAAATTACCATGAAATAAACATGAAAAACAATTAATTAATTTCTCATTTGAATCTGAAAACTAAACCAACAAAACACATGAACAAACTAAAAATAATAACAAAACGATAAACAATGAACAAAATAAGAATCAAACATTTAACGATTTTAACTTCGAGAAATATAAAAACGAAATACGGACAAAGTAAAACTCAAAATCTGCTAACCGGATCGAAACGACAAAGAACTCGAATGGGAATAAATCTATCCGGACACGATTGTCGCACCAAGACTGCCCTACCGGATCTTGAACTCAACGACGAACCCACCTTCCTTTTAAACTTGACGAACTCAAAACGACGCTCGACGACCTCGACTAAAACTCGACCAAACGAAATGGTGGCAACATCATAGCTGAAAAACTAAGCTGCTCGTGGGTAGCAGTGCGAGGAAGATACAACAGCTCGGAGGAAGGAGGAGAAGCAGCGGCGACGGGGGGGGGGGGGGGGGGGTTTCGAACCAGCTTCTCGACGGGCAGCAGCAGTAGAAGCGTCTGGTCGTTTGGACGTGAGGTTGAGGACTGGCTCAACGGTGGACTGGCTTAACAGTGGACTGGCTTGGGTGAGCTGAAACACAAAAAAGAGGGCAGCCATGGACGAGGTCATTTTAGCTCGACAATGTAGATGATGAAGACGCAGCTGGGTCTTGAAACACAGCAGCATGAAGTGGGGAAGAAGAAGCAACAACGTTGGTTATGGTGGAGCTGGGGGCAGTCGTCATTTGAAGCTAGAGCTTGAGGGGTCGTCCATGGCGAGGTGTTGCCTTCGACGAAGAAGATGAAGCAAGGGCAATGACCAACGACCATGCGAGCTCATGCTCGAGCTCGAGGAAGCAGCGACGATGGTGTTGGAGCTTGTTCTGGGTGTGAGGAGGCGGAAAGGCTGCCATGGTTGTGTGTTTTTGAGTTTGGGGAAGAAGACACAGAAGTGAGGGGGGCGGATCCTTTAAGTTTTTAGGGTTTCGGTTTTTTTCTTTTGTTTTGTTTTACAAGATAGGGGGGATGTTGGGTATTTGGGTTATGGATTGGGTCGACCCGGTTTGATATGGACCGGGTCGTGGAGAAGGTTGGACTATTTTTTGGGCCTGTGGCTTACAATTGAAGAAGAGGCCCAATTCCGACTTTCTATATATTTTCGCTCTCTTTTCTTGTTTTATTTTTCTAAAACTAAATTATAAAAATACTTAAATTATTATTAAGAACTAAATTAAGTTATAAAAGCGCAAATTAACTCCCAATAACAATTAACGCACAATTAAGTAATAATTAAGCATAAAACTGTATATTTGGACATTAAATGCTAAAAATGCAAACGATGCCTATTTTTGTAATTTTTAATTTTTTTGTAAAACAAACTTAATTACTAATAATTGTAGAATTAAATCCTACATGCAAAATGCGACATATTTTTGTATTTTTATTAATTTAACAAATAAATATGCACAGACAAATACAAATAATTATTCAAAAATATCACAAAATATCACAAAATTGCACACCAAGAAAAATTATTTTATTTTTGAATTTTTGGGAGTAATTCTCATATAGGGCAAAAATCACGTGCTTACAGTGCCGATCGTGTGTAGAGAAGCATCCCTCTTCTCAAGATCTTGGTGAGCCCCTTTCTCCTTCAAGGGGATATATTGTATATCTTTGTATTGTGGACTTTCACTTTTGAGGTATAGCCGGGGCCTTGTTGCCGGCGTTGTCAAACTAATCTTTGTATCCTAGAGGCTCCGTAGACATGTGTGTGGGTTATGTACGGGTGTTGGATGTGTCTACGAACCATGTTGTAATTCTAAACTTATGTTGCCTATAAATTGTAACTATATGAGGATCTTGGAAACTAACTCATCTACGGTTTAATGTGGTGTTTAAAATGAACTATCAATGTAGAATGTGCTATCTTTCCACGTCTAAATGGATAAACAAAAGTATGGTTTCTTTATTTATATCAAGGTGGGTAGGAAGTGTATGGTAAGGCTTGCTCAGTTGGGTTCACTCGATTGAGCGCCGGTCGCGCCTCTCGAGGTTGGGGTGTGACACTTTATTTTCTTGAAACTGACTTGTCTCTTTGTTTTCTTTTTCCATAACTGTCTTTCAATTATTTAAATACTGCATTTATCATTTTTACGTGCAAATACTTGACAATATGCTATTTATTGCTGCATAAATCATGCTCAACATCATATTCCACTCGTGCGTAATCAATCCTATAGCAACGCTTGATAAGTGTTTGCGCTCTTCCTATATATCACGCTTTAAATTTTGGAAAGGCGTATTTGCGGTAAAACTAGTCAATTAGCAGTGCGTTCGACAGTTCCATGCCTTTCCCCCTCAAGTTGTCCACGCGAGGGTCCCAGTCTAGACCTCTATAGCAGCCTTACTCTGATTAATTGTACATGCATCATGGTCAAACCTAGTCGGGTTAATATGTTGTCCACATAATAACCCTTTAAGACAAGCCTCGTCCAAAAGTCCATTGGGTTTTTCATAATCCCAACGGACGTAACCATGATTGTGTGCATTAATTTTGAGAAATAAATACGAATATGATGATCATTACTGTATAAATAGATGAACCTGGAGAGGGAAAAGGCCTAACTCTCTTTTGTTTTGCAGAAAATAAGGCACGAAATCCCAAATTCGGTATGGTCGATAGTATTTCTCCACTTTTGATAGATTGGTGGAGGGATCTTCCCTCAAGTCATCAAAATCATGTGAAGAGATTCTTAGGGAATTTGCCATCACTATTGGATCTTCAACCAAACAAAATGCTAATGAGGCTGCCGCTCTATTTTGGGATAAGGAAAGGGCCTTGTTCCATTTTGGAGACATAGTAATGACTCCCCTTCTAGAAGAAATAGGGGGATTTGCTGGGTTGCCTTGCGATAGCCCTGGTCTGCTAGCACCTGAAAATCGTACCACCAGAGGTTTCCTTAAGATGATGGGGCTGAATAAAAATGATGATTTGAAGTGCCTGAAAAACTCCTACATACCTTTTGATTTCTTTTATGAAAGATACGGTCACAGTAGCTCTTACCGTATTTTTGATGATGAGTTCTCAATCACTTGTTTAGGCTGGGTTCATCGCGAGGTCTTTGTGTTTATTGTGTGCTTCTTGGGCATGCTGGTATTCCTAATCCAAGGGGATAGAATCTATACTAGGCTGGCCATGGTAGCCAAAACTCTAATGGACGGGATCGAGGGAACAAATATACTATTGTCCCTATGATTATTGTGGATATGTATCGGGCCTTGGAATGATGTCAGAAGGGGTCCAGATTCTTTGAGGGTTGCAACTTGCTGTTACAAGTCTAGCTTTTAGAACATTTCCAAAGGGAACAATACCGCCAAGAGTTTCCACGAAGGCCGTGGAATGATCACATAGCCTTCCACCACCCTAAAATAATGACTTACATGCCGGACATGTTCGATCAATCTAAGGATGCTGTAGGATGGGTGCAGTTTTTCAACAAGCTAACTGATGACCAGGTTCATAGGATGTTCGAGTGGTTCCCCACCGATGAGTTCATCATAAGATCCAGAGATGTCCCACATTTGGTGTTGATCGGGTTAAGAGGGATATACCCTTATGCTCCCCTTAGAGTTATGAGATAGGCAGGTATGAGACAAGTCATACCACGGTTTTCTAAGATGAGTCACTTCAAATCTGACTTCCAGGGTGATGCCATCCCGTATAAGAATGAAGCGTAACATATGTGGACTTTGAAGATCATTGTAGAGAAGGATACGATCGAGCCGGACAGATATCATGGGGGCCACTCATTCTTTTACCCCTCATGGTTGGATGATAATCTGTCAGGAGTTCTTGAGCTAAGGGTAGGTCCAGGAAATAGGGTCATAGATGAGTTTGCTGAAGCAGAGGTGAAGTACAACAAGCTGCGCACGAGAGTTCGAGAGTCTGAAGCTGAGAATATGGCGCAACATAAAGCTGATATGGAAATGATTATCCAGTGGAAAGAAAGAGCGGTTAAATCTAGTGAGAGGCTAGAATATCTGGAGTACAGCTTGATGGAATTGGAGGGGAAGATAAGAAAGAGGGTCACCGACTACCAGAACACTGAAGGAAATGAAGGAGGGCATGTGGCAAGGGCATTCCTACTGCTGAACCTGCACGAGTTGGGAGAGTTGATCGACAACAGCATCCGGTCTGGAGAGGGTCCTTCTGGGACCAAGTAGATTAGATTTACTTGCTTTCCTTTCAAATGTAATAAGTCCAAGTGCCATTAGCAACATTATCTTATTTAGTTTCGTTTTGGGATTGTTTACTTTTACATTAATGAAATGAGGCAATTATTGGCACTAAATTTCTCCAAATTTACTTATCGCTAGGCCTACCTCGGGCACAACAAGGTTCCAAAATTAGGATGCAAATTTATATTCCCGCAATATGTGTTTAAATACTGCAAACACCTCCAAATCCTTAGTAGCTTGTTTACCTTTTTGTTTTTCTTTATTTTTATTTCCACCCCCTAAAGTTGGTTCGTTTATACTGGCATCATCAGCTTATCATACAAGATCTAGAGGCCCTCCTCCTCCTTCTCCAAGTAATATAAAAGGCAAAAGAAAATAAAAAATGGATGACTTAAGTGGTATTCGAAAGGAGAATGCTAAGAACGCAGAAACTTCAGATGGTCGGAGTATTCCGGCACCAAATGATCTAGTCTTGAGGTTGGAACAAAAGATACTGGAGCTACAGGGAGATCTTGAGCAGGTTCACAACTTGGCAAACTTATCACTCACCCTGAATATCCCCGACATCAACCAACAAAACATAAAAAACCCAACACCTCCCCAAAACACACCAAACCAACATCCACAAAACCCTTCTGCACCGCATCAATATGAAACCCCACTCTAAAATCTCAATCCCTTAAAACATCACCATCAACCAATTCAGTACCCACCAATCGCCACTTATCACACACCACAACCCATTCCTGATCCTCAAAACTCAACCAATGACCACCACTATACTCAATCACCTGGCACTCACCAAAACAACCCTATATATGTAGAAACTGTACCTCACTCTATCCAACCAACCCTCTATACACCAGAATCCGTCGAGAAGGACATTCTCATCAAAAATATGGCTGAGGAACTCAAGAAGTTGATGAGTTGAGTTCAGGGTGTCGAAGAAGGCAAATGGATAAAAGGTTTGAACTATGGAAACCTATGCATACTGCCAGATGTAGAACTGTCAGAGGGTTACAAACCTCCTAAGTTCGAGATGTTTGACGGTATAGGTGATCCCAACGTTCATTTGTGGACCTATTGTGACAAGCTTGTTGGGTTCAGAAAGGATGAAAAGATTCGAATGAAACTCTTTATGAGAAGTCTTACGGGATCAGCCAGGATCCTAAGAAATGGTCTAACTGGGTGAGTATGGCGTCAGATTTCATGGACCGATTCAGGTTCAACACAGAAAATGCACCAGATATTTTCTATATTTAGAATCTTAAGAAGAAACCCACCGAGACTTTCCGCGAGTATGCCACCCATTGTAGGTCAGAAGCAGCTAAGGTTAGACCATCTTTGGACAAGGAACAAATGAACAATTTCTTTGTCAGAGCACGGGATCCGCAATATTATGAAATGTTGATGGTTATTGAAAATCATAAATTCTCTGATATCATCAAACTCGGGGAAAGAATCGAAGAAGACATTAAGAGCGGTATGGTAAAAAACTTTGAGGCATTACAGGCCACAAACAAGGCATTACAATCAGGCGACATATCAAATAAGAGAGACGTTGGGGCAGTAATAGTGGCTCAAGGCCCGAAATCTCCACTTACATATCAAACACCTCCACCGACATATCAAACACCTCCACCCACATACCAAACACCACCACCCACATGCCAACCTTCATCTCCCAGATATTCCCAACCACATACTACCTATCATACCTATAATTTCCAACCATCTCACTTCCAGTCACCTCCAACTCGCCAAAATTATCTAAGGCCACGACCCAATTTTGACCGCAAACCACCCAGACAATATACCACTATTGCTGAGCCCATTGACCAGCTGTATGAAAGGTTGAAAGCCGCTGGTTACACCTTTATTCACACTGTGGCATTGGAGAATCCATCCCAATAGGTCAATCCAAACAAAACCTGTGCATACCATTCAGGTATGGAAGGACACACCATTGACGAGTGCCGAACATTGAAAGACAAAATCCAGACACTGATTGACAACAAGGTTATACAGCCGAAAAAAGCTGCACCCAATGTCCGCAACAACTCTCTCCTGTATCATAGGGGTGGCGAGATACATGTGATAGAGATGGATGAAGAATGAGATCCTGAGGGGTGAATCGGGCTTATTCGAGAAGGCGATAACTTTAAACATGCAGTCACACTTACTCCTATTGTAGTATAGACTCAATCACGATCGAAGTTGAACTGCATCAGTTCCATTTGAGGTTGATGTAGCTCCAACTGCGGCCACCCCTGTTCCATTTGAAGTGGAAGTGGACACACCTTTCACACTAACAGTATCAACCACACATCCTTTCAATTCAAAAGCAATACGCTAGGATTATGTTGCTGAAGCTAGGCAAAAAGGAAGGCAAAGATGGGGGAATCCGATGCTGCACAAGGAATGACTAGGACCAGAAGAATCTATACACCTGAACACTTGGGAGGACCAAGTAAGGATTCCACTACCAAGTAGCCTGTCATTGAAATGGGACCAGATGACCTTTGGAGGAAAGTACAAGCAAGGGAATATTCCGTCATCGATCATTTGAACAAAACCCTAGCTCAGATATCCATATTATCGATGTTTTGCAAAATTAAGAGATACATAAGAATGCTTTGATGAAGGTGTTGAGTGAAGCTTATGTACCCAACAATATCACCTACAGAGAGATGGCCAATATGGTAGGGCACGTGCTGGAAAGTCATAAGATAATCTTCCACGAAGATGAGCTACCGCCTGAGGGGTTAAATCACAACTGAGCGTTGCATATAACAGTGCAATTTGAAGATAAATTCATTGCTAGGGTCTTGATTGATGGGGGTTCGATCCTCAACATTTGTCCGTTGGATACTCTGAAAAGATTGGGCAAAGGTTTCTATGAAATACAGGTAGAAAGCATGAACGTAAAAGCCTTCGATGGGTCTCAAAGGGTCACGATTGGAGAGATTAATCTTTGTCTACAGGTGGGGCCAACTTGGTTCGACGTTGAATTCTAGGTGCTTGACATACCAGCCTCATACAATCTTCTGTTGGGCCGACCATGGATACATGTCGCTGGGGTTGTGGCTTCCACACTACATCAAGCCGTGAAATTCGAATGGACCCATCAGGAGGTGATCATTCACGGAGATGGGAGTTACCCCATTTACACCAGTCAAACCATCCCGGTTATTGGAAACAAAATAAGGTTAGGAGGGAAAACCTATCATCACATCTAACGTATCAATGCCGTTGAGAAAGACAAATGGTGGAGTATCAGAATAGAAATCATACTGGCATGGTCTAGGTATGAACCTGTGATGACCTTAAATTCTGTGTTTTCGAGGCCTTGAAAACCTTATTTAGATTCACCTCGATTTGAGTACACAGTCCAGGCGCGTAGCCGGAAAGCTTAAATGTGAAAACCCGTGAAAAATGATAAGCTTTGACTATAAAATAAAAAAATTTAACTTCGGTCAATATTTTGGATAAATGGTCCCGGACCCGTGATTTGACGGTCCCGGAGGGTTCGTAGGAAAATATGGGACATGGGTGTATGCCCGAAATTGAATTCTGAGGTCCCAAGCCCGAGAAATGAATTTTTTAAAGGAAATTGTTTTTTGAAACTGTTTAAGGAAAATTGAAATGAAATTTGCTTAGAACATGATGGTATTGGGCCCGTATTTTGGTTCCGTCGCCCGGTACAAGTCTTATATATGATGTAGGACATTTCTGTGGAATTTGGTGAAAAACGGATGTCATATGTTGTGATTTAGACTTAAATCGCAAAGTTGATGTTTAAAGAAGTTTTGAGAAGATTTCATTGATCTCGAGATTTAATTTGATGTTCATTATGTTATTTTGACGATTTGATTGCACGAATAAGTCCGTAGGATGTTTTTGAGGATTTTGTGTATATTTGGTTTGGAGCCCCGAGGGCTCGGGTGAGTTTCGGGTAGGTTCCGAGATGCTTTAGACCTAAAAACACAGTTGTGGTAGGTTAAGAGAAGTTACAGGTCTCTGAACCTGCCAGTGCGCTCTGTACAAAAACGTGTGCGACCGCGGAAGGGGGGCAGGGCGGTCTGCGGTCAGCTCTGTGTGGTGCGCGGTGGAGGCCTGTGCGGTCGCAGTCCATTTCATGCGGTCCGCACAGGGCAGTGGATCGTAGTACCCTCAGGAAGGTTTGTGCTGCTGTAGTCCTTTTTGTGCGGTCCGCACAGGGGGTCTGAGAGGGGTATAAATAGACGAGATTTTGAGTTATTTTTCATTTTTCAAAAATCCCAAGAACATAATAGGCGATTTTTCAAACAACCTTTCTTCTCCAAATGAATTGTAAGTAATTTTTAACTAGTTTTCTTCAATCATTAACATCTTTTAACATGCTTCCAACTTCAAATCAATGATTTTCATGGGGAAATTGGGTGATTTGGGTAGAACCTAGAGTTTTTAAAAAATTGGGGATTTGGACCTCGATTTGGGGTCCGATTTCAAAACAAATTATACATTTGAGTTCGTGGGGGAATGGGTAATCGGGTTTTGGTTCGAACCTGGAGTTTTGACCACGTGGGCGATTTTGACTTTTTGGGTAAAAACTTTGGAAAACTTATTTTCATGCATTCAAATTGATTCATTTAGCGTTTATTGATGTAATTAAGTAACTTATGACTAGATACAAGCGAATTGGCGGTGGAATCAAGGGTTAAGGCTATAATTGAAACTTGAGTTGTGTTCGAGGCATCGAGGTAAGTATCCGGTCTAACCTTAGCTTGAGGGATTAGGAGTTGAGTCCTATTTGATATTTGCTTCTTGTTGAGTACGACGTATATGCATGGTGATGAGTATCTATACGTTGGTGTCAAACATGACCGCGAGTCTTAAATTGATACTTGTTATATTCTTGAATGTTACTCTGGTTGAAATAGTGAGTAAATCCTTGTTATTGAGCAAAGACTTAGTTTGTTTATCATGGAATCTACTTATGATTGAGAAATGGTGGTAATTGAAACGAGTAGGAGTTGAGTTAAGTTTGGTTATAGCTGATTCTCCCTTTTCGGTATGTATATACTTGTACTGCTGAGTTCCCTTGCCGGGATAGTGTAGTCTATTGTTGATCCCTTGCGGGGATGGTTAATTATGATTATGGTTGATTGTATAGTTGGAACGGATTGCGCGCCACAACAGATATTATATCGGATCGGGTTACACGCCACAACAAATATTATATTGGATTGGGTTGCACACCGCAATAGCTATATATCTGTGGATCGGGTTGCACGCCGCAACAATGTTAATGATAAGGGATCGGGTAGCGCGCCACAACAGTATTGTTATTGTATTATTGTAGATATTGAGGTGTCCTTTCATATTTTATTAAGTTTCTGTTAGCCTTCATATGTTTCCCCGAAGTATGTACCCCCTCCCATTTTAAACTGCTTATTCCTATTTATTTCCCACCATATGTTATATAACTGCACATGTTTATCTAGAGTCCGGTCCTAGCCTCGTCACTACCTTGCCGGGGTTAGGCCAGGCACTTACCAGCACATGGGGTTGGTTGTGCTGATACTACAATAAGCACTCTGTGCAAATACCGGAGCGACACTTGATCAACAGCAATAGGGGAGCCAACCTTCAGTCCACTGAGACACCGAGGTAGCCTTGCAGGCGTCCACAGGCCCGGTGTCTCCTCTATCTTTTATTATGTTCTATTATCTCATGTATCCGAGACAAACAATGTTATTTTTCCTTCAAACTGTTGTATGTAGTACTCTTAGTAGTCCATGGATATTGTGACACCAGTTTCTGGGTAGAGGCATGTGTTGACTTTAGAAACATTTTGGTTTTATATTTATTTAAGACTTCCGCTTAAATCTCATATTCCGCTGTTATTTAAATATTTATCACCGGTTAATGCAAGTTGTTAAAAGGCTTAAAAATAAAGTAGTTAAAGATTTCCAAATTTTCTTGGCTTGCCTAGCTTCTATGAGTAGGCGCCATCACGACTCTCGAGGGTGGGAAATCCGGGTCGTGACAAGTTTGTATCAAAGCTCTAGGTTACATAGGTCTCATAATTCACAGACAAGCTCAGTAGAGTCTGAGGGATTCGTACGTAGACGTCTGTATTTATCCCCAGAGGCTACAGAGTTAGGAAAAACTTCATATTTGTTCTTTCCCGTCGTGCGATTTTGTTTCTCAATGATAATTGAATTTTTACTCCGTTCTTTCGCAGATGGCGAGAACACGCGCTTCCTCATCTACCACTCAGCAGCCTGAACCCCCAGCAGCAGCTCCCATGAGGGGTAGAGGGTGAGGCTGAGGTAGGGGTAGAGCTCAGCCCCGAGCATCAGCACTAGTGATGGAGCCTCAGGTTGATTTTGATGAGGAGGTTCCGGCCCCAGCAGTTTCGGTGGGCCCAACTCTAGTCCCATCTCAGGTCCCAGAGGGGTTTATTGCTACCCCAGTTCTTCAGGATGCTCTAGCCCGATTGGTGGGCCTCATGGAGAGTGTCACCCGAGCAGGCTTGCTTCTTGTAGCACCAGCAGTCTCTTAGGCTGGAGGAGGGGCCCAGACTCCTACTACCCGCACTCCGGAGCAGGTAGCCCCTCAGATTCAGACTCTAGTGGTTCAGCCAGTTGGGGCAGTACAGTCGGGTATGTTGGCTCAGAGCGGTGATGGAGCAACTATGTCTGTCGATGCTTTGTGGAGGCTAGATAGGTTCACTAAGCTCTTCACTTCTACTTTCAGTGGTGTATCTACTGAGGATCCCCAGGATTATCTAGATAGTTGCCACGAGGTTCTCAGGAACATAAGTATTTTTGAGACCAATGGGGTCGATTTTTCTACATTTCACTTGTCTGGATCCACCAAGACTTGGTGGAGCGATTATTGCTTGGCTAGGCCAGTTGGATCGCCATCTTGACTTGGGAGCAATTTACAGTGTTTTTTCTGGAGAAGTTTCTCCCCATTACTCATAGGGAAACCTACCAAAGGCAGTTTGAGCGTCTCTAGCAGGGTTCATGACGGTTACCCAATATGAGACCAGATTCATCGACTTGGTTTGCTATGCCCTTCTCATCCTTCCTACCAAGAGAGAGAGGGTGATGAGGTTTATTAATGGTCTTATTCAGCCGATTCATCTTCAGATGGCTAGGGAGGTTGGGAGTAAGATTACTTTCTAGGAGGAGGCCAATGTGTCTAGGAGAGTGGAGATGGTTCTGTCGTAGGGAGGTGGTCATGGATCGGATAAGAGGCCCCGCCATTCAGGCAGATTCAGTGGTGCCTCGTCTGGAGGTAGAGATCGTATGGTAGAGGCCATCCTCCTAGGCTCTTTTAGTTAGCTCTTCAGGTTTCTCACGGTGCTTTAGGTAGCCGTGGTTCGCAGATGCAGTATTCTGATCAGCAGTCCTATAGTGCACCACCAGCTCCTATCAGTGCACCGCCGCTCCAGAGTTTTCGGGGTGGTCATTTGGGTCGGTAGAGTCAGTCTTAGTTTCCTCAACCACAACACTCAGGTCGATGTTTTAAGTGTGGTGGTATGGACATATCAGGAGGACTTGTCCGAGGTTAATGGGTACTCAGTCGCATCAGCAGGATTACCGCGCTATGGTTCAGGCACCAGGTGTTCCACAGACCGCCCAACCAGCTAGAGGTGGGGGTAGAGGTGCTAGAGGTAGAGGTAGAGGATTTAGAGGTGGAGCTCAGACCGCTAGAAGTGGAGGCCAGCTAGCTGCAAGCCGTCCTAGAGATGTAGTTTAGGGTGGTGGGGCCCAACCCATATATTATGCTTTTCCAGCCAGGCCCGAGGCTAAGGCTTCAGATGTAGTTATTACAAGTACAGTTCTGGTTTGTGATAGAGATGCTTCAGTGTTGTTTGATCCAGGGTCTACATACTCGTATGTGTCATCTTATTTTGCACCGTATTTGATCATGCCTAGTGATTCATTGAGTGTTCCTGTTTATGTGTCTACACCGGTGGGTGATTCTATTGTGGTCGATCGAGTCCATCATTCTTGTGTTGTGGTGATTGGGGGTCTTGAGACTCGTGTAGATTTGTCGCTTTTAGACATGGTCGATTTCGATGTTATATTAGGGGATGAACTGATTATCACATTACTACGCTATCTTGGGACTATCATGCCAAGACTGTGACCTTAGCTTTATCGGGTTTGCCTCGTTTAGAGTGGAGAAGGATTCCTGGTCATTCTACCTGCAGTGTTATCTCATATGTGAAGGCTCGGTGTATGGTCGAGAAGGGGTGTTTGGCCTATTTGGAATATGTTCGCGATTCCAGTGCCGAGGTTTCATCTATTAATTTTGTTCCTATTGTTCGTGAGTTCCCTGAGGTATTCCCTTCAGACTTGTTGGGTATGCCACCCGATAGGGATATTGACTTTTGCATTGATTTAGCTCCAGGCACTCAACCTATTTCTATCCTGCCATGTTGTATGGACCTGCCTGAGTTGAAAGAGCTGCATGAACAGTTGCAAGACTTGCTTGAGAAGAGTTTCATTAGACCCAGTGTTTTGCCTTGGGGTGCACCAGTGTTGTTTGTTAAGAAGAAGGAGGATAGATGAGGATGTGTATTGATTACCGGCGGTTGAACAAGGTTACGATCAAGAACAAGTATCCATTGCCGAGGGTTGATGATTTGTTTGATCAGCTTCAGGGTGCCAAGGTATTTTCAAAGATTGATTTGAGATCTCACTACCATCAACTGAGGATTAGGGCATCCGATGTCCCTAAGACAGCTTTCCGCACTCGGTACAAGCATTATGAGTTCTTGGTGATGTCATTAGGGTTGACAAATGCCCTAGCAGCTTTTATGAGTTCGATGAACCGAGTGTTCATGCCTTATTTGGACTCATTCATGATAGTCTTCATTGATGATATTTTGATATATTCCCGCAGCCAGGAGGAGCAAGAGCAGCATCTCAGAGTGGTTCTTCGGACTTTGAAGGGTAGCTAGTTATATGCTAAGTTCTGAAAGTGTGAGTTCTAGTTGAGTTCAGTTGCATTTCTGGGTCATGTTGTATTAGCAGAGGGCATTCAGGTTGATCCGAAGAAGATTGAGGCAGTCAAGAACTGGCCCATACTAGTATCAACTACAGAGATTCGGAGTTTCTTGGGGTTGGCAGGCTACTATCGTCGGTTCGTAAAGGGGTTTCCATCTATTGAAGCCCTGATGACCAGGTTGACCTAGAAGGATGCCCACTTCAGATGGTCGGACAAGTGTGAGACTAGCTTTCAGAAGCTCAAGACAGCTCTGACGACGGCACCGGTGTTGGTTTTGCCCATAGGTTCAGGGCCTTATACAGTTTATTGTGATGTTTCTCGTATTGGGCTTGGTGCAGTGTTGATACAGGATGGCAAGGTCATTGCCTATGCTTCATGGTAGTTGAAGATTCATGAGAAGAACTATCCAATTCATGATTTAGATTTGGCAGCCATAGTTCAAGCAATGAAGATTTGGAGACATTATCTGTATGGTGTGGCATGTGAGGTGTTTACGAATCACAAGAGTGTTCAGTATTTTCTCAAGCAAAAGGAGTTGAATTTGAGACAGAGGATGTGGTTGGAGTTATTGAAAGATTATGATATCACTATCTTATTTCACCGGGGAAAGGCCAATGTGGTGGCCGATGCGTTGAGTAGGAAATCAGCTAGTATTGGCAGTCTTGCTTATATTCCGGTCGATAAGAGACCGCTTGCTTTGGATGTTCAGGCTTTGGCCAATCAATTCGTGAGGTTGGATGTCTCTGAGCCCAGCTGTGTGCTAGCTTGCACAGTCACTCGTTCTTCATTATTGGAGCGTATCCGTGATCGGCAGTATGATAATCCCCATTTGTGTATCCTTAGAGACACGGTGCAGCGCGAAGGTGCCAAGTAGGTTGCCTTAGATGATGATGGATTTTTGAGATTGCAGGGTCCAGTTTGTGTTCCTAATGTGGATGGACTCCAAGAGTTGATCTTAGAGGACGCCCATAGTTCCTGGTACTCTATTCATCTGGACACCGCAAAGATGTATCAGGATTTGCGGTAGCATTATTGGTGGCGTAGAATGAAGAAGGACATCGTTGCATATGTGGCTCGATGTTTGAATTGTCAGCAGGTTAAGTATGAGCATCAGAGGCCTGCTGGTTTATTTTAGAGGATTGAGCTTCCCGAGTGGAAGTGGGAACGGGTTACTATGGATTTCGTTGTTGGACTCCTGAAGACTCGGAAGAAGTTCGACGCAGTATGGGTCATTATTGATAGGCTGACCAAGTCAGCGCATTTCATTCTTGTGGCAGTCTCCTATTCATCCGAGATGTTAGCTGAGATCTATATCCGGGAGATTATTCGTCTTCATGGTGTGCCTGTGTTTATCATTTCGGATCAAGGTATGCAGTTTACCTCACATTTCTGGAGAGCAGTTCAGCAAGAGTTGGGCACTCAAGTTGAGTTGAGTACAACATTTCATCCTCAGACGGATGGATAGTCCGAGCGGACTATTCGAATTTTGGAGGATATGCTTCGAGCCTATGTCATCAACTTTGGAGGCTCGTGGGATCAGTTTTTTCCCTTAGAATAGTTTGCCTACAACAACAGCTGCTAGTCGAGTATTCAGATGGCTCCTTATGAGACTTTATATGGTAGGCAGTGTCGGTCTCTGGTTGGATGGTTTGATACGGGAGAGGCTCGGTTGTTGGGTACGGATCTGGTTCAGGAGGCCTTGGACAAGGTCAGGATTATTCAGGATAGGCTTCGTACAGCTCAGTCCAGGCAAAAGAGTTATGTAGATTGCAAGGTTCGAGATGTGGCTTTTATGGTCGGTGAGTGGGTATTACTCCGAGTGTCGCCTATGAAGGGCGTGATGAGATTTGGGAAGAAGGGCAAGCTTAGCCCTAGGTTCATTGGGCCGTTTGAGATTCTTGATCGAGTGGGAGAGGTTGCTTATAGACTTGCATTGCCGCCGAATTTATCAGTCGTGCATCTAGTGTTTCATGTGTTCATGCTTCGGAATTATCACGGCGACCCATCTCACGTGTTAGATTTCAGCACTGTCCAGTTGGACAAGGACTTGTATTATGAGGAAGAGTCGATAGCCATTCTAGACCGGCAGGTTCGTCAGTTGAGGTCGAAGATTTTTCCTTCTGTTCATGTCCAATGGAGAGGTCAGCCTCCTGAGGCATCAACTTGGGAGTCCGAGTCCGATATGTGAAGCCGTTATCCCCATCTTTTCCTCGACTCAGGTACTTCCTTCTTCTGTCCGTTCGAGGACGAACAATTATTTTAGAGGTGGAGAATGTGATGACCTTTTTTAAATTATGTGTTTCCGAGGCCTTGAAACCTCATTTAGATTCACCTCGATTTGCGTACGTAGTTCGGGCGCATAGAGGGAAAGCTTAAATGTGAAAAACCGTGAAAAATTATAAGATTTGACTGTAAAATGAATAAATTTGACTTCGGTCAACGTTTTGGTAAACGGACCCAGACCCATGATTTGACAGTCCTGGATGGTCCGTAGGAAAATATGGGACTTGGGCATATGCCCGGAATCGAATTTCGAGGTCCCAAGCCCGAGAAATGAATTTTTTAAAGGAAATTGTTTTTTGAAACTGTTTAAGGAAAATTGAAATGAAATTTGCTTAGAACATGATGGTATCAGGCCCGTATTTTGGTTCTGGCACTCGGTACAGGTCTTATATTTGATTTAAGACGTTTCTGTGGAATTTGGTAAAAAACAGATGTCATATGTCGTGATTTGGACTTAAATCGCAAAATTGATGTTTAAAGAAGTTTTGAGAAGATTTCATTGATGTCGAGATTCAATTTGATGTTCATGATGTTATTTTAACGATTTGATTGCACGAATAAGTCAGTAGGATTTTTTAAGGATTTTGTGTATATTTGGTTTGGAGACCCGAGGGCTCGGCTGAGTTTCGGGTAGGTTCCGTGATGCCTTAGGCCTAAAATCACAGTTGTGGCAGGTTCAGAGAAGTTGCAGGTCTCTGAATCCACTAGTGCGCTCCGCACAAAAACGTGTGCGACCGCGGAAGGGGGCCAGTGCGGTCCGCGGTCGGCTTTGTACGGTGCGCAGTCCATTTCATGCGGTCCGTACAGGGCACTGGAACGCAGTACCCTCGGATAGCCTGTGCAGCCGCAGTCCATTTTGTGCGGTCCGTATAGGGGGTCGGAGAGGGGTATAAATAGACGAGATTTTTAGTTATTTTTCATTTTTCAAAACCCCAAGAGCATAAGAGGCGATTTTTCAAACAACCTTTCTTCTCCACATCAATTGTAAGTCATTTTTAACTAGTTTTCTTCAATCATTAACATCTTTTAACATGATTCCAACTTCAAATCAATGATTTTCATGGGGAAATTGGGTGTTTTGGGTAGAACCTAGGTTTTTCAAAAATTGGGGATTTGGACCTCGATTTGGGGTCCGATTTCAAAACAAATTATATGTTTGAATTCATGGGGGAATGGGTAATCGGGTTTTGGTTCGAACCTCAGGATTTGACCACGTGGGCCCGGGGCGATTTTGACTTTTGGGTAAAATTTTTGGAAAACTCATTTTCATGCATTCAAATTGATTGATTTAGCATTTATTGATGTAATTAAGTAACTTGTGGCTAGATACGAGCGAATTGGCGGTGGAATCAAGGGGTAAAGCTATAATTGAAACTTGAGTTGTGTTCGAGGCATCGAGGTAAGTGTCCGGTCTAACCTTAGCTTGAGGGATTAGGAGTTGAGTCCTATTTGCTATTTTCTTCTTGTTGAGTATGACGTATAGGCATGGTGACGAGTATCTATGCGTTGGTGTCAAACATGACCATGAGTCTTAAATTGATACATGCGGTATACTTGAATGTTACTATGGTTGAAATAGTGAGTAAATCCTTGACATTGAGCAAAGACTTAGTTTGTTTATCGTGGAATCTACTTATGATTGAGAAATTGTGGTAATTGAGACGAGTAAGAGTTGAGTTAAGATTGGTTATAGCTGATTCTCCCTTTCCTGGACGTATATACTTGTATTGCTGATCCCTTACCGGGATAGTGTAGTCTATTGTTGATCCCTTTCGGGGATGATTAATTATGATTATGGTTGACTGTATAGTTGGAATGGGTTGTGCGCCACAATAGATATTATATCGGATCGGGTTGCATGCCGCAACAGATATTATATTGGATTGGGTTGCACGCCGCAACAGATATTATATTGGATTGGGTTGCACGTCGCAACAGATATTATATTGGATCGGGTGTCACGACCCAATTCCCGAACCCGATCGTGATGGCACCTCTCATGAAGACAAGGCCAACCAGACCAAATAGAACACCTCTTTTAAACAGTTAAATATCATAAATAGTTCTAAAGCATGATATAATATTAAATCATGATATAATATCCATAATTTGTGGAATTAACGATAACCTCAGTAAGAACCATTCCGACACAGCCCAAACCGGGGTGTCACAAGTCATGAGCAACTAAGAAATTCGGATACAAGTTTACTGAATACTAAATCCGATACAATAGTTCTAACAAACATGAAAATGATAAGATAAGAGAGGCACGGGGCTGCGAACGCCAACATACCTCGTAGTCTTCGAATCACTGCCTGGATTGGGAGAATCAGCACTCAGGAGCAGACTCTGCGATGCCTGAATCTGCACACATGGTGCAGGGAGTAATGCGAGTACTCCGACTCACTTAGTAACAATTATAAATAATGGCTAAAAGTATGAAAACACGTAAAAGGCACAAAGCAATTTCATATCAAGCAGTAAAATCACTTAAAACAGTAAATCAGTGAAGAAATCAAACGATATCCCTTTTTAAAACAAGTAAAACAGGTAATTTAATAGGTAAATAACAAGTAGAAATCCGCCCCTCGGGCATAGTATCAATCACTCAGAATAGTATCAGCCCCTCGGACTCACTCTCAGTACAGTATCAGCCCCTCGAGCCCAGTATCAATCATTCAGAACAGTATTAGCCCCTCGGGCTCACTCTCAGTATAGTATCAGCCCCTCAGGCTCAGTATCAATCACTCAGAACAGTATCAGCCCCTCGGGCTCACTCTCAAATCATAATGGGTAACCACGCTCACTGTGGGTGTGCAGACTCTAGAGGGGCCCCTTACGACCCAACCGCTATATCAAGCCACCTCGTGGCATCATCACTCGGCACTCGACCTCACATCACTCGGCACTCGGCACTCGGCCTCACATCACTCAAGCCACCTCGTGGCATATAAAGTATCTCAGGCCCTCGGCCTCATATCAATCAGCATATCCTCACATATGGCCCTCGGCCTCACTCAGTCCGAAAATCATCACAAGCCCCTTGGGCATTAGTAAAACAGTTGTTCTCAGCCCAAAACATGATGTAGAAATATCATTTAATTTTCAAATATGGGTAAAAGTTGCTGAGTTTGTAAAATAGTAGATATCAACAGGACTGAGTTCAAATAATAAGTCAAGCAGTGAGGAAAATAGTGATAAAAATCCCCGAAGTGTTCAAATAGTTGGTATGAAGCCCAAATATGGCAATCAGCTCAAATCGTGATGATAACAAATAAATTTTGGTCAAATATGCGGTAAAATCATCAATCGGAACGGACCAAGTCACAATCCCCAGTAGCAAAAGACCCCACGCTCATCATCCAGCACGTGTCTCACCTCAATATAGCACTACGATGTGCAATCCGGGGTTTCAAACCCTCAGGACATCAATTACAATCATTACTCACCTCAAACCGGCTAATTCTCTAGCTCGCGACGACTTTGCCCCTCGAATTGGCCTCCACGTGCGTCGAATCTATCCAAAATCAGAACGAATACGTCACAATATGCTATGGGAACAATGCCCAAGCGAAACATTCGAAAAATATAAAAAATCCAGAAATTAGCAAAACCTGAGCCCCAGGCCCACGTCTCGGAATCGGGTAAAATTTATACTTTCAGAATCCTCATACCCTCACGAGTCTAACCATACCAAAATAATCCAATTCCGATACCATTTGGTCCTTCAACTCATCATTTTATATTTTTGAAAGGTTTCACAATTTTCTTCCCAAATTCCATCCCAAATGATGAATTCAATGATAGATTATGTACTCTAGCCAAATCTAAGTTAGAATCACTTACCCCGATGAATTTCTTGAAAAACCTTCGAAAAATTGCCAAAATCCGAGCTCTCTAGGTCAAAATATTAAATAAAACCAAAACCTCGTATTTATAGAGTACCCATCAGATCTCAGCCTCCGCGGTCAGCATAGAACCACCGCGGTCCGCGCAAAAGCACAGCAGTCCGCACAAAATCACCGCGGCCTGCACAAAACCACCACGACCGCACTTCATTTTGTGCAGTCCGCACCGCACTTATCGCGGCCGCACTCCTTTTTGTGCGGTCCCCGCCGGTGAGTTCCGAGGCCTGCAACCCTTCTGGACCTGCTACAGCTATGATTTCCGGCCTAAAACATCTCGGAATCTACTCGGAACTCCCGGAACCTCAAACTAATTGTACTAACACATCCCATGACATCGTTCAAACTTGTTCAAAACCTCGGGACGCTCACAACAACATCAAATCACCAATTTAATAGGGGATTCAAGCCTAAGAACTCCAAGAACTCTTAAATTATGCTTTCGATCGAAAAGTCTATCAAATCTCATCCGAATGACCTAAAATTTTGCACACACATCCCAAATACACAACGAAGCTACTGCAACTCTCAGAATTCTATTCCGACCCCTAGATCAAAATCTCGCCTATCAACCTGGACCGCCAAAATATCAACTTCGCCAATTTAAGCCTAAATCTTCTCTACAACTCCAAAGCCCATTCCGATCACGCTCCTAAGTCACAAATCACCTCCCGAAGCTAACCAAACCATCAAAACTCACTTATGAGCCTTCTAACACATAAGTCAACATCCAGTTGACTTTTTCCAACTTAAGCCTTCTTAAAAGAGACTAAGTGTCTCATTTCTTACCAAATCCTCTCCGAACTCGAACTAATCTACCCGATAACATAAAACACGGATAACAAAGCGTAAAGAAGTTAAAATAGGGGACAAAAAAGTGGTAATGTTACAACGCATATTCACTTATGTTAGCTCATGACATAAGGTAGTCAACGTAAATCCATGAAGAGATTATCTTTAAGATGATAAAAAGTTAATCCTATTTTTCTTAAATGATACAAAAGTGTATAAGGGTGGTTAACAAGTATTAGAAGTTAAACGAATCAAGGATGTTGTCAGCCATATTTTCGGATAAACCTAGAGCTGCTTAATACACTCAAGAGGTAGTGTTTTAAGGTATTTGAATCATATAATATCCGTATTATAAGTTTTGAAGTCAAATGAGTTATGAGACAAAAGTCGATAAAAGTTGTCACAACTTAGGTTCATAATTTCACTTAAACATTAGGTCAAATGTTACTATGCTCTTCTCGCAATTTACTTATAATTATGGGGTATCAAGCCACCAATTGAATATCTATGAGTCTAGTTTCCAACGCATTAAACCGTTCATCGATACGATCTCGAAGTAGAGAGATATTTGCGTTTTTGTGAGATTGCGCCAAGCACCTCTCTATGGGGCCCACTTAGGCGGCTTAAGACATTTGGGTATATATATATATGATGCCTCCAACCCGTTTTAAGTCATTTTTTACAATATTCAGACCTTAGAACCCTATTAACACCCTCTCAATGTTCTCTCAAGATTCAAGACCCAAATAAAGGGCAAACAACACAAATCAAGTGTCGGGAATCCCGTGACGCTAGTAAATTTCTTTTTCTTCTTGTTGTTGCTCATTTTTGTGTTGTTTCAGCTTGTGTGGGAGGTTGTTTTAAAAGGTTTATGTTCTGTAAATACTCCCTCGAGTTCTTAATATCAACCCTAGGAGATTTCAAGCTTTCTAAAGTGATTTTATAGCCGAAAAACACTAATTGATTGCTAGTTTCGCTTTCTTGTTGTTGTGACAGCATTTGAGGGATATTTCATTGAATATTAAAGTAAAATTGAAGTTTTTCTTTCTGTATAAAGGTAAGGAACCTCTTACTCTATATGTATTTAAGATTATCCAAGTTGCGGCTAAGTCATTGAAGCTAGAACTTGTGGAATATATATCGAAAGGCTTGGTAGTAATGTTATCGGTTGGTGGACTATTTTGGGAGGTTCAATATGATTAACATTGATGTTGTTTGGGATGTTTGGTGATTGTTTTTACTTGTGGAGGTCATATAAATAGGGGAGGTGATGTCCGTTTCATCATAAAATAGGTTGTGGTCGGTACATAATAGTTACGATGGGCAAATGTTAACGATAGTGTCATTTCTCCTATTGTAGACTAAGGGGTCTTGACATTTGCATAACTTGAGGTTGAGCAGTATATACAAGATATGTGATGCTATCCCTTTCCTTCTTTTGCACGACTCCGTACATAATGTAATGAACGAGCTTCCAAAGATACTCTACTCTTAGAAGCTAGCAGTACTTACATTATTTCCCCTCTTATGGAACGATTAATGTTGATGTTGCTTCTCTTATTCTTATATTATCAACGTTGTTGGTACTTCCTCATTCTTATAAGGTTTATAGTGAAGAGTTAGTCCTAATAACGTGTACAGAGGATACTGACCTTACGTCACTCCGAAAGGTTTAGAACGTGATTCCATAAGTCGAGCATGCAGTATTATATATGTATCTATTTTACTCTACCGAGTCATGCTATAGTCAGCCGCGTATGGCACCTATTGTGCAACCACTGGTCAGTTGGGTTTTACCGAGCTCCACGTGGCCGGGTACGATTCTACCGAGCCTTATGATGGCCGGGTACATTTTTATCGAGCCTATTACGGCCGGGTATGATATGATGATGATGATGCCCATAGAGGCGTATGTTTTAAAAGATTATGCATATATACATATGTATCATGCATTGCATGCCAGTAGCCCTCAGAGGTACCCAGACGTTACAGGTTGTATATTCTCTATCCCTGCTTATATTACTATTCGTACTTATGGTTCCCTACCTTACATACTCAGTACTTTATTCGTACTGACGTCCTTTTATTTTTGGACGCTGCATGTTATGCTGCAGGTTCTGATAGACAACCAGGTCCAGCTCCCCTGCCATAGTACGCGGTCCAATTCAGCGGTGATTAGCAAGATCCCTTCTTCGTACTTGTCGTGGTCTTGGTATGCATTTTTGTTATAGACATTATGGGTATGCAGGGCCCTGTTCCAGTAATGTTGCAGCACTTATGTTCCTTTAGGGGCTCATAGATAGGTGTCGACTCATGTATAGTTTGGTATGTTTTTTCGGTTGATTTTTGTTGTATAGTCTTTCATGGTAGTGTAGTAGCTCATACCTTATATATAGTTTCTTGATTGTCTGGTCATCCCATGTTATGTATGTTCATGTCATCATCTTTTGTTGTTAGTTTTCCATGATCCATGTCTACCAATTATATTGATCTCGTTGGCCCTAAAAGATAATAAAGAAGGTTAGATAAAATGTACGTTGGTGCTCGGCAAGTATGGCCGGGTGCTAATCATAGCCCTCCAGTTTGGGTCATGAAAAACTTGGTATCAGAGCAAGTGTGTCCTAGGGGTTGTCTATGAGCCATGTCTAGTAGATTTTTGATTATGGATGTGTAGCGCGCCACATTATAATCAAGAGGCTACATGACATCTAGGGTTGTTACCTTATTCCTAAATCTAGATCGTGCGTAGAGTTGAGTCGTAAGTGTTCGTCTCTAATATTCACCTTGTTTTATTTTAGTGATGCCTTCGACTAGGAAGCAAACGATTAGTAGATGGCTTGATACAGCAACAGTAGAGGGTACTACTCAGGTGCCCCAAGCCAGAGCAGGACAAAGTGAGGCTTAGAGTGAGATGCCCTCTCATACCTCATCTACTTCGTCTCCTCCAGAGGATATTAGGAGGCACCCAGTTAGTACGAGAGTTCGTGATTTTATTAATTTAGATCCTCTAGTGTTTACCAGATCAGACCCCAAGGAGGACGCGCAGACTTTTATTGACCAGGTTCATACACTGTGGGTTATGCATGCTAGTGATACGGAGGCAGTAAATTTGGCTTCTTATCAGTTACGGGATTTAGCAGTTTTCTTGTATGATAGTTGGGAGAGATCTAGGGGTCCGAACGCTCCTTTAGCTGTGTGGAAGGAATTTTCTGAGGCCTTTCTTCGTCACTACTTGCCATTTGAGATACGATGAGCTAGAGCTGATCCTTTGACAAGGTAATATGAGTGTGCGAGAGTATAGTATGCAGTTTGATTCCTTGGCAAGGTATGCTCCCTATATAGTGGCCGAGATTAGTAATAAGGTGCATCTGTTCGTGAACGGGTTGGGACCACATCTAATAAATGAGTGTATGACAGCCTCCTTGGTGGATAGCATGGATATTTCCCATATTTAGGCTTATACCCAGACCCTAGAGGATTGTAAGCGCGAGCATAAGGCTGATAGGGAGTAGGATAGGGGCAACATAAGAGGGCAAGATTTGCAGAGTATTTTGATAACTTCAGAGGCAGCGTTAGGCCCCAGTCTTCGAGGAGTTAGGCACCACCTATAGCTAGTGCTCCTCCACAGTTTTAGAGGCCTCGATATGATCGATTTACCTATTCCGGTCCGGGTTAGAGTTTACGGGCATCAAGCTCTCAACATCACAGGGATACTAGTCAGACGAGACCCCTAACACCACGTTGTGATCAGTGCAGCAAGGCCCACTTTGGAATGTGCCGTCGAGGTTCTGATGCGTGTTATTCTTACGGACAACCTGGCCATATGATGCAGGATTATCCTAATAGAGGAGGTGATGGTATGGATCAACCGACTGGATCTATGTCTAGTTCTTCCTTATCAGTTCGACCTCTAGTATGGGGTTTTCAGCAGTCAACAAGTCGTGGTAGAGGTAGAGGTGCAGTGCCGAGTTAGAGTGGTGCTCAAAATCGAACCTATGCTCTAGTAGGTCCACAGGATCTCGAGTCATCTCCAAATGTTGTTATAGGTATATTGTCTGTGTTTTCTTATGATGTATACACACTGATTGATCCGGGATCTACATTATCATATGTTACACCCTTTGTGGCTAATAAGTTTGGCATTGAACCTGAATTGATAAGTAAACCCCTTGTGGTATCTACTCCGATAGGAGATTCTGTGATTGCTATAAGGGTATATAGAGGTTGCACTATGACGATTTATAGTCGTCAAACCTCGACAAATTTATGTGAGTTAGAAATGGTTGATTTTGATGTGATAATGGGAATGGACCGGTTGGCCTTATGCTATGAAAATGTTGACTGTCGTACGAAGATAGTTAGGTTTCAATTTCCTGGTGAACCCGTCATTGAATGGAAGGGGAACATTGCTACACCGAAAGGTAGGTTTATTTCCTATCTTAAGGCAAGGAAATGATCTCAAAAGGTTACATTTATCATCTCGTTCGCGTTAGGGATGCGGAGGCGAAGCCGCCTACTCTACAATCAATCCCCGTGGTCAACGAATTTCTGGATGTTTTCCTAGATGAACTCCTAGGCCTTCCTCCTGAAAAGGAGATTGAGTTTAGCATTGATGTGTTGTCTGACACTCAACCGATCTCTATCCCTCCATACAGAATGGCCCCGATAGAGTTACGAGGGTTGAAGGTGCAGTTGAAGGACTTGCTGGATAAGGGCTTCATTAGGCCTAGCACTTCACCTTGGGGTGCACCAGTCCTATTCGTGCGGTAGAAAAACGAGTCGTTACGGATGTGTATCGACTATCGACAGTTGAATAAGTTTACTATAAAGAACAAGTATCCACTTCCAAGAATTGACGACCTGTTTGACCAACTCCAGGGTTCCAAGTATTTCTCCAAGATTGATTTATGTTCAAGGTATCATCAGGTGAGGGTTAAGGAGAAGGATATTCCAAAGATGGCCTTCCGGACAAGATATGTGCATTTTGAGTTCTTGGTTATGTCATTCGGGCTAACAAATGCCCCAACAGCTTTTATGGATCTCATGAATACTGTATTTAGGCCCTATCTTGATGTGTTCGTGATTGTATTCATTGATGACATTCTAGTGTATTCTCATTTGGAGGTGGAACATGCGGGGCACTTACGGATAGTATTACAGATGTTTCAGGATCGTAAGTTATATGCTAAACTATCCACATGTGAATTTTGGCTGAACTCCGTAGTGTTCCTTGGCCATGTGATATCTAACGAGGGTATTAGTGTCGACACTCATAAGATCGATGCAGTAAGGAATTGGTCAAGACCTACAAAACCATCAGAAGTACGCAGCTTCCTGGGGCTAGCAGGATATTATAGGTGGTTTGTAGAAGGGTTTTCCTCTATATCAGCACCATTGACTAAGTTAACACAGAAAGCTACCAAGTTCTACTAGTCTGACACTTGTGAACGTAGTTTTCAGGAGCTGAAGAATCGATTAACATCCGCACCGGTGCTCACTCTCCCTGAAGGAATAGAAGGTTATGTGGTATATTGTGATGCCTCAAGTATAGGTTTGGGGTGCGTATTGATGCAGCGTGGGAAGGTGATTTCTTATGCATCAAGACAATTGAAGAAGCATGAAAAGAATTATCCAACCCATGATTTGGAATTGGCTGCAGTAATTTATGCTTTGAAGATATGGCGGCACTACTTATACGACATCCATGTTGACATCTACACAGATCACAAGAGTTTACAATACATCTTCAAGTAGAAAGAGTTGAATTTTAGGCAGCGTAGGTGGCTTGAATTACTGAAAGACTATGATGTTGAGATATTGTATCATCCCGGTAAAGCCAATGTTGTGGCAGACACTCTAAGCCGTAAGTCAATGGGAAGCTTAGTACATATTGAGACAGGTAGATGGGGGTTGACTAAAGAGCTTCATCAGCTAGCCAATATGAGGATCAGATTGTTAGACTCTGATGACGGAGGTGTTACTGTACAGAATACATCAGAATCATCTTTGGTAGCTGAGGTAAAAGCACGGCAATATGAAGATCCTATCCTAGTACGATTAAGAGAGAGCAACAGTGTAAAATTATGGCTTTTGAGATCAGAAGAGATGGGGCACTGGGATACCAGGGCCGATTATATGTGCCTAATGTGGCAGGGTTGCGAGAGAAGATTCTGAAGGAGATTCATCAATCCCGATATTCCATCCATCTCGGCTCGACAAAGATGTATCATGATGTCAAGGAGCAGTATTGGTGGGATAACATAAAGAATTCTATTGCAGAATTTGTAGCCCAGTGTCCCAATTGTCAACAAGTAAAGATAGAACATCAGAAACCCGGTGGATTGCTTCAGAATATAGAGATTCTGACTTGGAAGTGGGAGGTGATTAATATGGACTTCATTATTGGATTACCTCGCTCTTATCATAAGTTTGACACCATCTAGGTGATAATTGATCGACTTACAAAATGTGCCCATTTTCTGCCAGTTAAGACAACTTACACTTGCGAAGATTATGCGAAGTTGTATATCAAGGAGATTGTTAGGCTTCATGGTGTGCCAGTATCTATTATATCAGACCGAGGAACTCAATTTACGGCTAACTTTTGGAGTTATTTTCAAAAGGGTTTAGGCATACAAGTGAATCTCAGCACTGCATTTCATCTGCAGACTAACGGACAGGCTGAACGTACCATTCAGACACTGGAAGATATGCTACGAGCATGTGTTCTAGATTTTAAAGGGAATTGGGACGATCATCTTCCACTCATAGAATTTGCCTACAATAATAGCTACCATTCCAGTATTAAAATGGCCCCATACGAGGCACTATACGGGAGGAGATGTAGATCACCAGTTGGATGATTCGAAGTTGGTGAAACAGAATTATATGGGCCAGATTTGATTTCACCAAGCTATTGAGAAGGTGAAAGTGATACAGGAGCGATTGAGGACAGCATAGAGCAGGCAAAAATCTTATTCCGATGTCTGACATCGTGATCTGGAGTTTGTGGTTGGTGATTGGGTTTTCCTGAGGATCTTACCAATGAAGGGTGTTATGGGTTTTGGGAAGAAAGGTAAACTGCGTCCAAGGTATATTGGGCCGTATAAAATTCTTTGACGAATTGGACAGGTTTCTTATGAGTTAGAGTTGCCATCCGAATTGGAATTTGTACACCCGGTATTCCATGTATCTATGTTGAGGAAATGTATTGGAGACCCTTCTTGAGTTGTCCCTATCAAAGATGTACAAGTTACAGATGACCTATCATATGAAGAAGAGCCAGTGGGTATATTAGATCGACAAGTCCGCAAGCTGAGAACAAAAGATGTAGCTTCCATCAAAGTATTATGGAGGAACAAGAATATGGAAGAAATGACATGGGAAGCAGAAGAGGAGATGAAGCCTAAATACACGTACCTATTCTAGAATGAAGATAACAAGGATGTTGGTGGAATACATGATACATTGGAAGGTGAAATGGCTCTATGAGGTAAGCAATAACTTGAGAATACTATTCCTTAATACAAAATGGTGATATACAGATAATGTAAATATCCATAATGCTTTATGCAGCCTTGTGAGGCCATATGTTGGGCTTAACTACTTGCAAGTTTTGCTAGTGACCATTTTATAGGGGAAAATTAATTGGAAATTTCCGTTGGAATCCACGATGATTTGGACTTCCCATAGACCCTTACATTCGAGGACGAATGTTCCTAGGGGGGAGGGTGTTACAACCCATATTCACTTATGTTAGCTCATGCCATAAGGTAGTCAACGTAAATCCATGAAAAGATTATCTTTAAGATGATAAGAAGTTAATCATATTGGTCTTAAATGATACAAAGGTGTATAAGGGTGGTTAACAAGTATTAGAAGTTAAACGAATCAAGGATGTTGTCAGTCGTATTTTTGGATAAACCTAGAGGTGCTTAATACACTCAAGAGGTAGTGATTTAAGGTATTTGAATCATATAATATCTGTATTATAAGTCTTGAAGTCAAATGAGTTATGAGACAAAAGTAGTAAAAAGTTGTCACAACTTAGGTTCATAATTTTACTTAAATATTAAGTCAAATGTTACTAAGCTTTTCTCCCAATTTACTTAGAATTATCGGGTAATCTGCCCACCAGATTGAACATCTATGAGTCTAGTTTCCAACTAATTAAACCGTTCATCTATACGATCTCGGGTAATTTGCATTTTCGTGAGACTGCGCCAAACACCTCTCTATGGGCCCCACTTAGGCAGTTTAAAACATTTGGGTATATATATGATGCCTCCAACCCGTTTTAAGTCATTCTTTTCACGATATTCGGACCTTAGAACCCTAGTAACACCCTCTCAAGGTTCTCTCAAGATTCAAGACCCAAACAAAGGGCAAACAACCCAAATCAAGTGTCGAGAATCCCGTGGCGCTAGTAAGTTTCTTTTTCTTCTTGTTGTTGCTCATTTTTGTGTTGTTACATCTCGTGTGGGAGGTTGTTTTAAAAGGTTTATGTTCTGCAAATACTCCCTAAAGTTCTTAATATCAACCCTAGAAGATTTCAAGCCTTTTAAAGTGATTTTAGTGCCGAAAAACACTAATTGATTGCTAGTTTCGCTTTCTTGTTGTTGTGGCAGCATTAGAGGGATATTTCATAGAAAATTAAGGTCAAATTGGAGTTGTTCTTTCTGTATAAAGGTAATAAACCTCTTACTCTTTATGTATTTAAGATTATCCAAGTTTCGGCTATGTCATTGAAGCTAGAACTTGTGGAATATATATCGAAAGGCTTGGTAGTAATATTATCGTTTGGTGGACTATTTTGGGAGGTTCAATACGATTATCATTTATGTTGTTTGGGTTGTTTGGTGATTGTTTTCACTTGTGGAAGTCATATAAATAGGGAAGGTGTTGTCTGTTTCATCATAAAATAGGTTTTGGTCGGTACATACTAGTGACGACGCTTAAACGTTAACGATAATGTCATTTCTCCTATTGTAGACTAAGGAGTCTTAACATTTGCATAGCTTGAGGTTGGGCAGTATATACAAGGTATGTGAGGCTATACCTTTCCTTCTTTTTCACGACTCCGATTATACATAATGTAATGAACGAGCTTCCAAAGATACTCTACTCTTAGAAACTAGCAGTACTTACATTATTTCTCCTCTTATGGAACGATTAATGTTGATGTTGCTTCTCTTATTCTTATATTATCAATGTTGTTGGTACTTCCTCATTCTTATAAGGTTCATAGTGAAGAGTTAGTCCTAATAACGTGTACAGAGGATACCGACCTTACGTCTCTCCGAAAGGTTTAGAACATGATTCCATGAGTCGAGCATGCAGTATTATATATGTATCTATTTTACTCTATCGAGCCGCGCTATAGTCGGCCAGGTATGACACCTATTGTGCAACCACTGATCATTTGGATTTTACCGAGCTCTACGTGGCCGGGTACGATTCTACCGAGCCTTATAATGGCCGAGTACATTTTTATCGAGCCTATTATGGCCGAGTATGATATGATGATGATGATTCCCACAGAGGCGTATGTTTTAAAAGTTTATGCAACAGTATATACAAGGTATGTGAGGCTATCCCTTTCCTTCTTTTGCACGACTCCGATTATACATAATGTAATGAAAGAGCTTCCAAAGATACTCTACTCTTAGAAGCTAGCAGTACTTACATTATTTCCCCTCTTATGGAACGATTAATGTTGATGTTGCTTCTCTTATTCTTATATTATAATTGTTGTTGGTACTTCCTCATTCTTATAAGGTTCATAGTGAAGAGTTATTCCTAATAACGTGTATAGAGGATACCGACCTTACGTCACTCTGAAAGGTTTAGAACGTGATTCCATGAGTCGAGCATGCAGTATTATATATGTATCTATTTTACTCTACCGAGTTGCGCTATAGTCGGCCAGGTATGACACCTATTGTGCAACCACTGATCAGTTGGATTTTACCGAGCTCTACGTGGCCGGGTACGATTCTACCGAGCCTTATGATGGCCGAGTACGTTTTTATAGAGCCTATTATGGCCGGGTATGATATGATGATGATGATTCCCACAAAGGCGTATGTTTTAAAAGTTTATGCATATATATATATGTATCATACATTGCATGTCAGTATCCCTCAGAGGTACCCAAACGTTACAGGTTGTATATTCTCTATCCCTACTTAAATTTACTGTTCGTACTTATGGTTCCATGTCTTACATACTCAGTACTTTATTTGTACTGACATTCTTTTATTTGTGGACGCTGCATGTCGTGCTCCAGGTCATGATAGACAGCCAGGCGCAGCTCCCCCACCCCAGTAGACGGTCCAATTCAGCGGTGATTGGCGAGATCCCTTCTTCGGACTTGCCGTGGTCTTGGTATTCATTTTTGTTATAGACAATATGGGTATGTCGGGGCTCTGTTCCGGCAATGTTGCAGCACTTATGTTCCTTTATAGGCACATAGATAGGTGTCGACTCATGTATAGTTTTGTATGCTTTGTCAGTTTATTTTTGTTGTATAGTCTTTCATGGTAGCGTGGTAGCTCGTACCTTATATATAGTTTCTTGATTGTCTGGTCATCCCATGTTATGTATGTTCATGTCATCATCTTTTGTTGTTAGTTGTCCATGATCCATGTATACCAGTTATATTGATCTCGTCGGCCCTAAAAGATAATAAAGAAGGTTAGATAAAATGTACATTGGTGCTCGTCAAGTATGGACAGATGCTAGTCATGGCCCTCCAGTTTGGGTCATGACAGGTAACTCATGAGACGACTGGCCGGGTCATCACATCCTCCCCAACTTAAACAAATGTTCATCCTTGAACGAGTTAAGAAACATACCTGAAACCTCAAATAGGTGAGGATATCTGTTCCGCATATCCCGCTCGGCCTCCCATGTAGCCTCCTCCACGGGCCTACCTCTCTACTACACTTTTACTGAAGCTATATTCTTTGACCTCAACTTCCGAACCTCATGACCCAAAATAGCTACTGGCTCCACATCATAGGTCAAATCATCATCGAATTGAACCGTACTAAAGTCCAAAACATGAGACGTATCCCCAATATACTTCCGGAGCATAGAAACATGAAATACCGGATGCACACTCGACAAGCTGGGTGGAAAAGCAAGCTCATTTGCTCATATTTTACCTGCTGACAGTTGAGACACCGAGCTACAAATCCCACAATATCTTTCTTCATTCTTCTCCATTAATAGTGCTGCCTCAAATCCTGGTACATCTTTGCGGCACCCGGATGGATAGAATACCGCGAGCTATGGGACTCCTCCAGAATCAACTCTCTAAGCCCATCCACACTGGGCACACAAATCCAGCCCTACATCCTCAACACACCATCGTCACCGATGGTCACATCTCTAGCATCATCATGCTGAACTCTGTCCTTAAGGACAAGCAAATGTGGATCATCATACTGGCGCTCTCTGATGCGATCATATAAGGAAGACCGAGAAACCACATATGCCAACACCCGACTGGGCTCCGAAATATCCAACCTCACAAACCGATTGGCCAAGGCCTGAACATCAACTGCAAGAGGTCTCTCCCCAACTGGGATGTATGTCAAACTCCCCATACTCACTACCTTTCGGCTCAAAGCATCGACTACCACATTGGCCTTTCCCTGATGGTACAATATAGTGATATCATAATCCTTAAGCAACTCTAACCATCTACGCTACCTCAAATTAAGATCTTTCTGCTTGAACAAATGCTGAAGACTATGATGATCAGTGAATACCTCACAATATATGCCATACAAGTAATGCCTCCAAATCTTCAATGCATGAACTATGGCGGCCAACTCCAATTCATGAATAGGGTAGTTCTTCTCATAAGGCTTCAACTGATGAGAAGCATAAGCAATAACTCTACCCTCCTGCATCAATACATAACCAATCCCAACTCTCAAAGCATCACAATATACGGTATATAAACCTGAAGCTGATGGCAAAACCAATACTGGAGCTGTGATCAAAACTGTCTCGAGCCTCCAAAATTTCTCCTCACACTCGTCTGACCATACAAATGGAGCACCCTTCTGAGTCAACTTGGTCAAGGGCGATGCAATGGATGAGAATCCCTGAACAAACCGACGATAATAGCCTGTCAACCCAAGAAAGCTACGAATCTCTGTGGATGAGGACAGTCTAGGCCAACTCTGAACCGCCTCTATCTTCTTTGGATCAACCTGAATACCCTTACTGGACACCACGTGTCCCAAGAAAGCCACTAAACTGAGCCAAAACTTACACTTGAAGAATTTTGCATAAAGCTTCTCCTCCCTCAATCTCTGCAACACAACTCTCAAATGCTCCGCGTGCTCCTCTTGACTATGCGAGTACACCAGAATATCATCAATGAATACAATAACGAATAATCCAGATAAGGCCGAAACACGTTCATCAAATGCATGAATGTTGTTGGGGCATTGGTTAGCCCAAAAGAC
This sequence comes from Nicotiana tabacum, assembly GCF_000715075.1. Taxonomy (NCBI): domain Eukaryota; kingdom Viridiplantae; phylum Streptophyta; class Magnoliopsida; order Solanales; family Solanaceae; genus Nicotiana; species Nicotiana tabacum. The sequence continues at coordinate 160,329,021 of NC_134082.1, forward strand.
ATCACAAGGAACTCATAATGACCATATCTGGTCCTGAAGGCAGTCTTAAGAATAATTAAAGCCCTGATCTTCAACTAGTGGTAACCAGAACGGAGATCAATTTTGGAGAACACTCTCTCTCCCTGAAGCTGATTAAATAAATCATCAATGCGAGGCAAATGAAACTTGTTCTTAATTGTTACTTTGTTCAATTGCCTATAATCAATGCACATTCTCATCGTGCCATCCTTCTTCTTCAAAAACAAAAACGGTGCACCCTAAGGTGACACACTAGGCCGAATGAACCCCTTATCTAGGAGTTCCTGAAGTTGTTCTTTCAATTCTTTCAACTCTGCTAGTACAATACGATATGGAGGAATAAAAATAGGCTGAGTTCCCGGCACTAGGTCAATACCAAAATCAATATCCCTATCCGGTGGCATGCCCGACAGGTTTGCAGGAAACACATTGGGAAAAATCCTCACAATTGGGACAGAATCGATACTAGGAGTCTCAGCTCCAACATCTCTCACAAACGCTAGATATGAAAGAAAACCCTTCCCAACCATACGTTGGGCCTTCAAGAAAGATATCACTCTACTAGGAACATAATCAGTCACACCACGCCACTCGATCCGCGGTACACCCGGCATAGCCAAAGTGACTATGTTAGCATGACAGTCTAGAATAGCACAACCCGAGATAGCCAATCCATGCCCAAAATGACATCAAAATCCACCATGCTCAATAGCAATAGATCTACTCGGGTCTCCAGACCCCCAATAGTCACCACACAAGACCGATACACATGGTATACAACAACAGTATCGCCCACTGGGGTAGATACATGAAAAGGTAAAGCAAGAAACTCATGGGGCGAACCCAAAATAACGAGCAAAGTATGATGACACAAAAGAAAAGGTGGAACCGGGATCAAATAATACAGAGGCATCTCTGTGGCAGACTGAAACAATATCTGTAATGACAGCATCTGAAGCAATAGCATTTGGCCTGCTTGGAAGTGCATAGAAACGGGCCTGACCGCCCTCGGATCGACCTCCCCCTCTGGGGTGACCCCTGGTTTCCTGACCTCTACCCCTAGCTGGGTGGGTAGGTGGTGAGGTAACTAGAGCAGAAGTTGAGGGCCGACCCCTCTACTGAGATGAACTAGCAATATGACGAGGACACTGCCTCCACACATGTCCAAACTCTCCACACTCAAAACAACTCCCAGGTGCTGGAGAAGGGGACTGAAGGGAACCCCTCGCATCGGATTGACCAGCTGATGCACTCGGCATAGAAGAACCCTGAGCTGATGGGGCACGAGATGAACTCTAGGCTGGAATGGTGCTGAGTGAAGGCTGACCCTACTGTGACCCATGATAACTATGACCTGAAGATGCCCTGCAATACTCTAGGCGGGCTGACTGAGCAGGCCTGAAAGAACGACCTCTACCATGCTGAAACTAGCCCCTCGAAGGAGCACCACTATAACTGCCCGATCCTCGAGGCCTCTTGGTCTCCCTCTCCTCTTGATCCTAACGACGAACCATCTCAATCTTGCGAGCAATATCGACCACCTCCTCGAATGTAGCACCCAACACCCTCTTTTGGGTCATAAGAATACGGAGATGATAGTTAAGGCCATCAACAAATCTCTTGATCCTCTCACGATCTGTCGGAACCATCCAAACAGCATGATGAGCCAACTCAGAAAACCTCGACTCATACTGTGACACAGTTATCCCCCTGTCGCAACCACTCAAACTGTCTACGTAGCTCCTCTCTGCGAGATTGCGGTACGTACTTCTCCAAGAAGAGAGTGGAGAACTCATGCCAAGTAAGGGGCGCTACTAAACTGAAAGGTGGTAAATGCCACACCACTAGTCTCAAGAATCCCTACTATACGGAGCATCTGCTAACACTTATCAAGAAAATCCTGGGCATCTTCGCCCTCAGCACCACTGAATGACGGAGGCTGGAGTCTATCAAACCTCTCAAGACGATACTGCTTATCATTCAATATAACTAGCACAACAAACTCCTGAGCTGGTGCAACCGGCTGAACTGGGGGTGCCCCTGGTGTCTGTAGTCCCTACACTACCTGCTCTGGTGTGCGAGCAGTAGGGGGTTTGATTGCCTCCCCCAGCCTGTGAAGTAGCTGCTACTGTAGTGGCTGAAACTGTCTGAGCCAAGCTAGTGCAACATGATAAGATCTGTACCAAGGCCTTCTGAAGACCCGGAATCACGATAGGCACAGTTGGTTCCTGAACTGGTGCAGCTAGAGCATCCATAGCTAGAGCCTGATCCGGAGCTAAGGCAGCTCTGGTGGATCTACAGGTGTTGCCCTCGCTGCTCTGCCTCTGCCACAACCATGACCGCATCCACGGCCCCTGGTGGCCTCAATGGGTGGCACTGGTGGTCGTCCACTTCGTCCGGTAGCTCGCGTCCTCACCATCTGTGAGACAATCGACTAACAGAAGTTTAGTACTCTGACCAACAAGTTCGCACGACAAAACTTTCAAGAATATGAAGTTTTTTCCTAAAAAGGTTCTGCAGCCTCTCGAGGATAAATACAGACGTCTCTGTACTGATACACGAGAATCTACTAAACCCTCTCATGACTCGTGAGACCTATGTAACCTAGGCTTTGATACCAACTTGTCACGACCCAATTCCTGAACCCGGTCGTGATGGCGCCTCTCGTGAAGACAAGGCAGACAGACCAAACAGAACACCTTTTTTAATTAGTTAAATATCATAAATAGTTCTAAAGCATGATATAATATCCATAATTTGTGGAATTAACGATAACCTCAGTAAGAACCATTCTGACACAGCCCAAACCGGGGTGTCACAAGTCATGAACAACTTAGAAATTCAGATACAAGTCTACTAAACACTAAATCCGATACAATAGTTCTAACAAACATGAAAATGATAAGATAAGGGAGGCACGGGGCTGCGAACGCCAATAGCTACCTCGTAGTCTCTGAATCACTGCCTGGACTGGGAGAATCAGCACTCAGGAGCGGACTCTACGATGCCTAAATATGCATACATGGTGCAGGGAGTAATGTGAGTACTCCGACTCAGTGAGTAACAATTATAAATAATGGATGAAAGTATGAAAACACGTAAAGGCACAAAGCAATTCCATATCAAGCAGTAAAATCACTTAAAGTAGTAAATCAGTGAAGAAATCAAATGATATCTCTTTTTAAAACAAGTAAAACAGGTAATTTAACAGGTAAATAACAAGTAGAAATCCGCCTCTCAGGCCTAGTATCAATCGCTCAGAATAGTATCAGCCCATCGGGCTCACTCTCAGTACAGTATCAACCCATCGGGCCCAGTATCAATCACTCAGAACAGTATCAGCCCCACGGGCTCACTTTTGGTATAGTATCAGCCCCTCGGGCTCAGTATCAATCACTTAGTACAGTATCAGCCCCTCGAGGCTCACTCTCAGATCATAATGGGTACCCGTGCTCACTGTGGGTGTGCAGACTCCGGAAGGGCCCCTTACAACCCAAGCGCTATATCAAGCCACCTCGTGACATCATCACTCGGTACTCGGCCTCGCATCACTCAAGCCACCTCGTGGCATATAAAGTATCTCAGGCTCTCGGCCTCATATCACTCAACATATCCTCACATATGGCCCTCGGCCTCACTCAGTCCGAAAATCATCGCAAGCCCCTTAGGCATTAGTAAAACAGTAGTTCTCAGCCCAAAACATGATGTAGAAATATAATTTAAGTTTCAAATCTAAGTAAAAGTGGCTGAGTTTGTAAAACAATAGATATCAACAGGACTGAGTTCAAATAATAAGTCAAGCAGTGAAGAAAACAGTGATAAAAATCTCTGAAGGGTTCAAATAGTTGGCATGAAGCCCAAATATGGCAATCAGCTCAAATCATGATGATAACAAATAAATTGCTGTCAAATACGCGTTAAAATCATCAATCGAAATGGACCAAGTCACAATCCTCAGTAGTAAAAGACCCCACGCTCATCATCCAGCGCGTATCTTACCTCAATATAGCACTACGATGTGCAATCCGGGGTTTTAAACCTTCAGGACATCATTTACAATCATTACTCACCTTGAACCTACTAATTCCTAGTCGCGACGCCTTTGCCCCTCGAATTGGCCTCCACACGTGTCGAATCTATCCAAAATCAGAACGAATACGTCACAATATGCTAAGGAAACAAAGCCTAAGTGAAAACATTCGAAAAATATCAAAAATCCCAAAATTAGCAAAACCTGAACCCCGGGCCCACGTCTCGAATCGGGTAAAATTTACATTTTCAAAATCCTCATACCCTCATGAATCTAACCATACCAAAATTATCCAATTCCGATACCATTTAGTCCTTCAACTCATCATTTTATATTTTTGAAAGGTTTCACAATTTTCTTCCTAAATTCCATCCCAAATCATGAATTAAATGACGAATTCAATGATAGATTCATGTACTCTAGCCAAATCTGAGTTAGAATCACTTACCCCAATGAATTTCTTGAAAAGCCTTCGAAGAATCGCCAAAATTCGAGCTCTCTAGGTCAAAATATTAAATAAAACCCAAAAACTCGTATTTATAGAGTACCCCTCAGATCTCAGCCTCCGCGGTCCACACAGAACCACCGCGGTCCGCGCAAAAGCACCGCGGTCCGCACAAAACCACCGCGACCGCACTTTATTTTGTGCGGTCTGCGCCGCACATACCGCGGCCGCACTCCTTTTTGTGCGGTCTGCGCGGGTGAGTTCCCCGGCCTGCAACCTTTCTGGACCTATTATAGCTATGATTTCTAGCTTAAAACATCTCGAAACCTACCCAGAACCTACCCGAAACTCCCGGAACCTCAAACCAATTGTACCAACAAATCCCATGACATCATTCAAACTTGTTCAAAACCTCGGGACGCTCACAACAACATCAAATCACTAATTTAACAGGGGATTCAAGCCTAAGAACTCTAAGAACTTTTAAATTATGCCTTCGATCGAAAAGTCTATCACATATCGTCCGAATGACCTAAAATTTTGCACACACATCCCAAATGACACAACAAAGCTACTGCCACTCTCGAAATTCTATTCCGACTCCTATATAAAAATCTCGCCTATCAACCAGGACCGCCAAAATATCAATTTCGCCAATTTAAGCCTAAATCTTCTCTACAACTCCAAAGCCCATTCCGATCGCGCTCCTAAGTCACAAATTACCTCCCAAAGCTAACCGAACCATCGAAACTCACTTCCGAGCCTTCTAATTTATAAGTCAACATTTGATTGACTTTTTCCAACTTAAGCCTTCTTAAAAGAGACTGTCTCATTTCTTACCAAATCCTCTCCGAACTCGAACTAATCCACCCGATCACATAAAACACGAATAAGAAGCGTAAAGAAGCTAAAATAGGGAAAAACGGAGCGGTAACTCATGACACGACTGGCCGGATCGTCGCATCGGGTTGCACTCCGCAACAACTATATATATGTGGATTGAGTCGCACGCTACAACAATGTTAAACGATAAGGGATCAGGTTGCGCGCCGTAACAATATTGTTTTTGTATTGTTGTAGATATTGAGTTGTCCTTTCATATTTTATTAAGTTTTTGTTGGTCTTGATATGTTTCCCTGAAGCATGTACCCCCTACAATTTTAAACTTCTTATTCCTTTTTATTTCCCGCCATATGTTATATAACTGCACAGGTTGATCTGAGTCCGGTCCTAGCCTCGTCACTACCTTATCGGGGTTAGGCCAGACACTTACCAGCACATGGGGTCAGTTGTGCTGATACTACACTCTGCACTCTGTGCAGATACCGGAGCGGCACTTTATCAACAGCAGTAGGGGAGCCATCCTTCAGTCCACCGAGACACCGAGGTAGCCTTGCAGGCGTCCGTAGGCCCGACGTCTCCTCTATTTTATATTATGTTTTGTCATCTCATGTATCTGAGACAAACAGTATTATTTTTCCTTCAAACTATTGTATGTAGTACTCTTAACAGTAAGTGGATATTGTGACGCCACTTTCTAGGTAGAGGCATGTGTTGACTTTCAAAACATTTTGGTTTTATATTTATTTAAGACTTCCACTTAAGTCTCATATTTCGTTGTTATTTAAATGTTTATCATCGATTAATGCAAGTTGTTAAAAGGCTTAAAAATAAAGTAGTTAAATATTTCCAAATTTTCCTAGCTTGCCTAGCTTCTACGAGTAAACGCCATCACGACTCCCGAGAGTGGAAAATCTGGGTCGTGACAGAACCCAGCAAAGGGCTTGGGAAGAATCTCCAGGGTATTACTGAACCAATACAGCTAAAGCGTCATGGTACTACCTTCGTGCTCGGATACCAGTATACATGGAAAGAGTATAATTATTGGTCGCCTCCATGGTGTGGACCATATTACCCTCTCAAGAAACTAGTGCCACATTTGGATCAAGCTTTTTACCAAGCTGATACAATATGGAAAACTGCAAAAAGAGAAGCATTAGCTGGGTTGAGGAATCTGTTCTTGGAGGATGAAGACATGGACTGCAGTGCAATAATTGAAGAGGAGGAGGAAGAAAGCCTCACTATTCAGACTTTGGAGAAGGGATCTATTCTCAAGAACTGGACTGCCATACTATCCCGGGCCCGCCGAGTCCCTGGGTAGCCTGGCAGATTTTATTTCTATAGCCATTCTAGGCATTTAAAATTTTTAGTTATTTTGTTTTTAAAGACTCACTTATTTAAAAATAAATGCTCGATTCATCGAGCCATACTTGTTTGGATATTTTAAGTCTTAATCAAATGCATTTCTCTTTATTATTTAATATTATCTTCCAGATTTTTTCTTTCTACAGCGTTATTGTTACTTTTCCTAATGAACCGGTGACTGTGACATGTAATGAGGCAACGTAACATGAGGATAGTGATTTAGATGAAGAAGATTAGATACCTGAGGAAGTTGTTAGGGAGGTTGAAAACTTTGAGAATAAGCCTAAGTCCAACCTGGATGAAACCGAAGCAATAAATTTGGGGAACACCAAGACCATCAAGAAGACTCGCATCAGCATTCACTTATCACCGATAGAGAAAGAGGAGTACATTTGTTTCATAAAGGAGTATGAGGACATTTTTGCATGGTCGTATGATGACATGATGGGTTTTAGCACGTTCATAGTGGCTCACAACTAGCCTACTAATCCCATGTGTCCGCCAGTAAAGCAGAAACTCAGAAATTTCAAACCAGATATGAGCCTGTAGATCAAGGAGGAAGTTACTAAGCAGATCAAAGACAAAGTTCTCAGGGTTGTTGAGTACCCAACCTGGTTAGCCAACATTGTGCCAGTTCCAAATAAAGATGGGAAAGTCAGAGTATGTGTTGACTATCGGGATTTAAATAGAGCAAGTCCCAAGGACGACTTTCCACTGCCAAACATACATATCCTGATCGATAATTGCACCAAGTATGAACTTCAATCCTTTGTGGATTGCTTCACAGGCTATCACCAGATTTGGATGGGCAAAGAAGATGCAGAGAAAACCGCTTTTATTACACTATGGGGGTATACTGCTACAAGATGATGCCATTTGGTCTAAAGAATGATGGGGTTACCTACATGAGAGCCATAACAACCATTTTCCATGATATGATACACAAAGAAATAGATGTGTATGTGGACAACGTCATCATCAAATCCAAGAAGGCCGCGGATAACATAGCGGACTCCAGAAAGTTCTTTGACAGGTTAAGAAGGTATAACTTGAAACTGAACCCCGCAAAGTGTGAATTCGGGGTTCCTGCAGGAAAGTTACTGGGATTCATTGTCAGTCGTCGAGGGATCGAGTTGGATCCGTCTAAAGTCAAGGTTATTCAGGAATTACCGCCACCTAGGAGCAAAAAGGACATGATGAGCTTCCTAGGACGTCTCAACTATATCAGTCACTTCATAGCACAGTCCACAGTTATATGTGAACCCATCTTCAAGATATTGTGGAAAGATGTCGAGACAAGCTGGATCGAGGATTGCCAGAAAGCTTTCGACAAAATCAAGGAGCACTTGTCCACACCACCAGTTCTGGTCCCGCCAGAACCAGGTCGACCTTTGATACTCTATCTATTTGTATTAGATGGAGCCTTCGGATGTATTATGGGACAACCTGACGAGACAGGGAGGAAAGAGCAAGTCATATACTATTTGAGTAAGAAGTTCATACCTTACGAAGCACGGTACTCTCTGCTGGAGCGCACTTGCTCTGCTTTGACCTGGATGGCCCAGAAGTTGAGACATTACTTCTGTGCCTATACCACATACCTCATATCCAGTATGGACCCTTTGAAGTACATATTTCAGAAACCCATGTCAACTAGGAAGTTAGCCAAATGGCAGATACTGTTAAGCGAGTTTGATATCGTCTACATAACTCAAAAGAAGGTCAAAGGACAAGCATTGGTAGACCACCTTGCTGAAAATCTGGTGGGAGGAGAATACGAACCACTAAAAATATATTTTCCTGATAAAGAAGTGTCATTCGTAGGAGAGGACATTACCGAAGCATACGACAGTTGGAGGATGTTCTTCGACGGAGCTGCAAATTTCAAAGGAGTGTGCATTGGAGCAGTTTTGGTATCAGAAATGGGTCAACATTATTTGATATCTGCTAAACTCAGATTTCCCTGCACCAACAACATGGCAGAGTATGAAACCTGCATGCTAGAACTCAACATGGCAATCGACATGAATATTCAGGAGTTGCTGGTAATCAATGATTCAGATTTGCTTGTGCGCTAGGTACAAGGAGAATCGGCCACCAAAAATTCCAAGATATTGCCATATATGCAACATTTACAGGAATTGAGAAAGAGGTTCACGAAGATAGAGTTCCAGCATGTGCCCAAAATTCAAAATGAGTTTGTTGATGCATTGGCCATCTTGTCATCCATGATACAGCATCCAGATAAGAATTTCATTAATCCAATCCTAGTGAGAATTCATAATCAAATGGCGTATTGCGCCCATGTTGAAGAAAAAATAGATGGAAAACCTTGGTTCTATGACATCAAGGAGTATTTGGTGAAAGAAGAATATCCGGAGCATGCAAAGCACACTCAGAAATGCACACTCCAGAGATTGTCCAATCACTTCTTCCACAACAGAGAAAACTTGTACAGAAGAACCCCTGATTTGGGATTGGTAAGATGTGTCGAAGCAAACAAAGCTTATAAACTACTTGAGGACATACATGGTGGGACATGCAGCCAGCATATGAACGGTTTTGTCTTGGCCAAGAAGATACTTAGGGTCGGTTACTTTTGGATGACCATGGAGACAGATTGCGTCCAGTATGTCCGTAAATGCTACCAATGTCAAGTGCACGCCGATATGATAAAAGTGCCGCCAAATGAGCTCAATGCAACAAGCTCACCTTGGCCGTTCGTCGCCTGGGGAATGGATGTCATCGGTCTGATTGAGCCCACTACTTCAAACGGGCACAAGTTTGTTCTAGTGGCCATTGATTACTAAACAAAATGGGTAGAGGCCCCATCTTACAAAGATGTAACCAAGAAAGTTGTCACAGACTTTGTCAAAAATCGTATTGTTTGCCGATTCAGAGTTCTCAAGTCCATTATTACTGATAATGCCACCAATCTCAATAGTGATATGATGAAAGCCATGTGTGAGACTTTTAAAATCAAGCACAAAAATTCCATAGCCTATTGACCTCAGATGAATGGAGCCGTAGAGGCTGCCAACAAAAACATCAAGAAGATACTAAGGAAATGGTAGGAAACCACAAGCAATGGCACGAGAAGCTACCCTTCGCTTTGTTGGGATACTGCACTGCAGTTCGCACATCAACCGGGGAAACTCCCTACATGCTGGTTTATGGTATCGAAGTTGTTATCCCAACTGAGGTAGAAATTTCTTCTTTAAGAATCATACAGGAAGTTGAATTTAGCAATGCAGAATGGATAAGGGGGCGCTATGAACAATTAGCCCTTATAGACGGAAATAGAATGAACGCAGTATGTCACGATCAACTTTATCCGAACAGAATGTCCAGCGCTTTCAACAAAAGGGTTAAACCAAGACAATTTGCACCAGGATAGCTGGTGCTGAAGAAGATCTTCCCACATCAAGATAAAGCCAAAGGAAAATTTTCTCCCAACTGGCAAGGTCCTTACATGGTTCACAAGGTGCTAATAGGAGGAGCGCTCATACTTGCAGAAATGGACGGAGAAATTTGGCCAAAACCAATCAATTCAGACGCAGTCAAGAGATACTATGCTTAGACTACTTACATTTCTTCATCTAATGTTATTGAACTATGCTTGACTTGATTCCCATTTAAGAGGGGATACGTAGGCAACCCTGTGGGTTCGGTCATATCATAATAAGATTTCCATTTTCCCCCAAGATTAGAAACTGGGGCAGAATTTTGAGGAGGACCCTTAAAATTCCGGAACAAGTCCAGCCAACACTAACATATGGTCAGAAATCGATTAAGAAACTGGGGCATAATTTTAGAAGGATTCTCAAAATTCCGAAGAAGGTTCAACAAGGATCGTTACCCACAAACGGCCGAAGGATAATCTACCAAAATCGGGTAGCATTTTGAGGAGGGCCCTCAAAATTATAATATGAGAAAGCTGCAATGTCTCTGAAATGTGTTACAGTCACTAGTTCATATAAAAATTACTTGATATTTCAATATGTTCCTAAATAACTCCATTTTATCTATAATTGCATATTTTCGAAAACTCTAATCTTCGTAACAGTCAGGTGTTACCCAAGGAAACTCAAACGAGGCCTCCAAAATGGAGCATAGAAAGGCCAGCAAATAAAGGCACAAACCAAACTCCCCCTCACAAAACTTACAATTTTCCTTTTAGCGCAGGCATATCTGACATAACGGTAACATCCACAAATATATACACGTAGCAAGATCATTATCAATCAGGCCATTAGACACCGAATATACCTCCAACTAAGTAATACGCTACCCTTATTCACTACTCGTTCTTTGCATGGGACTAAACCAAGTCCCGTGTATTTGCATGAGGCTAATCCCTGCCTCCATCCTGCATAAGGCTGATCCTTGCCTCCATATCTACACGAGGATAATCCCTGCCTCCATCCTACATGAGGCTAATCTCTGCCTCCATATTTGCATGAGGCAAATACCTGTCTCCATATTTGCATGAGGCTAATCCCTGCCTACATCCGGCATGAGGCTAATCTCTGCCTCCATATTTGCATGAGGCTAATCCCTGCCTCCATATTTGCATGAGGCTAATCCCTGCCTCCACATTTGCATGAGGCTAATATATGCCTTCATATCTATATGAGGCTAATCCCTACCTCTATATTTGCATGAGGCTAATCCATGCCTCCATATTTGCATGAGGCTATTCCCTGCCTCCATCATGCAAGAGGCTAATCTCTGCCTCCACATTTGCATGAGGCTAATCCCTGCCTCCATATCTGCATGAGGCTAATCCATGCCTCCATATTTGCATGAGGCTAATCCTTGCTTCCATAACTGCATGAGGTTAATCCCTGCCTCCATATTCGCATGAGACTAAGCATTGTTGATACCCAATTTTCCTTATATATTTTTAATATGAATAAATACTTTCAAAATAGCATATATATCCATATATAAGCATGCGTAAGGTTTTTATAATTTTCCTGTAATTTTAAAGATTTTAAATTGATTTATATCCTCCGGTTTTACTCATAAAATCCTCAATAATTATACCTCAAATTGTCGTTGGGGTAATTTAGTCATCTAAATTCTATATTTATGCCAAAATATTATTAAAATATTATTAATGTATTTTTTATAATTGCATTTTGCATTTTAAAAGCTAATTTACATATAATTGCAATATTAGCCCTATTAATGTATAATTATATTTATATGCATAAAATTGATCTTCTATATTTTTAAAATGTTAAATATCTATTTTAAATCATTTTAGTACACAAAATTATTTTCCAAAAATTATATGTTATTTATTATAAATCATATAGGGATAAATTAGCTATTTAAAATATTGCTAGATTGCATTTTGATTTTAGCCTCAATTTTAACCCAACCCTAGCCTAATTTCTAATTAAATTACCCGACCCAAACAGTAAACTCGCCTACCCGACCCAGAACAAATTAAATCATTGCCGTTAATCTGAGAGATCAACGCCCCGTATCAACTCTTGCTATTTTTAACTCTAAACGACCCTAACCCTAACTCATTCTCCCAAACCCACCACCTCTATATTCTTTCATCTCCTCTCCTCTCTCAGTAACTCAATCAAACCCTAGCCCTTAAACCACCGACCTCTCTTTTCCGATCTTCTCCGGTGATCTTTTATCGACTCCTAAGCCTCCAATGGCTTCTCTCATGCAATGCTTGCCTTCTCAAGGGTCTTCAAGGGCCCAGGGCCACACCAACGTGTATCTAGGGTTTATCACTTGTCTGTTCTTGTCCATTCCAGTATGATTTCTAGCAAAATCATGTTGTATTTGTTACGATCCTTGGGGTTCTAGACAAGTTCTTTCATCTCTATTTGGGTTTCTTCTTAAACCCTAATTTGTACCTATATCTCCTAGATCAGTACAGATCTAGAATGATTTGAGTTTGTTTATTTAATGTTTTACACTATCCTTGGAACTCTTTATAAGAATCATGTGATTTCAAGTGTTTTTGTCTTCTTCTAAAAATTAGGGTTTAAGAACTTCTTTTAAAACTTTGTTTAAACTGATTCTTTATGTTTAAACTTCTATTTCTGGCATATTTCGACTGATTCTATGATGTTACTACCTTCTCAACTCGCCTATGTTGAAACCCCTAATTTTCTAGATTTCTTCATTTGGTTATGTGTATTAGCATGACCGATCGTTGCTTGTTTGAGTTTTGTGACTATCTTGACTCGAATATGTTCTTACTGAGTTTTAGACTACCTTATATCACTTCGATGTGCTTGTGTCCATCTTGACTATTCAAGACTTGATTCTTTCTATCAGTGTTGTTTAACCTTCGTGTTTGCTATGTTTGGTTGTTTTTATCTTACTCTATTTATATGCTGAACACTGAATTATGACTTTCTCTTTGATTGATTCTAGATTCCCTATTTCATGGCTTGATTGGAAGACCTTCCTTTAAACCTTTGATTCCTACTCTTTATATTCAAATTGATTGATTTGCAACCTTGTCTGCATTGGTATTTTATTCCTACTGATTATCTCCTTAATTAGAGTTTTTGAACTTAGCCCTAATTGTTTACCCTATACTTAATGAATTTTAAATCTTTCCTTATTGGTCATACAATGATTTCTTTCCTTATTTGTTATTTGTTCTTACCGTTTGAACTAATTCCCTTAACGTAAGGGAGTGCTGGTACTGATTTTGCTCTAATTGATTTTGAGTTCCATAATTACTTCACTATTATGATTTTTGCCTTATTTTACCTAGTTTCGGAATACTATATATTCCAACTCTCTCATTAACACAAACACACGAACACATAGGTTCAAAACTCTCTCTCTCTCTCACCCTAAAAGCTTTCTGCTTCCTTTCTTTATTTCTTGCTACCATTTGAATGAGCCGGCTGTAAGCCAAGGCTAATTATTGTGCTCTCTTATTCTTCACCATGAGTTTACTATCTCTATACTGGTATGCTCTTATTTCAATTCAAGCCCCAAAAATAATATGTTTCTTTTATGCTTCAGTTCATCATGTTAATGATTTAATTTTACCTATGGTTTTGTTGTTCAACATGTAATTAATCTATTTGCTTCAATATGCTCTCATGAACTAGTAACTTGACTCTACTCTGTTTAATGCATGTCTACTAGTTCTAGCATGCACTTGTTGGGCTATTGCCCAATTTGTTTTAAATGTTATGCTTAACCTTGTTTAATATAAAATCCTATACTCTACTATCTCCCAACTTCCATGAATCCCCTAGGCATCTCTGGTTTGGTAAGTCTATTCTAATTAATACTCCTGAATCTATGTCTTGCTACCTGCACAAGGGCAAAGGACTTCTTCCTGCTATGTGTTCATCACACCTGCCCTATTTGTCCCCCAACCCCCAATTGACCCTATGTGGAAACTTGTTCCCTGAGTGTTTGCTGAACTTGCTTGACTGACCTGTTGTCTGTTGAGTTATATGATTGTTCTCCAAAAGTTGTTTTACTAAAGAACCCTCTTATTTACAAAGCTATTTCAAGCAAATCTCTTTAACACCGTTTTCCCACTAAAACCTTTCAAACTGTGTCAAACACTCTCACTCTACTCCTAAGTCACTAGGTTCTGCCCCCTCCAGTGTGTGTACTGCCTTGGGATCATCTTGAGAACCCTCTGAACTCTGGCACATTGATGATGGCCCTTCCACACTGCACTTATTCAATTTTGTTACAATGTCTAGGCGTGAGCACTGCCCTGGATCCTTGAGATCCTTAGGGAACTATGACGTACCTAGACAATGATATTGTCTATGAAACTGGCATTTGAGGCTATTGGAGGTCTTGGGAAATCACTTGGGCTTGCTTCACGCTCCCTATAGTATAACTTCTTTTCGGTTTATCTATTCATGTAATTCATTTCAAATGGTCTATCATAATCTGTAAACGAATATTGGGTAACTAGTGAAAAGGGTGGGTAGTTACATATTTATGGGGTAATATGGGTAGAAACCATGCCTATAGGACTTTATATTTTGCCATGTTTTGCCTTACCGTGTTAGAAATCATACTTATAGGTCTCAAGTGGTTCTAATAATAGAAATCATGTTCATAGGTCTCAAAATTAGTGTCACAAATAGATACCATGCCCATAGGATATGGTCCAACTCAACTTTTGTTATAACGAGTGTTTACATGTGTTGTCATTTGTTATCATTCCTACAAGTTTCTAACATCAGCTCTTAAATAATTAGATATCATGCGTATATGGAACAACACCAGAAATTCTGCCTATAGATCTAAAAGCAGTTTAGTTTAAATAAATCAATCTAGTTCACGATTAGTTCACTTCGAAATTAGTCTAATAAACAGTTTGTTTTTCCTGAAACGAATTCTCTCCAATACTGCTTTAATTCACGGTTAGGAAGCATGCCTATAGGGATTCAAGAGCCTGTTTGGAAACCTGCCATGTTTTTACTTTATAAAATGTAGTTATCATTATTCCGCGTGTAGGCAAGCCTATAGGGCATTTTCAAATCCTGTAACTCAGAAATTGTTTATGTTGCTTAATGTTGTCCTGATTTAAAAAGCTTAAAATCAGTATGCAAACTGATAGGGCCATTACTTCTGAGTTTATAAAATAAATAAATTGCTTATCTTTTGTGTCTTGACATTTATTTAGACATCATGCCTTAGGACACTATTTAACAAAAGGCCCTTATTTGTGTTTGAGTCGTGCTGCGTATGTGCAATGTTTGTGGAGGTAAATTTGAGCCTCTAATTGCTCCTTTTTATGTCTTATGTGCTAAGGTCCTAATTGTTCTTGTCTGTCACCTTAGTATTTTCTCCTTTGAAACCTTAGGGGTCTGTCTAGAAATACATATAGGTAGGGATCCTAAATTTCCTCCAGGACCATTAAGAAGGGTTGGGTAACAGCACACACGTGCTTTAATGGCCACTAAGGGGGTAGGAAGGGTAGATATGAGATATGATGACTACACGCTAATGTCACGTGTAGCCCCTCATTGAGGAGTATTTACCGGATATTGTGTGGGGTGATCCTATAGGCTAACCAACCTAGGACTCCTCCTTTTCCCAAATTCCTTTTGTTTAAAACTTTATTTTATATCTATACAACTTGTTCAAAATCTTTCCCTTATTATTTGAGTTATACAATGTGCTTTACTTGCAAATTATTTGATTCAACTATTTATTTATTAATGGACTAATTCGGAAATATAAGTTTTGTTGGGACCCACAGTTGTGGACCAAGAGGGGTGCCTAACATCTTCCCCTCGAGGTCATTTCGAGTTCTTACCCTAATCTCTGGTAATACAAACCAATCCAAGAGTTAATCGCTCTAGGTGCCCTAATGCACCTTAATCCATTAGGTGGCGACTCTTCAAATACCCAATTCCTAAAAGGAAATGAGTCATTACCCCCATGAATGTCGAAATTCAGACTTTCTCTGTGGAGGAAAAAAGGGGGCGCGACATCATGGCGACTCTGCTGGGGATACCTTTAAGCTCTTACCATAACGAACTTATCTTTTACAAATTAGTCCAAGCATGCTTTATCTCATACCCTTCTCCCTTATTTGAATTTAACTATCCATTTTTTAAGCGTTTATGTTTTTTATCCTTGAAACTGACTTATCTCTTTGTTTTCTTTTTCCCTATAACTGTCTTTCAATTATTTAAATGTTGTATTTATTTTTCCTACGTGCAAGTACTTGACTACATGTTATTAATTGCTGTATAAATCATGCTCCGCATTATATTCCACTCGTGTGTATCAAATCGTATAGCAACGCTTTAATGAGTGGTTGCGCTCTTCCTATTTACTACCCTTTAATTCTGAAAGGCTTATTTACGGTAAAACTAGTCGATCAGCGGTGCAGTCGACGATTCCGTGCCTTCCCCCTTGAGTTGTCTGCTTGAGGGTACCAGTCTAAAACCCCATAGAAAGCTTACTCTAGTTAAATTGTGTATACATCATGGTCAAACCTAGTCGGATCAATTCTGTTGTCCACATAATGATCCTTTAAGATAAGCCTTTTCCAAAGTCCATCGGGTTTTCTATAATCCCAACGGACACAACCACGTTTTGTGCATTAATTTGTAGAAATAAATGTTGATATGTTGATTATAAATGTATAAATAGTCGAGTTTGGTGGGGGTGAGGTCCAACCCTTTTGTTTTGTAGAAAATGAGGCATGAGGTCCCCAGATTCGGTATGGTTAGCAACATCCCACCATTGCTGCTAAATTGGTGGGAGGACCTTTCCTCAAGTGACAAGAAATATGTGAGAAAGTATTTGGGTAACCTGCTTTCCTTGCCAGATATTGAGCCAAACAACAAATTGATCGAAGCTGCCACTTTATTTTGGGATAGTGAAAGGGTTGTGTTTCACTTCGGCGAAATAGAAATGACACTGCTTCTAGAGGAAATTAGAGGGCTTGTGGGATTCACTTGGGATAGTCCCGGGTTGTTGGTACCAGAAAACCGTACGGGCAGGGGATTTTTGAAGATGATGAGGATGAAGAAGAATGTCGACCTAGTGTGCTTAAAATAATCTTACATACCTTTCGAATACTTGTACGAGAGGTATGGCCATATCAAGTCTTTCCATACTTACCATGATGAGATCTCTCTCGCTTCCCTGGGTCACATCCACCGTAGAGTGTTCGTATTCATTGTGTGCTTCCTGGGTCTGATAGTGTTCCCAATGAAAAAGGGAAGAATCCATACTAGGCTGGCCATGGTCGCCAAGACTCTGATGGAAGGGATTAATGGATAGACATATACCATAGTCCCCATGATCATAGCCGACATCTATAGGGCTTTGGAGCGCTGTCAAAGAGGGTTAAGCATTTCGAGGGTTGTAATTTGTTGCTGCAGTTATGGTTGTTAGAGCATTTCCAAAAGGGTCGCTATCGCCAAGAATTTTCGCGAATGGCTTGGAACGACCATATTGTCTTCCATCACCCTAAGCAGATGACTTACATTCCAGACAGATTTGCTCAGCCGGAAAGTGCCAAAGAATGGGTAGAGTTCTTCGACAATCTGACCGAGGAATAGGTGCAGTGGATGTTTGAATTGTTCCCGATAGATGAATTTGATATCAGATCCAGGGATGCTCAGCACTTGGTGCTGATCGGGTTGAGAGGGATATACCCATATGTCCCTATGCGAGTTATGAGGCAAGCAGGAAGAAAACAGGTTGTACCAAGGGTTGTCAATATGAGTTATTTCAGGGTAGACTTTCAAGATGATGATGTCCCATACAAGTGTCAAGCTCAACACATGTGGCACTGCAAAATCATTGTGGGGAAGAACACTATTGAGCCAGATAGGTATCATGCACGGTGAGAGCCTCTCTACCCGGCATGGTTGAAGGACATTCTGAAAGGAATGGTGACACCAGGGGCCGGTCGAGGGAACAAAATCGTAGATGATGAAGCTGGAGCTCAAGTCAAGTACAACAGGCTGCGCAAGAGGGTCCACGACATTGAGAATGAGCACCGGAAATACATGAGAGAAATGCGAGGTTGATCAAAGAATGGAAGGAAATGGCAGTCACCTCCAATAGGAAACTGGAATATCTGGAGCGAGGAATAGTGGAGCTCGAAAGTAAAGTCATAAAGAGGATTGAAAATTGCCAAAATGCTGAAGGAACTAAAGAAGGACATTTAGCTAGAGCCTACTTGCTACTGGGGTTGCGCGAGCTGGGGGATCTATATGATAAAGTCCGAAAGATTGAATCTGGGGAAGGTCCTTCTGGGACCAAATAGGATAGATTTATTTGCTTTTTCTTAAAAATGTAATAAGGGCAAGTGCTAGTAGTGACTTATTTTATTATTATCTTAGTGTCATTTTGGGATTTGTCTATTTTTATATTATGAAATGAAGAATTTATTGGCATTTAAAATTCTCCAAATCTATTTGTCGTTAGGCCTACCTCGGGCACAACGAGGTTCCCAAATTAAGACGCGAATTTACATTTCCACAATATGTGTTTAAATACCGCAAGCATTTTAGAATCCTCACTGACTTGTTACCTTTTTGTTTTTGCTTATTTTTTTTATTGTTATTCCCATCCCCTTAGGTTGGTTCACTCATACTGGCCTCATCAGCATATCACACCAGATCTAGAGGCCCTCCTCCTCCTCCTCCTCCTCCAAGCAACACAAAAGGTAGAGGAAAATCAAAGATGGATGACTTAAGTGGTATCCAAAAGGAAAATGTTGAGAACGCAGAGACTTTAGATGGTCGTAGTACTCCGGCCCCAAATGATCTAGTCTTGAGACTGGAACAAAAAATACTGGAACTGCAAGGAGAACTTGAGTAGGTTCGCAACTTGGCAAACTTGTCACTCACCCTAAATGTCCCCGACATCAACCAACAGAACACAAAGAACCTAACACCTCCTCGGTACACACAAAACCAATAGCCATAAAATCCTACCGCACCAAATCAATACGCCACTCCACCCCAAAATATCAATCCGTTGCCAATACCAACTACACCGCAACATCATCATCAACCAATTCATTACCCACCAACCACCACTTACCACACTCCCCAAAACACACCACCACTCATTCCCTATCCCCAAAACTCCACCAATGACCATCACTACACCCAAGTTCCTAACACCCATCAAAGCAACCCTATATATGTGGAAACTATACCTCATTCAACCCAACAAATTGGTAAAGATGTTTATTGGGGATGTTATACCTCACTATACCTCATCGGGGTCGGGAAAGATGAAAAGATACGGATGAAGCTCTTTATGAGTAGACTTATTGGGGATGCTTTGTCTTGGTATATCAGCCAAAATCCCAAGAAATGGTCCAATTGGGTAAGCATGGCATCAGATTTCATGGACCAGTTCAGGTTCAGAGAATGCACCAGATGTCTTCTACATTCAAACTCTTAAGAAGAAACCTACTAAGATTTTCTGAGAATACGCTACTTGTTGGAGGTCGGAAGCAGCCAAAGTCAGGCCCTCTTTGGACGAAGAACATATGAACAAATTCTTCATCAGGGCACATGATCCACAATATTATGAGAGGTTGATGGTTATCGAAAATCACAAATTCTCTGACATCATAAAACTCGGAGAAAGAATTGAAGAAGGAATTAAAAGTGGGATGGTAACAAACTTCGAGGCCTTGCAAGCCACAAATAAGGCACTACAATCAGGTGACATATCGAAAAAGAGAGATGTTGGGGTAGTAATAGTAGCCCAGGGCCCAAAATCTCTACTTACCGATCAAACACCTCCACCCACATATCAAACACCTCCACCCATATATCAAATACCTCCACCCACATATCAAACACCTCCACCCACATACCAAGCATCACTGCCTACATATCAACCTTCATCTCCTATATATTCCTAACTAGCCACTGTCCATCACACCTATAACTCCCAACCATCCCACTTTCAAGCACCACCAGCTCGTCAAAATTATCCAAGACCAAGACCCAATTTCGACCACAAGCTACCCGAACAATACACCGCCATTAATGAGCCCATCGACCAACTGTATGAAAGGTTTAAAACCGCAAGTTACATCACTCATGTTCCCGCTGTGGCATTAGAAAATCCATCTGTATAGGTCAATCCAAACAAAACTTGTGTGTACTATTCAAGTATGAAAGGGCACACCATTGCTGAGTGCCAAACATTGAAGGATAAGATCCAAACGCTAATTGACAACTAGGTCATACAGGCAAAGGAAGTCGTACCTAATGTCCGCCACAATCCCCTCCCTGATCATAGAGGTGATAGTATACATGTGATAGAGACAAATGAAGAATGGGACCCTGAGGGGTCGATCGGGCATATTCGAGAAGGCGATGACTTTAAGTTTGCGGACACACTTACTCCTATTATGGTTTAGACTCAGGCACCAATCGAGGTTGAGTTAACTGCAACAGTTCCATTCGAGGTGGAAGTGGCTCCGCCCGCAGCCACCTCCGCTCCATTAGAAGTAGAGGTGGTCACACTTTTTACTGTGATAGTATCAACCACACCCCCATTCAACTCAAAAGAAAAACCCTGGGATTATGTTGTCGAGGCTCGATGAAAACGGAAGGCCAAGGTAGAGGAATCTATCACGACCCGAATCAGAGGGACGCGACGGGCACCCGGTGCTTTACTCAACCGAGTACCAACTTAACATATATTTCTTATCATACTATCATGAGTAAATGAGCTAGAAAATCGGTCATGAGATAACAAGAATAAAACACAAGGGAATACTCAACGTATGAAGACCCAAAATGATATACAAACTTATATATGTGACATACGGGCCTATAAGGCCGACATGACCATTTGTAAACTCAAAACATAGGCCGACAAGGCCATACAAGTGTCCCTACACCTGACATCTTTCTACAAGCCTCTAAGAGTACATAAAATCATAAAGATCGGGACAGGGCCCCGCCATTCCAATCAATACATATCCAAAGCATACTGACCAACTAGGAAACTCCGGAGCAAGTGGAGTGCACCAACACCTTTGCTGAGCTAATAGCAGACTAGGAGGACTGTCAACCTATCAATTAGGACCAGCAGGCATGACACTTAGCATCCCCAGGCAAAAGGGATGTCAGTACGAATAAAGTACCGAGTATGTAAGGCATGAAAGCATAAATAAGAACAGTAATGCAAAGAGAGATAAATGAGATACAACCTGTAACATCTGAGTGCCTCTGGGGGCTACTGACATGAAATGTATAATACATATATATACATGAACTTTTTAAAAACATTCTCCTCTTTGGGCATCATCGTCATCATATCGTACCCGGCCTCAAAGAGGACTCGGTAAAAACGTACCCGGCCATCATAAGGCTCGGTAGAATCGTACCCGGCCACGTGGAGCTCGGTAAACCCAAATGATCAGTAGTTGCACAATAGGTGCCATACTCGACTGACTATAGTGCGGCTCGGTAGAGTAAAATAGATACATATATATAATGCATGCTCGACTCATGGAATCATGTTCTAACCCTTTCGGAGTGATGTAAGGTCATTGCACCTTCGATTAACATTATGGACATCCCTACCATCAATATGAACCTTAGTGGGATTTATGAATCATACACACTTGTTTAGAATAACTTTATAAAGAAAGAACAACATGGACAACCTTAGTTTCTAGGAGTAGATCCGTTATGAATTAGCGTACCGTTTATGTTCATGTCACTTTAGATCATGACAAAAGAAAGAAATAAGTGCCTTAACATACCTTGTATATTCTTCCCAACCTTAAGCTATGCAATTTCACGGCACCTTGGTCTACAATAAGAGAAATGACACTCTCGTTATCGTTTAAGCGTCGTAACTATTATGTATCGACCACAACCTATTTTACAATGAAACGGACAGAACCTCCCCTATATATATGACTTCACACTAGTCAAAACAATCACAAACAGCCCAACATACCCCTATCACTTCATACATAACACAACAACCATAATAGTGTCAACCAACCCGAAAATATTACGACGAACAACCAACAAACAACCTTGCCATTATGTGGTGTTTCTCCACAACCTTCCTCCTCTCAACTCCATAAAAATAGTAGTAAAAGAGACAACCCAATACCAATATGAAACAGCCCAAAAATATTCCCACGAGTTCATCAACTCAAAAACAATTTTTCAGTTTACTTAAACACGTTTCGACTTGTCTTTTATTTCAAATTAGGAAATACAACCAAAAGTACATCATTATACCTCTTATCCAATAAACCAGCCATGAATTAAACTTAAAAATAAGTTTACAACCAGCCAACCATTACACAAGAACAAACAACATACCATTCTTTCGAAACTAGCTATGCCTATTCTTTACGATCGAGTTACAACTCGCAAACGCATAGATAATGGAAGGAGAAGCATAAACTTACCTTGTACTGAGTATAACCCACAAAACCTGGTCCTTTTTCATCAAAAATAAGTTCCTCAACACGTCTACAAGAAGGAGAAAGAGAAACTAGCAAGTTGTCCGTACTTTTCAGCACTAGAATCGCGTCGTAACACCCGGAATATCCTAGGGTTTGTGTGGGATTTTTGGGGAGGAGTTGCAGGGGTTCAATTAGGTTTTAATGGTCTGAAAGATAGGTGAAATAACTGAGTTTATAATCCCTTAAAAGTCCCCTCTTTACCGACTTAGTTGAGGCCTCTCTTTTTGGCAAGTAGGTCATGCACCTACTTGTCACCTACTAGCTGCACGGTCTCGCGAAAATGCGAATATCTCTATTCTACGAGATCGTATTGATAAACCGTTTAATGAGTTAAAAACTAGACGCATAGATATTATATTTAATATGTAGATCATCCCTTGATTCAAAGTATGTTGGGAGAAAAGCTCAGCTATATTTAATCTAGGTTTCAGCTCATTTTTGAATGTAGCTTGTGATGACCTTTTCCAACTTTTGTTCCACAACTTGCTTGACTTAAAAACATAACACACGACTATCATACGACTAAACTAACTCATAAAATAACCTCATCATCATGTTAATCACCCTTGTCTCACCCCAAAAGTATAGGTTATAGCATTCCAAATTTGTCGACATTCGACGAAACTTATTTTCTTTAATTCATTTAGCGCCTAAGCTTTCCAACCCTTTTGGTACTCGTTATTCATGATCATAAAGATTTGTAACCTCCCTTATAAAAGGATTAACTTACTTTACGTACTTTCAAAGTTGATCTCATTTCTGAGCTTACATCAATTGACTTACGGATACTCTAACATACGAAAACATAGGGTGTAACATCATTCCCCCCTTTGGAACATTCGTCCTCGAATGTTGATTGATCCACTTATCATTTTCATAACCCATAGCTCTTGTGAACACTTTAATACTCTTCTAGCCATGTAGGGAACTATTCTTTGAATAAATCCAAAGTCTAGGGTATTCCCCCTTTAGTCCTCCTTCTCAAACCACGACTTGTGGTCGGACCCCTTCCAATCTCGTAACTGTTGCTCCTTTTTGTCATGCAGCCTGTACGACTTTTTCCATGTATGTGCGCCTATGCGACTCTTTTTTTTTTCTCCAGATTTTATCCAATCTCTAGGTAGCACGTTGTAAACATATACAAAGCTTGATATGTTTTCCGTCTGGGCATATATGGGTATACTGAAGTTCTTCACTTGGTACTTTGTTAAACTTATGACTTTTTCTATATCTTGTTTCATAGCCTCAGTTATCTATGCTTATGGCTTTAATACAACTAGGTAGGTCATATTATACAATAAATCTTACTTCGGTTTACTATTACCGAGGTCTGCCACCCAACTCCAGGTTACTCTCTCACCGCTTATCCTATATGTATAATCTTTATTACTGTTCATCTAAAGAATGACATCATAATCTCCTATCAAACTTTGGAATATTTATCCATCTATTATTGATTTACCTTAATGTTAATCTATAATTCACCACTTATAACTTGAAACCTCTTACGTAATACATTGCCACAAGTCTCACATCTTATCGGGGAACATTTGAAGTGGTTTTCCTAATCCACCTAGGGAAAATACTATACTTCAATAACCGTATTTCATAGCATCCCAATGTGATTCGTCTTATGGGGGTATCCTAGTCCCGTTCCATCCATGAAATATCTTCTCTTTGAATCATTACTCAAATGAAGGCCTATATATCATCCTTTTATAATTTACCATTATTACATCCTTACATTACGACCAGAGGAGCATTCCATCTCTTCTAAATGCTCCTAGTCTTAGACTCCTCCGTGTTAATTCAAGCTATACTGAGCCTTTTATAACATATATAAATCATCATCTCTCTTGTTTGATGGGCTTAATACCGAGGTCTTACCTATTGTTATCAGCTTCTAACTCACCTTTTCTCACCCTTACTCACATCTACCCAAAATCTTTTCACTCTACTATACTTTCGCTTGCGACCTACACATATTTATTTATTCTACTCAGAACCTTCCTTTAACTTGATAGCACCTTAGATTCTCTTTTGCGCATTCTCAGCTATCTTTAAATGTAAATAATTACTTTTTCTAGTCGTTCTGCCACTTGCTACATGGATACTTGGCCTATCATAGTGCCCACGAACATTGAAATTCCCTGTAACTCGTATGCTCTCAAGTATCACCTTTGATGTTTTTCCCCCTTTTTTCTGTTCATTAGCCATGATAGGTGCCACTTTCTTATGAAGTGCATGCAATATTATAGTGAGACTGTTGTTACAAGATCAAAGATCATTTCCTTTTTAGGTCACTATGCTTAGGTGGAAACCTTCTTCCTTATTTCCTCAGCTAGTCTTTTGTGGTAGTACTTAGGAGACCTTTTGGATCTTGTAAAGTTGTGATCTTGTTATACTATATACTCGAAGGAATTTTTGATATTCTTACTCGCCTACAAATATCCTTACTTACATACCTCCGTGTCGTTGTGCTCGTATGATTACTTGTAAAATCAGATTTTGATTATCTCCTTAGTGGCACCCTCCATTATTCCCGTAATACTTATACAATACCTTTAAATACCCCAACTCCTATCTGAGCATTTCTCAAGGTTTATGATGTCATATTTGCGAGACTGAATTCACTATATTAGAATTCACTACGTTTATCTTGCATGATCTGTTGACTCATCTATAACCTCCTGTTTAGCCATAACTGGGCTCTTCCTTAATCAAATCCCAAATAATCGTTGGCCTATCCTTACATCAATTTTCTGCGTAATCTTTCTTGGGTTATTTCCTTTGTTTTAACTTACCTCTTGCACTGGCCTCTGATCTATAAATGACATTTTGGGCAGGAACCCTTACTTCCTTTCCTTGACGTCGTGTTTGTATAATGCACTGATATCGTAGCATATCTGTAGGCTTTGAATAAGTACAATCTCATCCCTTTTTCAAATTACCGCATTATTCTTCTACCACTCCATGATTAGTAGAACCACTAAATTCTGACTTCATGCCACATCACTCCATATTCCCCCCTTTAGAGGAGTACTAAGATCTGGATCGACGACGATCTACCTATAGATATTTTACCTCTATATATTTGACATCTTTTCACATCATCAATTATCCTTACTCTCCTTGTGGTAATACTTTTTGTACCAAGGATAATAAAATTCCTTACTCGCGAGGATGACACTTAGTGTAACTGGAGCACATAGTCCCTTAAGCTTAACTTTGCTCATATTGCTTGCTTTAGGGAAGCGACTTCCTGAATGACCATTAAAGGGTATTCTTTTGTCATCCATTCTATTATCGCCGGAATGCAACCTCTGAAATTCTCATGATGCCAACTATTATCATATCATTTAGTCCCTAGTTCACGTTTAGTTTATCTTGTTTACCATCCCATACTGAATTCTACTACTTTGGGGGTATATCTTTTCCTGCTGGTAATCGCGTTAGAGTTGCGAACTTATTTCTCGAAAAGAAGATATGACTTTATGGCCTATACTCCTTTGTTGTTTCAAGGTCTGTCACCTCTCATATTTTTCCTTCACTTAACTATAGACTCTATAATTCTGTCATTTTTATCATCATTTTTTTTCCACCGTTGTCATCCATGTGGACATCTTACTCATAATTCTTCATTAACTCTATTCTTATTTTCCTACTAACATTTATGTCTATCACTTTATTCTGAAAACATCAACAAGACATTCTTTTGCTTTTAGCTCCCCTTGCTTCATCTCACTGGCTCTTCGGGATGCCTAAAATTCTCTCTCCTAGGGACACGAGCCATGCTAAGGTAATATTTATCCCTTCAAGGCTTCCAATGGCT
Organism: Nicotiana tabacum; assembly: GCF_000715075.1. Taxonomy (NCBI): domain Eukaryota; kingdom Viridiplantae; phylum Streptophyta; class Magnoliopsida; order Solanales; family Solanaceae; genus Nicotiana; species Nicotiana tabacum. Next base: position 160,355,524 of record NC_134082.1, read on the forward strand.
ATCTTTATAGTACTCATATCTAGCTGTACTATTTTAGAGTGCGCCATCTGGGTATCTCACAAGGAGATTTATTAGCACATTTGCATTATGCTTCAGAAATTGTCAACTAACACAAACAATCAATTCACCATTATGGGTTATCCTAACCCCAACCGGATCTTGATATCTCGTCCTTTTCTTAATCTACACATGTTAGGTCCCAATAGGGTATAACTGAGATGGGTATGGTCAATTATACATACCTCTGTTACTGTTAAGTGTAACTTACAATGCTTATATTTTTCTGTCGGAGATGAAAATACCGATAATCTTTATTAACTAGGTGTCTTCTATCCTTCCCATCTTGCTCCTTTTACTTGTTGAAGCTTGTATCTATCTTTTGAATCTTTCATTGCCTTTAGGGGTGGATAGATATTCTTTTCCTTAAGGCTCCTTATCGAGAAGCTTACACTTCTTAGTACACACATGATCTACTAAAGACCTTATATTTACCCATCATATGCATCATGCAAAATCGATCTCCTCTAACTCAACTCCTTCACAGCCACATACAATCTTTTACCAACCATCTTTTTAAATGTAGGTATCATTGTATTATGACTAAAGTCGAATTTAGGAGTTTGAATTCTTACAGCAGAGCTCTACCACACGATCTAGAAAAAGAAGAAAGAGTGACGGTCTTAAATTCCCTGTAGCCTCCTGCTTATAAGTGTGGTTCACTACACACCCATAAACAAGACTCTACTAGACACGGCTTGTAGAATCCCTAGGACAGAACTACTCTGATACCACTTTTGTCATGACCCGAATCAGAGGGACACGACGGGCACCCGGTGCTTTACTCAACCGAGTACCAACGTAACATATCTTTCTTATCATACTATCATGAGTAAATGAGCCAGAAAATCGGTCATGAGATAACAAGAATAAAACATAAGGGAATACCCAACGTATGAAGACCCAAAATGATATACAAACTTATATATATGACATAAGGGCCTATAAGGCCGACATGACCATTTGTAAATTCAAAACATAGGCCGACAAGGCCATACAAGTGTCCCTACACCTAACATCTGTCTACAAGCCTCTAAGAGTACATAAAATCATAAAGATCGGGACAGGGCCCCGCCATACCAATCAATACATATCCAAAGCATATTGACCAACTAGGAAACTCCGAAGCAAGTGGAGTGCACCAACACCTTCTCTGAGCTTATAGCCTACTAGGAGGACTGTCAACCTATCAATCGGGACCTGCGGGCATGACACGCAGCATCCCCAGGTAAAAGGGATGTCAGTACGAATAAAGTACCGAGTATGTAAGGCAAGAAAGCATAAACAAGAACAGTAATGTAAATAGAGATAAATGAGATACAACCTGTAACATCTGAGTGCCTCTGGGGGCTACTGACATAAAATGCATAATACATATATATACATGAATGTTTTAAAAACATTTGCCTCTGTATGCATCATCATCATCATATCGTACCCGGCCTCAAAGAGGACTCGGTAAAAACGTACCCGACTATCATAAGGCTCGGTAGAATCGTACCCGGCCACGTGGAGCTCGGTAAACCCAACTGATCAGTGGTTGCACAATAGGTTGCCATACCCGGCCGACTATAGCGCGACTCGGTAGAGTAAAATAGATACATATATATAATGCATGCTCGACTCATGGAATCACGTTCTAACCCTTTCGGAGTGATGTAAGGTCATTGCACCTTCGATTAACATTATGGACATCCCTACCATCAATATGAACCTTAGTGGGATTTAAGGATCATACACACTTGTTTAGAATAACTTTATAAGGAAAGAACAACATGGACAACCTTAGTTTCTAGGAGTAGATCCGTTATGAATTAGCGTACCGTTTATGTTCATGTCACTTTAGATCATGCCAAAAGAAAGAAGTAAGTGCCTTAAAATACCTTGTATATTCTTCCCAACCTCAAGCTATGCAATTTCATGGCTCCTTGGTCTACAATAAGAGAAATGACACTCTCGTTATCGCTTAAGCGTCGTAACTATTATGTATCGACCACAACCTATTTTACAATGAAACGGACAGAACCTCCCCTATATATATGACTTCACACTAGTCAAAACAATCACAAACAACCCAACATACCCCTATCACTTTATACACAACACGACAACCATAATAGTGTCAACCAACCCGAAAATATTACGACGAACGACCAACAAACAACCTTGCCATTATGTGGTTTTTCTCCACAACCTTCCTCCTCTCAACTCCATAAAAATAGTAGTAAAAGAGACAACCCAATACCAATACGAAACAGCCCAAAAATATTACCACAAGTTCATCAACTCAAAAATAATTTTTCAGTTTACTTAAACACGTTTCAACTTGTCTTTTCTTTCAAATTGGGAAATACAACAAAAAGTACATCATTATACCTCTTATCCAATAAAACAGCCATGAATTCAACTTAAAAATAAGTTTACAACCAGCCAACCATTACACAAGAACAAACAACATACCATTCTTTCGAAACTAGCTAGGACTATTCTTTACGATCGAGTTACAACTCGCAAACGCATAGATAATGGAAGGAGAAGCATAAACTTACCTTGTACTGAGTATAACCCACAAAACCTGGTACGTTTTCATCAAAATAAGTTCCTAAACATGGCTACAAGAAGGAGAAAGAGAAACTAGCAAGCTGTCCGGACTTTTCAGCACTAGAATTACGTCGTAACACCCGGAATACCCTAGGGTTTGTGTGGGATTTTTGGGGAGGAGTTGCAGGGGTTCAATTAGGTTTTATTGGTCTTAAAGATATGTGAAATAACTGAGTTTATAATCCCTTAAATGTCCCCTCTTGACCGACTTAGTTGAGGCCTCTCTTTTTGGCAAGTAGGTGATGCACCTACTTGTCACCTACTAGCCGCGCGGTCTCACGAAAATGCGAATATCTCTATACTCCGAGATCGTATTGATAAAACGTTTAATGAGTTGAAAACTAGACGTATAGATATTAAATTTTATATGTAGATCATCCCTTTATTCAAAGTATGTTGGGAGAAAAGCTCAGCTACATTTAACCTAGGTTTCAGCTCATTTTTGAATGTAACTTGTGATGACCTTTTCCAACTTTTGTTCCACAACTTGCTTGACTTAAAAACATAACACACGACTATCATACGACTAAACTAACTCATAACATAACCTCATCATCATGTTAATCACCCTTGTCTCACCCCAAAAGTATAGGTTATAACATTCCAAACTTGTCGACATTCGACGAAACTTATTTTCTTTAATTCATTTAGCGCCTAAGCTTTCCAACCTTTTTTGTACTCGTTATTCATGATCATAAAGATTTGTGACCTCCCTTATAAAAGGATTAACTTACTTTACGTACTTTCAAAGTTGATCTCATTTCTGATCTTACATCAATTGACTTACGGATACTCTAACATACGAAAACATACGGTGTAATAGAATCTGACACTGCATAAGGAATGACTAGAACCGGAAGAGTATATACACCTAAACACCTGGGAGGTTCAAGTAAGGAGGCCACTACTAGGTAGGCTATCATTGAGACCAGGCCAGATGACCTGTGGAGGAAAGTACATGCAAAGGAGTATTCTATTGTTGACCACCTGAACAAAGTCCCTACTCAGATATTTATCCTGTCACTATTGCAGAATTCAAAGTCACACAAGAACTCTTTTGATGAAAGTAATGAGCGAGGTTTATGTACCCAACAACATCACTGGTGGAGAGATGGCCAACATGGTCGGGCAAGTGCTGGAGAGCCATAAGATTATCTTCTACGAAGATGAGCTACCGCCCGAGGGTTTGAATCACAATCGAGCATTGCATATCACAGTGCAATTTGAAGACAAGTTCATTGCCAGGGTCCTGGTTGATGGAGGTTCAAGCCTAAATATTTGTCCATTGGACACTCTGAAAAGGTTTGACAAAGGTTTCCATGAAATACGGGTAGGAATAATGAATGTGAAAGCTTTCGATGGGTCCTAGAGGGCCACCATTGGGTAAATCAACCTTTGCTTGCAGATTGGGCCAACTTGGTTCGACGTTGAATTTCAGGTGTTGACATACCAGCCTTATATAATCTTCTATTGGGCCGGCCATGTATCCATGCTACTGGAGACATGCCTTCCACATTACATCAAGCCATGAAGTTTGAATGGAACTGCTAGGAGGTAATGATTCACGGAGATGGGAGTAATAGTATATACACTAGTCAAACCATCCCGACTATTGGACATAGAAGAAGACTAGGAGGGAAAACTATCATCACATCGAACGGGTCAATGCCGCCGAGAAGGATAAGTGGTAGAGTAACAAAATAGAAATAATACTAGCATGGTCCGGATATGAACCCGGCAAAGGGTTGGGAAAGAACCTCCAAGGTATCACCAAACCAATACAGCTGAAAAATCATGGCACCATCTTTGGGCTCGGATACCAGTATACATAGCAAGAGTGCAATGATTGGTCGCCTCTATCGCGTGGACCATATTACCCTCTTGATAAACTAGAGACATGTTTGGAACAAGCTTTTCATCAGGCTGACACGATATGGGGGACTACAGAAGAGGAAGAACTAGCTAGGTTGAAGAATTTGTTCTTGGAGAATGAAGACATGGACTGCAGTGCCATAATTGAGGAGGAGGAGGAAGAAGGCCTCACTATTCAGACTGTGAAGAAGGAAGTTGTTCTCAGGAACTGGACCGCCTCACCATCTCGAGCCCACCGAGTCCCTGGGTTGCTTGGCAGAATTTACTTCTATAGCCATTCTAGGCATTTAAGATTTCCCGTAGTTTCGTTTTAAGCTTTACTAAGTAAATGCTCGATTCATCGATCCATGCTTTGTCTGGACAGTTTTTCAAGTTTTAATCAAATGCATTTGCTCATTATCATTCACTACTATCTTAACACTTTTCCTTTCTACAACATTATTATTACTTTTCCTAATGAACCAGTGACTGTGACATGTAATGAGACAACGCAACATGAGAATAGTGATTCATAGGAAGAAGATGAGATACCCGAGGAAATCATCAAGGAAATCAAGAATTTTGAGAACAAGCATAAGTCTAACCCGAACGAGACCGAAGCAGTAAATTTGGGGGATACCGAGATCGTCAAGGAGACCCGCATCAGCATTCACTTGTCACCAACAGAGAAGGAAAAGTACGTCCATTTTCTAAAAGAGTGTGAGGACATTTTCGCATGGTCATATGATGACATGACCGATTTGATCACTTCCATAGTGGCTCACAAGTTACCTACTAATCCTATGTATCTGCCAGTAAAACAGAATCTCAGAAAGTTCAAACCAGACATAAGCCTGAAAATCAAGGAGGAAGTTACCAAGCAGATCAAAGCCAAGGTTCTTAGGGTGGTTGAATATCCAACTTAGTTATCCAACATTGTGCCAATTCCAAAGAAAGACGGGAAGGTCAGAGTATGTGTTGACTATTGGGATTTAAACACAGCAAGTCCCAAGGATGACTTCCCGCTACCGAATATACATATCCTGATCAATAACTGTGCCAAGCATGAACTCCAATCCTTTGTCGATTGCTTCACGGGTTATCACCAGATTTGGATGGATGATGAAGATGCAGAGAAGACAACTTTTATTACACCATGGCGTGTATGCTGCTACAAGATGATTCCATTCGGTTTGAAGAATGTTGGGGCCACTTACATGAGAGCCATAACAATTATCTTCCATGATATGATACATAAAGAAATAGAGGTGTATGTGGACGATGTTATTATCAAATCCAAGAGGGACGCAGATCACATAGAAGACTTGAGGAAGTTCTTCGACAGGCTAAGGAGGTACAATTTGAAATTGAACCCCGCAAAGTGTGCATTCGGGGTTCCCACAGAAAATTTACTGAGATTCATCGTCAGTCGTCGAGGGATCGAACTGGATCTTTCTAAAGTCAAAGCTATTCAGGAGTTACCACCACCTAAGAGCAAAAAGGATGTGATGAGCTTCTTAGGACGTCTCAACTATATCAGTTGCTTCATAGCACAGTCCACAGTCATATGTGAACCCATCTTCAAAATGCTAAGAAAGGATGTCGAAACAAGCTGGACCGAGGATTGTAATAAAGCTTTTGACAAAATCATGGAGTACCTATCCACACCACCAGTTTTGGTCCTGCCAGAACCAGGACGACCTTTGCTACTCTATCTATCTGTATTAGATAGAACCTTCGAATGTGTTTTGGGACAACACGACGAGACCTAAAGGAAGGAGCAAGCCATATATTACTTGAGTAAGAAGTTCACACCTTATGAAGCACGATACTCTCTGCTTGAACGCACTTGCTGCGCTTTGACCTGGACAGCTCAAAAATTGAGGCACTACTTCTGCGCCTAAACTACATATCTCATATCCAGGATGGACCCTCTGAAGTATATATTCCAGAAACCCATGCTGACTGGGAAGTTGTCTAAGTGGAAGATACCACTAAGTGAGTTTGATATCATTTTTGTAACTCAAAAGGCGGTCAAGGGACACGCATTGGCAGATCACCTTGCTGAAAATCCGGTGGGAGGATAATACGAACCCTTGAAAATGTATTTTCCTGATGAAGAAGCATCATTAGTAGGAGAAGACATTACATAAGCATATGACGAATGGAGGATATTCTTTGACGGAGCCACAAATTTCAAAGGAGTGGGCATTGGAGCAGTTCTGGTATCAGAAACGGGTCAGCATTATCTGGTATCTACTAAACTCAGATTTCCTTGCACCAATAACATGGCAGAATATAAAGCCTGCATACTATGGCTCAACATGGCAGTCGACATGAACATTCAGGAGTTGTTGGTGATCGGTAATTCAGATTTGCTTGTGCACCAAGTACAAGGAGAGTGGGCCACCAAGAATTTCAAGATATTTCCATATCTTCACCATATACAGGAATTGAGAAATAGGTTTACAAAGATAGAATTACAACATGTGCCCAAAATTCAGAATGAGTTTGTCGATGCATTGGCCACTTTGTCATCCATGATACAACATCCAGATAAGAACTACATTGATCCCATTTCGGTGAGGATCCATAATCGGCCAGAATATTATACTCATGTCGAGGAAGAAGCAGATGGAAAACCTTGAGTCCATGACATCAAAGAATACTTATCAAAAGGAGAATACCCAGAGCATGCAAATCACACTCAGAAACACACGCCCAGGAGATTGTCGAATCACTTCTTCCACAGCGGAAGGAACTTGTACAGAAGAACTCCTGATTTGGGTTGATGCGAAGGAAGCTTCTAAGCTACTTGAGGATGTGCATGCTGGGAAATGTGGCCCACAAATGAATGGTTTTGTCTTGGCAAAGAAGATACTCAGGGCCAGTTACTTTTGGATGATCATGGAGACAGATTGCATCCAGTATGTCCGCAACTGCTTTCAATGTCAAGTGCATGCCAATACGATAAAAGTGTCGCCAAACGAGCTCAATGCAACAAGCTCACCTTGGCCATTCGCCGCTTGGTGAATGGATGTTATTGGTCCAATTGAGCCCACTGCTTCAAACAGACACAAGTTTATTCTGGTATCCATTGATTACTTCACAAAAATGGGTAGAAGTTGCATCTTACAAAGCTGTAACCAAGAAAGTCGTCGCAGATATTGTCAAGGATCGTATTGCCTGCCGATTCGAAGTTCCTGAGTCCATTATTACTGACAACACAGTCAATCTCAACAGTGATCTAATGAAATCTATGTGTGAAACTTTCAAAATCAAGCACAAGAATTCCACAGCCTACAAACCTCAGATGAATAGAGCCGTAGAAGACACCAACAAAAACATTAAGAAGATACTAAGGAAAATGGTAGAGAACCACGAACAGTGGAATGAGAAGTTACCCTTCGCTTTGTTGGGATACCGCACTACAATTCGCACATCAACCAGAGCAACTCCCTACATGCCGGTTTATGGTACCGAGGCTGTCATCCCAGTCGAGGTAGAGATTCTTTCTTTAAAAATCATACAGGAAGCTGAACTCAGCGATGCAGAGTGGATAATTAGCCGCTGTGAGCAATTGGCCCTTATAGATAGGATAAGGATGAACATCGTGTGTCACGGCCAACTTTATCATAACAGAATGTCCAGAGCTTTCAACAAAAGGGTCAAACCAAAGCAATTTGCACCAGGTCAGTTGGTTCTTAAGAAGATCTTCCCACATCAAGATAAAGCCAAAAGGAAATTCTCTCCCAACTGGAAAGGTCCTTACATAGTTCACAGGGTGATAACAGGAGGAGCGCTCATACTTGCAGAAATGGACGGAGAAATTTGGCCAAAACCAATCAATTCAGATGCAGTCAAGAGATACTATGCTTAGACTACTTACATTTCTTCATCTGATGTAATTCAACTACTCTTGACCTAATTCCCGTTTAAGAGGGGATACGTAGGAAGCCTTATGGGTTCGGTCATATCATAATAAAATTTTCATTTCCTCCAAAATCAAAAATTGGGGCAGAATTTTGAGGAGGATCCTAAAAATTCTGGAGCAAGTCCGGCCAACGCCATCATATGTCAGATGGTCAGGAATCGGTTAAGAAACTGGGGCAAAATTTTGAGAAAGATTCCCAAAATTCTGAAGAAGGTTCAGCATGGCCTATCATCCACTAACGATCAAAGAACATCTACCAAACTAGGAAAGAATTTTGAGGAGGACCCTCAAAATTCCAATATGAGAGAGCTACAATGCCTTCGAGATGTGTTACAATCACTAGTTCATCAGAATTACTTGATATATCAATACATTTCCAAAACAACTCTATTTTTATCAATAATTGTATATCTTCGAAAACTCTATTTCTATAACAGTCAGGTGTTAGCTAGGGGGACTCGCGAGGGCTTTCAAAACGGATCAAAGTGAAGGCTAGCGGACGAAGCACGAACCAACCTCCCCCTCACAAAACTTACAATTTTTCTTTGAACAAAGGCACATTTGACGAACGATAGTATACGCAAACATGTATACACAAAGATATCACTATTAATCAGGCCATCAGACACCGAATATACATCTCCAGCTAAGACATATGTTACTCTTAATTACTGCTTGCTCTACATGAGGATAATCCTTGCGTCCATATCTTGCATGAGTCTAATCCCTGCCTCTATAATTGCATGAGGCTAATCCCTGTCTCCATACTTGCATGAGGCTAATCCTTGCCTCCCTATTTTCATGAGTCTAATCCCTGACTCCACATTTACATGAGGCTAATCTTTGCCCCCTATCTGCATGAGTCTACTCCTTGACTCCACATTTACATGAGGCTAATCCTTGCCTCCCTACTTGCATAAGGCTAATCCCTGCCTCCCTATTTGAATGAGTCTAATCCTTGACTCCATACTTGCATGAGGCTATTCCTTGCCTCCCCATATGCACGGGACTAAGCAATGTCCCCCTTTGCACAAATATTGCTCTATTTCTAAGTACTCTTTATTCTCTTTTCAATCGGGCTAAGCTCTGCCCTCCATTTCACAAGACTAAGCATTGTCTTGACAACATCATGACTATTTCATATCATGGGTTGAAATATTGTCAATTTATCTGAAGGCGTTATAGTCTAAAGGCATCATCCTCATAGCCGAAAGACACCATGCCATGGCCTGAGGATCTCTCAAATTTGCATATCATTATTCAAAGGTGTCATGGTTCGGAGGGACCATCTTCATAACCCGAGAACATCATTTCATGGCCTACGAATCCCTCACTAAATAATTCATGACCCAGGACGTCATGGTCCGAGGACGTCATCTTTAACCGTCATTGTCCAAAGGGAATTTGTATCATGTTTAATTTTTTCGCAAATACACGTTTGTAGCATATTTTATCTGCAGGTAACCAATAAGAAATCGCTATCCTAGCAGGAGCGATCTCGCTCGAGTTCCTTCAACTATCCCGATCTTTAACCACTCAACATTGCCGCTTCGGCATCGCATGTCCGTTTTTGCAATAATTTCATCGGCATATTCCGCAGATGAACCCAGAACTACACATGGCCTGATTCATGTAAAACCAAGGATATGTAGGCAGCTCGAAGACCAGAGTCCAGCCTTTGTCATTCAAAATATTACATTCGATAAAAATTGGCCATCAGTTCTTTACCCGAAAACTCTTTCATCCTTCCCGGGTAAAGAAGGGAAGCTGTTGATACCCAATTTTTTCCTATATATTTTTAATATGCATAAATACTTTCAAAATAGCATATATATACATATATAATCATGCATAAGGTATTTATAATTTTCCTATAATTTTAAAGATTTTAAATTGATTTATTTCCTCCCATTTTACTCATAAAGTCGCCAATAATTATTCCTAAAATTATTGTTGGGGTAATTTAGTCATATAAATTCTATATTTATGCCAAAATATTGTTAAAATATTTTTAGTGCTTTTTTATAATTGCATTTTGCATTTTAAAAGCTAATTTGCATATAATTGCAATATTGATCCTATTAATGTATAATTATATTTATATGTATAAAATTGATCTTATACATTTTTAACATGCTAAATATATATTTTAAATCAATTTAATAAACAAAATTATTTTCTAGGAATTATCTGTTATTTATTATAAATTATATGGGGATAAATTAGCTATTTAAAATCTAGCCAGATTGCATTTCGATTTTAGCCTCAATTTTAACCCAACCCCAGCCCAATTTCTAATAAAATTACCCGACCTAAACCCTAAACCTGTCTACCCGACACAGAACCAAATAAATCATGGCCATTGATCTGAGAGATCAAAGGCCCATATCAACTCTTGCTTTTTTTTAACTCTAAACGACCCTAACCCTAACTCATTCTCCCAAACCTACCGCCTCTGTATTCTCTCATCTCCTCTCCTCTCTCAATAACTCAATCAAACCCTAGCCCTTCAATCGCCGACCTCTCTTCTCTGGTCTTCTCCGGTGATCTCTCATCGACTCCTAAACATCCAATGGCTTTTCTCATGCCATGCTTGCCTTCTAAAGGGTCTTCAAGGGCCAAGGGCCACACCGACTTGCATCTAGGGTTTGTCACTTGTCTTTTCTTGGCCATTCCAGTATGATTTCGAGCAAAATCATGTTGTATTTGTTACGATCCTTGGGGTTCTAGACAGGTTCTTTCATCTCTATTTGGGTTTCTTCTGAAACCCAAATTTCTGCCTATATCTCCTAGATTTGTATAGATCTAAAACAATTTGAGTTTGTTTCGTTAATCTTTTACACTGTCCTTGGAACTCTTTACAAGAATCATGTGATTTCAAGTGTTTTTGTCTTCTTCTAAAAATTAGGGTTTCGGAACTTCTTTTAAAGCATTATTTAAACTGATTCTTTATGTTTAAACTTCTATTTCTTGCATATTTGGATTGATTCTATTAGTTTACTACCTTCTCAACTCGCCTATGTTGAAAGCCCTAATTTTCTAGATTTCTTCGTTAAGTTCTGTGTATTAGCATGACTGATCGTTGCTTGTTTGCGTTTATGTGACTATCTTGCCTCAAATATGTTCTTACTGAGTTTTAGCCTAAATTATATTAATTATATGTGCTTGGGTCCATCTTGACTGTTCAAGACTTGATTCTTTCGGTCAGTGTTGTTTAACCTTTGTGTTTGCTATGTCGGGTTGTTCTTATCTTACTTTATTTATATGCTAAATAATGAATAATGACTTTCTCTTTGATTGATTCTGGATTCCCTATTTCATGGTTTGATTGGAAAACCTTCCTTTAAACCTTCGATTCCTACTCTTTCTATTCAACTTGATTGATTTGCTACCTTGTCTGCATTGGTATTTTATTCCTACTGATTATCTCCTTAATTAGAGTTTTTGAACTTAACCCTAATTGTTTACCCTATACTTAATGAATTTGAAATCTTTCCTTATTGGCCATACAGTGATTTCTTTCCTTATTTGTTATTTTTTCTTACAGTTTGAACTAATTCCCTTAACGTATGGGAGTGCTGGTACTGATTTTGCTCTAATTGATTTTGAGTTCCATAATTATTGCACTATTATGATTCTTGCCTTATTTTACCTAGTTTTGGACTACTATATATACCTACTCTCTCATTAACACAAACACACGAAGACATTTGTTCAAAACTCTCTCTCTCTCACCCTAAAAGCTTTCTGCTTCCTTTCTTTATTACTTGCTACCATTTGAATTAGCTGGCTGTAAGCCAAGGCTAATTGTTGTGCTCTCCTGTCTGCACCTTGTGTTTACTATCTCTATACTGGTATGCTCTGACTTCAATTCAAGCCCCAAAAACAATATGTTTCTTTTAATACTTCAGTTCATTATGTTCTTGATATGTTTTTACTTATGGTTTTGCTGTTCAACATGTAATTAAGCTCTTTGCTTCAACATGCTCTCATGAACTAGTAACTTGACTCTACTCTGTTTAATGCATGTCTACCAATTCTAGTATGCACTTGTTAGGCTATTGCTCAATTTGTTTTAATGTTATGCTTAACCTTGTTTAATACAAAATCCTATGCTCTATTATCTCCCAACTTCCATGAATCCCCTAGGCATCTCTGGTTCTGTAACTATGTTCTAATTAACACACTTGAATCTATGTCTTTCTACATGCACCAAGGGCAAAGGACTTCTGCCTGCTATGTGTTCATCACACCTGCCATATTTGTCCCCCAGCCCCCAATTGACCCTGTGTGGAGACTTGTTCCCTGAGTGTTTGCTGAACTTGCTTGACTGACTTGTTGTTTGTTGAGTTATATGACTGTTCTCCAAAATCTGTTTTACTAAACAACCCTCTTATTTCCAAAGCTATTTCAAGTAAATCTCTTGAACATTGCTTTCCCACTAAAACCTTTCAAACTGTGTCAAGCGCTCTCACCAACTCCTAAGTCACTACGTTATGCCTCCTCTAGTGTGTGTACTGCCTTGGGATCCTCTTGAGAACCCTCTAAACTCTGGCATACTAAGACTGACCCTTCCACGCTGAACTTACTCAATTTGGTTACAAAGTCTAGGTGTGAGCACTGCCCAGGATCCTTGAGATCCTTAGGGAACTCTGACGCACCTAGACAATGATATTGTCTATAAAACTGGCATTTAAGGCTATTGGAGGTCTTGGAAAATCACTTGGGCCTTCTTGAGGCTCCCTATAGTATAACTTATTCTTTTCTGTTTATCTATTCATGTAATTCATTTCATATGGTCTGTAATAATTTGTAAATGAATATTGGGGTAACTAGTGAAAATGGTGGGTAGTTACATATTTATAGGGTAATATGGGTAGAAACCATGCCTATATGACTTTATATTTTGCTATATTTTGCCTTACCGTGTTAGAAATCATGACTATAGGTATCAAGTGGTTCCAATAATAGAAATCATGTTTATAGGTCTCAAAATAAGTGTCACAAATAGATACCATGCCTATAAGATATGGTCCAGCTCAACTTCTGTTATAACAAGTGTTTACATGTGTTTTCATTTGTTATCCATTCTACAAGTTTCTAACATCAACTCTTAAATAATTAGATATCATGCCTATAGGGGACAACACCAGAAATTCTGCCTATAGATCTAAAACAAATTTAGTTTAAATAAATCAATCCAGTTCACGATTAGTTCACTTCGAAACTAGTCTAATCAACGGTTTGGTTTTTCTGAAATGAATTCTCTCCATTACTACTTTAATTCACTATTAGAAAGCATGCCTATAGGGATTCAAGTTCCTATTTTAAAACCTTCCCTGTTTTTACTATATAAAATGTAGTTACTATTATTCCGCGTGTAGGCAAGCCTATAAGGAATTTTCAAATTCTGTAACTCTGAAACTGTTTCTGTTGCTTAATGTTGTCCTGATTTAACATGCTTAAAATCAGTAGGCAAACTAATAGGGTTGTTACATCTGAGTTTATAAAATAAATAAACTACCTATCTTGTGTCTTGATGTTCATTTAGACATCATGCCTTAGGACACTATTTAACAAAAGGCCCTTATTTGTGTTTGAGTCATGCTGCCTATGTGCAATGTTTGTAGAGGTAAACTTGAGCCTCTAATTACTCCTTTTATGTCTTATGTGCTAAGGTCCTAATTGTTCATGTCTGTCGCCTTAGTATTTTCTCCTTTAAAACCTTAGGGGTCTGTCTAGAACTAACTATAGGTAGGGATGCTAAATTTCCTCCAGAACCATTAAGAAGGGACGGGTAACAGCACGCAATAGAGATCGCACACACGTGCTTTAATGGCCACTAAGAGGGTAGGAAGGGTAGATATGAGATATGATGACTACGCGCTAATGTCACGTGTAGCCCCTCATTGAGGAGTGTTTACCGGACATTATGTGGGGTGATCCTATAGGCTAACCAACCTAGGACTCCTCCTTTTCCCAAAATTTCTTTTGTTTAAAATGTTTTTTTGTATGTATACAACTTGTTCAAAATCTTTGCCTTATTATTTGAGTTATACAACGTGCTTTACTTGAAAATTATTTGATTCAACTCTTTATTTGATAATGGACTAATTAGTAAATATAAGTTTGGCCGGGACCCACAGTTGTGGACCAAGAGGGGTGCCTAACACCTTCCCCTCGAGGTCATTTCGAGCCCTTACCATAATCTGGTAATGCAAACCAATCCAAGAGTTAATCGCTCTAGGTGCCCTAATGCACCTTAATTTGTTAGTTGGCGACTCTTCAAATACCTAATTACCAAAAAGAAATGAATCATTACCCTCATGAATATCGAAACCCGGATTTTCTCCGCGGAGGAAAAAAGAGGGCACGACAGTCATCCGTAACCGTTTGAATACAACTTTCATGGTCCAAAAGGGAATCTGCATCACATTTAAATTTTTGCACAAATACATGTTTGTAGCATACCTCTATCTGCAGGTGACCAGTAAGCAACCACTATCCCAGCAGGAATGACCTCGCTCCAGTTCCTTCAACTATCTCGAAACTTAACCATCCACCATAACTATTCTTTCACATGTACCGAAATCTCGTATCCATTCTTGCAATGACTTCATCGGTATATTCCACCAATGAATCTGGAACTACACATGGCCTTATTCTTGTAAAACCAGGGATATGTAGGCAACTTAAAGACCAGAGTCCGGCCTCTATCTTTCAAAACATACCATCCAGTCAAAATTGGCCATCATTTCTTTACCCAAAAACTCTTTCATCCTTCCCGGTAAAGAGGGGCATCTGTTGATACCCAATTATTTCCTGTAATATTTTTGAAATGCATATATACCTTTAAAACTACGCATTAGCACCAATTGGTAATTTTCCATAATTTTTACATTTTTAAATTAACTTATCTCGGTATTTTATTCATATAAATATTTATAAAATTAGATCACAAATGTTTTAAAACATTCCTTGATTTAATATTAGCATTTATGGTCCTATTAAGTCCAAATTATTTCATAAATGGTCAGATTTACATCTTTTGGTTACCATTGCAGTAATTTTGCAATTATAGCCCATGCATATATCACTACACTATTTTACCAGAAATTAGCCCGATATATTTTTAAAATATTTGATAATTGTTTTAAAGTATCCCCGTGCATGAAAATTATCTTTTTGTCATTGTTAGTTATTTTATAAAAACTAAAATTATTTCAAGAACTTGGGTATTTAACAAATAGTCCCTTTTTATTTTCAAACTTAATCCTTTTAATACCTAAAATCTACCAGCCCAAATACCCTTATCAGGCAGCCCAAAGACCCTTGGCCCAAACCCCTTATCTACTCGACCCAACTGTTATTAAATCCTAGTCATTGATTATTTTTTATCAACGGTCCAGAATCTTCCTACCATAATTAAACCCTAATGACCCCCCCCTTCCCCCAAACCTCTCATTTCCTCTCCTCTCACCGCTATCACCCACCTCTCCTCCTCTCAAATGCTCTCCAAGCCTAACCCTAATTCACCCTCATCGTCACTCATCTACTGCCGCTCATAGTGGTTTCTCACCACCATCAGACCTCTAATGGCTTCTACTATACTGTTATTGTCATCTCTAAGGTCTTCGAGGGACCAGGGTCAGTCCGCTTACACCTATGGCTCTTTCTTGCCTGTTTCAGGCTGTTCCGGTTCGATTTCGAGTAAGATCTTCCTATTTCGCCTTAACCCTATGGATTTCTAAGCCTACTTCTTCATCTCTATGTTGTTTTTCTCGAAACCCTAATTTTGTCCTTTAAACTTCCCAGATCTGTGCAAGATCTGAGATGGATCGAACCTATTTCACATGAGTTTTACAAAATCTTTCTTCAAAATGTTTTGCTAATTTTAAATATTTAATCTTCTATTGTTATGTGTTTTTGATCGATTTCGTAGAATTTTACTTCAACCCTAACTAGTTTATGCTAAAACCCCAATTTTTCAACATTTTGCTTGGATTCTGAGTTTGTCCGGGTTACTTGTGCACTGACTTCGATCTATGTTTTGGTTCCTGTGATTTTTTAATTCGATGTGTTGTGATTTTTACCCTAATGTGCCTCTATTAAGGTTCCTTGTCTGACTTCTAGATTGATTCTATGTGTCTATATTCATTCTGTTTATTCATGAAAAACCTATATTTTTATCCTTAAATCAGTGTTGTTTTGAATTCCTGATTTACTAATTTGTTTCGTTAAAACTTATATGTTTAGTCTTGATTATTCCTTTATTTGCAGCCTTATTTTATTTCTTGCCTTATTTGAATTGTCTGCAATACTTGTTGATTCTTACTAATTATTTCCTTAATTAAACCCCTATTACTTATTTACCCCCCAATTACCCATTATATGCTTAAGTTTCACTCGATTCTTCTTTCCTTAAATGTATTATGTCTTTATCATTGGGTAATTACCCTTAATTAAGAGAAAATTACACTAATTTGTGTATAATTGATTATGTGGCTTCCTTAATTTGCTGAATGATTGATCTCATTTACCTTATTCTCCTTGCTCTTAAATACTATATATACTCTCCTTTATTCTCTCTTCTGGACATGAACATTGGTTCAAAAAGTACTCTCACACTCTTAAAATCCCTTTCTATTCTTCTATGTTACTTGCAATTCTCACTGACCTAGCCGACTGTAAGCCGAGGCTAGCTATTTGCATCATATCTGCTCTGTACTTTGTATTCTCTCTCCTTAACTGGTATGTCCTGATTCAATTCAAATTCCAAAACTATGTGTTTCTTTGTTGTGTCAGTCCATTAGTTATGACTTCCAATCCTATTTATTATTTACTGTCATGTTGCTCAATGTGTAACCAACATGCCTAGATCACATTGCCTAATTACTGTCTCACCTAGCATGTTGGAGTTTATTCAAATAGAATCTATGGCTAGTTTATTACCCACAATGATCTGCTTACTATTTTGTTAGCATGCATAATCCTGTCTTGTGATAATTGCATGCATCTTGTTTGCTCATTAGCATGTCCAAACTACATTGTTTGTTTACTGTTTCCCCCAACATGTCTAAACTCTACTTGTTCTATATGTGATTAATATCTCTAAACTATGAGTGTTTATGTAATGCATGCCTAGTTTGTTCATTTAAGTCTTGCCTACTCTACTTTAATAATGAGATCTTACGAGGCAACTCTAGTTGTGTGTCCAAAGTCTATGTATTCTCAACATGTCTCTGCTGCAATCTTTAACTTATCAACTCTACAAATTCTTAAGTGTGCATCTGTTTGCTTATACACTAGGGTGTATTCTATGTGTCCCAAACCCATCTTTCTATGTGTGGAATCTGTTTGCCAAAGTGTTCCTGAAGCTGTTTGTTCTGTGACTTGTGTTCTGGTTTCAAAAAATGTTTTTCATGCTTTTCTCAAGCTGTTTTACCACCAAACTAGTACTAGTTTTTAGAAAATATTTTCACTCTTAAGGCCCTTTTTTACACTATTCACCAAAACCTTTTCAAAGTTGTGCACTCTCACTTATTCTTAGATTGCTAAGTCATGCCTTTCTGGTATGTGTACTGCTTAGAGATCCCTAAGATCTCTCTGAACTCTGGCATATCAGGGATGACTCTTCCACACTGCATATAATCAGTCCTTATTTGAGAAAGTCTGGGTGTGAGCACTGCCCGGGATCCTTGAGGTCCTTAGGGAACTCTGACATACCTGGACATGAAATTGGCTATGAAATCTTGACCACTTGAGACTACTGAAGGCCCGGTACATCAGGATTTGTTTTGGGCCTACTTTAGGCTCCCTATAGTTTAATGTATATTCGATTTATGTAATTTATTCAATTATTGGTCTATAATAATTAATTGTAAACAAATATTTGGGTGACTAGTGAAAAGGGAGCATAGTTGTATATTGTGGGTAAAGTAGGGTAGATAACATGCCTACAGGGTTCATTTTGGTTCAAATGTGTTTTTGTTCGATAACATGCCTATAGGGTTCATTTTGGTTTAAATGTGTTTTGTTAGATGATATGTCTATAGGGTTTTGCTTTGGAAAAATAAGTTTTGCTTGCTTTACTTTACATGATTAGACACCATGCCTATAGGGAATAAAATAACTAAGGTTCAGTTTCCATACGGCATATATTCAAATTTGTCTCTTTAGAAATCATGCCTATAGGATCTAAATCAGTTTTAATTATAGAAATCATGCCTATAGGTTCTAAAATCGATTTTAATTAGAACTTGCGCCCATAGGATCTAAGATCAGTTTAATTAGAACTCACACCAGTAGGTTCTGAGTCAGTTTAATTAATTATCCTACACGTTTCTTTAATAGTCTTCAACGATGTGTTAATTAATATCGCTAGAAAGCATGCCTATAGGATAAAGGACTTCAAAAATGTCTTCCCAAAATTGTGATGGCATATACACACTTAGGCAAGCCTTAGGGCATTAAATAATTGTGAAACCAATTCTGTTTATATGTGAGATTATCCAGGCTTAACAGGTTATAAAACCAGTAGGCAAACTGGTTAGGATTCTACCACTTTTTATATGTATCTTGAATCCGCAACATTCATCTAAATATCATGTTCTTAGGATTTCTGAATTTCTTCAAAATCTGTGTTTTAGACGTGCTGTTTGTTTACCTATATACTTGTGAAGGTAAATGTGAGCCTTCTAACTGCTTGTCCTTATTTGCTTGTCCTATATGTTATTTGTCTGTCGCCTAGATTTTTACCTTTTACAAACCCTAGGCTGTCCGTCCAGGTTTAGAGGTCTCAAATTCTCCAGGACCATAAGGAATGGATGAGTAGCAGCATGCTTAGAGATCAATAATTAAACTCGCTCATATAACCACTAAGGGGAGGGTAATGGGTAGTAAAAGGATATGATATCTTGTGCGCTAATGCCACGTGTAACCCCTCTAGTGAGAAGTGATTACCGGGCATTGCATAGGTATGATCCTATAGGCTAATCAACCTAGGACTTCTCTTTCCCAATTCCATATGTGTTTAAATTCTCTGAACTTCCTTTTCTTTAAGTATACATAAGCTGTCCAAATCTCTTTACCTTCATTATCTGAACTTCCTTGATTATGCATTTAGATGGGAAAAGTTACTTTATTTTCAAATACTTGCTTACTTTTTAATTGACTAATTCATATAGTTTAAGTTCGACCGGGACCCACCATTGTGAACCGCGAGGGGTGCCTAACACCTTACCCTAAAGGTTATTTCGAGCCTTACCCTAATCTTTAGTAATGAAAACTAGTTACATAAGTTAATCACTCTAGGTGCCCTAACGCACCATAACCCATTAGGTGGCGACTCTTCAAATACCCACTTCCCAAAAGGAAACGAGTTGTTCCCCCATGAATGTCGAAACCCAGACTTCCCCGTCAAAAGGGAAAAAGGGGGCGTGACAGGACCTGAATTTTAACCGGCCGGGCCCGTGTTGATTTTTGTTGACATTCTAAAAAAAGTTAAAGATCATAGATTTCTCTATTGCTAGAAAGAATTTCCCTCAATTTCGGTGGTAAGATCATACCACATAAGTTCCCTCAAGTTTTCTTTTGCCGGTAGAATTCCTTTTAAAAGCTTGGCATATGATGGCATCTGGGTCAGAGCATCTATGAAAGGAATATTAATATACAATTGTTTCAGAATTTCCAAAAATTTAGGACATTGCTGATTATGTTTTTCCCTTCTAAATTTCTGTGAAAAAGGAATTGGCTTATCACTGGTATTTTCGTTACTTTCTTGAGCACTCATTTTCTTTTTCTCATATTTAGCTTTTTTTTTGCCATTGTCAACAGTTTGATTCTGAGCTTGATCTTCCTTTAGCTTACCTTCTCTGTTGGGGTATAGATCATCAAAGTTTTTCCCTGATCGTAAGATAATTATTTGATATGTTTTTTGAATTTTTCTCCTTACTGCTTGGCAATATCTCGAATCTTTCCTGCAATTAAAGTAGCCAATTGACTTACTTAAATTTCTAGCTTTTTAAAAGCAACATGTTGACTTTTCATCTTCTCATCAGTTATTTTGATGTACTTGTACATCAAGTCTTCCAAAGTTGGTGCCTGTTGTTGTGGTCTAGGTTGATATGGCCTAAAAAAATTGCATCTTGTTTTGTTCTTGAAATCCAGATGGTGCTTGTGTTGGTGTTTTCTGAAAACGTTGAGCACTTTCTGCTCCATTGGGATTAATCCATGAGAAACTAAGGTGCTTTTGGGCTAGGGAATTTCCATATTGGTAGCTTCTGTATCCAATCATGTTCACATGTTCTGAAACTTGATTGCTCACTTGGCACTCATGGTTCTGATAATTTTCCACACAAATATCATAATTGCCAGACACAATATTTTGCTGAGAATTTACCTGAAAAGTATCAAACATTTAAGTCAAAGAAGTAATTTATTTTTACAAGGTTGTTAGATCATCATATTGGTTTATGGATGCAGCTTTCTTAAGGATAACTCTGTTAGATGACCATTGAACCGCATTTTCAGAAATCTTATTTAGTAAATGTAGAGCTTATGCAGTGCTCTTTCCCATTATAGAATCTCCAACTGCAGCATATACAACATTTCTTGCTTATGGCTTTAAGCCATGATAAAAAATTTATAATTGCATGTGGTCGAAGATATCATGAGGACATTTTCTCAACACAGCTTTCAGTCTCTCCCATGCTTGGTATACTAACTTTATGTCAGTTTGCACAAAATTAGTTATGTCCTACCTTATTTTAGTGGCTTTGGGTGGGAAAAATATTTACTAAGAAATTTTTAAGTCATTTGGTCCCATGTTGTAATAGATCCTCTAGGTAAATTACTTAGCCATAATTTTGCTTCTCCTTTTAAGAGAAGGAAAACAAGCGTAGCTTAATGGCATCTGGTGAAATACCATTGTATTTTATTGTTTCAACCAATTAAAAAAAATCTATCAAATGAGTATGAGGATCCTCAATGGTTTCTCTATTGAATACACAATTTTGTTGTATGGCCTGAATTAAGCCAGTTCGCATTTTAAAGTTATTAGTGGCCACTAGTGGTCTTCTAACACTTGATTTACAGTCAAATTGATCTGTTCTGGCATAATCCCTTAGGATCATATTTGCTGGCCCGGGGGCCACTTTATCAAATTGATCCTCAGGGACAGATGAAATTATTGGTGCAACTAGCTAGTGGTTGTGGTGGATCTTCCTCATGTTCCATGTTTCTATGAGATGATGAAAGAGAGGTTGTTTTCTTTCACTTTTTGCTTATCCGTAAAAATCTTTCACTTTCAAGATCGTATTCAACCAACTCCTTTGAAGAGAAGGGGGTCATACACTAGATGCAATTCCTGAAAGAGAGACATGAACAAAGAAAAACAAAATAATTTCTCAAATTAGTAAGAAGATAATTAATCTGAAGTAGACAACTATCAATCCGCAGCAACAACGCCAAAAATTTGACGAGCACAATATGTATATGATTTTCTCGCTCGTACTTATCAAATTATAGTATAGTTTATGATATTGTCCATAGAGATTGGAGAATCTATGCTACAAATTCACATTATCCATCCTACCATTTAAGAGAGTCTATTTAGTGAAAAGAGTTAGATTTATAATCAACTTGAAAACAGGAACAATTATTTTTGATTTTGTAAGTTAAAGGAGTTGAGATTTTATGCATCCACATGATATAAGATTATAATGGAGTTTTAGAAAGTTTTATTTTCTATGCCACACATTAATATCCTCTTTCGATTAACAAATAATATTTCTACCACATGCCTTTCATTTAATTTTGCCTCATTCAATTAGCATAATAAAATAAAAGACTCATAGTATTGAAATAGAAGATAGCTTATCTTAAAATGAGTACATCATATAAACATAAAGCCTCGTTTTATTAGCTTTAGTTAGATTCTTTAACTTGGCTAACTGATTTTCTTCTCTCGAATGAAAACTCAAGAAATCAAGATAAAGAATTTTACGTAATTAAATATAGTTACTTCAAATTATCACACGGATATATCTAGCTAAAACTATCCCTATTTAATTCTTGCTTCTTTCGATAGCAAAGAGTAATAAAACAAATATTATAACATTTAATATGTAGATATGATAAAGTTGATTAAAATATATTGATTACTCTTGATGTAAAAATTAACAAAGAAGTAATTTCACTCAAGAATAATAAAAATATCGAAATTTTTATTATAATAATATATCAAGCTTCTCCACTTATCCCAACTTAAAGTATTACCCCATGGAGAAAAATAGGAAAAGCTAAAAGAGTTAAAAGTCTTACTATTTCTGAAAAGAAAATATACTTTCAAAACATAAAGATATGCCAAAGTTGTAAACTAAAATAGCTTCTTTTTTCTTCCTCCTGAAAGTCATGCCCCTTTTTATAGGAAAAGAAAAATATAAACTTCAAGGATGTCATCCTCGAATGGGAGATGCAACTCTTGGTCTTCAACACCAACATGAGGATGTCATTCTTGGCCTGGGATGTGGTCTGGGATGCCATCCTTTATTCTTAAACTCAATTTTCTCCAGTTTTCTCTTCCCATGGATGACAGCCCTGGACGGAGGATGTCATCCTTGGCTCTCTGTCTTTGCTTCCGCTTTCTTTGCTCTTCTTTTTTTAAATTTTTTTATTTACCTGCAATACTTAATATATATTTGTACCAATATTGAAAGAAAATTATAGAAATAAAAGTAAAATATTTATTTGTTTAAATATCCTAGTAGGTGTCTTGACCTGGCCTCGTCACTACTCTACCGAGGTTAGGCTTGATACTTACTGGGTACCGCTGTGGTATACTTATACTACACTTCTACACAATTTTGTGCAGATCTAGGTATGTTTGATCGTGTCGGTAGTTAGTAATCATTTGCTAGCTGTTTTATAGAGACTTCAAGGTATGCTTGTTAGGTGTCTGCATGCATCGGAGTCACCTTCTTTTACTTTTACTACTATTGTATTTTCCATTCAGACAGTGATGTACTATCCACTTTAGCATATTTTGTAGAGCTTATAACTTTGTTCCACCATTCTTGGGAAATGTATTGATGGGATTCTGTTCTTGAGAGTTTATATGAGTTTATTAGACTGGTTTTCTTTGTATTTTGTCAATTATATGTGTTTAGTGGTTATAAAATGTTAGGCTTACCTAGTCATAAAGACTAGGTGTCATCACGACATCCTTCGAAGGAAAATTGGGATCGTGATAAGTTGGTATCAAAGCTCTAGGTTAATTGGTGTTACAAGTCATAAGTAGGTTTAGTAGAGTCTTACATATTGGTACGGAGACAGCTGTACTTATTTTTGATATGCTACAGAATTTTTAGGAAAAACTTCACTTCTTTGATTCTTTATCGTGTGAATTGGTTGACTTCAAAAACAGAATCTTTGACTTTTTATTCTCTCATAGATGGTGAGGGCACGTACCGCTAGATCTGATGATAAGACACCCGCGCCCCCTACTAGAGCCACGAGAGGTCGAGGTCGGGGAGGAGCACGTGGTGCAGCTAGAGCACATGCTCGAGCTGTGACAGAGGAGCCACCAGTAGCTCCAGTTGGGGGACAGGCATCTGAGGCACCTGTTGCTGCCCCAGAACTTCAGGAGACCCTCGCACAGTTCTTGAGCATGTTCGGTACCTTAGCTTAGGCGAGGTTTCCACTTGCACCAGCCACATCTCAGGATGGGTGAGGAGCTGAGACTCACGTGGCCTGTACCCCAGAGAAACGGGTCCAGGTTGATCAGGTCCCAGAGGTTATACATTTATAGCTCATCGTTCTAGTTCAGCCAGCGACTAGGTCAGCAACGTCTGAGGAGGAGCAGCTTAGATTTGAGAGGTTCAAAAAGTATCATCCTCCTACTTTTAGTGGTTTAGCTTCAGATAATGCACATGGTTTTCTTGAGGAGTGCTACTGTATTCTCTACACCATGGGTATTGTGGAGATGAGCGAGGTTTCTTTCACTACTTTCCAGCTGTCCGGAGCGGCATATCAGTGGTGGTGAGGGTACGAGGAGGGTAGACCAACCGATGCAGCTTCACTTACATGGACTTGATTTTAAGAGTTGTTATTGAGAGAGTTTGTTGCTTAGACCTTGAGGGATGCATGGCGTGCAAAGTTTGAGTAGCTGCGCTAGGGTGCTATGACAAGTGTCGGAGTATGCTGTCTGATTCAGTGATTTTTCTAGACATGCATCTGCCTTGGTTTTTACAGTTAGGGAGTGAGTCTGGCGATTCATCGAGGGGCTCAATTATGCTATTATATTTAGCATGGATCGAGAGTTGGAAATGGATACCCCATATTAGCAGGTGGTAGAGATTGCATGGAGGTTGGAGGGTATGTATGGCCATGAAAGAGAGGAAAGGAAGGCCAAGAGGCCTCGTGGTATGGGAGAATTTAGTGGTGGTAACGCTATAGCTACATCCCATCACGGTAGAGGCTATGTGAGTCGTCAGTTCACTCAGCACTTCCAGATTCTAGTGCTCCGGTTATCCCAAGGTCTCAGGTTGCACATTTTGCTCAACCACTTTCTAGTGCACCTCAGGCACGGGGTGCCTTCAGTTGTTAATCCAGCTGACCAGGCCCGAGCCAGTCCCAGTATCCACGCCCACCAAGATCTTGCTTTGAGTTTGTTGATACTCTCCATATGGCTAGAGATTTCCTCAGACTCAGGAGGGGTGCACCTCCGCAGATACTCAGGCTCCAAGGATTCAGTCAGGTCAACAAACTTCTCAGTCCATGATTGCTGCCCCAGTTTCCACTCCACCCATACAGCCAGCTAGGGGTGGGGTATGGGCAGGTAGAAGTCACCCTAGAAGGGGAGGCCAGGCCAGATTCTATATTTTTTTAGGTAGGACAGAGGTAGTTACTTCAAACCCAGTCATTAGATGTAAGGTTCTGGTTTTCCATAGAGATGCATCAGTCTTATTTGATCTAGGATCCACTTATTCTTATATGTCATCTCACTTTGCTCCGTATTTGGATATATCACGTGATTCTTTGAGCACTCATATTTATGTGTCCATGCTTGTAGGAGATTCTATTATTGTGGACCAAATGTATCGGATGTGTTTAGTTGTTATTGGTGGTATTGAGACCATAGTTGATCTATTGTTACTTAGTATGGTAGACTTTGATGTTATCTTGGGCATGAACTGGTTGTCACCCTATCATGTTATTCTAGATTGTCACACCAAGACTGTGATACTAGCTATGCCAGGTTTACCACGGTTAGAGTGGAGGGGTGAATTAGATTATGTTCCTAGCAAAGTCATATCATTTCTAAAGGCTTATGGGATGGTTGAGAAGGGGTGTGATGCTTATCTATCCGTTGTGAGAGATGTCAGTGCTGATACTACTACCGTTGAGTTAGTTCCGATAGTAAGAGACTTTCCAGATGCATTTCTAGAGAATCATTCGGGCATGCCGCTCGATAGGAATATCGACTTTGGTATTGAATTGTTGACGGGAACTCAGTCCATTTCTATTCCACTATATCATATGGCCCTAATGGAGTTGAAGGAGTTAAAGGAACAGTTGCAAGAGTTGCTTGATAAGGGTTTCATTCGGCCTATTATGGTGCCTTGGGATGCTCTAGTCTTATTTGTAAAGAAAAAGGGTGGTTTTATGCGCATATGTATTGATTATCGACAATTGAACAAGGTTATAGTGAAGAATAGGTCTCCATTACCACACATCAATGACTTATTTGATCATATACAAGGTGCCAATATGTTCTCAAAGATTGATTTGCGGTCAGGTTATCATTAGCTAAAAATTCGGGATCCGAACATTCTGAAGACTGCCTTTAGGACTCGGTATGGTCACTACGCGTTCCTTATGATGTGATTGGGCTGCCTAATGCCCCTGCAGTATTTAGGCACCTGATGAACAATGTATTCCAACCTTATCTTGATCCGTTTGTCAATATGTTTATTGACGACATCTTGGTGTACTCTCATAGATGGGAAGATCATGAACATCATTTGAGGATAGTGCTCCAGACCTTGAGAGAGAAGAAATTGTATGCAAAATTCTCAAAGTGTGAATTCTGGCTTGATTCTGTGGCATTCTTGGATCAAGTGAGGGGATCAAGATATATCCAAAGAAGATTGAAGTAGTTCAGAGTCGGCCCAGACGTCTTCGGCCATTGAGATTCAGAGTTTTCTTGGTTTGGCAGGGTATTGTCATCATTTCATATATGGTTTCTTATCTATAGTCGCACCTATGACCAGATTGACCAAGAAGGGTGCTCTTTTCAGATGGTCTGAGGAGTGTGAGGTGAGCTTTATAAATCTCAAGACTGCTTTGACTACAGCCCCAGTATTGGTGTTACCTACGGGGTTTGAGGTCCTATATTGTGTACTGTGATGCATCACGTGTTGTCCTTGGCACGATGTTGATGCAAGATGGTATGCTGATTGACTACATGTCTAGACAGCTGAAGACCCATGAGAAGAATTATCTAGTCCATAACTTGGAGTTGGCAACCATCGTTCATGCATTGAAGATCTGGTGGTACTATTTGTACGGTATCCCTTATGAGGTCTTTACCGACCACCAGAGTCTACAATATCCGTTCAAATAAAAAGATCTTAACTTACGATAGTGGAGGCGGTTAGAGTTGCTTAAGGAGAGTTGGCAGCCATTGTTCATGCATTGAAGATCTAGTGGTACTATTTGTACGGTATCCCTTATGAGGTCTTTACCGACCACCGGATTCTACAATATTTGTTCAAACATAAAGTTCTTAACTCATGACAACGGAGGTGGTTAGAGTTGCTTATGGACTGTGATATCAACATTTTATATCATCTCGGGAAGGCCAATATGGTGGTCGATGCTTTGAGTCAAAAGGTGGAGAGTTTGGGTAGTTTAGCATATCTACCGGCATCAGAGAGCTATTAGCATTGGATGTTCAGGTCTTATCCAACCAGTTTGTTAGATTGGATGTTTCGGAGCCCAATCGAGTTCTTGCTTGCATGATTTCTCGGTCTTTTCTATATGATCGTATCATGGAGCGTCAGTATAATGACCCTCATTGCTTGTCCTCAAGGACATGGTTCAACATGGTGATGCTAAAGAGGTTTCTATTGAGTATGACGGTGTATTGCGTATGCAGGGCTGATTATGTTTGCGCAATGTGGATGGGTTGCATGAGTTGATTCTTCAAGAGGCCCACAGTTTATGGTACTCCATTCATCCGGGTTCCGCTAAGATGTATCAAGACTTGAGGTAGTACTATTGGTGGAGGAAGATGAAGAAAGACATAATAAAGTATGTAGCTCGGTGCCTAAAATGTCAGCAGGTGAAGTAAGAGCATCAGCGGCCAGATGGGTTGCTTCAGCGACTTGAGATTCCCGGGTGGAAATAGGAGCGTGTCACCATGGACTTTATTGTTGGGCTCCCACGGACTCGGAAGAAATCTGATGCAGTATGGGTGATTGTGGATAGGTTGACCAAGTCAACTCATTTCATTCTGGGAGTGACTACCTATTCTTCAGAGTAACTGACCTAGGTTTATATTCGCGAGAATATCCAACTTCATGGCGTGCCGGTATCTATCATTTCTAATCGGGGCACGCAGTTCATATCACATTTTTGAAGAGCGGTAAAGAGTGAGATACGCACACAGATTGAGTTGAGTACAACAATTCACCCCTAGACGGATGGACAGTCCGAGCGCATGATAAGTGTGGATTTTGACTACTTATTAGCGCCTTTTAGCTTTTGTTTTAGTCCAAAAGCGATTAATTGTATTCCATAAAACTGTTGAAATATGCTTAATTACAAGAGTATTGGAAAATGAGCCACTAAGATGAAATCCAACTCAATAAGGAGTGATATGGACACAAAGACAAAATAAGGCACAAAAACTCAAAGTGCGGACCGCAAATTTCCATCTGCGGCCATAGATTGTGAAGGAAAGCTTATTAGAGACCAAGTTCAAAGTGCGGTCCCCACATGAAATGTGCGGCTGCAGAAGCTAACCAAGAGCAGAAGTTTAGAGAGTTCACATTTCAAGATTAAAGGTAGTGCAGACCGCACAATTATTGTGCGGCCGTAAAAGTCAGCTACATAACCACACTCAGAAATGTGCAGTCCACAAAAGAGCCTTACGCGGCCGCACCTATAAATGTGCGAACCACAGAATATGAGAGATACAACCGTATTTCAAAATTGTGTGGCCACAGATTCAAATCCTGTCAATACTGAAGCAAAGTGCGTCGCGCATAGAATAGTTTCACAAATTCCAACTTTGTATAAATAGAATAGTTTCACAAAATTAGGTCAAGTTTTGAATATTAAAAGTGATGTAGTCGTTTTTCCTTGCTTCTTTAGGAAACTTTAGCTTATTTGGTGATTTAACATTAGGTTTTTATCTTTTGATCTTTCAATATGAGTTTTATTATCTTTTCTTTTTGTTTTCTTCTATACCCACTATGAGTAGCTAGATTTTACTAGGGTTATGACCCAACCCTAGTGTGTAAACCTTTTGGCTGATTAATTTTATGCTTGTTTATGAATGGGTATTTGTTATTTAGCTAAGTTTATGCTTCAATTATGAAATTAATGGTTGCAAACATTGATTTATGCCTATTTGACTTAGTCTCTTCTTGAGAAAGAGAGACCTAGTCTAGGTTAACTTAGCTAACAAGGAATTGGGTCAATTGAGAGATTGATTAATCCAATTAAAGGGTTCAATCTAGAGATAGTAATAACCCGACTTGAGCACTTATCAACCATTTTGGTAGATATCTATTTGGTCTTGAGAAAGCCAAATTGGGCAAAACCACTCTCTGACCGAGAGGTATTGAGTGGGCAACGTAGTGTTGTGAGCTATAACACACCCTAGTCAAGAAAATAGCATAAAAATCTTTATCCCATTAGGCAAACACCTAGGTCATGGACACAGCCCTAGACCTTTTTATATCTTTGAAAAACATTCAAAAACAATCTTCTCTAGTTTTATACCTTTAGAATTGCAATCCTTAGCTTAATTTTAGAAGTAAAAACAAAACCCTGTTTGTGGATGAGCACTCTAGATATTTCACGTACATTACTCCACATATATACTACTAACTCCCATCTCAGCTCCTTGTGGATTCGATCCCGACTCCTTGTTGGATTTTATTATTGCAAATGACTGTTTCATACGTCATTAGAGGTGTGCATTTGGACATGATTAATTTTTGGCGCCGTTGTCGAGGAGCTAATAATGGATTTAGCTATATATTTGGTTTTGTGTGTGAATTATCTTCTTTTCCTTTCGTGTTACTAATCCTTTTTGCATAACTGTAGGTGCAACAATGGCTCTCAACAACAATGATCCACTCAGAAACATGTCTATGGGAGATGTGGACGTGGAAGATGACCAGGTTGAAGAGGTTCTTCTTGAACCTCAAGCAAATAAAAGAAGCCAATAGCCTTAAGAGAACGTCCTAGTTCCACCCCCGCCTCCACCAAGAGCGGCTCCACACCGGGTGTTTCCGAATTAAGGGTATGCAAATGCCATAGTCTCGCTCCACATTAGGGCGGGCAACTTTCTAATCACGAATATTATGCTCACATTTCTAGAGCAATGGGAATTCTTCACCGAGGCCCCGAATCAAAATGCGTACAAACACTTGAAGGGGTTTGTGGACACTTGTTGGGGGAGTAAACAAACAAACGTCTCCGAGGATGCTTTAAGATTGAGGCTATTTCCTTTCTATCTACTAGGGAAAGCCTTGAATTGGTTAGAAATATTTCCAAACCATTCTATCCATACATGGGATGAATTGACGGAGAAATTTATTTCCAAGTTCTTTTCTCCCGGGCATATGGCCACTCTTAGAGGTGAGATTCTTGCATTCAATCAATAACCCAATGAGCCTTTGCATGAGATATGGGAGAGGTACCGAACTATGGTGAAAGAGTGCCCAAACAATAGCATGACAGAGGCTATGATTCAACAAACTTTCTATCAGGGGATCAATACTACCAATCAATGTGTGGTTAACCAACTTGCCGGTGGAAATTTCATGACAACGCCATATGCAAAAGCTTATGAGATTTTAGATAAGATGGCGGATACTTCAACAACATGGCAAAGTAGAGTGAATGTTCCTTAAGGTGATTCAACATGATTCACCTACATAAAGAATTGCATGATCATGGGCAAGCCATTGCCAAGTTGACCACCACAATGAATCAATTATCCAAGGCTCAACTTTAACAAGTGCAAAGTCCTAAGCAAGTCAATATAATAGAGGGAGATAGTATGATGGTGAACAAGAGAAGACAAAAGGGTCCACAAGTGCAAAATCGTGTGAAATATTATGTGCAAGAAGATAGTGGGTTTGATCAAGATGAATCTTACAATGAACAAGAGGAGTAAGTACAATATGTGAACAACTTTCAAGGGCAAAGAAACAACTCTTAAGGCCCGAATCAACAACAATGGCGACCTCAAGGTAATCAAGGTAATTGGAACTCGAACAATCAAGGTAAGTGGAATGGTAACAACAATAAAGGAAACTGGAATGGTAGAAATAACCAAGGCAATTAGAGTGGAAATAATCAAGGATATTTGGGAGGCAACAACCAAGGGGGTGGAATAATAATCAAGGCAATCGAGGGTCGGGATTTCAAAGGCCCCCAATGTATCAACAACCGAACTACACGCCTCTTTATCCTTCCCATGGTCCATGTTCTTCAAACAATAAGATGGGTCCAATTGAGAGTATGTTCAAACAAATTATGGATAAGAATGATAACTCTAATGCTCAACTAGCCTCACACAACACATCAATTCGCAACTTGGAATTTCAATTGGTAAAAAACTCTCAAGCTTTAAACACTCGTCCTAAGGGGGCATTACCAAGTGAAATGGTGGTGAACCAAAAGGGTGGGAACAACACGGAACATTCCATGGCCGTTACTACAAGGAGTGTAAAAGGTGGGTATACACCCACCTAAAGTCAAAGGAAACTTGTGTATGATGACCAAATGGTACAAAAAGGTGAGATTCCGAACAATGTGGTGCAAGCAAATAATGAAGTGTGGATTTATATTGATGAAAATGTAGAGGAGACTCATGAGGAAGTGAACCCGTCTAGGGAGAACATTGTTGACATACCGGAACCGGTAGTGCAAAAGGCTAAGGCACCAATGCCTAGGACTCATCTTCCATATCCTCAAAGGCTTGCCAAGGAAAATGGCGAGAATCAATTCAAAAAGTTTATTGACATGATGAAGAGTCTATCTATCAATGTGTCATTGGTTGAAGCTTTGGAGCAAATGCCCGGTTATGGAAAGTTTATGAAGGATTTGGTGACAAAGAAGAGGTCGATAAATTGTGAAACTATTAAGATGACTCATCAAGTGAGTGTAATTGTGCATCCAATGGCTCCTAAACTGGAAGATCCCGGTGTTTTCACAATTCCTTGTACTATTGGAAGTGCCGAATTTGATAAATCTCTTTGTGATCTTTGGGCAAGTATCAATTTGATGCCCTATTCGGTTTTCAATACTTTGGGAATTGGGCAAACAAGACCCACATCTATGAGATTACAAATGGCCGATCGTACCATGAAGAGACCATTGAGAGTGATTGATGACGCGTTGGTTCGTGTTGATAAATTCATTCTTCCGGCAGATTTTGTTATTCTTGATTGTGAGGTGCTGATTATTCTTGGGAGACCTTTCCTTGCTACAGGGAAGGCTCAAGTTAACATTGAAGCCGGAGAACTTACTTTCCAGGTTAGTGATGAAAAAGTAATTTTTCATATGTGTAAGTATGTGAGGCAACCCAATAGCAATGAGGTGTGTTCTTTCGTAGACTTGGTGACCGATGTGATTGTGGAAGAAACAAGTTTTGTGATAAATGTTGATGATACATTGGAGGACGTCTTGCCCAATTATGATGATGAAGAAATGGAGGGTTACGTGGAATGTGTGAAATCTTTGCAAGAATGGGGTCGTACATTTATGAGCCCCGAAAATTGTTCTTGGGTCTTGAAAATAGAACCACTCCTCCAACAAAGCCTTCAATTGAAGAGCCTCCCATCTTGGAGATGAAGCCATTGCCTCCATATCTTCGGTATGAATTTCTTAGCCCTTCTTCTACTTTACCGGTTATTCTTTCTTCTTGTTTGACTAACGTGTAAGTAAATTCTACATTGGCGGTTCTGCAAAAGAGGAAGAAGGCAATTAGATAGACATTGGCGGATATTCGATGACTAAGCCCCGCATTTTGCATGCACAAGATAAACTTGGAGGAAGGTGCCAAACCATTTATTGAACATCAAAGGAAACTCAATGAAGCTATGCAAGAGGTTGTCAAAAAGGAGATCATCAAGTGGTTGGATGCCGGTGTTGTTTACCTGATAAGTGGGGATTCTGACTACTTATTAGCGCCTTTTAGCTTTCATTTTAGTCCAAAAGTGTTTAATTGTATTCCCAAAAACTGATGAAATATGTTTAATTGTAAAAGTATTGGAAAATGATCCACAAAGATGAAATCTAACTCAAGAAGTAGTGATCTGAACTCAAGGACAAAAATAGGCACAAAAGCTTAAGTGCGGACCACAAATTTCCATCTGCGGCTGTAGAATGTGAAGGGAAGTCCATCAGAGTCCAAATTCAAAGTCGGACCGCACAATTATTTTGCGGCCGCAGAAGCTATGCAAGCTTAAAGGAAATGCGGACCGCATAATTATTGTGCAGCCACACTTAGAAATGTGCGGTCCGCAGAAGAGCCCTATGTAGCTGCACCAAGAGATGTGTGGACCGCAAAATTTGAGAAATGCGGTCACATTCTAGAATTATGTAGACGCAGATTCAACTCCTGTCGAGGCTCAAGCAAAGTGCGGACCACACATGAAATTGTGCGGCCGCAGAACCTCCGAAAGGGCATTTTTGTCCGAAATTTCCAGCTTTGTATAAATAGAATAGTTTCACAAATTTAGGTCAAGTTTGGAATATTGAAAGTCCTGTAATCGTTTTTCCTTGCTTCTTTAGGAAACTTTAGCTTACTTTGGTGATTAAACATAGGATTTTTATCTTTTAATCTTTCAACATGAGTTTTATCATCTTTTCTTCTCTATTTTCTTCTATATCCATTATGAGTAGCTAGATTTTTAACTAGGGTTGTAACCCAACCCTAGTGTATAAACTTAATGGGTGTTTAATTTATGGTTTGTTTATGGTTGGGTATTTATTATTTAGCCTTGTTCTTGCTTTTAATTGTAGAATTAATTGTTGCAAACATTACTTCATGCCTATTTGACTTGATCTCTACTTGAGAAAGAGAGACTTAGTCTAGGGAAACTTGGTTAACAAGAATTTGGGATAAAATCAAGAGATTGATAGTCCTAATTAAAGGGTTGAACCTAGAGAAAGTAAAACTCGACTTGAGCATTTTATCAACTATTTGGTTCAATAACCATTTGGAATAGAGAAAGCCAAATTGGGCAAAATCACTCTCTTACCGAGAGGTATTGAGTGCGTACTTGAGTGTTGATAGCTATAATACACCCCGAACAACAAAAGAAGCTTTAAAGTTTGCAACCCGTTGTCGCGCCCCCTTTTTCTAGAGCAAAATCGGGTTTATGACATTTTGGAGGGACAACTCATTCCTTTTGGGAATTGGGTTTGCGTTTGAAGAGTCGTCACCTAATGATTAGGGTGCATTAGGATACCAAAAGAGTTTGATTTTGAATAACCAGAGATTAGGGTAAGGGCTTGAAATTATTCCAAGGGGAAGGTGTTAAGCACCCCTCATAATCCATTAGTATGGTACCCGGCCAGACAATTATTGTGAATTTGGGGTGCAATTAACATGTAGACAAATAGGGCTCAAATAAGAGTGGGTTTCATATAATGGTTTGCAAATAAACAAAGTTTGGAAGAGCAAAGAAAGCTAATTTTTTTTAACGAAGGAGTTAAAATGATAAAATTAATAAAGAAATAAGGGAAAAGGGTCCTAGGTTTATTAACAATATGGATTACCCCACACAATGCCCGGTAATCACTCCTCAATGAGGGGCTACACGTGGAATTATCGCGTGGTCATCATATCCATATCTACCTTTCCTACCCCGTTAAGGTATTTAAAGCGCGGATTGGTCTCGTTTACTTATTGCATGCTATTACCTGTCCCAATCCTATCAGTCCTGGAGGTATTTAGGACTACTAATCCTAAAAGGGAGGGATATTAGGCTTATTTGTAGTTTCAAAGGAAAAAACTCTAGGGCGACATACAAAACACGTATTGCAAATTGGGTAAAACATATAACAAAAAGAGGCTCAGATATACCTCCTTAAACAAAGAAGCACGTAATTAGCATGGCTTACACATACTGTTTAGGTCTGATTTAAAAGGTATTAAAGAAAAGTAAGAGGAAATTGTTTAGATAGTTTCAGCTTATCACATTACTCAAATAATAAGTCTGAATCAGGCCTGCTTGCTGGTTGTAATTATTAGCAGAAGTAGATTTAGTTAATATTTATTATCCTAGGGCTTGCCTAAGTGTTGGATAAGGATCCTATAAGCATGGTATCTACTGGATTCAGAAAGCAGCAAGCCTCGCAATGAAATGTTTGAATGCATACTCATTAAACTTGCTAAGTGAGGGACTCAAATTATTGAAGGAGAGAGGCAGAATTTAAACGAATTGATTACAAGTTCTGCAAACGATAGCTGTCATTACTACTGGTTTTATATCTAACACTGAGTGAGGTGAATAAAATTATTAGGAACTCCTATAGGCATGTTTTCTAGGCATTACTGATTTTAAAACCTTGTAGACGTAGTGTCGAAATACAGAAGCCCTATAGACATGATTTCTAAGTGAAGTTTGAATATGCAAAATCCTATAGACATGATTTCTAAGTGAAGTTAAATATGCGAAATCCTATAGACATGACTTCTATGTGAAGTTTGAATATGCAAAATCCTATAGCCATGATTTCTAAGTGAAGTTAAATATGAAGAATCCTATAGACATGGTTTCTAAATGAGGTTGAATATGCAGGAATATAGTAGTCCTATAGTATGATTTATACCCTTTGCATATACAGTTACCCACCCCTTTTCACTAACCAGCTCCAAATATTTATTACAAATTATTACAAACCAGTATAAATAAAATTACATTAGGAAAAGTAAAAAAAAGTACAACTAGAGAAAGCCTAATTCTGACTTCCTCTCTGAGTTACATGATAGACCCAACTTAAAGACTATTGAACCAAAGCCTTTCTCCAATTTGAGTGTGTCAAAGTTCCCTAAGAGCCTCAATAGGACTCCGGGCAGTGCTCACACCCAAATTGTATTATCATAATGGGGATAAGTGTAGTGTGGAAGGGCCAGCCCTCAAGTATCCAAGTTCAGAGGGAGCTCAAGGGGTCCCAAGGCAATGCTCACAAGAGGGGAGGCAGAACTTAAAGTCTAAGAGAGAGTGTAAGTGAGGAACAGAGTTCTAAAGGGATGAAGAAGAGGGAAACAGCTACAAACAAGTACACAAAAGGGGTTCAAGGGAATAGTGAAGTTGCAAAGAGCCTACGTGCTTAGGCATTTAGCTAATTCTGGGCATGCACAGCAATAGAGAGTGCTATTATGCTTACAAATCAACAAGAATACACAACATATGATAGTGACATAGAGGTTATGATTCTAGGGGAATCAAGTTTGAACCATAGACAATAATACTTAATATTGTCATGCCTCAAACAAACCATTAGCATCAAACACATTGGGGTAGGGGGTTTTGGATGAATACTGAATTAAATACAAGCAATAGATAGACAAGAAAGGCAGAAGAGTGTAAAGTAAACACATTGTTGTGATGCTGAAATTTAATCA
Source organism: Nicotiana tabacum (assembly GCF_000715075.1). Taxonomy (NCBI): domain Eukaryota; kingdom Viridiplantae; phylum Streptophyta; class Magnoliopsida; order Solanales; family Solanaceae; genus Nicotiana; species Nicotiana tabacum. The sequence continues at coordinate 160,391,850 of NC_134082.1, forward strand.
GAACATACCAGTTTCAAAGAGGCAAAGTACAATAAAACAAGTAGTGGGACTTGAGAAACAGGCCACATTGCAAGTAACAAGAGAGAATGCTTTTTATGTGTGAGTGTGAGTTCAGAAAACTAAGACGTGGTCGCGTTTGTGTCAATGAAAGAGCATGTTATTTATAGTTTGAAAACAGGAAGAGAATAAGGCAAGAAAATAACCATGTACCAATTAAAATCAATCAGTAGAAGAACTTCCTTTAATTAAGGAGTTCAAACTTAAACGGTAATGAACAGAAATCATTTAAGGAAAGAGATCAAATAAGAATCTTGTCCAAAGTAGACAATTAGGGGTAAATACATAGGAGTTTCGTTAAGGGAATGATTTTTGAAATACACGGTTAAACAAATAAGGTAAGAATCAATCGGTACATAGTAAATTAAGGAGTCAGAGATTCGAAATTACTAGTTCATGAATAAACCAAGTCAGAAAGGCTAAGGAAGGTTTTCAAATCAAACCAAGAAATAGGGAAATTAGTAAAACATGGAAAGAATCAATCAGACTTACACAAAGAGGTCTGAAATTAGTCAAAAATTGAAAGTCATTTTAGAGGGGAAGCTCAGCATATATAAAGGGCACACAAGTATTACGCATGCGAGGATGCATTTAGGACAAAGAAAAGTATCATGCAATTGCAAAATCAGTAAGTAGTGGACTATAGGAACTTGGTAGTCACATAGGTCACTTTCAGTAACTTAGCAATGGAGAAGGAAAAGAGCATCAAACAACATGCAGAGGGTCCAGTAGAAAGACCTTAGAAGAGTTTAGCAGGGATTCAGAATCATATAATGAAACAAAAGATTTTGAAATTCAGTAGAGCAACGGATGAAACAACTTCAGAAACTCAAATAGGTCCAAAGAAATTAGGGTTTTGAAACCAAACAAGTTTGGAGATGAGGAACAAACAAATCACATAACAAATAATATCATAACTCGAATGAACCCCAAATCTTAGGGTTTTTGCCATCAATCGAGTGTAGAGGTGAAAGACAAGAGAATCAGGAAAAAATATCAACAAAGAAAATAAAATCAGAAACCCTAAGAAAGAACTTAAGACTTTAACATAAAGAAATACAGTAGAAGAATCAACATAAGAAACATAGTAGAAGAACAACATAAGAAACACAGTAGAACATGCTAAAGATCAGAGAGACTTCTAAATATCTTGCCAAAACCCTAAATCGGAAAAGATAAAGGTTTTGAAAGCAAAGTTTTGAAAGAAACTTTGAGAAAGCGTTTGAAAGTTTAACGAAAACATGGATCTAGAATAGATCTTAAGAAATTAGAAGAACGTCAAAAGTTAGGGTTTCAGAAGAACCCAGATGGTGAGAAAGGCTTGGAAAGTCATTGATCTAAGCAAGAGAAGTCGTCAGGGTCGAATAGCCATGGCTGGCCGGAGCAAGGTCGGAGACGACCATAGAACTCGAATCGAACAAAGTCTGGGCCAAGCTTCTTCAGATTAGGCCTTGAAACTATAGTAACCAGGCATGTAGGAGTTATAGGAGTCCGGTATAGGACTTCAATGGCCTTGGAAGCCATGGATTCTGTTGATTTTAGGGTGGAAGCGGAGGGCGGCGGCTAGGGTTTGAGAGGAGATTGAGAGAGAACTAGGTGAAAGGAGGGATTCAAGGGCAGCTACAAAAGGGAAATGATTAGGTTTAGGGGTTAGGTCAGGTTAAAAAAAGGAAGGGGTTAAGGGTGGTCGTTGATCATTTTGATCAACGGCCTGGATTGAAGTGGAATTCGGGCGGATTATTTTAAATGGTCGTGGGTCCGGTAGATTTAGGATTTGGGATGGGTAATTGGATTTGAAATTGGGTTTAATTGGGGTGTCAAATCTGGCTAAAACTGAAATGTAAATGGGATAACATTTAAATAGCCATTTTCCCTTATTTATTTTATAAAAAATAGTAAAACAATTTCTAGAAATAAATTAAAAGTACTAAAATGATTAATAATACATAATTATCAAGTTAAAAATAATGGAGTCGATTTTATAAATATAATTACAATTAAATCTTGAAAGAGACCAATATTGCAATTATATGCAATTTAGCTTTAAAAACACTAAATAAATTTGTAAAAATATGCAAAACTTATGCTAGCTATATTTTAATATAAATATGAGAATCCAATAAATGAATCACCCAAATGATAATTTTGGGGATAATTACTGGGTTTTTCTTGATAAAATAGGGCAATAAATTAATTTACAAATCTTTAAAAATTAAGAGAAAAATAATAAAACCTTGGGACATACTTATATATGCACATATATACTAATTTGAGAGTTTATTACATATTAAAAATATACAAGGAATAATTGGGTATCAACAGCTGCCCCTCTTTACCCGGGAAGGATGAAAGAGTTGTAGGGTAAAGATATGATGGCCAATTTTGACCGAACGAAATGGTTCGAGGAGACTTAGGAAGTAATCTGGTTTTTGATCTGCTTACATATCCCTGGTTTTACAGGAACCAGGCCGTATGTAGTTCGGGATCCGTCGGCGGAATATGTCGATGGAGACTTTTCAATAACAGACGCAATATTCAGGTTGGGGTGAATGGTTTGAAACCTGACAGGGCTGCGGGAACTGGAGCAGGATCGCTCCTGACGAGGTGGTTGTTTCTCAATAGTTTACCTGCAAGTAAGCGATAAAAGCATATGTTGTGCGTAAATTTAAACATGATGCAAATTCCCGTTGGACCATGAAAGTTGTCTTTGGACGGTTGGGATGATGTCCTTAGACCATGACGTTCTGGGCCATGAAGTGTATAATAAAGGACTCGCAATCCATGAAATGATGCTCTCGGGCTTTGAGAATGATGCCTCCGAACTATGATGCCTTTGAATAATGTTATGCAAAAGATAAAAGGGGTCCTCAGGCCATGAAATGGTGTTCTCGGGCTATGAGAATGGTGCCTCTGAACAATGATGCCTTCAAATAATTTGGCAATCTTTCAGCTGATGAGATGTAGTGTTTGGCGATCTTTCAGCCTATGCAATGCAGTAGGTGGCGATCTTTCAACCAATACAAATGTAAATAAGGTGGCGATATTTCAGCCGTGCACATGTAAATAAGGTGGCGATCTTTCCACCAATGCAAATGGAGGTAGAGCTTAACCTCGGAAGGCAGAATGGTAGCCTTATGCAATGCAAGAAATGCAAATGGAGGTAGAGCTTAACCTCGGAAGGCAGAATGGTAGCCTTATGCAATGCAAGAATGCAGATGGAGGTAGAGCTTAACCTCAAAAGGCAGAATGGTAGCCTTATGCAATGCAATAATGCAGATGGAGACAGGGCTTAGTCTCGAAAGGCAGAATGGTAGCCTTATGCAATGCAGAAATCCAGATGGAGATAGAGCATAGTCTCGGAAGGCAAAATGGTAGCCTTATGCAATGCAGAAATGCAGATGGAGGTAGAGCTTAACCTCAGAAGGCAGAATGGTAGCCTTATGCAAGAAGTAAAAGGGAAAATGATAATAGAATTTTCTTAGCTGATAGTGGATTACGATATTGCGACTGCTGGGGATACTGTATCTGCTGGGGACACTGCGTGCAGATAGCAGTTGTGAGTAAGTGCAACGGTTATGAGAGTTTTATTTCTGAGCAATGTGAGTCTCTTGAATGTATAGTATATTTGATTATTTTGCAACTCAAGTGCCTGCATCCAAAAAAATCGTAAATTTTTTAAAAGGGGGAGGTTAGTTTGTATCCTCGCTGGCTCTACTTGACCTGCTCGGCTTTGATCTGGTGATATTGTACGTATCATTGGGTAGCATTGCTAAACAAGGTAATTTTGGCAATAAACATGCATGATTTAGTAAAGGCATACATAAATACATAATTAAGAATAGTTTTCTTTAGATGAACCAACGACTGCGACGTGGTTCAAGACATTGCAACCCTTCTTGTTATGGAATTTTGAGGGTCCTCCTCAAAATTCTGCCCCAGTTTAATGGATTGATGCTTTTGACTGCTGCTAGCGATGATTGGCTAAAATTAACTTCGGAATTTTGAGGGTCCTCCTCAAAATTCTGCCCGAGTTTCCAATTACGGGGGGAAATAAAAGTTTTATTGAATTGTGACTGAACCCATAGGGCTTCCTATGTATCCCCTCTTAAACGGGAATTAGGTCAGGTGTAGTTCAAATTACATCATATGAGAAAAGCATAAAGATTACACATAGCAACGCTTGACTGCATTTGAATTGATCGGCTTCGGCCAGACGTCTCCGTCCATTTCTGCGAGTATAAGGGCTCCTCTTGTCAGAACCCGGTGAACCATGTATGGACCCTGGGAGTTGGGAGAGAATTTCCCCTTGGCTTCATCTTGATGCGGAAAAATTTTCTTTAACACTAGCGGCCCCAGTGTGAACTGTCTCGGCTTGACTCTTTTGTTGAAGGCTTTGGACATTTTGTTCTGATAAAGTTGACCATGGCAAACTGCATTCATTCTCTTTCCATCATTAAGAGCCAGCTGCTCATAGCGACTCTTCACCCACTCTGCATTATCGAGCTCAGCTTCCTGTATGATCCTTAGGGAGGGAATTTCCACTTCATCGGGAATGACTGTCTCTGTACCGCAAACCAGCATATAGGGGTTGCCCCAGTTGATCTGTGTACTATGGTGTGATATCCCAGTAAATAATACGATAACTTCTCGTGCCACTGTTTATGCTTCCCTATCAATTTCTCAATATCTTCTTGATATTCTTATTGGCAGCCTCTACAGTTCCATCCATTTGAGGCCGATAGGCTGTGGAATTCTTGTGTCTAATCTTGAAAGTTTCGCATATGGATTTCATCAAGTCACTGTTGAGGTTGGAGCCATTATCAGTAATGATTGATTCTGGAATCCCGAATCGACAAACGATGCAGTCGCGGAAAAAGTCTGCCACGACTTTCTTAGTCACTGCTCTGTAAGATGCTGCTTCGACCCATTGGGTGAAATAGTCAATTGCTACTAGGATAAACCTGTGCCCGTTGGAGGCAGCAGGCTTGATTGGCCCAATAACATCCACTCCCCGGGCGGCGAATTGCCATGGTGAGCTTGTTGCATTAAGCTCATTTGGAGGCACCTTTATCATGTTTGCATGTATTTGGAAGTGGTGGCATTTCTGGACATACTAGATGCAGTCTGTTTCCATAGTCATCCAAAAGTAATCAGCTCGGAGTATCTTCTTTGTGAAGACAAAACCGTTCATATGTGGACCGCAAGTCCCAGCGTGAATTTCCTCTAGTAGTTTGGATGCTTTCTTTGCGTCGACACACTTTAGTAATCCCAAATCAGAAGTCCTCCTATACAGGATTCCTCCGCTATGAAAGAAGTTGTTGGACAATCTCCGAAACGTGCGTTTTTTAGTAGGATTTGCAAGCTTTAGGTACTCTCATTTTGCCAAATATTCCCTGATATCATGAAACCAAGGCTTTGCGTATGCTTCTTCTTCAACATGGGCACAATAAGTTGGCTGATCATAGATCTTTACTATAATGGGATCAATGAAAATTTTGTCTGGATGTTGTATCATATATGACAGGGTGGCCAATGCATCGACGAACTCATTCTAGACTCTAGGAACATGTTAGAATTCCGTCTCCGTGAACCTCTTTCTTAATTCTTGCACGTGATGCAGATACGAAAGTATCTTGGAGTTATTGGTTGCCCATTCTTCACGCATCTGATGTATAAGCAAGTCTAAATCTCCGATCACTAGCAACTCTTGAATGTTCATGTCAATAGCCATCTTGAGCCCTAAGATGCAGGCTTTGGACTAGGCCATATTGTTGGTGCAAGGGAACCTGAGTTTGGCGGACACTGGATAATGCTGAACGGTTTCCGATACGAGGACTGCTCCTATGACAACTCCTTTGAAATTTGCTGCTCCATCGAAAAACATTCTCCAGCCGTCATAGGATTCTGCAATATCTTCTCCTATGAATGATACCTCTTCGTCAGGAAAATATGTTTTCAGGGGTTCGTATTCTCCATCCACGGGATTCTCGGCAAGGTGGTCTGCTAGTACTTATCCCTTGATTGCCTTCTGAGTCACGTAGACAATGTCAAATTCACTCAACAGGATCTGCCACATGGCTAGCTTGTCAGTGGGCATGGGCTTCTGAAAGATGTACTTTAAAGGGTCCATCCTTGATATGAGATATGTTGTATAGGCACAAAATTAATGCCTTAGCTTATGAGCTACCCAGGTCAAAGCACAACAGGTGCGCTCCAACAAAGAATACTGGGCCTTGTACGGTGTGAACTTCTTACTGAGTTAATAAATGGCATGCTTCTTCCTCCCTATTTCATCATGCTACCCTAGAATGCAACTGAACACTCTATCCAATACTATGAGGAAGAGTAATAGAGGTCTACCTGGCTCAGGTGGGACCAAGACTGGTAGTGTCGACAGGTATTCCTTGATTCTGTCGAAAGCTTTTTGGCAGTCATCAGTCCATTTGGTAGCGGCGTCCTTCTTCAACATATTAAAGATTGGCTCAAAGATAACTGTGGATTGTGCTATGAATCGACTGATGTAATTAAGTCTCCCAAAGAACTCATTACGTCCTTCTTATTCTTTAGCAATGGCAATTCTTGAATAGCTTCGACTTTTTATGGATCTAGCTCTATTCTTCGGCAACTCACAATAAACCCAAGTAGTTTTCTGGCAGGAACCCCAAATGCACATTTCACGGGATTCAGTTCCACGTTGTACCTTCGCAATCTATTGAAAAAGTTTCTCAAATCTTCCATGTGATCGGTGGCTCTCTTGGACTTGATGATGACATCATCTACATATACCTCAACTTCCTTGTGTATCATATCATGGAAAATGGTGGTCATGGCCCTCATGTAGGTGGCCCCTACATTCTTCAGGCCGAACGACATCATGTTGTAATAGTACATTCCCCATGGCATAATGAAAGCCATTTTCTCAGCATCTTCTAAATCCATCCAGATTTGATGATAACCAGCGAAGCAATCTACGAATGACTGTAATTCATGTTTGGCACAATTGTCGATCAGGATATGTATATTTGGTAAAGGGAAGTCATCTTTCGGACTGGCCCAGTTGAGATACTGGTAGTCGAAATAGACTCTAACCTTTTCGTCCTTCTTTGGTATTGGCACAATATTGGCTAACCATATTGGGAAGTCTACTACCCTGAGAACCTTGGCTTTGACTTGCTTAGTGACTTCTTCCTTGATTTTCAGACTCATGTCAGGTTTAAACTTTCTGAGCTTTTGCTTTACCGGCGGACATGTTGGATCGGTTGGCAGTTTGTGAGCCACAATATATGTACTCAGGCAAGTCATGTCATCATACGACCAAGCAAATATATCTTCATATTCCCTTAGAAATTCTGTGTATTCCTTCTTTTCTTGTTGCGATAAGTGGACACTGATTCTCGTTTCTTTGACGTTCTCTGCATCTCCCAGGTTAACAATCTCGGTCTCGTCTAGGTTGGACTTAGGTCTGTTCTCAAAATTTTCAACTTCCTTAACAACCTCTTCTGGTATTTCATCTTCCTCCGAATCTATGTCTGTTTGTTGCATTGTCTCGTTGCATGTCACAGTTATTGGTTCATCAAGATAAGTAATAGTAATGTTGTATAAGTAATGTAATGAGATAAAACAATAAGAATAAGTGTTGATACATAAGAAAAGTCAGAATGCTTTGATAAATTGCATAATTGTTTTGAACATTGAAGATCTTATTGCGGGAATTGAAAACATGCGAGAGAAAAAATAACATTTTTTTAGTAAATCAAAACAATGCTTGTTCTAGCCTTGCTAACCCGAGGCTCGTCGGGCTCTGGTTGTCCTGATGGTCCAGTTATTGAGGTGGGCCCCTCTGCTTACGACTTGTATGGAAGGGCCTTCCCCCACCTCCTCCTCGAGAATGACACAGCAGTCCATATCACTGTCTTCTAAGAACAAATTCTTCACCGCTACCAATGCTTCCTCTTCTTCTGGCCCATAAATAATATCGGCCAGTTGAAAAGTCTGCTCTAAATGTGGTATAGGCTACTCTAGCGGATAGTAAGGACCACACCATGGCGGCGACCAGCTGTTGAATTCCTCCCAAGTGTACTCATATCACAGACCGAAAGTGGTGCCATGTTTCTTAAGTTTTATAGGCTTAGCGATTCCTTGGAGATTCTTGCCGAGCCCTTTGCCAGGTTTGTACCCACATCAATAGCATTCACTCATTCAATATGATGGTAAGTCTTTCCACCTAGCTTCTTTCTCCCTTCGATTGACGAAATGGTCTGGCGACTGTATATGGGGTTGCTACTGTCGCCGTGAATGATCACTTCCTGGTGGTTCCATTCAAACTTTACTGCCTGATGTATTGTTGATGCTACAGCCCCAGCGGCATGGATCCATGGTTGTCCTAATAGTAGATTGTAAGATGTAGGCATGTCTATCACTTGAAAATCGACATCGAACCAAGTTGGCCCCTTTTGCAAACACAGACTAATCTCCCCAATAGTGGACCTATGGGAACCGTCGAAGGCTTTCACATTGATGGCTCTATCCTTTATCTCGTGCAGTCCCTTACCCAGCTTCTTGAGCATTACCAGCGGACAAATGTTGAGGCTGGAACCCCCATCAATCAGGATCCTGGTAATAAAGTAATCCTCGCATTGCACAGTGATGTGCAGTGCTTTGTTGTGCCCCAACCCTTCAGGCAATAGCTCATCCTTATGAAAAGTAATTTTGTGACTCTCCAATACCTGTCCGACCATGTTAGCCATTTCTACGCCAGTAATGTTGCTGGGTACGTAGGTTTCACTCAGCACCCTCAACAGAGTATTCTTGTGTGCCTCTCAGTTTTGTAGAAAAGCAAGTATGGAGATTTGCGTCGGTGTTTTGATCAACTGGTTGATGACCAAGTACTCATTGGCCTGTATCTTTATCCAAAGATCATCTAGACCCGTTTCAATGATGGGCAGACGATTGGAGGCCTGCTTGCTTGACTCGGCTAAATGTTTCGGGGTATAAACTCTACCAGTTCTTGTCATACCCTGTGCAGCAACAGTTTCCTCGGTCCTACCCTTACCTTTTCTTCTTTCCTCAATTGTATAGTCTCATGGTATAGCCTTGGTATGGAATGGTGTCATGGTGGACATCGCCACTGGGATCGGCGTGGACATCTTCACTCCGAATGGAGCATGTGCTTTAGGAGGTAAAACTGCAACTTCAAATGGTAGAGGTACACTTGCTGGAGTCACGAATTTGACCTTAGTTGGTGTTGGTGTCTTTGCAGTTACTTCGAACTCAAGTGGCACAAACATGTTAACCTCAGCGTCCCCGGATGGCTGAATCAGAATATGATTGGATTAAGAGTAACTATTGGTTTCTTTAGATCTTCACCTTCTGTGATCAACCCAATCGACCCTCAGGATCCCAATCATCCTCTATTTCGATCATGTGAACGCCTCCACCCTTATGGTCTGGCAGAGGATTATTGCAGACATTTGGAACAGGTTCCTTTGCCACAATAATTTTGTTGCCAATTAGAGCGTGGATCTTGTCTTTCAGAGAACGACCTTCGTCGATGGTGTGTCCCTTCATGCCGGAATGGCATGCACAGGATTTGTTTGGATTAACCCATTGAGAAGGGTTCTTAGGGGTTATGGAAGGGATAAGGGTGACATAACCAGCATCTTTGAGTCTCTCGTATAACTGGTCAATGGGTTCGGCAATGGCTGTATACTGTTTAAGAGGTCTATAATCAAAATTTGGTCGAGGTCTAGGGAAGTTTTGGTGTGCAGGGGGTGATTGATAGTGGGATGGTTGAGCATTGTAGGCTTGGTAAATAGGTGCGGGTTGGGAGTATATGGGTTAAGTAAGCTGATATGTGGGAGTTGAAGGTGATTGATAAGTGGGTGTTAGAGTTTGGTAAGAGGGTGAGGGTGCTTGGTAATTTGTTGTAGGCTGATATGTGAGTGGAGGCATCAGATAGGTTTGGTATTTGATGGGATATTTGGTTTTCTGTGCAACTATTACGGCCCATACGTCCCTTTTCTTGGATGCACCACCAGATTGTAAGGCCTTGTTTGTAGCTTGCAAGGCCTCAAAGTTCGTGACCATACCGCTTTTGATGCCCTCTTCGATCCTCTCACCCAGCTTGATGATGTTAGAAAATTTATGGGTTTCAATCAACATTAGTCGCTCGTAATACTGTAGGTCCTAAGACCGGACGAAGAAATTGTTCATATTGTTCTTACTCTAAGGCAGGTCTGACTTTAGCAGCTTCGGATCTCTAGAGAGTAACATACTCGCAGAATGTTTCTGTGGGTTTCTTCTTTAGGTTCTGAATGTAGAACATATCTGGCGCATTTTCTGTGTTGAGCCTGAACCTGTCCATGAAATCGAATGACATACTCACTCAGTTTGACCATTTCTTCGGGTCTTGGCTAATGTACCAAGACAGAGCATCTCCTTTCAGACTCCTCATTAAAAGCTTTGTGTGGATCCTTTCGTCTTTCCCTACTCCGACTACCTTGTCACAGTATGTTCTCAAATGGACCCTCGGATCACCTGTACCTTCAAACATCTCGAACTTCGGAGGTTTGTACCCCTCCGGTAGCTCAATATCTGGTTGTATGCAGAGATCTTCATAGTTTAAACCCTCAATTCCCTTGCTTCCTTCGACGCCTTGAATTCGGCTAGTCAATTTCTTAAGTTCTTCAGCCAGGTTCCTGACGAGCGAGTCTTTATCATCAGACTCGAGTGTGCTTGAGATGGGTTGGGTGGAATATGGCATGGTTTCCACATAGATGGGGGTGTTGTGATGGGTGTGAAAGTGGTCATTTGTGGAGTTCAAGGGTTCTAGGACGAGCAACAGAGTATTATTGGAAGTATGACAGGTGTTGCAGTGGTGGTGAGGAGCGAGATGGTTTTGTGGCTTTGGGATATTTTGTGGAGGTGTGGGGTTATGAGTATTTGGAAAATTGACATCAGGAGTGGTGAGGGAAAATGACAGATTTGCCAGATTCTGAACCTGATCAAGTTCTTTTTGGCATTTCAGCAGCTTTTGTTCAAGCTGGGATGCACTTTCCTTAGGAACCAGAGTACCATGACCATGAGCGACCTCTACTCGTTCAGCTGAGTTTTCCTTTTTGGAGTTTTTCACATCTTCCATCTTTCCTTTGTTCTTGTTTTTGACAGGACTAAGAGGAGGAGTGGGTGGAGGGCCCTTGGATCTCGTGGAATAAGATGATTTTGCCAAAGTGCACGAACTAACCTTTGGGGAGGAAAATAAATAAACAAAAAGGTAACAAGTTAGTGAGGATTATAAGAAAATATTGCGATATTTAAACACACAGTGCAAGAATGTAAATCGTGTCCTATTTTGGGGACCTCTTTGCGCCCGAGGTAGGCCTAGAGACAAATTGATTTAGAGGAATTAGAATGCTAAATGCCTCATTTTATTGATAAAAAGTAGACGAATCCCAAATCGACACTAAATAACAGGAAATAAAATATCACTAGTGGTCATTGGCCTTATTACATTCATAAAATGAAAAAGTAAATTCCTATTTACTTGATCCCAGAAGGACCTTCCCCAGACTCGGCATCTTTGGCTCCATTGAACAGCTTTCCCAACTCGCAAAGTCCCAGCAATCGATAGGCTCTGGCTAGATGTCCTCCCTCATTTCCCTCAACATTCTGGAAATCCTCGATTCTTTTGAGAAATTTTCTTTCTAACTCTACTATGCCCCGCTCCAAGTACCCCAGTCGCTTGTTGGCACTGACAGCCATGTCTTTCCACTCCTCGATCAACTTTTGGTTGGCTTCTTGTATCTCACGGTGCTTGCTTTGACATGCTCGGATCCTCGTGCGTAGTTGATTGTATTTGACGTGTGCCTCAGCCCTATCATCTATGATCTTGTGGCCCCTAGCAAGTCCTGGTTGACCTATACCATCGTGATTAGATTCTAACCAGCCTGAATAGTAGGGAGCGCAACCAACGTGATATCTGTCTAGCTCGATAGTATCTCTTCCCATGATGATCTTGCAATGCCACATATGTTGAGATTGGCACTTATAAGGACTGTCATCAGCTTGGAAGCCAGCCCGGAAGTAACTCATCTTGTTGACCCTTGGTATAACCTGCTTCCTACCAGCCGATCTCATAACTCGGAGAGGGACATAAGGTTAGGTTCCTCTCAGACCGATTAATATAAGAAATGGCGCATCCCTGGATCGGGCGATGAACTCCTTAGTAGGGAACCATTCGAACATCCATTATACCCGATCCTCGGTAAGGTTATCAAATAAATCTACCCATCCTCTGGCATCTTCTGGCTGGGCGAATATGTTGGGCATATAGTTCATTCGCTTCGGATGATGGAAAGCGATATGATCGTCCCAGTATCTTCGCTGAATTTCCTATCGTTATTCACCCATTTGAAGATGCTCCATGAGCCAGAGCTGAAGTAGAAAATTACAGCCCTCAAAGTGTTTGGCTCCTCGTTGACACATCTCCTAGGCTCGGTATATCTCCGCAATAATCATGGGCACAATGTTGAAAGGTTTCCCACCAATGCCCTCCATCAGAGTTTTAGTTACCATAGCCAGCCTGGTATGGATCGTTGCTTTCTTCATTGGAAACACTATCAACCCCAGAAAACAAAATATAAATACAAAGACCCTTAGGTGAATATGCCCTAATGATGTGATGGCAAATTCGTCAGGATAGGTACGGTAGGACTTGTTGTGACTGTACCTCTCATACAAATAGTCTAAGGGGATATAAGATTCCTTCAGACATGTCAGTTCTAGATTCTTCTTCAGACCCATCATTTTGAGAAAACCCCTGCCCTTGCGGTTCTCGGGCATTAACAATCCCGGTGTTTCTCATGGTATACCGGCCAATCCTACAATTTCTTCTAGCAAGGGTGTCATTTCAATATCCCCGAAGCAAAACACGGACCTCTCACAATCCCAGTATAAAGTGGCAGCTTCTATGATCTTGTTGTCGGGTTGGATTTCTAGGAGAGAAGGTAGGTTGCCCAGATATTTACGGACAAGGGTTTGATCACTAGAGTGAAGATCCTCCCACCAGCTTAGCAATTTGGGGTTTATATTGGTGACCATGCCGAATCTGGAGACTTCGTGCCTCATATTTCTGCAAGAAAAAGGGTTAGGCCATTACCCCCACAAGAGTTGACTATTTAATATCAGCAATTAGCATAAACGCATAGTTCTCCAAATAAATGCACAGAACGTGATGATGTCCATTTGGGTTTTAGGGAAACCTAGTGGACTTTGGACAAGGCTATCTTAAAGAGTCATTATGCGGACAACATAACTAACTCGGCTAGGTTTGACCATAATGCATGCACAGTTAAACAGAGTAAGGTTTCTATGGGGATTTAGACTGGTACCCTTGAGCGGACAACTCAAGGAGGAAAGGCACGAAACCGTCGACTACACCATTGATCGACTGGTTTTATTGCAAATACGTTTTTTCAGATTTAGGGGTGATAATATTGGAAGAGCGCAACCACTCATTATAAGTGTTGCTATGGTATTTTGTTTGGCACGAGTGGAATATGATGTTGAGCATGATTATGCAACAATTAAAGCAGGTTGTCACGTATTTGCATGTTGGGAAGCTGTAAATACAATAGTTATTCATAATTTAAAGCGGTATTAAAGGAAAGTAATAAAGAAAAGAAACAAAAAGACAAGTCAGTTTTGCAATCGAAAAGAAAATTGAATGCTTGAAAGAAATACACAGATAATTGCGCATAAAGAAGCATAAATTCACAATAATAGTGTGAAATAGTAAAAGCCTAAAAATCCCCAACAGAGTCGTCATGCTGTCGCGCCCCCTTTTTCTAGAGTGAAATCGGGTTTATGATATTTTAGAGGGACAACTCATTCCTTTTGGGAATTGGGTTTGCGTTTAAAGAGTCGCCACCTAATGATTAGGGTGCATTAGGACACCAAAAGAGTTTGATTTTGAATAACCAGAGATTAGGGTAAGGGCTTGAAATTATTCTAAGGGAAAGGTATTAGGAACCCCTCAGAATCCACTAGTGTGGTTCCTGGCCACACAATTATTGTGAATTTGGGGTTCAATAAACATGTAGACAAATAGGACTTAAATAAGAGGGGATTTCATATAATGGTTTGCAAATAAACAAAGTTTGGAAGAGCAAAGAAAGCTGATTTTTTTAACGAAGGAGTTGAAATGATAAAATGAATAAAGAAATAAGGGAAAGGGGTCCTAGGTTTATTAACAATATGGATCACCCCACACAATGCCCGGTAATCACTCCTCAATGAGGGGTTACACGTGACATTATCGCGTGGTCATCATATCCATATCTACCCTTCCTACCCCGTTAAGATATTTAAAGCGTGGATTGGTCTCGTTTACTTATTGCATGCTATTACCTGTCCCAATCCTATCAGTCTCGGAGGCATTTAGGACTACTAATCCTAAAAGGGAGGGATATTAGGCTTATTTGTAGTTTCAAACGAAAAAACTCTAGGGCGACATACAAAACATGTATTGCAAATTGGGGAAAGCATATTACAAGCAGAGGCTCAGATATACCTCCTTAAACAAAGAAGCACATAATGAGCATGACTTACACATACTATTTAGGTTTTATTTAAAAGGTATTAAAGATGAGTGAGAGGAAATTGTTGAGACAGTTTCAGCTTATCACATAACTCAGATAAGAAGTCTGAATCAGGCCTGCCTGTTGGTTATAATTATTAACAGAAGCATATTTAGTTTATATTTATTACCCTAGGGCTTGACTAAGTGTTGGACAAGGATCCTATAAGCATGGTATCAACTGGATTCAGAAACTAGTAAGGCTCGAAACGAACTATTTGAATGCATACTCATTAAACTTGCTAAGTGAGGGACTCAGATTGTTGAAAGAGAGAGGTAGAATTCGAAGAAATTGATTACAAGTTCTGCAAATGATATCAGTCATTACTACTAGTTTTATATCTAACAATGAGTGAGGCGAATCCGATTTTTGATTAGAAACTCCTATAGGCTTGCTTTCTAGGCGTTACTAATTTTAAGACCTTGTAGACGTAGCCTCAAAATGCAGAAGCCTTATAGACATGCTTTCTAAGTGAAGTTTGAATATGCAAAATCCTATAGACATGATTTCTAAGTGAAGTTAAATATGCAGAATCCTATAGACATGATTTCTAAGTGAAGTTTGAATATGCAAAATCCTATAGCCATGATTTCTAAGTGAAGTTAAATATGCAGAATCCTATAGACATGGTTTCTATATGAGGTTGAATATGCAGGAATATAGTAGTGCTATAGTCATGATTTCTACCCTTTGCATACATAGTTACCCACCCTTTTTCACTAACCAACCCTAAAAGTTTATTACAAATTATTACAAACCAGAATTAATAAAATTACATCAGGAAAAGTAAAAAAAGTACAACTAGAGGAAGCCTGATTCTGACTTCCTCTCAGAGTTACATGATAGACCCAATTCAAAGACCATTGATCCAAAGCCTTTCTCTAATTTAAGTGTGTCAGAGTTTTCTAAGAGCCTCATTGGTACTTCGGGCAGTGCTCACACCCAATTGTATTATCAGAATGGGGATAAGTGTAGTGTAGAAGGGTCAGCCCTCAAGTGTCCAAGTTCAGAGGGAGCTCAAGGGGTCCCAAGGCAAGGCTCACAAGAGGGGGGCAGAACTTAAAGTCTAAGAGAGAGTGTAAGTGAGGAACAGAGTTCTAAAGGGGTGAAGGAGAGGTAAACAACTCCAAACAAGTACACAAAAGGAGTTTAGGGGAATAGGGAAGTTGCAAAGATCCTATGTGCTTAGAAATTTAGCTAATTCTGGGCATGCACAGCAATAGAGAGTGCTATTATGCTTAAAAATCAACAAGAATACACAACCTATGATAGTGACATAGAGGTTATGATTCCAGGGGAATCAAGTTTGAGCCATAGACAATAATACTTAGTATTGCCATGCCTCACACAAACCATTAGCATCAAACACATTGGGGTAAGGGGTTTGGGATGAATACTGAATTAAGCACAAGCAATAGATAGACAAGAAAGACAGAAGAGTGTAAAGGAAACACATTGTTGTGATGCTGAAATTTAATTAGAACATACAAGTTTCAAAGAGGCAAAGTACAATAAAACAAGTAGCGGGACTTGAGAAATAGGCCACAGTGCAAGTAACAAGAGAGAATGCTTTTTGAGTGTGAATGTGAGTTCAGAATACTAAGAAGTGTTTGAGTGTGTCAAAGTTCCCTAAGAGCCTCAATAGGACTCCGGGCAGTGCTCACACCCAGATTGTATTATCAGAATGGGGATAAGTGTAGTGTGGAAGGGCCAGCCCTCAAGTATCCAAGTTCAGAGGGAGCTCAAGGGGTCCCGAGGCAATGCTCACAAGAGGGGAGGCAGAACTTAAAGTCTAAGAGAGAGTGTAAGTGTGGAACAGAGTTCTAAAGGGATGAAGGAGAGGGAAACAGCTACAAACAAGTACACAAAAGGGGTTCAAGGGAATAGTGAAGTTGTAAAGAGCCTACGTGCTTAGGCATTTAGTTAACTCTGGGCATGCACAGCAATAGAGAGTGCTATTATGCTTACAAATCAACAAGAATACACAACATATGATAGTGACTAGAGGTTATGATTCTGGGGGAATCAAGTTTGAACCATAGACAATAATACTTAATATTGTCATGCCTCAAACAAACCATTAGCATCAAACACATTGGGGTATGGTGTTTGGGATGAATACTGAATTAAACACAAGCAATAGATAAACAAGAAAGGCAAAAGAGTGTAAAGTAAACACATTGTTGTGATGCTGAAATTTAATCAGAACATACCAGTTTCAAAGAGGCAAAGTACAATAAAACAAGTAGCGGGACTTGAGAAACAGGCCACATTGCAAGTAACAAGAGAGAATGCTTTTTATGTGTGAGTGTGAGTTCAGAAAACTAAGAAGTGTTCGCGTTTGTGTCAATGAAAGATCATGGTATTTATAGTTTGAAAACAGAAAGAGAATAAGGCAAGAAAATAACCATGTACCAATTAAAATCAATCAGTAGAAGAACTTCCTTTAATTAAGGAGTTCAAACTTAAACGGTAATGAACAGAAATCATTTAAGGAAAGAGATCAAATAAGCATCTTGTCCAAAGTAGACAATTAGGGGTAAATACATAGGAGTTTCATTAAGGGAATGACCTTTGAAATACACAGTTAAACAAATAAGGTAAGAATCAATCGGTACATAGTAAATTAAGGAGTCAGAGATTCGAAATTACTGGTTCATGAATAAACCAAGTCAGAAAGGCTAAGGAAGGTTTTCAAATCAAACCAAGAAATAGGGAAATTAGTAAAACAAGGAAAGAATCAATCAGACTTACACAAAGAGGTCTGAAATTAGTCAAAAATTGAAAGTCAATTTAGAGGGGAAGCTCAGCATATATAAAGGGCACACAAGTTTTACGCATGCGAGGATGCATTTAGGACAAAGAAAAGTATCATGCAATTGCAAAATCAGTAAGTAGTGGACTATAGGAACATGGTTGTCACATAGGTCACTTTTAGTAACTTAGCAATGGAGAAGGAAAAGAGCATCAAATAGCATGAAGAGGGTCCAGTAGAAAGACCTTAGAAGAGTTTAGCAGGGATTCAGAATCATATAATGAAACAAAAGATTTTGAAATTCAGTAGAGCAACGGATGAAACAACTTCAGAAACTCAAATAGGTCCAAAGAAATTAGGGTTTTGAAACCAAACAAGTTCGGAGATGAGGAACAAACAAATCACATAACAAATAATATCATAACTCGAATGAACCCCAAATCTTAGGGTTTTTGCCATCAATCGAGTGTAGAGGTGAAAGACAAGAGAATCAAGAAAAAATATCAACAAAGAAAATAAAATCAGAAACCCTAAGAAAGTACTTAAAACTTTAACCTAAAGAAACACAGTAGAAGAGTCAACATAAGAAACATAGTAGAAGAACAACATAAGAAACATAGTAGAACATGCTAAAGATCAGAGAGACTTCTAAATATCTTGCCAAAACCCTAAATCGGAAAAGATAAAGGTTTTGAAAGCAAAGTTTTGAAAGAAACTTTGAGAAAGCGTTTGAAAGTTTAACGAAAACACAGATCTAGAAAAGATCTAAAGAAATCAGAAGAACCTCAAAAGTTAGGGTTTCAGAAGAACCCAGATACTGGAAAGTCATTGATCTAAGCAGGAGAAGTTGAGATCAGGCTCGAATAGCCATGGCTGGCCGGAGCAAGGTCGGGGATGGCTATAGAACTCGAATCGAACAAAGTCTGGGTCAAGCTTCTTCAGGGTCAGTCCTTGAAACTATAGTAACCAGGCGTGTAGGAATTATAGGAGGCCAGTATAGGACTTCAATGGCCTTGGAAGCCATGGATTCTGGTGATTTTAGGTTGGAAACGGAGGGGCGGCTAGGGTATGAGGGGAGCTTGAGAGAGAACTCGGGGAAAGGGGGAATTAAATGGAGGCTATAGAAGGGAAATGATTAAGTTTAGGGGTTAGGCCGGGTTAAAAAAGGAAGGGATTAAGGGTGGACGTTAATCATTTTGATCAACGGCCTAGATTGAAGGGAAATTCGGGCGGGTTATTTTAAAAAGTCGTGGGTCGGGTAGATTTAGGATTTGGGCTAGGTAATTGGATTTGAAATTGGGTTTAATTGGGGGGTCAAATTTGGTGGCTAACATTTAAATAATCATTTTTCCCTTATTTATTTTATAAAAAATAGTAAAATAACTTTTGGAAATAAATTAAAGGTACTGAAATGATTAATAATACATAATTATCAAATTAAAAATATTGGAGTCGATTTTATAAATATAATTACAATCAAATCTTGAAAGAGGCCAATATTGCAATTATATGCAATTTAGCTTTAAAAATACTAAATAAATTTGTAAAAATATGCAAAAAAATTTCTAGCTATATTTTAATATAAATATTAGAATACAATAAATGAATCACCCAAAATGATAATTTTGGGGATAATTATTGGGTTTTTCTTGATAAAATAGAGCAATAAATTGATTTAAAATTCTTTAACAATTAAGACAAAAACAAAACCTTGGGACATACTTATATATGCACATACATGTTATTTTGAGAGTATTTTGCATATTAAAAACATACAGGAAAAAATTGGGTATGAACACCCGTTAGGCAAACACCTAGGTGAATGTCATAGCCCTAGGCCTTTTACATTATTTGAAAACCATCCAAAAACAATATTCTCTAGTTTTATACTTTTAGAATTGAAATCCTTAGCATAATTTTAGAAGTGAAAACAAAACCATATTTGTTGAAGTGCAATCTGGATACTTCACGTGCTCAATCCAAATATATATTACTAATTCCCATCTCAGCTCCCTGCGGATCCGATCTTGACTCCTTATTAGGTATTATTATTGCAATCGACCATTTCATAACTTCAAATTTAGGCGTGACTTGGACGATATCAATTTTTGGCGCCGTTGCGGGGAGCTAAAAATGAATTTATCTATATATTTTGTTTTGTGTGTGAATTGTCTTTTTTCCTTCCGTGTTTCTATTCATTTTTTGTGAAACAATTATAGGTGAAACTATGGCTCTCAACAACAATGATCCTCTTGGAAACATGCATATGTGGGATGTGGACGTGGAAGATGACCAAGTTGAAGAGGTTCCTCTTGAACCTCAAGCAAATAGATGAGGGTGACTGCCTAAAGACAACATTCCCATTCCACCCCCACCTCCACCAAGAGCAGCTCCACACCAGGTGTTGCTGAATGAAGGGTATGAAAGTACCATAGTCCTGCCCCCCATTAGGGCAGGCAACTTCCGAATAATAAATTTTATGCTCAAATTGCTAGAACAACGTCGGGGCTCCGAATCAAAATGTGTACAAACACTTGAAGGGGTTTTTGGACACTTGTTGGGGGAGTAAGCAGACAAACGTCTCCGAGGATGTTTTAAGGTTGAGTCTATTTCCTTTATCTTTATGGGGGAAGCCTTGGATTAGTTGGAGAGATTGTCAAACCATTTTATCCATACATGGGATGAATAGGCGGAGAAATTTATTTCCAAGTTCTTTTCTCCCGGGCATATGGCTACTCTTAGAGACGAGATTCTAGCATTCTAACAAGAATCTAATGATTCTTTGCATGAGATATGGGAGAGGTACCGAATTATGATAAAAGAGTGCCCAAACAATGACATGACGGAGGCTATGATTCAAAAAACTTTCTATAGGGGGATGAATACGTGGTCAACCAGCTTGCCGATGGAAATTTCATGACAATTCCATATGTGTAAGCTTGTGAGATCTTAGATGAAATGGAAGATACTTCATCGGCATGGTAAAGTAGAGCAAATGTTCCTCAAGGTGATCTGAACGTGATTCACCTACATAAAGAATTGCATGATCAAGGGAAAGCAATTGTCGAGTTGACTGGCATAATGAATCAATTAGCCAAGGCTCAACTTCAACAAGTGCAAGGTCCTAAGCAAGTCAATACAATTGAGGGAGTTAGTATGATGGTAAACAATAGAAGGTAAAAGGGTCCTCAAGTGTGAAACTGTGTGGAAAAGTTTGTACAAGATGATAGTGGGTATGATCAAGATGAATCTTACAATGAACAAGAGGAGGAAGTACAATATGTGAACAACTTCCAAGGGCAAAGAAACAACTCTCAAGGCCCGAATCAACAACAATTGTGACCTCAAGGTAATCAAGGGAATTGGAACTCTAGCAACCAAGGTAATTGGAATGGTGGTAACAAACAAGGTAATTGGAACAATCAAAACAATCAAGGAAATTGGAATTGTCAAAATTAACCAAGGAAATTGGAGTGGCCATAGCCAAGGATATTGGGGAGG
The DNA here is from genome assembly GCF_000715075.1 of Nicotiana tabacum. NCBI lineage: Eukaryota > Viridiplantae > Streptophyta > Magnoliopsida > Solanales > Solanaceae > Nicotiana > Nicotiana tabacum. The sequence continues at coordinate 160,412,799 of NC_134082.1, forward strand.
CAACAACCAAGGGGTGAAAATATAACCAAGAGAATTGGGGTTCGGGCTTTCAAAGGCCCCCGATGTATCAACAACCGAGCAACACGCCTCCTTATCCTTCCCATGGTCCAAGCTCTTCCAACAATGAAAGGGGACGAATTGAGAATATGTTCAAACAAATGATGGAGAATAATGTCGACTCAGATGCCCAACTAGCATCTCACAACACTTCAATTAGCAATTTGGAAGTTCAATTGGGGAAAATCTCGCAAGCTTTAAACACTCGTCCGAAGGGGGAACTACTAAGTGACATGGTGGTGAACCCAAAGGGTGGGGAAAACACAGGATATGCTATGGTAGTTACTACAAGGAGTGGAAAAGGTAGGGATGCACCTACCTCAAGTCAAAGGAAACTTGTGGATGATGAGCAAGTGGTACAAGAAGATGTGATCCCGAGCAATGAAGTGAAAGCAAATGATGAAGTGTGGATTGATATTGATGATAATGTGGAAGAGACTCAAGAGGAAGTGAACCCGTCTAGGGAGCACATTGTTAACATACCAGAACCGGTAGTGTAAAAGGATAAGGCACCAATTCCTAGGCCTCATCCTTCATACCCTCAAAGGCTTGCCTCCATATCTATTAATGTGCCATTGGTTGAGACTTTGGAGCAAATGCCCGTTTATGCAAAGTTCATGAAGGATTTGGTCAAAGAAGCGATCGATGAATTGTGAAACTATAAAGATGACTCATCAAGTGAGTGCAATTGTGCACTCAATGGCTCCTAAATTGGAAGACCCTGGCGCTTTCACTATCCCTTGTACCATTGGAAGTGTCGTTTTTGCTAAAGCTTTTTGTGATCTTGGGGCAAGCATCAATTTGATGACCTATTTGGTTTTCAATACTTTGGGAATTGGGCAACCAAGACCCACATCTATGAGATTACAAATGGTCAATCATACCATGAAGAGACCATTGGGTATAATTGATATGTGTTGGTTCGTATTGATAAATTCATTCTCCCGACGGATTTTGTTATTGTTGATTGTGAGGTTGATTGTGAGGTGTCGATTATTCTTGGGAGATGTTTCTTTGCTACGGGGAAGGCTCTAGTTGATGTTGAAGCCGGAGAACTTACTTTCCAGGTTGATGATGAAAAAGTGGTTTTCCATATGTGTAAGTCTATGAGGTAACCCAATAGCAATGAGGTGTGTTCTTTTGTGGATTTTGTGAATGATGTGATTGTGGATAAAGCAAGTACCATGATGAATGTTGATGATACATTAGAGGTCATCATTCTCATTGTGATGATGAAGAAATTGAGGGTTACGTGGAATATATGAACTCTTTGCAAGGGATGGGGTCGTAAACTTATGAGCCCCGCAATATTGTCCTTAGATCTTGAGAATAGAACCACTCCTCCAACAAAGCCTTCAATTGAAGAGCCTACCAACTTGGAGTTGAAGCCATTTCCTCCACATCTTTGTATAAATTTCTTGGCCCTTCTTCTACTTTACCAGTTATTATTTCCTCTTGTTTGACTAACGTGCAGGTAGAGTCTACATTGGAGGTGCTACAAAAGAGAAAGAAGGCTATTGGATGGACTTTGGGGGATATTCGAGGGATAAGCCCCGCATTTTGCACGCACAAGATTAATTTGGAGAAAGGTACCAAACCATCTATTGAACATCAAAGGATACTTAATGAAGCCATGCAAGAGGTTGTCAAGCAGAAAATCATCATGTGGTTAGATGTCGGGGTTATTTACCCCATTTCCGATAGTTTATGGACTTATCCGGTTCAATGTGTCCCAAAGAAAGGGCATGACGGTGGTCACCAATGACAATAATGAGTTGATTCCTACAAGAACGATGACCGAGTGGAAAGTGTGTATGGACTATTGCAAGCTCAACAAAGTCACAAGGAAGGATCATTTCCCACTTCCCTCCCTAGATCAAATGCTTGATAGATTGGCCGGCCATGCTTTCTATTGTTTCCTTGATGGGTATTCCAGATACAATCAAATTCTTATTGCTCCGGAGGATTAGGAGAAAACTACTTATACATGTCCTTATGGTACTTTTGCATTCTCGCGGATGCCATTTGGGTTGTGCAATGCACTGGCAACATTTCAAGGTGTATGATTTTTATCTTCACGGACATGGTGGGGGATTTTCTTGAAGTCTTCATAGATGACTTTTCGGTGGTCGGGAATTCTTTTGATGATTGTATAGTAAATATGGACAAAGTGTTGGCAAGATGTGAAGAAACAAACTTGGTGCTCAATTGGGATAAGTGTCATTTCATAGTTGATAAAGGCATTGTCCTTGGCCACAAGATCACAAAGAATGGCATTGAAGTCGACAAGACAAAGATTGAGGTGATTTCTAAACTTCCACCTCCAACTTCAGTCAAAGCGTGAAGAGTTTATTAGGCCACGCGGGATTTTACCGGTATTTCATCAAGGATTACTCTAACATGGTGAACCCGTTGTGCAAGCTTTTGGAGAAAGATGCCAAGTTTCATGTCAATGATGAGTGCATGAGAGCCTTTGAGTTGCTAAAGCTCAAGTTGACTAATACTCCCATTATCACTGCTTCAAATTGGAGTGTTTCTTTTAAGCTCATGTGTGATGCAAGTGATGTAGCGGTAGGGGCTGTTTTGGGGAAACGCATCAACAAGATCTTTCATTCGGTATATTATGCAAACAAGACCATGAATAGTTCCCAATTCAACTACACCATTACGGAGAAAGAGCTTCTTGCCATTGTGTTTGCTATTGAGAAGTTTTGCCCATACTTGATGGGTGCAAAAGTGATTGTTCATATGGATCATGCGACACTTTGCTATTTTATGAGCAAGAAAGATTCCAAAGATCGAAAAGGAAGAGAAAACCAAGTGGCGGACCACTTGTCTCATTTGGAGGAGGAGGGAAGGCTGCATGATGGCCTTGAAATCAATGATTCTTTCTTCGATGAGCAACTCTTGCTATTTCATTGAAAATGGTGCCTTGGTTTGCAGATCTAGCAAATTATCTTATGAACAGTATCATTCCGATTGAGTTCTCTTCAAACCAAAGTTAGAAGCTCAAATGGGATTGTCAAGACTACTATTGGGATGAACCGTACCTTTTCTGGATTTGTACGGATGGAGTGAATAGAAGATGTGTACCGGATGAGGAACAAAGTGAAATTCTTGGGGCTTGTCACTCTTCGTCGTATGGTGGTCACCATGGTAGAGCAAGAACAGCGGCCAAGGTGTTAAGTTGTAGTTTCTCTCTACAAATATGCAAGTGATCTTGTCAAGTGTTGTGATGAATGTCAAAGGGTCGGTGGAATATCAAAGAAAAATGAAATGCATATCACCACCATATTAGAGATTGATATTTTCGATGTGTGGGGTATTGACTTCATGGGTCCTTTTATGAGTTCTTGTGGAAACACCTATATTTTGGTTGCAGTTGATTATGTGTCCAAATGGGTTGAGGTCGTTGCCTTGCCCAACAATGAAGCGAGAAGTGTGGTGGCTTTTTTAAAGAAGAACATCTTTACAAGATTTGGTACTCCAAGGGCTATCATAAGTGATGGGGATCGCATTTTTGCAACAAAGCTTTTGATACCTTACTCACCAAGTATGGTGTCACTCATAAAGTCACGACCCCATCATCCTCAAGTAAGCGGTCAAGTGAAAGTCTCCAACCGGGAGATAAAGGGTATTTTGTCAAAAACAGTAAATGCTAACCAGATGAATTGGTTAAAAAAACTCGATGATGATTTATGGGCTTATAGGACGGCTTACAAAACACCGATTGGAATGTCTCCATATCGGTTAGTGTTCGGGAAAGCTTGCAATCTTTCGGTGGAACTTTAGAACAAAGCCATGTGGGCTTTAAAGAAGTTGAATCTTGAGTGGGATGTTGTTGCCAACTTAAGGGTGGTACTATTGAATGAGCTAGATGAGTTCCGGTACCATGCATACACAAGTTCGTCCTTATACAAGGAGAAGATGAAGTACCTACATGACAAGTACATTTGGAATAAGGAGTTTAAAGAAGGTGATCTTGTGTTGTTCAATTCTCAGTTATGGATGTTTTCGGGAAAGTTGAAAAGTCTAAATGGAGTGGCCCGTTTGAGGTTGTGAGTGTGACACCCTTTGGTGCATTGGATGTGAAGAATAAAAATGATGAGGTGTTTAGAGTCAATGGTCATCGGGTGAAGCATTATCTGGGAAAACTTGATGATGGCCACGTCGTGGTGGTAATTCATTTCAAGTGATGATTGTAATATGCGTCGTGCCGCGATGTTAAATCAGGCGCTTCTTGGGAGGCAACCCATGTTTCTTTTTATTTTTCTTCTTTTTTAGATAGGTCTTGTTTTGTGCTAACTGGTTTTGAAGTGTGTTACATAAATGAGTGTGCTTTTTAGGGATTGTGCTCAGAAAAATTAGCTAAGTATGGAAAAAGTGTGGATCGCATATTAATTGTGCGGACCGCACAATTTGGAATGCCACAGTATAAGGGATATACGGCAGCAAAATTCTTGTGTGGACCACACAACTGGAAATCAAAATTGCACACTCTCTGAAGTTTGCCTGTCAAAGAAATGGCCAAAGTGCGACCGCACAAGGAAATGTGCGGTCCGCACAAATATCTCTGGTCGCACAAGGAATTCTGCGGATCGCAATCATCAAAGGATAAATATGCATCAGGTAAAAGAGTGCGGACCACATAAGGAATTCTGCGGCCGCACTCATCTCTTGAACTCTGGCAAATCGCGTTAAGTATAAATAGTAGCCTTCACTCTACTATTAGAACTTTACACTCTCTGAGAATTAAAACATAAAGGCTAAAATTTTGTAAAACTGAATCACTCATCTGCCTCTAAATTCATCGTCTTTGATCACTCTTTAACATCACTTTATCACTGGTATGCTCAAATCATCTTTAGAATTTTTCAATATTCTTAATTTTGTTTATAATTTGTTTAGTTATTTTTAGACCTATTGTCAAATTCATAATCATGTGGGCTGAAATTTGTATTGGCTAAACTCCTAGTTGCTATATAGGAGATGGGTATATTGTTTGTCATGTTTAATTGCTATTACCATGTCCAATTTATGCCTAAAATTAGAAATCCTAAGATTCTGTTTGATTTGGTTTTGAATTGTGCGGTAGGACAAGGAATTGTGCGGTCCGCAGATCAATAGGCTAGGGCATTTGGTGTAGCATGATTGTGAGGATCACACTTGAAATTGTGCGGTCCGAAGAAATTTAACTGCTGCCGCAGAAAAGTGTGTGCGGCCGCAGATCAAACAATTCTCTATCTTCAGAGAGTTGTCATTTTTGAAGTTCCAATGTGTTGTCGCACCCAAAATTGTGTGGACTGCACTTTAGATGTGCGGTCACACTCAAAGATGTGCAAACCACAGAATCATCACTGAGGCTGCACTTTCAAATTGAGCAGTCCGCACAACCCCATCTGCGGCCGCACTTAAAAATGTATGGACCGCACTTCCCTACCCTGCACAATATTTTGTTCTGCAACTATCTGCTATTCTGATCTTGATCTAGAACTGACTCCTATTACTGTGTATTGCAGAAAATGGTTAGGTCTCGTGGATGTGGTGATACACCAAAAAGAAGGGGTGAACCCTCCTGAGGCTGAGGCAAAAGTACCCTACCACTCGCAGTGCAAAGAGTTATAGCAAAAAGGCGACAATTGGGAGAGCTCCAGAGCCTACTGAATCTAGTTCATATGTCCCGTCTAGGGGAGCATCAGAGGGCGACTCTTTGCAAGAGCAGCCTGATGCTCAATCACAGCCACGGCAGCTTCAGGGGAGATTTTAGCTTCGAGATGAACCTTCCACCTCAGCAAGAACTTCTGAGGGTTCGAAAGATGACAGTTAGGGTTCAGAGCCCCCATCTACACATGCTATTGACGCACTAGCTACTACAGTTGATGATGATGATATTCTAGATGATGGTCGAGGGGGTGATACCATAGTTTTCGGCCTTGAAAGGTCGAAGAAGAAAGATGTTTAGGAAGATAGGTTTGTGAGCTTAACTGCATTCAACATATTCCGAGAATGGTGGCCGCAGAGATCGCTCACTCTTGACCGTCAATTTGTATTGAAAGACTTGGATAGGTACAACCCAAATGTGTCAAGACAAATCCGAGAGAGAAACGGGTGGAAATAGTTCACTCAAAGTGTGGCGGATGCCAAGGAGCACTGGGTCTGGGAACTTTACGCCAATGTGATGCATATAAAAAGGGGACTAAGGTGACGAAGGTAGAAATTTTAAAGTGAGGTTCGATTAGAGCACCCTGAACACATATTTGGGGCTTGAGGATGTGGAGCCGGTGCAATATTTGGAGATGTTTGCACTGGATGATGCAGCTTGCCTATGGCTACCTGAGATTTTGGCAGCTCCGCGACCACCACCACCATGGATCACAGCAAGGGTTCCTATTCATCGAAACATCCTCAACTTTGAAGCAAAATGATGGTAGACCTTTGTGTGCAATCGACTAGACTCGTGCCAGAATGAAACCAATCTCCCAATCCTGAGGGCAGTTCTAGTTTCTTCCATCATGGATGGTTACCCAATCAATGTGGGTGCCATCATGTCGGCCAACATGTCGGCCAACATGTCTCTAGTTGGAAGGCAAAGTGACAGCTCCTACCCATATTCCAACACTATCACGGAGTATCTTACGGATGAGGGGGTGGAGTCGAAGAGTTTTGACACGAAGGTTAGGGCAAAGAAGACCTTCACTAGGTACTCTCTGAAGAATTTGAGAAACCCGAAGAACAAGGGTCAGCCGACTACTATCGTAGGACAGTCTGATGAGCCTTCGGTTGTACTTGCAGATTCAGCAGACATGCCTTCCACAGCAACCGGGCCTTCTACCAGTACAGTTGCCATGCCTCCACCTCCATCTACAGGGTCGTCAGCATCAGTTCCCTCCACTTCTACTCTGAGGCTGGTGCTTATGCCTACTCATCCACTTTCTATGCTAGGAGTCTCCCAGACACTGGCGAGCCTCAACAACTAGATGCAGACAGCTACTGCAAAGTTGTCTGACCGATCCAGTGTTGTTGCACCACAGACATCTACCCCAGCACCCCAGATTCCTCCGACAGTATAGGACACTTTAAAGAAGATTTTGGAGAACCAGAAGACCATCATGGACACTTTGGTGGCATATGGAAGAGTGATTCAGGAGCTTGGGAAGCAAGTAAAGAAGATGAGAAAATCTCAGGCGTCCAAGAAATCAGTGGACAGATTGAGGTGAGAGGTCACCAAGATAGCAGCCGTTGGAGAACTTCCATTTAATTTGTTGATGGATACAGCTCTAGCAACACCAGTAGACCCAGCAGCACCATTAGTACCAGTGGCACCAGCTGGCCAGTCTAAGGAGCCAGACCTGGTTGCCGACAATGCTGAGGCGGTGCGACAGATATTCGCCAACCCAACTACTCCTCGAGCAGAGGATAATGAGATTCAGTTAGAGGAGCGTGATAGCGGTGACGCTACTATGGACAAAGCGATGTCCAAGGCCATATAGGGAGTCCTCTTTACTCTTTCTCTTCCTTATTCTTATTTTGTTAAGCATTGGGGACAATGCTTATTCTTATTGGGGTGGAGTTTATTTGATTTGAAATTTGACATTGGTTTGTAATAACTGATAATATTTTCTTTTTCTTTTCATTATGTGAATATTCTTCTCCATCTCTGTTGATGTATATATTGTCTTTTTTTTCTCATTTTGTATATTCAATTATGCTTTCAGTAGCTTACTTTATAGCTTCTTTATTGTGTTTTCTTAGTAGTCAATGTTTAGTCTAATAGCTTCTTGTTTACTCTAATAGCTTCTTTTTAATCTAGCAGTTTCTTTTCATGTTAGAGTGAACAATAAGCCTTTGGTTTTCTTAATACCATGGGTTTTTCTAAAGGTTGTTTTTGTGTGAACTGGGTGACTCTTCCCACGATGGATGGCGTAACAATCTTCTTAAGGGATAGAGTCCGTTTTTTATGTTTAGGTAAGAATACTAGTAATAATGAATAAAAGGACCTAATTGAGTCAGATTAGAAGAGTCAAACATGCTTCACTTGGTACCAGCACACTTAAATACGTGCTTATGATTAAAAACAAGTTCTTGGAGAAAAATAGCTCTAGTTAGTGACTTTCTGACTCTTGTGTTAACTTAAGCAATCATTGAGTGGTTTAGTCAAACCAATAGTGATTTTCAATCTTGAATATGGTTGTTGTGGGTCCTCGACTCTATCCTATTTAACAATCCAACTGTGTGAGAGGTGAGATATTTTGTTGCAAGTCCAAGTACCCGTGCGAATGGTCTAGAACTTACCCCGAATGTGTTTCTAGGCAAAAATTTAATTTTTGCTTGGCTTGAGAAGTGATTGTAGGATCTCCTTGACCCGCTTGAAATTTTCCATGTCCCACCAATGTTGTTATCCCTAGTCAACCCATTTGAGCATAAAACCTTTTTCATTTGATAACCATGTTACAAGCCTTTACCTATTTTGTAGTGACCCTCTTTTGGCACCCCAGGCTTTCCTTAACACTCTTGGGAAACAATTGGCTAAAACACAAGTTTGGGGGAGAGAAGAGGAGTTTGAAAAAGGTATCAAGGCACAAAAAAGAGAAAAGAAATGAAGAAAAGGAAAGCCAAAGAAAAAGAGAGAAAGAACAAAAAGAAAAATGCAAAAAGAAAGTGAATAAGTTGAAGAGTTGAAGGTATTCAAAGAAAAGCAGCGATGCAAAGATGGAGAAAACAAAGAAGGAAAAAATGAATATCATGACCAAGAAAGAGTGATGTTAAGTCTCTCTAATTCCCCTAATGAAAAAGAAAATGCCTTGAAGAGTCGGCAAAGCATGAGCCAAAAAGAGAAAATGGAGTGCTTAAGGAAAGTTAAATTTGTTCTATTCCAACACATCCAATTTTAGTCCAAAAGCCTTCATTACATTCCGAAAAAGCCCTACTTAATTTCAAACCGAGTGAACTTACATTAGTGGTGATTTACATGAGGGGCAAGCATATGGTACTTAGAGCTGTACTTGTGACATTCTTTTGAGAGAAATGAGCAAACTTTTCACAAATCTTTGAATTGAGTGCTACATTATTAAGTGAGATATGCTAACAGAGAGTAGATGAGGAGGAGTTTGGGATCCACAATGACCTACATGAAAGAGCAAGATTCCTTGGAGGAGTTGATAAGTGGGGATTTTGACTACTTATTAGCGCCTTTTAGCTTTCCTTTTAGTCCAAAAGCGTTTAATTGTATTCTCGAAAATTGATGAAATATGTTTAATTGCAAGAGTACTAGAAAATAAGCCACTAAGATGAAATCCAACTCAAGAAGCAGTGATCTGAACTCAAGGACAAAATCAAGCACAAAAGCTCAAAGTGCGAACCGTAAATTTTCATCTGCGGCTACAGATTGTGAAGGAAAGCTTATCAGAGAACAAGTACAAAGTGCGGTCCATACAAAAAATGTGTGGTCGCAGAAGCTAACCAAGAGCAGAAGTTCAAATAGTTCTCATTTCAAGATTAAAGGAAGTGTGGACCGCACAATTATTGTGCGGCCACAAAAGTCAGCTACGTGGTCGCACTAAAAAATGTACGGTCTGCAGTAGAGCCTTACGCGGCCGCACCCAGAAATGTATGAACCGCAGAATATGAGATGCCACTGCAAATTCAAATCCTGTCAAGACTGAATTAAAGTGCGTACCGCACATGGAATTGTGTGGTCGTAGAACCTCTGAAAGGGCATTTATGTTCGAAAATTTCAGATTTGTATAAATAGAATAGTTTCACGATTTTAGGTCAAGTTTTGAATATTCAAAGTGTTGTAGCTATTTTTCCTTGCTTCTTTAGGCAACTTTAGTAAATTTTGGTGATTTAACATTAGGTTTTTATCTTTTAATCTTTCAAAATGAGTTTTATTATCTTTTGATCTTTGTTTTCTTCTATATCCACTATGAGTAACTAGATTTTTACTAGGGTTGTGACCCAACTCTAGTGTATAAACCTTATGGGTGATTAATTTTATGCTTTTTTATGAATGGGTGTTTGTTATTTAGCTAGGTTTATGCTTCAATTGTGAAATTAATGGTTGCAAACATTGGTTTTATGCTTATTTGACTTAGTCTCTTCTTGAGAAAGAGATACCTAGTCTAGGCTAACTTAGCTAACAAGGAATTAGGTCAATTGAGAGATTGATTAACCCAATTAAAGGTTTCAACCTAGAGATAGTAATAACCCGACTTGAGCTCTTATCAACCGTTTTGGTAGATACATATTTGGTCTTGAGAAAACCAAATTGAGCAAAAACACTCTCTGACTCAACGTAGTGTTGTGAGCTATAAGACACCCTAGTTAAGAAAACAGTATAAAATTCTTTATCCCAATAGGCAAACACCTAGTTCATGATCACATCCCTAGGTCTTTTTATATCTTTTGAAAAACAATCTTCTCTAGTTTTACACCTCTAGAATTGCAATCCTTAGCTTAATTTTAGAAGTAAAAACAAAACCCTGTTTGTGGAAGAGCAATCTAGATACTTCACGTACATCACTCCAAATATATACTACTAACTCCCATCTCAGCTCCCTGTGGATTCGATCCCAACTGCTTGTTGGGTTTTATTATTGCAAACGACCGTGTCATACCTCATTAGAGGTGTGCATTTGGATGTGATCAACGCACCATTAAGATATTGGAGGCTATGTTTCGTGCATGCGTTATGGATTTTGGAGGCTCTTAGGATCAGTTCTTGCCACTTGCAAAGTTTGCCTACACTTGGAGGCTAGAGATGCGTAGTGATCTTAATTACTCTTCCAATCATCTTTTGGTTGGATATTACTTCTAATATTTATGCTAATGATAACCTAAGTTAAACTAAGAATGATTGCTTGTAGGGTTTTCTAATTAGTTAAAGAGGCACTAGGGAAGTGACTTTCTCCTAGGTGAATACTTGACGGGATCTAAAGCCTAAGGCAAAGACGTTATGTTGGGGATTGTGATATAACCAATGCATGGAACTACTCACTCTATACCTCTCGGTAGCTTGAGTGACCTTTCCCTAATTGACTTTCTCAAGACCAATTGGGTGTCAAAATTTGTGCAAGCAATATAGGCTCAAGTCGGGTATTACTATCTCTAGGTTTAACCCTTTAATTGGGGCTATCAATCTCTTGATTACTCCCAAATTCCTTGTTGGACTAATTTTCCTAGACTCAAGCTCTCTTTCTCAAAAATAACCCAAGTCAAATAGGCACAAATTAGTGTTTCCAACCACTAATTCAACAAGGAAAACACAAATCAGTCCAAATATCAACTACCCATAAACATCTAAGCCTTAAATCAAAAGACCCATCAAATACCCACACTAGGTTTGAGCCACAACCCTAGCTAATGGGTCTATCTACTCATAATAATGAAAGAAAACAAAGAAATAGATGAAGAATAACCCATAAGATTTAATTACAATTTAATAATTGAAGATTCAATGATAAACCCACTATAAAATTACTCAAACTAGTCAAAAACCATTGTTCACGTGCTCAGCTAAAAGTTAGATTACAAAAGAGTGCAACCGCGGTGAGGCTTTTTGGCTTCAAACTTTGCTCTATGAAATTGGCCACCACGGGTCACATAAAATGCATCGCGGCCGCGGTGGCTTTCAACTGCGGTGCGCACAAAAAGGACAGCGGACCACATTGGCATTAACCTCCAAACTCCCAACTCTCTGAACCCCATCTTTGCGGACCGCACAAACTCTATTGAGGCCGCAGTGAGGCTACTGCTATCCGCACAAAATATTTTGCGACCGCAGTGCTTGAGTTTCTAAAATATGCACCTCTCTGAATCTCCTCACTGCGGACCGCACTAAATGGAATGCGGCCGCAATGGATTTGTTGCACTGTGCTTGGACTTGTTCTTGGTACTTGTGCATGTTTCACTCCTTTTTGAGCTGGTTTTTACTAATTGTCACCTCTTTGACCAAACCATGCAAACAAGTACAACATGTAAGCCTTTGGGACTATTTTGTATACATTTTTAATCAAAACTCAAGTAAGAAGGAGTGTAAAATGAACTATAATCCCTAGTTATCAACTCCCACAAACTTAAGCTTTTGCTTGTCCTCAAGCAAACAAAATAAGTCCCACCTCCTTAAGAGTAAATCCAAGAAAATTCTGCTGACCCAAAGTGACCTCATCTAGCATCAATTTGGACTAACAATTGCCCTCAATTCAAATGAATCATTAACAACATTTGACCCTCTAAACACCATGGATTTAGTGTGACACAAGAGCATCAAGAGTTGACTCAACCCATCAAAGAAACTCTTTCGACTACTTTGGTCATTGTGGAACCCAAACTCATACTCTTTAACTCTCCCTAAGCAAATCTCACTTTTAGATTGTAGCACTCAGAACGAGGTTAGTGGAAACACACTCATCTCTCTCAAAGAAAGGTCACAAGTCCGGCTCTAAATACCATAAGCTTACCCCTTATATGAGTCACCACTAATGTAAGCTTCATTCAACTCAAGATCATATAGAGCTTTTGCGGAGATATAGTGAAGGCTTTTGGTTTAGGGTAGGAAATATTTGGTCTGAGTAGGTTCCATCTTCCCCTAAACACTTCATTTGCTTCATTGTGGCATACATTCTCTTGACTTTTTGAGTCATTAACTTCTTTCTGAAGGGTTAAATAGACACACTATCACTCTTTCTTGTTCATTTCAAACCTTTTTCTCCTTTCTCAATTTTCCACACCTTTCATCTCTTTACTTTTATTGAATCCCTTCATTTTTTTCTACATTGATAGTTCTTTTTGTCTTTTTGGTTTTCTTTCTTTTTCATTGGCTTTCCTTTTTTTTCATTTTGTACCTTTTATCTCTTTGTTGCATTCCTCATCTCTCTCCCCAAACTTATGCTTTTGCCTTGTGTTAGGAAAGATCGGGTGCCAAGAGAGGGTATTTTTAGAATGGGTAAAGGCTTGTATCATGGTTTTTAAAAGAAAAAGGTTTATGGCTCAAAAGGGTTGACTAGGGATATTATCATTGGTGGGCTATGGAAGCTTTCAAGATATCATTCGGATCAAGGAGAGCGTATAATCACATCTCAAGTCAAACTACACTTATAATTTCGCCAGACAAATATTCAAGGCAAGTTCTAGACTAATGGCTCGAGACTTGGACTTGCAATTCAAATTCTCACCACATAAGCTATAGGATTGCTAAAGAGACATATTTGGGGGGCCACAACAACTTTAGCTAAGATTTAAGCAACACAATGGTCCCAAAAAATCACTTGATGATTATCGGCCAACACAAGAGTCTCAAGGTCACAACTTTCACCATCCTATACACAACAATTTATTTTTGACCATAGGATCAAAGGCAAATGTGTTAGGCCCAAGTGAAGCTTTGCTTGAGGCACCATTACTCACTAGCTACTATTTACACAAAAAGAACAAAAAGAAAATGAACTCAAAACCTTAAGAAGGTTGTCATTCCATCCATCATCGGGAAGAGCCACCCGGTTCACACAAATTTCACCTTTGGAAAGAACCGTGGCATTAAAAAAATCAAAGGCTTATTGAATGCAAACCTCAAAATAAGAAGCTATGAAAGAGAAAATGCGGAAAGTAGAATGAATATGTACAAGAGGGAATTTAGATGAATATATATAAGGGGGATGAATATACATCAGAAAGTAACTTTATATATAGACCAATGTTGCAATGTACAAAAAGTAAAATAAAATGGTAAAATTATGTACATACCAAAGTAAAAAGAATGCATAATAAAAGAAAATAGTGTCATATATACAACCCAAATCATCCAAATAGGGCTACCCCCTCAAATGAGAACTAGTATTGTCGTCAATGCTAACTAGCCAAAAATAGCTCAAACTAAAAGATAGAGAGCAAAAAGAAACTCCCTATTGGCCCTCCGTCTGCATAGGATCATGAATCTGGGTCTCTGGGTCCTCATACTGCTCGAGAACCTGTGACTGGCTCCCTATAACCTGTGTCTACACTGGGACCTGGGTTTGTACTAAGTCTTGGGCTTGCATTGGGGCCTGAGGTTGGCTAGAAGAACCTCCTTGTGGCTCCTCCAACTCTATTACAGCATCATCAGCATGGAAAATTACCCTCTTCCTCTTGGCTGGCCTCTCTGTCTCCTGCTCCGGCTCAGGCTGAGATGCTGGAGCCGGGTCATGTAATAAAAGGTCCAAAGACAAGTGATCAGCCTTCAATCTCTCCACCTCCACCCTCAACCATTTCACTGACTCCTTGGATGCTCGAGTCTTTCTTAGTTTCTTTGTTTCTTTGATCAAATCATTCAATGTTTTTCCATGTGAACCCACAACGTCCAATATTAATTGATTGTTCTTCAGGAGCTTCTTCTGGTTCTCCAGAAGCACCTTGAGAGTGTTCTCCACTGACTATGGGACCTGTGGCTAAGAGGGTACCGACTGGGCTTCCACCGAGGTAGATAGTACAGACAGCTTAGAAGTGGGTGTCTACATCCAGTTGTTGATACTAGCAAGGGTCTAGCTCAAGCGGTGGGCAGTCAAAGGATATGCTACAGATGGGAGAATAATTGGAGCTGTAGATGTGGAGGGTCCTAGGGCCATGTCTGGGGTAGCTAAAGGAGGCTGAGTAAGAGCCACTACTACTACTGGCTCTTCAGACTGGCCAGTAGAAGCAGTGTCTTTGCCTTTAGGGTCCTTAGGGTTGTCAGGACCCTTGGTGTTGTACCGGGAGAAAGGTGCCTTGGGTTTCAATTTCACATCAAATTTTCTCTTTTCTACATCTTGATCCTCGAAGTACATAGTTAGAAAATTTGGGAAGGGGTAGGATCTATCACCTTCGTTCACCACCCCTGTAATCACCCTGGACATCACATTTTCGATGTTGATCGGGTACCCCGCCATAATATATGCCACCAATATAGCTCGGAAGATAGGAAGAGAGTTATCATCAGTGGTGGGTTCTAGCCTGCTACAAACAAATGTCTCCCATCCTTTTGCTTTGAAGTTCAGGGTTCTCCTCAGAATTTTTATTCCCATTGTCAACCATACTGGGGTAGTACCTGGGGTTGCCAAGTACTCAGTTAACCATGGATGGGCATCCTCCCCCAAAGCTACCTTCTCTATGTACAATGTCTAATCCTCCTTCGGGAAGCCAAGGTAGTCATTGATCATTTTTTCATCAAACTTCACTTTCAAATTTCGTACCTTAGTCACTGTAGTGCCCTTTTTGATGTGGGAAATATTGGTGTAGAGCTCCTTGACTAAGTTTTCATTGGCATCCTCCATGTGGCCTATGAAATAGTCCTAGCTTGCTCTCTCTCTCTCTCTGAACTGTCTCGGCACATTGGCGTTGTGAGGCAAAAGGTCCTTCGTAATGAATTTCCGCTCAGGTATCAACTTCCTCTTGGCCCACCATTCTCTAAACTTATGGTAGGCCACTTCACTCATGAATATATCTTGCCATGCTTTCAGTTTCCTGGTTCTCTATACTCCTCGTACTTGGGGATCACCCCCTCCTTCTTCTTCTACGGGGTCCTTACCGGATATTGAAGCTGTAGGTGAGGTATAATAGGCACTATCACTGCCAGCAGCTGAGCCCCCAGATGACTCAGAAGAAATTTGCACTGACGCTTGGGCAGTAGGGGTGCCTGGAGATGTATCTCTCAATCTGTTCCTCTCCGGCCAGTCAGAAACATATTCTGGCACGGAGTCGAAGTCGGATGCCTCTCGGGATGGTACATACTCACTTCCCTAATGGGAAGCAGCTCTATTAATAGCCCTTATTGTCTTCCTAGTATCTTTGATAGCTTGCCGAACTTGGGGAGTCAATTTGATCATGCCTTTTCCTCTACCCCGGGAGGACTCTCTTATTCCCTATTATTTTCTACCACTGCCTCGTGATTGAACCATTGTCTGCAAGTGGAAGTCAGTTGAAGCATGTTAATATCACAGTATTATAAGAATTAGCAAAGAAAACAATTGCAGACACAGAAGAAAATAGTTGCAGACTACAGACTGCGGACTGCACAAAATGCAGTGCGGCTGCAAAGGGACGACCGCAGAACGCACAAAATCGCATCGCATTCCGCACTAAAGTGGGGATCAAACTACCCACTCTCTGATAAAGGCCACTGCAGACCGCACAAAATGGTATCGTGGTCTGCATTAAGGCACCGCAGACTGCACAAAATCTACCACAGCCGCGGTCCTTAATTCTCAACTTTCTGAAGTTTCACCACCGCGGTCCACACAAAATGGCATTGTGGACTGCAGAGAAGCACCACGGACAATAATAAATCCACCGCGGACTGCGGTAAGCACCCAACAGTAATACCAACCTAGGGTTTCAATTTTCTTCACATTTTTAGTCTAATTTTCACCTATTATTGATCCCCTAGGTGTTTAATCAGTATTTTTAACTAATTAGTCCTAATTTAAACAACTTATGAAACCATAAGCTAAAACAATTAAAGAAAAAGGGAAGAAGAACATAGAACTAACAATTTAAAAGAAAATAAAACACATTTAAAACTAAGTAAAGATTAAAAGTACCAGAAATGAGATGCAATGTAGATTAATGAGACTCAGCAGTTGAATTCGAGCAGGTAGGAGTGATGAATAGTGATTTTGTTCTATTCAGCGTGCAAAAGAGCGAAAAGTTTAAAATGAGGGCCTCAGACCCTATTTATAGAAAAAGGACCTGGGGCCCACTACACCTACGCACCGAGGTCTGCGGTACTCACAAATCAGAAACATTGGGGAGATGTCCACTGTGGACCGTAAGAAATGCTTCGCGGCTGCAGTGGTCCACCGCGGACCGCACAAAATGCATTGCGGCCGCGGTGGCAAACTTCAGAGACTCCTCCTTTTTGAACAATCCACTATGCGGACCGCATTGAAATGTTGCCCCTGGACTAAGGCCTTTGCGGCCGCATAGCAAACTTCAGAGAGTGTACATTTTCTTTCAAACTTGGTCCTGCACTGCATCAAAATAATCCTACACATATCTCACAACTAGTTAGTCTAAAAGTAAATCCTACACTACAAAGAAAATCAATGAAAAACAAAAAGAAAGACACATGGGTTGACTCCCAAGAAGCACCTGATTTAACGTCGTGGCACGATGCAGGTTACCATCAAATCACTTTAGATGGAGAAGTGCCACCACGTGGCTGTCATTAATTTTTCCCAAGTAGTGCTTGACCCTGTGCCCATTAACTCTGAAAACCTCCCCATTTTTGTTCTTCAAGTCAAGTAGGGTTGGGCATAATTTGGTAAATACCAAATTACCGTATCGAAACCGAAAATTTTTGTATTTGGTATACGGTATTTTGGCATTGGGTATGGTATTTGGTTTAAGTTTTTTAAAAATTCGGTATTAGGTATGGTATTTGATATTTTAAAATAAAATACCGAAATACTGATATCGTACTGAAATATATATTATATTACACAAAACACATATTATCAATTATAACATAAATATAAAAAATCTAAAATTTTACTTTCTTTTATTCTCAAAGTTCATCAATTAACTCTAAACAAGTAACAAGACCTTTCTAATGACCACATATTCTTTTATGTACAATTTTCTCTATTTGGGTCAATATTTGCTAGTTTTGAACAAACTTTTTGTCAACAAACATTTTTAGTTTTTTATTTTTGAGTACTTTAATCAAGAATATTAGAGTGTATGGATCTATGCACTAGTTAGTATTCAAACCGAATAAACCAAAGTTATCGAACCGAATAAACCAAAACTGAAAGGAGAAAAACTGAACCATACTGAATTTAATTAGGTACGGTATTGGTATAGGATTTTAAAAAATCGAATACCGAAAATACCGAACCGAAATGTTTAAATACCATACGTACCGACCGACGAACACACCTAAAGTCAAGTTCACCAAATGGAGTCACAAACACCACTTCAAAAGGTCCACACCATTTCGACTTAATCTTTCCCGAAAACAGACGTAACCGAGAATTGAACAAGAGAACCAAAACACCCACTTTGAACTCCTTGCCACGAGCATATTTATCATGAAGGTACTTCATCTTGTCCTTGTACAAGGACGAACTAGAGTAGGAATGGAATCAGAACTCATCAAGTTCATTAAGCTGCTCCACACGAAGATTTGTTGTCACATCCCATTCAGGATTCAGCTTCCTCAAAGCCCATATGGCCTTGTGCTCTAACTCAACCGGTAGATGGAAAGCTTTACCAAACACCAACCGATACGGAGACATACCAATTGGAGTGTTGTAAGAAGTCCCATAAGCCCATAGAGCATCATCCAACTTCTTTGACCAATCGGTCCTATTTGCATTGACCGTCTTTGACAATATACTCTTGATTTCCCTATTTGAGAGTTCAACTTGGCCACTCGCTTGAGGATGATAAGGAGTAGAAACTTTGTGATTGACACCATACTTTGCAAGAAAAGTATCAAAATCTCTATTACAAAAATGAGACCCTCCATCACTTATGATTGCACGAGGAGTGTCAAACCTAGTAAAAATGCTTTTCCTGAGAAACGCAACAACACTCTGGGCCTCATTGTTGGGTAGAGCCATGGCTTCAACACACTTTGAAACATAGTCAACCGCCACAAGAATGTATGTGTTCCCACACGAAGTAACAAATACACCCATGAAATCATTGCCCCATACATCAAAAATATCAACTTCAAGAATGGTATTGAGAGGCATCTCATATTTCTTCGAAATTCCACCCGCTCTTTGACATTCATCACATCTCTTCACAAGTTCACTTGCATCTTTGTACAAAGTTGGACAATAAAACCCACAACTAAGAACTTTTGAAGCCATCCTTGCCCTGCCATGATGGCCACCATAGGGAGAGGAATGACAAGCCTCTAAGATACTCAATTTCTCCTCCTCCGAGACACACCTTCGGATCACACCATCCGTGCAGATCTTGAACAAGTATGGCTCATCCCAATAAAGTCCAAACTAACATGTTTGAGCTTCTTCCTTTGGTTAGAAGAGAGCTCACACGGGATTATACTAGTCGCAAGGAAATTAGCAACGTCCGCAAACCATGGCATACCATTCACCGACACATAAAGGAGTTCCTCATCAGGAAATGAATCATTGATTTCTAGGCCATCACGAGGCCTCCCCTCCTCCTCCAAGCGGGACAAGTGGTCCGCCACTTGCTTTTCACTACCCTTCCGGTCCACAGTCTCCAAATCAAACTCTTGAAGTAACAAGACCCATCGCACCAGTCTAGCTTTGGAATCCTTCTTCGTCATCAAGTATCGGAGTGCGGCATGATCGGTATGAACTATGACCTTGGAACTCATGAGATACGGTCAAAATTTCTCCATCGCGAACACAATAGCCAAAAGCTCTTTCTCAGTCCTGTGTAGTTCACTTAAGCATCATTCATTGTCTTGCTCGCATAGTACACCGGATGAAGTATTTTGTTCACTCTTTTCCCCAAGATTGCCCCAACCGCAACATCACTCGCGTCACACATAAGATCGAAAGGTAAGCTCCAATTAGGTGTGGTAATAATAGGAGTGGTGGTCAACTTGTGTTTGAGAAGTTCAAAGTCTTGCATACATCTCTCATCGAACACGAACTTGTCATCTTTTTCCAATAACTTGCATAAGGGATTCACTATCTTAGAAAAGGCTTTGATAAATCGTCGGTAGAACTCTACATGCCCAAGAAAACTTTTAACTCCCTTGACAGAGGTAGGGGGAGGGAGCCTTGAAATCACATCATTTTTGTTTTGTCCACCTCTATACCATGCTTTGAAATTTTATGCCCAAGAACTATGCCCTCCTCAACCATGAAGTGGCATTTCTCCCAATTAAGAACAAGATTGGGTTCTTCATAACGGGCCAACATTCTATTAAAATTTTTTAAACATTCATCAAATGAATCACCCACAACACTAAAGTCGTCCATGAACACCTCCAAAATATCTTCCACCATATCGGTGAAAATGGTCATCATACACCGCTGAAATGTAGTCAGTGCATTACATAACCCAAAAGGCATCCTAGAAAAGGCAAAGGTGCCATATGGACAAGTGAAGGTGGTCTTCTCCTGATCTTCTGGAGCAATCAAAATTTGGTTGTATCCAGAATACCCATCCAAGAAATAGTAGAAGGCACGCCTGCAGGTCTTTCTAGCATCTGATCAAGAAAAGGCAATGGAAAGTGATCCTTGCGAGTCACTTTATTCAACTTGTGGTAGTTCATGCACACCCTCCACCCGGTGACAGCCCTTGTTGGAATCAACTCATTCTTCGAATTTGTAACCATGGTCATACCACCCTTTTTCGGCACACATTGCACCGGTGAAGTCCAAGAGCTATCAAAGATAGGGTATACAACCCCGGCATCCAACCACTTGATAACCTCCTTTTTCTTAACTTCTTGCATTGCCTCGTTCAACCTCATTTGATGTTCCAAAGAAGGCTTACATCATCTTCTAGAATAATCTTGTGCATATAGAATGCGGGGCTTCTCCCCCGAATATCAGCTAAGGTCCATCCAATTGCCTTCTTCCGCTTTTGAAGCACCACAAATGTGGCATCAACCTTCATGTTAGTAAGACAAGAGGAAGGAATAATTGGCAAAGTTGAACTAGGGCCTAAGAATTCATACCTGAGCTGTGGAGGCAACGGCTTCAACTCCAACATCGGAGGTTCCTCAATTGAAGGATTTGTTGGTAGAGTTTTCCTATTCTCAAGATCCAAAGAGAGTTTCCTAGGCTCATAAGAGTAAGAGCCTATTCCATGTAAAGCATTCACGCACTTAGCTCGACCTTCATCCTCGTTTACATCAAGATTCAACAAAACTGCCTCTAGAGGGTCCTCCACATTGATCATTGCACTAGTATCATCAACTATCACTGCCGTGAAAAGGTCCACAAAAGAACACACTTCAGAACTCTTGGGCTGCTTTATTGACTTGCACATATGAAAGACCACTTTCTCATCACCCACCCGGAAGGTGAGTTCCCCTGCTTCCACATCAACTAAGGCATTCCCAGTAGCAAGGAAAGGTCTTTCCAATAAGATTGGAACCCCATAATCTACCTCACAGTCCAAAATCACAAAATCAGCTAGCGATAAATTTGTCCACCCGGACAAGAACATCATCAATATTACTCAATGGTCTCTTCATAGTTCTATCCGCCACTTGCAATCTCATGGAAGTCGGCCTCGGTTGTCCAATACCCAAAGTCTTAAAAACTGAATAGGAAATCAAGTTTATATTTGCCCCCAAATCACATAGAGCTTTTGCAAAGTCCGCACTCCTAGTGGTGCAAGGAATGGTAAAAGCACCAGGATCTTCTAGCTTCGGGGCCATTGAGTGCACTATTGCACTAACTTGGTGGGTCATCTTGATAGTTTCACAATCCATGGATCTTTTCTTTATCACCAAATCTTTCGTGAATTTAGCATAACCCGATATTTTCTCCAGAGCCTCCACCAAAGGCACATTAATGGATAAGCTCTTCATCATGTCAATAAACTTGTTAAACTGATTCTCATTTTTTTGCATCGCGAGCCTTTGAGGATAAGGTGGAGGTGGCCTTGGCAAAGGAGTCTTGGCTTTAGGCATAATCATTTCTGGCATGTCTATTACGTGTTCCCTAGATGGGTTCACGTCATTCTGAGTTTCCACCTCAGCATCTTGGATATCAATCCTCACTTCCTCATTCACATTCTCATCAATCACATTTTCAACCACCAAAGGAATTTCATCTTCCTGCAACTCAACTTCATCACTCAAAATTTCTTTTTGTTTGGAGGCATGCACATCACCGCCTCGTCCACTTCTTGTAGATACCGCCATAACATGATTGTTCCCATACTTAGGGTTAACTACTGTATCACTTGGTAGAGCCCCCTTAGGATGAGTATTCAAGGATTGTAAGATTTGGCCTAATTGAACCTCCAAGTTTCTGATTGAAGTATTGTGGGAAGCCAACTGAGCATCAGAGTCCGCATTCTTTTTCATCATCTGTTCAAACATCATTTTAATTTTCCTCATTTCATTGTTGGAAGAACTAGAAGCTTGGGATGGAAATAGGGGTGGATTGTTCAGTTATTGATACATTGGGGGCATTTGAAAGCCTTGCCCCTGATTTCCGTGATTGCCATTGTTCCAACCATCCTGATTATTGTTACCACCCAGTTGTTGTTGTTGTCATTCCAATTACCCTGATCGTTCTGATTATTGTTCTGATTACCCCAACTGAAATTTTGGTTGTTGTTCCCCCAATTATTATTTCCCTGTTGTTGTTGATTTCCCCAATTGCCTTGGGGTCTCCATTGTTGTTGGTTGGAAGAATTGCCCCTTTGGCCTTAATAATTATTCATATATTGCACTTTTTCATTCTGCCTATCATAACCATCATCTTGGAATCCACCACAATTATTGTCATATTGATCCGAACTCCGTTGGTTCTATTGACCTCTTTGTCTTCTTTTGTTCACTAGCATGCTAACACCCTCTATAGCATTTACTTGGCGTGAATTTTGAACTTGTTGTAACTATGTCTTTGCTAGTTGGTTCATTGTTGTTGTTAGCTCTGCTATAGCCTATCTATGATCATGTAGCTCTTTGTGCAAGTGAGTGACAGTGGGGTCACCTTGTGGCACATTGGCTCTACTTTGCCAAGCGGAGGACGTGTCAGCCATCTCGTCAAGAATGTAATAAGCCTCATCATAAGACAGCTTCTTGAAATTACCCCAAGCAAGTTGGTTCACTATGCACTGATTTGTTGTTTTAATGCCCCGGTAAATGTCTGTTGTATCATTGCCTCAGTTATATCATTGTTGGGACATTCCTTTACCATGGTTCTATATCGCTCTCATATCTCATGTAATGGTTCGGTGGGCTCCTGCTTGAAAGCTAAGATCTCATCTCTTAATACTGCCATGTGCCCTAGTGAGAAAAACTTTACAATGAATTTATCTGTCAGCTCATCCCAAGTAGTAATGGAATTGTTTGGAAGTCATTCAAGACAATCCAATGCCTTCCCTCTAAGTGAGAAAGGGAATAGTCTCAACCGAAGTGCATCCTCTGACACATTAGTTTGCTTGCTCCCCCAACAGGTATCCACGAAACCCTTGAGATATTTGTAAGCATTCTGATTGGGAGCACCCGTGAAATAGCCTCGCTGCTCCAACAATGTCAGCATCATGTTAGTAATTTGAAAATTTCCCGCCCGGATCCGGGGTGGGACAATTTCACTAGCATATCCTTGGTTGGGAAGCACTCGAGCAGCCACTCTTGGAGGTGGCGGGGGAGGGTCTGGAATATTATCATTGGCATGGCGGCCTTTCCTTTGTCCTTGAGGCACAATAGGAACCTCATCATCAATATTGCCATCTACCTCCTCCCCCAGCAGAAGATCTCCAAGAGGTACATTGTTTGCTGCCATTGTGTACCTGAAGTTGCAACACACACAAATTAGTAATGCAGAAGGAAAGAAGAACAATACACAAAACTATTTAGATAGATAGCCAAAATCGTTAGCTCCCCGACAATGGTTCCAAAAAGTGATCAGAGCTAACCCTACACCACTACGGAGTGGTGAGAGCGGTCGAAGCAGCTTTTACCCGATATAGTTGGGATCAAATCCACAGGGAGCTAGAAGTGGGAATTGGATTCCTATCTAAACTAGAGATGCGCAATGCTCTTAATTACTCTTCCAATCATCTTTTGGTTGGATATTACTTCTAATATTATGCTAATGATAAGCTAAGTTAAACTAAGAATGATTGCTTGTAGGGTTTTCTAATTAATCCACACAAAAAGGACCGCAAACCGCATTGGCATTAACCTCCAAACTCCCAACTCTCTGAACCCCATCTTTGCGGACCGCACAAACTCGATTGCGGCCGTGGGGAGACCACTGCGATCCGCACAAAATGCTTTGCGGTCGTAGTGCTTGAGTTTCCAAAATATGCACCTCTCTGAATCTCCTCACTGCGGACCGCACTAAATGGAATGCGGCCGCAGTGGATCTGTTGCACTGTGCTTGGACTTGTTCTTGCTACTTGTGCATGTTTCACTCCTTTTTGAACTGATTTTGACTAATTGTCACCTTTTTGATCAAACTCTACAAACAAGTACATCATGTAAGCCTTTGGGACTATTTTGTATACATTTTTAATCAAAACTCAAGTAAGAAGGAGTGTAAAATGAACTATAATCCCTAGTTATCATTGAGCCCTAGGTATATAGGAACTTTTAAGATTCTTAATAAGATCGGTGAGGTGGCTTACAAGCTAGCATTGACATCTAGTCTATCTGCGGTTCATCCGGTGTTTCATGTATCTATGCTCCGGAGGTATTATGGTGATTCATCTCATGTTAAAGACTTCAGCATAGTCCAATTGGATGAGGATTTGACTTATATTGAGGAGCTGATGGCTATCTTAGATCGATAGGTCCAAAAGTTGAGACAAAGAGCAATGTTTCAGTAAAGGTTCAATGGAGGGGTCATTCGGTCGAGGAGGCAACCTGGGATGTCACGACCCAAACCGATGGGCCACGATGGGCACCTGGTACCTTACTTAATCGAGCACCAACATAATGTATTTTTTGATGTAATACTATCATAGATAACTAAGTTAGAAGGCTATTATGAGATAAGTAGAATACAACATGTAATACCAACTTATACATAAGACATACGGGACTATAAGACCAAAATAACCACTCGTATACTAAACATAGGCCGACAAGGCCATACAATCTTTTACGTACATGACAGTTTTCTACAAGCCTCTAAGAATACGTAATTTTTATAAAGGTCGAGATAGAGTCCCTCCATACCAAACAATACACGTATAGATCATACTAACCAAACAAGCAACTCTGAAGAAAATGGAGCGCACCAACATCTTATGTTGAGCTGATAACATACTTGGAGGGCACTCAACTTATCTATCGGGACCTACGGGCATGAAACGCAGCATACCCAAGCAAAGGGACGTCAGTACAAATAATGTATCGAGTATGTAAGGAATGAAAATCAGTAAACAATAGACATGAGATAAACATGAAGTAAAAGACTCAACATGTATATCTGAATAGCTCTGTGAATCATTTAATATTATAATATCATGCATATGTGTATAAATGTCATACCATGCATGGGTAAATGCATTCATAATGTCATCAAGCCTCTGAGGGCATCACATCATATCATCTCGGCCATTGTGGGCAAATCATCAACGTATACCAGCTGATCAGGTGGTGGTGCGTATATAATGCCGCAACATTTTCCTATATCCCATATACATATAATATACATATATACGTGTATATAATGTCATCTGGTCATGGGTCAATGCATGAAAAGTACGTCAATAAAATCTTTCGGAATGTCATAAGACCATTATGCTTTTGAGTAATATCATGAAGTAAACTTTTTCAACATACGTATTTTTCTAAGACCCATGAAGAGATGATAAAATAATAGGACACATGGGAATTCAAGAACATAGGCACCTCTAATACTTTTATGAATAGAGTCATTTATGAAAGTTGTGCATTTTCTCGTTTTATTTGTATCATATGGATCATGCCAAAAGAAAGAATGGATAGCCTTAACATACCTGAACCGATTCTCTTTTGCAAAAACACGTAATGGAGGATCGAAGTAGGGAAGCCATATGATATTCTTGAGAAAGATTATACCGTGCTCCCTTAGAGTTTGTTATTCACATTGCAAAAAGCTTTGTAAATGTTCACATGAATTCTTTGTAGAGCTTTGTAATTCACGTTTGCAATAGCTCTCTGTGGAGTCATCACCTTAATGCAAACATTTTCCATTCTCTTTAGTGATGGAGGGACTTATTTTGCTTAGTCTTAGAAAGTCATATACCTTACTAATAAGCATTTTTACTTGAATCTCTTGCCTAACAATTTGATGTAAGATCATTCTTTTGAATTAGATAAGTTTTGGTCTTTAAATGGTATGACTAATACTAAGCCATATACTACTAAAATGCGCCACATATTCAATCATAGATAATAGTCATCATTTGGACAAGATTTTGCTGCCACGTTAGCTTTCCTTGGTCTTTATTCAAAGACCTCAATTAACCATCCACCATTCCTTAATCACTTATTAATTTCCCACAAATCCAACATTTAACCAATTACCCACATAATTAAGAATTATCTCAAATTACATGAAATACTACTCACTTTTAATATACCTTGTACACCTTACTATCATGCTCATATAGTACCTTGTATGGAAATAGTCTATAAATACCGAGTATTTTAGCTCGGGCCATATTCTATCCCAAAATGACAAACTTCGACGAAATTCATTTTCTTTGATTCAGTTACCCGATCACCTTCACGAATTAACTTATCACTTGTTTGAAATAGCGTAGTACGTATAATCCCAAAATAAATCTCATTCCTAAACTTACGTTGATTAACTTATGATGAAACTTCAATATACGAAAATACGGGATGTAACATCTCATTTATGATCTTATATCAATTTACTTATGGCGTACTTTCATGTACAAAAATATGGGTTGTAACATGGGAGGTCAATCATGACATACGAAGTCGCTATCCTCATCTATTCACCACTTCAGGTATGTTCTTATGCACATTCGAGGACGAACGTTTGTTTTAAGAGGGGGAGAATGTAACGACCCAAATAGTTATTTTGTGTAATTGCGCCCTGTTATCCCTTTTTATGCCACACACATGTGTATTTATGACTTTATGACTTGCGGGGTCAGTTAGTTTCATTTCGGAAAGCTTTCGGATTGATTTGGACTCTTTGATTCTTGACTTGGAAGTTTATATTAGAAATGATGATCAAACTTTGACTTATGTGAAAATGATCCCAGAACCGTATGTTGATGGCTTCGATAGCTTCATATCGCGTTAGGACTTGGGAGTATGTCCGGAATTGATTTGGAAGTCCGTAGGTTGATTTGTATTAATTTGACGAAATTTGGCAATATGAAGTCAAAAAGTTTGACCATGGGTTGACTTTTAGTAATTGAGCTTAAAATTTCATTTTTGGACTTGAAATAGGTCTGTTGTGGTATTTATAACTTGTCTGCAAAATTTGGTGTCGTTTGGAGTTGATTTGATAGGATTCGGACATTTAGATGTAACTTTAGAGATTCTTGAACTTTACTTTGAAATTCATGCATTTTAGTGTTCGAATCATCGTTTTAGATGTTATTTTTGTGTTTTGATCAGGTGAGCGAGTTCATATGATATTTTTAGAACTTGTGTGGATGTTTGGTTTGGAAACCCGAGGGCTCGGGTAAGTTTTGGACATGTGTCGGAGTGTTGTGGATTGAAAACCAAAAATCTAGTGTGCAGCAGCCTCTGGTGTCGCATTTACGAAGACCAGGTTCGCCATTGAGAGCTTAGAAGGGGGGCCTCAAGTATCGCAATTGCAATACCTATCTCGCAATTGCGAAGTAGCTTCAGGTAGAAGGTAGTTCACATTTGTGACAAAACAGTCGCATTTGCGGTGGAGACAGGCTTCGCAAATGCAAAGCCAGAGTCGCAATTTCGACCTCCTCATAGGACTAACAGTTGCCGCATTTGCGAGAAATACTTCGCAATTGCAAACCATGTCGTAATTGCGACATCTGCAGCTAAAAAGGGCTGGAAGTCGGGATTTTATCTCTCATTCTCACATTTTTGAACCCTAGACTCGGTAGGAGAAGATTTGGAGAGGGGATTTTCATCTACTAACTTTGGGTAAGTGATTCTAATCAATTTCTAATAATATTCCATCAACATATCTTAGATTTTAACATCAAAATCATGTGAATCAAAGTGAAACTTTGTCAAGTTTTTGAAAAATAAGAAATTGAGTTTTGATAGTCGATTTGGACTCAGATTTTGAAACTAATCACATATATGAACTCGTGGGGTCATGGATAGACAGAATCTACCATTGGATCCGACTTTTGACCAGGCGTGCACCGGGTTAACTTTTGTGGACTTTATGGAAAAAGTGTAAAGATCATAGCTTTCTCTATTGTGATTGATTCTCCTAGCATTTTTTGATGATATTAAATCAATTTTGGTTAGATTTGAGCCGTGTGGAATCAAATTTTAAGGGAAAAGATATTTTTGAGTGTTGAATTGGCCTAGTTGAGGTAAGTATCTTGCCTAACTTTGTGTGGGGAAACCACCCCTTAGGATTGGTATTGATTTATTCATGTGTGCTATGAGAAAGCCGTGTACGCAAGGTGACGAGTGGGTACACGGGTTGTACGTGGTATTTGACTAGTTTAGGCTATCTAGACTATTTCCATACTTTAATTGAAATGTCATATCTTGTAATCTATCCTTAATTGTGTTGATCTATCTTTACATGTCTTAATTAACTTGTTTAACACTTGTTCTACATCCTACTTGATAAATTGCTCTCATACTTTAGTTGAACTTGTTGCCTCTTTTATTGTTACATGTTATCTCTTCATTATTAATTATTCACTATTTTAAGTTATTATTCGTGTTATCTCTTTCAATAATGATTACCATAACTTAAAGTTATTGTTCATGTTATCCCTTTCCTTGTTGATTTCCATTATTCGGAGTCATTGTTATTTGTTCTCTCTTCCATTGTGAGTTATTCTTACTTAATATCATAGTTATACATTATCTCGTTGTTGTGTTATTGGTGTCGAAGTTGTGAAAGCTATTATCATGTTGAGGCGAAATTGTTATTATTGAAACATCTTCCTTGTTGAGCACTTTGCATTCATTGTTGTTGTTGATATTCATGTACCCGTTGTGGTGGAGCCATAGGCTATTATTGTAAAAATATTGATATTGTTAATTGTTGGCAAGTTGTGATATATGGGCACTTGTAGTGCGAGTTGCTATTGTAATGTGATATTGATGCGCATGCGGCGATATATGGCTTGAGGTTAATGTGCATGTGGCGATGTAAGGTAGGACTTATGTGCATGTAGCTTGTAAGGGAACTATGTGAAGTCACGCGACGTCATAAGGTGGGTTAAAGTGCGTGTAGCTATTTCGAAAACACTATTTTCAAAACCTATTTCTAATGTAAGGCTCATGCAGCGGTATAGGAAAAGATTGTGATTGAGATTGTGAATTGTGAATACAAGGCGGCACCTCGGGGTGATTCTTGATACATATATGCGAGGCGGTACCTCAGTGGTGATTCATATTGTACATGAGGTGGTACCTCATTGTGATTCTTGTTGTTTGTTCTTCCTTATTCTTTTATCAGTTATTGTCCGTATATGATCGTTGTGGTTCTCTTTACTGATTTCTTTACATTATTTGTGTGCTTACAATTTTGGTATTAGTTCATGTTGTTAATTGTTTAGTATCAGTTATTTCTCTATTTTCTATTATTTACCCTTATTACTTTTTCATATTGTTTATTTATATCCTAGTAGGTGTCTTGACCTGGCCTCTACTCTACCGAGGTTAGGTTTGATACTTACTAGATACTGTTGTAGTGTACTCATACTACGCTTCTAACATTCTTTTATGCAGATCCAGATATGTCTGCTCGTGCCGGTAGATAGGGATTCTTGCTAGCTACTTTACAAAGACTTCAAGGTATTCCTGCTCAGCGTCTGCAGGGCTCGGAGTCACCTTTTTTACTACTATTCTTGTATTTTCCATTCAGATAGTAATGTACTAGCCACTTTAGCGTACTTTGTAGATCTTATGACTCAGTTCCACCATTCCTGGGGAATGTATTGTTGGGATTCTTTTTTCGGTAGTTTATATGAGTTTATCAGAATGGTTTTTTTGTATTTTATCAATTATATCTGTTCAGTTGTTATCAAATGTTAGGGTAACCTAGTCGTAGAGACTAGGTGTCATCATGACATCCTTCAGAGGGAAATTGGGGTCATGACATCTTCTCTGACAATGGCATCAATCACTCTTTTTAATAAGACCTGCATAAAGAGTCTTGTAGTGTTCTTCCTCAATCGCATGATCAACCCATCGGAAAAAGCCACAACCTTCACCAATCCCATATCTTCGGCAGCCTAGGAACCTTCTTCCAAGATTGATGGGTGTTTGTGACATTTTAAGATCTGCATCAATTCTACAATAACATAAGGTTCCTTCTTCATTGCTGAAGGAAAAGTGGTAGTAGCTTATTTCTTGCCAGAGAAGAAGAAAAAAATCGACCTTCAAAAGAAAAGAAAATGGCAAAAATTGATGGGCAATGAAGAATCCTAGCAAAGAAATTATATTTTTGACTAGTGAAGTAAACAAGAGAAAAAATAAGGCATCAGGTTTGGATAGAAATTAGATTCTATCATGTTCAACAATAGAGAATGAGGTAGAAAGAAGAAGATGGTTGTTAAATAGGCCACAATATTACCGTTAGGTCTTTTTCAACTGCCTTCAATATCACGACCCAAAAACTACTGGTCGTGATGAAACCTAACTTGACTCACTAGGTAAGCCAATTAACCAAAAGAAACAAACCAAAATAACTAATAGAAAAGGAAGTTAGAATTTATTTGAACTTTCACAAATTTTTACCCAAGAACTGGTAGTACAAGTCATGAACATCTAGAATTTAGGATTTTCAAAGCTAATACAACTGTTCACACGATCTGTTCGGAAATTACATAAACAGATTAAGAATGTCTAAAACTACCAAGAACAAGTGGCAGCTTCAATCAGACACATGAACATCTTCTGAAATCAGCATCCGACGTCGCCAGTAGCTCCGCTCCAAAATCTGCACGAAACGTGCAGAAGTGCAGTATCAGTACAACCGACCCCATGTACTGGTAAGTATTTTGTCTAACCTCGTCAAAGTAGTGACGAGATTTTGAGTTAAAAGATGCTTATTATTATAACATGTACATTAGTTTAACAGTAAAGGCAGTTCAAAGCATAACAGATAAAATATCATAAACATCTCGGCGAGATAGTTAAAATTTGCAAAAGAAGAACCACAATAGAATATTTACGATCTTCTATGGTATGAAATATATATCCAAAATGTCAATTGAGAAATTATATGGCACGATAACACCCTTCGTGCTTCTATCTCATCCTCACCATATATAAATAAATTTATATGACAAATAAATTAGCAAGGCAACACCCTTCGTGCGTTCAACTCATCCTTTAAAATGAACGTATAACAGAACCCACCATATGACAGAAACACAATGACAGAAATTACAAAGTAGGGAATACGCAAATAACAATGATGGATAAGGATATACATGTGAGCAACAATAAAGAACTAAATGGAAAGCACATGAGTAATAACAACAACTGGAAATCAAGGAATATCAACTTCAATTAACTAGAATATTGGAGGCCTAAGTACAATTATAACCATTAAAATGGAAACACATGATCTTCGCAAGTTAACAAGTAAGGGCATGAATGGCTAGCATTGTGAAAGACTTAAACTAAAGTGCAACAGAATGGATACAACATGAGTGTAATTATAAAATCAGGAAGTAGACACGGTATTCGCAAGTTAAGCAAGTAAAAGACATGGACAGTGCAACAACAATTGAGATAAAGATCAAGTATGGGACAATAACGACAAGTTACACAAAACACGTAAATACAACAAGAACAGCTCAAGGTAAGGCATAAACGTATACACGGAAAATAGCTATCACATCATAATGCATGTCCCCCGTCCTCACTTGCACGAAAATACCCTTCGTGCCATGACCTCACCACAACATACAAGCATAACAATATAAATAAAATGGCACGGCATCACCCTTCGTGTTTTTATGCTCAAATGATATGGCACGGCATCACCCTTCGTGCTTTTACTCTCAATAATATGGCACGGCATCACCCTTCATGCTTTTACTCTCAATAATATGGCACGACATTACCCTTTGTGCTTTGCACTCTCCCTCACATGATAATGTATAAACAAAGGCACGACATCACCCTTCGCGCTTTACACTCTTCCTTACCAAGCATATATAAAACATGGACAAGCAAGGCAGGAAGCATAAATGACGTCAAGGAGAGTGTATTAACGGATATTCCAAACAATTCCAAATCACAACTTTCCAAGTCAACAATGATTCAACAATCCTCAAGAACCGTATTATTCCAATACTTCCACAAATTGCATAATTGATCCATAACACAAGTATAGAGTCTAGCATCTCAAGAATATCATTTATAGAAATGTAGTAATGATTTCGCATAGAGGTGGCCGGATTAGACACATTAATGTATTCTTACAATTTTTTTCAAGTTATAACAAACTAGGTCTTGATATCTAACACTTAATATTATGTCCTTAATATCTAAGAGTCAAGTAAGGCATTTAACAGAATGTCACAAAACTCTACAAACACAAATATAACATAATCCACCCCCGAGCATGATTAACCCTGGCATATACATATACGCTCGTCTCCTCATATATGTATCACCCCCGCATGTAGAAAATAATGGCAAATAGGAGGAAAAATTCCCTCAACAAAGCTAGGCAAAACACTTACCTCAATTCGGCCAATCCAACACTCAATTTAGTCTTTTCCTCTACAAATTCGCCTCCGCTCGACTCAATCTAGCCAATGACGACTTGAATACACCACAAAATGCAAGAGAAAACAATTCCAATTAATAAAACTATGATATTCATTCATTTTCTAAAAAGTCAACAAAAGTCAAACCTTGGGCCCGCCGAGTCAAAAACCCGAGTCCAAGGGTAGGTCTTGACTACCCATAGCCTCATGATTCCAAATATGTATTTTATTTTCAAATCCGAGTCTTATCCGACTCTTAAATCTCAAATTTTCATTTTTCAAAACTTTAACAAAACCACTAAATTTTTCCATAGATTTCCCATGAATTTGATGTTAAATCTTATATAAAATCATGAAATATAGTTGGAAATCTGTTAAAGATACTTACCCAATGATATGGTATGAAAAGCCCCTCTCACAATCGTCTCTCCTCGAAGCTAGGGTTCAAAAATGTGAAGAAAGAAGCAAAAACCCAAAATTCTCAGCACTTAACAGGCTGCAAATGTCGCATTTGCGACAGGGGGTTCGCAAATGCGGGAAAATGATCGCAATTGCGATCATGACAGACTCCTGCTAAGGTCGCATTTGCGACAGAATCTTTGCAAATGCAAAGGAAGGAGTTTCGCAAATGCGATAGAGTCCTTCGCAAATGCGACAGAGTCCTTCACAAATGCAAACTCTGCCAGCAGCCCAGACTTCGCAAATGCGATGGCTACTTCACAATTGCGACTATCGCATTTGCGACCAATATATCACAAATGTGATGATACCAGTATCATCTATCAAAAACTATGAAAATCATTCCGAAACCAATCTGAAACTCACCCGAGCCCTCGGTGCTCCAAACCAAATATACACACAAGTTTTAAAATACAACACAAACTTGCTCACACACTTAAATCATCAAAATAACTTCTAAAACCAGGAATCGGACGCCAAAATGCATGAAAATCAAACTTAAACTTCAAGAACTTCTAGAATCACAACCGAGAATCTGAACCTTATCAAATTAACTCTGAATGGTGCCAAACTTAGCAGACAAGTTCCATATGACAAGACGAACCTACTCGATGCTTCAAATCACACATGGAAATCTCAAAATGATGAATCGAACCTCAAGCCGAAATGAATGAACTTTGAAACTTCAACTTCCCCAACTGATGCTGAAACATACCAAATCACCTCCGAATGACCTCAAAATTCACACACAAGTCACATTTGACATTACAGACCTATCCTAACTTCCGAAATCGGAATACGACTCCGATATCAAAAAGTACACTCTCGGTCAAACTTCTCAAAAATCTAACTTTTGCCATTTCGAGTCAAACTCAATTACGGACCTCCAAATCACAATCCAGACGCTCTCCTAAGTCCAATATCACCCAACAAAGCTAAAGGAACTAACGAAACTCCATTCCGAGGTCAAATGCTAAAAAGTCAAACTTGGTCAACTCTTCCAACTTAGAACTTAGATCCTGAAGTTCATTCTTCCAAATTGCTTCTTGATAACTTGAAAACCAATACCGACGATTTATAAAAGTCATAATACATCATGCAGAGATACTCGAGCCCTTAAAATATCGAGCGAAGTGCAGATACTCAAAACGACCAGTCGGGTCGTTACATTCACGTTCCTTACAAAGCGTGCGAATCAAGCACTAAAGCCAAATATGACACATAGGATCATCAGCCTCCTGTCATAAGCATTTATTATATATGGTTAAATGTTCATTTAACCATGTATGGATCTGCAAGGTTAAAGGGGTCCCGGTAGCTTACATTAGAGTTATTAAAGACATGTATGATGGAGTTGAGGCTCGGGTTAGGACAGTAGGAGGCGACTCCGAGCATTTTCCGGTTGTTACGGGGTTGCACCAATGGTCTGCGTTCAGCCCTTTCCTATTTGCCCTAGTGTTGGATGTCAAAACGCATCATATTCAAGGGGAGGTGCCATGGTGTATGATATTTGCTGATGACATAGTCCTAATTGACGAGACGACGCGGCGTCAACGAAAGGTTAGAGGTTTGGAGACATGCCCTTGAGTCTAAAGGTTTCAAGTTGAGTAGGACGAAGACGGAATACCTCGAGTGCAAATTTGGGGCCGAGCTGACGGAAGTGGGAGCGGAAGTCAGGCTTGACTCTCAAGCCATCCCTAAGAAGGGTAGTTTCAAGTACCTTGGGTCAGTTATTCAGGGGATCGGGGAGATCAACGAGGATGTCACACACCATATAGGGGTGGGGTGGATGAAGTGGAGGCTAGCGACGGGAGTCCTGTGTGACAAGAAAGTGTCACCGTTACTAAAAGGTAAGTTTTATAAAGCAGTGGTTAGGCCTGTCATGTTGTATGGGACCGAGTGTTGGCCAGTTAAGAACTCACACATCTAGAAGATGAAAGTAGCAGAGATGAGGACGTTGAGGTGGATGTGCGGGCATACAAGGATGGATAAGATTAGGAATGGAGATATTTGAGAGAAGGTGGGCGTCGCCCCCATGGAGGACAAGATGCGGGAAGCAAGACTCAGATGGTTCGGGCACATTCAGAGGAGTAGCACTGATGCACCAGTGAGAAGGTGTGAGTAACAAGCTATGGTGGGCACGAGGAGAGGTAGAGGGAGACCTAAGAAGTATTGGCGAGAGGTGATCAGGCAGGACATGGCGCGTCTTAGGATTACTGAGGACATGGCCCTTGTTGTGGAGGTCGACATTAAAGTTGTAGGATAGGGGGAAGTTGTGGATATTTCTATAGCGCACTAGAGTAAGACTAGCCAGTTAGGAGTTAATCTTAGGATGCTACTGATC
Organism: Nicotiana tabacum; assembly: GCF_000715075.1. Taxonomy (NCBI): domain Eukaryota; kingdom Viridiplantae; phylum Streptophyta; class Magnoliopsida; order Solanales; family Solanaceae; genus Nicotiana; species Nicotiana tabacum. The sequence goes on from NC_134082.1 coordinate 160,448,194, forward strand.
AGCTACTGATGCAGGGATTTATCTGTTGGATATTAGTATACCTTCCATCTTTTTCGTATTTCCTATATTTCTTATATTGCTGTTATTTTGTTATTTTATGTTATTTTATGTTATTTTAGTATGATTCTATTGATAGTACTAATATATCGTCTCTTGTTGTTGTCTTAAGCCGAGGGTCTCCTGGAAACAGCAACCTTGCCCCTCGGGGTAGGGGTAAAGTCTGCATACATATTACCCTCCCCAGACCCCACTTGTGGGATTATACTGGGTTATTATTGTTGTTGTTGTTAAATGTTCATTTAACAAAATGAAAAATTTGTGGACCGGCATGATAAAATGGCACAAACATAGGTGTCATTTATGCTATTCTGCCTTCTCATTTTTCACAAAGGTTATTTGTAGTCAAAATGAATCATAAATGAACTTGTACAACTATACTATATTAAAAGCACGAATGCCCTGAGCAAAATATCGTTCGTCTTTTTACCATTTAAAAATATATTTCACATTGGACAAAATTATAATTGTATTTTAATTATTTTTCTAATATGTAGGACTTTAAAATCAACTAAATTTTATTTATTAAATCCTTCCTTATTTGAACTATGTAAAAACTTTTAATATTTAATAATTTAAAATTAAGTAAGATTTTACTTCTATTAGTTTTGTTTCCTATTTAAACTGAATGACTATCACGATTCTAAGTTTTTAAAATGTTAGGAACAGTAATGAAAGCTTTTCTTCAAAATATTTGTCTTATAATTAATTACTTGAGAATCATGAAGTATATTTTTAAGAATATCTTGTATTTATGAATATTTAGATATTAGCTTTTAATCACCTTGAGATATGAATTAAGAGATGTTGTCCATCAAATATAAAATTAATTCCAGAAGGAATTACTTCAGCAAATATGAAGCAAATTATGACAGCTCTATATGTTATAGTCTTTCATAACATTTATTTTAGAAGTATAAAATTATATTTTATAATTATTTGTAGTGCGAGAAATTATTTTAGACCTATAGAATTTAATATGGTTTAATTGTCACTTTTTATAGGTATCATGTACCACTTGTCACATTTTATGAGCAAATAATTAAATAACTTGAAAAAACTTGAATATAGTCGATGAGCATGTCTAAAGTTATTAAAATCTAAAATTTTAAGGAGCCTAACAGGTGAATAAAAGAAAAGAAAATAATATTCATTAAACATGCCTTAAATCATTAGAAGCATAAAATAAAATAAATATAGTAGAGAAGGGAAATCAAACTTGAAGAGGGAAATAAAAGTACTAATTAATAAGAGAGAAAGAAAATTTTATCATAATTTATTCATTCATTCGAACAACCTTAACTAAATCCAAAAAAATATAGTTTAGGATACTTTATGAAGAATAATCATACATACTATATGGTATATATAACACTTAATACTTGGAGTAGTATTTTTTACTCCAAGAAAATTGTCTGTAAAGAGATATTAGGTCAGATAGAAAACATAACATATCGTATTATCTTCATAAATATACATAAATACAAAAGTTATATAATTAACCTACATAAAAATTTTAATTTTTGCAAGTTCAAAAACACTCAATGACTCTGTATTCAACTATTTCGCCGAGGTAACATTTATTTTTCAATTTAAATAAATATTGTATTTATCTCGACATCAATTGTTATTGGACATAATTTATTCTAATTCTACGTTTTATTATTCACTTTTTTTAATAGACGCAAAAAATATGTGCAGCGCATGTACACTACTATATTAAAAGCACGAAGGCTCTTAGAAAAATGTCATTCGCTTTTTTTACCCCTTTAAAAATAAAGTTCTCATTAAACAAAATAGTTATTTAATTAATTGTTTAATATGTATGAATAATTATTTAATTAGTTTTCTAATATTTATGAATAGTCATTTAATTATTTTCCTAATATTTAGGACTTTAAATTTTCAATATTATCATTTAATTGTTTTCTTAAAATATAGTACTTTGAAATTAACTAAATTTTTAGTACTTATTAATTTTTTCCTTATTTGAACTAGAATTATTTCCTTTAAATATCATTTGAACCCCTTCCTTCTATATATGAACGTAGAACATCATTGTGGCTTTAAATTTATTTTAAGAAGTCAATTATTATTTAAATTAAGGGTTTACCAAATAATAATGATGTTTTTGCTAAGATACTTTATGATATATATATTTGAAGAGAAGTTAAACGTAAATATAAATATAATAAAGGAACTTAAAAATGTAAATATTAGTTATAGATACTTTGAAGTGCATTATGACATTTGTAATTCCCTCCGTAATTATTAGAACATCAAGCAAGGTTAATAAATATTTATAAATTAAAAATAGAAAAAAACTAGTGAATATTTAGCTTATGAACACAGTTTACATAGTTGAAAGCAATATATATGTAAATTTATAAATAAATTTTGTTTGATATTACCAAGAAGAATATGAAAATAAACTATATTTTGATACGGGACAAACTTAAACAAAGATCCTAATCTTGTTTAATCCATATTATATGTTACGACCCCAAAATCATTCCGGTCGTGATGACGCCTATCATGGAATTAGGTCAGCCGTCACATTCCCAAAATAGTTCAACATTCCATTAAAATTTAAATAACAACCTTTTTCATACTGAAATCCTCATAAAAAGTATAAAGTCAAAAATTAAAACACGAAAAATAGAGCCCGACCCCGGGTGTCACTAAGTCATGAGCAATCACTACAATTGATCCGAAATATAACAAGACTAGAATAGTCCAGAAGTCAACTACTAATAACTATAGGGAGAAAGGAGGGAGAAGGACAAGGTTCCAATCGTCATGCAGCTACTTTGCCAACTCCAAATATCCACGGCGGATGAAGATCAACGCTCGCTATCACGTCCAGCAACCCCTGTATCTGCACACAAAGTGCAGGGAATAATGTGAGTACGCCAACTCAGTAAGTAATAGAGGTAAATAAAGACTGAGCAGTAAGAAACACATAAAATCCACATCATGAAATCTTAGTAAGTATAACATGCTCCCAATTCAGTATGTTAGTCAAATCATCTCGTTTTATATCCAGTTTTTAGGAAACATCATTGAAGATATCTTTCAACGGTTTTTAACAAAGACTCAATACAATTAATAGTAAACGTGAATGAAACTCATAAACAGCCCCTCGGGCGCAATATCAATCATAAACAGCCCCTCGGGCATATCTCGTATCACTCACTCAAGACACCCGCGCTCACTGAAGGTGTGCAGACTCCGGAGGGGCTCCTATAGCTCAAGCGCTATAACACACACGGACAACTCACGTGCTGCACGAACAACTCATGTTCTATTGTATCAATATCATAATCCCCACAGACAACTCACGTGCTATACTCTCAATATCCTCACAATTAAAGGCTCTCGGCCTTACTCAGTCATAGATCTCTCAAGTCACTCGGTCTATCAGTAAAAACAGGGTGCTAGCCCAAAAATATCATTTTATGCTTCAAAACGGAGTAATAAAGATTGATTTATGAAATCAGTAAAACGTAGCATGACTGAGTATAGATTTTAAGTCAAAACAGTGAGGAAATAATAAGAAAAAGGCCCCTAAGGGTCCAAACAACTTGGCACGAGGCCCAGATATGGCATTCAGCCCAAATCATAAAAATTCTTTCTAAAACACATAAGTATCATATAGTTTCCAATCAAATACGCAACTTAATAGTTGCTACAGGACGGACCAAGTCACAATTTCCAACGGTGCACGCCCACATGCTCATCATCTAGCATGTGTGTCATCTCAACATAGTGAAACGATGTGAAATCTGGGGTTTCATATCCTCAAGACAAGATTTATAATCATTACTTATCTTAAACCGGACAAAACTCTAACCCGCGATGCCCTTTCCTCTCAACTCGGCCTCCAAATGCTCTGAATCTAACCAAAATTAGTATATTATCATCACTATACGCTAAAGGAATAGATTCCACATGAAAATTATCAAATTAGACCAAAAATCCTGAATTTTCCTCAAACCCGGTACCCGGGCTCACGTCTCGTAATTCAATAAAAATCACAAAACTAGAAAGCTCATTCACTCACGAGTCTACCCATATCAAATTCATCAAAATCCAACATCAAATGGTCATTCAAATCTCTAAAATTAACTCTCCAATTCTCTTCCATTTTTCCCCCAATTTTCACTCCAAATTCCCAATTTAGATGATAAAAATCAAGACACAATCATAGGATTTAACCAAAATCAAGTGAAGAACACTTACCCCAATCACTTCTCTGAAAACCCTCTAAAATCACCTTCTCCCGAGCTCTCTATTGAATTTTAAAATTATGAACTCAAACCCTCATTTTTTAACCTTAAACATTCTGCCCCAAATGTTTCCTCTTCGCGAACGCGGCACTGCCCTCGCTTTCGCAAAGCACAAGCTGCCTCAGATCAAAAGTTCCTTCTTCTCGAACATGAGGACTCACTTGCAAACACGAAGCCTTAGCTGGGTGGCCCTATGCGAACGCAGAACAGGCCTCACAAACACGTAGCCTTAAGTCCTACACATTCGCGAATGCGAGAGCCACATCTCGAATGCGAAGAACGACTCAGTTGCCCCTCTCAAAATCTCTTTGCGAACACTATAGCCCTCTCGCGAACGCAATGAAGTAATTCTCTCCAATAAAATACCAGAAAATCTGCCAACTTCTAAAACCAAGAATTGATCCATTAACCACCCAAAACTCACCTGAGGCCCTTGGGACCTCAACCAAACATGACAACATATCTCATAATATCATTAAAACTTAGTCGAGCCTTCAAATCACTCAAAACAACACCAAAACACCAAATCAACCTCGGATTCCAGCCTAAGAACTTATAAACTTTCAAGCTTCACAAACGACGTTGAAACCTATCAAATGACCTCCGAATGACCTGAAATTTTGCACACACATCACAAATGACACTACTGACTTACTCCAATTTCTAGAATTCCAGTCTAACCCTGATATCAAGATTTCTGACTCCAATTTTTGGAATTCCATTTTGACCCCGATATCAAGATTTCCGTTGTCGGCCGGAAAGCGCTAAATTTCTAATTTCGCCAATTCACGCCTAATTCTACCACAGACCTCCAAATTTCATTCTGAACACGCTCCTAAGTCCAAAATCACCTAATGGAGCTATTCGAACCATCAGAATTCACATCCGAGATCTTCTACATATAAGTCAACATTTAGTTGACTTTTCTAGCTTAAGCTTCTAAATAAGAGACTAAGTGTCTCATTCCACTCCAAGACCACTCCGAACCCAAACCAACCAACACGATACGATAAAATACAGTTGAACAACACATAAAGAAGCAAAAATGGGGAAAACGGGCCGGCAACTCATGAAATGACCGGCTGGGTCGTTACATCTTCCCCTTCTTAACAAACGTCCGTCCTCGAACGAGTCTAGAAACATACTTGAAGCCTAAAACAGGTGTAGATATTTGCTCTGCATCTCCTGTTCGATCTCCCAAGTAGCCTCCTCCACGAGCCGACCTCTCCACAGCACTTTCATTGAAGCTATATCCTTTTATCTCAACTTTCGGACATGCCGCTCCAAAATAGCCGCTGGCTCCACATCATAAGTCAAATCACCATCTAACTGAATAGTGATGAAATCTAAAACATAAGATGGATCGCCAATATACTTCTGGAGCATAGAAACATGAAATACTGGATGCACACTCGACAAACTAGGTGGCAAATCAAGCTTATAAGCCACCTCCCAAATCCTCGGTAGCACCTCAAAAGGCCCAATGAACCGAGGGCTCAACTTGCCCTTCTTCCCAAACCTCATAACACCCTTCATGGGTGAAATCTTCAGTATAACCATCTCCCTAACCATGTAAGACACATCACGGACCTTTCTGTCAGCATAACTTTTTTGCCTCGACTGAGCTGTACGAAGCCGCTCCTGAATCACTTTCACCTTGTCCAAATCATCCTAAACCAAGTTTGTACCCAAAAGCCTGGCCTCGTCCGGCTCAAACCAACCTACTGGAGATTTACACTATCTCCCATGTAAAGCCTCATATGGATCCATCTAAATACTAGACTGATAACTGTTGTTATATGCAAACTCCGCGAGTGGTAGAAACTGGTCCTATGAACCCCCAAAATCAATGACACAAGTGCGCAACATGTCCTCCAATATCTAAATAGTGCTCTCAAACTATCTGTCCGTCGGAGGGTGAAAAGTTATGCTCATCTCAACCTGAGTGCCCAACTCTCGCTGCACGGCCCTCCAAAACTGCGATGTAAACTGAGTACCTCTATCTGAAATGATGGAAACTGGGACACCATGCAGGCAAACAATCTCTCGGATATAAATCTCAGCTAACCGCTTTGAAAAATAGGTAGTACACACCGGAATAAAGTGCGCAGACTTGGTCAGCCGATCCACAATCACCTAAATAGCATTGAACTTCCTCAAAGTCCTTGGGAGTCCAACTACGAAATCCATGGTGATGCGCTCCCACTTCCACTCTGGAATATCCATCTGCTGAAGTAAGCCCCTCCCTCCGGTTTCTGATGCTCATATTTTACCTGCTGACAATTGAGACACCGAGCTACAAACCCTACTATATATTTCTTCATTCTCCTCCACTAATATTGTTGTCTCAAATCCTAGTATATCTTTGCATCACCCTGGTAAATGGAATACCGCGAGCTATGGGCCTCCTCCGGAATCAACTCCTGAAGCCCATCTACATTAGGCACACATATCCGGTCCTGCATCCTCAATACCTCGTCATCACCAATAGTCACATCTCTGGCATCGCCGTGCTGAACTCTGTCCTTGAGAACAAGCAAATGAGGATCATCATACTAGCGCTCTCTGATACGATCAAACAAGGAAGACCGAGAAACTACAAAAGCTAAGATCCGACTAGGCTCCGAAATATCCAACCTCACAAACCAACTGGCCAAGGCTTGGACATCAATTGCAAGAGGTCTCTCCCCGACAGGAATAAATGCAAGACTACCCATACTCACCACCTTCCTACTTAAGGCATCGGCCAATACGTTGGCCTTTCCCGGATGGTACAAAATAGTAATATCATAGTCCTTAAGCAGCTCCAACCATTTTCGCTGCCTCAAATTGAGATCATTCTGCTTGAACAAGTGCTGGAGGCTACGATGATCAGTAAACACCTCACAAGACACACCATAAAGATAATACATCCAAATCTTCAACGCGTGAACAATGGCAGCCAACTCTAAATCATGAACATGGTAGCTCTTCTCATGGGGATTTAACTGACGAGAAGTATAAGCAATCACTCTACCCTCCTGCATCATCAACACACACCCAATACCAACTCTAGAAGCATCACAATATACTGTATATGAACCTGAAGTTGATGGCAAAACTAATACTAGAGATGTGGTCAAGGCAGTCTTGAGCTTCTGAAAGCTCATCTCACACTCATCTGACCACCTGAAAGGCGTACCCTTCTGAGTCAATTTGGTCAAGGGTGATGCTATAGATGAAAATCCCTGAATGAACCGACGGTAATAACCCCCCAAACCAAGAAAGTTGCGAATCTCTGTAACTGATGATGGCTTGGGCCAACTCTGAACCGCCTCTATCTTCTCCGGATCAACCTGAATACCCTCATTGGACACCACGTGCCCCAAGAACGCCACTGAACTAAGCCAAAACTCACACTTGGAGAACTTTACATAAAGTTTCTCCTCCCTCAATCGCTGCAATACAACTCTCAAATGCTCAGCGTGCTCCTCCGGACTACGTGAGTACACCAGAATATCATCAATGAATACAATAACAAATGAGTCGAGATAAGGTCGAAACATGTTGTTCATCAAATGCATGAACGTTTTTGGGGCATTGGTCAGCCCAAAAGACATCACAAGGAACTCATAATGACCAAATCGGGTCCTGAAAGTTGTCTTAAGAATGTCTGAGTCCCTGATCTTCAACTGGTGATACCCTGACCTGAGGTCAATCTTGGAGAACAATCTCGCTCCCCGAAGCTGGACAAATAAATCATCAATACGAGGCAAAGGATACTTGTTCTTGATTGTGACTTTGTCAATTGCCTGTAATCAATGTACATCCTCATTGTGCCATCCTTCTTCTTCACCAATAGAATAGGAGCACCCCAAGGTGACATACTAGGCTAAATAAACCCCTTATTAAGGAGTTCTTGAAGCTGATCCTTCAACTCCTTTAACTCCGTTGGTGCCATATGATACGGTGGAAAAGAAATGGGCTGAGTGTCTGGCACCATATCAATACAGAAGTCAATATCCCTGTCCGGAAGCATGCCCGGCAGGTCTACAAGAAATACATCCAGAAAATCCCTCACTACCGGAACGGAATCAATGGAAGGAGTCTCTACACTGACATCCCTTACAAAGGCCAAATAAGAAAGACAACCCTTCCCAACCATCCGTTGGGCTTTCAAGAATGAAATCACCTTATTGGGAACATAATCCGTTGAACCTTGCCACTCAATCCGTAGCACCCCCGGCATAGCCAATGTAGTTGTCTTAGCATGACAGTCCAACATAGCACGACACATAGATAACCTATCCAAGCCCAATATCACATCAAAGTTGACCATACTAAGCAACAAAAGGTCCACTCGGGTCTCCAAACCCTCAATATCACACACACGACCAGTATACGTGGTCCACAACAATAGTATCGCCCACTGGAGTAGATACACGAATAGATGAAACAAGAGACTCGTGGGGCATATCCAAATAATTAGCAAAATAAGACGACACATATGAAAAAGTGGAATCGGGATAAAATAATATAGAGGCATCTCTGTGGCAAACTGAAACAATACCTGTGATCACAACATCTAAAGAAATAACATCTGGTCTGGCTGGGAGTTCATAGAAACGGGCCTGACCGCCACCTGATCAACCTCCCCCTTTAGGGCGAGCCCTAGCTGACTTTCCCCCACCCCTAGCTGACTGGACGGGTAGTGAAGTAACTGGTACTGAAGTCGATGGCCTATAACCACTCAATAACCTGGGGAAGTCTCTCTTGATATGACCAAGATCTCCACACTTGAAACAACCCCTCCTCTGATGAAACAGCTGCTTTTGGTACCCCATGGACCTACCCGTAGAACCCTGAGCAGACGGGGCATAATGAGAGCTCTATGCTAGAAGGGCACTAAGAGATGAGTGGCCCTGATGTGAACTGTGTGAACCATGGACAGATGATGCCCCACGGTGAACTAGGCGAGCTGACTGAGCATGTTTGAATGGACGGCCTCTACCATGCTGAAACTGACCTCCAGAAGGAATGCCACTAAAACTACAAAATCCCTGAGGCCTCTTGGCCTCTCTCTCAACTCGCTCCTAGCGGCAAACTGACTCTATCTCTCGAGCAATGTCAACCACCTCCACAAAAGAAGCATTCGACATTCTCTCTCTGGTCATAAGAATCCATAACTAGTATGAGAGGCCATCAACGAACCTCATGATCCTCTCCCTGTCTATGGGAACCAACCAGATAGCATGAAGGGCTAACTCAGAGAACCTCATCTCATACTGCATCATAGTCATATCATCCTGACACAACTACTTGAACTGCCTGCACAACTCCTCTCTACGAGACTGCGACACATACTTCTCCAGGAAGAGAACGGAGAATTGATGATAGGTAAGAGGCGTTGAACCAACAGGCCTACGCCTCTCATAAGCCTCCCACCAAGTAAAGGCAGCTCCAGAGAACTGAAAAGTAGTAAATGAGACCCCACTGGTCTCCAAAATACCCGTTGTACGTAGAATTCTCTCACACTTGTCGAAGAAACCTTGGGCATCCTCGCCCTCTGTACCATTTAAAGTCGGAGGCTGAAGTCTACCAAACCTCTCCAATCGTCGTTGCTCGTCATCAGGCATGACCGGTACCACAAAATCCTGAGCAGGTACAACCAGCTGAGCTAGTGAGGCCTCTGGTGTCTGCAGTCCCTGAACAACCTACTCAAGTGTACGAGCGGTGGGAGTCTGAGTGTCTTCCCCAGCCTGAGAAGTAGCTATTATAGTAGAAACTGCGACCGCCTGAGCAAGACTGGTACACACGGTCAAGATCTAAGCTAAGGTCTCCTGAAGACCTGGAATAATAATAGGCATAACCGGTGCTGGAGCTGGTCCTGCTGGAGCATCCACAACTAGGACCTAATCATGAACTGGGGCGGTTGGTGGATCTGTAGGTGTTGCCCTAGCTGTTGTGCGGGCTATACCCTTGCTCCTACTACGGCCTCAACCACGACCTCGGCCTCTAGCGGCCCCAAGTGGAGGTACTGGTGGTGGTCCGTCCTGACCAGTAGCATGTGTCCTCACCATATGTGAGAGATAGAATAACATAAGTTTAGTTACCAGAGTCAACAGATTTGCACAACAAGAATTCAAGAATGTGAAGTTTTTCCTAAAGGTTCTACAGCCTCTCGAAAATAAGTATAGACGTCTCCATACAGATTCGTAAGACTCTACTAAACCCGCTCATGACTCATGAGACCTATGTAACCTAGGTTCTGATACCAACTTGTCATGACCCCAAAACCATCCCGGTCATGATGGCGCCTATCATAAAACTAGGCCAGCCGTCACATTCCCAAAATAGTTCAACATTCCATTAAAATTTAAATAACAACCTTTTTCATACTGAAATCCTCATAAAAAGTATAAAGTCAAAAACCAAAATGCTAAAAATAAAGCTCGACCTCGGGTGTCAATAAGTCATGAGCAATCACTACAATTGGTCCGAAATATAACAAGACTAGAATAGTCTAGAAATTAACTACTAAGAATTATAGGGAGATAGGAGGGATAAGGACAAGGTTGTGATCGCCATGCAGCTACCTTGCCAACTCCAAATATCCTCGGTGGATGAAGATCAACGCTCGCTATCACGTCCAGCAACCCCTGGATCTGCACACAAGGTGCAGGGAGTAATGTGAGTATGCCAACTCAGTAAGTAATAAAGGTAAATAAAGACTAAGCAGTAAGAAACACATAAAATCCACATCATGAAATCTCAGTAAGTATAACATGCTCCCAATTCAGTACGTGAGTCAAATCATCTTGTTTTAGATCCAGTTTTTAGGAAAAATCATTGAAGATATCTTTCAACAGTTTTTAACTAAGACTCAATACAATTAATAGTAAACATGAATAAAACTCATAAATAGCCCCTCGGGGCACAACATCAATCATAAACAGTCCCTCGGGCATATCTCGTATCACTCACTTAGGGCACCCACGCACACTAGGATATGCAGACTTCGGAGGGGCCCCTACAGCCCAAGAGCTATAACACGCACGGACAACTCATGTGTTGCACGGACAACTCATGTGTTGCACGGACAACTCACGTGCTATAGTATCAATATCATAATCTGCATGGATATCTCATGTGCTATACTCTCAATACCCTCACAATTACAGGCTCTCGGACTTACTCAGTCGTTGATCTCTCAAACCACTAGGGCTATCAGTAAAAATAGGGTGCTCAGCCCAAAAATATCATTTTATGCTTTAAAACTGAGTAATAAAGACTGAGTTATGAAATCAGTAAAACATAACATGACTGGATATAGATCTTAAGTCAAAACAGTAAGGAAATAATAAGAAAAAGGCCCCTAAGGGTCCAAACAGCTTAGCACGAGGCCCAAATATGGCATTCAGCCCAAATCATAGAAATTCTTTCTAAAACACATAAGTATCATATAGTTTCCACTCAAATACGCAACTTAATAGTTGCTATGGGACAGACCAAGTCACAATCCCCAATGGTGCACGCCCACAAGCTCGTCATCTAGCATGTGCGTCACCTCAACATAGTGAAACGATGTGAAATTTGGGGTTTCATACCCTCAGGACAAGATTGACAATCATTACTTACCTCAAACTGGACAAAACTCTAACCCGCAATGCCCTTGACTCTCGACTCAACCTCCAAATGCTCCGAATCTAATCAAAAGCAGTATATTATCATCAATATATGCTAAAGAAATGAATTCCACATGAAAATTATCAAATTAGACCAAAAATCCCGAATTTGGCTCAAACTTGGCCCCCGGGCCAATGCCTCGAAAACCAATAAAAATTACAAAACTAGAAAGCCCATTCACTCATGAGTCTACCCATAAAAAATTCATCAAAATCCGACATCAAATAGCCATCAATATCCCCAAAATTAACTCTCCAATTCTCTTCCATTTTTCCCCCAATTTTCACCCTAAATTCACAATTTAGATTAAGGCTGGCAAGTGGGCCGGTTAGGCCTGGGACCGGACCAGGCCCACTAGCCCATTAGGGTAGTGGGCCTAAATAGGCCTAACCGGATAGGACCGGGACCAGGGGTGGGCTCGCTAAGTGGGCCGATTAAGGCAAAAAACCCGTTAAGATTGGACTGTTTAGGATCGGGACCGGGTCCTAAGTGGGTCGGTTCAACCGGTCCTAGCCGGTCCCAAACGGGCCCAACGACTAAATTTTTTTAAAAAAAATGCCCTCAAAAAATCTGACCGTTAGCTCATTTAAAATATGGTCGTTGGGCCTGCAAAAATAGTCGTTTGGGATTTACAAAATAGCCATTTAACCCCCTCCCCCCAACTTTGTTTTAACCCCAAACTTTTTATAATTACACTTTTTCCCTATTTTCAACTATAAATAACTCCTCATTCTTTTATTTTTCTCACAAAATCATCAATCTCTCTCTAATTTTCTTCTATAATTGGTTAGTTTATTGTTACAATTTGTGTGAAAATTTGTGAAGTTGGTGAATTGAAATATTCAAGTCTTCAAAGATAATTAATTTTCAACAAGTTGTTCGTCAATTCGATAAACTCGTTCCAACTCTTTAGTTTTAATATTATAGTTTTGTTTGTGTTTATTTACTTTGTATAATTATAATTAAGATGGCATATTCCTTAAAAAAATATTTAGTAAAAATAAGAGAAAATGCAAGAGTGGTGAATCTAGTGTCCAATCTATTTCTCCTCTAATTCCTCGGGCTCCCCTACCCAAACCTCATACCCGCCCTCCACCTGTTGCTATTCTTGATAGAGATAATACTTTATTACAATTTATTGAGCATCAATATGTGCATAATGTTGGTGGTGGTGAACGCTTAGATAATGAATATATGAATTCTCTTTATGGCAATCCAACTATTGATGAAGAAGATGAGCAGGAAATAGATTTAGATGAAACGCAACCGGATGACGATACACCCACTAGTCCTGTTGTTGAAGTTAACCCAACTAATCCAAATGATGCCCCGGTTGACCCCCCTGTTATTACACCTATTTTTTCTAGACAACTTTCTAAATGGGCCGAAACATCTCTTGTTTAGCCATTTTTTATTTAAATAAGAGAAAAAAATAAAGCTAAATGTAAAATTTGTGGCAAAGAGTTAGCTTTTAACTATGTTACTCGGGGGGATGGGAAGTTTGATGAGACACATAATGATACACCCTCAAGATAAAGTTAAATATAATCAAATGAAAGTTGTGGTCGGGGGGACAAGTCTACCTAGTCAGCCTGACCCTAGTACTGTCACGTCCCAAGTTCGCCCTTCGTGAACTATCGTGATGGAACCTAGTCTCTACGACTAGGTAAGCCTAATAATTTGCAGAAAAAGAAAATTAAAGATAAAATTAGCCAAAAAATGCGGAAAAAACATAAATAAAACGTTTAAGATGTCGCTCAGCATATACAAATATAAACTCTCAGACTGAATCAACTCCCAAAACCCAGAATCTCATGAAATCACAAGATGTGGAATAACTACAAAGTTTTCTAACTCCAGAATGTCTAAACAAAAGTAAATACATGAGAGCTAAATCTAGAAGAGAGAATGGAGAGGGACTCCTCGTTCTACGGATGCGGCAGATATACTTCGAAGTCTCTGAAGATCGCCTCGCCTTACTGGAAATAGGGCGCCGAAGAACCTGGATTTGCACACAAAAAACATGTGCAGGAAAGGGCATGAGTACACCACAACGGTACTCAGTAAGTTTCAAGCCTAACTTAGGTCGAGTAGTTTAGGGCCCTACTGATTATAGATGAAAAACAAGGTAAAGCAGTATAGAATACGACAATATAATTAAAATACTAACAGTCTATAACGAATAAGATCACAGAAGGAATCTAACTCAGTACACAGAAATAGCAAACAGGGGATCTCCCGAGATATTATCGCGTAGTCCCAAACGTAAATGTCCAGAGGATATCCCAGGATATTGTCATGTAGTCCGAATCATAAATGTGCAAGGGAAACTCCCGGAATACCAATCTGTAGTCCCAAAGTAAGTATCCATTACGGGGAATATACCGTGTGTTGTCCCGTAGTCCCAATCATAAATGTGCAGAGGATCTACCGGAATACCGATCCGTAGTCCTAAAGTAAACAAGCAGGGGGATCTCCCGGGATATCGTCCCGTAATCCCAAAATAAACACACAATCATCTCAGAAGAATATATAGTTCTATTCAAGAATTAAACAGGAAGTTCTACTCTAACATGCTGCATAGAGTACAAGTAGGCAATTAAAATAGGTAAGACAATTAAGTCACGTAAACATGTTTTTTCCTAATCTAGACAAGAGGCTTCAAGTATAGGTATTTGCTAAATTACAAAAAAACATAGGTATTAGCTTAATGAAAATGGGATTTTCAACAATTATCATGTGTATGCACTCATCATCTCACGTACACGGCACTCATATAACAACAATACCAAATCCTAAGGGGAGTACCCCACACAAGGCTAGGTAAGCCACTTACCTCGAACCAGCTCAATCAACTCGAAATCACGTTCTTGCCCTGAGTAGCCGACTCCAAATGGCCCAAATCTATTCAAAGTAATTGCATAGTGTAAATATAACTTCAAGTAACTAATTTAACTAAATAATTCGAAGCTAACACGCGAAATTAAGAAAATTGCCCAAAAGGTCCCCCGGGCCCATA
Source organism: Nicotiana tabacum (assembly GCF_000715075.1). Lineage (NCBI taxonomy): Eukaryota > Viridiplantae > Streptophyta > Magnoliopsida > Solanales > Solanaceae > Nicotiana > Nicotiana tabacum. The sequence goes on from NC_134082.1 coordinate 160,463,224, forward strand.
TCTCGAAATCGGATAAAATTAACAAAACTAGAATCCTTACACTCTCATGAGTTCACACATACCAAATACAACAAAATCTGACCAAAAACGACCCCTCAAATCCCTAAATCCAAATCTCCAATTTCAAACCCTAAACCCCCAATTTTTAACAACTAATCCCATGAATTTCTCGTCTAATCAGTAGAACCATAGAAATGAGTTTTGATTCCAAAAATCTTACCTCCACGAAGTTCCCTTGAATTCCCTCTTCAAAATCTCCCAAAAAGCTCCCAATCCAACATGAAAATGGTGAAATAAAGCTGAAAATTGTGAGGGAAACCTTATATAGTTTCTGGCCTAAGGATTCCGCACCTACGGCCCTTTCATTGCTTCTGCAGTCTAGCCAACTACATCTGCGTTTTCCACTTAAAGTTTTGTGATCGCACCTTCGCCTCACCTACCGCACATGCGGTCTCGCGAGTACATGCAACCGCACCTGCGACTTCTAGTCTTTTAGCTCCTAGACGCATCTGCGACTGCTCTTCTGCTTCTACGATCTCGCACTTGCGATTATGATAGGAACTTAGTAGCTTCAACTGCAAATTCTAACTTGTTGGAAACTAAGCGTCCACCTGACTGTATAGAGAACCGGGTTCTCTATGAGTTTCTTCTGAAAATACTAATGAACCAAACTGTATAGCGATCTGGTCCTATATCAGTTTGGTATAGTGCTAAATACTAAACAAGTATGTAAATGAGACACAGGAGATGTCCCCACTTTATAGAGAACCAGATTCTCTATAAGTTCCCACTGTAAGCAACAGACTGTAAAATCATCCAGTATAGGGAATCAGGTTCTCTAATTGTTCCCACAGTAGCTCGTCAGAAAGTAAAGAACACAGAGGACTTTTACGTGGAAAAATCCCAACTCAAGGGGACAAAAACCACGACCTACACTTGTAGTCTTTCAACTTCACTAACTTGTAAACACCTATTAAAAGCCACTTTGTAATACCTCTATTACAAAGGATTCAACTCAACTAACTTGTGGCACTCTCACCACAAGCCACTTTGTGACTCTCTGGTTACAAAGACTTTGACTAACTTGTGATACTCTCACCACAAGCCACTTTGTCACTCTCTAGTGACAAAGACTTTAATCACTCTAACTTGTAATAACCATATTACAAGCCACTTTGGAATAACTCTATTACAAATGCTTTACAACTCGACTAACTCTAACCAAGACACAAACTTAGAGGGTTTTGTGATTTTGGGTTTCCTAAAACACAGCTTATAAGAAAGCAAGATAGGAGTTACAATTGAAGAACAAATAACAAAGACTCAACAAACCTAAGGACTTAAGATATCTTCAATCTTGGATCTGGTCCTTGAGGTTGCAGCAACTTTGTTCTTGAGAGAGGTTGTTCTTGCACTTGAGAGAATATTTTCGTTTCTGATTTTACAAGTCTTGAGAGAGGATGTCTTGTGCCTTGCACCAAGTTTATATTGCAAAAATACATCCCAATGGTGATGTCAAATCTTGTTTAGTACGTGCCTTTTCCCAATGGGAAGTGACTATTGCACTATCTGTTGCACTGTGTGTTGCACTGTTGCAGGCAGTCACTTTCTGCAGTTGCTTTCCAGCTGTACAGTTGACCTATACTTCTGTCAGGGGAACACCAAGGTATCAGGTCCCTAATCTGGTTCCTGTAAACCTAAAGCACACTGCCTAGATTATCTTGAGTCTATTAACTTGAATAATTGTACCAGGCATGCTTCAGGTCCTTTATCTGGTTCTCTTGAAGTAAGTTGTTTTACCTTCCTTGATGGTATTTATACGTGTGTGACATCACTTATAATGATGTAAGCAAGGTAGGTAAAAATTCTCCCATAGAAAGTTGACTTATACATTGTTCCTGTGCAGGCAATAACTTTCCTGCTGGAGAGTTGACTTCATACAGTCTCCTCGGGAACTGGTAGGGACCTGTTTCCTCAGTTGTTCCTTCCTCTCTGAAGAGTTGAGTTATATCCCACGCTAGATCCCAACCTAGAATGTTGTGATCTCAAGGTCTTGTAGATGTGTAACAGGTTCCTTATCTGGTTTTGGATGGTAAGTTTGTTAGATCATCAAAACATAAAGTAAAGTACTTGTACCCAAGGTACTTGTAACCTATCATAACTTCCAACTCCCCGACAACCATCCGAAATCATCCCGAGGACCCCGGGACCTCAACCAAAAGTACAAAAAAGTCATATACCACTATTCAAACTTATACCAATCTTCAAAACACTTAAAACAACATCAAATCATCAAAACACCCTCGGATTCAAGCCTAAAGATTCCAAAACTTCCAAATTCCGCTTTCGATCAAAAAGTCTATCAAACCTCGCTCGAAGGACCTGAAATGTTGCACACACGTCCCAAATGATACCACGGACCTACTCAACTTTTCGAAATTTCATTACGACCCCTATATCAAAATCTCACCATAGAACCGGAAACTTCAAAAAATCAACTTTCGGCATTTCAGGCCTAACCTCCAAAACACAATCCGAACATGCCCCTAAGCCCGAAATCACCCAACGGAGCTAACGAAACCAACGGAATTCCATTCTGAGGACGTCTTTACACTGCTCCGATTACGGTCCAAATTCTATAGCTTAAGCTCTCATTGAGGGACTAGGCCTCATTTGTTTTTTTTAAGATTAAGACGTCTGAATCTGAATACACATCTGAACATCAAGATGTGCATTAAGATTAACACATCTGAATCTGAATACATATCTGAATTTATTAAGATGTGTATTAGGATCTAAATACTAAAAATTAAGAATGTTTGATTTTTAACATCTGAATGTATAAAATTTATTTTATTTCAAAATTAATAAACATAAAATTCAAATGAATACTAACTAACCTAATATTCTATCAATAAAATATATTATTTTTTTAAAATATGATAGTTGGTGGTGATGGCTAACGGGTGAATGCCGACTAGAGACAGTGGTTGGTAGTAGTTTTGGTTGATGATGGTGGTTCATGCTAGTAGCTCGTAGTGATTGGTAGTGGTGGCGATTATGATTGAGGATGGTGGTGGTGGGTGGTGATAGTTAATAATGGCGGGTGGTGGTACTAATTTTGATTGAGGAAGGTGGTGGTAGGTTATAATGATGGGCGGTGCCGGCTGTGGTTGTTGATGGTGATGGGATGGTTAGTTGTGGTAGTTGAGGTGGATGAGTGTTGATTGTGGGTGAGAATGATGGTGATAGGAGTGGTGGGATGGTGGGTGGTGATGATCGATAATGGTGGCAGCTATGATTGAGGATAATAGTGGCGTGGTGGAGGTGGTGGTGGTGGTGGTATGGTGGTAGTTGATAATAGTAGGTGGTGGTGGCAGTTAATAATGAATATGTGATATCATCTTAATGAAATTAAGTCTTTGTTATAGATCTTAATCATACAAACCTATTCAGATTCATTAAGTGGTTGTTAAGTAAAAAAACAAACACACTTAATGATTAAGATCTGAATAATTAAGATTTAGACTTTAAAAACAAACGCATTTAATGTCTGAGATCTGAATGATTAAGATTCATACCTCTATTAAGTACAAACAAATGAGGTCTAAGTGTCCCAAAACACTCTGAAACTCCAAACGAATCCTCCCGGCAACTCACGATAGCAGAAATAAACACGGGGAAAGCAGTTAATAGGCGATCAGGGCGTTAATTCTTAAAATGATCTGTCGGGTCGTTACAAGTACCGAGTCAAATCAATTTTAATCGGGAATTAATATTGTTACCGGTGGTATTTTATATTATGACCCAAGAAAGGATAGGGAAGAATTAGCAAAAATAGTTACTGTTATGTGCTTACCCTATAGTTTTCCTTCTAACTCTCACTTTGTGCATTATATTAGAAGAATTTTTAATACTACTTATAAAGGATGGCCTCGCACAACCGTAAAGAGCGATATTTATAAATATAAACATGAATATGAACAATATTTGCTCTATTTATTTACTCATATTAATTATCGTGTTGCTATTACTACTGATATTGGTAGAAGTGATAATGATTGTGATTATATTACTGCTACAAGTAATTGGATTGATGAGAACTGGATAATGCAAAAGCGCATTATTGCTTATAGAATAATTAATTCACGTCACACAGGGCAGTTTATTTCTAGCACAATTACGGATATTTGTAGATATTTTTGCATTAGTGATTAAATAACATCAATTTCAATGGATAATGCTACTAGTAACATTAATGTTGCAGTCTTGCTTACCACTACACTAAATCCTACATTTAGTAACATTTTTCATGTTAGATGTATCATATTTACTATTTACTTGTGGGTGATGGTATGAGATTGAAATTGAAAAGGTTAAAATGGCTCTTCACTTGCTTTTTTATTCAAACCGTAGAAGTAGACTTAGAGAATATTTTAAAAGATGTGATGAATTTGGCCTAAGAGAAAGAAAAATTCCTAAACCTTGTCCAACTAGATGGAATTACATGTATGAAAGTTTAGTTGTTGCATATGAATATAGAAACCCCATAAACTCAACGTTTAATTCTCATGTAAGTGATGATGATGAGCACCTTACAAATGCGGATTGGGCTAATGTTAAAATGCTTGTAGATTTTTTAGAAAAATTTCATATTGCTACAAATGAATTTTCTGGGCAATATTATCCTACTATTTCAAAATCCCACGAACCTTGATGGATTTATGAAATTTGTAAGAGATACCATGTAAAATTAATATGTAACTTATTTTGGCACATCTTGATTAGTTTCTTTTTCTTCTCAATGGTGATATTAGCACCTTGGTTGTGCTTATTCCATTGGGGGGGAGGGGAGACTAAGAAAGATTGAGCCATGTTTTGTTAATGTCATAATAATAAAAATTATAACGCATTCCTTTGAATATCTTTTAAATTTGAATTAAATTTTTTTAAGTCACAACTATATAATATAATTTACAAGAAATTGCTTTAGATAAAAAATTTAAAAGAAAATAGGCTAGGCCCATATATATATATAAAAGCTATATAATTTACAAGAAATAATATACAAGGAATTGCCTTAGATAAAAAAAATTTAAAAAATAGGTCAGGCCCACTTAGCTCGAGACCATTAGTTCATGGTCCCAGTCCTGGTCGGGTTACCTCTAAAAGCCCACGAAGTCTGGGACCGTTTAAGCCCGGCCCACATAGGACCGGCCCACGAGACCCGTTTAGGCCCGGCCCGTTTTCTAGTCTTAGTTTAGATGATAAAAATCAAGATACAATCATTGGATTTAACCAAAATCAAGTAAAGAACACTTACCCCAATTACTTCTCTGGAAATCCTCTTTAAAATCGCCTTCTCCCGAGCTCTCTATTGAATTTTGAAATTATGAACTCAAACCCTCATTTTTTAACTTTAAACATTCTGCCCAGATGTTTCCTCTTCGCAAACGCGGCACTGCCCTCGCGTTCGCGAAGCACAAGCTGCCTTAGACCAAAAGTTCCTTTTTCGCGAACGCGAGGATCCACTCGCGAATGCGGAACAGACCTCGTGAACGCGTAGCCTCAAGTCCTACACGTTCGCGAACGCGAAGAACAACTCAGCTGCCCCTCTCAAAATCCCTTCGCGAACGCGAGAGCCCTCTCGCGAACGCGATGAAGGAATTCTCTACAACAAAATACCAGAACATCTTCCAACTTCTAAAACTAAGAATTGATCTGTTAACCACCCGAAACTCACCCGAGGCTCTCGGGACCTTAACCAAACATGCCAACACATCCCATAACATCATTCAAACTTAGTCGAGCCTTCGAATTACTCAAAACAACACCAAAACACCAAATCAACCTCAGATTCAAGCCTAAGAACTTGTAACCTTTCAAATTTCACAAACGACGCCGAAATCTATCAAATGACCTGAAATTTTGCACACACGTCACAAGTGATACTACAAACCTACTCCAATTTCCGAAATTCCATTCCGACCCCGATATCAAGATTTCCACTACCGATCGAAAAATGCCAAATTTTAATTTCGCCAATTCACGCCTAATTCTACCACGAACCTCCAAATTATATTTCGAACATGCTCCAAAGTCCAAAATCACCTAACGGAGCTATCCGAACCATCAGAATTCACATCCGAGATCTTTTACACATAAGTCAATTTCCGATTGACTTTTCTAGCTTAAGCTTCTAAATAAGAGACTAAGTGTTTCATTCCACTCCAAGACCACTCCGAACCCGAACCAACCGACACGATACGATGAAATACAGCTAAACAACACATAAAGAAGCAGAAATGGGAAAAACGGGGCGGCAACTCATGAAATGACCGGTCGGGTCGTTAGATTATGAGTTTAAGTTTATATTCATAATTCTTTTTAAATCTATATTCATTACACTTTTATTGACAGATATAAAATTTACGTGCAATACACATACACTAAAACTAGTGTTATGAAATATGGCAAGAGATTTGGGCTAATGTGTCCTTTTCCATGTTTGGTCTGATGTGGACCTACCTTATGTACGACATCTTAAGAATGTATTCGCCCAAGGATTTGCAAAGGCTAAATACATATACGTAGATAAATACTTAAATTTGGCGATAACTGTCATATAGACACCTTAAGAGGGCGGAACCAAAATATGGTTTATTTTTACTAAAAATACTTAAATAAGTGTAAAAAAAAAGTTACCAAAGTATACATAACGCCACTAATAGTGGCGTTATACAGTAACGTTAACTGTACCGTTACTGTATAGCGCCACTATTAGTGGCGTTATACTGACAAACTTACATAGCGCCATTAATAGTGGCGCTATATGCCTTATACCTGAAGACATAGCGCCATTAATAGTGGCGCTATACCCCTTAATACAAATCCCTCATCTTCTTCTTCTTCGTTCCATCTCCGTCTTCCATCTTCTGGTCCCCCACCACCACCACCATCACCACCACCACCACCACCACCACCGATTCTGCCCCCATTTTTAAAAAAAAAAAAAAAATTGGGTCCTCCCGTCACATAAAAGTTTAATATTTGTGGTCCCACTGTCGAGTAGAGCTTCGTGTTATTGTGGATTCACTCTTCCGGAGTCAAAATTTCGATCTATCTACATTTCGAAAATTCTAAATCGAGGTATTTCGATTTATTTTAAGTTGAAACTTTTATAACAATGCATATTACTTGATTTGTATGTGTTCTATTTCGGTTTGTGTTTATTTTTTCCGAAAAAGCATCCTCTTTGCAAGCACCGTTGGTCTAGACTCATCCCACATTGTTGTCCGGATTTCATCAAAATCCCTTGTGAGAGCTTCCACATCCGGCACGGCTGGCAAGTTATCAATATAAGGAATCTCCCTTGAATGAAACGGCACTTCAGACTCGTTCACTTTTCGTCTATGGGGGCTCTCTTCAAATCCGGTCCTTCCTCCTCGTCCTCTTCATCACCATCCTCACGAGCAAATGGTGTCTCGTCTCCCGATTCATCGGCATTGTTATCATAATCGCTGTTCTCTTCCTCACTCTGTTCACCTGCCAGATGCTAATGTAATACGTCGTTTTTGGGCAATTGAGTGAGTACGGGTAGTTCAACTTGCTCGTTTTCACTGCACATTTCAACAAAAATATAAGCTGCTAAATTAATAAATGCTTTATATATGGCTGTAGCTTTTCACTTACAAGTTGTAATGTGATGACATTCCATGATGGACATTTTCAGTTAGGTGATGACTACCGGATGGGTCACTTGTAAAATTCATATCCGGCCGGTACCCCCTATTAAATAAATGAGCGTTAAAATTTATTCAATACGCAAAAATATACATAATTAACACAAATAAAAATTTAAGTTTACCACTCTTCTTGTGAATTATGGAAAGCAGGGTATAAATTATTTTCTCGCTGCTCATTCGCCGACGGTGATAAATTTAAATCAAGAAAATTCTTTCATCTGGAACATGTCCGGCAAAAACTGATCCAGAATAACCACCCGATGACTGGGGGTTATCTCTACTATGCACAACCTCATTTTTTGGAACGTCTTTGACCTTCACGTACATCTCCAACATTGTGATACAAGAAATTCCCGGCATTCGTCCGGAGTCCTCAAGAAATCACTCAAAGTGTCATCATCGTCGATGTTAAACTCTGAGTAAAAAGCAACCCCTTGCGGTGTAACGGAATACGGATATCTTCCGGTTACTTTGAGTATCACTGAACGTTTGCTCACACTCATTTTTTTGCATAACAACGATATCAATGTTTCGTACTCCATTGAAAGTGGCAATTTAACATTACACTTAGCAGGTAAACTGTAGCCCATAGAGTTATTCTCCATCACAACCTCACCCCCCCAATATAATGATACTCTTATTCTACGTTCTTCAGACATAATGAAAAAATGCTGGAGAATTTAACAACAATAGAAACCAACAAGAGTTAAAAAAAATTTGAATGAAGTTGGGGCGATTCTACGATGTTTATATAGAAAATGGCTAGCCGGGGGTTTTTTTTTTTTTTTGTATATAGCGCCACAAAAAGTGGCTTTATACGCATTTAAATTATTGAACCCAGACATTATTGGTTGGGTCAGGTAATAAGGCATATAGCGCCACTATTAATGGCGCTATGTAAGTTTGTCAGTATAACGCCACTAATAGTGGCGCTATACAGTAACGGTACAGTTAACGTTACTGTATAGCGCCACTATTAGTGACGTTATATATACTTTGGTAACTTTTTTTTTTACACACTTATTTGAGTATTTTTACTAAAAATAAACCATACTTTGGTTCCGCTTAAGTATGACAATGTTCAGATAAACCTCTTCTTCCTAACAAATTTTCCATAAATGAAATGTGCATCTAATTTTGGGTAGAATTGTATATTTTCTTTTCCTTTTTAAAGAAAGAGTTTTTGTTAAATCTGTTGATTCAAATTTTAAATAATATATACTCCTAATAATTAAATACTGACAAGTAGTTGTGACGACGTCATATCAGCAACATAGTACTTTTATATTTTTTGACAAAAAACAACATGGTACTTAAATTGACTAACTAAATTTTAGTTCTACTTCTAGAAAGAAAAGAAAGAAAAAGTAAGCAAAAGAAGGAACGAAACAAAGGGTACAAACTCTTGCACTTTATTGGGACTTAAGCCTGCCACGTCATCAGACCCAATATCAGAACTGGCCCACTGAGAGTGTAGTTTTGGGCCCCACTAGTACGTACCCATTGGTTAATTCTTGCCACAAACCGTGTGCGCGTGTACGTGGGTTCACTTCCAATACTAAACTATTTTAAATGTTTAAAATTGTTATTTTGATAAATGTTTTACAACAATTTGGCATATATTTAGAAGTAAAAAAGAATTATTTTTTTAAGATTAGTATATAGCATATGACTATACTAATATTACACCTCTGTGCAAAATTAAATGTTTTAAATTTTAAATTTGAGATTTGACAATCAAACTTATTCATAATACAGTTAAACCTCTCTATAACAGTCTCGTTTGTTCCGAAATTTTTGGATATTATAGCGAAGTGCTGCTATAGAGAACATATATTATAACATAACATGAAAATTGGTTCCGAAAAAACTTGACTTTTATAGTGAAGTATTGTTATATAGAGATGTTGCTATAGAGAGCCTGACAGTAGTCATTTCGTCAACTTATGAAGCTTTACTATCAAAGATTATGCATTCTAATCACTTTCACAATTTAAGAGAATAAGTAATTTTGCAACAAAAGATTATTTATCAAATAGAATTATTGTCATAATTAACAAGTATTGTCAGACTTCTATATAACAGCATCCCTATATAATTGTCATTCATTATAAAAGTCAAATTTTCCTCGTAACCGACTTTTTAAGTTACATTTTACCTCTATATATCAGCTTTTTACCTATAACAGCAGCAACCATAATTATAACAGAACGCTCTTTGTAAAATTACTCATCTATAACGGCCATATAGAAACTTTAAGATTACTAATAATAATTCTAAAAATATGCACATAATCTTTTTCCATTAATCAAAGTTTTTATCTTGCATAAGATATAAAATTGAAGATTTGCACATGATATCTTTTCTATCTGACAAATTCCATAAAAAATTTAGATAGAAAATTTAAATGTTAAGTTCTTAGATTGTTTTTGAGGGAAAGCTATTGGATACTTTTTTGCTGAAAATTTGGACACATCTTCGGCAATTTAGGCATTATATCACTAATAAGGGAATGAAATCTACGAAACAAACTACAATTACAAAGTTCTTCCATCAATCTTGAAAAAATTTATTTTGTTAGGCAACTTTAAAATGTCTCCCTTAGAGTTTTAACCTTTATACTTTTAGTTATGAATTTATTAATAATGTATTAGCTTTCTTATATATTTAACTAGTGAAATATGCATATCTTTTGAGATTTTAAGTTTGAATAATTTTCTTATTTTTTATATGTAACATTAAAAAAATTGATTTTTTGTATAATTTTTATCTATAATAGCCAAAATATATTTAAACGTCAAATATTGGTATAGTTGTATAATAGTCATTCACTATAAAACAAGAATATTATAGAGAGGGTTGATTGTACTAGTTGTGTTGGTTTATACATCTTAAATAATTTGTATGAAGTATCACTTTCAAATGTGAATTTGAGTTTGAATTTTCATTCCAATTTATTTTTTCGTTTTACTTTTCAAGGGATTTTTTTTTGGACTTAGAATATTTCAAGTAGGAATTACTCTTGAAAAGTAAAATGAAAAATAAAATAAAATTGGAATGGAGTATTTGGCTGAAATTTAGCCATTCACTTCTCAACGTACAATCTCTCTCTCTCTCTCTCTCTCTCTCTCTCTCTCTCTCAAGATCCAACTTCCTCGTTTGTTGAGTCCTTATCCTATTTTTTCATTCTTTTCCTAATAAAAAATATTAACTGTTTTCTTATTTCTTTTCTTTTGTAAATAATAAAAATAGGTAAATTTTATTCTTCTTAATAACGTTTTATCAATTAAAATACAAAAAACCATTTGCTTTTTTAAACTAAAATAGTACTCGTATAGTTTCATGTAAACGGATCATAGTAACTCCAGCATTATGTTTCATTTAAGTGAGAATAAATTACTTTTCTTAATAAAATAGGAATATTTTTTCTTTGTTAATCTTTTCCGAATTGAAGTAGGATAAGCATTTAATTATAAAACCCTTGATTTTAAAGTTAAAAACGAAAAAAGGTCAATAGTAAATCAGTAACTCAATTGAGGAATTACGGAGCTGTTATTTTGAGGTAATTTTTTGTTATTCTTTTCTTCAGTTTTGGGCTTTCTTGTTATGTAATGTACATCACGTAGCATGTTAGTGGAAAAACCTGAAACCCATGAAGATATAATAATAATAATATATAAGTATTATATATATAAAAAGTAAAAGCAAAATTTTTATGTCTTTTGGGGGCTTTTTGTTTTATTCACAATCATCATTGTTGTTTACCAAACTATAAATCTTTTCTAATTTAATTCAATTTGTCGTGTTTTCTCTATTCTTTTTTTCTTTTTTTGGGTAATTTTTTAACTCATCATTTAATTTACCCAGTTTAGCAAGATTTGATTTTTACCCATTGATTTTATCTCTCTATTAAAGGAAAGTAAAAAAGATTGATCTTTTTTTATCTTTTTGGAATTTAATTTGGTGAAATTTTGAGGGTTGAATAGTTCCTTGTAATTCTATCAGTATTGTAAAGTTTTGCTTACGTGAATCATTGATCACAGGGGAAGGTTAAATTTGGTATACAATTGCTTCTCTGTTTTATTTTTTATTTTATTTTTTGGTCTGTATATTTCTTGTTTTAGTTTTCAGTTTTTGCTGTTTGTGAATGTTCATGCATATTTTCAAGAATTCTGTTATAATGGATTGTGACTGAAATTATTGTCTATGCAGGCGTGATAAATTTTGGGTTGAATGGTATATTTGTTAAGTCAGTGATTAGAGTTTCAGTTTAGCTCAACTTCTCCATGATCTTGGAGGTAAAAAGCTTCAATCTTTTGTCTTGAATCTGTCATTGTCTAATGAAGAATTCTATTTTTGATTATTAATGTTTGCTTATTGTTCTCCAGTTTATATTGCATTGTAGCATTTGTGATTCAGAAGGGAATTTCCACAGAGAAGGGTTTTTTTTTGGGGTGGTGGGGGGTGGGTGGTGGGGGTTGGAGGGGTTGGGGGTGGAGGGAGAGAGACGGAGATGAGGAGAATAGTTTTCCTTTGAACAATTCCAGATATCATGAGCATGGTTTCCATTTGGCTAATTTTTGCTTCTGTTGCGAAAATTGTACTTTGATGCATTTTATGTCGTTTTAATGGAATGGTTTTGCTTAAAATTATGATTTGTAGCATCAACAATCCCGATTAGGGGAACTTGAAATTATTCGTTTTAATGGAGCGGTTTTGCTTTTATTTCCTGGGGGGTGGGGTGGGGGGGGATCGAGATTAGCTTAGTCTGAATACATTTATGAATCTTGGTAGGCGCAGGAGCTGTAATTATTGCAGTAACTGCAAAATGGTAGCACTAAAGATTTGTATGATTGATATTGAGGGCATAGAGAAGGCTTAGAAGTTCCACTCTATAAGCCCATTCTTCCATTGGAATCACTAGACATCATAGCTCCAGAATTGCAGATCGTGTGCTTAATATAACTGAATCTGATGAAAATAGGCTGCCTTTTTAGTGTGTATTTCATTCATTTATGTTGTAATGTTCTTTGCTAAATATTATCTTCCTCTACTGATATTAAATAGGCTATATACCTGCTTGGAACGTATTCGGCAAATCTGCCCTCGTTCCTGCCAATTTAGAGTGTGTTGTGAATCGAAGTAAAAATGTAGCTTTAGTCTCTTTAGTTTTTGGAACTATCTCCAGTTATCTTTTTTAAAATAATTCCTGCCACAAAATGTCGATAGATTGCTGAAGTCCTTTATTGGCTATTAAATTAGTGCAGAATTCTGATTTAATCGGGGTCTAGTTGTATCGAGGAAGATCACCATTACATTTTGAAAATACATGGTCACCACATTGATGTAAAGGGTAAAACCATATCGCATTGTTTGAAATTTTTTAGGATCTTGAATTACTAGCGTTCACCCCAGGCTTACATTTTGAGAGCCTTTGGCTAGTAAGGGAAATGTAAATAATGGTTCATGCATTGAATAGAGTTTGTTTTCTGTTCCACTACCCGTCTATTTAAGTCAGCGGTAATCTTTGGAGGATTCTCTTCAAATGGTCATTTATATCAATTTGCCTTCCGTTCTTTCTTACATTGTCGTTTTGATGCGTTGGCAGTTGAAAATTCATATCTGTAATCAATACGGATTTCTGCAATCCAGAATCTGAAGATATAACTTCACGGAAAAGTCTATATAACTGAAGAGAGAAGAGCACCAGTTCATTAAGCATCGTTCCATTTTTAGATCTCTGACAAGGTGAAGGTTATATATTATCCTTCAAGCATAAAATTAGGGGTATATGTGCTCCAGGGCGCAATCTGAAAAAAAGAGCATGAAGGTTTGAAGCTTGGCTTTTGATTTGTAACTTGTTTATGTATTTTAATTGATTTTGAAGTCTTAATTTCTTTCCCATATCTATCTTGTTCTCCGATATGTTATGTGGCCTTTACCTTATATGCTCAGTTTAGATCTGTACTTCTGTGACTTGTTCTCCGATATGTTATGTGGCCTTTACCTTATATGTTCAGTTTAGATCTGTACTTCTGTGAGATTTTTAAAGAAACACAAAAGGAAACAAAGAAGAATCGGATGTTTAGAGGGCTAAAGAAGCTGCTCCTTTTAATATTAACAAAATCAAAGTCTGTAGATATGTCTTCGTGACAGTAACGTTTTTATGAAATCAAATGGAGTACCCTGTTTTTTCAGATAAAATAAACATTTTCACATGTAAGATAGGCCTACACTCTTCGTCAGATCATCATCTGGATTTCTTCTAAAACTTTTAAGTACTTTGTCATATCATTCAATGACCAAATGCATGGCTGGTTGTCTTCTGCTTTTACTACTTCCTAACTTTATTTGGTTAAGACTTTTTAGCAAGATCCAAATTTTGATGCTCATCGCTCTGCTGAATTTTCCTTTAGCAAGGAAAGGGAGAAGTGACATTTGCGCATCATACAACTGCTGATATTCCATTCAAATTGATCCTTATATCTGAAAGAGTTAGATCTGTTGAGTACTTTTCACGATTCCTCTCTTCTTTCTTGGTTGATCAGATTGTCTTGAGTGAAGACAATGCTGATAAAATAATGATGCTTTCTGGTTCTTTTGATCCCTCTTCTGACGAGGGTGGAATGTAGGATAAGGAAAAAAAGACGGATAAATGGATAATTACACATCACCGTTATCTTATGGCTTTTTTATGCTGGGTGTCTGACTCATAAAATGTACACTGTCATATCCAGTATTTGTTCTCTTGCACTCAAGAGATTACTGATCTGACCGCTAGTTGATCAGTTTTTGCAAACTAAACAAATTTTGAACAATTTAATCTTGAATGCTTTTTGACTAAAAGAACTTTCTTAAGTAGAAATCACATTCAATTATGTAGAAAAAACAATTTGAAGACTAAATTCTTTCATCTGATTGAGATTTAACTCTATTCTCTTCCCCTGCAGGAACATCCTTCTAGACAGGCTCCAAAAGGTGAAAATAATATTGAGAGTTCAGGCAGCCCTCGTAGTCGGAAGGTAAAAAGGAAAAATCTATAACTCCTTTTCGATTTGGTGTTCATCATCGCATATCTTGCAGAAATATGATTAATCATGTACTGTGTCTAAAATTGTGCCGATTCTCCATGTTTGATGTCGTAGAATGCCTAGTCATGCATGTGTTCTAATTTATAGACATTGGTGGATGTTGCTAATGAGCATTGACAGGAAGGTGTGGAGGTCGAGGATTAGGGTAGTAAGTTAGGCAGTCTAGATTATTCATACCGGTAGTATTAGTTCATACTCTCACATTCTGTTGGTATTAGGTTTCTATGACTACCTGACGTTTTTTGCATTTCGATCATCTTATTATCTTGTTGTTATTTATGCTGCTTTTACATGGCTTCTCGGTATTGTCCCGTCTTGTTTTTCTTATTATTCATGTGGTGCTTTTGCTTTCCCGGCAAAGGGTCTATTGAAAACAACCACTCTACCTCCGCAAGGTAGGGGTAAGTGTGCGTACATACTACCCTCCCCACTATGTGGGATTATGCTGGGTATGTTGTTGTTGGTGGTGGTGGTGGATGTTGCTAATAAACTTGGATAATTAAAATCATTATCTTTTTAGTTTAATTTCTAACATCCATTTTGTTAAGCATGACCCCGTTGCTGTCTAATACATACCATGGCACTCATAGGACCTACCTTTTTCTCTCTGTACATAAATAGTTCTTTCTTGTTCTGGAACAGGTGTCAGCAAGATGGAATCCTGGCGAAGCTTGTAGGCCCATCTTACAGGATGCTCCTGTGTACTATCCAAATGATGAGGTAAACTTCATGTTCAAAAGTTATTATATTCCCTTTTGTGTGCTTAAAGCCATTGGT
Organism: Nicotiana tabacum; assembly: GCF_000715075.1. Lineage (NCBI taxonomy): Eukaryota > Viridiplantae > Streptophyta > Magnoliopsida > Solanales > Solanaceae > Nicotiana > Nicotiana tabacum. The sequence continues at coordinate 160,478,837 of NC_134082.1, forward strand.
TAAGCTCATCCTGTGGTCAAATGATAGGAGTTCAAAGATCCACTTGGTTATATTGCAAGCATTCGCCCCTACGCGCAGCCATATGGCATATGCAGGATTGTACCACCTGCATCTTGGAGTCCACCCTGCCCACTTAGAGAGAAGAATGTGTGGGAATTTGCTAAGTTCTCGACTCGAATCCAGCAAGTTGATTTACTTCAGAATAGGGAGCCCATGAAAAAGAAAAAACAGAGAAAGAGGAAAAGACGATGGTACTCAAAGATGGGATCAACGAGGAGACAACCAAGAGCTCTAGGTTCTGAATCAAATACTCAATCGAACAATAGTGATGAGAAGTTCGGGTTTCAGTCAGGGTCTGACTTCACATTTGAGGAATTTGAGACGTTTTCCAAAGATTTTAAAGAGTTCTATTTTGGGATGACGGATCCTGAAGATGGAGCCTGTGATGAACCTAAACAGGACAAGGTATGGCAACCGTCCATTGAAGAAATTGAAGGTGAGTATTGGCGCATCATTGAGAAGCCAACAGATGAAGTTGAGGTAAGGGAATTTAGTTTGGTATTTACTTTGTATTATGAGATATCTATTATGTGCTCATCAGTTGAAGACTAAATTATTTACCTTCATCTGATGAGTAGGTGTACTATGGAGCTGATCTGGAAACTGGAGTATTCGGCAGTGGATTCCCCCAAGAATCTTTATCTCCAAATGCTCGTACTTTAAATCAGTATGCGACTTCTGGTTGGAACTTGAACAACTTACCGCGCCTGCCATGTTCTGTATTGTGCTTTGAGGAGTGCAATATCTCAGGAGTTTTGATCCCGTGGCTGTATATTGGAATGTGCTTCTCATCATTCTGTTGGGTATGTAATAAAGACTTGTTCAGTTAAGCTTTCAACTTAAACTTAATATATAGTTGACAAAGTGAACTCATTAAATAAAGCAAAGTTGGGTGCATTCATGAATTCTTCTCTTGTTTACCTGAATAGTATTGATCAATTTTCTTCAAGTATTAACTGTTACAGGCGTCAGTTAACATCTCGTGTCATAGGTCCCCCCCACCCCCCCAAAAAAAAAACTCCACACATTTCTCTTTCTTTCTTTTTTTTCATTACTATTCGATCAACTTATTTGCTTTATGTTGACTGAATACTTGCTTCCTTTTATCTAATTAAAGCACGTTGAGGACCACCATCTTTATTCTCTGAATTATATGCATTGGGGTGAGCCAAAGATTTGGTATGGAGTGCCAGGAACTCATGCTTCAGCCCTGGAGGATGCAATGAGAAAGCATTTGCCAGATCTGTTTGAAGAGCAACCTGATTTGCTTCACGAACTTGTAAGTACTCCAAACTAAATCTTGATCAAGCATTAGTCATCCTAGTTCTATAATACTCCACCGGCTAAGTCGAGCAGTGATGAGCTATGCAAGTTGCTCCTCTAGTTACAATGAGCTATGCAAGTCCCTTTTCCTTTTCATAAACCTCACCTAATTGCTAAGTTTACTCATCAACTTACAGATGTGAATATCGTAACAGAAATGTTTACTTGTCACTTGTGGAACATCTGAAATTCTATTCTTTCGCTTTTAATAAATTGTACAAATTGCCATCAAGATTCTTTTCTCTTGTTAATTCAGCTTCCCCTCAGCCCTCTAATCTTTTTCCAGTACATTGGCGCATTTCTTGGTAGTTTGAGTTTGGAATAAGTTGGGCTGACCCTCATATCAAATTCATCATTGATTTTTTCAGGTAACTCAGTTGTCTCCTTCAGTTTTGAAGTCAGAGGGTGTACCAGTGTACCGTGCTGTTCAGAACCCAGGGGAGTTTGTGCTCACATTCCCAAGAGCCTATCATTCTGGATTTAACTGTGGGTTCAACTGCGCGGAGGCCGTTAATCTGGCCCCTGTTGATTGGTTAGAGCATGGACTAACTGCAGTGGAGCTCTACAGCAAGCAACGTCGTAAAACTTCACTTTCACATGATAAGTTGCTTATAGGAGCAGCTAGTGAAGCTATCGAGGCATTGTGGGAGCTCTCTGCTCTTAAGAATCTAAACAGTAGAAACGTGAGATGGAAAAGTTTCTGTGGGAAGGATGGTATGCTGACTAAAGCTATTAAGGTAAATTTCTGAGTATGTCAAAACATATGGATGTGGATTTGAATACTTCTGTCTTTGTGATTTGACCCCATTCATTAGGTATCTTCACATATAAGGGATAATAGTACTTAGTATGACATAAACTCCCCTAAAGGTACTTTTAGTTTTAATTTGAAACTCCCCATTATCCAGTTACAATGAAATTCTATTTGAGTCCTTTATCAAAATGCAATTCTATTGGAGGTGAATTACAAAGATGGTTTTGTTGGTAAATCATAAAAAGTGGAGGTGCATTACAAAGATTCATATACTTAAAAGTGTACAAGAGGCAAAATGTTGCAAGTAATCTATCTTTTTTCCTACATGCAGAGAAGAATTGAGATGGAGAAGGAAAGACTGGAGCGACTTGTACCTCATGTCCGACTTCAAAATATGGATAGAGATTTTGGCTTGAAAGATGAGCAGGAATGCTTTTCTTGCTACTATGACTTACACCTCTCTGCAGTTGGTTGCAAGTGTTCCCCGGAGCAGTTTTCATGTCTTAAACATGCAAATCTTATGTGTTCCTGTAAACCAGAGGACAAAATTATCCTTGTTCGTTATAACATGGATGAATTGAACACATTGGTACAAGCATTGGAGGGGAAATTGGGTGCTATTGAACTATGGGCTTCCAAGGTTTCTGGTTTTCGTTCTTTAAGTAGGAGACAGCATAATTTTGTGAAGCTGGATTCAGAGGGAGATGGACTGGAAATGGATCCCTCGCTGAAAAATGAAGACTTACCAGGTTCGTTGAGAGAGCAAAAACAGTATTCGAAGAAGCAGTGCAGCTCGTTGCATAGCGAGACACATGCATTCTGGTCAGATCAGCAGAAGCATCTTTTATGTGCACCTGAGAACTTGTCAAAAGGTGCGAAAGAAGAAGCTCCTGCCACTAATGGATATCACTTTGATCTAGATTGCAACAGCTTGTCCAATGAGTGCGGAAAAAAAGCAAATGAGACCTCCACATCCATAGCTATACAAGAGATGAATGATGATTTAAAAGTACCTACAGAAAGAGATGGAGTTATTTTAGTCTGTGATTCTGGATCCTCAGTTTCTCTTGCTACAGAAAAATATCTCCATTTATTATCTGATGATGCAACCAACTCTTATGCTTCAAATCACAGTAGTGGCAAGAAGTTATTTGGCGTTGATCTTTCCATGTGCTCACTTCGTGTTCGTCAAAATGGAACACTTGACACTAATAAGGATTCCCCGAGCAGCAAAATGTCTGAACAAAAGCTCGCCTACCATGTCGACCCGCTAAATTTTGGGTCAATTGTTTCGGGAAGGCTGTGGTGCAATAAATTGGCGATATTCCCTAAAGGTTTGTTAAATATGATTTCGTACTAAGAAAATTTTTGCATTTGATGTGACATTTTCTTCAAATTTCAATGCCCTTATTGTATATTTCATTGTTGATGCTCCATAACAGGATTTAGAAGCCGTGTTAAGTTCTTTGATGTGCTCAATCCTGTGACAATTAGTAGCTATATATGTGAGATCTTGGATGGTGGGCTCCTTGGACCTCTATTCAAGGTAAGATGTTATTCAATACTCTGCTTACTGAATTATATAAGTTGAGAAAATATCGGATAGTAAGGACGAGTCTTCTGTTATGTTATTCTCTTTTGCATAGTTGTGAAGGAAATATGTGAGTTATTTTCATTATTTGCATAGTGTGTTTGGAAGGAAAATTTCTCGTTATTACCTTGTAAACGTAGGCATCTACTTTGAAGAAAGGTTACTCGGAAAAAGTTTTTGAGCATGCTATGGTTTTTTTTAATGCTTTAACACGGGAGTAAATAATTTGCTTATTCACTGCCATTGATACTTTACAATAAAATGTGTTAAATTCCAGTTTCGATCTATTTACTGGACTCTAATTATTGTCTACTTGATTTCAGGTTAGCTTAGAAGAGCATCCAGATGAGAGTTTTGTTTGTTCTTCAGCTCAAAAATGCTGGGAAATGGTTTTGCAGAGAGTCAATAAAGAAATCACAACAAAAAGAAATCTAGGAAAACAAGATCTTCCACCATTGCAACCTGAAGAAAGTATCGACGGGCACAAAATGTTTGGGTTACTCTGCCCACACATAGTTCAGGTATTACCTATTATGTTGCTATGTGCACGATATTGCTCATTCAAGTTTGTGACTAACTGGCGTTAGTTTGATCAACAAATAATCGACATGTGATTTTAGAAAAACAAGGAAAGAATTCATAGTTAAATTAGCACAGTAGAAATGAGCAGGATTAACACTACATTTCCCGACGAAAGGACAAGATGCTTCTATCTTGTGATCTTGTAGTTGGTTCATTAGTGGAATCACCTTATCTTTATCCACTTTAGGTTTAGATTCTTGCGCGCATTTCTTGTTTGAACCTAGCCCCAGTTCTTCGAGCTGAGAGGAATCTCTTGTAAAACCTAGAGTATAAAGTGATGGTACCGTATATCAATTCGAACATTTGCTTATAAACAATTTCTTCCTAGTAGAATCAAATTTCTTATTTCTGACTCTTTTAATAAATAAAGTTTTTTCCATCTTCTAACAACTTGCTTCCAAGTGAATTACTCCTACATTGTGCTAACATTGGTGTATACAGTCCATTGAAGCTCTTGATGAAAACCATCAATGCCTGGAGTACTGGAACAAGCAGCTAAAACTCAATGACGGGTGTGAAAATGTCAAAGGGTCTTCAGGTTTATGGAAGTCTGTTGACGTTCAGGAGCAGCCTCTCGTGTCAAGATATGCTGTGGTAAAAACAGGCCAGGGGTCGGGAGGCAAGTTGGCTGCGGATGAGCAGCAGCAGCAAGCTAATTCAGTAGGAAGTAGCGGAAATCATTCATCTGACAATGAGTTGCAGTTAGTACTTAGGAAACTTTTGAGTAAAGCTGATCCTGAAGAACTGAAAATAATGCACAAGATCTTGTGCAGCGGGTCAACTAGCCCCGAGTGGAGAGTAGCATTAGCAACATTGACTCAAGAGATCCAAAGGAACATGTAAATCCCTACAATTTTGGGATCTCTTTTTAGCTCAGTAGGGGTTATCGACAGCTTAATTCTTTCGAATATTAGCATAAGGAAGGGAGGAATGTGAGGATGAGTCGCGCATGAGATATGTTAGTTGAACTTGCTCATGTTATAGAAGTAAGTTTTTGCTTTTGAATAGGCCTGCAAAGAACTGCATTTAGCTTTCCTTTTATATAAGAAAAAAAAGCTTATACAAGTAAGTTTTTGCTTCTGAATAGGCCTGCAAAGAAGCTTTCCTTCTATATAAAGAAAAAAAAAGTTATATAGTTGGATTACCTGAGTCAAATCTTTTAATTTCCTGAAATAAGATCTTATGCTGTTAGAAATGTCTCATTTGTTTTGTTCAGCTGTAGTTTCGTACTAAAAGGTCCAATGTTGGTACTCAACAGAGTGAATGTTCCTAGCACAAACGGTGTCTAACTTAAGTGATAGAGTATTTTTTTCATTCTTATATTATGCCTGGCTCAAATAATCAACCAAATATTGCGTTAGAGAACCAAGGAAAAGAAGACTTTGAAATTTCTATATTAAAAGTATAATATTCTATCACCACACTCATTGACCAACTTGTCCTTTGGATTGATATTATTTCCAAAACATTTAAAAAGTATAACAACTCTAGAAAAAAGTTTCTCATTTTTTCAATTAAGTAGGAGTACTAAACTCTAACATAACTCACAAGAATCATATGAATAAGTTTCTATTAATCATAGGCCCAAAGATCTTAAGTAATTATATTTTGACAAAATTGATTATACGGTCGAATATATTATGGCCCTCCATATAGTTTTTTTCTTCAATTTTGATATTTCTTATTTGCAATACCAACTTCAACAAGGTTTTCATTCGAATGATGACCACAAATAAAATGAAGGTATTAATTGTTGATGTACCTTGACGACCAGGGCAAATGTACTAAAAGTTCTAAGTAACTAAGGAGTCGTTTAGCAGGATGTATTCGAGAAAATATTAGACGTATTAGCTTTAGTAGTATTAATCCCTTGTTTGATAATGTTTTTGACTTATATATAACTAATACATTAGTTATATGCTCTATTCAGTGTCATTCTCATACATAGTAAACCATAGCATTAGCAATATCATGATTTTTAATACATGGATAAACATGTATAAAGATAGAACTGCCCTTTCAAAAACCTGTAATATACCAAATCAAATAGTTGATAAGAAATAATCACAGCATTACTAATACACCCTATTAAGTTCTATTCTTATTACACCCTACCTAATGTTGTATGGTGGGCCGGGCTGGGACCGGGACCGGACCGGTCCCGCGGTCCTAACGGGCTAAACGGGTCTGGCGGGCCGGTCCTAGTGTGTCGGTCCTTAATGGTGCAAAAAGCCCGAGGTGGGCCGGGTCACATAAAATAGCCCACGAGCCCGGGACCGGCTGGCGGGCCTGGGCCGGTCTTACCGGGCCTAACGGGCCTCTAACGGCTACTTTAAAATAACAAAAAAATTAAAAATAGCAACGGTCAAAAATTAAAAAAGTAATCGTTGGGCTGCAATTTTGACCGTTTGAAACTTTCAAAAATAGTCATTTGGCCCCCAAACTTTATATAATTACACTTTTTCCCAATTCTCAATTATAAATACCCCCTCATTCTTTCATTTTTACTCACCAATTCATCAATCTCTCTCAATCTCTCTACTATAATTGCTTGTTTTATTTATTGAAATTTTGTGAAAATTTGTGAAGTTGGTGAATTGAAGTATTCAAGTCTTCAACGATTTTCAATTTTCAAGAAGTTGTTCGGCAATTCGGTAAACCGTTTCAACTCTGAAGTTTTAAGAATATATTTTTGTGTGTTTTAGTTTGCAATTGTAATTAATATGACATCTTTGATAAAAATGTTTGGTGGTAAGGTGTGAGCACGTGATTTTTGCCCTATGAGAACTACTTCCAAAAATTCAAAATAAAATAATTTTCCTTTGCGTGCAATTTTGAGAATTCGCGTGGCATTTTTTGGATAATTATTTGTATTTTGTCTGTGAATGTTTATTCTATTTTAATTAATGAAAAATACAAAAAATATGTGTGTTGCATTTGCATTTACAATTTAGTTTTGCAATTTAGAATTAATTAAACAGTAATTTGTTTTACGAAAATGAAAAATCGAAAAAATAACGACTTCGCGTTTTTAGTGTCTAATGTCAAAATTGTGTGATTATCTTTTATTTAATTTTGTGTGATAATTATCATTAAGGGTTAATTAGTATTTTTCTAAGTTAATTTTGGCTTTACAATTTATTTTAGAATTTTTGGTAATTAGGAATTAAAAAGAAAATAAAAGGAAAAAGAAGAAACAAGAGAAGAAGAGTAAAAATCAGACTGGGCCAGTTTTAAAAAGGAAAAGTTCAGGCCCAATGTCACACCCCATATCCGGGCCCAACCGGCCGGTCCAAGAGACCATACCAAACGACGACGTTTCGTCGCCAATCAATCTCAACCATTCAATCATCCAATCCAACGGTCCAAGATTCCCCTCCCATAACCCGTCTCCAGCCCGACCCGCCTACCCCGAACCATACCCGCCCCAGCTAAAGCCTAAACGACCTTGTTTGGTTTAAGCAACTTAATCTGGACCGTTGGTTCCCATCATCCAACGGCCCAGATTAATCAGCTGATTTTGATATACCAAACACCTCCCCCCGCTCGCCTCTTCAGAAACCAAAACACACACCACCACACCCCACCGCCTTCCGCCCGCCGGAAATCGCCCACGGCGATGGACGGTGGTCAAACAACCCCAAACTCACACCCCTGAACCACCAAATCATCCCCTCTCCGAATCCACGCTCATTTTTCTTCGAATCACCCCCGAACCCCTCGAATGTTAGATCAAAGAAATCGACCCAAACCCTAGTTCATCCAAATCGACCCCAAGTCAACGCCACATACCCCCCGTGACTCCTTCATAATGAATTCATCATGGATTCCTTTCGAATCAGACCAAAGTTCGTCGAATATCAAATCTAAGTTCAAGCCTTAGAACCCTAAATTGGGACCAGTGCACAAGGGGGTCATTCATTTGGATTTCTTGGTTTATTCAAGTCTGTTTCAGCATAAAATAATGACGCTCGTTGGTTCTCCAACAAGAACAAACGTTTGGCATTATATTGTGTTGACTCAGAATGTCATTTCCCAGTTCGAGCCTGGATGGTGAGTTTATTTCCTTTTTGTTTATTCTGTTGTCAATCTTTCCCCGTCTCTTTTTTTTTTCTCTGGTCGTTTTCGGGCTGAAACTCGACCAGTCCTCTATTTTGGCACTTTGTTTATTCAACCATTTTGTTTATCGTAATAATTGGGGAATCTGTTCTTGGCTCACAAGTCTGTATAGTCAGTTGGGTGAAACTCTGCCTTGTTTAATAATTTAGTCAGTAAAACTGGTTCATTTCAACTTAATAGAACTTGTTCATCCCAGGCTCGTGCGTATGGTCAAACAATCTTATGGGTGATTCAGTGTGGTCTTGTTCCTTTTGTTGTTGGAATAAAACACTGAATTGGTTAATCAGTTGAGTTTTGTGAATTTATTTGTTTTAGCTGTTGTTTGAATCTGTATCATGCTTGTTAGTCGGTTTAGGAATCATTAGTTAATGAAGTTGAGGGTAAATCATTGAAGTGAAAGTGTTAAAATCAAGTGGAAGCCCATTCTGGTTGTCAGGGCACGCTTGAGTTTTAAATTCAGGTTGCCCATGCACCTTTGAATTAAATAATGAAATTAGACACTTAGTAGTGGCTGTCAGGGAATATGATGGAAGAAAGACATTTCTTAAGGATCTAAGTATTAAAACAGGCTGGAAAAGGGGTATGTCTTAGGGTATAAAAATACAGGGCAGACCTTAGAATGACGGGGGATTTTCAGACCTTAAGAGGGCTAAAAAAGAGAGAGACAGAGAGGGGACTGGAAAAAAAATAAAAAAGAAGAAAAAGAGGAGAGTTGGAGAGCTTAGGAGATTGAAAGGAGAACATTCTGAGAACTCAAAGGAGTAATACTGTTCCATTGAGTGATTAGTGATTTCTAAAGTTTCCTTAAGGTTGAAACAATTTCTGGTTAGTTGATAGTTGAACTAAGTTGAAGTAAAGACAGGTTAAGGTCTTTTTGTTCATTTGTTTGAATTGAAAGTGTTTTCCTGGGCTGGTATTTCACTTTTCTAGGTTAGAAATTGTTTGAAAATTGATGCTGATCACTGCGCTTGCTACTGTCCTGCTGCTGCTATTTTCTTCTTAAACTGCAAGCTCATTTGTCCTTATTTGATTGCTGTAATCAGGTACACATTCGAAATTCTGATGTAATTATGAGCTTGAACATGGAATAAATTGCACGCTTGCTTGGTTCTGAGAACTGCTGCTGGCTGCTGGATTTAAATGGAAGTTAGAATTGTTAAGCATAATTGAGCAGTGATTTGTTGTGTATAAACTATGGATTTATTTTATTTCATGGACTGTTAGCTGATTCAAGGTCTTCTGATGCGAATTTTGTAGTCATTAGGTGATAATTGGATCTGATTTAAACTTCCAGTTGATATTATTGAATGTTAATTAAAGCTACTGAAAATCGATTTGAGCCCAGTCATGATTTAATGTTGAGATCAGCACAGATGTGATAATAGTTTAACTGGACTAAGTCGGTAATATGGCTATCCACTGTTTTCACATATACGTGAGAATAAGTGTCCTGGACTTAGTTAATGTGTGTATTTGAATTGTTATCATTGAATTAACGTTAGGATTTGTGAGTATTCAGATTCATGGAATTGGTTCATTGAGTTTAGTAATTTGCTTTAATTAATAACCTTCCTTAATTTGATCAACACCTTCAAATAAATACCTTCAGTTATTTGCTGCTTGAGTATGAAGCTACAATCAAAACAATCAATACTAGCTTGAATTAAGTGAATAAACTTGAGACAACTCAGGAGTAATTGCTCAATTCGAATTGTTGCGTCTGGGCTTCTGACTCAATATAGTTTTCAGTCTTTACATGAGCAGCTCAAGCCCATCTCTGATGGCCGTGTATATTTGGGTCCAGGTTGAAATCAGCGCACAGCCCATCATGGGCGTGGGCCCGAGCGTAACACTCTTTTCGTTGGGCTTGTCTTAGAGCCCGATGGCTTTGGTGCAGATTTATTATGTAGTTTGCCTCAGTCCAACAACAAATTAGTTAGGACCTTTCTTTTAGCAGTAGAGACAATAAAGGTAGAAAATCATAATCTCTTTAGGATTGACCTTTAAATAAAAAATATGAGCCTCGTCGAATAAAAATGCAAAATTGCGGGGCCCTCAATAGATACATATATTAAAATACTTAGATTTCAGGACGGGTCGTTTAGCGAATTTCACGGCCTTCCCCAAAATAATAATGTGTTAGTCTCTTAGGCGCGTATTTTAATAACATTACCTCCCTAGACTCGGGTGCGCATTTATGTGACCCAAATCCAAATCCGAACGATGTTAAAGTATGTCCAAAAACCACGGGTGCATTTATGTGACGTGGTTCAAGGCTTGTTTTAATGACGTTGCAATTTTCTTTAAAAAAAATGAATAAAAGCGGTTAAGGTTAAAATTTGCACACAGGTTCATAATTGTTAAAATCAGATAATTTAAGCCAAATATGACAATTGAGCAACCGTGCTAGAACCACGGAATTCGGGAATGCCTAACACCTTCTCCTGGGTTAACAGAATTCCTTATTCGGATTTCTGGTTCGCGGACTGTAATACAAAGTCAATCTTTTCCTCGATTCAGGATTCAACCGGTGACTTGGGACACCATAAATCTCCCAAGTGGCGACTCTGAATTAAATAAATCCCGTTTCGATTGTCCTTTAATTAGAAAAACTCCCCTTATGCCCTTGCGGGTGTAGGTAAAAAGGAGGTGTGACAGCTCTGGTGACTCTGCTGGGGACGAACCCAGAGTCTCTAATTCAGGGTTCAGAATTCGAGCTTAGATAAATTGTTATATTTGGCTTTATCTGATTTTGTTACATGTTTGGGCCTAATGTGCTAAGTGATGCTTTTACCGCTTTGATATTATCTGAACTGTATATAAACTGTTACGAAACCCTTCTCTTCTCATCTTCGGGGATGTGCTCGCTGGTCGGGACTCCCTATTCTGTTAGTGTCATACCTTAAAATAAGAAAGAGGCTCGGACAAGTTACTAAGTCGGATGGCCTTTTGGTTCCCGGTACGTAGCCCCCTCCTCGACTCGAGTTGTCTGCTCGGGTACGCAGTCTAGAACAAATACCTAGGTTATGAACCTAGAATAACTCAGCTTCATGCCGGATCCCGAGTAGGAACGTTTGTTTGCATCACGTGCATTTAACTTTGGAGGCTCAACACAGGGATTGGGTCTGTCTAGGACAGGTGTACCAAAAATGACAAAAGACCATCCTGATGCATCTTACTTGCTACTTGTGCATTCGTTTTCTTCGGACTGACATGTTGACCGACTTTTGAATATGTAGAGGAAATAGAGATAGAGGTACGAGGGTTAAAGAGAGTTAATTGCCTATTTTAAACCAATGTCCAAATAGTGTCAAAACTCTGCCGAATTTTTGAAAATGAAAAAAAATGATGAAAAAGAAACAAAAAGAAAAGAAAGTTTTGTTTATGAAAAATAGTTTTATTTTCCAATGAAAAAGAGTCTTGTTTTCAAAAGAAGTTTGTTTTATCAGCCCGAATTACGCCAGTTTAATTTTCACAGGGTGTGAGATATGTAGGCAACCCCCATCGGGTCCAACTTCACTTTTTGCGAAAATAGCCAAAAGAACAAAAAAAATTGAAAATAATTAGGGTGATGTCATTCTTGTTAGGAATAGCTGAATGCCCCTAAAAGGTTCCAGAAGGCTATTTTTCAAGAACAGCCGCCTGTGGTCATTTTTTTCAAGGCTTTCACCGGTTAGCCGACACAGCCTTAAAATCTTCGACCCCGAGGTGCTGAAATGACATATTGGCAGAATCGGGTTTTATTTTAAATAGAAAATTGTCCATGTTGTCCTCGAGTCAATTGAATCGTGATTTTTGCTTAATCACCCTAATAAATGTGCAGAATAAATGCAAGTCAGAATTTACACGTAACAATAGTGAACAAGATCCCTTTGGAGTTGCGCATGTGGTGGGATGACTTGGGCGAATCAGGGTGCGACACGGTCAAGTTATACCTGGGAGACCTCACTGGGTTGCTGAAGATTAATCCTAGGAGGATATTATAAAGGCTTTGGTCGCATTCTGGGACTCGGCTCACAATGTATTTCATTTCTCAGATTTTGAACTTACCCCAACATTGGAAGAGATAGTCGGGTACATCGGGGGTCCCAAGGTTCCTCTGAGACACCAGTACCTGATTGCTCCAAGGGTCGTAGCCGTACACAAGTTCCTAGACTCTTTGAAAATAAGCAGGGGGGTCCACGACCCAGACTTGACAGCTGGTTTTTGTACTTTGCGGTTTATATACAACAGATATGGCCACAAATGGGGGTTCAACAAGCCGGAAAACAAAATATGTAGCAAAGGAAACCACCTTAAGTGGGAAGAACATAGGAGTTTTGCATTCATGGTAGCCTTTTTAGGACTCCTGGTGTTTCCTAGAAAAGATGGGAACATCGACATACGAGTATCTGGGGTTGTCAGCACTTTACTTACTCAGGCTAACAGCACCCTCGCACTCATGATAGTAGCTGAAATCTTCCGCGCTCTCACAGCCTGCAAACCCGGGGGAAGCTTTTTTGAGGTGTGCAATATGTTGCTGCAGATGTGGATGATTGAACACCTATGTCGTCGTCCTAAATTTATGAGTTATGGGTCGACAGAGAAAACATGCATAGAGGAATTTTCTACGAGGATTGACGGAATCAGCTTACCAGAAGGGGTCACATAATGGACAGCGCGCCTCTGTTCTGTCACTGCAAGCCAAATGGAATGGACATTTGGATGGTTGTCTGTGGACGAAATCATATATATGCCAGCCACTGGACCCCATTTCCTTTTGATGGGACTCAGGAGTATCCAGCCCTATGCCCCATATCGAGTTTTGAGGCAGTTGGGGAGATGCCAGATAGTTATGAAAGATGAAGACCTTAGTGACCAAATGGTCGAGATCGGGCCTAATGGACAATTTCAAGAAGCAGCGGTTCGCCAAATATGGAGCAAGTGTCAATACTTGACGGCGAATACATGTGTACGTGATCGATCCAAAGGTGAAGTTTTGCCGGGGTACCTTGCTTGGTATAGGAGAGAAATCGAGTTTGGGAGGCCGGCCAAAAGACCCCATCTCCAGGAGTTCGTCGAGGCGTCACAAGAACCGTGGGCTTGGTTGGCCAAAGAAAACTAGTACAAGGCCATAATAGGAAATCTGGAAAAGCAAGTCAAAGACCTTCAATTTGAGAATGGCTTACAAGCAACGGCGGATGAGGGTGAAAAGAAAAGGCTAGCCAAAGAAAATGAGGCCCTCCGAGCTCAAATTCGGAAACTGAAGGTAGCGGCAGAAAATCCAGTCCAAAGTAACAGAGATGAAAAGCTCGTAGATAACCTGAGGCAGAAAGTGGGCGAATATAATTTTAATTTGAACAAAGCAGAAAGTGAATTAACCAGGGCTCGAAAACAATTGGCCGAAAACTCGGCAGAACGAACACATCTGGTTAAGCAGCTGAGAGAAAAGTATGACAATGAGGTTGCATGGCTAAAGAAAAGGGTCATCGTCATAGAAAACAAAATGATCAAGCAAGCAAAGGACTTCAGGGTTGAAAGGGAACATTATTACATGGCCTTGGCACAATTAGAAATAGATTTGCAACGACTTCAGGAGCAGAATCATGCGGCCGAGCAAACTTTGGAAGCCAGGGCCCAGCAGATTGGGCGTTTGTTACAAGAAAAAGGCGTAGTGAGAGAAAAAATTAGGAACATCGCCGACTACATCGTCATGAATGCCAGATCTGTGAAGATATGACCCGCACTACCTTCTTCGCAGCAGTAATGACATTTGTTAAGCAGATAATGAGTGAATTGGACCGACTTCAAAGGAATCTTACGTATAGGCCCCCGGCGAGACCGAATGATGTCCCGCGGGCACCAGGAGCATTGATGTACTCATTATTTTTCGTTTGAGTCTGTATTTCCTTTTCGGTCAAAGTTTGGGGGTCATGTTGGGTTTGTATTTTCTTTCTATTTTGAGTCTGTAGAGTATGAAAGCTTAATTTCGGAGTCTATTTTTCGTCTTTGCATCAGAATCTGTTGGTCTTTTGAAATTTATTAATATTGAGTCTTTGTAATTAAAGCATCTATTTTTATAAAAACTAAAAATCCCAAAAAAGTTTATTTACTCGCACACTTATCTGACAGAACTACACACGGTCTGATTCATGCGGGGACATGATACGTAGGCAAATCGACTCTATAGATTCCATGCCCTCCTCTGCCAGTCACCCCTGTCTTTGTGACATCTCCACCAGCTGCACTCCATAGATCCCCGAGTTAACCCATGTTCCAAGCTCAGGACAACCCATATTATCCCCCGGAACCCACCTTCAAATCTCCCGAAACCTACCCCTACGATCCGCGTTCTGATCTCCCGAGAGAAGCTGATAGACCAGCCAAAAATCCCAAACATGAGGAGATATTCAGAAAAATGAAAAGCATAGAACAATAATTCAGGGATATGAGAGGGCTAGGGGGTCAGGTAAGCGTGGCTTACAAAGATTTGTGTTTATTCCCAAATGTACAACTACCGGCAGGGTTCAAAATGCCCAAATTCGACTTGTACAACGGACACGGTGATCCGGTGACTCATTTGAGAGGTTTTTGCAGTAAGATGAGGGGATCCGGAGGAAAGGATGAATTTCTAATGGCTTACTTTAGTCAGAGTTTGAGCGGAGCAGCATTGGAGTGGTACACCCGCCAAGATCACGGAAGATGGTACACATGGGATGATCTGGCACAAGCATTCGCTTGTCACTTTCATTATAATTTTGAGATCATTCCAGACCGACTATCTTTGACTAAACTAGAGAAGAAGCACAGTGAAAGCTTTAGAGAATATGGTTTCCGGTGGAGGGAGCAAGCAGCAAGGGTAGATCCCCCAATGAAAGAGAGTGAGATGGTCGATTACTTTTTGCAGGCTTTGGAGCCAACTTACTTTGGTCATTTGGTGTCCGCAATTGGCAAGTCTTTTAATGAGGTTGTAAAAATGGGAGGCATGGTCGAGGAGGGGCTTAAGTCCAACAAAATCATGTGCTATTCAGCAATCAAGACAACCACTCAGGCCATTCAAAGCGGCACTGGGGGTGTACTTGGGAAGAAGAAGAAAGAAGATGTCACGACTGTTGAGTTCGGAGCCTGGTTCGGATCTAGAGGTCTATCACCCTACTATAGCCAACCACGACCCTACCACCAAAATTACCTCCACACTCCATATATCCCTCCACAACATTACTACCCACCGCCAGATCCCCATTTTTCCGTCCATCATGCATAAACCTATACCCAAACTCCGGCACACGTACAATGGCGTGCACCGGCTCCACAAAATCCATACCCAGCTCCACAAAATACATATCCACCCCCAAGGGCCTACAGAAATCCCCCCGGGACAGGTTTTCGACCAAACCAGGCCCTCAAGAATAAGAGGTCACAGAAGTAAAAGACTTTCACTCCACTAGGGGAATCATATACCAGTTTTTTCCACAGGTTGAGGCAGTTGGGCATGTTGAATCCAATTGAGCCTAAAATGCCAAATCCTTCCCCTAGAAATCTTGACCACTCGGTGAGTTGCGAGTACTGTTCAGGGGTCCCTGGGCATGAAACAGAGAAGTGCTGGAAACTAAAAATAGCTGTGCAAGAGCTTATTGATACTCATCGGATCGAGGTTCAAGTCCCAGAAGCACCAAATATCAATCAGAATCCACTGTCAGCTCACTATGAGACACACATGATTGAGTTGATACATAAAGAGGGGGAGCCCAGGAAGCCCTCACAGATAGTAATGATGATCTGTTCCAACGAAACTAGCTCAAAGGAAAAAGTAACCAGTGGGAAATCAGTGGCCCAGTTGAGAGGGGTAGATGATAAGCCAGTTGTGGTAGCCGAGAGAGGGTCATCAAGCATTGTTGCAGTGAAACCCGAGAAAGCTAAAGTGGTAGTGCCAAGGGTTGCAAGTAAACCTGTTGTGGTCGCGAAGGGTGCTCGCACAGAGCCTGTTATTATAAAACCAGTAACTCAACTTCCAGTAATCAACAGCAAGGCTGTTCCTTGGAATTATGAACGGGTGACGGTGATTTACAAAGGGAAAGAAATCAAGGAAGAAGTTTGCGAAGCACAAGGTTTGACTCGCTCAGGAAGATGTTTTACTCCTGAGGAGTTAAGAAGAACTAAAAATTATCCAACGCCAATGAAGAAAGTTGTAACTAAAGAAGAGGCAGAGGAATTTCTGAGGAAAATGAAAGTGCATGACTATTCTGTTGTGGAACAGTTGAGGAAAAAGCCCGCTCAGATTTCATTACTCTCATTGCTAATCCATTCAGATGAGCACCGCCAATTGTGAGCACGTGATTTTTTCCTCATATGAATTACTCCAAAAGATTTCTCAAAATCAAGTTTTTTCTTTAATTATGTGTTATTTTAGGAATTATTGAGTGATTTTCCTGATTATTTGCATGTATTTGTGTGCATGTTTAATTTTATTAATGCATCAAAAATACAAAAAAATATAGCATTTGCATTTAAGATTTTATTTTTACATTTTTTAAGAATTATAATAATTAAGTGTTTTACAAAAATAAAAATTCACAAAAAATAATATATTTTTGTATTTTGGTCAAATTGTGTGATTTTCTTTTAATTTAAGTGTTTAATTATTTGTGATAGATGTTATTTAAAGTTAATTAATAATTTAAGCTAATTTAGGTCTTCTATAATTTAATTTAGGATTTTTAAGTTTAATTTTTAAAAGAAAAAAGAAGAAAAGAAAAGATAAAGAATTAATGAAAGAGAAGGAAGTCAAATTTGGGCCAAATTTAAATTAAATCCCAAGCCCAAATCAATTAACCCAGCCCGAAATGCATGCCCCATACCCGGTCCAAACTTCCAGCCTCTGAAACCATCGAAACGACGTAGTATAAGGACAGAACTACGTCGTTTCGATTTCAATAGATCTTAACCGTCCTTTCATCTACATCCAACGACCAGAACTTCGCCCCATTTCCATTACCCGACCCTGAACCGTTTCCCCCTGAACCCGATCTAGCCTCTAACCCTAACAAACGACATCGTTCAAACCAATCAAATAATCCAAGCCGTTGACCTCGTTTGATCGAACGGCCTGGATTTAACCTCACCCCCAATATATATTTGACCAAAAAAACCCCACCCCCTCATAACCCCCCATATCATCTTCCTCACCCAAACCCTAGAGACCAGCCGCCACCATTCCCCATCGCCTTCTGGTGGCGGCGCCGGCTCCGTTCGCCACCAAACTCACCCCCTAGAACCCCCTTGATCTCCTCTTTCATAATCCGTAGTTAGTTTCCCTCGAACATCCCTAGAACGGTTCGAATATAGATTTAAAGGGACGAACCCTAGCAGCCGCCACCATTCACCACAGCCTTCCGGTGGCGGCGCCGACTCCAATCCTTCCCAAATTAACACCCTGAAGCCCCCTCCCTCTCCTCTTCCTTAATCCACCACTCGTTACCCTCGAATTAAACCAGAACATGTAGAATAGTGAATCTAAGTTTTAAACCTAAACTACAGAGTCAATATTCGTTGTTACTTTAAGCTAATTTTGACTTTATCTGTGTGTTCTTATCAAGAACACACAGTTAAAGTCAAGATCTGGTTTAAAAAATTTAAAGATTCGAAGGTTTTTTTCAATTACTACTGACTGGTGAGTTCTTCTATCCTATTTTCTATATTTACAGTTTAATTAGTTTTATTCTGATATTCGCCTTCCTCATCTCTTTTTCTTTTCTGGTCAATTTCAAATTCGATCAATACTCTGGTAAATTATTCTGTTCACTGTTTGTTTCTGTAGGATTGGTTTTGTTGATTTGTTTCGTATAGTTGGGATATCAGTAGACTTTGAAATCATATTTCACTTAGTCACTTAGTCAGAATAGTTAGGATTAGTTCAATAATTTGGTTTAGATTCTTGTTTAATTGTGTCGATAAGAACTTATTAATATAAGTAATTCAAGTGTTTACCTACTTAAGAAGTTTCTAGTGGATAGTAGGGTTAAGATTGCACTAATGGATTAAACAATTAAGTGGATAATTGAGTGGACAATGGAGTGGAGGATTAAAGAATGAAAAGTTAAATTGGTAGTGAAAAATGCACTAATTGAATGCCTATTTAAGGGAGCTGAAAATCAGAACAAAGGACATTCAGAGAGAGAGAAGAGCATTCTGGAAAAAAAATATTGGAAAAGGCTAGGACATTCTAAGGGAACATTCTGAGAGTGAGGGAGATAGAAAAAAAGATACCAAGATAGAGCTTAAGAGTTAGAAAGGGGGTACTGGGAAAAGACAGAAAAACATTCAGGAAAATACGGGAAAGAATACAAAATATTATTGTTCCATTAAAATTTCTAAAATTCTTAAGGCTTTTCATTTCTAAAATAATTCCTGAATAATCAGATGTTAAAAATGATTTGAACTTGTTGGTTTTCAAGTGTTTAGTTCAAGTTTTGGCTGCATTTTTTATTACTGATCATCATTTGATCTTTCTACTGGTTTGAATTTGGCTAAAAAATTGGTTTTCCTTGGTATATTTCTGCTGCTGGGTCTTGTTGTTGCTACTGCTGAATCTTACCCCTTTTTACTCTCATTTCCAGGTATATGTTTTTAGACTTATCTCACACAAGGTTTCGATATCGCAATGAAATGAAATCTGGAGTTCCAAATATGTCTTCTGCCCATTTAAATCTATTAGTTTAAGTTTCAGTTTTATTTTTTTAGTTAATTAACATATCATATGCTCAACATGGGAGATATTAGTCAACTTGCCTCTGTTGAAGTTAGTATAAGCTCTACAATAATTTTACTTATTTCTGAAGCTCATTGGTTATAGCTGCTTTTGAACTGCTGAGATGGGAAACTTGGTAGAATGTTGACCATTAGTTAAATTTTGTGTTTAAGCCATGTTAGCTAAGTGCATGGTAGAATAGAAATATCAAGGAACCACAATAGTATATTTCGTCAAACATCAGAATTTTGTTTTTATTCTAGTTGAGATAAGTGTTCTTGTTTGTATGTAATCTTGTATGATAACAGCTATTGGGATAACCATAAGTTAGAGGTAAATTGATATAATCCATTATGCTTAAAGTATTGGAGTATTCTGAAAGGTTCAGTTGTGTATTCGTGGTATATGTAGTGTGAATTTGTCTATCAAATCAATTTGTAAACTAGTTTTCTTTCTTAACAATAAATTGCCTATTTTAACTTAGGAGTGCAATTAACCCATTTCTTATAACAAAAAATAATGTCAACATTATTACAAGGTATAGATTTGGTAGTTGTAAATAATTTTCACAAGTTTGGACAATAATTTGTTTGATTTTGTTCGTCTAAAACCCAATCGTCATAAGCAAATTAACAGAATAATTAGGACTTGGACTAAAAATAAATGCGTAGAAGAGGATTAGGTTTATGAGTACTGATTTCGGCATTTTAAGTAGAGGATATACAAAGTTGAGTTTGCTCCGGGTGGAGTGACGGTTATTTCATAAAACAAATGGTATGCATATCAGCTAAAATTTCTCCCAACTTTACACTAAACCATTTTGCAAGTTTTAAACACATACAATTGGTCTCAAGCATAGGAAGAGAACAAACAACTTATGAATATGGTTATCAAACTCTAGGCACATAATTAAATCACGGGTACTATTTTCGCGGTGTGGTTGTGATTTTTAATTTCAAATTAGTTTTAATTATCTCCTTAATTCTTCTAGTTGAATAGTTTTGAGGCGTTCCATTCACACATTTAAATCATATAACCTATGGTCATCACTTAATGAATCTTGATTCTTTGGAAATCGAGGCGCGCCATTCAGCGAATTCCCATGGCTCTCGTATTAATGTAGATATAAAAATAATAAACATTCGTAGAGAAACCTTTAGGGCCGTTTAAAATATTATCGTGGTTGTGGACACGTTCGCGTGACATGATTACAATTCTAAAGACAATTCGGAGTATGCGTTCGCGCAACTTCGAGCAAATCTTCTCAATAAAAATGGGTTTTCGGAGGTTATTAAATTAAATTAGCTCATATAGTTCGAGGCGCGCCGCCTACCATTTAATCATACAAAAATGACAAATGTTCGTAGTTTGTTTTAAGTACGCGCAACTTCGGCCAAATTCATTTTTATAATAAAAAATGTTATTAATTTAATTCTGTACACGTACACGTGACATGATTCCTTACATACAAAAATAAAATGAATATACGTACGCGTGATTAGTTTCAAGACAATTCTATAATTACAAATAATCAAGCTAAAAGCGGTGATAAAAGCTAAAAATACACAATAAGTTTAAAATGTGTAACAAGTCAGATAATTAGGCCAAGTATAAATTGTTAAGCGACCCTGCTAGAACCACGGAATTCGGGAGTGCCTAACACCTTCTCCCGGGTTAACAGAATTCCTTACCCGGATTTCTGGTTCGCAGGCTACAATACAGAGTCAATCTTTTCCTCGATTTGAGATTCGAACCGGTGACTTGGGACACCATAAATTATCCCAAGTGGTGACTCTGAATCTTTAAATAATTAATCCCGTTTCGATTGTCCTTTAATTGGAAAAAACTCCTTATATGCCCCTTTCCCGGGGTGTAGGTAAAAAGGAGGTGTGACAGCTCTGGCGACTCTGCTGGGGATCGAACCCAGAATCTCTGGTTCAGGGTTCAAGAATTTGAGCTTAGGATAATTGTTATATTTGGCTTTATCTTTATCTAGTTTTATTCACATGATTGTGCTTAATATGTGAAATTTTGCTTTTTACCGCTTTGATATTATCTGAACTGTATATATAAATTGTTACGAAACCCTTCTTCTTTCTGAGTCTTCTGAATTTATGGTGCACACGTGCACGTGACCCACCTTTATGTTAGAAGTCATACCAAATAGAGCGAAGTTGGGCCAAGTAACTAGGTCGGGTAGACTTTCGTGCTCCCGGTACGTTGCCCCCACTTCGGCTCAAGCTGTCCGCTTGGGTAAGCCACGTCTAAAACAGTATACCCCAGGTTTTAAACTTAGAATAACTCAGCTTCATGTCAGATAGGAACGTTTGTTTGCATCATGTGCATTTGACTTCGGAGACTCAACACAAGGGTTGGGTCTATCTAGGACAGGTGTACCCGAAATGAAAAGACCATCCTGATGCATCTTACTTGCTACTTGTGCATTCATTTGTTTCGGATTTGCATGTTGACGAGCTTATAGGAAAAGTTAGAAAAGGAAAATCAATGTGAGAACCGAGAAAGAAAATTTTGTTTTCGAAAAAAAAAACAATTTCAAAAATATTTTGAAATTCTGTCGAAATTTTGAAAAGAAAAGGAAATGTTGTGTTTCTTTTAAAAATAGTTTTATTATTACGAACTACGTAAGTTTGATTCTCGCTGGATGTGAGATACGTAGGCAACCCACATCGGGCCCAACTATTTTTAAAAAAAAAAATAAAAAAAACGGAAAAAATAAATAATAAAAAAAATAAAAAAATAAAAAAATAATAAATAATTAAAATGTGGGTACATAAATGTAATTGTGTTGTCATGAGTAAGGCGATGCCATTCTTGTCCAAAAAATGTCGAATGTCCCCAAAAGGGCGTCAGAAGGCTGTTTTTGCAAGAACAACCGCCTTTGGTCATTTTTTTTCTTCAAAAAAAAAATTCTTCAAAAAAAAAATTGCCGATTAGCAAACATAGACTTTAAATCTTCTTCATAGAAGTGTTTTTTTAATGAATTTGTTTTCTTTAGAAATATTAATGATTTTTTTCTAATAAGTCTTGATTTTGTTTTTTTTAAATTAAAATCACTCACAAGTATAAAATGAGCACCATCCAAAACCCACCGATCACAGATGTAGATGAGTTTCTATTTCGGCTTCAGATGTGGTGGCATGAGTTAGGAGGAGATGGTCAGAAATGGGTCATTAAGTATTTGGGAGCTCTCACAGATATTATGAAAGTTAAACCGCGCAATGATTTGATTACAGCACTAGTGACTTTTTGGGACCTTGTTCACAATGTTTTTCTCTTCTCTGATTTTGAGCTTACTCCCACATTGGAAGAAATAGCTGGATATTCCGGTTTTGACGGAGATTTGAGAAACCAGAATCTTATATTCCCAAAGGCTCCCTCAGTACACCGATTCTTTAGTCTTCTGAATATCAGTAATCAAATCAGAAAAAGCAACGTTGTCAAAGGGTGTTGTTCTTTCAACTTCCTATATTCAAGGTTCGGAAAGCCGGATGGATTTGAAATTCATGAAAAGGGCCTTACCAACGAACAAAACAAGGACACCTGGTAGATTCACCGACGCTTCGCTTTCATGGTGGCTTTTCTGGGAATCATGGTTTTACCAAACAAAGAGCGGACGATTGATATTCGCATAGCCCGAGTCGTACAAGTCCTCACTACCAAGGAACGTCACACCCATGCCCCGATCATTCTCTCAAACATTTATCGGGCGTTGACGTTATGTAAATCCGGGGCAAAATTCTTCGAAGGGTGCAATATTTTGTTGCAAATGTGGTTGACTGAACATCTCCGACATCACCCCAAGTTCATGCAGTATGGTCCAAGCAAGGACAATTTCATCGAGAGTTATGAAGAAAGAATAAAAGATTATAAATCTCCAGAAGGGGTGGAAGCCTGGATATCCCATTTAAGATCTTTAATGGCAAGTCAAATTGAGTGGACTTTGGGATGGCTCCCGGTAAGAGAGGTGATACATCATACACATGTCAACCTTGAAGAGTTATTTGCTGCTATTGGGTTTAAGAAGCGTCCAGCCGTATGCGCCACAGAGAGTTCTAAGACAGCTAGGGAGATACCAAGTGGTGCCTGATGATGAAAATTTGAGTGTGCAAGTGATCGAGCTACACCCCGAAGCCACTCTCCCTGAGGATTTAATCCAGCAGATTTGGAATGGTTGTCGATACTTGAAATATGATACTCAAGTTCCAGATCCTGCGAAAGGCGAGATAAATCAGGGATATGCTAGGTGGTTTGAGAAAAGATCCTGCGTGGATGATGCACCAGAACCTGATCTTAGAAGGCCCATAAAAAGACCGCATGTTCAAACCTTTGATGAAAAAATCCAAGAACGGTTAGCTTGGGGTGAAAAGGAAAAGGGGTACAAAGCAACTATTCATGCCTTAGAAGAAAGCCTGAGGAACCTCAATTTGGAGAAAGACTTACAAGCACAAGAAGCAGAAGGTGAAAAGAAGAGTCTGATTAGCGAGAATAAAACTCTCCGCGCTCAGTTTCAACAGATGAAGAAAGCCTCTGAAGCGCCAGTGAGAAGTTGGAAAGATCATAAAATCATTGTCAATATAATGGAAAAAATGCAAGATTATGACTCCATCTTGACAAAGACTGAAAAGGCGTTAGACAAAGCTAAGGAAAAAATCATACAGTTAAATGAGGAGGCCAAATCTAGTAAGGAACGCCAAGTAATAAGATTCAAAGAAGACATGGATCAATTCAAGAGAGAGAAGGACCATTGGATATATTCAGAAGCTCAACTCCATGCACAGTTGGAAGAAATGAGAAGGTACAAATAGAGAACATCAGCACGCAGATATTGATAGGGAAAGAGCACAGGCAAGACTCAATCAGGCCAGACTTCGAGCTCAATTGGAGTCAGCTTTAGATCGTGAAGACCGCATAAGAGATATAGCCACCACTCGCCAATAGCGATTGCAAAACCAAGACCTAAATCTCCAAGATTTCAGAGCACAAATCCATGATTTGGCTGTTTACACCTCTCAAAGTTATGTAAATTGCCAAGGGATGGATTATGAAAGGTTTCTAGAGCATGTACCTACTTTTGCCCGTCATCTTGCAATGGAGTTAGAAATAATGTACCGTACACTAGGAGGTCAGCCGGGTCAAGCCTCACCGTGAGCAGATGTTCCAGTGATTGAAAGCAAAAGAATGTGGAGTGGAGCGTAGTCATAGTTGTTAGAACTTTTTATATAATAGTCATGTTTTAGTTTGAGTCCATCTTTTAAACTATTTTCTTAAAGTGTTGTCCAAATGTAATGTCATTTCTGTCTTTGTACTGTTTCGTTTGTTAAAAAATAAATAAGAGTATTAATAATTATTTCCGCCAAAACTACGCACGGTTTGATTCATGCGGGGACATGATACGTCGGCAATCTCTATAAGATTCGACCACAACCAAAAGAAAAGAATAAAATGAAAAAAGGGGAGGAAAATAAAGATAGGCGTGAGTGACAATAAAAGGAAAGATCAGGAAAACTGGGATGACATAAGCAACTGAGCAAATACATGATAGAAAATGGTTAATTGCCTAGGTGCATTGAATCCCAACGTTTAATTACATATGTGTTAAACTCTAAAAACTAACAAGTTTGTTTGTTACCAGAATTCAAGCAGTTAGTTTATCTAGAGTATACTGGCACATTATCATTACCAAACCAGATCAAAAGGACCAATACCAGAAATCATGTCTATCCCGGATGTCGACATAAGTGTTGAGGTAGAGGAGCTAAACGTCAAGTAAAATGAAAGAGAAGATTCTTAAACTTAAGCAACAGATGGCCGAGATGTATCAGGCCTGGTCTAAAGGACAATCACCCCTAGCTTACCCTGCTAACCCTGCTTCCACCCCACCACCGGCACAAACTCAGGATCATCCTGCCACCGATCTATCCCCGAGCTTTCCTATTTACCAGCACTACCGGGGAACCACTTCTCATACATCACAATCTCCACCCCCTAAACCAATTCCATACCCTCCTCCATCAGTAACTCCTATCTTCGTAGCACCTCCACCAGCTACACTCCACAAATCTCCTAGCGAGCCTATATTCCAGGCCCAGGACAACCAATACTACCCCTCGGAGCCCACTTTCAAAGCTTCAGAAACCCATTCATATACTCCTCGCTTTGACCTCCCAATGGAAGCTGATAAACCAGTCAAAAGTACTGAACATGAGGATATGTTCAGGAAAGTTAAAAGCTTAGAACAATCGTTCCGAGACATGTGGGGGTTAGGAGGGCAAGTCAGCGTGGCCTACAAGGACCTATGTCTGTTCCCAAATGTGCAATTACCGGCCGGTTTCAAGATGCCCAAGTTCGATCTATACAACGAGCACGGCGATCTAGTAGCCCACTTAAGGGGTTTTTGCAGCAAGATGAAGGGAGCTGGAGGAAAAGACGAATTGTTAATGGCTTACTTCAGTTAGAGTTTGAGTGGATCAGCATTGGAATGGTATACCCGCCAAGACCATGGGAGATGGTACACATGGGATGATCTGGCGCAAGCATTTTCTTGTCACTTCCAATACAATCTTGAGATTATTCCAGATCGACTATCCCTGACTAAATTTGAGAAGAATCACAGTGAAAGCTTCAGAGAATATGGTTTCCGGTGGAGGAAACAAGCAGCAAGGGTGGATCCCCCAATGAAGGAAAGTGAGATGGTAGATTACTTCCTACAGGCTTTGGAACCTACTTACTATGGCCATTTGGTCTCAGCTGTGTGAAAGTCATTCAACGAAGTAGTAAAGATGGGGGCATGGTAGAAGAAGGTCCTCAAGTCGAATAAAATCATGAGCTATTCGGCTATCAAAGCGACTACTCTGGCTATTCAAGGCGGCATAGGAGGGATTGGGAAGAAGAAAAGAGAGGAAGCGGCAATGGTTGATTCAAGAACTTGGTCCGGATCCAGAGGTTCACCTTACTACTACAATCAACCTAGACCCCACCAACAAACTTATCACCACAATCCACCCTAACACTACTATCCCCCACCAGAACCTCATTTTCCCGTCCACCATGCACAAGCATACAACCAACCTCCTGCCCATGCTCAATGGCGTGCTCTTGTCCTACCAAATACTTATACACATCCACGAGCCTACCAAAACACTCCCGGATCAAGTTTCAGGCCTAGTCAAGCACTCAAGGGTGAAAGGTTGCAGAAAAAGAAAACCTTTACTCCATTGGGAGAATCCTACACTAGTCTGTTCCACAAGCTAAAATAGCTAGATATGCTCAGGTCGAGACAGTCCAAACTGCCAAATCCTCCTGCAAAGAATCTTGACTATACTGTCAGCTATGAGTATTGTTCTGGTACCCCGGGTCATGATACAGAAAAGTGTTGGAACTTGAAAAGTACGATACAGAAGCTGATTGATAACAATATAATTGAAGTTCAAGCTCCCGAAGCACCCAATATCAACAGGAATCCGATGCCAGCCCATCAGGAGGCAAATATGATCGAAATAGGGCATGCGGAGGGGGAACCCAAGAATCCATCATAGACTGTCATGATGATTCGGTCCAGTGGAGTCAGGACAAACGAACAATCAGCAGATGAGAAGTTGGTGCTCAAGCAGATCAAAAAGAGTGTTGAGCCATCTATGGCAGTAGAGAAGGGGTCTTTAAGCAAAGTTGCGATGAAACAGGAAGTGGTAAAGGTGATTGTACCGGGAGCGGCCAGCAAACCCATCATAATCGTGGAAGGAGCCCGCGTAGATCGGGTTATTATCAAGCCCAGTAACCCTGTTACCAGTAATCAACAGCAAGGCTATTCCATGGAATTATGAACGGGTAACGGTGATGTACAAAGGGAAGGAAGTCAAGGAAGAAATCTGTGAAGTACAGAGTTTGACTCGCTCGGGAATGTGTTTTACTCCCGAGAAGTTAAGAAGAGCTAAAAATAATCCAGCACCAATGAAGAAAGCTGTAACTGAAGAAGAAGCAGAAGAATTCTTGAGGAAGATGAAGCTGCATGACTATTCTATCGTGGAACAATTAAGAAAGACGCCCGCTCAAATTTCACTATTGTCATTACTAATCCATTCGGACAAGAACCGTCAAGCTTTAATGAAGATCTTGAATGAGGCATATGTTCCCAATAAGATCTCCGTGAATCACTTAGAAAAAATATCCAACAAAATCTTCGAAACAAACAGAGTCACGTTTTCTGATGATGAATTGCCTGAAGAAGGTACTGAGCACAACAGAGCTCTTTACCTCACATTAAAATGTGAAAACTCTGTGGTGACCCGGGTATTGGTTGACAACGGATCAAGCGCAAACATCTATCCTCTCTCCACTCTAAGCAAGTTGAAAATAAAAGAGGAGAGGATCCATAAGAACAGTATTTGCGTGCGGGGATTTGACGGCGGAGGTAAAGATTCAGTTGGGGACATAGTGCTGGAGCTGACAATAGGGCCAGTCGAGTTCACAATGGAGTTTCAAGTGTTGGATAAAGCTATTTCCTATAACTTAATGTTGGGTCGACCCTGGATCCACGCCGCTAAAGCAGTCCCATCAACACTACACCAGGTAGTCAAATTTGAATGGGATAGACAAGAAATAGTTGTGCATGGGGAAGACAGCTTATGTGCTCGCAACAATGCCATTGTACCAGTCATTGAAGTGAAAGATGACCAGGGACCGTGGGTCTACCAGGTTTCTGACACGAAGTTGGTAGAGAAAGTTCCGGAGGGGAAATACATTCCAAATCCAAAGATAACTGCTGCATCAGTCATGGTAGCTTATGAGATGTTGAAGAATGGTTTTGTACTCGGTAAAGGTTTGGGCTCATCTTTGCAAGGCATCATACAACCGGTGTCTCTTCCCGAAAACTTGGGAACATTTGGTTTGGGATTCAAGCCCACTGCCGCAGATATAAGAAAGGCCAGAAAGCTAAAATAGAAGGCATGGGTCCTTCCAAAGCCAGTCCCATGTCTTTCCAAATCTTTTTTCAAGTCCGGTACCAGAAGTTGCCCAGTAACAACAATTCCTAATTCTATGATTAATCTTGACGAGGAGATAATTAAAAGATTTGAAAAGTTGTTTGACGATGTGAACATGGTGGAAAGTGGTGAAGGTACTAGTAACGCAGAAATTCAATTTGTTGGGCCAGAAACAAAGCTTAATAATTGGGAAACCACTCCTCTCCCCATTCGAGAGGAGTCTTGGTAGTTTATTTTGATTTTCCTTCAGTCTGTTTGGGTTATTCCAGGGTTGTAATCTAGATTTTATCTTTCAGACTGCTTGAAGTGTGCAAACCTTGTTATCTTTCATCATTCAATGAAATGCAGTTTCCCTTTCTTTATCATTCCTGATAGTTTTTCTTTTGTTTTTTCTTTTCTTTTCTGTATAGTTCTTTTTACGCTGGCTCTAGTGATATGGCATGCATAAGGAATCCTCAACCCAGTCTTAAAAATCAATCTGATTCTAAAATAATAGTTCAAGAAGTAGATTGTAATTACGAATCAGAATACGATGAGGATGAGGCCTTCGAAGATATTAGTAAGGAGTTAATTCACTTCGAAGAAAAACCCAAACCCAACCTGAATGATACAGAAACCGTCAATTTAGGAGACACGGATAATATCCAAGAGACTAAAATAAGTGTCCACCTCGAGCCAAAGATCCGAGAAGAGTTAATTAAAGCACTCATCGAATTGAAAGATGTTTTTGCATGGTCATATGACGACACGCCAGGTTTGAGCACTGATTTAGTAGTCCACAAATTGCCCACTGATCCAACGGTTCCTCCCATCAAGCAAAAGTTAAGAAAGTTCAAAACTGATATGAGTGTGAAAATTAAAGAAGAAATCACCAAACAGTTGGATGCAAAGGTCATTCGGGTCACTCGATATCCTGTTTGGTTGGCTAATGTCATGCCTGTGCCAAAGAAAGACAGCAAGATCAGAGTATGCGTCGATTACCGCAATCTCAACAAAGCAAGTCCGAAGGATAACTTCCCATAACCCAATATCCATATTTTGATCGATAATTGTGCCAAGCATGAGATAGGATCTTTTGTGGATTGCTATGCTAGGTATCATCAGATTCTAATGGATGAAGAATATGCAGAGAAGACGGCATTCATCATGCCATGGGGAACTTATTGCTACCAGGTAATGCCATTTGGTTTGAAGAACGTCGGGGCAACTTACATGAGAGAAATGACTACAATGTTTCATGATATGATACATAAGGAGATTGAGGTATACGTGGATGATGTGATCATAAAATCAAAGCATCAGGCCAACCACGTTGGGGATTTGAGGAAATTCTTCCTGAGACTTCGCAGGTACAACCTCAAGCTTAACCCTGCCAAGTGCGCATTTGGTGTTCCATCCGGAAAACTGTTGGGATTCATAGTTAGCCGGCAAGGCATCGAGTTGGACCCATCAAAGATCAAAGCCATCCAAGAACTACTACCTCCGAGGAATAAAACTGAAGTGATGAGTCTGTTAGGGAGGTTGAACTACATCAACAGGTTTATTGCTCAACTCACGACAACTTGTGAGCCTATTTTCAAATTGCTAAAGAAGAATGTTGCGGTCAAGTGGACTGATGAGTGTCAAGAAGCATTTGATAAGATAAAATGATACTTGTCAAACCCACCCATGCTGGTTCCACCAGAACCAGGAAGACCTTTGATTCTTTATTTAACAGTCTTAGAAAATTCATTTGGCTGTGTACTGGGGCAGCATGACATCACCGGCATAAAGGAACAGGCCATCTACTATCTTAGCAAGAAGTTCACGGCTTATGAGATTAAGTACACTCATCTGGAAAGGACATGTTGCGCCCTAACTTGGGTGGCTCAGAAATTGAAACATTATTTGTCATCCTACACTACCTACCTCATTTCGCGTTTGGATCCGTTGAAGTATATCTTTCAAAAGCCTATGCCGACAGGAAGACTTGCGAAGTGGCAAATCTTACTCACAAAGTTTGACATCATCTATGTGACTCGGACTGCGATGAAAGCCCAAGCATTGGCCGATCATTTGGCCGAAAACCCCGTCGATGAAGATTACGAGCCATTGAGAACTTATTTTCCCGATGAAGAAGTGATGCATATCGATGAACTGGAGCAAATTGAAAAACCAGGCTGGAAACTCTTCTTTGATGGGGATTCTAACATGAAAGGAGTGGGGATAGGAGCCATGCTTATTTCTGAAATAGGGCATCATTATCCTGTTACAGCTCAACTTTGTTTCTATTGTACCAACAATATGTCTGAGTACGAAGCATGCATTTTGGATCTAAGGCTAGCTGCAGACATAGATGTCCAAGAAGTTTTGGTCTTGGGAGACTCGGATCTTCTGGTACACCAAATTCAAGGAGAATGGGAAACATGAGATTTGAAGCTCATACCATACCGACAATGTTTGCATGATCTTTGTCAATGGTTCGATCAGTAAAGTTCAGGCATATTCCCAGGGTCCATAATGAGGTCGCCGATGCTTTGGCTACCCTGGCATCAATGTTGCACCATCCAAACAAAGCTTATGTCGATCCACTGCATATTCAAGTCTGAAATCAGCACGCTTACTGTAACATGATTGAAGAAGAACTTGATGGTGAACCATGGTTCCACGATATCAAGGAATACATCAGAATGGGGATATATCCAGTGCAAGCCACAGGGGATCAAAAGAGAATAATTAGACGGTTGGCAAATGGATTCTTCTTAAGTGGAGGAGTTTTGTATAAGAGAACACCAGACCTTGGATTATTAAGATGCATAGATGCGAGACAAGCTACGGTTGTAATGTCCGAATTACATTCGGGAGTCTGCGGACCACATATGAGCGGATATGTGTTGGCAAAGAAAATTCTCCGAGCAGGCTATTATTGGCTTACCATGGAGTGAGATTGTATCAATTTTGTGTGCAAATGTCATCAGTGTCAGGTACACGGAGATTTGATTCATTCTCCACCATCGGAATTGCACACAATGTCGGCACCATGGCCATTTGTCGCTTGGGGCATGGATGTCATTGTACCAATTGAGCCAGCAGCATCCAACGGGCACAGATTCATTCTGGTAGCCATTGATTATTTCACCAAGTGGGTTGAGGCCAAAACATTCAAATCGGTGACCAAGAAAGTAGTGGTCGATTTTGTTCACTCAAATATCATCTGTCGATTCGGAATTCCAAAGGTGATCATCATAGATAATGGTGATAATCTTAACAGTAACTTAATGGAAGAGGTATGTCAATAGTTTAAGATTACACATCGCAATTCTACCCCATATCGGCCCAAGACGAATGGAGCAGTCAAGGCAGCCAACAAAAACATAAAGAAGATACTTCGGAAAATGGTCGAAGGTTCGAGGCAATGGCACAAAAAATTACCATTTGCGTTGTTGGGATATCACACTACTATTCGCACTTTGGTAGGTACAACTCCTTATTTGTTGGTATATGGCACTGAAGCAGTAATACTTGCAGAAGTTGAAATCCCTTCCCTTCGGATTGTCGCTGAGGCTAAGATTGATGATGATGAGTGGGTCAAAACCCGTTTGGAGCTGTTGAACTTGATTGATGAAAAATGATTGGCAGCAGTATGTCATGGTTAGTTATATCAAAGAAGAATAGCAAGAGCATACAACAAAAGGGTGTGTCCCCGAAAGTTTGAAGTGGGTCAGCAAGTGCTGAAACGTATTCTTCCACATCAGGTTGAAGCAAAAGGCAAGTTCTCCCCGAATTGGCAAGGGTCATTCATTGTGACCAGAGTATTACCCAATGGCACTTTATGTTTAATAGATATCGAAGGAAAATGCATAGACATGGCCATCAATTCTGACGCGGTCAAGAGATATTATGTATGATTTCTTTGTTATAATTGTTGATTGTTTGTACTTGGGATTATTTCAAAGATTGGTATGACGAAGGCAATTTGTTTTACTATCTAAACACTTTACCCTTTGTTCCCCCTTTTGAGCCATATTTGTTTCTTTCATACCCCACTCTTGGAATCAATAACAAAAAGAAAAGGAAAAGAAAGAAAAGGAGAAAAGAAAAGAAGTGAAAAGAGAGAGTATAACAACAACGAAATTCAGGTGTGAACTACGTTTGACCTGATTCCTGTTAAGGATACGTAGGCAGCCTCACGGCTCGGTCATAGTAAAATAAAATATCAAAAGATCCCCAAGCAAGAAACTGGGGCAGAAGTTGTACTTGTAATAAGAAATGTGATTCCAAGAGTTGTAATTTTAAACCTATGTCAAATTGTTTTGAGCCTGTGATACCCTTTCTTTCTAACTCATCCAAAAGCCCACATTACGGTCCAAAGAAAGACCTTCCTATAAATCTTCGAGAGATGCCAAGTTGAGTAAATAGAGGTGATTCATATCAGGATAACACTCTGGTCCAAGCAGGAAAAGTAATGAAAATGAGAAAATCTTATTGGTGAAAACCCTCATGGGCACCATGAGGCGACGAAAGCTGAGAGAAAGTAAAAATGAGAGAGTCTTATTGGTGAAAACCCCCATGGGCCCCATGGGGCGAAAGCTGAGAGAAAGTAAAAATGAGAGAGTCTTATCGGTGAAAAGCGGGCACCATAAGGCGACAAGGAACTGAGGAACAAACGAATGAGAGAGGTTTGTTGGTAAAAACCCTTCAGGGCACTACAAGTCAAACAAGGTCCGTAAGTTGGCGGAAAGTAAAATTGGTGTTGTGGAAATCTTGGAGAACAAAGTAAAACAATCGGAAAGGAGATTGGTTAAATAGACTGGGTTGATTAATCCAAAATGCATACCATGATCATTGGTGTCAGTGACTCCACTCAGATAAGTTCCTTGTTTCTATCTCCAACAGTCAAACAAATTTGGATTTTCTTCTTTATTCTTAATTCTCAAAATCGTCGCATTTCATTGTTGTTAATTTTTACTTCTCTAAAGCTATTCCAAGGTTAGCTTGGTTCCAACAAATAAGAAGGAATGTCAAAGTGTACTGCTAGATTCAAAATTGCACAAAGCAAAATACGATCAGGACATGCTGGAGATAGTATGATAAAAAGTGGGACCAGGGTGTAAGCAAAGGTTAAATCGGTGGAATGGTTCAGTAATATCATGAGAGATGTATGGTTACGAATAAAAGGGTCAGAAGTGAAAAATAACAATTGGGGGACCCCGTAGTCAGGGATTAGTCTGAAGGTCAAAACAGTCTTTTTGACCAGTTCAAGGCAGTCGGACGAAGCAAAGCAGGGCAAAGAAAAAACCCTCCCCAGCAAGGATACCACAACTAACCACCACGTTTTGAACTGACAAGATTTTCTTTGGTTTGAAACAGGAGCAAAAATGGCATTTGTTTCAGGAAGCACCCTGTGAGGGAGGCAAGTACCGTGCAGGTTTGGTCGTATAAATTTTCAAGACCCTCCTGGAAAATGGAACTTAGTTTAAAATTTAAAACAATCATGAGTAGCAAGATCTAGTATAAATGTACCTCCAAAAGAATATAAGTTGGCTTAAAGCTTTTATTGCTAGGATAGGTTTTAATTTGAAGTTTTCAGGACCCTCCTGGAAAATAGGACCTAGGTTAAACTTTAAAACAATCATAAGTAGTAAATATAGGACAAATGTGCACCAAAAGGAATATAAGTTGGCTTCAAAGTTCGCGTAAGAGTTATCAGGACCCTCCTGGATAATGGGACATAGTTTAAAACTGGCTTAGATAACAAGATTTAGCAGAAGTCATGCCTTTAAAAGATATAGATTAGATTTAAAATTGTCGTTTAGTTAAGAGTTGTCAGAACCCCCTGGATAATGGGACCTAGCTTTCAAATTCTTATCAATATTTGGTAATATGCTCCAGTTTAACACTCACAAATGCGCCCAGCTACCAAACTGGGGCAGAAAATTTTCTTTTGTTTTGGTTATTTTTGTTGCAATCAGGCGTCCACCTGGAGAACAAAGAACAACAGTTGAAGTATCAGCAATCAGGTGTCTACTTGGAGAACAAGGAACAACAATTCAAGTTTCAGGAATCAGGAGCCCACCTGGAGAACAAGGTAATACAACTCAAGTTTCAGCAATCAGGAGCCCATCTGGAGAATAAGGGAATACAAGTCAAGTTTCAGCAATCAGGAGCCCACCTGGAGAACAAGGGAATACAGTTCAAGTTTCAACAATCAGGAGCCCACCTGGAGAACAAGGGAATACAACTCAAGTTTCAGCAATCAGGAGCCCACTTGGAGAACAAGGGAATACATTTCGAGTTTTAGCAATCAGGAACCCACCTGGAGAACAACGGAATACAATTCAAATTTCAAGTAGTCAGGAGCCCGCTTGGAAAACAAAAGGGAATGCAATTCAAATTTCAAATAGTCAGGAGCCCACCTGGAGAACAAGGGAATACAACTCAAGTTTCAGCAATCAGGAGCCCACCTGGAGAACAAGGGAATACATTTCGAGTTTCAGCAATCAAGGAACTCACCTGGAGAACAAGGGAATACAATTCAAATTTCAAGTAGTCAGGAGCCCGCCTGGAGAACAAGGGAATGCAATTCAAATTTCAAATAGTCAGGAGCCCACCTGGAGAACAGAGGAAAGGAAACAATAGTCAAAGGAAAACATTTAAAGGGTCAGTAATCAGGTGCCCGCCTAGAGAAGAAGGGAATGCATTTCAAAGAATACCATTCAAGTCAGCCACAAAGGAACTTATGAGGAAGATACAAGTCAACAAGGCAACATCAGTCACAAGATCAAGTTTGGAAATAAATCTTTGTAAAGCATAGATTATAGCTTAGTCTAGCTTCTCCATTTTTGTCATGCTGTAATAAGGAGGTCAGTAGGCAGTATCAGCAGCAGCAACAGCAGTAACAGCAAAGCCGCAACTTCATGATAGTCCCAGCTACCAAAACTTCCTGAACTACATTGACCTGATTCCTTTATAGCCAAGGATATGTAGAAAACCTTTGAAAAAGAGGTTCGGTCAAATTTTTCAAAAAATGCCTCCCACGGAGTATTCAAACAGGCAAAAAATTGATCGTATCCGCTCACTTTATCTTTGCACGAAAACTCTTCGAGTTTCCGGACAAAGAGGGGCAGCTGTGAGCACGTGATTTTTGCCTCATACGAATTACTCCAAAAGATTTCTCAAAATCAGTTTTTTTTCTTTAATTATGTGTTATTTTAGGAATTATTGTGTGATTTTCCTAATTGTTTGCATGTATTTGTATGCATGTTTAATTTTATTAATGCATCAAAAATACAAAAAATATAGCATTTGCATTTAAGATTTGATTTTTACATTTTTTAGAATTAATTAATAATTAGGTGTTTTACAAAAATGAAAATTCACAAAAAATAACATATTTTTGTATTTTGGTCAAATTGTGTGATTTTCTTTTAATTTAAGTGTTTAATTATTTGTGATAGGTGTTATTTAAAGTTAATTAATATTTTAAGCTAATTTAGGTCTTCTATAATTTAATTTAGTATTTTTAATTTTAATTTTTAAAAGAAAAAAGAAGAAAAGAAAAGAAAAAGAATTAATGAAAGAGAAGGAAGTCAAATTTGGGCAAATTTAAATTAAATAGCAAGCCCAAATCAATTAACCCAGCCCAAAAGGCATGCCCCATACCCGATCCAAACTTCCAGCCTCTGAAATCATCGAAATGACGTAGTATAAGGACAGAACTACGTCGTTTCGATTTCAATAGATCTCAACCGTACATTCATCAACATCCAACGACCAGAACTTCGCCTCATTTCCATTACCCGACCCTGAACCGTTTCCCCTGAACCCGATCCAGCTCTAACCCTAACAAACGACACCGTTCAAACCAATCAAATAATCCAAGCCGTTGATCTCATTTGATCGAACGGCCTGGATTTAACCTCAACCCCCAATATATATTTGACCAAACAGACCCCACCCCCTCATAACCCCCCATCTCATCTTCCTCACCCAAACCCTAGAGACCAGCCGCCACCATTCCCCACCGCCTTCTGGTGGCAGCGCCGGCTCCGTTCGCCACCAAACTCACCCCCCAGAACCCCCTTGATGTACTCTTTCATAATCCACAGTTAGTTTCCCTCGAACATCCCTAGAACGGTTCGAATATAGATTTAAAGGGACGAACCCTAGCAACCTCCACCATTCACCACAGCCTTCTGTTGGCGGCGCCGACTCCAATCCTTCCCAAACTAACACCCTGAAGCCCCTTCCTCTCTTCTTCCTTAATCCACGACTCGTTACCCTCGAATTAAACCAGAACATGTCGAATAGTGAATCTAAGTTTTAAACCTAAACTACAGAGTAAAGATTCATTGTTACTTTAAGCTAATTTTGACTTTATCTGTGTGTTCTTGATAAGAACACACAGTTAAAGTCAAGATCTGGTTTAAAAAATTTAAAGATTCGAAGGTTTTCTTCAGTTACTACTGACCGGTGAGTTCTTCTGTCCCATTTTCTATATTTATAGTTTAATTAGTTTTATTCTGATATTCGTCTTCCTCATCTCTTTTTCTTTTCTGGTCAATATCAAATTCGATCAATACTCTGGTAAATGATTTTGTTCACTGTTTGTTTCTGTAGGATTGGTTTTGTTGATTTGTTTCGTATAGTTGGGATATCAATAGACTTTGAAATCATATTTCACTTAGTCACTTAGTCAGAATATTTAGGATTAGTTCAATAATTTGGTTTAGATTCTTGTTTAATTGTGTCGATAAGAACTGATTAATATAAGTAATTCAAGTGTTTACCTACTTAAGAAGTTTCTAGTGGATAGTAGGGTTAAGATTGCACTAATGGATTAAACAATTAAGTAGATAATTGAGTGGGCAATGGAGTGGAGGATTAAAGAATGAAAAGTTAAATTGGTAGTGGAAAATGCACAAATTGAATGCCCATTTAAGGGAGCTGAAAATCCGAACAAAGGACATTCAGAGAGAGAGAGGAGAGCATTCTAGAAAAAAAACATTGGAAAAGGCTAGGACATTCTAAGGGAACATTCTGAGAGGGAGGGAGATAGAAAAAAAAAGATACAGAGATAGAGCTTAAGAGTTACAAAGGGGGTACTGGGAAAGGACAGAAAAACTTTCAGGAAAATACGGGAAAGAATACAAGATATTACTGTTCCATTAAAATTTCTAAAATTCTTAAAGCTTTTCATTTCTAAAATAATTCCTGAATAATCAGATGTTAAAAAATGATTTGAACTTGTTGGTTTTCAAGTGTTTGGTTCAAGTGTTGGCTGCATTTTTTATTACTGATCATCATTTGATCTTTCTACTGGTTTGAATTTGGCTAAAAAATTAGTTTTACCTGGTGTATTTCCGCTGCTGGGTCTTGTTGTTGCTACTGCTGAATCTTACCCCTTTTTACTCTCATTTCCAGGTATATATTTTTAGACTTATCTCACACAAGGTTTCGATATTGCAACAAAATGAAATTCGGAGTTCCAAATATGTCTTCTGCCCATTTAAATCTATTAGTTTAAGTTTCAGTTTTGTTTTTTTAGTTAACTAACATATCATATGCTCAACATGGGAGCTATTAGTCAACTTGCCTCTGTTGAAGTTAGTATAAGCTCTACAGTAATTTTACTTATTTCTAAAGCTCATTGGTTATAGCTGCTTTTGAACTGCTGAGATGGGAAACTTGGTAGAATGTTGACCATTAGTTAAATTTTGTGTTTAAGCCATGTTAGCTAAGTGCATGGTAGTATGGAAATATCAAGGAACCACAATAGTATATTTCGTCAAACATCGGAATTTTGTTTTTATTCTAGTTGAGATAAGTGTTCTTGTTTGTATATAATCTTGTATGATAACAACTATTGGGATAACCATAAGTTAGAGGTAAATTGATATAATCCATTATGCTTAAAGTATTGGAGTATTCTGAAAGGTTCAGTTGTGTATTCGTGGTATATGTAGTGTGAATTTGTCTATCAAATCAATTTGTAAACTAGTTTTCTTTCTTAACAATAAATTGCCTATTTTAACTTAGGAGTGCAATTAACCCATTTCTTATAACAAAAAATAATGTCAACATTATTACAAGGTATAGATTTGGTAGTTGTAAATAATTTTCACAAGTTTGGACAATAATTTGTTTGATTTTGTTCGTCTAAAACCCAATCGTCATAAGCAAATTAACAGAATAATTAGGACTTGGACTAAAAATAAATGCGTAGAAGAGGATTAGGTTTATGAGTACTGATTTCGGCATTTTAAGTAGAGGATATACAAAGTTGAGTTTGCTCCGGGTGGAGTGACGGTTATTTCATAAAACAAATGGTATGCATATCAGCTAAAATTTCTCCCAACTTTACACTAAACAATTTTGCAAGTTTTAAACACATACAATTGGTCTCAAGCATAGGAAGAGAACAAACAACTTATGAATATGGTTATCAAACTCTAGGCACATAATTAAATCACGGGTATTGTTTTCGCGGTGTGGTTGTGATTTTTAATTTCAAATTAGTTTTAATTATCTCCTTAATTCTTCTAGTTGAATAGTTTTGAGGCGTTCCATTCACACATTTAAATCATATAACCTATGGCCATCACTTAATGAATCTTGATTCTTTGGAAATCGAGGTGCGCCATTCAGCGAATTCTCATGGCTCTCGTATTAATGTAGATATAAAAATAATAAACATTCGTAGAGAAACCTTTAGGGCCGTTTAAAATGTTATCGTGGTTGTGGACACGTTTGCGTGACATGATTACAATTCTAAAGACAATTCGGAGTATGCGTTCGCGCAACTTCGAGCAAATCTTCTCAATAAAAATGGGTTTTCGGAGGTTATTAAATTCAATTAGCTCATATAGTCCGAGGCGCGCCGCCTACCATTAATCATACAAAAATGACAAATGTTCGTAGTTTGTTTTAAGCACGCGCAACTTCGGCCAAATTCATTTTTATAATAAAAAATGTTATTAATTTAATTCTGTACACGTACACGTGACATGATTTCTTACATACAAAAATAAAATGAATATACGTACGCGTGATTAGTTTCAAGACAATTCTATAATTACAAATAATCAAGCTAAAAGCGGTGATAAAAGCTAAAAATGCACAATAAGTTTAAAATGTGTAATAAGTCAGATAATTAGGCCAAGTATAAATTGTTAAGCGACCGTGCTAGAACCACGGAATTCGGGAGTGCCTAACACCTTCTCCCGGGTTAACAGAATTTCTTACCCAGATTTCTGGTTCGCCGGCTACAATACAGAGTCAATCTTTTCCTCGATTTGGGATTCGAACCGGTGAATTGGGATACCATAAATTATCCCAAGTGGCGACTCTGAATCTTTAAATAATTAATCCCGTTTTAATTGTCCTTTAATTGGAAAAAACTCCTTATATGCCCATTTCCCGGGGTGTAGGTAAAAAGGAGGTGTGACACCAATCACTGATGAAAATCTTGAATGAGGCCCATGTTCCCGATAAGATCTCGGTAAACCATCTGAAAAAGATAGCCAACAAGATTTTTGAAGTAAACAGAGTCACTTTTTCCGATGATGAATTGCTGGTAGAGGGTACTGAGCATAACAAAGCCCTTTACCTGACAGTGAAATGCGAGGATGTCGTGGTTACCCGGGTATTGGTTGACAATGGTTCAAGTGCGAACATTTGTCCTCTCTCCACTCTAAGCAAGCTGAAAGTAGAAGAGGAGAGGATCCATAAGAACAGTATCTGTGTGCGGGCATTTGACGGCGGAGGCAAAGACTCAGTCGGGGACATAATGTTGGAGCTGACCATAGGTCCAGTAGAATTCACAATGGAATTCCAAGTGCTGGATATAGATGTTTCCTACAATTGTTGTTAGGGAGACCGTGGATTCACACTGCTAAAGCAGTGCCATCAACACTCCATCAGATGGTCAAGTTTGAATGGGACAGACAGGAAATAGTGGTGCACGGCGAAGATAATTTGTGCGCTCACAACAACACCATTGTGCCATTCATTGAAGTGGAAGATGACAAGGGACCATGGGTCTACCAAGTTTCTGACGCAATGTCAGTCGAGAAAGTTCCAGAGGGGAAATGTATCCCGAATCCAAAGATAAACGCTGCCTTAGTCATGGTAGCGTATAAAATGTTGAAGAATGATTTTGTACCAGGAAAGGGTTTGGGATCAGCGTTGCAAGGCATCATACAACCCGTGTCTCTTCCCGAGAACTTGGGAACATTTGGTCTGGGATTCAATCCCACAGCCGCAGATATAAAAAGAGACAAGAAATTGAAACAGAGGGCATGGGTCCTTCCAAAGACGGTCCCACGTCTTTCCAGATCATCTGTCAAGTTTGGTACGAGGAGTCGCCTAGTGACAGCAATTCCCAGTTCTATGATTAATCCTGACAAGGAGTTGATTGAAAGATTTGAGAAGTTGTTCGATAGTGTAAACATGGTGGAAATTGGAGAGGGTTCTAGCAAAGCGGTAGTGCAATTTGTCGGGCCAAAAACGAAGCTTAATAATTGGAAGGCTACTCCTTTCCCTACTCGGAAGGAGTCTTGGTAGTTCGCTTTGATTTTCCTTTAAGTTTGTACGGATTATTCTAGGGTTGTAATCCAGATTTCATTTTTTCAGTCTGTTTGAGTGTGCAAACCTTGTTATCTTTTATCATTCAATGAAATACAATTTCCCTTTCTTCATCATTCCTGATAGTTTTTCTTTTGTTTTTGTTTTCATTTCTATACAGTTCTTTTTACACTGGTTCTAATGATATGGCATGCATAAGGAATCCTCAGCTCAGTCTTAAAAATCAATCTGACCCCGAAATATTAGTTCAAGAAGTAGATTGTGATTACGAATCAGAATACGAGGATGAGGATGAAGCCTTCGAAGAGATTAGTAAGGAGTTAATTCACTTCGAAGAAAAACCCAAACCCAACCTGAATGACACAGAAGCCGTCAATTTAGGGGACATAGACAATGTCCGAGAGACTAGAATAAGTGTCCACCTCGAGCCAAAAATCCGGGAGGAGTTAATCAAAGCACTCATCGAATACAAAGATGTTTTTGCATGGTCATATGATGACATGCCGGGTTTAAGCACTGATTTAGTAGTCCACAAATTGCCCACTGATCCAGTATTCCCTCTCGTCAAGCAAAAGTTGAGGAAATTCAAAACTGATATGAGTATGAAGATTAAAGAAGAAGTTACCAAACAATTGGATGCAAAGGTTATCCGGGTCACCCGATATCTTGTTTGGTTGGCTAATGTCGTGCTTGTGCCGAAGAAGGATGGAAAGATCAGAGTATGCGTCGATTACCGCAACCTCAACAAAGCAAGTCCGAAGGATAACTTCCCACTGCCCAATATCCACATTCTGATTGACAATTATGCCAAGCGCGAGATTAGATCTTTTGTGGATTGCTATGCCGGGTATCATCAGATTTTAATGGACGAAGAAGATGCGGAAAAGACAGCCTTCATCACGCCATAGGAAACTTATTGCTAACGAGTAATGCCATTTGGGTTGAAGAATGCTGGGGCAACTTATATGAGAGCAATGACTACTGTTTTTCATGATATGATACACAAGGATATTGAGGTATATGTAGATGATGTGATCATAAAATCAAAACATCAGGCCGACCATGTCGAGGATTTGAGGAAATTCTTCCAGAGGCTTCGCAGGTACAACCTCAAGCTTAACCCCGCCAAGTGTGCATTTGGTGTTCCGTCCGAAAAATTGTTAGGATTTATAGTTAGTCGGCGAGGCATCGAGTTGGACCCATCAAAGATCAAAGCCATACAAGAATTTCCCCCTCCGAGGAACAAGACCGAAGTGATGAGTCTGTTAGGAAGGCTGAACTACATCAGCAGGTTTATTGCTCAGCTCACGACAACTTGTGAGCCTATTTTCAGGTTGTTGAAGAAGGACGTTGCGATCAAGTGGACTGATGAGTGTCAAGAAGCATTTTAAAAGATAAAAGGTTACTTGACAAACCCACCTGTGCTGGTTCCGCTAGAACCAGGGAGACCTTTGATTCTTTACTTGACAGTCTTGGAAAATTCATTTGGTTATGTACTGGGGCAGCATGATGTCACCGGCAGGAAAGAACAAGCCATCTATTATCTTAGTAAGACGTTCGCAGCTTATGAGGTTAAGTACACTCACCTGGAAAGGACATGTTGCGCCCTAACTTGGGTGGCACAGAAATTGAAACATTATTTGTCATCCTACACTACCTACCTCATTTCGCGTTTGGATCCGTTGAAGTATATCTTTCAAAAGCCTATGCCGACAGGAAGACTTGCAAAATGGTAGATTTTGCTCATAGAGTTTGATATAGTCTATGTGACTCGGTCTGCGATGAAAGCCCAGTCATTGGCCGATCATTTGGCCGAGAACGCGGTCGATGAAGAATATGAGCCACTGAGGACTTGTTTTCCTGATGAAGAGGTGATGCGTATTGATGAACTAGAACAGGCCGAAAAACCAGGTTGGAAACTTTTCTTTGATGGGGCTGCTAACATGAAAGAAGTCGGAATAGGAGCTGTGCTTATTTCTGAAATAGGGCATCACTATCATGTTACGGCTCAGCTTCGGTTTTATTGCACCAACAATATGGCTGAATACGAGGCATGCATTTTGGGTTTGAGGCTAGCTGCAGACATGAATATCCGGGAAGTTCTGGTCTTGGGAGACTCGGATCTTCTGGTGCACCAAATTCAAGGAGAATGGGAAATGCGAGATCTGAAGCTCATACCATACCGACAATGCTTGCATGATCTTTGTAAACGGTTTAGATCAATGGAGTTCAGGCATATTCCAAGGGTCCATAATGAGGTTGCCGATACTTTGGCTACCCTAGCGTCAATGCTGCACCATCCGGACAAAGCCTATGTCGATCATTTTCACATTCAAGTACGAGATCAGCATGCTTACTGCAACATGATTGAAGAAGAATTAGATGGCGAACTGTGGTTCCATGATATCAAGGAATACATCAGAATGAAAATATACCCAGTGCAAGCCAGAGGGGATCAAAAGAAAACAATTCGACGGTTGGCAAGCAGATTTTTCTTGAGTGGAGGAGTTTTGTACAAAAGAACACCAGACCTGGGATTTTTAAGATGCATAGATGCTGGACAAGCTACGTCTGTCATGTCCAAAGTACATTCAGGAGTCTGCGGACCACATATGAGCGGATATGTGTTGGCAAAGAAAATTCTCCGAGTAGGTTATTATTGGCTCACCATGGAGCGAGATTGTATTAGTTTTGTGCACAAATGTCATCAGTGCCAGATACACGGAGATTTGATTCATTCTCCACCATCGGAATTACACACAATGTCAGCGCCATGGCTTTCGTCGCTTGGGGCATGGATATCATTGGACCAATTGAGCCAGCAGCATCCAACGTGCATAGGTTCATTCTGGTAGCCATTGATTATTTCACCAAATGGGTTGAGGCCAAAACTTTCAAATCTTTGACCAAGAAAGCAGTGGTCGATTTTGTTCACTCAGATATCATCTGTCGATTTGGAATCCTGAAGGTGATCATCACAGATAATGGTGCTAATCTTAACAGCAATTTAATGAAAGAGGTATGTCAACAGTTTAATATTACACACCGCAATTCTACCCCATATCGTCCCAAGGCGAATGGAGCAGTTGAGGCAGCCAACAAAAACATAAAAAAGATACTTCGGAAAATGGTAGAAAGTTCTAGGCAGTGGCATGAAAAATTACCATTTGTGTTGTTGGGTTATCGCACTACTGTCCGTACTTCAGTAGGGGAAACTCCTTATTTGTTTGTATATGGAACTGAAGCCGTAATACCTGCAGAAGTTGAAATACCGTCCCTTCGGATTGTCACTGAGGCTGAGATTGATGATGATGAGTGGGTCAAAACCCGTCTGGAGCAGTTGAACTTGATTGATTAAAAAAGATTGGCAGTTGTGTGTCATGGCCAGTTATATCAAAAGAGAATGGCAAGAGCATACAACAAAAAGGTGCATCCCCGGAAGTTTGAGGTGGGCCAGCAAGTGTTGAAACGCATCCTTCCACATTAGGTTGAGGCAAAAGGCAAGTTCGCCCCAAATTGGCAAGGGTCATTCATTGTAACCAGAATATTGTCCAATGGTGCTTTATGTTTAACAGATATCGAAGGAAAATACATAGACATGGCTATCAATTCTGATGTAGTAAAAAGATAGTGTGTATGATTTCTTTGGTATAACTGTTGATTGTTTGTACTTGGCATTATTTCGAAGATTGGAATGACGAAGGCAATTTGTTCTACTATCTAAACATTTTACCCTTTGTTCCCCTTTTCGAGCCTTATTTATTTCTTTTATACCCCTCTTTTGGAATCAAAAACGAAAAAGAGAGAAAAAGAAAGAAAAGCAAAAAAAAGAAAAGAAAAGAAGTGAAAAATATAACAATAAGGAAATTCAGGTGTGAACTACGTTTGACCTGATCCTTGTTAAGGGTACGTAGGAAGCTTTATGGCTCGGTCATAGTAAAATAAAATTCAAAAGATCCCCAAG
The DNA here is from genome assembly GCF_000715075.1 of Nicotiana tabacum. Classification (NCBI taxonomy): domain Eukaryota; kingdom Viridiplantae; phylum Streptophyta; class Magnoliopsida; order Solanales; family Solanaceae; genus Nicotiana; species Nicotiana tabacum. The sequence continues at coordinate 160,523,519 of NC_134082.1, forward strand.
CAAGAAATTGGACAGAGGTTGTATTTGTAATAAGAAATGTGATTCCAAAAGTTGTAATTTTAAACCCATGTCAAGTTATTTTGAGCCTTTGATACCCTTTCTTTCTAATCAAAAGCCCACACTACGGTCCAAAGAAAGACCTTCTGATCAGTTTTTCAAGAGATGACGAGTCGAGCAAACAGAAGTGATTCATATTAGGGTAATACTCCGGTCCAAGCAGGGAAATTAATAAAAATGAGAGAGTCTTATTGGTGAAAACTTTCACAGGCACCATAAGGCTAGAGAAGTTGAGAGAAATAAAATGAGAGAGTCTTATCGGTGAAAACCTTCACAGGCACCATAAAGCGACAGAAGTTGAGAGAAATAAAATGAGAGAGTCTTATCGGTGAAAACCTTCACAGGCACCATAAGGCGACGGGAGTTGAGAGAAATGAGAGAGTCTTATTAGTGAAAACCCCTCAAAGGGCACTATAAGGCGACAAGGAATTAAAAGGGGGCAAACGAGATAAGTTTGATGGAAAGGATCCTTCAAGACATCAAGCAGAATAAAGATGTTCTTTCAGCAAAAGAAGATGGGTTGCGGGACCTCTAAAATGCAAAGTAGGGACATCAGAAAGATTGATTGATGTAAATAGACTGGGTTGATTAATCCAAAAATGCACTACATGACTACTGGGAACGGTTATACCATTCATATAAGTTATTTTCTCTTCAAACAATTGTTCAGAAAGATTTTTCTTGTTCTATCTTTCGAAGTCATCATTTTCCATTTCTTTTTTATCAATAGTAGTTTGTTTTTAAGAAGGATTTTCAGAGCTAACTACCAGTTGTCAATATGGTGAAAGGTAAATGGGGATAAGACAGGCGAGGATAATGTGATGGGATGAGAAAGACGTCGTTGTAAGACCAGATGATGGATTGGTCTAAGATTTCTGGACAATGTGGAGCAAAGGTGGAAAACAACGATTGAGAAGTTTGTGAATACAGAATCATCAAGAAGGTCGGAGGTTATTGGCCAAGTTTCAAGATGGTCGAACAACGCAGAGCATGGAAAAGAGCGAAAGGGAAAACCGTCCCCAGTAGGAGCATCCCTACGTTTTAAACTAATAAATTCTCTTTGATTTTAAGCAGGGACAGGAAATGTTATTGATGACAGAAAGACAGGCCACAAGAAAGATTGTCAAACTAGGGCAGAAAATTTTCTTTCATTTTGGAAATTTTCTGGAAGTCAGGTACCCACTTGAAGAAGAAGGAAGGTAACACAAGTTTGGAGAAAAGTGGTATCCCCGGCAGCTTTTGGAAGAAGGCAAAACAAGTTTTAAAGAAAGCAATTTCGGGAGGAAGATAACACAAGTTTTAAGGGAAGTAGTTCCAGAGGAAGGAAAACACCAGCTTTAATAGAAGTAGTCTCTGAAGGAGGAAAATAGCATATTTTTGAATGAAATACCGGTATTATCCCCAGCAGTTTTCAGAGGAATGAAACACCAGTTTTGAGGGAAGCAGTTCTGAAAGAAGATAATTCAAGTTAGAAGGAAAATGGTTCAGGAGGCAGGAAGGAACAACGGCAATAGAACTCACTTTTAAGGAGTTGTTGAAATCAGGAGCCTGCCTGGAGAATGGAGGTATTATATTTTTAAGTTGTAGTCAGGAGTCCGCCTGGAGAATGGAGGTATTATCTTTAAGTTGTTTATTGAAGTCAGGAGCCCGCCTGGAGAATGGAGATATTATATTTTTAAGTTGTAGTTGTAGTTAGGAGCCCGCCTGGAGAATGGAGGTATTATATTTTAAGAAGTTGTTGAAGTCAAGAGCCCGCCTGGAGAATGGAGGTGTTATATTTTTAAGAAGTTGTTGAAGTCAGGAGCCCGCCTGGAGAATGGAGGTATTATATTTTTAAGTCGTTGACAAGAGCCCGCCTAGAGAATGGAGGTATTATCTTTAAGTTGTTTATTGAAGTCAGGAGCCCACATGGAGAATGGAGGTATTATATTTTTAAGTTGTAGTTGTAGTCAGGAGCCCGCCTGGAGAATGGAGGTATTATATTTTAAGAAGTTGTTGAAGTCAGGAGCCCGCCTGGAGAATGGAGGTGTTATATTTTTAAGAAGTTGTTGAAGTCATGAGCCCTCCTGGAGAATGGAGGTTGTTATATTTTCAAGTTGTAGTCGAAGTCAGGAGCCCGCCTGGATAATGGAGGTATTATCTTTTAATTTCATAATAGAAGTCAGGAGCCTGCCTGGAGAATGGATGTGTTATATTTTTAAGAAGTTGCTGAAGTCAGAAGCCCGCATGTAGAATGGAGGTTGTTATATGTTTAAGTCGTAGTAGAAGTCAGGAGCCCGTCCGGAGAGCGGAAGGTTACAACAAAAATTCCCAGCATAAACTCAAGTGCAGAAGTCAAAAGAGAGGCAACAATGGTCAAAGGAAGATAATTCGCGTGTCGGAGAAGAAACAATTCGAATTTCACAAGAAAGAAAGAAACATCAGAAGAAACACAAGCCAACAACAAGAGCAAGTTTAAAGATCTAGATAAGATTTTGTAATTCCTAGTTTAGTCCAGCTTCTTGTTTTCTTTTATCATGACGTAATAAGGAGGTAAGTAAGCGGTGGCAGCAGCAGCAATAGCAGTAACAACAAAATTACAGCTTCATGGTAGTCCCAGCTACCAAAACTTCCCGAACTGCATTGACCTGATTCCCTTTTAGCCAGGGATATGTAGGAAACCTTAGAAGCAGAGGATCGGTCAACCCTCTTTCAAAAATATGCTTCACACGGAGTATTCCAACGGGCAAAAATCGCTCGTATCCGCTCACTTTATCTTTGCATGAAAACCCCTAGTGTTTTCGGACAAAGAGGGGCAGCTATGAGCACGTGATTTTTGCCCTATGAGAACTACTTCCAAAAATTCAAAATAAAATAATTTTCCTTTGCGTACAATTTTGAGAATTCGCGTGGCATTTTTTGGATAATTATTTGTATTTTGTCTGTGAATGTTTATTCTATTTTAATTAATAAAAAATACAAAAATATATATGTGTTGCATTTGCATTTACAATTTAGTTTAGCAATTTAGGATTAATTAAACAGTAATTTATTTTACGAAAATGAAAAATCGAAAAAAATAACGTACTTCGCATTTTTAGTGTCTAATGTCAAAATTGTGTGATTATCTTTGTATTTAATTTTGTGTGATAATTATCATTAAGGGTTAATTAGTATTTTTCTAAGTTAATTTTGGCTTTACAATTTATTTTAGAATTTTTGGTAATTAGGAATTAAAAAGAAAAGAAAAGGAAAAAGAAGAAACAAGAGAAGAAGAGTAAAAATCGGACTGGGCCAGTTTTAAAAAGGAAAAGTTCAGGCCCAATGTCACACCCCATATTCGGGCCCAACCGGCCGGTCCAAGAGACCATACCAAACTACGTCGTTTCATCGCCAATCAATCTCAACCGTTCAATCATCCAATCCAACGGTCCAAGATTCCCCTCCCATAACCTGTCTCCAGCCCGACCCGCCTACCCCGAACCATACCCGCCCCAGCTAAAGCCTAAACGACCCCGTTTGGTTTAAGCGACTTAATCTGGACCGTTGGTTCCCATCATCCAACGACCCAGATTAATCAGCTGATTTTGATATACCAAACACCCCCCCCCACTCGCTTCTTCAGAGACCAAAACACACACCACCACACACCACCGCTTTCCGCCCGCCGAAAATTGCCCACGGCGGCGGACGGTGGCCAAACAACCCCAAAATCATACCCCTGAACCACCAAACCATCCCCTCTTCGAATCCACGCTCATTTTTCTTCGAATCACCCTCGAGCCCCTCGAATCTTAGTTCAAAGAAATTGACCCAAACCCTAGTTCATCCAAATCGACCCCAAGCCAACGCCACATACCCCCCGTGACTCTTTCATAACAAATTCATCATGGATTCCTTTCGAATCAGACCAAAGTTCGTCGAATATCAAATCTAAGTTCAAGCCTTAGAACCCTAAATTGGGACCAGTGCACAAGGGGGTCATTCGTTTGGATTTCTTGGTTTATTCAAGTCTGTTTCGGCATAAAATAATGATGCCCGTTGGTTCTCCAACAAGAACAAACGTTTGGCATTATATTGTGTTGACTCAGAATGTCATTTTCCAGTTCGAGCCTGGCCGATGAGTTTATTTCCTTTTTGTTTATTCTGTTGTCAATCTTTCCCCGTCTCTTTTTCTTTTCTCTGGTCGTTTTCGGGTTGAAACTCGACCAGTCCTCTGTTTTGGCATTTTGTTTATTCGACCATTTTGTTTATCATAATATTTGGGGAATCTGTTCTTGGTCTTACAAGTCTGTATAGTTAGTTGGGTGAAACCCTGCCTTGTTTCATAATTTAGTCAGTAAAACTGGTTCATTTCAACTTAATAGAATTTGTTCATCCCAGGCTCGTGTGTATGGTCAAACAATCTTTATGGGTGATTCAGTGTGGTCTTGTTTCTTTTGCTGTTGGAATAAAACACTGAATTGGTTAATCAATTGAGTTTTGTGAATTTGTTTGTTTTAGTTGTTGTTTGAATCTATATCATGCTTGTTAGTCGGTTTAGGAATCATTAGTTAATGAAGTTGAGGGTAAATCACTAAAGTGAAAGTGTTAAAATCAAGTGGAAGCCCATTATGGTTGTCAGGGCATGCTTGAGTTTTAAATTCAGGTTGTGCATGCACCTTTGAATTAAATAATGAAATTAGACACTTAGTAGTGGCTGTCAGGGAATATGATAGAAGAAAGACATTTCTTAAGGATCTAAGTGTTAAAACAGGCTGGAAAAGCGGTTTGTCTTAGGATATAAAAATACATGGCAGACCTTAGAATGAGGGGGTTTTTTCAGACCTTAAGAGAGCTAAAAAAGAGAGACAGGGAGGGGGGCTGAAAAAAAAAAGAAAAAAGAACAAAAAGAGGAGAGTTGGAGAGCTTAGGAGATTGAAAGGAGAACATTCTGAGAACTCAAAGGAGTAAAACTATTCCATTGAGTGATTGGTGATTTCTAAAGTTTCCTTAAGGTTGAAACAATTTCTGGTTAGCTGATAGTTGAACTAAGTTGAAGTCAAGACAGGTTAAGGTCTTTTTGTTCATTTGTTTGAATTGAAAGTGTTTTCCTGGGCTGGTGTTTCACTTTTCTAGGTTGGAAATTGATTGAAAACTGCTGCTGATCACTGCGTTTGCTACTGTCTTGCTACTGCTGTTTTCTTCTTAAACTGCAAGCTCATTTGTCCTTATTTGATTGTTGTAATCAGGTGCACATTCGAAATTCTGATGTAATTATGAGCTTGAACATGGAATAAATTGCACGCTTGCTCGGTTCTGAGAACTGATGTTGGTTGCTGGATTTAAATGGACGTTAGAATTGTTAAGCATAATTGAGTAGTGATTTGTTGTGTATAAACTGTGGATTTATTTTATTTCATGGACTGTTAGCTGATTCAAGGTCTTCTGATGTGAATTTTGTAGTCATTAGGTGATAATTGGATCCGATTTAAATTTCCAGTTGATATTATTGAATGTTAATTAAAGCTACTGAAAATCGATTTGAGCCCAGTCATGATTTAATGTTGAGATTAGCACAGCACAGATGTGATAATAGTTTAACTGGACTAAGTCGGTAATATGGCTATCCACTGTTTTCATATATACATGAGAATAAGTGTCCTGGACTTAGTTAATGTGTATATTTGAATTGTTATCGTTGAATTAACGTTAGGATTTGTGAGTATTCAGATTCATGGAATTGGTTCATTGAGTTTAGTAATTTGCTTTAATTAATAACCTTCCTTAATTTGATCAACACCTTCAAATAAATACCTTCAGTTATTTGCATGCTTAGGTATGAAGCTACAATCAAAACAATCAATACTAGCTTGAATTAAGTGAATAAACTTGAGACAACTCAGGAGTAATTGCTCAATTCGAATTGTTGCGCCTGGGCTTCTGACTCAATATAGTTTTCTGTCTTTAAATGAGCAGCTCAGGCCCATCTCTGATGGTCGTGTATATTTGGGTCCAGGCTGAAATCAGCGCACAGCCCATCATGGGCGTGGGGCCGAGCGTAACACTCTCTTCGTTGGGCTTGTCTTAGAGCCCGATGGCTTTGGTGCAGATTTATTATGTAGTTTACCTCAGTCCAACAACAAATTAATTAGGACCTTTCTTTTATCGGTAGAGACAATAAAGGTAGAAAATCATAATCTCTTTAGGATTGACCTTTAAATAAAAAAGATGAGCCTCGCTGAATAAAAATGCAAAATTGTGGGGCCCTCAATAGATACATATATTAAAATACTTAAATTTCGGGATGGGCCGTTTAGCGAATTTCACGGCCTTCCCCAAAATAATAATGTGTTAGTCTCTTTAGGCGTGTATTTTAATAACATTACCTCCCTAGACTCGGGTGCGCATTTATGTGATCCAAATCCAAATCCCAACGATGTTAAAGTATGTCCAAAAACTACAGGTGCATTTATGTGACGTGGTTCAAGGCTTATTTTAATGACGTTGTAATTTTCTTTAAAAAAATGAATAAAAGCGGTTAAGATTAAAATTTTCACAAATGTTCATAATTGTTAAAATCAGATAATTTAAGCCAAATATGACAATTGAGCAACCGTGCTAGAACCACGGAATTCGGAATTGCCTAACACCTTCTCCCGGGTTAACAGAATTTCTTATCCGGATTTCTGGTTCGCGGACTGTAATACAGAGTCAATTTTTTCCTCGATTCGGGATTCAACCGGTGACTTGGGATACCATAAATCTCCCAAGTGGCGACTCTGAATTAAATAAATCCCATTTTGATTGTCCTTTAATTGGAAAAACTCTCATTATGCCCTTGCGGGTGTAGGTAAAAAGGAGGTGTGACATAAGGGAATAGCTAAAACTGGTGAAAGTAGTTGCCAACCTACTACCCTTCCCCCGGCTCCTCGACCCAGACCCGGTAGACGTCCTGCTGCTCCTATTACTCTTGATAGTGATAACCCCTGTTTTCAATTTTCCGATAGTCAATTTTGCCATAATGTTGCACCACGTAAAAATTTAGATGATGAAACTATGAATGTTCTTTACCTAATCAAACTATCTTTGAAAATGATGAGGAAAATGAGATTAAGATGAAACCCAACCGGATTTAGATGATACACCTACTAGTCCTTTTAATAACTCAACTGATGTACCGCCCGACCCACCTATAGAAACCCCTAGTTTTAATAGACAACCTCCTAAATGCCTAGAAACATCATTAGTTTGGAATTTTTTTACTCAAGTAAGAGAACAAAATAAGGCTAAGTGTAAAACATGTGGGAAATTACTGGCGCATAAATATACTGGAGATCGTAGCGGCACGGGTAGTTTGACTAGGCACATAAAAACACACCCTAGAGATAAAATTAGATATTTACAAATGAAAGTGCACCTAGAGGGGACACGTGTAGATTGTGTGGATAGCCCTAGTACATGTTCAAATCTAGTTCAACCAGGAATTAACACTATGACCGGAGGTATTTTATATTACGATCAAAATAGAGATTGTGAAGAATTAGCAAAGATGGTTACCGTTATGTGCTTACCCTATTCTTTTCCTTCTAATTCTAATTGGGTGCATTATATTAGAAGAGTTTTTAATCCTACTTATAAAGGTTGGCCTCGCGCAATAGTTAAGAGCGATATTTATAAATATAAACATGAATATGAACAATATTTGCGGTATTTATTTACTCATATAACTAATCGGATTTCTATTACTACTGATATTGGTTGAAGTGGTAATGATTGTGATTATCTAACTGTTACAAGTCATTGGATAGATGAGGAGTGGACAATGTAAAAACGCATTATTGCGTATAGAATAATTAATTCACGTCACATATGTAAGTTTATAGCTAACACTGTTGCAGATATTTGTAGATATTTTTGCTTTAGAGATAAAATAATGACAATTTCTATGGATAATGCTGCTTGTAACGCTAGTGCTATAGGCATACTTACAACAACACTAAATCCTGCATTTAGGAATATATTCCATGTTAGTTGTATTTGCCATATTTATCATTTAATTGTCGATGATGGTATGCGAATTTTAAATTTAGAAATTGAAAAGGTTAGAATGGCTCTTAATTGGCTTTTTTATTCAAACCGTAGAAGTAGTATTAGAGATTATTTTAAAAAATGTGATGAATATGGCCTTAGAGAAAAAAAGATTCCTAAAGCTTGCCCGACTAGATGGAATTGTATGTACGAAAGTTTAGTAGTTGCATATAAATATAGAAACCCAATTAATGCAACGTTTAATGCTCGGGTAGGTGGTGAGAATGATGATGAAATGCTTACTACTCAAGATTGGACGAATGTTAAAATTCTTATAGATTTTTTAGAACATTTTCAAATTGCTACACATGCATTTTCTGGGCAATATTATCTTACTATTTCAAACTGTTTAGTTTATATTGCAGCACTATGTGATTTGTTTGTTGAATTTTCGGAGGGTGGGGAAATTTATCAACTTGCTATAAATGAAATGAAAGAAAAGTTTAAAAAATATTTTTTCCCTATCCCTCCTATCTATGGTGTTGCTGCAATGTTAAATCCTACAATGAAATAAAGAGGTCCTCATTTTTTGTACTCAAATATTTATAAGGCTTTAGATCTTTCAAATGAGGAATTTTCTACACTTGCAGATGCAAAAGCCTCAATTAAAATTAATGCTCAAATAATTTATAATGATTATCAATTTGCCTTAGAGCATGGTAGGCCAAATGTTCCAACTCCTACTTCGTCTAGTTCACAATCGTCTAAAAGAGTTGCGGGCTTAAAAACACTTAAATCCTGGACGGAGTTCAGGGGTTCTCAAGGTGATAATTATGATGAAACTTCACATCTAAATGAGCTTCAAGTTTATTTGTCGCAGGGACTTGAAAAGGAGAATCCAGACGGCACTTTTGATCTTTTGGAATGGTGGAAGGCAAGGGAAAAATATTTTCCGGTTCTTGCAAGGATGGCTCGGGATATTTTATCTATTCAAGCTTCAACTGTTGCATCAGAGAGCGCTTTCAGTCAAGCAAGACTTCAAATAGGTGATCATAGAGCGTCTATGAGGGAGAGCTTGGAAAAATCTGTACTGTTCAGAGATTGGATCCGCTCGGAAAGAAGAAACTTTGGAATTGCGGAATCACAACCGGCGATAGATGAAGCTTATGAAGAAATGATGGCGGAACTTGCGGAGGATGCTGCTTCGCCCGGAAGTGGTGATGAACAAGCTTCTTTTCCACCACCACCAACGCAACCTCCTCCGAACCTTGAAGGATTTATGAGATTTGTTAGAGATACAATGTAGATTATGGTGTAACTTGTACTTTGGCACATCTTCTTTTAGTTTTTTCCCTTTTAATGGTGGTATTAGTACCTTGTTGTGCTCATTCCATTGGGGGGAGGAAGACTAAGAAAGATATGTCATTTTTGGTAATAAAAATTATAAGACATGCCCTTGAATATCTTTTTGCAATATTTTTTTGTCTTTAACTTGCAATTATTTATAAGCTATAATATATATACATAACATACAATATATACTACAAGAAAATATATAAGGGAATATATATACATAACATACAATATATACTACAAGAAAATATATAAGGGAATATATATACATAACATACAATATATACTACAAGAAAATATATATATATATATATATATATATATATATACTACAAAACATTATAAGAAATTATATTTGGAAATATATATACATAACATACTATATATAGTATACTATACTAGTATACTATATATACTACAAAACAAGATTTTTCAATATATACTACAAAACAAGATTTTTCAAAATTCAAAATGAGGGCCTCACCCCCAATGACCACCAATGGCCATATTGCACAAATAGCCGGGTTTTTTTTCAATTTACAAAACTAATCTTCTCTAACACTATAAATACCCCTCTCCCTCTTCTTCATTTCAATACTCAATACTCATTTCTCAATCTAAATTTCTCTCAATCTCCAATTTTCAAGACTTCAAGTCTCAATCTTAATTTTCAAGTTACATCATGCCTCGTTCGGAAAGAGTGCGCTTATTTGTTTCGCACTACTATGAAGTGCTTGAAGAAAATCAAGAAGGCCAAATATTAAAGTGCAAGAACTGTGGAAGAGTCTTAAATTTTCGTTCAGGGTGTACCACAGACATTTTAAGAAGGCATATAACGTATTGTGTTGATGGTATTGATCCGCAAATTCGTCTTTAAGATTTTTCAACAATTTGTGTTATTTTAAAATTATTAGAAGTATTTATGCTTCATGTTGTACTTTCTTATTAATTTATTATGCATGGCAATTTAGTTTTACTATTGTTTTGTTATTTTACTTTTTCGTCAAGCACTTTAATAATTAGATTTCTACATATATGCTACATATATATTTTTTTATATAGCCATGATATGGTTTACAAGAAATTGCCTTAAATAAAAAAAATTAAAAAAAAAAGCCCGGAAATAGAAAAGCCCGTTAAGCCCGCTAAGCCCACGAGCCTGGCCCGTTTAGCCCAGGACCATATGGGCTTAGGCCCGTTACGGGCTGGTTCCACCCGTTGAGCCCACGAAGCCTGAGACCGACAGAGCCCAGGCCCGTTAAGCCGGCCCGTTTGACCCATTTAGGCCCGGGCCCGGCCCAAATACCTAACGAACCCTTAGAGGTTAAAAAAGGTTGCCGATTCAACAAAAACTTTTTTGCAATTTGTTAAAAGAAGTGATTTTGACCCTTGTCATTGAAAATCTAATTAGTTAATTTCAATCACAATGTTTTGATGGGAACTATATATAGTTTCTGCAGACAAAGTTAAAGAGAATATGACGTTTGAATTAACAGTTATTATAACTTTTAAATGCACTAAATTCTTTGCTTTTTATTGTTTATTTTGATAAGTAGTGCACGATCTAAAAGTTAATTATCATATTTAAATTCGATGAGTGGAAGGAAAAGGGGAAGAGAGTCATTTATCGAGCTACTTCCAGTAGGAAGTGGACAACGTTAATCTCCAATTATACTCTCTTTAACTAATTTCATCCAAGAAACATACATTAGATTTTTCTTTATCTTACTGTTATAACCTTTCAAATAAACAAAATGACTTGCATAAGTATTATTTCAGCAAAAAACTAAATTAAGTTCAGCACCTCTTTACAGAGACATACACAAGAAAACCAAGCAAATTTGACAGAAATGCTAACACATTGGATGACCTAATCCTAGTCTTAGCTGATAAACGTTATCACCAGAAATTATTCCACCAACAGTTTCCATTTAAAAAATAAATAAATAAAAGGTCCTTCAATTAAGGGTGCAGATACTGAAACTCTACACAAGCAAAACCTCAAAGGATAAAAACTACACTCTGTAAATCACCAAATGGATCCACGTCCTCGGTCTCATGTTTAACCTGCAAGATCAAAACGCTCAGTTTAGGAAACCCCAAATACAAAATCTTTAAATCTAAAGAAAAGGAAATAATTGAAGATACCTTTCTTGGAACCTGAAGATCCCAATAGCTCAGGTTTCTTTGACCAATATGGCTGAAACCTCTGTCTAGCATACTCCAAGTAATTGAAGTCTATCTTATTCACATGATGCTGGAAAAAGAGAGAAAATGAACTTTAAATTGGAATGTTAATTATTAAGGCATTTGCATTTGCACCAACAGACATGCTATTGGCTCTGCGCTAAGATAAATTCTCTCTTATTTTTGCTATCTGCATGTGACCACATCATTGGGCGAAAAAGCTCCGCCCACATTTGTATTTCCAAGCTCCGCAAACCAAGAAGATCCAAGAAATAACTAGTCATTTTAGAATAATTTATTGAGCATTGCACATAATATTAATACCCACTATGAACATCAGCAAGCCAGGAAGCTACCACATGAAATGATTTGGACATTCTAGAAAAGCAAATTTATAACGTTTGCTTACGATACAAGTTCCCAGTGTTTTCTTGAGAGCAAGAATCTATCAATTGTTGCCAGATTTCTGAAATTAAAGTTTCCACAGGCAGACTTGGTGTACAGCTTCAAGCTCCTACTTAGACTATGGATTGTTTTTTCCCGTACACAACTCAAACTACTCTAATTATTTCAGAATAGATAAGGTCAGGAGGAGTACCGATATTATTCCCCATAGACCCCAAAAAAGATGACTGGCAAGAGTATACTTCTCCACTTCTTGAGCTAATTTCTCCAGTTCGGGTTCACTGGGAGAGCCACCTGTTTACCAGACTAATACATCTGAGATTCGTAATGGATAAAAGATAGACAAGGCAAGATCTTGAGATTAACTAAATCTATAGTTGTTACAACTCTTTGTATACAGATATAAGCTTAAGTGCTCCATCATGAAATTTGACAGGTTCATATGATAAATGATAGAAGATGGAAGTTTTCACCTACCTGAACTACTTAAATATGCACGTAAAAATCTTTTCCGCTCCTCCAAACCTGCCACATATTGTAAGGGGCTTAATCATATTTAAAGTAAATACCCAAAAAGTACTTGCTAGGAGCATTTCGGGGAACCAGAACAGCAAAAGACATTTGCGCAAGATGATATACTATTGACTGACCGGGATACTTGCTGAAGTCCATGATATGAGGCGTTTCTGTATGATAGTCAGCAACCATTTCACAAAAGTGATTTGCAATATCAAATGCTACATGGTTGTAACCAGCATATTCATAGTCCTGTTAATAAGAAAAGATTTAAGACAGAAATTAAATCCAAATAATAACTTATAAAACAGTAATCAGCTCTGACAGTAAAATTATCAAGGTGATCCTGCTACAGAGATGAAGAGAATATAACAGACCAGATGATTGAGTGCTTTCTTATTAAAAAGGAAGCAGACATAAAAGCCACAGTGAACACTTCAGAAACCCACAAAGAAGCTTTACCGAAGCATTTCACCCCCAAACTGAATAAATTATTTCGTAGAAAGCCATAGAAACTGAGCAAGCAAAGAAGCTTCAGTAAGAATAAATAGATTTGACGGTATTTATGGTATCTTTTTGCTCCTTTCCAAGTGGATGAGCAATCAATGAACTAAAATACAAAGGCAAGAAACAAAACTGCAGCTCCAAAATAATTAAGAGCTTGATGAAGTTTTTGAAGCAGGACCCACCTACATCCTGCAGCAACAAGTCATGATACAAGCATTGCCTAGTAATTAGTCGTGGAAACACAAATCAGATTTAGATGTAATCAGCATGCATGCAAACATTCTTATAGCTAAAATCTGGGGAGGTATGCATATCATTTAGTTAATTACATTGTGCCTCTAACTTTTCATCTGTACAGATCATCTATGATTTAGAAACTTAGTAATTTAGTCGTGGAAACACAAATCAGATTTAGATGTAATCAGCATGCATGCAAACATTCTTATAGCTAAAATCTGGGGAGGTATGCATATCATTTAGTTAATTACATTGTGCCTCTAACTTTTCATCTGTACAGATCATCTATGATTTAGAAACTTAGTACTTACAATAAAGGTTATTGATCTTATCTCTTCATCCATCATTATGTTTCCATACTGCAAGTCATTGTGGCAGAATCCCATGCTTAGATGATTGCCAGCAAGACTCTTTTCCAATGCTGAAATCTCGTCTTGTAGATGGTCCAACTTGAAGTTCTTAGCTTCTTCAGCAGAAGCCAGACGTTTGGCCACATTAAGCCAATTGCTAGAGCATTAAGAGAAGAAAAGGTTGTTTAGTCATTTTGGCATATGAGAAACGTGATAATTTGGCATTTCTATTCATCAGATATGTAGTAAGAAGAAGAGCATACTGCAGTCTATCCCAGAGGATGACAGTCTTAGGACCAGGCATATCAAGCTCATGAAATTCTCTCATTTTGGCAGCAATCAAGGAAGATACCTCTGGATCATGCAGATCAGGAGCTGATAGTGTCTGAAATGCCAATAATGGAGATTGTATTATATTCGATTTATGCCCCTCATTCTCCTGAAGCATCAGTAATTACCAGTGCATCACAGATAATAATCAAGATGACGGGTAGGTTTTATAATAGTGCCAATGAAGCATGAGGAAACCCATAACCCCAGGGAAACTAGGCAAACTTCTGACCATCTAAGGAGCACTTACAGAGAAACTGCAACATGACAAACATGAGTGCGAAAGAAATGCTAGGCCTCATAATAGTTGGCTTGTGACCAAAGGAGGCCAGATCCTTCTGTCAAAGTATCAGTATGAATGGAAATGAAATATAAGAGTCGCTGACCATCTAAGCCAGCAACCACATCAGGTTTATCCAGAGGTGGCAAATTAGAACTTCATCAATACACAAACTCAAATATTGGGTGAATTATATAAAGAAACCACTAGGATGGGGCTCAAAGCCCTTAACTGAAACATTTAATCTTTTTTAAGGAGAGGCGTTGGAGCAACCAGAAAACTTGGAGCAATTTAGTTTAATCAAGCACTATTGTTAATCATGATAGGAATACACAAGTGGATATTAGGCACATGAGCATCAAGCTGGTTCACTTTTCGCATCATTCACCCAATTCCTCTCCTATTACCCTGAAACAATGTTCCTCTTTTCCCAGTCAGCATAAGGTCACTTGGTTGCAACTTGTGACCATGCAAAGCTGCCCTTAGCCCAGCAGCCCACTTCACACCATTATCCTTCATACTGTAGTCCATTTTTTGGGCGTTGGACCTTGCATTTTCATCAGAAAAAAAAAGTGTTTCTTTGTATAGTTTAGTGGAGTATCAGCAAGAAAGAAAAGCACATAAACGACATTGAGGATTATACCATATATTAATATTATCTAAATTAGACCTAGCATTGCATGATGCCAGAAAAGTCTCATTTTTTTTAATCACAAAGTATCAGCTAAAATGCATCATACCACCATTCTGATAGCAATCATAACAATAACAGAAACAACACCAAGGAGGAAAAAAGCATATTGACAATTACGAAGACGTTCACCATCACATACTCCATCTCTCCTAAAATTATCCATGTTAATTGCATTTTTACATATCCATGCAGTTAGCAAAAATTGTAAAATCTCAATCACAACAATACTTTATAACTAGCCAAAAAAGCTTTTTAGGAATAAAACCGAAAATGGTAAGCTGTTAGAAAAACTGACCCGAGCTCGAATGAACTCCTCAATACGACCATTGTTAAAGCGACCAAGCAAACGAGGTCCTTGACCTTGCTTAGACATGAATTCAAAAATCCTAATTTCATTCTGTCTATCAAAAAACACATCCACGCCTTTCCCATAGATCCTCACCAACACTTTCCTAGATCGCTGCTGCTCCGGATTCCTACTTGGCCATTTGATTTGATATACCATGTTAGTCATTGCACCCTTTAATCGAAACACATGTAATGCATTTGGATCCACTATATCGTCCCATACTGATGCCAATTTCTTTAATATCACCTTTGCCTCTTCTGGAATTACGTCTTCCTTGTTCTCTGATGCTGAATTTTCCATTGAAATGGCAATTGAAAATTTTGAAGCTAATTTAATAAACTAGTGAGGAATTTTGATGGGGTTGTTCATATTGGTGTATGAGTTTTGTTTCGTAATATGCTGGGGAATGTGCTGTCCTTTTTATTGCGTCCACGTGGCTCCTTCGGATTTTTCGAACTGATTAGATTGGATTTTGAGTTCCTAGGAATTTGACTTTGATATATATTATTGGTGTACGAGAAATACAATCTGCTCGATTTAGTGGACTGCAGTGCAAAAGAAACGACAACTTAATATTTCGGTTTTCTAAAATACATAAACCAAAAAAAATACTAGAAAATATTGTTTAATAAATTTATTGTAAGCTTTTTTATTAAACTGTTTTAATCACTCAAAACATCATTTTTTAAAAATTTTACGATTATTTTGGTGAGGGATAGGTGGATTTGATCCTCGCCACACGATAAAGGATGATGGGTTCACATATGCAACCTTACTTAAAGATATAATTCAAAGTCATTTAACTCGAGAATTCTTAATATTTTAATACTTATAGATATGGAAATAAAATATTAGTGTCTCTTTTTTTTCAAAATCACACGAATGGGTAAAACTATAATATATTGGAACATGTTACTTTGAGATATTATAATTAATATTTTTTTCATAAATTTAAGGGAACAACAATATATACTCACATATGCTTTCAAATTTAGTCCAATGATTAAAATAGATGATTTCAAAAACTTTAATATTGAAACAAAGATCAAGATGTAGAATATATTAATATTGCCTTTTCAAAAAAAATTATATTTGTATATTTCAATTTATTTTAACGAAAATTTCATGACAAAAAAATATTTTTTTTCTTGTTACTAAGCGTAGAAGGATGAATCAAGTGGGGATGAGGTTCCAACTTGTTACTCGGGATGTGAAACAACAATCTGTGATTCATTTAGTTAATTTTTATTACTCGCGAAAGTAATGAGATTCCAAGTTGTCTTTATCCTCTAACTTTTTTTTTGCCAATAATACTACAACTTCAGATATGTTATAAAATATTATAATTATATTAGTGTATGTCTATGATTCCTAAAGAAGTTATTCCCACTATTCTTCTCCATTATGTAGATAATTTTTACTACTTTTCACTATTATAGTTGTAAGTTCCACATCTTCATAACCTCCCCATGATCTCAAATGTTTAATGTCATGTCTATGGCATTCTTTTATATACCTCTATGTAATCCTATAAATAGAGGGTTTTGGTACCACATTGTATACACTTGAATGCACGAAAGAAATAAGAATATTTTCTCTATTGCTCCCTACATTCTTGTTTATTTTCTTATTTTATTACTTTCTATAACACGTTATCGGGACGATTTGCTATTTATCTACACTTCCTACGAGAGATAACATAATTGTAAACTTAGCTTTGTTGAGGTCTTGACTTCTGTTAGTGTGATATAGAGGTCAATAGCTTTCATGTTTTGGTACTATTCTTATACCACAGTTATATGGCCATCAAACAGTAAGAAGCCCTCTACTGATCATTATAAGCGTATGAACAAGGTATGCACATTTCTAATAAATAAGGCAAATGAGGTATGTAAGTAATCTTGAATCAAATTCCTGAAATTTACATAATTATTTGTAGAGTGAGTCCATTTCTCGTGCCATTTACAATAATGTTTTCTTTTTCTTTCTCCTTCTTTAGGTATCTTATGTTCAGACAGACATGTCAAAAGCTGTTGATAATATGACGGCTGCTTCAGATTTTCGCATTTGATCCTGGAAGAAGGGAAAGCAAGTATGCCCGCTTACCCTCACTGACAAAGGTAAAAAAGGATGAGAAAAGAAAGTCTCACTACTTAATGGCTTTCGATCTTCTTTCCCCCATATAGATATTGAATAGAACGAGTTCGCTTCATGATTTCGCTGGTTGTAGCATTTGGCTACCACGCGAGCCTTGTAGCGATCAATAGTCTCATCAGACTTTGACTTTCTCTTGTATAACCACTTGCGAGCCGATACACAAATTTATAAATCAAAATTTAGCAGGAAAATGGGATGAAGCCCGCCAGAAAGCTTTTGACAAACTTAGTATAAATTATAATTATAACTAGTATTACTACCTGCACGATGCGCGGATAATATTATGATCCTATTATATTCTATTAATTAAAAAGAATAAATTATATGAATAACTATTGACATAAACTTAAATATTATAATGCCATATATAGTCGGTGATACACAAATAAAAATAAATTATGATTCAAAAATAAATACTCATTTCCTTTCAATTTACATAAAGTATTCTTCTTATTAGTCTATTCCAAAAGAATGACACATTTAATTTTAGATTTTTCATTTTACCTATTTTACCTGTAATGAGAAGCTCTTACTCACATACAACTATCACAACCCCATAAAACTTTTAGGACCACAAGTTTCAAAAGTTTTCTTTTTCGTTCTTAAACTTCGTGTCAAGTCAATCAACAACAACAACCCAATGAGATCCCACAAGTGGAGTCTAGGGAATGTAGGGTGTATGCAGACCTTACCCCTACTCCGGAGGAGTAGAGAGGCTAGTTTCGATAGACCCTCGATACAAGAAGAAGGAAAGAGACAGTGTATCAATAACAACTAAATTCAAACTATCTCATCAAAATTGAAACTGAGTGAAACAATACTAAATAGAGTAATGACTAATAAAAATACATTTAGCAATATCTTAAGTTAAATTATAAAAATATGTTATATTATTATCTCAACATAATAATTTCTCACATCAACATCAACATCAACTTCTACCAACCTAAAATTTTATAATGATAAATTAATATATACACACATGATGATTTATTGACAACCAATATAAGACTATTCTTCTTCTTTCCTTTTCAGATTCAAAATAATCTTATTTACTACCTTTCCATTTAAATTAAAAAAATAATCTTTTAATTTTAAATTAAATTAAACATTATTATAAATATTATCCGAAATTGTCTTTCAGTTCAATTTTTTTTGGTCAAAACTTTATTAGTTAAGATAGGGTAGTTGGTTATATTTATAATAATATTTAGCTTAGCCACAAATGCACATAATTCTTTTCATATATATATATATATTGATTTGAACTGATTGATGAAGAAAGTGCAATATCACCAAAGCAAATTTTCCTTTATTAATCATCATACAAGTTGATGCTTTAATTCATATTTTCACTCTTTTGTTATCATTACTAATATAATATAAATCTTAATTTCATATTTGCTATACTTAAATTTATCGAATTAACGTTTTAGAGCACAGGGAGAAGTGAACGTTGTTGATCAATTAACGTAGTTACGAAAGCTAAGTTTTGATCCAACAACTCGGTAATTATAATTATGGGTTCAAACCTAGATTTTTTAGTTTTATTTCTAGTAACAAACACTTTTTTATTTTTCTGTTGTGAAAATTTTTAGAAAATTCTTTCTTATTATTTAGAACAATTCGCCTCACTCATTGAGCCTCCCATTTGAATTGGAATATTAATGTATTGATTAGCTTTTCTAATTAATTAAACAATAAATTCAAATTTAATTTTCTTTTCATTTAGATTCAAAAGAATCTTATTTACTATCTTTCTATTTAAATTAAAGAAATATCATATCTTCTAATTTAAATTAAATACTGTAACAAATATTGTCCTAAATTGTCAAGTTGCTTTATATTAGCTTGCCACTTGGTTAAATGAGAAGGCAAACTTTCTATATATATATATATATTATGGTTTACAATTTGATATGATCCTTCTGTCATGTTCTCATCTTTTAACTTCTGTTAGTAGCTACTTGGTGATACATGATGGAAATTAAAAAGTCAACATACCAAGTAATTTTTCGATAATTAATACTTTCCGATTGGATAACCTCGGCTGACTAACTAGCTATTTTTACTACAAAATCATGCTTGATAATTCATAAAAGTGTGTTAGGTTGTCGCTTAAATGATGATATCCTCGTAAGAATTTAAATGTGTTTTCTGTAATTTTGTATATACTTTAGATAGTTTGATCTTGTCTTAAGGTTTTGTTAAGTTAGGCACCTATTTGACATAAAAACTGGAGTATTGCTTTCATTGTTTGGGTGGTTTCTCTGTAGAAAGTACTGGATTGCTTTATTTCACACACAACGATCAGAATGCAATGTACATGTAATTTGATTTTTATTTGAGCTAATGTCATCTCATCAAATCTAGCGTATTATTTCATCTGGTAATTAAACACATGTGCTTCACACTTATGATATGGGGTTGTATTTATTCTTTCACTAACTAATTTTATAGGTTTCTTTGTGTGCAAAATATTTGAGCATATCACTCAGTAGTCAGTACTAATTTTATTTCAGGTGTACAGCCTCCTAATAAATATTTCCTTTTGATGAAAAATCATGGGAACTTGTCCTACTTGATTTGCTTCATTCTACGAAAAGAATGTGATAGCGGTACATAATAAGTCTAAATAAAGACAAGTGGTTGACCAACATGGGTGTGCCAAAGATAAAATAATAACAATTATCATTATGGTAATTGTAAAAAGGAAAACAATAAGGGTTTTCAAAATGATCTTTCAAAATTGAAGGAATATGTATCAATGTGGTCTGTTAATACGAGACACATTCACATGATTATAGTCCATTCGTTAAAAATGTGACTTGTGATAAACATTGTAAATGCAGGCTCATTCCTGAAAGTAAATGTTGAAATATATATGTGATAAAAATTATGCATAAGAATATGCTTATGCGTGGTTGGATAAATATCACAACTCACCTCTAAGGGAGGTTTGAGAGAAATAAAGATAATGAATATTACAATGTAGTTACATGAATATGTCATTGGTCGAGTACATGTGGTACGCCAAAAATATTTTGCCATGACTATAATAATTTAATTTTTCTCCGTGAATGAGACATTTACCATATGGATGGTGAGAAAAAAGTCTTGCAGTATAAAATCAACTAAGAGGTCCGAAAAAGCTAATTTATTACTACTTGGATAAATGAAATTGTCCATGACATTGATATTGTAGTAAGTCTCAAAAGGAATTTTTGAATTTCAAATATATTAGCCAAAGTGGTTGGGTTATTGAGACTATAAATGAAAGGAAGATTGAATATTTTCATATTACTATAATCATACCGGGTAAATATGAAAGGTTACCCGACTTTTCTTCTATTTGTACTACAGATGTATAAGCGTGGTGATGGAATCACATGCCATAGTAAATTAAATATTTACTGAAACAAATATTAGTTGGCACGACCGGTTGGCCATCCCGATTCAATTATGATGCGAAAAATGATTGAGAGTTCACGTTCGCATATATTGAAGAATTAGGAGATTCTTCAAGAATTTTCATGTACAATTTGTTCTCATGGTAAATTGATTACTATACCAGCTAGGGTTGAGATTGTATTCCCTGATTTTTGGAACGTATAAAAAGTGATATATATAGGCCCAGTTACCTGTCATGTGGACCGTTTACTATTATATGATTTTAATAGATGCATCTATTGTATGGTCACATGTGCATTTATTATCAACTTGCAGGTTGGTTTTTGCAAGATTACTTGCTCAAATTATTAAAGCACAGTTTCAGAATATAAATTATGATAATTTATCTTGATAATGTTGGTTTAAATCCAAGTTGGTTTAGCAAAAATTGTATGTATCCAATTAAGCTAAACCATTGGTTATGAGAATAAAACTACCAAACAAAAATTTGGTATGAGGTGTATTATTTAATATACAATAGCACTTGTACGCATCTAGCCAACAAGTTATGATAAAATTCTCCCCATCATAATTGGTTCAGGGTCATGAACCAAATATTCCCATCTAGAAATATGGATGTGCTATATGATTTAATTGTACTGCCACAATGCATAAAGATGAGTTACCAAAGAAGGTTGGGAAATGTGTTGGTGATTCCAACATTATGGGAAAGAAATGAGCAGCTGAAAAAGTGATACGTGGAATGAATTATTATGAATACATTTAGATCCTCGTACAAGAAAATATGAACTTGAGGTTCAAGTGATAATTCATTTGTAAAATATTTCCAAACGCATTTGCTGACCCAAAAGCTAAATGTTATATTTCAGCTGTTAATGCTCCAAATAGAATTAAGCCCATGATGGACATAGTTTATGGAACGCATGAAGCGTAATAGACTAATCAATTCCAAAGATAAAACTCCTTGAAGACGGAGATGAGCAAATGTTCAAGATGGCCACAATAAGGAGGCAAGTGCTTTATAAGAGCACAATGACATAACACTTTATAAGACTTCATGAGGCTCATGTACCTGAAAATAATGAGATATAGAGATCTCAATAAGTTATGTTTTTAGTAAGTAACGAGGGAACCGATGTAAACTGATCGTCGACGATGTTGTTGATATAATGCGACGCTCAATATTTTTAATATTGACGAGGAGCTTGAGCTCAAATATGTCATAGAATTTGAACAGATAAATGATTGGCCAAATGAAAAATACACAATGAAAATTGACTTCACCTAAAAAATGTGAAGTTGGACGAATAGTCCCAACACCTAAAGGATTTAAATTGTTAAAATTTCAGCAGATTCTTATATGGATTAGAGTAATCATGGTGTACATGATTTATTTTTGTGTATAGTGCATTTGGTGCACTAATGTATCTTGCTAGAACTACAAGTATAACAATATTCTAGTGAGATATAGTTTTACTCCTATGTATATTGAAATACGATTAGTGTTATATTGCAAAAGGAATCTATGATATAGATTTGTTTATTCTAATAGATATTGCCCAGGTTTTGTTGGTTATGCAAATGCATGCATTTTTTGAAGTCCATTCTGTATGTGAGGTGTTACACCCCAAGTTTTCATACGTGAGAGTACATCGTAAGTCATTGATGTAAGCTCGGAAATGAGATTCTATTTGGAAGAAAATAAAGTAAGTTAATAATGTTACCTTGGAGGTTACAAATATTTAAGATCATGAATAACGATTACCAAGAGGGTTGGAAATCTTAGAAGCTAAACCAATTGAAGAAAATAAGTTTCGTCGAAAGTTGACAAGTTTCGAATGTTATAACATGTACTTTGGGGTGAGACTAGGGTTATTAACATGATAAGGAGGTTATTCTATGAGTTATTTTAGTCGTATGATATTCATTTTCTACATTTTGAAGGCAAGCAAGTTGTGGAACAAGAGTTGGCAAAGGTCATCACAAGTTACATTCATAAATTTGCTGAAATTTAGGTCAAATGTATCTGAGAATTTCTCCAAATATACTTGGAATAATGGGGTGTTCTACCTACCAACTTGAAGGTCTATGAGTCTAGTTTCTAACGCATTAAACCGTTTGTCAATACGATATCGGAGTAGAGAGATATTCGTATTTTCGCGAGACCGCGCAAGCAGCTCCCAATGGGACCCACTTAGGAGGTGGTTGACCTACTTCAATTTATAAACGATTTGGACGCCTATTTTTGCTCATTTTTCAACTAAAGTTCGTCTCCAAACTTCTCCTAACCCTCCTAAACATATATCACAAGGGTTTGAAGTGATTCCAAAGTGATTACACCATATTTCAACATCAAAACTTAGTTCTAGTGAAGAACAACACCTCTTTGAGGTTGTGTTGTCATTGAGGATTGTTGTGGGCTGTATTTGGATGAAATTCCAAGTTGTTGCTGCTGTCTAAGGTGAGTATAACAACCTACTAATTGTGCTTAAGCTTGCTTGTATGTTGGTTAAGTTGTTAGGATGATAAACTATAAGATAATACTTGGACTAGCTTAAGTCACTTCTATGGTGTTGTATTGCTATTAAGGGTTGTTGTAAAATGAATATAACTTGGATTTTGACTTGAAGTTACTGTAGTAGGTATGTATATTGTGTTCTTGCTTGTGCCTAAGGTTATCTTGATATTGATTAAGTTAAATGGATGGGCTAGACCTGAACTAGTGAATAAAGTTGCTAGTTGGAGATAGTTGAAGTTGTGGATTATTTTCGTTGTTATAAATATATGGTATAAGGCTGGAATCATTGATTAATGACTTCATTATCAAGTTAATGATACTTTTATGTTGAAGTAAGAAGTCTATAAGGATTGATAAGGGGTATACGGATTCCAATCGGAGTTTGCCGCTCGTCGTAATGTAGTTGTGACTTGTTGTGGTTATATGGTGTCTTGATATTGATAATTATGTATTGATGGATTGCTCTGGTCATTGTTGTTGGTATATGGTATTGGAGGAGGCCCTTGTTACAATGGAGATGCTGCCCAAATTTACGTAAACGAGCTACTAGCTTAAGTTATAGACTTAGCCTTTGCTCAGCACTGATTTTGAATCTCCTTATACTATGATAGATTGAGTTGACTTGTTTGAAGAGTTGCTTGGAAGGGATTAAGGACTCAACGGGTTTAAGGTATGTTAAGGCACTTTCTTCTTTCTTTTGGCATGGTCTAAAATGAAATGAACATAAACGATACGCTATTTCATAATGACTCTACTCCTAGCAACTAAGGTTGTCCATGTTGTTCTTTCCTTATAAAATTATTCTAAACATGTGTGTATGATCCTTAAATCCTACTAAGGTTCATATTGATGGTAGGGATGTCCATAATGTTCTTAAGTCACTCCAAAAGGTTTAGAAGATGATTCCATGAGTCTAGCATGCATTATATATAGTATCTATTTTACTCTACCGAGCCGCGCTATAGTCGGCCGGGTACGACACCTATTGTGCAACCACTGATCAGTTGGGTTTACCGAGCTCCACGTGGTCGGGTACGATTCTACCGAACCTTATGATGGTCGGGTATGCTTTTACCGAGTCCTCTTTGAGGCCAGGTACGATATGATGATGATGATGCCCACAGAGGCGAATGTTTTAAAAAGTTTATGTATATATATGTATTATGCATTTCATATCAGTAACCCCCAGAGGCACTCTGATGTTACAGGTTGTATCTCCTCTATCTCTCTCTTTACATTACTGTTCTTGTTTATGCTTTCCTGCCTAACATACTCGGTACTTTATTCGTACTGACGTCCCTTTTGCCTGGGGACGCTGCATTTCATGCCTGCAGGTCCCGATTGATAGGTTGACAGTCCTCCTAGCAGGCTATCAGCTCAGCGAAGGTGTTGGTGCACTCCACTTGCTCCGGAGTTGCCTATTTGGTCAGTATGCTTTGGATATGTATTGATTGATATGGCGGGCCCTGTCCCGACCTTTATGATTTTATGTACTCTTAGAGGCTTGTAGACATATGTCAGGTGTATGGATAATTGTATGGCCTTGTCGGCCTATGTTTCGAGTTTACTAATGGTCATGTCGGCCTTATAGGCCCTTATGTCACATATATTAGTTTGTATATCATGTTGGGTCTTCATATGTTGACTATTCCCTTATGTTTTATTCTTGTTATCTTAGGACGAGTTTTCTAGCTCATTTACTCATGATAACATGATAAGAAAGATATGTTACGTTGGTACTCGGTTGAGTAAGGCACCGGGTGCCTGTCGCGGCCCTTCGGTTTGGGTCGTGACAGAAGTGGTATCAGAGCAGTTCTGTCCTAGGGAGTCTACAAGCCGTGTCTAGTAGAGTCTTGTTTATGGGTGTGTTGTGCACCACACTTATAAGCAGGAGGCTACAGGGCATTTAGGTCTGTCACTCTTTCTTCTTACTCTAGATCGTGCAGTAGAGCTCAGTTGTAAGAATTCAAACTCCTAAATTCGACTTTAGTCATAATACAACGATACCTACTTCCACAAAGATAGTTGGTAAGAGATTACATGTGGATGTGAAAGAGTTGAGTCAGAGGAACTCGATTTCACATCATACTTATGATGAGTAAATATGAGGTCTTCAACAGATC
The DNA here is from genome assembly GCF_000715075.1 of Nicotiana tabacum. Lineage (NCBI taxonomy): Eukaryota > Viridiplantae > Streptophyta > Magnoliopsida > Solanales > Solanaceae > Nicotiana > Nicotiana tabacum. Next base: position 160,548,982 of record NC_134082.1, read on the forward strand.
GTGTGTGTACTAAGATGTGTATGCTTCTTAATAAGGAGCCTTAAGGCAAGGATATCTATTCACGAATATGGTGAAAATCTATGAGGGATTCAGAAGCTAGATACAAGTTTCAACAAGTAAAAGAAGTAAGGTGAAGAGGGGTACAAGGCACCCAGATAATGAAGATTATCAATATTTTCAAATCAGGCAGAGAAATATAAGCATTTTGGTACCTTCATCAATGACAGAGGTAAGTACAATTAGCCACACCCATCTCAGTTATGTTCTATGGGAGCTAACAGATATTATTTAAGAGAAAGATGGGATATCAGGATCCAGTTGGAGTTAGAGTAACCCAAAAATTGTGGATAGGTTGTTATCATTAACCAATGTTTCCGAAAGATGGTACAAATGTGGTAAAAGATATCCTTCTAAGACACCCAGATGGTGAACTCTAGAGTAGTACAATCAGATACGAATACTGGAATATTCAAAAATTTCAGAATATAGGCAGTGGGATCCTAGAAGGGACAAATATTTACCTTAGTATGACTCTAGCCCTGAGTAAAAAAAAGAATGTTAGGCATTCTAATGAGATGAAGCTAGGGGAGCTTATAGGGAAAGAACTTTTTGTTGAAGTTTTCAGAATAAAGTGATAGACAAAAAGAATATTATCCGGAGAATAAGAAGAAAATAAATGAAGCATCATGAGTAAGATATGATATAGGGGTGATAACAGTAAATCAAAATATGACACGATGACAGAGTCTATAGTCAAAGTGAAGGAAAATACAAGAGGTGACAAGCCTTAAGGCAATAAAAGAGTATAAGCCATAAAATCATATTTTTATTTCGAGAAATGAGTTGGTGACTTCAACGTGATTACCAGGAGGAAAGGTTAGACCCCAGAGTAATAAAAATCAGTATGGGCTGGTGAACAAGATAAAACCGAACATGAATTAGGGACCGGAGGATTTGATAATGGTCGACATCGTGAGAATTTCAAAGATCGTGCTCCAAACAATAATAGAATAGACAACAGACGAATAACCTTTAAAGGTTATTTAGGAAGTCGCTTACCTAAAGCAAGCACTCTGAGCAGAGTTAATATTAAGGGACTAAATGTGCCAGTTACCGTAGGTGTCACCTTCGTGCGTAAGAAATTTAGTTATCCCTGGTACAGAAGGTTACCATAAGGTGATTAAGGTTCATTGATAATGTGAAAAGACGCCGAATATGAAAAGGTAAAACAAGTATAGGTAGATCGTCGTAGTACTAAATCTTAGTACTCCCCTGAAGGGGGGAATATGGTGTGATATGGTATTAAGTCGGAGTTAAGCGGTTCAGTTAACTATGGAATGGTAAAGGAAGAATGTGGTAAAAAGGAGAAAGGGATGATGTTGAATTTATTCAGTTCCTGCAGATATGTTGCGAATCCAGAACATTATACAAGCACGACACCGGGGAGAGGCAGTAAAAGTTTCCGGCCAGGATGTTATTGATAAATAAGTATGAATGGACATTTGATACATCTGGAGCTAGTGGTGAGAGATAAGTTAAGACAAAGGATATATCCCAAGAGGGATTATGCAGAATAAATATATATATATATGAGAATGGACCAACGAGTAATTAGTAGTTGATTTAGATATATATGAGAATGGACCAACGAGTAATTAGTAGTTGATTTAGGAAGAGCCCAGTTATGGCTAGACAAGAGGTCACGGATAAATCAATAGATCATGCAAGATAAATGTAGTGAACTGCAGCATAATGAATTCAGTCTCGCAGATACAAGATCGCAATCATTTGAAAAAAATTCAGATAGGAGTTGAGGCAATTAAAGGTATCACTTTTAAAGGTTTATGAAAATAAGAGAGAGTGTCACTAAGGAGACAATAAAAATTTGAGCTTAGAAGTAACCCTACGAGCACAAAGGCATAAATTTATGTAACTAAGGATTATTATAGGCAAGTAAGAATAACGAAAATTACCTTCGGGTGTACGATATATCAAGCTCGCAACTTTACAAGAGCCAGAAGGTCTCCCTAAGTACTACAATGAAAGACTAGTTGAGGAAATAAGGAAGAAGGTTTCCACCTAAGCATAGTGAGCTAGAGAGTAAATGATCCTGTAACAACAGTCTCACTACAATATTGTATACACTCCATAAGAAAGTGGCACCTATCATGGCTAATGAATGGTAAAAAAAGAAGCTATCAAAGGTGATGTTTGATATCATATAAGGTACAAGAAATTATAGTATTCGTGGGCAAAAAGGACAAGCCAAGTATTCATGCAACAAGTGATAGAACGACCATCAAAAGTAATTGCTTACATTTAAGGACAACTGAGAAGGCACAAAAGGAAATTTATGGTGCTATCAAGTTAAAGGAAGGTTGGGAGTAGTATTAATAGATCGGTGTAGGTCCTAAGGTAAAGTATTATAGAGCAACAAGGTTTTAGGTAGATAGGAGTAAGGATATGAAAAGATGAGTGAGAAGGTGACGAGAATATGTATGTCCTCGGGATTAAACCCATCAAAACAAGGGAGCTGATGATTTCCATATGAATAAAAAAACTTTATACAACCTGAATGAACCCAGAGGAGTCTAAGACTAGGTGCATTTAGAAGAGATGGAATGTTGCCCTGGCGGTAGAATAAGGGTGTAATTGTGATAGATAAGAGGATGATTCTTAGGCCTTTGATTGAGTAATGATTTAACGAGAAAGGGATTTCATTAATTGCACGGGATTAGAATACCCCCATAAGATGAATCGCGTTTGGATGCAATGAAATATGGTTATTGAAGTATAGTATTATCCCTAGGTGGATCAGGAAAATCACTTCAGATGTTCCCCAATAAGATGTGAGCCCTAGTGATAGTGTATTACGTAAGAGGTTGCAAGTTATCAGTGATAGATTATAGATCAACATTAAGGTGAATAAACAATAGATGGGTACAAGTTCCAAAGTATGAGATGAGATTTGTTTGTTATTCTTAAGATGAATAAAAATGAGGAAGCACTAAAGGACTTAGATTTATACATATAGGATAAGCAGCGAGAGAGTAACCTGGAGTTGGGTAGCAAGTCTCGGTAATTATAAAACGAAGTAAGTTTTATGGTATAATATAACCTGCCTAGATGTAGTAAATCCATAAGGATAGATATGCAAAGCTATGAAACAAGAGATAGCAATAGTCTTAAGTTCGATAAAGTACCAAGCGAAAGACATCAATACACCTATAGATGCCTAGAGGGACAGCTTTTCATAATTCTGTATATGTTCATACGGTGAGGCTTATAGATTGGCTAAAAGATGGAGGAAAAAGGGAAGACGAGTCGCTAGGCACTCATATAAGGACACAGTCGTACATACTGCATGATATAAGGTAGCAAATGTTACGATGTTGGAAAAATTCCGACCACATGTCATGGCGTGACAAAGAGGCCTAAAAGGGGGAATGCCCAAGCGTTTGGATTTATTCACAAAACTGTTGCTTAGATGGCAAGATGAACATTAAAGTATTCGTAAGAGCCATAGTTTATGAAATTGATAAGTGCATCAGTCAACATTCGAGGACGAATGTTCCAAAGGGGGAATGATGTTACACCCCAAGTTTTCATACGTGAGAGTACATCGTAAGTCATTGATGTAAGCTCGGAAATGAGATTCTATTTGGAAGCAAATAAAGTAAGTTAATAATGTTACCTTGGAGGTTACAAATATTTAAGATCATGAATAACGATTACCAAGAGGGTTGGAAATCTTAGAAGCTAAACCAATTGAAGAAAATAAGTTTCGTCGAAAGTTGACAAGTTTCGAATGTTATAACATGTACTTTGGGGTGAGACTAGGTTTATTAACATGATAAGGAGGTTATTCTATGAGTTATTTTAGTCGTATGATATTCATTTTCTACATTTTGAAGGCAAGCAAGTTGTGGAACAAGAGTTGGCAAAGGTCATCACAAGTTACATTCATAAATTTTCTGAAATTTAGGTCAAATGTATCTGAGAATTTATCCAAATATACTTGGAATAATGGGGTGTTCTACCTACCAACTTGAAGGTCTATGAGTCTAGTTTCTAACGCATTAAACCATTTGTCAATACAATATAGGAGTAGATATATATTCGCATTTTCGCGAGACCGCGCAAGCAGCTCCCAATGGGACCCACTTAGGCGGTGGTTGACCTACTTCAATTTATAAACGATTTGGACGCCTATTTTTGCTCATTTTTTAACTAAAGTTCGTCTCCAAACTTCTCCTAACCCTCCTAAACATATATCACAAGGGTTTGAAGTGATTCCAAAGTGATTACACCATATTTCAACATCAAAACTTAGTTCTAGTGAAGAACAACACCTCTTTGAGGTTGTGTTGTCATTGAGGATTGTTGTGGGCTGTATTTGGATGAAATTCCAAGTTGTTGCTGCTGTCTAAGGTGAGTATAACAACCTACTAATTGTGCTTAAGCTTGCTTGTATGTTGGTTAAGTTGTTAGGATGATAAACTATAAGATAATACTTGGACTAGCTTAAGTCACTTCTATGGTGTTGTATTGCTATTAAGGGTTGTTGTAAAATGAATATAACTTGGATTTTGACTTGAAGTTACTGTAGTAGGTATGTATATTGTGTTCTTGCTTGTGCCTAAGGTTATCTTGATATTGATTAAGTTAAATGGATGGGCTAGACCTGAACTAGTGAATAAAGTTGCTAGTTGGAGATAGTTGAAGTTGTGGATTATTTTCGTTGTTATAAATATATGGTATAAGGCTGGAATCATTGATTAATGACTTCATTATCAAGTTAATGATACTTTTATGTTGAAGTAAGAAGTCTATAAGGATTGATAAGGGGTATACGGATTCCAATCGGAGTTTGCCGCTCGTCGTAATGTAGTTGTGACTTGTTGTGGTTATATGGTGTCTTGATATTGATAATTATGTATTGATGGATTGCTCTGGTCATTGTTGTTGGTATATGGTATTGGAGGAGGCCCTTGTTACAATGGAGATGCTGCCCAAATTTACGTAAACGAGCTACTAGCTTAAGTTATAGACTTAGCCTTTGCTCAGCACTGATTTTGAATCTCCTTATACTATGATAGATTGAGTTGACGTGTTTGAAGAGCTGCTTGGAAGGGATTAAGGACTCAACGAGTTTAAGGTATGTTAAGGCACTTTCTTCTTTCTTTTGGCACGGTCTAAAATGAAATGAACATAAACGATACACTATTTCATTATGACTCTACTCCTAGCAACTAAGGTTGTCCATGTTGTCCTTTCCTTATAAAATTATTCTAAACAAGTGTGTATGATCCTTAAATCCTACTAAGGTTCATATTGATGGTAGGGATGTCCATAATGTTCTTAAGTCACTCCAAAAGGTTTAGAAGATGATTCCATGAGTCTAGCATGCATTATATATAGTATCTATTTTACTCTACCGAGTCGCGCTATAGTTGGCCGGGTACGGCACCTATTGTGCAACCACTGATCAGTTGGGTTTACCGAGCTCCACGTGGCCGGGTACGATTCTACCGAACCTTATGATGGTCGGGTACGCTTTTACCGAGTCCTCTTTGAGGCCAGGTACGATATGATTATGATGATGCCCACAGAGGCGAATGTTTTAAAAAGTTTATGTATATATATGTATTATGCATTTCATATCAGTAACCCCCCAGAGGCACTCTGATGTTACAGGTTGTATCTCCTCTATCTCTCTCTTTATATTACTGTTCTTGTTTATGCTTTCCTGCCTAACATACTCGGTACTTTATTCGTACTGACGTCCCTTTTGCCTGGACGCTGCATTTCATGCCTGCAGGTCCCGATTGATAGGTTGACAGTCCTCCTAGTAGGCTATCAGCTCAGCGAAGGTGTTGGTGCACTCCACTTGCTCCGGAGTTGCCTATTTGGTCAGTATGCTTTGGATATGTATTGATTGATATGGCGGGGCCCTGTCCCGACCTTTATGATTTTATGTACTCTTAGAGGCTTGTAGACATATGTCAGGTGTATGGATAATTGTATGGCCTTGTCGGCCTATGTTTCGAGTTTACTAATGGTCATGTCGGCCTTATAGGCCCGTATGTCACATATATTAGTTTGTATATCATGTTGGGTCTTCATATGTTGACTATTCCCTTATGTTTTATTCTTGTTATCTCAGGACGAGTTTTCTAGCTCATTTACTCATGATAACATGATAAGAAAGATATGTTACGTTGGTACTCGGTTGAGTAAGGCACCGGGTGCCTGTCGCGGCCCTTCGGTTTGGGTCGTGACATGAGGGTACTGCCATATTATTATTTCACAAGGCAGTCAATTGTTGATACTTACTCAAGCCATGTCAATATACTAGCAATTGATAAAGCAAGTGACTCAACACACAACATATGTATGACTTTTCCTTGAAGAAAAGATTCTAATAATAGTGAAGGCGATGATATTTTTTATCTCAATTGAAAGAAGGATATATCGAAGGAGACAAAATAAATCATATTTTACCAAAGTTCTATTTTAGACACGATCATTATTCAATAAATTTGTTCAAGTGATAATTTGACAAACTTCTTCATAAGGCATTGCCTATCTCAATATTAGAGAAGTTATTATACAAGCTTGGAATTCGTCATCTCCGAGAAAGAAAAGTGATGTTTTCATCAGGGGGAGGCAAATACGCGCTGTACTCTTTTTCCCTTAGCTGAGGTTTTATCCCACTGAATTTTCCTGGCAAGGTTTTTAACGAGGTAGCAAGTAATGCGTATTACAAGATATGTGTAATTTTTTACCTTCACTAAGATTTTTTTCTACATGATTTTTCCTTAGTAAGGTTTTAACGAGACACATTATCTATAGACATCCAAGGGGGAGTGTTATGAAATATTATAACTATATTCGTGGATGTCTATAACTCCTAAAGAAGTTACTCCCACTACTCTTCTCTATTATGTAGGTAATTCCCACTACTTCTCACCATTATAGTTGTAACTCTCACGCCTCCATAACCTCACCCATGATTTTCCTCCATGATCTCAAATATTTAACCTCATGTTTATGGCATTCTTTTATATACCTCTATGTAATCCTATAAACAGAGGGTTTTGGTACCACGTTGTATACACTTGAATACATGAAAGAAAAAAGAATCTCTTCTCTATTACTCCTTACATTCTTGTCTATTTTCTTGTTTTATTACTTTGAGCTAAGTTTTGTAACAAGATAAATATATTAAGTGGGTGTTGGACATAAAAATTGTGAAATTCTGGGAAAAAAATCATGTAAAAATATTATTTAAAAATTAGAGTTGTGTTTGGACATTAATATAATTTTGGGTTGTTTTTGAATTTGTGTGAGTGATTTGAGTGAAAATTTTGAAAAATAACTTTTCGGAGTTTTTCAAATTTTCCAAAAACTTCTAAAATTCATCCTCAAGAATTTTATGGCCAAATACTGATTTCGAAAAAAGTAAAAAAATTTCAACAAAAATATAAATTAAAAAAATCATGGCCAAACGGGCTCTAAAATTTTCAAATTTCAAATGGGGCATTTGCATCTATACCCGCTTTTTGGGTTACCTTTTAACTTATACCCACTTTGCAAATTGCAAACATACCCACTTTTCGCGTAACTTCAGACATACGAGCCTGAAGTAGCAAAAACTTATGTCTGAAGTTTGAACATCAGAATGTTTTGCCTGAAGTGTAGTAAAACTTCAGATATTTTGCATGAAATTTGGCCTGACTTGCAAAGGCAATCATGCAAACTTCAGTTCATAGTGCAAATGACAAACTTCAGTTCAATAAAACTACAACATGTTTTGGCTGAAGTTTTTGTTTGTAATTGCTGAACTTCATCATTCTAGTAGCTGGAGCTTTATTCTATATTTGCTAAACTTCAGCATGTTTTAGCTGAAACTTTGTTTTGTTTATAATGAACTTCAACATTTTAGGGCTGAAATTTATTTTGTATTTGCTGAAGTTCAGCATTCTTAGAGCTGAAGTTCTAAACAATAATTAATTTAATAAATCATGATTAGTGGCGATTGATGCTGTTCATTTCAAAGATTAAAGAATGAAAAATATTTTCGACATGAAAACAAGTTACTACAGATAAATTAGAACCAAAAACCAATGTGCATGTAAAGCTAAACTATCTAAGATGTTAAAATATTGTGAATAAGACCAAACTGAACATAATGGGACAAACAAATATATATGAATTATCAGGCTAGAACGCATAACAATATCTCAAGCTTCAGCATTCAGAAAACGAAGGAGTAGAAAGAGGAGTAGAAAGATGCCTGAAGTTGTTTAAACAGTAAGTACAAATCAAAACTATTTTAAAAAATAAATATAAATTAAATGGGGACGACCAAATAGAGCACCCGTGTAATTTTTACTTTCAAATGGGTTGTCCGATGTTTGCTTGCATAATCAATATGTCAGATTTCAGTCTTTCAGATGCGAATATGTACAACTTAGGTCATGGCCTAAATAGGGAATCCCAAAAGGGATTTTTACCTACCTATACCATATATCAAACCTTATTACCCTCAATGTTTAAGGTTTGTGTTTATTACATTTAAGCATACCAAATTACCATTTCTATACCATAATTCAAATTAGGGATATAATTAAGGGTTCATTTATATTAGGCATAATTATAGGACTGTATCTTCCCACTTTCTCTTTCCTTTCATCTCAACTGTTCACAACACACACACACAACTCACGATGCTCCTATGCTTCCTCTCGTTGATCATCCCCAATTGCCCACCACCGTCGAAGAATATCATATTTTCAGATTCACAAGAAAATTTTAAATTCTTTGATCGAACCGCTTGAATTCCCACTGGAAATAATAATGGCAGAGAGTTCGAAATTCTTTGACCTCTTTTTTTTTGGCAGTGGTTGAAGGTTACTGGTTAACACAGTCGATTGAAACTCGAAGAAGAAGAAGAAAAAGAAGACATATTTTCAGAATTTGTAGATATTTTGTAGTCAAATTAGAAAAATTGTAGATAAATTGTAGATTGTTTTTGCAGAAGATTTTGTAGAAGCTTTAGTTGTTTTGGATTTGTGAAAACAGAAAATAATGCATCTACAATCAGAATACAAATAATCTATAATTTATCTACAAGATATCTACAAAATAGATACACTGAATTTTAATATCCAAATTCTCATTTCAATTGTAGCATAATTGGCATTTTCGACATAATTGTAGAAGATTTGTAGAAGTTTTAGTCTTCCTAATTTACAATTCATCTACAATTTATCTACAATTTATCTGCAATATATCTACAATTCTACAATTTAACTACAATTTATCTACAATTTCTGGAAATACGTCTTCTTCTTCTTCTTCTTCGTCTTCTTCTTCTTCTTCTTCTTCTTCTTCAATCTAAAATTCAGTCAAAAACAAGTCTAATCTTCACCAAAACCCCTCAAAATTGAGATATAAACTCCTAAACATATTCCGAATTATTTACAACAACACCCAATCCAAACAAATAATGAATTTTGAAAACCCAAATTTGAATTCAAAGCTTTCAAGCTTTTTAATGATTATCAATGGTGGAAAATATATGGAAGAACAGATGAAGACGAAGAACAGAAATCTCCTTTCCGTTTGATTACTAGAGCTTCAGTAGCTTGCGTTTTTTAAGAATTGTCATTGAGTGAGAGAAGAGAGATCTCTTTCCGTTGAGGAAGGAGAGAATTATGCAACAATTCGAATTTAATGTTGACAGAATCACACGCAGATCTGGTGCCTTCATTTTAGCGCGTTTTCTATGGCAAAATCTACCTATTTTTGGATTGGTATATAATTTGTAGTAAAAGTGTGGACTACACGGGTAAATAACAAATTATGAATATTTTTGGTAATAAGATTTGATATATGGTATAGACAGGTAAAAACCCCATCCCAAAATCGGCTATATGTGCACTTGCCCTCATAGTTCACTTAACACAATGCTATTTGGGCACGTGATTGGGCCCATTTTACCTGGAGGGAGGCCCAAACCCGCAAGGCCCATTTACCCGTTTCTAACATCTCCCTTCTTCTTCTACCCTTAAACCCTAAACTCCGTGTGCCTGCCATTGTAACTGGTCCTAAAACCCTAATCACTATATTGCTGTCCCGTTGATTTATTTCACCTTCAACCCAAATTTTAGTTCGTTAGGCAACTGGGTGCGATATACTTCTGCAAGAAGCTCTGAACTTTGAGCTCACCATTGAATCATGAAGGCCAAGAACCTGAAAAAGAAGAAAGCTTCAGCTCAAAAAGGAAACATCCAGAATGGAAAAAAGAGGTTTTCAATTGAAAATGACCCATTTTTCAACGACTCGAAAAGGCGAAAGAGGTTTGGAGATGATGAAGATATAGAGAGCAGTGATGATGACGAGGAGGAACTTTATGGTTCTGATGATGAAGGAATTAGGGATAAGAAAGAGGGTAAAGAGGAAGAACAGGAGGAGGAGGAGACGGCGGCGGAGAGGAGAAAGAGGGTGGCGGAGGCATATTTGAAGAGAATAAGGGAGTCGGCGAGGAGGGAAGAGGAAGAAAGAGAGAGTGAGGACGAAAGGGGTAGAGAGGAGAGAGAAGGGATGAGGGACTCAGTGGTGGCGAACATTTTGCAGCAGGAGCAGATGGAGGAGAGTGGTCGTGTCAGAAAAGCTATTGCTTCCAGGTGTGTGATTACTCAATGCAAATTGGTTATTATACAAGAAGGAAATTAGAGTTTAATTTCAGTACACTCAATTATGTTGCTCAAATATATAGTATCAAACAGTTGTCTTAATTCTATAACAAGTATCTTTCTTCTTTCTTATGTTGCGAGCATGGAATTAAGCATTCCTGTGGAAATAGAAATGCAGATGTTTTACCTAAGCTGGTGGCTAGCCTTTTCTATTGCGGGCATGGATAGCGTGATCGATGGCTGAGTGGTTAGGTATATGAGTAACAACTTGGAGATCCCATGTTTGAATCCCAGCTATAACTCCATATGTGAGCTGGGATTGTATTGTAGCAGGCCGTGGGGTGGGGGGTTGTTCAAGTTTTGTTGAAGCTGAACTGGGCACCATTATCACCAAGCTGACTCTAACCCGCTCTAACATGTTCAGAGGGCCAACTAGATCGAGTAGAAGCACCATGAATAACTCATCTTTATTTCTGGTTTTAGTGTTAGAAGTGTTGTGCTTGCACAATGGGCTATAGTTGAGGTTTGGTTGAGTAGATACCTGCCACTTTACTAACTCCTATCTAGAGAATCAAATAATTTCTGTGTAAGCTGTTCCGTGTTCCACTATAACCTTGACAAGAAAGATTATTCAAATTTCGTAAGTGGTTAAATTGATGAAGACATTGTTTTAGATAGTTATTGAGCTATTCCATTATTATATTCTCCAGGATTCAAAAGCCGACTGAGGGATTTCGCCTTTTAGTGAAACATCGACAGTCCGTAACTGCTGTCACTCTATCTGAGGATGACTTAAAAGGATTTTCATCTTCTAAAGATGGTACTATTGCTAGCTGGGACGTGGACAGTGGAAAGGCAGAAAAGTATGCTTGGCCTACTGATGAAGTTTTGAAGTCGCATGGTGCTAAGGAGCCACAAGGTCGAGCAAAGAAACATAGTAAGCATGTTTTAGCTTTAGCTGTCAGCTCTGATGGCCGCTATTTGGCAAGTGGAGGCTTGGATCGTCACATTCATTTGTGGGATGTTCGAACACGGCAGCATATTAAGGTATTTAGATGGGTAATCAATGCAGGTTATGATCAACTTTAGATTCTGACTCTCTCTCTCTCATATTATCCTTAAAGCCAAGTGATAGCTTGGAACTCGTGTTGATAAGAGTTCTCCCTGCAAGTGGAATAGTACTCAATTGACTTAGTTAGCATTCCTCATGCAACTTCAATCGTTTAGAGCTAGTTGCACTCTTCAATGCTGAAAGAGGCTTAAAAATGGGTTCACATCATCTCCAATCTATTAATATCCGTTAAAAACATTCTTAAGTTTATGCGGAAATGCTGACCATGTTTTGATTAACAAAAATAAAGACCAATCTTTGATTAATTTCCTCGTGTCCTCTGTCCTGTTAGTTGTGAGTGCTTTCACTGATTCTTTCTTTAACTCTTCATTGCCTCTCTAACTTAAAAGTAATGCTTTGTACAGGCATTCCCCGGTCATAAAGGACCTGTTTCGTGTTTGACATTCAGACAAGGATCTTCGGAACTGTTTTCAGGGTCGTTTGATCGATCCATCAAGATATGGAATGTGGAAGATAGAGCTTATGTGAACACTTTATTCGGTCATCAAAGTGAAGTTCTGTCCATTGATTCCTTGAGGAAAGAAAGGGTGTTGACTGTTGGACGAGACCGAACCATGCACTTATGGAAGGTAGTCTATGGCCTTTCATCTGCTTTTCAGGCAGTTTATTTCTTTTCTAGCTATGTATCTGTTTAGTAAAAGAAATTCTTATTGTTAGTTAACTATTCAATGAGAAATTTGTTTCTTATGAAGAATTTAAACAAAAGACCTGATCCATCCTTGTTGAAGAAGTCCTTCTCATGAGATGTAGTTTTCTAGTGAAAGGTGTAACATACTCTCAGTTTTCATCCCTCATCCCACATGTCCTTCCTTAGTACCTGAACTTTTTAGGATCTAAGACGTTTTCAAAGCTCCTAGCAGGTTTTTTAAAGCTTACTCTAGCACTATTACCGGGTCTCTGATGTTAGATAGCTGCAGTTACATTTAATTGAAAAGATTCGTGACTTTTCAAAAAGGATATAATATATTCTTTATTTTTGAGTTTGATGATAAAAGACATGTTAATTGAGTTAACGCCTAGTTTTAAAGATATGCATAATAGATTGCATGTTGTCAAATTTAAGTTGATCATGTTGTCAAATTTAAGTTGATGAATCCTCTTTTTTTTTTAGATACGGTTGTAAGAACATTGAACAAAACATTCTTGATTACTTACTCCCAGATTCAATCAGATGTTAGAAAGTCTTTAAGAAGATTCTATGTTCAGGTTACAGATGTTGCTGATCCATTCTTCCAGAGAGGATCTCTTGTCCTACTATGGAGTTGACTGGGGGATATTATTTTTCTGTTAAAAACATGATTATTTAATTCCATTTTAATGTATTGTGGTTCAACACAGTGCTCACCATAGATGTAGTCCTATAGACCTATAGGCAACAAGGTTCTTTCAAATTCAAAAAATTTTAAGAACAAATTTTGAAGTGTTCCGTTAACAAGTTATATTCTTTTCGCAGCTAAACTTCGTTAATGCATCCACATATTTAAAATGGCTTACATGATTTCTTTCCCCCCCTCTGTTTTCTGGTCATGCATATGGAAACATAATAGTAGCAAGAAGATGCTAATATGATGCAGCTTTAACAGGAACAGTGTACCCAAATCCCGACCTTGACAATGTCTTGAAGTCATTCAAAAATAATAATTAGGTATCAAATGTTACTACAGCTTCTAACCATTGCGTTGGCGGGGAAAGACTTTTGTTAGACTCGGATGTACCCAATTTGATTTTACCATTAATGAAATGAATAAAAAATAATATTCTGTTGGGTAACTTAAAGATTGGAAATATCAAGTCATGCAGCGTCTATGATTGTTGAAACCTGTTATTGAATCAGTTTAAGATTTTAAAGATGCTTCAAGACTATGAACTTCTGGATTCCTATAGTGCCAGTTTCAAAGCCATGAAGCATGGTGATCGGATTTTCATTTTCTTTACTGGTGAAACAGAAAGCACAGTAGGAGATGATAAAATATTATGAACTAATAGCAGACGGGAAGTAATTTTACACTTCTTTTATCTCTCCTTCTTGGCCTTGACTTATACATCAAGTTCTCAAAGATAGTTCTGACTCTTGATATTTTTGGTTTCGCGTCAATAGGTTCCAGAGGAATCTCAATTGATATTTCGTGCTTCAGCAACAAACCTTGAATGCTGCTGTTTCATCAATAATGACGAGTTTTTATCTGGTTCTGATGATGGAAGTATTGAGCACTGGAACGTATTAAGGAAGAAACCTGTCCACATTGTAAAAAATGCACATGCTTCGTTGCAATCAGTGGGAATCGAACCGAGAAATGGGGCTCTATCAAATGGTCACATGGGTAAGCTTTAAGATCATTCTTCAGATTTTTCTGTTATATCTCTCCTATGATAGGATTGTCTATTTTAAGTTTTGCTAGCATTATTTTGCTTCAATAGGAATTCTTTCACTAAAAAGATAATTGAAAAACTATAGCAAATGTGGTGTTCAATCTTGCAGAAAATGGCACCTTGAATCCTGAGAGTCGTTCCTCATCAGCACTCTCTTGGGTTAGTGCGCTGACAGTCTGCAGAAATAGTGATCTTGCTGCATCAGGAGCTGGCAATGGGTCAGTTCGTTTGTGGGCAATTGAAAATGAATCCAAAGGAATCCGGCCGTTGTTTGAGCTCCCAGTGGTAAGGAATCTATCAGTGTGTGTCCATCTGATTCTTTGAAACTTCGTTGGATTTATTTTGATGATCCTAGGAATCTGTAAACTTAAGTTATACCCAGGACTCAGGAATAGAGGGGATATGTGCGCATGAGTAGTACTGGCTTTTGTGAATCATGAAACACCTGTACAAGCCTGTACAAGCCTACAAGTATTACAAATACAGAAAAGATTGTGTTAGAAGGGCATGTATGGGCTACTAACCCTGTACAAGCCTAGTGAAATATGTTAGCGATAGAGCATTATGGTGTCCTCTCAATAGAAAAATGATAACTCTTTGACGTTAGCCATAAAAATGTAGAAGTCTTGCAATGAATTTCTTAAGCAGTTCACCAAGTGAGAACTCTGCTAATTGTTGCAAGTTCCTCCCCTTACCCTCTCAACCCCAAGAAAATGCAGTATCTGCTCTTCATTTTGGGATGTCAGAAAATGATATATCCTCCCCATTGGAATAAAGGTTTGCAGTCTTGGAGAATTGTAAATCGCAAGGATATTGTTTACCTATCAATAAAAACAGAAGGTTGAATTTTCTAACTAATCATGGTTGTTCATGCACTTAATAGTAAACATTCATCGTTATGGTTTTTTGACGAAGCTTAATACTTTTATAAATTGCCTTTTTGTATCCTTGATCATTGATCTTGATGCTCAATGTAATTGGCAAATGAGATTTAACGTGTTCAGTTTTCTTCTGTTCTGATTTGTATTGGAATTTACTTAATGAAACATTATTTCTAGGCTATTGGTATAATGCCTGTAAACATCATGTTGCTTCTGAGGAATAATGTAATGCTGATAAGATCATTGTTTTAATGCAGGCTGGATTTATAAATTCTTTAATTTTTTCAAAATCCGGGCAGTTCTTGGTTGCTGGAGTAGGACAGGTGAATGGTTCTTTCTCCATTTTTATGTTTCAATATCTTTCAACTTTGCAAAACAGATAAAAAGATTTAGTTTCTTCCACGATTGCTCGTTTTGATGATCCAACTTCGGATACAACAACCTGTCAGTTAAAAATTTTATACATCACTTGACAACAAATTTTTTGCTTGGTGGGTCTTTTTGACTGAGATCAGTGTCCTCTTAGGACTATCGGTATTTGGGATAATAAACTTGATTTTCATAAGTAGGGGACCCTTGGCAGGTTATAGCCTCTTGCAGAAATGCAAGGTAAGGTTGCATACAATAAACACTTGTGGTCCGGCACTTCCCTGGACCCCGCACATAGCGGGAGTTTAGTGCACCGGGTTGCCTTTTTTTTTTTTAAAAAAAAACTTGATTTTCATAATGGTTACAAGCTTTTCTCTCTTGTGAACTAAAGAACATTTGTGTTCTATACCCAAAAAAGCTTCTTAGAAATACGGGTAACAATATGTGGATATTATGAAACATATCTGGGTAAAAAGATCTATAACTTTGGCTATTTTTCTAAAGGATATAGAGAATGTGCTTGTGCATGATCTGCGTCATGAATGTGCAATCTCATCCATCATTCTCTAGCGCTGGGATGCATTGAACTCGCAACTGAATCATCGTTGATATTCTCTATATTGCTATTATTATCTCATATACTATCGACTAATCTGATATGCATTTACTGCAGGAACCTCGCTTAGGAAGGTGGGGACGTATTGCTGATGTTCGAAATGGAGTTCTCGTGCAACCTTTGAAGCTTTCGTGATATTGACCTCGTTACTCATTGTGAATTTTGGCGCATGCTAAAAGGGGAATAACCTTCTCTGTACTTTTTTTGTGAGGTTAATAGTATTTGTTTTTATGCTGTCAGCAAAAATTTTGATCTATCAATTTTTGATGCCTTTTTTTCTTCACACGTTTATCTTGTTCATATTGAATCGGCTACGTAATAGTGAAATACGGAGCAATTTTAATGTACTATTAGTTTAAATTCGTATGAAAGCCTCAGAAAGTTTGAAGGTTTTACTTGTGCTTTTCAAGAAACAGCCAAAATCAAAATCCAAACTAGGGAACTTTTATTTGTTTTCACAATTCATTCATTTAGAAAAAGTGGCAAGTGAGAAAGCCGTCTTCATTTGCAATTCACAGGGAATCTATTTTAGGAATTAGTGTCAGA
Source organism: Nicotiana tabacum (assembly GCF_000715075.1). Lineage (NCBI taxonomy): Eukaryota > Viridiplantae > Streptophyta > Magnoliopsida > Solanales > Solanaceae > Nicotiana > Nicotiana tabacum. The sequence goes on from NC_134082.1 coordinate 160,565,599, forward strand.
TAACATTTGGTATGTACGGAGTACTTTTTAAAGGTCTCAACAGTAACATCTTCCAATTTATTCTTCATAGGAATATTAATGAAGAAGCTATAACAATCTGGGAGTTGCTACTCAAGGAAATGGAATTTTTTCTCCTGACTGATTCAAGCAATGTAGCTTACGAGAGATTTAACTTATTTTCTTTAGTCTTTCCAACGTAACAAAAAAATAGGAATATTAAGCCAAAAAAAAAAAAGGAATTTAAATCCATTGGAACCCAGAAAAAAAAAATCCCTTGGAAGTTCCTCACCCCTCGGACAAAATGGCAGGAAACCTACTGAAAGATCCATTTGACCCCAGAAACCTATCTGAAAAGTTCATTTGAAATCAATGGTCTTAAACAAATGATTCGTGAGATCTCTTGTTTTCAAATATAGAAAGACAATGTTAAACACAACTGTTACAAGCCCTTTTATTATTAATTGTATAATTCTAAACGTAATTGATATTCAAAAACAATAAATTATATAATCTATAAGTTGTAATTTTAATCTTTGGATTATTATTTTATTAATTGCATCATGAATAACATAGTAGTCATAAAAACATCAATATCGTTAGCAAAAAGAGAAATTATTCATATATTCCAACAGGCAAATCAACTCCACATCAACAATGAGCACCCAAATATTATTCTTTTGTACGCTAATTTTTTTCTTAAGGTAACACTTAGATTAATTACAGGAGATGATATTATTAAAAGATAAATTAAAGATGTAGGATTTAGGAGGCACAAATTGTCTTTACTTGTTTTTAAAATGAAAAAATCACTTCTTGTGATATTTTTCATCAATTTTTATCTTATAATATATATTCAACCATTATAACAAATTGACATGTCAATTTTCAATTACCTACTATTGTGTATCTCTTTATTAAATTTATGGATCCATATTGCGCCAACTACATATGTCATAATTATGAACAGCTACTATTTTCTATACATTAAATCAAGCCTTAGCCCGATACAATTTACCGAACATAATCTCAACAAGATAAGTACCAAAAAAAGAAAATATGAAAAATGTAAAAACCAAGTTGCTCTTTTATTTTATTTTATATATTATATTATAGTATTATTTTGTGGCTTCATTTTTTCCCCAAGGTCCCAAAAAAAACAGGAAGGAAAATGCCTCTTTACACCGTCTCACAAATTGCTAAGTAGCAATTCCTTTCAACTTGCCCTTCTTTTTATGACGATGATGATAACAACTAAACCGAATCCGATCCTCTCGAAATCTTGGTGCATGAGAAGCTCACCAAACACTCTGCTTCCCTTTTTCTGCTTCCAATTCTAGGGCTTCTTTTCTCCCTAGATCCAAGCTATTGACAATTTCATCTGGGTCGGCTCTTAAATGGCCATGTTCTGGCGTATGGCTGGTCTCTCCACTGCTTCTCCAGTAAGCCCCTTTAATTCTCTGCTTTATGTTGTAATTTCTTTGTATTATTATCATTTTTTAAACTGTAGTGAAATGTTTGGGAACAATTTGAATGTTTTCTTTACTATCCAAAGTGTTTATCGATTGAAATTGTATTGGGTCTATATTGAATTGCGTATTATGTATGTTGTGTGGTAGCACTCTCAATTTGGAATTCAGAATTGTGATAATGTAATTGTTCTGGGACGTTTAGTGTAGAGTGCTTTTTTGGACTGAATTCCTATTGGAAGTTTATAATTTGGGGTTCCCTGTTTACTTGTTGCTATTCTGACTATCTTAGTTATGCGTCTAAGAAATAGAGTGTTAGATTGACTTAAATCCCAGAGCAATGAAACAGTGGCAGAGGAGAAGTTGACAATGGACTGGTGGGTTTTATGATGGAATCTAATATCTTGAACAAAAAACTTTATTGATTGGAACAGATGACGTAAGGCCATATTTCCATAGGCAGAAATTATTTAACTCAACAGTCCCAACGGCGTGACCTAGTGCTCAATGAAGTGGGTTGAGAACCATGAGGTCTTAGGTTCAAATTCTAGGGGCAAAAAATATTAGGTGATTTCTTTCCATTTGTTCAAACTTTGGTGGACAGATTTACCTAGTACCTGTTGCTGGTGGGAGGTAGAAGGTATTTGGTGGAATTAGTTGAGGTGCCCAACAAGCTGGCCCGGACACTATAGTTATAATTTTTGTTTAAGTCTACAAGGATTGAGAGGTTCTGATATCAAGGACAAGAAAGAGAGAAAAGAGAGAACTTTCATCGTCTTTCTTAACAACATAGGGGCAGCTCCACTTATAGGAGTTTTTCCTGTGGAAAAGACAAGGTTCTTTACCTTAGCTGGATCTTGCTAGTGTCATCTAACAGTAGGTAGGCAATGAACGTATGACAACTATCTCTCGAGCACATCTTTTGGTCCGGCCAATGGAAAAATAAAATGGAATATTTTACATAATTTTTAATAGAATATGAAAATATTCTGCAGTTTTTCTTTGGAGTATTTAGCAGTACTTTTCTTTATCATCAATTTTTTTTTTTGCAACATTCTTCTACTTAATTTTAATGAATGTAGTCACAACTTAGCATTTGAGTTCATCAATTCTCTTGACTTTCAACATTGCTTACTCCAAGCATTGTATTGGATATTCAACTAATAATGTTTCTCAAGAAATAATGTGTAGATTCAACTAATGTTGTTTCTCAAGAAATCTTGTGTAGGCTTATTAGATATGCTATACTATTTTCAGGTGGAGACAATCTTGGATAAGGAAAATTTTGCACTGGATGAGCTCTTGGACGAGGATGAAATAATTCAAGAATGTAAAGCTCTTAATGGCCGCCTTATTAATTTGTAAGCACCTCATTCACTCGTGTTTCTTCTAAGGGTTGTTAGTATGCTTGGTATAAATGTGATAACTTTAAGTTATATTTATGTTGGATATGACATACAAACTACAAATTATTTCCCAACCATTGATGTTTTCTCGAAAGTCCATTTAAGGTAAATATGTTTTATCGCGAAAAAATAAGTTTATGATTTGCTGCTGTGTTCCAAATGATGAGGTTCAGATGAGGGACTCTGGTGTTGATGCATGCCATGCATTTGCAATATTATTGCCGTTTAAAATTAAGCTAGTTTGGATTTACTAAGAACAAATGTTTAACTTTTGTAGTTCTGGTTTGTCAGTGAAGCTTCGGATTTATTGGGGTCAGATAGTTCAAGGCAGAATACCTAACTACCCCCTGAACATCGCACACACCTAAACTTTTTTATAGTCTTAATTACCCAGGACTTGGCTATTTGATAGCCTTTACTTCCTGGACGACCTCAGCCCAATGATGTGAGAGACCCGGCTTGCCACGTGGATTATTTTGTCAACTTGGCATTTTATAATAAATAAATAAATATCTGTACCCTTTTAAATTCATATCATCTTTGTCAGGTTAAATTTGTAAAAAACTGAGCTGGAACTTCATTATTTAGGCTAAAATTTTTTATTTGGCTTAAAATAATGCAGCCAAGCTTTTTACATATTTGGCACTTGAAGAGGAAATAAAAAGAAATACACAGTTGGAACTCCATTATTTTGGCTAAAACTTTTTTATTTGTCTAAAAGTAATGGAGTTCCAGGATTTAGCCCAAAGCGAAGATATGCACTGTTGGCACAACTGTACAATTATTGCATTTAAAGAAGAAATAAAAAGAAATACAAAGTTGGGATAAACTATGCATTATATATTAAGAAAAATCAAGAAGAAATTGCACATTGTATATGTAAGTGGCAATTCATGGTTGAAGAATAGCCCATCCAGAAGCTGATTTTCTCAAATTTCTTCACTCCCATGCTACTGAAAGAGAGTGTATCCATGCTCTTTGCCATGTTAGCGCTCAGGAGCGTAAAGGCTAGTCGAGGGGGTAATTAGGACTACAAAAAGTTTAGGTGTGCATTAATATACCGTGCTGCGTAGATTCAATTTTTTTTTTTGGAAGGGGGGGGGAGGGGGGTTGCGCATGTGGTGCCATTTCTGCACAATATTTTGTGGTGTTGCTGGATCTAAAAGTCATTCCATGGAAGAAACTGATATCGTATGCTTTTCTTTCTGGCAGTCTACGCGAAAGAGCTCAAGTTGAACAACTTGTCAGGTACATAGTGGAAGAGGCTCCAGAAGATGCTGAGAAGAGACGAACTTTTAAGTGAGCATGTGTCTGTGGCTGGAAAAGTTATTTGAATTTCATATGCTATAGGCGCCGGATGTTTCTTTTGATGAGAATATGAGTTCTCTTTCTTCATTAACCCAAGTGCGTGTATTAAAAGATTTGTTGTTCGACTTGTGCCATAGGTTTCCGTTTATTGCTTGTGAAATTTTTACATGCGAGGTGGACATAATTCTCAAAGCTTTGGTTGAGGAGGAGGAGGTATAGACTCTTTTTGTCATGTATCTTGATGCCTTTGTTCTATGCTTAGTTCCTTTAATATTGTTTATTTGAATTGGCTCTCTCATTTTGGATGTCAGCTAATGAACCTGCTATTCTCATTCTTGGAACCTGAGCACGCACATAGTACTTTGTTGGCTGGTTACTTCAGCAAGGTATCCTGTCACTGTCCACTAGCTACATTAGTGTGAATTATGCTCCAGTTAGCTATATATTCCTTGGTTTACTTCTCTAAACATATTTAATTGGATGGCAAGTGGTTTATAAGTTTGCCCGGTTGACAACTTTTTTGTTGGCACGCCGTGTTTCAACGTTTGAAACATCAAATGTTCGAAAATTCATCAGTTCTCTAAAACAACTTTTTCTTAAAAAACTACTTCCTCTGTCCCAATTTGTTTGATTTAGTTCGGGTTTTGAAACTCAAACGAGTTTTTCTTGGCCAAGATTTTTTAAATGCCTTTTAAATGTTTTGAATGGTTAATTATTGTGACTTATAGTACTTTTCATGTAGTTCAAAATATGTAAATTTTATTTCAAAAAACTTAAAGATTCTATAACCTAATTTGTGGTCAAAATTGAGACGTTTGACTTGAAATCCTAATTACATCAGACAAATTGGGATGGAGGGAGTATTATTTTTAAACTTTAATGTCTACTTGCTTAAGTATCATTTTGCTAGTTGCATGTACGGTTAGTTATTGTAAGACCGTAGGAGGGAATTATCCGTTGGAATTTTGATAAAAACAATGCTGCATGTAAATGACTTTGGAAATATTTCATATTTTAAGGCTTCTTCCTTCTGTGAGCTGTTACTATGATATTATCAGTTTCTGCACTGGATTGATGCCCAAGTTTCTTGTTTTAGGTTGTCATATGTCTGTTGCTGCGGAAGACAACACCATTTATGAACTATGTGCATGTAAGTCTACTGCTCCTTATTAGCTACTCATAATTGATGGACATGGAGGTGATAATCTTTGATTTGCAGTATGGAATACACACACACAGATAGAAAATTATTGGATGTTATATCAGTTGCAGTAAAGATGGGCTACGGATGTATCAATGAAACCTCGCTCCCATTTTGTCTCCATCCATATTTTATGTTCTTTAAGACGAAAGAGGGTGTTCACCTGATGTCACTTATTTTGTTTGTATCTTCTTTAATTTACGATGCTAGTTTCCGGTGTAGAGAAAGATGAATATTTGTTGAAAGAAAAAAACCGGATAATACGACGGCCTACCAATGATTTGTCTCTGTATTTTATGTTAATAGTCTGGCGATTTTTTTCTTTAAAATTGTTTTCCCTTGTACAATGGTGAAAAGTTGAATTTACCGTCTTTAATGCTTTGGTTAGAAATTCAAGCACTGTCAAGCTAATGATAATGGTATATTCTCTTGTAGGCTCATCAAGATATTATCAAGAAGTTGGTTGATCTCATTGGAATTACATCCATCATGGAGGTTTATAGTTTTTGAAATAGTTTAAGGCATGTTTTGGTTGCTCAGCTTGAATTAAATATGGAAGACCTAACGCTTTTTATATTTAGGTTTTAATTCGCCTAATTGGCACTGATGAACATTTGTATAGCAACTTCGCGGATTCCATGCAGTGGCTGGAAGATACAGATGTGCTGGAGATGATCGTGGATAAGTTTAGCTCATCAGTATGTCAATTTCCTGGATCAATTTAATAACACTTCCACTTTGCCCTGTCATTACACGATTTCTGTGTTCTGATATCAAACCTGGCTTGTGGAATTACAATAATTAGTTGATTCCTGCTGATATTTGCGATGGGACCAAGGGATTGGGGGAGTTGGGAGTGACTGGTAAGGTTTATAATTCATTTGGGTGTATATATTCAACATAATGCGCTCGTTGGACGCTGTTAGACAGGGAAGATCAGATAATGATTGTCTAGCATTCATCTATTAGTCAGTAACTTGGTACCCTATGAAGCTTGTAACTGCTGGTGTAGGTTACTATGGTAATGGGATGCTCTGAAATTGCAGGATTGCCCTGAAGTGCATGCTAATGCAGCAGAAACTTTGTGTGCCATTACTCGATACGCTCCCCCTGGGATAGCTGCCAAAATCTCCAGCCCAAGGTGTTTTAGTATTCCGGACCTTTATTAACTTTGGATTCTGATTGAAGCCAGTGATATTGCTGTATTTTCTCGGATCTAACAAACAGATATTTTATTATATGATGTTCCACAGTTTCATTGGGAGGTTGTTTCGTCATGCTCTGGAGGACTCACGACCAAAATCCGTTTTGGTTAACTCATTATCTGTATGCATATCGTTGTTAGACCCTAAGAGGCTATCAGCAGGAACATATTACATGTACGGTCGCCAGTCAATGCAGTGTTCTAGAGTAAGTGCGAATCCTGAGACTGTGGAAGGGATGTTGGAAAGCTTAGGTATGGATTACCTCGTTGTCTTCTGAGCATATCTATTAGTAGACAAATGTTTTTGTATATCCTTTCCGTTCAAATTCCCACCTTCCCCCTTTAAGATTTTGACATTATTTTAATCTTGCCGAATAGTGATTTTAGGCTCGGTTACTGTGCTCAACACATTTGACCTTTGATATGTAGGAGACAAGCTTTTCCTAGTCATACCACTCCTAGATTTAACCCTTCATTGTTTCTTCTTCTGTCGATGATAAGTATACTTTGAAACAAAATTTTGTGGTGCCTTCTTTGCTCTAAGGTTTCACGGAGTCCCCATTTGTAGCAACTGTTAGTCTGAATGTTGTAGGGAAAGGGGGAAGCATTTTAGGAGTCTTATTGTGTGGAAGGGGTTGCCATGTGGTTAAGAGAGCCTGCGACAGTTTGGTCAAATTGAAGGGAGTTGATTTGCATCAAATTTCAGTAGGTGTTTTGACTTCACTTGTAAAAGGAATATGTTGTTTTTTTAGTGATGATTGAAGGATAGATGTGCAAAGTGTGGTTACCAAGGAATGAAATAGTAATTCAGCAAAGTTGGATTTTGGAGAAATAGGAAAAAACAAAAAAACGATGGAATTTAAGATGTACATGGTATGTCTGACTTCATAGTACTTGATCAAGATAAAACCAGTTGACCTTTTATTTTATACACGACATTTGGATTCTAGATTCTCTTTATGAGTTGCGTATTGATCTCCAAGATATCTGTACGTATGTGCTTTATTGCTCTGTAGTCTGACATAGTTGGATAGGCCACATGCAATTGGGATGACACTTGTCATGGAAATGATAGGTGGTACACTAGTTTGATCGTATCATCCTCAACTGTAACTGTTCCTTTGCTGTCTCTTGTACTTCGTTTTGCTTTCCGGTGGATAAGTCTCAATCTTTTGGGAATATTGAGTTTGAGATAAATACATTATGGTATACCAGTTTTCTAGGTTTGATATTTTTCCCATATGAATTAGATTTGTTGGCTATGATTTTACCTTGTATGTTGCGATTCAAGTGGAACAATTTTAATAATTGTTTGTTTATGCAGGTGATTTACTGAAGCTTTTGGATATTACATCGGAGGATAATGTCTTGCCAACAACATATGGAAGCTTACGTCCACCTCTTGGGAAGCATCGTCTGAAGGTAGTTATTGAACATCTTATTGTTGGAATCAAGTGTCTGTCTTTGACATTTGATTTTAGAAATGGATATACTCTAATCGTATTTCTAATCTTACTTAAAGGCCAGTGTTGTCAAAGACTAAAAGTGTAGAAAAACAGCAAGGTCTGCTGAGGCTTTAAGCACAACACAATTCTTGAATACGTTGTGCTGATATTATTTTATGCGGGAATGAAAATGGTGTTCACATGTTTATTCCTTTTTTTAGTGATTGAGAGTTTTATATCGGGATATTTTTTTGGAATAACACATTCGCAACTAGTCTCCTTTTGCCATGCACACTCTTAAACTTTATGGAGCTCGTATGACCTCCCTGACCCAGACTGTTCTGAACTGGAAATATTACACCCTTTTTCCTGACATAGCATGGAGTGATTATACTCTCTTTTAACGCGTGAGATGCATTTAAAAAATGTTCTCGCGGGGGGAAACTCCATTTTTGATCGGTCAAGCTCCACTACTCCACATCTAGTGCACTATATCTACCATTTCCCCCCCATTTTATAAAAAATCCTTCTCTTTTATCTTTGTAAAAGTTCCTTATTTGAGCTAAACGAACCATTCACTTCAGAAAAAAACCATGCAGAATGTCTTTGCAGAATTCACTCGCTTCACCACTCAGAGGAACAACCCCAGACATATACCTTGCAGACTTCACCCAAAAGCCACATCATACACACATTTAATGGGACCTTTTATCTGATGCTTTTAGAAGAGATCTTTATTGCTTCAAAAAATAAGTTGTAGGAGTTAGTGGTAGGATTTTTTCTTTTTGGGTTTTTAGTGACTAATCAGTATTTTCCTGCATGTGATTTGTTGATTTGAGAGGTGGAATTTGAGGTTTTTGTGTATTGAAATGGAGAAGATGAAAGTGAAGCAAAAAAAGGAAAACAAAAGGGATAAACTACTGACTACACGTGGCAGCATGTGTATTACACCTCAATTTTCTCATTTGGGTATAAACCTCTCAGGGTGGTATGAGATACTGTTCAATCAAGGATAAGAGGTAATAGGACCCCACAAATTTTATGTGTGTATTTGACAAATGAGGGCTAGTTTAAGGGTTAATTATGTATTATCCCTAACCTTTTCTTTTGATTAACAAGCCCTTAATCTCTATCTATGTCGTACAATCATACTTCTATCGTCCACTTGGTCTCAAAGAAAACGTGAAATATTCTACGTCATGTTTTGTTTCTAGTGCTCGATTTTCAGGGATTTGAAATTTAGCAGATCAATGTTTAACTTGTTCATTAAAATAGCTGCAATTTTGCGTTCGCTTTGTACTTTTGGTGAGTTATAGTAAATAAAGTCTTTTGGAAACAATAAAACCCCTTATACAAATATTTTGAGTATATGAATATGAGGGCTACGCTGTAATATCAGCCTTCATTTTCCAATGATTTTTCATATTGCTTTGACACCCCACCCCCACCCCCCAAAAGAAAAAAGTTCCTTTCCACTACCCCCTTGCCAAAAAAAGATACAGAGAATTATGCTGTCCTCTGCAGCTCCAAGTAATGTGTGTGTGTGTGTGTCATATGTATATATATATATATATAGGATATATTATTATCTCAATCTCTAGTGTTTCTGTTATGCTATTGCTTACATATATGACATAGACTAAACTTCTACATTCTTGTTTTTATCTACCTCCACATGTCCTGTATTTTGAAGTTATGCTGGGTGATATATAGGGCTTTTAATTCCTCAAGTTTTGATTTCAAACAACTGGGAATTTCAGATTATAGAGTTTGTTTCAGTCTTGGTGAGTGTTAGCAGTGAAGTTGCCGAAAAGGAGTTGATCTGTCTTGGTGCTATTAAACGCATCCTGGAATTGTTTTTTGAGTAAGTTCTCCTTGGAATTACTATGTTACTATGTTATCAATAATCTTCTGATTTCTGTTACTTGGTATTGAGTCTAGGCATCTGATTTCTGTTACTTGGTACTGAGTGTAGGTATCCATACAACAACTTTTTGCATCATCATGTTGAGACAATAATAATATCGTGCTTGGATAGTAAGAATGTTCAATTTGTTGAACATCTTCTTAGTGACTGTAATCTTGTGGAAAAAATTCTCGAGGCAGAGAAGAACTCAGCGCTTGCTGCTGATCCAACCAAGGTAGTATAATCAAACTGCTAGGTGTTTCGACTAACTCTTAGCATGTTGTATAGAGTTCTTAATTTTTACTTACCTATTTTGTTATTCCTATCCTAAATTTTGGTTATACACATTGAAGCCTACAGTCATTGGTTTTTTTAATGTGGATGCAGCCAACGGCCTCTGTTGAAGGGAGATCCCCACCCAGGATTGGAAATATTGGGCATGTGACACGAATAGCTAACAAACTTGTTCAACTAAGGAACAACAATAATGGCATACAGTCGCGCCTGCAGGTGTTTGAGATCTCTTGTTTTTTGTGTTATCACTTCTTTCTGTTTGTCATGTAGTTCTTCCAATTTGATCCATCTGTCCTGTTTTATCAGCCACGCATGGCATAGAGATGTTTGCGCTTAGAGTAGCTGATTTTTGCTTTCAGATAGATAGAGACTTCTCAAGGTCCATTTCGGCAGTTGCTTATACTGAAACTTTTTGATAGTGGTATGAAGTCTTTCATTAAGAATCAGTACCAAGATGGTACCAAAAAGGTTACATGAGCTGGACCTGTCCAGATTACATGACAAAAAACTCGTTAATTGGATGTGTTGCATCTTCGTTAAGTGGGTCAATCAGATGAAGTAATAAGAAGCATGACACTATTGCTTCATCCAAAAAAAAAGCATGACACTATTGAATATGGATAGAGGGAGTGATAGAGTTTTAACAAGTGACCTCTCTAACTTTGCTGGGTCTTTTAGTTGTTTTTTGTTGGTCATCCCAAAAGTTGCTCTACTCATACCACCTGGTAGTGTATAAATGTTAAATCAACTGCTCCTCAAACCCAAACTAGTTGGGTTTCGGTTATATGAATCCTCCGTATTCATTCTGTTTTTCCCGAGCTCCTATATTGTTCCTCCATTTCCATCATCCTGTTCTAATTAGCAGGTGCGTAGATTTATAAATTGTTTGCATTAGGCACTACATACTCCTGTGTTGTGTTGATGTTCTTACGAGAAGTTTGACCAACTGTAAGCTGTGTGATTATTTTATTAAATGGCATCAAGAGAATGCAATCTGGTTCAAATAATGGGATCCAGAGGATGCAACTATAAGCATGTGTTTGGGAATTTAATGTTGAAGATCGATCCTTCGTTTGTGTTATTTTATTACCTACAAAAAAATTTCTCATACCTAATCATATTCTTAACAAAGATTCTTTACTGCATTTCATACAAATTCTCTGTAAGAGGCACAGAGATTAACATATTAGTGGCACAAAGGTGAACACATTATTATGGATATGTGTAACACATTACCTTCACTTATTAATTCTATACTCATTGAGAAATTAAGTTGTATTCGGATGAAGTGATTCAATCGACCTTTAGGAATAAGATACTTAATCTTTTTGGGGATAATGATCCTGGGTACCTTGAGGTGGAGAATTTACCTACTCGTGTCTAGTTTTTCTCTTTTATTTGATTGGGTTCATTTAATGCAGTCACACTTTAGTGATTTGATATTCATATTTTTCTATCTGCATTATTATGAGATGTCATCATTGATTGTCTCAGACATGTATTAAGTAGGAGCACATTGCAGTTCATTTTCGTCATTAACTTCTGCAAATTCTTTTATTTAAAATTTGGCATTTGCAAATTCCTTGTGCTAAATGCGAATACCTTTTGGCAGGAGAACAGTGAATGGATTGATTGGCAGACAAACATCCTTCAAAAACGGAATGCTGTGGAAAATGTCTTCCAGTGGGCTTGTGGGTGAGTGTTCCTTGTTTGCCTGCTCAAAGCTATTTTTGAATAGGACATCTGTTTTTTTTTTTTTTGGGGGGGGGGGGGGGATTGCCTCACTGGAAATAAACCATGACTGCATTACCACCAGGATTATGAAATATTTGATAACTGGAACTAAGCAGTCCAATGTTGTGCTTCTCCTTTTGTTGGTTAATACAAGTGATCGAACCCCCCCTCCAAAAATAAAATAAAATAAAAAATAAAAAAAGCTAGTTTGGGTCACCTATACGTGTTCTCATTATTCATTTCAGTCCAGTTGGACATGCATTTCAGTATTGTAGGATTCATCGTTAATTGAGCTTGGCTGTCAGCCAACTGCAACCCTGCTTTATCTGGGTCTAGGAATGGTAGTGTGAGTACACTTAGGATGTTAAGCTTGCACTAGAAGAGTTGCTACATCATTACCAGGATTATGATTCAAAAACAGAAATTGAATTGCGTGAATATAGGCTTCTCCTTTTGTTGGTTAAGGTGGGTGATCTCTCTCTCTCTCTCTCACGCGCTGAACCCTCGTGTTGAAAAGGTATAACCCATACTCTGTGAATAATGCGAATAGTAGCTGCATATTTAATCTCTCTTTTTTCTTTTGCTTGCTTTTGTTTTAAGTTGGCACTGTAGAGGAGGGAGGCAGGATACAAGGGTGTGTATGTACTATATTGATGAGGTTGCCTGATCTGACACACATTTCTTTTTAATTACTATGTATCATGTCATATGACAAATGGTGGTTCTTGGATGTGTCTGGTTAATGCTGCATTTATGTGGACCATAGAAGCATTTCAACTTTTTCTGGCTGAGATGGGAGAGAGATCCATGCCCAGATTTTAGTTTTTCTCACTTGGTCGTCCGTGTGAATTTTCAACGTTGTGCCATTTTTTGTTTTGAGTTGGCCACAGCATTTTATATGTTATGAAGAAAATATAGTTGATGATTATGAGAGTCTCTTTACTATACTTTTCATCTTTTTATTGGAACGGTTTGATTGTAGTTTGATACTTTTTTACCAGCACTGGATTAAATTTTTTCTCATGTAATCTCTCTCAGGAGACCCACGTCACTGCATGACCGAATGAAGGACAGTGATGACGATGATTATCAAGATAGAGATTATGATGTTGCAGCTCTGGCAAATAATTTAAGCCAGGCGTTCCGATATGGAATATATAACAATGATGAACTTGATGAGGTGCTCTTCATGCCTTAAGAAAAGACAACATGGTTGTGCTTTTTTTGTCTCTCTGTTCTTTTTGCATGTAATGGTAAAGTCTAGGATCCTGTCTTTGGAGCTAAGAAGGTAATTGTTGACAAGAGACTTCGATGGTAGCTGGAGAATTGATTTTCTTATTTTTAGAGTAGTCCTTTCTTGGAGCTGCCTGCTATGTGGGATCTTAAGGATAAAGCAAATGAGCACAGTAAATGTGCTTGATTCATATAAATGCCATACCATTTGGCATATCTATAAATGAATTTGAGTGTGTGGTTTGTGGTTTTATCTGAAAGTTTCAATTACTGGGACTGCTGTTTTAGAATCCGTGGCAGCATTTTTGACTGTTAGAAAGCCTTTGCTGAAAATGGTATGAGACCCACAGTTCACTATAAATGTAGTAGGGTTAGACAAACAGTCCTGGAATCCGTGGAAGCATGTTGTTACTATTAAATGGTAATGAGAAAAAGAGTAGATGTCCTAAGGTAAGACAGAAATCAGTGAGCTAGAAAGTTTTTTGCCGATTAATAGCATAAAATAGTGGTCCTCATTCTGTCATAATTAGGAGTATTGGTATTTAGGTAATCTTCCTTCTTTTACTAACTTATTTAATTTAAGTTTTAAATTTACTTTATTCAAGTAGCCTAAATTATGGAGCACTATCTGCAACCAACTCAATACAAGTTCTCTCCTTTTTTCTTATCTTTTTAAACAGTGCCAGAACAATGGGAAGCCTTGGTTTTGTTTTCTATTTTTGTTTTTAAACCTATTTTTATTCAACTTCATTTTTAATCTTTAAATATCCACATGGTCATTAAGTATAATATCATCAGGTCATTTACTTAACAAGGACTTTTTATCTGCGTGCAGGCTCGTGGTTCACTTGAACGCGATGATGAGGTAACTTCGAGGTTTTATTTTAATCGTTAAGTGATTGTTCAGTTAATGAGTATATATGAACTTTCTGCCTCTATACATGTGTGCACATGCTCGAGAATGAACCTTCTCTCTTCCAGATCCACTTTAGCATAGCTCTCAAAATTGTTTTGAGGTCATTTTCACTTTCATCTCTACATTGCTAGATTCTGTTTTTATGAAGCATATTTTTATTCTTGGACATGAAATGGGCCTCTGATAGTGTTTTGTCTAGATAGGACTGCTAGCGGTTTTTGTTGTGTTTCACAATTTTTTTGTTTTGTTGTTGTTGCTGTCATTCACATTTTGGCCTTTCCATTTATTTGTTGTATTTTATGATGCTGATACTATTTTTCTGGTTTCTATTATGGTTACGGATCTATTGTCTCTGAGTCGAGGGTCTCCCGGAAACAGCCTCTCTACCCCTTCGGGGTAGGGGTAAGGTCTGCTTACATTCTACCCTCCCCAGACTTCACTAGTGGGATTCTACTAGGTGGTGGTTGTTGTTGTTGTTGTTGACATGAAATTCACATGGATAGAGTGAAATGTATACAGAGGATTTATATAGCGGGTTCAACTATTTTGTTATTGAGGCATAGTTGATTAATTGATTGATTTACCTGCTTGTCATGTAATCATTCTGCATAATGGTGATCATTTTATAAACTTTTGAGTCAATTTGTAATTCAGGCCACCTCAGCTCCACGTCCGGAATAAAACTGATCTGCCCCTTAGAGTAATGTAGCTAACAGAAACTATCCTTTAGTCAATAGCAATTCTTCCAGTTATTTCTGTATGAAGTCACCAATTAGCTTTTCATAATACCTAAATTGCACTTGCTTTCTGATTGCTTTAAGAAGGTTAGTTATTTGTGCATATTTAGTTTATAATGATTTATTTATTTATTTAACGTGTCATTATGATTGAATGGATGAGGAGATATAATATTGCATGTAGAAACATCTAGCAGAATTTTCTAACTACCTGCTATGTCCACCTTGTCACATCTTATAATATATATATCTTAAAGACGTAGGACCTGTAAAAATGTATGTAAATGACTTGAACAGTAACTCATTTGAAGTTTTATGCCCTTTTTATCCTTAAATTCTTAGATGGGGACATCTATATAATTTTTTTTCAAAATTCTTATAAAAGGCATGTATACCAGTTTTAAAATGATGACGGATTTTATAACTGCCACTTAAGAGTTAATTATAGTTTTTTTTTTTAATTCTTTAGTCCAAATAATTGTTGTTTGTGTACATCGTTACTCTTTCTTTTATTATATACTTATATTTTGTTTCTCCATTAGTGCTCTCTCTTCTGAAACCCATTGTGCTTTGTGCTTCTGTCTGTTTTATGCTTTTTGTCTGTGATGATTCTGGTTAGGATAATCGATGCATGCTCTTTGCCTGAATTGTCCGAACTGATTTTCAGTTCATGTGCTACATAAAACTCACTTTAGGCATTTCATTTTAATAAACTCTTCTGATTTCCTATAGGACGTCTATTTTGATGATGAATCTGCTGAAGTTGTGATATCTTCACTTCGTTTAGGGGACGATCAGGAAAGGTGGGTAAAAAATCGAGTTCAGAATGCTTTTGTCCCCCCTGTACATGTATCTTTAATATCAATTAAATTACTTTTAATTGTTTTTGCAGTGGATCACTTTTTACAAATTCCAACTGGTTTGCTTTTGAGGATGACAGAATAGCTAATGATCAGTCTACTGGCTTGGTGACTTCTCCCTCCCCAAACACTGAAGAGACTGATGTTATTAGGCCCGACATGAATGATGATGCAGCTGCTGATGAAGATGATGATTTGGCAGACACTGCCACATCTAACCTGCCTGAGCCAAAGCCAAGTACTGATAATCCTTCACCCAGTAGTTTCACTGAGGACTTGCATCATGCCACAGGCAATGATGCCAATAAGCCTCCTGAATGGGTTGAATGGCGAGAAAGTTCTGATACAATTAGAACGTCCAATCAAACCTCAGATTCACCTGATGTAGCTGATGTGGTTGGGCCTTCTTTACCTAATGGTGAGGTCAAAGTGGAATCAGAAGCTCAGAAGGACACTGTTCAGTCAAAAGAAGAAATGGCAAATATTCCACCCACTAATGGGTCCAGCAGTAATGTGGAAAAACATTCTGAAGGATCACCAGGTGATACCTCACAGTCTCCAGAAACAGATGGGAGCCAAATCGCTAGCAATCTTAACTCTGGTAGCATGGAGAAGCCACCTGCTGGAACCGAGGGATTATCTAGTGGACAAACTGAGAAGTGAAGTGCGGAACTACTGTGAATTCTTTATGTGCAGCTGTGGGGGGAGCAAACCCAGCACATTTGCTATAGAACTGGCCTGCTGATGAGAGTCTCAGCTGTTGCTGTCAGCTGGGACTAATATGTGGTTTTGGAGCCTGATGTACATTACTGGGGCTTAATATTCAACTTAGCCGCAGATGATTCTTTCCTCAGCTTAGGTAAAGACTGCTCTCTCTTTCTTTTCACTTGTAAAGGGCTTTAGTGCAGGTGATTCAGTAGATCATAATTTTATTCACTATCAACACAGTTGCCTCTAGATGAGTCCAAATTGCTATAGGAGGTTGTATGCAGTACACGTTGAAAAGATATTGTTTATATCTCATAGTTGTCATTTTTCTCTGTCTTAATCCGGTCTGTCATAGCCAAATTACTTGATCATGGTTGAAGTAGGTCATAGTTATCAGTTATAAGATGTTGCAGTTGGCTCCACCCTTCTCTTCTACTAAAGCTTGATATCAATTGATTTGATTCTATGGTTCATGATCTAATACACATGCATTTGGTTTAGATTCACGTATCATATATTTTAACTATTTCCCAGAGAATGGATACCCAAAATAAGTTCCCGCTACAAGGGATATCAGAGCATCATCCCGCCCTTAATTTATGTACATATAACCCACCAGATCTGCGGAGAGTGTAAGGTGAAGTGAGACGTTTTCACCTATATAAAATAATCAAACCATGCCTCTGTCGGGTGGAGGTGGAGCTCACCACTGGTAGGAGAGACAATTCTTGAAGAAAACATGGTATGTAGTTTATCCATAATCACATTTAAAACAATATGCGTAATTATACAATCAACAGACATACATGTCTAGGGAAAATACCATAAGATTTGGGTAACTATGCATCAAAATCTAAGTATAAAAAGCCACAAGGCCATAAATGTAAGGTGGCGAACTGCATCAAGTTTAAGACATCAAATAATCCACGCCTGCACAAGTGGTTCTAGAGTTTTTAGAAACTACCATCCCCACTAAGAGAGGCGAACACTAAACTCAGACGCCTATATTATTTTCTAACAACATTATTTCATTTAAACATGGAGCATTAAGCATGAAAAGGTTCATTTAACATCAATTGTTCTATTTAAATAAGTTTATTAAACTTTAGAATAAATATGTTACATATGTCAAAAATCACTTTGGAAGGCTAAGTTACATTATAAAAACATTAGGTAGTCTAATATCTCACATAGTCAACATATCATTTGTCACATAGTCAACATATCATTTGATAACTTTATAACTTAGCGGCGCAAACATATGTTTGTCCCAACGTGCATAATGTCACAACACACTTTAAGTAACCTTCATCTAATCAAATAATTGAAAGACATGCACTTTAGAGAAAATACAATTAAAAGATTATGTATGTATTGGTCAAAATTTGACTGCTGTGGTCGACCCAACTGGGACCTTGTCCAAGCGGTATGATAGTAAAAGACGCCATGATTTGTTCCAAACCACGTATTCACAGTGCTCGCTAAATCGAAGAACCATACTTAGGGAACGATGACAACGGATGTGGTATGAATGTGCCTTGACCCGGGAACGTAGCAAGGATTCCATGACTATATATATGGGGGGAACCTTCCTAAAAAGGGGGGCTTTTTCTCTCTTTCATCTCCTCTGTAATTTTACTAAAAAAAGGAAGATAAAATAATCTTCCGCTCATTAAGTAAAAGGGATTATCTCCATCAATTGGTGGAAAATGGAATGAAAAAGATCAACGAGATTGATCGCTTCTATTTTATCTTATGCATCATCTTCCGATTCGTCTTTAGATCTGGAATTTACTATGTGTGACTAAGATTTACCTCTTCATCTTCTTTAATTGATTTTAATCAAAAATGTTTTAATATCTTTTGGTCAAACAATTTGGCGCCGTTTGTGGGAATTTCTTAGTGAAATTTCCTAGTGTTTTCCAGATCAAAAACCGTAAACATGATCACCCACCAAAAGAGCGGTAAATAAACCTCACATGACAACCTAGATCATGATGCTACATGCAAACGGAAGCTACAACCAGCATCCTCCCCGCGTGCCGGGCTGCCCAGGAACTAGCCAAATCAAGCCCAAAACCGCGCAGGGCCAAGGCACGAAAAAGGAGGGGAAAGAAAGTTGAATACGGCTGCCGATTCAGAAGCCACCGCCCCATCAGCCGTCGAAACACCAAGCAAAACGAGCAACGCTACAGATCCACCCTCATCCACCAAC
Source organism: Nicotiana tabacum (assembly GCF_000715075.1). NCBI lineage: Eukaryota > Viridiplantae > Streptophyta > Magnoliopsida > Solanales > Solanaceae > Nicotiana > Nicotiana tabacum. Next base: position 160,584,232 of record NC_134082.1, read on the forward strand.
TCCTTGAATCGGGGGAAGGAGAATATCATGTTGGCCCACCTTTTGATGTTCACTGAAACAGGAACGCGAGCGCCGCGCGGGCAAGCGAGCGAAGAAACATCTCAACTAAAAAATGAGAAATTACTACAAAACAACCGAAATATTGTCCACTTGATGACCCAACTCTCTAAAAAAAAAATTGGGACTCACCAGAGGATACCCAACTCTCCAAAAAAAAAGTTGGGAGCAACGACGAGGTAATATTTCGACGAAATTTCGAAATAACACCCTTAAGGCCAAGGGCCTTCGCCAAAAAAAGGGTTCGACCTCGATCAAACGACGACAGGTCAATACATCGACGAAAGTTCAAAATAACAACCCTAAGCCAAGGGCCTTCGCCAAAGAAAAGGGTTCGACCTCGATCGAACAACGACAGGTTAATATTTCGACGAAAGTTCGAAATAACACCCTTAAGGCCAAGGGCCTTCGCCAAAAATAAAAGAGTTCGATCTCGATCGAATGACGACGGGTAAATATTTTGGCGAAAGTACGAAATAACAACCCTTAAAGCCAAGGGCCTTCGCCAAAAATAAAAGAGTTCATCCTCGATCGAACGACGACGGTTAATATTTCGATGAAAGTTCAAAATAACACCCTCAAGGCCAAGAGCCTTTGCAAAAGAAAAGAGTTCGACCTCAGTCGAACAACGACTTGTTAATATTTCGACGAAAGTTTGAAAAAACAACCTTAAGGGCAAGGGCCTTCACTAAAAAGAAAAGAGTTCGACCTCGATTGAACGACGACGGGTTAATATTTCGACGAAAGTTCAAAATAACACCTTTAAGGCCAAGGGCCTTCGCCAAAGTGAAAAGAGTTCGATCTCAATCGAACGACGAGTTAATATTTCGACGAAAGTTCGAAATAACAACCCTTAAGGCCAATGGCCTTCGCCAAAAGGTCGACCTCGGGTTAATATTTCGACGAAAGTTCGAAATAACAACCCTAAGGACAAGGGCCTTCGCCAAGGAAAAGGGTTCGACCACGATTGAACAATTACGGGTTAATATTCCGACGAAATTTCGAAATAACACTCTCAAGGCCAAAGGCCTTCGCCAAAGAAAAGAGTTCCACCTCGATCGAACGACGACGGGCTAATATTTCGATGAAAGTTCGAAATAACACCATCAAGGCCAAGGGCCTTCACCAAAAAGAAAAGAGTTCGATCTCAATCGAACGACGACAGGTTAATATTTCGACGAAAGTTCGAAATAACAACCCTTAAGGCCAAGAGCCTTCACCAAAAAGAAAAGGGTTCGACCTCGATCGAATGACGAAGGTTAATATTTCGACGAAAGTTCGAAATAACAACCCTAAGGTCAAGGGCCTTCGCCAAAGAAAAAGGATCGACCTCGATCGAACAACGATGGGTTAATATTTCGACGAAAGTTCGAAATAACACCCTCAAGGCCAAAGGCCTTCGCCAAAGAAAAGAGTTTGATCTCGATCGAACGACGACGGGTTAATATTTCGACGAAAGTTAAAAATAACACCCTTAAGGCCATGGGCCTTCGCCAAAAAGAAAAGAGTTCAACCTCGATCGAATGACGACGGGTTAATATTTCGACGAAAGTTCAAAATAACACCTTCAAGGCCAAGGGACTTCACCAAAGAAAAGAGTTCGACCTCGATCGAACGATGACGGGTTAATATTTCGACGAAAGTTCGAATTAACAACTCTAAGGCCAAGGGCCTTCGCCAAAAAGAAAAGAGTTCGATCTCGATCGAATGACGACGGGTTAATATTTTGACGAAAGTTCAAAATAACAACCCTTAAGGCCAAGAGGCTTCGCCAAAAAGAAAAGGGTTCGACCTTGATCTAACGACGACGGGTTAATATTTTAACAAAAGTTCAAAACAACAACCCTAAGGCCAAGGGACTTCACCAAATAAAATGGTTCGACCTTGATCAAATAACGACGTGTTAATATTTCGACGAAAGTTCGAAATAACACCATCAAGGCCAAGGGCCTTCTCCAAAGAAAAGAGTTCGATCTCGATCGAACGACGACGGGTTAATATTTCGACGAAAGTTCGAATTAACAACTCTAAGGCCAAGGGCCTTCGCCAAAAAGAAAAGAGTTCGATCTCGATCGAATGACGACGGGTTAATATTTTGACGAAAGTTCAAAATAACAACCCTTAAGGCCAAGAGGCTTCGCCAAAAATAAAAGGGTTCGACCTTGATCTAACGACGACGGGTTAATATTTTAACAAAAGTTCAAAACAACAACCCTAAGGCCAAGGGACTTCACCAAAGAAAATGGTTCGACCTTGATCAAATAACGACGTGTTAATATTTCGACGAAAGTTCGAAATAACACCATCAAGGCCAAGGGCCTTCTCCAAAGAAAAGAGTTCGACCTCGATCGAACGACGACGGGTTAATATTTCGACGAAAGTTCGAAATAACAACCCTAAGGCCAAGGGACTTCGTCAAAGAAAAGAGTTCGACCTCGATCGAACAAAAACGGGTTAATATTTCGACGAAAGTTCGAAATAACAATCTTAAGGCCAAGGGCCTTCGTCAAAAAGAAAAGAGTTCGACCCCAATCGAACACCGACGAGTTAATATTTCGGCGAAAGTTCGAAATAACACCCTCAAGGCCAAAGGCCTTTGCCTAAGAGAACAATTCAACCTCGATCGAACAATCACGGATTAGTGTTTCGACGAAAGTTTGAAACATCCTCGGGGCCAAGGGTCATTTTTAAAAAAAAAAGGGAAATAAAACTAGGACTCACAGCGGGATAATATTTCGATATAAACTCGAAAGTAATATCCCTATGGCTAAGGTCGTTATTAGAAAAAGCATTCGACGCCATCCGAACTATGATGGGACAGTGCTTCTACACAAGCTCGAAAATATCACCCCGACAGCTAAAACTGCCATCAAAATTCTACTCAATTCGTGTGGCGCTAAATTCCCTAAGAATCGGGAACTCGCCAGACAGAGATCTACTTCTTTGCACCAGAGTTATGGAAAACAAAACAGGGAAAGAAATACATGAGGCGTGCAACAATGAAAAATTCCTCTTTATACGAAGCTACTGCGCAAACAACCACAAATTACATACGGCTAAACCAACAGAATCCAAGAAAAAACAACAAACAACCAACATAAAAAAAGAGAGAGAAAACGAACAAAGACAACAATTCTTTCACTAGACGTCATCACCGCCACCCTCTTCACCACCATCTCCGGGAAGTCCTCCTTCATCATCACCACCCTCACCACCATATTTCTCATAGAAGGACGACCATGTGCGGACCCCCGCCGTATGAGGAAGGATGGCGTTCACCCACTCGCGGATACCATCAACAGGTGCAGGGGGTAGTTTCACGGCTGTAAAAGCATAAACAGTTTAGTACTACCCAAAGAAAAGTAGTCGGACATCGTTCCGACCAAAAGTATAGAAACTTATGTGCTATAGAACAACCTGGTTCTTCTAGTTGTTCTAACTACTACTGTTTGCGGAATAATAAGTACATAAAATAAAGAACACATAGATTTTTACGTGGAAAACACCTGGCTCAAAAGGTGAAAAAATCACGACCTACTACTTAGTAGGATTTTCCCAAACTTCCACTAAACTCACTGAGCCAAAACAACATTTACAAAAACTCTTATTGCTGTAAAAGAGATTTACTAGGTATGTGCAATGCCTGTAAAAGAGAACAATTACTGTCATTTAATAGGTTAGTAATCAAAGCTTGATCGGGACTCAATTGATGAACTTCTATCGTAGAAGAGTTCACGATGATCTCAAACTCTAACACTATCTTTATCCTGGATCGTGTTCTCTTCATATAAGGAGACTTTCTCCCCTTATCTAATAAGCAACCTTTTCGATTAGATCAGGAGATATTGCTGCTTGATCAGTAGGACTTATCTCTTTCACGTGCATCTCACATGCATAGATTGATCATGATTGTGCTTCACAAGATGGACGTGGTCCATGACTGAGTTCATTTGTCATTCTTCAAAACTTCACCTGTTCTTGGGCCAACGAATTCCCCCTTTTTGATGATGACAAACTCTGTGCTTTTTACTGATTTGAATCCTGTAAGAACTCAGGTTAACCATCAATACTAAACTTAGAAAATTCACTTATCATCAAGAAGGACCAGGTTAATTAGATTATAAATATCACTTATTTTCAGAATGTGTAAAGCACAATATCTCTTCCCCCTTTTGGCATTATTGAAAAGTTGCATGCGAAGTGTGATACCCAGATTTTAATAAGTACTCATGGCCACTGGGGCAACTGCAAGTGCAATCATGGTGCAATCATCAGTAATCAAACAAACATATTTAAACTATCAAGGACAGATTAATCATTGAACAAGAGAAAACAACAGTTATCATTGATAGAGATATGTTGCCGCCTACAATCCACAAAAAGAAAGAAAAACATTCAAACCATGAGCAAAAAATAGAAAAATACCTAATCTGGGTCATTGAGGGTACTGAACAAGTTCAGGAGACAGAAGCTAGGAATCCTAAGGCTTGGAGGAACTGGAGGGTTAGGTTTGAGTTTGGAGAAGATTTAGCATGTTCTGAAAGGAATTAGGCAAGGGGATCCTCTTTCCCCTTTCATATTCATTATAGCCATGGAGGGTTTAAGTAAAATGTTGGAAAAATCCAGGCAAATGCAATGGATCCAAGGATTCAGTGTAGGCACAAACACTGGATACTTAGTCACTATCTCCCATTTATCATATGCTGATGACACACTAATCTTATGTGAGGCAGATAGAGTCCAAATCCTGTACCTAAATCTTACACTCCAGCTATTCGAAGCATTGTCAGGACTTCACATCAACAAGCAGAAAAGTATTATATATCCCGTCAATCGGGTGAGCAACATTGAGGAGCTAGTAGGGATCATTGGTTGCAGTATAGGGTCATTGCCTACCACCTATTTGGGGCTTCCACTGGGAGCCAAATTCAAAAACAGTGATATCTGGAATGGTGTAGTGGAAAATTTTGAGAAAAGACTGGCTTCATGGCAACAATAATACCTCTCTATGGGAGGAAGACTCACCCTCATCAGTAGTGTGCTTGACAGTATACCCACTTATATCATGTCACTGTTTCCCATCCTTAAAAAGGTACTTAACAGGCTGGACAAGATCAAAAGGAACTTTCTATGGGAAGGAAATAACAGTTCTCACAAGTATCATTTGATTAAATGGGATAAGGTATTGCTACCTAAATGCAAAGGTGGATTAGGGGTCAGAGATCTAGACAAGCACAACAAAGGTCTGCTAATGAAATGGCTCTGGAGATATGGCACATGTGAACCAAGTCTATGGAAAGAGGTGATTAATGCAAAACATGGAATTAAAGACAATTGGAGCACCAAAACTGTCACTACATCCCATGGAGTAGGGCCCTGGAAGCATATTAGCAAACTGGGAACGAATTCTTTCAGAATATTCATTTCAAATCAGGCAGTGGATGTCATATTAAGTTTTGGAAGGATAAATGGCTAAACAACAATGCTCTCATGGAGGACTATCCTAGCTTATTCAACATCGCCTTGGTCAAGAATTCTTCTATTGCTAATAACAGAGCAAATGGTAATTGGGATATGAAACTCAGAAGATCTGTTCAAGATCGGGAGATAGAAGATTTGATGGAAATGCTAGCAAGATTAGAGGCCTACAACATTGATGAGAATGCTCCAGATAGCATAAGATGGAGATCTAAAGGTCTCTACACTGTTAAAGAATGCTACATACAACTTAACAATCAGAATCAGGTACTACATTCATGGCCTTAGAAACTGATATGGAAGACAAAGCTACCTGTGAAGGTGAAATGCTTCAGCTGGATTGCACTTCACGGAGCATGCTTAACGCAAGATAACCTATGCAGAAGGGGATTTCAGCTGGTCAATAGATGCTACCTGTGCAAGTGGACACCTGGAAACAGTTAATCACCTACTTCTATACTGCCCAGTAGCAACAGACCTCTGGAACATGTTCTTTTGTATTTTTGGTCTAAGATGGGTAATGCCACAAACCCTGAGAGAGGCACATATGAGCTGGAGTCTTTAGGAGGTTGATAAGATCATTAAGAAAATTTGGCTTATGATCCCTGCAACTATTTTTTGGTGTTTATGAAACGAGAGGAATAGAAGATGCTTTGATGACACCTCAACACCGAACCACTTACTCAAATCCAAATGCCTTATCAAGCTTTTTTGCTGGACAAAGTTGTCACCAATAAATAGTACAGGACAACTTTTGGATTTTATTAACTCACTTGTCTTAGTTTGAGACTTTGATTTGGGGCAAACAAGTTCTCGTGTAATTTTTTGTTTATGTAGCTCTTATGCTTCTTGTAACTTTGCATCTTCTTGATGCCTTCTTAATGAAACATATTACTTCATAAAAAAAAAGATTTAGCATGTTCTAAAGAATTGCATCATTCTTCTCCTTTTCTTTGGCAAGCTCAGTTCTGAGACCATCACTCTCAGTTTCCACTTCAACCACATGAGCCTTGAGGCTAGCAATTTCAGCATCTTGGCTGCACATTCCTGAACCAGAGTCCTAAGTTTGCTGTTGATAAGTGTCTTCTAGGATGAACCAGGTTCAATGGGGATGACATTGATTGAATAGTCACAGGCAAAAAGAGTTTTGATGTCAAAGTGTTCCTTGCTCGAAGCCATTTCCCATTTCTTTAGAGGCACATTTAACCTATCCACAACTGTGGTCAGAATGAAGCCATATGGAGTAGCATGAGCTTTGGAGCCATTTGTGACCATGTCTAGCAGTTTGATAATGAAGGCAGGCCAGTTGATTTGCTTTCCTCTCTCCAGACACTCCATAAGAACCATATCCATGTAGTTAGCCATGTGCCTTCTCTCCTGTCTGGGCAATAAGAACTTGTTGACAAATTCAAACACAACCTTGTGCTCAGGCCTCATTTCACTTTTCTGCACAGCCCTGGCTTCAGTCACCTCTTCTGAATCACAAAACCTCTTGGTGATTTCAAGGGCAGTAGGGATGAAGTCCAGGCATGGCCACCTTTGCCTTGTATAGTCATTAAACCCTTTAGAGGGTATGTGCAGAATCTCTCCCAGTTTCTCTGCATCAAACTGCACTTGGACTCCTTTCACCAAGCTACTAACGACTCCATCCTTAACAGCATCATTGGCTATAAATTCAATCAACTCATTTCTGGCTAGCCTACCATCCATCTGAAGGACCATGTCCTTCCATCCCTGAGCAGCTAAAACATCCACCAATCTCATCATTCCTGGTTCCACCAGGTCCTTCAACAGTCTACCCTTTAAAATCTTTCTTCTGCCAAAAATGGAAAGCTTGTCCTGTTCCTTCTCAGAATCATTTTCTTCTTCTTCTCCACTCCAGTCATCATCATCAGAAACTTTTGATTGTTTGGTTTTCACTGCATATCTTGTCCTCTTAGCTAGTGTGGGTTCAGCAGCCACATGCACAGAGGAAGACTTCTTGGAAGAGGTCTTGGGCTTTTTAGGCTTGGGTGTAGGAACCTCCACTGTTGTACCCCTTTCTTGATGGACCAGTTCCATCTCCTCTTTCTCAACAGCCTCTAAGGATTCTGCAATCTTTCACTTTCCTTTATCCTTTTTCTTTTTCTTACTTTCTTCTAAGGCTCTTTGTAGATCAGCTTCACTCTATTTCACCCTGCTTCTTGTGGCTCTACCCCTTGGCAATGAGTAGGCAATAGGTGTTGGAGATGAAGCCTTTCTTTTCTTGGAAGGCCTAGGAACATTTAGGGTTTTGTTGTGGGAGTTCTGCGTTTCTTTGGGTCATAGCTGGCCCCAACCTTTTTCAGTAGATCAGCTAGGGTCTCTTCAGTAGATGAAACAGGTTCATCTCTCCGTGTGCTCAGATGAACCAACCCCTCAGCAGCTTCCCCAGAACCACTTCCTCCCGACTTCATGCCAATCTCTTCTACCCTTTCATGTTCAACCCCACAGATGGCAGACACTACAATTTTCCCAATTCCCCTCTCTTCACCACATGCAATCCTCTCTCTCTTTTTCTTTTTCAAAATTCTTTTTACCACCACTCCTACGTTTCTCAGGCACTTCAACATCTCTAATTGGTCCAACCAGAACAAACCTAGTCTCTAGGTTTTCAATCACATATGAACTTACCTCAGAAGGAGATTCTTGAATCTTTTCAGAGTCAGAAGACCCATGTCCTTCCCCCTTGTCACACCTCCTTTTTCAGCTACACCCCGCAAAGGGGCGTAAAAGGGAGTTTTTCCAATTAAAGGACAATCGAAACGGGATTTATTATTTAATTCAGAGTCGCCACTTAGGAGATTTATGGTGTCCCAAGTCACCAGTCGAATCCTGAATCGAGGAAAAGATTGACTCCGTATTACAGTCCGCGAACCAGAAATCCAAGAAAGGAATTCTGTTAACCCGGGAGAAGGTGTTAGGCCTTCCCGAGTTCCGTGGTTCTAGCACGGTCGCTCAAGTATTATATTCGGCTTATTTATCTGATTTTAATACATGTTGAACCTATGTGCAAATTTTAACTGTGTACCGCTTTTATTATTATTATTATTATTATTTTTATCGAGAATTGCAACATCGTGAAAATACATCTCGAACCACGTCACATCAATGCACCCGTGGTTATTTACACATTTCAACTCTGTTGAGATTTGGATTTGGGTCACATAAATGTGCACCCGAGTTTAAGAATATAACATTATTAAATATGCGCCTAAAGCGACTAGCGTGTCATTATTTTGGGTACGCCCATGAAATTTTGCTAAACGGCCCATCCCGAAGTCTAAGTAATTTTACCAACACGTATAGAGGGCCCCGCAGCTTGTGTATTTTTGTTTGTCGAGGCTCGTCTCATTCATTATTTTTAAAAGGAATTTGCAACGTCGTGGAAATGCATCTCGAACCATGTCACAATCAATGTACCCGTGATTAGCGACACATTTCGACTTCGTTGAGATTTGGATTTGGGTCACATAAATGTGCACCTGAGTTTAAGAAAGTAAATTATTAAAAGTACGCGCCTAACAGTGACTAACGCGTTATTACTTTGGGGAGGGCCGTGAAATTCACTAAACGACCCATCCCGAATTCTAGATGTTCTATTCTTTAGCCAATTATTGAGAGCCTCGCTATTTAAACGTTTTATCCGGAGAGGCTCGTCTCAGGTTTTATTTAAAGGTCTATGCTAAAATGAATACGATTGTCTATATATATTTTTTCTCTAAAAAATTGTTGAAGAAGAAAATCCTAATTTTATTATTAATTCTACTACCACTTCTACATTTGGGGTTGTTCAAATCACTATTAGAAACATGATTTTTGCCAAAGACGCGAGGTGACTGATTAAACCAATTGATTCAAATTAGCCTTACTAGATCAATATTCAAAAACACCCAATATTTTGAAGCTATGATATTGAAATGTTATCAGCAAACAAATGCCAAAAGGATGTCTTTGGATTAATGCCTATGTCCTAAATGACAACCAGTTTCTACTTATCACTACACGCGAATGATGTAAATCTCACATTTTTTGTCTCATGCTTCAAACTATTCTGAATTTTTTTCAACATTTAAACCACATGGATAAATCCTATTACATCAAGATTGGTGATTAGCACCAATATGCAGGCTAATTAACATAAACATACACGTCCAACTTCAGCCCACTTTATACAATCATATACAAATCAAATCTAAACTATACTAAACCATTGCATCTACATTACTTGGGCATCAACATATAACAGTCCAACTATACAAAGCAGCAAAAATTTACATAGCAGTAGTGTACAAAATATTCTAACTATAATCAGTAAATAAAGAAAAAGCTGAATCAAACTTCAGGCTTCCATTTTTATATGTATTCATGCTTCCACATATTTCAGCTTATAATAGCAGTGTTACAGTCGTGTACCTGGTATTGGAAACAAAAAAAGAGGAAGATGAGAAATAGCAGATGCAGTAGTACGAGCAACACAGCAACATCAGTTCCACAACAACAGTTGGGAATTCCAAACAGCTACCGACACAGCCCAGAAAGTTTGTAAAAGACCAAATAGCAACAACCAATAACACCACAAACAAATTCAACCAAACGTATATTAAACCAGAAACTGGACCAGTAGACCACTGAACCACTTAAGCAATCAAAGGGAATCAGATTCAATGTTTAGAGTTCGAGTTCCTCCTACAGATGCAATGAAACGGGATCTTTCTTTTTTTGTTTTCTCTTTTTAAACTCTCTAGCCATCCATCCCCTTTTCAGTCCTAATCCTCCTCCCTTATATAGCCATCCAGACCTGCCCTCTCTCTCAAACTTAACTGCCTGGCCCCCCTTCCCCACTAAAAATTTGCCTTTTTTCCAATTAAAACCCACTAAGGAAAGCTTTTCCTTATTTTCAGCCCCCATTCCCTTTTGTTCCCCATTATCTTATTAATTTAAGGACATTTAATACACCACTAACACTAAAATATTACCCTAATTGTTCCATTCCCAAATCACCCCTGAAACCCCTTAATATTACTGCCCCTAATACAATCTATTCATCCGTATTAAAACCTTTTAACTCTAAAATCTATTCAAGCTAACAATGATTTAAAACTAAATCTGACTAACAACTATAACCAATCCTCCTGACAACTAAATGACTAAGGTTGAGTTCCAATTGAAACCAATGAACTGAATTTAAATCACAACACAGAACTCAACAGAATCATTAAAACTGAAACTGAAAATTGAATCAAAATGAACATGAATGCAGGATCATTGTCAGCCTATTGACAATGCCTTGAAGCTAAGTGTCCACAGATCAAGCACACACAACAACCATTTGACGAACTTATTGGTTTACAAACAAGAACGAATTAATCGACGAAAACTAATTAACCGATTGCCTATAACAATTGACAGCAATAAATAATCAGGCAATTCAAGCAGCATTGACAAGAAACAGGGATTTATAATAAAACTTAACTAATCGACGAACTTATTCGAATCGATTGCACAACCTATAATTATACATGACAATGAACAGAAACAAATTCGACCAAATAAAAAGGTTCGAGGGAGAACAGAACAGTCGACAAAAATTGAAAAATTAATATAACAATACTAAACAAATAAACAGACATTTAAAACATCAAAATAGAATAAAAGAAAAAAGGAAAAATACCTCGATTGGAACAGAGAACAGACGAACTTGAATCTACTCGAACTTGAATTTTTTGAGGTCAAACGGACGTTAATCGAGTGTTCTCAACTCGATTAAGGCCAGTTAAACACCCAAATCCCCTTAAACTTCGGACAGAAACCAGTTTTGGTTTCTAGGGTTCTTACATTTCGATTTGGGGTTCGAGTATTTCTAGCCAGATTCGAACCAAACCAACAGTGGTTTGGTTATGAGGGAGGTTAAGGGGTGCCAGGGTTTGAGTTCAAGGCGGATTGGGGTAGGTCCAGGTTTTGCTCGAATCTTCAAATGAAGATTCGAGAAGTTTGAGGATGATTCGAAGCAAACGGGTACTGGATTTGGATTGGGGGTGGTTAGGAGGTTAAGGGGTGTTATTTTGGTGGCCGGCGGCGTCGTTGCCGCCCGGGTTTCAGGCGAAGGAATGCCATGGCGGCTAGGGTTTGGGTAAGGGGCTTCGTCCCTGAGAGACGATGATGAACAGGGGTTTGGACTGGGGGGGGGGCTGGGTATGAGATTTCATTTATATAGTGGGGGGGTGGTGGTTTGATCTTGGTCGTTCGATCAAGAGAGATCGAGGGTCCAGATCAGTTCACTTAACTCAAACGGTGTCGTTTGGTCTTATTAAGAGATCAGGTTGATTCGGGGCCATGGGTCGGGTATGGGGTTACGGGTGATGGCAGAGTGATCTGGACCATTGATCAAGTGAGATCAACGACCCTAATCAGGGCTTCCCCAAAACAATACCGTTTGGGTGTCTCCGAGATGGACTGGATTGGACTGGTAATGGGCTAGATCAGGTGTGGGTTTGGACGAGTTTGGTTTGGGCTTGTCTGCTTTTGGCCCAAGTTTGGTTCTTCTCTTTTATTGATTCTCTCTTTATTTCCTTCTTATTTCTTTTATTCTTTTCATTTATTTTGATTTCTAAATTATTTTCTAAAATCATAAACCATGTTAACTTACTAAAAATACTAATTATCTCTTAATAACACTTATCACATACAATTAAATGCCAATTAACAATAAAATCACACAATTCAACATTAAATGCTAAAAATGCAAAGTACATTATTTTTTTATGATTTTCATTTTCCTAAAACAAATCATTGGTTAATTAATCCTAAATTGTAAATGCCAATGCAACACATATATTTTTGTATTTTTCAGTAGTAAAAATAGAATAAAACATACACAGACAAATACAAATAAATCATAAGCAACACACAACTATTTTATTTTGAATTTTTGTGGGAGTAGTTCTTGTAGGGCAAAAATCACGTGCTCACACCCCTCAGTTGCAGATTGATAGGATTCAGACTCAGAGCTGGAGTCAGAATTTGGAGCTTGGCTTTCTTTCACTTGGCTTGCTCATTTAAAGCCTTCCTTAGAGCCCCAGATGTTACAGTTTTTCGAACAAGCATTTTCACCCTTCGTAGTCTAGGTTTTGGGGATACAGTGGGTGGAGTAGATGAGGATGAATTTGATGGAGATGGTGGTGGAGGAGATCTAGGATTTTCTTGCGGGTTAGACATGATTGTTGGTTTCTTGAGAGAATTTGGGAATTTTGGAGAAGAGGGCAAGTGAAAGTGAAGAAGAGTTTTTGACGGTTTGGAGTTATGATGAAGGCTGTAGAAAAGATGTATATTTAAAGGAATTACACATTTAATAAGTAACGTCAGCCTTTTGCAGTGGTCAAATAGGAGTCTAATCAACTTGAAATTCCAAATTTTGAATGATCTATTTGGCTTTCCTAGATATTAGGCAAAAATTATGGTTTAGAGTTCTAGGTGGATGGAACTAGTTCAATGCTAATGGGTAGAATTTTCTAGGAATTTGACAAGTATAGGACTTCTGCTCATGATTGAATTATTAATCTTTCTAATTGTGCAGAGTATAGAAAACATACCTGAGCTTTCATATGAACCCATACTGATGAACCAGGTTCTTCATTTATAACTCTCTTGAACATGCTTCAAATGCCATAATATAGAAAATTTTATAAGAGATCAGTGAGTCATATAAACACATGTCACATGAGTATACTAATTAAAGTATGAAGCTGAGTAAGAATTGATCTAGATATTTACACAAGTTCAAAATTCCTAGCCAAATTTTTTTTCCATATTTTTTTTCGTTGTGCATTCTGAGCTGGACCTATTAGGTGATCTTAATCATCCCTAATTCCAACCTGTTCCTCAAATTTTTCTCTACTCAGTGCTTTAGTGAAGATGCCAGCAATTTGCTTATCAGTAGCACAAAATTTTATGGAGATCAATCCTTTTTCATAGTTATCTCTTAAGAAGTGGTGTCTAACATCTATGTGCTTAGTACTCTTATGATGAACAAGGTTCTTTGTCATACTTTTAGCACTAGTGTTATCACAGAATATAGGAATGCAACCAACTTCAATGCCAAAATCTACCAGCTGCTGTTTGATCCATAACAATTGAGCACACCAAGATGCAACAACAACATATTTAGCCTCAGCAGTGGATAAGGCCACTGAATTTTGCTTTTTAGTGGCCCAGGATACAAGACATGAACCAAAAAAGTGAGCCATACCTGAGGTTTTTTTCCTATCCACAAGAAAACCTGCATAATCAGCATCAACATATCCTACTAGATTGAAATTACTACCTTTGGGATACCAAAAACACAGATCAGTGGTGCCTTTCAAGTATCTTAGTATCCTTTTGACAGCAGTCAAGTGAGTCTCTTTTGGATTTGCCTGAAAACGAGCACAAAGGCCTACCCTGAAAACGATGTCAGGTCTGCTTGCAGTAAGATACAAGACTGAACCAATCATACCCCTATACAACTTTTGATCGACTGATGAACCAGGTTCATCAATATCTAATTTGGTGGCAGTTGCAATAGGTGTGTCTATTTCTTTAAATTCCTCCATTTTAAACTTTTTGATTAGCTCTTTTGTATACTTCTATTGATGGATCATGGTTCCATTTGGGCTTTGTTTGATCTGTAAGCCTAAGAAGAAGTTAAGCTCACCCATCATACTCATTTCAAACTCACTCCCCATTAATTTTGCCAAATCCTTACTTAGCTTATCAGTGGTGGCCCCAAAGTCTACGTCATCAACATATATTTGTACCACAAGGAGATCTTTACCTTTTTCCCTTAAGAATAAGGTACTGTCAATTTTACCTTTTTTGTACCCATGTTCAAGCAGAAATTTGGACAGTCGTTCATAACATGCCCTTGGAGCCTGCTTGAGTCCATAGAGAGACTTGTCTAATTTGTACACATGCTCAGGACATTCCTTGCTCTCAAACCCTGGAGGTTATTTTACAAACACTTCTTCTTTCAGGTAGCCATTCAGGAAGGCACTTTTGACATCCATCTGATAAAGAGTGAATTCCATGTGTGTTGTAAATGTTTTGAGGAGTCTTATTGCCTCTAGTCTTGCAATTGGAGCAAAAGTCTCATCATAATCTATGCCCTCCTCTTGGCTGTAACCCTGGACCACCAATCTTGTCTTGTTTCTTGTAATTGCTCCATCTTCATCAAGTTTGTTTTTGAAGACCCATTTTGTACCAATAACTGATATGTCCTTGGGCCTTGAAACTAGATGCCAAACTTGACTTCTCTCGAACTGATTGAGTTCATCTTGCATTGCATTCACCCAATCTGCATCCTGCAAAGCCTCAACAACATTTTTAGGTTCAATAAGAGATAAAAAGGCATCAAAAGCACATAGATTCTTTAATTGTGATCTAGTTTTGACTCCAGATGTTGGATCAGTGATAATTGTTACAATAGGATGAGAACTTTGATACTTTTGAGGTTTCACAACCAACTGGTTTCTAAATGTTTCTCCCATGTTCTGTTGCTGAGGAACAAGGTCATGAACAGGTTCTTTTAGGGGGTTTGTTTCAATCCCTCATTGATCAGTTCCCCCTGTCAGGTTGCCCTGAATGGAAGAACCTATTCCATCACATGTTCCTTATTTTGGTGTCACTTTAACTTGTGTTGAGGCTTCAGTCAAATCCTTTACCAATCTAATGGCTTCATCTTCATGTTCCTGTCTCTCAGAAAGAATGTTAGTTTCATCAAACACTATATGCACACTTTTTTCTACACACAAAGTTCTTTTATTGAACACTTTATATGCTTTTCTATGCGAAGAATATCCCAAGAATACTCCCTCATCACTTCTGGGATCAAACTTACGTAGGGAGTCTTTTCCATTATTGTGCACAAAGAACTTGCATCCAAATGCCCTAAGATGAGATATATTTGGTTTTATCCCTTTAAGTAACTCATATGGAGTCTTCTCTACAAGAGGTCTAGTCATGCATCTATTGATAATGTAACATGCAGTGTTTACAGCCTCTGCCCAGAAGCTATGGGGCAGTTTACTAGAAAGAAACATAGTCCTAGCCATGTCTTCAAGAGTCCTGTTCTTTCTTTCAACTACTCCATTTTGTTGAGGAGTCATAGGAGCAGAGAAGTTATGATCTATACCATTCTCATCACAGAATTCAACAAACTTAGCATTTTCAAATTCAGTTCCATGATCAGACCTAATGGATGCAAGTTGATTTCCTAATTGTTTCTGAGTTTTTCTAACAAAAGCAGTAAACATGTCAAATGCTTCATCTATAGATATTAGAAATAGTACCCAGGTAAATCTAGAATAATCATCAATAAGTACCATTACATATTTCTTTCCACCTCTGCTCATGGTTCTCATTGGACCACAAAGATCTATATGGACAAGTTCCAAGGACTTGGTTGTGTTTACCATTTTATTGCTTTTGAAGGATGATCTTACTTGCTTACCCCTTACACAGGCCTCACAAACTTTATCTTCCTTGAACTTGATGTTAGGTAACCCTATCACCAAGTCCTTAGAGACTAATTTATTTAGCTGATTCAGACTAGCATGATGAAGTCTTTTATGCCAAAAGAGGATTATCCAACACACTTAGACAAGTGAGTTTATTTTCTGAAAAAGTAGACAAATCTACAATGTAAATATTGTTAACTCTTTTTTCGTGTAAAACAATCTTGTTAGTGGTAAGGTTAATCACAAAGTATTTAGTAGAGGTAAATGTTACAAGGTTGCCTCTGTCACACATTTGTGACACACTGATCAGGCTGTATTTTAAGCCATATATCAAGTAGACATTCTCAATGGAGTGAGAATTTGTCTTACCTACCTTTCCAACCCCAATAATCTCAACTTTCTTCCCATTTCCAAAGGAGACATTACCTTCCTTTAGGTCCTCAAGTGAAAGGAACTGGTTCTTACTTCCAGTTATATGTTTTGAGCAGCCACTATCCATGTACCATATTTGGCTACTTCCCTTCACTTGGACCTGCAAAACGAAATTAAGGGTTAGTCTTTGGAACCCAAACTAGTTTGGGTCCCTTTATATAGACAAAGGGATAAATTAAATTCCTTTTAGCCCACCCAGACATCCTATTTTTCTCTTGAACAAAAGTTTTGTTCTTTTGACTAGCCTTTTCTTTTGCATTACATTTATTTTTGTAATGGCCAGTCTTACCACAGTGTGTGCAGATTTTGTTCTTAGGAAGAGTGAAATACTTGCTTTTAGGATCCCACTTAGGTGCTCGAGTTCCATAGCCAAGACCTCTTTTGTTGCTACTGTGATGTTCTTGTAGCCAAGAAAGTGCATCAGAAGCCTTGTTCCATTTGCAAGTTCTGTCTAGTTCACGTTTTACCTTCCCTAGATCTTCTTTTAAGACTTCTATCTGCTAATCCTTCTTGTACAACTCATCTTTCATTTTTTCCAAGTTTTCTTCTAGAGTGAGATGTGTGTGGTCAGCTTTCTTCTTACCTGTTCCTAGTTTCAGTTTTAAGTTCTCAAACCTAAGTTCTAGGATACTGGAATCAAGTTCAAGAACCTGGTTCTTCAACTCAGCATTTTTACTCTCACTCTCATTAGCCCTAGACTCTAGGTTTTTGCACTTGGCTTTTAAGATTACACATTTCCTAGACAGATCTTCCTTCTCATTGTTAATTATTTCAGACTCATCACTGAAGTCTAGAAATAGCTCAGCCTTTCTTTAGACAAGAATTTAATCTTGTCTTTGAGATAAATGATACTTACCTCTTGTTCATCATCTGATTCTCCGATGGCCATAAGTGCTTGTTCATCTCCAGCTTCATCTTCTGAGTCCTCATATGATGTTTCTCCCCAGGCAGTAACCATAGGCTATGTTGATCCTTTGTTCCTTCTTGGTTGAACCTATTCCTTTGTTCAGCCCTTTTCTTCTTCCACTCAATTTCCCATTGAGGACAGTGCTTGATCATGTGATCAGTCTTACCACATTTGTAGCAACCTTCATTGGTCTGTTTCTTAGGAGCCTTTGGTTTGTTGAAGGTTGTACCTCTTGAAGAACCCTTTCCTCTCATCAGGTACCTTTTGAAATCTCTTGTGATCATTGCCATTTCATCATTATTCAGATCTGAACCTTCAGCAATTCTGAGAGCCAGACTTCTTTCCTTCTTGTGTGCATCTATTTTCATGGTTTGCCTTCTCAGTTCATAGGCAGTGAGGTTTCCAATAGTTCATCCAGCTTGAGGGTAGCAATATTCTTTGATTCCTGAATAGCAGTGATTTTGCTTTCCCAAGAGACTGGCAGAACCCTTGTCAAAATCTTCTAAACTTTGTCTTCTTCAAGAATAACCCTTTCAAGAGACTTAAGTTCATTTGTCAGTGTGGTGAACCTTGTATACATCTTTTGCATGGTTTCTCCTTCCTTCATGGTAAAATTCTTATACTGAGAATACAACAGTGTTCCTCTGGACCTCTTCACTTGAGGTGTTCCTTCATGGGCCACTTGCAAAGTGTCCCAGATTTCCTTAGCAGTGGTACAACTTTGAATTCTACTGTACTCGTCTGGATCCAGTCCACACACAAGCTATTTCTTGGCCTTGGAATTCTTCTCACATTTCTTCAAATCTTTAGCAGTGCACTCTGCTCTTGTCTTTAGAATATCCACTCCTTCAACATTCTTCTTTGTGGTTGCTAGAGGACCATCAGTGACTATGTCCCAGAGTTCATAGTCTTCTCCTATGATGAGATCCCTCATCCTGTTATTCCACCAAGAATAGTACTGACTATTAAAAAGTGGAAGCCTAGCAGTGGATTTCCCTTCCCAGTTCCCAGGTGATGCACTCATTTTGATCTTTTCCTAAGGTGTTAGTCTCTTCAAGGATAACCTGCTCTGATACTAATTGATGTTTTAAGTGTCAATACCACACAATAGAGGGGGAGAATGATTTGTGTGGTACCCAATTTTTGCTATAGAAGAACCTAATTCTTCTAGGTGTTCTAACTACTACTGTTTGCGGAATAATAAGTACATAAAATAAAGAACAGAGAGATTTTACGTGGAAAATATCTGGTTCAAAAGGTGAAAAAACCATGACCTACTACTCAGTAGGATTTTCCCAAACTTCTACTAAACTCACTGAGCCAAAACAGCATTTACAAAAATTCTTTGTAAACCTAAGGATTAACTCTAATCCCGTTGTGGCACATAACCTCAACTGTTGCGACAACTTCAAATGAGTTATAACTTGAACACTCTAGGTGCCTAATACAATTGCTTCTATGAAAGCTGAAAGGTACACTTTTAAACCACCTACTACAATTGAACTAGAATAAAAGATAGACACAATGGAACTGGTTCTTCTATCTTGTTCAAGTAGCTTCAGGAGTGCACAATCAAATCACACATAAATTGCTTGCAAAATCGCTTTGCTTTCTGCTCTCAATTTAGTTTTACTTCTGCATATGTGTAATTCCTGTAAAAGAGAACAATCACTGCCATTTAATAGGTTAGTAATCAAAGTTTGATCGGGACTTAATTGCTCAACTTCTATCGTAGAAGAGTTCACGATGATCTCAAACTCTAACACTATCTTTATCCTGGATCGTGTTCTCTTCATATAAGGAGATTTTCTCCCCTTATCTAATATGCAACCTTTTCGATCAGATCAGGAGATATTGCTGCTTGATCAGTAGGACTTATCTCATTCACGTGCATCTCACATGCATAGATTGATCATGATTGTGCTTCACAAGATGGACCTGGTCTATGACTGAGTTCATTTGTCATTCTTCAAAACTTCACTTGTTCTTAGGCCAACAACTGCGAATAGGAAATTGGTCGAGCATCATTCTGACCAAGAGTATAGAAACTTACGTGCAAAATTCCATTTCTTGGGGAACCCCGTAGGATCCGCCACAAGGTGCTCGGTCTGCACATAGAAGTAATTCTCGTAGAAATGACAGTTGGCTCTGTCATCCATCTTCACCACCAGACTCTTCGTCCCTCGGTGGCGCATATGAATCATTGTGCCACGAATGAGTTGAGGAGCAAATATATTGAGCATGTGCCTCAAAGTGATCTCCCGACCAGCGAACTTTACAAACTTGAGCCGCATGAGGAACAGTTTATACAGGTACGACGAAAGTTGAGCCGGGCATACCTCATAAAAGCGGCAAAAATCTACCACCAAGAGAGGGAGAGGGAGCGTGTACCCAACAATAAAGGGGTAGGTGTATAACGCACAGTACCCTGGGCGTTTAAAATAAATATGACATCCCCCACCGCCGGCAGCATTTCGACGTGGTGAGGGATTCCCCACCTAGCCTTCAATCTTGTGATCCCCTCCGCATTCGTAACGGAAGGAGCATGTTCCGGCTCCTCCCTGGCGGGACTGTGGAAATCATTCCATGGTCTCCCAGGGAGAGACAAGATCTCAGTTGTCGTCGGAACCCCCTCATCTTCCACCACTTCTACTCTTCTAGTGGTAAGAACATCGCTTTCCGGCGCATGAGTTGTGGTAGGTTGGTCAGCACGAGAAGAATTACTAGCTATCTGTATCAATTTGATAAAACAGAGGGATGAAAGAAAAAAAAAGGACGAAAGTTCTTGACTAATCGGAGAAAAGTAAAAATCCGAAGTATCAGGAGAGAAGAAGATCCGCAAAGTTCTTTCAAGTAAAGGCAAAGAAGTGTGTCAATTGAATAATGCTTTCCTTCTAATTATAAAATAAATAAATTCCCCATGCGCGAAACGCAAGAGTCACCAATCGAATTTGACAGAGCATGAAATGGTTCAATCCCCTAGGAATATGTGTCATAATGGCATCAACCACGAATGACGTTTCAATTTAAACGATGTTTCGATTCCGAAACGGCCGTGACGGTTCAAGGGCATCACAAGAGCGCCGTTACATTACTTGAATCTAAAAATCATACCCAAAGTGTAGGTAGTCATATTTCTCTTAAGATGTGTAAAAATCATGATCCTTCTGCCAGGCCCGACAAGAGACGGCCCCAGCAAATGGGGGGACTAACTGTATTGGTCAAAATCTGACTGCTGTGGTTGACCTAACTGGGACCTTGTCCAAG
Source organism: Nicotiana tabacum (assembly GCF_000715075.1). Lineage (NCBI taxonomy): Eukaryota > Viridiplantae > Streptophyta > Magnoliopsida > Solanales > Solanaceae > Nicotiana > Nicotiana tabacum. Next base: position 160,604,884 of record NC_134082.1, read on the forward strand.
CGGTATGATAGTAAAAGACGTCATGATTTGTTCCAAACCACGTACTCACAATGCTCGCTAAATCGAAGAACCATACTTAGGGAACGATGACAACGGACGTGGTATGAAGGTGCCTTGAACCGGGAACGTAGCAAAGATTCCATAACTATATATAAGGAGGGAACCTTCCTAGAAAGGGGGGGGGGCTTTTTCTCTCTTTCCTCTCCTCTGTAATCTTACTAAAAAAAGGAAGATAAAACAATCTTCCGCTCATTATGTAAAAGTGATTATCTCCATCAATTGATGGAAAATGGAATGAAAAAGATCAACGAGATTGATCACTTCTATTTTATCTTATGCATCATCTTCCGATTCGTCTTTAGATTTGGAATTTACTATGCGTGACTAATATTTACCTCTTCATCTTCTTTAATTAATTTAATCAAAAAAGTTTCAATATCTTTTGGTCAAACAATGTCTCCATTTATCTCAATTCTAACTTAGTAGGAATGGAGCCACGAGTTCAATCTACAGATATAATAATTTAACCATGTAACTCCAGTCCTAACAAGACTAATTATATCTAAGGACTTGGCCATAGATCCTTAAATCCTTTTTATAAAACTTAATTCATCATGTCCTCATCCTATGGCATATTCACCTATTCATAAGCTGAAAAGTGTATCTAATGTACTTATTGCCTGTTTGGCCAAGCTTCTCCACGCAGAAAAGTATTGTTTTTTCAAAAAAGTGCTTTTCTTTCAAAGTTAAAGTGTTTGATCAAGTTTTTAGAAAAAAAGAAGTGTTTTGAGTTGAATTAGAAGCAGTTTTGGAGAAGCAAAAAAAATAGTTTCTTCCCAGAAGTTTGAAGAAGCACTTTTGATGTCACGACCCAAACCGAAGGGCCACGACGGGCACCCGGTGCCTTACTCAACCGAGTACCAACATAACATATCTTTCTTATTATACTGTCTTGAGTAAATGAGCCAGAAACTCGTCATGAGATAACAAGAATAAAACGTAAGGGAATACTCAACATATGATGACCCAACATGATATACAAACTTATACATGTAATATACGGGCCTATAAGGTTGACATGACCATTTGTAAACTCAACACATAGGCCAACAAGGCCATACAAGTATCCATAAACCTGACATCTGTCTACAAGCCTCTAAGAGTATAAAAAATTATAAAGGTCGGGACAGGGCCCACCATACCAATCAATACATATCCAAAGCATACTGACCAAATAGGCAACTCCAGAGTAAGTGGAGTGCACCAACACCTCCGCTGAGCTGATAGCCTACTAGGAAGACTGTCAACCTATCAATCGGGACCTGCGAGCATGAAACGCATTGTCCCCAGGCAAAAGGGACGTCAGTACAAATAAAGTACCGAGTATGTAAGGCAGGAAAACATAAACAAGAACATTAATGTAAAGAGAGATAGAGGAGATACAACCTGTAACATCTAAGTGCCTCTGGGGTACTGACATAAAATGCATAAGACATATATATACATAAACTTTTAGAAAGATACGCCTCTGTGGGCATCATCATCATCATATCGTACCCGGCCTCAAAGAGGACTCGGTAAAAATGTACCCGACCATCATAAGGCTCGGTAGAATCGTACCCGGCCACGTAGAGCTCGGTAAATCCAACTGATCAGTGGTTGCACAATAGGTGTCGTACCCGGCCTACTATAGCGCGGCTCGGTAGAGTAAAATAAATACTATATATAATGCATACTAGACTCATGGAATCACGTTCTAAACCTTTTCGAGTGACTTAAGGTCGTTGCACCTTCGATTAACATTATGGACATCATACCATCAATATGAGCTTCTATAGGATTCAAGGATCATATATACTTGCTTAGAATAACTTTATAAGGAAAGAACAACATGGGTAATCTTAGTTTCTAGGAGTAGATCCGTTATGAAATAGAATATTTATTTCACTTTAGATCATGCCAAAAGAAAGAGGGAAGTGCCTTAACATACCTTAACCACGTTGAGTCCTTAATACCTCCCAAACAACTCTTCAAACAACTCAATTCAATCTACCATTGCATAAGGAGATTCAAAATCAATATTGAATAAAGGCTTAGTCTGCAACATAAACTTGTAGCTCGTTTATTTAAATTCGGGCAGCATCTCCCCTGTAACAAGAGCCTACTCCAATACCATATACCAACAACAATTATCAGAGAAATCCAGCAATACATAATTATCAATAACAAGACACCATAAAACAATAACAAGTCACAACTATTTTACGACGAGCGACAAGCTCCAATTGGAATTCGTATATCCCATATCATCCCTTATAGACTTTTTACTTTAATTTAATAGTATCATTAACATGATAATGAAGTCATTCATCAATAATTCCAGTCTTATACCTGTAAGCACGTGATTTTTGCCCTATATGAGAAATACTCCCAAAAAAATGCAAAATAAAATGATTTTCCTTGGTGTGCAATTTTGAGTATTTTTGTGATATGTTTGGATAATTATTTGTATTTGTGTGTGTTCGCTTATTTGTTAAATTAATAGAAAATATAAAAATATGTCGCATTTTTTATGTAGGATTTAATTCTACAATTGTTAGTAATTAAATGAGCTTTAAAAAAATTAAAAATTACAAAAATAGGCATCTTTTGTATTTTTAGCATTTAATGTCCAAATATACAATGTTATGCTTAATTATTACTTAATTGTGCGTTAATTGTTATTGGGAGTTAATTTGCACTTTTATAATTTAATTCAGTTCTTAATAATAATTTAAGTATTTTTATAATTTAGTTTTAGAAAATAAAAGAAGAAAAGAGAACAAAAATACAAAAGAAAATCGGATTGGGCCACTTCTTCAATTGTAAGCCAAAGGCCCAAAAAATTGCCCAATCTTCTCCATGACCCAGTCCACTACAGACCGGGTCGACCCGATCCGCCCCATTAACCCATTAACCCAACACCCCTTCTTCATTTTTTCAAAACACAAAACAAAAGAAAAAAAGAAAGAACAAGAAAACCCTAAAACACTAACTCATCCCCCCCCCTTTCTCATCTTTCTTCTTCTTTCCAAACACCAACCTCCCCATCAATGGCTACCCTCCTCTTCATCACACAGCCATGGGCTGCCCGCTGCCTCCGTCCCCGGCCAAGCGACCACCATCGCGACTTCATCTTCGTCGTTCGACGTCAAGCTCGGGTTTGAAGCTCGACGTCCATGGCAGCCTTTGCCCCCGACCTCGTTCCAACTTCATCGGAGCTCGTCACTGTTTCTGCTCCAGCTGCTGCTACTTCTGTTTCTGCTCCAGCTGCTGCTACTTGCATCTGTTCCAGCTCGTCGTCCATGGCTTCTTCACGAGCGAACGCACCCAGCTACTTCTATTTTGCGTCAACCATGGCTGCTGTCACTACCTCGTCGTCCAGTCCCCCCCCCCCCCCCCCCCCCCGCTGCTGTTTCTTCACGTTCCAAGCTCGAGCCAGTCGTCCAAACTCAGTCACGTAACCAAACGGAACCCCAGCTGCCTCGTTCCTTCACTTCTGTCGCGACAGCTGCTGCTGCTGCTCCGACGCGGCTTCAGTCAACTTCTTAGATTTGTTCATCGTCGTTTGGTCGAGCTCTTCGTCGAGTTAGTCGTTGAGTCCGGACAGATTTATTCCCATTTGAGGTTTGTCAGAACAGTCCATACAATCGAATTCGTCGTTGTTCATCTCCGGTTAAAAGATTTTGAGTTTTATTTTGTCCGTATTTTGTTTTGATATTTTCGAATCTAAAATCGGCAAATGTTTGTTTTGTTCATGTAAAATCGGTGGATATTTGATTTTTGGTTTCGTTCATGTTCATGTGTTTTTGTTGAGTTAATTTTCAGATTTCAAATGGAAGTTAATTAGTTATTTTTCATGTTTATTTCATGTTTGTATTATTGTTTAAGTGAATATTTGTTAGTTTAATATTTGCTAGATTCAAATTGAAATTTAATTGATTATTTCTTCAATTTGTTTCATGTTGTTATGTATTTTCCAGAAAATATTAATGTTGTTTGAATCGTTAGAATCTGTCATGTTTGTTGCTTAAAAACATATTTAATTCATGTTCATCTTTGTTTGAAGTTCACGTTTAAATCCAGTGATTTAATGTGAGTTTATGTTTGTTTGTGATTTGGTGATTTAATTTGAATCATGCATATTGTTGTTTGTATTGTTGTCTCTTTGTTCATCCATTGATGGTCTAAATTAACCAGGATTGGTTCCCGATATGGTTAATTCATTCCATCAATTTGGAGTTGTGTTGTTCATCGTGTTCATATGATTTGTTGTTGAAGATTGTTGAGAAATTGGTCATCTTGACTATATTTTGGTTGAGTTATGATTAATTGAGTGTTTAGAGCTGATGGGGGTAATTTGGTTAATTGCAATCCGTCAGGGGTAAAATGGTAATTGCAATAAGGTCGGAGGGGTAGTTTGGTAATTGAACATTATTTTGATTCTTTATGTTAAGCATGGGGGACAAATATAATGGGGTGGGTTTTTTGATGTACTTGTTTAATATAATGGGGAGGAATCTTGCACTTGTTTAATGTAGGCATGAGGGACATATTGTAATGGGTTGGGAATGTGGTATTTATTTAATGTAGGCATGGGAGACAAAGTTTAAAATAAAGAAAACATTAATAAGTGGGGCAAATCATGCCATTGAGGGAATAATTTGGGGGTTGGGAATTGAAGATTTGTCTTGCTATATATAGAGTCATTTCTTGACATTAAAAGGGGACTAGACTTGAGAGAAAAAACTTAGACTAAAACTTGAAAGATTTTTGAGGGTTATTTTGAGAGAGGAAGACAATCCGAAAATCTCAAGAGTGTTAGAGAGTAAAAAAAAAGAGAAAACAAAAACAAAGGGAGAAGCGAGTTTAGTTTCGGGTTTATTCTATTGAGTTGTTTGATTTTTCTTCAAAGTTTTCTGGGCTTTGAATCTGATTCGAATTGCTGCTGGTGGGTTGCTGTTGTTGCTGTGTATTTACACTACTGCTGCTTCTACTGATCTTCATCTTCTTTCCTTGCTTTCCAAATACCAGGTACACAAACTGATACACTGGTTTATCTTGTAAGCCACTCGAAGCATGAATGCAAAAAATGAGAAAGATTTGAAGTTGTAATTTAATGTAGCCTTATCTTTCTTTTGTCTGTATGTAGAATATTCTATGCGTTGCCATGCAAACTCCTTAAACAACTCACTTTTGGAACTTAACCATAATAACTCGAAAGTTTGTAAATAAAGTAGGACCTTATCTTCATTTATTTTAGAAAACAAAAAATAGAAAATGTAGTCGTGCTAAGATTATCCTTTTAAAAAATATTGAGACGAGCCTCGACAAACAAAAATGCACAAGCTGCGGGGCCCTCTAAATGTATACATTAAAATACTTAGAATTCGGGACAGGCCGTTTAGCGAATTTTACGGCCTTCCCAAAATAACAATACGCTAGTTGTTTTAGGCGCACCTTTAATAATTTAACCTTCTTAAACACGGGTGCACATTGATGTGACCCAAATCCAAATCTCAATAGAGTCAAAATGTGTCGATGACCACGGGTACATTGATTGTAACGCGGTTCGGGATATATTTTCACAACGTTGCAATTCCTTGTAGAAAATAAACGATAATAATAAAAGCGGTTTAAACTTAATAAAAGCACATAAGTCACAACATGTATTTAAATCAGATATTTAGGCATTATAACAATTTAAGCGACCGTGCTAGAACCACGGGATTCGAGGGTGCCTAACACCTTTCCTCGGGTCAACAGAATTCCTTACTTAGAATTTCTGGTTCGCAGACTTCATTTGGAAAAGTCAAAAATTTCCTCGATTTGGGATTCAAGATAAACCGGTGACTTGGGACACCAAAAGCCAAACCTTTCCCAAGTGGCGACTCTGAATTAAAATAAATAATCCCATTTCGAATATTGTCACTTAAATTGGAAAAACTCCCTCGCGCATTTAACCCTTCGGGGCGGGCGCGCAAAAAGGAGGTGTGACAGCTCTGGCGACTCTGCTGGGGACAATTAACCCAGAACCACTGGTTCAGGGTTCAAGAATTCGAGCTTAGAATAATTGTTATATTTGGCTTTATTATCTGATCTTTATTACATGTTTTTGCATAACGTGCTAAATTTTGTCTTCTACCGCTTTGATATTATCTGAACTGTATATAAACTGTGCTGAAACCCTTCTTTTCTTACCTCCGGGGAAAAGCTCGCTGGTCGAGACTCCCTATTCTGTTAGTGTCGATACCTGAAATAAGAAAGAGGTCGGACAAGTTACAAAGCCGGACGATCTCGCGGGTCCCCGGTACGTAGCCCCCTCCTCGACTCGAGTTGTCCGCTCGGGTACACAGTCTAGAACAAATGCCCAGGTTATAAACCTAATATAACGAAACTTCATGCCGGATCCCTAGTAGGAACGTTTATTTGCATCATGTTGCATTTGACTTAGGGGGCTCAACACAGGGGTTGGGTCCGTCTAGGACAGGCAACCTGAAATGAAAAGACCATCCTGCTGCATTCCTATCTGTTTTGCGCATTTATTTGCTTCAGTTCCGCATGCTGACCGGTTTCTAAAAAAGAAAAATAGTAGCGTAGGGAGATAATTACTTATTTTGGAAAAATAAACCAATATCCAAGTAGTGTCAAAACCTCGCCGGAATTTTTCTAAAAATAAAAGAGAATAAAAACAAAATTTGTCTTCTAGTTTGAGTTAATTATAAAAAAAATATACAAATTTTTTTTTTCTTTCATTTCCAAAATCAAAAAAAGAAGGTATTTATTTAAAAGTAAAAAAAAATGGAAAATTCATAATTCAAAAAAAAAATGTTGTTTCTTTCGTAGTACCTCCTTTATAAATTCAGACTAATAGTCCAAATATTTTCTTAAAAAATAAATAAATATTTTCTTTAGTCTTTATCTCTTTTCAAAAGAAAATAATAAAAAATATATTCTTGCTTTCTGGGTTTAATTGATTTTCTCTATTCACGATACACCGAACTACGCGGGTCTAATTCTCACCGGATGTGAGATACGTAGGCAAACCTCATCGGTTCCGGCCCCAATTTTCAAAAATAAAAAAAAATATTTTTATTAGTTCCTTCTTTAGAAATCTTTACTTAGAAAATTCAAAAAAAAGGAAGTTTTTTTTTAAAACTCAAAAAAAAGGGTAGTTTCCTTCTTGTTGAAGTATTTCATACGGAAAAGGAAATAAAAGAAAAATAACAGTAATAAAAGAAATCCAAAATACGGGTTTCCTTTATTTTGAAGTATTTTTCCAAAAAAAATCAGAAAAAAAAAAAGAATATATATATATAAAATTAAAAGTCATAGAATTAAAATATATATATATTTTTCCTTCTTTAAAAGTTTTTCTTTCGTAAATGTCATAGAATTTAAAAATTAAAGTCCAAAAATATTTTCCTTTTTCTTTAGAAGTACTTTTGTAAATTTAAAAAAAAAAGAAAAAAAATTCGAAAATCCAAAATATTTTCTTAAAAGTGCCTCTTTCGAAATTAAGAGACGACAGCCAAAATCCAAAGAAGATTTTGTAATTGAGTAAAAGCTCAAGAAATTCAAAACATTTTTCTTAAAAAATCCCTCTTTCGAAATTAAGAGGCAACATCCAAAATCCAAAAATATTTTCTTTCTTAGAAAAGATAAAACAAATGAAAATTAAAAAAAAAACATTTTTCTAAAATTCCCAAAGTTTAAGTCAAAAGCAAATGAAATTTTAGAAGCATTCCTTTAAAAAAAAATAATAATAATATATTTCCTTTCTTCTTTTAAAGCACTTTCAAAAAAAAAAATCATAAAAAAAAAAATCAAAAATCAAAGATGTTTTCTTTTGCCTTAAAGCTTCCATGACTTGAGTTTTATAAAAGAAGTAAAAAAAAAAAAGGTTAGTTTATTTACTCCATTCTCGATCTGACCGAACTACGCCGGTTTGATTCTCACACGGTGTGAGATACGTAGGCAATTCTCATCGGGTCCAACCTTCCCTTTTGCTAAAAATAGCCGAAATATATGTCAAATTTTAAATCTGTCATAAATAAGTGAGGTGATGTTGTTTTGTCATAAATAACCGAATGTTCCCGAAAGGGACGCCGGAAGACTGACTTTGCATAAACAGCCACCTTTGGGTCATTTTTTAAGGTTTGGTCCAAATGACCCACACAGCCTTAAAATCTTCGTCCCCGAAGTGCTAAAAGGTTGTGGTTCGAAAATCTGATTTTTTTTTCAAAAAAAATAAAATAAAATAAAAAAAAATAAAAAAAATAATAAATGAATAAGTAAATAAATAAAAAATAGTCAAATCTTTTGAGCCAAATCGTCTTGCTAAAATCACCCTAATAAATGCGCAGGATGAGCCCTATGCTAAATGAGCACTTGTTTCTGTTAGTTTCGAACTACGTAATGATCTGATTCGCGCGGCGTCGTGATACGTAGGCAATCCTCATCGGATCCGGTCACATTTTACTGCAAATATTGAAAACAGTAATAAAAAAAAGAATAAATAGATAAATAAATAAATAATAAAATATATATAAAATAAATAAATAAATAAATAAATAAAAGGGGGAGCCTAAAAGAAGCCGGAATGACGCATGTCTTCGTTGCAGACATATAGAAAATTCATTTAACTGTATAGGTGCATCATGCCCCAACGTGAGATTGCCTATCTGTTATTTGTTTCGAACTAACCACTTGTCTGCTGATGAGTCTTCCAGGTTTTAGAAAGGTAGTTGGTTTGGGGGAAGTCTGGCCTCGCATTCATATTTCACGAGGTCAAAAGGGAGTGTTCAGCTGCCCGCTATTAAGACAAAAGGAAGTATTCACACTTACTTCACAAGGTCAAAGGGGAATATAGCGATGCCTTCGGAAATTCCTTTGCCGACAATTCCCGTCCCTGAGGAGAGTTCGATCTCGGCCGTCCCGACTTTCGAGTCAGCAACTGCTGAGGAAAACAGAATTCTGAGGCTCCGCATGATGGAGATGTTGGATGACTGGCATAATGGAAGGGAACCACCAAGTGTTATCCCTGGATTCCTGAGTTGTTCCACAGAACGAGTGGAACTTCGAACATTCCCATAAGCTATCCAGCTACCCCGTTCGGGTACCCAGCCACTTCAGCCCACTCCGCAGGATCACCCTTTGAGTCTTGCCCTTGGATGTCAACAACGGATGTCACTACAAGCATTTTTACCGCACCGCCCTGTCCAATCATGGCACAGCCCACTACACACAGGCCCAATTTCAACTTTTCCTCATTCACCTTTCCAACTCCCCCTTTCTCGTTGGAACCAACTCGACTTGCCACCAACACTCCCCCTCAACCAACTCGATACGAGTTTGCACCTGAGCAGGACCAAAGCCCCAAAAGTGCTGAGCAAGGTGAAATGGCCAAGAGAATGAAGAGCCTTGAACAAAGTTTGAAAAACATGCAAGGTCTGAGCGGACAGAAAAGCGTCTCCTATGCTGATCTATGCATGTTCCCTTACGTACGTCTCCCTATGGGTTTCAAAACTCCAAAGTTTGAGAAGTACTACGGGCACGACGATCCCATTTCTCATCTCAAAAAGTATTGCAACCAACTACGGGGAGCCGGAGGCAAAGAAGAATTGCTGATGGCGTACTTCGGGGAAAGTTTGGTGGGAGTCGCTTCGGAATGGTATATGGACCAGGACATATCTCGCTGGCATATATGGGATGATCTTGCCAGAGACTTCGTAGGGCAGTTTCAATATAATATTGACATCGCACCAGACAGAAATGCCTTGTCAAACTTAAAGAAGAAACCCTCGGAAAGTTTCAGAGAATACGCCATCAAATGGCGCGAGCAAGCGTCAAGGGTAAAACCTTCCATGGACGAGATAGAGATGGTCACTACTTTCCTCCAGGATCAAGAGTCCGACTATTTCCAAAACATGATGTCGGCCATGGGAAAGCCTTTCGCAGAAGCGATTAAGATTGGAGAGATGGTGGAGAACGGTCTGAAGACGGGAAGAATTTTGAGTCAGGCAGCCATAAGGGCAACCTCCCAAGCCGTCCAAAGCGGGACTGGAGAAATGGCAAGAGGGAAGAAAAAGGAAGAAACATCCATGGCGTTATCAGAAGCGGGAGAATATCATAATCCCGGGCTTTGTTCTTCGGAAAGAACCTCGCAACATTATTTCCCCCACCAAAATGCGACCTACGCTTCTCAGCCCTACATGGTCATGAGCACCCAGCCTTACATCCAGCGGTCACAGCCAGTCAATCGGGGGCAGGCCCCACATCCTAGGAATCAGCCTCCTCACCGAAACCACTACAATCCTCGACCACCTAAGAATAATTTCCGTCCTCGGGAACCATCCAGGAGACCCAACTACACACCAATCGGTGAACCCTATTCCACCCTATTCCCTAAGCTTGTCCAGATGAATTTGTTGCAGCCCATACCACCAAACGGGCAGAACCCGGGATCACCATCATATCAGCGGGGTGTCAGATGTGCATACCATTCATGGGTAGAAGGGCACGACACCAACGACTGTTGGACATTGAAACAAGCTGTAGAGAATCTGTTAGACCAAGGGAAGATTGTGTTGAGAGACGAGGATATCCCAAATGTGACCAATAATCCGCTGCCCGCCCACAACAACGGGCCGATAGTTGGGATTATTTGTAAAGACGAGGAAGTTGATCAAGCGCTTAAAGCCATAATTGCTATTGCTGATACAGAAAAGGGACCCAGGGCAACTCCGGAGCAAGAAAAAGGAATAAGTGATGTATTCAAGCAGGCCTCCATGGTATGGGGGACGATCAAACCACCTCGGTCGAACGAGCCAGTGTTTGTCGGACGCATACCACAGAAGCCAAAATACAACAAAGAGGAAGATGATAAGGTGTTCCCGCTCGAAGAAAGTGAGGAAATATGCGAGGCGACGAGGGAAAAGCTATGCGAAATACACATGGTCCAGCTAGGAGAGGGCACTAGCACCGCTGAGGTATCATACATGGGACCAAGCACCAAGCTTCAGAACTAGAAGGCTACGCCATTCTTGATCAAAGGGAAGTCCTATTGAACCTGTCTTGCCACTTTCTCTACATCACGAGCTACCCCAGGGTGTGACCCAGATGTTTTTCTTTAGTTTCATGTTTTTAATTTCCTGAATGTCAACCTTTTTCTTTATCTTCCCCAAATGCCAAGAAATGAAATCATGTTTCATCGCTCACTTTCTTCTTCTATGTTTTCCTTTTGTGTTCTCTTCAATTCTGATAAATGCAGCTTTAAATAACATGACATGCTTGCGGACTTCATGCCCGGATCACGAGAACTCCGTCAGACTTGAAATAATGAGTCAAAATTTGAGATATAAAGAATTTGAAAAGTAGGAACAACTAAAGAAAATTGGTTCATGGTTTGGAAAATGTCCGTCACTAAAGCAGAGTTTGAGAGCAGTAAATAGGTTTAGACCCGTACAGAATGTTAACCTTAATAACTGGGGTTTGTCACGAGCAATTGTACCAATAAAGAAGGGTCCATACGTCATTGAAAAACATTACCAAGTGGAGCATTTGTATCTGGGCGACGTCGAGAGAAACAACGTCAGCCTTGCTTGGAAAGCAAGTGCAGTGATATGTCTAAATCACTCTGGTGATATCTTTGCACAGTTTGAGATGACGAAGGCTTTCATTCTCGCTACCCAAACACTATTAACCCTTTGCAAACCCATTTGAGCTGGTTACTCTTCTTTGATTACCCTCTTTGGAACCTGAAAATATTATTGAAAATAAAATGAAAAAGGAAAATGAAAAAAAAAGAAGAAGAAGAACTGAAAAAATAAATAAATAAAAAATAATCCAAAAACCCAAAGTTTTCTGAACTACGTCTGACTTGATTCCGAAAGGATACGTAGGCAACCTCTCCTTGGGGTTCAGTCACACCAAAACAAAAATCCAGGAATTCCCCCGAAAGTAAAACTGGGGCAGAAGTTATAATGATTCGACAATGATCCCGCCCAAAAGATTCCAAAGTTGTAGTTCAATCCACATTCTTTTCACCCCAAGCCATCGTCCAAGTCCTTCTGATCAATCAGCAAAGCGTTTCAAAATGGGAAGATAGAATTATTTGGGTCTGATACAACAAAATGAGGAGAATAAAATGAGAGAGTCTTGTCGGTGAAAACCTTTGGGCACCATGAGGCGACGCGAGAAGGGAAATCGAAAATGAGAGAGCTTGTTTAGTAAAAACTCGCAAAGAGTGCTAGCAGGCGACAGTAAGAAGAGAAATGAGAGAGGTCGACTAGCGAAAACCCGCAAAGGGCGTTGTCGGCCAAAAAGATGATTCCACCTCAGAAAGTCCTAGCAAGGTTCCCGGGTTTTGAAAAAAAAAATAGATCTGTTTTGATTCATGAAGAAGTGCAGTTTCTTGAAGGTCGGGCATCCAGTCCAAAAGGCATGTCATGTCAGTTGAAGCCAGCATACACTCCAGATAAGTCCTTCTTCTCTCCCCGAAAGGGACGCTTCTCTTTAAACTCATATGCTTTCCTTTACATAGTTTTCTTTGAGTCATTTTTTCCGTAACAATTACAAAGAAAGGTGGCAGGACCGGTTTTTTTTACGGGGCTCCGTTTGGCAAGAGTCAAATAAAATGTACGGCCTTAGTGGCGCGTCAGTCCCATCCCGACTGGCCATGGTAGTTGATTTGCTTCCAAAACCGACAAATCCCCACAGGGTATCCCTTGTTACAAATCCCGACGGAGTCTCCCCTTGTACAATTCCCCAAAGAGGTCCACCCCAGCACATCCCCAGCAAGTCTGCTACAATCAAAAATCAAAAAAAAAAAAAAATCCTCACAAAGTTCGCATTGGACAAATATCCACGGAGATTCCCTTGTACAAATCCCCACAGAGTCTCCCTAATGAAATCCCCACCGAAAATCCCCAAGCGGAACGAGACGGGAAAACCAAAGCCTTACAAGGCAAATCATCACAAAATCTAGAAACGCAAGTCTGAGTAGTCCAAAGGGTTTCGCATGTGAATCCAATCAATAGCAGAGTTTCTCAACAAGAATTAGGCCAAGACAAAGCAATTGGAACAGTCAAGGTCCCCAAACCAACCGCCGTCTTCAAACTGACAATTTTTCTTTGTTTAGGAAATTGAGACAGGTAGGACCCAAAGCAGCCATGCAAGAAGCAGGTGTAGCCCAAAAGAAATAAAACACGCAAGCGTTGAAACAGCCTTGCAACGGGAAAAACGACCAAAGGTAAGTTTCCCGAAATTTTTTCGTGCATTTTGATATATAAAAGGGGATAAACCAAAGAAAAGAAAGAAGACAAGAAATAAAAATGAACATCCCAAAAGAAAAACAAATCATGGTAGCGTAGGACCTCATTCCTCGACCATCCCGGTATAAACCACGGATCTCCCTGGCATAACCCAAGGAGATTTTCCTACCCAAATCCCTGGCATAATCCGAGGACTCTTTCCCATTTCCGGCATAACCCGATGAACCTCCGGCATAACCCGATGAATCCCTCCGGCATAACCCGATGAATCTTTCGGCATAACCCGATAAATCTTTCAGCATAACCCGATAAATCTTCCGGTATAACCCGATGAACTTCCGGCATAATCCGATGAACCTTTCGGCATAACCCGATAAATCCTCCCGGCATAACCCGATGAACTTCCGGCATAACCCGATGAACCTTTCGACATAACCCGATAAATCCTCCCGGTATAACCCGATGAATCTGTCGGCATAACCCGATAAATCTTCTCGGCATAACCCGATAAATCTTCCCGGCATGTTACGATGAATTTTCCGGCATGATCCGATGAATCCTCCCGGCATAACCCGATGAATCTTTCGGCATAACCCGATAAATCTTCTCGGCATAACCCGATAAATCTTCCCGGCATGTTACGTTGAATTTTCCGGCATGATCCGATGAATCCTCCCGGCATAACCTGATGAACCTTTCCGCATAACCCGATAAATCCTCCCAGCATAACCCGATGAACTTCCGGCATAACCCGATGAATCTTTTGGCATAACCCGATAAATCCTCCCGGCATGTTCCGATGAATTCCCGGCATAATCCGATAAACCTTTCGGCATAACCCGATAAATCCTCCCGGCATAACCCGATGAACTTCCGGCATAACCCGATGAATCTTTCGGCATAACCCGATAAATCCTCCCGGCCTAACCCGATGAACTTCCGGCATAACCCGGTGAATCTTTCGGCATAACCCGATAAATCCTCCCGGCATAACCCGATGAATCTTTCGGCATAACCCGATAAATCTTCTCGGCATAACCCGATAAATCTTCCCGGCATGTTACGATGAATTTTCCGGCATGACGGCATAACCCGATGAATCTTTCGGAATAACCCGATAAATCTTCTCGGCATAACCCGATAAATCTTCCCGGCATGTTACGATGAATTTTCCGGCATGATCCGATGAATCCTCCCTGCATAACCCGATGAATCTTTCGGAATAATCCGATAAACCCTCCGGCATAACCCGACGAATCTTTCCGGCATAACCCGATGATTCCCCCGGCATAACCCGAGAACTCTTTCCTTTAGTCAACATTAGGGTTTTAAACCCTAAACTGAAATTTTTCCCTTTAGTCAGCATTAGGGTTTTAAACCTTAAACCGAACTTTTCCCATTTAGTCAGCATTAGGGTTTTAAACCCTAAACTGAACTTTTCCTTTAGTCAGCATTAGGGTTTTAAACCCTAAACTGAACTTTTCCTTCAGTCAGCATTAGGGTTTTAAGCCCTACACTGAACTTTTCCCATTTAGTCAGCATTAGGGTTTTAAACACTGAACTGAACTCTTTCCTTCAGTCAGCATTAGGGTTTTAAACCCTAAACTGAATCTTCCCTTTAGTCAGCATTAGGGCCCCCAACCCTAAACTGAACTTTTCCCCAGTTGGTCAACATTAGAGTTTCAACTCTAAACTGAGCTTCTCCCCAGCTAGTCAGCATTAGGGCTCCAACCCTGAACTAAACTATTTTCATTCCGCCAGCCTTAGGGTTCCAACCCTAAAACTGAGTATTCTTACCTTGTGGCAATATCGTTGATCCAATTCCTTCATCAATGCTATGAACTTCCTGGCAAATAACTCACGAAATTTTCCTAGCGAAACTGGGGCAGAAAATTTCGTTCGTTTGTTTTTTCCCGCAGGTCTGACCTCGAGGCGCATGGATCGAGAAGACCCACGAGATGAGCCTCAACCCAGAATAAAAAAGAGAAGATGTTCCGAGATGCTTGAAAAAACAAAGGGAGGATCGCTCCGAGTTTTGATCAAGGCCCCGAGTTCTACCACTCCCGTCTCACTCAGTGTCGCAGAAATAAACAGGCACCTACAACTTGCAAGCATCAAGATTCGGATCGAAGTCTACAAGCAAAATCAGCTAAGACCCGAGATTAATTTACAAAAGAATCATAGATAGGAATCTTGTAACTAGCAAGTGACAGGCATAAATAATTAGTTTAGTTTCAATTTCCTTTGGTTGTAATAAGGCGGTCAGTAAGCAGTGATAATAGCAGGCAACATCAGTAACATTGCAGTCCCACGGTAGTCCCAACTACCAAAACTTCCCGAACTACATTAACCTGATTCCCCTTTAGCCAGGGATATGTAGGAAACCTTTGAAGCAAAGGTTCGGTTAAATCGTTTTCAAAAAAAATGCTTCACACGGAGTACTCGGATGGGCAAAAATCGCTTGCTTTATCTTTGCACGAAAACCCTTCGTGTCTCCAGGCAAAGAGGGGTAACTGTAAGCACGTGATTTTTGCCCTATATGAGAAATACTCCCAAAAAAATGCAAAATAAAATGATTTTCCTTGGTGTGCAATTTTGAGTATTTTTGTGATATGTTTGGATAATTATTTGTATTTGTCTGTGTTCGCTTATTTGTTAAATTAATAGAAAATATAAAAATATGTCGCATTTTGCATGTAGGATTTAATTCTACAATTGTTAGTAATTAAATGAGCTTTACAAAAATTAAAAATTACAAAAATAGGCATCTTTTGCATTTTTAGCATTTAATGTCCAAATATACAATGTTATGCTTAATTATTACTTAATTGTGCGTTAATTGTTATTGGGAGTTAATTTGCGCTTTTATAACTTAATTCAGTTCTTAATAATAATTTAAGTATTTTTATAATTTAGTTTTAGAAAATAAAAGAAGAAAAGAGAACAAAAATACAAAAGAAAATCGGATTGAGCCACTTCTTCAATTGTAAGCCAAAGGCCCAAAAAATTGCCCAATCTTCTCCATGACCCAGTCCACTACAGACCGGGTCGACCCGATCCGCCCCATTAACCCATTAGCCCAACACCCCTTCTTCATTTTTTCAAAACACAAAACAAAAGAAAAAAAGAAAGAACAAGAAAACCCTAAAACACTAACTCATCCGCCCCCCCCTTTCTCATCTTTCTTCTTCTTTCCAAACACCAACCTCCCCATCAATGGCTACCCTCCTCTTCATCACACAGCCATGGGCTACCCGCTGCCTCCATCCCCGGCCAAGCGACCACCATCACGACTTCATCTTCGTCGTTCGACGTCAAGCTCGGGTTTGAAGCTCGACGTCCATGGTAGCCTTTGCCCCCGACCTCGTTCCAGCTTCATCGGAGCTCGTCACTATTTCTGCTCCAGCTGCTGCTACTTCTGTTTCAAACTCGTGTCCATGGCTGAGTTGCATCTGTTCCAGCTCGTCGTCCATGGCTTCTTCACGAGCGAACGCACCCAGCTACTTCTATTTTGCGTCAACCATGGCTGCTGTCACTACCTCGTCGTCCAGTCCCCCCCCCCCCCCCCGCTGCTGTTTCTTCACGTTCCAAGCTCGAGCCAGTCGTCCAAACTCAGTCACGTAACCAAACGGAACCCCAGCTGCCTCGTTCCTTCACTTCTGTCGCGACAGGCGCGGCTTCAGTCAACTTCTTAGATTTGTTCATCGTCGTTTGGTCGAGCTCTTCGTCGAGTTAGTCGTTGAGTCCGGACAGATTTATTCCCATTTGAGGTTTGTCGGAACAGTCCATACAATCAAATTCGTCGTTGTTCATCTCCGGTTAGTAGATTTTGAGTTTTATTTTGTCCGTATTTTGTTTTGATAGTTTAGAATCTAAAATCGGCAAATGTTTGTTTTGTTCATGTAAAATCGGTGGATATTTGATTTTTGGTTTCGTTCATGTTCATGTGTTTTTGTTGAATTAATTTTCAGATTTCAAATGGAAGTTAATTAGTTATTTTTCATGTTTATTTTATGTTTGTATTATTGTTTAAGTGAATATTTGTTAGTTTAATGTTTGCTAGATTCAAATTGAAATTTAATTGATTATTTCTTCAATTTGTTTCATGTTGTTATGTATTTTCCAGAAAATATTAATGTTGTTTGAATCGTTAGAATCTGTCACGTTTGTTGCTTAAAAACAGATTTAATTCATGTTCGTCTTTGTTTGAAGTTCACGTTTAAATCCAGTGATTTAATGTGAGTTTATGTTTGTTTGTGATTTGGTGATTTAATTTGAATCATGCATATTGTTGTTTGTATTGTTGTCTCTTTGTTCATCCATTGATGGTCTAAATTAACCAGGATTGGTTCCCGATATGGTTAATTCATTCCATCAATTTGGAGTTGTGTTGTTCATCGTGTTCATATGATTTGTTGTTGAAGATTGTTGAGAAATTGGTCATCTTGACTATATTTTGGTTGAGTTATGATTAATTGAGTGTTTAGAGCTGATGGGGGTAATTTGGTAAATTGTAATCCGTTCAGGGGTAAAATGGTAATTGCAATAAGGTCGGAGAGGTAGTTTGGTAATTGAACATTATTTTGATTCTTTATGTTAAGCATGGGGGACAAATATAATGGGGTGGGGTTTTTGATGTACTTGTTTAATATAATGGGGGACAAGACAAAACATAATGGGGAGGAATCTTGCACTTGTTTAATGTAGGCATGTGGGACATATTGTAATGGGTTGGGAATGTGGTATTTATTTAATGTAGGCATGAGGGACAAAGTTTAAAATAAAGAAAACATTAATAAGTGGGGCAAAGCATGCCATTGAGGGAATAATTTGGGGGTTGGGAATTGAAGATTTGTCTTGCTATATATAGAGTCATTTCTTGACATTAAAAGGGGACTAGACTTGAGAGAAAAAACTTAGACTAAAACTTGAAAGATTTTTGAGGATTATTTTGAGAGAGGAAGACAATCCGAAAATCTCAAGAGTGTTAGAGAGTAAAAAAAAAGAGAAAACAAAAACAAAGGGAGAAGCGAGTTTAGTTTCAGGTTTATTCTATTGAGTTGTTTGATTTTTCTTCAAAGTTTTCTGGGCCTTGAATCTGATTCGAATTGCTGTTGTTGGGTTGCTGTTGTTGCTGTGTATTTACACTACTGCTGCTTCTACTGATCTTCATCTTCTTTCCTTGCTTTCCAAATACCAGGTACACAAACTGATACACTGGTTCATCTTGTAAGCCACTCGAAGCATGAATGCAAAAAATGAGAAAGATTTGAAGTTGTAATTTAATGTAGCCTTATCTTTCTTTTCTGTCTGTATGTAGAATATTCTATGCGTTACCATGCAAACTCCTTAAACAACTCACTTTTGGAACTTAACCATAATAACTCGAAAGTATGTAAATAAAGTAGGACCTTATCTTCATTTATTTTAGAAAACAAAAAATAGAAAATGTAGTCGTGCTAAGATTATCCTTTTAAAAAATATTGAGACGAGCCTCGACAAACAAAAATGCACAAGCTGCGGGGCCCTCTAAATGTATACATTAAAATACTTAGAATTCGGGACAGGCCGTTTAGCAAATTTTACGGCCTTCCCAAAATAACAATACGCTAGTTGTTTTAGGCGCACCTTTAATAATTTAACCTTCTTAAACACGGGTGCACATTGATGTGACCCAAATCCAAATCTCAACGGAGTCAAAATGTGTCGACGACCACGGGTGCATTGATTGTGACGTGGTTCGAGATGCATTTTCACGACGTTGCAATTCTGTAAAAATAAACGATAATAATAAAAACGGTTTAAACTTAATAAAAGCACATAAGTCACAACATGTATTTAAATCAGATATTTAGCCATTATAACAATTTAAGCGACCGTGCTAGAACCACGGGATTCGAGGGTGCCTAACACCTTCCCTCGGGTCAACAGAATTCCTTACTTAGAATTTCTGGTTCGCAGACTTCATTTGGAAAAGTCAAAAATTTCCTCGATTTGGGATTCAAGATAAACCGGTGACTTGGGACACCAAAAGCCAAACCTTTCCCAAGTGGCGACTCTGAATTAAAATAAATAATCCCATTTCGAATATTGTCACTTAAATTGGAAAAACTCCCTCGCGCATTTAACCCTTCGGGGCGGGCGCGCAAAAAGGAGGTGTGACAGCTCATATATCCATAACAAAGAAAATGATCCACAACTCTAATTATTCTTAATTAGCAACTTTATACACTAGTTCATGTCTAATTCATCCATTTAACTTAACTAATGCCAAGATAACCTTAAGCGCCAGTAGGAACACAATATAATTACCTCCTACAGTGGATGAAAGTCGAAATCCATGTTATATTTAGATTACAACAGCCCAACACACCCTAATCAATTCATACCAAAAACGACGACTATAGTAGTGTCTAACACCCCAAAAATATTACAAAGAATGACTAATCCATCATTTTGTCATTACGTGGTGTTTCTCCACACTATTTATCCTACAAAAACTCCATTAAATAGCAGCAAAATATACAGCCCAAAAGCTACATGAAACGGCCCAAAAACAGCCCACAATAAGTCGAATAATTCGAACTCACGGCTTCCGATCACCGTCCTGTGAGTTCTAGCTATTACGAAATGTATTTATCAACCTTCCTTCATATTTGAAAGCTTAAATACAGAAATAAGGCATTTTCTTAAATATTAAATATCTTCCAAAACTCAAACTACAAAGAAAAAGAGAAGCAATATAGCGATACTTAAGTCGTAGGGATCGTTTTAATGTTATCGCCACTTGATTTCGTGCCCCGGATGATAATCTTATTGGAAACCCTTGTGGAGAGCTTGAGGGGAAGGTTAGGGGTGTTATTTGGTCGTGTTGTCTGGAAAAATGGGGAAAGAGACGAGATAAGGAATGTAAATATCTCATTTTGTTGAAAAGTCAAAAAGGTGCTACTTGGTACCATCTCATTGGCCCTTTTCAAACACTTATATCTTCTTATCCGGATGTCATATGAACGAACGGTTAAAAGAGTTGGAAACTACATTCCAAGACCTTCAATTTGGTATATAATATGTCCAAACAAGATTTTATATAGTACATGAAATTTATTACTCAAAAAGCTCCATTACAAGGCAAATCCTTAGTCGGTTTTTCCGCAACTTAAATCCGATTTTTCTCAAACTTTATACTTTATATACAAACATCATATATAGCCATATCATGGCTTTAAACTCATTTAAATCATGATTAACAAGTCTCATATTCATCTTAACTTGCTTAACACTTCGGCAAACCTTTCTTGTTCTTATAGAAGGATTTCATTCTTTTTGAGCTTACATCAATTGACTCACGATGTACTTTCAGGTACAAAAATATGGGTTGTAACATTTGAGAAAAATACACTTAGAAGCATTTTTTAAAAGCTTGGCCAAACACTAATTGGACGTGCTTTTCAAATTAATTAGCCAAACACAAACTGCTTTTCACCAAAATTACTTTTGAAAAAAGCACTTCTCAAAATAAGTTGATTTTTCCAGCTTGGCCAAACATGCTATTAGTTAGATACACTATTCCTACTATTAATGATGTAATAATTGACACAATTTAAATATCCAATTCCTAATTTGATTGTTTTTTAAAAATAACACAATGAAACATTGGGGACCAAACTATTAGATTGCAAAAGGATAAGGAGTGAAATGCCATATCATACAACTTTCATGGTTCCAAATTTAACTTTTTCACAGAGATCCTTTAGTATATCAAAATCCCAACTTCCACCCAATTAAACCCCTTATTTTCCACCTCATCGGCGTCAATCTAGAATCTCCGATCACAATGCTCGGCGGCTTGTATGGCGATCTCCCACCGCCGTCGTCCTCCGGCGATGACGACAAGCCCAGCAACAGCACCACCGCTAATGTATGGTCTAGCAGCACTAAGATGGCCCCACCAGCTCTCCGGAAAACCTTCGCCCCAACCCAAACCCTTCTCCGACCTCAGCCCAAACCCAAACCCCAGCCTTCATTATTAGCAGCTCCTAAACCCACCCCCCTCGACGAGAACACTAACCCTAACCCTAACCCCACCCTCTCCGCAACGTCGTCTTTCCAACCTGCCCTAGTGGCTGTTACAAGCTCCGTATTAGAAGAATACGACCCGGCCCGGCCCAACGATTACGAAGAGTATAGGAGGGAGAAGAAGAGGAAGCAAATGGAGGCTGAGGTGAGGAGGGAATTAGAAGAGAGGGAGAGGAGGGAGAGGGAGAGGGAGAGGGAGGAGAAGGAGAAGAGAGAGAAAGAGAGAGAATTGAACATTTCAGGGGAGGAGGCGTGGCGGCGGAGGGCGGCAATGAGTGGTGGTGGAGGAGTCAGTGGTGCTCCTCCGCCACGGTCGCCTTCGCCACCACCGGGGAATGAGTTTAGTATCGGGAGATCAGAGAGTGGGGGTTTGGGATTGGGAGCTGAGGGAAAAATGACAGCTGCACAAAGGATGATGGCTAAGATGGGGTGGAAGGAAGGTCAGGGACTTGGGAAGCTAGAACAGGGTATTACAACTCCATTGATGGCTAAAAAGACGGATAAGAGAGGTGGAGTTATAGTGGCTAGTGAAGCAAAGCAGCAGCAACAACAACAACAGCAACCTGAAAAGAAGGTGAAGAGTGTGAATTTTAATATGCCTCCAACAAGGGTTGTACTGCTCAAGAATATGGTATGGATTGTTAAGGCTCACTATTATTTGTTTATTATGTTTGATTGTGGATTTTTATTGCATGAGCTTGTTTAGCTGCATGAAGTAAGATGGTTTCTTGCTAGAATAGTTGCTTTCATAAAGTTAAGTTGCGCGTCATTCCTTTCCAAGGACTTGGTTTAGTTTTAGGCTCTATAGTGCAAGTAGTTTCAGGGGCTCGGTGTATTAATGAATCAAAGTTGTTTTCTCCGAGGACTTGATGGCTTCTGTGCTTTATCGTGAAAGAAAAGAGACTATGGAACTCTTGACTTTGGTTAAGAAAGAGAAGAAGCAAAATAGAACATCATTCATCATTCAATCTTCTCTCTTAGGCTGTGCTATGTGAGTTGAGTTAAGGAAATTGTCAGCCATGATAAATAATGACTATTTTGGGTATATGCATTCATGCATCAGCTAAGTGCAATATCCAAATGAATTAACACATCATTCTTGTGTAGTTTTGTTCAATGAGTGGAATTTTGTCTTTGTTTTGGCAATTCAAGTACATATTGGGCCCAGATGCACCATGATTTCTCCTTGCATTTTGATTCAATTGAATTATGTTTTCTTCTGAATACTTTCACGTTACACTAAGGGGATTCCGCTTGTTCTAGATAGAACCTCTTTTCTTCCTTAAGGTCACATTTCGTGTTCGCAAGTACCAATATCTTCATTAAAGAAGGTACAACATGTGATTCTAAGTATTTCTCCACTGCACTCTAGATTCAAAATCCGATAAGTTTTTCTGCTCATTGGGGAAGTCACACATGCGCGCGCGCACACACACTCTCTCTCTTTTAGTGAATGGACCAAGGGGTTAGCTTGACTCAAACTTGCCTACCTTATATGGGACGTTAGGTTTGTGGACATGTAGGAAGTAGTGATAGGATTATTTTAGGAAGGATCCCAATGCTGGAGCTGGTGGATTTGGTTGCAATGCGAGAATTAAGGTGAATTATATCTGAATAATTTTGGATGCATTGGATATATTTTATCAATTGTTTGATTAATGGGTTTACGTCTTTAAAGCAAAACTGAGAGGTATACAACCAAATTTAGTAAAAAGAATCATGTGGAGTGAGGGGAAGATGCAATGGGGTGCAGTGCATGCTATGTGGTGGGGCGAGGGTGGTGGCAATAAGGTCCGAGGTTGGAACTAAGAGTGCATTAGTTACCCTACCCCCTCTCCTTTGGGATTGAATATTTCCCTTGTAAGAGGGTTAATGACCGCTACATTTCGTTGAGTGTATTCTATCTGTATACAATAATCTTTGTTTTTGGGAGATGAATTTAAATGGGGAACATGGTTAGTGGGGATTTATATAGCCGACCCCAAATTGTTTGGGATTGAGGTGCAGTTGTTGGATAATCTTGTTAATGGGCTGCATAATATGTGTAATAGTTCTTTCTTAAAGTAATGATGTTGATATATATCTTTTATTCTTAAGTCTAAATTCATTCTTATTTTTTCAAATATCTTTGGGTCAAATGTAACCTCTGCCTATAACTCCCTTTTTCATCCATTTATTCTTCATAACTTTTTTTGATCAGTAAGCAAGATATTTTATTAATGGAAGAAAGATCCTGACACCAAGCTGGTGATTGAATGTCCCAAAGTGGGCAGTCCCTCCTGCAAAAATAAAAGAAGTGAACTGCCTCTATACAAAAGTATTGAATCCTGTAACATAGCAGTGAAATCTAACATTCTGTGAGGATCATGCACATCTTGGAGTTTACATAGTGCCAGCAGATGTAAGCATTTGTGTTACAGCTATTGTACAGAAGTTGCCTTGGTAGCTACATTTAGTACTTCTGGTTGTGGTTGTTGACGATATTTGTGACTGGAGCTGTGTAATGCCATACCCTTTGCTTAATTCAAAGGGATGTTGAAACAAATACTTCATCATAACAGGATTGGAGGCCTATTGCGCCAAAACAACTAAAAAATGTGTACACCAAAGGGCAATTTCTTTTTTGATCAGGGTAAAAAAAGAAGAAATTGCCCTTTGGTGTACACATTTTTTAGTTGTTTTGGCACATTGGGCCTCCCAATCCTGTTATGATGGTGTATTTGTTTCAACTTCTCTTTGAATTAAAGCAAAGGAGTGTGCTTTGGAATGCCTAAATATTGTGATTTGCGGAGCGTTCCTTTTCCCCACGGACTAAATAATACCAGGATTGATAAGATTAGGAGTGAAGATATTCAGGCTAGGGTGAGAGTGGCTTCGGTGGAGGACAAGATACGGGAAGCAAGACTTAGATGATTTGGGCATGTGAAGAGGAGCGCAGATGCCCCAGTAAGGAGGTGCGAGAGATTGGCCTTGGTGGGTTTAAGGAGAGGTAAAGGTAGGCCTAAGAAGTGCTAAGAAGAAGTGATTAGGCAGGATATGGTGTTACTTCAGCTTACTGAGTATATGACCCTTGATTGGAAGGTGTGGAGGTCAAGAATTAAGGTAGAAGGCTAGTAGGTACTCGAGAGGTTTCCTTTCCCATACCAGTAGTATTAGTGTTAATGTGGTGTTCTATTATTGTTAGATTTCTATTAGACTATTCTACGTGTTCTTCCTTTCGCTTCGTTTTCTTATTATCTTGTTGTTGTTAATGCTTGTGCTGCTGCTTTCTTGTCATCTTTCCTTGAGCCGAGGGTCTATCGGAAACACCTTCAAGGTAGGGGTAAGGTCTGCGTACACATTACCGTTTCCAGACCCCACTTGAGGGATTATACTGGTTTTTTTGTTATTTTTACTAAAGACTTATTTCTCTTATGTGATACCACTCTTCTTTCAAATTTAGTGTCCATCTTTCTTTAGTGGTCGTGGCGAAATAGTGTCCACTTTAACTTTTCAAACATATAATAGTTTTACAAAAAGCTGAATTACTCAATTACAACTGTTTCATTTGATAAAGTCAGTTACAACTGTTTCATATTTCATTAATAAACCAAAAAGTAAAATATAGACCAATTTGTTGCCTTTTTCAAAATGTGAATGATCGTAACACTCTTACAGTGTAAACTCAACTGAATGGAGGAGTGGGATTATCTTCTTTTTGATCTCTTAGTTTTTAGTGGGGGAATATTTTGGATCAAAATCATAGTTTTGCCATTTAATGAAAAGTGGGCTCGCATGAGGTTATGCTTTCCACAAGCTTCATATCTTCAACGTTGAACTTTCTTTCCTCTAGATGGATGTCCTCTGTTACCACCCAAAAAGTACTTGTACATGTAGCGAACGGATAGAGAGAGGGGGAGAGAGAATTTTGATCAGCCTAATAGAATAGACGCAAAAAAAAGAAATTGAGATAATTGAAACTAATGCCCCATCTGTAGGGAATGGTGGATAGATGCTCTGGTCTCATGTTTTTTTATTGCTCTGACCTTTCTTTTTGTTTTCTTTTTGTTCCCTTTTTTTCCTTATGAAGGTTGGTCCTGGCGAGGTTGATGATGACCTAGAAGGTGAGGTGGCTGAAGAGTGCACTAAATTTGGTACCGTAACTCGTGTCTTAATATTTGAGATAACAGAGGCAAATTTCCCTCACGAGGAAGCCGTTCGGATATTCGTTCAATTTGAGAGAGCAGAACAAGCAACTAAAGCCCTTATCGAACTTGAAGGTCGATTTTTTGGTGGTAGGATTGTTCATGCCTGCTTCTATGATGAGGAGAGGTTCAGCAATAATGAATTAGCTCCCATGCCAGGAGAAATTCCTGGCTTTTGACCAAGCAGTTATGGTTCAAATCGTAAGTTCTTTTTATTTTGTCACAGGGACTCTAATTTTGGTTAGAATGACTTTAAGTAAAAGGCCTTAGGTGATAGGTCTCCTTGTATTCCTTATCAAAAAATAGGTCCTTTGTATCTATTATCTCAAGTTTTACACAAAGTATGTATCAAAAACTTCTTCCTGTTTTTGCTGAACTGATGAACTTCATTGAGGTGCAACACCAGAGTAATTTCCCATGGGTGTGCCAGATCTACCATGGACATATCTCAGTGACGAAGAATGTACGACTTTGACATTACTCTGAGGAACTTGGTTTTAGTGTTTCTTTCTAATGCGGGAAGTTAAGGAAGTGTTGTTTTACAGTTGGTTCATTATTGTCGAATAACTTTCAGGTATGTTTTCAGTTGGCCATCTAAGTTCTATTTGGCTTTTCCACACCACCATCTGCACTTTCTACATTATCAGATTTGCGTACACTCTGTTATTTTGAACTTGTTGAAACTCCTGTACTTTCCCATTCCAGCCAATTTCGAGCAAAATACTCCAACAGTGAAAGCTAAATATGCAAGTGTAACGACTTCTTTCTTTTGAGACGGAAGTTGTCTCAAGTCTGAAAAGATTTTAATTCTGATCTTACAGTGAGTAGTTCTGCCATAAGTGACTGAGATGACAAATTGTAACAATCTCTCGAACTATAGATGGTTAATACAAATCTGCAGGTTATGAATTTCTTGTTGCAAACCAGAAAATATGAAGCTGAAACACAACATATCCATCAACTTGTACCCAAGGGTGGGGCCTAGTGGTCAATGAAGTGGGTTGAGAGCATGAGGTCTCGGGTTCAAATCTATTTACAAACACTAGGTGATTTTTCCCATATGTCCAAACATTGATGGATAGAATTACCTGGTACTTATTTGCTTGTGGGAGGTAGCGGATGTCCCGGGGAATTAGTCGCACACCCCCATTTTGACTATGGCAACTAATAACGGATAGGGAAAGAGATCGTGATGAGCAAATTCACACAGAATGAACGCTTGAGTACCCTACGTGCATCTCCGTGACAAGGTTTCCACAGAGCCTACTATCCTTTACACCCTTCTTTTTCCCATGAGAGTTATCGTTGAACCAACTATTATTGCAGCCATAATTTTGAGCCTTTCAGTTTGTTCCTCTCATACTTTTCTCAAGTCATACATTTCACTAATTTAAAACCAGCATTTACTGGTAATTTAGTTGTTTCAAGTGGCTTGGAGATCATAAGTTACTTGTTTAAAAACTAAAAATAAAAAGGTTAGTGTAATGTCCCATAGTATTTGTGACGGCCTTGCGTAGTGCAGTCTTCCAACTTTTGGCCATGGGGAACCCTTATTTCTCAAAATTCTTTACTATTCGGTCAATTGTTAAGGTTTCTTCGAGTCACCACTTGCGAAAATTTTCTAGGATTAATATTATTCTTTATTCTGTTTTTAATTTTTTGTTGACCTTTAAACTGAAGTTATTTGGTTAGAGAATCTTAGTACTTTAGTTGGTTGGCTACCCGAACTTTTATGTTATTGATAAGGGTTCGATTCCAAAAAAGAAGTTATTTGGCCCAACGAAGATATTTTATGACATTCAGTTGCATTTTGTTCAAAATAAAATCACGAGTTTCTCGCTAGCTCACCCTCCCCCCTCTCCTCTTCCCCTTTCTGAAGTCTAAATGAGGGATACTCTCTCATATTGAAATTGAAATATAATGGAATGCGGATCAATAATATCGGGAAAAAAGAATCAATAATGTCCATATTTTCCACCATTAATGTCTGAAAAACAAAATATAGTTTAATTAAGTGCACTTGATGATTACTCTTACAATTGTTAGGGTTTCCCTTTAAGCTGTTTTGCTCATTTTAACCGTGTATCATACTTCCAATCTATTGACTCATTTTTAAAATAGTATTTTCGGTGAATGAGAAAGTAGGGCTGGGCATATATCGGGTATAACCGATAGCCCGAACCGATAAAATATTAATGGATTATATATCGATATCAGGTTATTGGATAAATGGTTTAATAACGGTTTAATGTTATTTGACTATTGAGTTATCGGTTCGGGTCTCGATTTGCTCAATTTTATTAACGGTTTAACCGATAGCCGAATAAGCTTTGACAAAATTATAATTCTACCCACTAAGTATATAAAGCTACCTTATGATTTCATTCTCTCAATTCTCTCGGCAGTTACTCTTCACCTTCATACCTTAATTACTAGAATAAATTTAAAACTTTTTTGAATTCTCATCTTAATTTTTCAGTTAAGATTTTTAGTTTTAAACTTTAAAGAATCTTAGTATTTACATAATTAGTAAGATTAGATTGTTGAATGTCTTATTCCTTACTCCTAGTAACTTATAACTTTGAAAATTGAGATCATTCATCGGGATATTCAAAGGCAAAGACTTTTCTTAAGTTGAAATTTATTTCCTCTTTTCTTAGAAACAAAAATTCAGTTTCTTTCTCTTAACTTTATAATCATGATTTCTATAAAAAAAGATGAATTTTTTGGATATTTTTTTTATTCTTATTGGGTAAATCGATAAGGATTGATAACCGACTAATCGATACCCGATAACTGATATCTTATCGGTTTAATTAGCATATTTATAACTCGATAATCGAGATGCCGAACCGATAATATTCACAACCGAATCGAACCGAACCGAACCGACCAATGCTCACCTCATGTGAAAGGAACTTAGAGGTGTGATCAGATGAAAATTTTTGGGAGTTCTTTCAATGGTAGTTAAATAACTTGTGTCTCATGTGACCATTCCGTAATATAGAAAGCATGATTTTAGAGTTTGAATATTTTTGGGGGTTCCTTATGGTAGTTACAATGCAACTTGTTCTCATGTGACTTTGATTATATAGAGTATAGTGATGGATGTCTGCTACTTTAACATGTTTTCACTAACAAAACAAAGAAGAAGGCTACATTGGCATTTTCTCAAACACTCTTCCATTTAACGTGGTAGGGGCCAAGTCTATCAGTACTTGCTTTTCATGAACAATTTTGGTAAAAAGAAAAGTCTACAATTTGCTAAAAAGGAAATAGTGTGTATATCCGACCAACAACTATGGTAGGGGCAAGTCTGCTTCAAAAATGTCAACTTCAGTTTCTTTCTTTTAATTTCCAATTTAATCCACCAACTTTTATGAGGATCACCTTGCCAACCAACCCTTTTCAAACTGCTGCTTCAAAAAAAAAAAAAAAATAGTGATTGTTTGCAACAAATTTTTCAAAGTGCGAAAAAATAACTACAATTGCAAAATAAGAGAAAAATAATTTTACTGGTCAATCGCGAGTACAATTCTGTTTCTCCCTTGATTCTTTTCTCCTGATTATCTCCGTGATTCAAGAACTAGAGCAACATGTTTCTCGAATGTAGTATGATTCACACCTCCTTGGATGTATTTGATCTTCATAAAAGGATGTTGTGAGTCTTCTTGAAGTGTTGATTCTCAAGTAGTATCCAACCACATCTTGGGTTTCGGGTAGAGTAGCGTTCAAGCAACCCTAAATGGACTCCTAAGGTTTCAAGAGCAGGAACAGACTCGTCTTGTAGTGTCTTGTATTTAGGACTTAATCCGAATTTTGTATCGATTTGATCCAATAAAATTTTGATGTCTACCGTGATATGCAAAACATATATCACTAGCACTAGCAAATGTGGTAGGGCCAAGATTGTTTCAAATTATCGACTCTATTTCCTTCCTTCCTAACAATTATTTCTATTAGGAACCACGTAAATCACACTTGAGAGCTTCTAGTAAAATTACCCAACTCTTCAAAGAAACTTCTTTCACATCGTCGTTCCTATAACTAAGCTCATCTTCAAAAGCATTGCAAAGACTTGCTTGACTGATTCAAATCCGTATCACCTAGGAATATTCATTAAAGGAATAAGCGCTTGTTATCAAAATTTTCTCCGTTTTACTATACATTTCAACTTTTAGACTTATTGACATCCGAAATTTAAAGATATTATTCCGTGAATCTCAAAATAAATTTGTCCATTTTTTAAAATACACTACTAGAAATCCGAAAAAAAGCGACCAAAGTTGGTCGCTTACAGGTCACAAAGCGACCAAAAAGCGTCCAAACTGGCTTGGTCGCTATTTTGCTGGTCCCTTTACCTTAGAGACCAAAGTTGGTCGCTAATTAGAGACCAACGTTGGTCTCTAAGATAAAAGGACCAAATATTCCGGGTAAACAATATACCGACTGTCACGACCCAAAATCTCACTTGTCGTGATGACGCCTATCGTGGTACTAGGCAAGCCTCAACTCAACATTTCAACACAGAATAACTTTTAAATAAAGGTGGAAGCAGTTAGTATTAAATAAAACCTTTTAGAACAAAATATAACTCCAAAAGTACTAAACAATCCATCCCCAAAATTCAGTGTCACTGAGTGCATGAGCATCTAAATGATAACAACATTCGACTGATAAAACACTGTCTTAAATATAGAACAATACAATATTAAAGGAAAAGAGAGTCAAGGTCATCGAACGCCATGCAGCTACCTCAATAGTCTCCTGAGTCTGACTCCTCAATCAACAACCACCGTGACCAGAAGTGCCTGGATCTGTACACGAGGTACAGGGGGTAACGTGAGTACACCAAGTCAGTAAGTAATATAAATAAATAAGGAACTGAGAAGTAGTGACGAGCTATGAAAATACATTTATCTCAATAACTTTCAATTTAACAGTTTAATCATTAGTGCGTACTCAAGTAAACCAGATATCAAATATTTCAGAAATATGTACGACAAGGACAAATAGCAACTAAGTTCAGCAATTAACTGAAAACAAATACAGCCTCTCAAGGCAACAGTCACTCAGCTCATCTCAACAGCTCAATCACTCGGCTCTCAGCCCTCAATAATCATACTCAATAGGTACCTGCGCTCACTGGGGGTGTGCAGACTCCGGAGGGGCTCCTTCAGCCCAAGCGCTATAAACCGCACGGACAACTCACGTGCTATAATAATATCTGGATCCACACGGACAACTCACGTGCTGCACGGACAACTCACGTGCTGCACGGACAACTCACGTGCTGCACGGACAACTCACGTGCTGCACGGACAACTCACGTGCTATAATATAATATCTGGATCCACACGGACAACTCACGTGCTGCACGGACAACTCACGTGCTGCACGGACAACTCACGTGCTGCACGGACAACTCACGTGCTGCACGGACAACTCACGTGCTCTAATATAATATCTGGATCCGCACGGACAACTCACGTGCTATAGTATCAATAACCTCACACTTAGGCCCTCGGACCCACTCAGTCATCAATCTCTCCAGTCTCTCGGGCTTTGAGAAATCATATAAACGGCCTAAACATAAGTAATATCATATATCAACAATGAACAATAAGAGTCAGATGCATAATAAGCAAGAAAAGCTATGACTGAGTACAAAACAACAATTTAGCAGCTAATTCAGCAAGTACACGACCTCGCAGGTCTCAACAATGATCACATATGGCCTAAACATGATTTCTAACACGAAATACAGTCAATTTCCATGAAAAACAGAGGAAACATATATTAAACAGTAGGCCAATTGATTCCACAGTCTCACGGGACGGACCAAGTCACAATACCTACGGTGCACGCCCACACGCCCGTCACCTAGCATGTGCGTCACCTCCAAAATAGTCATACAACACAATGTCTGGGGTTTCATACCCTCAGGACCAGATTTATAACCGTTACTTACCTCAATTCGAGCAAAAATCCTACTCTAAAATGCCTTTGCCTTTCAAATCGACCTCCGAATGCCTCGAATCTAGCCACAATAATTCGATTCAGTCAATACCATTTATAAGAATTAATTCCCTATGAAATTCTACATTTTCAATTAAAAAATCGAGTGTAGAATACTTAACCTAATCCTTGGGATAAAAATCTCGGAACCCGACAAAAATTATGGATTATGAACTCCCATGCAACCACGAGTCCAACTTACAAAATTTACCAAAATCCGACAACAATTCGGCCTCCAAATCATTAAATCTCACTTTCAAATCCCTAGGCCTAAATTCTCGATTTATACGTCAAAAACACGTAATCTAGTCTGGGATATTCAATAATATTGATTAACAATGATCACAAGGGACTTACCTCAAGAGTTCCCGTGATTTCTCGCTCAAAATTGCCAAAATCTGAGCTTTGAAGTCAAAAAAATGACCCAAAACCCGGACTGCTGGACTTAAATCTGTCCATAAATTTCGGGTACTGTTCACGCGTATTATTCACATACACTATTCATGGGAACTATTCACAGGTGTTGTTCACATACACTGTTCAAGGGTACTATTCACAGACACTGTTCACATGCTGTAGAAAAAATCAGCAACTATCCAAAGAGAAACATTTAGCAGCTTTTTATTTTTTATTTTTATCCGTTAACCTTCCGAAATCCACCGAGGCCTTCGGGACTTCAACAAAATACATCAACCAGTCCTAAAACATGATACAAACTTAGTCAAAACCTCAAATCACATCGAATAATGCTAAAACCGTGAATCGCATCCCAATTCAAGCCTAATAAAACTAAGAACGTCCAACTTCTATATTCGATGCAAAAACCTATCAAATTAAGTCCGATTGACTTCAAATTTTGCACACAAGTCATAAATGACATAACGAAGCTATGAAAATTTTCAGAACTTGATTCCGACACCGATATCAAAAAGTCAACCTCCGGTCAAACCTCCAAACTTAAATTTCTTATTTTCACCATTTCAAGCTTATTTTAGCTACGGACCTCGAAATAAATATCCGGACATACTCCTAATCCCGAAATCACCATACAGAGCTATTGGAATCATCAAAAATCCATTCCGGGGTTGTTTACACATATTTCACCTTCCGATCGATTTATTCAACTTAAGCTTTCTTCTTGAAGACTAACTGTCTCAATTCATTTCAAAACCTCACCGGACCCAAACCAATTACCCCGGTGAGTCATATAACAACTGTAAAGCTTGAATTTAGCAGTAAATAGGGGAAAATGGATTGTAATATTCAAAATGACCGGCCGGGTCGTTACATCCTCCCCCTCTTAAACAAACATTCGTCCTCGAACGAGTTTAGAAAAATACATGGAGTCTCAAATAGGTGTGGATATTTTGTCCGCATCTCCTGTTCATTCTCCCAAGTAGCTTCTCCAACTGGCTGGTCTCTCCACTACACTTTCACTGAAGCTATGTTATTTGACCTCAACTTTCGAACCTGCCGATCTAAAATTGTCACTGGATCTACATCATAAGTCAAACTACCATCCAACTGAACTGTATTGAAATCCAAAACATGGGATAGATCCCCAATATATTTTCGGAACATAGATACATGAAACACTAGATGAACACCCGATAGGCTAGGTGGCAAAGCAAGTTCATAGGCCATCTCTCCGATCCTTTTAAGTATTTCAAAAGGTCCAATATACCTAGGACTCAACTTGCCCTTCTTCCCGAATCTCATAACGCCCTTCATAGGCGAAACCTTTAGCAGAACCTTCTCCCTAACCATGTAAGACACATCGCGGACCTTCCTGTCGGCATAACTCTTCTATCTAGACTGCGCCGTGCGAAGCTGCTCCTGAATCAATTTAGCCTTTTCCAAGGCATCCTGAACCAAGTCAGTACCCAATAGCCTAGCCTCACCCGGCTCAAACCAACCCACCGGAGACCAACACCGTCTCCCATATAAAGCCTCATATGGAGCTATCTAAATGCTCGACTGGTAGCTATTATTATAAGCAAACTCTGATAGCGGTAGGTACTAATCCCAAGAACCCCCAAAATCAATGACACACACGCGTAACATATCCTCCAATATCTGAATAGTGCGCTCGGACTGTCCGTCCGTCTGAGGGTTAAATGCTGTACTCAGCTGTACCTGTGTACCTAGCTCTCGTTGCACTGCCCTCCAAAATTGTGATGTAAACTGTGTGCCCTTATCTGAAATAATGGATTACGGCACCCCATGAAGGCGAACAATATCACGGATATAGACCCCTACTAACCGCTCCGAAGAATGAGTAGTGCCAACTAGAATAAAATGTGTGGACTTGGTCAACCTATCCACAATCACCTAAATGGCATCAAATTCCCTTGAAGTCTGTGGAAGCCCCCCTACAAAGTCCATGGTAATATGCTCCCACTTCCACTCCGAAATATCAAGTCTCTGAAGTAATCCGCCCGGTCTCTGATGCTCATACTTTACCTGTTGACAATTTAAACACCGAGCTACAAACCCAACTATGTCTTTCTTCATTTTTCTCCCCCAATAGTGCTGCCTCAAATCCTGATACATCTTTGTGGCACTTGGATGAATAGAATACCGCGAACTGTGGGCTTCTTCAAGAATCAATTCACGTAACCCATCTATATTTGGAACACAAATTCGACCTTGCATCATCAATACCCCATCATCTGCGATAGTAACATCTTTGGTATCATCGTGCTGAACTGTGTCCTTTAAGATAAGTAAATATGGATCAACATACTGGCGCTCTCTAATGCGGTCATATAAAGAAGACCGAGAAACCACACAAGCTAGAACCCAACTGGGCTCCAAAATATCTAATCTCACAAATTGATTGGCCAAGGCTTGAACCTCCAGTTGCTAATGGCCTCTATGCTACTGGTAGATATGCTAAACTGCCCAAACTCTCTGCCTTTCGACTCAATGCATCGGCCACCACATTGGCCTTCCCCGGATGATACCGAATGGTGATATCATAATCTTTAAGTAACTCTAACCACCTCCGCTGTGCAAATTAAGATCCTTCTATTTGAATAGATGTTGTAGACTATGATGGTCAGTACAGACCTCACATTGGACACTGTACAAATAATGCCGCCAAATCTTCAAGGCATGAACAATAGCTTCTAATTCAAGGTCGTGAACAAGATAATTCTTCTCATGCACTTTTATCTGTCTAGATGCGTAGGCAATCACCCTACCATCTTGCATCAACACTGTTCCGAGACCAATATGCGATGCATCATAATACACAGTATAAGAACCAGTACCTGTAGGCAAAACCAGTACTGGAGCAGTAGTCAAAGCTATCTTGAGCTTTTGGAAGCTCTCCTCACACTCCTCGGACCATCTGAACGGAGCACCCTTCTGGGTCAACCTGGTCATAGGTGCAACAATAGAAGAGAAACCCTGTACAAATTGGCGATAATACCCTGCCAAGCCAAGAAAACTCCAAATCTCTGTAGCTGAGGATGACCTGGGCCAACTCTGAACTGCCTCTATCTTCTTCGGATCCACCTTGATTCCTTCACTGGACACTATGTGTCCCAAGAATGCCACAGAAGTAAGCTAGAACTCACACTTAGAGAATTTGGCATAAAGTTTCTCCTCTCTCAGCCTCTGTAATACAATACCCAAGTGTTGTGCATGCTGCTCCTGGCTACGTGAGTACACCAGGATATCATCAATAAATACCATGACAAATAAATCAAGATACGGCTGAAATACACTATTTATTAAGTGCATAAATGCTCCTGGGGAGTTAGTCAACCCAAAAGACATCACAAGAAATTCATAGTGACCATAACGGGTCCTAAATGCCGTCTTTAGAATATCCGAATCCCGAATTTTCAACTAGTGATAGCCAGACCACAAATCAATTTTTGAAAATACCTTTGAACCCTGTAACTGATCAAATAGGTCATCAATACGAGGCAATAGGTACTTGTTCTTCACCGTAACCTTGTTCAACTATCGATAATCAATACACATGCGCATGGATCCATCTTTCTTCTTCACAAACAAGACTGGAGCACCCCACATTGATACACTAGGCCGAATGAAGCCTTTGACAAGCAACTCTTGCAACTGCTCCTTTAATTCATTCAATTTTGCTGGGGCCATCCGATACGGTGGAATAGAAATGGGCTGAGTGCCCGGTACCAAATCAATACCGAAATCAATATCTCTGTCTGGTGGCATACCCGACAAATCTGTAGGAAACACATTTGGTAAGTCTCGCACTACCGATACAGAATCAATAGTAGGAGTGCCTGCATCAACATCTCTCACAAAAGCCAAATATGATAGACACCCTTTCCCAACCATTCGATGGGCCTTTAAGTAAGAAATTACTCTACTAGGAACATATTCTAGAGAAACTTTCCACTCGACCTTGGGAAATCCTGGCATATCTAGCATCACAGTTTTTGCGTGACAGTCCAGGATTGTATGACATGGAGACAACCAATCCATACCCAAAATCACATCGAAATCAACCATACTGAGTAATAGGAGATCAACTCTGGTCTCCAGTTCCCCAATAGTTACCGCACACGACCAATACATACGGTCCACAATAATAGTATTGCCTACCGGTGTAGATAAACGAACAGATAAAGTTAGGAATTATGGGGATATCCAGATAATGAGCAAAATATGATGAAACATATGAGTATGTGGAACCAGGGTCAAATAATATAAAAGCTTCCATGTGGCACACTAAGACAATACTTGTGATTACTGCATCTGAAGTAATAATATCTAGTATGGCAGGAAGGGCATAGAATTGGTCCTGACCGCCACCTGATCGGCCTCCCCCTCTAGGGCGAACTTTAGCTGACTAGGCCCCACCCAAGCTGGCTGGGCGGGTGGTGCATCTGCTGGTGCTGGTGCCATCGGTCGAGAACTCTGTTGTGTGGTTCCACTCAACAACCTAGGGCAATCTCTCTTGAAATGGCCGAGATCCCCGCGCTCAAAACAACCCCTCCTCTGATGGAACTGGTGCTCCTGATACCCCGCAGATCTACCCGTCAAAACTTGAGCAGATAAAGCATGATGAGAACTCTACGCTGAATGAAGACTGACCTGAACAAGCAATGTGAGAATCGTGGCTGACTGATGCCCCATGATGAGCTGGCCGAGTTGTATGAGTATGTCTGAAATGACGACCCCTGCCGTGGTAAGACTGGCCTCCAAAAGGGACGTCACCCAAACTACCAGATCCACGAGGCCTCTTGGCCTCCCTCTCTACTCGCTCCTGATGGTGAACCGACTCTATATCCTGAGAAATGTCAACAACCACCTCAAAAGAAGTGCTAGTTACCCTCTCTATAGTCATAAGAATCCGCATATGATATGCGAGGCCATCAATGAACCTCATAATCCTCTCTCTATCTGTGGGAACCAGCCAAACAACATGACGGGCTAACTCAGAAAATCTCATCTCATACTACATCACAGTCATATCATCCTGACGCAACTGCTCGAACTGTCTGTGCAACTCCTCTCTGCGGGACTACCGTACATACTTCTCCAGGAAGATAACGAAGAACTGTTGCCACGTAAGGGGCGCTGAACCAACCGGCCTACACTTCTCATAAGCCTCCCACCAAGTGAAGGAAGCTCCAGAGAACTGGAAAGTAATGAACGAGACCCCACTAGTCTCCAAAATACCTGCTGTACGAAAAATCCTCTGACACTTATCCAAGAAACCCTAGGCATCCTCGCCCTCTGCACCGCTGAAAGTCGGAGGCTTAAGTCTACCAAACCTCTCCAATCTACGGTGTTCATCATCAGGCATGGTAGGAACCACATAGTCCTGAACAACTGGAACTGGCTGGGCTGGTGGTACCCCCGGTGTCTGAAGCCTATGCACCACTTGATATGGAGTACGGGCCACAGGGGTATGAGTACCTCCCCCGGCCTAAGAAGTAGCAGGTGCAACCTGAGCCGAAACCACCTGGGCAAGACCAGTGTAAGCATTTAGCATCTGGGCCAAAGTCTCTTAAAGGCCTGGAATTACAATAGGCTCAACTGGTGCCTAAGTTGGTCTTGTCAGCTCAACGATATCCGAAATCTGCTCCTGAGCTGGAGCAACTGATGGTGCTACAGGTGCTGCTCCAACTACTAAACGAGCCACACCTCAACCTCTACCACGGCCCCGGCCTCTCGTGGCCCTCACTGGTTGTACTAGTGGCTGCCTGTTTGATCCGGAAGTACGTGTCCTCACCATCTGTGAGAGAATGAAATAACAGAAATTTTAGTTTCCGGAATTAACAAATTCGTACGACATAATACAAGAAAGTAAAATGTTCCTAAGGGTTCTGTAGCCTCTCGAAGATAAGTACAAACGTCTCTGTACCGATCCGCAAGACTCTACTAAACCTGCTCATGACTTGTGAGACCTATGAAACCTAGGCTCTGATACCAACTTGTCACGACCCAAAATCTCACCTGTCGTGATGGCGCCTATCGTGGTACTAGGCAAGCCTCAACTCAACATTTCAACACAGAAGAACTTTTAAATAAAGGTGGAAGCAGTTAATATTAAATAAAACCTTTTAGAATAAAATATAACTCCAAAAGTACTAAACAATCCATCCCCAAAATTCGGTGTCACTAAGTGCATGAGCAGCTAAATGATAACAACATCCGACTGATAAAACACTGTTTGAAATATAGAACAATACAATATGAAAGGAAAGGAGAGTCAAGGTCAGCGAACGCCATGCAACTACCTCAATAGTCTCCTGAGTCTGACTCCTCGATCAACAACCACCGTGACCAAAAGTGCCTGGATCTGTACACGAGGTACAGGGGGTAATGTGAGTACACCAAGTCAGTAAGTAACAAAAATAAATAAGGAACTGAGAAGTAGTGACGAGCTATGCAAATACATTTATCTTAATAACTTTCAATTTAACAGTTTAAGTCTCACCAGTGCGTACTCAAGTAAACCAGATATCAAATATTTCAGAAATATGTACGACAAGGACAAATAGCAACTAAGTTCAACAATTAACTGAAAACAAATACAACCTCTCAAGGCAACAGTCTCTCAGCTCATCTCAACAGCTCAATCACTCGGCTCTCAGCCCTCAATAATCATACTCAATAGGTACCTGCACTTACTGGGGGTGTGCAGACTCCGGAGGTGCTCATTCAGCCAAGCGTTATAAACCGCACAGACAACTCACGTGGTATAATATAATATCTGGATCTGCACGGACAACTCACATGCTACATAGACAACTCACGTGCTATAATATAATATTTGGATCCGCACAGACAACTCACGTGCTATAGTATCAATAACCTCACACTTAGGCCCTCGGACCCACTCAGTCATCAATCTCTCCAGTCTCTCGGGCTTTGAGAAATCATATAAACGGCCTAAACATAAGTAATATCATATATCAACAATGAACAATAAGAGTCAGATGCATAATAAGCAAGAAAAGCTATGACTGAGTACAAAACAACAATTTAGCAGCTAATTCAGCAAGTACACGACCTCGCAGGTCTCAACAATGATCACATATGGCCTAAACATGATTTCTAACACGAAATACAGTCAATTTCCATGAAAAACAGAGGAAACATATATTAAACAGTAGGCCAATTGATTCCACAGTCTCACGGGACGGACCAAGTCACAATCCCTACGGTGCATGCCTACACGCCCATCACCTAGCATGTGCGTCACCTCCAAAATAGTCATACAACACAATGTCTGGGGTTTCATACCCTCAGGACTATATTTATAACCGTTACTTACCTCAATCCGAGAAAAAATCCTACTCTGAAATGCCTTTGCCTCTCAAATCGACCTCCGAATTCCTCAAATCTAACCACAATAATTCGATTCAGTCAATACCATTTATAAGAATTAATTCCCTATGAAATTCTACATTTTTCATTAAAAATCCGAAATGTGCACTAAAATTCGCCCGTGGGGCCCACGTCTCGGAACCCGACAAAAATTATAGAATATGAACCCCCATCGAACCACAAGTCCAACCATACAAATTTTACCAAAATCCGACAACAATTCGGCCTCCAAATCATTAAATCTCATTTTCAAATTCCTAGGCCCAAATTCTCGATTTATACGTCAAAAACACGTAATCTAGCCTGGGATATTCAATAATATTGATTAACAATGATCACAAGGGACTTACCTCAAGAGTTCCCGTGATTTCTCGCTCAAAATTGCCAACATCCGAGGTTTAAAGTCAAAAAAATGACCCAAAACCCGGACTGTTGGACTTAAATCTATCCAGAAATTTCGGGTACTGTTCACGCGGTACTATTCATATACACTGTTCATGGGTACTATTCACGGGTGCTGTTCACATACATTGTTCACATGCTGTAGAAAAAATTAGCAACTGCCCAAAGAGAAAAATTCAGCAGCTTTTTATTTTTTATTTTTATCCGTTAACCTTCCGAAATCCACCCGAGGCCCTCGAGACTTCAACAAAATGCATCAACCAGTCTTAAAACATGATACGAACTTAGTCAAAACCTCAAATAAAATCGAATAATGCTAAAACCGTGAATCACACCCCAATTCAAGCCTAATGAAACTAAGAACGTCCAACTTCTATAT
Source organism: Nicotiana tabacum (assembly GCF_000715075.1). Lineage (NCBI taxonomy): Eukaryota > Viridiplantae > Streptophyta > Magnoliopsida > Solanales > Solanaceae > Nicotiana > Nicotiana tabacum. Next base: position 160,645,092 of record NC_134082.1, read on the forward strand.
TCGATGCAAAATCCTGTCAAGTTAAGTCCGATTGACTTCAAATTTTGCACACAAGTCATAAATGACATAACGAAGCTATGAAATTTTCAGAACTTGATTCCGACCCTGATATCAAAAAGTCAACACCTGGTCAAACTTCCAAACTTAAATTTCTTATTTTCGCCATTTCAAGCTTATTTTAGCTACGGACCTCGAAATAAATATCCGGACACACTCCTAAGCCCGAAATCACCATACGGAGCTATTGAAATCATCAAAAATCCATTCCGGGGTTGTTTAAACATATTTCACCTTCCGGTCGATTTGAATATTCAACTTAAGCTTTCTTCTTGAAGACTAAGTGTCTCAATTCATTTTAAAACCTCATCAGACCCAAACCAATTACCCCGGTGAGTCATATAACAACTGTAAAGCATGAATTTAGCAGTAAATGGGGGAAAATGAGCTGTAATATTCAAAATGACCGGCTGGGTCGTTACACCGACCAACTTTGGTCGGTTTAATATTTTAATAGTATAAACTTAGCGACCAACGTTGGTCTCTATATTTAAATTATATTTTTTTAATTTATTATTAATCAAAATATAGCAATCAACTTTGGTCTGTAAACCGAATATTATATTTTAAAATCTAGAAAATAGCAACCAAAGTTGGTCGTTTTTTTTAAACATAAGTGACCAAAATTGGTCGCTAATTTCAAGAATTTAATTATTTTGTAAACATAAGTGACCAAAATTGGTCGCTATTTTCTAGAATTTTTTAAAATAGAAAAGCGACCAACTTTGGTCGCTTTTCTTGGTATAATTTTGGCAGAAACTGTCTGTTTTGACAGCTACACCACCTGCCAGCATACCAAATTTTCTATTACAAGCAACAACAACAACAATACCAACAACAAAACCAACAACACAACAACAACATTAACAACAACATTAAAACCAACAAAGTATAAAGTTCAATATAACTAAAACATTAAGCTAACAAAACTAAGTTAATGCCTATTACAAGCCCAATCGAAAACTGGTTCTATTGTCTAGTTCGAAGTATATAAAGTACTCAAGGAGTGTTCTTTTAGCATTGTCATGACCCAAAAATCCCTTCGAAGAAGTCGTGATGGAACCTAGTCTCTAAACTAGGTAAGCCTAACATAAACTGAAATAACATTGAAGCTTACTAACTATAAATTAACCAACTCTGAATAAATCAAAATTCCCAAAACTGGTGGTACAAGTCACAAGCCTATCTAAGAGTAACTTCACAAATTAATACATCATTGCCCCGAAACAAAGGAGAAAATGGAAGTAAATACAAATAAAGGTGACTCCAAGACTTGCGAACGCTGTAGCAGATTTACCTTGAGTCTCCACCGCGACGACCCGCACATCTACTATCAATCCACCTGGATCTGTACACAAAAATGTACAAAAGTATAGTATGAGCACACTACGATGGTGCCCAGTAAGTATCAAGACTAACCTCGGTGGGGTAGTGACGAGGAATAGTCAGGACACCCACTGGTCAAATGAAATGGACATGATATGATAATAAAACATCAAGATAAAGATAACAAAGTGATGTCAACTGCGGAAAGAAAATGCAAGTGCAAATAGTATAATCAATAAAGGAAGAACACAGGTAGTAATAAACGGAAACCAAGTAAATCAGATAATCCAAGCAATTCAACACTGACGTAATAGAGACGGAGGCAAGTAAGAATGTGTAGACATGTGATTTTTGACCCTCCCCAAGATTTTTTATATTTTAGCATGTAAATATTTAATTTAGGCCTAATATAGCTATTTCAGCTATTTTTGACTTCTTTACTTTATTTTCGTCATAAAAATGGAAAATTACAAAAAATATTTTAGCTTACGTTTCTTTCATAAATTTAAATAAAAAATATAAACAAAAATAGTACCTTATTTTTATCTTTACATGATCTTGAAAATACAAATATAATAGTTTCATGTTAGCTTTTGCATTATGTAGTATTTTTATCTTATTTTAAAAGGAGTCGATTAAGGTGTTGGACCATAATTTTAAGAGTTTTAGAACCTAGTTCTTGGCCCAAGTCGGATTAGTCCATTAAGACTAGGGACCCTTCTAGACTCTTCTTTGGAATAAAAATAAACAAAAAGACCCTAATGACCTAATACACAAAAAACCTAGGGACTAATGGGCAAAATACACAAAAATACACCTAAACCTAGACTCTACCTATAAATTAATGCTTAAAAAAAAAAAAAAGGAACGCATATACACTCTATCGGTAGCGCCGCAAGAACAGATAAAAAACGACCCCCCTCCCAACGTCTTCTCCTTCGTCATACCCCACCCCAAATGACCCCCCCGATTCCTTTTCTTCAAGGAAAGCTAACAAAAGACCTTAGATCCCTCAAAGGCTATCAATCGTTATTTTCCATTTGAGAGGACCTACACAAAAGAACCTTCCCCATCTTCTTCATGACAAAGGCAACAAAAAAAAACTCTAGAGCTTTAAGGGAGTTTTAGCCGCAGCAGCCATGAAACTTCACGCTAACTCCATCACCTCTGTCGTCTCCCTCGTCCCCAGCCTCAAAATATGAGTAGCTACCGGACCTCACGATTCAAACCAGCCCTAGCCGTGATCCCTTCATAACTACCATGACAACCCATCTCTCCAAAGAACCAACCATCCGCCGTTTTCCATAATAGAGCAGCAACGAGATGTTGTGAAAACAGAGTGAGATATCGAGGGAGGAGCAGACGCTTAGATCTGGGTAACGGGTGTGGCAAGGCAGTCCGGTCAGGGTTCGATAAGGTTTCCGGCGTGGTCCGACGATGTCATTTGCGCTCAATCTTGTCGGTGTAATTTCCCGTCACCTTTGTAAGCCAATTGGTTCTTATTGATATGTTCGTAAGCTTGAGAAAGGTTCATTTCTCCCATTCTAATTATATTTTGTTACCATGCTTATTGATACATGCCCTCGGTTGCAAAATTTTACTAAATGTAGGATATTACTGTTTGTTTGAGTTTCTTCTTAATTGTTTGCTCTCTTGATTAATCAAAAGTTGCTCCCATGTGTTTATGTTGTTCTCTTTTAAGAAGTCACATGTAAATGTTAGTTTAGAGTTTTTAACGTAATTTGATGGGTTGATTTAATTGGACTCAAGAAAGAATTTGAACCAGGGAATTGGATGGTAGTTACTGTAGAGGTATCCGTTTAGTAGTTCTAGACTTAGATCCAAGTATTTTGTTTTCTTTCTTAGTTGACTGTTAAATATGAATATCCGTAGTTCACTTAGTTGAATGCTTTTCCTTTAATAAATTGAGGCGTGTCATGCCCAACAAAATGACAATTGCATGGCCCTCGGTTAATTAATTTTAATCTTTTAGAATTCGAGGCATGCCATTTAGTTGAACTTCCATGGGCCTCACAAACTTGAAAGTGCGTAGTTGCTTTAGGCGCGTAATTTAAATTAATTTCCTTAAACTCGGGTGTGCATTTATGTGACCCAAATACAAATCTCAACAATGTCAGATAAAATATGTCGAGAGTTGCAGGTGCATTTATATGACGTGGTTCAAGACGTATTTTAAATGACGTTGCAATTTTTCCTTAAAAATAATTAAAAGCGGTTAAAGTTTAAAATTGGACCATAGGCTAAAACATGTACTAAAATCAGATAATTAAGCCGAACATAACAGTTGAGCGACCGTGCTAGAACCACGGAACTCGGGAATGCCTAACACCTTTTCCCAGGTTAACAGAATTCCTTACTCGGATTTTTGTGTTCGGGGACTGTTATACAGAGTCAATCTTTTCCTCGATTCGGGATTGGAACCGGTGACTTGGGACACCATAAATCTCCCAAGTGGAGACTCTGAATCTTTTAATAATAAATCCCGTTTCGATTGTCACTTAAATTGGACAAACTCCCTATATACACTCCTTTACGGGGGTGTAGGTAAAGAGGAGGTGTGACAGCTCTGGCGACTCTGCTGGGGATCAAACCTAGAATCTCTAGTTCAGGGTTCAGAATTCGAGCTTAGATGAATTGTTGTATTTGGCTTTATCTGTTATCTGATTACATGCTTGTGCCTAATGTGTTAAATGATGCTTTTACCGCTTTGATATTATCTGAACTGTATATAAACTGTTGCGAAATCCCTCCTCTCTCTGAGTCTTCTAAATCATGAAGAAGTGTGCACTTCGTGTGACTTCTTTTCTGTTAGAGTCATATCCCAAATTTAGAACAAGGTTCGAACAAGTTGCAAAGCCGGTGAAGCTTTTGTATTCCCGGTACGTCGCCCCCCTTCGGCTCGAGCTGTCCGTTCGGGTAAGCCAGGTCTAGAACAATAAACCCAGCTTTTGAACCTAGTATAACAAGACCTCATGCCGGATCTCTAGTAGGAACGTTTGCTTGCATCACGTGCATTTGACTTTGGGGACTCAACACAGGGGTTGGGTCCGTCTAGGACAGGTGCACCCAAAATAACCGACCATCTTGATGCATCCTATGTGCTACATGTTGCATTTCTTCAAGGGTAAAAGGGTCATTTGGCGGGCCAATGATAATTGAGGGCGAATGAAAAAAAAGAGAAAAAAGAGAGGCTGAAGTGTGAAGATGAAGCGAGTAGGGCCTAATTATTTTTTTGTTACATTTTATTAAGAAAATAAAAGAGCATGGAAATTTCAAAAAGATTTTGCACTTTTTATCATTTTTCAAAAATCAAAAAACCGAAAAAAAGAAAATCCAAAAAGATTTTATATGTTTCATCATTTTTCGAAAAAAAAAGAAAAAAAATGTGTTTTCTATATGTCAGTTGTTTTTTTTTATTATTCTCGCCCGTATCCAATCTTTCCAAACTACGCATACCTGATCCTCGTCTTTCGGGGCGTGATACGTAGGCAACCCACATAGGGTCCGATCTTCCTAGTAAATCTTAGGTTCTTGGCTTTGCGAGGTCTTAGCCAAATTTTGCACTTCTAACCACTTTTTGGCTAAATAAGTCATTTTGCAAAAATAGCCTCAATAATGTCTTACATGTGTCTTAGGGAATGTTATTGTCTCACATAGTGCTAATTTAAGTTTTCTCATACAGGTGTGGATCTACTTACTGGAGTTTGAGCATGACAGATACCCCAGGATCACTGCATTCAGGAGTTGCTCGAGGAGCCATTTTATGTTTTTGAGTCAATTGCTTTTGTTTTATTTTCTAGTCCTGTATAGTAGTATTTAGTCTTTTAGGTGATGTTAGAGTTTGTAATAGTCAGGTTAAATTTGCCGAGTCTTTTGTTATTGTATTTCTTATTTTGTATGTGGAAATGTGTTACAAGTCGAAAATCCAGAAAAAAGAAGAAATTTTGCGTTTTGTTATAAGAAATAAAAAAACAATTCTCCTTTGAGATTGTTTTTCCTTTAGGCAATTAATATCTAGGACTTAAAATGAATTATTTTTATATTTCCTCTACTATATTAGGACCAAAATTCAAAAAAAAATAAGAATTTTCTTTTAGTACTTCTTTAAAATCCTTCTTGAAGGTATTAATTCCAAAATCCAAAAAGATTTTCTTTTGAGGTGTTTCTTGGGGAAATTAGTGAAAAATGAAAAAAAAAATCTTTTTATTTTCATTAGAACTTTAGAATATTGTACATAGAAAAAAAAATATACTTTATCCTTTGTTTACCATTAGAAATTCTTCTTTAGGCAATCAAAATTGAAATCCAAAAATATTTTGTTTATCTTTTTTGCTTGTTTCGAAACCTTGCACAGAATATCAAATGAAAATTCTAAATATTTTTTCTGTGGTTCACTCTTCAGATTTTCTTCTTAATAAAAAGGAATCAAAAAATATCTTTCTCTTTTAGAGTTTTTTCTTAATAGAGTATTTGTTTCAAAGAAAAAAAAAATCCGTTAAGCTTGAGTTTAAAATAGGTTATAGAACATTAAGTTTAGAAAATTCAAAAAAAGAAGAAGATTTGCTTCATTTATTTCTCTTTTCTCAGCAGAGTAGTCATTAAGGTAAAAAGAAAAGAAATAGAGAACGTCAGTTTGTTTCCTTTATTCCTGATCTTCCAGAACTACGCAAAGATCTGATTCATGCGGGGTCATGATACGTAGGCAACCTACATAAGGTTCGATCGAATCATTTTTTTTATTATTAAAAGGAAAAAAAGAAAAAAAAGAAAAAAAAGAAAAAAAGGAAAAAAAGGGGGTGAAGTCATGGGATGTGAGAAATGAGAAGGAAGAAAAAGAGCGATAATCAGAAAGAAAAAGGGGAAGGAAAATGAGCGAGCTAAGAAGTACTAGAAACACAAAGAAAAGAGAGGATTGAAATGAACAAATTGGGATGATGCCAACTGACCTTTGTACGTTAAATGCCCTAACGCTAACGTGATGACTTCATTTTGTTATATTCATAGCAGAAGGGTGATTGGTTTGTGGTTTTAAAGTGGTAACTCTTCTCTACAACATAAAGTCAAAAGGCAATGGCAGACAATAACAAAACTGAGTTGGTTGATACAGGTGCCCAAAAACAATTTGTTGAACAGGACAATGGGTTGGTTGAAGAGGTGAGGATGTTAAGACAACACATGACGGACATGTATCAGGCCTGGATGACTGGGAAGACACTACCCCTGCCACCACCTAGCTTCCTAAATGCTACCCTTACCCAAACACCGGTCACAGTGCCAGATGGTCCCCCATACTCTCCATATCCACCCACTTATCATAGCTTTCCCAACCACACTAGTAGCTCCATCACTCATCTTCCAATTACCTTTCCCAAAAATTGCCCTCCGGTCTTATCCACCATCTCCAGCAATGAACACCCACTCAAAGCTCATGATGCCCAATATTACCCCTCATAGGTTGCCCACAAGGTTCCCAAATCATACAAGAAGGGTCCATGGGATGGGTCTCATGTTGTAAATAAAGAGTTCACAGGAAGAAAAGGGCGAGATGGAATACCCAGGAGGCTGAAAGGCATAGAACAATCCTTAAAGAATAAATAAGGAAGGGGAGACCAGGGTAGCATGGCTTACAAAGAACTGTCTGTGTCCCCTGACGTTCGCCTGCCTGTGGGATTCAAAGTGCCAAAATTTAACTTGTATGATGGGTTTGGAGATCCGGTAGCCCATTTGAGGGATTATTGCAGTGAAATGAGAAGTGTTGGCGAGAAAGATTATTTGTTGATGGCGTACTTCAGTGAGATCCTGACCGGGGCAACTTTGGAATGGCATAATCGTCAAGATGTTGGTAAGTGGCCTACATTGGGTGACATGGCTCAAGATTTTGTTCGATACTTTCAATACAGATCAGGTGTTACCCTAGACTGCTCCTCTCTATCTAAAATGGAAAAGAAGCCGGAGGAAAGCTTTAGGGAGTTTGGGTTCAGATGGACGGAGCAAGATGCTCGATTCAATACCTCGATTGGTGAAGAAGAAATGGTTGAGCTTTTCCTACAAGCCCAGGGGCCCACCTACTTTAGTCATTTGATCCCGTCTTTGGGAAAGCCTTTCAAAGATGTGTTAAAAATAGGGGAGCTAGTGGAAGAGGGAATCAAGTCAGGCAAAATCATGAGTTATTCGAAAGACATTCAAAACACCGCAGTAAGCTTGGGTGGAAGAAAGAGAAACAGAAAAGATGATCCAATGGGCTTTCCCGATCAATACTTCAAACCTCGACATCGTCCCCGTGGATATCCTTATGCACTAGATTATCCTCTCCAATGTCACTTCTCTCCACAGAACTTCCAAAGTCGTACATCACTCTCCCAGTACCCAACTCCACAAAATGCCTATCTACCCCCAAGAGCCTATCGAAAACCCCCTGGATCAGGTTTTCGACCCAGCCAATCCTTTAAGAATGAGAGGTTACAGAAGAAGAAAACATTCACTCCATTGGGAGTGTCATATGTCAGTCTATTCCAGAGGCTAAGAAAATTTGACATGTTGAAACCGACCCAGATAAAAATGCCAAACCCTCTTCCAAAGAAGTTTGATTTTTCTCAAAGTTGCGCCTATTGCTCAAATGCCCCGGGTCATGACATAGAGAAGTGTTGGAATTTGAAGAATGCGATTCAGAAGCTTATTGATGCAGGTGACATTGTCATGCAAAATCCAGATGCAGCAGACACTAGCCAAAGTCCATCGCCTGTGCATAATGAGACGCATATGGTGGGTATGGTTTATTTTGAAAAGGAATGTGAGAATTATTCTGGGAGCCTCGGAGGTCCACTTGCTACTAAGCTTTCAACGCTATCAGGAGTTGATCTTAAGAACGAACCGACAAAGGAATCCAAAAGCAATTTGTTAAGAACAATGTGATGAAGACTTGTGGAGGCCCTAATATTACTGATGCAAAATTCAGTGGCTAAGATACCGCGCTTGGTAATTGGAAAGACGCTCCATTTCCTAGTCGGCTGGAGAGGAGTTTTTGGTGGTTTATTTTGTTGTCATCTCTGCTGTCCGGGTTATTTCAGGATTATAGTCCGGATATTGTCTTATGACTCAAACCTTTCTATCATTTTATTTTACTTAGTTCGTTTAGTCATAATAGCCCGTTTAGTGTTGTCTAGGTTTGTTCTAGGTTTATAACCCCTATTTAGTTTGTTTGTTTTGTTATCTAAACCCTTCCACCATGTGTCTAATGCCATTTTCTGTTTCTGTGATTTCTAATTATTTTCGTTTAGTCCTCTTTTCTTTTCATAGTTCTTTTCCTATTAACTCTAGTGACATGACATGCACGCGTAATTCTTAGTCTGGTTTTAAAAGTCAGTTTAACCACAAAGCAATGAAACAATGTTGAAGATGTAAGGACATTTGAGGGAAATAAGTAAAGGCATTTTGAGATCACTTCAAGCACGAATTGTGTGAAACTGGGGTAGATAGAACAAAAATAAATACTATTGAAATACATCCTACCGCATCAAGTTGAAGCTAAAGACAAGTTTACCCCAAATTGGCAGGAGCCGTTCGTGGTAGTGAGAGTGAGAGTGTTGTCCAATTGTGATTTGTATGTAACAGATGTAGAAGGCGAATGTGTGGATATGGTCATCAAGTCTGGCGTAATCAAAAGATGTTACGAATGTTTTCCTTGGTTTTTTTAATTGTGTTGTTTGTACTTGGCATATTTTGAAGATTGGAATGACGAAGGCATTTTGTTCTGCTATCTAAACACCTTATCCTTCGTTACCCCTTTGAGTCTTGTTTATTTTCTTTCATACCCCTCTTTCGGAATCAGTAGAAAGGATCAGAAACACAAGCGTGAAAGATAAGTAAAGGAAAAGGAGAAAAGAAAAGAATGAAAAGGGAGAGAAGAAAAAATGAAAATAAAAAAAAAAGAGGAAAAAGAAAGAAGAAAAAAACAACAACAAAACAACAAAACAACAAAAAGAGGAAAAGGAAGAAAGAAAAGAGAAAGTGAAAAGAAAAATCACAACAACAGAGAAATTCCTATGTCATGAACTACATTCGACCTGATTCCTTTTAAGGATACGTAGGCAGCCTCACGGTTCGGTCCCATCAAAATAAAAATCCAAAAGTCCCCAAGCAAGAAACTGGGGCAGAAGTTGTGGTTGTTGTAAGACATCAGATTCCGAAAGTTGTAATTTTGAACCCATATGAATTGTTTTGAGCCTTTGATATCCTTTCTTTTAACTCTATCCAAAAGTTCACATTACGGTTTAAAGAAAGATCTTCCGATCAGTCTTTGAGAGATGCCAAGTCAAGCAAGGAGAGGTAATTCATATCAGGGGAAACACTATGGTCCAAGCAAAAAATAATGAAAATGAGAGTCTTATTGGTGAAAACCCTCACAGGCACCGTAACGCGAAAGTAAGTTGAGAGAAAGAACAAATGAGAGAGGCTTGATGGTGAAAACTCTCCGGGCACTACAAGTCGAATAAGGATTGTGAATCAGATTGGATAATCGGAGCATTGAAGCCCAGTTTCACGGTTTAAAGGTACAACAAGAGTTGAACATCAGGCTTACTTGACAGAATAGGCCACAGGTGCATGTCTTGGTCATTAGAGTTGGTATCCACAACTGATAGGTTTCTACTTTGTAGTTTTCTCGTTAGGAATCATCTTTTCTATTGTCCTTCACTCTGTTCTTTTTGTCTTGTTCACTTCCTCTTCCTGAGTCTGTGCGGTTAGAACAACTGAGAAATGACTTCAAAATTTGCCACCAGCTATCCAATTGCACAAAACGGGGTCTGGCTAACACATCAAAATGTCATAAGTCAGAAAAGAACAACAAGCGCATTAAACTGGTAATAATCAACATGCTTTGGGATCCTTGTGAAATACAAAGGCTTGGTACATATCAATTCATGAACAATGCAACAAGATGGAGGGTGTTAGGTGAACGAATCAAAGGTATTTTCGGTGAAACACAAAAGTTTGGTTCATATCAATTCATGGACAATGCAACAGATGGAGGGTGTTAGGCGAATAGATTAAGGGTATTTTCTGTGATAAGATTGACAGAGAAAGTGGTTAACCAATAACAAGCAAGGTCTTCCAAGTGAAAATCAAAGTTATCATGGCAAGTGAAGGAGCAATAGACCTCAAGGCCAATGCCAGTGGGTTAAGTCAGGAAAGAACAACAAACACATTGAGTGGACGGTAATTGAGGTGCTTTGGGATTCATGGGAGACACAAAGGTTGCTAAATGTCAGTTCATGAGTAATGCAACAGATAGAGGGTATTGGGTCTGAACGGAGAAGAGGTATTTTCTGTGATAAGGATGACAGAGAAAGTGATTAGTCAAGGAACAAGCAAGGTCTTCGAGTGGAAATCGACTATCATGAGAAGTGAAGGAGTAACCGCCCTCAAAGTCAAGGCCACAAACTAACCACCATATTTTTAAACTGACAAGATCTTTTTTTAATTTGAAACAGGGGCAGGAAATCTCTTTTGTTTCGAAGAAACCCACGGCAAGGAAAGGTAAACACCAGACAGGTTTGACCATAAACTCTCAGGACCCGCTTGGATAATGGGATTTAATTTAAAGTTTTCAGGACCCTCCTAGAAAATAGGATTTAGTTTAAAATTCACAACAATTATGAGTATCAAGATCTAGCATAAGTGTGCCCCAAAGGAACATAAGTAGGCTTCAAAGTTTACATGTTTGAGATAGGATTCAATTAAGAGTTTTCAGGACCCTCCTGAATAATGAGACTTAGCTTTAAGATTTCGATTAGATAACAACATTTAGCGTAAATTTTGCTGTAGGGTAGTATAATTCAGCCATAAAAGTTGTCACTCTTAAGATAAAATTTGACCTTTGATTTTCAGGACCCTCCTGGATAATGAGGAGTAGTTTAAAGACCCTCTTAGATAACAAGATTTAGCAGAAGTCACACCTTTAGAAGATATAGCTTAGATTCAAAATTGTCGTTTAGTTAAGAATTGTCAGGACCCCCCCTGGAAAATGGGACCTAGCTTTCAAATTCTTACTAATACTTGGTAATATGATTTAGTTTTACACTCACATCTGTGCCCAACCGCCAAACTGGGGTAGAAAATTTTCTTTGTTTTTGTCTATTTTGTTGAAGTTAGGAGCCCACCTGGAAAGCAGGGAATACATTTCGAGTCAGCAGTCAGGAGCCCTCCTGGAGAGCAGGAAATACATTTCAAGTCAGCAATCAGGAGCCCACCTGGAGAACAAGAGAGTACAATTCAAGTTTTAGCTTTCAAGTTCTTATTGATATTTGGTAACATGATTTAGTTTTACACTCACATCTGTGCCCAGCCACCAAACTGGGGCAAAATATTTTCTTTGTTTTGTCTACTTTGTTGAAATTAGGAGCCCGTCTGAAGAGCAGGGAATACATTTCAAGTCAGCAATCAGGAGCCCGCCTGGAGAGCAGGGAATACATTTCAAGTCAACAGTCAGGAGCCCGCCTGAAGAACAGGAAATACATTTCAAGTCAGCAATCAGGAGCCCACCTGGAGAACAAGGGAGTACAATTCAAGTTTTAGCTTTCAAGTTCTTATTGATATTTGGTAACATAATTTAGTTTTACACTCACATCTGTGCCCAGCCACCAAACTGGGGCATGAAATTTTCTTTGTTTTGTCTATTTTGTTGAAATCAAGAGCCCGCCTGGAGAGCAGGGAATACATTTCAAGTCAGCAATCAGGAGCCCGCCTGGAGAGCAGGGAATACATTTCAAGTCAGCAGTCAGGAGCCCGCCTGAAGAGCAGGGAATACATTTCAAGTCAGCAATCAGGAGCCCACATGGAGAACAAGGGAGTACAATTCAAGTTTTAGCTTTCAAGTTCTTATTGATATTTGGTAACATAATTTAGTTTTACACTCACATCTGTGCCCAGCCACCAAACTGAGGCAGGAAATTTTCTTTGTTTGTCTATTTTGTTGAAATTAGAAGCCTTCCTAGAGAGCAGAGAATACATTTCAAGTCAGCAATCAGGAGCCCGCCTGGAGAGCAGGAAATACATTTCAAGTCAGTAGTCAGGAGCCCGCCTGAAGAGCAGGGAATGCATTTCAAGTCAGCAATCAGGAGCCCGCCTGGAGAACAAGGGAGTACAATTCAAGTTTTAGCTTTCAAGTTCTTATTGATATTTGGTAATGTGATCCGTTTTACACTTACATGCGTGCCCAGATAGCCAAACGAGGGCAGAAAATTTTCTTTGTTTTTGTCTATTTTGTTGAAGTCAAGAGCCCGCCTGGAGAGCAGGGAATACAATTCAAGTTCAGCAATCAGGCGCCCACCTGGAGAGCAAGGGAATACAATTCAAGTTCAGCAATCAGGCGCCCACCTGGAGAGCAAATGAATATAGTTCAAGTTTCAGCTTTCAAGTTCTTACTGATATTTGGTAACATGATTCAGTTTACACTTACATATGTGCCTAGCTACCAAACTGGGGCAGTAGTTTTTTTTTGTTTTCGTCTATTTTGTTGAAGTCAGGAGCCCGCCTGGAGAGCAGGGAATACATTCATGTTCAGTAGTAAGGAGCCCGCCTGGAGAGCATGGGAATACATTTCATGTTCAGCAATCAGGAGCCCACCTGGAGAGCACGGGAATATAATTCAAGTTCAGCAGTCAGGCGCCCACCTGGAGAACAAGGGAAGACAGTTCAAGTTTCAAGGGAAAGCAGTTTCAGGGAAAAGCAGTGCAAGTGTTCAGCAATCGGGAGCCTACCTGGAGAATAAGAGAATTCACCTCAGAATGCAATTCAAGTCAGCAACAAAAGAAGGTCGCAGCAAGAATGCGAGTTAACAGTCCGAGGTGATTAATAGTTAGTCACAATAAAGAAAAAATAGAAAGGCAAGAAGTTAATCCAAATGTAGAAGTTGATGAAAGATGTGGGATGCTCAAGACTTGACTTAGGTCACAAGCATGGTATGTCCGGTTTTGATCCGAAAAGTTGAAAAAACCAGCACCTGTAGCTAACAAGCGTCAAGGTTCAAATCCAAAGTTTGCATGAAGAACCATTCAAGACTCAAGATCAAGATTCAGAAGACTTATAGATAGGAATTTTGTAACTCGTAGTTGACAGGATTAGCTAGTCTTTCTCATATTTTGATTTTTGATGTAATAACAGGACCACGGACCGGAACCTCGGTGGAACGGCCCCTCGACCGGCTGTCCACCTCGGCATACTCCATCATCTCAGTCGCGTCTGAACTACACGTGACCTGATTCCTTTATAACCAAAGATATGTAGGCAGCTCAGATACCAGAGCTCAGTCACATTCCTCTCTCTCTTAGTTTTAGTCTCTCCAAATAAGGGTCGGGTCAAAAACTTGTCTAGTCAGTCTTTGTCTAAAAACTCTTCGCGTTTCCAGTCAAAGAGGGGTAGCTGTAGACATGTGATTTTTGACCCTCCCCAAGATTTTTTATATTTTAGCATGTAAATATTTAATTTAGGCCTAATATAGCTATTTCAACTATTTTTGACTTCTTTACTTTATTTTCGTCATAAAAATAGAAAATTACAAAAAATATTTTAGCTTACGTATCTTTCAAAAATTTAAATAAAAAATATATACAAAAATAGTACCTTATTTTTATCTTTACATGATCTTGAAAATACAAAAAAAAATATATATAATAGTTTCATGTTAGCTTTTGCATTATGTAGTATTTTTATCTTATTTTAAAAGGAGTCGATTAAGGTGTTGGATCATAATTTTAAGAGTTTTAGAACCCAGTTCTTGGCCCAAGTCGGATTAGTCCATTAAGCCTAGGGACCCTTCTAGACTCTTCTTTGGAATAAAAACAAACAAAAAGACCCTAAGGACCTAATACACAAAAGACCTAGGGACTAAAGGGCAAAATACACAAAAATACACCTAAACCTAGACTCTACCTATAAATTAATGCTTAAAAAATCAAAAAAAAAAGGAATGCATATACACTCTATCAGCAGCGCCGCAAGAACAGATAAAAAACGACCCCCCTCCCAACGTCTTCTCCTTCGTCATACCCCACCCCAAACGACCCCCCCGATTCCTTTTCTTAAAGGAAAGATAACAAAAGACATTAGATCCCTCAAAGGCTATCAATCGTTATTTTCCATTTGAGAGGACCTACACAAAAGAACCTTCCCATCTTCTTCACGACAAAGCCAAAAAAAAAAAACTCTAGAGCTTTAAGGGAGTTTCAGCCGCAACAACCATGAAAATAAGCTTCACGCTAACTTCATCACCTCCGTCGTATCCCTCGTCCCCAGCCTCAGAAAATAAGTAGCTACCAGACCTCACGATTCAAATCAGCCCTAGCCGTGATCCCTTCATAACTACCATGACAGCCCTTCTCTCCAAAGAACCAACCATCCGCCGTTTTCCCTAAGAGAGTAGAAACGAGATGTCGTGAAAACAGAGTGAGATATCGAGGGAGGAGCAAGCGCTCAGATCTGGGTAATGGGTGTGGCAACGTAGTCCGGTCAGGGTTCGATAAGGTTTCCGGCGCGGTCCGACGATGTCATTTGCGCTCAATCTTGTCGGTGTAATTTCCCGTCTCCTTTGTAAGCCAACTGGTTCTTATTGATATGTTCGTAAGCTTGAGAAAAGTTCATTTCTCCCATTCTCATTATATTCTGTTACCATGCTTATTGGTACATGCCCTCAGTTGCAAAATTTCACTAAATGCAAGATATTACTGTTTGTTTGAGTTTCTTCTTAATTGTTTGCTCTCTTGATTAATCAAAAGTTACTCCCATGTGTTTATGTTGTTCTCTTTTAAGAAGTCACATCTAAATGTTAGTTTAGAGTTTGTTAACGTAATTTGCTAGGTTGATTTAATTAGACTCAAGAAAGAATTTGAACCAGGGAATTGGATGGCAGTTACTGTAAAGGTATTCGTTTAGTAGCTCTAGACTTAGATCCGAGTATTTTGTTTTCTTTCTTAGTTCACTATTAAATATGAATATCCGTAGTTCACTTAGTTGAATACTTTTTCTTTAATAAATTGAGGCGCACCATGCCGAACAAAATGACAGTTGCATGGCCGTCAGTTAATTAATTTTAATCCTTTAGAATTCGAGGCATGCCATTTAGTTGAACTTCCATGGCCCTCACAAACTTGAAAGTGCGTAGTTGCTTTAGGCGCGTAATTTAAATTAATTTCCTTAAACTCGAGTGTGCATTTATCTGACCCAAATCCAAATCTCAATAATGTTAGATAAAATATGTCGAGAGCCGCGGGTGCATTTATTTGACGTGGTTCAAGACGTATTTTAAATGACGTTGCAATTTTTCCTTAAAAATAATTAAAAGTGGTTATAAAGTTTAAAATTGGACCATAGGCTAAAACATGTACTAAAATCAGATAATTAATCCGAACATAACAGTTGAGCGACCGTGCTAGAACCACGGAACTCGGGAATGCCAAACACCTTCTCCAGGGTTAACAGAATTCCTTACTCGGATTTCTGTGTTTACGGACTGTTAAACAGAGTCAATCTTTTCCTCGATTCGGGATTGGAACCGGTGACTTGGGACACCATAAATCTCCCAAGTGACGACTCTGAATCTTTTAATAATAAATTCCGTTTCGATTGTCACTTAAATTAGACAAACTCCCTATATACACTCCTTTACGGGGGTGTAGGTAAAGAGGAGGTGTAACAGAATGTATCCAATTAAAGAAAACAATGTCGACTCAATCAATCACATCATGTCTAATACACCATCCCGACCATTTCAATCCTCAACTTCTCATATCATAACCTCAACTTTCAAACTTTCAACACATATGGCCTCTCATGCTCACATATTTTTCATCTCACTCTTAACAACAAAATCCATATGATATACAATACAAAATGTCCTTACAAATGCACTTAACATGTTCAAGAAGTCTTATTTACATAATATAAATTAAATTTCAATTTCTAAATAAGTTTGGTACATCGACGAGAAAAGATGAAGTTATTTTTAGAAATCATTCGAATAACAACGTACCCCTTTAAATTTAAGATACAACATCAGAAGAATTATTACCTTTAATAGGGGCGTTGATAACTTAAAACTTAGTAGAAATTCCTTTTTAAGAAAAATACAACCTCAGACGGTTTAAGGGGTATAATTGAGAAACTAATTGAATTACGGCTGCAACAATTAGAAGTTTGAAGTATTAGAGTATATATATACATAAATACGGTGAGGTATTGAAAACATTGTAGGTTTTAGCACAAAGGATCACAACAATAAAGGAATTTAAATAGTTTAAACACTTGAATTGATAACAATAAATAAACACAGCAGCAGAAAGTGCACAACACCACCCTTCGTGATTTTACTCTCGTTCTCACCATAAGAGTCAATATTCACTTTTATTCTTTCTTGTTGCAGCGTGCAACCCGATCCCAATCATATAGTACTGTTGCGGCGTGCAACCCGATCCAAATCATATAATATTGTTGCGGCATGCAACCCGATCCAAATCATATAATATTGTTGCGACGTGCAAGCCGATCCAAATCATATAATATTGTTGCGGCGTGCAACCTGATCCATATAATATTGTTGCGGCATGCAACCCGATCCATATAATATTGTTGCGGTGTGCAACCTGATCCCAATATACAAATCAACACCAATCACAAAAGAATCCCTGGGAATAATAAGGGAACAACAATATCCCGGCAAGGGAGTCAACAACGAGAATAAACACGTCCCGGCAAGGGAACCAACAGTAAGAATTAAATATGTCCCGGCAAGGGAATCAACTATTACCAAACTTGTACCAACAATAAACTTCACAATGAAACCTCAACTAAACAACAAGACATAGTAAGCACGGGATAACTACACCGGTAACCACCACAATTGGACATGTAACCTATTTGCACGAAGTCATAGAGGAACTCACAATCAATAAGTATCAAAACAATAAGGAAGGCAATCACTCCAATTAAGGCAATTAAGGGTCAATGTAACACGTAAGAATTAGAGGAAAGCTAACAACGTCATATGAAACATATAGAGGCAATTTAAGCAACTAGGAAACCCAATTATAACAGGATACTTTCCACGTGAAGACCTAAGAATCCTAGAGTCAAATTTTCCATAAATAAGTCCGATCACACACCCGTCACCTCGCATGCATGGACTGCAATTAGCATATAAGACTCAATTCCTAAGGGTAAGTCCCCCACACAAGGTTAGGCAAAAAACTTACCTCAAAGACGACAAACCGATACTCTAAGATGCACTTCTCGGGTGAAAAGACCTCCGGACGGCTCAAATCTAACCAAATTAACTTCAAAGTACAAATAAAACACATAAAGTTTCAATCTTGATCAAATTCTAAAAATCGGTCCAAAAGTTGACCCCGGGGACCGCACTTCGGAACCCAACAAATTTTACACAAACTGAATACCCATTCTGATACGAGTTCAACCATATAAATTTTATCAAATTCCGATACCATTTGGTCCCTCAAATCACGATTTTTCGTTTTAGAATTTTTCTTCAAAAACCAACTCCTTCCCCAACCCAAACACAATTTAAATGATAAAAATAAAGACAAATTCATGGAATATATTTAATTATAGTTGAAAAATACTTACCCAATCGAATTACGGGAAAAATCCAACAAATATTGCCAAAAACCGAGCTCTAGAAGTCAAAATATGATGAAAATGGCGAAACCCTCGATTTTGGAATATATTCTGTGTGCCCAGGTTTTTGTGCATCGCGAACGCGAAGAGAGGACCGCGTTCACAAAGAAGAAAAGTTAAGGCTGCCAAGTTGCTCATTGTGAACGCGATGATGAGCTCGCGAATGCGAGAAGAAGAGCAGGGACCTACGCGAACGAGTAGGGAATGTCGCGAACGCGAAGAAGGAAATTGCAGGGCTTCGCGAACACGAAGAAAGATTTCGAGATGATCAGCAACAAGGCATTGCGAACGCAAGAGGCTGTTCGCGATCGCGAATAAGGATACTAGAAGCAGCAAAACAGCAGTTCAAAAAATGGGGAAAATACCTGTAGCCCACCCGGAACACACCCGAGGCCCCCGCGACCCCGTCTAAACTCACAAACAAGTCTCATAACCTAACACAGACTCACTCGAGGTCTCAAATCACATCAAACAACGCCGAAAAGATGAATTACACCATGAATCAAACTATGAACTTCCAAATATTTCAAATTCGAAAACTTGAGCCGAAACCGATCAAATCAACTCGGAATGATGCCAAATTTTGCAGACAAGTCCAAAATGACATGACGGGAGCTGCTCCAACTCTCGGAATCACATTCCGACTCCGATATTATAAAAGTCAACTATGAGTCAAACTTCTCCATTTTCCAAACTTCAACTTTTCTAACTTTCGCTGAAATGCCTCAATTTACCCTACAGACCTCTAAATATGAATCCGGACATGCACCTAAGTCCAAAATTATCATACAAAGCTGTCTAGATCACCCACGATCCATTCCGGAACCATTTACTCAAAAGTTCAGTTCTGGTCAAATTTTCACTGTTTAAACTTCCAAAACTAGGTTCCTTCTTCCAGTTCAACTCTGATTCATCCGAAAACTGAATCCAACCATGCACACAAGTCGATATACATAATGTGAAGCTGCTCGAGACCTCAAACTACCGAATCGAGCGAAATTGCTCAAAACAACCAGTCGGGTCTTTACAAGCATCCTCGTCCGAAAGTTGGATTGCCTGGCCCGACTCATTAGGTGGCTGACTGCGCATGAATTCCCCCATGTCAGCTGTGAAGTGACCCTATAAGAAAAATTACATAGAATTAGTATTTCAAAATTTATATAAAAGTAAATCAAAATACTTAATGAAAAGTGAAAAACTTACATGTATAATCGAGGCTTGGCCCTCGACCAATATTTCTGGATTAGTCTCTTTCTTCTTCTTTACAATACGAGTCTCATTGAATAGCTCATCTTGCTTCATTGGCATCATATAGATGTCTGGTAGCTTTGGTGATTATCCTCGTAGTAATATTACTCGAGATGAACTTGGATACAGAGAATAACTTATAAACTAAAATTCCAATACATAAACTAAAAGTCCAATTCATATCCTAAAGGTTCAATTCATATCCTAAAGGCTCAATTCATATTCTAAAAGTTCAATTCATATACGAAAATTTCAATTCATATCCTAAAGGTTCAATTCATATCCTAAAATTTCAATTCATATCTACAAAAGTTCAATTCATATCCTAAAATTTCAATTTATAAACTAAAATTCCAATACATAAACTAAAATTCCAATTCATATCCTAAAAGTCCACTTCATATCCTAAAGGCTCAATTCATATCCTAAAAGTTCAATTCATACACAAAAATTTCAATTCATATCCTAAAGGTTCAATTCATATCTTAAAATTTCAATTCATATCCTAAAATTTCAATTTATAAACTAAAATTCCAATACATAAACTAAAAGTCCAATTCATATCCTAAAAGTCTAATTCATATCCTAAAGGCTCAATTCATATCCTAAAAGTTCAATTCATACACAAAATTCAATTCATATCCTAAAGGTTCAACTCATATCCATAAAAGTTCAATTCATATCCTAAAATTTCAATTTATAAACCAAAATTCCAATATATAAACTAAAAGTCCAATTCATATCCTAAAAGTCCAATTCATATCCTAAAGGCTCAATTCATATCCTAAAAGTTCAATTCATACTCAAAAATTTCAATTCATATCCTAAAGGTTCAACTCATATCCACAAAAGTTTAATTCATATCCTAAAATTTTAATTTATAAACTAAAATTCCAATACATAAACTAAAAGTTCAATTCATATCCTAAAAGTCCAATTCATATCCTAAAAGTTCAATTCATACACAAAAATTTCAATTCATATCCTAAAGGTTCAATTCATATCCTAAAATTTCAATTCATACCCACAAAAGTTCAATTCATATCCTAAAATTTTAATTGATAAACTAAAGGCTCAATTCATATCCTAAAAGTCCAATTCATATCCTAAAGGCTCAATTCATATCTTAAAAGTTCAATTCATATACAAAAATTTCAATTCATATCCTAAAGGTTCAATTCATATCCTAAAATTTCAATTCATATCCTAAAAGTCCAATTCATATTCTAAACCCTAGATTCTAACTAAACTATCAAGACAATACAAAGTGTAATTCAAATCTAACTAAACTAAATTCAACACTAATTAAACTAATTAGTTAATAAAATTAATTAACAAAGCTAACTAAAACAAGACCTAAACCCTAATCCTCAATAAAATACAATGTTCAAAGAATTTAAATACTAATTAATATCCTTAAACTACAATATTGAAATAATTGAAACAAAAACTAGAAATAACAAAGATTCAATGTTATAATTCAAACCTAGGTTTTTTTAGGTGGAGAAGGAGAGAAAAGGGCAGCGGCAGCGGCGGCTCCGGCGGTCACAAAGGTGGCACGGGGTGGGGGGATTGATTTGTGTGAGGAAAATAGAGAAGGGTAGGGGAATGTGTTGACAGAGAGTTGAGAAAATTTTGGGGAAGAAAATAAGAGAATGGGAGGGGGAAACCGTTTTTGAGTCCGGATTTACAAAAAACGACCAACGTTGGTCGCTATTTTTGGTAGCTAATTAAGTTTTGACTGTTTGACCAAAATAGCGACCAACGTTGATCGCTATTTCTAAAAAAAAAATAACTTTTTTTTTCTATTTTGGTTTTTAAATATTATAAGCTATAAAACAAAACTTATTAGCTATAAATATTTATTTTATTTAACTACGACTATTATAAATAATTAAAAACTATAAGCATAATCTTTAAAAAAAATTATATTAACTAGGTAACTACTTTTAATAGATTATAATAACATGTATGTAAAGGAATTTTTAAGTTATATTTAAGTATATGAGTAATTTCATACACACACATAAACTATATTGTAATTGATGATCAATCTTATACATTACTACGTACGAATAATTAATGAATTGATAAACCAATATAATATTATTCTATTAATTGATATAATAGTATTCATTATTTGTATTATAACAGAGTAAATGAATTACATTCATTCATCACTAGGTTATAAGTCGATGAATCAATTATAACAGATTAATTGATATGATGTTTTGTTTTTAATATTCAACGATACATCTGAGTAGGTTATAAGTCGATGAATCAATTTACTATTTAAACAATCCCTAAAAGAACCCGATATAGACACACACACAGAGACACACACACAGACACTTCACTGTAATACTATAACATATATATAACTTGTTTATAATATATGCTAGTGTGTGTATATATATATATATAACACACACACTTCGTGCTACTTTAACTACATATATAGCATGTTATAATACATGATATTGCATTCATTATTTGTATTGTAACAGAGTTAATGAATTACATTCATTCATCACTAGGTTATAAATCGATGAATAAATTACAACAGATTAATTGATATAAGTCGAGACGTTTTGTTTTTAATATTCAAAGATGCATCTGAGTAGGTTATAGTCAATGAATCAATTTACAAGTGTATCAATACCTAAAAGAATCCGGCCCTGTGTTCCGAGCGCTTCATGTTCTTATATATATATATATATATATATAGACACACACACATATACACACACACAGACACTTCACTGTAATACTATAACGTATATATAACTTGTTATAGTATATGTTAGTGTGTGTGTATATATATAAAACACACACTTCGTGCTACTTTAACTACATATATAGCATGTTATAATACATGATACTGCATTCATTATTTGTATTGTAACAAAATTAATGAATTACATTCATTCATCACTAAGTTATAAGTCAATGAATAAATTATAACAGATTAATTGATATAAGTTGAGACGTTTTGTTTTTAATATTCAATGATGCGTCTGAGTAGGTTATAAGTCAATAAATCAATTTACACATACACACACACACTTATATATATAGAACGCTTCGTTGTACTACTTTAACTACATATATATCATGTTAGAGTATATTTTAGTGTATTCATCCCTTGTATTACAAAAGTGTTAACGGATTACATTTATATTATTTAGATAGTAAATACAAAAGTGATTTTTTATTTTGACCAATGTTGACCGGAAAAGAGACCAACTTTAGTCGCTAATTATCCAGAAATTAAAAGTAGCGACCAAAGTTGGTCGCTATATTTAAATCAGATTTATTTATATTTTATATGATATTTAAAATAATAATATAATTATTAAACGTTATAAGTCCCAGATTAGCGACCAAAGTTGGTCTCTATCTGCTTCCCCTTTCGTATGGTCGCTAATTTTGAATTATATTTATTTATATTTTATAATTTTTTTAAAATAATAATATAATTATTAAAATTTTATAACTGGGTCCCAGATTAGCGACCAAAGTTGGTCTCTATCTGCTTCCCCTTTCGTAAGCGACCAACTTTGGTCGCTAATTTTAAATTATATTTATTTATATTTTATAATTTTTTAAAAATAATAATATAGTTATTAAAATTTTATAACTGGGTCCCACTTTAGCGATCAAAGTTGGTCGCTAATTTAAGTATTTCTTTGACCAAGCAAGT
Organism: Nicotiana tabacum; assembly: GCF_000715075.1. Classification (NCBI taxonomy): domain Eukaryota; kingdom Viridiplantae; phylum Streptophyta; class Magnoliopsida; order Solanales; family Solanaceae; genus Nicotiana; species Nicotiana tabacum. The sequence continues at coordinate 160,668,130 of NC_134082.1, forward strand.
TTGACCAGTACGGCCAATATTTTGACCACATTATGGACCAAAAAGCGACCAACCTTGGTCGCTTATGTATTTAGAATAATTATTTAATTATTTTCACCAATTTAGCGACCAACTTTGATAGCTTTTCTTGACAAATCAATTTTGGTCATTTTTTTCCGTATTTCTAATAGTGATATTACAAATGAACTTTTACTACAAAAGAAAAAATATGTCTATGCAACAATAGAAATTTACTCCTTATAATTATAATTACAAAACCATTAGAACTTGACAATTAACTTTTAGATAGACGGTACATCAAAATCTTGAACATGCAACAAACAAATGTGAGTCGAAACTTAAATAGTGCCAAAAATGTCACAAAATACGTTCCTACTGTTAAAAAAAAAGTTACATAAATACATAAAACGCAGTATAATACTGCGTTTTACTTTAACGAAAAGTTAGCCATTAAAGTTAAACGTAGTACTATACTGCGTTTTATTAAAAAATTAATTTTTTAGGAAAATACATTACAATACTGCGTTTAACTTAAACGTAGTATTGTATTGCGTTTCCCTATAATATTTGGCCCACTTCTGCAAGACATTTAAATCCCTATAATTTATTGGAAATTTTACCACCTATAGAATAAGTTAGTACCCTATTTATATTCTATAAATACCCTTTTAAAATATTACATTCTATAAATACCCTTTTTAGTTTATAGCAAAAAATTTAAATTTAGTTCCATCCTAAAATTAAGGCTTAATATATGCTACAAAATATTTTTCTATCTCATTTTTTTTATTTTCTCTCACCTAATTAGCGTATATCTCCTCTCATCAGGTTTTCTCTCTCTTCTTCAATACACTTTTCCCTCTTCTCCCACAAACACACGTTTCATACACTTCAAAAACCCTCCTCCGCCATTATCGCGTATACTTCTCCGCCATTATCACCCCACACGCCATTCTTCTTCGCAACTGTTCTCAAGCATATTTTGACGGGCAAGTTGGTTCTCAAGTGTTTTTTATAGCTTCACAGTTGTATTTTGGAAATTTTCTCCCCGTAGGTAATTCAACTACTTCGAAATTACTTTTTCATTAGTTTGTTTCTATAAGTTTTTTTAGCGAATTTACACAATTTTCTGATATATCTTCCATTTGTATTGTTAATCACCAGGATTCTTTGAGTTTTCTCTCTAATGTCGGATGCAACGCCACTCAACAGACTACCCAGAGGTATACCCACCAAAATTCTCTATTTTGATGGGCCCTCTTTCTCGTTGCAACTGACTCAAGCGAAGAAAGATTTTGCAGGTTTATCAGCATCCAAAATTGATGAAAGAAGAAGTAAATTACACAATGACAAGTTTTAAAGAAGTCCAAGTTGATGAAGCTTCAAAAGAAACCAAAAATCAAGTTGGCTCAAAGAGGAAAAAACCTATGAAAGATTCAAGAAACCACAAGGTAATTGGTATTTGTTACATGTATTCTGTTGTATTCATATGTATCTTCTTGTATTTTTGTACCTTTTTGTATAGTGTATTCTGTTTCTTCTATAGTATGTTTATGTATTCATATGTATTTGGTTGTTTCCAACAGTTCATTTTTAATGTAATCTTACCTGTATTCATATGTATTCATGTGTATTTAGCGTTTGCTAATGTATATTTGCGATAATTCAATTGTCCAGTTTGACCTCAAATGTATTCATATGCATTCATATGTATTCAGGTGTATTCATCTTAAATATTTTGTATTATATCTGTATGTTACAAAGTATGTTAGCATATATTTAGCCTTGTCACTGTATCTAGTCTTCTGTAAGTGTTTGTAGTTGTCTGACATGCATTTGGCTTTGTCACTGTATCATGTCTTACATGTATTCCAAAAAATCTTAATATGTATTTTTGCAATGTATTCATCTGTATTAACATGTATCTTTCAATGTTCATTGCAGGGAATTGATTTGTTTGTGAAACACCAGCCAAAATTAGCACCCCATATTAGTAGTTACACTAACACTGATATAGTATCCCAGCTAAAAGATAAGCTTACTCCCGATCAGTTCCAACAATTCGGCAATACATGTCACACCTCCTTTTTCCGAAGCGATTTGATGTTCAACATCAACTCTTCAGATGCTTCATGGTTTGACAGTTAAACGGCACTCCAAACAATGTATTTGCAGTATACGTCAATGGTACTGAATTACATTTCACATTAAGGGAGTTTGCGCTTGTGACTGGCCTCAAATGTGTAGGTAAAGATGAAGATTTTGAGTTTAGTGAAACTCCTCCTAACCGGCTTATTGCGACTTATTTTGGAAGTGCTAATATTGTAAAGAAGAAACACTTGAGACAATGCTTCAATGACAAGGCATGGGGCCCCGACAATGATGAGGATGCTTTGAAGATATCTTTGTTGTATTTCATCCACACCTTTATATTTTCATCTGAGAAGAATAGTGCAACTATACCGAGGCTAGATTTTAACTTAGTAGAGAGTGGGCGCTATTCTAAATATCATTAGGGTATTAAAGCATTTGAGCTGTTGATAAACTCGATTAGCAAGAAGATGGATGCTTTGAAGAAGTATTACAGGATAGCTGGGATGCCCCTAGCTATGCAGGTGTGGTTTTATGAGTGCTGTTCTTCTGTTGATTCCAAAATTGCAGTCTGAGTCTGTGACGTGGTCCCCAGAATACTCAATTGGAGAACCACCAAAAATCAGCCAACATTTTCTTATCTGACGAACGGCATGTTTAAAGACATCGGAAACACGGTAATATGCAAATGTTATCAATATTCTGAAGATAATTGAACACAAATACATCTATAATTTGCATACATTTGCATTCAGTTAGAGGGGAAGCCTACTGTAATATACATTGGATTCATAAGCTTATATACATGAATACTTGCATACATATTAATACATTTTAATACATTCTAAATACAACAGAGTTAAATACACCTGAATATAGCATTATACAGTTATGCATTAATATGTTTTTTGTAAGTCATAACTTATTTTTGTTCACAGATTGTGTTCAAGGACATCACTCCTCTAGATATAGAGCTTGCTGTTTTTCAGATTCCTCAAGTGTGCGCCGATATTAAGAAAATACCTACTCCTGCGCACTCAGACAAATCGGGACAGGATACAGATGACTTTTCTCCTACACCCAATCTTCAATCTAAGAAGAAACATGTTAAAAGTGTTGGTCCATCTTCATCACCGCCATATAAGAAGGTCAAGGAACAACCCAAGATTCCTACAAAAGAACCAGAATATCAGCCCAAAGTCCCTCCTGTTTGTGTTTCTGACATTGGACATAAACTTGTGCATGACCATCAGCTCCCAGAAGACCAAAATGAGGAAGTATCTTCTTTGAGGAAAGACCTAAAATCATTCAAAGAATACGTGAGTATTTACCCACTGATTAATCAATAAAGTTTGATAGCTATGTGTTTTAGTATTTTTCTAACTATTTTGTACTGTTAAGGTTGTTGGAGAGTTCAAGTCTCTAAGGACATTGATCAATGATAACTTCAAGATGCTTTCAGAACAACTTCAACAAAATCAGCAAACTGAACCCATAGTGAGACATGATGGTGGCATTGACACAGATGTCGGAGATAATAATGAGGTATAAAAGCAGTTATCATATTGAACATATGTATTCTGTATTCATATATGTTTTAATCTAGCCATTTTACTGATGTATTTAACTGTTATTCAGCTCTATATATATGTATTCTGACTTTTAAATCTTAACATATTGAGCATAATTTTTTAAATGTATTCATAACTGTGTTACACTTAATCTATAATATCACTTTTAATTGCCGTATTTATTTTTATTTCAACTGTATTTACATGTATTCTGCTTGGTTAATCTGCATTTTTTGTAATGTATATTAGCTACTTATATGTATTTAATTTTTTTTCTAACATTAAGTTACCATGCTAACAATGGTACATACAACTACCAGAAAACTATTTCAAAGGTACCGTCCATCATACCATCTACCACAAACCAAGAGGATGTATCTAAAGAATTCTATGTTTCTCAATTTGAACTGGACGACAAGTTTCTACCCAGTCAAATTCCAGAAACTATAATAGTTGTTCACGCAAGTGCAAAAAAAGATGAAGCCACACCAGTGCAACCTCAACGAAATAGGCAACCAAGTAGATGGAACTCTTTGCCTTATCAGTCTAACTTCGACTCAGGAGGTAAGTGATTTTACAAACGTAATAATCAGCATTCATCGTGATTGAATCATTTATAGTAGTCCATAAACACAAATTCAATTTACAGCATGTTCCTCTGTAAAGTTGACACCCATCTTTGAAAAAAGATACCCGTTTGAGGAAGATCCAATAACGGGTCCACATCCTATGTTACTCATTCAATAATATGACAAGTGGGTTCGTGAAGGTCTTCTAGCAAGACATGATCAGAAGTGAGTTTTCCCCCGTTTATTGTATTATGTTTTCATTTTTTAAGGTATGTACATAATGAGTTTTATATCATACTTGTAGAGGTAATCTCGACGACCATTACAAGAAAAACAAGTCTATACTTCACATTCCATTGGATTTTGGAGTTGATCAAGTTGATTCCAAAAACTGGTTTTACCTTCTATCCATTTACGGGAAGTTATGGGATGACAATGTGAGTCTTTCCCAAAAATAATAATCTTATCTTTAAATAATAACATGCTGTTTTATTAACTTGTATTTAGTTGTATTATTCAGCTGTATTCAGCTGTATTTTTCTCTGATTTCCTATGTATTCAGGTATAGTTAATTGAATTGAACTGTATTATTAACCTATAGTTAACTTTATTGAAACTGTTGTATTCAACTGTATTGAACAATTGAATTACCTGTATTCATCCAATGGCAGTTAAATTCAATTGTTTCAACCAGCTGTCTAGATCTGTATTCAACTGTATTACAGTGTATTCCACCAAAGTCAGTTGAATTGAACTGTGTTATTAACATATATTCAACTCTATTCTACATGTTGTATTCACCTATATTAAGGAATTGAATTAGTTGTATTCATTCAATGTCAGTTGAATTCAACTGTAGTCCATAATCTGAATACAGTTGTATTCACCTGTATTACAGTGTATTCCTCTATTTTCTGTATTCATTTGTATTCAACTTTTTTTTAGCATCTATATTGAGGTATTCATATATATTATTTCTTAGTTCAAGCAAATAAACTCACACTATCTACCAACCTCTTTTGTTTATAGCATATGGATGTCATATTCTACTATTTGCGAAAGATGGGCGAGTACAATCAGCATAGGGACTTCACGTTTACTACTGTTGATTGTATATTCAAGACAAGAATAGATGAAATATATGACAGGTATGAAGATACAGATAGTAATGCTAATGTAGCCAAATAAGAAGACGTTGTATGCGAGTATATTAGGGGCTACAGATTGCATGCTAATGTACCCTGGCATACAGTGGATAATGTCTTGATACCAGTGAACTTGAAGGAAAAACTTTATTGGGTGTTGGTTGTTGTGACTTTCAAAGATAGATGTATCAAAGTGTACGACTCGTACACGTCTTCCGGTCATGATGCATATGTAGTCTCTGAGATTGTAAAGCTAGCTAAGCTATTACCTCTGTATCTGTCAATTAGTGGCTTTTACAGAGATAGTCAAGGCATTGACTGGTATGCTTATCCCGCATACACAAACAAGGATCATAACGAACCTTTTGAAGTTATCTTCGTTCCTAATCTGCCTCAACAGAAAGCGGGCAGCATGTAAGTATCCAATCATCATTCTTATATGTTTTATACACTGTATATGGATTAATTATTTTATATTCTGTTTCAATCAATTATTTGTTAGGGATTGTAGAGTGCATGCTGCAGCCTTCACGGAGTTTCTGAGCACTATTGGAGAGATTACACAAAAAACACCATTTGATGTCACTCTTCTCCGTCAAAGATATGGTGCTCTGCTATGGGACTATGCTATGCATAAGATAGATGCTGATGCAATAAGCGAGAGTGAAGCACCTTCAAAGATTGAAAGGCAAATCTTTGAGTCGGAGGCAAAGATGCAGATAGTTTTAGAATAGCTTTAGGTTTTTTTTTGAGTTTAGCTTGAACAATGATACTGATTGTAGTGGTTTTGGTCGTAGATGCTATTTACTTACATGCTGAAATTTGGTTAAGTTTGCTTGAACAGGTTTTAGTTAACGCACATGTTAGTTACAATTTCTAAAACTTTATATATGCTGAATGATTTTTGTTAATGCCAATTTTTGAATTGTATTCAGCTGCATAAGATCAGCTTTATCTTGCAGTATTAAGAAGTTGTATTTAGTTGTATTATTCTGTTTAGCTTATTGTATTAATCTATATTATTCAGTTCAATTCAGTTGTATTAAAGTGTATTTATCAGTTATCTACAGTTGGTATGCAAGTATATTCAGCTGCATCCATTCAGATGTAACTTTGAATTGACTAGAAACAATACAAGTTATATTGATTAACTTGTATTTAGTTGTATTATTCAACTGTATTCAGCTGTATTTTTCTCTGATTTCATATGTATTCAGCTATAGTCAATTTAATTGAACTGTAGTATTAACCTATAGTCAACATTATTGAACATGTTGTATTCAAATGTATTGAACAATTGAATTACCTATATTCATCCAATGTCAGTTAAATTCAACTGTTTCAACCAGCTGTCCAGATCTGTATTCAACTGTATTACATTGTATTCCTCCAAAGTCAATTGAATTAAACTGTATTATTAACCTATATTCAACTATGTTCAACATGTTGTATTCACCTGTATTAAGGAATTGATATAGTTGTATTCAATTATACTAAGATACTCTCACAGCCACTTTATATATATTTATATATATAAAAATACTTCAACTAAATAAATTCAGAAAATATTAACGAAAGTCATTCCACAATATATTACTTCGAAAAAAGAATTCATTATAGCTGATAATGTCATAATAAGTGTTGAGAAATTGTCGAGTCACCAATACATGTCAGAATACAACTATTTATTACGTGGAGCATTCCTACAAGTTCGCTTGTTATGTCCTCCCTGCCCACATATGCTACATGAATGTTGATTTTTCGGCAACAACAATTCACTTAAATTTTTGTCGCGCTTCTTCTTTGGCCTTCCAGGAGGTCTTTTCCATTTGGGTGGTAGTACAACCTCCTCTGCAACATGCTCTGGTATATTCCAGTCATTTTTGTCCGGTAGCGGGTTCACTGGCACATCGTATGTCATTACAATTGCACTTGACTTGTAATAGCTAGAGCAATATTCTTCAGGCATTAAAAACTTGCTCTTCAATACAGCCCAGGCATGTGGGCATGACAATTCATCAATTTGGAATCTCCCACAAACACATTTTCTCTCGAGCAGGCAGACTGTGTAATTCCTCCCACCATCGTTAACAATATGTAAGTATTCAAGTTGAGGGTACCACCTACATTTAAAAACAGAAATATAAGTTTTGAACACATTTACATGAATTAACAAATATATACTACTGAGTTAAATGGTTACTATCAACTTCAAAAATTGCAACTTCATCCAATTTCAGTTAAATTCAGCTGATTCCAGCAACTGTATGCAACTGTATTCAACTGTATTACTCTACAGTCTGCATTTGTATGCATTTGTATTCAACCTTTTTTGAGCAACTGTATTCAGGTATTTCCAATCAATTTAAACTGTATCAATCACCTGAATTCCATTGTAATCATTATCACGTGCATACAAGTCTTAATAATAACATGTATTTAACTGTATTCATCTATATTATTTACTAGTTCAAGCAAATATTCATAAAAATTAACGGGTAGTTCTGCCTAAAAAAATTGTATTCAGTTGTATACAACAATGCCATAAAAAATTAACTTACAGTCATACGGGTACACATGGTCTCATTCAACTCCAGCATTTCCTGGTATTTTTTCCCAAGCGTCTTGTATGTCTGAGTAGATTCTTTACGGTTACTACAATTCCAACGACCAAACATCTTCCTAACTTCTTCGAGGAAGTCATATATTGACAATTCCCTTGCTGAAACTAGTGCTGCATTGATTGACTCAGCGATATTTGACGTCATTGTCCATCCCCTGTTAACAGGTGCATACAACCTAGCCCATTTTTCGTAACCAGCTAACTCTAAGTATTCTTTCACCCTAATATCTACCTTCTCAACCTTCTCCATCAGACTATCAAATTCAGTTTGTGTGTATGCCTTTTCCATTGAGAAGTATATCTCACTCAACTTGGCATGGCTCTTTTTGAATTTCTTGTATACGTTATTCCATAGATGCCATATGCAAGCACAATGCGGTAAATCCGGATATACTCTCAATACAGATTTAATGATGTCTCATTTCTATCCGAAACAATGCACATGTTTTCCCTTACACCGTATGCTATCTTGAATTGCTCAAAGAACCACGTCCAAGCAGCATCGTTCTCTGAATCAATAACACCGTATGCTAGTGGCAATATATGACCTGTTTAATACAATTGAATATAATTGTTTTTAAATACATGTTTTCCAATGCTTTAAATATTAACAAATTGTATTATTATTGAGGTACTCACCTGCACCATACAACGTGCTTGCAGAAACGAATGTCCCGGTGTAGTAGGATTTTAGATGACTTCCGTCCACTACAACAATTGGTCTACAATGATCAAACCCCCTTATAAATGCATACAATGATATATACACGTACATGAATTCATTCTTTGACGATTTTTCCATTCTTATGTGAGAACCTGGATATGTCTTATCCATTGTATATAAGTATCCTGGTAATTTTTTGTATGAATCAGCCGGTTCACCTCTAAGAAAATTCATTTCCTTTTCTTTAGCCCTCCACGCCAACATGTAGCTAACATCAACACCTAGATCTGATTTCACGTCATCAATAATGTCCTTCGGAGTGTATTTCCTCTTATGGTTTTTAAGCTTTGTCCTTATAATACCACTTATAAGGCTGCTACTAGCCTACTGCTGCTCGTACACTTTATCCTTCAGCGGACATGTATGGTTGTCATTGAATTCTCTCACCTTGAATAATTCCGATTTGTTAATGCTTGAAGCCTTAAACCTCCAATCACAATCTTCTGAAATACATATTAATGCATAGCTGGAAAGAAAAGTTCATACATCAGACAACTTAACGAATCTGACATATATACTTCCTATTCATAAAGTACCAAATTGATATTTGTGTATATGTAATTTTGTATACTAACGAATTCCAATATTGTTAGATGTGATTAAATACAATAAATACAACTAAATACATTCGTATGAATAATCAAACACTTAGTAACATTATAGACATAATATGAAAATAATCATAGCCATTGTTTTATTTTTTCAATAGTAAAATACACCTGAATACATATTATTAAGAATACTAAAAAAATATAAATTTTCAAAGGTGTTCATCATCTGGAGGAAACACACAACTACAACTAAATACAACAAAGTTAAACAAACATCAAACCTGACAGCATTAGACCGATCAACACGGAATTGAAACCTTTGAGCTATAGCATAATTCTTCATCACCTCTTTCAATGTAGCCTTATCCTTATACACTTGTCCAGCCATAACCTCCTTTTGATTAGTTTTTGAAATTATCAAATCCTTGTGGAGTTCGAACACTCCAATCGCTTCTCCTGAATTGGCAAGTTCTATAGATAGTGTATCATCTGTATCGAAATCGTACATTTGAACTGCTTCGTCTATCTGCACAATGTCGCCTTGATTTAAACCATCTCCGGAGATAAGCTCCTTTTCCATAGTTGTAATGCACAGAGGATACATCCAAATTCTCTGTTCTCTTTTTTCAATTTTACATACACTTTGTAACCCATATCATTGTGTATTTCCATTGGCGTGTGATTGCCTTCAACATTGTATTGTATTTTAATGGTATTTGTGCTCAAATCTATACCCAGTTGATTAGAAATTGAACCAACTAGATCATTAAAGGAAGCATACTCCTTAATCAGTATTCCCTCAATGGAAAAGTCGATATAATTGCCCTCATCGTTCCACTTTCCAGAATGACGCAACAAAATTGTCAAGCTTGCCATATATATAGAAGAGTTATACCTTCTTCTGTATATAATCTGTATCAATCGATAAGGAGGAGAAGAAAATCGCACAATATAGAAGCAAGTTGCTCTGTTTCTTCGCTTCTTTCACGTTTCTGTATTTATGACTTTGAGAAGAATACAGATTGATGGGATAACTTTTAAGTTTGTTGAGTAAAATTAGGGAAATCAGAATTGATTTGATTTCCTTCCGTTTTAACATCTTCGTCGACCCAGATATTGCGCAGATACGTTACGTATTTAGCGCTACATACGTTTGAATACAAGTAAATACATATCAGGATTAGCAAGATTTCCTTTTTGTACGACGCTAATTTTTGTTGTATTATTAAATACACTACCTTAAATACATTGTAGAATTGCATAAAAGATATCTATAGGACGTAATATAGCAAAGGGTTTCTATTAATGGCTAATTAGGACTAAAAGATGGTGCTTTGTGAAAAATTCTCTAATTTATTATAGGAAAACACAATATAATACTGCGTTTCCCTTAAACGCAGTATTGTACTGCGTTTTCTTATAATAAATTATAGGGACCCTTCTTCTTCCTTGGCTTCACGACAGAAGTCATTGTTTAATCCCCCTCCACTGCTGGTCCCCCCCCCCCCCCCGCGATTTAAAAAAATATATTCTTGGGCCCCACCTGTACACAAAAAGCGAAGAATATAGGTCCCGCACACATCACAAGCCTTGGATTCCTTCTTTCGGGTTGAAAAATTCAATTTGGATCGATTTCAAAAAACTTAAATCGAGGTATTTCGATTTTATTTATGCCGAAACTCGTAGAGCATATGCATATTTGTTTTATTGAATGTGTTTTCACGTTGATTTGTGTTATGTTTGTGTTTAAATTTGCATGTTATTTTCACCCGGATTGAATTATTAGCATTGGGACAAAAAATAGTTAATATTAGCCTTGAATTATTTATTTAATTTGCTGTTCATATGTATGTTATGTTTGTTGTTTTTATATGTAATAGTGGCTTTTTAGCGTAGTAGAATATATAGCCTTTTAGCGTAGTAAAATATATAGCCTTTTAGCGTAGTAAAATATAGAGCCTTGTTAGCGCAGAGTATCTGTAGTTTAAGTATGTACTAACTACAAACTCTATCCAATTACACTTTACAAAATTTATTATTTAATTTATAAAAATAAACTTACAAAACTAAAAAATTAATATATGTTGTCAAATTAACTCAAATATCGAGCATGGAACTCATAGATAATTTCTCAGTCCTAATCAATAATTAATTATTTAATTTATTAAACTAACAAAATTCTAAAAATGTTGAAATTGACACACATAATAATTAAGGATAACTTGGTGCTACCGGGCCTCAAATATCGAGCCTAGAACCCATTGATAATTACTCAGTCCAATTTTAAAAATAATTATTTAATTTATTAAACTAACAAATTCTAAAAATGTTGAAATTGACACACATAATAATTAAGGATAACTTGGTGCTACCGGGCCTCAAATATTGAGCCTGGAACCCATAGATAATTATTCAGTCCAAATCAATAATTAATTATTTAATTTATTAAACTAACAAAATTCTAAAAATGTTGAAATTGACATACATAATAATTAAGGATAACTTGGTGCTACCGGGCCTCAAATATCGAGCCTGGAACCCATAGATAATTACTCAATCCAATTATAAAATTAATTATTTAATTTATTAAATTAACAAAATTATAAAAATGTTGAAATTGACACACATAATAATTAAGGATAACTTGGTGCAACCAGGCCTCAAATATCGAACCTGGAATCCATTGATAATTATTCAGTCCAATTCAATAATTAATTATTTAATTTATTAAACTAACAAAATTCTAAAAATATTGAAATTGACACACATAATAATTAAGGATAGCTTGGTGCTACTAGGCCTCAAATATCGAGTTTGAAACTCATAGATAATTAATCAGTCCAATTAAATAATTATTTATTTAATTTATTATAACAAAAATACACAATTAATATTGTTTAAATTATAGTAGACGAAATAGACTTGCCTCCTGTGCATCCTGGACCAGCCGAGGATGAGCTATTATTGTTGCAGGGCGACCATAGGTCCTCCTATGTATGGGAGGGACATCTATCAGATCAGCCTCTCCGCGCCAGGAGACCTGACGATTTGTGGGACTTCTTGAGGGAGCATCATTTCCATCCCCGTGTAGTCAGGCTCCTACAGGCTACGGGCTTCTTTATAATTTTTCGGATTGGGCGGATGCAACTTGATTGGTCTCTCATCACGGTCTTGGTAGAGCGGTGGCGACCGGAGGCACACACTTTTCACTTGCCCACTGGAGAGGCCACCATCACGCTTGAAGATGTTCAGGTTTTGTATGGGCTGCGCGTAGATGGACTGGCCATTGCACTGCCCCAGTACATGAGATCCATGATGCGTGCCCAGTATTTGGATTTGATGGGGCAGTATACTAGTTATAGACCACAGGGTGAGGCTGTACTTAGAGGGGGAAGTCGCGTTTCTTTGTCAGCTATCAGAGAGCATATGGAGGTATTGCACCCAGACATTACCGGCGAGACAGAGGCTATCCATATTGAGCGGTACACGAGGTTGGCGCTGCTCCTACTTTTTGGGGTGTCTTTTTCCCGAACACTTCGAGAAGTCTAGTGAGTATGCGCTTTCTGCATCATCTGCAGCAGCTAGATGATTTACCCCTGTACAGCTGGGGTATTGCTATTCTAGCATACATGTACAAGAGTATGTTCCAGGCGAGCATGCTTTGCCAGGTGAACATATGTGGTTTTCTGCCCCTTCTACAGGTGACAACATTTTTGAATACTCTGTTCATTACTCCGAATTCTATATGGTCGAAATGACTCTTAAATTTTACATTAACCTTTTATCTTAGGTTTGGGCCTGGCAACGGATCATGCCGTTGCAGCCACCTCTACCACCACTAGAGCAGGGTGAAGCACCTCCGTTTCTCCCTCTAGCTACGAGGTGGGTTCTCCGGCGTGGAGCTACCGAGGGACTGATGCTCATCATAATCTCTCCCTTGTCAGGGATGTGTTAGATATGCTGGTGGCTGGACAGGTAAATATGTACCTACACTTACTTGTTATAAATTGAGTTGTATTACGCATACTAACTTTTATGTTATTATTTGGTAGTTCATCTGGACGCCATACAAGGACGAGTTACTAGATCAGCTGCCCAATTATTGCTCAGTCGACCGACTACTTTGGAGCACTTCCGTCCCGATGATCTTCATCGATGTTATTGAGTATCATGCCACAGAGCATGTGCTTTGCCAGTTTCACCATCCCCAACCTATACCAGGGGAGCCTGCATGGGTTCCTATACATTATCAACAGGATAACCGTACTAGGGTGGATGATGCATTTATGGGATGGCTAGAGCAGCAGGTCCATATTTGGAACCAACGAGAGTATCGTATTCCGCCACCACCTTCACATATCCAGGAGGCCACTATTGAGCTGTATACATCATGGTACCGCCATCACACCTGATTGATGATCGGGAACCCCATTCATGTACTTGGCGAGCGCTACAGACCATACGCCGAGAGGCACGAGGCACTGGTATGTTTTTATGGCTTATTAATATCTTATAATTGTGATGTAGCGTTATTTAATTAATATTTTAAATGTTTCGTAGGCTATTGGGCATCACCTATTCTACCAGTTGGTACAGGAGATGCAGCAACATGGCGACAGTGCTGCACTCGTTGAGTATGGCCGGCGGGTGGAAGAGCTGGCTCGTCGGACCCTATTTCAAGTGAGAGATGGCGCGAGATTGGATCACCAGGCTGAGTATGCGGCGCCAGAGGAGTACCATTGGGGTAGGGCTGTCCCACGAGGCAGAGGTAGGGCACGAGGCAAGGCTGTCCCACGAGGCAGGGGTGCCCCACGAGGTCGTGGGGGACGGCGAGGAGGTGGTCCCCAACAAGGGGGCGTTGAGGCACCTGTCGAACCACCTGTTAAGGCACATGATGAGGATCTTGGAGATGAGGATCTCAGAGATGCTCAGCCGGGTTATTGCCCTCACGTAGATGAGCTTTCCAGCAGCATGCCGTCATACAACCTTTAGCTATCTCTTCCAGCATCACATGTCACCCCGTCAGATGCATTGTTGATCACGGGTACATTCGACAAGGATGTAGACCAGTTCTTTTCAGGCCCATCTACCGCAACTGAGGATCGGACGACCCGGGATATGGATGACGGGCGCAGGTTGAGTTATGCCTCATCCCTGGTGGTTGATCCGGATCTACCACAGGTGTATGTATGTTTTTATTACTGTAAAATTTCAATTTGTTTTCTTTATTTCTTAATAATTTGCCATTAATTAATTTTTAATTTTCTTATTAAGGCTTCATCCCGGCCCATCACGGAGGTCGTTGTATGCGCTGATGAGGACACCACAGATGCATATACTCAGGAGGCCGACGAGACCACGGTGAGAAAATATTTTTGACTTAACACGTACAATACTAATATACATTCTCAAATTCTAAGCGTAGTACTTGTTTTGTAGGTTGCTGACGGCCCGACGGCCTCTTCTATCGATCCTGCTAGTTGTACTGTCGATGCTGCTGCGCATCCTCACATCAAGAGGCGACTTGATGATGATGATCCCAATAGTGTACCCGGGCGACAGGGGATGCGACTTAGGCCAGCAGCAGCACTGAAGCACACAGACTGCAGGACTCATTGATTTACTTATGTTTGTACTTTGTGTAAATACTACATTATGTAAATAATGGCAACAATTTGGTTTTAACAACAATTTTATTTTAACTGCGTTCAAACAACAATTTTATTTTAACAGTACAACACAAACACAAACATATCAAACATAACACAAGAACAAACAGTAGAACTAATGAAAACACTTGACAAGGGAAACATAAAGATACACTACTACGCTCAACACGTACATGCCATTGTTTAGTCATGACCGCCTGTAGACATGTGATTTTTGACCCTCCCCAAGTTTTTTCATATTTTAGCATAAATATTCAGTTTAGGTTTAGTATCGCTCTCTTTACTTTATTTTATCTAAAAAAAAACTACAAAAATATTTTCCCTTATCCTAGCTAGTTGATATTTTGAAGAAAAAATACAAAATAGTCTTGGCATGTTATTTTCCGAAAAAAAAAGATAAGAAGAAAAAGATCAAAAAATATTTTATTTTAGTATATATTGAGTAGTATTTAAATTTCATTAATAGAGTAGCTATGTGTCTTCTCTAAACATTTTTACTATCTTAAATATATTAGTATCTTTATAAAGCTATTTTTAATTCATCTTTAGAATAAAAGAAAATCTGAAAGAAAAGGAATTTTTTTTAAAGAACAAGAGATAATAAATTGTGCAACTTGCCAAAAGATGCTTTCTTATCCACTCCCCGTAACAAACTCACATGCACCCCTTTTAATTCCCATTCACGTTTTTTGGCACATGGGGGAAGGGGAATGAGGACAAAAATTAGAGCTGGGGAATCTTTCCTTTCTAAGTTTTTTTTCGTTATTATAACACATGCACACACAGAAGGAAGGAAGAGAAAAAAACGCCAAAAAATCAGGGGAGGGGGCTCACAAAGAAAAGCAGAAGAAAAGTGATACAAAAACAAAAAGGAATGAAAAAAAACAGAGGAGATCAAAAAAAACAAAAACAAAAAGAGAGCAAAATAAAAAAGAGATCAAAAGAGAAAGGAAGGTGAAGGAGGAGGGATCTGGGTCATCTTCTTCCTCACAAAATCAGATCCAATTTCTTCTTTTTGACGCCATGTAAACCAGCTTTTGAAAGCTCCCATTTGCATTGCCAAAACAACTCCAAAACTCAGCAGAAAAATGCAACAACATAGCCATGAAAGCCAGCCATGAAAAGCATCTCAGTCCTTCAAAATCATTGAGGTTTCGAGTGCTCCTGTCGCGTGTTTTGTTCGAGTACCGTTCTAGTTCACAACGAGTTTTTTTTTGGGGCGAAGTTCTGTTTCTCTCTTCGCTGCACAATCGTGCGTCTATAGCTGCGGCATTGTTTAAAGGAATTTCCCGCTTTTAAAGGTTCATTCTCTATCTCATTACGTTGTATGTTTTCGGATGATTTTGAAGTTTTGACGTATTTGGTTGAATGTTTGAGTGCCTTTACAGTGTTAGCTTAATTTTTCTCCTCTCAATATGTGTTTGTTTCTTTCAGTACTATTAGTTTTAATTGGATTCATGAGGTATTAGCACTAATTTTTATCAAAGAAAATATAAAGATTTGTTTTACAATTTTTTTGTGGACTGCACTTTGTGGAGTTAATGAACAAATAGGTGGGTTTATTTTTTAAGTTTTCTATCATTTTCTTACTACGAAGATCTGTTGGAAATATCAATATTATCAAATGGATTGATTGATGTTTTCATGAAATATTTTGTTGTTATATTTGTGATTGGTGAGATATTTTTTTTTAGTTTCTTGTCTTTTCTTTTAGTTCTTTGCAGCATGATTATATTGATGGTGTCGTTTATGGTTGAAATGTGTTTGGCATTTTCTTTAACCTCTACGCTGTCCAGGAGTAATGTTAATGGCCCAACGTATATACAATTCATGAGTTGACCCATATTTAGACAAATATTAATTCATAACATTTTTCCCACAAATAATTCCATAACCCATGACCCTCGGATAATTAATATGAACTCTTTTAAATTTGAGGTGCTCCATTAGTTGAATTTTCCATGGCCCTCGCAAATCTGAAAATGCGTAGTTGCCTTAGGCGCGCTATTTAAAAATTACTTCCTTAAACTCGGGTGTGCATTTATGTAACCCAAATTCAAATCTCAACAACGTTAAATAAAATATGTCATGGACCGCGGGTGCATTTATGTGACGTGGTTCAAGATGTGTTTTACATGACGTTGAATCTTCCTGAAAACTATTTAAATAAAGAGGTTATAAAGTTAAAATTGAAACATAGGCTAAAACATGTATTAAAATCAAGTAAATAGGCCAAATATAACAGTTGAGCGACCATGCTAGAACCACGGAATTCGGGAACGCCTAACACCTTCTCCCGGGTTAACAGAATTCCTTACCTGGATTTCTGTGTTCGCGGACTGTAAAATTGAGTTAATCTTTCCTCGATTCGGGACTTGAAACCGGTGACTTGGGACACCATAAATTATCCCAAGTGGCGACTCTGAATTTTTAAATAAATAATCTCGTTTCGATCGTCACTTAAATTGAAAAAAGTCCCTTATACCCTTTCAGGGGTGTAGGTAAAAAAGGAGGTGTGACAGCTTTGGCGACTCTGATGGGGATAAGAACCGAGAATCTCTGGTTCAGGGTTCAAGAATTCGAGCTTAGAATAATCATTATATTTGGCTTTATTTATTATCTGATTTTATTTACATGTTTGGGCCTAATGTGCTAAATGTTGTTTTTTACCGCCTAAATATTATCTGAATTGTATATATAACTACTACGAAACCTCTCTCTTCTCTCTCCTGAGGAGTGCACACTGGCGTGACTTCTTTCTGTTAGTGCCATATCCCAAATAGAACGAGGTTCGGACAAGTTGCAAAGCCGGATGATCTTTTGGTTACCGGTACGCAGCCCCCCCGTCGGGTCGAGTTGTCCGCTCGGGTAAGCCAGGTCTAGAACAATAAACCCAGGTTTTAAACCTAGTATAACTCAGCCTCTTGCCGGATCCCTAGTAGGAACGCTTGTTTGCATCATGTGCATTTGACTTTGGGGACCCAACACAGGAGTTGGGTCCGTCTAGGACAGGTGTACCCATATTAAAAGACTATCCTGATGCATCTTACGTGCTACTTGCGTATCTGTCTGTTTCGGCTTGCATGTTGACTGGCTTCTAGAATAGGGAAAGAAAATGAAAAAAAAAAGAAAAAAAGAAAATCAAAAAAAAGGAGAAAGAAGAAAAAAGAAAAGAGAGTGAGAGGTAGATATTTGAAATATCCTAAAACTCTGCCGAAATTTTGAAAAAAGAAAAGTCATTTCAAAATAAGTCATTTTTCTATTCCGCCAAAAATGGGCGAACTACGTGGGTCTGATTCTCACCGGATGTGAGATACGTAGACAAACCTCATCGGTTCCGGCCCATAATTTTCAAAAAAATCTAAAAATATTTTCCTTTACTTCCTCTCTAGAAAAGTCTTTTTTTTAGATCCCAATTTTCAAAAAATCCAAAAAATATTTTCCATTACTTGCTTCTTTAGAAAGCCTTTCTTTTAGACCCTAATCGTTTTTAAAAAAAATATATACAAAAATATTTTCTTTTACTTTCTTCCAACAATCAAAAAATATTTTCATTCTTCTTTCAAAATTGAAAAGAAAATTCAAAATTCAAAAATATTTTCTTTTTTAGAAGCATTCCTTTCATAAATAAAAGTAAAAGTCCAAAAATATTTCCTTTCTTCTTTAGAAGTTTTTCTTTCGAAATTTCCAGAAAAAAAAATGAAAAAGAAGTTAAAATTCAAGAAAATATTTTCCCCCTCTTTTTTAGACGTCTTTCTTTTCAAAACAATTCTTAAAAAAAACAAATCGAAATCCAAATAATATTTTTTTTCTTCTTTGTAAGTATTTCTTTCGAAAAAAAACAAATTTTAAAATCCAAAAATAGTTAGTTTATTTACTTGTTTCTAGTCTTCCCGAACTCCGCAAGATCTGATTCATGTTCCCACATGATACGTAGGCAACCCACATCAGGTTCGATCGAATGGTTTAAAAAAAGGGGAAAATGAAAAAGAGAAAAAAAAAAGAAAAACCACAAAGAAAAAGAGGAAAGAAACAAGAAAAAAAAGAAGAAAAGAAAAAAAAAAGGAAAAAAAGAAAGGGTGTTTATTCTAACATGGTTGTTGTTTTGAAATAAAAGCTAGTCAAAGGTAGTCAGTTTGTTGGTTTGCAATGGCGAGTCACAAGAACAATCCAAAATCTCTCGGAAATAAAAGTATCTTCTCAACCAAGGGAATAAGTACCATTGTTGTTGATCCAGGGTCACAAAAAGGCAAGTAGGCAAGTTGGCGGTGAAAAATTAAAAATGGAGGCAAATGTGGGGTTGACTTTACTAGATGTGAGCAATAAGACATGGGCTGCTCGGGATGATCGTCAAAATTTGAGTGTTCAATCCAAAACAATCAAAATAGTTAAATGTCGTAGTAATGCTGATGTGCGAATGTGTCGCTAAGATGTTGCTTGGTAACTGGAAAGTCACTCCTCTTTTAGCCATGGTAGCTTATTTTGTCATTTTTTCTTCTTCTTTTGTATTATCGGACCTTGCTATCCTTTATTCAATAAAAAGCAGTTAGTCATTTTGTGTCCATTTTGTGCATAGTTCTGTTCATGCTAGTTTTTGGTGACATGACATGTATGAGGAATTTTTATGACGACCCAAAGGGTCATCACCTATTTTCTTACCCATTATGTGCTTCCGAGACCTTGAAAACCTCATTTTGAGTCGTCTCGATTTGCGTGAGCAGTCCAGGCGCGTAGCCGGAAAGCTTAAATATGAAATTTTGTGAAAAATGCTAAGTTTTGATGTTAAAAAGAATAAATTTGACTACGGTCAATATTTTGGGTAAACGGACCCGGACCTGGATCCGTAATTTGACGGTACCGGAGGATCCATAGGAAAATATGGGACTCGGGCGTATGCCCAGAATTGGAATCCGAGGTCTCTAGCCCGAGAAGTGATTTTCTTTAAGGAAATTGGTTTTCTGAAAATGTCTAAGGAAATTGAAATGAAATTTGATTAGAATGAGTTGGTATCAGGCCCGTATTTTGGTTCCGTCGCCCGGTATAGGTCTTATATATACTTGAGTCATTCCTGTGAAATTTGCTTAAAGACGGACATCGTTTGACGCGATCCGTACCTTAATTGAGAAATGTGATGTTTAAAAGAGTTTTGAGAAATTTCATTGATCTCGAGGTTTAATTCGATGCTCGTGATGTTATTTTGGTAATTTGATTACACGAATATGTCTGTAGGACGTTTTTGAGGTTGTGTGTATACTTGGGTTAGAGTTTCGAGGGCTTGGGTGAGTTCGAGTATGTTCCGGGATGCCTTAGGCTTAGAAAGTCAGATGTTGCAGGTTCAGGAAGTTGCAGGCCTCTGAACCCTTTAGTGCGGTTCGCGAGAAATCGCGTGCGTCCGAGGAGGGGCTAGCGCGGCCGCGGTCGCCTTTGTGCGGGGCGCGGTGGAGGCTGTGCGGCCGCAGTCGCCTTTGTGCGGTCCGCACAGGGTGCTGAACTGTAGGTCTTCAGGGAGGCCTGTGCGGCCGCAGTCCGTTTAATGCGGTCCGCGGTGGAGCTCCGCGGCCGCGGTCCTTTTTATGCGGTCCGCGGTGAGGGTCTGAGAGGGGTATAAATAGACAGGATTTTCAGCTATTTTTCACTTTTTAAAACCCTAAAAACATAAGAGGTGATTTTTCAAACAATCTTTCTTCTCCAAATCAATTGTAAGCCATTTTTAACTAGTTTTCTTCAATCATTAACATCTTTTAACATGGTTTCAACTTAAAATCAAAGATTTTCATGGGGTAAATTGGGTGTTTTGGGTAGAACCTAGATTTTTCCAAAAATTAGGGATTTGGACCTCAATTTGAGGTCCGATTTCAAAATAAATTATAGATTCGTGGGGGAATGGGTAATCGGGTTTTGGTCCGAACCTCAGGTTTCAACCACGTGGGCCGAGGGTGATTTTGACTTTTTGGGTAAAACTTTGGGAAAACTCATTTTCATGCATTGGGGTTGATTCATTTAGCACTTATTGATGTAATTAAGTAACTTGTGACTAGATTCGAATGGATTGGTGGTGAAATCAAGGGGGTTAAGCTATAATTGAGGCTTGAGTGGTATTCAAAGCTTCGAGGTAAGTGTTTGGCCTAACCTTAGCTTGAGGGATTAGGAGTTGAGTCTTATTTACTACGTGCTTATTATCAAGTACGATGTATAGGCATGGTGACGAGTGTGAGCACGTGATTTTTGTTTACACGACAATTACTCCAAAAGAAATCGAAAAAAATAATAAATTGTCTTTGTGTATAATTTTGTGAATTTGCGTGGCATTTTGATAGTTATTTGTAGCTTTTATCTGTGATTGTTTAGTTTTATCAATTAAAAAATACAAAAATATATGTCGCGTGTAAATTTAGGATTTTGTTCTATTATTAGGAATTAATTAAATCGTATTTGGTTTTGAATGAATAAAAAATCACAAAAATATTATCTTTGGTAATTTTGTCATTCATCGTTTAAAGTTTGATTTTTGTTTAATTAATATATGATATTGTGTGTTAATTATTACTAAAGAATCAATTAATGTCTTGTGATATAATTTTAATTTTATATTTTTATATTTTTATTTTTAGGATTTTTTGTAAATTCGGATTTTAATTAGAAATAAAAAAAGAAGAAAAGAAATGAGTTTGAAATTGGAATTGGGCCGTTCAAATTGGACCCAAATCGAGCCCAAAGCATTTGTATTGCCCGGTCCAGATCAGCTGACCTCAGGGACGTCCAGACGATGTCGTTTTGATCATGCTTGATCTGGGCCATTGATCTCAGATTGATCAACGACCAAGATCACGTCTCCATACCCACGTTTTAACCCGACCCGTCTCACCCAGAGACCCATTGGTCTCATTTAACCCATACGGCGTCGTTTCCACTGAGCTGATCAATCCAGGCCATTTATTTTTGATGATCTAACGGCCTAGATCAAGTTTCCCCTTAACTATATAAACCCAATCCCTTACCCCCACGCCCCTAAGCCAGACCCCCTCCCCCACCATCGTCTCTTTCCCCAAACACCCTCAAGAACCCTAACGCCGCCCTTCCGTTCCCTCACCATAAACCCGACGGCAACAATGCCGGTGACCACCAGATTAACACCTCTAGTGCACCTCGACCCCCTGGACACGGATCTACAAACCTTGGTCTCGGATCTTCCCCCATCGTCTCGAATCTTTATTTGAAGATTCGAGTCGAACCCCAACCTATGCCAAACCACCCCAAATCCATACCAGTTACTCCCCTGACCTCCCTCGTGACCAAACCAAGCTTGGTTTGGTTCGAATCTAACCAGAAAACTCCAAGTCCCAAATCAAACCCAAGAACCCTAGAAATCCAGAATCTGAGGGTTTTGTCCAATTAAACGAAAGGGTTGGGGTCTAATAGACCTTAATCGAGGTGTTCTCAGTTGAGAACACTTCGATTAAAGTCCGTTCAACCCCAAAAGAAGTCCGAGTCAGAATCCAAGACGGGTTCGTCTGATCTTCAAACTCTTAAGGTATTTTTTCTTTTCCTTGTCAGTTCCGTGTTGTTTTCTATTGATGTTGTTTATGTGTTTAAATGTCAGTTGAGTTGTTTTCATTTTGTGTCGACTATTCTGTCCACCTTGCCCGAACCTTTTATTTGGTCGATTTTTTTTCTCTATTCATTGATGAGTGTATGTGTTTAACTATATAATCGATTGAAATGAGTTTTGATCGATTAATTAGTTTCCAGGGCAACTCTTTGTTTTGGGAAGTACATTTTGAACCACATGTTAATACTGTTCGATTTTGATCATTTGCTACTGATTGTATATGTTGTAATTCGCGTAGTCAATTCGATATATGTCGTTGATTAGTTTCAGTTTGGAATGGTATTAATCTGACTCAAACTGTTTAATTTTTACTAAGACATTGTTTGAATCAGCTGAGAATTGATTTTAACTGCTTGTAGTCTATTAGTTAAATCAGAAATTATTTAAGGATTGGTTTATAGCTGCAGTTTAATATAGATTTCAGAGTTTAGTTTGAATTGATGACATGTTTACTCATTTTTTGGACAGCATGTGCATTGTAGTTCTTTAATGAATTAAAGCAAACTTTACAGCATGTGCTGTCAGGACATACTCATGCTGTCCATACTCGTTTAGTTTAATAAAAGGATAAACCATTACAATAATGGAAGGAGGGTTGTCAAGAGGAATCTCATGAGGAATACTTTGCTTTTGAGTTTTTGAGTGGAAAAACAGAAGGTTCACATGGGAGGGGATCAGTATTTTATTGGACTAGTTGCTCTAAAAGCTGGGGGAAGGTCTGTGTGCAGATATAAAGGGGGAAGGGTTTTCAGAACTAAAAAAAATAGGGAAGGAGAGAGTTTTGAGATAATTTTTTCGGGGCAGACAGAGAGAGTTTAAGAACCAGAAAAGAGGTGAGACACCAAGAGGTTAAAGGACAGAACCAAAGAACTAAGGAAAGGGAACCAAAAACTAGAAAGAGAGACCAAGAGTTTAGAACCAGAAGAGAGGGAAAGGGGTTTGGAACTAAAAGAAACTTGAGAGCAAAGAAGAAGCTGAAAATTCTGCTTTTCTTCACCTTCCTTTTGTTTTGAAATCAGCATTAACTGTCTTGTTCTATTCGAAACTTGGGCTTCTTTCTCTGAGTGTCCAAAAACCAGAAAACTGTTGTTCCACTGTCATTGCGGATCAACCTATTTCTGCTTGGCCTCAACTGAGTCTCCGGAGTTTGTTTTGGTTTGGATTTTGAGCACTGTTTCTATCAGTTGTAGCTGAATTCTTTCACTGGGATTTATTCTGCTTATTTTACTGCTTGAAACTGCTGCTGTTGCTGTCTGCTTTTTATCACTGCTGCTGCATTGATCACTCCTCTTTTCCTCTTGTGTCCAACATCCAGGTACACACTAGAATTTCACACTGATGTAACAGTAAAGTTGAGCATGAAATGAAAGATGCGAAGGAGTTTAATTATTTGGTGTTGTATTTGTAGTTTTATAAAATGTTAGTGGATTTGTATAGTTTTTTTTTGGTTTATAACTCAATGAAAAATGCATTAGGTAGTTTGTACTTAATTGAAACTTAGTTCGTTTAATAGTGTGATCTATAGTTGTTTAGTTGTATACATGATATAGTTATGTAATTTGTGGAATGCACAAGTAGTTAGTATATCGATAACTAGACTTCATCTCTAGTCATATTCTGTACACATAGGGCAGACTGCTTCTAACCTTGCCAAATGCAACATAGCTTTAATCATTTGAGTTTAAACTCTATCAAAATCGGATTCCATTAGGTAGTCTATAGGATAATGTTTGAACCCCATTAATAACATCCTCTAGTAGTTAATTCCATTAATCTCATTAAAAACGAGTTAGTTTAAGTCCAACTTGGAGAACGTTTAGCGTGAGTTTAGCATGTTATCAATCTTGTATGCATATTTTTGAAAGGCATGTTCGCTCATGGAATAAGGTACGAAATAATTCTCCGCCTTACAAATTCGAGTGTAATTTTCCAAATTAACATCTTTTGTAATCTAATAATTAATAAGAGGCCGGAACTGGCCAAGCATGTAATTTAATTAGCATATATTTTCTTCTTTCATTTTTAGAAACAAACATAATAGGAAAAAAAATGTAGTCACTGTAGGTTTACCCTTTCAAAAAAAAAATAAGACGAGCCTCGCCAAATACAAATGCAAATTGCGGGGCCCTCAATAATTGGTCGTAATAAATATTTAGATTTCTCGGGATGGACTGTTTAGTGAACTTCATTGCCTTCCCCAAAGATAATAATGCGTTAGACTCTTTAGGCGCGATTTAATTAAATTACCTTCTTAAATCCGGGTGCACATTTATGTGACCCAAATCCAAATCTCAACGGAGTTGGAATGTATTAACAACTACGGGCGTATTGATTGTGACGTGGTTCGAAATGCATTTTCACGACGTTGCAATTCCATAAAAAATAAATAATAATAAAAGCGGTTTAAACCTAATAAAAGCACACAAGTCATAACATGTATTAAAATCAGATATTTAGCCATTGTAACAATTTAAGCGACCGTGCTAGAACCACGGGATTCGGGGGTGCCTAACACCTTCCCTCGGGTCAACAGAATTCCTTACTTAGAATTTCTGGTTCGCAGACTTCATTTGGAAAGTCGAATATTTTCCTCGAATTGGGATTCAAGATAAACCGGTGACTTGGGACACCAAAAGCCAAACCTTTCCCAAGTGGCGACTCTGAATTAAATAAATAATCCCATTTCGAATATTGTCATTTAAATTGGAAAAACTCCCTCGCGCTTTCACCCTTCGGGACGGGCGCACAAAAAGGAGGTGTGACAGCTCTGGCGACTCTGCTGGGGAACAAGAACCCAGAACGTTTGTTCAGGGTTCAGAATTCGAGCTTAGAATAATTGTTATATTTGGCTTTATTATCTGATCTTTACTACATGTTTGGGCATAACGTGCTAAATGTTGTCTTTTACCGCTTTGATATTATCTGAACTGTATATAAACTGTACCGAAACCCTTCTCTTCTTACCTCCGGGGAAGAGCTTGCTGGTCAAGACTCCCTATTCTGTTAGTGTCATACCCTGAAATAAGAAAGAGGCCGGACAAGTTACAAAGTCGGACGATCTCGCGGGTCCCCGGTACGTAGCCCCCTCCTCGACTCGAGTTGTCCGCTCGGGTACACAGTCTAAAACATATACCCAGGATGAACCTAGTATAACAAAACCTCATGCCGGATCCCTAGTAGGAACGCTTATTTGCATCATGTTGCATTTGACATAGGGGACTCAACACAGGGGTTAGGTCCGTCTAGGACAAGCAACCCGAAATGAAAAGACCATCCTGCTGCATCCCGTTTGTTTTGCGCATTTATTTGCTTCAGATCTGCATTGTGACCAGTTTCTGAAATCAAAAAAAAAAAAATTAAAGAAGAAAAGAAAAATAGCAGTGTAGGGAGATAACTACTTGTTTTTAGAAAATATAACCAATGTCAAAATAGTGTCGAAACCTCGCCGAAATTTTCTTTAAAAAAAATGAAAACAAAATTTGTCTTTTAGTTTGATTTATTAAAAATAAACATATATAATAAAAAAAATATTTCCTTTATATCACTCTCAAAATCCAAAAATATTTGTTTAAAAATAAAAAAAAGGAAAATTCAAAATTCAAAAAAAAATATTTTTTCTTTTGTAGTATCTCTTTCATAAATTCAGACTAATAGTCCAAATACTTCCTTAGAAAATTTTTCGAAATTTCAAAAAAAAAAGCGTGAAAAGAAGTTAAAATTCAAAGAAAAAATATTTCTTTAGTCGTCGTCTCTTTTCAAAAATAATAATAAAAAAAACAAATAAATCGAAATTCAAAAATATTTCCTCCTTTTCTTTGTAAATATTTTAGTCACAAAAGGGGGTTAGTTTATTTTCTCTACGCCTGATCGCCCTGAACTACGCCGATTTGATTCTCACAGGGTATGAGATACGTAGGCAATCCTCATCGGGTCCAACCTCCCCTTTTTCAGAAATAGCCAAAATGTTAGAATTTTAATTTCATCATAAATGAGTTGGGTGATGCCGTTTTGTCAAGAATAGCTGAATGTTCCCGAAAGGAACGCCGGAAGGCTGACTTTGCATAAACAGCCATTGTTGGTCATTTTTTTAAAATTTTGGTCAAATTGCCCAATGGCCTTAGGATCCTCGTCCCCGAGGCTCTGTGAGGCTGTGTTCCCCATGTCGGGCCACTCCTCTAAAAAAAGAGAGTCATAAATAAATCAAGTGACTATTTTTGTTAAAAACAGCCAAATGTTCCCGAAAGGGACGGCGGAAAGCTTACTTTGCATAAACGGTCACTTTCGATCATCCTTTAGAGTTTGGGTCGATTAGCCCGCATAGCCTTAAAATCCTCATCCCCGAAGTACTGAAAGGCCGTGTTCGAAGATCGGATCTCTCTTTCCCAAAAAAATAGTCAAATCATTTTTCGAGTCAAATCATTTTTTGTTTAAATCACCTTAATAAATGTGCAGGATGAGCACAATGCAAAATGAACGCTTTTCGATAATGACTAAAATCCCTGTCAAGTTGCGCCTATGGTGGAATGATCTAGGTGGTGAAGGGCAAGATGAGGTCAAGAAATATCTGAAAGGTCTCACGGGTTTATTGGAAATCCAGCCTCCGGGAGATATCATAAGAGCCTTGGTCACCTACTGGGACCCAACACACAATGTCTTCCACTTCTCCGATTTTGAACTCACCCCGACTCTGGAGGAAATAGCCGGGTACATCGGAAATGTTGAAGTTCCATTAAGGCAAAAATATTTGGTTGCCCCAAGAGCTGTCACTGTGCATCGGTTTCTAGATTCATTGAAGATACCCAGGACAGTCCATAACCCAGATTTGGTCGCAGGTTTCTATAATCCGCGCTTCATATACGACAGATATGGTCATATAGGAGGATTCAACAATCCGGTTAACAACCTATACAGCAAAGGTAACCGTCAAAAGTGGGATGAGCACAGACGAGTGGCTTTCATGATAACATTTTTGGGCCTTTTGGTATTTCCGAGGAAAGACGGAAACATTGATCTGAAAATATCCGGGGTCATCAGTACTTTGCTCACTCAGAATGAAAGTACTCTCGCGCATATGGTGGTATCTGATATCTTTCGAGCTCTCACAACCTGCAAAGCCAGGGGGAATTTCTTCGAAGGGTGTAATTTACTGCTACAAATATGGATGACTGAACATCTCTGCCATCGTTCCGAGCTTTTGAGTCATGGTTCCTCGAAGAAAACTTACATAGAAGAGTTTTACACGAGAACCAAGGAGGTCAGTCTGCCCGAAGGAGTTACGTAATGGACGTTATTCTTTCAGACTCTCACTGCCAGCCAAATACAGTGGACATTGGGATGGTTGCCTGTTGATGAGATTATGTATATGCCGGCGGCTAGAACCCACTTTCTATTGATGGGACTTAAGAGCATTCAGCCTTACGCGCCCTATAGAGTTTTGAGACAACTCGGGAGATGCCAGATAGTGCCACACGAGGAAGATCTTAGTGCTCAAGCAATTGAGATTAGCCCTGACAGACAATTTCCTAAAACAAAAGTCCGCCAGATCTGGAATGAATGTCAATATTTGAAAGTAGATACTTGTGTGTAGGATCGGGCCAAAAGTGAAATGGTGCCAGGTTACCTTGCGTGGTACAGAAGAGAACTTGAACACGAAAGGCCGGCTAAAAGACCCCACATCCTGAATTTTGCCGAGTCATCACAAAAGCAATGGGATTGGTTTGCAAAAGAAAGAGGCTATCGTGTCGAAATCAGCAAGTTAAAGCGGCAAGTCGAAGGTCTAGAATATGAGCTCAACGAGCAAGTTGCTACTGATATGGGAGAAAAGAACAGGTTGACCCAGGAAAACGAGATGCTCAGGGCCCAGATCCAGCAAATAAGGATAGCCGCGGATAACCAACAAAAGAGCCGGTCGGATGAACGATTGATAAAAGGTTTAAAAATGTAAATTGGTGAGTGCCGGAGTGAGTCGGTAAATCTTGAGAATACCATAGCAGGACTCGAAGCACACTGGGCAAAAAGAACAGAAAAGCGTAACCGGTACTTGCAGCAGTTGAAAAGGGATCACCAAGCAGACCATCTATCATCAGAAGGTGTCTACGATGCGAAGATATGACCAGCATTACCTTTTTCTCGGCAGTGATGATTTATGTCAAGCAGACCATGTATGAGCTGGAACAACTTGAAAGGGACCTCACACCTAAGACCGCGGCAAGGCCGAACGATGCCCCGCAGGCGCCAATTTTTGAAACTTTAATGTACTTATAGGTCGAGTCTGTATTTTCAGTCTTAGCATCTTCTGTCTGTCTTTTCGTATCAGGGTGTATCAGTAGTTGTTTGAGTTTGTATTTATTTCTAGTCTGTTATTTTCCCTTTTTCAAAAATGTTAGTTTGTAATAGATTGTTTCAGTAATAAAAAAATGCTTCTTTTTGCATTCGTTTGTTTTGAACTACATAATGATCTGATTCACGCGGCATCGTGATACGTAGGCAATCCTCATCGGATCCGGTCACATTTTAACTGCAAATAATGAAAATAATAATAAATAAAATAATAAATAAAAGGGGAGCATAAAGAGAAGCCGGAATGACTCATGTCATCGATGCAAACATGTAGAAATTCACTTAACTGTATAGGTGCATCACACCCCAACATGAGATTACCTATCTTTTATTTGTTTCAAACTAACCGTTTGCTTGCTGCTAAGATCCAGGTTTTTAGAAAAGGTGGTTTGGTTTGGTGAGAGGTCTGGCCTCACATTCATACTTTACGAGGTCGAAAGGAAGTGTTCAGTTGCCTGTGACTAAGTCAAGAGGAAGTGTTCACACTTACTTCACGAGATCGAAGGGAAGTGTAGAGATGTCTTCAGAAATTCCTTTCCCGACAATTCCTGTCTCCGAGGAGAGTTCAATCTCGGCCATCCCAACTTACGAGTCAGCAACTGCTGAAGAAAATAGAATCTTGCGGCTTCACATGTTAGAAATGTTGGATGACTGGAACAACGGAAAAGAGCCGCCGAGTGTAATCCCTGGATTCCCCGAGTTGTTCTCTAGGACAAGTGGGACTTCCAATGTCCCCATAAGTTATCCAACTACCCCATTCGGGTACCCGAACATTTCAAACAACTCCGCTGGGTCACCTTCTAATTCTTATCCTCGGATGTCAATGACAGATGTGGCTACAAACACATTCACCGCACCGCCCTGTCCAATCACGGCACAACCCACTACACACAGGCCTAATTTTGACTCTTCCTCATTCACATTTCAAGCACCATCCTTCTCACTGGAACCAACTCGGTTTGCCACCAGCACTCACCCTCAACAATCTCAATACGAGTTTACGCCTAGGCAAGACCAAAATCCCAAAGCTTTTGAACAAGATGAAATGGCAAAAAGAATGAGCAGCCTCGAGCAGAGTTTGAAAAATATGCAAGGTTTAAGCGGGCAGAAAAGTGTTTCCTATACTGATCTATGCATGTTCCCTCGCGTGCACCTGCCCGTGGGGTTCAAAACACCGAAGTTTAAGAAATATGATGGGCATGGAGATCCCATTGCTCACCTCAAGAAGTATTGCAACCAATTGCATGGAGCTGGCGGCAAAGAAGAATTGTTGATGGCATACTTCGGAGAAAGCTTGGTAGGAATAGCCTCAGAATGGTATATGGACCAAGACATATCTCGATGGTATATTTGGGATGATCTCGCCAGAGACTTTGTAAGACAGTTTTAGTATAATATTGACATCGCATCAGACAGGAATTCTTTTTCAAACTTGAAGAAGAAACCCTCGGAAAGCTTCAGAGAATATGCTATTAATGACACGAGCAAGCATCGAGGGTAAAACCTCCCATGGATGAAATAGAAATGGTCACTACTTTCCTCCAGGCTCAAGAATCAGATTACTTCCAAAACATGATGTCAGCCATGGGAAAGCCTTTCGCAGAAGCAATTAAGATCGGGGAAATGGTCGAGAATGGTTTGGAAACGGGTAGAATCTTGAGTCAGGCAGCCATAAGGGCAACCTCCCAAGCCGTCCAAAGCGGGTCTGGAGGAATGGCAAGAGGGAAGAAAAAGGAAGAAACGTCCATGGCGGCATTAGAAGCAAGAGAATACCGTAATCTCAGCCCCGTTTTCCAGAAAAAACCCACAACATTACTACCCCCACCAAAACGTGACCTATGCTCCTCAACCCTACATGGTCATGAATACTCAGCCTTATGTCCAGCCACCGCAACAAGCCAATCGGAGCCAAGCTCCACCTCCCAGAAATCAGCCTCCTCGCCAAAACTACTATAATCCTCGACCTTCCCAGAATAACTTCCGTCCTCGGGAACCACCCAGGAGACCCAACTATACCCAATCGGTGAACCCTACTCCACCCTGTTCCCTAAGCTTGTCCAGATGAATTTGTTGCAGCCCATACCCCCAAACGGGCAAAACCCGGAATCACCATCATATCAGTGGGGTGTCAGGTGTGCATACCATTCAGGGGTAAAAGGGCACGATACAAACAACTATTGGACATTGAAACAAGCGGTAGAGAACTTGTTAGAGCAAGGGAAAATTGTGTTGAAAGATGAGGACGTCCCAAATGTGACCAATAATCCGCTGCTCGCTCACAACAACGGGCCGATAATCGGTATGATTTGTGAAGACAAAGAATTTGATCCGGCGCTTAAGGCCATAATTGCTATTGCTAATGCAGAAAGGAAGCCCATGGCAACCCCGAAGCAAGAGAAAGGGGAAAAGAAGAGTAAAATTACCGAGACTGAACCGGAAAAGAAAATTGATGTATCCAAGCAGGCCTATGTGGTATGGGGGACGATCAAACCACCTCGGCTGAATGAGCCAGTGGTTATTGGACGCATACCACAGAAGCCAAAGTAAAATAAAGAGGAAGATGATGAGGTTTTCACGGCTGAAGAGAGTGAGGGAATACATGAGGCAATGAGGAAAATGCTATGCGAAACACACATGGTCCAGCCAGGAGAGGGTACTAGCACCGCTGAGGTATCATACATGGGACCAAGTGCCAAGCTTCAAAACTGGAAGGCTACGCCATTCCTGATCGGGCGGGAGTCCTAGTAGACCTGTCCTGCCACTTTTTCTGCATCGCGAGCTATCCCAGGGTGTAACTCAGATGTTTTCTTTAGTTTCCTGTTTTTAATTTCCTGAATGTCAACCCTGTTATCTTCCTAATTCCAAGAAATGAAATCATATTTCATCATTCACTTTCTTTATTTTTCAGAATTTTGCTATGTTTTCTTTTTAGTTCTCTTCAATTCTAATAATGCAGCTTTAAATAACATGACATGCTTGCGGACTTCATGCCCAGATCCCAAGAACTCTGTCAGACTTCGAAATAATGAATCAAAATTGAAATATAGAGAAGTTAAGAAAATTAAAAGAAAAGAATAGGAACAACTGAAGAAAATTGGTTCATGGTTTGGGAAATGTCTGTCACTAAAGCAGAGTTTGAGGACAGTGAGTGGGTCTAGACTCGTATGGAACGTTGACCTTAATTGAAACGGATGACTGCAGTTTGTCACGGGAAATTGTACCAACAAAGAATGGCTCGCGCCTATAAATTTTGAAGTAGGGCAACTGGTGTTAAGGCATATTCTTCCTCATCACCAGGAAGCAAAAGGAAAGTTTGCTCCTAATCGGAAGGGTCCATACATCATTGGAAAATATTGCCAAGAGGAGCATTGTATCTGGGTGACATCGAAAGAAATGACCCCGACACAGCTATGAATGCAGATGCAGTACTATGTCTAAATCGCTCCGGCGATGTCTTTGCACAGTTGAGATGACGAAGGCTTTCATTCCCGCTATCCAAACACCATCAATCCTTCGCAAACCCTTTGAGCCGATTACCTTTCTTTAATTACCCTCTTTGGAACCCGGAAGCACAAAAAGAAAAAGAAAAAAAAGAAAAGAAAAAGAAAAAGAAATAAAAAAGAAAGGAGAAGAAAAGAAAAAGAAAAGAAAAAAGAAAAGAAAAACAAAACGGAAACAAAAACAAAACAAAAATTATTGCCTGAACTACGTTTGACTTGATTCCGAAAGGATACCTAGGCAGCCTCTCTCTGAGGTTCAGTCACACCAAAAGAAAAATCCCAATTCCTCCAAAGATTGAAACTGGACCAGATGATATAATGGTTCGGCCATGAGACCGCCGAAAAGGTTCCAAAGTTGTAGTTCCGCCCAAAATCATTTTACCCCAAAGACCTTGTCCAAGTCCTTCTGATCAATTGGCAAAGACAGGAAAGTGGAAAATGTCATTGTTGGAATCTGATACAAGTCAAATTGAGAGAAATAAAATGAGAAAGTCTTATCGGTGAAAACCTTCGGGCACCATGAGGCGACAGGAGTAGAGAAATCAAAAATGAGAGAGTCTGCTTGGTGAAAACTCGTAAAGAGCACTATCGGGCGACGGTAAGAAGAGAAATGAGAGAGGTCGATTAGCGAAAACCCGCAAAGGGAGTTGTCGCCCGAAAAAAGGATACTTCATCACTAAAAGTCCTGGCAAGGTTCTCTAGTTTGGAAACATGGATCAATAGGTTCATGAGAAGCTGGAGTTTGGTGCGGGTCGGACATCCAATCCAAGAAGCATGTCATGTCAGTTTGAAGCCAGCATACACCCTAGATAAGTCCTTCTTTTCCCCCGAAAGGGACGCTTCTCTTTAAACTCATATGCTTGCCTTTTGCATAGTTTTCTTTGAATCCCTTTCGGTTTAACTCTGATTCTGTAACAATTACAAAGAAAAGGTGGCAGGACCGGTTTCACAGGGCCCCGCCTGGCAAGAGTCAAAGAAAATACCCAGCCTCAGTGGTGCGTCAGTCCAATCCTGACTGACCATGGTGGTTGATTGCTTCCAAAGTAAAGACGTTTGAAAGGAAAGAAAGTCAAAGGCAAAGTTCCTAAGGGAAGAATAAAGCAAAAGGACAGAGCCCACACGGGCGAGTCATCATGTAATCCTAAGGCTGAACTCGGTCAGTGTGAAAGAGATTCACCCTCAAGGCCAACAAGCAGCACAATTCTCAATGGAAATGGGGACGAGATCAAGCGATGGAGATGATCAAGGCCACAAAACCAACCACCGTTTCAACTAATAAATTGTTCTTTGTTGAAAACAGGTCTTACTCAAAGCAACCGTGCAAGAAGCAGGTGTAGCCCAAAAAGAAATGAAATGTGCGAGCGTTGAAACAGCTTTGCAGCAGGAAAACGACCAAAAAGGAAATTTCCCCAGAATTCTTTCATGCATTTTGATAAATAAAGGAAATATAAAAGGAAAACCAAAGAAAAAAAGGAAGACAAGAAATAAAAATAAAAATCCCAAAAGAAAAACAAATCATGGTAGCATAGGACCTTATTCCTCAACTATCCCGGTATAAACCGTGGATCTCCCTTTCATAACCCAAGGAGCTTTTCTATCCAAATCCCGGCCAAAAAACTACAGAGCTTTTTTCTATCAAAATCCCGGCCAAAACCGTGGACTTTCCCCGGCATAACCCGTGGACCTTTTCCGGCATAACCCGATGATATTTTCCGGCATAACCCGTGGACCTTTTCCGGCATAACCCGATGATCTCCCCAGCATAACCTGATGATCTCCCCGTCATAACCCGTGGACCTTTTTCGGCATAACCCGATGATATTTCCCGGCATAATCCGTGGACCTTTTCCGGCATAACCCGTTGACCTTTTCCGGCATAACCCGATGATCTCCCCGGCATAACCCATGGACGTTTTCCGGCATAACCCAATGACTTTACCGGCATAACCCAATGACTTTCCCGGCATAACCCGAGGACTCTTTCCCTTTTTTCGGCATAACCCGTGAACCTCCCTGGCATAACCCATGAGCCCTTTTTCCTTTTCTCCCGGCATAACCCGGTCAGTTTTCCGGCATAACCTGGCAATCCTCCCAATTTAGGGCTCCAATCCCTAAGTTGAGCGAGTTTCCTTTAGCCGACATTAAGGCTCCAATCCCTGAGTTGAGCAATTTTCTTTTAGCCGACATTAGGGCTCCAATCCCTGAGTTGAGCAATTTTCTTTTAGCCAACATTAGGGCTCCAATCACTGAGTTGAGCAATTTTCTTTTAGCCGACATTAGGGCTCCAATTCCTGAGTTGAGCGGTTTTTCTTTTAGCCAACATTAGGGCTCCAATCCCTGAGTTGAGCGAATTTTCTTTTAGCCGACATTAGGGCTCCAATCCCTGAGTTGAGCAATTTTCTTTTAGCCGACATTAGGGCTCCAATCCCTGAGTTGAGCGATTTTCCTTTAGCCGACATTAGGGCTCCAATCCCCGAGTCAAGCTGTTTTCCCTTTTAGCCAATATTAGGGCTCCAACCCCTGAATTGAGCATTTTTTACCTTTTGCAAACATTAGGGCTCCAATCCCTGAGTTGCGCCTTTTAGACCTGAGGTTTCTAATCCCCTCATCAATTCTGTAGATTTTATGGCAATTAACTCACGAAATTTTCCTAGTGAAACTGGGGCAAAAAATTTCGTTCGTTTGTTTTGTTTATCTCAGCAGGTCTGACCTCGAGGCGCATGGATCAAGTTGACCTACGGAGTGAGTCTCAATCCAGAATAAAGAAAAGAAGAAAAGAACAAAAAGAAGATTGTTCCCAAATATGAGAACAAACAAAGTGCAGGTTGCTCAAAATTTGATTAAATTCCCGAGCTCCACCAATCCCGTTTCACTCAATGCTGCGGAAATAAACAAGCGCCTACAACTTGCGAGCATCAAGATTCGGATCGAAGTCTACAAGCAGAATCAGCTAAGACCCAAGATCAAGTTACGAAGGAATTATAGATAGGAATCTTGTAACTAGTGGTTGACGGGCATAAGTAGTTAGTTCAGTTTCAATTTTCTTTGGTTGTAATAAGGAGGTCGGTAAAGCAGTTAGCGGCAACAGCAACAGCAGTAACAGCAAGCATTACAATCCCATGGTAGTCCCAGCTACCAAAACTTTCCGAACTACATTGACCTGATTCCTGTTTAGCCCATGATATGTAGGAAATCTTTGAAGCAAAGATTCGGTCAAATCTTTCAAAATGTGCTTCACACGGAGTATTCCAACGGGCAAAAATCGCTCATATCCGCTCACTTTATCTTTGCACAAAAACACTTCGTGTTTTCGAATAAAGAGGGGCAGCTGTGAGCACGTGATTTTTGTTTACACGACAATTACTCCAAAAGAAATCGAAAAAAATAATAAATTGTATTTGTGTATAATTTTGTGAATTTGTGTGGCATTTTGATAGTTATTTGTAGTTTTTATCTGTGATTGTTTAGTTTTATCAATTAAAAAATACAAAAATATATGTCGCGTGTAAATTTAGGATATTGTTCTACTATTAGGAATTAATTAAATCGTATTTGGTTTTGAATGAATAAAAAATCACAAAAATATTATCTTTGGTAATTTTGTCATTCTATCGTTTAAAGGTTGATTTTTGTTTAATTAATATATGATATTGTGTGTTAATTATTACTAAAGAATCAATTAATGTCTTGTGATATAATTTTAATTTTATATTTTTATATTTTTATTTTTATGATTTTTTGTAAATTCGGATTTTAATTAGAAATAAAAAAAAGAAGAAAAGAAATGAGTTTGAAATTGGAATTGGGCCGTTCAAATTGGACCCAAATCGGGCCCAAAGCATTTGTATTGCCCGGTCCAGATCAGCTGACCTCAGGGACGTCCAGACACGTCGTTTTGATCATGCTTGATCTGGGCCATTGATCTCAGATTGATCAACGGCCAAGATCACATCTCCATACCCACGTTTTAACCCAACCCGTCTCACCCAGAGACCCATCGGTTTCATTTAACCCATACGGCGTCATTTCCACTGAGCTGATCAATCCAGGCCATTGATTTTTGATGATCTAACGGCCTAGATCAAGTTTCCCCTAATTAGTAAACCCAATCCCTTACCCCCACGCCCCCTAAGCCAGACCCCCTCCCCCACCATCGTCTCTTTCCCCAAACACCCTTAAGAACCCTAACGCCGCCCTTCCGTTCCCTCACCATAAACCCGGCGGCAACAATGCCGGTGACCACCAGATTAACACCTCTAGTGCACCTCGACCCCCTGGACACGGATCTGCAAATCGTTGGTCTCGAATCTTCCCCCATTGTCTCGAATCTTCATTTGAAGATTCGAGCCGAACCCCAACCTATGCCAAACCACCCCAAATCCATACCAGTTACTCCCCTGACCTCCCTCGTGACCAAACCAAGCTTGTTTTGGTTCGAATCTAACCAGAAAACTCCAAGTCCCAAATCAAACCCAAGAACCCTAGAAATCCAGAATCTGAGGGTTTTGTCCAATTAAACGAACGGGTTGGGGTCTAATAGACCTTAATCAAGGTGTTCTCAGTTGAGAATACTTCGATTAAAGTCCGTTCAACCCCAAAAAAAGTCCGAGTCGGAATCCAAGACGGGTTCGTCTGATCTTCAAACTCTTAAGGTATTTTTTCTTTTCCTTGTCAGTTCTGTGTTGTTTTCTGTTGATGTTGTTTATGTGTTTAAATGTCAGTTGAGTTGTTTTCATTTTGTGTCGACTATTCTGTCCACCTTGCTCGGACCTTTTATTTGGTCAAATTTTTTTTTTCTCTATTCATTGATGAGTGTATGTGTTTAACTATATAATCGATTGAAATGAGTTTTGATCGATTAATTAGTTTCCAGGGCAACTCTTTGTTTTGGGCAGTACATTTTGAACCACCTGTTAATACTCTTCGATTTTGATCATTTGCTACTGATTGTATGTGTTGTAATTCGCTTAGTCGATTCGATATATGTCGTCGATTAGTTTCAATTTGGAATGGTATTAATCTGACTCATGCTGTTTAATTTTTACTAAGGCATTGTTTGAATCAGCTGAGAATTGATTTTAACTGCTTGTAGTCTGTTAGTTAAATCAGAAATCATTTAAGGATTGGTTTATAGCTGCAGTTTAATATAGATTTCAGAGTTTAGTTTGAATTGATGGCATGTT
Source organism: Nicotiana tabacum (assembly GCF_000715075.1). Taxonomy (NCBI): domain Eukaryota; kingdom Viridiplantae; phylum Streptophyta; class Magnoliopsida; order Solanales; family Solanaceae; genus Nicotiana; species Nicotiana tabacum. The sequence continues at coordinate 160,705,704 of NC_134082.1, forward strand.
TATTCATTTTTTGGACAGCATGTGCATTGTAGTTCTTTAATGAATTAAAGCAAACTTGACAGCATGTGCTGTCAGGACATACTCATGCTGCCCATACTCATTTAGTTTAATAAAAGGATAAACCATTACAATAATGGAAGGAGGGCTGTCAGGAGGAATCTCATGGGGAATACTTTTCTTTTGAGTTTTGAGTGGAAAAACAGAAGATTCACATGGGAAGGATCAGTATTTTATTGGACTAGTTGTTCTAACAGCTGGGGGGAAGGTCTGTGTGTAGCTATAAAGGGGGAAGGGTTTTGAGAACTAAAAAAAACAGGGAAGGAGAGAGTTATGAGATAATTGTTTCGGGGCAGAGAGAGAGAGTTTAAGAACCAGAAAAGAGGTGAGACACCAAGAGGTTAAAGACAGAACCAAAGAACAGAGGAAAGGGAACCAAAAACCAGAAAGAGAGACCAAGAGTTTAGAACCAGAAGAGAGGGAAAGGGGTTTGGAACTAAAAGAAACTTGAGAGCAAAGAAGAAGCTGAAAATTCTGCTTTTCTTCACCTTCCTTTTGTTTTGAAATCAGCATTAACTGTCTTGTTCTATTCGAAACTTGGGCTTCTTTCTCTGAGTGTCCAAAAACCAGAAAACTGTTGTTCCACTGTCATTGTGGATCCACATATTTCTGCTTGGCCTCAACTAAGTCTCCGGAGTTTGTTTTGGTTTTGATTTTGAGCACTGTTTCTATCGGTTGTAGCTGAATTCTTTCACTGGGATTTATTCTGCTTATTTTACTGCTTGAAACTGCTGCTGTTGTTGTCTGCTTTTTATCACTGCTGTTGCATTGATCACTCCTCTTTTCCTCTTATGTCCAACATCCAGGTAGACACTAGAATTTCACACTGATGTAACAGTAAAGTTGAGCATGAAATGAAAGATGCGAAGGAGTTTAATCATTTGGTGTTGTATTTGTAGTTTTATAAAATGTTAGTGGATTTGTATAGTTTTTTTTGGTTTATAACTCAATGAAAAATGCATTAGGTAGTTTGTACTTAATTGAAACTTAGTTCGTTTAATACTGTGATCTATAGTTGTTTAGTTGTATACATGATATAGTTATGTAATTTGTGGAATGCATAAGTAGTTAGTATATCGATAACTAGACTTCATCTCTAGTCATATTCTGTACACATAGGGCAGACTGCTTCTAACCTTGCCAAATGCAACATAGCTTTAATCATTTGAGTTTAAACTCTATCAAAATCGGATTCCATTAGGCAGTCTATAGGATAATGTTTGAACCCCATTAATAACATCCTCTAGTAGTTAATTCCATTAATCTCATTAAAAACGAGTTAGTTTAAGTCCAACTTGGAGAATGTTTAGCGTGAGTTTAGCATTTTATCAATCTTGTATGCATATATTTAAAAGGCAGTTCGCTCATGGAATAAGGTACGAAATAATTCCCCACCTTACAAATTCGAGTGCAATTTTCCATTAACATCTTTTGTAATCTAATAATTAATAAGAGGTCGGAACTGGCCAAGCATGTAATTTAATTAGCGTATATTTTCTTCTTTCATTTTTAGAGACAAGCATAATAGGAAAAAAAATGTAGTCACTGTAGGTTTACCCTTTCAGAAAAAATGAGACGAGCCTCGCCAAATACAAATGAAAATTACGGGGCCCTCAATAATTGGTCGTAATAAATATTTAGATTTCTCGGGATGGACTGTTTAGTGAACTTCATTGCCTTCCCCAAAGATAATAACGCGTTAGACTCTTTAGGCGCGATTTAATTAAATTACCTTCTTAAATTCGGGTGCGCATTTATGTGACCCAAATCCAAATCTCAACGGAGTTGGAAAATATTAACAACCACAGGCGCATTGATTGTGACGTGGTTCGAAATGCATTTTCACGACGTTGCAATTCCATAAAAAATAAATAATAATAAAAGCGGTTTAAACCTAATAAAAGCACACAAGTCATAACATGTATTAAAATCAGATATTTAGCCATTGTAACCATTTAAGCGACCATGCTAGAACCACGGGATTCGGGGGTGCCTAACACCTTCCCTCGGGTCAATAGAATTCCTTACTTAGAATTTTTGGTTCGCAAACTTCATTTGGAAAGTCGAATATTTTCCTCGAATTGGGATTCAAGATAAACCGGTGACTTCGGACACCAAAAACCTTTCCCAAGTGGCGACTCTAAATTAAATAAATAATCCCATTTCGAATATTGTCATTTAAATTGGAAAACTCCCTCGCGCATTCACCCTTCGGGGCGGGCGCGCAAAAATGAGGTGTGACAACGAGTATCTATACGTTGGTATCTAGCATGACCGTGAGTCTTTATATTGCGGATATTCTGATCTTGTTGTATCTTTCATGCCTTAATGATGATTTCTATATGTTGTAAAAAGCATGTGAAAGAAATTGTGATATTTGAACTTCGAGAAGCATTGGCTCGAGTGGTAATACTAATTGTAAAAGTATATGAGATAAATGGAACCCTTTGGAGCATTGGCTCAAGTGGTAAAGTGAGTTATAAAGTAAGAAGTGAAAGAAGAGAAAGAGTCATTGAATTATTCCCTTGCCGGGATGCTTGTTGCTTTGTTGATTATCTCCCTTGTCGGGATATTGAGATTTATTGATATTGTTCCCTTGCCGGGACTTAGCTGTTTAATTGTATTCCCTTGCTGGGATTTCTATTATTATTATTTGTTTAATTCCTTGCCCCTTGTTTGTGATTGTTGTTTGGGTGAGGAAGAGCGATAAAGCACGAAGGGCGATGTCGTGCATTGTTTGCTATTGTGAGGAAAGAGTGTAAAGCACGAAGGGTGATGTTGTGCCATACGATGTACCATTCTGTACCGATATTCATTGACTATATTGTAAGGAAAGAGAGTAAAAGCACGAAAGGTGATGCCGTGCACATTATTAAGATACAATTGATTTGGTGAGGATGAGAGTAAAAGCACGAAGGGTGATGCCGTGCATTTGTTGATTTCTGATTTCCTTGTTGATATCCGAGTTATGTTGTTTCTTTCATTACTTATTGTTATTTGATTTACTTTGAGGTATTAGATTTCCTTACCCTATTTTCCTTGTGATTATTGTTTGGGTAAGGAAGAGCGTAAAGCACGAAGGGTGATGTCGTGTATTATTTTGGTGAGGATGAGAGTAAAAGCACGAAGGGTGATGCCATGCAAATTGTTGATTTCTGCTTCCTTGTTGATATTCTAGTGATGTTGTTTCCTTCCCTACTTGATGCCTTTCTATTCGGAACTATATTCACCCCCACAACATGTTTCCCCTTCCTACATTGACTAGTTATTTCTGTATCTCTTTTCCGCTGTATATATATACGAATTGCACAGGTTTATTTGGTAGTCTGGTCCTAGCCTCGTCACTACTTCGCCGAGGTTAGGCTAGGCACTTACCAGCACATAGGGTCGGTTGTGCTGATACTACACTCTGTGCTCTTTTGCACAGATCCAGGTCTTGGACAGCAATAGTAGCGCGAGAGCCAGCCTTCATTCCAGTGAGACACCGAGGTAGCCTTGCAGGCGTACGCAGGCCCGACGTCTCCTCTATCTTTCAGTCTGTTATCTCATGTTTTCGAGACAAACAATTTATATTTTTCTTTCAAACAGTTGTATTTAGTACTCTTAGAAGTTAGTGAGTGATGTGACACCAGTTCTTGGGTAGAGGCATATGTTGACTTTCGCATTATTGTTCAGCTTATTTAATTTAGGTCTTCCGCTTATTTATTTAATTCCGTTGTTTTCATGCTATCACTAATAATTGTTAAAAGAAGTAATTTGTTAATGAAGTAAGCAGTTAAGGATTGGCTTGCCTAGCTCACATTAGTAGGCACCATCACGACTCCTGAGGGTGGGAAATCCTGGTCGTGACAAGTTGGTATCAGAGCTCTAGGTTACATAGGTCTCACAACTCACGGACAAGCTCAGTAGAGTCTGAGGGATCGGTACAGAGACGTCTGTATTTATCCCCCAGAGGCTACAGAGTTAGGAAAATTTCCCATTTGTTCTTTCTTTTCGTGCGAATTTGTTCCTCAAATGCTAATTGGATTTCTACTCTACTCTTTCATAGATGGCGAGAACACTCGCTTCCTCATCTACAGCTCAACAACCCGAGCCCTAGCAGTAGCTCCCACTAGGGGCAGAGGGCGAGTCCGAGGCCATGCTAAAGGCCGAGGTAGGGTCAGAGCTCATCCCCGAGCAGCAGCACCAGTGGCGGAACCTCAGGTTGATTTTGAGGAGGAGGTTTCGGTGAGCCCAGCTCAGGTCCCAGAGGGGTTCATTTCCACCCCAGTTCTTCAGGACGCTCTAGTCCAGTTAGTGGGCCTCATGGAGAGTGTCACCCGAGCGAGTTTGCTTCCCGTAGCACCAGCCACTTCTCAGGCTGGAGGAGGGGCTTAGACTCCTGCTATGCGCACTCCAGAGTAGGTAGCTCCCCAGGTTCGGGTTCCTGCAGTTCAACCAGCTGTGGCAGTTCAGACGAGTGTAGTGGCTCAGACCGGCGATGGAGCGGCTATGTCCGCCGATGCTTTGTGGAGGCTGGATAGGTTCACCAAGCTCTTCACTTCTACATTCAGCGGTGCATCTACTAAGGATCCCCAGGATTATCTAGATGGTTGTCACGAGGTTCTTCGGAACATGGGGATCGTTGAGACCAATGGAGTTGATTTTTCTACCTTTCGTCTGTCTTGACCCGCCAAGACTTGGTGGAGGGATTATTGCTTAGCTAGACCAGACGGTTCGCCACCTTTGACTTGGGAGTAGTTCACAGCATTGTTTTTGGAGAAGTTTCTCCCAGTGACTCAGAGAAAGGCCTTTCGGAGGCAGTTTGAGCGCCTCTAGCAGGGTTCCATGATGGTCACCCAATATGAGACCAGGTTTATCGATCTAGCTCGCCATGCTCTTGTCATACTTCCCACCTAGAGAGAGAGAGGGTGAGAAGGTTTATTGATAGTCTTATTCAGCCGATTTATCTTCAGATGGCCAAGGAGGCCGGGAGTGAGATCACTTTCCAGGAGGCGGCCAATGCGGCCCGTAGAGTTGAAATGGTTCTGTCATAGGGAGGTGGTCATGGGACGGATAAGAGGCCCTGTCATTCAGAAAGATTCAGTGGTGCCTCGTCTGAAGGTAGAGATTCATGTGGTAGAGGCCATCCTCCTACGCCCTTTCAGTCAGCTCTCCAGGTCTCTCATGGTACTTAAGGTGGTCGTGGTTCTCAGACGCACTATTTTAATCAGCAGTCTTACCGTGCACCACCAGCTCCCATCAGTGCACCGCCGCTTCAGAGTTTTCGAGGTGGTCATTTAGGTCGATAAGGGCAGCAGTTTCAGCAGCCGAGGGCTTGTTACACTTGTGGTGATCTCGGTCACATTGCCAGGTTTTGCCCTCGAGCACCAGGTAGCTGTCAGCATCAGGGTTCTCGTGCTATGGTATAAGCACCAGGCATTCCACAGCCCGCCCAGCCAGTTAGAGGTGGGGGTAGAGGTGCTATAGGTGGAGGTAGAGGTCCTAGAGGTGGAGCTCAGGCCGCCAGAGGTGGAGGCCAACCAACAGTAGGCCGTCCCAAAGAGGTAGTTCAGGGTGGTGGGGCCCAGCCCCGATGTTACGCCCTTCCAGCTAGGCCCAAGGCTGAGGCTTCAGATGCAGTCATTACAGGTACCATTCTGGTTTGTGATAAAGATGCTTCAGTGCTATTTGATTTAGGGTCTACGTATTCGTATGTGTCATCTTATTTTGCATCGTACCTGGTCATGCCTAGTGATTCATTGATTATTTCTGTTTATGTGTCTACACCGATGGGTGATTATATTGTGGTCGATCGAGTTCATCGTTCTTGTATTGTGGTGATTGGGGGTCTTGAGACCCGTGTTGATTTATTGCTGTTAGACATGGTCAACTTCGATGTTATATTGGAGATGGACTGGTTGTCCCCGTACCACGCCATCTTGGACTGTCATGCCAAGACTGTGACCTTAGCCTTACCGGACTTTCCCCGTTTAGAGTAGAGAGGGACTCCTGGTCATTCTACTCGCACTGTTATCTCGTACGTGAAGGCTCGGCGTATGGTCGAGAAGGGGTGTTTGGCCTATTTGGCTTATGTTCGCGATTCCAGTGCTGAGGTTCCCTCTATTGATTTGGTGCCCGTGGTTCGTGAGTTTCCTAATGTTTTCCCTTCAGACTTGTTAGGTATGCCACCCAATAGGGATATTGATTTCTGCATCGATTTGGTTCCTAGCACTTAGCCCATTTCTATTCCACCATATCGCATGGCCTCGCCAGAGTTGAAAGAGTTGAAGGAGTAGTTGCAATACTTGCTTGAGAAGGATTTCATTAGACCTAGCGTTTCGCCTTGGGGTGCGCCGGTGTTATTTGTCAAGAAAAAGGATGGTTCAATGAGAATGTGCATTGATTACCGGCAGTTGAACAAGGTCACCATCAAGAATACATATCCACTACCGAGGATTGATGATTTGTTCGATCAGCTTCAAGGTGCCAAGGTATTTTCAAAGATTGACTTGAGATCTGTCTACCATCAGTTGAGGATTAGGGCATCCGATGTCCCTAAGACAGCTTTCCGCACTCGGTACGAGCATTATGAGTTCTTGGTTATGTCATTCGGGTTGAAAAATGCCCCAACAGCTTTTATGGATTTGATGAACCGAGTGTTCAGGACTTATTTGGACTCATTCGTGATAGTCTTCATTGATGATATTCTGATATATTCCCGCAGCCGGGAGGAGCACGAGCAGCATCTTAGAGTGGTTCTTTAGACCTTGAGGGATAGTCAGTTATATGCTAAATTCTTGAAGTGTGAGTTCTGGTTGAGTTCAGTTGCATTCCTGGGTCATATTGTGTCAGTGGAGGGTATTTAGGTGGACCCGAAGAAGATTGAAGCAGTCAAGAACTGGCCTAGACCAGCATCAGCTATAGAGATTCGGAGTTTCTTGGGATTGGCAGGCTACTATCTTCGATTCGTGGAGGGGTTCCCATTTATCGCAGCCCCGATGACCAGGTTGACCCAGAAGGGTGCCCAGTTTAGATGGTCGGATGAATGTGAGGCGAGCTTTCAGAGGCTCAAGACGACTCTGACTACGGCACCGATATTAGTATTGCCCACGGGTTCAGGGCCTTACATAGTCTATTGTGATGCTTCCCGTATTAGGCTTGGTGCAATATTGATGCAGGATGGCAAGGTCATTGCCTATGCTTCGAGGCAGTTAAAGGTTCATGAGAAGAACTATCCGGTTCATGATTTGGAGTTGGCAGCCATTGTTCACGTATTGAAGATCTGGAGGAATTATCTGTATGGCATGGTATGTGAGGTGTTCACTGATCACAAGAGTCTTCAGTATTTGTTCAAGTAAAAGGAGTTGAATTTGAGGCAGAGGAGGTGGTTGGAGTTGTTGAAGGATTATGACATCACTATCTTATATTACCCAGGAAAGGCCAATGTGGTGACCGATGCTTTGAGTAGAAAGTCAGCCAGTATGGGCAGTCTTGCTTATATTCCAGTCAGTGAGAGGCCGCTTGCTTTGGATGTTCAGGACTTAGCCAATCGATTCGTGAGGTTGGATATTTCTGAGCCTAGTCGGGTATTAGCTTGCACGGTCGCTCGTTCTTCGTTATTAGAGCGTATCCGTGATCGACAGTTTGATGATCCCCATTTGTGTGTTCTTAGAGACACAGTGCAGTGTGAAGGTGCCAAGCATGTAACCTTAGATGCTGATGGAGTTTTGAGATTGCAGGGTCGAGTTTGTGTGCCTAATGTGGATGGGCTTCGAGAGTTGATTTTAGAGGAGGCCCATAGTTCCTGGTACTCTTTTCATCCGGGAACCACAAAGATTTATCAGGATTTGTGGCAGTATTATTGGTGGCATAGAATGAAGAAGGATATTGTGGCATATGTGGCACGGTGTTTGAATTGTCAGCAGGTTAAGTACGAGCATCAGAGGCCTGATGGATTGTTTCTAAGGACTGAGCTTCTCGAGTGAAAGTGGGAGCGGATCACTATGGACTTCGTTACTGGACTTCCGCTGACTCAGAAGAAGTTTGACACAGTTTGGGTCATTGTTGATATGCTGACCAAGTCAGCGCATTTCATTCTTGTAGGAGTCTCCTATTCATCCGAGAGGTTAGCTGAGATCTATATCCGGGAGATTGTTCGCCTTCATGGTATGCCAGTATCTATCATTTCGAACCGAGGTATGCAGTTTACTTCGCATTTCCGGAGAGCAGTTCAGCGAGAGTTGGCCACCCATGTTGAGTTGAGTATAGCATTCCATCCTCAGAAGGACGGGCAGTCCTAACGGACTATTCAGATATTGGAGGATATGCTCCGAGCTTGTGTTATTGACTTTGGAGGTTCGTGGGATCAGGTTTTTCCTTTAGCAGAGTTAGCCTACAACAACAGTTACCAGTCGAGTATCCAGATGGCTACTTATGAGGCCTTATATGGTAGGAGGTGTCGATATCCGGTTGGATGGTTTGAACCGGGAGAAGCTCGTTTGTTGGGTACGAATCTGGTTCAAGAGGCCTTGGACAAGGTCAGGATCATTCAGGATAGACTGCATACAGCCCAGTCCAGGCAAAAGAGTTATGCTGATTGCAAGGTTCGAGATGTGGCTTTTATGGTTGGTGGCTTTTATCCGGAATCCACAAAAAATCTCTAAGAGTTTCATCATCTTCGATGTTAAACTCAGAATAATAAGCAAACTCCTACGGAGTCACTGAATACGGAAATCTACCGGTTACTTTATGGTTAACCGAACACTTCCTCCCACTCATTTTTTTACGTACCAACGATACCAATTTATCGTACTCCATTGTAAGCGGCAATTTAACATGACATTGTGGAGGTGAGCTATACCTCACAGAGTTATTCTCCAGCACAACCTCACCCCCCCCCCCCAATATAATGAAACCCTTATTTTTGGCTCTTCAGACATTATAAAAAAATGATTGATAAGAAGAAAAAAGAAGTATGAACGGAAGTTTGAAGAAAGTATTGAATGAATTTTCATAAAATTGAAACGCCTTTAAATAAGGCAGGTCCGAACTTGGGATGCAGAATTTTTTTATGTAAAATGCAGTACAATACCACATTTTATGCATTTGAATTATTGTTATGTCAGTTATTCGCAGAACATTTATTGGTGAGCCCAAAAATTAGAGTAAAATGCAGTATAATAATACGTTTCAGTGTAAAACGCAGTATAATACTGCGTTTTACACTAAAAAATAAATATTCTCTGCAGTCCTATAGAAGTGGGCACAAATATTATAGGGAAACGCAGTACAATACTGTGTTTAAGTTAAACACAATATTATAATGCGTTTTCCTAAAAAAATTAATTTTTTAATAAAATACAGTATAGTACTACGTTTTATGTATTTATGTAATTTTTTTTTTAACAATAGAAACATATTTTGTGCCATTTTTGGCACTATTTCATTTTCGGACTCAAACAAATATTCATGCAATATATATTCTCTAAATTCCATGCTTATTTGACCCAAACAAATCGACAAAGTTGACCAAAAAGAAAAAAAAAAACAATTCGACAAATATTCTCCTTTAATGCTTCCTGATTCTAAAAGCTTTTCAGTTTCAGAACCAGTTACAGGGTCCATTTTAACAGCAATTTTGTTCAGATAAAAGCTATGTCCCACTCCATTGTTTATAAACAGCTCTACGTCCTTTTCTCCCTTTTTCATAGCTTCGTAAAACTCCATTTCAGTGTCCTTTATCAGATCTTTCTCCGCTACACAGTACAAATAAGGCGGCAAATTAAGCTCCTTCACCGCCGGCGCCGCATCTCCCATCGGACATGTTATTGGATGATCCTTATTGCTCCCTACAGGTAAAGCTAACCCTAGAAATTCATCCACCATATCTAAATTTAAAAACGGCGTTTGCTCTTGTTCTAGCTCCGATTTGCTCCGATAGGACCGCACGAAACCTGGATGGATCGGAAGTGCGCCGGCCAGTCGCATTGGAGATAAGTTTACCTCGCCGGATTTGACGGCGACTTGGTGGACTATGTTCCCGCCGGAGCTGTCTCCGATGAGGAATACTCGGTTGAAATCTGCGTGATCGTTGAGCCAGGGCTCGTGTCCTTGCTTCCGGGAAAGGTCCCTGAGCCAGAGGAGGGCATCGAAACCGGCATCACAGGCCGCGGGGAGGCGGTGCTCCGGCGCGAGGGGGATGAAGACGGAGACAATGATTGCGTTGGCCACGCGCACTAGGCGCGTGTAGACAGTGTAGTACATGAACCAATCGGCTTGGCTGATACAAAAGCCGCCGCCGTGGAAGTGAAAAATGACGGGAAGCTTGTTGACGGAATTGTCGTTTCGTTCAGGTAAGTAGATGCGGAGACGGCTGCCGGATTTTTCGTCGGCGACTACATCTTTGACGGCAACGCCGTCGATGAAGTCGTCATGTGGCGGGACTGGCTCGGCCATGAATTTGACTTCGAGTGGACCGGTCCAAGTCCGGTCTACTGAACCGTCTTCGAAAACTCTAAGCCAGCCGGATACTTCCTCTATCACTTGCTTTTCATGAACCATTTTGGCAAAGTTTGAAGTGTTATCAAAAGTTTGAAGAATGAAGTGTTGGTTGCTATTTCTTACTTGTTGTATTTATAAATAATAATTTTTGAGAAAAAATGTTAGCGTATAAAGGTAAATATAAATGAAACAGTAATTAATTCGAGTTCACTGAATTCATAGTGTTTCCTTAAATAATTTAATCCTTTCCTAATACCTAAAGTTATGAATTGTTTCCTCTCAGGATAGAACGAATTACACACTGGTGTAGCGGTACTTTAAACCCAAGTGTTTCAGCGAACACAAAGTTCGACAGCAAATCACACTTACAGTTGCTTTGTTTGTAGTTTAAAACAATGCAGAACAAAGGAGGAGAACTCAGAAGTCGAATGGAAATTCTGAGAGGAAGGATTGTAATGTATAGCCAAACTTTGAGTGTAAATTGGAGAGGAAATCAGTAGCTGTATAAATTGAAGAGGAAATCAGTAGTTTCACTTTCGATTTTTGTCTGTGTGTCTTCAACAAGCTGCTTGCACCATCTATTTATAGTGCAGTCAGCTGCTAAACACGGACCCGCTGCCACTCATTTAGTGGAGCACTTGGTCATGGTGGGCAGAGCACCAGGCTGCTAATTAATGGACAATCACTTGCTATTATGGAGCAAACATTTGGCCATGGTGGGAGACGCCCTAGGCTGCTGGAACAAATCCACGGGTTGGAACATATCTGTTACAAACACGGATAATATTACGTTAATATTTACTATTAACAAATAAATTTGGTCCAAAATTAATTAATTAATCGATCATTTGACCAAATCCAAATCCAAATTCAAATTCGAATCCGAATTCGAAATCGAAGTCGTAGCCGAGTGAGCGAGCGACGACGACGGCGCGAGGCTTGCCTTCTTCTTAACTCTATAAGAACTACAAGAAGAGCAATTGTGTATATACCCACTAAAATCATTTTCCTCTTCCAATATGAGACAATGTTTCAAGAGAGGGAAACTTAAAATTTTACTCAAAAATTTCATTTTTCCTCCATTTCCTATTCACCCTCTTTTTAAGACTTTTCCATCTTAAAATCCTCAACAATCCCCCGCATGAATGAGGAATGACTATATCACAGAAGTATGCATGAAAAACTTGTGCGATTTGCATGCAAGGATTAATTGCATCTGGATAAGTAGGTTTCCCTTTGAACGTTCCGTAGTGAACTTATGTCGGATATACTCGGTCAATCGGTAGATTTGATATCTTTGAACTGTCGAACTTTAGTGTATACCTAGACAACCATAAGTCACACAATCAACCCTTAACCGTTTTTGGTTCTCATTGTTGTGTTCGTTTCAGCCATGAACAACGCCTGGTTTTATAAGTGCGTAGAGAATTGGCCTTGCAAAATTCTCCTTGAAGCGGCTAACACTTCACACTTACATAGGTGATTCCTAATCGTGTCATCCCGTAGATACACTATTTGATATACCCCGTATCAAATTAGAAATCATTAAAAAGCCTTAATGCTTTATCCTTGTACTGAACATTGTCTCATCACGAGAATGAACCAAAATTTTTGTTGACAATGTTGAACCGTCATTAATGACTTTGTTTGATCTCCTTGAACCTAGATCTTGGGATCTCCAGTCTTCTAGGTAGAGTTACCGCCACAATGACTTGTTCTCGGTTATAGTCCCATTCCCCTCGATGACTTCTCAACTACCTCTCTAGTTAGGCTTTTTGTAAGTGGATCCGACACATTATCACTTGACTTTACATAGTCAATCGTGATAATTTCTCTAGAGAGTAGTTGCCTAACGGTTTTATGTCTTCGTCGTATATGACGAGATTTACCGTTATACAAAACGCTCCCAGCCCTTCCAATTGTCGCTTGGCTATCACAATGTATGCATATTAGTGCCAACGGTTTGGGCCAAAATGGAATATCTTCCAAGAAATTCCGGAGCCATTCAACTTCTTCACCGGCTTTATCTAAGGCTATAAACTCAGCCTCCATTGTAGAGCGGTCAATACAAGTTTGTTTGGACGACTTCCAAGATACCGCTCCTCCACCAATAGCGAATACATAACCACTTGTGGACTTTGAATTAGTTGAACCGGTGATCCAATTTGCATCACAATATCCTTCAATCACTGCAGGATATTTACTGTAGTGCAAATCAAAATTTTGGGTATGTTCTAAATATCCCAAAACTCCTTTCATTGTCATTCAATGAGATTGACCTGGATTGCTCGTGTAGCGACTCAGTTTACTTATAGCACAAGCTATATCTGGTCGTGTACAATTCATGATGTACATTAAGCATCCCAACACACGAGCATAATCCAATTGTGATATGCTTTGGTCTTTGTTCTTTGCTAATGCAAGATTCATGTCAATTGGTGTGACGACTCGGCCAGTCGTCTCATGAGTTACTGCTCCATTGCCCCCATTTCAGCTTATTTACGCTTCGTTATCCGTATTTTATGTGATCGAGTTGATTAGTTCGAGTTCGGAGAGGATTTGGTAAGAAATGAGACATTTAGTCTCTTTTAAGAAGGCTTAAGTTGGAAAAGTCAACCGGGTGTTGACATATGTGTTAGAGGGCTCGGAAGTGAGTTCCGATGATTCGGTTAGCTTCGGGAGGTGATTTGTGACTTAGGAGCGCGATCAGAATGAGTTTTGGAGTTGTAGAGAAAATTTAGGCTTGAATTGGCGAAATTGATATTTCGGCAAACTCCGGTTGATAGGCGAGATTTTGATATATGGGTCGGAATGGAATTCCGAGAGTTGCAGTAGCTTCATTGTGTCATTTGGGATGTGTGTGCAAAATTTCAGGTCATTCGGACAAGATTTGATAGACCTTTTGATCGAAATCATAATTTAAGAGTTCTTGGAGTTCTTAGGCTTGAATCCTATGTTAAATTGGTGATTTGAAGTTGTTGTGAGCGTTCCGAAGTTTTGAGCAAGCTTGAACGATGTCATGGGATGTGTTGGTACAATTAGTTTGAAGTTCCGGGAGTTCCGGGTAGGTTCCGGGATGTTTTAGGGCAAAAATCATAGTTGTAGCAGGTCTACAGGGGTTGCAGGCCCCGGAACTCACTCACGCGGTCCGCACAAAAATAAGTGCGCCCGCATTGAGTGTTGTGCGGACCATACAAAAATGGGCGCGGCCGCGGTAGGTGTCGCGCGGACCGCACGAAAGTGGCCGCGGCCGCGGTAAAGAACCCTCCCGCTGGTCCAACTTCGGAAGCTCATATCTTTTGATTTACAAGGAATGTTGAGGTGAGTTAAAAACGGAAGTTGTAGCCCTTCGTGTCTAGTTTCCGGAAAGGTAAAGATATCGCAATTTGGACATCTGTAGCAAAGGTTATGAGCAAAATACTAAAACTTGTCACTGTAGAGGAAGGCCTATGCAGCTGCGGTTGCGTTTGCGCGGACAGCACTGGCTTGCGCGGACCGCAGTCGTTTTGGTGCGGCCCGCGGTAGCTAAAATCTGAGGGGTACCTATAAATACGAGATTTTGGGTTTTATTTAATATTTTGACCTAGAGAGCTCGGATTTTGGCGATTTTTCAAAGATTTTTCAAGAAATTTATCGGGGTGAGTGATTTTAACTCAGATTTGGCTAGAATACATGAATCTATCACTGAATTCATCATTTAATTTATGATTTGGGGTGGAATTTGGGAAGAAAATTGTGAAACCTTTCAAGAATATAAAATGATGATTTGAAGGACCAAATGGTATCGGAATTGGATAATTTTGGTATGGTTAGACTCGTGAGGGTATGAGGACTCGGAAAATGCAAATTTTACCCGATTCCGAGACGTGGTCCCGGGGCTCAGGTTTTGCTAATTTCAGGATTTTTGATATTTTTCGAATATTTTCGCTTGGGCTTTGTTCCCTTAGCATATTGTGACGTATTCGTTCTGATTTTGGATTGATTCGACGCGCGTGGAGGCCAATTCGAGGGGCAAAGGTGTCGCGAGCTAGAGAATTAGCCAGTTCGAGGTGAGCAATGGCTGTAAATGATGTCCCGAGGCTTTGAAACCCCGGATTGCACATCGTAGTGCTATATTGAGACAAGATACGCACTGGATGATAAGCGTGGGGTCTTTCACTACTGGGGTTTGTGACTTGGTCCATCCCGATTGATGATTTTACCGAATATTTGACTGAAATTCAATTGTTATCATCATGATTTGGGCTGATTGCCATATTTGGGCTTCGTGCCAACTATTTGAACCCTTCGGGGATTTTTATCACTGTTTTCTCACTGCTTGACTTATTATTTGAACTCAGTCCTGTTGATATCTACTATTTTACAAACTCATCCACTTTTACTCAGATTTGAAACTTAAATGATATTTCTGCATCATGTTTTGGGCTAAGAACTAGTGTTTTACTAATGCCCAAGGGGCTTATGATGATTTCCGGACTGAGTGAGGCCGAGGGCCATATGTGAGAATATGTTGAGTGATATGAGGCCGATGGCCTGAGTTACTATTTATGCCACGCGGTGGCTTGAGTGATGTGAGGCCGAGGGCTTGAGATACTTTATATGCCACGCGGTGGCTTGAGTGATGTGAGGATATGTTGAGTGATGATGCCACGGGGTGGCTTTATATAGCGCTTGGGCCGTAAGGGGCCCCTCCGGAGTCTGCACACCAACAGTGAGCGCGGGTACCCATTGTTCTAAGTGATTGATGCTATGCCTGAGGGGCTGATATGAGTGATTGTGAGGTAGCCCGAGGGGCTGATACTATTCTGAGTGATTGATACTGAGCCCGAGGGGCTTATACTATGCTGAGCGATTGATACTTTGCCCGAGGGGCAAATTTCTACTTGTTATTTACCTGTTAAATTACCACTTTTACTTGTTTTAAAAGGAATATCATTTGATTTCTTCACTGATTTACTGCTTTAAGTGATTTTTACTGCTTGATATGGAATTGCTTTGTGTCTTTACATGTTTTCATACTTTCATCCATTGTTTATAGTTATTACTCACTGAGTCGGATTACTCACATTACTCTCTGCACCGTGTGTGCAGATTCAGGCATAGCAGAGTTCGCACCTAAGCGCTGATTCTGTCCAGGCTAGGCGGTGATTTGGAGTTCCGAGGTAGCTGTTGACGTCCGCAGCCCCTTGTCTCCCTTATCCTCTATCATTTATGTTTTCTTCAGACTGTTGTATCAGATTCCGTACTTTGTAGACCTATAGCAGATTTTATAGTAGCTCATGACTTGTGACACCCCGGTTTGGGCTGTGTCGGGATGGTTCCTACTGTTGTTAACGTTAAAATTCCGCAATTTATGAGTATTATATCATATGTTATTACTATATATGATGATTAACTGTTTAAAAGAGGTGTTCCGTTTTGGTCTGGCTAGCCTTGTCTTCACGAGAGGCACCATCACGACCGGGTTCGGGGATTGGGTCATGACAATTGGAGTCTTTGTAGCTTTAAAACCTAAGTGCTTGAAATTTTTGAAGTACTGTCTTAATATAATGAAATTGTGACAATGTCAGACCTTGAGGAGTCTTTTGGATCTTAATCCCCAGAATTAAATCCGCAACTCCCAAGTCCTTCATATCAAACTTGCTAGTTAGCATACGCTTAGTCGCATTTATGTTGGCAATGTCATTACTCATTATCAGCATATCATCCACATATAGGCAAATAATGACTATGTGATTTGGAACATTTTTAATGTACACACATTTATCACATTCATTTATCTTAAAACCATTTGATAACATTGTTTGGTCAAATTTCGCATGCTATTGTTTGGGGTGCTTGTTTTAGTCCATAGAGGGACTTAACAAGTCTACATACCTTCTATTCTTTACCTGGAACCACAAACCCTTCAAGTTGTTCCATGTAGATTTTTTCCTCCAATTATCCATTTAAGAAGGTTGTCTTTACGTCCATTTGATGAATTTCAAGATAATAAACTGCAGGTATAGCTACTAGCATCCGTATGGACGTAATTCTCATCACTAGAGAATATGTATCAAAGTAGTCAAGACCTTCTCGTTGTCTATACCCTTTGACAAAAAGTCTTGCCTTAAATTTATCAATAGTGCCATCATCTTTCATTTTTCTATTAAAAACTCATTTACAACCCAAAGGTTTATTTCCTGGAGGAAGATCAATCAATTTCCATGTATGGTTGTTCAATAGGGATTCTATTTCACTATTGACTGCCTCTTTCCAGAACAATGATTCCGAAGAAGACATAGCTTTTTCAAATGTTCGAGGCTCATTTTCCAATAAGAAAGTCACAAAATCTGGTCCAAACGAAGTAGACGTTCTTTGACGTTTACTACGTCTTGGATCCCCCTGATTAAATGTACTTTCTTTTGTTTCTTCCCGAGGTCATTTAGATCCTTTACCAATCGACTCGCATTCCTTTTTATACGGATATATATTTTCAAAGAACTCAACATTATCTGATTCTATAACCGTATTATTATGAATGTCGAGATTTTCTGATTTATGAACCAGAAATCGATATGCTTTACTATTGGTCGCACATCCTGTAAAAACACAATCAACTATTTTTGGTCCTATTTTTACCCTTTTGGGTTTAGGAACTTGCACTTTTGCCAAACACCCCCACACTTTCAAATAATTCAAGTTGGGCTTCCTTCCTTTCCATTTTTCATATGGAATGGATTGTGTTTTGCTATGGGGTACTCGATTTAGTATCCGGTTAGTCGTAAGAACGGATTCCCCCCACAAGTTCGGTGGCAAACCAGAACTTATCAACAATGCGTTCATCATCTCCTTTAATGAACGATTCATTCTTTTCACAATCCTATTAGATTGGGGCGTGTAAGGGGCTGTTGTTTGATGAATAATTTCATATTCTAGACATATTTCTCCAAAATTTGATTCATATTTACCACCCCTATCACTTCTTATCATTTTGACTTTCTTGTTAAGTTGTGTTTCAACTTCATTTTTTTATTGTCTGAATGCGTCTATTGCTTCATCTTTACTATTAAGTAAGTAAACATAGCAATATCGAGTACTGTCGTCAATAAAAGTTATGAAATACTTCTTTCCACCACGAGATGGTATTGACTTCATGTCACAAATATCTGTGTCAATTAAGTCTAAAGGATTTGAATTCCTTTCAACCGACTTATAAGGATGTTTAACATACTTATATTCCACACATATTTGACATTTTGATTTTTCGTATTCAAATTTAGGCAATACTTCCAAGTTGATCATTTTTCGCATGGTTTTATAATTGACATGACCCAAACGTACATGCCATAAATTATTTGACTCAAGTAAGTAAGAAGAAGCTGAAGTTTTATTATTAGTTTCGACAACTATTACATTCATCTTGAAAAGGCCCTCAGTAAGGTAACCTTTTCCTACAAACATTTCATTCTTACTTATCACCACCTTGTCGGATACAAAAATGCACTTGAAACCGTGTTTTACAAGAAGTCCAGTAGAGACTAAGTTCTTCCTAATTTCGGGAACATGAAGGACGTTGTTCAAAGTCATGACCTTGCCAGAAGTCATCTTGAGAAATATCTTCCCATATCCTTCAATTTTTGTTGTAGTAGCATTTCCCATAGAAAACGTCTCTTTGGGTCCAGCAGAAGCATATGTAGAAAATGCTTCCCTCACAGCACAAACATAGCGAGTGGCTCCAGAATCAATTCACCACTCCTTAGGATTTCCTACCAGGTTGCATTCAGAGAGCATAGCACACAAGTCATCAATATCTTCGTGCTTTTCAACCATGTTTGCTTGATGCTTCTTCTTGTCTTTCTTTGGAGCACAACACTCTACAGATATGTGTCCAACTTTTCCATAGTTGTAGCAATTTCCATTGAACTGCTTCTTGCTTGGGTTATTTCTTGGCCCAGAAGCTTGCTTCCTTTTTCTCTTAATTTGAGAAGTTGCCTCAAAAATATTTGCTCCCATTATTGTTGAGTTTCCACGGCCTTTTTTCAGCTGTTTTGTTGTCCTCTTTGATTCTCAACCGAACAATGAGATCTTCAAGGGACATCTCCTTTCGTTTGTGTTTCAAGTAGTTCTTGAAATCCTTCCACAAAGGAGGCAGCTTCTCAATAATTGCTGCAACTTGGAATGCTTCATTGATGACAAGACCTTCAATGAAAATTCTGTTAGTAAAAATACTAAAATTTTTACTTTCAACATCAGTATTCATTTTATATATACCTTCAGTAAGTAGATCATGAATAATCACGTACAATGCTTGGACTTGGGTAATAAAAGACCTGCTATCTACCATTTTGTAGGCCAAAAAATTTGCGGCAACGAATTTCTTCATCCCGGCATCTTCAGTTTTGTATTTTCTTTCAAGCGCAGTCCACAGTTCTTTTGACGTCTCCACATTACTGTAGACGTTATACAGATTATCCTCCAGTCCGCTAAGAATATAATTCTTGCACAAAAAGTCAGAATGCTTCCACGCCTCAATCATGAGAAAGCGTTCATTCTCTGGAGTTTCATCGGGCAGATCAGGAACATCTTCTTTTATGAACTTCTGTAGACATAACGTAGTCAAGTAGAAGAACATCTTCTGCTGCCAGCACTTGAAATCAATCCCGGAAAATTTTTTCGGTTTTTCTGCCGGTGCCAACGTCGGTGTTCGGCTTGTCATTGCGTTGGCAGTCATCATCGGAACAGCTCGGTTTTCATTGTCATTTGCCATTTTTTCTGTGAAAGAATGACACAAACAAAACATTTAATAAACGTTTAAACTTGGAATAAAAAAATCACGTAGATTTTTAATCTCCAACAAACCGCCACGAAGGCTTTAATCTCCAAAACGGGAGTAGACGAAACCACAAAGGTTTAGTCTTCAGAACTGTAAGTTCTCCAATAAAACGCCACGAAGGCTTCACTCTCCAAAAACGGGAGTAGACAAAACCACAAAGGTTTTAGTCTCCAGAGCAGTAAGTATACCACAAATACAGAAAAAAAATTAAATTCCTTAAGCTTGTTGGTTGCTATCTTCTTACTTGCTGTATTTGTAAATAATAATTCTGGAGAAAAGAACGTTAGCGTATAAATATAAATATAAATAAAATAGTAATTAATTAGAGCCCACTGAATTCACAGTTTTTCCTTAAGGAATTTAATCCCCTCCTAGTACCCAAGGTTATGGATTATTTCCTCCCAGGATAGAACGAATTATACACTGGTGTAGCGATACTTCAAACCCCAGTGTTTCAGCGAACACAAAGTTCGCCAGCAAATCGCACTTACGGTTACTTTGTTTGTAGTTTAAAACGATGTAGAACAAAGGAGGAGAACTCAGAAGTCGAATGAAAATTCTGAGAGGAAGGACTGTAATGTATAGTCAAACTTTGAGTGTAAACTAAAGAGGAAATCAGTAGCTTCACTTTCGATTTCTGTCTGTGTGTCTTCAACAAGCTGCTTGCACCATCTATTTATAGTGCAGTCAGCTGCTAAACACAGACCCACTGCCACTTATTTAGTGGAGCACTTGGCCATGGTGGGCAGAGCACCAGGCTGCTAATTAATGGAGCAATCACTTGCTATTATGGAGCAAACATTTGGCCATGGTGGGAGACGCACTAGGCTACTGGAACAAATCCACGGATTGGAACATATCTGTTACAAACATGGATAATATTACGTTAATATTTACTATTAACAAATAAATTTGGTCCAAAAAATTAATCAATCAATCATTTGACCGAATCCGAAGCCGAAGCCGAGCGAGCGACGACGACGACGGTGCGAGGCTTGCCTTCTTCTTAACTCTTTAAGAGCTACAAGAAGAGAAATTATATATATACCCACCAAAATCATTTTCCTCTTCCAATATGGGGAAATGTTTCAAGAGAGGAAAACTTAAAATTTTACTCAAAAATTTTATTTTCACTCCATTTCCCATTCACCCTCTTTTAAAGATTTTTCCATCTTAAAATCCTCAACATAAAGTTTGTTTATTGTGTACCTTTAGTTTGCATGTGCATGGCTATTTATAATGGTGAGATAGGAAATTAAAGGATAAGAAAATTTGTGATAGTTTAAAGGAACTATGTTGTAAGTGTAAGCAATGTCTGGGCGATAATTGGTCAGGTAGAAAAGAGTCCCAACAAGTCTCCTTGCAAGTAGATGGGTCATCCAATAGCTCTCCTGCATCTGAGGCTAATTTTAGATCTTATTCCGGTTTGCATGCAGAAAGACCAGCTTTTGACAATAAATCCAATGAATACTTGCACTGGGTTCCAAAACTCTTTGCGACCTCATCACTTTAATCTCCAGAAGAGACTTTGAGTCTCCTAAATCTTTCATATCAAACTGAGTTCTTAATCTGTAGCTGAATTTTCTTACTTATGCGATGAGGAGCTTACTTAGTATTGAAATCGAGTTGGCAGAAAGTACCGAAAGTCGGCCGCCCGTCCGTTCAAAAAATTTTTAAAAAAAAAATTGGAGTTTAGATAGTGGGAAAAGCAGTAGCATTTGGCAAGTATTTTCCCGACAAATTCATAATGAGTGAATCCACATTTAGAAAGTAGATTTGGTGGAAGTCAATCTCAGTACCAATGGTCGTTACTTTAGGGTCAGTAATTTATATAATTAACTATGGTGGTTACAGCATCGTTTAGTCTACAAGAGAGGAATTAGAATATTGTTCTACGAACAAACATTAGAAATTATATACTACTACTAACTTATTTCAAATTACGCAGTCAAACATTATTCTTTAAAATATTTCTGTGGGTAAAGGTTATAATCCAGTGAAAGCATATTGAGGCAGGAAAAAGTTATTTGGAGACAGCTTGTTCCAACATGTGAAGAAAATCAATTGAATAATCTGGATTTGTGAGTGTTTTTAGGTCCCTTGTTAGTTTAATAAATACGGGGCAAGAACAACATTAGCATATATGTCAATAACGTAGCGAAAGAATTGTTGAATTCACTATCGAAATAATTGCTCCAAATCGAATTTTGAATCACTAAAGTTAATCTTCCACCAATTAGATGCCCTAATTTATATGTGCTTTTCGTGTAGAAGGATTAATCAGAGAAAATTCTTATACTTGAAAGTTCTGTGTTTTCTCCTTAACATAAATAGGCAGAGTAATAGCGGTTAAGGAAGATAACCCACCACTCCCCCCCTTTTTGCACGTCCAGTTTAGTGGAGTTTGTGGTCTAGTGGTAACTTTCCTTAAACTCTCTCACTTATCTCTCCTAACCGGGTCGGGTCAGCCCACATGGAGCGACCCACAACCCATAATCCAACATCTCCCACTTCGCTCATAGTGGGTTAGATCGATATCTTTGACACACAGTTCATACTGGCAAATAGTTGGTGCAACCTGCGAGCACAAAGAGCTGTAACATTCCAAAACCAATTAAAGGTTGTACTAAAGCTCTATGTAGAAATCATATATGGAAAGGATGCATAGCATGAGCTGTAACATACCCTTAATAGGATGTTGGAAAATTGAAATTAACTTAGAATCACCATTAGAACTTACCTTGGGTGGTGAAGGGACCCTTGAGGAGTTAGGTTTTTGAGAGCTCCCCTCTCTAGATCAAGTTTTTATGTTTTGGGGCTATGGGGGACGAAGTAGGGCTTTATAAAGACCCGCATGAGTGCGCCCGTGCACCTGAAGGCCTGGCCGTGCTACTGACCGCGCAAAATGGCAGTAACACTGCCTCAAAAGAAGCGCAGCCGCGCTCGGGGCGCGCATATCGCATATTGTTCTGTAAAACACGCATAACGTTTTGCACAAAGATCCGTTCGGGATCCATAATATATCGTTGGAAAGCTATTTCAAAGGTCTACAATTTAATGCTTTGAGTTTTCCCAAATTCCTTACATGTTTACTAAACCTTGCTGGAAGACAGACCTTTTGCAAACTTAGTCGATTGTCGAATCTTATGCACCTCACTTTCCATCTTGATCCTCACTATTTTCACCAATAATCATCCCTCAAGGACTTCATATGTCTAAAATATCAAATTAATACCCATTTAACATATCCACGCCTAGTCCGAATGTACGAGGTGTTACATTATCTCCCCCTTGGGATCATTCGTCCTCGAATGATTGTCCTGACTGTAACTTCCGCTAACTCCGAACCTTAAACGGGTCTGGTGGAAACATGAACTTTCATCAACACTTGCATACTAACTGAATGAATACATGATTACTGAAATGTTGAGATACTGAACTGAATGACTACTGCATTGAGTGAATATTGGTCTTCCATGGATACGTGAATACTGAACTAACATGGATATCTGAATATTGAACTGGCACGAATAATTGAGTATTTAACTAACATCAATATCTGAGTACTAAGTTGGCATGGATATCTAAGTATTGGACTAACATGAGTAGCTGAGTATTGAACTGACATGAGTATCTGAGTACTGAACTGACATGAGTATCTGAGTACTGAACTGACATGAGTATCTAAGTACTGAAAACTTGAATATTATAACATGACACGTGAAATACTGGCTGTACCACCACTAATTCTGGTGGAAACTACCACTCATAAACTAATTGACCTATCCTTCACAAGATTCTATATGGCCCAATATAGTAGGGACTATGCTTCCCCTTCTTCCCAAATCTCATAACGCCTTGCATAAGCGAAACTTTCAGAAACACCCAATCATCAACTTGAAACTCTAGGTCTCTATGCCGCACGCTCGAATGGGACTTTTGGCGGCTCTGAGTTTTCTTCAAACGCTCTTGAATTAACTTAACTTTCTCTATAGTCTGATAGACCAAATCGGGTCCTAACAACGCCACTTCTCCAACTTCGAACCAACCAATTGGTGATCTACACATTCGCCCATACAGAGCTTCATACGGTGCCATCTTGATACTAGAATGGTAGGTTATTATTATCAAGGTCAATAAGAGGTATGTGATCATCCCAATTACTTTTAACATCAAGGACATATCCTCAACTATTTGAACAATGCGCTCTGCCTGGTCATCTTTTTGAGGATGAAAAATGTGTGCCTAATCATTTATGAAAGAACTTCTAAAAGTTCATTTTAAACTGAGCACCACAATTCGAAATGACGGACAATGGAGTCCCATACATCAGACGATTTCCTGAATGTACAACTTGGTATAATCTTCTACTAAATCTGTAGTTTTTACTAGCAAGAAGCGTGCTGACTTGGTAAGCCGATTTACAATCATCCAATCAAATCATGCTTTCAAGATGAGCAAGATAATCCTGTTATAAACTCCATATTTACCATCTCCACTCAAAATATTTGTATTCTGTGATAAAACACTAGGCTTTTTACTGCTCGATTTTCACTTGCTGACAATTCAAATAATTGGCCGCAAAGTCTACGACGTTATTTTTCATATCGTTCAACTCCTTGGTCATGATGCATATTTGGGGAACCTGGATGGAAAGAATACCTGAAATTATGGGCTTATAACATAATATTCCCTCTTTAAGTCTATCTATGTCTGGAACACACAATCTGTCTTGGTACCTCAAAGTACCATCATCTCCCCTTATTCAAAAGCCATCATCTTATACTTGTGAATCTCCTCTTTCAACTGTAACACATAGGGATCATCAAATTGTTTCTCCTTCTCTTCGGCTACTAAGGGGAACAAGTCCTATTATAGACAACAACTCCGTCATCTTCGGAGTCCGAAGTCGAACTCCTATCTTGGCTGGTGAACTTCTTTTACTAGAGTTATCTTATCTACCTCAATTATGAGTTATACTTCCCATATTTTATCTTCTTAAACACTTCCTGAAAACACTTATAGTATTATTGTGAGCTAAGTATTTGATCAGTAGTCCGAAGACTAGAGTTTCGTGCAACAGAACTGCCCTCGTGATACATAACTAGGCATGATTTTATAGCTTTTCTGTGACCACTTTATTATCAATAACTAAGCTTGGTGATCATTCTACTCACTTTGTGTTTCTTACACATGCTAGACATAATCCCTTTGGTAATTATACAAATTTTCCCTCATTATCGAACTGATTTTTCTTTTTCATATCCCATGCTAACTATTCGGGTTTCAAATCTCTAATTGGACTTACTGAAAATTTTCACATTACCTCTTAGACCAAAGGTCTTATACTTGCGAATCCTTCTCTTTTTGTTGGGATCCAAATAACTTTCCTTATTTTCTGCAATTCTTTGCACTGTATGTCAATAACGACTCATCTTCCAACTTACTTCTAAGCTAGGAAAAACTAAATTATTCACATAACGGAAAGCTAATGTATTCACAACTATCATACACAATCTTAATAATTTAACTCTGCTCTCACTATCACTCTTGGGAAGACTCATTTTCGATAATTCTTAAAGGCTATTATTCTGTAGTTGGCTCTCTTACTGCCTAGCTGATTATTTTTCCCACTATCGCTGTACTTCGGGTATAACTTAAACTCTTTCGGTTCTAACACGTGTTTGGTATTTCAAGATGTCATCCACTCACTAGAGTTAACTTGGCTATGTGAATCAAATTGTACCTCTACTAGCTCTGCTGAAATTGCTAATTTGTTGTATCTACTCAAAACTTACTTATATCCTTTTACTAACCACCTGCTAGCATCATATTTTCTTCTCCTGCTTAGAATAACTAAAATGAAGCATAAGGTTACTCCTAACTTCCCTCATCATCTGACCATATTCTTTTGCCGGACACTATTATTCTTTTTGAACTATGTACATGGATCACACTTAGGGAAATTTCATCTTTCATAAACAAAATTGGAATATCTAACCTCCTACTTTCTATATACTTCAAAATCATATCAGATTATAAACATTCGGGGTAAATACTTAGTCAAATAACTTAAGGGGAATTGTCATATCCTTGTATCTCAAAATAATAGATGCTTCTTATAGCAACTTACTAATGTGGTACTTTTTAGTTCTAATACGAATAAATCTAAACAACTTAAAATTATTCCTTGAAATTCACTATTGACTGCTCTTGGTTCTCACTACATACATATTATCTTCTAGTCATTTGCATGAATTTTACGAAATCACATCTTTGGTAGTAACAAATGTTTTTGACTCCTAGGTATTTTACCCTTAGGCCCTTTTCTGTCCAAAACTATAGTGACTAATGTTAGGGTCTGACATCTGAACTATCATCATCCAACTTGTGGCTCCATTTCCAAGAATTAAAAATGAATTTGTTTCATGAGGTAAATTACATATGAATACACTACCATACACGAACTTCTCCTTCAAAGTATATCATTATCTAATAAATCACTTCTTGCGCTATCCGGTGAGTCTTCGGTCTTAATCCAGACCTAAAATATGCGAAGGTTTCTCTATAATCATTGATACTTATATTTTCTTTGAGAACCTATATGCATCACTGTATACTCACCAGTCACCAGAATTTTAATACACTAAAAATTAGAGATCTGGTAACTGAATAACTGATAATTGGCATACCGAATAACCATACACTTGCTAGCTGAAAGGCCACTAACTAGTAACTGCTTTTGTACTTTTTGATAAAGTTGTGCTCTAATTTGTACTACTATCCATTGCATCCCATTTCCATCATACTCTCAAGTCTCATTTGTTACTAACTTGTACTCCATAATTATATCCCAATGGAAAATCATCCTCTCTAGAACCTCGGGTTTTTCTTGCCCGTCGCTTGGGCATTCAATACGTCAGGAATTCGATAGAAAGAGAAGGTTACCTATTACTCTAAGCTTCATGGCACGATCTAGAGCAGAAAGAAATAAGACAATCCTAGATGTCTTGGTAGTTAAGCGTTTATATGAGTGACCGGCACACACATATAAAGGAAACTCCACTGGACACGGCTTCATAGACTCCCTAAGACTCTTGAACCTAGTGCTCTGATACCAAGCTTTGTCACGCCTCGAACCTGGGCCTGGACGTAACACAACACTCGGTGCCTGACTACATGTGACCGAGCGAACCATCTGGCTCGCTGAATCAAATGTGATATTATAACATACTAAATGCTAAAGATAAACTAACACATGTTGATATGTTGAAATTCTGAATGATAAAAATTAAAGTGCGGAAATACTAATACAATTTTGAAACATATTTGTAGTCAACATAGCTTAATGTGAAAAGCCTGCGACTCTGTCTAGCTGTTACTCTAGTCTATGAAGCCTCTAATGAAGTACTGAAAACATTGACTATCTGAAAATACTGAAGACTGTAAGGTAATGATAATGCCCCGAAAGAACTGGGGATCACCAAGTAGCTAGTACGAGAATCCTAGCGCTCTGAATCATCAACTTGTAAATCATTACCTGCATCGTGAGATGTAGGCCCCAGGAAAAAGGGACGTCAGTACATTTGAATTGCACTGGTATATAAAGCAATTGAAAGAAAGAATTATAAATGCTGAAACTGAAACCAAGCTGATAACTGAGAATTTATAATTGATAACTGAAGTGATAACTATTGAAACTGAAACTGAAATGATAACTGATAACTGGTAACTAAACTGATAACTGAAATGACAACTGATAACCGAAATGATAGTTGATAACTGAACTGAACAAAGGAAGTAAGTATATGAACACTCCCTCTTCTGAATGATGAACAACTTGTTTATCTGAATAAATAAACTACGGCCTTAGGCCCAATATATATATATATATATAAAGAACTGCGGCCTCGGGCCCAAGTATACGTATACATAACTGCGGCCTCAGGCCCAAAGATGCATAAAGCATAAACTGCGGCCTCAGGCCCACATACAGGTGTTCAACATTCAGGAACTGAGAATCACACTGCAATACATGATAGTGAAATACTGAATTACACTGAGTTACATGGTACTGGAATACTGGATCACCCTGAGTTACATAATACTGGAATACTGAATAGGACTAGACTGAGACATGTATTCTTAAAGTGATTATGAACACTGAAACTTCAACTGTTTATGGCATACTGAGTAAGCTATATTAAGACTTGGGGGCATCAAACCCAAGTCTATATTGAATACGCATTGAGCTCACAACGTTTAGAATGAAAGTGGTGAATGAGTTATGAAGCTAGAGAACAGAAGTTCTATAACTATTCAAGGAACTAGGCTTAACTATATTTCTGAGGCAATTGGTAACATCGTAAAAGAAACGTAGTGTAGGGAGAATCATTAAAATTTCCAAACATAGAGAGTTAGCCTCACATACCTTAACTTCCTGCTCTTGAGCGTAATACAACATTCGCCAACCCTTTCAACTTTAATCTATATCAATACAAGTCAAAGGGATTCCATATTAGCATAAATTCTCATGTTTTAGTCACTTAAACATTTCCTCCAACACTTGGTGACATCAAGCTTCATAGTCCTTATTAATGGCGTTTCTATACCCAACAAGCCATTCTCTTTATCCTAGATAAATTCTAAAGTCTCAAATTGTTATAATCAACATATTCTTTATCACCCATAAGGTAAACAACACCCTTAACCAATAATCAACAATCAACACCCCAAACCTATAATCGTTCATGCTTTTCTATCAAATCCATCAACTCATATCTCATGAACTAGAGTCTATAATCATTAATCCAATAGTATAATCAATTAGAGGTTGAAGACATTACTTTTTTGAAGTTCAATCCTCTTGAATTCGAGTTCTAAGGTTTCATCTCTCAACAATAATGTCCCAATTGAATATCTAATGATATGGAGGATTTACCCATGTTAATAGGATATTGGAAAATTGAAATTAATTTAGAATCACCATTAGAACTTACCTTGGGTGGTGGAGGGACCCTTGAGGAGTTAGGTTTTTGAAAGCTCCCCTCTCTAGAGCAAGTTTTTATATTTTGGGGATGTGGGGGATGAAATAGGGCTTTAAAACGACCCCCCATGAGCGCTCCCGCGCACCTGAAGGCCTGACCGCGCTACTGACTGCACAAAATGGTAGTAACACTGCCTCAAAAGAAGCGCGGGCATGCTCGGGGCGCGCATATCACATATTGTTCTGTAAAACGTGCATAATGTTTTGCATAGAGATCCGTTCGGGCTTCATAATATATCGTTGGAAAGATATTTCAAAGGTCTACAACTTTAATGCTATGAGTTATCCCAAATTTATTACACATTTTCACCAAACCTTGATGAAAGATAGACCTTCTGCAAACTTAGTCGATTTTGTCGAATCTTATGCAGCTCACTTTCCATCTTGATTCTAAAACAACTATTTTCACCAATAATCATCACTCAAGGACTTCATATGTCTAAAATATCAAATTAACACCCATTTAATATATCCACGCCTAGTTCGAATGTACGGGGTGTTACAACACAATTTTGGGTAAGGGAAAAATTTGAGCCCAGAATGATTGCACAACAGTTAGTATACTTTTGATTAGATGTAATCTCCCTGCATATGACAGAAATTTGGTAGTCCAACTGGTTAACCTTCCTATCATCTTGTCTATCAAAGGTATCAAAGGTTGGCATTGCCCAACTGTAAGCTTTTTAGTGCTTAAAGGGACTCCAAGGTACCTAAAGGGTAAGGAACCAATAGAGAATCCAAGGCTTGGATGATTTCATGTTGGGTTTCTAGTGATACTTCTCCAAAGTAAATGCTGCTTTTAGATTGATTTGCAATGTGTCTGAATACCTCAGAGAATTGTTGAAAGCATCTATATAGAATATTTACTGAAATTACATCACCTCTACAAAAAATAAGCAAGTCATCTGCAAAGCTTAGTTGCACTATGTGTAGCCTTTCACATCTAGGGTTAAAGTTAAAATCTGGCTTCTCCTTCAAGATTTTCAATAATCTAGTCAAGTACTCTTACAAATAGATATGGGGACATTGGATCTACTTGTCTCACTTCTCTCTTGGCTGCAAATTGAAGGGGGGGGGGTAGGACTTCCATTAATGATTATAGAATATGATACTATTTTTACACATCCCATGATCTATCTACAAACTTCTCGGGGAACCCCAGTCCTGTTAGCATATGTTCAAGAAATACCCATTCTATAGAGTCATATGCCTTTTACATGTCTATTTTCAACATGCATCTGGGTGATACTCCTTTCTTGCCATATCCTTTAACCAATTCATGACTGAGCAGCACATTGTCAGCCAACATTCTACCAGGCACAAAAATAGCCTGGCTATGATCAACTATAATCTCCATCACAAGTTGCAATCTACTAGTAATCATTTTTTACACAATTTTGTACAGAGTAGTGCAACAGGAAATGGGCTTGTATTCTTTAATTGAGGAAGGGTTTTTCACTTTCCAGATCAAGGTAACCGAGGTAGTATTTATAGGCTGGTACATAGTACCAGTTTCAAAATAGTCCAAAACTGCCTTAGTTACATCATCTCCTATAGTAGGCCATGCCTTCTTAAAAAAGTATGAGTTAAATCCATCTCCTCCAGTTTCCTTCATGTCATCTATTCCTTTCAGGGCTTGCAATACATATTCCTTAGTGAATGGTTTTATGAGCTGGAGTTGTTGCCTCCTGTTAAGTCTGGTTCCATGTTGTAGAATACCAGGGTGTATTGCTGACATATTTTTAGAAGTTGAACCCAACAATTGTTTATAGAAGCCCATTATTTCCTTCTGAACCTCCTCAGTATTGTTGATCATTTCTCCATTCTTTGCTATTAGCATTCTGATTTAATTCTGCGCTTTCCTCCCTTTCATACTGGCAAAGAAATATGCAGTTTGAATCCCCTAATTTGATGTTCTGCACCCTTGATTTCTACTTATATATGCTTTCTTCAATGAGGCTCCATTTTTCAAGTTGCACTTTGAGACTTTTTTCCTTGTCAAATTGCTCTGTACTCCCATTAGTATCCCTCATTTGGCTCTGCAGGTCTTTCAGTTCAACTCTGAGCTTGTGTATCATCTTAGTAACATTTGTTCTATCATTTTGCTTTATTGCTTTCCTGATTGCCCATATACTAGCTATCTTCCCATCAGTCGGGGCCCAATTCTCCTATACTATATTTATAAAGTCTAGATGTTCAGCTAAGTAGTTAAGGAACTTGAATGGCTTTTTCCTAGTTTCAAGTGATGCTTCTATTTGTATGCTCAATGAAGAATGGTCTGAGAAATGGGGGTTCATTATCTGAACCTGTAGTGGAGGCATATTGACCATCCAAGCACCATCTACAATAGCTCGATCAATCCTACTATACACATGGTTATTATTCCATGTATATGTTCTTCCAACAGTTGGCAATTCATTCAATCCTGCAATCTTCTATGAATTCTTTGAAGTCCTTGGTTTCATGTTCCTACACTTCACTACCATGGCTTTTATCTTTAGTATATAATATAGAATTGAAATACCCCATTATCAACCATTGACTTGTCATTTGTGCATCCAAACTTCTTGGTTTAAACCACAACTAACCCCTAACATGAATCGTACGTGTGCAACCCGTAGATAGCTGAGAAGTGAAATTCCATTGTCTTTGTCTTCACTAGGCTATGAATCTTGTGATGATGTATCCAGAACAATGAACTGAATATCATCCGGATTCCAGACAACCCATATTCTACATCTTAACACATGGCCTGTATTGATACACCACTTCCAATTTGGCATGAACTTATTAAAGATTATATTTGTTTTATTTTCTTGAACTATATTCTCACTAATTGCTATTAAACTAACTTTATACTTTTTTAAAAACACCTTCATCTCCTTTTGCTTGAACACCTTATTGAACCCCCTCACATTCCAGGCAACTATTAATATGTTTGAGGAGTATGAGAGTCCCTGTCCCCTGCAATCTCTCTATTTGCATCTAGTCTGGGTTGAGTAGATTGACTTGAGCTCTGTCTATCAGACTTTCCTCCTTTAACCAGCATCTTAAATTCATTTATGACAGTTATATGACTGTCATGTTGAGGCACTTGTGGATTTTTTTGCTGCCGATCTGCCCCTCACTTCCTTCCAATCTCCAGCATCATCAGGCATAGTTTGCTTTGTTGGCATTTCATCTTGTTGAGTTGGCTTTATATCTTCAGATGTCTCCTGATTTTTGATTTTATTAGTATCTCTAATCACCTTCCATTCTGTTTTCTATTGCTGTGACTTTGTCTTCTGTTATAGCCCTGGTTTATTGTTATTCTGATTTTTCCTCTATGTTTGACACTTATGTCCTAATTGCAAGCACCCATGACAGTATATTGGTTTTCATTCATAGCACCATGCTTGTTCAAACATCCTCCCTTTTAACCTTGATATTATTAGGTAATTCTCTAGTGGCATCCACTTCTACAAGGATTCTAGCAAAATATATTCTAGCAGAGTTTATAGTACAATCATCAGCATATAATGGTTGTCCCAAACCACTCCCAATTTTGCTAAGAGCAGTAGGACTCCAACAGCTTAATGGGAGTTGGTAACTTCACAAGAGTTGGAATTGTTCTCAATTCTTCATCATCAAAATTAAACTTAGGGGTCCTAGGGGTCCATGGTTTTAGGATTAAAGGTATGTTGTTCAACATATGAGGCCTACATATAGTAATTTATTTATATCTTATTCACAAGTAAAGTTGATCACAAAATAGCCTGCATTGTGATAGAATACGTTTGGTTTATCCTCAAATCTGCCTTGTGCTGCTACGTATCACTCCATTGATCCAATCTTGGTTGTGCCTCCAATTATGTAGCCAATTAGGGCAAATTTCCATTTCTCATTTTCGCTAGTTACGACTGTCTGGTTTAATTCAACGACCTTTTCACCATTGACAATTATTGGTGGAATAAATTTGAGTTTCATTCCTTTAGCTGCCAGTTTGTTCCCCTCAATCAAATTTGCCCATGTTCTCTCTCCAGGATCCTTTTGCTCCAGTTGCAACCTCTTCTGTGTACTACCATTTACAGGTCCTATTTTCGGTGGCCACTCAGTTGGCACTATGATCTCTCCCATTGGTTTATCTATTCCTCCCCCATTTGGTTGGCTTGAGGTTTGCCCAATTTGAGCAGTTGGAGCTCACATGGTAGCCGGTGTGTTCATAATACTCGTTGGTGTTTTAGTTCCTTCAACCCTAACAGGTAGCGCATGCTAAATTTCTAGGTTTGGGCTCATCTGCTCCTTCCTTTGCTCACCATCTTTTGCACAATGTGTGATCCTTCATTAGTGTTCTCTAATTCCTTAATTCCACTTGATTCAATTGGCGTTGTGGCTTTGATTATCACTGCTTCCATTAACACGGTTGGTACTATAAGCAGCGTCTCCCCTTTTTTGGATTAGCAAGCTTTTGGGAGTGATATTCACCTCCATTGTGGCACTTCATCTCTCAGCAAGTTTGATTTCCTCCTTCTGAACTTTCTTCGCATTTTTGGCCGGACGTCCCCTCCCCATTTTTCGGTGGGCGTACGTTAGTGTCACGCCAATTGTGCGCCGAGAGAAAGCAAGAGAGAGAAAGCTTTTCTTGTTCAATTAATCTGATTTGTGCGATAATGATAGACATTAATATTACCAAACGTCCATTCCTTGTACATTGTTTAACCAATTTTCAGGTAATTTCCCTTCACCCCTTTTTGACATAACAAAAACTAAAGTATTTACGACTACGAAGAAATTCACTTGTTGGAGAAATTCCTCAAGAAATCAGTAGACTTTGTTGCCTGGCTTCCACAGACTTGCAAGATAATATGCTTATAAGCCAATTCCACCAATTATATTTAACCAGCCATCACTTAAACAGATTGGTCTAACAAATAAAAATCTTTATGGAAAACTTCCTGGAAATATATGTGACAATTTTCCAAATTTAATTATTCTTTTTAGCAACAAAGGAATTCATCACTACATTCTGTGAATGTCAAGAAAAATTTCACAGAAAATACTAACTTATGCTTTCTATGATATAAAATGGTGCTAAGCAACTTCTTTAAAATTATTTTAAAGCACCATAAGAGACAAAGAAGGTTAAAGTAAATATAAGTACTAAAAGACAAAAAAGAAGTATGAAGAAAACTTCTAGTATGAACAATAGATTGGCATTAGCCAAAAACCAATTGTTTGACGCTAACAAACTAATTGTTAATTAGTTATACTACAAAACAAACTTTGTTCCCTTTCCAGTAAGGATTCACAGTTCGAGAATTGTTATCAAACAATTGTGACGTTTTTTTTCTTTTACTGTGAAAGTGTCAAAGAAAATTACAGTAGCAGTCTTAAAAAATATAGCATCGACTGGGAAGATGTAAACCAGAAAACAGTATCACTGGCTCTGATACCATTGCTAGTTTAATAAACACGGGGCAAGAACAACATTAGCATACTTGTCAATTTCCCCAAATCGAACTTTGAATCACTAGGAAACAAAGTTAATCTTCCACCAATTAGATGCCCTAACTTATCTGTATTTTTTGTGCAGAAAGGATTAATCAGATACAAATTTTATGCTTGAAATTTCTGTGTTTTCTCCTTAACATAAATAGACAAAGTAATAACGATTAAGGAAGATAACCCACCACTCCCCCCTGCACGTTCAGTTTAGTAGAGTTTGTGGTCTAGTGATAACTTCCCTTAACCTCTTTCACTTATCTCTCTTAACCGGATTGGATCAGCCCACATGGAGCGACCCACGATCTATAATCCAACATCTCTAAATTTTAAAATAATCATTTGATTCTTAACTATTGGGAGCTTGGTCATTGTGGGGCGTATAGCTCTTAAGCATAAAAGAAAACAAATTTGGAGTTGTTGGAAGGCTGAAGTTATGGAGTGCTTATAAAAACGGACAACTGCAGTCAGCCGAGATCCTGAGTAACTACTTAGTTTTACTTTAAGGAAAATAGACGGATTGGAATAGAAAAGGTTAAAATATCAGATTTGATGAGCTTTGGCTTATGGGGGAGCAGTGGATTAGGCGTGATTAAAATTATAAACGAAGCAGAGTTGAAAATTTGAAAAAAAGTAAAGGCTATAAAGAAATTTTAAAGGTTGTAAATCAGGAAACTTTTTCTTGTTATTATGTTAATTAAAGAGTTGTAGGTCACGAATTTGGCGGAAAACATGACATTTACATACATGAATTTAAAAAATATCAAAAGGACTTTGGTCAAGTCTATATTTTTTCCATCCAAAGCTTTTCGTCCACATTTGAAATTCTTATAAAAAAAGACTTTGGTCAAAGCCATTTTAAAGGTAAAGATAAAATATCACATTGAGAAAAACACGGGGAATTTTAAAGTTATCAAAATTACATAAATTCAAATGAGGTACATTTACCCGCAAGAGATTACTCAGGAACACAAGCTGGCTTATCATTTGAGTTTTAGAGCATGTTTGATCAAGCTGCGAACTTCTTATTTTGAAGAATACTTTTATTGAAAAGTGCTTTCTAAAAGTAATTTTGTTTTGCCAATTCGTTTGAGTAGTGCTTTTTGTAAGCTCATTGTGTTTGACCAATCTTTTAAAAAAGTATTTTTAAGTAGGGGTGAACAAAACCAAACAGCAAACCACACCAAACCGACAAACCGAAAAAAAACCAGATTAGTGGTTTGGTATTTAAAAAAAGCCCAATTTATAAATACTTTGGTTTGGTATTAACTAAAATAAGTCAACCCGCGATTAAATCAACCCGATATTATATATATAAAATTTTTAAAATAATTTTATACATAAATTTTTTTATTATAATATAATTTTCTTTAACTTAGTTTTTATTTTTGGGAATTTTTTAAAAAGCACCATCTTTTTTGTCTAATTAGCCATTTATAGATACCCTTTGCTATATTACGTGTTATAAATACCTTTTATGTTTTTATACAATGTATTTCATGTATTTAAGCTATTGTATTCATTAATACAACCAAAAATATAGGCGTAAAATCTGGAATTCCAACTAAGTTTGACATGTATTTAGCTGTATTCAAGCGACATTAACATTAAATACAGTAACGTATCTGCGCTAAAAACGGAAGAAAATAAAATCACATGATATTCTCCTAATTTAACTCAATGAACTAAAACGATCCCTCATTAATCTGTATTTGAAAGATACATAATAAAGATTATAGCTGAATAAAGAGAAATACATATGAATAATACAGTTGAATACAACAAAATACACCTTAATTCATCTGAATAAAACACTTGAATACAACAAAAATACAATTGAATACAGCTGAATAAACTCTTGAATGCAACAAAATACAACTAACTTCTGCTGAATAAAATAGTTAAATACAATTGGTTAAACCTGAATACAAATGAATACAGCTGAAGAATACATTCGAATACAACTGAATACAAATAGGCGATCTAGATAGAGAAACCAGCCCTATGGCTTCGCCGGCCGGCGGCCAGCCATTAATTCCGGCTGGTCAGCCATGAGACAAATTCCTTATTTTTTTCCCTTTTCACATTACACTTACAAGTAAAAACTCAATCCTCAAGTTTGAACTCAACGAGAAAGTTGCTGCCAATTCCAGTCAAGAAGTGGAACAAAGCCAACGGAAGCTATGGTGACAAGAATAAATCAATAGCTACTCCAATTACAAATGGGGTTTTGGTTACGTTCTTTCTTGACTCCAGCAGTGAATTGGGCCTCTGCTCAAAACCTCCACAAATACGGTTAGTAATTTCAATCTGTATATCTTATCGAATAAGCACATAGATAACGTTGGTGACGCGGAGCAGAAAATTGAGAATTTGGGTGGGAGAAGAATTAAGAAACTAGGGTTTGTGGGAGAAGAGAGTCTGGTTGTATGCAAATAGAGAGAGATTGTATTAGGGTTTGCAGATACGCGGTAATTATGTGAGAGAAAATACAAAAAGGGTGAGAGAAAAATAATATTTAGCATATATGGTGCCTTAATTGTAGGATGTAACTATATTTAGATTTTTTGCAATAAAGGATAAAGGGTATTTATAGGATGTAATATTTTAAAATGGTATTTATTTAAAATAAATAGGGTACTAAGGTTTTCTATAGGGTGTAAAAATTCCTTTATTTTTTAACATCAGATTTGGGCTACAATTTTTATGCCCACTACCCATAGATCATTTAGGTAAAAAAAAGCCCACAAACCATTACACCCAACCCAAGTACTGATGTTTAGTTCACTTCCAAAGTCGGAGATAAGAAATTTCCAATTGTTTCAAAAATTACTAGGGATGTTCTTTCTATTCCTATTTCTACTGTTGCATTTGAGTCATCTTTTAGTACAGGTGGTCGAATCCTTGATACTTATCGGAGTTCTTTATCGCCAAAAACAGTAGAAACTCTTATTTGTACTCAACAATGTATACGATCACCTTCTAAAGAATGCAAGTTTGAAGACTTTTTGGAGGAAGTCCAGAAACTTGAGGAAATTGAAGAAGGTAATTTTCTTCAATTCTTAATCAAATATGGTTCTGTTTGTTAATTTGGTTTATTTTATGTAGTACTCAAATTGTTTCTTTTCTCTCAGAATATCCAGACTCACCTTTTAGGATTGATTAGCCAGCTCTGTTCCTGATGTTACAGTTCATGATGGAATAGAGGCTTGTTTGTTATTAATAGCTACTAGTTGTACGCGGTTTTTTAATTAACCAAGACTTCTTAAGTTTGCTTGAGACAGTTGTGAATTGTAATAGTCTAGATGATCTTAGAGTATTACTCTATCAACTCTAATGTAGTTATAGTTTTGCCATATTCTGTTTGTATCTAATGCTATTGGAAGGAGTTGGAGTACAGTAATGAATTTCTCTAGCAATTGTTTACTTGTTGAAGTTATTTTTTAGTAATTAACCTTGGATTTAAGTGTTGAAATTGGTGACAAGCAGAGGCCTATCAACTTGATGCCATGGGTTGCTTCTGTGCAGTGATATGAATATGCTTGTGTGTGTGCTAGTGTTAACAGGTATCTATCCAGTGGTATGAATATACTTTTGTGTGTTAGCTAATTTTAAAGGGAAAAGTACTTGTTGAATTAGCAAATTTAAATACTCATGGGAATTTGCTCTATGTGCTAAATATGTTTAATCTCAATTATCTTTTGACTTTTCTGTTGTGCCTCTTCATTTAAGTCCTAGTGCTGCCCATTGAAGTTGATTTGAAATTTATTGAACCTGTTGGCCATTCTAAATTGCCGAAGAATCTTGGACACCGAACTACAAAAACCCGAGAAACCCGAAAAAACCTGAGAAATCCGAGAAAATCGAAAACTGAAAAATCCGAGTGTTATTGGTTTGGTTTGGTTTGGTTTATAAATATAAAAACTCGACACTTTTGGTTTGGTTTGGTAAAGGGAAAAGCCGAACTAACTCGGCCTATGTACTCCCTTATTTTTAAGCATCAATTTAAGAAAAAAGACAGTAAAGGTTCTATTTGCGATTAATATTATTTATAAAAAAATATAAATATTTATTAAAAAGGAATTCAATTAAAATATAAAATTTAAAGTAAAAATATAAACTAAAAATTTCAACCAATATAAAATATAATTATTCCAAAGTAATAACATTAATTGTTTGGTATTACTTATTGTTTACATGATAATTTAAATATGTCAAAATATCATTTATTATAAATTAAAATCTACTCTTAGGAATAGGAGAAAGAGAATAAAAATATGATTAAATATAAAAGAGAAGAAATCTATAGTAGAAATAAAAAGGAAAAGAAAAAAAAAACCAATGATAGATAATTTGAAAAATATAAATTTATTGTAAGGTTATTTTTATTTTGAACAAATTAATTTTATACTTCTGCTTCTTGGAAGAAGCTAGAACTTGTAACTTTTCCCAAAAATAGTAAAACTTACGAAGTTATATGAGATGTCATTTACTTTAATCTTATGAATAACAATTTTTTTGTCCTAAAATTACTAAGTGAATTTTTATTATGTTGTCACCTTTATCATGTGTATATAATATATAATATATAGATATCTCCTTTAATATAATAAAGATAATAGAGATTTCTTACTTCGTCCAAAATATATGTTTTATTATTATTATTATTTATAAAATGTATCGCTATTTTGATTATTGTTTTCTACATTATATGGAATAAGCAATTAGACTTTTCTGCTATACTTAAATTCAAATTCAAAAAAAGTAACTAATTATTAATAATAATTAATACATAATTTAATATTTTTAAAATTCAAATTCAAAAAGAAATTAATTATTACCCGACTTAACTAAATTTGTCCTAAAATTGCCATGTAGATTTTTTTTTATGTTGCCACTTAGCTTACTATGGTGTCTTTGCCTCTTCTATGGAGTATATAGATAGATTAAGTAGATATATGTTTTTCTTAAAGTAGATATATGATTAATGACTTAATGTTGGATTTTGAATAAAAACAACTGGTTGTTATGATGTGGGAAGAAAGTCAAATCGCACCAATTTCCTATAGCTAACTGCTTACAACTTTCGAATTCACAGCAATACAGTGTTGTGCTGCACAAAAAGAATTGCATTCTATCATCAGATAATACTAATCTGTAATCTCTGTACTACTCTGTGTACCTCTTGTACACGAAACCAACAAAATGAGTCCCTGTGGAAAAGAAATGATGCCAATCCTCTTAGGTGAAACTTGACAACACTACAAGGACGAGAAAAAGAATAATCACAGCAAAGGTTAAAAAAAAAGACTAACAGGGTAAAAAGTGGATTAAACTTACGGTTAGTGAATGGACCAAGGGTTAGCTTGACTCAAACTTGCCTAGCTCATACAGGTCGTTAGGTTTGTGGACATGGAAGAAGTGGAGATAAGATTATTTTAGGAAGGATCCTAAGGAGCTGGAGGATTTGATTGCAATTTGAGAATTAAGGTGAATTATATTTGAATAATTTTGGATGGATTGAATATATTTTATCAATTGTTTAATAACTGGGTTATGCGTTTTATTAAGCTATTAAACAAAGCTGAAAGGTAAACAACCAAATTTAGTAAAAGGAATCATGTGGAATGAGGGGAAGATGCAACGAGGTGCAGTGCATGCTATGTGGTGGGGCAAGAGTGGTTGCAGTAAGGTCTGAGGTTGGAACTAAGAGCGCATTAGGTTACCCTACCCCCGGGGGATTGAATATTTCCCTTGTAATAGGGTTAATGACCGTTGCATTTCGTTGAGTGTATTCTATTTGTATACTATAATTTTGTTTCTACAACATGAATTTAAACGGGGAATATGGTTAATGAGGATTCATATAGCTGACCTCAAATTGTTTGGGATTGAGGTGCAGTTGTTGTAGGATATTCTTGTTTATGGGTAGCATAATATGTGTATTATTTCGTTCTTAAAGTAGTGATGTTCATATATATCTTT
Source organism: Nicotiana tabacum (assembly GCF_000715075.1). Classification (NCBI taxonomy): domain Eukaryota; kingdom Viridiplantae; phylum Streptophyta; class Magnoliopsida; order Solanales; family Solanaceae; genus Nicotiana; species Nicotiana tabacum. The sequence continues at coordinate 160,745,570 of NC_134082.1, forward strand.
TATTCTTTAAGTCTAAATTCATTCTTATTTTTTCAAATATCTTTGGGTCAAATGTTAACCTCTGCCTATAACTCCCTTTTTCATCCTTATATTTGTCATAACTTTTTTGATCAGTAAGCAAGATATTTTATTAGTGGAAGAAAGATCTTGACACCAAGCTGGTGATCGAATGTCCAAAAGTTTCTAGTTGTGATTGTCTGACGATATTTGTGACTGGAGCTGTGTAATGCCATATGTGATTCAAATATCTTGTTGAGAAATTTCTCTTTGCTTAATTCAAAGAGAAGTTGAAACAAATACACCCTTGTATACGGTCAAGATCGTATGTCTTCGATCCATATACTCGAGAGGTCATCCGAAGTACGAGTCCAGGCAAGATCGAGTTCGAGCTCGAGGGTCCAGACCAGAGTTCGAAAGCAGAGCATCGATCTCGGAATAGTACCGTTATGGACTTGTAACAAGATGAGCTATATTCCTGCCACGTCCCCAAGATCCCGCACAAATCCCGGAATAGGATTGTACTATTCCGTACTAGGCGGTTAGACAGTTGTACTAAAAAAATTCCTTACTGTAAATAGAAATATGCTTTATTTAGGGATTCCCCTATTATATAAAGGGTACCCCAATCATTTGTAACATCATCTAATCATTGAGCAAAGAATATACTCTCTACTTTTTTGTCTACTGTTCATCAAAATTGTCCTTAGCTTTACTGCTCTTACTTTACTTTTCTTACTTAATTGTTCTTATTGTTCTAAGCCCACCTCCACGTCACTAAGCTCGAGGTCACTGCTGTTGAGTTACATTGATTTGATTCACTTGTCTTTTTCATTTCTACTTCATATTTATTGATTATTAATTGGTATTAAACTAAATCACATATCTTTAAAACCACAAATCAAATTTAATCGTTACTCGTATTTTCGAGGTAAATCACCATGCATCGGCTAAGCACCGATCCCAGGTTCAAATTAGTGAAGCAAAAAGGAGGCCTCAATCCAAGGTAAAGCATGCTTTCATAAAAGACGAGGTAGCCAAACTTCTTAAAATAGGATATATTCGGGAGGTAAAGTACCCCGAGTTGTTAGCCAACGTAGTTGTAGTTCCTAAAAAAGGAAACAAACTTAGAATGTGCATAGATTATAAGGACTTGAATAAATCATGTCCTAAAGATTCTTTCCCCTTGCCAAACATCGATCGTATGATCACTGCCACGGCTGGCCACGAGACCCTAATTCTTCTCGATGCCTACTCCGGATACAATCAGATTCATATGAACCTAGAGGACTAGGAAATGACTTCATTTATTACAAAATTTGGAACTTACTGTTACAACGTAATGCCCTCCGGGCTAAAGAATGCAGGAGCCACATACCAATGCCTAGTTAACAGAATGTTCAAAGAACAAATAGGCAAAATAATGGAAGTTTATATTGATGATATATTGGTTAAGTCCCTGCGCGCAGAGGACCATTTAGTTCATTTGCAGGAAACATTCAAAATTATAAGGCAATACAACATGAAGCTTAACCCGGAGAAATGTGCCTTCGGAGTTGGCTCGAGTAAGTTTTTTGGCTTCATGGTGTCAAATCGAGGTATCAAAATCAACCCCGATAAGATCAAGGCTATTGAGGATATCACGATCGTGGATAGTGTGAAGGCAGTGCAAAGGCTAACAAGGCGAATAGCTGCTTTGGGTCGATTCATTTCGAGGTCGTCGGATCGGAGTCACCGGTTCTTTTCCTTGCTAAAAAAAAAGGATTTCGCATGGACCCCGTAATGTCAGCGAGCCTTAGAAGAGTTGAAACGATACTTATCGAGCCCACCTTTGCTTCACACCCCGAAGGCAGATGAAAAACATTACCTATACTTAGCAGTGTCCAAGATAGTAGTAAGTAGGGTACTGTTCGAGAAGAGCAAGATACACAATTTTCTATTTATTACGTAAGCCGAACTTTAGGAGATGCTAAAACTAGGTACCCTCACTTAGAAAAATTAGCACTTGCATTGATATGCTCATCTCGAAAGTTAAAACCATATTTTTAGTGTCATCCTATATGTGTATTAACCACTTACCCCCTTCAAAATATTTTGCATAAACCCGAGCTATCGGGCCGATTGGCCAAATAGGTCGTCGAACTTAGCAGGTACGATATCGAATATCAACCCCGAATGACCATCAAGTCTCAAATCCTAGCTGACCTCATGTCGATTTTACGCCAACCATCATACCTGAAGTGGAGAAAGAACTCCTACTAAGCTCAGGTACAACATCAGGGGTATGGACCTTTTTCACAGACGGTACCTCGAATATGAAGGGGTTTGGGCTTGGCATTGTCTTAAAGCCACCCACGCACGATACTGCCTAATCTATCAAAACTCCAAGATTAACTAATAATGAGGCCAAGTATGAGGCCATGATTGCAGGTCTCGAGCTAGCTAAAAGTTTGGGAGAAGAAGTCATCGAGGCCAAGTGCAATTCTCTATTGGTGGTAAACCAAGTAAACAAAAGTTTCGAGAGGATAGAATGCAACGGTACTTTTATAAGCTACAGGTAACTTTACACCGCTTCAAGGAGTGGACTCTAGATCATGTGCCTCGAGAGCAAAATAGGGAGGCCGATGCACTTGCTAATCTGGGATCCTCGGTCGAAGAAGATGACATCGTCCCAAGGACTGTCTTCCAATTATTAAGGTCTGTGGTTGAAGAGGGTCATGCCAAGATAAATTCAACAAGTTTAATATGGGACTGGAGGAATAAGTATATCGACTATTTGAAGAGTGGAAAACTCCCATCAGACCACAAAGAATCAAGGGCCTTACGAGCCAAGGCTGCTAGGTTTGCATTAGATGAAGATGGAACATTGTACCGAAGAACATTCGATGGACCATTGGCGGTATGCTCAGGACCAGGGGGCGCCGATTATTTCGAGAAATCCACGAAGGTACTTGTGGGAATCACTCCGGCGCCGAGTCTTTGGTTCGCAAAATTATCCGAGCAGGTTACTACTGGGATAGCGTGGAAAAAAATAATAAGGAATCTGTCAAAAAATGTGATAAGTATCAATGATTTACACCGATGATCTATCAGCCCGGAGAACAACTCCATTTGGTCCTATCCCCATGGCCTTTCATGAAATACGTAATAGATATAGTCTGCCCTCTACCAACGACCCCATGTAAAGCTAAATTTATTTGTTTATGACTGATTATTTTTCTAAGTGGGTGAAAGCACATGCCTTCGAGAAAGTCCGAGAAAAAGAAGGTCATTGACTTCATTTGGGACCACATCATATGCCGATTTGGGATACCTGTCGAGATTGTATGTGACAATGGAAAATAATTCATCGGTAGCAAGGTAACGGAGTTCCTATCGACACCATACCACTACACTGAAAATGGACAAGCCGAGTCAACAAATAAAACTATCAATCAAAACCTGAAGAAAAGGTTAGACGATTCAAAGGGAAAATGGAGAGAAGTTTTACCCGAGGTCCTTTGGGCATATCAGACAATATCGAAGTCTAGTACGGGGGCTACCCCATTTTCTCTAGTATATGGATCTGAGGCCCTCATCCCCGTCGAGGTCGGAGAACCCAGCGCCAGATTTCGACATGCATCAAATGAGTCAAAACACGAGGCCATGAATTCTATCCTCAAGTTATTAGATGAAAAGCGAGAAGCAGTACTTGTTTTGATGACCGCGCAGAAGCAAAGAATCAAAAGAGACTACAATAGAAGAACCAACATTCGACATTTTGGAATTGGGGATTTAGTTCTACGAAAGGTCACCCTCAATACTCGAGACCCAAATGAAGGGAAACTGGGCCCAAATTGGGAAGGACCGTACCGAGTCCTCGGAGCTATTGGTAAGGGATCTTACAAACTTAGCACAATGGAAGGTGAACAACTGCCAAACAATTGGAACATATCATTACTCAAACGATACTACTGCTAAGGTATGACTTTATCCTTTTGTACATTTGAGATTAAAACTAACTTATTACAGATTTTTGATTGAAGCTAACGAATGCGTTTTACGGGCGAGGTTTTTAATGAGGCAAAAATTATGTGCTACCTAAGGAGAACTCAATAGTATCAGAGGCTTCTTTTCAATTAACCTCAAATACTGGAGGGGGGGTGTCACGACTCAAAACCCGGACCCGGTCGTGATGGCGCCTCTCGTGAAGATAAGGTCAGCCGACACTTATCCATTTCAGTTTTAAGCAGTTAACAATGAGAATTAAGTCTAAAACATGATAAATGACACAACATTTAAGCAATCAACAATACTATATGCGGAAGAATAACCCAACACAGCCCGATACCGAGGTGTCACTAGTCATGAGCATCTAAAAATCAGGAATAAGATAAGAAAGTCTATAAAGTTCAATACAAATCCAAAACAAAGAGAAGTAAGGCAAGGGAAGAATCTCTGGGTTGCGAACACCGTCAACTACCTAGAGAATCTTCGGATCCGCCTAAGCTGGAATGATCAACACTCAGGAGTGGGACTAGATACGCCTGAATCTGCACACAGGGTGCAGGGTGTAAAATGAGTACTCCAACTCAGTGAGTAATAATCATAAATAAAGACTGAAAGCATGAAATCACGTAAGGAACATTATAGGCTATAATGAAGCAGTAAAATAGGTAAGAACAGTAATTCAGTAAAGATATATAAAATCATATAAGTTCAGTTTAAACTTCAAGAAATGCATATTCAAAAATTAAACAGGTAAATGACAGTCAAATAAGATAGATAAGCACATAAAGGATTGCCCATCGGGCACAATGTCAACAATACCAGCCCCTCGGGCTATATCTCACATCACAATGGGTACTCGCGCTCACTGGGAGTATGCAGACTCCTGGAGGGCCCCCTTACATCCCAAGCACAATATCAAGCCATCTCGTGGCATCATCACTAGGCTCTCGACCTCATATAAACAAGCCATCTCGTGGCCTATAAATCTCAGACCCTCGGCCTCATAATCATAGTCAGTGTTTCCTCACAACATAGGCCCTCGGCCTTATTCAGTCAAAAATCCTCACAAGCCACTCGGGCAATAGTAAAACAAGATTCTCAGTCCAAAATATCATTTAAGAGATCATTTAAGTGTTAAAACAGAGTAAACATGGCTGAGTTATGAAAACAGTGGAATATAGCATGACTGAGTTCAAGTATAATGTCAAAACAGTGAGGAAATATCAATAAAAATCCCCCAAGGGTTAAAATAATTGGCAAAAAGCCCAAATATGGTATTTAGCCCAAAACATGATGATAGCAAATAGTTTTCAGTCAAATACATGGTAAAATAGTCATTCGGAACGAACTAAGTCACAATCCCCAACAGTGCACGACCCCACGCTTGTTGTCTAGCATGTGTGTTAACTCAATATAGCACAACAATGTGCCATCCGAGGTTTCATACCCTCAGGACATCATTTACAATCATTACTCACCTCAATCCGATCAAATCTCTAGCCCGCAATGCCTTTGCCCCTCGAATCGGCCTCCACTCGCTTCAAAATATGCTAAGGGAACGAAGCCCAAGCGAAAATAATCAATATACAACACAAATCCCAAAAATTACCAAAACTCGACCCCGGGCCCACGTCTTGAAGTTCGATAATTTTTACATCAATAGATTCCTTATCTCCCTACGAGCTCATACATATCAAAAGTTCTGAAATCTGACCTCAAATGGTCCTTCAAATCCTTAATCAAAGGTTTAAGTTTCCAAGCCCTAGTTTCCCCAAACATTGATCCTTTAATTCCATTAATTACAAGCTTAATTCGTGAAATAATACCATAGAAATGTGTTTTTAGGTCCAAAATCCTTACCTCAAAGAAGTTCCCTTGAATTCTCTCCTCAAAATTGCCCAAATCTCCAGAAAATCACTTTTAAAATGATGAAACCCTCTGAAAATTGCGAAGGAAGAAATATATACATTCTGGCCCAGGAATTTTCGCATCTGCGGCCAATTTCCCGCTTCTGCGATCCTTACTTAAGTTCCCATTTTCCGCATCTGCGATACAATATCCGCACCTGCGCCATCGCAGGTGCGGTCCTCCTAACCGATTTGCAGTTTCTGCCTCCCTAGCTCCTTTCCTCTTCTGCGGCTCCCTTCCTCGCACTTGCCGCATTGCACCTGCGGTCCCCAATCCGCAGTGCAGAAATACCAGAAGCAAATACCCCTTCAATAAAATCTCAAACTCTCCATCAACCATCCGAAATCACCCCGAGGCCCCCGGGACCTCAACCAAAAGCTCAAACATAACCCAAAACATTATTCAAACTTATACCAATCTTCAAAATACCTCAAACAACACTGAATCAACCAAAACACATCGGATTTAAGCCTAAGATTTTAAAATCTTCCAAATTACGCTTTTTATCAAAAACCGCCAACCAAACCACGTTTGAATAACCTGAAATTTTGCACACACCTCCCAAATGACACCACAGAACTACTACAACTCTCGGAATTCCATTCCGACCCCTATATCAAAATCTCCATATCATTCGGAAATTGCCAAAATATCAACTTCGCCAATTCAAGCCTAAATCTACTTCAAACCTCCAAAACTCATTTCGATCATGCTCATAAGTCCCAAATCACCTCTCGAAGCTATCCGAACCATCGGAACTCACATCCGAGTCCTCTAACACATAAGTCAACATCCGGTTGACTTTTCCAACTTGAGCTTCCTCAAAAGAGACTAAGTGTCTCACACCTTACCAAATCTTTTTCGAACTCGAGCCAACCAAACCGATCATATATAAAACTGATCGATAAAGCAATAAGAAGCAGAAATGGGGGGAAATGGAGTGGTAACTTATGAGACGATAGGCCGGGTCATCACATCCTCCCCAACTTAAATAAATGTTCGTCCTCGAACGAGTCGAGAAATATACCTGAAGCCTTAAATAGGTGAGGATATCTGCTCCGCATCTCCGCTCGATCTCCTAGATAGCTTCCTCCACGGGTCGACCTCTTCACTGCACTTTCACTGAAGCTACATCCTTTGACCTTAACTTTCGAACCTGATGCTCCAAAATAGTTGCTGGCTCCACATCATCAGTCAAATCACCATCCAACTGGACCGTGCTGAAATCCAGAACATGAGACGGATCCCCAATATACTTCCGGAGCATGAAAACATAAAATACGGGTGCACACTTGACAAGCTGGGTGGAAAAGCAAGCTCATAAGCCACCTCCCCAATCCTCTAAAGCACCTCAAAAGGCCCAATAAACCGAACTCAATTTTCCTTTATTCTCAAATCTCATAACACCCTTCATGGGCGAAACTTTTAACAGAACCTTCTCGCCAACCATGTAGGACACATCTTGAACCTTCTTGTCTGCATAACACTTTTGTATCGATTACGCTGTACGAAGCCTCTCCTGAATCACCTTCACCTTTTCTAAGGCATCCTGCACCAAGTCTGTCCCCAATAGCCTAGCCTCACCCGACTCAAACCAACCAACTAGAGATCTACACTGTCTCTTATACAAAGCCTCATATGGAACCATCTGAATACTTGACTGGTAGCTGTTGTTATAATCAAACTCTGCAAGCGGTAGAAACCGATCCCATGACCCTCTAAAATCAATGACACAAGCAGGCAACATGTCCTCCAATATCTGAATAGTGCACTCGGACTGCCCGTCCATCTGAGGGTGAAAATTTGTGCTCAAATCAGCCTGAGTACCCAACTCTCGCTGCACAGACCTCCAAAACTGCGAAGTAAACTGAGTGCCCCTATCTAAGATGATGGAAACTGGGTCACGATGCAAACAAATAATCTTCTAGATATAGATCTTTGCCAACCGCTTTGAAGAATAGGTAGTACACACAAGAATGAAGTGCGGGGACTTGGTCAGCCGATCCACAATCACCCAAATAGAATCAAACTTCTTCAAAGTCCGTGGAAGTCCAACTACAAAGTCCATAGTGATCCTCTCCCACTTCCACTCTGGAATATCCATCCGCTGAAGCAAGCCACTCGGTCTCTGATGCTCATATTTCACCTGCTAGGAATTGAGACACCAAGCTACAAATCCCACAATGTCTTTCTTCATTCTCCTCCACCAATAATACTGCCTCAAATCCTAATACATCTTCGCGGCACCCGGATAAATGGAATACCACGAGCTATGGCCTCCTCCAGAATCAACTCCTGAAGCCCATCCACATTGGGCACACAAATCCGGCCTTGTATCCTCAACACCCCATCATTGCCAATAGTCACATCCCTGGCATCATCATGCTGAACTCTGTCCTTAAGGACAAGCAAATGCGGATCATCATACTAGCGCTCTCTGATGCGATCATATAAAGAAGAAACCACGCAAGACAATACCCGACTGGGCTCCAAAATATCTAACCTCACGAACTGATTGGCCAAGGCCTGAACATCAACTACAAGAGGTCTCTCCCCAACTGGATATATGCCAAACTCCCCATACTCACCGCCTTTCGGCACAAAGCATCGGCCACCACATTGGCCTTTCCCAGATGATACAATATAGTGATATCATAATCCTTAAGCAAATCCAACCGCCTCCGCTGCCTCAAATTAAGATCCTTCTGCTTGAACAAGTGTTGGAGACTACGATGATCAGTAAACACCTCACAAGACACAACATACAAGTAATGCCTCCAAATCTTCAACGCGTGAACTATGGCAGCTAACTCCAAATCATGAATGGTGTAGTTCTTCTCATGGGGATTCAACTGATGAGAAGCATAAGCAATAACTCTACCCTCCTGCATCAATTCACAACCAATACCAACTCTCGAAATATCACAGTACACGATATATGAACCTGAAGCTGATGGCAAAACTAACACTAGAGTTGTGGTCAAAGCTGTCTTGAGCTTCTAAAAGCTCTCCGCACACTCGTCCGACCATACAAACGAAGCACCCTTCTAAGTCAACTTGGTCAAGGGCGATGCGATGGATGAAAATCCCTGAACAAACCGATGATAATAGCTTGCTAGACCAAGAAAGCTACAAATCTCTGTGGCTGAGGACGGTCTGGACCAACTCTAAACTGCCTCTATCTTCTTCGGATCAACATGAATATCCTCACTGGACACCATGTGCCCAAGAAAGCCACTGAACTAATCCAAAACTCACACTTGGAGAATCTTGCGTAAAGATTCTACTCCCTCAATCTCTGCAATACAACTCTTAAATACTTTGCATGCTCCTCCCAACTACACGAATACACCAAAATATTGTCAATGAAGACTATGACAAACAAGTCGAGATAAGGCCGGAACACGCTGTTCATCAAATGCATAAACGATGCTGGGGCATTGGTCACCCCAAAAGACATCACCAAGAACTCATAATGACCATATCGGGTCCTGAAAGCCGTCTTAAGAATATTCGAGTCCCTGATCTTCAACTGGTGATAACCCGAATAGAGATATATCTTGGATAACACTCTCGCTCGCTAAAGCTGGTCGAATAAATCATCAATGCGAGGCAAATGATACTTGTTCTTAATTGTTACTTTGTTCAATTGCCTATGATCAATGCACATCCTCATAGTGCCATCCTTCTTCTTCACAAATAGAACCGACGCACCCCAAGGTGACACACTAGGCCGAATGTTCTTTATCAAGGAGTTCCTGAAGCTGCTCCTTTAACTCCTTCAACTCCGCTGGTGCCATACGATACGATAAAATAGAAATGGACTGAGTGCCCGGCGCTAGGTCAATACCAAAATCAATATCCTTGCCTGGTGGCATGCCTAGCAGGTCTGTAGGAAACACATCGGGAAAATCCCTCACAACTGGAACAGAATCAGTACTGGGAGTCTCTGGACCGACATCCCTCACAAAGGCTAGATGCGAAAGACAACCCTTCCAAACCATACACTGGGTTGCATGAATGATATCACTATACTGGGAACATAATCAGTCAAACCTCACCACTCAATCCGTGGCACACCCGGTATAGCTAATGTCACTATCTTAGCATGACAATCCAGAATAGCATGACACGGAGATAGCCAATCCATACCCAAAATGACATCGAAATCCACCATATATAATAATAAAAGATCCACTCGGGTCTTCAGACCCCCAATAATCACCACACACAATCGGTACACACAGTCTACAATAACAGTATCACCCACCAAGGTAGATACATAAACATGTGAAATAAGAGACTCACAGAGTGTATCCAAATAACAAGCAAAGTATGATGACACATAAGAAAAGGTGGAACAGGGATCAAATAATATAGAGGTATCTCTATGGCAGACTGAAACAATACCTGTAATAATAGGACAGCCTCTAGGACAGCCTCTAGCTGACTGACCTCTACCGTCAGCTGGGTGGGTGGGTGGTGATAAAGTAACTAGTGCTGAAGCCGATGACTGACCCTTCTATTGAGATGAACCTGCAAGACAACGAGGGCACTACCTCCACATATGATCCATCTCTCCACACTCATAACAACTCCCAGGTGCTGGAGAAGGGGACTGAAGGGAACTCCTCGCACTGGAATAACTAGCAGATGCACTCGACAAAGAAGAGCCCTGAACTGATAGAGCACGGGATGAACTCTGAGTTGAAAGGGCACTAAGTAATGACTGGCCCAGATGAGAACTGTGAGAACCATCATCTGATGATGCTTCATGTCACACCTCCTTTTTACCCCTCTCCGGAAAAGTATAAGGGAGTTTTGACCAATTTAAATGACAATCGAAATGGGATTATTTTATTTAAAATTCAGAGTCGCCACTTGAGATAGTTTATGGTGTCCCAAGTCACCGATTTAAATCCCGAATCCAGGAAAAGATTGACTCTGTATTACAGTCCGCGAATCAGAAATCCGGGTAAGGAATTCTGTTAACCCGGGAGAAGGTGTTAGGCATTCCCGAGTTCCGTGATTTTAGCACGGTCGCTCAACTGTTATATTCAGCTTAGTTATCTAATTTTAAACAATTATGAATCTATGTGCAAATTTTAACTTTTAACTGCTTTTATTCAATTTTTAAAGAGGATTGAACGTCGTTTAAAACATGTCTTTGGATCGCGCCACATGAAATGCTCCCGTAATCCTAAACATATTTTATTCAATGTTTTAAGATTTGATTAGGGTCACATGAAATGCACACCCGAGTTTAGGAGGGTAAATTTAAAAATAGCGCGCCCGAAGCAACTACGCACTTTCAACTTCGCAAGGGCCATGTAAATTTCTCCAGTGGCACGCCTCGATTTCTAAGGATAAAACAAGATTAATTATACGAGGGCCATGCCGTGGTCATTTTTGTTCGGTACAACATACCGAATTGAAATTGGGTCACATGAAATGCACACCCGAATTTGGGAATTATGTATCATGACTATGCCACGAGAACCGTACCTATAGCCACGATGATTTATTAATAATCATGCCTAAAGCAAACTACGGTGTTCGAAGTTGTTTAATTATCTGCTAAGTTTGAGATTATTGTAGTGCTCGAAGGTTACGGGGGTAGAATTTATGGAAAAGTAAGATTGATTATTAGGGACTGCCTGATGTATCAATTATACCGAGTATAGTTTTATAATGCTACAAGCAGATAAGTCCTAACTATTCATTCTATTTTATCTAGACTTAATTCTTGATGAAGAAAGTTAATGGAATAAAATGAAAGGTCATGCTAAAATCCAGCGTGATCTCTACCAAATCATACAGTGGCTCATTTAACCTTTCCATTTCGTGATTAAGCTCACACCCAACGTAAAGTCATAAGAACCTCCAAATCTTGATAAGAACAACTATTAATCAAAATATGAACTTGGGGAAAGATTGATTCAAAACATAGTAGCATCTGTCATTGATGAAACAGAGAGCAATAAATCACTCATACTTGCATATTAATTCAACAGTTTAACACACCATGAATCAGATAATTTAAACAAAGAGAATCGCCACTTTATATCAAATGAGCCTACCGTATATATAGCCAGATGAATCCTTATTTTTTGGTGGCTCTAATCTATGAGAGTCCAATGCAAATTTCATTCACTAGTAATAATTTCATTAATTCAAGCGGATGAACATCATTAAACTATTGAATCGAAATTAGCTTACAGTGAACCAATTTTTAAATCTCCCAAAGTTTGAAATTAAAGCAAGTTGAAGATTCTGCACATGCTAATAAACCAAAACACATAGCTAATTAGTGAACATACAAACAAACTGAACCTATGGAATGGTATTTGAGCACAACGAATGATTTCAAACTCAAATTTTCAGTTCAAAACAAATAGTCAAAGCTAGATGTCGGCAAACATAGCAGATGTAGACCAATCCAGTGATTAAATACAGTGAATGCACGAATTGGACATTAATATAACACAAACAAATCAGATTTATATTTATGAATTTGGTAGACAACTAAATAAAATCTGACATACCTAATTATGCAGGAATCAACTTAAAAATGCCACATAAAGGCAGAAGAAAAGGAGCACAAACCCAGCAACAACAAACAGAGAACATCAGTGAGCCCAAATAAAAACACTTCTAACAGCTTGAAGAACCGTTAAATTTCCAAAAGTACCAAATGAAGGAGCATGGCTTCAACATGCATTGAGACCGAAATCAACAATACGAAATCAACCACATCTATAGAAACTTAGGAGGAGCGTTTGAGCTTCAAAATTTCAGTAACCCAATGGACTTCAGATCTTCATAAAAAAAATCATCTTCTCTTTTGTACTTCCCTCTTCTAGGTCTAGGATCTAATGATGATTCAGACTTTAATACATGGTGCTAATGGATCAATTAATGATGGATCTAGCTTATTGGATCTCTATTAATGAACATAAATCATTTAAACTTGTATGAAGCCAACAAGATGAACTGAAGGTTCACCATATAAATACTAACATCATATACTCTCTACTAGCAACTACCATATGCTTAACTGAACTGATTTGGACAAAATAATCACATTAAATAAACAAACAGATCAGAGAAGAACAAAATGGAATATTTTCTACGCTCCAATTCTTCATTTTTCATTTTTCATTCCTCAAATTCACTTCATAACTAAAGGAGTTACAGGGTCGTGTACCTGGAAATAAAAGAAGGAAGTAGAAAAGTGAGGTATCAGCAGTAACAACAGTGAAGTAGAATTTAGCAGCAACAGGTTACCAGCAAACCAATTTCAAACTCAGGAAATAATATACAGTAGCCCAGAAATCAGTTTTGATCGAATAACAAACCAGATTCAATCAACTTTCGATGAAATTGACTCAAAATCAGGGAGGCAGTGAATAAAAATGCAGAATATCTCTATGTATATGAATTCAGTCTCTATATCTCCCTCTCTTAGGTTGGTATCTCTCTCAGAACGTTTTCTTCCTAATCTCCTCAGCTCCTCCCCACTCTTCTCTTAGGTCTGTCCCCTTTAAAGGCCAATGTTAAACCCTTTTTATTCAAATTTTTTTCACTTTTCAGCCTGTTTATTCCCTCCCATGTGCGCCCCTTTAAACTTTTATTATTAGCCCATGTTGTTTCTGATTTCCCCACCTCTAAAGGTTTTTTTAAAAGGGTGTCAGCCTTACTGCCATCTTCAATTTTTTAAACCTACCCTATGTTCTTTTCTGAATTCCCACCTCTAAAGGTACTTAAAGGCTGTTACTTTCCACTACTGATCCTTCTTTTCAATTTTTAATTAAACCTCTAAAGGTGTTGACAAACTGTCATGTCCACTACCAATTCCTTTGTTTCTTAATTAACTCCAACTAACCACATTACCCTTATGAGGACTATTTACATGTTAAGGTTTCAAAATAGATCAAAAAGAGATGTAGAGATTTTGAAAATGAACTGAACCTGAGTCAAACAAACACACATTTATAGAATCATGTAAACCAAAATTCAAACAGAAATTGCAAACAAATTATCGTGTTTAACTAAGCAGTAATTTGACATGCAATGTTCACATTTGTTGTTCTCAACAAATTAAGACACAAACAGACTGAAACTTTATATAATAAAAGGACAAGAAAATGATAAGACCATGAACTTCAGCCAATGGGAAAGGGATGAGGAGGAAGATACATAAAAGAAAACATTGAAAAACACTAAAACACTTACCAGAATCAAACCCTTTATTCCACTCAAAAGATCTTCCTACTCTTTTGGTTGAGACGGGCTCTAATCGTTTGTTTTTGTTCGATTGAAAACACACGATTATAGGCTATTTCAACCTATAAATCTTGAAATCTTTACTAAGTAGTGTTTTTGGGGACTCAAGGTTCAACTTTTCGATCTGAAATTCGAAAGGCTCTACGGTGATTCGAGGAAAACTATCATGGGATTTGGGACGAGGGAAGCCTGGTGGTTCAGGGGTGTGATATTTTGGGGTTGATTGGGTAAGCTAGGGTTTTTTGACTGAACTTCGATTGAAGATTCGAGGCTCTTGGCTATAATTCGAAGAGACGTGTTTGGATATTTGGAATGGGGAGGTTGAGGGGGCTCCGTGGTGTGAAGAAGGAGGTCATTGGAACCGGCGCCGCCGGGTTTAGGGAGGTGGAGAGGGGCCGCGGCTGCTAGGGTTTGGATTTAAGTCATCTCTGAATAGACGAAGGAGACTGGGTTGGGGATTTAGGGGGGCGGGGTGTGTTACACATATATATACAGGTTGTGGAATTGAATCCAAACCGTTGGATCAATTGAGATCAACGGCATGGATCAGTTCACTTATGTAAAACGGGGTCGTTTTGGTTGGTTGGGGGATTGGGTCGGTTAGTGGGGTGGACGGGTCGGGTTACGAGGAAACTACTGGACCGTTCGATCGAATGAAACGAACGGTTCAAATCAACAAACATGAAACGACGTCGTTTAGTCGATGCTGGAGATGGACTGAACCGTTCGATCTAATGAAATCAACGGTTGAGACTTATCAGCTCTGAAACAACGTCGTTGGCTAAGCTGGTGGTGGACCGGGTTTGGACTGGTTTTGGGCCTGGGAATTTAATTAAAACTGGTCCAACTCCTATTTCATTCTCTTTTATTTTCTTTTTAATTTTCTTCCTAATAAAATATAATCCCAAATTTAATTTTGACCAACTTATCTTAAAAATATTAATTAACTCTAAGTAGTAATTATCACAAAATAACTAAACCCCAAATTAAAAGAAAACATAAAATTCGACATTAATTAATAAAATGCAAAGAATATATATATTTTTTTAATTTTTTTTACTTTTGCAAAAACACCTAATTATTGATTAATTCAAAAGAATGTCAAATTAAATCCTAAATGCACATGCAACATATTTTTTGTTTTTTTTTTCATTAATTTAACCAATGAACATGCACACACAAATGCAAACAATTACAAAAAATATCACGAAAATTCACAAAATTGCACACAAAAAGAAAGATTTATTTGATTTTGAATTTTTAGGAGTGGTTCGTGTGAGGCAAAATTACGTGCTCACAGCTGCCCCTTTTTGCCCGGAAACATGAAGAGTTTTCGTGCAAAGATAAAGTGAGCGGATACGAGCGATTTTTGCCCGTTTGAATACTCCGTGGGAAGCATTTTTTGAAAGAATTTGACCGAACCTCTGCTTCAAAGGTTTCCTACATATCCTTGGCTATAAAGGAATCAGGTCAATGTAGTTCGGGAAGTTTCGGTCGCTGGGACTACTATGAAGCTGTGGTTTCACTGTTACTGCTGCTACTGATACTGCTCACTGACCTCATTATTACACCATGACAAAAATGAAGAAGCTAGACTAAGCTATAATCTATGCTTTACAAAGAGTTATTTTCAAACTTGGCCTTGTGACTGTTGTTGCCTTGTTGACTTGCATTTTCTTCCGTTGTTCCTTTGTGGCTGACTTGCATGGTATCTTTGAAATTCTTTCCTTTTTCTTTAGGTGGGCATCTTGTTGCTGACCCTTTAAACATCTTCCTTTGACCATTATTTCATATCCTCTATTCTACAGGCGAGCTCCTTATTACTCGAATCTTGAATTGCTTCTTCCCTTCGTCCTCCCTTTGGGTGCCTGACTACTGAACTTGAATTGTATTCCCTTGCTATCCAGGTGGGCTCCTGACTGTTGAAACTTGAAATGTATTCTCTTGTTCTCCAAGTAGGTTCCGATTGCTGAACTCGAATTGTATTCCCTTGTTTTCCAGGTGGGCTCCTGACTGCTGAAATTTCAACCATCTTTCCTTGTTCTCCAGGTGGACGCCTGATTTCTGAAATTTGGTCCATCTTCTTCTTGAAACTGCTCTTCTTTGACTTGTTCTCTCTCGTTCCTCTAGGTGTGCGCCTGATTACCAAATCTTGAACTATTTTTCCTTGTTCTCCAGGTGGATGCCTGATTACTGAATCTTGAACTATTTTTCCTTGTTCTCTAGGTGGATGCCTGATTGCTAGTGTTTGTTCACGTTCTTATCTTTAATATCCGTGTTGTTCTCCCTATTCTTCATATGGGCACCTGACTTCAACAAAAATAGACAACACAAAAGAAAATTTTCTGCCCCAGTTTGGGCAGCTGGGCGCATCTGTGAGTGTTAAACTGAATCATATCACCAAATATCATTAAGAATTTGCAAACTAGGTTCCGTTATCCAGGGGGTCCTGACAACTCTTAACTAGACGACAATTTTAAATCTAAGCTATATCTTTTAAAGGTGTGACTTCCGCTAAATCTTGTTATTTAATGAAAACTCTCAAAGCTAGGTCCCATTATTCAGGAGGGTCCTGAAAATTCCTAATTGAATCCTCTCTAAAACATGCAAACTTTGAAATCAACTTATATTCCTTTGGGGTACACTTATGCTAGATCTTGCTTTTCACAATTGTTTTGATTTTTAAACTAGGTCCCATTTTCTAGGAGGGTCCTGAGAATTTCTGACTAAATTGGGGAAAAGGTGGAAAATATGGTGTTTCTTCTTGGGGGAAAGGTCGAGGAAGCAGAAAATCATGACTATCAGTCGGGGAAAGAAGAGAAGTCAAAATCTTTGTTCTCATGGGGTAATGTCCAAAGTGTATCTCAAACATACAAACTTTAGAGCTCCACTTATTATCCTCTATGGTGCATTTATGTCAAATTCCGCTACTCATGATTATGTTGAATTTTAAATTAAGTCCCATTTTTTAGGAAGGTCTTGAGAATTCTGCGATCAAACCTGCATGGTACTTGTCTTCCTTACAGGGCGCTTCCTGAAACAAATGCCATCTTTGCCCCTATTTCAAATAAAAGAAAATCTGGTCAGTTTAAAACGTGGTGGTTAGTTGTGGCATTCTCGCTAGGGGTGGTTTTCTCTTTGCTAGGCTTTGCTTCATTCCGACTGTCTTGAACATGGTCGAAGGATTGTTTTGACCTTCTGATTGATCCTTAACTGTAGGATTCCCAAATGCTGTTCTCCACTTCCGACCTTTCTATCTGAACTCGTATATCTCTTACGACATTCCTGGGCCATTCTACCGATTTAACCTTTGCTTACACCCCATGTCCCACTTTTCATCATATTATCTCTGGCATGTCCTAGACGCATTTTGCTTTGTGCAATTTCAAAATTGGTAATAAACTTTGAAATTCCTTCTTATTCGTTGAAATAAGGCTAAACTTGGAAGAGCTTTAGAGAAATAAAATTAACAGCAATGAAATGCAAGGATTCTGAGAATTAAGAATAAAGAAAAGAATCCAAATTTGGATGACTGTTGGAGATAAGAAAAGGAACTTATCTGAGTGGAGTCACTGGCACCAATGATCATGGTATGCATTTTGGATTAATCAGCCCAGTCTATTTAACCATCCTCTTTTCCAATTGTTTTACTTTGTGCTCCAAGATCTTCCATAACCCAATTTACTTTCCGCCCATTTTTCGGACCTTATGCGACTGGTCGTGCCCTGGAGGGTTTTCACAGATAAACCTCTCTCATTTGTTGATTCCTCAATTCCTTGTCGCCTGAGGTGCCCATGAGGGTTTTTACTGATAAGACTCTCTCATTTCCATTTCTCTCAGCTTTCGTCGCCCTATGGTGCCCATGAGGGTTTTCACCGATAAGACTCTCTCATTTTCATTACTTTTCTTGCTTGGACCAGAGTTTTATCCCGATATGAATCACCTCTATTTGCTCGACTTGGCATCCCTTGAAGACTGATCAGAAGGTCTTTCTATGGATCGTAATGTGGGCTTTTGGATGGGGTTAGAAAGAAAGGGTATCAAAGGCTCAAAACAATTTAACATGGGTTTAAAATTACAACTCTTGGAATCACATTTCTTATTACAAATACAACCTCTACCCCAGTTTCTTGCTTGGAGATCTTTTGATATTTTACTTTACTATGACCGAGCCATAAGGATGCCTACGTATCCTTAATAGGAATCAGGTCAAACGTAGTTCACACTCGAATTTCCTTTGTTGTTATACTTTCCCTTTTTACTTTTTTTTCCTTTTCCTTTTCTCTCTTTTTCGTTATTGATTCCAAAAGAGGGGTGCGAAAGAAATAAATAAGGCTCAACAGGGGAGACAAAGAGTAAAGTGTTTAGATAGTAGAACAAATTTTCTTCGTCATTTCAATATTTTAAATGATGCAAGATACAAACAATCAACAAATATACCAAAGAAATCATACATAATATCTCTTGACTGCATCAGAATTTATAGCCATGTCTATGTATTTTCCTTCGATATCTGTTAAACATAAAGCACCATTGGACAATACTCTGGTTATAATGAATGGCCCTTGGCACTTCGGGGCGAACTTGCCTTTTGCCTCAGCCTGATGTGGAAGGATACGTTTCAGCACCTACTGGCCCACTTCAAACTTCCGGGGACGTACCTTTTTGTTGTATGCTCTTGCCATTCTCTTTTGATATAACTGGACATGACACACTGCTGCCAATATTTTTTCATCAATCAAGCTCAACTGCTCCAAACGAGTTTTGACCCACTCACTATCATCAATTTCAGCCTCAGCGACAATCCGAAGGGACGGGATCTCAACTTCCGCAGGTATCACTGCTTCAGTTCCATATACTAAAAAATAAGGAGTTGCACCTACTGAAGTACGGAAAGTAGTGCGATAACCTAGCAACGCGAATGGTAATTTTTCATGTCATTGCCTGGAACCTTCTACCATTTTTCAAAGTATTTTCTTTATGTTTTTGTTGGCTGCCTCAACTGCTCCATTCGCCTTGGGACGATATGAGGTAGAATTGCGATGTGTAATCTTAAACTGTTGGCATACCTCTTCCATCAAATTACTGTTAAGATTAGCACCATTATCCGTGATGATCACCTTTGGGATTCCAAATCAACAGATGATATTTGAGTGAACAAAATTGACCACTGCTTTCTTGGTCACCGATTTGAATGTTTTGGCCTCAACCCACTTGGTGAAATAATCAATGGCTACCAGAATGAATTTATGCCCATTGGACATTGCTGGATCAATTGGTCCAATGATATCCATGCCCCAAGCAACGAAGGGCCATGGTGTCGACATCGTATGCAGCTCCAATGGTGGAGAATGAATCAAATCTCCATGTATCTGGCACCGATGACATTTGCGCGCAAAACCGATACAGTCTCGCACTATGGTGAGCCAATAATAACCTGCTCGGAGAATTTTCTTGGTCAACACATACCCGCTCATATGTGGTCCGTAAACTCCTGAATGTACTTCGGACATGACAGCCGTAACTTGTCTAGCATCTATGCATCTTAACAATCCAAGGTCTGGTGTTCTTTTATACAAAACTCCTCCACTTAAGAAAAATCCACTTGCCAACCGTCGAATTGTTCTCGTTTGATCCCCCGTGGCTTGCACTGGATATATCCATATTCCGATGTACTCCTTGATATCATGGAACCATGATTCGCCATTAAGTTCTTCTTCAATCATGTTACAGTAAGCATGCTGATCTCGGACATGAATATGTAGAGGATCGACATAAGCTTTGTCCGGATGGTGCAACATTGATGCCAGGGTAGCCAAAACATCGGCGACCTCATTATGGACCCTTGGAATATGCCTGAACTCCACTGATCCAAACCGTTGACAAAGATCATGCAAACATTGTCGGTACGGTATGAGCTTCAAATCTCGTGTTTCCCATTCTCCTTGAATTTAATGTACCAGAAGATCCGAGTCTCCCAAGACCAAGACTTCCTGGATATCCATGTCTGCAGCTAGCCTTAGACCCAAAATATAGGCTTCATACTCAGCCATATTGTTGGTGCAATAAAACCGAAGCTGAGACGTAACAGGATAGTGATGTCCTATTTCAGAAATAAGCACAGCTCCTATTCCGACTCCTTTCATGTTGGTCTCCCCATCAAAGAAAAGTTTCCAGCCTGGTTTTTCAATTTGCTCCAGTTTATCAATATGCATCACTTCTTCATCGGGAAAATAAGTTCTCAATGGCTCGTAATCTTCATCGACCGGGTTCTCGGCCAAATGATCGGTCAATGCTTGGGCTTTCATCGCAGTCCGAGT
This sequence comes from Nicotiana tabacum, assembly GCF_000715075.1. NCBI lineage: Eukaryota > Viridiplantae > Streptophyta > Magnoliopsida > Solanales > Solanaceae > Nicotiana > Nicotiana tabacum. The sequence continues at coordinate 160,766,071 of NC_134082.1, forward strand.
CACATAGATTATGTCAAACTCTGTGAGCAAAATCTGCCACTTCGCAAGTCTTCCTGTCGGCATAGGCTTTTGAAAGATATACTTCAATGGGTCCAAGCGTGAAATGAGGTAAGTAGTGTAGGATGACAAATAATGTTTCAATTTCTGTGCCACCCAAGTTAGGGCGCAACATGTCCTTTCCAGGTGAGTGTACTTAACCTCATAAGCTGTGAACTTCTTGCTAAGATAGTAGATGACATATTCTTTCCTGCCAGTGACGTCATGCGGCCCCAGTACACAACCAAATGAATTTTCCAGGATAGTCAAGTAAAGAATCAAAGGTCTCGCTGGTTTTGGTGGTACCAACACAGGCGGGTTAGACAAGTATCCCTTTATATCGTCGAATGCTTCTTGACACTCATCAGTCCACTTGATCGCAACATCCTTTTTCAACAACTTGAAAATAGGCTCGCAAGTTGTCGTGAGCTGAGCAATAAACCTGCTGATGTAGTTCAACCTTCCTAACAGACTCATTACTTCAGTCTTGTTCCTCGGAGGTTGCAATTCTTGTATGGCTTTGATCTTTGACGGGTCCAACTCGATGCCTCGCTGGCTGACTATGAATCCCAACAGTTTTTCGGATGGAACACCAAATGCACACTTGGCAGGGTTAAGCTTGAGGTTGTACTTGCGAAGCCTCAGGAAGAATTTCCTCAAATCCCCAACGTGGTCGGCCTGACGCTTTGATTTTATGATCACATCATCTACGTACACCTCAATCTCCTTGTGTATCATATCATGAAACATGGTAGTCATGGCCCTCATGTAAGTTGCCCCAGCGTTCTTCAAACTAAATGGCATTACCCTGTAGTAATAAGTCCCCTATGGCATGATGAAAGCCGTTTTTTCTGCATCTTCTTCATCCATTAGAATCTGATGATACCCAACATAGCATTCCACAAAAGATCCTATCTCACGCTTGGCACAATTATCGATCAAAATGTGGATATTGGGTAGTGGGAAGTTATCCTCCGGACTTGCTTTGTTGAGATTGCGGTAATCGATGCATACTCTGATCTTGCCATCCTTTTTCGGTACAGGCACGACATTAGCCAACCAAACAGGATATCGAGTGACCCGAATAACCTTTGCATCCAACTGCTTGGTAATTTCTTCTTTAATCTTCTTTTGCTTGACGGGAGGGAATGCTGGATCAGTAGGCAATTTGTGGACCACTAAATCAGTGCTCAAACCCGGCATGTCGTCATATGACCATGCAAAAGCATCTTTGTACTCGATGAGTGCTTTGATTAACTCTTCCCGGATCTCTGGCTCGAGGTGGACACTTATTTTAGTCTCTCGGACATTGTCTGTGTCCCCTAAATTGATGACTTCTGTATCATTCAGGTTGGGTTTGGGTTTTTCTTTGAAGTGAATTAACTCCTTACTAATCTCTTCGAAGGCTTCATCCTCATCATCGTATTTTGATTCGTAATCACAATCTACTTCTTGAACTAATATTTCGGAATAAGATTGATTTTTAAGACTGGGCTGAGGATTCCTTATGCATGCCATGTCATTAGAACCAACTTAAAAAAAACTGTATAGAAAAGAAAAGAATACAAAAAGGAAAACCATCAGGAATGATGAAGAAAGGGAAATTGTATTTCATTAAACGATAAAGGATAACAAGGTTTGCACACCCAAACAGACTGAAAAAAATGAAATCTGGATTACAACCCTGGAATAATCCGTACAAACTTAAAGGAAAAGCAAAGCAAACTACCAAGACTCCTTTCGAGTAGGGAGAGGAGTAGCCTTCCAATTATTAAGCTTTGTTTTTGGCCCGACAAATTGCACTTCCGCGTTGCTAGAACCTTCTCCATTTTTCACCATGTCCACACTGTCGAACAACTTCTCAAATCTTTCAATTAACTTCTTGTCAGGATCAATCACAGAACTGGGAATTGCTGTTACTGGGCGACTCCTCGTACCAGACTTGACAAATGATCTGGAAAGACGTGGAACCGGCTTTGGAAGGACCCATGTCCTCTATTTCAATTTCCTGGCTCTTTTTATATCTACGGTTGTGGGCTTGAATCCCAGACCAAATGTTCCCAAGTTTTCAGGAAGAGACATGAGCTGTATGATGCCTTGCAGAGCTGATCCCAAACCCTTTCCTGGTACAAAACCATTCTTCAGCATTTCATACGCTACCATGACTGATGCAGCGGTTATCTTTGGATTTGGGATACACTTCCCTTCTGGAACTTTCTCGACTAACATTGTGTCAGAAACTTGGTAGACCCATGGTCCCTTGTCATCTTCCACTTCAATGAATGGCACAATGGTGTTGTTGTGAGCGCACAAATTATCTTCGCCGTGCACAACTATTTCTTGTCTGTCCCATTCAAACTTGACCATCTGATGGAGTGTTGATGGTACTGCTTTAGCGGCATGAATCCACGGTCGCCCTAATAGCAAATTGTAGGAAGCAGCTATATCCAACACTTGGAATTCCATTGTGAATTCTACTATACCTATAGTCAGCTCCAACATTATGTCCCCGACGGAGTCTTTGCCCCTGCCATCAAATCCCCGCACATAGATATTGTTTTTACGGATCCGCTCATCTTCTACTTTCAGCTTGCTTAGAGTGGAGAGAGGACAGATGTTCACACTTGAACCATTGTCAATCAATACCCGGGTAACCACGGAATCCTCACATTTTACTGTAAGGTAAAGGGCTTTGTTATGCTCAGTACCCTCTACGGGCAATTCATCATCGGAAAAAGTGACTCTGTTTATTTCAAAAATCTTGTTGGCTATCTTTTCCAGATGGTTTACCGAGATCTTGTCGAGGACATGGGCCTCATTCATGATTTTCATCAGCGACTAACGGTGCTCATCTGAATGGATTACCAATGAGAGCAATAAGATCTGAGCGGGCGTTTTCCTCAACTGCTCTACAACAGAATAGTCATGCACTTCATTTTCCTCAAAAATTCCCTGCCTCTTCTTTAGTTATAGCTTTCTTTACCGATGTTGGATTATCTTTAGCTCTTCTTAACTCCTCGAGAGTGAAACACCTTCCTGAGCAAGTCAAACCTTATGCTTCACAAACTTCTTCTTTGATTTCTTTCCTTTGTAAATCACTGTCACCCGTTCATAATTCTAAGGAACAACCTTGTTGTTGATCACTAGAAGCTGAGTTACTCGTTTTATAATAACAGGATTTGTGCGAGCACCCTTCACGAACACAATAGGTTTACTTGCAACCCCTGGCACTACCACTTTAGCTTTCTCTGGTTTCACTGCAACAATGCCTGACGACCCTTTCTCGGCTACCACAGCTGGCTTATTGTCTACCCCTTTTAATTGGACCACTGATTTCCCACTAGTTACCTCTTCCTTTGAGTTAGTTTCGCTTGAACAAATCATCATTACCGTCTGTGAGGGCTTCCCGGGCTCCCCTCCTTTGTGTATCAACTCAATTATATGGGTCTCACAATGAGCTGGCAGTGGATTCTGATTGATATTTGGTGCTTCTGGGGCCTGAACCTCGATCCGAAGAGTATCAATAATCTCTTGCACAACTATTTTCAGTTTCCAACACTTCTCTGTATCATGCCCCGGGGCCCCTGAACAGTACTCACAACTCACCGAGTGGTCAAGATTTCTAGGAGGGGGATTTGGCATTTTAGGCTCAATTAGATTCAGCATGCCCAACTACCTCAATCTGTGGAAAAGATTGATTCACACAGTGGAGTGAAAGTCTTCTGCTTCTGTAACCTCTCATTCTTGAAGGCTTGGTTTTGTCGGAAACCCGTCCCGAGGGGATTTCTGTAGGATCTTGGGGGTGGATATGTGTTTTGTGGAGCTGGGTATGGATTTTGTGGAGCCGGCGCACGCCATTGTGCGTGTGCCGGGGTTTGGGTATAGGTTTGTGCATGATGAACGGAAAAATAGGGATCTGGCGGTGGGTAGTAGTGGTATGGAGGGCTATATGGAGTGTGGGGGTAATTTTGGTGGTAGGGTCAGGGCTGGTTATAGTAGGGTGATGGGCTTCTAGATCTCCGGACTCAACTGTCGCGACATCTTCTTTCTTCTTTTTTCCAAGTACACCCCCAGTGCCGTTTTGAATGGCCTGGGTGGTTGCCTTGATTGCTGAAAAACTCATGATCTTGTTAGACTTAAGCCCCTCCTCGACCATGCCTCCCATTTTTACTACCTCATTAAAAGACTTGCCAATTGCGGACACAAATGACCAAAGTAAGTCGGCTCCAAAGCCTGCAAAAAGTAATCAACCATCTCGCTCTCTTTCATTGGGGGATCTACCCTTGCTGCTTGCTCCCTCCATCGGAAACCATATTCTCTAAAGCTTTCACTGTGCTTCTTCTCCAGTTTAGTCAAGGACAATCGATCTGGAATAATCTCAAGATTATACTGAAAGTGACAAGCAAATGCTTGTGCCAGATCATCCCATTTGTACCATCTTCCGTGATCACGGCGGGTGTACCATTCCAATGCTGATCCGCTTAAACTCTGACTGAAGTAAGCCATCAACAATTCATCTTTCCATCCGGCTCCCCTCATCTTACTGCAAAAACCTCTCAAGTGTGCTACTGGATCACCGTGCCCATTGTATAGATCAAATTTGGGCATTTTGTACGCTGCCGGTAGTTGTACATTTAGGAATAAACACAGGTCTTTGTAAGCTACACTTACCTGACCTCCTAGACCTCTCATGTTCCTGAAGGATTGTTCTATGCTTTTCATTTTTCTGAACATCTCTTCATGTTCGGGATCTTTGGCTGGTCTCTCGGCTTCTCTCGGGAGATCAGAACGTGGATTATCGGGGTAGGTTTCAGGAGCTTTGAAGGTGGGCTATGGGGGGTAGTACTGGTTGTCCTGAGCTTGGAACATAGGTTCACTTAAGGATCTATGGAGTGCAGCTGGTGGAGATGCCACAAAAATAGGGGTGACTGGTGGAGGGGGGTATGGAATTGATTTTGGTGGTGGAGCTTGTGGCATATGAGAAGTAGTGTCATGGTAATGTTGGTAAATGGGAAAACCTGGATCGGTGGAGGGATGATCCTGAGACTGAGCTAATGGTAGGGTAAAAGCCGGGTTAGCCGGGTAAGACGGAGGTGATTGCCCTTTGGACAAGGCCTGGTATATTTCTGCCATCTGTTGCTTAAGTTTGGGCATCTCTTCCTTCATTTTATTGACGTCTAACTCCTCTACCTCAACACTAGTGTCAACGTCCGGGATAGACATGATTTCTGGTATTGGTCCTTTTGATCTGGTTTGGTAATGATAATGTGTCAGTATCCTCTAGATAAACTAACTGCTTGAATTCTCTGAAAAACAACAAACTTGTTAGTTTTTTTTAGAATTTAACACATATGCTATCACACGTTGGGATGCAATGCACCTAGGCAATTAACCATTTTCTATCATGCATTTGCTTCGGTTGCGTGTGTCATTCTGGCCTTTCATAATTGTGCCCCTTCTTTTAAGCTTCCTTTATTCTATCCTTCTTTATTTCCCTTTTTCTTTTTAGTGGTGGTCGAATCCTATAGAGATTGCCTACGTATCATGTCCCCGCATGAATCAGACCGTACGTAGTTCTGGCGGAAACAATTATTATTTTATTTATTTTAACAAACAAAATAGTACAATGACAGAAATGACATTAGATTTGGACAACACTTTAAGAAAATGGTTTAAAAGACTCAATATGGACTCAAGCTAAACATGACTATTATATGATAATTTCCAACAACTATGACTACGCTTCACTCCATAATCTTTTGCTTTCAATCACTGGAACATCTGCTCACGGCGGGGCTTGACCCGGCTGACCTCCTAGTGTACGGTACATCCTCTCTAACTCCATTGCAAGATGATAGGCAAAAGTAGGTGCATGCTTTAAAAACCTCTCATAATCCATCCCTTGACAGTTCACATAACTTTGAGAGGTGTAAACAGCCAAATCATGGATTTGTGCTCTGAAGTCCTGGAGATTCTGGTCTTGGTTTTGTAACTGCTGTTGACGAGTGGTGGCTATGTCTCTTATGCGGCCCTCACAATCTAAAGCCGATTCCAATTGAGCCCAAAGTCTCGCCTGATCGAGTCTTGCCTGTGCTCTCTCCTTGTCAATATCTGCATGCTGATGTTTTCTATTATGCCTTCTCATTTCTTCCAACTGTGCATGGAGTTGAGCTTCTGAATGCATCCAATGGTCCTTCTCTCTCTCTCTCTCTCATTGAGCTATTTCTTCTTCAAATCTCATTACTTGGCGTTCCTTACTAGATCTGGCCTCCTCATTTAACTGTATGTTTTTTTCCTTAGCTTTGTCTAACGCCTTTTCAGTCTTTGTCAAGATGGAGTCATAATCTTGCATTTGTTCCATCAGATTGGCAATGATTCTCTAATCTTTCCAACTTCTTACTGGCGCTTCGGAGGCTTTCTTCATCTGTTGAAGCTGAGCATGGAGAGTTTTATTCTCGCAAATCAGAATCTTCTTTTCACCTTCTGCTTCCTGTGCTTGTAAGTCTTTCTCAAAATTGAGGTTCCTCAGGCTTTTTTCTAAGGCATGAATAGTCGCTTTGTACCCCTTTGCTTTTTCACCCCAAGCCAGTCGTTCTTGGATTTTATCCTCAAAGGCTTGAACATGCGGCCTTTTTATGGGCCTTCTGGGTTCGGGTTCTGATACATCATACACACGAGATCTTTTCTCAAACCACCTAGCATATCCTGGATCTATCTCACCCTTCGCAGGATCTGGAACTTGGGTATCATCTTTCAAGTATCGACAACCATTCCAAATCCGCTGGATTAAAGCCTCAGGGAGTGTGGCTTTGGGGTGTAGCTCAATCACTTGCACACTCAAATATTCATCATCAGGCACCACTTGGTATCTCCCTAGCTGTCTTGGAACTCTCTGTGGCACGTACGTCTGGACACTTCTTAAACCCAACAACAACAAATAACTCTTTAAGGTTGACATGTGTATCACCTCTTTTACCGGGAGCCATCCCAAAGTCCACTCGATTTGATTTGCCATTAAAGATCTTAAATGGGATACCTAGGCTTCCACCCCTTCTAGAGATTTATAATCTTTTATTCTTTCTTCATAACTTTCAATGAAATTTTCCTTGCTTGGACCATATCGCATGAATTTGGGGTGATGTCGGAGATGTTCAGTCAACCACATTTGCAACAAAATATTGCACCCTTCGAAGAATTTTGCCCTGGACTTACACAAAGTCAATGCCCGATAAATGTCTGAGAGAATGATCGGGGCAAGAGTGTGATGCTCTTTGGTGGTGAGGACTTGTACGACTATGGCTATGCGAATATCAATCGTTCGCTCTTTGTTTGGGAAGATCATGATTCCTAGAAAGGCCACCATGAAAGCGAAACGACGGTGAATCTGCCAGGTGTCCTTGTTTTGTTTGTTAGTAAGGCCCTTTTCATGAATTTCAAACCCATCCGACTTTCCGAACCTTGAATATAGGAAGTTGAAAGAACAACACCCTTTGACAATGTTGCTTTTTCTGATTTGATTACTGATATTCAAAAGACCAAAAAATCGGTGTACAAAAGGAGCCTTTGGGAATATAAGATTCTGGTTTCTCAAATCTACGTCAAAACCTGAATATCTAGCTATTTCTTATAATGTGGGAGTAAACTCGAAATCAGAGAAGCGAAAGACATTGTGAACAGGGCCCCAAAAAGTCACTAGTGCCGTAATCAAATCATTGCGCGGTTTAACTTTCATAATATTTGTGAGAGCGCCCAAATACTTAATGACCCATTTCTGACCCTCTCCTCCTAACTCATGCCACCACATCTGAAGCTGAAATAGAAACTCATCTGCATCTGTGAACGGTGGGTTTTGGATGGTGCTCATTTTGTACATGTGAGCGATGTTAATTTTAAAAACCCAAAATCAAGACTCATTTTGAAAAAATCATTAATATTTCTAAAAAAATTCATATATATAAAAAACACTTCGATGAAGAAGGTTTAAAGGCTGTGTTTGCTAACCGACAAATTTTTATTTTTTTTTTGAAAAAAAAACGACCAAAGGCGGTTGTTCTTGCAAAAACAGCCTTCTGGCGCCCTTTTGGAGACATTCAGAATATTTTGGACAAGAATGACATCGCCTTACTTATGACAACACAATGACATTTATGTACCCACATTTTTAATTATTCATTATCTATTTATTTTTATATTTATATTTTTTTAAATAGTTGGGCCCGATGTGGGTTGCCTACGTATCTCACATACGGCGAGAATCAAACTTACGTAGTTCGTAATAATAAAACTATTTTACAACATTTCCTTTTCTTTTCAAAATTTTGACAGAATTTCAAAATATTTTGGAAATTATTTTTCGAAAACAACCAATTTCTTTCTCGGTTCTCACATTGATTTTCATTTTCTAATTTTTTCCTATAAGCTGGTCAACACGCAAATCCGAAACAAATGAATGCACAAGTAGCAAGTAAGATGCATCGGGATGGTTTTTTCATTTCGGGTACACCTGTCCTAGACAGACCCAACCCCTGTGTTGAGTCTCCGAAGTCAAATGCACGTGATGCAAACAAACGTTCCTACTAGGGATCCGACATGAAGTTGAGTTATTTTAAGTGTAAAACCTGGGGTATACTGTTCTAGACCTGGCTTACCCAAGCGGACATCTTGAGCTGAAGTGGGGGCAACGTACCAGGAGCACGAAAGTCTACCCGGCCTAGTTACTTGGCCCAACCTCGTTCTACTTGGTATGACTTCTAATAGAAAAGTGGGCCACGCACACGTGTGCACCATAAATTCAGAAGACTCAGAAAGAAGAAGGGTTTCTTAACAGTTTATATATACAGTTCAGATAATATCAAAGCGGTAAAAAGCAACATTTAGCACATTAAGCCCAAACATGTGAATAAACCAGATAATAAATAAAGCAAAATATAACAATTATTCTAAGCTCAAATTCTTGAACCCTGAACCAGAAATTCGGGGTTCTCTCCCCAGCAGAATCGCCAGGGCTGTCACACCTCATTTTTACCCCTCTCCGGAAAAAGTATAAGGGAGTTTTGACCAATTTAAGTGACAACCGAAATGGGATTATTTTATTTAAAATTCAGAGTCGCCACTTGAGATAGTTTATGGTGTCCCAAGTCACCAATTTAAATCCCGAATCGAGGAAAAGATTGACTCTGTATTACAGTCCGCGAATCAGAAATCTGGGAAAGGAATTTTGTTAACCCGGGAGAAGGTGTTAGGCATTCCCTAGTTCCGTGGTTTTAGCACGGTTGCTCAACTGTTATATTCAGCTTAATTATCTTATTTTAAACAATTATGAACCTATGTGCAAATTTTAACTTTTAACCGCTTTTATTCAATTTTTAAAGAGAATTGAACGTCGTTTAAAACATGTCTTTGGATCGCGCCACATGAAATGCACTCATAATCCTAAACATATTTTATTCAATGTTTTAAGATTTGATTAGGGTCACATGAAATGCACACCCGAGTTTAGGAGGGTAAATTTTAAAATAGCGCACCCGAAGCAACTACGCACTTTCAACTTCGCAAGGGCCATGTAAATTTCACCAGGTGGCATGCCTCGATTTCTAAGGATAAAACAAGATTAATTATACGAGGGCCATGCCATGGTCATTTTTGTTCGGAAAAGCATACCGAATTGAAATTGGGTCACATGAAATGCACACCCGAATTTGGGAATTATGTATCATGACTATGCCACGGGAACCGTACCTATAGCCACGATGATTTATTGATAATCATGCCTAAAGCAAACTACGGTGTTCGAAGTTGTTTAATTATCTGCTAAGTTTGAGATTATTGTAGTGCTCGAAGGTTACGGGGGTAGAATTTATGTAAAAGTAAGATTGATTATTAGGGACTGCCTGATGTATCAATTATACCGAGTATAGTTTTATAATACTACAAGCAGATAAGTCCTAACTATTCATTCTATTTTATCTAGACTTAATTCTTGATGAAGAAAGTTAATGGAATAAAATGAAAGGTCATGCTAAAATCCAATGTGATCTCTACCAAATCATACAGCGGCTCATTTAACCTTTCCATTTCGTGATTAAGCTCACACCCAACGTAAAGTCATAAGAACCTCCAAATCTTGACAAGAACAACTATTAATCAAAATATGAACTTGGGGAAAGATTGATTCAAAACATAGTAGCTTCTGTCATTGATGAAACAGAGAGCAATAAATCACTCATACTTGCATATTAATTCAACAGTTTAACACACCATGAATAAGATGATTTAAACAAAGAGAATCGCCACTTTAGCTCAAATGAGCCTACCGTATATATAGCCAGATGAATCCTTATTTTCTGGTGGCTCTAATCTATGAGAGTCCAATACAAATTTCATTCACTAGTAATAATTTCATGAATTCAAGCGGATGAACATCATTATACTATTGAATCGAAATTAGCTTAGACAATGAACCAATTTTTAAATCTCCCAAAGTTTGAAATTAAAGCAAGTTGAAGATTCTGCACATGCTAATAAACCAAAACACATAGCTAATTAGTGGACATACAAACAAACTGAACCTATGGCATGGTATTTGAGCACAACGAATGATTTCAAACTCAAATTTTCAGTTCAAAACAAATAGTCAAAGCTAGATGTCGGCAGACATAGCAGATGTAGACCAATCCAGTGATTAAATACCGTGAATGCACGAATTGGACATTAATATAACACGAACAAATCAGATTTATATTTATGAATTTGGTAGACAACTAAATAAAATCTGACATACCTAATTATGCAGGAATCAACTTAAAAATGCCACATAAAGGCAGAAGAAAAGGAGCACAAACCCAGCAAACAAATCCCAGCAACAACAAACAGAGAACATCAGTGAGCCCAAACAAAAATACTTCTAACAGCTTGAAGAACCTTTAAATTTCCAGAAGTACTAAATGAAGGAGCAAGGCTTCAACATGCATTGAGATTTGAAATCAACCACATCTATAGAAACTTAGGAGGAGCGTTTGAGCTTCAAAATTTCAGTAACCCAATGGACTTCAGATCTTCATAAAAAAATCATCTTCTCTTTTGTACTTCTCTCTTCTAGGTCTAGGATCTAATGATGATTCAGACTTTAATACATGATGTTAATGGATCAGTTAATGATGGATCTAGCTTATTGGATATCTATTCATGAACATAAATCATTTAAACTTGTATGAAGCCAACAAGATGAACTGAAGGTTCACCATATAAATACTAACATCATATACTCTCTACTAGCAACTACCACATGATTAACTGAACTGATTTGGACAAAATAATCACATTAAATAAACAAACATATCAGAGAAGAACAAAATAGAATATTTTCTATGCTCCAATTCTTCATTTTTCATTTTTCATTCCTCAAATTCACTTCATAACTAAAGGAGTTACAGGGTCGTGTACCTGGAAATAAAAGAAGGAAGCAGAAAAGTGAGGTATCAGCAGTAACAACAGTGAAGTAGAATTCAGCAGCAACAGGTGACCAGCAAACCAATTTCAAAATCAGGAAATAATATACAGCAGCCCAGAAATAAGTTTTGATCTAACAACAAACCAGATTCAATCAACTTTAGATGAAATTGACTCAAAATCAGGGAGGCAGTGAATAAAAATGCAGAATATCTCTATGTATATGAATTTAGTCTCTATATTTCCCTCTCTTAGGTCTGTCTCCCTTCTCTTAGGTTGGTATCTCTCTCAGAAAGTTTTCTTCCTAATCTCCTCAGCTCCTCCTCACTCTTCTCTTAGGTCTGTTCTCTTTAAAGCCCAATGTTAAACCCCTTTTATTCAATTTGTTTTTCACTTTTCAGCCTATTTATTCCCTCCCATGTGCGCCCCTTTAAACTTTTATTATTAGCCCATGTTGTTTCTGATTTCCCCACCTCTAAAGGTTTTTTTAAAAGGGTGTCAACCTTACTGCCATCTTTAATTTTTTAAACCTACCCTATATTCTTCTCTGAATTCCCACCTCTAAAGGTACTTAAAGGCTGTTACTTTCCAATACTGATCCTTCTTTTCAATTTTTAATTAAACCTCTAAAGGTGTTGACAAACCGTCATGTCCACTACCAATCCCTTTTTTTCTTAATTAACTCCAACTAACCACATTACCCTTATGAGGACTATTTACATGTTAAGGTTTCAAAATAGATCCAAAAGAGATGTAGAGATTTTGAAAATGAACTGAACCTGAGTCAAACATACACACATTTATAGAATCATGTAAACCAAAATTCAAACAGAAATTGTAAACAAATTATCGTGTTTAACTAAGCAGTAATTTGACATGCAATGTTCACATTTGTTGTTCTCAGCAAATTAAGACACAAACAGACTGAAATTCATATAATAAAAGGACAAGAAAATGATAAGACCGTGAATTTCAGCCTGTGGGAAAGGGGTGAGGAGGAAGATACATAAAAGAAAACATTTAAAAACACCGAAACACTTACCAGAATCAAACCCTTTATTCCGCTCAAAAGATCTTCCTACTCTTTTGGTTGAGACGGGCTCTAATCGTATGTTTTTGTTCGATTGAAAACACACGATTACAACCTATTTCAACATAAAAATCTTGAAATCTTTACTAAGCAGTGTTTGGGGGGACTCAAGGTTCGACTTTTCGATCTGAAATTCGAAAGGCTCTACGGTGATTCGAGGAAAACTATCATGGGATTTGGGACGAGGGAAGCATGGTGGTTCAGGGGTGTGATTTTTTGGGGTTGATTGGGTAAAATAGGGTTTTTTGACTGAACTTCGATTGAAGATTCGAGGCGCTTGGCTATGATTCGAAGAAAGGTGTTTGGATATTTGGAATGGGGAGGTTGAGGGGGCTCCGTGGTGTGAAGAAGGAGGTCATTGGAACCGGCACCGCCAGGTTTAGGGCGGTGGAGAGGAGCGGCGGTTGCTAGGGTTTGGATTTAGGTCATCTCTGAAGAGACGAAGGAGACTAGATAGGGAATTTAGGGGGGGCGGGGTGTGTTACACATATATATACAGGTTGTGGAATTGAATCCAAACCGTTGGATCAATTGAGATCAACGACGTGGATCAGTTCACTTATGTAAAACGGGGTCATTTTGGCCGGTTGGGGGATTGGGTCGGTTAGTGGGGTGGATGGGTCGGGTTGAGAGGAAAATACTGTACAATTCGATCGAATGAAACGAACGATGCAGATCAACAAACATGAAACAACGTCGTTTAGTCGATGCTGGAGATGGACTGAACCGTTCGATCTAATGAGATCGACGGTTGAAACTTCTCAGCTCTGAAACAACGTCGTTGGCTAAGCTGGTGGTGGACCGGGTTTGGACTGGTTTTGGGCCTTTGAATTTAATTAAAACTGGTCCAACTCCTATTTCATTCTCTTTTATTTCTTTTCAATTTTCTTCCTAATAAAATACAAACCCAAATTTAATTTTGACCAACTTATCTTAAAAATATTAATTAACTCTAAGTAGTAATTATCACAAAATAACTAAACCCCAAATTAAAAGAAAACATAAAATTCAATATTAATTACTAAAATGCAATGAATATATATTATTTATTTAATTTTCTTTTGAATTTTTTTACTTTTGCAAAAACACCTAATTATTGATTAATTAAAAAGAATGTCAAATTAAATCCTAGATGCACATGCAACATATTTTTTTGTTTTTTTTTTCATTAATTTAACCAACGAACATGCACACACAAATGCAAACAATTACAGAAAATATCACGAAAATTCACAAATTTGCACACAAAAAGAGAGATTTATTTGATTTTGAATTTTTATGAGTGGTTCATGTGAGGCAAAAATCACGTGCTCACACTCCACAATAACCTAGGCGAGCTGGCTGAGCATGCCTGAATGGACAACCTCTACCGTGCTGAAACTAACATCTAGAAGGAGCACCACTATATCTACCAGATCCTCGAGGCCTCTTGGCCTCCCTTTCCTCTCGCTCCTGGCGACAAACAGACTCAATCTCACAGGCGATATCCACAACCTCCTCGAAAGTAGCAACTATCACCCTCTCCCTGGTCATGAGAATATGAAGCTGATAAGTGAGGCCATCAACAAACCTCATAATCCTCTCTCTATCAGTCAGAACCAACCAAATAGCATGACGAGCTAACTCGAAGAACCTCATCTCATACTACGTCACAGTCATCTCTCCCTGACGCAACCACTTAAACTCCCTATGCAGCTCCTTTCTACAAGACTGCGACACATACTTCTCCAGAAAGAGAATGGAGAACTACTGCCATGTAAGGGGTGTTGCACCAACAGGCCTACGCCTCTCAAAAGTCTCCCAGCAAGTGAAGGCAGCTCCATAAAACTAATAAGTAGTGAAAGTGACCCCGTTGGTCTCCAGAATACCCACTGAACGAAGCATCCTCTGAAACTTATCCAAGAAACCCTGGGCATCCTCGCCCTCTGCACCACTGAAGGTCAGAGGGTGAAATCTACCAAACCTCTCCAACCTACACTGCTCATCCTCTGGCATGGCAGGAACTACATAGTCTTGAGCAGCTGCAACCGGGTAGGCAGGATGTTCCCCCGGTGTCTGAAGTCCCTGCACGACCTGCTCAGGTGTGCAAAGTGGCGGGAGTTTGATTGCCTCCCTCATCTTGAGAAGTAGCTGAAGCTGTAGTGGCTGAGATCGCCTGAGCTAGGCCAATGCAAACTGATAGGATCTGAGCCAAGGCCTCCTGAAGACTCGGAATCACAATGGGTACAACTAGTGCCTAAGCTGGTGCTGCTGGAGCGTCCACAACTGGAACCTGATCTTGAACTAGGGAAGCTGGTGGATCTGCAGGTGCTGCCCTAGCTGCTGTGTGGGCTACACCTTTGCCCCTACCGCGACCATGACCGCGTCCTCGGCCTCTAGTGGCCACAACTGGTGGTACCGGTGGTCATCCATCCTGGCCAGTAGCACGTGTCCTCAACATCTGTAAGAGAATAGATTAGCAGAAGTTTAGTACTCTGATCAACAAATTCGCATGACAAGAATTTCAAGAATATGAAGTTTTTTTTCCTAAAGGTTCCGCAACCTCTCGAGGATAAATACAGACGTCTCCGTACCGATCCGCGAGACTCTACTAAACCTGCTCATGACTCATAATACCTATGTAACCTAGACTCTGATACCAACTTGTCACGACTCTAAACCCGGACCCGGTCGTGATGGCCCTCTCGTGAAGACAAGGCCAACCGACACTTACCCATTTCAGTTTTAAGCAGTTAACAATGAGAATTAAGTCTAAAACATGATAAATGACCAGACATTTAAGCAGTCAACAGTACAATATGCGGAAAAATAATCCAACACAGCCTGATACCGGGGTGTCACTAGTCATGAGCATCTAAACGTCCGTAATAAGACAAGAAAGTCTACAGAGTTCAATACAAATCCAAAACAAAAAGAAGTAAGACAAGGGAAGAAGCTCTGGGCTGCAAACGTCGGCAACTACCTAGAGAATCTTCGGATTCACCTGAGTTGGAAAGATCAACACTCGGGAGCGGGACCAGATGCACTTGAATCTGCACACATGGTGCATGGAGTAAAGTGAGTACTCCAACTCAGTGGGTAATAATCATAAATAAAGACTGAAAGTATGAAATCACGTAAGGCACATTATAGGCTATAATGAAGCAGTAAAACAGGTAAGAACAATAATTCAGTAAAGATATGTAAAATCATATAAGTTCAGTTTAAACTTCAATAAATGCCTATTCAACAATTAAACAGGTAAATGACAGACAAATAAGACAGATAAGCACATAAAGGATTACCCCCCGGGCACAATGTCAAAAATACCAGCCCCTCAGGCTATATCTCACATCACAATGGGTACTCGCGCTCACTGGGGGTGTGCAGACTCCTGGAGGGGCCCCTTACGGCCCAAATGCAATATCAGCCATCTCATGGCATCATCACTAGGCTCTCGACCTCATATCAACAAGCCATCTCTTGGCACATAAATCTTAGGCCCTCGGCCTCATAATCATAGTCAGTGTTTCCTCACAACATAGGCCATCGGCCTTACTCAGTCAAAAATCCTCACAAGCCACTCGAGCAATAGTAAAACAAGATTCTCAGCCCAAAATATAATTTAAGAGACTATTTAAGCGTTAAAACAGAGTAAACAATGCTGAGTTATGAAAATAGTGGAATATAACATGACTAAGTTCAAGTATAAAGTCAAAACAGTGAGAAAATATCAATAAAAATTCCCCAATGGTTAAAATAGTTGGCACGAAGCCCAAATATGACATTCAGCCCAAAACATGATGATAGCAAATAGTTTTCAGTCAAATATACAGTAAAATAGTCATTCGGGACGGACTAAGTCACAATCTCCAATAGTGCATGACCCCACACTCGTCGTCTAGCGTGTGTGTCACCTCAATATAGCACAACGATGTGGAATCCAGGGTTTCATACCCTCAGGACATCATTTACAAGCATTACTCACCTCAATCTGGTCAAATCTCTAGCCCGCGACGCCTTTGCCCCTCGAATCAGCCTCCACTCGCGTCGAATCTATCAAAAATCAGAATCACGGCGTCAAAATATGCTAAGAGAGCGAAGCCTAAGCGAAAATAATCAATATACAACACAAATCCCAAAATTACCAAAACCCGACCTCCAGGCCCACGTCTCGAAATTCGATAATTTTTATATCAATAGATTCCTTATCTCCCTACGAGTTCATACATATCAAAAGTTCTGATATCCGACCTCAAGTGGTCCTTTAAATCCTCAATCAAAGGTCTAAGTTTCCAAGCCCTAGTTTCCCCAAACTTTGATCCTTAAATTCCATTAATTAAAAGCCTAATACATGAAATAATACCATAGAAACGAGTTTTTAGGTCCAAAAGCCTTACCTCAAAGAAGTTCCCTTGAATTCTCTCCTCAAAATCGCCCAAAACTCCAGAAATTCGCTTTTAAAATGATGAAACCCTCTGAAAATCGCAAAGGAAGAAATATATACATTCTGGCCCGGACATT
Organism: Nicotiana tabacum; assembly: GCF_000715075.1. NCBI lineage: Eukaryota > Viridiplantae > Streptophyta > Magnoliopsida > Solanales > Solanaceae > Nicotiana > Nicotiana tabacum. Next base: position 160,783,148 of record NC_134082.1, read on the forward strand.
TTCGTATCTGAGGCCAATTTCCTACTTCTACAGTCAAGACCACCGCATCTGCAGTCCTCACTTAAGTTCCTATTTTCCGCATCTGCGATACAATATCTGCACCTACGCTATCGTAGGTGCGGTCCTCCTAACCGCTTCTGTGGTTTCTGCCTCCCTAGCTCCTTTCCGCTTCTTCGGCTCCCTTCCTTGCACCTGCGGTATCCCACCTGCGGTCCCCAATCCGCTGGTGTGGAAATACCAGAAGCAGAAATATCTGCACCTTCAACAAAATCTCAAACTCTCCGTCAACCATCCAAAATCACCCCGAGGCCCCCGGGACCTCAACCAAAAGCTCAAACATAACCCAAAACCTTATTCAAACCTATACCAATCTTCAAAACACCTCTAACAACACTGAATCAACCAAAACACATCGGATTCAAGCCTAAGTTTCCAAAATCTTCCAAATTACGCTTTTGATCAAAAACCCAAGCAAACCACGTCCGAATGACCTGAAATTTTGCAAACACCTCCCAAATAATACCACAGAACTATTACAGCTCTCGGAATTCCATTCCAACCCCTATATCAAAATCTCACCTATCAACTGGAAATCGCCAAAATATCAACTTCGCCAATTCAAGCCTAAATATACTCCGAACCTTCAAAACTTATTCCGATCACGTTCCTAAGTTCCAAATCACCTCCCGAAGCTATCTGAGCCATCGAAACTCACATCCGAGCCCTCTAACACATAAGTCAACATCCGGTTGACTTTTCCAACTTAAGCTTCCTCAAAAGAGACTAAGTGTCTCAAACCTTACCAAATCCTTTCCAAACCCGAGCCAACCAACCCAATAATATATAAAACCGACAGACAAAGCAATAAAAAGCAGAAATGGGAGGAAAAAAGCAGTAACTCATGATATGACTGGTCGGGTCGTCACAGAGGGCATCACCTGAAGTGACATACCTGAAGGCTACAGATATATTAAAGACTACGGTCATATAAAAAGGCTACGGCCTAAATAATGCGGCTCGAAGACGTCCGACTTCCGCCATAAAATTAAAGGCCTTCAAATATGTTGAAAAAATCGGTTAAATCAGGCTATCCTCAGCAAAATCAAAATATAAAGTGCTTCGATAAATTCAACCCTCGAATAATTTAAAGGCTTCGATAACATCAGCCTTGGAAAAAACCTCAAGAGGTATTCTATTATCATTACACAAACAAATCACTAATAAGGTTCTGATACGTCGAACCCTCAAAAAACCCAAAGGGTACAAAATACATATTCTAAGGAATGCAAAATTTTACTAAGTCTTTTAACCGAAAAGAGGGAAAATTATATAGCCATTCTAGAAGCTGAATTGTCCCAACTTGAAGAGCCTAAGGTCTAACTAAAAGAGCCTAAGGGCCGATCTAAAAGAGCCTAAGGGCATAAATACATAGGGTTCGAGACCCTGCTCTCACTCAACCCGGACACAAGAGTCCCGACATCTCGAGCTCATATCAAATCAAAATTAGCTCGAAGATTAACAAAACCTTAAGGGGTATTATATTGATCAATAAAAACCTAAGGGTTTATTATATTCTGGACAAAACCAATACTCAAACTAATTATTTGAGTTATACCATAGAAATATTACACAAATGAGAACAAAATGAAACACAACAAAAATTATATTTACAACACCCACAAGGGGCCCTTACACAAAAAAGAAGAAGAAAACCTAATCTATTTTGGGGTTACGTCCTCGGAAGCAACTTTCTCGGGAACCGCACCCTCGGTGGCTCTATCTTCAAGAGCCTCCTCCTCCTAGGTAACACCTTCCTCACCTTCCCCGCCCTTGGAGCTGCTCACAACATCTTCGTCATCTGAAGAGACAAGAAACCTAGCATCGATTTCCTGTGCCTTTGCTTCAGCTATCTCTTCAGTAAGGTCAAACCCCCGGGCGTGGATTTCTTTGAGAGTCTCCCTCCAGACTTGACACTTGGCCAAATCATTGCTCCATTTTCCCGGTCGGAGGCCTCTCTCAACTCTGCTTGAACAACCATGGCATCTCTTAAGTACACGGTAATGGCCTTATCAGCCGTGGCCTTCGTCTTCTCAACTTCAACCTTAGCTTGTGCAGCTTTAGCCCGGGCTCTAGCAAGCTCTGCTTCTAACTCCTCGATTTTTCTGGCCTGGGCTAGACCCTTCACTTTAATGCCTCGGAGTTGAGTTTCAGTCGAGGTCAGTTGGGTTGTAACGACTTCCTTATCAGCAGCAAGCTGATCCATGTTCTTTTTTCATCTATGGCAGTCAGTCTTAACTTGATCCACCTTGCCACGGAGCTGCCCGATCATCTCCAACTTTTGTTGCAGTTGAGATATAGAATTGTTAGCCTCCGAAGTAGGGCCAAGGAGACCATACCCTATTAAAATCGCAGTTACCTACTCATCTAGCTTGGCCTCATTTTTCTGAGCTTTGGCCAATTTAGCCCGAATGTCCTTAGGCTCTTCTTCCTTTTGGTTGTAGAGGAGACTCAGGGCCTTCTCCTTGCCCGAAAATTTACTGAGCTCAGCCTCACATTGGCTCAGCTCAACTCTAAACTTGACGATGGCCTATACATTAACGGAAGATATATCAGTCAAAGGAAAGGAAAGAAAGAAAAAATTACGATAATAAAGGTTAGCATTTACTCAAGATAGGTGATGTTGAGCCTCTTCGAAGATGGCGGATGCATCATTAAGGTCAGTGGTATCCTCGATCCCAGCAAAGCAACCTTCAAAGGGATCTTCCTCGAGGACCTTGCTTGGATCGGGCGTATGCAGAGCATTGGCATCTTTGATTGCTTCCTCTGAATAAGATGGTAGAGAAATGGAATGACCTGTTGGCATGGCCCTGAGCTCTTCACTCGGGGAGTTCTGTTTATCTTTGAGGGTTCCGCACTCGCCCCTTTCGGTATATTTGTTGAAGGCGGAGGAATGATTTCATCCTCTGGAAACTTGGGGGCCTTGCCCGAATCTTTCTTTGGAGTTCCCTTACCATGGGATGAGGTATCTAGATCAGAGGGCTTGGCAGCCTTGATTGATTTCCTGGTCCGAGGAACCAACGCCGACTCTTCACCATGATTTTCTTCGTCATCTGGGGAATCTTGGGCAGAATCCGCGTTCAGGTGAGCAAATATCTTCTGTATCCATCGAGCTGGGATTTGCTTGTCTTGAGGGTCTTCAAGCTTCGAAACCCTCTTTCTTTTGTTGTCCTTCTCTGATTTTGGAATTGAAGACTTGGTCCCTTTCCTATACGGGGCTAGCCTCATTTCGGAGACATCTCTGATGCCTGCATAAGTAAAAGTGAATGAGTCGAAACCACCAATATATGAAAGTATTCGAAATTGGGGAAAAACACCTACCATGATGTTTGGCCTCCTACTTGCCCCTCGATAATTCACGCAATTTGCGCTCATCGTAGGAGGAGGTGGTAGCTAACTTTCAGACCTAGTCCTAGAGGTCAGGGACCACGTGAGGCACCCAGGAAGTGGCTGCAGAAAGAGTAAAGGCATTATGAGATGTAAAAAATTGAGAATGAGTAGATATTGGGGAGAAGAACTCCACTAATAGTTAAAGTTCCATCTCTCCGGAAATGGCATATTATCCTTAGGGATGACATCCGAGGTCCTTACTCTGACAAACCGGGTCATCCAGCCCTGATCCTTGGCTTCGTCGTTACTGTCAAAGAAGGCCTTCTCCGTGCGATGTTGCAACTTGACAAGCCCTCAAACCAGCTGGGGCCGATACAATCGAATTAGGTGGTTGAGGGTGAATTCCAACCCCTCGGCGTTTTTGAAAAAATAGCACAACATGATCATGATGCACCAAAAAAGAGGGGTGAATCTAGTTGAGGGTGACTTTATATGTTTTGCAGAAGTCGATCACCACCGGATCGAGGGGACCCAGTGTGAAGCGGTAAGTGTAAACACTTAAAACCCCCTCCATGTGGTAGTAATGCTTTCCTCGGGGCTCGGGGTCTGAATCACGACCTCGTCTCCCCAGCCACAGTCTTTCTTCACATCTTTGAGGTGCTTCTCCGATAGCAAACTAAAATATTGAGATGCATGCTCACATCGACCTGGGACATTGGGGGGATTTTCAATACTAAAGTCCTTCTTAATCGTGCAAGGTCCAAGGGTGATTTCATCAAGAGTCGGCGACGCCACTTGTTTGGCCAGCTGAGAGGTAGAAGAAGATAACACTTTTTCTTTTTTGGGGACCGTTTTGGAAATTTTATCCATGATTTTTAAGCTAAAGAATACATGTTGTATCAGAATGTGGTGTTTTTACAAGAACCTGGCATTTTTCAGCGCTTAAAGAGGCGGTGGAAATAGGTGATTAGAGAAAGAGATGAAGAAGGGAAAGATGTAATGAAAGAGTAAAGTTCTTTACCCGAAGGAATAGCCTCATATTTATAGAGGGGCAACGACGGTTCAACAACGCTAGTGGCCGACCAGTACTGGCATGCATTCAATGTTTTGGGAAAGTGGACCGACGGGACATTTCATTCACTTCGAACGCCTACGTCATGAAAATGACATCATCACTGAAGACTTCGAAAAAACAAGGATCAAATTGTTTCTTATCATTTTATTCTAAGAAACGCGGGGACTATCTGTATATGGTCAAGATCGTATGCCTTCGATCCATATACTCGAGAGGTCATCCGAAGTCCGAGTCCAGGCAAGATCAAGTTCGATCTCAAGGGTCCAGACCAGAGTTCGAAGGGAGAGCACGATACATATTGAGGTCGAGTGTGCTCGACCTCAGAATAGTACCGTTATGGACTTGTAACAGAATGGTCTATATTCCTACCATGTCCCCAAGATCACGACACAAATCCCAGAATATGATTGTACTATTTTGTACTAGGCAGTTAGATAGCTGTACCAAAAATATTTCTTACTATTAATAGAAATATGCCTTATTTAGGGATTCCCCTATTATATAAAGGGGACCCCAGTCATTTGTAACATCATCTAATCATTGAGCAAAGAATATACTCTCTACCTTTTTGCCTACTGTTCATCAGAATTGTCCTTAGCTTTACTGCTCTTACTTAATTGTTCTTATTGTTCTAAGCCCACCTCAAGGTCACTAAGCTCGAGATTACTACTGCTGAGTTATATTGGTTTGATTCACTTGTCTCTTTTATTTCTACTTCATATTTCTTGATTATTAATTGGTGTTGAACTAAATCATATATCTTTAAAACCACAAATAAAATTTAATTGTTTCTCGTATTTTCAAGGTAAACAACCATCATAACAGCATTGGAGGCCCATTGCGCCAAAACAACTAAAAAAATGTGTACACCAAAGGGCAATTTCTTCTTCTCTTAATGTTGGTCAAATTTTTGGAAGTGGCTTTTAATGTTAGTTAAATAACTTGTGTCCCATGTGCCTTTGCCTACTATAGAAAGCGACCAAACAGAAGCATATAATACTAAAAGAAATCTGGTAATTAGCGACCAAAGTTGGTCGGTCCAAAAAAGCAACCAAAGTTGGTCGAAAATGGGAAGAAAAATATTTTATATTTATTTTAAATAAATTACCGACCAAAGTGGGTCGGTAAAGTGATCAACAAGTTGACCCAGTTGGTCAGACTTGTTTAGTCAAAGAAAATTTCACATTACCAACCAACTTTGGTCGGTAATGTGGGACCCAGTTATAAAATTTTAATAGTTATATTATTATTTAATATGTTTTATAAAATAAAAAAAATCTTATTTAAAAGTACCTACCAAAGTTGGTCAGTTAATATAGGGGAAGCATTTACCGACCAACTTTGGTCACTATACTTTAATTTCTAGAAAATAACCGACCAAAGTTGGTCGGTTATTAGGTCAACATTGGTCAAAGTTAAAAATCACTTTTATATTTACTATCTAAATAATATAAATATAATCCGTTAACACTTTTGTAATAGAAGGGACGAATACACTAACATATACTATAACATACTATATATGCTATATATTTTTTGTATAACATATATAGATATATATCTATATAGATATAGATATAGGTCAGACGTTTTATTTTTAATATTCAACGATGCATCTAATTAAGTTATAAGTCGATGAATTAATTTACAAACAAATATATTTGATGATAAATTACATATACTAATTAGGATCTTCATAAGTCTATCAATCCCTAAAAGAACCCGACCCTTATCTATATAGATATATGTAACGACCCGACTGGTCGTATTGCTTTCTAGAACCCTGTTCCCCTATATAATACTTCCCGTACTTGCTTTAACTAATTTACGACTTGTGGGGATTGTTGGTTTGGTATTTGGAAGAGTTTGGATTGAAATCGGAACACTTAGTTCCTTAAGGTTGTCTTAAAAGGCTAGGTTTGACTTTGGTCTACATTTTTAGTAAATGGACCCGGACTTGTGTTTTAACGGTCTCGGAGGGTCCGTAATAAAATATAGAACTTGGGCGTATGCTTGGAATCGAATTTTGAGGTCCCTATCCCGAGTAATGAATTTTTGTCAAAGATTGTTAAACTAAAAATCTAAGGATTTAAAGAAATGGAATAATGTTTGATCATGTTGGTATCGAGCCCGTATGTTAGTTCCGGATCCTGGCACAGGTCCAATATAACATTTAAGTCATGTCTGTAAAATTTGGTGAGAAACAAAACTGATTTGACGTGATTCAAACATCTAGTTGAAAAATAAGAATTTCAAATCTTCTTATGTATTTCATGCGTATTGGTGCTAAATACGTAGTTTTAGATGTTATTTTGGCAATTTGATCACATGAGCAAGTTGGTATGATGTTGTTAGACCTGTGGGAGTAATTTGGTGTGGAGCCCTAATGGCTCGGGTAAGTTTTGGACGTGGGGGAGGAGTAGAAAACACACCAAATTTCTGATGTTTTTGGTTGCTGCAGCAGATCTCTCAATTGCGAGAGATTTGTTCGCAAATGCGAACCTCGCATTTGTGAGGAGGGCTTTGCAATTGCGAAGGAGCCCTACCCATGCAGAGTTCGCATTTGTGATCCCATCAAAAGTCGCAATTGCGACTCCTGGGTCGTATTTGCGACCACAATAGCATAAGCCCAGGCTTCGCATTTGCAAGGCTTTTGTCGCATTTGCGACCCTCACATTTGCGAACCTAGTGTCGCAAATGCGAAATCAGAGTATTGTGTCTAGCTTTTAAAAATGGGACTCAGGCCATTTATTTTATTTCACGTCTACACTTGGGCGATTTGGGAGCTTTCAAAGAGGGGATTTCAACCTAGCATTGTGAGGTAAGTTATTTCTACTCAATGTGAGTTTAATACTTGGGTTTTAGGTAGATTAACATACAAAAATTAGTAAAGATCATGGGATTTGAGTAAAACCTAGGGTTTTGATAAAAACAAGATTTAACCATGAAATTTGTTATGGAATGAAGTAGAAATTATATATTTTTGATCCTTGGGTTATGGGTAATGACTTCCTTAAAAAGTTTCCGGAATCTGGGCATGTGGGCCCAGGGATAGATTTTAGGAAACTTGTGTTTAGGGTTGGGGAATTACTTTAATAGTTAGAATATGAACTCTCGAGCTTGTATTGACTAGTTCCTACCTCGTTTAACTAGTTTTGGGATCGTTCGGCCACAATTGAGGGTTTGAGCACGTTCTTGATATTAGAAGTAAGCTTTGTAGCAAAGTGAGTCTCCTTTCTAACCTCGTAAGAGGGAATTGTGCCCATAGGCGAGTTAATTGATTACGTGCTCCTAATTGTGGGAGCTACGTATGCACGAGGTGACGAGAGTCTGTGCGTAGTTACTATTATGTTAATTGTCCGGGTAGTTTAGGACCCGTATCATGCCATATTTGCAAATATTTATATCCTTTCATGCTAATGAGATCACTTAGGCCATGTTAGGGCTTAAAAATAAACATATATGAACGTATGCACTTACTTGAGGACTTGTATTAATTTATTTGACTATGAGTGTGCCTTTATGTGCTTTCTTGATGATAATTGACAAATTGTGGATCAGGCCGATCGCCTCAGTAGAAATAGATGCATCTATGGTTCGTGTCATTCGACCCTCTGGCAGTGCACATTTTCTTTTATGTTGGACTGGGCCGTACGACCTCTACATAATGTGCGCATGATAATTATGTGAAATCTTATTCATGACTTACTCTGTTAAATGCCTTGAAGTGCAATTATTATAAGGCATGGCTGAAACTAATATATTGTTCTTTGTAAACTCTGAGCTTGCTATTATGTCCATGCTATCTATGCTTAGTGAAATCTTTAATCATTATTGGTATTGACCGCAGTAAGTGTCAAGTCGACCCCTCGTCACTACTTCTTCGAGGTTAGACTGGATACTTGCTGGGTAAATGTTGTTTATGTACTCATACTATGCTTATGTACTTAATTGTATAGGATCTGAGGCAGGTACATATGGCTACCAGTCTGGTGTGCATTCTTGATAGTGGGCCGAGATTCCACGGTGAGTTGCTCCCTTCCTATGTTGTTCAACAGCATGATGGAGTCTCTCTTTATTTTTGACTGTCTATTCTATTTCACACAGTAGGATAGAGTTATTCTTTTGTATATTCTACTAGATGGCCATATACTTGTGACATCAGGTCTTGGCACACACAATGGTAGACTATTCTTTTGGGTTGTATAACTATTTTTTTACGTTGTTAATTATCACTTATTTTAAATTTGAACTAAGAAAATGATAGAATTATTTTGGTAAAGTAAAATGAAAACTCACTAATATTTTCGGGTTGTCTTGCCTGACAACGGTGTTGGGAGTCATCACGTCCTGTAATGAAATTGGGTCATGACAACATGGTATCAGGGCACTAGGTTCACGTAGGTCTCAGAAGTAATGAGCAAACCTAATAGAGTCTTGTAGATCGGTACGGAGACGCCTGTATTTATCTTCGGGAGGCTATAGGGTGTTAGGAAACTAATATTTATTCATTTCCTATCGTGCAGTGGTCGACACACTAAATTTCCCTCTTCTATTCTCAAAGATGGTGAGGACGTGTACGACAGATATTCCAGACCTAGGAAGAGCTGCTCCCCTCGTTGCTAGAGATCGAGACAGAGGCCAGGGTAGGACACTGGCCCGATGTAGGGGGCAAAGGCATCTCAGAGCTGTACTAGTAGCACCATCGACAGATCCTTCGGGAGATCCTATCATTGAGGAGCAGGGCGATGTGCCCGCAGCTAAGCCTACCCCGGCGGACTTTATGACAGCCCCGGGTTTCCAGGAGGTCATGGCCATATGTTGCAATTCATGGACACCATGACTTATGCTGGTTTATTTCCAGCGGATCCAGCTACATCCCAAGCAGGAGGGGGAGCACAAACCCTTACTGCTCAGGCTCTTGGTCATGCAACTGCAGTGTATCAGACACCGAGTGCACTACCCGCGAATGAGGCCCAGCCTGTTGCTTTAGTGGCACCCGAGCCCAGACCAGTTGCGGATGGTGATCTGCAGAAGTTATTGGACAGATGGACTAGGCTGCACCATCCTATCTTCGGAGGTGAGCGTCACGAGGATGCCCAGGATTTCATCGATAGGTGCAGGGATAGATTGCGCAACATGAGGATATTGGAGTCTCATGGAGTTGACTTCACTACTTTCCAGTTGGAGGGCAGGGCCCGTAGATGGTGGCAGCCTTATGTTCTTGGCAGGACATCAGGTTCTCCTCCCATCACTTGGGGTCAGTTCACATAGTTATTCCTGGATAGGTATATCCCACCATCTACGAGAGAAGAGCTACAGTATTAGTTTGAGCAGCTTGAGCAGGGTTAGATGTCGGTGACTGACTATGAGGCAAGGATTTTTGAGTTATCCTGCCATACACTGATGATACTTCCTACTGACGCATAGAGGGTGTGGAGGTTCGTTGCAGGGTTGCATTCTGATATTAGGGCCAACATGGCCCGAGAGGTGGAGATGGGGACTTCTTATTAGCTAGTGGTGGAGATTGCTCTGAGGATTGAGGGATACCTTCTGAGAGGTAAGGAGAAGATGCAGCAAGACAAGAGGGATAGATTCTCCGGAGAGTTCAGAGGTGCCTCGGCTAAGGGAAGAGGTCAGTTTGGGAGGGGCCAGCCTAGTAGGACCCCATATTCAGCACCACCACCTCCTCGAGGTGCTCTAGTGCACCACTATTGAAGCACCATACCAGAGAGTTCTTACCGCCCGCCAGCTATTCAGGGTTCCTCCAGTGGGTATTCAGGTCCCCAGGGTTCTTCTGGTTCCTATTTCAGCGCTATGCCGAAGGGTTCATACCGTCCTCTAGCTATCCAGGCTTCTTCCAATGGGTCTACAAGCCATCAAGGTAACAGGTTGCCGCACCGCATGATTGTTTTGAGTGTGGAGACCTTGGTCATATGAAGAGATATTGCCCTAGGCTTTGGGTCAAGGCAGTACAGCAAGGTCAGTAGCCTATTATTACAGCACCGATTGCTCAGCCACCTGGAGGCAGAGGAAAGGCTAGTAGGGGTGGTCTTATTGGTAGAGGCCAGATAGGGAGAGGTCAACTAGCTACTGCTCAAATAGGTGGAGGCCAGCCAGCCGGTGCTCCAACTAGATTCTATGCCATTTTGGCCAGACTAGATGCAATGACCTCGAATGCTGTTATCACATGTATTATTTCTGTCTAAGGTAGGGATGCGTTAGTGTTATTTGATCCAGGGTCTACCTATTCATATGTGTCATCTTTGTTTGGGCATTTCCTGGATATTCCTCGTGAGCCTTTGGGTACTCATGTTCATGTGTCCACTTCTGTAGGCGAATATCTGGTTGTGGATAGGATCTATCGGTCCTATATGCACACATTCTGTGGTTTTGAGACTAGAGCGGATCTCCTGTTGCTTGATATGACCGACTTTGAGGTTATCCTAGGCATGGATTAGTTATCCCCATATCACGCCGTCCTAGATTGTAATGCCAATATAATTACATTAGCAATGCCAGAGTTTTCAAGGTTAGAGTGGAAGGGTTCCTCAGTAAATACACTTAGTCAGGTTATCTCTTTTTTGAAGGCTCGACATATGGTCGAGAAGGGCTGTTTGGCTTATCTAGCTTATGTTCGAGATACCACCGTAGAGTCTTCGACGATTGATTTAGTTCCAGTAGTCTGGGAGTTCGCTGATGAGTTTCCTTCTGACCTTCCTGGCATGCCATCGGATTGTGATATTGATTTCTATATTGATTTGGCTCCAGGTACCCAGCCTATATCTATTCCACCGTACCGTATGGCTCCGAAAGAGTTGAAGGAGTTGAAGTAGCAGCTTGAGGAGTGTTTAGAAAAGAGGTTTGTTAGACCAAATGTGTCATCTTAGGGTGCACCAGTGTTGTTTGTAAAGAAGAAGGATGGGACCATGCAGATGTACATTGATTACCGCCAGTTGAACAAGGCTACCATCAAGAACAAGTACTCGTTGCTGCACATTGATGATTTTTTCGACCAGTTGCAGGGTGCTAGGGTGTTCTCTAATATCAATTTGAGATCAGGGTACCATCAGTAGAAGATTCGGGACTCAGATGTTCTGAAGACTCCCTTCCGTACTAGATATGGTCATTATGCGTTTCTGGTGATGTCATTTGGCTTGACTAATGCCCCAATAGCATTTATAGACTTGACGAATAGGGTGTTTAGACCTTATATTGATTCCTTTGTTATCGTCTTCATTGATGACATCTTGATATACTCATGTAGCTTGGGGGAGCACGAGCAACATTTGAGGGTAGTGCTTTAGACCTTGCGAGAGCAGAAGCTATATGCTAAGTTCACCAAGTGTGAGTTTTGGCTAGAGTCAGTGGTATTCTTGGGGCATATTATGTCAGTAGAGGGTATTAAGGTGGATCCCAAGAAGATTGAGGCAGTTCAAAGTTGGCCACTTCCTACTTCAGTCACCGAGATCAGGAGTTTCTTGGGGTTAGCAGGTTATTATCGTCGATTTGTGCATGACTTTTCATCAATTACATCACCTCTGACTAGATTGACCCAGAATAGTGCTCTTTTCCGTTGGTTTGATGATTGTGAGGCGAGTTTTCAGAAGCTCAAGACGGCCTTGACTACAGCATCAGTCCTAGTGTTACCTTCCGGTTTGAGGATGTATACTGTGTATTGCAACGCTTCACGCGTTGGCTTGGGTTGTGTATTGATGTAAGAGGGGCGAGTTATTGTATATGCTTCATGTCAGCTGAAGATTCATGAGAAGAATTATCATGTGCATGATTTAGAGCTGGCCGCGATTGTTCATGCTCTGAAGATATAGAGGCATTATCAATATGGGGTGTCATGTGAGGTGTATACAGATCATCGCAACTTACAACATTTGTTCAAGCAGAGGGATCTCAATTTGAAGAAGTGTAGATGGCTTAAGTTATTGAAGGATTATGACATCACCATTATTTATCATTTGGGCAAGGCAAATGTGGTCGTGGATGCCTTAAGCAGGAAAGCAGAGGGTATGGGTAGCTTGGCATTCATTCCAGCGGATGAGAGGCCACTAGCTTTGGACATTTAGTCCTTAGCTAACAAACTTGTGAGGTTGGATATTTCAAAGCCCAGTCGAGTCCTTGCATGTGTTGTTGCTCAGTCTTCATTATTAGGGCAGAACAAGGCCCGACAATTCGATGATCCATATTTGGCAGTTCTAAGAGAGACGGTGCTACAGGGTAGTGCCAAGGAGGTTTCTATTGGCGAGGATGGTGTTCTGCGACTCCAGGATCACCTATATGTTCCTAATGTTGATGGCCTGAGGGAGAGGATTCTAGAAGAGGCACACAGTACACGGTATTCCATTCATCCGGGTGCTACGAAGATGTATCGTGACTTGAGGCAGCATTACTGGTGGCGGCGGATGAAGAAAGACATAGTGGAGTATGTGGCTAGGTGTTTGAATTGCTAGCAGGTTAAGTATGAACACCAGAGGCCAGATGGCCTACTTCAGCAGATGCCTATCCCTGAGTGGAAGTGGGAGTGCATTACTATGGACTTCCTAGTTTGGTTGCCCCGAACCTTGCGGAAGTTTGATGCAGTGTGGGTCATTGTTGACAGGTTGACCAAGTCGGTGTTGATACCCAATTTTTTCCTATATATTTGCAATATGCAAAATACTTTCAAAATAGCATATAAATGCATACATAATCATGTTCAAATGTTTTATTATTTTTCCATAATTTTTTAAAAGGTTTTTAAATCAATTTATTTACATTTTCATCCATAAAATACCAATAATTATGTCCAAAATTATTATTTTTGATGATTCATTTATTGGATTTTTATACTTATGCCAAAATATGGCTAAGGTAATTTTTACAATTTTATTTAGTATTTTTTAAAGCTAATTGCATATAATTGCAATATTAGCCTTTTTAAGATTTAATTATGTTTTATATTCATAAAATTAAGCTCTATATTTTTAAATTGTTATTTACATGTTGTGAATCATTTTAGCACTTTCAATTTATTTTTACAAATTTATTTACTATTTTTTATAATTTAAAAGAGTGAAAATTGGCTATTTAAATAATAGCCCATTTGTATTTCAATTCTAGCCTAAATTGAACCCCAATTCCCCAGCTCAATTTTGAATTAAACCCGACCCTAACCAAATTTTTAACTGACCCAAACTCGGATCCCCACCTACCCTATTTAATCTGGACCGTTGATCATTCAGATCAACGGTCCGTATTCACCCTTCCTAAAATAAAGCTAAACGACCCCTTACCCTAACTTATTTCTCACAACCCTCCACCCTTGAATCCCTCTCCTCTCAATTTTCTTTGCAGCCTCACATAAACCCTAGCCGTCGCCACCCAATTCCACCCTAATCCCTTGCAATCCCTACCTAATCCATGGGCTCCCATAGCGATTTGAGGCGTGTACTCGTCCCCTATGTCTGCTGGCTACCTATTTTCGTGGTTCCATGGAAAGATCTCAAAGGGATCTAGTCCAGTCTTGGTTCAACTTCTATATATGGCCTTCTTACGTCCATCCATGGTTGTTCAAGTTAGATCCTTGACTTTTCCGGCTAGATCGGTAACTTTTCAAAGTCTTTCTCACTTTCTCTGGGTTTTTTGAAACCCTAGCTCTAAGATTTTTTCGATTTTCTTTCAGATCTATCTTAAATCTGTGCTTATCATGAACTTCTTAAGTGTTTTTTCGAAGGTTCTTCGATTTTCTTTCAAAAATGACTCTTCATTTTTCAACGATTAGGGGTTTTCTCTTAACCTCTTTTAAAAGATCTCTTTTCTGATTTTTTTTTGTGTTGGTTCATGATTTTTACTATGTTCAAATGACTCGGTTATGCTTTCCTTCTATTTGATTCATCATGTTGAAAACCCTAGGTCATTTTTGGTCTTATCCGAGTTCTGAAACTGTTTATTTGAATGTATACTTGTTCGATTAAGTTCTTTGTTTCTGACTCTTTTTCTTTGTTTGACTTATCTGATTCTGAGTTCTTATCATCTCTTAAACTCGACTATCGTTAAAACCCTAATTTCTTAAAAGGATTTCCTCACTTGTTACTGTGAGACCTTTACTTGTTTCTGACTCTCTTTACCTTTTGGACTGGTTTCTTTATTTTTATCTCTACGTGTGAGCCCTGACTATTTGAATTTGTTGACTACTGAGCCTTAGATTACTCTTGTCATTGCTGCATGTTTGTATGTATCAAGTTATTTCTTTTGCCAATGCGTTTGGCCTTGCATGTCTGATATTTCTGTTCGTTCTATTTATATGTCAAGGTGCATAATTATGTTTCTTTCTTGATTGATCTTGATTTCCTCAATATTACGATTGATTGCAAAAGGTTCCCTTATAAACCCTAATTTTTACTCATTTGTTTAAAAAATTGATTCCCCTCCTTTAATTACTGTGATGTTTTACCTTGCTGAATCCCTTCCCAAAACTAAGCGTATTTTGTACTTAGACTCAATTATTTACTTCATACTTTTACTGCCCCCTTATATGGCAATAATCAATCTATCTCAAACTGATTTCTTTCCTTAATTAATCATGTTAATATCCGTTTGAGCAGTAATCCCTTGATTAAAGGGGAGTACTTGTGTTAATTGATTCTGATTGTGGTTATTTCTATGTTTGGGTGGAAACTTTACTGGTTACCTTATTCTTCACTCGTTTTCAAAACTATAAATACCCTACCCTCTCTTTTTTCAAGGACACAAACAATTTGAGTTGAAAAACACACACTTTCAATCAAAACTCTCTCTTTCTCTACTACTACTTGTGTTATTGCTTTGTCTAGCCAGCTGAAAGCCAAGGCTAGACTGTGGAATCCTTATTCCTCTTCCTTTCTGCACTTTTCTTCTCTATTGGTATGTCCTAGTTAATTTTTTAAGCCCCAACAACAACAACATGCTTCTTTAGTTGTTTCAGTTTCCCTCATTCTTGTCTACTTCTGTTTGTGGTTCTGCAGTCAAGTTACATTACTTGCATGCTGTAATATGTCCCCTTTCCCCTTAGATTAATGCTTCCCCTATGTGTGTTTTGAAGCCAACCCCGGCAGTCACTTGTTGTGCACTTACTGTCTTGTGAATCCTAAACCCCCATATCCTCTCTATGTGTTTGTGTTCTTTTGGATGGTTTGTGACCATGCCAGCATCAAATATTGTTGTGCATGTCCAAACCAGACCCCTACTGGGGTCATGTGCTTACAGACAAGTTTATTTCCAAAATCCCTTGAACCCCCCTCCCTTGTATGACTACTGATTCTATTTGTTTGAGTTTTGAGTTTTATTACTACAATTTATTTCAAATTGCCTCTGTTACTGATTACTTTCAAATCAATTTTAAACAAACTCTTTTTCCAAACTATGTCAAGCACTCTCACCTATTCCTAGAATCTAGGTTTTGCCCCTCTTGTGTGAGCCTTGCCTTGCGACTCTTGAGCTCCCTCTAAACTTGGACACATAAGAGCTGGCCCTTCCACATTGCACTAATTCTATTTGGTTATGCAAATTTGGGTGTGAGCACTGCCAAGGATCCCTTGAGGTCCTTAGGGAACTCTGACACACCCAGATATGAGAAAGGCTTTGAAATATTGGTATTGAAGTGGTTCATTACATAACTCAGAGCTGAAGTCAAGATCAGGCTTCCTTTGGTTGTAATTTCTTATTTATGCACTTCTTTTGTAATTCAATCATTTGGTCTATGATAATTTGTAAACAATTATCGGGGTGACTAGTGAAAAAGGGTGGGTAGTTGTATATTGTTGGTAAATTGGGTAGATAACATGCATATAGGGTCTATTTTTTCAAATGTGGTCTGTTAGATAACATGCATATAGGATCTGCTCTGTTTTCAAATGAATTCTGCATGTTTTACTTTCACACAATTAGAAACCATGTTCATAGGATCTAAATGGCTTTAATAATAGAGATCATGCCTATAGGGTTAAAATTAGCTTTATAATTAGATATCATGCCCATAGGGTATAAAGTAATTGAAGTTCAGATTTCATTGCAGCATGCATCCAGATTCGTTTCCCTTAGAAATCATGCCTATAAGACCAAAGTCCGCTTTTAATACTTAGACACCATGCCTATAGGATCTAAATAGCTCTAATAGAAATCATGCTTTTAGAACTTAAAACCAGTTTAGTTGGAGAAACCGTTTAGTTCACGTGGTCATTCTGAATTGGATTAGTTAATTAATCTGCCGCTTCTCTAATAAGTTTTCAAATACTGCCTTAAGTTAATACCATTAGAAAGCATGTCTATAAGATCTCAGGTTGTCCATTTTAAATTAATCACTGCTCTACTGTATTCCTAATCAATATAGATATCATGCTCATAGGACATCACTAATACACATAGGCAAACCTTAGGTAAATGCTCGAATAAAACTGGAACTGCCTTTGTTTAATTACCAACTTCTACAACCAGCAGGCAGGCATGATTCAGACTTCTTTTCTGAGTTATATAATGAATCTGGTTCTGACTCAAACCCTGCTTTAGGAGTTTTAAAATTCAAACCTTAACTGTATTTAAGTCATGTTATTTATATGTATCGTTTGCGGAGGTATATATGAGTCTTCTAATTGTTTATATGTTCCCCACTCTAAATGCAGTCCTTCGTGTTTTTGTATGTCGCCTTAGCCTTTTTCTTTTAAACCTAAGTGTCAGCCTAAAACCTCCCTCTTATAGGAATAGTAGTCCTAAATTCCGCCGGAACTGATAGGAAGGGACGGGTAACAGCATGTAATAGAGGTCAAAACCAATCCGCGCTTTAATACCTTCACAGGGTGGGAAGGGTAGATATGGATATGATGACCGGTGTGCTAATACCACGTGTATCCCCTCTTTTGAGGAGTGTCATACCGGGTATTGCATTGAGGTGATCCATATTACAAACAAACCTAGGACCCCCCCCCCTTTATTTTTTTACGAGCATGTCTAGCATGGAACTCATTTTAAAACCCTAATAAATCATTTTTTACAAACGTTTGTGTATTTAAACTTAAATCCCCTATTACTTGAGCCTTTATTTGTTTACTTGCTAATTGCACAAATTCACAAAAAACTATTTGGCCGGGAACCACACTAATGGATCCTGAGGGGTGCCTAACACCTTCCCCTTGGGATAATTTCAAGCCGTTACCCTATCTCTGGTTATAAAACATAGTTGTAGTTAAATCTTATAGGTGCCCTAACACACCTTAGAATCGTTAAGTGGCGACTCTTCAAAATACTCAATTCACAAAAGGAAATGAGTCATTACACCCCATGAATGTCGAAACCCGGACTCCTCTCCGACGGAAGGAGGAAAAAATAGGGCGCGACAACATGGCGACTCTACTAGGGATATTTAGGCTTTTACCATTTCAGATTGTTCTTCTGAATTTGTACCCCTCCCTTATGTGCAATTACTAGTTTAAATTCTTTAAGCATTTAATTTCTTCTTCGAAAGCAAAGCTGACATATCTTTTTTGTTTCCTTCCTTTATTGCTGTTTTAAATTATAAAACTGTTGTATTTATCGCTTTCTTAATGTGCAAATACATGTCAACATGTTTTTTTAATTATTGTATCATCATTTTCAACATCATACTCCACTCGTGCCAAACAAATACTATAGCAATACTTTTAATGAGTGGTTGCGCTCTTCCTATATCATTACCGCCTAAATTCGGAAAGGCATATTTGCGGTAAAACTAGTTGATTAGCGGTGCAGTTGATAGTTTCGTTCCTTCCCCCTTGAGTTGTCCGCTCAAGGGTACCCGTCTAAAACCTCATAGAAACCTTACTCTATTCAAATTGTACATGCATCATGGTCAAACCTAGCTGGGTCAGTTATGTTGTCCACATAATGATCATTTAAGATAGCCTTGTCCAAAGTCCACTGGGTTTCCCTGAACCCAAATGGACATCACCATGTTCTGTGCATTTATTTTAAGAACTAAATGCTTCATGCTAATTGTTGGTATTAAATAGTCTAGTCCTGTGGGGGTAAGGGCCTAACCTTATCTTTCTTGCAAAAATATGAGGCATGAAGTCCCCAAATTCGGCATGGTCACCAACATCCACCCAAGATTGCTAAGATGGTGGATAGATTTTCCCTCCAGTGACCAAACTCTCATCCATAAATATCTGGGATCTACCATCCCTCCTGGAGATCCAACCTAACAACATGATCTTAGAAGTTGCCACACTGTTTTGGGATTGTGAAAGGGTTGTGTTCCTCTTTGAGTACATTGAAATAACGCCTTTGCTAGAGGAGATAGGAGGACTGGCCGGTCTAGTGTGGGAAACTTCGGGTTTGCTAATGCCTGAGAACTGCAAAGGTAGGGTTTCCTCAAAACGATGGGTTTGAAGAAGAATACAGAATTGACATGCCTGAAGGAGTCATACATCCCTTTTGACTACTTGTATGAAAGGTACGGTCACAATAAATCCTACCATACCTTCATTGACGAGTTTGCCATCACATCCTTGGGGCACATCCATCGAAGGGTTTTCGTCTTCATGTTTTGTTTCCTGGGGCTGATCGTGTTTCCGATGAAGAAAAGAAGAATCCATACCAGGATGGCTATGGTAACTAAGACCCTAATGGAGGGGATTAGTGGGCAACCATTCAACATCGTGCCCGTGATCATTGCAGACATATACCGAGCCTTAGAGAAGTGTCAACAAGGAGCAAAACACTTTGAAGGCTGCAATTTATTACTTCAACTCTGGCTCATGGAACATCTCTAGAAAGGTGAATACCGATAAGAGATTCAGCGAAGAGACTGAGATGATCACATCGCTTTCCATCATCCAAAGCGAATGAATTACATCCCCGATATGTTCGCTCAGCCTGAGAATGCCAAAGGGTTGGTTGAGCTATTTAACAATCTGACCGAAGAACAGGTCCAGTGGATGTTTGAATGGTTTTCGACCAAGTAATTCATCGCCCGATCTAGAGAGGCACCTGTCCTGATACTAATTGGTCTAAGAATAACCTACTCTTACGTGCCTCTTCGAGTTATGAGGCAAGCTGGTAGAAAGCAAGTTATACCCAGGGTCGATAAGATGAGTCATTTTCGAGCTGACTTCCAAAATGATGATAGTCCCTACAAGTGCCAAGCTCAGCATATATGGCACTGTAAGATCATAATGGGGAGAGATACCATCGAGCCAGACAGGTATCATGCTGGTTGTGCTCCTTTCTACTCAGGTTGGTTAGAAGACAATCATGATGGTCTAGGTCAGCCAAGGTTTGCTCGAGGTTACAGGATTATAGATAAAAAGGTCGAGGCACAGATCAAGTACAACCAACTATGCAAAAGGATCCGTGAGTACGAAAGCGAACATCGTGATATACAAGAGTCCAACCAGAAGTTGATTGAGGAATGGAAGGACATGGCTGTCAGTGCCAACAAGCGGCTAGGATACTTGGAGCGAGCATAGTAGAATTGGAGAGAAAATTTCTCAAGAGGGTCGAAGATTGTCAAAATGCTGAAGGGACCGAAGGAGGACATTTAGCCAGAGCATACCTATTGCTGGGACTTCACGAGTTGGGAAAACTGTTCGACGGAGCCAAAGATGCCGAATCTGGGGAAGGTCCTTCTAGGACCAAGTAGATAGGAGTTTATCTTTTCGCTTTATAAATGTAATAAGGCCAATGGCCATTAGTGACTGTTATTTCCTATTTATTTAGTGTCGATTTAGGATTTATCTATTTTTTATTAACAAAATGAGGCATTTAGCATTCTAAGTTCTCCAAACCAATTTTGTCGCTAGGCCTACCTCGGTCACAAAGAGGTCCCCAAATTAGGACACGATTTACATTCCTGCACGATGTGTTTAAATATTGTAATACTTTTTATGATTCTCTCTAACTTGGTTACCTTTTTGTTTTTGTTCTTTGCTTTTGTTTTTATTATTCCCCTTCCCAAAGGTTAGTTCATGCACTCTGGCATCATCATCTTATTCCACGAGATCCAGGGGCCCTCCACCCACTCCTCCTCTTAGTCCTGTTAAAAGCAAGAACAAAGGCAAGATGGAAGATTTGAACAACGTCAAGAAGGAGAACACGACTGAACGGGTAGAGGCCACTAATAGCCAGGGTATTCGGGTTCCAAACGAGAATGTGTCACAACTTGAGCAGAAACTGCTGAAATTCCAAGAAGAGCTCGATTAGGTTCGGAATCTGGCAAGCCTGTCATTTTCCCTCAGCACCCCAGATATCAATTTCCCCAACATTCAAAACCCTACACCTCTTCAAAATATCCCAAAGCAACAGAATCATCCCACTCCTCACCATCACACTGTTCCACCAAAGACCCAATGCAACACCTGCCATATCCCAAACAATACTCCATTACTCATTCCAGAACCTCAAAACTCTATAAATGATCATTTTCACACTCATACACTATGTCAACATAACACTCCTATCTACGTGGAGACCATGCCACACTCCACCCAACCTATCTCACGCACACCTGAGTTTGACGAAAAGGATCTGCTTATTAGGAACTTGGCCGAAAAACTTAAGAAATTGACCAGCCGGATTCAGGGCATTGAGGGAAGTAAAGGAATCAATGGGTTGAACTACGAGGACCTTTGCATACAGCCTGATGTTGAACTGCCTGATGGGTACAAACCTCCTAAGTTCAAAATGTTTGATGGTATGGGTGATCCAAAGGTCCATTTGAGGACATATTGCGACAAGCTGGTTGGAGTAGGGAAAGATGAGAGAATCTACACGAAGCTGTTCATGATGAGTTTGAAAGGAGATGTGTTGTTTTGGTATATCAGCCAAGATCCAAAGAAGTGGTCAAACTGGGTAGGCATGGCATCTGACACTATGGACAGGTTCAAGTTTAATACAGAGAATGCACCAGACATGTTCTATATTCAAAATCTAAAGAAGAAGCCCATAGATACATTTCGCGAGTATGGTACTCTCTAAAGGTCTGAAGCTGCTAAGGTCAGACCTGCCTTAGAAGAGGAACAGATGAACAAGTTCTTTGTCCGGGCTCTGGACCCAGTATTATGAACAATTGATGATGATTGAGAACCAAAAATTCTCTGACATTATCAAACTGGGTGAGAGAATTGAAGAAGGTATCAAGAGTGGTATGGTTACAAACTTTGAGGCTTTTCAAGCTAAAAATAATGCCTTACAATCCTGTGGTGTGTCCAAGAAAAGGGACGTAGGGGCCGTGATAGTTGCACAAAGGACCAAATGTCCCCTCAAATACAAAACTTATCCAACACCTCCACTCACATACCAACCAACTCCAAATTACCAAGCACCTTCACCCTCGTACCAAGCTCCGGCACCAACTTATCAGTCATCTCTACCTCCCACATATCGACCTACCTCACCCAAATACTCCCAACCCGCTCATGTTTACCAAACCTATAATGCTCAACCATACCATTACCAGTCCCCCCATGCACACCAAAACTTCCCTAAACCTCGACCAAATTTTGATCGTAGACCTCCAAAACAATATACAGCCATCGCTGAACCCGTCGACCAGCTGTATGAGAGACTCAAAGCTGCTGGTTATGTCACCCCCATCCATGCTGAAACCCCTGAGAATCCCTCTCAGTGGGTTAACCCAAACAAGTTATGTGCATACCTTTCCGGCATGAAAGGGCACACCATCGATGAATGCGGCTCTTTGAAAGACAAGATACAGTCTTTGATTGATAACAAGATCATTGTGGAAAAAGATCCCGCTACAAACATCCGCAACAACCCTCTGCCAAACCATAAGGGTGGAGGTATCAACATGATTGAAATAGAAGATGACTGGGATCCCGAGGGATCGATCGGGTTGATCACGGAAGGTGATGACCCAAAGAAACCAACAATTACTCTCAATCCAATCATAGTCCAGATTTAACCGTCTGAGGACGCTAAGGTGAATATGTCTATACCACTTGAGTTTGAAGCAATGTCATCCGCAAAGACACCAGCACCAATTGAGGTTGAATTCGTGTCTCCGGCAAATACACCTGCACCATTTGAGGTTGTAGTTTTGCCACCCAAGGCACATGCTCTGTTTGGAGTGAGGATATCCACGCCAATCCCAGTGGCAATGTCAGCCATGACACCATTCCATACAAAGGTTGTACCCTGGAGCTATACAAACGAGGCGAGAAGGAAAGGCAAGGTCAGGTTCGAAGAGACTATTGCAGCACAGGGTATGGCAAGAATTGGTAGAGTCTATACCCCTAAATATCTAACTGAGTCAAGCAAGCAGGCCTCCAATTAGCCACCAATCATTGAGACAGGTCCAGATGACCTCTGGAGGAAAATACAGGCCAGGGAGTATTCAGTCATCGACCAACTAAACAAAATGCCGGCACAAATATCCATTCTCTCTTTGCTGTAGAATTATGAGGCACACAAGAATGCTTTGTTAAAGGTGTTGAGTGAAGTATACGTACCAAGCAACATCACAGGCGGGGAAATGGCTAACATGGTAGGACAAGTGTTAGAGAGCCATAAGATCACCTTTCATGAGGACGAGCTGCCACCTAAAGCGTTGGGGCACAACAAAGCACTGCACATCATCGTACAATATGAAGACTATTTCATCACCAAAATCCTGATTGATGGAGGTTCCAGTCTCAACATTTGCTTATTGGTAACACTCAAGAAACTAGGTAAAGGACTGCACGAGATAAAAGATGGAGCAATCAGTGTGAAAGCCTTCGATGGTTCTCAGAAGTCCACCATCGGTGAGATTATTCTATGCTTACAAATGGGACCAACATGGTTCGATGTCGATTTCCAGGTGATAGACATGTCAACATCTTATAACTTACTGCTGGGACGGCCATGGATTCATGCCGCTGGGGACATAGCATCAACACTGCATTAGGTAGTAAAATTCAAATGGAATCACCAGGAAGTGATCATTCACGGCGACGGTAGCAACCCTATATACAGTCGTCAGACCATTCTTGTGATCGAGGGAAGAAGGAAGCTGGGTGGAGAGACTTACCACCACATCAAACGGG
Source organism: Nicotiana tabacum (assembly GCF_000715075.1). Taxonomy (NCBI): domain Eukaryota; kingdom Viridiplantae; phylum Streptophyta; class Magnoliopsida; order Solanales; family Solanaceae; genus Nicotiana; species Nicotiana tabacum. The sequence goes on from NC_134082.1 coordinate 160,806,656, forward strand.
TCAATACTATTGACAAAGACAAATGGTGGGATAACAAAATTGAGAGTATACTGAATTGGAGTGGGTACGAACCTGGCACTGGGCTCGGCAAGAACCTCCAAGGAATCGCTAAGCCCATAAAACTCAAGAAACATGGCACCACTTTCGGTCTGGGATATGAATATACCTGGGAAGAATTAAACAATTGGTTTCCACCATGGCATGGTCCTTACTATCCACTGGAGCAGCCAATACCGTATCTGGAGAAAACTTTCCAATAGGCCAACATTCTTTATGGGTCAGATGAAGAAGAAGCACTGGCAACGGTGAAGAACTTGTTCTTAGAGGACAACGACATGGACTGTTATGTTGTTTCTCGAGGAGGAGGGGGAGGAAGGTCCTTCCATACAGGCTGTAAGCAGAGGTGCACATCTCAATAACTGGACCATCAGGACAACCAGAGCCCGACGAGCCTCGGGGTAGCAAGGCTAAAACAAGCATTATCCATTGTTTTTACTAAATGATTTTCTTTTCACATTTTCAATTCCCGCAATAAGATCTTCAATGTTCAAAACAGTTATGCAATTTATCAAATAATTTTGACTTTTCTTATAAATCAACACTCATTATCATTTTCTCTCATTACTTTACTTATACAGCATTACTATTACTTATCTTGACGAACCAATGATTGTAACATGCAATGAGACAACGCATCAAACGGACATTGATTCAGAGGAGGATGCCATACCTGATGAGATTATTAGAGAAGTTGAGAACTTTGAGAATAGACCTAAGTCCAACTTGGACGAGGCCAAAATTGTTAACCTGGAAGACGCAAAAAACGTCAAGGAAACACGAATCAGTGCTCACCTATCACCATCAGAAAAGAAAGAATACACGAAATTTCTAAAGGAATATGAGGACATATTCACCTGGTCGTACGACTACATGACTGGACTGAGTACGTCTATTATGGCTCACAAACTACCAACCGATCCAACATGTCTGCCAGTACAGCAAAAGCTCAAAAAGTTCAAGCCTGATATGAGTCTGAAAATCAAGTAAGAGGTCACCAAGCAGGTCAAATCTAAGGTTCTCAAGGTAGTAGAATACCCGACATGGTTAGCCAACATCGTGCCAGTGCCAAAGAAGGACGGGAAGGTCAAGGTCTGTGTCGACTACCGGGATCCCAACCGGGCCAGTTCGAAAGACGACTTCCCTTTACCGAACATACATATCCTGATTGACAATTGCGCCAAGCATGAGCTACAACCATTTGTAGATTGCTTTGCTGGTTATCATTAGATCTAGATGGATGAAGAAGGTGTTAAGAAAATGTCTTTCATTATGCCGTGGGGAATGTACTGTTACAAGATGATGTCATTCGGCCTGAAGAATGCAGGGGCCACCTACATGAGGGCCATGACTACCATTTTCCATGATATGATACACAATGAGATAGAGGTATATGTAGATTATGTTATCATCAAATCCAAGAAAGCCACTGATCACATGGAAGATCTGAGGATGTTCTTCAATAGATTGAGAAGGTACAACCTAAAACTAAATCCTGCAAAGTGCGCATTTGGGTTTCCTGCTGGGAAATTCCTTGGGTTTATTGTGAGTCACTGAAGAATAGAACTGGATCCATCAAAAGTCAAAGCCATTCAAGAATTGCTACAGCCAAAGAACAAGAAGGATGTGATGAGTTTCTTGGGAAGGCTCAACTACATCAGCCGATTCATAACACAGTCTACAGTTATTTGTGAGCTAATCTTTAAGATGTTGAAGAAGGACCCCACTACCAAATGGACTGATGACTGCCAAAAGGCCTTCAACAGAATCAAGGAATACCTGTCAACACCACCAGTCTTAGTCCCGACCGAGCTAGGTAGACCCTTACTACTCTACCTTGCAGTGTTGGATGGAGCTTTTGGTTGCATTCTGGGGCAGCATGATGAAACGGGGAGGAAGGAACAAGCTATCTATTATCTCAGTAAGAAATTCACCCCGTACGAGGCCCGGTATTCTCTATTGGAGCACACTTGTTGTGATTTGACTTGGGTAGCTCAGAAGCTGAGGCATTACTTCTGTGCCTATACTACATATCTCATATCAAGGATGGATCCTTTGAAGTACATCTTTCAGAATCCCATGCCCAATGGCAAGCTAGCCAAGTTTCAAATCTTGTTGAGTGAGTTTGACATTGTCTACGTAACTCAGAAAGCAGTCAAAGGACAAGCACTGGTAGACCACATCACTGAGAATCCCGTGGATGGAGAATACGAACCCCTGAAAACATACTTTCCTGATGAGGAGGTAGCATTCATAGGAGAAGACATTGTAGAATCCTATGACGGTTGGAGAATGTTTTTTGATGAAGCAGCAAATTTCAAAGGAGTCAGCATAGGAGCAGTCCTAGTATCAGAAACCGATCAGCATTATCCGGTGTGTGCCAAACTCAGGTTCCTATGCACCAACAATATGGCCGAGTACGAAGCCTGCATCTTAGGACTCAAAATGGCCATTGACATGAATGTTGAAGAGCTGCTAGTATCGGAGATTCAGACTTACTTATACATTAGGTACGAGAAGAATGGGCAACCAAGAACTCCAAGATACTCCCGTATATGCATCATGTATGGGAATTGAGAAAGAGGTTCACGAAGACGGAGCTCCAACATGTTCTCAGAGTCCAGAATGAGTTCGCCGATGCATTGGCTACCCTGTCATCTATGATACAGCATCCAGACAAGAATTTCATTGATCCCATTCCAGTAAAGATCCATGATCAGCCGGATTATTGTGCCCATGTTGAAGAAGAAGCAGACAAAAAAGCCTTGGTTTCATGATATCAAGGAATATTTGGCAAAAGGAGAGTACCTAGAGCTTGCAAATCCTACTCAGAAACGCACACTTCGGAGATTGTCCAACAACTTCTTTCACAACGGAGGAATCCTATATAGGAGGACTCCCAATTTGAGACTATTAAGATGTGTTGACACGAAGGAAGCATCCAGACTACTAGAGGAAATTCATGCTGGGACCGGCGGTCCACATATGAACGGCTTTGTCTTAGAAAAGAAGATACTCTGGGCTGGTTATTTTTGGATGACCATGCAAACAGACTACATCCAGTATGTCTGGAAATGCCACCGCTGTCATATATATGCAGACATGATAAAGGTACCTCCAAAGGAGCTTAATGCAACAAGCTCATCATGGTCATTCGCCGCTTGGGGGATGGATGTTATTGGACTAATCGAGCATGCCACTTCCAATGGACACAGGTTTATCTTAGTAGCCATTGACTATTTAACTAAATTGGCCGAAGCAACATCTTACAGAGCAGTTACTAAAAAAGTCGTGGCAGACTTTGTCCGCGACCATATTGTTTGTCGATTCGGGATTCAAGAGTCAATCATTACTGATAATGGCTCCAACCTCAACAATGACTTGATGAAAGATATGTGCAAAACTTTCAAGATCAGACACAAGAATTCCACAACCTACAGGCCTCAAATGAATGGAGTTGTAGAAGCCACGAACAAGAATATCAAGAAGATATTGAGGAAAATGATAGAAAAGCATAAACAATGGCATAAGAAGTTGTCATTTGCTCTATTGGGGTATCGCACCACAGTCCTCACATCAACCAGGACAACCCCATATATGTTGGTTTATGGTATAGGGGTTGTCATTCCTGCTGAGGTAGAAATTCCTTCCCTAAAGATCATACAAGAAGTTGAACTCGACGACACGGAGTGGGTAAAAAGTCGTTATGAGCAACTAGCTCTTATAGACAGAAAGAGAATGAATGCAATTTGCCATGGTTAACTCTATCAGAACAGAATGTCCAGAGCCTTCAACAAAAGAGTCAAGCCAAGACAGTTCACACCAGGGCAGCTGGTATTAAAGAAAATTTTTCTACATTAAGACAAAGCCAAAGGGAAGTTCTCTCCCAACTTGCAGAGTCCATATATGGCTCACCGGGTTCTGACAAGAGGAGCCCTCATACTTGTAGAAATGGACGGAGAAGTTTGGCCAAAGCCAATTAATTCAGATGTAGTTAAGTGTTACTATGTGTAATTTGTATGCTTCCCTTATATGATGTAAATTGAACTACACCTTACCTGATTCCCGTTTAAGAGGGGATACGTAGGCAGCCCTATGGGTTCGGTCATAATTCAATAAAATTTTCATTTTTCCTCCCAAAATGAAACTGGGCAGAATTTTGAGGAGGATCCTCAAAATTCCGAAGTAATTTCAGTCGATCGTTGTGCAACCAACAGTCAGAAACATCAACCCATTAAATTGGGGCAGAATTTTGAGGAGGGCCCTCAAAATTCCGTAGCAAGAGAGGTTGCAATGTCTCAAACCACGTCACAATCATCAGTTCATCTAGAAGCTATTTTTAATTATACATTTATGTCATACTTTTACAAAATCATGCATGTTTATTATCGAAGCTGCTTTGTTTAGCAATGCTACCCCAATGATACAAATAGTATCACCCGATTAAAGCCGAGCAAGTCAAGCAAAGCCAGCGGGGATACGAACTGACCTTCCCCCTTACAAAACTCATGATTTTTCTTTGGATGCAGGCACTAAGATTACAGAAATCATCAAACATACGATACACCCATGGGACAAACATTATTAAGGAATACAACTCTCAGAACCGTTGCACTTACCAACATTTTCTATTCGCATACACCAGTGATGTTCTGTCTGTCACAATGCTCTGAGTAATCACAATATCGCAATCTGCTATCAGCTAAGAAAACTCTACTATCATTCGTTATTTCGTTTTGCATAAGGCTACCATTCTGCCTTCCGAGACTAAACGTTGTCTACATCTGCACTCTTGCATAAGGCTACTATTCCGCCTTCCAATCTGCATAAGGCTATCTTTCTACCTTCCGAGACTAAACGATGTCTCCATCTGCATTCTTGCATAAGGCTACTATTCTACCTTCCAATCTGCATAAGGCTACCTTTCTGCCTTCTGAGACTAAACGATGTCTCTATCTGCATTCTTGCATAAGGCTACTATTATACCCTCCGATCTTCATAAGGCTAACTTTCTGCCTTCCGAGACTAAACGATATCTCTATCTGCATTCTACATAAGGCTACTATTCTGCCTTCCAATCTGCATAAGGCTACTTTTTTGCCTTTCGAGACTAAACGCTGTCTCCATTTGCATTTGCATTGCATAAGGCTACCACTCTGCCTTCCAAGACTAAATGTTGTCTCCATCTGCATCTTGCAAAAGGCTACCATTCTGCCTTCCGAGGTTAAGCTCTACCTCCATCTGCATTCACATCTTTGCATAAGGCTATCATTCTGCCTTCCGAGGCTAAGATCTGCCTCCAATTTCCTTCGACACTAAGCACTATCTCAAGTATCGTTTATTTCACTTTTCTTATGGGCTAAGCTCTGCCATTCGATTTGCAAGACTAAGCTCTGTCTTGTCCGCATCACACCACTGCATCTTTCATGGGCTGAAATATCGCCAACTCATCCAAAGGAATCATCGTTCGGAGTAACCATCTTCATAGCGCGAGAACACCATATCATGTCCTGAGGATCTCTTTTGATCTTTTGCATATTATTATTCAAAGGCATCATGGTTCAGAGGCACCATCCTCATAGCCCGAGAGCGTCATTTCATGGCCTGCGAATCATTCATCATACGCTTTATGGCCCAGGATGTCATAGTCTAAAGACGTCATCCTAACCATCCAAAGACAACATTCATAGTCCAACGGGATTTTGCATCATGTTTAAATTTATGCAGAAAATACGCTTGTATTGTTTCATTGCAGGTAAACTAATGTGCCAGAGAATTTTGGCACATTTGATACTAATTACTTAGATTTTAGCTTGTTTTAAATGCAATTTCCTTTTGTACTTATGTTATTTTAGTGTTTTTGCAGTGTGTAAGGCTTAAAGACCTAAGAGCATGAAAAGGAGTTCAAAAAGCAACAAAAAGACAAGAAAAGAGCCAAAAAGCATCGCAAGTGTGGATATGCTATCGCAAAACTCATATGCGAGCCGCAGATGTCACACTAAGATCGCAAACCAAAACAGTCTTTTGGACAAAGTTCAACGTCAAAAATGCGGTCTACTCTGCGATCGCATAACGTGTTTGCGAGGCGCATAATGGACCGCAGACTAAACATGAGGGCTACTGAAGGAAGCAAATGTGACGCAAAATGCGGTCGCATTCCCACAATGCGGTGGAGGCCTGGAAACTAAGGTTTTGAAGTGCGATGGGCTTGACGAGAATGCGGACTGCATGTCTGTTATGCGACAAAAATGCGGTCGCATATTTGACCTGAAAGGGCATTTATGTCCGTTTTCTGTCCCGAATTTTGGCCTCTATAAATAGATTTATTGGGGTTTTGTGGACTCATCTTGTCTGACTTTGAAGCTACAATATAATATATTAATATTCCTCTCTTTTGGAAGCTTTTGGGTCGAGAATCTTTCACTTTGTAAGCTTTATGGCATTAAATATTCTCATCCTTTTGTATTTTAGCATGTGTAGCTAACTTTAAATACTAAGGTTGTGGACCCTGAATGGGTGTTATGTTAATGGGTGTTTAACATTGAATATATGTATAATGGTTGGTTGATATATAATGGTTGGTTGATATTTATTTACTTCTCATTCTTCATTTATTGTTGGTGGTTGCAAACATTAACAAATGCCATTAAATTCTTGCTTTGCTTGGGAAAGTGGGTTAGAATTTGGTAGAAGTAAATATCAAAGACTCAAGGCTTTAAACCTTGTTTAATAGAATCGCTTATGAATAAGTAGGTTTTATTTGGCATATATTGATTGTTCTTAATTGCAACTCTTTTATGTTTGGAAAAGTCATAAAGAGGAAATACTACCCAACTATTGGAAAATATTGGGTAATCATTTAGACATCATTTGCATATCAAGAGGACCTTCCATTAGAAATATATCATATTAACATCAATAGCATTACACTTCATTAAAGGGGACACAACCTTGGTTCCTTTAATCAAATTATTTACATTCTCAATATTACAATTAGCTATTACTTCAAACCAAACTCAAATTCATACTCTTGTTACCATTAACTGGATAGGATTACGACTTTAGTCGAGCAACACACTATTCGAGCAACCTTTTCACACATATTCCCTATGGGATTCGACCCCAACCTTATTGGGTTATTATATTTGACACTGACCGCCTTACACTATTTATTAAAGTGTAATTTGAGCGTATCAAATTTTGGCGTCGTTGCCGAGGAATACGATTTTGAAATTACTAAGTAATGTGTGCTTTACTTTACGTCTTATTCTGCTGCATCACACTTTGCTTGTTTTGCTTGGTGTTGATAGGAAAACATGTCTGAATATGTTGAAGACTTAGAGGCAGAAATGGAAGAAAATCCTTTTGCGGACATTGAGGAGTACATTGAGGATACAAATTCTATTGTACCTCCGGCCGTTGGCGCTGCAACTTTCAAGGTGGAACATGGTTTAATCCTTATTCTCAAAGCGGAGGGGTTTTTTAGGAATTCCACTGATGATGATCCGACACAACATCTTAGAAACTTCTTGGGTGTGTGTGCAATGCATAAGCAGAACAATGTCTCTGATGATGCCCTAAGGTTGAGATGCTTCAAGTACTCTCTAGCTTGGGATGCAAGGAAATGGCTTCAAAATCTGCCACCAATCTCCATTCATTCTTGGCCCGAACTTGTCCGAGCATTCTTGTCCAAATGGTTCCCGTAAAGTAAGAAGTCTGAGCTCCGAGATAAAATCTTCTTCTTCAAGCAAGTACTGGGAGAACATCTACATGAGGCATGGGATCGTTTCAAATTATATTTGGTGAGGTCTCCCAACCATGGTTTTCTGGATTCTATCTTGTTGAAAAAATTCTATATGGGCTTGGATCGTATGAACCAATCTATAGCCAAGAATGCAGCTGACGGATCTTTCATGGACAAATCATTCGCAAGGGTGACACAAATACTTGACAAAATGGCAAAGCATAATCAAGCATGGCATTCTGAGGACACCACATGTGGGATTACATATGGTTCTCCTTCCTTGAGCAACATGATCAAGGAAAGTCAAGAGAGAGATCAGGTGATTGTAGGGCTTGCTACAAATGTCAATGTGTTGATAAAGATGTTCACCGAAAGCCAAACGAAGAAGGTAAATGTGGTTGAGGATGTGCAACCCATATCAAATGAGGATTTTGAGGAAGCAAATTATGTCAACAACTCTCAAGTAGGCTATCAAAGGCAACAATACCAAGGTCAAGGACAATAAAATCAATGGAGGCCAAACCCGCAAGGCCAAGGCCACCAACAATGGAGAAACGACCAAAGTGGCTCGAACCAAGGAAATTGGAACAACAACAAAAACAACTTCTCAAACCAGAGTTCAAACCCTTGTGCTCCCCCAAAGGGTCAATATTCGAATCAAGGTTCCTCAAGTGAGTCTAAGTTGGAAAGTATGCTTGAACGGGTATTGCAAAATTAAGAAAAATTTGACACTTCTGTAAAGAACATGACCGAGCTTGTTGGCACTCATACTGAATCCATTCAAAAATTGGAGATGCAAAAGAGAGACCTCTCTAGGGAACAAAAACCAAAACAAAAGGGAACACTCCCTAGTGACACAATTGTGAACCCAAAGGGTAGTGGGAGTGGACCAACTTCTCATGTCATAGCAATTACTACTCGGAGTGGGAAGGTACTACAAGGAGAGGGTGAACAAGTGGTTGAGGTAGAAGAGTTCGAGGAAGGGGTTGAGGTTGAAGAGCCAAGTGTTATCAAAATTGAGAAGATTTCAGAAGATGTGCAAGTGCAAAAAGAGAACCGGGAAAAGGTAAAGGAAAAGGTAAAACAGACACCAAAAACTCTTCCACCTATTCCTAGACCTCCTCCTCAATTCCCTTAAAGACTTGCTAGGAAGGTTGATGATATCAAACTCGAAAAGTTCTACGACATTCTCAAGAAATTATCGGTGAATATTCCATTTGTGGAAGCATTTCAAGAGATGCCGGGTTTTGCTAAGTATTTGAAAGATTTGATCACCAAGAAGAAAACCACCAAAAATGAAGTGGTGAATGTGACTCACCGGGTTAGTTCCATCATTGCAACATCCACCGTACAAAAAAAGAAGACCCGAGAGCTTTCACCATTCCTTATACTATTGGGGCACATGATTTTGCAAGAGCCCTTTGTGATAATGGAGCTAGCATCAATTTGATGCCTCTTTCCATTTACAAGAAAGCAAGATTAGGTATGCCAAGGCCCACAAGTATGAGATTGCAAATGGTCAATCGTTCCATCAAACGACCGGTGGGAATTGTTGATGATGTACTTATGAAGGTGGGAAAATTTCATTTACCTGCCAACTTCATAATCCTTGATTGCACGGTTGAGAAAGAGATCTCGATCATCTTGGGGAGACCATTCCTTGCCACTGGAAGAGCACTAATGGATTCGGAACGGAATGAGATCAAATTTCGGGTGAATGATGAAGAGGTTACATTCCAAGCAAGCAAGGGTATGAAACTTCCGCATTAGTATGAAAGCATTTTGGTGATCGATTTTGTCGATAAAGTAGGGGATACGATTGAAATGAAAATGGAAGAATAATGCCTCGGTGAGGCATTGGTGGCTATTTTTGTGAACTTTGATGGTGAAGATACAAAGGGGTAAATGGAATCGGTAAATTCATTGGAGGGGCTTAGGTCCTACACTTATGCTCTGTCAAAGCTTTCTCTCGACTTGGAGAATAGAGTCACTCCACCCGCAAAGCCTTCTATTATTGAACCTCCAGAACTAGAGCTCAAACCACTTCCACCACACTTGAGGTATAAATTTCTTGGATCAAATGATACTTTACCAGTAATTATTTCTTCTTTGTTAGGTAGAACAATTGTTGGAAGTCTTTAAGGAGCATAAGCAAGACACTGGATGTACAATTGAGGACATCCGTGGGATTCCCGCGGGAATTTGTGAGCACAAAATTCAATTGGAAAGTGAAACAAAACCAAGTGTGGAACATCAACGACGGTTGAACCCGTCAATGCAAGAGGTGGTAAAGAAAGAAATCATCAAATGGTTGGATGTCGGGGTAGTCTACCCTATTGCTGATAATTCTTGGGTGAGCTCGGTGCAATGTGTGTAGGGAGGCATGACCGTAATCGAAAATGAGAAAAATGAGCTCATCCCAACAAGAACGGTGACCGGTTGGAGGGTGTGTATGGATTATCGGAAGCTCAACAGTGCCACATGCAAAGACCATTTCCCTATGCCTTTTATTTATCAAATGCTTGATCGGCTAGCGGGAAGGTCATTTTATTGTTTCCTTGATGGATATTCCGGCTACAACCAAATAAACATAGAACTGGAGGATCAAGAGAAGACGACATTCACTTGCCCATATGGAACTTTTGCTTTTATCCGGATGCCATTTGGTTTATGCAATGCTCCGGCTACTTTTCAATGATTCATGATGTCTATTTTCTCTGACATGGTAGAGGATTTTCTAGAAGTCTTCATGGATGACTTCTCGGTGGTAGGCGATTCTTTTAAGCATTGTCTTAACAATCTTAGACAAGTGCTTAAGAGATGTGAAGAGACCAACCTTGTGCTCAATTGGGAGAAATGTCACTTCATGGTGGATTAAAGCATCGTGTTGGGACATAAAATTTCGAAGCGTGGCATAGAGGTTGACCGAGCAAAGATCAAGATTATTTCTAAGCTTCCTTCACCTACTTTCGTTAAAGGTGTTCGAAGTTTCTTGGGGCATGTCGGGCTCGATAGGCGCTTCATCAAGGACTTCTCCAAGATTGCAAATCCTATGTGCAAACTCCTTGAGAAATTTGCCAAATTTGAGTTTGACGAGAAATGCCTCAAAGCCTTTGATAAATTGAAACAAAGGCTCACCACGGCACCTATTATTGTCACACCCGATTGGTCTCTTCCTTTCGAACTCATGAGTGACGCCAGTGGTGTAGCTATTAGAACAATGCTTGGCCAACATCACCACAAATTTCTCTACCAGTCTATTATGCAAGCAAGAATCTCAATGGGGTATAAATGAACTACATGGTTACTGAGCAAGAACTTCTTGCCATTGTTTATGCCTTTGAGAAGTTCCGGGCTTATTTGTTGGGATCATGCTGCTCTCATCTATATCATGGAAAAGAAGGATGCAAAACCTCGGTTGATTTGATGGGTCTTGTTGTTGCAAGAATTTGACTTCGAAGTCAAGGATCGTAAGGGAACTCAAAATCAAGTGGCGGATCATTTATCAAGGCTTGAGGAGGCAGGGAGACCAAAGGTAGATCTTGAGATCAATGATGCATTCCCAGATGAACACATATTGGCACTACCAAGCACTTTTGCTCCTTGGTATGCCGATATTGCTAACTATTTAGTTAGTGGCCTTATCCTGGACGGATTGGAATCCTATCAAAAGAAGAAGTTTTTGAGAGACTGATGGCAATACTATTGGGAGGATCCATTCTTGTCTGTGTTTGTGCTGACAATATTTATCAAAAGGTGTGTTCCGGAAGAAGAGATTATGCCTATTCTAAAGGCATGCCACGACTCACCGGTTGGGGTTCATCATGGAGGAAATCGAACGGCGGCTAAGGTTCTTGAATGTGGTTACTATCGGACTTCAATCTATCATGATTCCAATCAAATGGTCAAGGTTTGTGACCAATGCCAAAGACAAGGTTCAATCTCCAAGAGGCATGAAATGCCAATGCACTTTGTGATGGAGACAGAAATCTTCAACGTATGGGGAATTGATTTCATGGGCCCCTTTGTAAGCTCTTGCAGGATGAAATATATTTTGGTGGTTGTGGACTATGTGTCCAAATGGGTTGAAGCGATTGCCCTACCAAACAACGACGCAAGGAGTGTGACACGTTCTTGAAGAAAAACATATTCACTCGGTTTGGCACTCCTAGAGCCATTCTTAGTGATGGGGGGTCTCATTTCTGTAACAAGGCTTTCACGGGGCTACTTGAGAAATATGGAATCAAGCACAAGGTCGCCACACCTTATCATCCGCAATCAAGTGGTCAAGTTGAGGTTTCTAACCGGGAGATCAAAAGCATTCTAGCAAAGAATGTCAATGCAAACAGGACCGACTGGTCAAGGAAACTAGATGACACATTGTGGGCATACCGAACGACGTACAAGACTCCTATTGGTACTTCTCCTTATCGGTTAGTCTTCGAAAAATCTTGTCATCTACCCGGGGAACTGGAGCACAAGGCCATGTGGGCGTTAAAGAGGTTGAACTTGGACTGGGCTGAGGCTTCAAATTTGAGGTTAACACAACTAAAGGAAATGGAGGAATCCGTTTCCATGCTTATGAAAGCGCATCCGTGTACAAAGAAAGGATGAAGTTCGTCCATGACAAGAAGATCATGAAAAGAGAGTTCAAGTCGGGTGACTTGGTTTTGCTCTTTAACTCAAGGCTCAAATTGTTTCCGGGCAAGATCAAATCAAAATGGTCTGATCCATTCAAAGTGGTCAATGTGAGCACATGATTTTTTCCCTAAGCAAATTATTCTCAAAATTCAAATAAAACAATTTCCTTGTTATTTTACAATTTTTGTTGAATTTTGTGTCATTTTCCGGTAAGTGTTGCATTTTATTTGTGCATGATAATTCATATGAAAAGAAAAAAATACATTTGCATTTGCATTAAATTTCCCATTTTAGTATTAATTTAGAATAAGATATGAAGAAAATGAGAAAAATAGTTCACTTCAGCATTTTTATTGTTTTAATTGTGAAATTGTCACAAAATAGTTTTAAAGTAATTTTAGGCATCAATTAGTTTAGTTTAATTTTTTATTTTTGCAATCTTTATAAATCAGAAAATTAGTAACAAAAATGAGGTGGAAAACAAGGAGGAATTAATTGGGAGAAATCAAAATAAAGAGAGAAAATAATTGAATGAGGAAAATAAAACAAATTACAAGGGAAAGGAGGGTCTTGGGCAAATAACCAGAACTGGGCTGTTCTTGGTCAAAATTGTTTGGCCTAATTCATTACTCTCCATAGACCAAAAAAAATCCGGACCAGTTCGAGCCCAAAAATGCTAACCCGGTCCGTTTCCCCTTCTAATCGAAACGACATCGTTTCGTGGTCTCCAATCAGGACCGTCGGATCTCATCAATCCAACGGTTCGGAACTAACGAGGTTCTTGATTTAAAATGGTCGGAGAAGCCCAACCCAGTCCCTCGTCTTCCTCACCCTACCTCTCTTCTCAAACACTAATCCAAGCCGCCACCAAACCCCTCGCCGGCGGGAAACACAACATACGCCATTCACCCCCAAACTTACACCACAGATTCCCCATGAACTCCTCTTTACAACCATACCGTTGGTTTCCCTCGAATCACAACCAAGGCCGTCGAATATTGATTTTAAATTTACCGTCCAAGTCGTTACTTTGTCCAAACTGGCCCAAAATCACACCCCACCGTCCCCAGACTTCCCTTAACCCAAATCCATGACCATCTTCCTTCGAATCTCGGTGAAGCGGCTCGAATTTCAAATCTAAGATTTTCTAGCCAAAACCCTAACCCCAAATCTTTGTGATTTTTAACCGTAATATCCTTAACCATGTGTTCTCTTGTGAAAAACACATGGTTAGGGATGTAGCGTGTCAAAAATTTTGAAAGATTCGGACGACAGTGGCTGACCGGAGTTTTCTCTCCATCGGTGAGTTTCTCCCCAACTTTCTAAGCTCGATTTCCATCAGTGTAGCCTAATTTCCGTATTGATTTTAAGTAACATTAATCCATCCTTGCATTTCGCTTAAATGTTAGAGTAATTCTTTGTTAGTGTTGAGTTCTGTCTCTTTAATTTTGATTCGATTTTTCTGTCTTGGTTAACTCTTGTTATATTGGAATTAGTCGTGATTCAGTTCACAATTATGTTCTATTTTTAGTCTCAATCTTGTGTTTAATCCGTGTTTACCAGTTCATGATGTTAGTTTTATAATTTCAGTGTTGTTTGTCAATCGTTAGTTCATTTCTTTCGTTTAATTGTTGTTTACTTCAGTCTAATGATAGTACTAATTGAAGCATTTAGGTGAGTTAGGATTAGATTTTAGTTGTGTTGATTGGTTATAGCTGGTTTAGACTCATTAGGATTAACTTCAGTTGTTTTTTTAACAGGAGTAAGGGGTTGTTGTTCTTAGCATTGGGCTGTAAATTTCAGACTAGTAGAAGGGCATTTTAGGGATAGAAAAGGGTAGGTTCTTTAGGAATAGTAATTTCAAAGTAAGGGTAAGGGTAGTATAGGTATTTGGTGGGTAGAAGAGCATCCTAGGGCCTTCTAGAATGGTACTTTAATGTAGATGTTGGCATAATAGAGGGACTTGCTTGTTTGGCAAGTCACAAATAAAGGGACCAAACTGAAATAAAAGAGGGACTGAAGATGTAAAGTAAAAAATCTGAAAGAACCCTAATTTCTGCCTATAAAAGGTAGTCTCTACTGCCTTGTTTCGGGGGTTTTTTTGAAAAAAAAAAAGCTGGAAAACTCAAAAGAAAAAAAACAAAAGTTTGAAATCTGAGAGGGTGAGAGTTCCTTCTAGATCTTAAATCTTCTAAAAACCAAAAACAACACAAAAAACTCCAAAAATATTGTTCCATTGAAGTTTTCCTTAGATTAGTTTCGAGTTTCAGTTGTTAATTCAAATTTCTAGTTCAGATAAGGATGTGTTTCTGGCTGTTGAGGTTTCAGAAGTTTTTTTGGGTTTAATTTTGAGTCAGTTTGGGTTCAATCAAGTCTGTTTTGATTATTTTGTTAGTTCTGTTCCTCTGTCATTCATTCCTGGGCTGTTGTGATGCTGTTTTAAGTCCAAAATTGATCCTATGCTATTGGTTTCAACTGCTGATTGTTTGCTTGCCACTGCTGACTCCTTCTTCCTTTAATTTTGCTTCATTTCCAGGTACATGTTCGAACTCTCCCTGTTGTAATGACAAAATTGGAGTGAAATCAATGCTCATTTTAGATTCAAATACGATGGAACCTTTATAGTTGCAGCCAATTGATGTAGTTTTAATTTGTTGGTTTGAGTTCCGACTTGTTTAATTAAGTAATGTTGCCAACTAATACGGACGTGATAGTCTGTAATGTAAACTGTTGAACTCCTTTTGAACTAGTGATTGTCTATTTGGTGTAGTTTAGTGGATTGTTAGCTTAGTTTGTGTTTCAAGTAGGTGTAATTGGGAAATGTGTCAAGCTATTGCATTACCTGGAAATTTCATCTTGAGCATCTGAACTGGACAATCATTAATATTGTTTAATTTGGTTGAATAGCAGTAGAAGTTGAATCCCTGAATTGGAATGGCAGTATTCATATCAGCTGTTAGTAATTCTGATCATAATTATTAATTAGTCTTCTAGTTTGAGTAACATTTTCCCATCACGCCCCTTCGTGGCTGTGATTTGAGCTCGACGTTGGCTTCATAGCCAGTTGTTGTAGTCAGTCAGGTTGGGATTTGATCCCAGACTTTTGCATCACAGTTTCTTGAGTTTCCCTCTACGTCCACTGGGCTGTCGGTTTCCATTTGGGCCTGGATGCATTATTAGGCAGCCCAGGTCTGTCGCGGTCGAGTGATGACTTGAATTGGGCCTGGGGAATTAATAGCTTGAAGCAACTAGTTAAACATAATGGCGCCCTGAGGACTCGATCCGTGGACTTCACAGATATCTGTCGTTGGGTTCGGATTTTGGGACAGCATCAGTCCCAATGCCTGTAGCTGTGGGAGTTTGAGCTCACAGCATATTTATTTGATGTTTGAACTTGGTCTTGAAAGTCAGAGCCTTAACCAATGAGGATTCTTAGAGACGAATGAAGTAGATAATGGTAATGGCCTTTAGTTTGATTTTAAAACAAATGAGACGAGTCTCGCCGAACAAAATAAAATAAATTGTGGGGACCTCCATAAGTGGTTATTAAAATACTTAGAATTTGGGAGGGCCGTCTAGTAAACTTCACGGCCTTCCCCAAATAATAATACGTTAGACTCTTTAGGCGCGATTTAATTAACATTACCTCCCTAAACTAGGGTGCACATTTATGTGACCCAAATCCAAATCTCAACGGAGTGGAGATGTGTCAACAACCATGGGTGCATTTATTGCGACATGGTTCGAGACACATTTTCACGACGTTGCAACTCTTTTAAGAAAAAATATAAATAATAAATAAAATAAAATAAAAATAAAAAAAATATAATTATAATAAAAGCGATTCAAAATTCAATAAAGGCATATAAGCTAGCACGCATTAAAGTCAGATAAAATCAAATACAACAGTTAAGCGACTGTGCTAGAACCACGGAACCCGGGAATGCCTAACACCTTCTCCCGGATTAACAGAATTCCTTACACGGATTTCTGGTGCGCGGAATGTAATACAGAGTCAAATCTTCCTCGGTTCGGAATTCAAAACCGGTGACTTGGGACACTATTAATTTCCCAAGTGGCGACTCTGAAATTTTAATAACCAAATCCCGTTCTGATTGTCCTTTAATTGGAAAAACTCCTTACACTCTTGCAGGGTGTAGTAAAAAGGAGGTGTGACAGCTCTGGCGACTTTGCTGGGGAACGAACCAAGAATCTCTTATTCGGGGTTTAGAGTTCGAGCTTAGATAAATTGTTGTATTTGGTTGTATCTGATTTTCCTACATGTTTTGTGCTGAATGTGCTAAATGTTACCGCTTTGATGTTATCTGAACTGTATATAAACTGTGCCGACACCCTTCTCTCTTCACCTCCAGGGATGTGCTTACTGGTTGAGACTCCCTATTCTGTTAGTGTCATACCTTGAAATAAGAAAGAGGCCGGACAAGTTACTAAGGCGGATGGCCTTTTGGTTCCCGGAAAGTTGCCCCCTCCTCGACTCGAATCGTCCGCTCGGGTACACAGTCTAGAACACCGACCCAGGTTTTAAATATAGAATAACGTGACTTCATTCCGGATCCCTAGTAGGAACGATTATTTGCATCATGCTGCATTTGACTTAGGGGACTCAACACAGGGGTTGGGTCCGTCTAGGGCTAGCAACCTGAAATGAAAGGACCATCCTGATGCATCCTACTTGCTCTGTACATATATTTGTTTCAAACCTGCATGTTGACCGGTTTCTGAATCTCGGGAAAGTTGAAAAATCGAGGAAAAAAATAAAAAAGAGAGAAATAACAGAAAAACCAAGTACTGTCGAAACTCTGCCGAAATTTTGAGAAAACGAAAAAAAGGAAAATAGGAAAAAGAGTCTTTTATTTTCGGACAGTTGTTTGTTGAAAAAGAAAATGGAAAAGAGTCTTTATTTTAGTTTGGAAAAATAGGTCGTTTTATTGTTTGCTGAAAATGAAAAAAAAGGTCGTCGTTATTTTGTCTTGTTTTCAAAAATAGAAAAGGAAAATAGTTTGTCTTGCCATGAAAAATGAAAATCAAAAAGAGTCTTGTTTTAAAATGGTTCGGTTAATTCGCTCGAACTACGCCAGTTTGATTCTCACAGGGTGTGGGATACGTAGGCAACCCTCATCGGGTCCAACCTTTCCTTTGCAAAAATAACCAAAAAATGTCAAAATTTTTATTTTCGTCGTAAATAAGTTGGGTGATGTCGTTTTGTCAAAAATAGTCAAATGTTCCCAAACGGAACGTCGGAAGGCTGACCTTGCATAAATAGCCACCTTTGGTCATGTTTTTATTTTTTGACCCTTACAGCCTTAAGTTTTCGTCCTCGAGGCGTTGAAAGGCCGTGTTGCAATACCAGGTCTTTTATCTTAATTTAAAAAAAAGAGTAAAGAGTTGTAAATAAGTCAAGTAGGGTCGTCTTGTCATAAATAGCCGAATGTCCCTAAAAGGAACGCTGGAAGGCTGACTTTGCAAAACGGCCATCTTGGTCAATTTTTGATTTTTGACCGGTTGACTTTCGCAGCCTTAAAATCTTTGTTCCCGAAGTACTGAAAGGTCGCGTTTGAGAATCGAGTTCTTCATTTTTAAAATCTGAAAATATATAGGTAATTTTATTTTGAGTCGAAAATATAGATAGTTTTTTTGAGTCGAATAACAGTTTTTCTTTTGCTTAATCGCCTTAATAAATGTGTAGGATGAGCACGATGCTAAATGAACCCTTTTCAATAATGACCAAAATCCCTTTTGAGTTGCGATTATGGTGGAATGACTTAGGCAAAGAAGGGCAAGACGAAGTGAAAAAGTATTTGAAAGATCTCCCGGATTTATTAAACATCCAGCCTCTGGGGGATATTATTAGGGCATTGGTCGCTTGTTGGGATTCGACACATAATGTATTTCATTTCTCGGACTTTGAGCTCACCCCGACATTGGAAGAAATAGCGGGGTACATCAGAAGTGATCAAGCTCCGTTGAGGTTCAAATACTTAATTGCTTCTAGGGCCGTTACCATACACCGGTTTTTGGATTCCTTGAAAATACCCCGAATAGTTCATCATCCAGATTTTGCAAAGGGTTTCTGCAATTTCCGCTTCATATATGATAGATATGGCCACGTGGGCGGGTTCAATAATCCAGACTTTAAGCTATGCAGTAGAAGTAACCGACAAAAATAGGAGGAACACAGACGGGTGGCTTTTATGATAGCCTTTTTGGGCCTCATAGTATTCCCAAGGAAAGATGGAAATATTGATTTGAAAGTAGCTGGTGTCGTCAGTACCTTGCAAACCATGGAAAAAAGCACTTTAGCACCTATGATCGTGGATGACATCTTCCGGGCTCTCACTACTTGCAAAGCTGGGGGCAAATTTTTTGAGGGATGTAACTTGTTGTTACAAATGTGGATGACTGAGCATTTATGCCACCGCTCTCAGCTCTTGAGTTATGGTTCGTTTGAGAAAACTTGTATAGGAGAATTTTACACAAGAATAAAAGGGGCTAGTCTACCTGAAGGAGTCACGGCTTGGACATCATTATTTCGGACCCTCACTTCCAGCCAGATATAGTGGGTGCTCGGATGGTTGCCTGTCGAAGAAGTCATATATATGCCAGCGGCCAGGCCGCATTTTCTGTTGATGGGACTCAAAAGCATCCAGCCCTATGCGCCATATCGGGTTCTGAGGCAACTCGGGAGGTATCAAGTAGTACCGAAAGATGAAGATCTGAGTACCCAAGTGGTCGAAATTAGTCCTGACGGTCGGTTCCCCGAAGAAGAAGTTCGCAAAATCTGGAGTGAGTGTCAACATTTGATGGCGAACACTTGTGTGTCAGATAGGGCTAAAGGGGAAGTTTCCCCGGGGTATCATGATTGGTTCAGAGGTGACGTGGCATGCGGGAGACCGGCTAAAAGACCTCATCTCGAAGATTTTGCTGAGTCATCCCAAGAGCAGTGGGACTGGTTAGCAAAGGAAGAAGGCTATCAAGTTGAGATTGGCAAGCTGAAGCAGCAAGTTGAGAGTCTGAAATTCGAGAACAATGTACAGGTTGTCGCGGGTCAAAGTGAGAAGAACAGACTGGCTCGAGAAAACGAGGCGCTTAGGGCCCAAATCCGGCAATTGAGGATAACCGTTGACAAGTAACCAAGGAGCCGATCAGATAAGCAGTTGATAAAAAGGCTGGAAAATGAAGTTAGGGAATGGCGGGACAAATTAGAAAAATCTGAGAATATCATGGCAGAACTCAAAGCGTAGTGGGATACAAGAACAGAGGAGCGTTGCCAATACTTGAATCAGTCGAAAAGGGACCATGAGAAAATTGTTGCCAATTTAAAGAGAAAAGTGGGTGCCCTTGAGGGTAAAGCAGTTAGGCAGACTAGAGATTTTGGAATTGAAAGTGGACATTGTTACGACTTGTTGGCCCAAATGGAGGTAGAAGTGCAGCAGTTGCAAGATCAACACCTGCAGGACTCTCGAGCTTTAAAAATGTGCAGCGATCAGATAAGACGCTTGCTTATAGAAAAGAAGCAAACAAAAGACAGGATTAGAGCCATTGCTCATGCCATTTTCAGGAGATGCCAGGTTTGTGAATGCATGACCTATACTACTTTTGTCTCAGCAGTAATGATCTATGTGAAGCGAACCATTAATGAATTAGAGCAGCTTGAAAGGGATTTGGATCCTAGGCACGCGGCGAGGCCGAACGACGCCCCGCGGACACCTAAGTTTGAAGCACTAAAGTATGCATAGTCTGTGTCTGTAGTTTTCTACCTTTTGAGTCTGTCTTTTGTCTGTCCGTTGTCTTTTCAGGTCAAGTATGTTTGCAGTCTTAGAGTCTGTGTTTGCTTTTAATTTACGTCTGTTAGTTTCATTCCAAAAAGTGTTTAGTTTGTAATAGTTTTTTTTAGTAATGAAAATTGAAAATTTCAAAAAAAAATAAATATTTACACCCTTTATTTTTGCAATTATTTTCACGAACTATGCTTGGTCTGATTCGTGCGGGGTCACGATACGTAGGCAATCTCCATAGGATTCGGCCGTAATCGTAAAACGGGAAAAGAAAAAAGAAGAAACAAAGAAAGAGAGAGAGATAAAAAGAAGGGATCGAAAATAAAGAAAAAGAAAGAAAATAGCGGAAAAAAAACAAAGAGAAAGAGAAAAAAGAAAAGAGTGGGAAACAAAAGAGAAAGAAATATAAGAAAGAAAAGGACACAAGAAAGGGGTAGAGTGAGAAAATTGAAAGAAAGGTAAAAAGAAACAAAGAATGAAATGCCGGGATGACGCATGCAATCGAGCAAACGCATAATAGAAAGGATTAACTGTATAAGTGCATTCATGCCAACGTGCGGTTGTCAAATCTGTTAAGACTTAATCGTTAACAAAGTGGTTGTCTAAATGTGTGAGTCCAGGCAGGTGGTTAGTTGATTGGCAGTTCTGGCAACTCACCCGTACAACACCCGGTCGAAAGATAAAGTAAACATGACAGGACAGGACTGGGAAATCAGCCTCGTGGACCCTTCAAATGAAGTTGAGGTAACAGATGTGGGTGCTATGAAAGAAGAGGTGAGGAAACTAATAGCGCAAATGGCCGAAATGCATCGGGCATGGTCTCAGGGATATCTGACACCACTACACCCCGCTAATCCATCTTACATCCCACCTCTGGCTCAGGCTCAGGAGCCCACCACTCCCCACGCATCTTCAGCCTTCCCCTATCACACCCAGGGCTATGGTACTACTTCATATGCTCCTCCAGCTCCACCACCTAAACAGAACCCTCCCCCACCTGTGGTTCCAGTCTTTGTGGAACCTCCCCCAGCCCCATTACATAGATCGTCCAGTGAGCCGCTATGAAAAATTCACGACACCCAATATTACCCTCCCGAACCCACTTTCAAAGCGCCTGAGCCATATACCTATACTCCCCATTTTGAAATCCCGGGAGAAGATGAGAAACCGGTTAAGAACGCAGAACAGGAGGAAGTGATTCATAAAGTCAAAAGCCTGGAGCAATCCTTCAGGAACATGCATGGTTTAGGAAACCAAGTCAGCGTTGCATACAAAGATTTGTGCCCTTTCCCCGATGTCCAGTTGCCCGCAGGTTTCAAAATGCCCAAGTTTGATTTGTACGAGGGACATGGCGACCCGGTGGCCCACCTCCAGGGTTTTTGCAGTAAAATGAGAGGAGCTGGGGGGAAGGATGAATTGTTGATAGCCTATTTTGGTCAAAGTCTGAGCGGGTCCGCATTGGAATGGTACACGAGACAGGACCCTGGCTGATGGTATACATGGGATGATTTGGCACAAGCATTCATTGGTCATTTTCAGTATAACCTTGAGATAGTCCCCGATCGTCTGTCATTGTTGAAGCTAGAAAAGAAGCCCGGGGAAAGTTTTAGAGAGTTTGGTTTCCGCTGGAGGGAACAAGCAACAAGGGTTGATCCTTCGATGAGGGAGAGTGAGATGGTAGATTACTTCTTGCAAACATTGGAGCCTACCTATTTTGGTCATCTAGTGACATCTGTCGGAAAGTCGTTTAATGAAGTGGTAAAGATGGGAGCCATGATTGAAGAGGGATTGAAGTCTAACAAGATCTTGAGATACTCGGCATTGAAAGCAACCACCCAGGCCATCCAAAGCGGTACTGGTGGTGTGCTTGGAAAGAAGAAGAAGGAAGAAGTTGCTACGGTTGAAACTAGTACTTGGTCCAGGACCAATAACCTACCAACCCAGACCCCACCACCTAAATTACCAATATACCCCATATGGCCCACCACAACATTACTATCTACCACCAGAACCACACTTTTCTATCCACCACACCCAGGCATACACTCAGCCTCCGGTGCACTCGCAATGGCATGCACCGACGCCCAAAACCACACATCCACACCCATAAAACACCTATCCACCCCCCAGGACAAACAGACCAGGAACCGACTTTTTCCCAAATCAAGCTTTTAGAAGTGAGAAGGCCCTAAACAGAAAAACATTTACTCTACTGGGAGAATCTTACACCACTCTCTTCCATAGATTGAAACAGTTGGGAATGTTGACCCCAATTGAGTCCAAAGCACCAAACCCCCTTCCCAGAAACCTTGACCATTCTGTTAGCTGCAAGTATTGCTCAGGGATGCCGGGGCATGATACTGAAAAATGTTGGAAATTGAAAAATGCGGTACAAGAACTCATTGATAATCACCGTATTGAAGTACAGGCTCCAGAGGCTCCAAACATCAATCAAAACCCGTTACTGGTACATTATGAAGCCAACGTGATCGAACTGATACATAAGGGGACAGAGCCTAAAAAACCCTCGCAGGCGGTCATGATGATCCGTTCTACGGAAGCCAAGGTCAAAGAAAAGACAGTTAGCGTGAGGCCAGCAGTTCAGCTAAAAGCGATAAAAGATAAGCCAGTGTTGGTAATGGGAAAAGGACCATTTGTTGCTGCAAAGAAGCCAGAGCCAGTCAAGTTAGTGGTACCAGGGTCATCATCTGTACCTGTGGTTGTTGTGAAAGGGGCCTACATAGAACCAGTTGTCATAAAGCCGGTAGTCCAATTACCCGTGGCTGATAGCAAAGTCGTGCCGTAGAAATATGACAAGGTAGTGGTGACATACAAAGGAAAGGAAATTGAGTAAGAGAGTTGTGAAGCACAAGGATTAACTCGGTCGGGACGTTGTTTTGCTCCCGAAGAGTTGAGAAAGGCTAGGGGCGCTAAGGACAATCCAGTGCTAGTCAAGAAGGCTGTGACGGAAGAAGAGGCAGAGGAATTTTTGAAAAAGATGAAAGTGCAAGATTATTCCATTGTTGAACAATTGAGAAAAACACCAGCCCAAATCTTGTTGTTGTCATTATTGATCCATTCTGATGAGCATTGCCGAGCATTGATGAAGATATTGAATGAAGCTCATGTGCCCGACGAAATTTCAGTGAACCATCTGGAGACAATTGCCAACAAAATCTTTGAGGTAAACAGGGTAATATTTTCTGATGATGAATTGCTTGTGGAAGGCACAGAACACAATAAAGCTCTCTACTTGACGGTCAAGTGTGAAGATTCAATAGTTACTCGGGTGTTGATTGATAACGGGTCAAGTGCTAATATTTTTACGTTGTCCACATTGAACAAGTTGAAGATTGATGATGATAGAATCCGCAAAAATAGTATTTGTGTTCGAGGGTTCGACGGAGGGGTAACAAACACAGTGGGGGATATTATACTCGAATTGACTATTGGCCCAGTCGAGTTCACTATGGAATTTTAGGTGTTGGATGCTGCAGTGTCCTACAATCTTTTGTTGGGTCGACCATGGATCCACGCGGCCAAAGCAGTGCCTTCCACACTACACCAAATGGTCAAGTTCGAGTGGGAAAGATAAGAAATCGTGTTATATGGGGAAGATCCCACATGCGCCATGAATTATGCCATTGTGCCCTTTATAGAAAATGAAGATGATAAGGGACCATGGGTTTATCAGGTCTTTGACACGGTCCCGGTGAATAGAGTGCCCGAGGATAAAAGCATTCCATGTCCCAGGTGGCAGCTGCGACCGTCATGGTAGTATCAAAAATACTGAGTAATGGGTTCGTGTCAGGAAAAGGTGTGGGGGCTGAGTTTCAGGGCATTGTTCAACCTGTTTCTCTGCCAAAAAATATGGACACCTTCAGACTAGGGTTCAAACCAACAGCGGCAGATGTTAGAAGAGCTCGTAAATTTAAAAAGAAAGCTTGGGTTCTTCCCAAACCGATTCCATGCTTGTCCAGGTCCTTCGTCAGACCGGGTGGCAAGAAGCAGTCATTGGCAAAGGTGTCGGGTCCACTGATTGGTGTAGAGGGGGACTTGGATAAGGTGTTCGAGAGGGTATTTGCTTAAGTGAACATGGTTGAGGTCGGGGAAGGGTCAAGCAAAGCAGATATACAGTACATCGGACCACATGCTAACATCAACAATTGGGAAGCTACTCCTCTTCCAATTCGGAGGGAGTCGTGGTAGTGGGTTTTGTTTCCTTTTGTCACCTGGATTATTCCAGGGTTTGTAATTCAGTTGCTATGTTCCGTTCGTTTGGATGAGTTAAAACCCTGTTATTTTTACATTCAATGAAATGCAATTTTCTTCTTTCTTCATTCCTAATTTTGTTTCCATTTTTTCTTTTCTTTTTTGTACAGTTCTTTTTATGCTGATATCAATGATATGACATGCATGAGGAATCTTCGACCTAGTTTTAAAAGCCAATCTAGCTCATAAATAATAATACAAGAAATCGAGTGTGATGATGGGGTGGATTGTAACAACGATGAGGCTTATGAAGAAATTAGTAAAGAATTAAGTCACTTTGAAGAAAAACCCAAACCTAACCTAAATGACACAGAAGCAGTTAATCTAGGGGACCAAAACAATGTGCGGGAAACTAAAGTAAGTGTTCATCTGGAGCCACAACTCAAGGAGGAGATAATTAAAGTATTGCATGAGTACAAAGATGTTTTTGCATGGTCGTATGATGATACGCCAGGTCTAAGCACTGATTTGGTGGTTCACAAATTCCCCACTAATCCGGCATTCCCTCCTGTCAAGCAGAAGTTGAGAAAGTTCAAAATGGGCATAAGTGTAAAGATCAAAGAAGAAATTACCAAGCAATTTGATCCAAAGGTCATTCGGGTTACACGGTATCCCACTTGGTTAGCTAATGTTGTGCCTGTGCCAAAGAAAGATGGCAAGACCAGGGTGTGTGTCGATTATCGAGATCTTAACAAGGCGAGTCCAAAAGACAATTTCTCATTGCCCAACATCCATATACTGATTGACAATTGTGCCAAACATGATATTGGTTCTTTTGTGGATTGTTATGCGGGTTATCATCAAATTCTAATAGACGAGGAAGATGCAGAAAAGACGGCATTCATCACGCCGTGGGGAACGTACTGTTATTGGGTCATGCCGTTCGGTTTGAAAAATGCTGGGGAAACTTATATGAGGGCCATGACAACAATATTCCATGATATGATATATAAGGAAATCGAGGTGTACGTGGATGATGTGATCGTGAAGTCTAGACAGCAGTCTGACCATGTCAGAAATTTGAGAAAGTTCTTTCAAAGGCTTCGCAGGTACAATCTTAAGCTCAATCCTGCAAAGTGTGCTTTCGGGGTGCCATCTGGGAAGTTGTTTGGGTTTATAGTCAGCCGGCGGGGTATTGAATTAGACCCGTCAAAGATCAAAGCTATTCAGGAATTGCCACCTCCAAGAAACAAAACTGAGGTGATGAGTTGTTAGGAAGATTGAATTATATCAGTAGGTTCATTGCTCAGCTCACGACAAATTGTGAGCCGATTTTCAAGCTGTTAAAGAAAGATACTGCAGTCAAATGGACTGATGAATGTCAAGAGGCTTTTGATAAGATAAAGGGGTATTTGTCAAACCCACCCGTGTTGGTCCCGCCAGAACCAGGGAGGCCTTTGATTCTATATCTAACCGTTTTGGATAATTCATTCGGCTGTATACTGGGGCAACATGATGTTACGGGTAGAAAGGAGCAGGCTATCTACTATCTCAGCAAGAAGTTCACATCTTACGAGGTTAAGTATACTCATCTAGAGAGGACATGTTGCTCCCTAACTTGGGTGGCGCAGAAGTTGAAACATTATTTGTCATCCTACAACACTTACCTCATATCTTGCTTGGACCCATTAAAGTATATTTTTTAGAAGCCTATGCCTACAGGGAGGCTTGCAAAGTGGCAGATCCTGCTTACAGAGTTTGACATTATCTATGTGACATGAACTGCGATGAAAGCACAGGCACTAGCCGATCATTTGGTTGAGAACCCCGTCGATGAAGATTACGAACCTTTGAAAACTTATTTCCCTGATGAAGAAGTGATGCACATTGATGAATTGGAACAAGTTGAGAAGCCAGGATGGAAACTTTTCTTTGATGGGGCTGCAAATATGAAAGGGATGGGAATAGGAGCGGTACTTATTTCAGAAACAGGTCAGCATTACCCTGTTACAGTTCAGCTTCATTTTTACTATACGAACAACATGGCAGAATATGAGGCGTGTATATTGGGATTGAGATTAGCTGTAGATATGGGTGTACGGGAAGTCTTGGTCATGGGTGACTCGGACCTACTAGTACACCAAATTCAAGGAGAATGGGAAACACGGGATTTGAAACTTATACCGTACCGGCAATGTCTTCATGAGCTTTGTCAGCGGTTTCAGGCTATAGAGTTCAGGCACATTCCAAGGATTCATAATGAGGTTGCTAACGCTTTGGCTACTTTGGCGTCGATGTTGCATCATCCAGATAAGGCTTATGTTGACCCATTGCAGATTCAGGTCTGTGACCAACATGCTTACTGTAATGTGATAGAAGAGGAACTCGACGGCGAGCCGTGGTTCCATGATATCAAAGAGTACATCAGGACGGGAGTATATTTGGTACAGGCCACCAGTGATCAGAAAAGAACGATTCGGCGATGGCAAGCGGGTTTTTCTTTAGTGGAGGAGTGTTTTACAAAAGAACTCCAGACGTCGGGTTGTTGAGATGCATGGACGCAAGACAGGCCACATCTATCATGACTGAGGTACATTCCGGAGTTTGTGGACCGCATATGAGTGGGTACGTTCTGGCGAAAAAGATTCTCCGAGCAGGTTATTATTGGCTCACTATGGAGCGGGATTGTATCAGTTTTGTGCATAAATGTCATCAGTGCCAAGTGCATGGAGATTTAATTCATTCTTCACCATCAGAACTACATACGATGTCCGCACCATGGCCTTTTGTTGCATGGGGCATGGATGTTATTGGGCCAATTGATCCAGCAGCATCAAATGGACACAAGTTTATTCTGGTAGCTATAGACTATTTTACCAAATGGGTGGAAGCTAAGACGTTCAAGTCTGTGACTAAGAAAGTTGTGGTCGATTTTGTGCACTCAAATATCATATGTCGGTTTGGGATTCCAAAGGTAATCATCACGGATAATGGGGCTAATCTTAATAGTCATTTGATGAAGGAGACATGTGAGCAGTTTAAGATTACCCATAGGCATTCTACTCCATACCGTCCCAAGGCAAATGGTGCGGTTGAAGCAGCCAATAAGAATATAAAGAAAATACTCCGGAAGATGGTTGAAGGGTCTAGACAGTGGCATGAGAAGTTACCTTTTGCATTGTTAGGGTACCGCACCACCGTTCGTACCTCGGTGGGGGCGACTCCTTATTCATTGGTGTATGGCATCGAGGCAGTAATACCTGCAGAGGTGGAAATCCCGTCTCTGCGAATCATCACAGAGGTTGAGATTGATGATGATGAATGGGTGAAAAGCCGCCTCGAGCAGTTGAGTTTGATTGACGAGAAGAGATTGGCATCAGTGTGTTATGGTCAACTGTACCAGCAAAGAATGGCAAGAGCATACAACAAGAAAGTGCGTCCGAGGAAGTTTGAAGTCGGACAATTAGTGCTGAGACGTATTCTGCCTCATTGGGCTGAAGCAAAAGGAAAAATTGCCCCAAACTGGCAGGGACCATTTGTAGTAACCAGAGTGTTGTCTAAAGGTGCACTGTAATTGACAGATGTAGAAGGAAAATGTATAGAAATGGCCATCAATTCCGATGCGGTCAAGAGATATTATGTATGATTTCTTTATTTCTGAATGTATCTGTTTGTATTTGGCATATCTTAAAGATTGAAATGACGAAGGTATTTTGTCCTGCTATCCAAACACTTTTATCCCTTGTCATCCCCTTTGAGACTTACTTATTTTTCATACCCCTCTTTCGGAATCAATGGCACTATCAAGGAACACAGGTGCCGAACATAAAAGAAAGAAAAGAGGAGCAAGGGGGAAAGGAAAGAAAAGGAAAAAAAACAAGAAGGAAAAAAGAAGAGAAAAGAAAAAATGAAAAGTGAAGGAAAAGAGAAAGAAACGAAAAGAAAAAGAAGAAAAGAAAAGGAGGAAAAGAGGAGAAAAGATAGGAAAAGAAGAAGAAAAGAAAGAAAAGGAAGGAAAAAAACACAACAACAAAGGTAATTATGATACCGTGAACTACGTTTGACTTGATCCCGAAAGGGTACGTAGGCAGCCTTACTCCGAGGTTCAGTCATACCCAAAATAAAAATCCAAAAGTCTCCAAGCAAGAAACTGGGGCAGAAGTTGTGATTGTAGTGAGCAGTTGGATTCCGAAAGTTGTAATTTGAACCCATTTGAATTGTTTTGAGCCTTTTTATACCTTTCTTTCTAACTCAATCCAAAAGCCTACATTACGGTCCAAAGAAAGACCTTCTGATCAGTTTTTGAGAAATGCCAAGTTGAGCAGGTAGGAGTAACTCACGATAGGGGCAACACTCTGGTTCAAGCAAGAAACAACAAAGTAAAAATGAGAGAGTCTTATTGGTGAAAACCTTCACAGGCACCATAAGGCGACGGGAGCTGAGAGAAAAATAAATGAGAGAGTCTTATTGGTGAAAACCCTCGCGGGCACCTTGAGGCGAAAGTGAGTTGAAAAATGGTTAATTGGCAAAAGGTCTGTGGGTGGAAAACTGTTTCGAGGCACCGCAGGATGAACAAAGTTAAGGTTTGGGTCAAGTAATCAAGTGATGGAAATTTTGGGGCAACAAAGTATGGCAATTGAAAGTTGTTTAGTTGGATAGATTGAGCCGATTAATCCAAAATGCATGTCATGACCATTGGTATCGGTTGTTCCGCTCAGATAAGTTTCTTTTCCTTCTCTTTTAAACAGCCATCTGGTTTTGGATTCTTCTTATCCTTAACTCAAAAATCATTGCATCTCATTCTCTTTTAAGGGTTTTATCTAGCTAAGATGTTTCAGTGCCAGTTTTGTTCAATGCAAGCAAAAAGGACTTCGAAGCTCACTACCATCTTCCGAAATGGTAAAGCTTAATGTTGTTAGAGTATGGCAACAACAACATGATGTAAAATGGAATATGGGATGTCGCAGGAGGTTTCATCGGTGGAAGAATTGGGAAATGTTTCAGGAAATGTAAAGGTTCCGACAAAGGGGTCGAGGGTATGGAACAATAGCACGGGTACAAAACATTCGGGTTGTCAGAGGTTGGGGAATTCGAAAGTCAGTCAGAAAGTCAAGCAGTTCAGGTTCAGTTCAAGGAAGTCAGTCAACACAAAGCAAGGCAGTGGAAGGAT
Organism: Nicotiana tabacum; assembly: GCF_000715075.1. Taxonomy (NCBI): domain Eukaryota; kingdom Viridiplantae; phylum Streptophyta; class Magnoliopsida; order Solanales; family Solanaceae; genus Nicotiana; species Nicotiana tabacum. The sequence continues at coordinate 160,836,276 of NC_134082.1, forward strand.
TTTTCAGCAAGAATGCCATCAACTAACCACCGTTTTAAACTAACGAAATTTTCTTTGATTGAAACAGGGGCAGAAAAGTTAGTTGTTGAGGAGGAATTCTTCAGGAGGGAAAAACAAGCAGTAATCAGGTTTGACCGCAAAGTGTGGTTTGATTAAATACAAGATAATCATGAATAGCATAGGGGAATATAATTTGGTTTCAAAGTTTGCATGTTTAGGATAAAATTCAAGTTGTCAGGACCTTCCTGGATAATAGGATGTAATTCAAATATACGGGTAAGATAACATGGTTTAGTGAGAAGTAACACCTTAGGTTCATAATTGTTTGGAGTTGTCAGGATCTTCCTGGATAAAAGGATGTAGTTTAAACCCTTGTAGATAACATGATGTAGTGACAGTAATACCTTAGGTTTGTAATTATGAGGAGTTGTCAGGACCTCCCTAGATAATAGGATTTAGCTTTCAATTCTTAGTAATATGTGATAATATGATTCAGTTTAACACTCACCCATACACCCAGCTTCAAACTGGGGTAGAAAATTTTCGTCGGTTGATTATTTTGTTGAAGTCAGGAGTCCGCCTGGAGAACAGAGACATACTTTTCAAGTTTGATGTTAGAATTCCGCCTGAAGAACGGAGACATACAGTTTAAATTTTAAAAGTCAGGAGTCCGCCTGGAGAATAGAGACATTCAATTTCAAAATTCAGAAGTCAGGAGTCCGCCTGGAGAATAGAGACATACCATTCAAATTTTAAGCAATCAGGGGCCCGCCTGAAGAATAGAGGTGGTACAATTCGAATTTTAGTTATCAATCAATTTCTTGTCTAATTTGAAATCAGGAGTCCGGCTGGAGAATGGAGGTATTAAATTTTAAGTAGTCAAAATTAGGAGCCCGCCTGGAGAATGGAGGTATCAAATTTGTAAGTAGTCGAAGTCAGGAGCCCGCCTGGAGAATGGAGGAGTTAAAATTTTAAGCGGTCGAAATCAGGAGCCCGCCTGGAAAATGGAGGTATTAAATTTTAAGTAGTCGAAATCAGGAGCCCGCCTGGAGAATGGAGGTATTAAATTTTTAAGTAGTCGAAGTCAGGAGCCCGCCTGGAGAATGGAGGTATTAAAATTTTTAAGTAGTTGAAGTCAGGAGCCCACCTGGAGAATTGAGGTTGTTATATTTTAAGTTGTAGTTGAAGTCAGGAGTCCGCCTGGAGAATAGAGGTATTACAATTCAAGTTTAGTTTTAAATTCTCATCCAGTAACATGTACCCAGTTTTCAAACTGGGGCAGAAAGTTTTCGTTGTTGTGTTTGTGTTGTGAAGTCAGGAGCCCGCCTGGATAACAGAGGAATACATACAGTTCAAGTTTCAGAAGTTGGGAGCCCGCCCAGATAACAGAGGAATACATTCAAGTTCAAGTTTGTTCAAGTCCCGCAAGTTGAATAGAAGGAACGACATCTTAGTTAGCAATCTGGAGTAGCAACGATGGATCTCATCAGAGGAACGCAAGACGATAAGGAAGTATAAGAACAAGTTTGAAGATTTTAGATAGGATCTTGTAATTCATAGTTCATAGCTTAGTCTAACTTCTTCTTTTTTACACGGTGTAATAAGGGAAGTCAGCAAGCAGTAGCAGCAGCAGTCGCAGTAAAATCACAGCTCCTGGTAGCCCCAGCTACCAGACATTCCTGAACTACACTGACCTGATTCCTGTTTAGCCCAGGATATGTAGGCAACCACTGAAGCAGGGTGCGGTCAAACTTTTCAAAACTGCTTCACACAGAATTTTCAAACGGGCAAAATCGCTCATATTTGCTCACTTGTCTTTGCACGAAAACTCTTCGTGTTTCCGAGCAAAGAGGGGCAGCTGTGAGCACGTGATTTTTGCCCTAAGCAAATTATTCTCAAAATTAAAATAAAACAATTTCCTTGTTATTTTACAATTTTTGTTGAATTTTGTGTCATTTTCCGGTAAGTGTTGCATTTTATTTGTGCATGATAATTCATATGAAAAGAAAAAAAATACATTTGCATTTGCATTAAATTTCCCATTTTAGTATTAATTTAGAATAAGATATGAAGAAAATGACAAAAATAGTTCACTTCAGCATTTTTATTGTTTTAATTGTAAAATTGTCACAAAATAGTTTTAAAGTAATTTTAGGCATCAATTAGTTTAGTTTAATTTTTTATTTTTGCAATCTTTATAAATCAGAAAATTAGTAACAAAAATGAGGTGGAAAATAAGAAGGAATTAATTGGGAAAAATCAAAATAAAGAGAGAAAATAATTGAAGGAGGAAAATAAAAGAAATTACAAGGGAAAGAAGGGTCTTGGGCAAATAACCAGAACTGGGCTATTCTTGGTCAAAATTGCTTGGCCCAATTCATTAGTATCCATAGCCCAAAACAAATCCGGACCAGTTCGAGCCCAAAAATGCTAACCCGGTCTGTTCCCCCTTCTAATCGAAACGACGTCATTTCGTGGTCTCCGAATCAGGACTGTTGGATCCCATCAATCCAACGGTCCGGAACTAACGAGGTTCTTGATTTAAAATGGGCGGAGAAGCCCACCCCAGTCCCTCGCCTTCCTCACCCTACCTCTCCTCTCAAACCCTAATCCAAGCCACCACCAAACCCTTCGCCGGCAGGAAACGCAACATACGTCGTTCACCCCCAAACTTACACCACAGATTCCCCATGAACTCCTCTTTACAACCATACCGTTAGTTTCCCTCGAATCACAACCAAGGCCATCGAATATTGATTTTAAATTTTTTGGCCAAGTCGTTACTTTGTCCAAACTGGCCCAAAATCACACCCCACCGTCCCCAGACTTCCCTCAACCCAAATCCATGACCATCTTTCTTCGAATCTCGGTGAAGCGGCTCGAATTTTAAATCTAAGAGTTTTCGGTCAAAACCCTAACCCCAAATCTTTGTGATTTTTAACCGTAATATCCTTATGGTTAGGGATGTTGCGTGTCAAAAATTTTAAAAGATTCGGACAGCAGTGGCTGACCGGAGTTTTCTCTCCATCGGTGAGTTTCTCCCCAACTTTCTAAGCTCGATTTCCATCAGTGTAGCCTAATTTTCGTATTGATTTTAAGTAACATTAATCCATCCTTGCGTTTCGCTTAAATGTTAGAGTAATTCTTTGTTAGTGTTGAGTTCTGTCTCTTTAATTTTGATTCGATTTTTCCGTCTTGGTTTAACTCTTGTTATATTGGAATTAGTCGTGATTCAGTTCACAATTATGTTCTATTTTTAGTCTCAATCTTGTGTTTAATCCGTGTTTACCAGTTCATGATGTTAGTTTTATAATTTCAGTGTTGTTTGTCAATCGTTAGTTCATTTCTTTCGTTTAATTGTTGTTTACTTCAGTCTAATGATAGTACTAATTGAAACATTTAGGTGAGTTAGGATTATATTTTAGTTATGTTGATTGGTTATTACTGGTTTAGACTCATTAGGATTAACTTCAGTTGTTTTTTTTAACAGGGGTAAGGGGTTGTTGTAGTTAGCATTGGGCTGTAAATTTCAGACTAGTAGAAGGGCATTTTAGGGATAGAAAAGGTAGGTTCTTTAGGAATAGTAATTTCAAAGTAAGGGTAAGGGTAGTATAGGTATTTGGTTGGTAGAAGAGCATCCTAGGGCCTTCTAGAATGGTACTTTAGTGTAGATGTTGGCATAATAGAGGGACTTGCTTGTTTGGCACAAATAAAGGGACCAAACTGAAATAAAAGAGGGACTGAAGATGTAAAGTAAAAAATTTGAAAGAACCCTAATTTCTGCCTACAAAAGGTAGTCTCTACTGCCTTGTTTCGGGGGTTTTTTTGGAAAAAAAAAGGCTGGAAAACTCAAAAGAAAAAAAACAAAAGTTTGAAATCTGAGAGGGTGAGAGTTCCTTCTAGAGCTTAAATCTTCTAAAAACCAAAAACAACACAAAAAACTCCAAAAATACTATTCCATTGAAGTTTTCCTTAGATTAGTTTTGAGTTTCAGTTGTTAATTCAAATTTCTAGCTCAGATGGCTGCTGAAGTTTCAAAAGTTTTCCTGGGTTTAATTTCGAGTCAGTTTGGGTTCAATCAAGTCTGTTTTGATTATTTTGTTGGTGTTGTTCCTCTGTCATTCATTCCTGGGCTGTTGTGATGCTGTTTTAAGTCCAAAATCGATCATGTGCTGTTGGTTTCAACTGCTGATTGTTTGCTTTCCACTGTTGACTCCTTCTTCCTTTAATTTTGCTTCATTTCCAGGTACATGTTCGAACTCTCCCTGTTGTAATGACAAAATTGGAGTGAAATCAATGCTCATTTTAGATTCAAATTTGATGGAACCTTTATAGTTGAAGCCAATTGATGTAGTTTTAATTTGTTGGTTTGAGTTCTGACTTGTTTAATTAAGTAATGTTGCCAACTAATACGGACGTGATTTTAGATTCAAATTCGACTCTTTTTGAACTAGTGATTGTCTATTTGGTGTAGTTTAGTGGATTGTTAGCTTAGTTTGTGTTTCAAGTAGGTGTAATTGGGAAATGTGTCAAGCTATTGCATTACCTGGAAATTTCATCTTGAGCATCTGAACTGGACAATCATTAATATTGTTTAATTTGGTTGAATAGCAGTAGAAGTTGAATCCCTGAATTGGAATGGCAGTATTCATATCAGCTGTTAGTAATTCTGATCATAATTATTAATTAGTCTTCTAGTTTGAGTAACATTTTCCCATCACGCCCCTTCGTGGCTGTGATTTGAGCTCGACGTCGGCTTCATAGCCAGTTGTTGTAGTCATTCAGGTTGGGATTTGATCCCAGACTTTTGCATCACAGTTGCTTGAGTTGCCCTCTACGTCCACTGGGTTGTCGGTTTCCATTTGGGCCTGGATGCGTTATTAGGCAGCCCAGGTCTGTCGCGGTCGAGTGATGACTTGAATTGGGCCTGGGGCATTAATAGCTTGAAGCAACTAGTTAAATAGAATGGCGCCCCGAGGACTCGATCCCTGGACTTCACAGATATCTGTCGTTGGGTTCGAATTTTGGGACGCATCAGGCCCAATGCCTGTAACTACGGGAGTTTGAGCTCACAGCATATGCGTTATATGGTTTGGGCCCTTTGGTCTCAAGATCAATTTTCTCCGTATTTTTATTTGATGTTTGAACTCGGGCTTGAAAGTCATAGCCTTAACCAATGAGGATTCTTAGAGACGAATGAAGTAGATAATGGTAATGGCCTTTAGTTTGATTTTAAAACAAATGAGACGAGTCTCGCCGAACAAAATAAAATAAATTGTGGGGACCTCCACAAGTGGTTATTAAAATACTTAGAATTTGGGAGGGCCGTCTAGTAAACTTCACGGCCTTCCCCAAATAATAATACGTTAGACTCTTTAGGCACGATTTAATTAACATTACCTCCCTAAACTCGAGTGCACATTTATGTGACCCAAATCCAAATCTCAACAGAGTCGAGATGTGTCAACAACCATGGGTGCATTGATTGCGACATGGTTCGAGACACATTTTCACAACGTTGCAATTCTTTTAAGAAAAAATATAAATAATAACTAAAATAAAATAAAAATAAAAAAATATAATTATAATAAAAGCGGTTCAAAATTCAATAAAGGCATATAAGCTAGCATGCATTAAAGTCAGATAAAATCAAATACAACAGTTAAGCGACCGTGCTAGAACCACGGAACCCGGGAATGCCTAACACCTTCTCCCGGGTTAACAAAATTCCTTACCCAGATTTCTGGTGCGCGGAATGTAATACAGAGTCAAATCTTCCTCAGTTCAGGATTCAAAACCGGTGGCTTGGGACACCATTAATTTCCCAAGTGGCGACTCTGAAATTTTAATAACTAAATCCCGAACCGAGGAAGATTTGACTTTGTATTACATCGGAAGATTTTTCCGATTGTTCTTTAATTGGAAAAACTCCTTTACACCCTTGCAGGGTGTAGTAAAAAGGAGGTGTGACAGTCAATGTCTCTCCTTTTGGAGCTATGGAATTAGCATCGGAAGATGGGCTTCTAACATTCAAAGTAAATGGTCAACGAATCAAGCACTACTGGGCACAGATGGAGAAAAATATTTGGTGGAGCAGCTGGCTCTCAAAGATGGTCTGTGCCCGACCAATGAGTGAATCCAAAGGAACACCAACTTCGTCGTACCGCGACGTTAAATCAAGCGCTTCATGGGAGGAAACCCATGTGTAGTAAAACCTTTTTGTTCTTTAAATTTTTAATTTTTGTTAGATAGATTTGCTTAAGCAATTTAAAGTGTGTGTTAGAGTGTAGGGAATTCAAAAGATCATAACACTGGGTAGGATTGCATAAGGAAGGGAAGAAAAATCACTGTGTGAAGTTTGCTACACATATGCGATCGCATATTCGCTATGCGGACCGCATTTTGGTCGCAAACCAACACAGTGTGTTTGGCTAAAATTGAGGAGACAATGCGACAAATGAGTGCACTTTGCGGATAGCATCTTTACTATGCGATCGCATAGTGCACCACATTTCTGGCCCTTCAGTATGTCACTCGACCCCACCGCATAACACTTATGCGGTCACATAGTATGTTATGCGGTGACTTGTCCATCGCAATTCTTGCAGGTGTCACCCTCGTCTCTTTCTATTCAAAACAAACAAAAGGAAACTTTTTTTTTACTTTATCAGAAACAAAACAAAAACGAAAAAAAAAAAACAAAAACGAAGAGAAAAGGAAAGGAGAAGAAACAAAAATGACTAAGGCTTGATCTAATACTCCAAGTGTGCTCAGAAACATCATCATTGGTACATTTTCCTTGGGACAATTCCATCATTTCAAGCTTTGGTTGTGCATTTATTCGTAGTCTTGTTTCCCTAATTTTTGCTTCATGTTTCCCTTGTTATTTTTTTCCTTGTTTTCTGTGTTTAGAGACATGTTCATAATGAGCATGTAGTTGAGTAGAGTGTTTTGGGGGTGCTGGGTAGAAAGAAATAGGACCGCCATTGTTGAGGGATGAATTGAATCATTGAGAACGATGATATTTGCGGCTCGCAAAATCAAAATGTGGTCCGCATTTCGGCCGCAAAATTAAACCCTAGTTGTCTGAGGACGATGGTGAAATGCGGTGACATTTGCGATCGCATAATTGATATGAGGACCGCAAAGTCACTGCAAACTGAAACAGACCACCCAGTTAAAACCTTGTTTTTTGTGGCTGTTTTGCGATCGCATTTTCCACTTTGCGGTGGAGTCTGCGATCGCATTTTGTTATTTTGTTTTGTGAGAAAATCAGTTTTGCGATGGTTATACGGTCCGCATAGTGGTTATGTGATCGCATAACCCATCGCATACTGAGATCCAGTAGTGCACAATCAAGTTTGCGACAAGTTTGCGGTCCACATAGTGGTTATGCGACCACAAAACATGTCGCATTTTCAATTTTTTTTTAAAATTTTTCTGTTTTCTTTTTACTATTTCTTACAATGTCACTCACATTTCACTTTTGTGCAGACATGGCTCCAAAGAAGCATGCATCCTCTGCCCAGAAAAGGGCATCCACCATTTGTCAAGCATCACAAGCAAAACAATCCAGAACGGACCCTAATGTTCTGATCCCTCCCAGTCTGATGAGGAGGATCTCTTGCCCTCAGTTGACGAACAAGCTTAGGCAAGAAGGAAGCAAGTAGATGATTTCCAACTCCGATTTGTGGTTGAGGGTTCCAGGGCATTGTATAGAGAAGGGATCACCAAACAAAAAATCCTGGTCGAGAAATAATTGAGCTTGAACGGGCTACAAGAACAGTACCCCCACAGCTTGGAGAACATAAAAGCAAGAAAATGGGAGTGCTTCACTGAGCCACCTGCAGAGTATAACGAGACCCTCGTCCGGTAATTCTATGCATCATATGGGGCCTAACGGACTACACACCACAAATGCAACAGGATCTTTATTGACACTATGCTTGTTCGGGGGAAGAGCGTGTTTTGTAGCAGTGAGACCATAAATGAGCTGTATTTCCCTAGCTGGAGATCGGGGGCTGCTGAATATGCTGCCAAATGGGCGAATAGGGAGAATGAACGTGGTTGGATTGCTTCGGTGATAGCAAAGGGAACCCCTGCTTGGATCAACCCTGTGCATAAGATATACAAGGAGGATCTCACAAGAGAGGGTAGATTCTGGCTCAGCTTTATTACCTCTCAATTGATACCGTCTCGGAACGAGACTGACATAGGCATTGAGAAGGCTATTCTCATTGCATGTATCATGGCGGGCATCAAGATTGATGTGGGAGCTTTGATCTTCCAAGAAATAGGGATCCGAGCAAAGCAACATGCCACTTCGCTTCCGTTTCCTTGTTTAATCACAGCCCTCTGTAAAGCTGTGAAGGTTCCTATCATGCCAAAATTTGATAGGACAGGGAAGGAGATGAGGGACATTGATATAACACGTATTAGTGATGTTGTTGCCCCACCAGAGGTTTAGATTCAAACTCCAATTGATATAGAGCCTTCCGACTCCCAGACTCTTATGACTCTTCAGGTTCCATTGGCATCCACTTCTACTTTAGAGCCTGCATCTCAATCCACCACTGCTCAGCCTTCTGCTGTACTGTCAGCCATCTTGAGGCTTGGTCTCATTGCTCAGCATGCCAATGCCAAGGTAGACCAGCTTTTAAAGACCTTGCCAACCTCATCAAACAAGCCCTGACTCCAATACAATCCTCAATGATAGCCCTCTAACAACTAACAAACAATGTATGAGGATCGCCTGCAGTAGCTTGAGTTGAGGGTTGAGAAGATTGAGCGAGGTGAGGTTGGTGACCTGCCTAAGCTCCGGGAGGAGGTTTCCACTATGAAGACCGGGTTTCATAAGATGAAGACTTTGGAGTTCGACATATCAGCCCTCCTGCCCAAGGAAGGTGAGCAGGGAGCAGACATAGAAGCACCAGATTTGGACCTAGACTTCTCCACGTTGATAACTGATATTACCCCTCCGACTGTCGGAGCTTCCCAGCCTCCAGCTCCTCCTGTACGTATTGATGTTACTGATGAGGAGGTTTCCGGACGCTCTACTGAGTCCGAGGGTAAGGAGGCAGATGAGGGCGAGGACGAAGAGAGTTCATGGTCCTCAGAGGATGATGGCCCTCTGGATAAGGGCAAGAAGATTGCCGCTCCTACAGTTGAGGATGAGGAGCAAGCAGACATTTAGATGGCGATAGAATATTTGCTAGTAGATTTGGCCGCCCCTACAGATCCATCGGCCACTCAGCCATCAACGGGCAAGGCTAGCAGCTCCCACTCAGCCCCAGCTCCAGTTCTGGACCAGCCAGAGATCCCTCCTCTATCAGTGGAGGTCACTCCTCAAGCCGAGCCCTCATCGGTCCCAGCTTCAGCATCAGAGGGTGAGCCCACCATCATTCAGCCGTCTTCCAACTCCCATAGCGCTTAGTGTGCCTCAGGGAGCCCCTTAAACTCTACTCTATGTTCTTATGCATTGGGGACAATGCATGTTTTTAGTTGGGGGTAGTGGTAGCATTGTATATACTTTTGTGACATTGGCAACTGCTGTACATATTTATATTTTTGTGTTATAAAAAAACTTATGTACTCATGTGTATTTTTTATTCTGTATATGTTAGTGCTTTGTGATTTCCGTACATAAGTTATGTTATGTAGTTCGTGATTATGTATACATTAGTATTTTGTGATTTCCGTACATAAGTTATGATATCTTTGTGCATATATATAAATAACAACAAAAACAAGTAGATAGTGTCCATCTTTAGTAATTAGCAATGAATTCCCCTTGGTTTTTCTTCGCTAGGTTCTTTTCCAAGGGTGTAATAGTAGAACCAGGATAGTAGAATGAAGCATGTTGACTGGTTTGGTGTACTTGTTTAGTTGCAAGCATGTGTGTCTGTATATAGCATATACCCTTCCATATATAAAAAACAAAAAAAAGATATCAACTATGTGAACTTGAGGCTCGCTCTGTGACTCTATGTCTACCTAGAGTTATACATGTATATATGATGAAAGCTTTGAGTTTCCAAGTGTTGACTTGAGGGCTTCAAACTATGTGAGCCAAACAGTTCGTGTGCCACGTGTGTGAGTTCTTCATGTAAATATTTCTTGTGTTTGTTTCTGCCATCTAGAACTTGCTCATTTGGTTTTTCGATGCTTATAATAATTACATTTGGTTGGAGAAATGACCTTAGCTAGTCTTTGTGATTTTTGGAAAACCAGTTAGTCTTTCAAGCCACCCATTGTACAGATAGTATCACTAGTCACCCCATTTGAGCTTTTAACCTTTTCTTTGGCTACCTAATTACAAACCTTCCTTTTTTTTGTGAAATAATTCTTTCTTTTGAACCCTTACCTCCTTGAGCATTAAGAATGAGGCTAAAAGCCTAAGTTGGGTGTGTGTGTCAAGTCGAAAATTGGCAAGGTGGTGCAATGAGTGTAGAAAAGTGTACCTCAAAATATGGAACTACTCAAGCTCCTAAAGCAAAGTAAAAAAATAAAAAAGATTATAAGAGTGTAAGTGTTTATACATAAGGAGCCTTGAAGAGAATAAAAGAGGTAGTTGAGGTGGCTAAATGGTGGAAAAGTTGATACGAATAAAGGCTTTGTGGTTTGAAAAGAAGCAAAGAGCACAAGAAAGAAAAATATGATTAGTGTTCATGGAGGGTATAGTCACTTGTACCGAAATGCTTATCCGACCCTTCCCTAAACCTACATTACAAGCTTAAGAAGTCCTTATGGGATCTCCAACCGAGCGTTCTTAGAATAAATCGATGAATTAAAATAAGGGCAAACCTATGGTATGGTATATTGTAACACTTGAAACTCTTTCTGAGAGTGAGTGTATTTGTGAATTCGTCCCTTTTTGTTATCACTGTAAATATTGTGATTTCGGGACTTTCTTTCTAGTGAGGGCACATGAACTGTGAGGTTGAAGAAAGTTGAGTTTTTAAGTCAAATGCAAGTGCACTCGGCTGAGGGTAGCATTTTGTCACATTGTATGAGGCTCAAAGTTCACAAGTTGATTAGTTTTCCTTGTATATATTGATGGTTTAGGAAGGGTAAAACACTCGAAGATGCATGCTTGAAATACTAACAACAAACACCGTCCATGGTCACTACTGTTTCATGTCTTGTAGATGGAGTCTAGAATAGGATAGTGTTGTCTTAGTTGCTTGAGGACAAGTAAGAGTTTAAGTTGGAGGTATTGATGTGCCAGAGAATTTCGGCACATTTGATACTAATTGCTTAGATTTTAGCTTGTTTTAAATGCAATTTCCTTGTGTACTTATGTTATTTTAGTGTTTTTGCAGTGTGTAAGGCTTAAAGGCCAAAGAGCATGAAAATGAGTCCAAAAACCCACAAAAAGACAAGAAAAGAGCAAAAAGGCATCGCAAGTGTGGATATGCTATCGCAAAACCCATATGCGAGCCACAGATGTCACACTAAGATCGCAAACCAAAACAGTCTTCTGGGCAAAGTTCAACGTCAAAAATGTGGTCCAGTCTGCGCTCGCATGACATGTTTGTGAGTCACGTAATGGACCGCAGACTAAACATGAAGGCTGCTGAAGGAAGCAAATGCGACCCAAAATCCGTTCGCATTCCCACAATGCGGACCGCAAACCATAAATGCGGTGGAGGCTTGGAAACTAGGGTTCTGAAGTGCGATGGGCTTGTCCGCATATTTGACCTGAAAGGGCATTTTTGTCCATTTTCTGTCCCGAATTTTGGCCTTTATAAATAGATTTATTGGGGTTTTGTGGGCTCATCTTGTCTGACTTTGAAGCTACAATACAAGGCATTAATATTTCTCTCTTTTGGAAGCTTTTGGGTCAAGAATCTTTCACTTTGTAATCTTTATGGCATTAAATACTCTTTTCTTTTTGTATTTTAGCATGTGTGGCTAACTTGAAATACTAAGGTTGTGGACCCTAAGTGGGTGTTATGTTGTGTGTGTTTATATATATATATATATATATATATATATATATATATATATATATATATATATATATATATATATATATATATATAATGGTTGCTTCATTTATTGTTGGTGGTTGCAAACATTAACAAATGCCATTAAATTCTTGCTTTGCTTGGAAAAGTGGGTTAGAATTTGGTAGAAGTAAATATCAAAGACTCAAGGTTTTAAACCTTGTTTAATGAATTGCTTAGGAATAAATGGGTTTTATTTGTCATATATTGATTGTTCTTAATTGAAACTCTTTCGAAAAATCATAAAGAGGAAATACTACCCAACTATTGGAAATATTGGGTAATCATTTAGACATCATTTGCATATCAAGAGGACCTTCCATTAGAAATATATCATATCAACACCGATAGCATTACACTTCATTAAAGGGGACACAACCTTGGTTCGTTTAATCAAATTATTTACATTCTCAACATTACAATTAGCTATTACTTCAAACCAAACTCAAATTCATACTCTTGTTACCATTAACTGGATAGGATTACGACTTTAGTCAAGCAACACACTATTCGAGTAACCTTTTCACACATATTCCCTGTGGAATTCGACCCCAACCTTGTTAGGTTGTTATATTTGACACCGAACGCGTTACACTATTTATTAAAGTGTAATTTGAGCATATCATAAACCAGCGAGCAACGGCCATCCCGGCAGGAGCGATCCTGCTCTAGTCCCCGCAGCAATATCAAGCCTTAATCATCCCCGAAAAGTCTCCATCGGCATACTCCGTCGACGGATCCTGAACTACATACGACCTGATTTCTGTAAAACCAGGGATATGTAGGCAGCTCAGAAGCCAGAGTGCGGCCTAAATCTTCTTCAAACCATTTTGCTCGGTCAAAATTGGCCATTATATCTTTACCCGACAACTTTTTCATCATTCCCGGGTAAAGAGGGGCAGTTGTTAATACCCAATTTTTACCTATATATTTGCAATATGCAAAATACTTTTAAAATAACATATAAATGCATACACAAGCATGTCCAAATATTTTATTATTTTTCCATAATTTTTATAAAGGTTTTTAAATCGATTTATTTCCTTTTTTCATCCATAAAATCCCAATAATTATGTCCAAAATTATTATTTTTGATGATTCATATATTGAATTTTTATATTTATGCCAAAATATGGCTAATATGATTTTTAAATATTTTTATAATTTTATTTAGTATTTTTTAAAGCTAATTGCTTATAATTGCAATATTAGCCTTTTTAAGATTTAATTATGTTTTATATTCATAGAATTAGCCCTTTATTTTTAAATTATTTTTTACATGTTGTGAATCATTTTAGCACTTTTCATTTATTTCCAGAAATTTATTTACTATTCTTATAATTTAAAAGGGGGGAAATTGGCTATTTAAATAATAGCCCATTTGTATTTCAATTCTAGCTTAAATTGAACCCCAATTCCCCAGCCCAATTTTAAATAATACCCGACCCTAGCCCAATTTTTAACCGACCCAAACGCGGATACCCACCTACCCCGTTTAATCTGGATCGTTGATTAGTCAGATCAACGGTCCTCATTCACCCTTCCTAAAATAAACCTAAACGACCCCTTACCCTAACTCATTTCTCGCCACCCGCCGCTAGGGGTGGGCATTCGGTATTTTGGTTCGGTATTTAAGAATTTCGGTTCGGTATTTCGGTATTTGGTTTATCAATTGTGTATACCAAATACCATACCAAATTATTTCGGTACGGTTCGGTATTTCTTATTTTAGTTCGGTATGGTTTCGGTACGGTTTCGGTTTAACCAAGACCCATTCAGATTGTTGCAATTCAGTGTCAGAACCAATTGAGGCTGGTGAATTTACACTAGTAATATTTCGCATGCTGCTAAAAAATAGTAAAAAAGAATATATTTTGCATGTTGCTCAAAAACAGGCGATGATAAAATGACAGCCACTCGTCAAGAATAGATCTGTCATAAGACGGAAGTTGTACATGAGCACTGAGCAGAATATAACTCGAAAAAATATTATTACAAGCATCTCAAGAACATGACAAAGGCCTGAATTCGCATGCAACAAGACATGCATGGTCTTACGAGCATGGAACTGGTACTTGCCAACCAATAAGGCAATAACAAAGATAACTCCAAACATAGGCATAAAACAAACCAAGCTTAGATACTCTTTTCACCAAACAATCTCAAATGATTAGGAAAGCAACACCATTAAGAACTAAGAATCAAGTGCTAAAAGCTAACCAAAATACTGAAAACAAACTGCATTTTAGTAAGATAGTGTACTTATCAAACAAACAAAAGAAGATATGTTAATCAGTTCATTCCTGTTGCTTGTGGCTAAGGGTGACTTGTTATTCATGTGAAGCAAACATTAATCCTGATATGCCAGTGCTACTGCAGTTGTCTTACTGGATTTTCAGATTGGTCATGCCCCTGCTCTTCTTTTTTCCCTTTAAGAATCATGAAATCCCAGTTCATATGTTTATGCCTTAGAGTAATTAGATAGAATGTGTATAGATCAGCATATCATACTTCTGAGCTAATGATTATACTGGTCAATCATGTCTGATGGTAAGTTTTTAGTCTATCATATATCAGTACAACCAAAAAAACGAAACATACCTTTGAAAATTGAAATCGAATCGAGCTCGGAACAGCTGCAGTAGCGTCTTCGACTCTTCGTTTGCCCGGAATTTGTGAGGAGTGAGGAATTGAATAGAACTCGGAAATCGCCTAATGCCCTAATCGCCTACTCACAGTACTCAGTCTGAGTTTGACTATCGTCGTCTATCAGTACTCCTAAGTCCTAACCTAATGAATTAGCCCTAATTCAAATTATTTTAGAGTGGGCAGGGGAGATGGGGGCGATGGGTGTCACACCTCCTTTTGTGCCTGCGCCCGCAAAGGCGCAGAAGGAGTTTTTTCAATCAAAGGACAATCGAAACGGGATTTATTTATTTATTTCAGAGTCGCCACTTGGGAGATTTATGGTGTCCCAAGTCACCGGTTGAATCTCGAATCGAGGAAAATAATGACTCTGTATTACAGTCCGCGAACCAGAAATCCGAATAAGGAATTCTGTTAACCCAGGAGAAGGTGTTAGGCATTCCCGAGTTCCGTGGTTCTAGCACGGTCGCTCAACTGTCATATTCAGCTTGATTATCTGATTTTATACAATTATGAACCTACGTGCAAATTTTAACTGTTTACCGCTTTTATTATTATCACTATTATTTAACAGAGAATTGCAACGTTGTAAAAAACGTATCTCGAACCACATCACATCAATGTACCCGTGATTAATGACACATTTCGACTTCGTTGAGATTTGGATTTGGGTCACATAAATGTGCACCCGAGTTTAAGAAAGTAAATTATTAAAAGTACGCTCCTAACAGTGACTAACGCGTTATTACTTTGGGAAAAAGGCCGTGAATATCGCTAAGAGGCCGATCCCGAGTTCTAAGTAATTAATATATATACAATCATGAGGGCCCTGCAATCGGTGAGTTTTACTAGGCGAGGCTCATCTCGTTTATTTTGAAAGGACAATCCTAAAGTGACTACATTTTTCTATTAAGTTCGTCTCTAAAATAAAAGAGAAGAGGTCCTAATTAGTTACATGTTTGTAAGCTCGTGCCTCTTATTATTTATTAGATTAAGACAAATGCAAACGGAAAATTGCAACAGAGCTTACTCAAGGGAGATTGTATCGTTCCTTATTCTATTAGCTAATAACACTAAAGTTGAGATTATGAATAGATCACGAGATTGACACCCAGTAATATCAAAACAAACAAACTATTCTTTGATTAATTTAAACTAACATTATTAGATGAATTGAACTATTGGAATTAACTATGTGTAATACAAAGCCATTTTTTTTACTCTTTTTACGACTTGTCGAAGAAATGCGTCAATGCTTAAAAACTGACATCAGGCTAACATCAATCACTAATATTTGAGAATATTAGTTACTAACATTATTCACATTGCTATTTAAAATGATGTTACTTACTCAAGTGAACTCGCAATTTCATAACTAATCCTATTAAACCAACATGCTGGTTTCCATGAACTATGTGAACCTGTTTTGTGGCATAACCTATTTGAAACTATTACACGACTATTGAAAAAGAAATAACTACACTATATTTCATAACTAGTAATCACAAACTAAGATTAATTACAATTGATATTCACATGTTTGTAGAAATAGATTCAACAGTTCAGTTTATGCATTCCAAAGTCATTCTAATACATACTATGCGATATCAAGTGAACTACTACTTATACATTAAATTAAACACAAAGAAACAGGAGAAATTCAGAAATCCATTCCAACAACTCTTTACTTCCTTTCCATTAAATTTGAGAGCTTTAGAACATGTACCTGGATAATGGAAATACAAGAAGATGAAGGAGCAGTCAGCAATAGTAGTAACACAGCAAAACAACAGCAACCCAACAGCAGCAATTCGAACCAAATTCGAGGCTCAGAAAAATTTGAAGAAAACCAAACAAGCTCGATAGAAAAGCCCCAAAAGTTTGTAAAAGACTAAACAACAACAACCAACATCACCACAAACAGACTCAACCACGTGTGTATTAAACCCCAAAACTGAACTCGTAGACCACTGAACCAATTAAGCATTCAAAAGGGAATCAGGTTCACTGTCCCGAATTTGAGTTACTCCTACCGATGCAATGAAAAATCCTCTCTTTATTTTTGTTTTCCTCCTTTTAAAATCTCCAACACTCTTTTAAGATTTTCAGAATCTTTTTCCTCCAAAAACAAGTCCCCTTTTCTGTCTTGAAATGACCCTATTTATAACCCAAAACAGGTATGGGCAACATATTTTAATCAATCATTTTTAAGCTTTTCATACCATTATGTTTTGTTCTCCACACTTGCATGTCTCGTTCCCCACTCTGACTTGTTCCCCACTAGCAAATGTCTTGTCCCCCACTATATTAAACAAATGTATTAGTTCCCACTACCATATGTCTTGTCCCCCACTATATTAAACAAATGTATTAGTTCCCACTACTATATGTCTTGTCCCCCGCTATATATTAAACAATGTATTATTTTAATATTATTAGTGCTTAGTGGACGAAGCACTCAAACTAATCATTTTTTAAGACTTTAAATCCCCAAAATACCCCTGAAACTACTGAAATTACCATTCTACCCCATCAGCTATATCCAATCCTCCTAATCAATTAACCAAACTATAGCAGCTATAACCAATCTTAATTGATAAATCCTAACATTTGACTAATTTAAACACATGAAACTAACTCCCAATCAATGACATTAAGATTCATCAAACTCAAATCACAATTTAAGTTTGAAACTCTATTCAGACCAAATATCATCAAAATAAAGATTCACTGATTAAACTAACACACTTCTAGATTAAACCTAAATAAGAACAAATGAACACTGTCAACATACTGAATGAAAACAAATTGACTTCATATGCAAGAAATGATGAACAAAGACAAGAAAATAAACAACATAACATAACCAAGAAAAGACGAAAACTAGAACGAGGCAAGATAATTAAAACAAGCAAGAAGAACGACACATTCATGAACTTGTACTGCTGCTCACTACGTTCGATCATGAAAACACGCAACACATTGATATCAGTTTAACCAAAAGACAAGATGAAGAAGAAAAAAGGAAATTGACCTTTATTGTGGCAAAAAAAATGGATTTCCCAGTTTTCTAGGAAGTAAGATTTCCCAATTCTTTCAGCTACACTATGTCCTTCAAATTATCAACACCTTCCGTCTCAGGTGCGACTTCTTCTGGTTCAGCAAATTGTCCAGACATGTTGTCACCCTGCTCCCCCTGCTGCAGTTCCATATTGCTAGCGTGAATTTTGTTACCTTCAACTGCTTCAGAACTTGCAGCATCCTCCTCTTTCTGCCTATACTGCTCATTTGGTGTTTCCACTTGCGGTGGTACGTCGACAGGCACAACCTCCACATGCTCTTCTGTGATCAGACTTCGAAAGCCATAGCTTAGCATGCTCAGTACATTTTTGAAGGGTGTGCTTGTGTGACAAGGGAGAGTTAACAGGACGTGAAACAAGCAAACCGCTAAGTATCAAAATCAAATCCAAATCCTTTTCGCCAAACAGATCCATCACGTCGTCAGTCGATTCATCCTCCGGGCATACAGTCGTAGCTCAAACAATACGCCCTCCCCATAGTCCTCATCAGCATCGTCGCTGTTAAATCACTTTGCTGCAACGACTCCATGTCAAACATGCTACTATCATCGGTAGTCGCTGGGTGTTTCGACAGCGTGGTCGACGAACTGATGGAGTCGATGGTGGTTGTTTGCTTGATGAGAGGAGGAGGGCAGCCATGTACATGGGAGCTGGAACTGGAGCGGCAGGGGGGTCGTGGGTTGAAGAAGAAGAAGAAACCTTAGGAGGGTCGTTTTGGTCGAGGGGTGAAGTAGCAGCAGCTGCTTGCCGCCAGGTCTGCTGTTCGTCGCTTGGTTGCTGCTGGACGTGAGAGACGATGGGGACGGGGGCTGACTATGGTCATTCGCTGGTGAAGATGAAGAAGAAAAGCAGCCATGGATGTGGGAGCTTGAGGGGTTGATTGGAGAAGGAGAAGAAGTGGGGGCGGGTGTTTAGGGTTTTCTTTTGGTTAGGGGATGAAAAAATGAAAAATAGAAAAGGGGGTTGGGGTTCATTTGGGTTATGGGGCGGACCTGGTCGGGTTGACCCGGTGGAGGTTTGGTTCTTTGGTCCTGTGGTTTAAAATTGAAGAAAAGGCCCAATCCGATTTTCTTCTTCTTTTATTTCCATTGCTTCTTTTTTTCTTTTTTCTTTTTTTTCTTAAAATAAAACTAAAATTCTAAATTAACCAATAGAACTAAATTAATTTATAAAAGTACTTATTAACTTTTTTAATAATAATTAACACACACAATCAAATAAAAATCACATAACTTGGACATGAAATGCTAAAAATGCAGAAAATACATTATTTTGCGATTTTCTTTCTCTTAAAAACAAAACATGGTTCGATTAATTCCTAAGTGCACAATTAAATCTTAAATGTGCATGCAACACATATTTTTGTATTTTTCTTAATTAAAGTAGAAATAAACATGCACAGACAAAAATACAAATAAATAACAAACAACACCAAACCATTTTATTTTGAATTTTTTGGGAGTAATTCTCATAAGGCAAAAATCACGTGCTCACAATGGGCTGTTGTTGGAATTAAAATTATTTTAAGTGGGTAGGGCGATGGGTTGGGGCAGACCGCAGACGGGCAGTGGACTACTGGATTGGGGCAATATATAAGAAAATGTCATTTAAAAATCGAATTTTCGGTATTTCGGTATACCGAAATTTCAATACCGAATTAGACCAAAATACCGAAATAACCGAAACCGAAATTCCGAATTAATTCGGTCCGGTTCGGAATTCGATTTTTCAGATTTTATGCCCACCCCTACTTGCCGCCCTTGAATCCCTCTCCTCTCAATTCTCTCTACAACCTCACATAAACCCTAGCCGCCGCCACCCAATTCCACCCTAATCCCTTGCAATCCCTACCTAATTCATGGGATCCCATGGCGATTTGAGGCATGTACTCGTCTCATATGTCTGCTGGCTACCTATTTTTGTGGTTCCATGGACAGATCTCAAAGGGATCTAGTCTAGCCCATGGCGATTTGGTGTTGTTTCATGATTTTTACTATGTTCAAATGACTTGGTTATGCTTTCCTTCTATTTGATTCATCATGTTGAAAACCCTAGGTCTTTTTTGGTCTTATCCGAGTTATGAAACTGTTTGTTTGAATGTATACTTGTGCGATTAAGTTCTTTGTTTCTGACTCTCTTTTCTTTGTTTGACTTATCTGATTCTGAGTTCTTATCATCTCTTAAACTCGACTATAGTTAAAACCCTAATTTCCTAAAAGGATATCCTCACTTGTTACTGTGAGACCTTTACTTGTTTCTGACTCTCTTTACCTGTTGGACTGGTTTCTTCATTTTTGTCTCTACGTGTGAGCCCTGACTGTCGCACCTCCTGATTACATACCCGAGAGGGTGCAAGGGAGTTTTCTCCAATTAAAGGACAGTCGAAACGGGATTTGTTTGTTTGTTTCAGAGTCGCCACCTGGGAATTTTAAGGCGTCCCAAGTCACCAATTTTAATCCCTGAATCGAGGAGAATATGACTCTGTTTATTATTATGCGAACCAGAAATCCGGATAAGGAATTCTGTTAACCCGGGAGAAGGTGTTAGGCATTCCCGAGTTCCGTGGTTCTAGCACGGTCGCTCAACTGTTATATTTGGCTTGATTATTTTGATTTGTTAAATACATTTTTATTGCATGATTTTATTGTTACCGCTTCTATTTAGATTGTTTATAATTAAAGACCCTTCTTCGAATCGAATCACGCGTACGTGTATTCGTTTTATATATTAATATTTTTTAACGTGAAAATTGTGTCACGCGTACGTATACACAATGATAATATAATAATTATTATTTTTTTTTCGAAATTTTTTATTATATAAAGAAAAAAAAAGACTTAAGTTCGAAATTGTGCTAAAAATAAAATTAAGAACGTTCGTCGCTCTTGTATAATTAAATATTGAACCGCACATCTCGAGTTATATGAAATTAATATTGATATTCTCCGAAGAGCCCCCTTTTTATTAAATGTTCGTTCGAAGTTGCGCGAACGCATAATCCGAATTGCTTTTAGAAATATAATCAGGTTACGCGAACGCATCCCTAATCACGCAAAAGATTCTTAATAGTAGTATAGATTTTCCATAAATGTTTATTGCATCCATCTATTTTTAAATGTAAGAATCGTGGAGAATTACCGATTGGGATGCCACCAAATTTCTTGACAAAGAATTCAAAATTTATTAGGCGTTGCTACAAGTCTTATTTAACGCGTATGAATTATATACCTCAAAACTATTCAAATTTTAAAGAATTAATGATATGAAAAATAAACAAACAACATGTAACTAAAAATACTACCATTTTTATCGTGGAAACAACATTAACATATCCAAAAATCGAATCGCATATAAAACTGGAAAAAGAATTAATTTGATAAACAAATTAATAGTTTCTGAAGAATTTTTATTGTTATATTTAATGCGAATTCTATTTCTACATATCCTTGACATAAAATGTTGCAATTCGTGCTTGTAAATCCCATATCCTTCTCATATACTTGTTTTTAGTCCAAAGTTATAATTGTTTGGTTAATTTGTTTACAAAGATTGAGTTTGAGATAAATAAACCAATTCTTATTCTCTGCCTATGCGACTATTTGCAAACACTTAACTCTATATTTTGTAAAAAAATTCATTGACATTATTTCATATATTAAAAGAAATGAGTTGATCGCGTTCCTAAAATAACTAAGCCATTAGTTATTAAGAAAGAGAACTAATCTACTAATTGATTTAATACTATATTAACCAACTAAAACAAAACTGAAATTTAAACTAATAAAATTTAAATGAGTAGAAGACATCCTTATAATTCCAAACTTCATTTACTTGCCATGTTGAAGCTCTTCACAACATGAGTTTAAAAGATATGTACCTGATATTGGAAGCAAAAGAAAATGAAGATGAAAATCAGCAACAGTAATAACAGTGCAACAGCAACAACTGCCCAGCAACAGTAACAAACCGGTAGCAGACCGGTGGAGTAGTAATCCCAAAAACAAAAGCTTTAAGCTTTAAATGAAACAACAACCATTAATACTAATTTCAAACAAAGAAAGAAAGCAGTAGATTTTTTAGCTTTTATTTTTATTTTGAAAGCTTAAATATTTTTTTCGGAATTTTTCTCTCTTCTATTCTCTGTCCGTTTTTTCTCTCTATCTGTGTGTGTATTTTTTCTCGTCTTTATGTGTTCTCTCTCTGTCTTTCTTGTTATCTTCCCATTTGTCTTCAAGACTTCACATATATAACACATCCCATAAACCTTTTAATTAATTAAAATCAATACTTTTTCTCTACGCAACCCATTATCTTTCCACTCATCCCCATTACATTAAATAAACATATCACACCACCCCATTATATTTTGTCCCCCATGCTTTATTTAAAATAATGCAAGATTCCCCTTTAATTTAAATCTTGTCCCCCCTTTATATTAAATAATCATATCACAACCCACCCCATTTCATTTTGTCCTCCATGCTTCAAATAAACAATTTCAAAATGTACAATTCCTAAACTACCCCTTCCGACCTTACTGAAATTACCAAACTACCCCTGAACGTATTACAAATTTACCAAACTACCCATCAGCTATAACACATCAACTAATCAAACTTAACCAAAATATAGACAATATGATCAATTTCTAACAATGTTCAAACATCAATATGAACATGGATGAACATCATAACAACAATATCACATGAACACGATTTTAACAACATTTCAACAACAAATCACATGAACACAAATTGAACAACAAAGAACAACTAAAATTTGATTGAACAATATTTTAGCAACAAACCTATTTTCGGATTTAAACAACAATAACAAACAAGTATATTTAGATTTCTAACTTCAATCATATTGAACTTAAAATTAACTACTAACAACATTACAACAAACAATTCTTATATTAAACTTTAAACAAGATTATGGGACCAATTCAAGAAATAATCATAAATGGTAAACAAGAAATCAAACTATACAAATTTCGGATTCAAGATCAACCAAACAAAGTATGAACATGAATGAAAATATTCAATAACAATAACAAACAAACTTTGTTCAAACTTCGAATTAAACTTAAACAAAACAAATAAACATATTCAAATCACTAATCTTCAAATAATCAACTAATCTTTCTTAAATTAAATCCAACGAAACTTATAACAAAGATGCATGATCCAAAAATTGAAACCAAAACATAACTTCACATTAAATCACTAAATTAAAACCAACTTCAAAAATGAATACGAATTAAATCTATATTAACAACAAACAACGGATTTAAACGATTTAAACTAACACCTTTCTACATTAAAACTAAATCCTCTTAAAATTAATAAAACAAACTGAAAATAATTAAATTAAATCTTCAACTTAAATCTAACAACAATATAATTAAACTAACAATTTTTATCTAAAACAAAATAAGAAAAATAAAGCAAACTTATGCTAATTCAAAATCTGAAAATATCAAACAAATTATGGACGTAATAGAACTTAGAATAACTAACCGTGAATGTCCAACGACGAACATCGAACGAACTCTAAACGAAACCAACGAACTTGGGCATAAACGGACTTGAAGACGACAAAGAAACAAGCATCATTTGAGGTGAAAGATGAAGAAAAACGCAGCAAGAAGCAGCTGGAACGGAGCAGCAGTAGCGCGATGGAGTTGGGCTTCGATGAAGAAGAAACAGCGGCGTCCATGGATGTCGAGCTCAAGCTTGAGCTCGACGAAGAGGACGAAGGCAGACCCGGCGAGAAGCAGCTGGAGCAGAAACGTGAGCAGCAGCAGCAATGGTGAAGCTGAAAACGCAGCGACGCAGCAACACGACGGAGCGACAATGGAGCTCGTTTTTGGGCTGGTTTCGAGCAGCTCTCATTGCTGCGTTTTGGAGAACGGAGCAGCTTGGTCGTTTGGACTTGAGGTTGAGAAGATGGAAGCAGAAGGACCTCCATGGATGACGAAGGAACAGCAGTAGCAGCTGCAACGACTGGAAGAAAACGCAGCAACAATGGCGGACGTGAAGCTACTCCAATGGTCGTTTGGTTTCGACAACGGGAAATGGGGGGGGGGGGGAAGCAGCCATGGCTGCTCGTGTTGGGGTCGATGGGACGATGGAGAATGTCATGTGTGTGTGTGTGTGTGTTGAGGTGGTGGAGGCGTGAGGAAGGGCTGCCATGGATGTGTGCTTGAGAAAGCTTGAGGAAGAAGAAGAAGATAGGAGGGGTGGGGGCGGATTGGTTTAGTGTTAGGGTTTCTTGTCTTTTAATTTTTGTTTTGTTTTGTAAAATGTAAGACAAAGGGGTTTGGGTCTTTTGGGTTATGGACTGGGTCGACCCAGTTCGAAATGGACTGGGTCGTAGGGAAGATTGGGCCATTTTTTGGGCCTATGGCTTGAAATCGAAGACGAGGCCCAATTCCGACTTTCTTTATATTTTCGCTCTCTTTTCTTCTTTTATTTCTCTAAAACTAAATTATAAAAATACTTAAACTATTATTAAGAACTAAATTAAGTTATAAAAGTGCAAATTAACTCCAAATAATAATTAACGCACAATTAAGTAATAATTAAGCATAAAATTGTATATTTGGACATTAAATGCTAAAAATGCAAAAGATGCCTATTTTTGTAATTTTCATTTTTTGTAAACAAATTTAATTAGTAACAATTATAGAATTAAATCCTACATGCAAATGCGACATATTTTTGTATTTTTTATTAATTTATCAAATAAACACGCACAGACAAATACAAATAATTATTCAAAATATCACAAAATTGCACACCAAAGAAAAATCATTTTATTTTTGGATTTTTTGGGAGTAATTCTCATATTGGGCAAAAATCACGTGCTTACAGCTGCCCCTCTTTGCCCGAAGACACGAAGGGTTTTCGTGCAAAGATAAAGCGAGCGATTTTTGCCCATCCGAGTACTCCGTGTGAAGCATTTTTTTTTTGAAACAGATTTGACCGAACCTTTGCTTCAAAGGTTTCCTACATATCCTGGGCTAAACAGGAATCAGGTCAATGTAGTTCGGGAAATTTTGGTAGCTGGGACTACCGTTGGACTGCAATGTTACTGTTGTTGCATGCTATTACTACTGCTTACTGATCTCCTTGTTACACCGTGCTTAAAAGAAAACAAGAAGCCAAGCTATACTGCAATTTTTCTTGTTGCCTTGCTTTCTTGTCTGCTTGCATTTTTTCCGGTGCTTTTCTTCTTGTGACACATGCACTTGAGTTTGTGCTGTGACCTCTTGTTGCAACCTTCTGCTTCCCGGTGCCGGGGAATTTTATTATTTCCTGCTGGGGATTCCTATTGTAACCCTCTGTTTTATTGTTCTTTGACTTGATCTTGAAATGTATGCCTCTGTTATCTGGGCGGGCTCCCAACTTCAATACTTGAAAATTAAAGACTTGAAATGTATGCCTCTGTTATCGGGGCGGCCTCCCAAGTTCAATGCTTGAAAATTAAAGACTGAAATGTATGCCTCTGTTCTATGGGCGGGCTCCCAACTTTAACAACAAAATGAATGTCATTCCTCTCTTCAGGCGGGCTCCTGACAACAACTTGGAAAATAATCGCCATTCCTCTCTTCAGGCGGGCTCCTGACTTCAAACCATACATCGCCATTCCTTTCTTTAGGCGGGCTCCTGACTTCAACAATAACTTTGAAAATAATTCGCCATTCCTCTCTTCAGGCGGGCTCCTGACTTCAAACCATACATCGCCATTCCTTTCTTTAGGTTGGCAAGATTTCAACAACTTTTGACAACGCCTTTCCTCTCTTCAGGCGGGCTCCTGACAGCAACTTTGAAAATAATCGACATTCCTCTCTTCAGGCGGGCTCCTGACTTCAAATCATACATCGCCATTCCTTTCTTTAGGTTGGCAAGATTTCAACAACTTTTGAAAACGCCTTTCCTCTCTTCAGGCGGGCTCCTGACAACAACTTTGAAAATAATCGCCATTCCTCTCTTCAGGCGGGCTCCTGACTTCAAACAATACATTGCCATTCCTTTCTTTAGGTTGGCAAGATTTCAACAACTTTTAAAAACGCCTTTCCTCTCTTCAGGCGGGCTCCTGACAACAACTTTGAAAATAATCGCCATTCCTCTCTTCAGGCGGGCTCCTGACTTCAAACCATACATCGCCATTCCTTTCTTTAGGTTGGCAAGATTTCAACAACTTTTGAAAACGCCTTTCCTCTCTTCAGGCGGGCTCCTGACAACAACTTTGAAAATAATCGCCATTCCTCTCTTCAGGCGGGCTCCTGACTTCAAATCATACATCGCCATTCCTTTCTTTAGGTTGTCAAGATTTCAACAACTTTTGAAAACGCCTTTCCTCTCTTCAGGCGGGCTCCTGACAACAACTTTGAAAATAATCGCCATTCCTCTCTTCAGGCGGGCTCCTGACTTCAAACAATACATCGCCATTCCTTTCTTTAGGCTGGCAAGATTTCAACAAATTTTTTTTTTTTTTAAAAACGCCTTTCCTCTCTTCAGGCGGGCTCCTGACAACAACTTTGAAAATAATCGCCATTCCTCTCTTCAGGCGGGCTCCTGACTTCAAAAAATACATCGCCATTCCTTTCTTTAGGTTGGCAAGATTTTAACAACTTTTAAAAATGCCTTTCCTCTCTTCAGGCGGGCTCCTGACAACAACTTTGAAAATAATCGTCATTCCTCTCTTCAGGCGGGCTCCTGACTTCAACCAATATATCGTCATTCTGTTCTTCAGGTGGGCTCCTGACTTCTTCTTAAATTCTTCATCCTCATTCTCCAGGTGGACGCCTGACTTCTTCTTAAATTCTTCATCCTCATTCTCCAGGTGGATGCCTGACTTCTTCTTCAATTTTTCCTTCGCTCTGCTTTGTTCTTGCTTGCTGGGGATAATACCACTGTGGGAGTCTCCTTTCTTCCCCTCCTTCAAATTCAATTTTTTTTTCAGAATTTATTTTCGCTCAACACTGCTAGGGATAAAAGTGTTATCTTCTTGGGATAACGTTGTTGAGGATAATGCTGCTGGGGAATTTTATCCCTTCAAATCGATGCTTCATTCTTCTGGAAGCTGCTGAGGATGATAATGGTTTTTGCTTTTCTGAGCACAAATGTCATCCCTTTGTTCTGTCTGCTGGGGAACAACCTCTTTTATTAAAACTTGTTATGCTGGGGGTAAAACTGGTTCAAAGACCACTTCCCTTGAGACTGGTGCTATATTCATTTTACCCTGAATGGGTATCTGACTTCCAGAAAATTTTCCAAATGAAAGGAAAATTTTCTGCCCCAGTTTGACAGTCTCCCTTATGGCCTGCATTTCTGTCATCAATGCCACTTCCTTTACCTGTTTCAATTTAAACAAAATTTGTTTGTTTAAAACGCGGTGGTTGGTTGTGATACTCCCACTGGGATGGTTTTCCCTTTTCCCTTTCTTGCTCTGCGTTCCACAACTTGTTGGGGATGATATTCTTTGCTGGGGATAATCCTTTTCTGCTGGGGATATCCCTCTTCTTTCGTGGCATGGCTCGGAAACTTGCATTTTCCCGACCTTTTAGTCTCGCATGAATTTCCCAAATCATGCTTATTGTTTTTCTTGTTTTGTCCACGGGCTCTGGTCTTGAGGTTTAGTAACCTTTGATCTCGGCAAGGATATCCCTCTTGACACTCGTCAATCCTTTTGCTGGGGATATCTTTCTTGACACTGGCCTCGCGCTTGTTCCTTCCTGACTATATCACTTGGATGTACTAGTCAGATCTTATCTTGGAAAGCTGATGGTCTACTTTGAAGTCATTTCCCACTGGTCTTGACCAAACAGACTCTACTGGGGAAATTGCTATGAAAGGAAAAGATAAAAGGGAACAGAATAAAAGACAAAGGAAAAAATGACTCTTTAACAAAAGAAACTATAAATAAAAACCTATCAAATGAAAACACTGACTCTAATGGTCATGACATGCATATGTGGCATATCCTTCGTCATCAATCGTCTTTCAAGGTCTTCCCTTGACTATTCCCCATCTGATTCCCAATCTTATTCGACTTGTAGTGCCCGAAGGGTTTTCACTATCAAGCCTCTCTCATTTTGGGTTTTTCTCTCAGCTTTCATCGCCTTATGGTGTCCGTGAAGATTTTCACCGATAAGACTCTCTCATTTATATCACTTTCTAGCTGGGGATTTGGAGTGTTGCCGGTATGACTCTCTCTGCTGGAGATTAGAGTCCTTTCTACTGTGGAACAGAATGTTATGTTCGCTAGTAAGATTCTCATTTGTCTGACTTGGCATCTTTTGCATACTGATCAGAAGGTCTTTCTTTGGAACGTAATGTGGGTTTTTTGGATAGGCTTAGAAAGAAAGGGTATTAAAGGCTCAAAAACAAATCAATTTGGGGTTCAAAATTACAACCTTCGGAACCAATTTTGCTTACAACGAGCACAACTCTTGCCCCAGTTTCTTGCTTGGGGATTATTTATTTATAATTAATTATTATTTTTTTCTCTTTTTATTACACCATGCACAATGTGCTCCCTATGACCGAGTCGTGAGGCGCCTACGTATCCTCTTTGAGGAATCAGGTCAAACGTAGTTCCCAATTCCTCTTTTTTCATTTGACTTTCTTTTGTTTTTTTTCATTTTTTTTTATCATTGTTCTCTTTTTTCGTTTTTTGTTGATTTTTTTTTTCTTTACCTTCCAGGCTCGTATTTCCTAGTCATTGCTATTGATTCCGAACGAGCGGTATGAAAGAAAAATAAATAAGGCTCAAAAGGGGTAACGAAGGATAAAGTGTTTAGGTAGCAGAACAAAATGCCTTCGTCATTCCAGTCTTCAAAACATGCCAAGTGCAAACAACATAATTGAACATAGATTTATAGTCTCTTCCGACGGTGCTGGTCTTGACAATTATGTTAAACACTTGCTTTTCATTTGTCATCTCTAAAGCACTGCTGAGTGACATTCTCACTCTCATGAACGACCCTCATGCCAATTCGGCGAATCTTGCACTTAGCGGTTTTCTTTGTGTTTTACTTGCCCCAGTTCCACATGACTCGGGCTTCAAATAATCTCAAACCGTTCTTATTTCCCTTAAATGCTTTGATCACCTCTCCAGGGTTTTATGATTAACTTTAAAGATTAGGCCCAAACTGTGTGCGCATGTCATGTCCCTAGAATCGGCATTGAACGAAAATGACAAAAGGACTAAATAAAAAGATGACTGGAAATAATAAAAGACCGGCTTTTGTATTAGACTTCCGGCGAAATGGTTAGAAAAACAAACAAAACAACCAGAATAAAATCTTAACACAACATCAACGAGACTTAAACAAACTGATACGACAAAAATGGAAAGATAAGAAGGTTTGACACAAGACAATATTCGGATTACAACCCTAAGAATAATCCGGACAACAGAAATGACAACAAAATAAGCCACCACAAGCTTCTCTCTTGCTAACCAAGGAACGGAGTGTCCTCCCATTTTATCAAAGTTGGCATCTTTAGCCACTGAGCTTTGCAGTATTGTCCAGACCATTTCCAACTTCGATATCATTATCATCAGTTAGCGACTTTCCGGGATGACTCTAAAATCCCATGTCACCAGGCATCCTCCCCATAAAGTGTGCATCATGATGCGCAGGTAAAGGATTCTGCGCGATATTCTGGGTGTCATTACCTTGGATCACAATCAGATTTTCCTGTATCATCCTTTCTATTTCTTTTTTCAAATCCCGACAACTTTCAACATTGTGCCCCTGGGCATTGGAATGGTATTCACACCTTTTAGAAGGGTCAAAGCTTCTTGCACGTGGGTCCAGATGATTTGGAGGAATAGATGCAATCATGTCGTGATGCTTTAACCTCTCAAATAAGCTTTCATAGGACTCTCCTATTGGTGTAAAATTATCTTTCAACCTTCGTTCCCCTTTATACTTCTGGCTTGGATGTGGGTTATAGGGCACCTGAAAGTTATGTGGAGGCTTATGGAGATTTTGTGATGCTCGTGCTCGCCTTCTGGGAAGTTTTGGTGGCCGGGCAACATACTGAGGTGGAACAATAGAATGTTGTGGGTTTTGAGGGGGATAATATTGCTCAGGGGATTCATAGATAACTTTAGGAGGCTGCTCATACCTTCGAGATGTTCTCCTAGGACCTCTTCTTGACCCTGATGTCATCATGATTTCTTCAATCTTCTCATTTTTGTCGCAAAAATTATCAGACTCAACCCGGACAGCATGCGTTGCAGCTTTAAAAACTGCTTGACTTATAATTTTTCCTGTCTTAAGACCATTCTCTATTATTTCTCCCATTTTGATTGCTTCTGAAAAGGATTTGCCAACTGCGGACATCATGTTCTGAAAGTAATCTGGCTCTTGCGCTTGAAGGAAGACAGTTATTAGCTCGTGGTCATCCATGGGTGGCTTAACTCGAGCTGCTTGCTCTCTCCATTTAATGGCATATTCCCTGAAACTTTCACTTGGTTTCTTCTTCAGGTTTGAAAGGGAAATGCGGTCTGGGGCAATGTCGATGCTGTATTGGAACTGTTTGACAAATTCTTGTGCCATGTCGTCCCAGACATACCAGCGAGACGTGTCTTGATCCATAAACCATTCGGAAGCTACTCCCGTAAGGCTTTCCACAAAATAAGCCATCAATAATTCTTCATTTCTTCCCGCACCTCTCAGTTGATTGCAATACCTTTTCAGGTGGGCAATGGGATCTCCATGTCCATCGTTCTTTTCAAATTTGGGAGTCTTGAAACCAGGCGGCAAGTGGACATCGGGGAACATACATAGATCTTTGAAGGCAACACTCTTTTGGCCAGACAACCCTTGCATGTTTTTCAACCATTGTTCTAAGTTTTTCACCCTTTGGGTCATTTCTTCTTGTACCATCTTTCGGGCAGGCTCTTCAATCTTTGAAGGAAGATCTAACGAGTACGGGTGGTACTTAGGAGAGTGGTACTGCTCTTGTTGTGTCGCAAATTGTGACTCATGACGAGGCTGTCCTTGCCCACTGGCCCATGCTTGACACACTCCGGTCATTTGCTGTTTCAGTATTCTATTTTTTCCCGGCACAGTAGACTCTTGTTGAACCCTCTGAACAAACCGACCAACTCAACTTTCTTCACAATTCAAAATAAAACATGTTAGAATGGACTCAGTCGGTTCTTATTACTTGCAACATTTTTTTTTTCCAATTTTTTTTTCATTCATTTTTTCATTATTTGTTGTGGTCGAATCTTATGGAGATTGCCTACGTATCATGACCCCGCATGAATCAGACCTTGCGTAGTTCGGACCAATAAAAGATAAGCAATACTAATCTTTTTTTTTTCAATTTTCATATTAAAATAAACTGAAAAATCAAACAACCCACATATTCTAATTAAAGATTTGTAACCTTAAAACAAAAAGGCCAGCTTCCTTTCCCCGTTTGACAAATGCAACCAAACGGCTATTTTTTGCCAATGTGGCCTCTTCCAAATCTTGCATGAATTTTGAGGCCAGGGAGGATTATTTTGACACTTAACAAACTTGTCCGTTCTTTTACAAAAATAACCTTTCGACAACTGAAAGATACTCTAAGGCTATTTCGGCAAGAACGGTTTAAGACACTGTCGAAGCTAGCCCGGCTTATTTTTGACTAAAAAAAAAATTCACCCGACCGTTGACTCTTTGTTTTTTTTCAAATTACAATAAAAACCAGGTGTTGCAACACGGCCCTTCAGCGCCTCGGGGACGAAGATTTATTAAGGCTGTGTGGGTCAACTGGACCAAATTTTAAAAAATAACCCAAAGGTGGTTGTTTATGCAAAGTCAGCCTTCCGGCGTCCCTTTCGGGAACATTCAGCTATGTCTTGATAAAACAGCGTCGCCCGACTTCTTTATGACAAAATTAAAATTTACATATTTTTTTTTCGGCTATTTTTAGCAACAGGGGACGTTAGACACCACCCGACTTATATATGACAAAATTAAAATTTTGACACGTTTTTATTTATTTATTGGTTTTTGGCTATTTTAGCAAAAAGATGGGGTTGGACCCGATGAGGGTTGCCTACGTATCTCACATCCGGTGAGAATCAAACCCGCGTAGTTCGGGCAGGTCATGAATAAAGTAAATAAACTAATTTTAATTTTTTTTTTTTGAATTTGTAAAAGAACTGCTTTAAAAGAAGAAATGAAGTATATATATATTTTTTTTCTTTTGGATTTTTGATTGATTTTCTTTTTGAAAGAAAGACTTCTAAGAATTCCTTTTCTTTTGATTTGAACTTTGAGAATTTCAAAAGTAAAAGGAAGATTTTTTTTTGTTTTTTCTTATTCTAAAGAAGAAAGAAAATATTTTTTTGGAATTTTACCTTTAATAAAAGAAATGCTTTCTAAAAAAAATATTTTTTCGAATTTTGAATTTTCTTTTCAACTTTTAAAGAAGAAGGAAAATATTTTCGAATTTGTTGAAGGAAAATATTTTCGAATTTGTTTTATTTTATTATATATATATATTTTTTTTAATAATTAAAAAGACTTTCTTAAAGAAGTCAATAATGGAAAATATTTTTGGATTTTTTGTTTTGAAAATTGGGAGTCTAAAAAAAAACTTTTCTAGACTTTTTGGCAGGACAAATATTTTTGCAACAAATAAAGATATATATACATTTTTGGAAATAAAGAAAAACTTTTTGGATTTTTATATATATATATATATTTGCAACAAATAATAAAACCACTTTCAACGCGACTCTTTTTATTTTATTATTTTGAATTTTTCAGAAACGAATAAAAAAAAACTATTTTAAAAGTAAGACTCTTTTTCATTGTCATTATTTTGAATTTTTCAGAAATGAATAAAAAAAATTATTTTAAAAGTAAGACTCTTTTTCATTGTCATTTTTCAGGGGAAGACAAACTATTTTCCTTTATATATATATATATATATATTTATTATTTTTTGAAAAATAAGACAGAACAACGATTTTTTTTTCTTTCTATTTTTTCTTTAGTTTTAATAAAACAAACTAATAAAACTTCTTTTTTTTTCATTTTTCTCAAAATTTCGGCAGAGTTTTGACAGTATTTGGGCATTGGTTTTTTTTTCAAAAATAAACAGTCAATTCCCTAACCGCTATTTCTTTTTTTTTCAATTTTAAAATATTATTCATGATATTCAAAAGTCAGTCAACACACAAATCCGGATCAAATAAATGCGCAAGTAGTAGCAAGTAAGATGCATCAGGATGGTCATTTTTTTTTGGTACACCTGTCCTAGACAGACCCAACCCCTGTGTTGAGTCTCCAAAGTCAAATGCACGTGATGCAAACAATCGCTCTTACTAGGGATCGGCATGAAGCTGAGTTATTCTAAGTGAAAAAACCTGAGGCATATTGATCTAGCCCTGGCTTACCCAAACGGACAGTTTGAGCCGAAGCGGGGGCAACGTACCGGGAGCACGAAAGTCTACCCGGCCTAGTTACTTGTCCCAACTTCGTCTTATTTGGTATGACTTTAACAGAAAGGTGGGTCACGCGCACGTGTGCACCATAAATTTAGAAGACTCAGAAATAAGGGGGTTTCGTAGCAGTTGTATATATTCATAATTCAAATAATATTAAAGCGGTAAAAGTGTCATTTAGCACATTGGGCATATATCATGTAAAAAAAATCAGATAATAAATAAAGCCAACTATAACAATTATTTTAAGCTCGAATTCTTGAACCCTGAACCAGTGGTTCTGGGCTCCAAATCCCCAGCAGAGTCGCCAGAGCTGTCGCACCTCCTGATTACATACCCGAGAGGGTGCAAGGGAGTTTTCTCCAATTAAAGGACAGTCGAAACGGGATTTGTTTGTTTGTTTCAGAGTCGCCACCTGGGAATTTTAAGGCGTCCCAAGTCACCAATTTTAATCCCTGAATCGAGGAGAATATGACTCTGTTTATTATTATGCGAACCAGAAATCCGGATAAGGAATTCTGTTAACCCGGGAGAAGGTGTTAGGCATTCCCGAGTTCCGTGGTTCTAGCACGGTCGCTCAACTGTTATATTTGGCTTGATTATTTTGATTTGTTAAATACATTTTTATTGCATGATTTTATTGTTACCGCTTCTATTTAGATTGTTTATAATTAAAGACCCTTCTTCGAATCGAATCACGCGTACGTGTATTCGTTTTATATATTAATATTTTTTAACGTGAAAATCGTGTCACGCGTACGTATACACAATGATAATATAATAATTATTATTATTTTTTTCGAAATTTTTTATTATATAAAGAAAAAAAAAGACTTAAGTTCGAAATTGTGCTAAAAATAAAATTAAGAACGTTCGTCGCTCTTGTATAATTAAATATTGAACCGCACATCTCGAGTTATATGAAATTAATATTGATATTCTCCGAAGAGCCCCCTTTTTATTAAATGTTCGTTCGAAGTTGCGCGAACGCATAATCCGAATTGCTTTTAGAAATATAATCAGGTTACGCGAACGCATCCCTAATCACGCAAAAGATTCTTAATAGTAGTATAGATTTTCCATAAATGTTTATTGCATCCATCTATTTTTAAATGTAAGAATCGTGGAGAATTACCGATTGGGATGCCACCAAATTTCTTGACAAAGAATTCAAAATTTATTAGGCGTTGCTACAAGTCTTATTTTACGCGTATGAATTATATACCTCAAAACTATTCAAATTTTAAAGAATTAATGATATGAAAAAGAAACAAACAACATGTAACTAAAAATACTACCATTTTTATCGTGGATACAACATTAACATATCCAAGAATCGAATCGCATATAAAACTGAAAAAAGAATTAATTTGATAAACAAATTAATAGTTTCTGAAGAATTTTTATTGTTATATTTAATGCGAATTCTATTTCTACATATCCTTGACATAAAATGTTGCAATTCGTGCTTGTAAATCCCATATCCTTCTCATATACTTGTTTTTAGTCCAAAGTTATAATTGTTTGGTTAATTTGTTTACAAAGATTGAGTTTGAGATAAATAAACCAATTCTTATTCTCTGCCTATGCGACTATTTGCAAACACTTAACTCTATATTTTGTAAAAAAATTCATTGACATTATTTCATATATTAAAAGAAATGAGTTGATCGCGTTCCTAAAATAACTAAGCCATTAGTTATTAAGAAAGAGAACTAATCTACTAATTGATTTAATACTATATTAACCAACTAAAACAAAACTGAAATTTAAACTAATAAAATTTAAATGAGTAGAAGACATCCTTATAATTCCAAACTTCATTTACTTGCCATGTTGAAGCTCTTCACAACATGAGTTTAAAAGATATGTACCTGATATTGGAAGCAAAAGAAAATGAAGATGAAAATCAGCAACAGTAATAACAGTGCAACAGCAACAACTGCCCAGCAACAGTAACAAACCGGTAGCAGACCGGTGGAGTAGTAATCCCAAAAACAAAAGCTTTAAGCTTTAAATGAAACAACAACCATTAATACTAATTTCAAACAAAGAAAGAAAGCAGTAGATTTTTTAGCTTTTATTTTTATTTTGAAAGCTTAAATATTTTTTCGGAATTTTTCTCTCTTCTATTCTCTGTCCGTTTTTTCTCTCTATCTGTGTGTGTATTTTTCTCGTCTTTATGTGTTCTCTCTCTGTCTTTCTTGTTATCTTCCCATTTGTCTTCAAGACTTCACATATATAACACATCCCATAAACCTTTTAATTAATTAAAATCAATACTTTTTCTCTACGCAACCCATTATCTTTCCACTCATCCCCATTACATTAAATAAACATATCACACCACCCCATTATATTTTGTCCCCCATGCTTTATTTAAAATAATGCAAGATTCCCCTTTAATTTAAATCTTGTCCCCCCTTTATATTAAATAATCATATCACAACCCACCCCATTTCATTTTGTCCTCCATGCTTCAAATAAACAATTTCAAAATGTACAATTCCTAAACTACCCCTTCCGACCTTACTGAAATTACCAAACTACCCCTGAACGTATTACAAATTTACCAAACTACCCATCAGCTATAACACATCAACTAATCAAACTTAACCAAAATATAGACAATATGATCAATTTCTAACAATGTTCAAACATCAATATGAACATGGATGAACATCATAACAACAATATCACATGAACACGATTTTAACAACATTTCAACAACAAATCACATGAACACAAATTGAACAACAAAGAACAACTAAAATTTGATTGAACAATATTTTAGCAACAAACCTATTTTCGGATTTAAACAACAATAACAAACAAGTATATTTAGATTTCTAACTTCAATCATATTGAACTTAAAATCAACTACTAACAACATTACAACAAACAATTCTTATATTAAACTTTAAACAAGATTATGGGACCAATTCAAGAAATAATCATAAATGGTAAACAAGAAATCAAACTATACAAATTTCGGATTCAAGATCAACCAAACAAAGTATGAACATGAATGAAAATATTCAATAACAATAACAAACAAACTTTGTTCAAACTTCGAATTAAACTTAAACAAAACAAATAAACATATTCAAATCACTAATCTTCAAATAATCAACTAATCTTTCTTAAATTAAATCCAACGAAACTTATAACAAAGATGCATGATCCAAAAATTAAAACCAAAACATAACTTCACATTAAATCACTAAATTAAAACCAACTTCAAAAATGAATACGAATTAAATCTATATTAACAACAAACAACGGATTTAAACGATTTAAACTAACACCTTTCTACATTAAAACTAAATCCTCTTAAAATTAATAAAACAAACTGAAAATAATTAAATTAAATCTTCAACTTAAATCTAACAACAATATAATTAAACTAACAATTTTTATCTAAAACAAAATAAGAAAAATAAAGCAAACTTATGCTAATTCAAAATCTGAAAATATCAAACAAATTATGGACGTAATAGAACTTAGAATAACTAACCGTGAATGTCCAACGACGAACATCGAACGAACTCTAAATGAAACCAACGAACTTGGGCATAAACGGACTTGAAGACGACAAAGAAACAAGCATCATTTGAGGTGAAAGATGAAGAAAAACGCAGCAAGAAGCAGCTGGAACGGAGCAGCAGTAGCGCGATGGAGTTGGGCTTCGATGAAGAAGAAACAGCGGCGTCCATGGATGTCGAGCTCAAGCTTGAGCTCGACGAAGAGGACGAAGGCAGACCCGGCGAGAAGCAGCTGGAGCAGAAACGTGAGCAGCAGCAGCAATGGTGAAGCTGAAAACGCAGCGACGCAGCAACACGACGGAGCGACAATGGAGCTCGTTTTTGGGCTGGTTTCGAGCAGCTCTCATTGCTGCGTTTTGGAGAACGGAGCAGCTTGGTCGTTTGGACTTGAGGTTGAGAAGATGGAAGCAGAAGGACCTCCATGGATGACGAAGGAACAGCAGTAGCAGCTGCAACGACTGGAAGAAAACGCAGCAACAATGGCGGACGTGAAGCTACTCCAATGGTCGTTTGGTTTCGACAACGGGAAATGGGGGGGGGGGGAAGCAGCCATGGCTGCTCGTGTTGGGGTCGATGGGACGATGGAGAATGTCATGTGTGTGTGTGTGTGTGTGTTGAGGTGGTGGAGGCGTGAGGAAGGGCTGCCATGGATGTGTGCTTGAGAAAGCTTGAGGAAGAAGAAGAAGATAGGAGGGGTGGGGGCGGATTGGTTTAGTGTTAGGGTTTCTTGTCTTTTAATTTTTGTTTTGTTTTGTAAAATGTAAGACAAAGGGGTTTGGGTCTTTTGGGTTATGGACTGGGTCGACCCAGTTCGAAATGGACTGGGTCGTAGGGAAGATTGGGCCATTTTTTGGGCCTATGGCTTGAAATCGAAGACGAGGCCCAATTCCGACTTTCTTTATATTTTCGCTCTCTTTTCTTCTTTTATTTCTCTAAAACTAAATTATAAAAATACTTAAACTATTATTAAGAACTAAATTAAGTTATAAAAGTGCAAATTAACTCCAAATAATAATTAACGCACAATTAAGTAATAATTAAGCATAAAATTGTATATTTGGACATTAAATGCTAAAAATGCAAAAGATGCCTATTTTTGTAATTTTCATTTTTTGTAAACAAATTTAATTAGTAACAATTATAGAATTAAATCCTACATGCAAATGCGACATATTTTTGTATTTTTTATTAATTTATCAAATAAACACGCACAGACAAATACAAATAATTATTCAAAATATCACAAAATTGCACACCAAAGAAAAATCATTTTATTTTTGGATTTTTTGGGAGTAATTCTCATATTGGGCAAAAATCACGTGCTTACACTGACTATTTGACTTTGTTGACTACTGAGCGTTAGCTTACTCTTGTAATTGTTGTATGTTTGAATGTATCCAGTTATTCCTTTTGCCAATGCGTTTGGCCTTGCATGTCTGATATTTCTGTTCGCTCTATTTATATGTCAAGGTGCAGAATCATGTTTCTTTCTTGAATGATCTTGATTTCCTCAATATTATGATTGATTGCAAAAGGTTCCCTTATAAACCCTAATTTTTACTCATTTGTTTAAAATTAATTGATTCCCCTCCTTTAATTACTGTGATGTTTTACCTTACTGAATCTCTTCCCAAAACTAAGCGTATTTTGTACTTAGACTCAATTATTTACTTCATACTTTTACTACCCCCTTATATGGAAATAATCAATCTGTCTCAAACTGATTTTTTCCCTTAATTAACCCTGTTAGTATCCGTTTGAGCAGTAATCCCTTGATTAAAGGGGAGTACTTGCGTTAATTGATTCTGATTGTGGTTAATTCCATGTTTGACTGGAAACTTTACTGGTTACCTTATTCTTCACTCGTTTTGAAAATGATAAATACCCTACCCTCTCTTCTTTTAAGGACATGAACAATTTGAGTTCAAAAACAAACACTTACACTTAAAACTCTCTCTTTCTCTACTACTACTTGTGCTACTGTTTTGTCTAGCCGGCTGAAAGCCAAGGCTAGACTGTGCAATCCTTATTACTCTTCCTTTCTGCACTTTGCTTCTCTACTGGTATGTCCTAGTTAATTTTTTAAGCCTCAACAACAACATGCTTCTTTAGTTGTTTCAGTTTCCCTCATTCTTGTATACTTCTGTTTTTGGTTCTACAGTCAAGTTACATTACTAGCATGATGTAATATGTCCCATTTCCCCTTAGATTAATGCTTTTGTGACGACCCGAAGGGTCATCACCGTAGTTCTTCCTTGTTCTACGCTTTTGAGGCCTTGAAAACCTCTCTTTTAGTTGCCTTGATTGGCGTACGCAGTTCGGGTGCGTAGCCGGAAAGTTTTTATGTTAGAATATGTGAATTATGTGAAAATTTGATGAATTTAGATATTAATATGCATAATATTGACTTCGGTCAATATTTTGGGTAAACGGACCCAGACCTGTGATTCGACGGTCCCGGAGGGGTCCGTAGAAAATATGGGACTTGGGCGTGTGCCCGGAATTAAATTCCGAGGTTCCAAGCCCGAGAAATGAATTTTTGTGTGAAATTGTTTTCTGAAATTAATTAAGGAAAGTGAAGAAGAAAATTGATCAGAAAACTGTGGTATCGGGCTCGTATTTTGGTTCTGACGCCCGGTACGAGTCTTAAATATGTTTTAAGCACTATCTGTAAGTTTGGCTAAAAACGGACGTCATATGACGTGTTTCGGACTTAAAATGGGGAATTTGAGTTTTTATGAAAGTTGAAAGAAAATCATGTATTATGAGGCTTGATCCTATGTATATGACGTTATTTTGGCGATTTGATCGCACGAGTAAGTCCGTAAGATGTTTTTAAGGTTGTGTGCCTGTTTGGTTTGGAGCCCCGAGGGCTCGGGTGAGTTTTGAATGGGGCCGGGAGGTCTTGGACTTAAGAAAATGCAGGTTCAGGTGTTGCAGACACCAGCGCGGCCGCGGTCATTTCCGCGCGGTCCGCGCTAGAGTTGTGCGGCCGCGATGCCTTTCTGGGCGGTCCGCGTGGCTGAGTCTGAGGGCTAGGGTTTCAGATTAACCAGCGCGGCCGCGCACCGAAACAGTGCGGTCCGCGCTGGAAGGGTTTAGAAAAGCCCCAATTTTTCTCCCACTCGGAGCGGCCGCAACACATTTTTGTGCGGTCCGCGTCGGGTCCTCAGAAAGGTATACAAGTTCGGAAAATCTCAGTCATTTTTCACTTTTCAAAAACCCAAAACCTAAGAGGCGATTTTCCAAACAACATTTCTTCTCCAAAACGATTGGTAAGTGATTTCTAACTTAATTTCTTTATTCCTTAACATCTTTTAACATAATTTGAACTTCAAAACAAAGATTTTCATGGGGGAAATTTGGTGTTTGGGTAGAACCTAGGTTTTCTACAAATTGAGAAGTTGGACCTCAATTTGGGGTCCGATTTAAAAACAAATCATATATTTGGATTCATGGGGGAATAGGTAACCGGGTTTTGGTCCGAACCTCGAGTTTCGACCACGTGGGTCCGGGGGTATTTTTGACCTTTTTGGGAAAAACCTTGAAAAATCTATTTTCATGCATTGGGGATGATTCATTTAGTAATTATTAATGTGATTAAGTAACTTATGAGTAGATTCGAGCGGACTGGTGGTGGAATCAAGAGGTAAAGCTATACTAGAAGCGTGAGTTGAGTTTGGAGCATTCGAGGTAAGTGTTTGTTCTAAATTCGGCTTGAGGGAATAGGATTAGGATGATATTTGCTACTTGCTAATGTGGAGTACGGTGTATAGGCATGGTGACGGTTATCTATGCACCGGAGTCTAGCATGACCGTGAGTCTTGATTGTTTTTAATTCGAATAATGTGACACAAGCTCCTTGTTTATTTGATAAGTTTCATATAATGTGAATGGTTGAGGAAGAATGATTTAAAAGGAGAATGTGTTGTAAATACTCCCTTGCCGGGATGTGTAGACTGATATATATATTCTCCCTCGTCGGGATATTTTGGGCTGTTAGTTGTACCCTTGCCGGGTTAAAGGTATTGAGTTGTTATTCTCCCCTGAAGGGGTCTACTATATGAAGTCAGATATTATGAACTATATTATGGGATCGTGTGGCACGTCGTCCACTTATATATGATATTATGGGATCGTGTGGCACGTCGTCCACTTATATATGATATTATGGGATCGTGTGGCACGCCGTCCACTTATATATGATATTATGGGATCATGTGGCACGCCGTCCACTTATATATGATATTATGGGATCGTGTGGCACGCCACCACGTGGTATATGGAAATAGGGATCGTGTGGCACGCCGTCCACCTATATATTGTTAAAAGGGATCGTGTGGCACGCCGTCCACCTATATATTGTTAAAAGGGATCGTGTGGCACGCCGTCCACTTATATACTATATTATGGGATCGTGTGGCACGCCGTCCACCTATATATTGTTAAAAGGGATCGTGTGGCATGCCGCCCACCTATATATTGTTAAAAGGGATCGTGTGGCACGCCGTCCACTTATACTATATTATGGGATCGTGTGGCACGCCGTCCACTTATATATGATATTATGGGATCGTGTGCCACATGGTATATGGAAATAGGGATCGTGTGGATATATATATGTATCATGGAAACCGAAGTTTCTTCTGTTTATTCCGATATTTCATTTTTATCTGTTACTCCCCTATAGCATGTCCCCTCCCAGTTTTACTTTGTATTATCTTGTTATTGTTTTCTTGCACTTGTTGTATATATCTGTATAGGTTAATTATGGTAGGTACTGTCTAGACTCATCACTACCTCGCCGGGATTAGGCCAGGCACTTACTAGCACATAGGGTCGGTTGTGCTGATGCTACACTCTGGGTATTTTTTTGTGCATAGATTAGGGAG
Source organism: Nicotiana tabacum (assembly GCF_000715075.1). Taxonomy (NCBI): domain Eukaryota; kingdom Viridiplantae; phylum Streptophyta; class Magnoliopsida; order Solanales; family Solanaceae; genus Nicotiana; species Nicotiana tabacum. The sequence continues at coordinate 160,877,921 of NC_134082.1, forward strand.
CAGCTTACGGACCGCAGCAGTAGGACTTCTGGGAGCTATCTTCAGTCCAGGGACACTCGAGGTAGCCTAGCTGGCGTTGGCAGGCCGAAGTCCCTTTCCATGTTTTTCGTTTGTTTATCTTGTATCAGACAAACATGATGTATTTTCCTTTAAGACATTGATTGTAGTATTCTGTAGTAGTCCGTGAGCTAGTGACACCAGAATCTAGGTAGCATTTTGGTTCAAACTTCCGCACTTTTGGTTCTCAGTTGCTTTAGATTTAAAGTCTTCCGTTTAAATTTTGTCTCGTTTATTATATTGTTTGGAAGAAAGCAGGAAAAAATGTTTTATATATTTGGCTTGCCTAGCTCCGATAGTAGGCGCCATCACGACACTCGATGGTGGGAAATTCGGGTCGTGACAACTTTGTATCAGAGCACTAGGTTACTTAGGTCTCACAACTCACGGACAAGCTCAATAGAGTCTGAGGGATCGATACGGAGACGTCTGTATTTATCCCGCAGAGGCTACTGAGTTAGGAAAACTTCACCTTGTTCATTCTTGTCGTACGATTCTGTTTCTCAAGTACTGATTGTCTTTCCACTCTGTTCTTTCGTAGATGGCGAGGACACGTGCTTCCTCTTCTACCGCGCAATAGCCTGAGCCCCAAGCAGCAGCCCCTATTAGGGGCAGAGGGTGAGGCCGAAGTCGTGCCAGAGGCCGAGGCCGGGGCAGAGCTCAGCCCCGAGTAGCATTTCCAGCGATGGAGCCTCAGGTCGATTTTGAGGAGGAGGTTCTGGCCCCAGCTGTTCCAGTGGGCCCAGCTCAGGTCCCAGAGTGTTTCATAGCCACTCCAGTGCTTCAGGACGCTTTGGTCTGACTGGTAGGCTTTATGGAGGGCATTTCTAGAGCGGGTTTGCTTCCTGTAGCTCCAACCACATCTCAGGCTGGGGGAGGAGTTCAGACTCCCGATACTCATACTCCAGACACGGTAGCTTCTCAGGCTCAGGTTCCAGCAGTTCAGCCAGCCGTGGCAGTTCAGCCAGCTGTTGCAGCCCAGCCAGGTATTGCGGCTCAGTCCAGCGATGGTGCAGCTATGTTCGCGGATGCTTTGTGGAGGCTTGACCGTTTCACCAAGCTCTTCACAACCACATATAGTGGCACCCCCTCAGAGGACGCTCAGGATTTCATATTCAGCTGTCATGAGGTTCTACAGACTATGGGCATTGTAGAGATCAATGGGGTCGACTTCGCCACTTTTTTCCTGGCAGGATCCGCCAAGACTTGGTGGAGGGATTTCTGTTTAGCCAGGCCAGCAGGGTCGCCATCATTGACCTGGGATCAGTTTTCAGAGTTATTTCTGGGGAAGTTTCTCCCAGTTACTCAGCGAGATGCTCTTCGCAGGCAGTTTGAGCGTCTCTAACAGGGTCCTATGATGGTTACCCAGTATGAGACCAGGTTCATTGATCTTTCTCGTCATGCTATTGTGATACTCCCCACCAAAGGAGGGAGGGTGCGGAGGTTTATTGATGGGTTGGCCCAGCCGATCCGTGTTCAGATGGCCATGAGTACCGGTAGTGAGATTTCATTTTAGGAGGCGGCAGATGGTGCCCGCCGGATAGAGATGGAACTTTCTCAGGGAGGTGGTCCTGGGTCTGATAAGAGGCCCCGTCATTCTGGTAGATTCAGTGGTACCTCGTCTGGAGGTAGGGATTCTTATGGTAGAGGCCATCCTTCGAGGCCCTTTCAGTCAGCTCTCCAGGCTTCTCATGGTACACCAGGTGGTCATGGTTCTCAGCCGCAGTATTCTGACCAAGCAGCTCTTCAGTTCACCATCAGCACCTATCAGTGCACCACCACTTCGTTATTCTCAGCAGCCGAGGGCTTGTTATACTTGCGGCGATGTGAGTCACATTGCCAGATATTGCCCTCGAGCTTCCAGCAGCTTGCAGCAGCAGGTCCTCGCCCAATGATCCAGGCACCAATTGCCCCACAACCTGCCCTGCCAGCTAGAGGCGGGGGTAAAGGACATAAAGGTGGAGGTAGAGGTCTTAGAGGTGGAGCTCAGAGCGATAGAGGTAGAGGTCAGCTAGCAGCAGATCGTCCCAGGGATATAATTCAGGGAGGTGGGGCCCAGCCCCGTTGTTATGCTTTGCCAGCCAGGCCAGAGGCTGAGTTATCAGATGATGTGATTACAGGTACTATTCTGGTCTGTGATAGGGATGCTTCTGTGCTATTTGATCCCGGATCTACGTATTCATATGTGTCATCCTATTTTGCACCCTATTTGGTTATGCCTAGTGACTCGTTGAGTATTCCTGTTTATGTGTCAACACCGGTGGGTGATTCTATTGTGGTTGACCAAGTTCATCGTTCTTGTATCGTAGTGTTTGGGGGTCTTGAGACCCGTGTTGATTTGTTGCTTTTGGACATGGTCGACTTCGATGTTATATTGGGGATGGATTGGTTATCCCCGTACCATGATATCTTGGATTGCCATGCCAAGACCATGACCTTAGCCTTACCGGATTTACCCCGTTTAGAGTGGAGAGGGACTTCTGGTCATTGTACCCGCAGTGTTATCTCGTATGTGAAAGCTCGACATATGGTCGAGAAGGGATGTTTGGCCTACTTGGTGTATGTTCGCGATTCTAGCGCGGAGGCCCTTTCTATTGATTTTGTGCCCGTTGTTCGGGAGTTTCCTGAGGTTTTCCCTTCAGACTTGTCGGGTATGCCGCCCGACAGGGATATCGACTTTTGTATTGATTTGGCCCCGGGCACTCAGCCCATTTTCATCCCTCCATATCGTATGGCCCCGCCGGAGTTGAAAGAGTTAAAAGAACAGCTGCAGGATTTGCTTGAGAAAGGTTTCATTAGACCTAGTGTTTCGCCTTGGGGTGCGTCGGTGTTGTTTGTTAAGAAAAAGGATGGTTCGATGAGAATGTGCATCGATTATCAGCAATTGAACAAGGTTACAATAAGAATAAGTATCCACTACCGAGGATTGATGATTTATTCGACCGGCTTCAGGATGCGAGGGTGTTCTCGAAGATAGATTTAAGATCTGGTTATCATCAATTGAGGATTAGGGCGTCTGATGTCCCAAAGACAGCATTTCGTACTCGGTATGGGCATTATGAGTTTTTGGTCATGTCATTTGGGTTGACCAATGCCCCAACAGCATTTATGGAATTGATGAACCGAGTGTTCAGGCCCTATCTGGATTGGTTCGTGATTGTTTTCATTGACGATATTCTGATATACTCCCGCAGTCAGGAGGAGCATGAGCAGTACCTCAGAGTGGTTCTTCAGACCCTGAAGGGTAGTCAGTTGTATGCTAAGTTCTCAAAGTGCGAGTTTTGGTTGAGTTCGGTCGCATTCCTAGGTCATGTCGTATCAGCAGTAGGTATTCAGGTAGACCCGAAGAAGATAGAGGCAGTCAAGAACTGGCCTCGACCAGCTTCAGCTACGGAGATTCGGAGTTTCCTGGGGTTAGCAGGTTACTATCGTCGGTTCGTGGAGGGGTTTTCATCCATTGCAGCCCCTATGACCAGATTGACCTAGAAGGGTGCCCAGTTCAGGTGGTCGGACGAGTGTGAGGCAAGCTTTCAGAAGCTCATGACGGCTCTGACTACGGTACCGGTATTGGTTTTGCCCACAGGTTCAGGGCCATATACGGTCTATTGTGATGCGTCTCGTATTGGGCTTGGTGTAGTGTTGATGTAGGAAGGCAAAGTCATTGCCTATGCTTTGAGGCAGTTGAAGATCCACGAGAAGAATTATCCGGTTCATGATCTCGAGTTGGCAGCCATTGTTCATGACTTGAAGATCTGGAGGCATTACTTATATGGTGTGACGTGTGAGGTTTACACTGATCACAAGAGTCTTCGGTATCTGTTCAAGCAGAAAGAGTTGAATTTGAGGCAGAGGAGGTGGTTAGAGTTGCTAAAGGATTATGATGTTACTATCTTATACTACCCGGGGAAGGCCAATGTGGTGGCCGATGCATTGAGCAGGAAGTCCGCCAGCATAGGTAGTCTTGCTTATATTCTAGTCAGCCAGAGATCGTTTGCTTTGGATGTTCAGGCCTTGGCCAATCGTCTTGTGAGGTTGGATATTTCTGAGCCTAGCAGAGTGTTAGCTTGCACGGTTGCTCGTTCCTTACTATTAGAGCGTATCCGCGAGCGGCAGTTTGAGGATCCCCATTTGTGTGTCTTGAGAGACACGGTGCAGTATGGAGGTGCCAAGAAAGTAACTTTAGATAATGATGGTGTATTGAGATTGCAGGGGCGAGTTTGTGTGCCTAATGTTGATGGGATTCGAGAGTTGATCTTAGCGGAGGCCCACAGTTCTCGGTATTCTATTCACCCGGGCGCCGCGAAGATGTATCAGGATCTGAGGCAGCACTATTGGTGGCGTAAGATGAAGAAAGACATCGTTGTGCATGTGGCTCGGTGTTTGAATTGTCAGCAGGTTAAGTACGAGCATCAAAAACCTGGTGGTCTATTTCAGAGGATTGCACTTCCCGAGTGGAAGTGGGAGAGGATTACGATGATTTTGTTACTGGACTTCCGATGACTCGGAAAAAGTTTGATGCAGTTTGGGTCATTGTTGATAGGCTGACCAAGTCAGTGCATTTTGTTCCTGTTGCAGCCACCTATTCGTCCAAAAGGTTAGCCGAGATTTATATCAGGGAGATTGTTCGCCTTCATGGGGTGCCGCTATCTATCATTTCGGATCGGGGTATGCAGTTTACCTCGCATTTTTGGAGAGCGGCTCAGTGAGAGTTGGGCACCCAGGTTGAGTTGAGTACAGCATTTCATCCCCAGACGGACGGTCAGTCCGAGAGGACTATTCAGATTCTTGAGGACATGCTCTGAGCCTGTGTCATTGATTTTGGAGGCTCGTGGGACCAGTTTTTGCCTTTAGCATAGTACGCCTACAACAACACCTACCAGTCCAGTATTCAGATGTCTCCGTATGAGGCGTTGTATGGTAGGCGATGTCGGTCTCCAGTTGGATGGTTTGAGCCGGGAGAGGCTCGATTATTAGGTACGGATCTGGTTCAGGAGTCCTTGGAAAAGGTCAGGATTATTCAGGATAGACTACGTACAGCTCAGTCCAGACAAAAGAGTTATACAGACCACAAGGTCAGAGATGTTGCTTTCATGGTTGGGGAGCGGGTATTGCTCTGTGTATCGCCTATGAAGGGCGTGATGAGATTTGGGAAGAAGGGCAAGCTCAGCCCTAGGTTCATCGGTCCATTTGAGATTCTTGATCGTGTGGGAGAGGTGGCTTATAGACTTGCCTTGCCACCTAGCTTGTCAGTTGTACATCCCGTGTTTCATGTATCTATGCTCCGGAAGTATCGCGGAGATCCATCGCACGTGTTAGATTTCAGCACTGTCCAATTGGAAAAGGATCTATCATATGAGGAGGAGCCAGTGGCTATTCTAGACCGGCAGGTTCGATAGTTGAGGTCGAAGAGTTTTCCTTCGGTGCGTGTTCGGTGGAGAGGTCAGCCTCCTGAGGCATCGACCTGGGAGTCCGAGTCCGATATGCGGGGCCGTTATCCTAATTTATTTCCCGACTCAGGTACTTCTTTCTTTTGTCCATTCGAGGACGAACGGTTGTTTTAGAGGTGGAGAATGTGATGACCCTTTCGAGGCCTTGAAAACCTCGCTTTTAGTTGCCTCGATTGGCGAGCGCAGTTCGGGCGCGTATCCGGAAAGTTTTTATGTTAGAATATATGAATTATGTTAAAAATTTGATGAATTTCGATATTAATATGCATAATATTGACTTCGGTCAACATTTTAGGTAAACGGACCCGGGCCTATGATTCGACGGTCCCGGAGGGGTCCGTAGAAAATATGTGACTTGGGCGTGTGCCCGGAATTAAATTCCGAGGTTCCAAGCCCAAGAAATGAATTTTTGTGTGAAATTGTTTTCTGAAATTAATTAAGGAAAATGAAGAAGAAAATTGATCAGAAAACTGTGGTATCGGGCTCGTATTTTGGTTCCGACGCCCGATACGAGTCTTAAATATGTTTTAAGCACTATCTGTAAGTTTGGCTAAAAACGGACGTCATATGACGTGTTTCAGACTTAAAATGGGGAATTTGAGTTTTTATGAAAGTTGAAAGAAAATCATGTATTATGAGGCTTGATCCTATGTATATGACGTTATTTTGGCGATTTGATCGCACGAGTAAGTCCGTAAGTTGTTTTTAAGGTTGTGTGCATGTTTGGTTTGGAGCCCCGAGGGCTCAGGTGAGTTTTGAATGGGGCCGGGAGGTCTTGGACTTAAGAAAATGAAGGTTCAGGTGTTGCAGACACCAGCGAGGCCGCGGTCATTTCCGCGCGGTCCGCGCTGGAGCCGCGCGGCCGCGATGCCTTTCTGTGCGGTCCGCGTGGCTGAGTCTGAGGGCTAGTGTTTCAGGTTAACCAGCGCGGCCGCGCACCAAAACAGTGCGGTCCGCGCTGGAAGGGTTTAGAAAAGCCCCAATTTTTCTCCCACTCGGCGCGGCCGCAACACATTTTTGTGTTGTCCGCGTCGGGTCCTCAGAAAGGTATACAAGTTCGGAAAATCTCAGTCATTTTTCACTTTTCAAAAACCCAAAACCTAAGAGGCGATTTTCCAAACAACATTTCTTCTCCAAAACGATTGGTAAGTGATTTCTAACTTAATTTCTTTATTCCTTAACATCTTTTAACATAATTTCAACTTCAAAACAAAGATTTTCATGGGGGAAATTGGGTGTTTGGGTAGAACCTAGGTTTTCTACAAATTGAGAAGTTGGACCTCAATTTGGGATCCGATTTAAAAACAAATCATATATTTGGATTCATGGGGGAATGGGTAATCGGGTTTTGGTCCGAACCTCGAGTTTCGACCACGTGGGTCTGGGGGTATTTTTGACCTTTTTGGGAAAAACCTTGAAAAATCTATTTTCATGCAATGGGGATGATTCATTTAGTAATTATTAATGTGATTAAGTAACTTATGACTAGATTCGAGCGGATTGGTGGTGGAATCAAGAGGTAAAGCTATACTAGAAGCGTGAGTTGAGTTTGGAGCATTCGAGGTAAGTGTTTGTTCTAACTTTGGCTTGAGGGAATAGGATTAGGATGATATTTGCTACTTGCTAATGTGGAGTACGGTGTATAGGCATGGTGACGGTTATCTATGCACCGGAGTCTAGCATGACCATGAGTCTTGATTGCTTTTAATTCGAATAATGTGACACAAGCTCCTTGTTTATTTGATAAGTTTCATATAATGTGAACGGTTGAGGAAGAATGATTTAAAAGGAGAATGTGTTGTGAATACTCCCTTGTCGGGATGTGTAGACAGATATATATATTCTCCCTCGTCGGGATATTTTGGGTTATTAGTTGTACCCTTGCCGGGTTAAAGGTATTGAGTTGTTATTCTCCCCTGAAGGGGTCTACTATATGAAGTCAGATATTATGAACTATATTATGGGATCATGTGGCACGTCGTCCACTTATATATGATATTATGGGATCGTGTGGCACGACGTCCACTTATATATGATATGAATTGGGATCGTGTGGCACGCCGTCCACTTGGTTATTGGCCTCCATTGCCGGTGACATATTATGCACTGTGATAAAGATGAAATAGGAACGGGTGGTACGCCTACCACGTGGTATATGGAAATAGGGATCGTGTGGCACGCCGTCCACCTATATATTGTTAAAAGGGATCGTGTGGCACGCCGTCCACCTATATATTGTTAAAAGGGATCGTGTGGCACGCCGTCCACTTATATACTATATTATGGGATCGTGTGGCACGCCGTCCACCTATATATTGTTAAAAGGGATCGTGTGGCACGCCGTCCACCTATATATTGTTAAAAGGGATCGTGTGGCATGCCGTCCACTTATATACTATATTATGGGATCGTGTGGCACGCCGTCCACTTATATATGATATTATGGGATCGTGTGGCACGCCGTCCACTATATATATATATATATATATCATGGAAACCAGAGTTTCTTCTGTTTATTTCCGATATTTCATTTTTATCTGTTACTCCCCGATAGCATGTCCCCTCCCAGTTTTACTTTGTATTATCTTGTTATTGTTTTCTTGCACTTGTTGTATATATATCTGTACAGGTTAATTGTGGTAGGTACTGTCTAGCCTCGTCACTACTTCGCTGGGGTTAGGTTAGGCACTTACCAGAACATGGGGTCGGTTGTGCTGATGCTACACTCTGTGCATTTTTTTGTGCACAGAACAGGGAGCAGCTTACGGACCGCAGCAGTAGGACTTATGGGAGCTATCTTCAGTCCAGGGACTCTCGAGGTAGCCTAGCTGGCGTTCGCAGGCCGAAGTCCCTTTCCATGTTTTTCGTTTGTTTATCTTGTATCAGACAAACATGATGTATTTTCCTTTCAGACATTGATTGTAGTATTCTGTAGTAGTCCGTGAGCTAGTGACACCAGACTCTGGGTAGTATTTTGGTTCAAACTTCCGCTCTTTTGGTTCTCAGTTGCTTTAGATTTAAAGTCTTCTGTTTAAATTTTGTCTCGTTTATTATATTGTTTGGAAGAAAGCAGGAAAAAATGTTTTATATATTTGGCTTGCCTAGCTCCGATAGTAGGCGCCATCACGACACCCGATGGTGGGAAATCCGGGTCTTGACAGCTTCCCCTATGTGTGTTTTGAAGCCTACTCCGGCAGCCACGTGTTGTGCACTTACTGTCTTGTGAATCCCAAACCCTCATATCCCCTCTATGTGTTTGTGTTCTTTTGGCTGGTTTGTGACCATGCCAGCATCAGTTATTGATGTGCATGTCCAAACCAGACCCCTACTGGGGTCATGTGCTTACAGACAAGTGTATTCCCAAAATCCCTTGACCCCCCCCCCCACCCTTATATGACTACTGATTCTGTTTGTTTGAGTTTTGAGTTTTATTACTACAACTTCTTTTAAATTGCCTCTGTTACTGATTACTTTCAAATCAGTTTTAAAAAAACTCTTTTTCCAAACTATGTCAAGCACTCTCACCTATTCCTAGAATCTAGGTTCTTCCCCTCTTGTGTGAGCCTTGCCTTGGGACCCTTGAGCTCTCTCTGAACTTGGACACATAAGAGCTAGCCCTTCCACACTGCACTAATTCTGTTTTGTTATGCAAATTTGGGTGTGAGCACTACCCGAGATCCCTGAGGTCCTTAGGGAACTCTGACACACCCAGATATGAGAAAGGCTTTGAAATATTGGTATTGAAGTGGTTCATTACATAACTCAGAGAGGAAGTCAAGATCAGGCTTCCTTTTGTTGTAATTTCTTATTTCTGCACTTCTTTTATAATTCAATCATTTGGTCTATAATAATTTGTAAACAATTATCGGGGTGATTAGTGAAAAAAGGTGGGTATTTTTATATTGTGGGTAAATTGGGTAGATAACATGCCTATAGGGTCTATTTTTTCAAATATGGTCTGTTAGATAACATGCCTATAAGATCTGCTCTGGTTTAAAATAAATTCTGCATGTTTTACTTTCACACAATTAGAAACCATGTCTATAGGATCTAAATGGCTTTAATAATAGAGATCATGCCTATAGGGTTAAAATCAGCTTTATAATTAGATATCATGCCTATAGGGTGTAAAGTAATTGAAGTTCAGTTTTCGTTACAACATGTATTCAAAGTTGTCTCCCTAGAAATCATGCCTATAAGTCCAAAGTCAGCTTTTAATACTTAGATACCATGCCTATAGGATCTAAATAGCTCTAATAAAAATCATACTTTTAGAACTTAAAACCAGTTTAATTGGAAAAGTCGTTTAGTTCACGTGGTCATTCTGAATTGGATTAGTTAATTAATCTGCCGCTTCTTTAATAAGTTTTCAAACACTGCCTTAAGTTAATACCGTTAGAAAGCATGTATATAGGATCTCAAGTTATCCATTTTAAATTAATCATTGCTCTACTGCATTCCTAATCAATATATATATATCATGCTCACAGGACATCACTAATACGCCTAGGCAAGCCTTAGGTAATTGCTCGAATAAAACTAGAATTGCCTTTGTTTAATTACCAACTGCTACAACCAGTAGGTAGGCCTAATTCACACTTCTTTTCTGAGTTATATAATGAATCTGGTTCTGAATCAAACCCTACTTTAGGATTTTTAAAATTCAGACCTTAACTGCGTTTAAGTCATGCTATTTATATGTATCGTTTGCGGAGGTATACATGAGCCTTATAATTGTTTATATGTTCCCCCTTCTAAATGTAGTCCTACGTGTTTTTGTATACCGCCTTAACCCTTTTACCTTAAACCTAAGTGTCAGCTTAAAACCTCTTTCTTATAGGAATAGTAGTCCTAAATTCCTCCGGGACGGATAGGAAGGGACGAGTAACAGAATGCAATAGAGGTCAAGACCAATACGCTCTTTAATACCTTCATGGGTGGAAGGGTAGATATGGATATGATGATCGGTACGCTAATATCACATGTATCCCCTCTTCTGAGGAGTGTCATACCGGGTATTGCATTGAGGTGATCCATATTTCAAACAAACCTAGGACCCCCCTTTATTTTTTTACGAGCATGTCTAGCCTGTAACTCTTTTTCAAAACCCTTTGAAATTGTTTTTTACGAACATTTGTGTATTTAAACTTAAATCCCCTATTACTTGAGCCTTTATTTGTTTACTTGCTAATTGTACAAATTCACAAAAAACTATCTGGCTGGGAACCACACCAGTGGATCCTGAGGGGTGCCTAACACCTTCCCCTTGGGATAATTTCAAGCCCTTACCCTATCTCTGGTTATCAAACATAGTCGTAGTTAAATCTTATAGGTGCCCTAACGTACCTTAAAATCGTTAGGTGGTGACTCTTCAAATACCCAATTCCCAAAAGGAAATGAGTCATTACACCCCCATAAATGTCGAAATCCGGGCTCCTCTCCAATGGAAGGAGGAAAAAATGGGGCACGACAGTTGGCACACTTCATTCCGCTTGTGACTACTTATACTTTAAAGAGGTTGGCTCAGATTTACATTCGGGAGATAGTCCGGTTGCAGGGTGTGCCTGTTTCCATCATATTAGATAGAGGCCCTCATTTCACTTACCATTTCTAGAGAGCCGTTCAGAGTAATTTGGGGACCCGTGTGGAGCTCATCACATCATTCCATCCTCAGACCGACGGACAATCGGAGCGGACAGTTCAGAATTTGGAGGACATGCTTAGAGCATGTGTGATTGACTTTGGAGGACAATGGGATCAGTTCTTGCCTTTGGCTGAGTTTGCTTGCAACAATAGTTACCAATCCAACATCGAGATGGCCCCATTTGAAACTTTATATGATCGGCGATGTCGTTCTCCTATCGGGTGGTTTAAGCCTGGAGAGGATAAGCTATATGGTACAGATGTGGTGAGAGATGCCTTGGCGAAGGTGAAACTGATTTAGGAAAGACTTCGCATAGCTCAGTTCAGAAAGAAGAGTTACACAGATTAGAAGGCACGTGATGTATCATTCATGATCGGCGAGAAGGTCCTCTTGAAAGTTTCGCCAATGAAGGGTATCATGAGATTCGGGAAGAAGGGCAAGTTGAGCCCAAGTTTTATTGACCCATTTGAGGTGTTGAAACGAGTTGGGGATGTTGCTTATGAGCTTGCTTTACCTCCTAGCTTATTGGGAGTTCATCCAGTTTTTCACGTGTCTATGCTTCAGACATATCATGCCGACTTGTCTCATGTGTTAGACTTCAGTACTATTCAGCTGGATGAGAGTTTGGGTTATGAGGAGGAGCCAGTTGCATTATTGATAGGCAGGATCACCAGTTGAGATCCAAGAGGATTTCCGCGGTAAAGGTCCAGTAGAAGGGCCAACCAGTCAAGGAGGTGACCTGGGAGTCCGAGGAGGACATGCGAATTAGATATCCCCATCTTTTCCCTATCTTAGGTACTTTTCTACGTCTGTTCGAGACGAATGTTTGCTTAAGAGGTGGAGAATGTAATGACCCGACTGGTTGTTTTGCTTTCTAGAACCTCGTTCCCCTAAATAAGACTTCTCGTACTTGCTTTAACTGATTTACGACTTGTGGCGATGGTTGGTTCGGGATTTAGAAGAGTTTCGATTGAAATTGGAATACTTAGTTCTTTAAGGTTGGCTTAAAAGGCCAAGTTTGACATTTTTAGTAAATGGACCCGAACTTGTGTTTTGACGGTCTCGGAGGGTCTGTAGTACTAATATATTGTCTCTTGTTTCTCTCTTGAGCCGAGGGTCTCCTGGAAATAGCCTCTCTGCCCCTCGGGGTAGGGGTAAGGTCTGCGTACATATTACCCTCCCAAGACCCCACTTGTGGGATTACACTGGGATGTTGTTGTTGTTGTTGTTGTTGGAGGGTCTGTAGTAAAATATGGGACTTGGGAATATGCCAGGAATCAAATTCTGAGGTCCCTATCCCGAGTAATTAACTTTTGTTAAAAATGGTTAAACTGAAAATCTAAGGATTTAAAGAAATGGAATAATGTTTGATCATGTTGGTATCGGGCCCGTATGTTGGTTCTGGAGCCCGGTACAGGTCCAATATAACATTTAAGTCATGTGTGTGAAATTTGGTGAGAAATGGGACTGATTTGACAAGATTCTGACGTCCGGTTGAAAAATAAGAATTTCAAATGTTCTTAAGTATTTCATGTGTTTTGGTGCTAAATCTATAGTTTTAGATGTTATTTTGGCGATTTGATCGCACGAACAAGTTGGTATGATGTTGTTAGACCTGTGGGAGTATTTGTTGTGCAGCCCCGAGGGCTCGGGTGAGTTTCGTACGCGGGAGAGGAGTAGAAAACACACCAAATTTCTAGTGTTTTTGGTTGTTGTAGCAGATCTCGCAATTGCGAGAGATTTGTTCACAAATGCGAACCTCGCATTTGCGAGGAGGGATTCTCAATTGCGAGGGAGCCCGACCCAGTCAGAGTTCGCATTTGCGATAACTCTGCCGCATTTGCAATCCCATCAGAAGTCGCAATTGCGGCTCCTGGGCCGCATTTGCAACCACAACAGCATAAGCCCAGGCTTCGCATTTGCAAGGCTTTTGTCGCATTTTTGACCCTTGCATTTGCGAACCTAGTGTCACAAATGCGACATCAGAGGGCTGTGTCCAGCTTTTAAAAAGGGGACTTAGGCTATTTATTTCATTTCACTTCTACACTTGGGAGATTTGGGAGCTTTCAAATAGGGGATTTCAACCTAACATTTTGAGGTAAGTTATTTCTACTCAATGTGAGTTTAATACTTGGGTTTTGGGTAGATTAACACACAAAAATTAGTAAAGATCATGGAATTTGAGTAAAACCTAGGGTTTTGATAAAAACAAGATTTAACCACGAAATTTGGTATGGAATGAAGTAGAAATTATATATTCTTGATCCTTAGGTTATGGGTAACGACTTCACTAATATATTTACGGAATCCGGGCACGTGGGCCCGGGGATGAATTTTAGGAAACTTGTGTTTAGGGTTGGAGAATTACTTTAATAGTTAGAAAATGAACTCTCGAGTTTGTATTGACTAGTTCCTACCTCGTTTAACTAGTTTTGGGATCGTTCGGCTCCAAATTGCGGGTTTGAGCGCGTTTTTGATATTGGAAGCAAGCTTTGGAGCGAGGTGAGTCTCTTTTCTAACCTCGTAAGAGGGAATTGTCCCCATAGATGAATTAACAGATTATGTGCTCCTAATTGTGGGGGCTACGTACGCACGAGGTGATGAGAGTCCGTGCGTAGCTACTATTATGTTAATTGTTCGGGTAGTTTAGGACCGGTATTATGCCATATTTGCAAATGTTTATATCCTTTCATGCTAATAAGATCACTTAGGACATGTTAGGGATTATATATATATATATATATAAATGTATGCACTTACTTGAGGACTTGTATGAATTTATTTGGCTATGAGTGCACCTTTATGTGCTTTCTCGATGATAATTGACAAATTGTGGATCGGGCCGATCACCTCGGTAGAAATATATGCATCTATGGTTCGCGCCATTTGACCCTATGGCAGTGCACAATTTGTTTTATGTTGGATTGGGCCGTACGATCTTGGTATAATGTTCACATTATAATTATGTGAAATCTTATTCATGACTTACTCTGTTAAATGCCTTGAAGTGCAATTATTATAAGACATGGCTGAAACTAATATATTGTTCTCTGTAAACTCTGAGCTTGCTATTATGTCCATGCTTAGTGAAATCTTTAATCATTATTGGTATTGACCGCAGTAAGTGTCAAGTCGACACCTCGTCACTACTTCTTCGAGGTTAGACTGGATACTTGCTAGGTACATGTTGTTTATGTACTCAAACTATGCTTATGTACTTAATTGTATAGGATCTGAGGCAGGTACATATGGCTACCAGTCTGGTGTGCATTCTTGATAGTGGGCCGAGATTCCACGGTGAGTTGCTCCCTTCATATGTCGTTCAGCAACATGATGGAGTCTCTCTTTGTCTTTGACTGTCTATTCTATTTCACACAGTAGGATAGATTTGTTCTTTTGTATATTCTACTAGATGCCCATATACTTGTGACACCAGGTCTTGGCACACACATTAGCAGACTATTCTTTTGGGTTGTATAACTATTATTTTACGTTGCTAAATATCACTTGTTTTAAATTCGAACTAAGAAAATGATGGAATTATTTTGGTAAAGTAAAATAAAAACTCACAAATATTTTCAGGTTGCCTTGCCTGACAACGGTGTTGGGCGCCATCACGACCTGTAATGAAATTGTGTCGTGACAATATAGATATAGGTCAGACGTTTTGTTTTTAATATTCAACGATGTATCTAAGTAAGTTATAAGTCGATGAATCAATTTACAAATAGATATATTTGATGATAAATTATATATACTAATTAGGATCTTCACAAGTCTATTAATCCCTAAAAGAACTCGACCCTTATATATATAGATATAGATATAGGTCGGACGTTTTATTTTTAACAATCAACGATGCATCTAAGTAAGTTCTAAGTAGATGAATCAATTTACAAACAGATATATTTGATGATAAATTATATATACTAATTAGGATCTTCACAAGTCTATCAATCCCTAAAAGAACCCGACCCTTATCTATATATATATAGATATAGGTCAGACGTTTTGTTTTTAATATTCAACGATGCATCTAAGTAAGTGATAAGTCGATGAATCAATTTCCAAACAGATATATTTGATGATAAATTATATATACTAATTAGGATTTTCACAAGTCTATCAATCCCTAAAAGAACCCGACCCTTATCTATATAGATATAAATATAAGTCGGACGCTTTGTTTTTAATATTCAATGTTTTGTTTTTAATATTCAACGATGCATTTAAGTAAGTTATAAGTCGATGAATCAATTTATAAACAGATATATTTGATGATAAATTATTTATACTAATTAGGATCTTCACAAGTCTATCAATCCCTAAAAGAACCTGACCCTTATCTATATAGATATAGATATAGGTCATACGTTTTATTTTTAATATTCAACGATGCATCTAAGTAAGTTATAACTCGATGAATCAATTTACAAATAGATATATTTAATGATAAATTATATATACTAATTAGGATCTTCACAAGTCTATCAATACCTAAAATAAGATCCTAATTAGTATATATAATTTATCATCAAATATATCTATTTGGAAATTGATTCATCTACTTATGACTTACTCAGATGCATCGTTGAATATTAAAAATAAAACGTATGACCTATATCTATTAATAGTAAAAACAAAACGTCTCGGCCTATATCGATTAATCTATGTCATGCATTATTAGTGATGAATGAATGTAATCCATTAACTCTTTTATAATACAAATAATGAATACAGTAACATATACTATAACATGTTATATATGTAGTTAAAGTAGCACAATGTGTGTGTGTGTGTGTGTTATATATACACACACTAACATATACTATAACAAGCTATATATATATATATATATATATATATATACTTTGATAGCCGTATATATATAAAAACATGAAGTGCTAGGAACATAGGGTCGGGTTCTTTTAGGGATTGATAGACTTGAAAATAGATTTTATCGATTTATAACTTATTTAGATACATCAATGAATACTAAATGTCACACCTCCTTTTCGCGCGCCCGGCCCCGAAGGATAAGTGCGCGGGTGGAGTTTTTTCCAATTTAAGTGACAATATTCGAAATGGAATTATTTATTTAATTCAGAGTCGCCACTTGGGAAAGGTTTGGCTTTTGGTGTCCCAAGTCACCGGTTTATCTTGAATCCCAAATCGAGGAAATTTTCGACTTTTCCAAATGAAGTCTGCGAACCAGAAATTCTAAGTAAGGAATTCTGTTGACCCGAGGGAAGGTGTTAGGCACCCTCGAATCCCGTGGTTCTAGCACGGTCGCTTAAATTGTTATAATGGCTAAATATCTGATTTAAATACATGTTATGACTTACGTGCTTTTATTAAGTTTAAACCGCTTTTATTATTATCATTTATTTTTATAGAATTGCAACGTCGTGAAAATGCATCTCGAACCACGTCACAATCAATGCACCCGTAGTTGTTAACACATTTCGACTCTGTTGGGATTAGGATTTGGGTCACATCAATGTGCACCCGAATTTTAAGAATGTAATTCAATTAAGCTGCGCCTAAAGAGCCTAACGCGTTATTATCTTTGGGAAAGGCTATGAAATTCACTAAACGACATGTCCCGAATTCTAAATATTTATTATGTTTAGTTATTGAGGGCCCCGCAATTGGCATTTTTATTTGGCGAGGCTCATCTCATTATTTTAGAAAAGGATATCCTGAAGCGACTACATTTCTATTACATTTGTCTCTAAAAATAAAAAGAGAAAGATACCAAACTTACTTGTTTGAACAACTAACATACTAAATCTCGACTATGTGGGACGAGTCCAGATTTTTGCTTGATTACCTAATTGTTTGCTTATGAGGTGAGAATTATTTCATGCCTTGTCTTCAAAGAGTGAATAAACTTTGTTAATTTGATAAGGGAGATTGTAAGCAAACAAATAACACATACTAAATTTAACATTAAACAAACCTTAAGCTTGAATTTCAAAATTAACTTATTTAGGCTTGATAAATGAAATCGGCTATTTATTAAGAAAGACTACTATTAATTAGATTCGAAAAATGCCTATTAGTTTTCCTCAAAAGTCATCGCATTATTTCGAAACAATGAATCTATATTGAAGCCCATATCGAACCTATATAGGAACAAGTAATCTAACAAAAGGGTTGGCATACATTATCACCCTGTTATCATAACGCTACATGAGAATTAGTTTGGGGTACACTTATCTTGAAATTAAATGTAACCGAATGTAACAGATTTGATAGTTCAGAGATCTAGACAAAATACGTACGGATGCTTGCCATGATTCTATGTTATAATGTCATAACTAAAACAAAACCTAATGGTTGTATGCATTAAAACACGTCCGATCTAACAAACAAATGCTATCTAGTAGTTCGTCTCAAATCAGAATGTATGTTAACCCATACAGAGTATTTGTAGTTTGAAATTAAACAAGTACAGGCCAAACTAACATTCGACCTATTTTGAATACAAGTATTGTAAAGTAAAAAGATGTTCAGTTCTTTATTTCTGCTTCAAACTTCAAACTTTCAACCAACAAGGTTTCAGGAGTGTGTACCTGGGAATGCTTACAATCGAAGAAGAAAGGAAGTCAGTAGAATGACAATGGCAACAGAAACAGCAGTAGTAACATCAGGTAACAGATAGAATAACTCCCAGTGCAGGATACAGTTAGAGCCGATAGAAAAATGGCAGAAAGACAGCAGAAAACAATGCAGTAGAAACAAAACTCCAAGACAGATCAAATCCAGGAGAAACAAACAATGTGAATCCACCAATGAACTCAGCTGATACTTGAAAGGAAACAGAGTTGATTGAACAGGTTGAACGAACTGAGAAATCACACAAACAAGGAAGAAACAGTTGCTGATTTTCTGTATATCCCTCCCCCTTATCTCCTTTCTTTTCAAAAAAATATCAGTCTTCAGTTTTGAAATTATACTTGAGTTATTAGGAAAAAAAAAACCTTTTCTAGTTTTTTACTGTTTTTTCCCAGAACTTCCAGTTCTCAAAAATTCAGTCTGAGTTCTCCCTGTGTATCTCTGTGTTCTCTTTTTTTTTGTCTCTCCGTCTATCCCCTTTAAACTGATGGAAGTTCCCCTTTTTATAAACCTAAAATCAGCCCTTTAACAACCTGTTTAGACAATTAGAACACCCCTCCCATGTGCTATCTTCTTTTCAGTTTCCACTTACTATTTAAATAAGAACACAACCCCATGATATTCCCTTGGCAGGCTTACCTTTTGAGTAATGTTTATTATTTCTGAAACTAAAGCAGAATATGGGCAGCAGAAGGTAACCTGACAGCATATGCTGTCAAACTATTTAATTCAAAAAGGGTCTTTATGCACATGTTGTGCACAAGTGCACATGCCCTCAATTCAGATTGCAATTACAGACCAAACCTTAGATTTCTGAAGTCAAATTAACAACTATAAGTTACTAAACTCAGTTCCTAATTGATTCAGGCAATGCTTAACAGAAGCAGGTCAATTGGTTATGTTCAGACAACTAAAACTAATTGACGACATATGTCGACTCGACTATACTAGTTATAACACATACAATCGAAGCCAATAATCAGAAATCCAAGAGCATCACACAAGGGGTTCTGATTGCAATGTTAATACAGAGGTTAAACTTGGGGATTAATTACTCAAACAATTTCAATTCAGTCAATTAGGCAGTTCACGTACACACACATTATCAGTGAATGAGGAAACATTCGATCAAACAAAGGGGTACAGGCAAGGTGGACAATTAACGGTTGGTAAAAATTCAAAGACACAAATTACACAAGTCATTCGGCCATGCGAACAGACCTTTAAACCACACGCGTACTGAATAACAAAGAGAAAACAAACTTACCTTAGAACTTTGAAAGAAGAAACAGAAAAATCAACTTGTGTTTGAACAGACACGGAACAGGCACGAGGAAACCTAGGGTTCTAGAGGGCAGATTTGGGTTTTGGGCTTTCTTGGTTAGATTCGGACCAAACCAAGCATGGTTTGGTCACGAGGGGGGTCCGGGGACTATCTGGTATGAAACTGGGGTGCATCGGTGTAGATCGAGTTTTGCTCGAATCTTCAAATGAAGATTCGAGAACCTAGGGGATGATTCGAACTAAACGGCCAACAGATCCATGTTCAGGGGGGTGAGGCGATCCTATGGTGTTAAGGTGGAGGTCACCGGCGTTCATGCCGCCAGGTTTTGGTGAAGGGAAATGGGGGCGGCTCTAGGGTTCCGGGGTTCTGTGAAGATGATGAAAGGTAAAGGGGGGGTCTCTGAATGGGCATGGGGTAATGGTTATAGGCTTATATAGTTAGTTGATAGATGGATCCTGGCCGTTGGATGAGATACGATGAAGGGCCAGGATCCTTCAGCTAACGGGAAACGGTGTCGTTTCAAGTATAAAGGGTTGGGGTCGGTCCGGGTGGAATGGGTCGGGTTCATCATGGGTTATGGGGAAGTGATCTTGGCCGTTGATCAACCTGAGATCAACGGCCCAGATCAGACCAGATTAAAACGGTGTCGTTTGGAAGTTCTGGGTGTCAGCTGGTGTGGACCGGGTTACACATGGGGTTTTGGGTTTGAGTTTGGGCCTTGAATTAAAATGAAAATAGGCCCAACTGATTTTAAACCCAATTCTGCACTATATATTTTTTTATATATTTTTTTTATTTTATTTTTAAAACAAAACCCAAGTAAATTAAATTAAAATTACATAAACACTTAATACAATTATTTGCACACATATATCAAAATATTTAAAGCAGGTAAAATCGAACAAAACAACAATCACGGAACAAAGATGCATATTTATGATTTTTTTTATTTAATAACCGGATTTCGGTTCAAACAGCACATGACACACACATTTTTTGTGTTTTGTTTCAATAATAAAATGGGCAAAATTATAGATAATTAACAAAAAATGCCACGTGAAAGATCCGAAAATTGTACAGCAAGACCGATCGCTATTATTTTGTTTCTTTTGGAGTGATTGTCGCGTAAAACAAAAATCACGTGCTCACAGCTGCCCCTCTTTGTTCGGAAACACGAAGAGTTTTCGTGCAAAGATAAAGTGAGCAGATATGAGCGATTTTTTGCCTATGGACTACTCCGTGTGAAGCATGTTTTGAAAGATCTGACCGAACCTCTGCTTCAAAGGTTTCCTACATATCCCTGGCTAAAGGGGAATCAGGTTAATGTAGTTCGGGAAACTTTGGGTAGCTGGGACTACCATGGGATTGCAATGCTTGTTGTTACTGCTGTTGCTGTTGTCACCGCTGCTTTACTGACCGCCTTATTACAACCAAAGAAAAATTGAAACTGAACTAAACACTTATATGCATGTCAACTGCTAGTTACAAGATTCCTATCTATGATTCTTTTGCGACTTGATCTTGGGTCTTAGCTGATTCTGCTTGTAGACTCCGATCTGAATCTTGATGCTTGCAAGTTGTAGGCGCCTATTTATTTCTGCGATACTGAATATGACGGGGTAGGTAGAACTCGGGACCTTGATCAAATCTTGGAGCGATCCGCCTTCCATTTTCTCCGGTGTCTCGGGACATCTTTTTTTTCTTTTTCTTCTTAGATTCTGAGTTGAGACTCATCTTGTGGGTCGTTTTGATCCGTGTGGCTCGAGGTTAGACCTGCGGGAAAAACAAATGAACGAAATTTTCTGCCCCAGTTTCACTAGGAAAATTTCGTGAATTATTCGCCAGGAAGTTCATAAAATTGATAAATGAGGATATGCATGCTCAGTTCAGGGTTGGAGCCCTAATATCGACTAGCTGGGGAAAGGTTCAGTTTATAGTTGAAACTCTAATACTGACCAACTGGGGAAAAGTTCAGTTTAGGGTTTAAAACCCTAATGCTGACCAAAGAAAAAATTCAGTTTAGGGTTTAAAACCCTAATGCTAACTAAAGGAAAAGTTCAGTTTAGGGTTTAAAACCCTAATGCTGATTAAAGGAAAAAGTTCAGTTTAGGGTTTAAAACCCTAATGCTGACTGAAAGTGAAAAGTTCAGTTTAGGGTTTAAAACCCTAATGCTGACTGAAAGGAAAAGTTCAGTTTAGGGTTTAAAGCCCTAATGCTGACTGGAAAGAAAAAGCTCAGTTTAGGGTTTAAAACCCTAATGTTGGCTGAATGAAAAAGTTCAGTTTAGGGTTTAAAACCCTAATGCTGACTGGAAGGAAAAAGCTCAGTTTAGGGTTTAAAACCCTAATGATGGCTGAATGGAAAAATTCAGTTTAGGGTTTAAAACCCTAATGCTGACTGCATGGAAAAGCTCAGTTTAGGGTTTAAAACCCTAATGTTGGCTGAATGGAAAAAGTTCAGTTTAGGGTTTAAAACCCTAATGCTGACTAAAGGGAAAATTCAGTTTAGGGTTTAAAACCCTAATGCTGATTGCATGGAAAAGCTCAGTTTAAGGTTTAAAACCCTAATGCTGGCTGAATGGAAAAAAGTTCAGTTTAGGGTTTAAAACCCTAATGCTGACTAAAGGGAAAGTTCAGTTTAGGGTTTAAAACCCTAATGCTGACTGAAAGGAAAAAGTTCAGTTTAGGGTTTAAAACCCTAATGCTGACTAAAGGGAACGAGTTCAGTTTAGGGTTTAAAACCCTTATGCTGACTGAAAGGAAAAAGTTCAGTTTAGGGTTTAAAACCCTAATGCTGACTAAAGGGAAAAGTTCAGTTTAGGGTTTAAAACCCTAATGCTGACTAAATGGAAAAAATGCAGTTTAGGGTTTAAAACCCTAATGTTGACTGAATGAAAGAGTTCAGTTCAGGGTTTAAAACCCTGATGCTGACTAAATGGAAAAGTTCAGTTTAGGGTTTAAAATCCTAATGCTGACTAAAGGAAAAATTCAGTTTAGGGTTTAAAACCCTAATGCTGATTACATGGAAAAGCTCAGTTTAGGGTTTAAACCCCTAATGTTGGCTGAATGGAAAAAGTTCAGTTTAGGGTTTAAAACCCTAATGCTGACTAAAGGGAAAATTCAGTTTAGGGTTTAAAACCCTAATGCTGACTGCATGGAAAAGCTCAGTTTAGGGTTTAAAACCCTAATGCTGGCTGAATGGAAAAAGTTCAGTTTAGGGTTTAAAACCCTAATGCTGACTAAAGGGAAAAGTTCAGTTTAGGGTTTAAAACCCTAATGCTGACTGAAAGGAAAAAGTTCAGTTTAGGGTTTAAAACCCTAATGCTGACTGAAAGGAAAAAGTTCAGTTTAGGGTTTAAAACCCTAATGCTGACTAAAGGGAAAAGTTCAGTTTAGGGTTTAAAACCCTAATGCTGACTAAATGGAAAAAGTTCAGTTTAGGGTTTAAAACCCTAATGCTGACTAAAGGAAAGAGTTCAGTTTAGGGTTTAAAACCCTAATGCTGACTAAAGGGAAAAGTTCAGTTTATGGTTTAAAACCCTAATGCTGACTGAATGGAAAAAGTTCAGTTTAGGGTTTAAAACCCTAATGCTGACTAAAGGAAAAGCTTAGTTTAGGGTTTAAAACCCTAATGCTGACTAAAGGAAAAAGTTCAGTTTAGGGTTTAAAACTCTAATGCTGACTGAAAGGAAAAAGTTCAGTTTAGGGTTTAAAACCCTAATGTTGACTAAAGGGAACGAGTTCAGTTTAGGGTTTAAAACCCTTATGCTGACTGAAAGGAAAAAGTTCAGTTTAGGGTTTAAAACCCTAATGCTGACTAAATGGAAAATGTGCAGTTTAGGGTTTAAAACCCTAATGTTGACTGAATGAAAGAGTTCAGTTCAGGGTTTAAAACCCTGATGCTGACTAAATGGAAAAGTTCAGTTTAGGGTTTAAAACCCTAATGCTGACTAAAAGGAAAAACTCAGTTTGGGGTTTAAAACCCTAATGTTGACTGCATGGAAAAGCTCAGTTTAGGGTTTAAAACCCTAATGCTGGCTGAATGGAAAAAGTTCAGTTTAGGGTTTAAAACCCTAATGCTTACTAAAGGGAAAATTCAGTTTAGGGTTTAAAACCCTAATGCTGACTGCATGGAAAAGCTGAGTTTAGGGTTTAAAACCCTAATGCTGGCTGAATGGAAAAAGTTCAGTTTAGGGTTTAAAACCCTAATGCTGACTAAAGGGAAAAGTTCAGTTTAGGGTTTAAAACCCTAATGCTGACTGAAAGGAAAAAGTTCAGTTTAGGGTTTAAAACCCTAATGCTGACTGAAAGGAAAAAGTTCAGTTTAGGGTTTAAAACCCTAATGCTGACTAAATGGAAAAGTTCAGTTTAGGGTTTAAAACCCTAATGTTGACTAAATGGAAAAAGTGCAGTTTAGGGTTTAAAACCCTAATGCTGACTAAATGGAAAAGTTCAGTTTAGGGTTTAAAACCCTAATGCTGACTAAAAGGAAAAATTCAGTTTAGGGTTTAAAACCCTAATGCCGACTGCATGGAAAAGCTCAGTTTAGGGTTTAAAACCCTAATGCTGGCTAAAAGGAAAATTCAGTTTAGGGTTTAAAACCCTAATGCTGATTGGCTGGAGACAAAGTTCGAGAATACTAAGCGACCTCTTTTTTTTTGAATTTTCTTGTTTTAGTAGAAGATAAAAGGGAGTTTCGTGGAAACTTACCTTTCGAGTGAATTCCTTATTGCCAAAATATTTCTTGTACCCATGTACCTTCTTCTTTGGGCGACACCTGCTTCTTGCACGGTTGTCTTGGATTATACCTGTTTCAACTTTTCAGACAAAGAACAATTGTTAGTTCGGAAATGACGGTCGGTTTGGTGACCTTGATCGTTCCCGGTTGCTTTGTTGCGTCTTCATTTCTGTTGCGAAGTCCCACCATTGATTTGATTCATATGTCGAAACCCTTTAGACTGCTCAGGCTTGTATTTCCAGATTCTGTGATGATTTGCCTCGTAAGGCTCTTTTTCTTTTCTCTTTTTTTGTCCCATCTTGCTTGGAGATTCTCAACGGGGATTTTATTGGGGATACTCTGTGGGGATTTGTACAAAAGGAAGCTCTGTGGGGGAATATTTAGAAAGTGGATTCTTTGGGTGGATTTTTGTACAACGGGGCATGCTGGGGATTTGTTTCAAAGCGGGCTTTCTAGGATTTGTTGGGGTAAGCTTGTTGGGGAATTTTTTCAAAGGAACTCGCTGGGGATGTGCTGGGGAAATTCCAACGGGGATTTTATATATATATATATATATATATATTGGGGAGACTCTGTGGGGGATTGTACAAGGGGTGACTCTGTGGGGATTCGTCCGAAGGCGGACTTGCTGGGGGGAATTTCTCTTTTTCCTCTTTACTTCGAACGCCATCAAACATCATGATTCATCAAGTTTGGACAGACGTACACGAAACGGGGTGTTTTCCTTCATGAAACGAAATTCCGTGAAAACAAACCTACCACCTGCCCTTTCCGGTGTATCCTGAACTTGGGGTTAAAACATAAAAGGGATTCGAAGAGAAACAAAGAAAGGAGAAAACAAATTTCAGGAAGGGAGTGTCCCTTTTGGGACGAGAAAGACTTATCTGAGGAAGATAACGCTGGCTTTAAATGACATGACATGCTCTTTGGACTGGACGCCTGACCTTCCATGAACTTGCGTTTCCCTGAACCAGAACGGATCTGTGATTCCAAACCGGTAGAGCTTTGCCGAGACCTCCTTGGGGTGGAGTCATTCTTTTCGGCCAACAGCGCCCTTTGCGGGTTTTCGCTAGCTACCCTCTCTCATTTCTCTTCCTGTCATCGCTTGATAGCACTCTTTGTCAGTTTTTACTAAACAAGCTCTCTCATTTTGGTTTTTCTACTCCTGTCGCCTCGCGGTGCCCGAAGGTTTTCACCGACGAGACTCTCTCATTTTATCTCTCTCAATTCAGAGTGTGTCGGTCTCCATTTGTGACGCTTATTGGCTTCCCACTATCTTTGGTAATTGATTTGAAAGCTTGTGCTTGGTAAAGAGAGGTAGATGATACTAACTTCTAAACTGCTCGACGTGCCCCGGTTTCAATTTCAGGGTGAATGGGATTTTATTGTTGGTGTGACTGAACCTCAGGGAGAGGCTGCCTACGTATCCTTTCGGAATCAAGTCAAACGTAGTTCAGGCCTCAATCAATGTCTTTTTTTTTGTTTTTTTTGTTTTTTTTTTTTTTGGTTTTTTTATTTTTTTTTGTAAGCGGCTCAAAGGTTTGTAGAGAGAATTGGGTAGTGTTTGGGGAGTAGTGGGGAATAAAACCTTCGTCATTTCAAATGTGTCAAGACTACTGGAGTATAATTCAGACGTAGTATCTCTTGACTGCATCCGCATTTACAGCTGTTTCGGGGTCATTTCCTTCGATATCACCTAAATACAATGCTCCTCTCGGCAATATCTTCCTTATGATGTATGGGCCTTTCCAATTTGGAGCAAACTTCCCTTTTGCTTCCTCATGATGCGGCAGAATACGCCTCAGTACCAGCTGACCTACTTCGAAATTCCTGGGTCGGACTTTCTTGTTATAAGCACGGGCCATCCTTCGTTGGTACAACTGTCCGTGACAAACCGCGGCCATTCGCTTTTCATCAATCAAAGTCAATTGCTCTAACCGAGTCTTGACCCACTCGCTGTCTTCGATTTCTGCCTTGACAATGGTTCGAAGCGAAGGAATTTCTACCTCTGCCGGTATTACAGCCTCGGTCCCATAAACCAAAAGATAAGGAGTTGCTCCTACTGACGTGCGTACCGTAGTGCGATACCCCAATAATGCAAATGGTAATTGCTCGTGCCACTGTCTGGAACTTTGGATGGTTTTCCTCAAAATCTTCTTGATGTTTTTATTCGCCGCTTCTACAGCACCATTGGCCTTTGGCCGATAAGGAGTAGAATTCCTATGCGTTATCTTGAATTGCTCGCATACATCTCCCATCAAGTGACTGTTCAAGTTTGCTGCGTTATCTGTAATGATAGTCGCAGGAATACCGAAACGACAGATAAGATTTGAGTGTACAAAATCCACTACAGCTTTTTTAGTGACCGACTTGAGAGTGACAGCCTCTACCCATTTCGTGAAGTAATCGATGGCAACCAGTATAAACCTGTGTCCATTCGAAGCCTTTGGTTCGATCGGTCCAATGACGTCCATGCCCCAGGCGACAAATGGCCAAGGTGCAGACATGGGATGCAACTCCGTGGGAGGTGCATGAATCAAATCACCGTGCACCTGACACCGATGACACTTCCGAACGAAGCTAAAGCAATCCTTTTCCATGGTCATCCAGTAATAACCTGCTCGAAGGATTTTCTTTGCCAAGACATACCCATTCATGTGAGGTCCGCACACACCTGCGTGTACTTCGTGCATGATCCTTCTCGCCTCCTCGGCGCCGACACATCTTAGTAGGTTGAGATCCGGGGTCCTCTTATACAATAATTCACCGCTCAGAAAGAAACCACTCGCATGTCGCCTAATGGTCCTCTTCTGATCTCCAGTAGCATGCTCGGAGGTACTTTTGCGTTTTCAAGAACCTCTTGATGTCATGGTACCAAGGCTGCGTATTTGATCCTGCCTCGATTACATTGCAGTAACCGTGTCTTTCCTTGATTTGAATTTCCAAAGGATCGGCGTGGGCGTTGCCCGGGTAGGGTAGCATTGAAGCTAGAGTAGCAAGTGCGTCTGCCAGTTCATTGTGATACCTCGGGATATACCTGAACTCTATTGATGTAAAACGCTTGTCGAGGTCCTCCACATGCTGCCGGTAAGGGATAAGTTTGACATCCCGAGTTTCCATTCGCCTTGGGCTTGCCGGATAATCAGGTCAGAATCTCCCATAATCAGTAAGTCTTCGACATCGTGATCGATTGCCATATGCATGCCCATGATGCAAGCTTCATACTCAGCTGTGTTGTTTGTGCAAAAGAAACGCAGTCTAGCTGTGGCAGGATAATGCTGACCGGAAGGCGAGATCAAAATTGCCCCGATCCCTACACCTTTGGCATTCACGGCTCCATCAAAGAACATCTTCCAAACATGAGCGTCCTCCGAGACCACCTCTACGGTGTTTACTTCTTCATCTGGAAAGTAGGTACTCAATGGCTGGTATTCCTCATCGACCGGATTTTCGGCCAAATGATCTGCTAGCGCCTGGGCTTTCATTGTCGTGCGAGTGACATAGACTATGTCGAATTCCGTAAGCAAGATTTTCCATTTAGCCAGTCTCCCAGTAGGCATTGGTTTCTGAAATATATACTTCAAAGGATCCAACCTGCTTATGAGGAACGTAGTGTGGGCTTGGAGATAATGTCTCAGCTTTTGAGCAAGCCACGTGAGAGCGCAGCATGTCCTTTCCAGCAGAGTGTATTTGGCCTCGTAGCCGGTGAATTTCTTGCTCAAGTAGTAGATTGCTTGCTCCTTCTTTCCGGTTACGTCGTGTTGCCCGAGGACGCAACCGAAAGAGTTCTCCAAGACTGTCAGATACAAGAAAAATGGCCTCCCTGGTTTTGGAGGGACCAAGACTGGGGGATTCAAAAGGTATTCTTTGACTTTATCAAAGGCTTCTTGACACTCAGTTGTCCATTTAATCGCCGCATCTTTCCTTAACAGCTTGAATATGGGCTCACACGTGTTTGTCAGCTGGGCAATAAACCGACTGATGTAGTTCAACCTGCCCAACAGACTCATCACGTCTTTCTTTGTTCTCGGGGGAAGCAGATCTCTGATGGATTTTATCTTAGTTGGATCCAGCTCGATACCTCTCCTACTTACGATGAAGCCCAAAAGTTTGCCTGACGGAACTCCGAAAGCACATTTGGCTGGGTTCAGCTTCAAGTCATACTTCCTTAATCTCTCGAAGAATTTCCTCAAGTCTTGGATGTGATTATCCTGCGTCCTGGACTTGACTATCACGTCGTCCACGTACACCTCTATTTCCTGATGCATCATGTCATAAAAAATGGCAGTCATGGCCCTCATGTAAGTAGCCCCAGCATTCTTCAAACCAAATGGCATGACCCGATAACAGTAGGTGCCCCAAGGCGTGGTGAAGGCAGTTTTCTCGGCATCCTCTTCATCCATCAATACCTGATGATACCCAGCGTAACAATCTACGAAAGACTGTATCTCGTGTTTGGCGCAATTATCAACGAGGATGTGGATGTTGGGCAGTGGGAAATTATCTTTGGGACTTGCTCTATTCAAATCTTGGTAATCTACACATACCCGAGTTTTCCCGTCCTTTTTCGGTACTGGAACCACATTTGCCAACCAAGTTGTATACTGGACTACCCGAATCACTCCCGTTTTCAATTGTTTGGTGATCTCCTCTTTAATCTTGTCACTGACCTCAGTTTTGAACTTTCGTTGCTTTTGTTGAACTGGAGGACAATCAGGATGAATCGGCAATTTATGAACCACTAGATCAACACCTAGACCCGGCATGTCATCATATGACCAAGCAAACACGTCTTTAAATTCAAAAAGAAGTTGAATTACCGCCTCTCGCGTTTTCTTGTCCATGTGAATGCTTATTTTGGTCTCCCAGATTTCTTCAGGAGTTCCTAAATTAACCGGTTCGGTGTCATTTAGATTTGGCTTAGGTTTATTCTCAAAATGTTCCAACTCTCGGTTTATTTCCCTAATAGCCTCTTCTTCATCATATTCTGGTTCTGGGTTCATTAATTCGCAGTTAAATAGCTCGTTGTGATCTGGGCGTGAAGTCCGCAAGCATGTCATATTTAAAGCCGTATTATTATAACTGAAAGGAAAGATAAAAGGAAAAATAACAAAAATCAGAACAAAAGAAAGAATGGGAAAGCAATGTTGATTTTTTTTCATTTTCTTTGGAAAGTTGGAAGACAACAATGTTTACAACTTAGGAATTCAAAACAACAATTGAAAGGAAGAAAACGTTCAAGTTATGTCTTGGAGACAACTTGTGACACAGGAAAGGTGGCAGGACAGGTCTACCCAGACTTCCGTCTAGTTGGGAATGGCGTGACCTCCCAGTTTTGAAGTTTGGCGTTGGGCCCCACGTACAGCATCTCAGCAGTGCTTGTGCCTTCACCTGGTTGAACCATGTGGACCTCGGAGAGCATCTCTCTCATCGCCCCACATATCTCCTTGATTTCCTCAGCTGTGAAGACCTCATCTTCTTCTTCTTCGGCGTACCTTGGCCTGATGAAGGTTTCATATAAATCCGGCAATGGTTGAGGTAACTTCCAACCCTCATTTCTCCTTTTCTTTGCCCACTCTTTGTCTGCTGGAGAAGGTTTGAAGCCTAGTCCAAAAGGTTTCTTGGTGACTGGCAAGGTAATGGGTTCTGTTATTCCCTGAAGGGTTCGTCCAAGCCCTTTCCCTGGCCTAAATCCGTTCTGGATCATCTCTTTAGCCACCATAACCGAGGCGTTAGACAAGAAAGGCTGGGGGCAGGGTATTCCCTCTTCGTGCTGCTCTGCCAGTACAATCTCGAAAGCTTGATAGACCGTATGTTCGCTCCCTT
This sequence comes from Nicotiana tabacum, assembly GCF_000715075.1. Lineage (NCBI taxonomy): Eukaryota > Viridiplantae > Streptophyta > Magnoliopsida > Solanales > Solanaceae > Nicotiana > Nicotiana tabacum. The sequence goes on from NC_134082.1 coordinate 160,907,539, forward strand.
CGCTTGGTTCAAGATATGGGATAGATGGGTCCCGATAAATAGCATGCTCATCTTCTCCGTGGACCACGATCTCTCGGTCTTCGTACTCGAACTTCACCATCTGGTGAAGAGTGGAAGGCACAGCTCCTGCCGCATGGATCCAAGGTCTGCCGAGGAGGAAATTGTAGGATGTATCCATGTCGAGCACCTGAAAGGTTACTTCAAACTCGACTGGTCCTATGACCAACAACAGGTCTATTTCCCCCATGGTATCTCTCTTGATGCCGTCGAAAGCCCTTACGCAGACATTGTTGGGTCGGATTCTTCCGGTCCCAATTTCCATTCTTTGTAGCGTGGAGAGCGGGCAAATGTCAACACCTGATCCCCCGTCCAACATTACCCGCTTGACATAGTAGTCTTCACACTTAACTGTTAGATGCAAGGCCTTGTTGTGTGCCGCTCCTCTGGGGGTAAATCGTTTTTGCTGAAAGAGATTTGGTTGACGGCGAAGAATCTTTCAGTCATCCGCTCTAGTTGTTCAACCGAGGTTTCAACTGGTACATGTGCTTCATTCAGGGTCTTCAGTAAGATCTTTTGATGCTCGGCCGACCTCATCAACAATGATAGCATAGACACTTGCTCGGGGTACTTGCGCAGTTGATCTATCACTTCGTAATCCGACATTTTCATTTGTTGGAAGAACACTTCCGCTTCTTCAACGCTTACAGGCTTCTTTGGTGGGAAGCGCCTTTGTGTGGCGTTGTTCAGCTCTTGGGTATTTGAATACCTTCCAACAAAAGTATTTTCTGGAAGTTCTCCCACGACCTCTTTACCTTTGTACATTACCAAAGTCTTCTGATAATTCCATGGTACTGTGGATGGGTTGGTCATTGGCTTTTGTGGCACGCGTCCGATAACCACTGGCTCATTCAGCCGAGGTGGTTGAAGCGTCCCCCGGACCACATAGGCCCCTTTCGGCACGTACATAGGTTTTGTCTTCTTGATTCCAAAGTTCTGCGTCTTCTCAGCTCGACCTCGTGGTATGTAAAGAACTCCATCCTTTACCGGTACCACTTTCTTCTCCACCTTCTTTTCAGGCTCTTTCTTTATAGCTTTGGCCTCCTCCCCCTTTTCTGGTTTCTGGTCTGTTTCGGGCCTCTTCCCCGTGCTGACAATGGCAATTATGGCTTTCAGAGCAGGGTCGAACTCTTTGTCTTCACAAATCATTCCGATCAACGGCCCATTATTGTGAGCAGGTAATGGATTGTTAGTTACATCCGGGATCTCCTCGTCCCTTAGCACTATTTTCCCTTGCTCTATCAAATTTTCGACCACTCTTTTCAACGACCAGCAGTCATTTGTATCATTTTCCTCGGCCCCTGAATGATAGGCGCATCTGACTCCAGCTTTGTAAGAAGGTGACGTCGGGTTTTGCCTTGTTTGAGGGATTGGTTGCAAGAAACCCAACTGGACTAGCTTCGGGAACAAAGTTGAGTATGGTTCACCGATGGGTGTAAACGTCCGCCTTCGGGGTGGCTCTTGAGGGCGGAAGTTATTCTACGGGGGTTGTGGGTTATAGTGGTTGCGGTAAGGAGGCTGATTTCTGGGAGGTGGAGCTGGGCCTCGGTTGGCTTGTTGTGGTGGATGGGCATAAGGCTGGGCATTCATGACCATATAAGGTTGATGAGCATATGCCAAATTTGAGTGGGGGTAGTAGTGTTGTGGGGTTCTTTCCGGAAAACGGGGCCTGGGATGACGATACTCCCTTGCTTCCGAGGCTGCCATAGTCGTTTCTTCTTTCTTCTTCCCTCTTGTCATTCCTCCGGACCCGCTTTGGACGGCCTGGGAGGTCGCCCTTATGGCTGCTTGACTCAGAATCCTACCTGTTTTCAGACCATTTTCCACCATCTCTCCAATCTTGATCGCTTCCGCGAATGGCTTACCCATGGCTGACATCATGTTTTGGAAATAGTCAGACTCTTGAGCCTGGAGAAAAGTAGTGACCATTTCCACTTCATCCATGGGAGGCTTCACTCTTGACGCCTGTTCACGCCACTTAATAGCATATTCTCTGAAGCTTTCTGACGGTTTCTTCTTCAAATTCGACAGAGAATTTCGGTCTGGCGCAATGTCGATGTTATACTGGAATTGTTTCACAAAATCTTTGGCGAGATCATCCCATGTATGCCATCGGGACATTTCCTGGTCCATATACCATTCCGAGGCTATCCCTACTAGACTTTCCCCAAAATATGCCATTAGCAGTTCTTCTTTTCCGCCGGCTCCCCACAATTGGTTGCAATATTTCTTAAGATGTGCAATGGGGTCACCGTGCCCATCATATTTCTCGAACTTTGGGGTCTTGAAACCCGCTGGCAGGTGCACGTGAGGGAACATGCATAGGTCGGCGTCTGTCCGCTCAATCCTTGCATATTCTTCAAACTTTGTTCAAGGCTTCTCATTCTCTTGGCAATCTCATTTTGTTCTGCAATTCTGGAGTTCTGATCCTGCCCGGGTGCAAGCTCGCACTGAGGCGGTAGAGGATTAGTGCTGGTAGCGAACCTAGTTGGTTCCATTGAGAACGATGGTGCTTGGAATGTAAAAGAGGATGAGTCAAATCTTGGCTTGTACGTGGCAGGATGTGCCGTAATCGGGCAAGGCGATGCAGTAAAGATGTTCATGCTTGCATTGGTGGATGACATTCGGGGATGAGGCTCAGAAGGCGATCCAGCAGAGAAGGTTGAGGTGGCTGGGTACCCGAATGGGGTAGCAGGATAATTTATGGGGACATTAGAAGTCCCACTTGACCTGGAGAATAATTCAGGGAACCCGGGGACGACACTTGACGGCTCTTTCCCATTATTCCAGTCGTCCAGCATTTCCAACATGCGGAGCCGTAGGATTCTATTTTCCTCCGCAGTTGCGGATTCAGGTGTGAGGACGGCTGTGATCGAGCTCTCCTCGAAAACAGGGACTGTTTGCAATGGAATTTCTGAAGACATTTCCACACTTCCTTTTGACCTGGTGAAGTAAGTGTGAGTACTGCTTCTGGTCCTAACAACAGGTAGTTGAACACTTCTTCTTGACCTCGTGAAGTATGAGTGCGAGGCCAGACTTTCACCAAACCAAACCGTCTTTTCCAAAAACCCTGGGGTACTCAACGACAAACGCACGGTTAATTTGCAGCAAATAACAGATAGTCAATCTCACATTGGGCATGATGCACCTATACAGTTAAGTGGATTACTACATGTTTGCTACGAGAGCATGCGTCATTCCGGCATTTTCCTCTTATTAGTTTTTTCCTTTTTTTTTTATTATTATTATATTTTTTTTGTTTGCAGTAAAAGAAATGCGACCGGATCCGATGAGGATTGCCTACGTATCACGATGCCTACGTGAATCAGATCATTACGTAGTTCGAAAAACACAAATGAGCGTAAAAGAAGCAACCTCTTTATTGTTGAAATGGTCTATTACAAATTACATTTTGCAAAAGAAAAAGCAAACTTTGAAAATAAACCTAGACTCAAAATAGACTAAAAATCACCCTGATGGGAAAAACAAGCAGAAGATGCTGAGATACGGACTTGACTTATGAGTGCATTATGGTTTTGAAAATTGGTGTCCGCTGGGCATCGTTCGGCCTCGCCGCGGTCCTAGGCGTGAGATCGCTCTCAAGTTGCTCCAGCTCATGCATAGTCTGCTTGACATAACCCATCACTGCCGAGAGGAAGGTAACGCTGGTCATGTTCTCACATCGTAGACATCGTCTGGTGATGGCATGGGCAATGGCCTTGATCCTATCCCTGGTTTGCTTCTTCTCTACGAGTAGGCGTTTTATCTGATCACTACATATCTTGAATACCTGAGCATCCTGCATATGCTGATTCTTCAGTCGCCGTACTTCTAACTTCATCTGGGCTAATGAGTCATACCAGTACCTGCTCTCAATTTGGAAATTCTTGGCCTGATCAGCTGCTTTGATCTCAAGTATAGCCATCTCTTTCTTCATTTTGGCAACAGTTTTCTCGTGGTCGCGTTTCGATTGGTTCAAATGTCGGCGATGCTTCTCTATTCTTATTCCCCATTGTGCCTTGAGCTTTTCCATAATCTTTCCCGATTCTTCTAAACCATCTTGCCACTCCGCAACTTCTCTTTTTAAACCCTTAATCAACTGCTGGTCTGATCGACTTCTGGGCTGTTCATCAAGAGACAATCTCAATCTTTGGATTTGGGCCTTGAGTTCTTCATTCTCTTGGACCAATTTATTCTTTTCACTTTGATCTGCCGCGATTTGTATGTTGTTATTGAACTTCAGACTGTCAATTTGTAGCTTCAAATCACCGATCTCTGCCCGATACTCTTTTTCTTTTGCTAACCAATTCCATTTCCCTTGGGATGATTCTACAAAGTCTTTGAGATGCGGTCTTTTAGCTGGTCTTTCGCAAGACAGGTCGCCTCTGAACCAAGCGTGATACCCTGGGGCAACTTCCCCTTTTGCTATATCCATCACACAAGTTTTTGCCGTCAGATATTGGCACTCACTCCAGATTTGGCGAACTTCTTCTTCGGGGAAACGACCATCTGGACTGATCTCAATCACTTGGGTACTCAGATCTTCATCTTTCGGCACCACTTGATACCTCCCAAGTTGCCTCAGAACCCGATATAGGGCGTAGGGTTGGATGCTTTTAAGTCCCATCAACAGAAAGTGGGGCCTGGTTGCTGGCATGTATATGATTTCCTCAACAGGTGACCATCCGAGCGTCCATTGGATTTGGCTAGCAGTGAGAGTTCGGAAAAATGAGGTCCATGATGTGACGCCCTCAGGTAGATTGAAACCTTTGACTCTAGTGTAGAATTCTCCAATGCAAGTCTTCTCAGGCGAACCGTAACCCAAGAGCGGAGAGCGGCGGCATAAGTGATCGGTCATCCATATTTGCAACAGTAGGTTACATCCTTCGAAAAAGTCTCCCCTGGCTCGATAAGCAGTGAGAGCCCGAAAAATGTCAGCCATAATCATAGGCGCTAGAGTACTCTTATCTTGGGTGAGCAAAATACTGACAACCCCAGTTATTTTTAGTTCGATGTTGCCGTCCTTCCTCGGGAACACAATAAGACCTAAAAAGGCCATCATGAAAGCTAACTGCCTGTGTTCGTCCCACTTTTGTCGGTTGCCTTTACTACATAGTTTGAAATCCGGCTTATTGAACCCGCCTTCATGACCGTATCTAGCATACATGAGATGGAGACTGCAGAAACCTTTGGCAAGATCTGGATGGTGAAATGTTCGGGGTATTTTCAGAAAATCCAAAAACCGGTGTACGGTGACGGCCCTAGGTGCAATCAAGTACTTGAACCTTAACGGAGCTTCATCACCCCCAATGTATCCCGCTATTTCTTCCAACGTCGGGGTGAGTTCGAAGTCCGAAAAATGGAATACATTGTGCGCCGAATCCCAGTAAGTGACCAATGATCTGATAATATCGCCCCGAGGCTAAATGTCTAGTAAATCCGGGAGATTTTTCAGATATTTCCTCACTTTGCCTTGCCCCTCCTTGCCTAAGTCGTTCCACCATAATCGCAACTCAAAAGGGATCTTGGTCATTATTGAAAATGGTTCGTTTTGTATCGTGCTCATCCTGCACATTTATTTAGGGTGATAAACTTTATTAGACTCAAAATTAAAATTATCTAGATATAGTTTCGATCTGGAGTTCGACGTAACTTCGATCGGGATCGGTTCTCGATCAGGATCGAACCTTTATAAACTGATAACCACCTAATTTGGTCAATTCCTGATGTTAACGAGTTGGGTGTCGAGTTCGGCAGGGTTTGTTCGATTAATTAGCGAGCGAGGAAAAATAAGAAAATCGAGCGTCTAGGGATCCGATCACCAACTCTGATTTTATTTGTATACAGATAGACCCATCGTTTCTTAAATTAGGAATTTTAAGAAATGATAAGAGCTTCTCAACCTCACCCTGACAGGCCATGACGTGAGCAATCAGAACGTCACCAACGTCTCTCGGCTCATTTCCCAAGGCATTAATTGAGTGTTAGTGGGTTGTCGGCCACTGCTGGAAATGAACCGCCTCTTGAAATCTATAAATATACCTTTCCTCTATTATTGAATGCTCTTGCTTCATCAGAGATTCAAAACCTTCTGCCTCCCAGTATTTCGTGGCCCTTGTTTTATATTTCACAGGAGCTTCTCTACCAATTTTAGGGCGTTTTGCATCTTATTACCATAGATCCCCTCTTCTTCTTTTCTTTATCAATGGAGAAAACTTCTCAATCAGTTACTAAACAAGGAAAACCTTCAACCTCCAAACCAACAAAAAAAGTAAAAATAATTGTTGAGCCAAGCCCTGAAGAACTGATTCCTCCCCTGTTTGTTGCAAATGCCGATTTCGATATCGAGAAGTGCTGTTCAAAACCACACCGGCCTCGAGATATATTAGCTTAATTCCCGGCAACATCCTTTCTATAGTAAAAAGTGAATGCAATTGGGTAGACAAGTATGTTGAGTTGCCCGATCCCCAGCAGAGTCGCCAGAGCTGTCACACCTCCTTTTCGCGCGCCCGGTCCCGAAGGATAAGTGCGCGGGTGGAGTTTTTTCCAATTTAAGTGACAATATTCGAAATGGAATTATTTATTTAATTCAGAGTCGCCACTTGGGAAAGGTTTGGCTTTTGGTGTCCCAAGTCACCGGTGTATCTTGAATCCCAAATCGAGGAAATTTTCGACTTTTCCAAATGAAGTCTGCGAACCAGAAATTCTAAGTAAGGAATTCTGTTGACCCGAGGGAAGGTGTTAGGCACCCTCGAATCCAGTGGTTCTAGCACGGTCGCTTAAATTGTTATAATGTCTAAATATCTGATTTAAATACATGTTATGACTTACGTGCTTTTATTAAGTTTAAACCGCTTTTATTATTATCATTTATTTTTATAGAATTGCAACGTCGTGAAAATGCATCTCGAACCACGTCACAATCAATGCACCCGTAGTTGTTAACACATTTCGACTCCGTTGGGATTAGGATTTGGGTCACATCAATGTGCACCCGAATTTTAAGAATGTAATTCAATTAAGCTGCGCCTAAAGAGCCTAACGCGTTATTATCTTTGGGAAAGGCCATGAAATTCACTAAACGACCAGTCCCGAATTCTAAATATTTATTATGTTTAGTTATTGAGGGCCCCGCAATTGGCATTTTTATTTGGCGAGGCTCATCTCATTATTTTAGAAAAGGATATCCTGAAGCGACTACATTTCTATTACATGTATAAAAAGAGAAAGATACCAAACTTACTTGTTTGAACGACTAACATACTAAATCTCGACTATGTGGGACGAGTCCAGATTTTTGCTTGATTACCTAATTGGTTGCTTATGAGGTGAGAATTATTTCATGCCTTGTCTTCAAAGAGTGAATAAACTTTGTTAATTTGATAAGGGAGATTGTAAGCAAACAAATAACACATACTAAATTTAACATTAAACAAACCTTAAGCTTGAATTTCAAAATTAACTTATTTAGGCTTGATAAATGAAATCGGCTATTTATTAAGAAAGACTACTATTAATTAGATTCGAAAAATGCCTATTAGTTTTCCTCAAAAGTCATCGCATTATTTCGAAACAATGAATCTATATTGAAGCCCATATCGAACCTATATAGGAACAAGTAATCTAACAAAAGGGTTGGCATACATTATCACCCTGTTATCGTAACGCTACATGAGAATTAGTTTGGGGTACACTTATCTTGAAATTAAATTGAACCGAATGTAACAGATTTGATAGTTCAGAGATCTAGACAAAATACATACGGATGCTTGCCATGATTCTATGTTATAATGTCATAACTAAAACAAAAACCTAATGGTTGTATGCATTAAAACACGTCCGATCTAACAAACAAATGCTATCTAGTAGTTCTTCTCAAATCAGAATGTATGTTAACCCATACAGAGTATTTGTAGTTTGAAATTAAACAAGTACAGGCCAAACTAACATTCGACCTATTTTGAATACAAGTATTGTAAAGTAAAAAGATGTTCAGTTCTTTATTTCTGCTTCAAAATTCAAACTTTCAACCAACAAGGTTTCAGGAGTGTGTACCTGGGAATGCTTACAATCGAAGAAGAAAGGAAGTCAGTAGAATGACAATGGCAATAGAAACAGCAGCAGTAACAGCAGGTAACAAACAGAATAACTCCCAGTGCAGGATATAGTTAGAGCCGATGGAAAAATGGCAGAAAGACAGCAGCAAACAATGCAGTAGAAACAAAACTCCAAGACAGATCAAATCCAGGAGAAACAAACAATGTGAATCCACCAATGAACTCAGCTGATACTTGAAAGAAAATAGAGTTGATTGAACAGGTTGAACGAACTGAGAAATCACACAAACAAGGAAGAAACAGTTGCTGATTTTCTGTATATCCCTCCCCCTTATCTCCTTTCTTTTCAAAAAAATATCAGTCTTCAGTTTTGAAATTATACTTGAGTTATCAGAAGAAAAAAAAACCTTTTCCACTTTTTTACTGTTTTTTCCCAGAACTTCCAGTTCTCAAAAATTCAGTCTGAGTTCTCCCTGTGTATCTCTGTGTTCTCTTTTTTTTTTGTCTCTCCGTCTATCCCCTTTAAACTGATGGAAGTTCCCCTTTTTATAAACCTAAAATCAGCCCTTTAACAGCCTGTTTAGACAATTAGAACACCCCTCCCATGTGCTATCTTCTTTTCAGTTTCCACTTACTATTTAAATAAGAACACAACCCCATGATATTCCCTTGGCAGGCTTACCTTTTGAGTAATGTTTATTATTTCTGAAACTAAAGCAGAATATGGGCAGCAGAAGGTAACCTGACAGCATATGCTGTCAAACTATTTAATTCAAAAAGGGTCTTTATGCACATGTTGTGCACAAGTGCACATGCCCTCAATTCAGATTGCAATTACAGACCAAACCTTAGATTTCTGAAGTCAAATTAACAACTATAAGTTACTAAACTCAGTTCCTAATTGATTCAGGCAATGCTTAACAGAAGCAGGTCAATTGGTTATGTTCGGACAACTGAAACTAATTGACGACATATGTCGACTCGACTATACTAGTTATAACACATACAATCGAAGCCAATAATTAGAAATCCAAGAGCATCATACAAGGGGTTCTGATTGCAATGTTAATACAGAGGTTAAACTTGGGGATTAATTACTCAAACAATTTCAATTCAGTCAATTAGGTAGTTCACGTACACACACATTATCAGTGAATGAGGAAACATTCGATCAAACAAAGGGGTACAGGCAAGGTGGACAATCAACGGTTGGTAAAAATTCAAAGACACAAATTACACAAGGCATTCGGCCATGCGAACAGACCTTTAAACCACACGCGTACTGAATAACAAAGAGAAAACAAACTTACCTTAGAACTTTGAAAGAAGAAACAGAAAAATCAACTTGTGTTTGAACAGGCACGGAACAGGCACGAGGAAACCTAGGGTTCTAGAGGGCAGATTTGGGTTTTGGGCTTTCTTGGTTAGATTAGGACCAAACCAAGCATGGTTTGGTCACTAGGGGAGTCCGGGGACAATCTGGTATGAAACTGGGGTGCATCAGTGTAGATCGAGTTTTGCTCGAATCTTCAAATGAAGATTCGAGAACCTAGGGGATGATTCGAACTAAACGGCCAACAGATCCATGTTCAGGGGGGTGAGGCGATCCTATGGTGTTAAGGTGGAGGTCACCGGCGTTCATGCCGCCGGGTTTTGGTGAAGGGAAATGGGGGCGGCTCTAGGGTTCCGGGGTTCTGTGAAGATGATGAAAGGTAAAGGGGGGGTCTTTGGATGGGGCGTGGGGTAATGGTTATAGGCTTATATAGTTAGTGGATAGATGGATCCTGGCCGTTGGATGAGATACGATGAAGGGCCAGGATCCTTCAGCTAACGGGAAACGGTGTCGTTTCAAGTATAAAGGGTTGGGGTCGATCCCGCTGGAATGGGTCGGGTTCATCATGGGTTATGGGGAAGTGATCTTGGCCGTTGATCAACCTGAGATCAACGGCCCAGATCAGACCAGATTAAAACGGTGTCGTTTGGAAGTTCTGGGTGTCAGCTGGTGTGGACCGGGTTACACATGGGGTTTTGAGTTTGAGTTTGGGCCTTGAATTAAAATGAAAATAGGCCCAACTGATTTTAAACCCAATTCTGCACTCTCTTTTTTTATTATATATTTTTTTATATATATTTTTTATTTTATTTTTAAAACAAAACCCAAGTAAATTAAATTAAAATTACATAAACACTTAATACAATTATTTGCACACATATATCAAAATATTTAAAGCAGGTAAAATCGAACAAAACAACAATCACGGAACAAAGATGCATATTTATGATTTTTTTTATTTAATAACCGGATTTCGGTTCAAACAGCACATGACACACACATTTTTTGTATTTTGTTTCAATAATAAAATGGGCAAAATTATAGATAATTAACAAAAAATGCCACGTGAAAGATCCAAAAATTGTACAGCAAGACCGATCGCTATTATTTTGTTTCTTTTGGAGTGATTGTCGCGTAAAACAAAAATCACGTGCTCACACTAAAAAAAATGTTTTGACCTTAAATATAACTTAAAAATTTACTTACATAGATGCTATTATAATCTATTAAAATAATTATCTAGTTAATATAATTTTTTGTAAAGATTATGCTTATAGTTTATAATTATTTATAATAATTTTAGTTAAATAAAATAAATTTTTATAGTTAATAATAATTTTTTATAGTTTATAATAATTTTTTATAGCTTATAATATTTTCAAAAATAAAAACAAAAAAAAAGAATTTAGTTTTTTAAAACAAAAACCGACCAAAGTTGATCGGTATTTGGTCAAACGGTCGACCCTTAATGTATCGACCAAATTACTGACCAACGTTAGTCGGTAATTCTGAAATTTAGAATGAAATATGGGTTTCCCCCCATTTCTCTTATTTTCTTCCCCAAAATTTCCCTAACTCCTCCATCAATACCTTCCCCTCCCCTTCTCTATTTCCCTCCAAATCCCATTTGCCACCGCCCGCACCCCACCATTGTCGGAACCTTAGCTGCCACTGCGCCACCGACTCCCACCTCTCTCCTTCTCCAACTAAAAATTTTAGGTTTGAATTACAACCCATTTCTTTGTTATTTCTCATTTTTCTTTCAATTATTTAAACATTGTATTTTATTATTTCAATTAGTGTTTCATTTCTTTGAACGTTGTATTTTATTGAGAACTAGGGTTTAGGTCTTGTTTTAATTAGTTTTATTAAGTAATTTAATTAACTAATTAGTTTAATTAGTCTTGAATTTTAACGACCCAACCGGTCGTTTCATAAGTTCTCGCTCTATATCCCCCATTTTTGCTTCTTTATGTCTTATTCAGCTGTATTATGTGGTATCGGGTTGGTTGGTTCGGGCTCGGAGTGATTTTTGTAGAGGAATGAGACACTTAGTCTCTTAAATTGGCCTTTTAGTTGGAAAAGTCAATCGGAAGTTGACTTATGAGTAAACGATCTCGAAATTTGGTTTTTATAATTCGGATAGCTTCGTGAGGTGATTTGGAACTTAGAAGCTTGTTCGGAATGTAATTTGGAGGTTCGTGGTAGATTTAGGCTTGAATTGGCGAAATTGAATTTTTAGCGCTTTCCGGTTGGTAGTGGAAATTTTGATATCGGGGTCGGAATGGAGTTATGGAAATTGGAGTAGGTCTGTTGTGGCATTTGTGATGTGTGTACAAAATTTCAAGTCATTCGAAGGTGGTTTGATAGACTTTTTGATCATTTGCGGAATTTGAAAGTTTTTGGAATCCTTAAGCTTGAATCCAAGGGTGTTTTGATGATTTGATGTTGTTTTAGGTGTTCCGAAGATTGGTACAAGTTTAAATAGTGTTATATGACTTGTTCGTACTTTTGGTTGAGGTCCCAAGGGCCTCGGGATGATTTTAGATGGTTATCGGGAAGTTGGAAGTTAGAGTTTGCAGCTGAAGCTGCTGAGTTCCTGTCATAACCACACCTGTGGATTGGGGACCGCAGGTGCGGGCCCGTAGAAGAATGGAAAGGGCCACAGATGTGGCCAAGGTTGTGAAAGGCCAATGTGGTGGTCGATGCCTTGAGCAGGAAGGCGGTGAGTATGGGGAGTTTGGCGTATATTCCTACTGGGGAGAAACCTCTTGCAGTAAATGTTTAGGTCTTGGCCAATCGGTTTGTGAGGTTGGATATTTCGGAGCCCAGTCGGGTCTTAGTTTGTGTGGTTTCTCAGTCTTCCTTATTTGATCGCATCAGAGAGCGACAATATGATGACCCTCATTTGCTTGTTCTTAAGGACAGGGTTCAGCATGACGATGCCAGAGATGTGACTATTGATGATGATGGGGTTTTGAGGATGTAGGGCCGGATATGCGTTTCCAATGTAGATAGGCATCGGGAGTTGATTCTAGAGAAGGCCCATAGCTTGCAGTATTCCATCCATCCGGGTGTCGCGAAGATGTACTATGATTTGAGATAGTATTATTGGTGGAGAAGAATGAAGAAGGATATTGTGGGATTCTTAGCTCGGTGTCTCAATTGTCAGCAGGTGAAATATGAGCATCAGAGACCGGGTGGCTTGCTTCAGCAGATAGATATTCCAAAGTGGAAGTTGGAGCGGATCACCATGGACTTTTTAGTTAGACTCCCACGGACTTTGAAGAAGTTCGATGCTATTTGGGTAATTGTGGATCGGCTAACCAAGTCTGTGCACTTCATTCCTATGTGTACTACCTATTCTTCAGAGCGGTTGGCAGTGCACAGTTTTCCAGTTTCTATAATTTTAGATAGAGCTACTCAATTTACTTTGCAGTTTTGGAGAGCTGTGCAGCGAGAGTTGGGTACGAGGTTGAGTTGATCATAACTTTTCACCCTCAGATGGATGGGCAGTCCAAACGCACTATTCAGATATTGGAGGACATGTTGCGTGCTTGTGTCATTGATTTTGGAGGGTCATGGGATCGGTTTCTACTGCTCGAAGAGTTTTCTTACAACAACAGTTATCAGTCGAGTATTCAGATGGCTCCATATGAGGCTTTGTATGGGAGATGGTGTAGATCTCCAGTTGGTTGGTTTGAGCGGGGTGAGGCTAGGCTTTTGGGTACAGACTTAGTGCATGATGCTTTGGACAAGGTGGAAGAGATTTAGGAGCGGCTTCATACAACGCAGTCTAGAAAAAAGAGTTATGCTGACAGGAAGGTCCATGATTTGTCTTACATGGTTGGGGAGAAGTTCTACTAAAGGTTTCACCCATGAAGGGTGTTATGAGATTTGGGAAGAAGGTTAAATTGATTCCTCGGTTCATTGGGCCTTTTGAGGTGCTTTGGAGGTTTGGGGAGGTGGCTTATGAGCTTGCTTTTCCACCCATCTTGTCGAGTGTGCATCCAATATTTTATGTTTCAATGCTTCGGAAGTATATTGGCGGCCCGGCCCATGTTTTGGATTTCAGCACGGTTCAGTTGGATGGTGATTTAACTTATGATGTGGAGCCAGTGACTATTTTGGAATGTCAGGTTCGAAAGTTGAGATTAAAGGATATAGCTTTAGTAAAAGTGTAGTGGATAGGTCAGCCCGCGGAGGAGGCTACCTGGGAGATCGAGCAGGAGATGTGGAGTAGATATCCTCACCTATTTGAGACTTCAAGTATGTTTCTTGACTCGTTCGAGGACGAACGTTTATTTAAGAGGGGGGATGAAATGACCTGGACGGTCGTTTCATGAGTTACCACTCCATTTCTCCTATTTCTGCTTCTTTATGTCTTGTTCAGCTGTATTATGTGGTATTGGGTTGGTTGGTTCGGGCTCGGAGTGATTTTTGTAGAGGAATGAGACACTTAGTCTCTTAAGTTGGCCTTTTAGTTGAAAAAGTCAGCCGGAAGTTGACTTATGAGTAAACAATCTCAGAATTTGGTTTTTATTATTCGGATAGCTTCGTGAGGTTATTTGGGGCTTAGGAGCATGTTCGGAATGTAATTTGGAGGTCCATGGAAGATTTAGGCTTGAATTGGCAAAATTGGAATTTTGGCACTTTCCGGTTGGTAGTGGAAATTTTGATATCGGGGTCGGAATGGAGTTCCGAAAATTGGAGTAGGTCCGTTTTGGAATTTGTGACGTGTGTGCAAAATTTCAGGTCATTCGGAGGTGGTTTGATAGAATTTTTGATCGTTTGCGGAATTCGAAAGTTTTGGAATCCTTAGGCTTGAATCCGAGAGTGTTTTGATGGTTCGATGTTGTTTTAGGTGTTCCGAAGATTGGTACAAGTTTAAATAGTGTTATATGACTTGTTCATACTTTTGGTTGAGGTCCCAGGGGCCTCGGGATGATTTCGGATGGTTATCGGGAAGTTGGAAGTTAGAGTTTGCAGTTGAAACTACTGAGTTCTGACATAACCGCACCTGCAGATTGGGGACCGCAGGTGCGGACCCGTAGAAGCATGGAAAGGGCCACAGATGCGGACAAGGTTGTGAAGGTCAGGAGCCGCAGATTCGGAGAGCTGAGCGCACCTGCGATAGCGCAGGTGCGGATATTTGAGCGCACATGCGGTTTTGAGAAAATAAGTGACTTCCGCAGGTGCGCACCTGGGACCGCAGGTGCGAGTAATAAGGCCACAGGTGCGATATCGCTGGGCAGAACATATAAATAGATGCCTTCGCGAATTTTTGCTAAGTTTCTCCATTTTTTAAGACGGAAAGAGAGCTAGAGCAGTGATTTTTCAAGGGAATCGAAGGTTTTCAGTTGGGTAAGCTAGTTAAGCTTTATTACTCGTTTTTATGACCATTTTTCCATTGTTTAATCATGGTATTAGTGGAGAATTACGGAGGAAAGTTGGGACATTAGGCCTTGGAATTAGAGACTTTGGTTTAGGGATTTGAGGGGTTGTTTGTGGTTGGATTTTGGTGTATTTGGTATTTATGAACTCGTGAGAGTGTAAGGATTCTAGTTTCGTGAATTTTATCGAAATCCGAAACATGGGCCCAGTGGTCCGGTTTGGCCAATTTCGGGATTTTTGAGTTAAATTGATAATTTTTGTATGTGTTTCACTCCTTTAGTGTATATTGATGGTTATATACTGATTTTGGTTAGATTCGGGGCATTTGAAGGCCAAATCGAGAGGCAAGGGCATTGCGGGCTAGAGTTTGTTGAGCCTGTGTGTGTTGAGACTGGAGAGTAATGACTGAGTGAGGCCGAGAGCCTGATGTTGAGTGACTGTATGGGATCGGGCTGCAGGCTGCAGCGAGATATTGAACATTCCTTCATTGGCTTGTTATAGCGCTTGGGCTAAGAGAATCCCCTCCGGAGTCTTTACACCCCTAGTGAGCGCAATTGATGATATTGAGGGATGGATCTTCCCTGGACATAGATCTTGTCCGAAGTATTGATACCTGGAGATGGATCTTCTCCATTAGGCTGGAACGGCCTTCCACGGTACTAGATGACTGTGGTCAGCGATGTGTATATATTCCGAGATGGATCTTCTCTGGGTCGGATGGCCATATACAGTACCGAGTGGTTGAGCACTTGTGAGTGGAGGTATACGTGACATTGATCATGCTATCTATGCATTGGTACTTAGAGGTTCCTGAGCTTTATACTTTGTACTGTTCATATTGTATTTAGTTACTGCTAAGAAATTACTTGAACTGCAAGCATGTCTACCTTTCTGTACAATTAAATGTTACTACCTGTTGAGGTTTGGTTCATCACTACCATTAGTCCATAGTTTGGACTTGTTACTTACTGAGTTGATGTACACATGTTAACCTTTGCACCCCTGTGTGCAGATCCAAGTGTCTTGGGGCACGGTAGCGATTGCTGATCACTCCAGTTGTGGACTTTTCCATGGAGATAGCAAGGTAGTTGCTGGGCGATCGCAGTCCCACGTTCTCCTTCTTTATCTTCCTTTTTAGTGTATTTGTTGGCTACTCTCAGACTATGTTAGTCTTGTTTTATTTTGAACCATTGTAGTATGTTGCTCATGACTAGTGACATCCGAGGTCGGGCTGTATTTTCCGCTTGTTTTGAATTTCACTTTATTTATTTTATCAAATTTCTGTTGAAAACCTGGTTTTACTTAAGCCTTAAATGAAATATGAAGTATTTGGTAAAAAGTTGGCTGACCTAGTATCACGATAGGCGCCATCACGACCGGGTCGGTTTTTGGGTCGTGACATGAATAGTTTAGTTAGATTTAAATTATACTTTGTATTGTCACGACCCTAAACCCGGACCTGGTCGTGATGGCACCTCTCATGAAAACAAGGCCAGCCGACACATTTCCAATTCATTTTTAAGCAATTAAATAATAGAAATAAGCCTTAATCATGATGATAAATCCCCAAAATAAGGTAAATAATACAATTTGCTACAAAAAAAGACATAGCCCGACATCGGGGTGTCACCAGAAATGAGCATCGATAATAGTACTACAAGTCTGAAAGAGTCTAATCCACTAATACATAAATAAAATAGAAGGAAATAAGATAGAGGGAGAAACACTGGGCTGCGAATCGTCGGGCAGCTACCTAGTGTATCTCCGGAACCTGTTGGACAGCTCTCAACCCTCGTAAGCAGGACCTGATACGCCTGAATCTGCACGCAGGGTGCAGGAAGTAAAGTGAGTACTCCAACTCAGTGAGTAATAATAATAAATACAGACTGAGTAATAAGAAAACACGTAAAGGCACATCAACAGGCTATAAGCAAGTAGTAACAGCCAGTAAAAAACAATGAGACAGTGAAAATATGTAAAATAACGTAAGTTCAGTTTAAACTTCTTGAAATGCCTTTTTAACAATTAAGCAAGTAAAGGACAAGCAACTAGGAAAGATAAACACATAAGAACTGTCCCTCGGGCACAATACCATAGAATCAACCCCTCGGGCAACACATGGAACAATACCAGCCCCTCGGGCTATATCTCACATCACAATGGGTACCCGCGCTCATTGAGGGTGTGTAGACTCCTGGAGGGGCCCCTTACGGCCCAAGCACAATATCAAGCCATCTCGTGGAATCATCACTAGGCTCTCGGACTCATATAAACAAGTCACTTCGTGGCGTACAAATCTCAGGCCCTCGTCCTCATAATCATAATCAGTGTTTCCTCACAACATAGACCCTTAGCCTTACTCAATCAGACTCTTACAAGCCACTCGGGTAACATTAAAACATGATGCTCAGCCCAAAATGTCATTTAAAATATCATTTTAAGTGTTAAAGCAGAGTAAACATGGCTGAGATATGAAAATAGTAGAATATAGCATGACTGAGTACAAGTATAAAGTCAAAATAATGAGGAAATATCAGTAAAAATTCCCTAAAGGTTCAAATAGTTGGCACGAGGCCCAAATATGGCTTTCAACCCAAAACATGATGATAACAAACAGTTTTCAGTCAAATACGCGGTAAAACAATCATGCGGGATGGACTAAGTCACAATCCCCAATAGTGCACGACCCCACGCTCGCCATTTAGCGTGTGTGTCACCTCAATATAGCACAACGATGTGCAATCCAGGGTTTCATACCCTCAAGACAACATTTAAAATCATTACTCACCTCAATCTGATCCATACTCTAGCCCGCGACTCCTTTGCCCCTGGAATCAGCCTCATCTCACGTCGAATCTATCCAAAATCAGAACCATGATGTCACAATATGCTACGGGAACGAAGCCCATGCGAAAATAATCAATTTACAACACAAATCCCGAAATTATCAAAACCCGATCCCCGGGCCCACATCTCAAAATTCGATAAAATTTACATCAATAGATTCCTTACCTCCCCACGAGTTCATACATATCAAAAGTACCAAAAATCCGACCACAAATGGTCCCTCAAATCCTCAAGTCTAGTTCTCCAATGCCAAGCCCTAGTTTCCCCAATTTTAACCCTTAAATTCCATTAATTACAGCTCTAATCCGTGAAATAATACCATAGGATTGATTATTAGACTTGAAGATCTTACCTCCAGATGATATCCCTTGATTCCCTCTTCAAAATTTCCCAAAAAACTCCACAACCGACATAGAAATGGTGGAATAACCCAAAAATTAGCGAAGGAAATAATTTATACCTTCTGGCCCAGACTTTTCGCACCTGCGGTCCAGATCTAGCACCTGCACAACCGCTTTTGTGGTCCCAAGCGCCACATCTACGGTTTTCACTTACTTGACCAATTTCCGCATCTGCGGTTAAAAGTCGCATTTGCGCCTTCGCAGGTGTGCCTCCTCGACCGCTTCTGCGGTTTCAGCTAGCATTCAACTTGGCCGCATCTGCGGCTCCCTTTTCACTTTTACGAGACCGCACCTGCGGTCACCTAGCTGCAGGTGCGGTTATGACAGCAATTCCAATACTTCAGCTGCCAAACCTACTTTCAAACTTTCCGCTAACTATCCAAAATCACCCCAAGGCCCCCGGGACCTCAACCAAAAGCACAAACACATCATATACCACCATTCAAACTTATACCAATCTTCAAAACACCTCAAACAACATCTTATCAATCAAAACACACCGGATTCAAGCCTAAGTTTCCAAAATCTTCTGAATTACGCTTTTTATCAAAAAAGTATACCAAACCACATCCGAATGACCTAAAATTTTGCACACACATCCCAAATGACCCAACGGAACTACGGCAACTTCCGGAATTCCATTCCGACCCCTATATAAAAATCTCACCTATCAACCGGAAAATGCCAGAATTCCAATTTCACCAATTCAAGCCTAAATCTACTCTGGACCTCCAAAACACATTCCGATCACGCTCCTAAGTCCCAAATCATCTCCCGAAACTGTCCGAACCATTGGAACTCACATTCGAGCCCTCTAACACATAAGTCAACATCTGGTTGACGTTTCCATCTTAAGCTTCCTCAAAAGAGACTAAGTGTCTCAAACCTTACCAAAACCTTTTCGAACCCGATCACCTATAGAACCGATAAAAAAGCAATAAGAAGCAAAAATGGGAGAAATGGAGCGGTAACTCATGAAACGACCGGCCAAGTCATTACATCCTCCCCCTCTTAAACAAACGTTCATCCTCGAACGAGTCAAGAAACACACCTGAAGCCTCAAACAGGTGAGGATATCTGCTATGCATCTCCCGCTCGATCTCCCAGTTAGCCTCCTCCACGGGCCAACCTCTCCACTGCAATTTCACTGAAGCTATATCGTTTGATCTCAACTTTCGAACATGACGCTCAAAAATAGTTGTTGGCTCCACATCATAAGTCAAATCACCATCCAACTAAACCGTGCTGAAATCCAGAACATGAGATGGATCCCCAATATACTTCTGGAGAATAGAAACATGAAATACCGGATGCACACTCGACAAGCTGGGTGGCAAAGCAAGCTCATAAGCCACTTCCCCAATCCTTCGAAGCACCTCAAAAGGCCCAATAAACCGAGGACTCAATTTACCCTTCTTCCCAAACCTTATAACACCCTTCATAGGTGAAACCTTCAGCAGAACCTTCTCACCAACCATGTAGGACACATCCCGAACCTTCCTATCAGCATAACTCTTTTGCCTCGACTGAACTGTACGAAGCCTCTCCTGAATTACCTTCACCTTTTCTAAAGCATCCTGCACCAAGTTTGTCCCCAATAGCCTAGCCTTACCCGGCTCAAACCAACCAACTGGAGATCTACACCGCCTCCCATACAAAGCCTCATATGGAGCCATCTGAATACTCGACTGGTAGATATTGTTATAAGCAAACTCTGCAAGCAGTAGAAATTGATCCCATAACCCTCCGAAATCAATGACACAAGTACGCAACATGTCCTCCAATATCTGAATAGAGCGCTCGGACTGTCCGTCCATCTGAGGGTTAAAAGTCGTGCTCAACTCAACTGAGTACCCAACTCTCATTGTACAGACCTCCAAAACTGCGAAGTAAATTGAGTGCCCCTATCTGAAATGATGGAAACTGGGACACCATGCAAACGAACAATCTCCCGGATATATATCTCTGCCAACTGCTCTAAAGAATATGTAGTACATACAGGAATGAAGTGCGCGGACTTGGTCAGCCGATCCATGATCACCCAAATAGCATCGAACTTCTTCAAAGTCCATGGGAGCCCAACTACAAAGTCCATAGTGATCCGCACCCACTTCCACTCTAGAATATCCATCCGTTTAAAGCAAGCCACCTGGTCTCTGATGCTCATATTTTACCTGTTGACAATTGAGACACCGAGATACAAATCTCACAATGTCCTTCTTCATTCTCCTCCACCAATAATGTTGTCTCAGATCCTCATACATCTTCACGGCACCCAGATGAATGGAATACCGCAATCTATGGGCCTCCTCCAGAATCAACTCCCGAAGCCCATCTACATTGATCATACATATCCGACCTTGCATCCTCATCACCCCATCATCACCAATGGTCACATCTCTGGCATCATCGTGTTGAACTCTGTCCCTAAGGACAAACAAATGCGGATCATCATACTGGCACTCTCTGATGCGATCATATAAGGAAGACCGAGAAACCACACAAGCCAATACCCGACTGGGCTCCGAAATATCCAACCTCACAAATCGATTAGCCAAGGCCTGAACATCAACTACAAAAGGTCTCTCCCCCACTGGAATATATGCCAAACTCCCCAAACTCACCACCTTTCGACTCAAAGCATCGGCCACCACATTGGCCTTCCCCGGATGATACAATATAGTGATATCATAATCCTTTAGAAACTCCAACCACCTCCGCTACCTCAAATTGAGATCTTTCTGCTAGAACAAGTGCTGGAGGCTACGATGATCAATAAACACCTCACAAGACACACCATACAAGTAATGCCTCCAAATTTTCAACGCGTGAACAATGGCAGCCAACTCCAAATCATGAACAGGGTAGTTCTTCTTATGGGGCTTCAACTGACGAGAAGCATAAGCAATAACTATACCCTCCTACATCAATACACACTCAATACCAACTCTCAAAGCATCACAATACACGGTATATGAACCTAAAGCTGATGGAAAAACTAACACTAGAGTCGTGGTCAAGGCTATATTGAGCTTCTTAAAGCTCTCCTCACACTCATCTGACCATACAAATGAAACACCCTTCTGAGTCAAATTGGTTAAGGGAGATGTGATAGATGAGAACCCCCGAACAAACTGGCGATAGTAGCCCGCCAAATCAAGAAAGTTGCGAATCTTTGTGGCAGAGGACAGTTTGGGCCAACTCTGAATCACTTCTATCTTCTTCGGATCAACTCTGAATAGTTTGGTGCCATATGATACGGCAGAATAGAGATGGGTTGAGTGCCTGGAACCAAGTCAATACCAAAATCAATATCCCTATCCGGTGGCATGCTCGGCAAGTCTGCAGGAAACACATCGGAAAAATCCCTTACAACTGGAATAGAATCAATACTGGGAGTCTCTGCACCGACATCCCTCACAAAGGCTAGATACGAAAGACAACCTTTCCCAACCATACACTGGGCCTTCAAGAATGAGATCACTCTACTAGGAACATAATTAGTCAAACCTCGTCACTCACTCCGTGCCACACCCGGTATAGCCAATGTGATTGTCTTAGCATGACAGTCCAGAATAGCACGACACGGAGATAGCCAATCCATGCCTAAAATGACATCGAAATCCACTATACATAATAGTAAAATATCCACTTGGGTATCCATACCCCCAATAGTCACCACACACGACTGGTACACACAGTCTACAATAACATTATTGCCCACCAAAGTAGATAAATGAATAGGTGAAACAAGAGACTCACGGGGCGTATCCAAATAACAAACAAAGTATGATGACACATAAGAAAAGGTGGAACCGGGATCAAATAATACAGAGGCATCTCTGTGGCAAACTAAAACAATACCTGTAATAACAGCATCGGAAGCAATAGCACTGGGTCTACCTGGAAGTGCATAGAAATGGGTCTGACCGCCACCTGATCGACCTCCCCCTCTAGGACGACCCCTAGCTAACTGACCTTCATCCCTAGTTGGTTGGATGGGTGGTGATGAAGTAACCGCTGCTGAAGCTGATGGTTGACTCCTCTGCTAAGATGAACCCACAAGACGACGAGGACACTGCCTCCACATATGACCCATCTCTCCACACTCACAGCAACTCCCGGGTGCTGGAGATGGGGACTGAGCGGAACCCCTAGCACTGGAATGACTAGCAGATGCACCTGGCATAGAAGAGCCCTGAACTGATAGAGCACGGGATGAACTCTAAGCTGGAAGGTCACTAAGTGATGACTAGACCTAATGAGAACTGTGAGAACCATGACCCGATGATGCCCCACGATAACTTGGGCGAGTTGGCTGAGCATGCCTGAATGGACGGCCTCTGCCGTGCTGAAACTGACCTCTCGAAGGAGCACCACTATAACTACCAGATCCTCAAGGCCTCTTGGCCTCACTCTCCTCTCGTTCCTGGAAAGGAACTGACTAAATCTCTCGAGTAATGTCCACAACCTCCTCAAAAGTAGTACCAGTCACCCTCTCTCTGGTCATAAGAATACAGTTGATAAGTGAGGCCATCAACAACCTCCTAATACTCTCTCTATCTGTCAGAACCAACCAAATAGCATGACGAGCTAACTTAGAGAACTTCATCTCATACTGCGTCATAGTCATCTCTCCCTAATGCAACCACTCAAACTACATGCGCAACTCCTCTCTGCAAGACAACGCTACATACTTCTCTAAAAAGAGAACGAAAAATTGCTGCCAGGTAAGAGGTGATGCACCAACAGGCCTACGCCTCTCAAAAGCCTCCCACTAAGTGAAGGCAGCTCCAGAAAACTAATAAGTAGTGAAAGCGACCCTGCTGGTCTCCAGAATACCCGTTGTACGAAGCATCCTCTGACAATTATCCAAGAAACCCTGGGCATCCTCGCCCTCTGCACGACTAAACGTCGGAGGCTGAAGTCTACCAAACCTCTCCAACCTACAATGCTCGTCTTTAGGCATAGAAGGAACTACATAGTCCTGAGTAGCTGCAACCGGCTGGGTTGGATGCACCCCCGGTGTCTGAAGTCTCTGCACGACCTGCTTAGGTGTACGAGCGGTGGGAGTCTGAGTTCCTCCCCCGGCCTGAGAAGTAGCTGTGGCTGTAGTAATTGAGACTGCCTGAGCTAGGCCAATGCAAACTGATAGAATCTGAGCCAAGGCCTCCTGAACACCCAGAATCACAATAGGCACAGCTGGTGCCTGAACTAGTGCTGCTGAAGCATCCACGGCTGGGACCTGATTCTGAACTAGGGCGGTTGGTCGATCTGTAGGTGCTGCCCTAGTTGTTGTGCGGGCCACCCCTGCCCTTACCGCGACCACAACCGCATCCTCAGCCTCTAGTGGCCACAACTAGTGGTACTGGTGGTCGTCAATCCTAACCGGTAGCGCGTGTCCTCACCATCTATGAGAGAATAAAATAACATAATTTTAGTACTCGAATCAACAAATTCGCACGACAAGAATTTCAAGAATATAAAGTTTTTCCTAAAGTCTCTACAGCCTCTCGAGGATAAATACAGACGTCTCCGTACCAATCCGTGAGATCTTGTGAGACATATGTATCATATGCTTTAATACCAACTTGTCACTCCTCTAAACCCGGATCCGGTCGTGATGGCGCCTCCCGTGAAGACAAGGCCAGCCAACACATTCCCAATTCATTTTTAAGCAATTAAATAATAGAACTAAGACTTAATCATGATGATAAATCCCCAAAATAAGGTAAACAATACAGTTTGCAGAAAAAAAGACATAGCCTGACATCGGGGTGTTATCAGTCATGAGCATTTATAATAGTACTACAAGTCTGAAAGAGTCTACTCCACTAATACATAACTAAAACAGAAGGAAATAAGATAGAGGGAGAAGCACTAGGTTGTGAATTGTCGGGCAGCTACCTAGTGTATCTCCGGAACCTGCTGGAGAGCTCTCAACCCTCGCAAGTAGGACTTGATGCGCCTGAATTTGCACATGGGGTGCACGGAGTAAAGTGAGTACTCCAACTCAGTGAGTAATAATAATAAATGCTGACTGAGTAATAAGAAATCACGTAAAGGCACATCAACAGGCTATAAGGAAGCAGTAACAGCCAGTAAAAAAACAATAAGATAGTGAAAATATGTAAAATCACTTAAGTTCAGTTTAAACTTCTTGAAATGCCTTTTTAACAATTAAGTAAGTAAAGGGCAGGCAACTAGGAAAGATAAACACATAAGAACCACCACTCGTGCACAATACCACAGAATCAGCCCATCGGGCAACACATGGAACAATACCATCCCCTCGGGCTATATCTCACATCACAATGGGTACCCGCGCTCACTAGGGGTGTGCAGACTCCTAGAGGGGCCCCTTACGACCCAAGAGCAATATCAAGTCATCTCGTGGCATCATCACTAGGCTCTCGGCCTCATATCAACAAGCCACCTCGTGGCGTACAAATTTTAGGCACTAGGCCTCATAATCATAATAAGTGTTTCCTCACAACAAGGCCCTCGGCCTTACTCAGTCAGAATCTCACAAGCCACTCGGGCAACAGTAAAACATGATGCTCAGCCCAAAATGTCATTTAAAATATCAGTTTAAGTGTTAAAGCAGAGTAAATATGGCTGAGATATGAAAATAGTAGAATATAGCATGACTGAGTACAAGTATAAAGTCAAAACAATGAGAAAATATCAGTAAAAATCCCTCTAAGGGTTCAAATAGTTGGCATGAAGCCCAAATATGGCATTCAGCCCAAAACAAGATGATAGCAAATAGATTTTAGTAAAATACGTGGTAAAATAGTCATTCGGGACGGACTAAGTCACAATCCCCAAGAGTGCACGACCCCACGCTCATCATCTAGCGTGTGTGTCACCTTAATATAGCACAACGATGTGCAATCCGGGGTTTCATACCCTCAGGACAATATTTAAAATCATTACTTACCTCAATCCGGTCCAAACTCTAGCCCGCGAAGCCTTTGCCACTCGAATCGACCTCAACTCGCATCGAATCTATCCAAAATCAAAAACATGACGTCATAATATGCTACGGGAACGAAGCCCATGCGAAAATAATCAATTTACAACACAAATCCCGAAATTACCAAAACTCGACCCCCGGGCCCACGTCTTTGAATTCGATAAAATTTATATCAATAGATTCCTTACCTCCCCACGAGTTCATACATATCAAAAGTACCAAAATTCCGATCACAAATGGTCCCTCAAATCCTCAAGTCTAGGTCTCCATTACCAAGCCCTGGTTTTCTCAATTTTAACCCTTAAATTCCATTAATTACAAGTCTAATCCATGAAATAATACCATATAATCGATTATTAGACTCGAAAATCTTACCTACAGATGATATCCCTTGATTTCCTCTTCAAAATCTATCGAAAAGCTCCAAAACCGACTTAGAAATGGTGGAATAACCCAAAAATTAGCGAAGGAAATAATTTATACCTTCTGGCCCAGGCTTTTCGTACCTGCGGTCCAGATCTCGCACTTGCGCAACCGCTTCTGTGGTCCAAGCGTCGTATCTGTGGTTTCCACTTACTTGACCAATTTCCGCATCTGCCGTTAAAATGTCACACCTGCGCCTTCGCAAGTGTGCCTCCTCGGCCTCTTCTGCGGTTTCAGCTAGCATTCAACTTGGCCGCATCTGTGGCTCCCTTTTCGCTTCTGCGAGACCGCACCTACGGTCACCTAGCCACAGGTGTGGTTATGAAAGCAATTCCAACACATCAGCTGCCAAACCAACTTTCAAACTTTCCGCCAACCATCCGAAATCACCCTTAGTCCCCCGGGACCTCAACCAAAAGCACAAATACATCATATACCACCATTCAAACTTATACCAGTCTTCAAAACACCTCAAACAACATCGAATCAACCAAAACACACCGGATTCAAGTCTAAGTTTCCAAAATCTTCCGAATTACACTTTTGATTAAAAAGTATATCAAACCATGTCCGAATGACCTGAAATTTTGCACACATATCCCAAAGACCTAACGGAACTACTGCAACTTCCAGAATTCCATTCCGACCCCTATATCAAAATTTCACCTATCAACGCCAAAATTCCAATTTCACCAATTCAAGCCTAAATCTACTCCAGACCTCCAAAACACATTCCGATCACGCTCCTAAGTCCCAAATCATCTCCTGAAACTGTCTGAACCATCGGAACCCACATCCGAGCCTTCTAACACATAAGTCAACATCCTGATGACTTTTCCAACTTAAGCTTCCTCAAAAGAGACCAAGTATCTCAAACCTTACCAAAACCTTTCCGAACCTGATCACCCATAGAACCGATAAACAAAGCAATAAGAAGCAGAAATAGGAGAAACGGAGCGGTAACTCATGAAACGACCGGCTAGGTCGTTACATGTATAGTCTTGAATAGTTTAGTTAGAATCTAGGGTTTAGGATTTGTAGTTGAACTTTTAGTTTATGAATTTGACCTTTTGGGTATGAATTGAAGTTTTAGTTTAAGAATTGAACTTTTTGGATATGAATTGAACTTTTAGTTTATGAATTGAACTTTTAATTTATAAATTGAAATTTTAGGATATGAATTGAACTTTTAGGATATGAATTGGACTTTTAGTTTATAAATTGAAATTTTAGTTTATAAATTAAAATTTTAGGATATGAATTGAACTTTTAGTTTATGAATTGGACCTTTTGAATATGAATTGAATTTTTAGTTTATGAATTGAACTTTTTGGATATGAATTGAACTTTTAGGATTTGTAGTTGAACTTTTAGTTTATAAATTGAAATTTTAGGTTATAAATTGAACTTTTTGGATATGAATTGAACTTTTAGTTTATAAATTAAAATTTTAGGATATATATTAAACTTTTAGGATATGAATTGAACTTTTAGGATATGAATTGGACTTTTAGTTTATAAATTGAACTTTTAGTTTATAAATTGAAATTTTAGGATATGAATTGAACTTTTAGGATACGAATTAACAAAAAAAATTCTGATATGAATTAGCTAAATTAATTTGTTCTTGTTTTATTTGTATAGATGGAACATCGTACTTGGATGTACAATAAGAATTATCCTAATCGGCGGGGATTGCAGGAGGATTTTGTAAAAGGAGTTGATGACTTTATTAGACATGCAATGTCACTTCCGTAATACTAAAGTGAAGGAGTAATTAGGTTCCCTTGTGTTAGGTGCGACTGTATGAAGTTTGAAAAATCTGAGGAAGTTAAGCTTCATCTTTATAGGAAGGGGTTTATAGAGAATTACTTTGTATGGACTAATCATGGAGAGATCGATGGTAGCCGTGGGATATTTCATAACATGGTTATTGGTGAAAGTAGTATGTTGGTGGAGAATACAAATCGTGATTCTAGAATTCATGATATGGTTACGGATGCTTTTGGAATGTACTTCGGGGGTGAGCCCAATAAAAATGTCGAACAAACTCCTAATGATGACGCAAAACATTTTTATGAACAGTTAGAGGAAGCTAGTCGTCCACTACGTGAAGGAAGTCTACACTTTGAGCTATCTGTTACAGTTAGATTACTAAGTATAAAATCTAATTGGAATATTTCTCAAGAAGCCATGGACTCTTTCATTGACCTTATGACTGAACTAGTTGACCCTAATATCAACTTACTTGGTGATTTCTATAAGGCAAAGAGATTGGTTTCTAAGTTATGACTTTCGTCAATGAGAATTAATTGTTGTGAAGATGGTTGCATGTTATATTATAAAGACGATACAACTTTAGACAGTTGTAAATTTTTTGAAAAGCCTCGTTTCAAGAGGCTTTCCAGTGGGAATATGGTCGCTATCAAGGCGATGCATTATTTACCTCTTATACCTAGGAAGATGATACTGATAATGACGAGGAGGTGCATTATGATCAATATGGCAGGATCATCATAGTCCCTGTGGGTGATGGGTAAGAGTTATTTGTTATTTTTGCATTTATTGTTTTGTAAAGTTTTTACTAAGATATTAATGTGTTTTTATTATTAAATTGCAGGTTCATCCCGAGTAATAAGACTATGAGGATAATCACCAAAGCCATCAGAAAGCTTTATGATGGCCCTTATGCGACTTGGACTGATTTTCCATTCTCGCTGAAGGAGCAAATTTTCAACCAATTTAAGGTATAAATGTTCTTTAAAGCAGTTTAATAATTTATATTTATGATATTTCCATATAATATTTAACTTTTGAAATACAGAGCAAGTGTGTATGGGAACACCGCTATAACACAGAAGTGGCTGCAAATTTTTATCACGTGAAAATACGCCATAAATAAATTAATGAGAGCCCGGAAGTGAGATGTCACATTCCGCAGTATTACATTACGATGATGTTGCACCCTATAGTACTGTACGTGGAATTTTTTGTAAGGTAATTGACATCAGTCCAAGGAAAAGATTATTCGAAGATTATAAGGATTATTCTATTTCAAACAAGTAATAAGTAAATTAGTGAAGGTGAGAGGGGAAGCAATTCAAAGGAAACGAATATTCATCCAAGTTTGGCATTTGGGATAAAATACGGGTTAAGTGGTATTTTGAGCAATAATACCCGATAATTATAAACTAGTACCATGCGAGGTACCATATTACCACGGTAGTGTAATATATAAAGTATATATGAAGTATTTTGAAAATAAATAGAATTTTAAGTAATTTGTGATAATTCTTGAATTATGCGGGTAATAGATTAATTACAGGGTAACGAAACATTACTCGGTTAACTAATAAGTGGATAAACTTAACAAAAATCACCTCTCAAAGAGGTACGTGGCAGCCCCCTCTCTTTATCAAAGTGATTCATCAATCACCTTTAATAGGTGTCAAAAGCACAATTTGAAAGTCTTATCAAGACTTTATGGTTAACTTTATCAAATCAAAATGATACAAAAGAAAACACTTCACTTAAAGGATCAAAGACCATCATTCTGTCAACTAACGTGAATAGCAGAAGCAATACTTTGGCATTTAAGCCAAGAGGCATTTCTATTTCATCCAAAGTTCCCTAGGTTAATCAAAAATTCTGCCGTGGATTTTAAAATCCAAGAAATTGGAACAGAGTTGTTTTCGTCCAAATTATTTAGTCAATTTCGATTGGAAATTCAAAGAACAACAACAATATTGTTCAAATAAATTCCAGGAACAGGTATGTTAAGGCTAAGCTCTTCTTTCATTTGGCATGATCTCGTCATTGCATTCATATCCCGGAAATTACATATATTTTGCTAGTTTCGCAAATTGCGTATATTTTTCTAGTGTTGTAAGTTATAATATTCTCCTTATCGGGACTTCATATTCAGTTGAGTATTTCCTTCTTCCAGTCAAAAGAGCAGAGAAGTTACATATATACAGTATTAAAAGTATTTTCATTACCATCGAGTTATAATCGGGGCAAGCCCCTATTGGGAAACCTCTGATCAGATGGTAAGTTATATGACGATCCTACTGTGGCCGAGCACTTATGAGCGAGCCCAGTTGGTCGAGATACAGAGCCTAGTATGGCCGAGCGCTTATGAGCGAGCCTACTACGGCAGAGCAGATATATATGTATACCGAGCCTTATAGGGCCGGACAACTATTTTACTTACTATATTGAGAGAATTGAGTCAGTATCAGCAGGTAAGCATATCTTCAGATTATCTTTGACTTCCAGCTACTTGTAGTTATTATATTATCAGATCAGTTTCAGCTTTCATCATATTGCCTTACATACTCAGTACATTATTTCGTACTGACGTCCCTTTTCTGGGGGCGCTGCATTTCATGCGTGCAGGTCAGACAGACAGACGAGTAGGCCTTTTCAATAAGTATTGCCCGAGCTCAGCTTGATCGGTAAGCTCCATGCCTTTCGGAGTTTCCGGGTCTAGAGCCTTATGTATATCTTATATGTATATGTATATATGTCATGAGTAGGTCGGAGAGCCGTTCCAATCACAGTATATCCATTAGTAGAGGCTTGTAGACATATCTTGTCAGTTAGTGCAGTATGTTGGGCTTGCAGGCCTTGTATATATATTTGGTTGGTTTGTCAGCTGTAATAAATATGGCGGCCTTATCGGCCAATTTTTATATTGATATTTAGTCAATATTCGTTGTCGTCTTGCAATGTGGCCTATGGCCAAAAGTATGACATCATATGTTCAGAGTCCCTTAGTTGCAAGTTGGTACGCAAGGATAGGTGAGGGTCCCGATAGACAGGTCGAGAGCCCTCCAAGTAGGCTATCAGCTCAGCGGAAGATGTTGGTGTGCTCCATTTGCTTCGGAATTGCTCGTTTGGTTAGTATGATTTAGACGTGTATTATTTGGTATGGGGGGAATCTGTCCCGACCTTTATAATATTTATGTACTCTTAGAGGCTTGTAGACATATGTCGTGTACGTGAAAGATTTGTACGACCTTGTCGGCCTATGTTCTGAGTTTATAAATGATCATGTTAGCCTAATCCGTATGTCACTTGTATATGATGATATAATAAGAAATATACATTATGTTGGTACTCGGTTGAGTAAGGTACCATGTACCCGTCACGGCCCATCGCTTTGGGTTGTGACAAAAGTGATATCAGAGCAGTTTTGTCCTAGGAAGTCTACAAGCCGTGTTTAGTAGAGTCTTGTTTATGGGTGTGTCGTGCACCACACTTATAAGCAGGAGGCTACAGGGCATTTAGGATTGTCACTCTTTCTTCTTACTCTAGATCGTGTGGTAGAGCTCACTTATAAGAATCCAAGTTCTGAAATTGTATTTTATTCGTAATAAGACGATGCCTACTTCTCGAAAAAAAGTTTGAAAGAGAGATAGTTGTGGAAGAACTGAGTCAGAGGAATTGAATTTTGTATGCTGCCTACGATAAGTAAATATGAGATCTTTAGCAGATCATGGGTGTACTGAAATGGGTAAGCTTCCTGATAAGAAGTCTTAAGGCAAGAATGCCTATCCATCTTTATGGTGAAGGACAATGAGAGATTAAGAAGATAAGTACAAGTTTCGACAAGTAAAAGGAGCAAGGTGAAAAAGGGTACGAGGTACCTAGTTAATGAAGGTTAACAGCGTTTATAATTGAGGCAGAGAAACATAAGCTTCTTGAGTATATTTAATAGTAACAGAGGTATATACAATTGTTCATACCCTTTCCAGATATGTCCTATAGGGGTTAACAAAAGTAGTATAAGAAGATATTATGGATGAATTGATTGCGTCGGTTAACATTTCCGTAGGATATTGCAAATGTGCTAATAGATCTCTTTATGAGACACCAAGATGGTGCACTCTAAAGTAGTGCAGCCAGATATGAGTACTACAAAGACTTGCACTATAAGCCTTGAAGGGATAAATATTACCTTAGTGTGGCTCGCATCCTAGTAAAGGTAAAATGTTAAGCAACTTGAAGAGCCACTGGATAGAGCAAAGGAAATCTAAAAGTGAAAGAATGTTGTATTGAAGTTTTCATAAGAAAAGGGATATGAAGAAATATTAGTAGAATAATGAGAAGAGAGATAAGGAAGCATTATGAATAAGGTGTGATACATTGATGAATATGGTAGAGTATTACAAAACCTATTGTCAAATGAAGGAAGAGACGAAAGGTGATGGGCCTTAAGACAACGAAAGAGTATAGGCCATAAGGTTATATCCTCATTTGGAGAAATAAGTTCGTGACTCCAACGCAACTACCAGAGGGGAGAGTTAATCCCCAGAGTAACAGAAATCAGTATGGACTGGTAAACAAGATAAACTAAATATGAATTAGGGACTGAATGATTGGAAAGTACTCGGCATCATGGGAATTTCAAATTTCGTTCCGACGGAAATAGAAAGGACCACAGAAGAAGATTCACGATGAATTCATAGAAAAGTCATTCAGGGAGAAGCTTCCCTAGAGCAAGCAATATGAGCAAAGTTAAGCTTAAGAGACTGTATATGCCAGTTACGCTATGTGTCACCCTCGCGAGTAAGGGAAATTGTCATCCTTTTTACAAGAGAATTGCTGCAAGGCGAGTAAGGATCATTGATGTTGAGAAACGACGCCAAGGATGAAGAGGGAAAACATCTATAGGTAGATCCTCATGGCTTAAGCTTTTAGTATACCCCTGAAGGGGGGAATATGGAGTGATATGACGTTAAGTCAGAATTAAGTGGTTCTAGTGACTATGGAATGGTAAAGGAAGAATGCGATAAATGAAAGAGGAATAAGATGGCACTTATCCAAATCTTACAGATATGCTACAATTCAAGAATATTGTCCAAGCACGACGTCAAGGAGGGGAAGTACAATTAAAAGTAATATTCAAGATCATATGAGTTGCACGAAAACTCTGGCATGCATGGGAACTAAGATAAGCTAAGTATGCATGCAACAAGGACAAAAAAAAGACTAGGAAAAGTAATAGCCTATGTTGAAGAAAGCTAGGAAGGAACAAAAGGAATTACTTGATCAATAATCCCGAGTTGGTAATGTTATGAACGTACTTAAGAGTTTGGAGTTCTACCTACAGCATATACAGCCGCAGAAGATTCTTGTATATGTTAAAAGAAAGAATTGAGCTCAGGTCATAGACGAAGGATTGAAGTGTTAAAGGATTTTATCATGAATATCCCTCAGTGCCTATGAAAGGCAAAAGTAATAACTAATACCAGGAGCCGTAGATCAGAAGATAGTTTAAGCCTACATAAAGGCTGATTAGAAAGAAGAGAAAACTAAAGAGTTACATCGACTAAGCAAAATAGGAGGGACCAAGAGAATTATAGACCTCAACATCACTCTTAAATAGTAGAGATATAAGAGAAATAGCACAGTAGCCATATTTTATAACGGCTCTACAATGAAGCCAACTGAAGAGTATCAACCTCATAAGAAGTCAGTACGAAGCTCCCACCGGATTGTGTATGCACCAGAGGTGTAAGAATTATAATAGAGCTTTAAGTTATGGACGTGAATTATACCTAGGTGGAAGGGAAGTCGTGAAAGAGATAGAAGATACGATGCGAGATTTTAAGGTAAGAAAGGTAAATGTGAATAGCGTACGAGATACTCAAGGCAGAATATATGAATAGTCCATACTTCGGATAGAAGGCTAGAAGTGCTGGGATTCAATATTCATGAATGATAGCGGCATAGTCAGTGGCATATCTCATAACCTATGGTTTCTAGGTATCAAGGAAGCTAATTAAGACAGTAAAGAAGAGTTAGA
Source organism: Nicotiana tabacum (assembly GCF_000715075.1). Lineage (NCBI taxonomy): Eukaryota > Viridiplantae > Streptophyta > Magnoliopsida > Solanales > Solanaceae > Nicotiana > Nicotiana tabacum. The sequence continues at coordinate 160,940,843 of NC_134082.1, forward strand.
GACGATGTGATGTCTCGCTTGATGTCCTAGAATGACATAAGAAAATCTATGATGCAAGCAAGTTGAAAGGTTGCAAGTAATATAATAGAGTTGTGTAGGTTGCAAGTCATTGTATGGTAAAGCAAAAAGGTTTTATAAAGACAAGAGTAAGGATAAGAGAAGGGCAAGTGAGAAGATGATGAAAATGGATAAATCCTCGGGATTAAGCCTGTGAAAACAAGGAAGCTGATGATTCCTATAAGTTATAGAAAGCTCAGTATAATTTTGAATGAACTCAAAGGAGTCTAAGACTAGTAGCATTTAGAAGAGATGAAATGATGCCCTGGTAATAGAATAATAATGCAATCGTGATAGATAAATGATGACGTTTGGGCCTTCGATTGAGTAATGATTCAACAAAGAAAAGAAACGGATCTTATGAATTGGACCGGATTAAAGTACCCACGCAAGGTGAATCGCATTGGGATGTTGTGAGGTACGGTTATGAAAGGTATCGCCCCAGGTGGATCAATCTAATCATTTCAGACGTTCCCCGATAAAATGTGAATCCTAGCAGCAATATTACATAAAAGGTTAAGTTAGCAATGGTATATTGTAGATCAATATTGAGGTGAATAAACAATGGATGGACAAAAGTTACAAAGTATGAGATAAGATTAGGCCGTTATTCTAAAGATGAACAGTAATGAGGAAGCATTAAGGGACTTAAATTTATACATATGGAAGAAGCAATGAGAGTAAGCTGGGATTTGGTAGCAGATCTCAATAACGATAAATCAAAGTAAGAGTTATGGCATAGTATGACCTATGTAGATGCAGTAAAGTCATACAAATGGATAACCACGTCTATAAAATAAGATATAGCAATATTCGTAAGTTCGACAAAATACCAAGCGAAGAACTTCAGGATTGGTTAAAAACTGGAGGAAAAAAGAGAGGAGAGTCTCATAGGCACACTTACAAGGTCAGTACCATAGAAGCTGCATGATCGAAGGTAGCAAGGGTTATGAGATTGAAAGGAATTCGATCACAATTCATGACATGGGAAAGAAGCCTAAAGGGGGGAATGCCCTAGCCTTTGGACTTATTCATAGAATAGTTGCCTAGATGGCAAGAGGACTACTAAAGTATTCTCAAGAGCTATGGGATATGAGAACGATAAGTGCATCAGTCAACATTCGAGGACGAATGTTCCAAAGGGGGGAATAATGTTACACCCTATATTTTCGTAAGTGAAAATACGCAATAAATAAATTAATGAGAGCCCGGAAGTGAGATGTCACATTCCGTAGTACTACATTACGACGATGTTGCACCCTGTAGTACTGTACGTGGAATTTTTCGTAAGGTAATTGACATCAGTCCAAGGAAAAGATTATTCGAAGATAATAAGGATTATGCTATTTCAAACAAGTAATAAGTAAATTCGTGAAGGTTAGAGGGGAATCAATTCAAAGGAAACGAATATTCGTCCAAGTTTGGCATTTGGGATAAAATACGGGTCGGGCGGTATTTTGAGCAATAATACCCGATAATTATAAACTAGTACCATGCGAGGTACCATATTACCACAGTAGTGTAATATATAAAGTATATATGAAGTATTTTGAAAATAAATAAAATTTTAAGTAATTTGTGATAATTCTTGAATTATGCAGGTAATAGATTAATTATCGGGTAACGAAACATTACCCGGTTAACTAATAAGTGGATAAACTTAACAAAAATCACCTCTCAAGGAGGTACGTGGCATCCCCCTCTCTTTATCAAAGTGATTCATCAATCACCTTTAAAGGTGTCAAAAGCACAATTTGAAAGTCTTATCAAGACTTTATGATTACCTTTATCGAATCAAAATGAGACAAAAGAAAACATTTCACTTAAAGGATCAAAGACCATCATTCTGTCAACTAACGTGAAGAGCAGAAGCAATACTTTGGCATTTAAGCCAAGAGACATTTCTATTTCATCCAAAGTTCCCTAGGTTAATCAAACATTCTGCCGTGGATTTTAAAATCCAAGAACTTGGAACAGAGTTGTTTTCATCCAAATTATTTAGCCAAGGGTCGATTGGAAATTCAAAGAACAACAACAATATTGTTCAAATAAATTCCAGGAACAGGTATGTTAAGGCTAAGCTCTTCTTTCATTTGGCATGATCTCGTCATTGCATTCATATCCCGAAAATTACATATATTTTGTTAGTTTCTCAAATTGCGTATATTTTTCTAGTGTTGTAAGTTATAATATTCTCGTTATCAGGACTTCATATTCAGTTGAGTATTTCCTTCTTCCAATCAAGAGAGCAGAGAAGTTACATATATACAGTATTAAAAGTATTTTCATTACCATCGAGCTATAATCGATGGGAAGGCCCCTATTGGGCAACCTCTGATCAGATGGTAAGTTATATGACAATCCTACTGTGGCCGAGCGCTTATGAGCGAGCCCAGTTGGTCGAGATACAGAGCCTAGTATGGTCGAGCGCTTATGAGCGAGCCTACTACGGCAGAGCAGATATATATGTATACCGAGCCTTATAGGGCCGGACAACTATTTTACTTACTATATTGAGAGAATTGAGTCAGTATCAGTAGGTAAGCATATCTTCAGATTATCTTTGACTTCCAGCTACTTGCAGTTATTATATTATCTGTTCAGTTTCAGCTTTCAGTATATTGCCTTACATACTCAGTACATTATTTCATACTGACGTCCCTTTTGCCTGGGGGCACTGCATTTCATGTGTGCAGGTCAGACAGACAGACGAGTAGGCCTCTTCAATAAGTGTTGCCCGAGTTCAGCTTGATCGGTAAGCTCCATGCCTTTCGGAGTTTCCGGGTCTAGAGCCTTATGTATATCTTGTATATAAATGTATATATTTCATGAGTAGGTCAGAGAGTCGTTCCGATCACAGTATATCCATTAGTAGAGGCTTGTAGACATATATTATCAGTTAGTACAGTATGTTGGGCTTGCGGACCTTGTATATATATTTGGTTGGTTTGTCAGCTATAATAAATATGACGGCCTTATCGGCCAATTTTCATATTGATATTTAGTCAGCATTCGCGGTCGTCTTGCAATGTGGCCTATGGCCAAAAGTATGACATCATATATTCAGAGTCCCTTAGTTGCAAGTTGGTACGCAAGGATAGGTGAGGCATTGGGTGCCGGTCTCGCCCCCCAAGTTCGGGGCGTGACATGGCTGCAAATTTTCATCACAAAGCTCGCAAGCGATTGTCGCACACTTTCTCTGAAGCTAGAAAGAATAACAAAAAGCCTGACTGGTTACTTCAAAATTTATGGTATGATGTCACGACCCGGATTTTCCACCATCGGGTGTCGTGATGGCGCCTACCATCGGAGCTAGACAAGCCAAATATTTAAAACACATTTCCTGCTTTCTTTCAAACAATATAAATAAACGAGACAAAATTTAAACGTAAGACTTTAAATCTAAAGCAACTGGAAAAAAAAAACCAAAAGTGTGGGAGTTTAATACACATCACTACCCAAGGTCTGGTGTCAATTGCTCACGGACTACTACGGAATACTACAAACAATGTCTGAAAGGAAATACATCATGTTTGTCTGGTACAAGATGAAGAAACATGGAAAGGGACTTTGGCCTATGAACGCCAGCTAGGCTACCTCGAGAGTCCCTGGACTGAAGATAGCTCCCAAAATTCCTACTGCTGCGGTCCGTAAGCTGCTCCCTGATCTATGCACAAAAATGCATAGAGTGTAGCATCAGCACAACCGACCCCATGTGTTGGTAAGTGTCTGGCCTAACCCCGGCGAAGTAGTGACGAGGCTAGACAGGACCTACCACAATTAACCTGTACAGATAGATATAACGACTACAAGAAAAACAATAACAAGATAATATAAAGTAAAGCTGGGAGGGGTCATGCTATCGGGGAGTAACAGATAAAAATAAAATATCGAAAATAAATAGAAGAAATTTCGATTTCCATTATATATATATATAGTGGACGGCGTGCCACACGATCCCATATTATCATATATAAGTGGACGGCGTGCCACACGATCCCATAATATAGTATGTAAGTGGACTGTGTGCCACACGATCCCATAATATAGTATATAAGTGGACGGCATGCCACACGATCCCTTTTAACAATATATAGGTGGACGGCGTGCCACACGATCCCAATTCATCCTTATCACAGTGCACAATATGTCACTGGCAACGCATAATATAGTATATAAGTGGATGGCGTGCCACACGATCCCATAATATAGTTCATAATATCTGACTTCATATAGTAGACCCATTCAGGGGAGAATAACATCTCAATACCTTTAACCCGGCAAGGGTACAGCTAACAGCCCAAAATATCCCGACAAGGAAGAGTATATATATCAGTCTACACATCCCGGCAAGGGAGTAATCACAACACATTCTCTTTTTAAATCACTTCTTCCTCAACTAACACATTCATGTTCGAGCTAACGCTCCAAGAGTACACCAATCACAATTCTACCTCAACTGTTCACATCATATGAAACTCATCAAATAAACAAGGAGCTTGTGTCACATTATTCGAATTAAAAGCAATCAAGACTCACGGTCATGCTAGACTCCGGTGCATAGATAACCGTCACCATGCCTATACATCGTACTCCACATTAGCAAGTAGCAAATATCATCCTAATCCTATTCCCTCGAGCCAAAGTTAGAACAAACACTTACCTCGAATGCTCCAAACTCAACTCACGCTTCTAGTATAGCTTTACCTCTTGATTCCACCACCAATCCGCTCGAATCTAGTCATAAGTTACCTAATCACATTAATAATTACTAAATGAATCAATCCCAATGCATGAAAATAATTTTTACAAGGTTTTTCCCAAAAAGGTCAAAAACACCCCCGGACCCACGTGGTCGAAACTCGAGGTTCGGACCAAAACCCGGTTACCCATTCTCCCACGAATCCAAATATATGATTTGTTTAGAAATTGGACATCAAATTGAGGTCCAACTCCTCAATTTGTAGAAAACCTAGGTTCTACCTAAAACACTCAATTTCTCTCATGAAAAATCTTTGTTTTGAAGTTGAAATCATGTTAAAAGATGTTAAGAAGTGAAGAAAATGAGTTAGAAATCACTTACCAATCGTTTTGAAGAAGAAAAGTTGTTTGGAAAATCGCCTCTTAGGTTTTAGGTTCTTGAAAGGTGGAAAAATGACTGAAAATCCCGAATTTATACATTTTGCTGGGGGCTGGCGCGGACCGCACAGAAATGCGCCGTGGCCGCACCGAGGGAGGGGAGAAGTGGGCTCTCTCTGAAACCACCCAGCGTGGACCGCACTGATTTGGTGGGCGGCCGCGCTGGTCGACCCTCTGAACCCCACCATGCGGACCACACAGAAAAGCACCGCGGCAGCGTGACTGCCAGCTCGGACCGCGCGGAAATGGCCGCGGCCGCGCTGGGCCTGCAACATCTGAACCTGTATATTTTTCTAAGTCTAAGACCTCTCGAGCCCTACTCAAAACTCACCCGAGCCCTCGGGGTTCCAAACCAAACATTCATATGATCTCGAAAACACCTTATGGACTTACTCGTGCGATCAAAACGCCAATATAACATCATATACATAGGATCAAGCCTCAAAATACATGATTTTCTTTCAACTTTCATAAAAAAAAACTCAAATTCCCCATTTTAAGTCCGAAACACGTCATATGACGTCCGTTTTTAGCCAAACTTTACAGATAGTGCTTAAAACATATTTAAGACTCGTACCGGGCGTCAGAACCAAAATACAAGCCCGATACCATAGTTTTCTGATCAATTTTCTTCTTTATTTTCCTTAATTAATTTCAGAAAACAATTTCACACAAAAATTTATTTCTCGGGTTTGGGATCTCGGAATTTGATTCCGGGTACACGCCCAAGTCCCATATTTTTCTACGGACCCTCAGGGACCGTCGAATCACAAGTCCGGGTCCGTTTTACCCAAAATGTTGACCAAAGTCAATATTATGCATATTAATATCAAAATTCATCAAAGTTTTCACAAAATTCGCATATTCTAACATAAAAAGTTTCCGGCTACGCGCCCGAACTGTGCACGCAAATTGAGGCAACTAAAAGCGAGATTTTCAGGGCCTCAGAAGCACGGAACTAGGAAGAATTACGGTGATGACCCTTTGGGTCATCACATTCTCCACCTCTAAAGCAACTGTTCATCCTCGAACGGACAAAAGAAAGAAGTACCTGAGTCGGGAAATAAATGAGGATAACGGCCCCACATATCGGACACGGACTCCCAGGTCGATGCCTCAGGAGGCTGACCTATCCACTGAACATGCACCGAAGGAAAACTCTTCGACCTCAACTGCCGAACTTGCCGGTCTAGAATAGCCACCGGCTCCTCCTCATATGACAGATCCTTGTCCAATTGGACAGTGCTGAAATCTAACACGTGCAATGGATCTCTGCGATACTTACGGAGCATAGATACATGAAACACGGGATGCACAGCTGACAAGATAGGTGGCAAGGCAAGTCTATAAGCCACCTCTCCCACACGATCAAGAATCTCAAATTGACCGATGAACCTAGGGCTGAGCTTGCCCTTCTTCCCAAATCTCATCACGCCCTTCATAGGCGATACACGGAGCAATAACCGCTCCCCAACCATGAAAGCAACATCTCTGACCTTGCGGTCTGCATAACTCTTCTTCCTGGACTGAGCTATACGAAGTCTATCCTCAATAATCCTAACCTTGTCCAAGGCCTCCTGAACCAAATCAGTACCCAATAATCGAGCCTCTCCCGGCTCAAACCATCCAACTGGAGACCGACATCGCCTACCATACAACGCCTCATACGGAGCCATCTGGATGTTGGACTGGTAGCTGTTGTTGTAGGCGAACTCTGCTAAAGGCAAAAACTGGTCCCACGAGCCTCCAAAATGAATAACACAGGCTCGGAGCATATCTTCAAGAATCTGAATAGTCCTCTCGGACTGACCGTCCTTCTGGGGATGAAATGTTGTACTCAACTCAACCTGGGTGTCCAACTCTCGCTGAACCGCTCTCCAAAAATGCGAGGTGAACTGTGTACCCCGATCCGAGATGATAGATAGCGGCACCCCATGAAGGTGAACAATCTCCCTAATATAAATCTCGGCTAACCTTTCGGACGAATAGATGGCTGCAACAGGAACAAAATGCGCTAACTTGGTCAGCCTATCAATAATGACCCAAACTGCATCAAACTTCTTCCGAGTCATCGGAAGTCCAGTAACGAAATCCATCGTAATCCTCTCCCACTTCCACTCGGGAAGTGCAATCCTCTGAAATAGACCACCAGGTATTTGATGCTCGTTAACCTGCTGACAATTCAAACACCGAGCCACATGCGCAACGATGTTTTTCTTCATCTTATGCCACCAATAGTGCTGCCTCAGATCTTGATACATCTTCGCGGTGCCCGGGTGAATAGAATACCGAGAACTGTGGGCCTCCGCTAAGATCAACTCTCGAATCCCATCAACATTGGGCACACAAACTCGCCCCTGCAATCTCAATACGCCATCATCATCTAAGGTTACTTTCTTGGCCCCTCCACACTGCACCGTGTCTCTCAAGACACACAAATGGGGATCATCGAATTGTCGATCATGGATACGCTCCAATAGCGAAGAACGAGTGACCGCACAAGCTAATACTCGACTAGGCTCAGAAATGTCCAACCTCACAAACTGATTGGCCAAAGCCTAAACGTCCAAAGCAAGCGGTCTCTCACCGACCGGAATATAAGCCAGACTGCCCATACTGGCTGACTTCCTACTCAAGGCATCGGCCACCACATTGGCCTTTCCCGGGTGATATAAGATAGTGATGTCATAATCTTTCAACAATTCCTACCACCTCCTCTGCCTCAAATTCAACTCCTTTTGCTTGAACAAATACTGAAGACTCTTATGATTCGTGAACACCTCACACACCACACCATACAGATAGTGCCTCCAAATCTTTAATGCTTGAACAATGGCTGCCAACTCCAAATCATGCACTTGATAGTTCTTCTCATGAACCTTCAACTACCTCGAGGCATAGGCAATGACCTTGCCATCCTGCATCAACACTGCACCAAGTCCAATACGAGATGCATCACAATAGACTGTATAGGGCCCTGAACCTATGGGCAAAACCAACACCGGTGTCGTGGTCAGAGCTGCCTTGAGCCTCTGAAAGCTCGCCTCACACTCATCTGACCATCTGAACTGGGCACCTTTCTGGGTCAATCTGGTCATAGGGGCTGCAATGGATGAAAACCCCTCCACGAACTGGCAGTAGTAACTTGCTAACCCCAGGAAACTCCAAATATCCGTAGCTGAAGCTGGTCGAGGCCAGTTCTTGACTGCCTCTATCTTCTTTGGGTCTACCTGAATACCTGCTGCTGATACGACATGACCCAGGAATGCGACCAAACTCAACCAAAACTCTCACTTTGAGAACTTAGCATACAACTGACTATCCTTTAGGGTTTGAAGGACCACTCTGAGGTGCTGCTCATGCTCCTCCTGACTGCGGGAGTATATAAGAATATCGTCAATGAAGACTATCACGAACGAGTCCAAATAAGGTCTGAACACTCGGTTCATCAACTCCATACACCAAGTAGGCCAAACATCCCTTCTCGACCATACGCCGAGCTTTCACATACGAGATAACACTGCAGGTACAATGACCAGAAGTCTCTCTCCACTCTAAACGGGGTAAATTCGGTAAGGCTAAGGTCACGGTCTTGGCATGGCAATCCAAGATAGCATGGTACGGGGATAACCAATCCATCCCCAATATAACATCGAAGTCGACCATGTCCAAAAGCAACAAATCAACACGTGTATCAAGACCCCAAAACACTACGATACAAGAACGATGAACTTGGTCGACCACAATAGAATCACCCACCGGTATTGACACATAAACAGGAATACTCAACGAGTCACTAGGCATAACCAAATAGGGTGCAAAATAGGACGACACATATGAATACGTAGATCCGCGATCAAATAGCACAGAAGCATCCCTATCACAGACCAGAATAGTACCTGTAATCACAACATCTGATGACTCAGCCTCTGGCCTGGTTGGCAAGGCATAACAACGGGGCTGGGCGCCACCTCCCTGATTCATATCCCTGGGACGATCTGCTGCTGGCTGACCCCTACCTCTAGCCGTCTGAGCTCCACCTCTAAGACCTCTACTTCCACCTCTATGTCCCCTACCCCCGCCTCTAGCTGGCTGGGCAGGATGTAGGGCAACTGGTGTCTGGATCATCGGGCGAGGACCCTGCTGCTGCGAGCTGCTGGAAGCTCGAGGGCAATATCTGGCAATGAGACTCACATCGCTGCAAGTATAACAAGCCCTCGGCTGCTGAGCATAACGAAGGGGTGGTGCACTTATAGGTGTTGATGGTGAACTGAAGAGCTGCTGGTCAGAATGCTGCGGCTGAGAACCACGACCACCTGGTGTACCATGAGAAGCCTGGAGAGCTGACTGAAAGGGCCTCGAAGGATGGCCTCTACCATAAGAATCCCTACCTCCAGACGAGGTACCACTGAATCTACCAGAATGACGGGGCCTCTTATCAGACCCATGACCACCTCCCTGAGCAAGTGCCATCTCTATCCGGCGGGCACCATCTGCCGCCTCCTGAAATGAAATCTCACTACCGGCACTCATGGCCATCTGAACACGGATCGGCTGGGCCAACCCATCAATAAACCTCTGCACCCTCTCTCTATCGGTGGGGAGTATCACAATGGAATGACGAGCAAGATCAATGAACCGGGTCTCATACTAGGTGACCGTCATAGGACCCTGCTGGAGACACTCAAACTACCTGCGAAGAGCATCTCGCTGAGTAACTGGAAGAAACTTCCCTAGAACTAACTCTGAAAACTGATCCTAGGTCAATGATGGCGACCCCGCTGGCCTGGCTAAGCAGAAATCCCTCCACCAAGTCTTAGCGGATCTTGCCAAGCGAAAAGTGGCAAAGTCGACCCCATTGGTCTCTACAATGCCCATAGTCCGTAGAACCTCATGACAGCTAAATATGAAATCCTGAGCATCCTCTGAGGGGGTGCCACTATATATGGTTGTGAAGAGCTTGGTGAACCGATCTAACCTCCACAAAGCATCCGCGGACATGGCCGCACCATCACTGGACTGAGCCGCAATACCTGGCTGGGCTGCAACTGGCTGAACTGCCACAGTTGGCTGAACTGTTGGAGCCTGGGCCGGAGGAGCTACCGGCTCTAGAGTATGAGTAGCAGGAGTCTGAACTCCTCCCCCATCCTGAGATGTGGCTGGTACTACGGGAAGCAAACCCACTCTAGAAATGCCCTCCATAAAGCCTACAAATCGGACCAAAGCGTCCTGAAGCACCGGAGTGGCTATGAAACCCTCTGGGACCTGAGCTGGGCCGACTGGAGCTGCTGGAGCTGGAACCTCCTCGTCATAGTCAACATGAGGCTCCACCTCTGGGGCTGCCGTTTGGGGCTGAGCTCTGCCCCGGCCTTGGCCTATGGCACGGCCTCGGCCTCGCCCCCTGCCCCTGATAGAAGCTGCTGCTGGGGGCTCAGGCTGCTGCGCGGTAGAAGAGGAAGCACGTGTCCTCTCCATCTGTGAAAGAACAGAGTGGAAAGACAATCAGTACTTGAGAAACAAAATCGCATGACAAGAATGAACAAGGTAAAGTTTTCCTAACTCAGTAGCCTCTGCGGGATAAATACAGACGTCTCCGTACCGATCCCTCAGACTCTACCGAGCTGTCCGTGGGTTGTGAGACCTAAGTAACCTAGTGCTCTGATACCAACTTGTCACGACCCGGATTTTCCATCATCGGGTGTCATGATGGCGCCTACTATCGGAGCTAGGCAAGCCAAATATTTAAAACACCTTTCCTGCTTTCTTTCAAACAATATAAATAAACGAGACAAAAATTTAAGCAGAAGACTTTAAATCTAAAGCAACTGGAAAAAAAAACAAAAGTGTGGGAGTTTAACACACATCACTACCCAAGGTCTGGTGTCACTAGCTCACGGACTACTACGGAATACTACAAACAATGTTTGAAAGGAAATACATCATGTTTGTCTGGTACAAGATGAACAAACAAGAAACATGGAAAGGGATTTCGGCATGCGAACGCCAGCTAGGCTACTTCGAGAGTCCCTGGACTGAAGATAGCTCCTAGAAGTCCTACTGCTGCGGTCTGTAAGCTGCTCCCTGATCTGTGCACAAAAATGCACAGAGTGTAGCATCAGCACAACCGACCCCATGTGCTGGTAAGTGCCTGGCCTGACCCCGGCGAAGTAGTGACGAGGCTAGACAGGACCTACCACAATTAACCTGTACAGATAGATATAACGACTACAAGAAAAACAATAACAAGATAATACAAAGTAAAGCTGGGAGGGGACATGCTATCGGGGAGTAACAGATAAAAATAAAATATCGGAAATAAACAGAAGAAACTCCGATTTCCATGATATATATATATATATATAGTGGACGGTGTGCCACACGATCCCATATTATCATATATAAGTGGACGGCGTGCCACACGATCCCGTATTATAGTATGTAAGTGGACGGCGTGTCACACGATCCCATAATATAGTATATAAGTGGACGGCGTGCCACACGATCCCTTTTAACAATATATAGGTGGACAGCGTGCCACAAGATCCCATAATATCATATATAAGTGAACGGCGTGCCACACGATCCCATAATATAGTTCATAATATTTGACTTCATATAGTAGACCCCTTCAGGGGAGAATAACATCTCAATACCTTTAACCCGGCAAGGGTACAGCTAACAGCCCAAAATATCCCGACAAGGGAGAGTATATATATCAGTCTACACATCCCGGCAGGGGAGTAATCACAACACATTCTCTTTTTAAATCACTTCTTCCTCAACTAACACATTCATGTTCGAGCTAACGCTCCAAGAGTACACCAATCACAATTCTACCTCAACCGTTCACATCATATGAAACTCATCAAATAAACAAGGAGCTTGTGTCACATTATTCGAAATAAAAGCAATCAAGACTCACGGTCATGCTAGACTCCGGTGCATAGATAACCGTCACCATGCCTATACACCGTACTCCACATTAGCAAGTAGCAAATATCATCCTAATCCTATTCCCTCGAGTCAAAGTTAGAACAAACACTTACCTCGAATGCTCCAAACTCAACTCACATATCTAGTATAGCTTTACCTCTTGATTCCACCACCAAACCGCTCGAATCTAGTCATAAGTTACCTAATCCCATTAATAATTACTAAATGAATCAATCCCAATGCATGAAAATAATTTTTACAAGGTTTTTCCCAAAAAGGTCAAAAACACCCCCGGACCCACGTGGTCGAAACTCGAGGTTCGGACCAAAACCTGGTTACCCATTCTCCCACGAATCCAAATATATGATTTGTTTAGAAATCGGACCTCAAATTGAGGTCTAACTCCTCAATTTGTGGAAAACCTAGGTTCTACCCAAAACACCCAATTTGCTCCATGAAAAATCTTTGTTTTGAAGTTGATATCATGTTAAAAGATGTTAAGAAGTGAAAAAAATGAGTTAGAAATCACTTACCAATCGTTTTGAAGAAGAAAAGTTGTTTGGAAAATCGCCTCTTAGGTTTTGGGTTCTTAAAAGGTGGAAAAATGACTGAAAATCCCGAATTTATACATTTTGTTGGGGGCTGGCGCGGACCGCACAGAAATGCACCGCGGTCGCGCCGAGGGAGGGGAGAAGTGTGCTCTATCTGAACCCACCCAGCGCGGACCGCACTGATTTGGTGTGTGGCCGCGCTGGTCGACCCTCTGAACCCCACCACGCGGACCACACAGAAAAGCACCGCGGTCGCGTGACTGCCAGCGCGGACCGCGCAGAAATGGTCGCGGCCGCGCTGGGCCTACAACATCTGAACCTGTATATTTTTCTAAGTCTAAGACCTCCCGGGCCCTACTCAAAACTCACCCGAGCCCTCGGGGCTCCAAACCAAACATTCATATGATCTCGAAAACACCTTACGGACTTACTCGTGCGATCAAATCGCCAAAATAACATTTATACATAGGATCAAGCCTCAAAATACATGATTTTCTTTCAACTTTCATAAAAAAAAAACTCAAATTCCCCATTTTAAGTCTGAAACACATCATATGACGTCCGTTTTTAGCCAAACTTTACAGATAGTGCTTAAAACATATTTAAGACTCGTACCGGGCGTCGGAACCAAAATACGAGCCCGATACCATAGTTTTCTGATCAATTTTCTTCTTCATTTTCCTTAATTAATTTCAGAAAATAATTTCACACAAAAATTTATTTCTCGGGTTTGGGACCTCGAAATTTGATTCCGAGTACATGCCCAAGTCCCTTGTTTTTCTACGGACCCTCCGGGACCGTCGAATCACAGGTCCGGGTCCGTTTTACCCAAAATATTGACCGAAGTCAATATTATGCATATTAATATCAAAATTCATCAAATTTTTCACAAAATTCGCATATTCTAACATAAAAACTTTCCGGCTACGTGCCCGAACTGCGCATGCAAATCGAGGCAACTAAAAGCGAGGTTTTCAGGGCCTCGGAAGCACGGAACTAGGAAGAATTACGGTGATGACCCTTTGGGTCGTCACAGATGATTTGCTAAGGCAATGGATTACCGCAAAGTTCTTAGAGAAGAGAGAAAAAGGAAAGAAGCTCGCGCATCTGAGAAGGGAAGCTCCTTGCACACTGGAGGTGTGATCAACCTAGGGACAATAAAAAGAACATTGGTACGTAATTGCTTAAATTATTTTAATTTCAAAGTATATCTATTCTGTTTACTAACTAAATTAATTTGTTTTTAGGAAAAAAAGTTGGGGCGTCCAATGAACCATGATGAGCTATTCAATGAAACATATATTATAAAGAAGAAGAAAAAGACGGATCACAAAAGGTGGGTCGAGGACCGGGCCTCGACTGTATATGTAAGTTTTCACTTTTCTTTAAGTATTTTAATTTACTTTTATATGAATTTTGAAATACTAATTCAATGTAAATTTTCGTATAGGGTCGCTACCAAACTAACGTGGAGGAATTTATCCGCACCTAGCCACGTAATGACTCGGGCGAGCCAACCCAACTAAAAGAATATAGATGGAGTCTACTGGCGGTCCAAAATGGGGGAAGGTATATGGGCTTCCTACTAAGAAATTCCATCGCTATAAGTGTGGAACGCAAGAAATAGGGACTTCCTCGCAAGGCGAGCAACTTGATGGGGAGAACCTATCCGCTATGCGGGAGATTGTGACAAAGCTCACACCGAGCTAGAAGCAGCCAAGAAAAGAGAAGGGTTAGAGATGCTCAGTTCCTTGGCATGCAAGCTCAGATCAGAACTCTCCTATCTACTAGAGCTTTTCCATTGCCCCAGTCTCGTGAGTCATCTCCAAAGGCTCGACTTGAACGTGGGCGTTCCTTCCGTCCTCCCCGTGATCGTTCCTCCCGTCCTCCCAGTGGTCGTTCTTCCCGTCCTCCACAAGACCCTTCTCGACACCATCTTTTAGTTGAAAGTCCATCAGACGGTGATGATGATGTTGTACAAAACATTCCTTGACTTTTATATACTTTGAACTAGACAAATAGAACCGATTTTGAATTAGTTTTAATAAGTTTTAACTTGGTTTTGGATTTTTTAGTTCTATTGAACTTTAATTTGTCAGTTTTAATGTATTTATTGAATTATGATGATGATGTTGTTGTTGTTGTTGTTGTCGTTGTTGTTGTTGTTGTGGTGGTGGTGGTGGTGGTGGTGTTATTTAGGGATTTTGGTATGCTGGCATGTGGTATAGCTGCCAAAACAGGCATTTTGTGCAAAAATTAAAACCCAAGAAACCGATCAAAGTTGGTCGATTTCTAATTTTTTAAAAAAAAAATCTGCTGATTAGCGACCAAGGTTGTCGCTTAAGTTTAAAACAAATTAAAAATTACCGACCAAAGTTGGTCGGTTAATGAACAAAAATTACCCAGATTTCAACTATACCGACCAACTTTGGTTGGTATGGTTAAATTTTAACTTTTTTAAAAATATATATATTTTTTATTTTACCAACCAACTTTGGTCGCTAATTTTTAAATTTTAATAATTAATAAAATAACGTAATTTAAATACACCGACCAACTTTGGTCGGTAAAATTAAATTATTAAAATATGTTACCGACCAAAGTTGGTCGGTATGTGCTTTAAATTGTACCGTTGGTTCTTTTACCTTTGCGACCAACCTTATTCGGTAATTAGCGACCAATCTTGGTTGGTATACTAAAACGACCACCAAAATAACGACCAAGCGTGTTTGGACGCGTTTTGGTCGGTAATTTGCCAAAAACGACCAACATTGATCGTTTTCTGTGGTCGCTAATTATCGGATTTTTAGTAGTGATAGTTTTTCTGTCTGATATTCTTGGGGTTTCTTTATGGTAGTTAGAATTTGCTCTCATGTGACTTTGACTATATATTGTGTAGTTATGGATGTCTTCTACTTCAACATGTTTCCACTAACAAAACAAAGAAGAAGGCTACATTGGCATTTTCTCAAACAGCTCTTCCATTTAATGTGGTAGAGGGCCAAGTTTATTACTTGCTTTTCATGAACAATTTGGTAAAAAGAAAAGTGTACAATTTGCCAAAAAGGAAACAGTGTGCATATCCGACCAACAACTATGGTAGGGGCAAGTCTGCTTCAAAAATGTCAACTTCATTTTCTTTCTTTTAATTTCCAATTTAGTTCACCAACTTTTATGAGGATCACCTTGCAGACCAATCCTTTTCAAACTGCTGCAACAAAAAAACGTGACATCTAAAACGTATATCACTAGCACTAGCAAATGTGGTAGGCCAAGATTGCTTCAAATTATCAAGTCTATTTCCTTCCTTCCCCAACAATTATTTCTATTATGAACCACGTAAAACGCACTTGAAAACTTCTAGTAAAATTTTACCCAACTCTTCAAAGAAACTTCTTTCACAGTGTCGTTCCTATAACTAAGCTCATCTTCAAAAGCACTCCAAAGACTTGCTTGACTACTGACTAGTTCAAATTCGTATCACGGATTCATTAAAGGAATAAACACTTTTTATCAAAATTTTCTCCGTTTCACTATATATAGCTCCAACTAAGGACCGGCATGTGACTCCATTTTTGCTATAGCTCTATTTAATCAGAAGCGAAATTAGGATTCAAGCTTATAGATTCGAAATTCTAAGCATTATAAGTTATTGGGTTCTAAATTATTAATTGTTAATAAATTAATAAATTATTCAAGACAAATACATATTTAAACCAAAGTTACATTGCTGGGTTTGCCGAACCCGTAGCCATAGCACTGACACCGCCCCTATCTATTTTGCTATAGCTGCCCTAATCGAGACCAACGAGAATCTCATATTGTATAGCTTATCAAACTTTTTGGTGGTAATAGACGAATATCATGTGAAAAAAAGCCTCAAGGAGACTTCATTGACGGTACAGTACATTTCAATTTCTGGACTTATTGACATTCGAAATTTAAAGATATTATTTCATGAATCTCAAAAGAAATTTGTCCACTTTTTAAAGTATTACAAATAAACATTTACTACCAAAGAAAAAACATTTCTACGCAACAATAGAAATTTACTCCTCATAATTATAATTACAAAACCATTAGAACGTGACAATCAAGACGGTACATCAAAATCTTGAACATGCATGCAACAAACAAATATTCTGCAAAACCACAAATTTTCTCCTTTTAATGCTTGTTGATGAACTCTGCAACGGCTTCATAAAGTTTTTCAGTTTCAGAACCAGTTACAGGGTCCATTCTAACAGCAATTTTGTTAAGATAAAAGCTATGTCCCACTCCATTGTTAATAAACAGCTCTACATCCTTTTCCCCCTTTTTCATAGCTTCGTAAAACTCCATTTCAGTGTCCTTTATCAGATCTTTCTCCGCCACACAGTACAAATAAGGCGGTAATTTAAGCTCCTCCACTGCCGGCGCCGCCTCTCCCATCGGACATGTTATTTGATGATCCTTGTTGCTCCCTACTGGTAAAGCTAACCCTAGAAATTTATCCACCATATCTAATGTTAAAAACGGGGTTTGCTCTTGTTCTAGCTCCGATTTGCTCCGATAGGACCGCACGAAACCTGGATGGATCGGAATTGCGCCGGCCAGTCGCATTGGAGATAAGTTTTCCTCGCCGGCTTTGACGGCAACTTGGTGGACTATGTTCCCGCCGGAGCTGTCTCCGATGAGGAATACTCGGTTGAAATCTGCGTAATCGTTGAGCCAGGGCTCGTGTCCTTGCTGCCGGGAGAGGTCCCGGAGCCAGAGGAGAGCGGCGAAACCGGCATCGCAGGCAGCTGGGAGGCGGTGCTCCGGCGCGAGGGGGAGGAAGACGGAGACAATGATAGCTTTGGCCGCGCGCGCTAGGCGCGTGTAGACAGTGTAGTACATGAACCAATCAGCATGGCTGACACAAAAGCCGCCGCCTTGGAAGTGAAGAATGACGGGAAGCTTGCTGGCGGAATTGTCGTTTCGTTCAGGTAAGTAGATGCGGAGACGGCTGCCGGATTTTTCGTCGGCGACTACATCTTTGACGGCAACGCCGTCGATGAAGTAGTCATGGGGTGGGACTGGCTCGGCCATGAATTTGACTTCGGGTGGACCGGTCCAAGTCCGGTCTACTGAACCGTCTTCGAAAACTCTAAGCCAGCCGGATACTTCCTCTATCACTTGCTTTTCATGAACCATTTTGGCAAAGTTTGAAGTGTTTTTTTCGAGTAATCAGTAATTTGAAGAATGAAGTTTGTTTAGTGTGTACCTTTGGTTTGCATGTGCGTGGCTATTTATAATGGTGAGATAGGAAAGGATAAGAAAATTTGTGGTAGTTTAAAGGAAGGTTCAAAGAATTTTACAAAATTTTGGAGTTTAGATAATGGGAAGAGCACTAGCATTAGGAAAGTATTTTCCTCACAAATTCATAATGAGTCAGTCCACATTTAGAAAGTAGATTTGGTGGAAGTCAATGATCAGTATCAAATTATCAATGGTCGCTAGGGTCACTAATTTAGATAACTATGGTGGTTAGTTAGTTACAGCCCCGTTTAGTCTACAAGAGAGGAATTAGAATATTGGTCTACGAACAAACATTAGATATTATATACAGAGGCATAGTAGATGTTTCAAATTACGCTGTCAAACATTACTCTTTAAAATATTTGTGTGGTTAAAGGTTAATCCAATGAAAGCATACAGTGGCAGGGAGTTTAGAAAAGTGAAAATAGCATAGACTAGATAGTTTTCGGACTGCAATCAAAAATTAGTCAGTGTTTGTAACGTCATTGAAAAATAGTCATTATTTTAGTTGAAACACGAAAAGTTCTAGCATAATATGCTGGATTATGAAATTCATGCGTATAAATTATTAAAAAAGCAAAAATACAATTATTTGATACTAATTTAATTTGAAAATGTATTATATTGTCCAAATTCATATAGAAAAAAGAGAGCCTATATTATTATAAAAGCATAAATACAATATTAATATATCAAAATAGCCCTACATTATTAAACGAAAGAACTCATAGGAAGAGTACGTAACTGTAATAAGCTATTTTTTGGACTATAATACCTTATATGCTACTAATTTTTAATATTTAATATTTAAAATTAATAAAATTTTGTCTATTAAATTATTATTAAAAATGTAGGAAGGTTTAATAAAATCAATTTCATAAGAATCAGCCGTATTGGCAATACATTACCACTCCATAATGTCTAATACCAAGAAAAAATAAAAGTAATATTAAGTGGACTGCATAAAGAGTTGAAATTGAGAAAAAAATACTCCCACGATAATATATGTTTATATTATATTTGAACTATTTTTCTACTCAAATAATATTTTTTTAATCAATTTTTCGTGTAATATTAAAAAATACCCAATTATTAAACAATAACTAAGAAAATTTAAGAATATAAATGTGTGAGAAAGAAAAAAAAATGATTGGTAAGAGTCAATACCACTAATGATTCTACAAACATAAAGATAAAAAAGTGAAATGTCATATCAATAGTTTGATCTTTGAAAATAAAATTTATGGTGGATAAATTATAATTAAGATCAAATATTCAAAACAAGAGATAAACTAACATTAAGATCTGAATCAGCATAGAATAAATTATTTTTTATGTTAAAATAAAATAATAAAATCATTTAATTAATTATTTAGCAAGAGAATCCAATTCAATTACTGTTTAAATTCATCATATGAGTAAAATTCTTATTCAAATAAAAAACAACTTAGGGCACATAATTTTATTCCATTAAAAGAGCGTTAGAACACAAAGTAAAAAAGTTAGTATATTATTAAGAATCAAAATGCTATAGGAAGCACAATCAAAGCTAAATCCTAAACAAGAACAAGATTTCAAGGCTATATCATAAAGAATCGACTCTGCTATAACGGGATTATTCTTTGTAGATGCCTTCGGGTGAATCGAAATAATATTTTCATATCATGCATTACTTCCAAATATCATATCAAGTGATATGACACTGTTAGCAATAACAAGTGGTGTACCAACAACGATTTTATTATGAGGCAACCCACTTTAGATTTGATATACCTTTTCAAACAACTTAAATAACTATTGTGAGCACGTGATTTTTTGCTTCACAAAGAACTACTCCAAAAGAAATCAAGATAACATAATTTTTCCTTTATACGAAATTTTGAGAGTTTTTTTTTGTGGCATGTTGTTAATTATCTGTATTTGTCTGTGCATGTTTGTTTTCATTTTATTAAAGAAAAAATACAAAATATATATTGCATTCACATTTAGGATTTAATTTTGCAATTAGGAATTAATTGAACCATATTTGGTTTTTAAAAGAGCGAAAATCACAAAAATATGTATTGTAGTTCAATTGTGTGATTTTGTTTGTAATTGATATTTAATTGTGTTAATAGTTGTAATAGAAGTTAATTTGTGTTTTTAACAAGTTAATTTAAGTTCTATAATTTAATTTAAGATTTTTTGGAATTTAATTTTTGGTAATTAGGAATTAAAAAGAAGTTAAAAGGAAAGGAAGAAATGAAAAATCCAAAGAAATCGGAACTGGGCCGTTTTATTTTGACCAAAACCAGGCCCAAATTTCACCCATGTACCCGGTCCAATTGATCTGGAAAAACGATCTCTCAAACGACGTCGTTTCTGTCACGCTCAATCTGGACCGGTGATTTGTTTTGATCGAACGGTCCAGACCACTCCTCCCATAACCCGTTTTTGACCCAACCCGGACCGCCCCAGTACTACTCCAAACGACACCGTGCCTATTAGTAAAATGATCCAGGCCGTTGATCGTGATTGATCCAACGGCCAAGATCAAATGCCCCCTCCCGTATATAACCCTAATCCCTTACCCCACACCCCAAACCAAACCCCTCCTCACCCCATCGTCTCTCTCAAGCTCAGAGATGGACTAGACCCAAACCCTAGCCGCCATTGTTGCACCTCCGCCTGAACCCGGCGGCAACAACGCCGCCGGTCACCAAATTAACACCCCTAAGCCATCTGACCACCCTCGTTACAAATCCGCTAACCGTTTGCCTCGCATCAACCTCCAGCTTCTCGAATCTTCAATCGAAGATTCGAGCAGAACCTAAACCTACCCCAACCAGTCCCAAACTCATACCGGACATCTCTCTGACCTCCCTCGTCACCAAACCACCGTTGGTTTGGTTTAAATCAGACCAGAACCGTTCGAACCCCAAATCGAACCCCCAAGAACCCTAGAAAACCAAAGGTTGAAATCTGTCCAAATTAAAGGATGATTTGGGGTCTAATCGACCTTAGTCGAAGTGTTCTCAGTTGAGAACACTCGATTAAGGTCCGTTCAACCTCAAAGAGTCCGAGTCAGAGTCCAAGTCAGGGTCGTCATGTTTCCGAGTTCTTGAGGTATTTTTCCTTTCCTGTTTGTTCCATTTTGTATTTGTTTATATCTGTTTATTTATTTAGTTTAGTTTTATTGATTTTTCAATTCTTTTTTGTCGATTGATTCTGTCCTTCTTCAATGACCTTTTATTTGGTCGAACCTTTTCTGGTCATGGTCAAGTATATGATAAACTATATAATCGATTTGAATGAGTTTCGTCGATTAGTTAAGTTTTATTATAATTCCATGTTTCTATCAATACGACTCGAACCACCTGTGTGCCTGTTCGATTCTGATTTGCTACTGATTGTATGTGTTGTAATTCGTGTAGTCGATTGGATAAGTGTCGTCGATTAGTTTTACATGCTTGAATGTTAGAATAACCTGATAATAATTTGATTCATACTACTTCACTTCTGATTGAATCATTGTTTGAATTTGGTTGTGAATTGGTTATAACTGTAGTACTTTAGTGATCAGTTAGAAATCAGTTGTTAATGTTATAACTTATAGAGTTCTACCATCAGATTAAGAGGTTTAGGGCAGGGCAGTAATTTTAGGGACTTTAGGAGGGTATTTTGGGATCAAAAAGGTTTGAAAGTAGTTTAAGTTGAATGGTCTGACATTAGGGTACTGAAATACCATTAAACTAATGAATTGTTTAAGTGCTAATGGGGAACAAAACATAATGGTAGGGGAAGGTTTAGAGGAAATGGATTAAGAAATAGGTGCCCATACCTATTTGAATTTAAATAAAAAAAAGACAAGGGTAGTGGGGAACAAGTGAATTAAAAAGAGAACAAAACATGTAGTAGTGGGCAGAAATACTTTTTTAATGAGCTAAGTGCTCCTTAGAGCGGGAAGGGGTTGAGGTTTGGGTATAAATAGGGGTCTGGACAGAATTAGGGGAGGATCCTTGGAGTCTGATCTGGCTTTTCTTTTGGGCAGACCTTAGGAAGAGAACATTCTGGAAATCTTAAGGGTGTTGAACATTCTGAAAACTAGAAGAGAGTTTTAAGAGTTAGTCTAGTTCAACTAGTTCTATCCCATTGAAACTAAAAAGAGCTTCAGCTTTAACTGTGGAGTTGTATTTTCGAGTTTTTCTTGATTACTGAATTCTAGGGGTGTTTCTGCTTGTGTTTTGATTGATATTTGGTTGTTATCAAGCTGTTTTGGGGTCAGTTACTGGGTGTTTGTGTTGCTGTTGGTATTCCTGGGAATTTTAATTGATTTCCTGAGTTGCTGCTGGATATATGTTACTGTTGTTGTTGTGTTGTGCTATCTGTTGTGTTGATCACTCCTTCTTCTTCTCCATTGTATTCCATTTCCAGGTACACATTCTAAAAAACATGTGTTGATGTAAGCTCGAATTTGGAGTTGAAGTTGAGATGAAATGGAAATGCAGCTGTTAGTTCTATTTGACATGACTGTATAAATAAACTGAAACTGTTTTTATTAGCTAGATTATCACTCGATATGTCTTGAATATATATAAGTTTGTGATCTCGAGCAGTGGTTGTATTTAGTTTTATGTTAGGTTAATAGGATAGTTAGATTAATTCCAGTTTTGATAATTTGTTTCGTGAAGTCATTTGAAAGCGATTCACATTGCAATAAACCTTTAGTAATGGTCGTCATGTGTTTTGTATTAAAATAAGACTGTTTATTTGCTACATCATGGCATGTTAAAATTGGCCCATAAAGAGTGTTGTGGTTATTTTGTTCAAGTTGTTCCAAGTAGAACGATGTACTGCTTTCACTATAAAATCAGGATGCTTACCTAATGACATGCAAATGAATAAGTAAACGCTTGACTTCAGGGGCTCGATCCCTCGATCTCTCCTACGCAGCTTGGCACGCCCCATTCGGTTTTGGGCTTGCCTCAAGGCCCACCTGTTGTTGTTCGTTCACAAGTAGAATTAGTTGGCCCATTTAATTTGGGCCTGATTTAAAGGTTTCAGTATATAGTTAACACAATATAAGTTTGAGGCTTTGAGTTAGGTAGAGGGTTCAAATTAAAAGGTCCGTCCTTTTGTTTGGACTCGAATTTGAACTCGAAGCCCGCTTTTATAATATTAACTAATTAGGACCTTTTCTTTATCTTTAGAGAAAAAATAGAAAAATCTTAGTCGCTTTAGGATATCCTTTAAATAAAATATGAGATGAGCCTCGCCAAATAAAACGTACAAACGGCGGGGCCCTCAATAAATAGTTATTTTAAATACTTAGACTTCGGGATAGGCCGTTTAGCAAAATTTCACGGGCTTCCCCAAAATAATAATACGCTAATCGCTTTAGGTGCGCATTTTAATAATTTACTTTCTTAAACCCGGGTGCACATTTATGTGACCCATATCCAAATCTCAACGAAGTTGAAATGTGTCGTTAATCACGGGTACATTGATTGTGATGTGGTTCGATATGCATTTTCACGACGTTGCAAATTTCTTTTAAAAAATAATGAATGAGACGAGCCTCGACAAACAAAAATACACAAGTTGTGGGGCCCTCTATACGTGTTGGTAAAATTACTTAGACTTCGGGATGGATTGTTTAGCAAATTTCACGGTCCTACCCAAAATAATGATACGCTAGTCGCTTTAGGCACGCCTTTAATAATTTACTTTCTTAAACTCGGGTGCACATTTATGTGACCCAAATCCAAATCTCAACAGAATTGAAATGTGTCAATAACTACGGGTGCATTGATGTGACGTGGTTCGAGGTGTATTTTCACGACGTTGCAATTCTCGTTAAAAAAAATAAAAAAATGGTAAACAGTTAAAATTTGCACATAGGTTCAACATGTATTAAAACCAGATAAATAAAACGAATATGACAGTTGAGCAACCGTGCTAGAACCACGGAACTTGGGAATGCCTAATACCTTCTCCCGGGTTAACAGAATTCCTTACTCAGATTTCTGGTTCGCGGACCGTAATACAGAGTCAATCTTTTCCTCGATTCGGGACTCAACCGGTGACTTGGGACACCATAAATCTCCCAAGTGGCGACTTTGAATTAAATAATAAATCCCGTTTTGATTGTCCTTTAAATTGGAAAAACTCCCTCTGCGCCCTTCCCGGGGGCGCGGGTGAAAAATGAGGTGTGACAACTATCACAAATATATCAAAGCAGAGTAATAGTGCTAAATTTATAAGGAAAGCAAAATTGATAATATGGGGTGAAACACTTACGGCTAAGTGTCAAACGATCGAAATAATTGCCCGAACTTATAGAGATGTATTGGATATTAATGAACCGTTTGATGAAAAATTAATGGTTTGGGATGTGCATGTCAAGTACTACCAGTAGTTCCAAAATTGACAAAAACAGAGACTGTAAAAGCTACTTGCCAAAGTTATGCTTCTGGTCTCAAATGAAAAGGATTCAACTAACAAGAAATATAAAGGAAGAACAGATCCAGTATTTTGTGTCTTCTTGCTTCGTGTCAGAAACGAAGAAGAGCATCCAATAAAAGATGATTTAGTTCTTCATGTACACTTGGTTATCAATCCAAATGGTAATAGTAGTGCATTTAATAAGAGAAATATTTTTATTATTAGATTAAAAGCTAATTTGTGTGAATCGCATGATAGAATTAAAAAGATATCTTAGCTAGCAGAAATGAATATACTGATCAACTAAATAAAAGATTGATTGCCAAATTTTATAGTAGAAACAAAATATTTTTCTATTTTTGACTCAGCAAAAAATGATATCAATAATTACTACCAAGAAGGATACTTAAATACATTAATACCAAATGGTCTTCTACCATACATGTTTGTTGTTAAGTTTATTATTTCTTACGTATGTTAGTACCGTTTATATAATCGACTAAGTTAAAATTGATCTTCCATTGTATATAGGTTAATTTTGAAGAAAAATATGTCTGTCATGCTACTAAAAACTTAGATACGCTAAATAGCTTATGTAATAGCACACAGATAATATATAGAAGTTTTGACAATAACGTGATACATGCAAAAACTATGATACTGGTTAATGTGCTTCTAAGTATATTCTTATACCTGAATTCAACTTTCGTCTTCTGAAACTAAGGATATCCTTTTAAATTTGTGTGAAAATAATATTTAGCATGTTTATATTTTGCAAATATAATAAATAAAGCACAAGGACAAACATCCTAAATATTGGACTATATTTATTGCAATATATTTTCTTGCACGAACAACGATAAGTTTCACTTTTAAGAGAGATATCAAGATCGACAACAAGAGTTCTGCTTAAGGTAGAGTAGCCAAAGCATTAGCAGGAAACATACACACAAAAATATTGTCCACAACGAAATGTTCGTTAAGATACCATCACATTAAATACTTTTAAACTATAATATATAATTATCCAACTAATATGACAAAATCGATCATTTGTGTAAGTTTTGATGATGCCCTTTTATTTTAAATTCATGTATTAGCTAATGTAATAATATTTTTCGGCATTCACATGATTGATGTATTATTATACATATTTCTCTCATTAATTAAATTTTATTGTTCTTTCATATAAATAAATATTTAAATCATCACGTATCATTATTAACGTGCAACGCACGTTTGTAGATACTAGTATATACATATATATTAAAGGAATAAAGTTTGCATTGTGATTAAGCCAAGTGGCTAGCTCTTAAGAAGCCATTTGGCAAACTTAGAACAAAGAGATGACTAATTACTGAAATCAAAATGGAAACAAATTAATTCAAATTTTAATTTACCTTTCTGTAAAAATTGCATGGGGCGCCCTATTTGGTCGCCCCCATTTAACCTATACCCATTTTTTCTAAAAACTTTTAACTTGTACCCACATTTTAAATAACTTCAGCCCCTTTCTCTGCCTATTTCTCCTCCTTCGTTATCTTCTTCTTCTTCTTTTTTCTTCTGCTGTTGTTGGTGCTTCTTATTATTATAAACACAAGAATTTAGTTCATAATACTGGAAAAGCAGGGACATATGCATATACGTCTTATCACAAGCACAATTCAGAATAAAGTCGAGTCTAGCTTACCCGCAATTTTCAGGAACATGCAACTTCTGACAATTAAACCATGAATCCCCTGTTTCTGCAATCACCGCAATGTTGCCACTAAGCATTTCCTGTGAACGAAAAAGCAATGGGAACAAATTAAAACCTCCAGGGAATATAAGAATTCCTCCTTCATTCTATTGTATGTAGCGTCATGAAATCTCTTATACTGTCAATCGATAATGGAATTTACACTTCAGTTCTAAAGTGCTCTGTGTTAATCACAATTCATATTTACCTGGATGTGCTTGAAGAGTATATTGACTCGAAGCGGTTCATCCTTCTCACGTTTTAAGGCAACACCTGGAGGGACATAAATTCGATGATGATTCTCCAAAGCAGGCTATTCTTCTTAAGCTTTTTCGCCAATGCACTTAAGAAATCAGTGCAAAAACTGGAAAAGCAGGGACATATGCATATACTACTTTCTCACAAATACAAATAATAATAATAATAACAAAAACTTTCGCCAGTTACAAAAACAAAAACTTCAGCTCTAGAGCTGACGTTCGCCAGTTACAAAAACAAAAACTTCAGCTCTAGAGCTAAAGTTCGACAGTTACAAAACAAAAACTTTAGCTCTAGAGCTGAAGCTTACAAACAAAATCTTCAGCTCTAGAGCTGAAACTTACAAACAAAAACTTGAGCTCTAGAGCTGAAGCTAACAAACAAAAACTTCAGCTCTAGAGCTGAAGTTCAACAGTTACAAAAAAAAAACTTTAGCTCTAGAGCTGAACTTCAGGCCCGGCTACTAGAATGCTGAAGTTTTGCGTGATTGCCTTTGCTACTTCAGCCCCGTATGCTGAAGTTATGCGAAAAAGCGGGTACGCTTGCAATTTTTTTTGCATAGCGGGCACAAGTTAAAACGTGACACAAAAAGCGGGTATAGATACAAATGCCCCTACCTTTCTTTCCTTTAATAATTAATGGAAAGAAGGATGAAAATTAATTAAAGAAATAATGTTTGCATTGTGGTTAAGCAAGGTGTCAAGTTATTATAAAGCCATCTGGCAATTTAGAACAATATGTACAATAACATTTAATTTAAATTGAAAGGTAAGATTTTTTTAAATTTAAATGGGAAGAGAGTAATAAGATTTTTCTAAAGATACGACCTACTGCCCTATTTTAACTAATAAATTTTTTTAATAAAAAATTGAGTTTAAAGATAAAAATAATACCCCTATTTTAACTAATTTTAAAGATAAAGATGTAAGTATTATAAGCTCCGTCCTTAAGTCAAGTGGCAGCCTACAAAAAAGTCACATGGCATAAATAGTTAATAATTAGTTATTGATTATTGTTTTTGAATTTAAATATCTATAAAATAAAAAAATATTTAATAATAAAAAACATAAATTAAAAAAACTGTTCATTCAAATCTACATCTATATATAAAATAAGCATATTATATATATAACATAAATTAATAATTCTTAAAAATATTGGTAGGTTTTTTATATAGATAATAAAAGGCTTATCTCTTTATAATTTTGATGAATTTAAAATTTTAATTTAGTAAAAAAAATATTACATTATTTAAGTTATCAGTAACTTACAAATTGAGAAAATTAATCAAATATTATAGTAAAAAAAATGACGAAAAGAGGGGGATAAGGATAATTTTATGATAGTTATATTTTGAATTAATTAAAAAATAAAAGATAAATAAATAACTCTCAAAAATATTATTGATAAATTTAGAGAATTTTGAACAGTATAACACAAGTTTTAAGAATAAAAATATTTCTAGAGTAAGAAAATATATATCCATGTTATATTAAAAGAGAAGTAGTATCAAAATATTAAGTCAATTGACAAGATTATAAAAATCACATTAGTAAATAGATAATACTAAATACTTGCTAATTTAACAAAAAAAAAAAAGGGACAATGATTTATTTGATTACTATATGATGTGTATCCTTTGATTTTGTATAGATTTGTTATATTTCCGCATGCTACATTAAATAAGAAAATAAAAACTAATATTTATTAAAATAATAAAATATATTAGTTCATAATTTTATAAGATTAATATTTTGTATGCGGGTAATGACACTAGTAGTTTTTAAAGGTAGTAAATCGGGGATTTTCCTTGTTCTTTTGTTAGTTATAGAGTTATAGATCACGAATCTGGCGAAAAATGGCAATATGGCATGTACGTACATTATTGACATACATGAATTAAAAAATATTAAAAGGACGTTGGTCAAAGCCGTTATATATTTTTTTCCATCCAAAGCTTTTCGTCCACATTGGGAATATTTATTTATAGAGAAGACTTTGGTCAAAGTCATTTTAAAGGTAAAAGTAATACTTCATCCTTCTCATAATATGTGTCATGGTTGCTAAAAATAATTGTCTCAAATTATTTATCATTTTAGAAGTTCAAGACAAAATTAATTATATTTTTCCTTTTTAACCCTTAATAATCAATTGCATTCACGTTTAGTAAAAATATGAATAACTTCATTAATAGAGATGACACATAAATTGAGAAAACATTTAATAAGGGTAGAGTAGTCAAAACTATTCTTTCTTAAGGGCGTGCACAAGAGAATCATGACATATATTATGAGACGGAGGGAGTACATCATATTGAGAAAACAGGGGGAGTTCAAAGTTTTCTAAAACTACCTATATTCAAATGAGTAAAGAGATTACTCCTTAACACAAGCTGGCTTATCATTTGAGTTGTAAACATGCGATGCTGTACGAATTTTAAGTAGATATATGTTTTTCTTAAGTAGATATATGATTAGGGACTTAATGTTGGTTTTTTGAAGAAAAAAGAATCTGGTTGTTATGATGTGGAAAGAAAGTCAAACCGCACCAATTTCCTATAACTGACTAACTGTGTACAACTTTCGAATTCACAGCAATGCAGTGTTGTGCTGCACAAAAAGAATTGCATTCTATCATCAGATAATACTAATCTGTAATCTCTGTACTACTCTATGCTTAGGTGCAATCCCATATCCAAAAAGGGGGCACCTCTGTATACCGCTTGTACACAAGGAAACCAACAAAAAGAGTCCCTGTGGAAAAGAAATGATGTCAATCCTCTTAACACTACAGGGACGAGAAAAAGAATAATCACAGCAAAGGTTGAAAAAAAAGACTAAAAGGGTGAAAAGTGGATTAAACTTACGGTTAGATCCTATACAGGGCTTAGTTCCAAATAGGGCTCTTCAACTTGCCCCTAAGTAGTTCAATCTCTGCTGCTTGTTTCTTGCAACAAGAAAAGCGGATAGACTTAGAAAGGACAGGCAAATGGCAGCAAGCAGGGGAGGAGCTATATAGGCAGAAGGGAAAAGACAGAAGAGGGAGAGATAGAAAATAAGCTCTTCATAATCACCTCATGTAAAGCTTTCCACCAAAGGCTTGACTTTTCCTGTAGTGCACGCCATTCGACGGCCATCTCATGTTCGATTGTGTTACTCTGAGAGTGGTGTGATGTTGATACTGCTTTTCTCTTTACAAGAGAAATTGAACTATCAAATTGGATCAACAAATCGCAAATTAAGGGAGACGAGGTCATTTGTGCAGTGAAATGCATACCATTTCTTCTCCTAGCTTTTGAAATTTGATTCTACCAATGGACAGATGGCCAGGAAGGCCACTACATTTCACTGGCTCCTCTATAGTTCCTCTCCGAGCAACAACTGGCCTTAACAATACATAAACAATGGTGACATCATCTCCCTCACCATAAATATTTTTCACGTTTCATTCAGCTATTTCCATTAAAAGTGTAATCACAAAAGTTCCTAAATCCAAGACAAATTTCAAATAAATATTACCAACAAGAAGCACAAGCAACAACTCAACGAAAGCTTGTTTTCATGACATCGGTTCATGATGTCAAGTACAGACTGACTAATTTTATTACCCTTGAGAAGCTATTCTCGCAAATTGTTTCTCTAGATGACTGTTGAAGGCTTAGTTAAGTAATTATAAGTGTGGTCTCTCTAACAACTTAAGCTGTTACATGAGATGGTTACACACTTTAACATGGTATAAGAGCAAGCAAAAGTTCTTGATTCGAGTCTCACCACCACACATCATCAACAATAATTTTTATGTGTTTGGCTCATTAAAAAGAATCAAGCCCACATGTAAGTGGACATGTTGAAAACTTGATTACGTAATTAAAAGTGTGCTCTCTAACAACTTAAAATTTTTAGATGAGATGATCACGCACTTCAACAATTACAAATCACAAAACCTAGTTCCATGAGATGGTTAAGTATAAATAACATGTATGACTTCTACCATGACAATCATCAAATGGATAACACAGACAGAGCTGATATTAAATATCACAATTAACCTTGAGGCTTGTCGCTAATTCTCTAAGAAAGAACAAAGTTAAGATTACACCATCATAAGTGACCTCTAGACTTCTTGATATTACTAATTTATCAAATGTTTCAAAAACATTTTCTAGGCGAGGCTAGCTAAAAACATATTGAGGTGGACTGATTTGGGGCATAAGCCCAAAAAACTTTCCCAAATCAGAATCAAAATTACTTAAAATTTTCTTTTTTTAAAACTTATAATACTAAGAAGTTAGCTAATTTTAAATTCTCAAACTAAAATAACTCAAAAGTCAAAGGTCTCTTTTAATTGTTTACCCTAATTTCATAATTCTTTCTCTTTGTCTGTAAAGTGCAAACAACAAAGCAAAAGCTTTGTCCTCCAACATTTGCTCTAATTCCACGCTTGTCTTCAAAGTTCTTATTCATTCTCTTTTTATTCTTTTCAAGTTAGTTTTATTTTGGAATTCCATGTTGGTATTACTCTAGCTTTAGATATTGCTATGGAGACTTTATTCAAAAGATGTTCTATCTGTGTTGTGATGAGTATTTGTAATTTTTTTTTGGCTTTAGGCATTCACACAATCTTTATAATAGTCTTTTTTTGGTAAATCGTTAGGAACTATCATTTTACATTTAATGCATCTTACCGTCTTTCACATTTCCAAGTCAACAATAAAAAGCTAAGTGTAATCCCACATGTGGAGTCTGGGGAGCGCAGTGTGTATGCAGACCTTACCCCTACATTGAGAAGGTAGAGAGGCATCTTTCACTTTTCCAAGTATAAAAAAAAAATTCTTTTGTAAAGTTTGTGCACATATTAGCATGTTTATATATATTTCACTAATTTTACAATATTTTTGAATTTTTTACAATTTTTTTTGTGATTTATATGCTTATTTTATTAATTTATAAAAATGGTAAACAATAAATATCTATGGGACTTATGCTCCATCGAGGCTTGCGCATTACCTCACGCCCGTGCCCTTTAAAATACTACATTTATTATATCATCAACCTCATGTCATCAAGGGCTTTGAAGACCATGACCATAGCATAGTTTGTCAAGAAACAGATGCCAACTAGCAAGATGGATGTAGAAACAGTGCATAGAAACATCTAATCAACAAGACAAGCACAAGTGATATAAAACTTGTTAAATAGATCTAGTACCTTCCATCACCTAACATAAGGCATCTCTTTTTCAATTTAGAAATGGCAGTCTCTGCATGCTCACTTGATTTGAAGATAACAAATGCTTTCCCTGCAAGTGTTTATTCTAATAAGCAACATCGAGTTCGCTGAGATTTTTTTTTGTGCTCCACGACTTAAAGAAGAAGATACATGATGGCCTACCATTCAGTGAATTTGAGAAGGTATTATGTTGCACCATTTTTGCACTAACCTTTTGTTCCAAGGCACGCCCGACAATATCCTGGAGGGCAGTTGATGAGTAGCAAATTTCAGAGCGTTTCAGAAGTATTTTAAAAGAGTAGCAATTTGTGTTTGGCTAAATCATTTGACAAACATTTTTGTCAATATTAGAAAAACAACATGTTTGACCAATCATTCCAAAGAGTATCTTTAGTTGTCAAATTACATGTAAAGTAGGATTTCCTATGTTCAAATTTATCTGAGGTAGTTTAACTCGATACGAGATTTTGAAAAGAACTAAAGATTTTTTGAAACATGTGTCCTTAAATATGCCATAACATTTGTTCGGCTATAAACCTTTTGGAACTTATAATTTTAAACATAGTG
Organism: Nicotiana tabacum; assembly: GCF_000715075.1. Lineage (NCBI taxonomy): Eukaryota > Viridiplantae > Streptophyta > Magnoliopsida > Solanales > Solanaceae > Nicotiana > Nicotiana tabacum. Next base: position 160,973,017 of record NC_134082.1, read on the forward strand.
TGGCTATAAAGGCTTCTCATTCAGGATAAAGGAAAGTTTAAAGTTACATGATTTCCTAATATAGAAATACAGAACCTCACTATAACAGCCTCGTTTGTTCCGAAATTGTTTGACTGCTATAGTGAAGTGTTGTTATAGTGAACATATATTATAACATAATATAATATTCGATTTCGACAATAACTCGACTTTTATAGTGAATAGCTGTTATATAGTGTATGTCATTCTTTTTGGAACAAATTAATAAGCAAGCAATATCACATTAAATAGAACAAAGGGAGTATTAAGTTTTTCAATTTTATCTCAGAGGCATGCAAGAAACGAGAGTGTGAGAGACATCGATTAAATTAAGGAGGGACGGTTTGATAATATAAAATTTTGATAAGGTATTTTTGATCATGATAAAAACTATTGGCTTCAAGGAAACCACAAATTTCTGCTTTATGCAACAACAACAAAAAATTGCTTCTACTCCTACTCATATTAGCTCGTTCGGCCAAACTTTCAAGATTTGCTTATTTTGAAAAGTGCTCTGTCACAAGTGTTTTTCAAAAAGTATTTGGAGAGTAGCAGTTTGTGTTGGCTAATTAACTTGAAAATCATTTTGCCAATATTATGACAACAATTTGTGAATGGCCAAAGTTCCAAAAGTGCTTCATGAAAAAACTACTTTTTTCAACTTCTGAAAAACTGTTGATGCCACTACTGTAAAGCCCTTTTTTCTCCTAAAAGCTTGGTCAAACACTTAATTCTCTAAAATAAGCACTTTTAAAAAAATAAACACTAAAAAAACACTTTTGGCTTCCCAAAAGCTTAGTCAAACAAGCTAGTAATCCCCTTCTTCTCAGAAGCTTAACCGCGTAGGTTAACTCACCAAAATAATGATTTTTTAAAAGGAGAAAGTAACTTCTCCGGTCCAAACAAGCTTCAAAGTCTACCGAGCTCCAGTAGATATCAACTTAAATAAAATATTTGAATAATTCCGTAATGTTATAATTTCATTTTCTAAGCTTTTCACTTTTTCCTCCTCTGACAGAGCCGTGGTTCACTATGTTTTTTTAGGGATAAGACTACCCTCCCCACTAATAGACTCACTAACGATAGTGGATTGAAGATGAAAATTAACATGTGTTAAAGGGCTGGCAAAACAAAGTTAAGTGAAACAAATTTGTATAACAAATCTGAAGCTAGATGCAGTAATCTTGGTTAACCTAAGTTGATGTAAGGATATTCAAAAGTTTGCTCTTGAAATTTTCCAAAGGAATAGCAATAATTTAAAAGAAAAGTTCATGTAGAATACAAGAAATGTAATTCAGGTAAAATTTATATTTTCATCCAAAAATAAAGAAGAAAATAGAAAGAAAAGGGAACACAAGCATTTACCGCATACATCTGGACTTACAAGAGCTTTAGAAACAATACTCCCGAATAAAAAATGGAAAAATATGAATGTCTAAATAATGAATTAACGTAAGAGTGACACCTAGAGTGTAACGACCCGGCCGGTCATTTCATGAGTTACAGCTCCGTTTCTCTCATTTCTACTTTGTTATGTGTTGTTCAGCTGTATTTCATCATATCGTATTGGTTGTTATGTGTTTGGAGTGACTGAAATGAGACACTTAATCTCTTTTAAATAAGTTTAAGTTGGAAAAGTTAACCGGATGTTGACTTATGTGTAGAAGGTCTCGGATGTAAATTCTAATGGTTCGGATAGCTCCGTTAGGTGATTTTGGACTTAGGAGCGTGTTCGGAATGTAATTTGAAGGTCCGCGGTAGGTTTAGGCGAATTGGCGAAATTGGAATTTTTGCGTTTTCTGGTCGGCAGTGGAAGTCTTGATATCGGGGTCGGATTGGGATTCTGGAAATTGGAGTAGGTCCGTTGTGTCATTTGTGATGCGTGTGCAAAATGTTAGGTAATCCGGATGAGGTTTGATAGGTTTTTGCATCGTTTGCGGAATTCGGAAGATTGGAAATCCGTAGGCTTGAATCTAAGGGTGATTTGATGTTGTTTTGAATGTTCCAAAGGTTGGAACAAGTTTGAATGATGTTATGGGATATGTTGGCATGTTTGGTTAAGGTCCCGAGGGCCTCGGGTGTGTTTCGGGTGGTTAACGGACCAATTCTTGACTTTAGAAGTTGGCAGATTTCTGGTATTTTGTTGCAAAGAATTCCATCTTCGCGTACGCGAGGAGGCTATCACGTTCGCGAAGGGTTATTGAGAGCAGAGGAATTTTGTTCTACGTGCTCGCGAAGGGGAGGCCGCGAACGCGAAGGTTTGATCTGAGTATGGATCGCGTTCGCGAGGAGGGCGTCGCGTTCACGATGGTTGAGCTGGTTAAGGTACGCGTTCGCGAGTGGGGCATCACGTTCGCATAGAAGGATTTCCAGGTCAGAGGCAGTTGTGCTTTGCGAACGCGAGGGAGCTACCGCGTTCGCGAAGAAGAAAACATCTGGGCAGAATGTTTAAGTTCAAAAACGAGGGTTTTGGTCCATAATTTCAAATTCATTAGAGAGCTCGGTAGAAGGCGATTTTGGAGGGGATTTTCAAAGGAGTGATTGGGGCAAGTGTTCTTCACTCAAATTTGGTTAAATCCCATGATTATGTCTTGATTTTTATCATTTAATTTGGGAATTTGGGGTGAAAATTGGGAAAAACGGAAGAAAAATTTGGAGAGTTGATTTTGGGGATTTGAATAGCCATTTGATGTCGGATTTTGGTGATTTGATATGGGTAGACTCGTGAGCGAATGGGTTTTCCAGTTTTGTGATTTTTATCGGATTCCGAGGCGTGGGACCGGGGTCGGGTTTGGCCAATTTCGGGATTTTGAGTTAATTTGATTATTTTCGCTTGGGCTTTGTTCCTTTAGAGTGTATTAATGATGTAATACTGATTTTGGTTAGATTCAAAGCATTTGGAGGCCGATTCGAGAGGCAAGGGCATCGCAGGTTAGAGTTTGGATCAATTTGAGGTAAGTAATGATTGTAAATATTGTCCTGAGGGTATGAAACCCCGGATTTCACATCGTTTCACTACTTTGAGGTGACGCACACACTAGATGACGAGCGTGGGGGCGTGCACTGTTGGGGATTGTGACTTGGTCCGTCCCGTATGACTAATAAGTCGCATATTTGGCTGAAAACTACTCCCTCCGTTCCAGTTTATGGAACTTATTTCCTTTTTGGTCAGTTCCAAAAAGAATCAACCCTTTCTAAATTTGGAAACAATTTAGCTTAAACTTACAATTCTACCCTTAATGAGAAGCTTTTATAGCCACACAAATATTCTAGGCCCCTTTTTGACTTGTTTAGGACCACAAATTCCAAAAGTCTTCGTTTTTTCTTAAACTTCGTGTCCCAATCAAACAAGTTCACATAAATTTGAACGGAGAGAGCAGTTGATATCATTGTGTTTTGGAAAGTATTACTATGTTTTGGGCTTAATGCCATATTTTGGCCTCGTGCCAATCTATTTGGACCCTTAGGGGCTTTTTACTACTATTCCTCACTGTTTTGACTTAATATCTGTACTCAGTTATGCTGTGTTTTTACTGATTTCATAACTCAGCCTTATTTACTCCATTTTGATATTATAAATGATATTTTTGGGCTGAGCACCCCGTTTTCATTGTTAGCCCGAGTGGCTTGAGAGGTTTCTGACTGAGTAAGGTCGAGGGCCTGTGTTGTGAGGATATCATGGGATCGGGTTGCGCGCCGCAGCATGTTGTACTGATTTGTGATATATAAGAGGTCGAGGGCCTGATTTATTATGCCACGAAATGGCTTGTTATAGCACTTCGGTTGTAGGAACCCCTCCGGAGTCTGAACACTCCCAGTGAGCGCGGGTACCCAGTGTGAGTGATGTGATATTGCCTGAGGACATGTTTACGAGCGATTGTGAGGTAGCCCAAAGGGCTGGTTCTGTTGATATTTTGCCTGAGGGGCCGTTTATGGTACATGTCTTGCCCGAGGTGCTGTTTACATTTCTATCATTTTTACTCTCTATTTCATCACTTGTTAACTATTGAAAGATGTCTTTAAAAGAAAAGGTTTTATTAAAACTGAGTTGTTTTACGAGTTAATTGATTTCTGTACTGATTTGGGAACATACTGTATTTGTTGTAGTGCTATGACACGGAATTATTTGTTTTTTTACTACTCAGCTTTCATTTACTTTTATTACTTACTGAGTTGGCGTACTCACATTACTCCCTGCACCTTGTGTGCAGATCCAGGAGTTGCGGGTCACGATAGTGAGTGTTGATCGTTCTTCCAACAAGTCTTCAGAGTTGGCAAGGTAGCTGTTTGGTGTTCGCAGTACTGCACTTCTCCTTCTTACCTTATTCAGACTGTTCTTAGTATGTTATTTTACACAGACTGTTCTTGTACTTAGACAAATCTTGTAGTTGCTCGTGACTTGTGACATCCCGATGTCGAGTTTGTATTATTTTCTTCCGCACTAGTTATTTAGACTTATGTTATGAGATTCTGTTAATTCATAGCTTAAAAAATGACTTTATGAAATACTGATTAGATTTGGAATTTCTGTCGGCTGGCCTAGTTTTACGATAGGCGTCATCACAACCGGGTCGGTTTCAGGGTCGTGACATAAAGAAACATTTCTATTTCAATTTTCATTACTCAAATGGGCAAAATAAAGCACATAGTCAACTTGAAAATAGTTTAGTATGTACCTCCACTTCTGCTGATGTATATGAAGGATCAAGATTCTCAAGCAACACAAGTGTGCCTCGCTCTTGAGCTACATGGAGTCTTTCATTCCATGGCTGGATGGAACAAAATAGCATATGCAAATCACAAAATATAGAGTAAATAACTGCTTTGAGGCTAAAAAATTATCAATGTATACATATTCATGAGAACAGAAGCAGCACTTCGAGGAAGTCCCAGTAAAGTTTAGAGAATCGAAAGGAGCAGTTGACAAAGTAGTCAAAGACAAAAAGGAAATGAGGAAAACAACAAATAGGTGCCTACTCCCTGATCAGCTATTCAAAAGTTCATTGTAAAATGAAACTAAAAATGCCACATGGAACTACACAAAAGAGCATGATTTAAAGTCTTTTAATCTTTAGAGTACCCTATTTCTCTTCCCTATCCAAAATGACCACATAACAGCCAAAACATAGGTGACGGAACAATGTCTACTCCTATACTTCGTCCAGTATAGAGCAGAATGCTTCCACAGTCTAAGACCCAACTAAACCAACAAATTGTAGTAGTAATATTCAAAAATAACAGAAACTTCGCATGATTTTTTTTCTTTTTAGTCATTTTTGGACAGGCTGGGTTCACAGCAACTTCAGACGCTACATCAATTTACTTTTGCTATTCCAAGTGTTGGTTAGTTTAATCAAGTCAAAATTGGATTGCCCATATTGGCTTACTTTGCCCAGTGAGGAGAAGTTGAAGGGAGCTAAACAAGAATTAAAGAGTACAATTACTTCTCTGAAAAGAAGTTAACATAATATAACAACAATTAAGAGATGTCAACAGAAGTAACCTTAACTTCTGCATCATTTTTTTCAAGAAAAAACTTCTCAGATTTTCAAAAAGTTATGTGGGGAAAAAAAAAAGAAACTTCAAAATCTCTCTCCAACTCTTCTCCCACTCAATATAGGCGAATTAGCAACTCCTGCTTTCCCACCAACCACCCAAAGAAAAAAGGCCAGGAGAGAGATCTACAGAGGCACCAGATTCATGTAGCATTTGAGGTTTTCCCAAGTAGAGCATCAACAATATGTAACAGATTCCAAAATACGGCTTTCAAATTTCTTTTGAGTTCAGAATGGATCCAAAAATTGACCCACTAACCACTTGACTCCTGGTGGAGCGAAAAGGTCCACCACTGATAAAGGAAGAACATGAAGTGGTTTTCAGATATCTAAGTATCCAACATTCCGACCATATCAGACGTTCCAAAGAGGAACTAACACTTTGCAAAAGAAAAGTTCCATAAATCTTTTATCAACCCCTTGATATCTGAAAAGACACATTTGACCATGTCTCCCCCCACACCATCAATAGAATACAAACGTTCTCAATTGAAGCACAGGAGAGCATTCATTGTGCCTTTTTTATGCCTGGATGTCACTAGCATTAAATCATCCAAGAATAATAAGGCTCATGTAAATGTTTCTGATAAGAAAGCCCACCTCTCAAATGAAAGAGCTCAAAGAAAAATATCATAGAATTAAACATTAAACAAGAAAGAGGAATTATCTTCTTATTAAAAGACATTAGTGGATTTGTCAAGGAAGCCCAGGATTCTTTTACACAAAAAGATCAAGTGGATATGTGCAGTGAGTAAGAGTGTAAGACAATAGGTACCTAAGACATTTTTTACCAAACCACTCTTTTAACTTAATTTTATGACAACCTGCCACAGCCACATGGTATTGACAAAAAGAAAGATATGAAGGGAGTGGAGCACGAAGTTGAGAATAATGTGGTCACAAGGAAAACAAGGACCCAGAGACCATTAACATTTTCCTTATTATGCTTCCAAGATCTCATTAGCATTTAACCATCCAAGACCACAAAGCCCATTGTAAATGTTATGGAGAAAAGAAGCCACCTCCCAAATGAAAGAGGTCAAACAAAAGGCTCTTGGAACTAAAATCAAACAAGAGAAAAGGGTTCTTTTCTTTATAAAGGATATGAGTTGAGTTGTTACAGAAACTCATATTCTTTCACACGAAACAATTTAAGTGACTGCGACTAGTGAAGTAAGAAAACAAGCATCTAATAATTTTTTTTTTTTGCCGACCACTCCTTTAACTTGATTATATGATAGTACCTGCTACATGGTATTTTTATGGGAATAAAAAGGAAAAATATGAAGAGAATGGAGCACGAAGTCATAAACAATGTGGTCTACAGGAAAACAGGCACCCATCACCAGTAACAAATGCAGTCCCTTCCCAGAAGCAGATTATTGCGTTACAGACATTGCAGTCAAGTTCTTATCAAAATCCATGAATACTAAAGAAAAACGCAAAAACTTTGAACAGCGCTCAAGCTTCGCTAGTAAGCTATATTTGTTTGATAATTGACTTCTGCAGTTGGATACCAAAATTTGCATTGATAATTGACTACATGTAAATGCTCTAATTTGCCTTTTTTATAATGTAAAAACTCTAACTTGTAAGACTTCTTATTTTCAATTTTTTTTTGGGATGGAAATAGACTTCCTAATGTCATTCCATAGAGTAGTTATGTATGAATTTCAGACTTCAAATACTCAATTTTAGTTATTCTTTCAAAATTTTGCATATAGCCAATAACTCTTGTATGAAGGGGCCATTGTATCACCAAGCAATACCCTTATCAAAGACTTATAAGAGATGAAAGGAGTCCATATTCTATATTGCAGATGTCAAATAGAACATGAAAAGCGAAAATTCTAAAGAAAAATAAGATATTCCTTCTTACTTATAATTCTAGGCCTAGGGAATAGAGTTCCCTTTCTGGATACTAAGAGCATTCTTCAAGAAAGGTGACCTAGTCCTACAAATGCAGGGATTCATTTTTGAGGAGTACAAGTGTGAGTTGCAAGGTTACCAGCACAAATGCAGGCATCCGTTACTTTGGAGACTCCCAATAACAGAAAATCTCTTTTTCCTGGAAGGACACGTGTTTCTTCTCTCCTTCCCAACTCACCAATTAAAAAGTAAACGTAAAAGCTACACCGGGAGTTACAAATTAACTATTTCTACTTTTCCCTAAACAGATGAAGCATATAGCACCTTTCCAAACAACTTACACCTTTTCTCTCATACTGAAAGCAACACTTCCTCATAAATATAACAATGGGAACAGGAAACTGACCTGCTCCTTGAACCATGTGCTAGCACCCTGCAAGATAAAAGAGATCATATCAGGAAAATTTCCAAATTCAAAACAGGTGAAAAGCTCCTTTAATGTATCCAATCACTCATATCAGGAATCGACCTGAGGCTTAGTTACACAACAGATGAGGCCAGCAAACGCCATCAGATATAAACAAGAACAAATAATCAAGTTATAACTTTATTACAAACCAAACAACCAATGTCCATGCTCATAAAAGCAGGATGCAGTACATCAATAATCGGGAACTAAAAGAGAAATACTGTGCAATATGGATATGAGCAATCAGAGATTTCAAATACCTCAATATTTGATTTTCTTTGAAATGTTTATAAAATGAAAGGAGGAAAAGTGTTTTCTATGTAAATCAAATACTTCACTGGACCTAATACTCAAAAAAAAAGAAAAGGAAAAGGGAATTGCCTCCTTCACCCATGCTGTTATTTCGATCACCTGACTCGTAGATTTCATGACCTTACGTTGTTCAAATGGTGCAGTACCTGTATGATCATATCCCCAATCAGACAACATCCATAATGATTTGTTTCGAAGAGAAAGTTACAGGTAAGAAAGAAACCTAAAGAATCTTGAAGGTTTCTCTTCTTCAAAGCATGGATATTCGATAAGCTAGTAGGTGAGGTACAATATGAATGCTTTACTTCAGTTCCAGCAACAGTCTTGTCTGTCACAGAAATATTGCCTTGTCCACCTAAATTAATTGATGAATTTATCAGTTCGGGAATGACATGATTAACAGTTAAGCTCAAATATATGAATTTACAAGAACCCATTATCTTTGCGATTAATCACCTTTTTCTACCACTTTTGTAACCTGACTCTTAGATTGCATGACCTTATGTTGTTCAAACGGTGCAGTACCTGCAGCATCATCCTCAAACAGTCAACATCCATAATACTTGCCATCTGATTCTAAGAGCTTGTTACAGGTAAGAAAGAAACCTGAAGAGTCTAGAAGCTTCCTCTTCTTCAAAGCATGAGAATCAGATAGGCTAGTAGGAGAAATACAACAAGAATACTTTACTTCAGTTCTGGCAACAGTGCCGTTTGTCACAGAAATATTTCCGTGTCTTTCCCGTGAGCTACTGGTGGCTTTCTTCAGTTCTGGGAATGACCAGATTAACAGTTAAAATGAAAATAACCACGGGTCATTGGCCATTACCACTAAAAATTTACCCCACATACTACAAGTACTTACGAGTGTTTCTTCCTGACTGGCCATCTTTCACCACTGTTTTAGTTGTTGTTCCTACAAATGAAGATGATGATTGTGGCTTTTCAAGACTTCCTTTTCCTCCATGATGAAGAGGCTGCTTCTGATCTGTCTCCTTATTGAAGTAGTGCTCCACTGCAGCAGGAGTGAGGTAATGATTCAATCATTGATTTTCAATATCTAAATGCCTCAGAGGAAGAATGTGAAAACTGAAGAAACAGATTTTATCACAAACTTATCAAGAGCTCAGAGACTACTTTCTTTAAGATATAAGCCTTCATGCATACAAGTAGGCTAAGCAAAAAAGCAATAGATATTTAGGCTCTTCCCAAGGAAATTCACGTCATACACCTCACTTATCTGGCCAAGCAAGTAGTGTGATACTGAACAACAAGAGCACAAGTCCACTTCGGCTAATGCCAGCACTTTCCTTAAGCTGACAAGTGACAATTCACAAGTCACAACAGCCACTCACATCGAGTCACTGGAAGATGTTTCTTCTTTATCATGAAACATCGAAATTATCATAGACATGCATCTCATCAGATATGTCCAATGCTAGAGTTATTTGTTAGTAATTTATCCATGTTGGGAATAAACCCCGTAAAAATAGTATTCACGGTATTAGTGATAAAAGTAGAACACTAAGTTATGGTTAAATCAGCAAGAATAGAAATGCAGCAATAATGACACCAAGATTTTACGTGGAAACCCTTCTGAATAAGGGAAAAAACCACGGCCAAGAAGAGCAACTGATATCACTATAGCGAGGAATTTTACACTGTGTAGTAACGAGTAAAAAATACTCCTAAGACCACTACACCCTCAAAAGAAATAAACACTCTTTTGCTTTTTCCACCTCACTACAATATCTCTCACACTCTATTTTTCTTCACAAACTATTTTCTTATAGTTTATGGAATACCTTGCTCTCTCTTTTCTCTCTTTGTTGGTGTGTAGAAATGAGAGTTAAAGCTCTCCTTTTATAGCCAAAACCTCACTCTCTAAAGCCTACAATATTTGACAATTTACACACCCTTTTCACAATTTCAACAAGGTTGGCTACCAAACCAAACCAAGTCAATAAAATTGGCTACCAAATTATACAAATTCAACAAGGTTGGCTACCAAACCAAACCAAGTCAACAAAATTGGCTACCAAATCATTTGAATGAGATGGACACCATATCAATCTCCCCCTCCAGTCTCATTCATCTAGAGGAGGTAGCACTATCTTCTAGTTTGAGTGCATGCCGACAAGTTCTTTGCATAGCTCGAACTTGTCTCTTGGTACCACCTTGGTCAACATATCTGCAGGATTTTCACTCGTGTGAATCTTTTTGACTTGAAGTGATTCGTTCTCCACTTGCTCACGAATCCAATGATATCTGACGTCAATGTGTTTTGTTCTCGCATGGTACATGGAATTTTTGCTCAGGTCTATTGCACTCTGACTGTCGCAATAGACAACATACTCCATCTGTCGCAATCCAAGTTCTTGAAGAAATCTCTTGAGCCATATCATCTCTTTGCCAACTTCAGTAACCGCAATATACTCCGCTTCAGTTGTAGATAGTGCGACACACTTCTGCAACTTCGACTGCCATGATATAGCTCCCCTGAAAAAGTAAACAAATATCCAGTAGTGGATTTTCTGTTATCAAGGTCACCTGCATATCAGAATCTGTATAGCCCTTCAAAATTGGATTTGATCCTCCAAAACATAAGCATTCATGTGAGCTTCCTCTTAGATACCTGAGTATCCACTTTACAGCTTCCCAATGCTCTTTTCCTGGATTTTCGAGAAATCTGCTAACAACACCGACTACATGAGCAATATCTGGTCGAGTGCATACCATTGCATACATCAAACTTCCAACGGCAGAGGAATAAGGAATCTTAGTCATTCTCTCTTTTTCCTCCGTTGTTGTTGGACACATCTTCTTGCTTAACTTCAGATGACCAGGAAGAGGTGTGCGAACCAACTTAGCACTTTTCATATTGAAGCGCTCCAGTACACGTTCTATGTACTTCTCCTGTGACAAGTAAAGCTTCCTTTCGTTTCTCGAACGAGTAATTCTCATGCCCAAAATCTGCTTAGCATGACCCAAGTCTTTCATTGCAAAAGACTTATTCAACTGTTTCTTCAACTCGTCAATCTTAGAAGAATTCCTGCCCACAATCAACATATCATCCACATATAGCAAGAGGATGATAAAATCGTCATCAGAAAATCTTTGTACAAACACACAGTGATCTGAAGAAGTCTTCTTGTAGCCTTGCTCCCCCATAACAGACTCAAACTTCTTGTACCACTGTCTGGGAGCTTGTTTCAATCCATATAGACTCTTCTTAAGTTTGCATACAAGATTTTCTTTACCTTTTGCCTTGAAGCCTTCAGGTTGTTCCATATAAATCTCCTCTTCTAAGTCACCGTGAAGAAAAGCAGTCTTCACATCCATCTGCTCAATCTCCAAATCAAGACTGGCAGTCAAACCAAAAACTGTCCGAATGGAGGACATTTTTACGACAGGAGAAAATATTTCGTCAAAGTCAATACCTTTCCTTTGACCAAATCCCTTGACAACCAATCTAGCTTTGTATCTGGGCTTCAAACTATGTTCTTCAGCTTTAACTTTGAACACCCACTTGTTCTTCAAAGCTCTCATGCCCTTAGGCAATTTCACCAACTCATAAGTATGGTTCTCATGCAGAGATTTCATCTCATCTTGCATGGCTTCAATCCAAGCAGTGCTCACATTTTTCTAATTTTGCACTTTCAAAATTTGACAACAATTTCTTCTTGGCCAGAACATTTAGTCCTTTCTCGCTAATGTGGCTAAGCCTCTTATGCCATAACGTTGAAGAGTTATGGCTCTCAACGGCATTCACCATATCAACACAGGTAGAGGCCGTAGTCCAATATAGACCACGACGCTTTTCCCCACGAGCCACAATCATGGAGCCCTTAGTGAGCTTCCACTTTCCAGCACCATTGGTACTGACATATCCCTCATCATCCAAAACACCAACAGAGATCAAGTGCAAACGAACATCAGGTGCATGTTTTACATTGTTTAAAACTAGTTTAGTTCCAATACTAGTTTCCAAACAAATCGTTCCAACACCAGCCACCCTAGATACAGTCTCATTACCCATACTCAGAGTTCCAAAGTCACCCTGAGTATATGATGAGAAAAATTCCTTCCTTGATGTCACATGAGATGCGGCACCACTGTCCACAACCCATCTTGACTCATCACAAGCAATATTTATCAGATCCGCATCAAGGACTGTAACAAGATCTTCTGTAGTGACGGTGGCCACACGATTGCCATCTTCTTTCTGTTCTTCCTTGTCTCTATTCTCCTTTTTCAAAATCCGGCAGAACTTCTTTGTGTGCCCTTTCTTCTCGCAATGATAGCACTCAATATCTTTAAGTCTGCTTCTGGATTTGCTTCTATTATGTTCTCTATTTTGAGAACCCCGATTCTTGCTTCTCCCCCTAGAGTCAGTCACCAAGACATCTGATGAGGAGGAACCCTGAGATTTTCTTCTCATCTCTTCATTTAGAAGGCTACTCTTGGCAAAATCCATAGAGATCACACCATCCGGAGCAGAATTTGATAATGAAGTTCTAAGAATTTCCCAAGAATCTGGTAGGGAACCAAGTAGAAACAAGTCTTGAATTTCTTCATCAAATTTAATGCTCATAGCAGATAACTGGTTCATGATCCCCTGAAAATTATTCAGATGATCTGTCATCGCGGAACCATCGTGGTATTTTAAACCCAACATCTGCTTTATCAGAAACATCTTGTTGTTTCCAGTTTTCCGAGCATACAAACTTTCAAGGTGCTCCCATAGGGTCCGAGCATGTGTCTCCCCAGAAATATGATTCAAAACATTATCGTCAACCCATTGTCTAATAAAGCCGCAAACCTGCCTGTGTAACAAATTCCACTCTTCATCTGATTTATTATCAGGCTTTACAGTGGCGAAGACAGGTTGATGAAAATTCTTGACATAGAGCAAATCTTCCATTTTGCCCTTCCAAATGGCATAATTTGTGTCATTCAAGGTAACCATTTTACTAGTGTTGGCTTCCATCGTTTATCACAAATACAAATACTATTTATTAGGAGACCAAAGTAATTCTTTTCTGATGTGGAAGTTCAGACTGTGCTGCAACCACAGAGCATACTCAGATAGAATCTTGGCTCTGATACCACTTGTTGGGAATAAACCCCGTAAAAATAGTATTCACGGTATTAGTGATAAACGCAGAACACTAAGTTATGGTTAAATCAGCAAGAATAGAAATGCAGCAATAATGACACCAAGATTTTACGTGGAAACCCTTCTGAATAAGGGAAAAAACCACGGCCAAGAAGAGCAACTGATATCACTATAGCGAGGAATTTTACACTGTGTAGTAACGAGTAAAAAATACTCCTAAGACCACTACACCCTCAAAAGAAATAAACACTCTTTTGCTTTTTCCACCTCACTACAATATCTCTCACACTCTATTTTTCTTCACAAACTATTTCTTATAGTTTATGGAATACCTTGCTCTCTCTTTTCTCTCTTTGTTGGTGCGTAGAAATGAGAGTTAAAGCTCTCCTTTTATAGCCAAAACCTCACTCTCTAAAGCCTACAATATTTGACAATTTACACACCCTTTTCACAATTTCAACAAGGTTGGCTACCAAACCAAACCAAGTCAATAAAATTGGCTACCAAATTATACAAATTCAACAAGGTTGGCTACCAAACCAAACCAAGTCAACAAAATTGGCTACCAAATCATTTGAATGAGATGGACACCATATCAATCCAGCCCCTTCATTCAAAGGAAACCTTCAGCACAATAAAAAGGCAGAATAGTTCGGGAGCCCCTGAACTTGGCAACTTTTGTTTAGTTCTCCTTAAACTTCACGTGGTCTTTAATACCCACCTTAACTTGGAAAATTGAAAGTCTTGACCCCCCCAGATGCTGATGTGGCAAAGAACATGAATACACTCTCTTTTAGGCGCATGGGAGAGAAGAAAAATAAAAAAATCAGCTTCCAAGTAGGATATTTTTTAAATATTAATTGCCACATAATCAAATATAATGATTTATTTGTTTCAAATGTATTTCTCGTTGTTGCTTTTTAATAAATATTTTATCCCAATTGTATTTTTTTAGATACAATGAATATATGTTTCAACTATGTATTTCTTATCTTTTTTTTCCGGTCCAAATCTACAAAAGTTAGTTGAAACTCCATTTATTTTAGCCAAATAAAAAGAAGATTTAGCCAAAGTAATGAAGTTCAAACAATGTATTTTCTACAAAAAGAAAAAAATATTGTGTATTTTTATTTTCATGCAGTAACTATTTATTTAGACTATGCATTTTTTTCGAGTCAAATTCGCAAATATTTGGTCCGAATTTTACTATTTTTAGCTCAACTATTTACTTAGCCAATACATGGAGTTTCAATAACGTATTTTTTATTTTTATTTTTTTAGATGCAATTATAATATGTTCTAATTGTGTATTCCTTCTTTTCCTGACCAAATATGTAAAAGTAACTTGATTAAAATATTAATACCTTTAGTCAAATAAAAAACTATAGTTAAAATAACGTTGTTTCAAGGTTTTTTTTAACAAATTATGGCACGCAAAAAAATGATTTAGATAGTTGGTGGACTTAAAAAATATATATATTATAGTAAAAAATGCCACATGGATGTGCGTGTCACACTCCCATGGATTGTCAGCGTCTAGGGGGTCGAGGCTATGAAATTGCCAAGTTCAGAGGGTACTAAAGACCACGTGAAGTTTAAGTGGGAACTAAACAAAAGTTGTCAAGTTCAAGGGGATCCCGAACTATTCTGCCCAATAAAAACTTGCAAGGAACTTATACCACTATGTCCATCACTAGAGCACCTTAAATGTAAGCACTAGAACCATGACTAAAAGCAGCCAGAGTGCAAGGCAAAAAGTGAAAGAAATATGACCTTGCTCTAAATTCCTTGAATATTGAAGAAATACCACATCAGAAGGTCATACAGCTAAGAGAGTCCTAGGAAAACCAACTCATCCAGATATGCATCAGATTAAAGGCAGCACTGATGCGTGAATGGGTGACCAAAAATAAGCTAAAACCAAATGTCTATGAATGGGATGCACCAAGAACCCAGCATCATCTGTTGCTATTCTTCCCATTTCCCACCTCTACATAAGACGCAACCTGAATGCTAGCAATACTGTATTCACATGCCACAATTTGACAAAAAACACTGGAGTGAAGTGGTATATTAAGAAGCTCTGCTATCTATTGCACAAATCATCTTTCCTGTCCAGTATTCTTTCGTCTTATCAAACGAAAAAAAATATCAAGAGATGAAAACTTCCTGAAACAAGAATGTTCATGGGGGAGAGCAAAGAAAAGCCAATGAGTGCCTGAGTCAGTTATATTAGAATCCTACCCCTTTCAACAGAAATGTTGTGAGAAATTCTTTGTGGTATGCTAGTAACTCTCCCTTGTACTCGTTTTTTTCTTCATTCAGACCATGTCGTCGAATGTATAACATAATCTAAAGCAACTATAAAACTGAGGTTCCCAGAAAGTTAAACAATTGTCTTCGAATAAGTTACACAGAAGTTTGAGAAAACAAAATTCTGAAAGATAGTATCACATGTTAAAGTAGTTCTATAGAAATAAATCCAAATACACGACATAACAATCTAAGAAGCAGGAACACTACTAAATGGATAAGTTCTAGGTTCAAGCATCTAAAATGCTGTTTCATCCAACCATGAATGCACAATGCTGTAGAACTGGATGAAACCAAGCAACAGAATTATAGTTACTACCTTCAATTTGTGCGATTGAATTTGGAAATTCCTCAGATATCTCGCGAGTTCTGACATCAAAGGTGCGACAAAAGACAAAGTCAGCTGTGTCCAAATCTTCGTCTTTTGGCTGAGGGTTCCTCGTATCAGTTGATATGCAGACAACATTGCATTTACCAGTGATGGCTTCCTGCAATAAAATCTCAAAGAGGTCATGCCATAACATCTGAAAACAGATTATATTTAAAATATATTTTTCTAAAAGGATGAGTGAAACAGTTACCACAGGATTACAATTTGAAAGCCCTATGCCTTCTCCTGAAGCCAAGAGTAACTCATTGTCAAGCAGCTTGATATTACCCAACCAATGAATTACCTCGGTGGGACGGAAAAACCATACAACTTTAACCATCCTTTTCTTTTGGGCTGTCTCCCATATCTTGACAACCTTACCGATGTCTGGCTCATCTTCATCAGGACGACACATGTACACACAATCATATAAGGAGATATCAACCCCCTCATAAGTGAATGATTTGTAAAATTGGACACCCTTGTTAAGGGCACCCTTTCCCTTCTTGACACCCCAACTAAAATTAGGACTACTGTCTTCCTCTGCTTCTCGAAAGGGCAACATTTGATACTTATCACAATGTGGTGTTAACTTTTCAAAGGCCTGAAAAGGGAAGACATGCTTGTCATTAAAAACTGATAACCATCTAAAAGAAAATAGAAGTGCACATTCTAACAATTGTTGACTGCCAAAAATTCCTAAAAACAGAATCATTACACATATGGCCCAAAATTCATGGAGAATCCATAGAAACCCACATATTGAGGCTTCGCTTTTACAAGAAAAAAGAGCAAACAAAGGTAGACTCCAAAAGAACAAACCATTCAAAGCAAAAACATTCTTTTTTCTTTATATAAGTGATGTTCGACCAAGACTTGGACAGATAGGAATTGCCTCCACTGGGATTTAAACCTGAGACCTCATGGTTCTCAACTCACTTCATTGACGACTAGGACACAACCTTGGGTGCAAAGCAAAAACATTCTTGTTCACCTCTTAAGTTTCTTTTTCAGTTTGAAATAGGGATTCAATCATGTCTATTTTTGTGGGTTGCTCTGAATGCAGGTTCACTGAAACAGACAATTCATTAAAAAGTACTACGTATACACAAAGATGATCAATAAAATGACAATAAAAGCTATACAACCAACAAAATATACACAACGCAATCAGAAAAACAAGGAGAAAATAAAAAAGCATAAACATTGCTACAAAGGGGGAAAAAAGTTATACACAATGAAACAAAAGGAAATAAAGAAAAGAAGAACCAAAAAAGCATAGAAAATGCACAGAGGAAGATGGCCAAATCCGATCATTCAAAAAGCCCTGTAGACCATTTTTATCTCGAAATATAAAACGGTACAATTTTTTTCGCATTTATCTAAAAATGTTGAACAATACAGCCATACGATAAGGTAGCATTCATACACAATCGTGATAAAAACGCAAAGATCCATAAACCCTATTAGACCAACATATTGCATACATACCTGAAGAGGAAGGAGTTTGAGAGAGAGAGAGAGAGAGAGAGAGAGAGTACTTTAAACTGTGTACACTGAAGTATGCAGCCAGCAGCAAAATAAGCCCTGTACGAGATGAAAAATGATCAAAAAACCTCATAATCCTAAAACCCTGTAGAACATTTCTCAAAAATATATAGAACCATATAGAAGTTTCTGGCAGAAAAATGACAATAACCCACAAATACAATGTGAACATTCACACACCTAAACAGAAAAAAGAAAAAGAAAAAGAAAACGTTCAGAGTCTATATTTGCTAATGACGGAGAATACAAATAAATATATAAACAGAACGACGAAAAATGGCGTTTAGAGTCAAACCTCCGAGTTAAGTTTGCATCAAACAAGGAGAAATGAAAAGGAACGAAATGCAAAGAGACACAAACACACATACTCTCTCTCTCTCTCTCTCTCTCTCTCTCTCTCTCTCTCTCTCTCTTTCTTTCTCTCTCACTGCAACAAAAGCAGAAATACAGAGAGGGTTACAGGAGTGGATTAGCGTATAGTGTTCTCTCTGTTATGATCCTTTTTGCAGAATGGTACACTGCTAATTTGCACAGGCGGTGAGCTGCAGTTTTACTATAAATGATACTAACACACATATCTGTACCAATAGACCAGAAATTATATTTTGAGCTTAACTCCAACCATTTTCTCATGTGCTCCCTTAACTAGTGTAGTATGTGAGATTTTTGGTTAAATAAAAATCTGGTTTGTCTTGTTTCTTCCCAATAATAATCATGTTTTTAATTTCATTAGCATATTAACTCAATTTTTAGAAGTCATAACTAATTCTTTATCAAGAAAAAGATAATGGTTAAAAACCGTAATTACGTGTTTATTTCCATTTGGCACTACGCTCCTACTTCCGATCCCACTATCTTTTTACCTCTTTATGGTTATCTCTCCTTAATTTATGATATAGCCAAAATTAGATCATACACACACCAACATGTGCTCCTTAATAGAGTCCGGAACCTAAATAATATGTGTTTGGACTCAAAACACACAAATAAGTGTATTAAAAAAACGACATTTCTATATATAGCGTGCAATAACAACACGCTATATATTAACGGTAACGTCTGCCGTTAAGTATAGCGTGTTGTTGTTACACGCTATATGTATAGCGCACAAACAGAAAACAATATCCTCTGATTTTGGCCCCACCAATAAGTGAACTCACAATCACAATTATTTCAATGTATAGCGTGTGTTTAGAAACACTATATATCCAAAATTTTCTACCTCCCGGACTAGCCATTTCCTATATAAAGTGGTCAGAGTATTTGGAAAAATCGTTCACATACAATTCTAATTCTCTTCAATATTTTCTTATTGTTAAACTCTGAAGCATTTTTTTCGCAATGTCTGAAGAGCGTAGAATAAGAGTTTCATTATATTGGGGGGGTGAGGTTGTGACGGAGAATAACTCTGTGAGGTATAGTTTATCTCCACAGGGTCATGTTAAATTACCACTTACACTAGAGTACGATAAATTGATATCGTTGTTATGTAAAAAAATGGGAAAGAGGAAACGTTCAGTGATACTTAAAGTAACTGGAAGATATTCGTATTCCGTCACTCCGCAAGGGGCTGCTTTTTACTCGGTGTTAAACATCTACGATGATGAAACTTTGAGGGATTATATGAGGACTCCGGATGAATACCGGGAATATCTTGTAATAAATATGTTGGATATGTACGTCAAGGTCGAAGATGTTCCAAATAATGAGATGGCTGGACATGTTCAGGATAACCCCCAATCATCGGCTGGCTATTCTGGAGGAGTTTTTGCCGGACATGTTCCTGATTAAAGAGTTTTCCTTGATTTAAACTCATCCTTGCCTACTTTACATAATTCACAAGACGAGTGGTAAGCTTCAATTTTTCTTTGTGGTACGATGTACAATTTTGTTGTATTCAATTTGTATTAACGCTCATATATTTAACAAGGGGTACAGGTCGGATATGAGTTTTATAAATAATGAACCCAAGCATAGTTTTGGTGTGTTGGATCAAAGTGGTCCATCCGGGTACTATCACCGACATGAAAATGTCCATCATGGAATTTCATCACATTACGACTTGTAAGTGAAGTGATACGGCTATATGAAAAATATTTTGTAAATTTAGCATCTTATTAATTTGTTGATTGTGCAGTGAAAACGATCAAGTTGAAGCAAATGTACTCACTCAATTGCCCGAAGATGACGTATTAAATCGGGATCTCGCAGATGCACAGAGTTAAGAAGAGAACAGTGATTACGACAATAATGCTGATGAATCTGGAGACGATACACCATTTCATCGTGAGGATGGTGATGAGGAGGATGAGAAGGAAGGACCTGATTTGACGAGAGAGTATGTTCCATCCCCTAGACGAAGAGTGCATGAGTCCCAAGTGTCATTTCATTCAAGGGAGGTTCCTTACCTTGATAACTTGACAAACATGCCGGATGTGGAAGCTATAACAAGGGATTTTGATAAAATTCGGACAGCAATGTGGGATGAGTCTAGACCAACGGTGCTGGAAAAGGGCATGCTTTTTCCTGATAAAGCGCGCCTAAGCAGGGCTTGTAAAATGCACAACATAAAAGAGTGTCGTGAGATGAGGTATGGGAGTCAAGTCCGGTTGTATACAAGGTTGTTTGTCACAGGTGGTTTTGGTCATGTCATTGGATGTTGCGTGCGATTAAGAAGAAGACAGGTATGTGGAAAGTGGGTAAATACATTCCCACCCATACATGCGAAATGGACACATTCAACGGGAATCATTTCAACTTGGATATTGACTTGATTTCTCTTGTTCCTATTCCATACATCGAAGCAACCATAAGGTATAAAATCAAATAGTGCATTACAGCAGTCCACCAGGAACATGGCCATACAATTACTAAAATAAAGGCATATCTCGGGCAAAAAAGAGCGTTTTAAATAGTCTATGGTAACTGGGATAAGTCATTTGCAGATCTCCCTAGGTACATGGCTGCACTGCAGCAGTTTAACCCCGGGACGGTTGTTGAATGGAAGCTTGAGTGTATTCCAGGTAAACCAGAATATATGTTCAATTACGTTTTCTGGGCGTTTAAACCAGCAGTTGATGGTCTTTCACATTGTCGGCCCTTAATATCCATAGACGGCACTTATGTCTATGGAAAGTACGATATCAAACTGTTGATAGCCATGGCAGTAGATGCTAATGGATAGATATTTCCTCTAGCCTTTGCTATTTGTGCCAATGAAAGCCAAGAGACGTGGACGCTGTTTTTGAACCACTTAAAAGAGCACGTTGTGAAATAGTGTTCTGATATCTGTCTAATTGTGAGCACGTGATTTTTGCCTTACGAAAAACTACTCCAAAATAAATCAAAAATAAAATAAATTTATTTTACCGTGTAATTTCTGAATTTGCGTGGTGTTAAATATTTGTTTATGTCCGTAAATATTTACTTTGTCATGATAAAATGAAAAATAAAATAAAATACATGTTGCATGCATATAGGATATAATTATGCATTTTAAAAGATAATTTAAATAAAAAAAAATATGTGTTAGTTCTATTTTAAATATCCCACTGTGTGATTAATGTTTTGACTATGTGTTAAATAATTGTTATGAAGTAATTAATATTTTTGTGTAAGGTTAAAAATTGTTTTATAATTTTTATTAGGATTTTTTATAATTTAAATAAAATTAGAAAATATATATATAAATTGTGAAAGGAAATTGGACCTGGATTAAAATCCAGGCCCAAGTGAACTAATTCCCCCCCCCCCAGCCCAATCCAAAACAGCCTGTCCGGTCCAATTCAAAGCCAGAACCAAACGACGACGTTTGGTCACCTCTCGTCAAGGGCCGTTGGATTAAGTCCATCCAACGGCCAAGATTTCATCACCCTAACCCGAGACCTTTACCCGATCCAACACCCGGTTCAACCCGTCCCCCTAACTTAAACCAAACGACACCGTTTGGTTAAGTGAATAGATCTCAATCGTCCATCCTGCCTAATCCAACGGTCAATATCCACCCACTATTCCCCTATATAAATCCCAAGCCCTTACCCCGACCCCTAACTGAACACCCCCCCCCTCCTACACTATTCATCATCGTCCCCCAAACCCCCACTCCTAACCCTAGCCGCCCTAGGATTCCACCGCCTGAAACCCGGCGGCATCAACGCCGCCGGTCACCAACTTAACACCCCAGAACCCCCTGAACACCCTCTATTCAAATATGTTATCTGCTTGGTTCGAATCTCCCTAAAGGTTCTCGAATCTTCATTTGAAGATTCGAGCCAAGTTCAGATCTAAACCAAGCAGCACCTAGTCAACACCACAGCTTCCCCTAGTCATCCTGAGTATGGATCTGAAGTTAGTTTGGCTCGAATCAGTTCTGAACTTCTCGAATCTTCTTTTGAAGATTCGGACCAAACAAGAACAAACTCAGATCCGTTTCAAACTAACACCAAATGACCCCTAGGCTACCCTCACCCTTATATCATGTTTGGTTCCCTTCGAATCTGCCCAGAAATGATCGGATTTAAGATCCAAGAACCTGAAACCCTAAAAATACCAAACTTTTGGATTCCGTTCATATTAAATGAAGATTGAGGTTTAATCGACCTTAGTCGAAGTATTTTCAGTGGAAAATACTTCGACTAAGGTCAGTTTGATTTCAAACAAAAAATCCGAAATCCAAGTTGAGTTCGAGTCGGAATAAAATTGAAGATTCAAAGGTATTTTTTCTATTTATTTTGTGTATTATACATGTATTTTTGTGTTTGTTTTAGTCTGTGTAATTTTCCCATCTTTTATTATCATACTGTCTCCTACCCGTCTACCTGATTTTAAATGTGAATTGTTTCTGTTGATTGTGCTTAGTTACAATGTGTGTAATCGACTCGATTAAGTTCGTCGATTAGTTATATTACGAATTCTCATAATACTGATTGAAACAATCTGTTTCTATTATTATGTACTGTTTGTTGACAGATATTGTAGATAATCATTTTTAACTAATACTTGTCAGTTAAATCATCCTGGTTTATATGAATCTGTCAAAATAAGGGTTGTATATATGTTATTATCTGAACATTAAAGTTTTAGGGCATTGTCAGTATTGACAATGATCCTGTGTGTGTTTGATTCTGGTTCAATGTTAAGTCCAGTCTGAATTGTTATGATAATTTCAGTAATATGTTGTTAGTTCTGAATTCAGTGTAATATTGCTGTAATGTCAAGTTTGAATTCAAGTTTACAAAAGTTGGTCAAATACAATTGTATTAGGAGGTTAATAGGATTGGTTATAGCTGTAAATCAGAAGGATAATTAAGTTATACAGATTTTAGAATCTGTTTTGTAGTAGGTTCTGATTTTTTCAGTAATAACATCAGGATTTCAGAGGCATTTCTGGGAATGAAACAGTAAAAACAGGGTGTTAGTGCTAGTGTATTATAATGTAATGTTAGTGGCTATAATTTAATGGGATAATGGGAAACAAAGGGTAATGGGAGTGCTGAAAATCAGGGAAAAGGTTTTACATAATGGGATTTAAAGTAGTAAAGCAGATTTTGAATGGGATTTTCTGATTTTAAAAGAAAGAAGGGGTCCAGGCAGCATTAGGGGAGGAAAACTTGTATAAAGAAGGGGAATTGGGACAGACCTGAAAAGATAGAGAGAGTTTTGCAGACAGACCTTAGAGAATCTTTAAGAGAGTTTTTTAAGGAGCTTTTGAGAGAAAAACTGAGAGAGATACATTGAGAAAAAAAAAATCAGAAATAGAAATCTGAAAATTGAGAAGAACAGAATCAGATATAGGATAGAAGGAAAGAAAGAAAATCAGAAATAGTAAAAAAGAACTCTACATCAGACACTAGTATTAAGGCTGATTTTTGAAGTTAAAAGCTTTTTAGTTTTCCTTTTTCTAAAGTTTTAGAATCAGACAGATTGTTCAGTTTTAAAATCTGAAACTTTTAAAGAAGTCTTGTACTGTGTTTCTGAGTTCCTCGGGCCTTGTTCTGTTTGACCAAATCTGTTGAACACTGGTATATTCTGCTGAATTTGTTACTGCTGCTACTGCTGAAATTTACTCCTTCTACCTTCATTTTCAGGTATATATATCCTTTTAAATTCTATGTTGGAAAGAGTTTCAGCATGACATATAAATGAAGTTTGAATTGTAATAATGTATGTTATTCATTGGAGCTCTTTAATTAAAAATTCAGTTTTGTTTCTTGATCAAATAAGAAATATATGTTGATAGGATGACTGTAAGTTAAATATCCTTCATTGAAGACTGTATAAGTGTTGTAATAAGATTAATTTTCTAAATTTTCATTGAAGTATAGTTATGATTGAATTGTTAAGGTAAGGAATATGACAGAAAGTTGGTTATTAGTTAAGTTCTATGACATTGTTAGTCAGGTATAGAACATTCTGAAATATCAAGGAAAATATGCTATCAGTTTATTTTGTTAGTTAATTAAGTGTTGTTTAAAGCTAGATGATGATTGGTTGCAATTAGTTATCTTTTGGCATAATATTGGTTGTGTTCATAATCTATAGTTGAAAGACGAGTTCGTATAATCCATTATGTTTATGATGTCAAATATGGTAAGTAATATTGTATGCAATATTCATTTTTATTTAGTCAGTTAGACTTGTTCTCGTTCTTAATAATAAAAGGGTTTATGAACTTGTACGATGCGAAAGTTAATGGTTGTAATAATTCATATAGATCTAGAATCAAATGGATTTGATTACATATATAATTCAATCATAGGCATAATTAATTAAGTTAATTTCGCCTATTGGATCAAAACAAGTATATAAGAGTAAGATACAAATTGCAAAACTTTATATCAATGGTAATTAGAATAGAACTTGCACTAATTAATAATAATAAAAGTTCTTGAAAATATTCTTTCCTTTATAATTTATTTTCAGTTTTATATACAATTCATTCTTTAGCATATAATTGTCAAAAAAAAATAGCATTAATCATATATTTATCCTTTCATTGAGAGTTTGAATAGTCTTGGGATGAACATAATTAATACTCGGAAATTATAGTCAACGGGCAATATTCAAAATTTGTGAATTTCTTTTAAAAGAATTTAAAGACACCCCTTGAATATGAATTTCTCAGTATTTTCATATAAAATGTATGGATATAATAAACAATTTGTGGAAAATCCATAATATCATTACAAATATTTTGCGCAATTAGGGATACGTTCGCGTACCCTGATTATATTTTTAAAAGCAAAATTCGGATTATGCGTACGCGCAACTTCGAGTGAATATTTAATAAAAGGATTTTTCCAAAGGCGTTAAATCAATTTCATAAAAACCTGAGATGTACGGTTCACTATTCAAGAAAAACAAATATTCTCGATTCGACAATAATTTCGAAAAATGATTGTTTAATAAATATATTACCAAAAAAATTATTGTGTACACGTACGCGTGACACAATTCCGCATTTTTTTTTAAAATTTATAACACGAGTATACGTACGCGTAATTCGATTCAAAGAAGGGTCCTTAATCACAATAAGTAAAAGCGGTAGAAAAATCACGTAACAAAAAGTATTTAATAAAAATCAAGATAATTAAGCCAATAATAAAAACAGTTAAGCGACCGTGCTAGAACCACGGAATTCGGAAATGCCTAACACCTTCTTCCGGATTAACAGAATTCCTTACTCAGGATTTCTGGTTCGCAGAATAATAAACAGAGTCATATTCTCCTCGATTCAGGGATTATAATTGGTGACTTGGGACGCCTTAAAATTCCCAGGTGGCGACTTTAAAACAAATAAACAAATCCCGTTTCAACTGTCCTTCAATTGGAGAAAACTCCCCACGCGCCCCGCGGGCACGGTAAAAAGGAGGTGCGACAGCTCTGGCGACTCTGTTGGGGACACTGTTATTGTAACCCAGAACCATTGGTTCAGGGTTTAAAGAATTCGAGCTTGAATATCTGTGTTAATTGGCTTTATTTACTATATGATTTTCAACTGTTTATATGCTAATATGCTAAATGTTTTTTTTACCGCTTTAATATTATTTAAATTGTGAATATATATAATTGCTACGAAACCCCCTTCTTTCTGAGTCTTCTGAATTTATGGTGTACACGTGCGCGTGACCCACCTTTCTGTTAAAGTCATACCAAATAAGACGGAGTTGGGACAAGTAACTAGGTCGGGCAGACTTTCGTGCTCCCGGTACGTTACCCCCGCTTCGGCTCAAACTGTCCGTTTGGGTAAGCCAGGTTTAGAACAATCAACCTAAGGTTTTACACTTAGAATAACTCAGCCATGTACCGGATCCCTAGTAGGAACGAATATTTGCATCATATGCATTTGGCCTTGGAGACTCAACACAGGGGTTGGGTCTGTCTAGGACAGGTGAACCCAAAATTAAAAGACCATCATGATGCATCCTACTTGTTATTTGTGCATTCATTCGCCTCGAACATGCTTGTTGACCAGCTTAAATAAAATCATGGTAAGAAGAAGGGAATAAAATGGGTTGTTTTTAAAAAAATTCGAAATGATTTTTAGTATAAATTTTCCAAAATGAATTTTGACTTCATTAAAATTAAATTTCAGATACAAAATGAGCACCACACAAAGTCCCTCATCCACAAGTACGGAAGAATTTCTATGTCAGCTTCAAATGTGGTGGTATGATTTAGGCGAAGACGGTCAAAAATGGGTCGTCAAGCATTTGGGAAATCTCACGGACATTATGAAAGTTGAACCTCGTGATGATCTGATTACGGCATTAGTAACTTTCTGGGATCCTGTTCACAATGTTTTTCGTTTCTCTGACTTCGAGCTTACTCCTACATTAGAGGAGATAGCTGGCTATGTTGGTTTTGACGGAAGTTTAAGAAATCAAATCTTGATATTCACAAAGGCTCCTTCAATACATCGATTCTTCAGTCTTCTGAACATCAGCAGTCAAATCAGGAAAAGCAATGTCATCAATGGATGTTGTTCCTTCAACTTTTTGTATTCCAGGTTTGGAAAGTCAGATGGGTTCGAAATTCATGAGAAAGGCCTTACTAATAAGCAAAACAAAGACACTTGGCAGATGCACCGTCGATTTGCTTTCATGGTGGCTTTTCTAGGAGTCATGGTCTTCCCAAATAAAGAGCGAACAATTGATATTCGCACCGCAAAAGTTGTGCAAATCCTCACCACTAAAGAAAATCACACCCTTGTCCCCATCATTCTATCAGATATTTATCGGGCTTTGACTTTATGCAAATCAGGAGCGAAAGTTTTCGAAGGATGCAAAATTTTGTTGCAAATGTGGGTGATTGAACATCTCCAACAACAACCCAAGATCATACAGTATGGGTCGAACAAAGCTAATTGCATCGAGAGCTATGAGGAAAGAACAAAAAATTATCAAGCTCCAGAAGGGATATAAGCATGGGTATCTCGTCTAAAGGCTTTAACGGAAAATCAACTTTAACGGCAAATCAAATTGGCTCCCGATGAGAGAAGTAATACATATGTCAACCTCAAATAGTTATCTACTACTATTGGGATTGAGAAGCATTCAGCCATATGCACCACTAAGAGTCCTAAGGCAACTAGGGAGATATCAAATAGTTCCTGATGAGGAAGATTTGAGTATGCAAGTAATCGAATTACACCCAGAAGCCACTATTCCCGAAGCTCTACTTCAGCAGATATGGAAC
The DNA here is from genome assembly GCF_000715075.1 of Nicotiana tabacum. Classification (NCBI taxonomy): domain Eukaryota; kingdom Viridiplantae; phylum Streptophyta; class Magnoliopsida; order Solanales; family Solanaceae; genus Nicotiana; species Nicotiana tabacum. Next base: position 161,000,283 of record NC_134082.1, read on the forward strand.
GGGTGCCGATACTTGAAAAGTGATACTCAAGTCCTAGACACTACCAAAGGTGAGATAAATCCTGGATATGCAAGGTGGTTCGAAAAACGGTCTTGCGTGGATGATGTACCAGAACCAGAGCTAAAAAGGCCAACAAAAAGACCCCATGTTCAAAACTTCAATGATAAAATCCAAGAGCGGTTGATCTGGGGAGAAAAAGAAAAAGGGTACAAAGCAACTATCCATGCCCTAAAAGAAAATCTAAGAAGCCTCAGTTTAGAGAAAGATTTGCAAGAACAAGAAGCCGAAGGCGAGAAAAAGAGTCTAGCTTGTGAGAATGAAAATCTTCATGCTCGATTCCAAAAAATGAAAAGAATCTCTGAAACGCCAAAGAGGAGCTGGAAGGATCAAAAAACCATCGCCAATCTCTTCGAAAAAATGCAAGATTATGATTCCATTCTTGCGGAAAACGAAAGGGCATTGAGCAAAGCAAAAGAAAGGATCCAACAATTAAACGAAGAAGCCAGATCTAACAAGGAACGCCAAGATAGGCAATCCGAAAAAGACAAGGCTCAATTCAAGAAGGAAAAAGACTATTGGATGCGATCAGAAGACCAGCTTCGTGCACAACTTGAAGAGGCAAGAAGATGCAACAGAGAATATCAACAAGCAGACCTCGACAGGGAAAGATCGCAAGCAAGATTAGAGCAGGCCAGACTCCGAGCTCTATTAGAATCAGCTTTAGATCGTGAAAACCGTGTCAGAGATATAGCCACCACTCGTCAGCAGCAATTGCAAGACCAAGACCAACGTCTCCAAGGTTTCAGGGCACAAATCCACGACCTGGCAGTCTTCACATCTCAAAGTTATGTAAACTGCCAAGGAATGGATTATGAAAGGTTTACAGAGCATGCGCCCACTTTTGCTCGTCATCTAGCAATGGAGTTGGAAAGGATGTATCGTACGCTGGGAGGCCATCCAGGTCAAGCCCCACATTGAGCAGATAATCCAATATTAGAGAACAAAAGTGGAAAGTGGGGCATGTTGTGAGATGTTATGAATTGTATCTTTTATTTTGATTTAAGTGTGTGTGTTTCAAGCTATTTTCTTAAAGTTTTCAAATGTAATTCCATCTTTGTGTAATGAATAAACACGATTGACTTTGGTCCGTACTACGCAAGGTCTGATTCATGTTTGGCATGATACGTAGGCAATCTCTAAGATTCGACCACCACGATAAAGATATATATAGTAAATAAAAGCGAATGACAATTTTTCAATTTCAAGAAAGCTGGGACGACACAAGCAACCGAGCGAATGCATAATAGAAAGGGATTATTTGTCTAGGAGCATTACATCTCAACGTGTGATTATATATGTGTTAAACTCTCAAAACTAACAAGTTTGTTCATTTTCAGAATTCAAGCAGTTAGTTTCTCTAAAGAGTATACTGGCATATTATCACTATCACACAAGATCAAAAGGACCAATACCCGAAAGTATGTCTATCCCAGATGTTGACACAGGTATGGAGATAGAAGAGATGGATGTCGGAAAAATGAAAGAAGAGATGTTTAAGCTCAAGCAGCAAATGGCTGAAATGTACCAAGCTTGGTCTACAGGACAGTTACCCCCATCTTACCCAAATAACCCTGTTCCATCAATGACCCAAACTCAGGATAATATCACCACTGAATTATCCCCAAGTTTCCCCATTTATCAGCACTACCGAGGCACCACCTCTCAGACACCACAGTCTCCACCTCCAAAACCAGTTCCGTACCTTCCTCCACCTATGACTCCTGTTTTCGTAGCACCTCCCCCTGCTACATTTCACAAATCTCCTAGTGAGCCTACATTCCAGGCCCAAGACAACCAATATTACCCCCGGAGCCCACCTTCAAAGCCTCCGAAATCAATTCAACTGCTCCTCGGTTTGATCTCCCAACCGAAATTGACAAGCCAGCCAAAAATGCTGAACAAGAAGAGATGTTCAGGAAGGTCAAAAGTCTAGAACAGTCGTTTCGAGACATGCGGGGATTAGGTGGGCAAGTCAGTGTAGCATACAAAGATTTATGCTTATTCCCTAATGTACAATTGCCAGTTGGCTTCAAGATGCCCAAATTTGACCTATACAGCGGGCACGGCGACCCAGTAGCCCACTTAAGGGGTTTCTGTAGCAAAATGCGAGGAGCTGGGGGAAAGGATGAGTTATTGATGGCTTACTGCAGTAAAAGTTTAAGCGGATCAGCTTTGGAGTGGTATACACGCCAGGACCATGGAAGATGGTACACCTGGGATGACCTGGCACAGGCATTCGCATACCATTTCCAATACAATCTGGAAATCATCCCAGATCGATTATCTTTGACCAAATTTGAGAAGAAACACAATGAAAGTTTCAGAGAGTATGGTTTTCGGTGGAGAGAACAGGCAGCAAGAGTGGATCCTCCTATGAAGGAGAGCGAAATGGTAGATTACTTCCTCCAAGCCTTGGAACCAACTTACTATGCCCACTTGGTATCAGCGGTTGGAAAATCATTCAACGAGGTAGTAAAGATGGGAGGTATGGTAGAAGAAGGCCTCAAAACAAATAAAATCATGAGCTATTCAGCAATTAAGGCAACTACTCAAGCTATTCAAGGCGGGGTAGGAGGAATCGGAAGAAAGAAAAGGGAGGAAGCAGCAGTAGTTGATTCAGGAATTTGGCCGGGACCCAGAGGTTCACCACTTTACTATAATTCAACAACGACCTCGCCAATCAGCTTACCACCATGATTCATCCCAACATTACTATCACCCTTCAGAGCCTCATTTTGCCATTAACCATGCTCAAGCATACAATCAGCCACCTGTTCACACCAATTGGCGTGCTCCTGTCACACCAAATACTTACCCCCGAGCTTATCCCGGACCAGGTTTCAGGCCTAGGCCAGCATTCAGGGGAGAAAGGGAACAGAAAAAGAAAACTTACACTCCATTGGGAGAGTCTTACACTAGTCTGTTCCACAGGTTGAGATAGCTAGACATGCTGAGACCAATACAATCCAAACTACCCAATCCTCCTCCAAAGAATTTGGATTACACCATTAGCTGTGAATATTGCTCCGGTGCACCAGGCCATGATACGGAGAAATGTTGGCATTTGAAAAATGCAATACAAGAGCTGATTGATACTAATAAAATCGAGGTTCAAACCCCCGAAGCTCCAAATATCAATAGAAATCCAATGCCAGCCCATCAAGAGGCTAACATGATAGAAATCATACAAGCTGATGGAGAGACAAAGAAGCCGTCACAAACTGTCATGATGATCAAGTCTCATGAAACCAAGCCAGATAAGCAGTTGATGGAGGAGAAGCCGGTGACTAAACAGAACAAAAATGGTGATGAACCGTCTATGATAGTCGATGAGGGGTCATCGAGCAAAGTTGCCGCAAAACAAGAAAGGCCGAAAGTGATAGTACCAGGGGTTGCTAACAAACCCGTTGTATTCGTGGAAGGAGCACGTACAGATCGGGTTATTATTGCACCTGTAATCCAGCTGCCGATCATCAACAACAAAACCATCCCATGGAACTATGAACGGGTGACCGTAATGTACAAGGTCAAAGAAATCAAGGAAGAAGTGTGTGAGGTGCAAGGCTTGACTCGTTCGAGAAGATGTTTTACTCCCGAAGAGCTGAGAAAAACTAAAAACAATCCAATGCCAACAAAGAGAGCTGTGACGGAAGAAGAGGCGGAGGAGTTTTTAAGAAAAATGAAACTCCATGATTATTCTGTGGTGGATCAATTAAAGAAGACCCCCGCTTAAATTTCATTGTTGTCATTACTGATCCATTCAGAGGAACACCGTCTGGCGTTGATGAAAATCCTGAATGAAGCTCATGTTCCTGAAAAGATATCTGTAAATCATTTGGGAAAAATAGCCAACAGAATCTTTGAGACAAACAGAATTACACTTGCTGATGATGAATTACCTGTGGAAGGTACCGAGCACAACAGAGCTCTTTACCTCACCGTGAAATGTGAAAACTCCGTAGTAACCCGGGTATTGGTTGACAATGGGTCCAGTGCAAACATATGCCCTCTCTCCACTTTAAACAAATTAAAAATTAAAGAGGAGAGGATCCAAAAGAATAGTATCTGCGTACGAGGATTTGACGGTGGAAGCAGAGATTCATTTGGCGACATAGTGTTGGAACTAACTATAGGGCCAGTTGAATTCACAATGGAATTCCAAGTGTTGGACATAACTGTTTCTTACAACTTGTTGTTGGGTCGACCATGGATCCATGCTGCTAAAGCAGTCCCGTCAACACTACATCAGGCTGTCAAGTTTGAATGGGACCATCAAGAAATAGTCGTGCATAGAGAAGAAAGTTTAAATGCTCACAACAATACCATTGTACCGGTCGAGGGAACAGAAATTGACCAAGGACCATGGGTATACCAAGTGTCCGACACAGTGTCGGTAGAGAAAATTCCAGAAGGGAAATACCTTTCGAATCCAAATATATCCTCTGCATCAGTCATGGTAGCTTATGAAATGCTGAAGAATGGCTTTATACCCGGCAAAGGTCTGGGCTTATCTTTGCAAGGAATTGTACAACCAGTATCTCTCCCCGAGAACTGGGGAACATTCGGTTTAGGGTTCATACCCACCGCCAATGACGTGATAAGGGCCAGGAAGTTGAAACACCAAGCATGGGTTCTTCCAAAACCAGTACCACATCTGTCAAAGTCTTTTGTCAAGACCGGTGCTAAAAATCGCCCGATAACAACAATTCCTAAATCCCGGGTTAATCCTGAGGAGGAATTAATTGAAAGGTTCGAGAAATTGTTTAGTGATGTGAATATGCTGGAAGGCGGAGAAGGGTGTAGCAACGCAGAAGTTCAATTCGTTGGACCAGAGACAAAGCTCAATAATTGGAAAGCCACTCCTCTCCCAATTCGAAAGGAGTCTTGGTAGTTTATTTTGATTTTCTTTCAGTTTGTTTGGGTTATTTCAAGGTTGTAATCCCAAAGCTTATCTTACAGTTTGTTTGAAGTGTGCAAACCTTGTTATCTTTCATCATCCAATAAAAAGCAGTTTCCTTTTTATTATCATTCCTAATAGTTTTCTTTTCTTTTTCTTCTTTCCTGTACAGTTCCTTTTACACTGGCTCTAGTGATATGACATGCATGAGGAATCCTCAGCCCAGTCTTAAAAATCAATCTGGTTCCGAAACATTAATTCAAGAAATATATTGTGATTATGAATCAGAATATGATGAAGATGAGGTTTTTGAAGAGATTAGTAAAGAGTTAATTCACTTTGAGGAAAAAATCAAACCTAACTTGAGTGATACCAAGGACATCAATATAGGGGACACGAGTAATATCCGAGAAACTAAAATAAGTGTCCATCTGGAACCAAAGATCCAAGAGGAGTTAATTAAAGCACTCATGGAATTCAAAGATGTTTTTGCATGGTCGTATGACGACATGCCGGGCTTGAGCACTGATTTAGTGGTCCACAAATTGCCCACCAATCCAACAATGCCTCCTGTCAAGCAGAGGCTGAGAAAATTCAAGCCTGATATGAGTGTGAGAATTAAGGAAGAAATCACCAAACAATTGGAAGCAAAGGTCATTCGAGTCACTCGATATCCTGTTTGGTTAGCTAATATCGTTCCTGTACCAAAGAAAGACGGCAAAATTAGTATGCGTCGACTATCGCAATCTCAACAAAGCAAGTCCAAAGGATAATTTCCCATTACCCAATATCCATATTTTGATCGACAATTGTGCCAAACATGATATAGGGTCTTTCGTGGATTGTTATGCCGGGTATCATCAAATTCTAATGGATGAAGAAGATGCAGAAAAGACGGCATTCATCACACCATGGGGAACTTATTGCTACCGGGTAATGCCATTCGGTCTAAAGAACGCCGGAGCAACCTATATGAGAGCAATGACCACAGTGTTTCATGATATGATACACAAGGAAATTGAGGTATACGTGGACGATGTGATCATAAAATCAAAGCATCAGGCCAACCACGTTGGGGATTTGAGGAAGTTCTTCTTAAGACTTCGCAGGTACAACCTCAAGCTTAACCCTGCCAAGTGCGCATTTGGAGTTCCATCCGAAAGTTGCTGGGATTCATAGTCAGTCGACGAGGCATCGAGCTAGACCCATCAAAGATCAAAGCCATCCAAGAATTGCCACCTCCCAGGAACAAAACTGAAGTAATGAGTTTGTTGGGAAGATTGAATTATATTAGCAGGTTTATTGCTCAGCTCACAACAACTTGTGAGCCAATTTTCAAATTGTTGAAAAAGGATGCTGCGGTCAAATGGACCGATGAGTGTCAAGAAGCGTTCGATAAAATAAAAGGGTACTTGTCGAACCCACCCGTGTTGGTCCCGCCAGAGCCAGGAAGACCTTTGATTCTTTACTTAACGGTTTTGGAAAATTCATTTGGTTGTGTATTGGGGCAACATGACCTCACTGGCAGAAAAGAACAGGCCATCTACTACCTTAGCAAGAAGTTCACAGCTTATGAGGTTAAGTATACTCACCTGGAAAAGACATGTTGCGCCCTAACATGGGTAGCTCAAAAATTGAAACACTATTTGTCATCCTACACTACTTACCTCATTTCTCGGTTGGATCCATTGAAATACATTTTTCAAAAGCCTATGCCAACAGGAAGACTTGCAAAGTGGCAGATATTGCTCACAGAATTTGACATCATCTATGTGACTCGAACTGCAATAAAGGCTCAAGCACTGGCCGATCATTTAGCCGAAAACCCGGTCGATGAGGAATATGAGCCGTTGAAGACTTATTTTCCTGATGAAGAAACAATGCATATCGACGAGGTGGAGCAAATTGAAAAGCCTGGCTGGAAACTTTTCTTTGATGGAGCCGCTAACATGAAAAGAGTCGGAATAGGAGCTGTAATCATTTCTGAAACAGGGCATCACTATCCTGTTACGGCTCAATTACGATTTTATTGCACCAATAATATGGCTGAATATGAAGCTTGCATTTTGGGGTTAAGGCTAGCCGCAGACATGGGTATCCGAGAAATCTTAGTCATGGGAGATTCAGATCTTTTGGTACATCAAATTCAAGGAGAATGGGAAACCCGAGACTTGAAGCTCATCCCATACCGGCAATGTCTACATGATCTTTGTCAGCGGTTTCAATCAGTGGAATTCCAACATATTCCAAGAATCCATAATGAGGTTGCCGATGCATTGGCTACCCTAGCATCAATGTTGCACCATCCGGACAAAGCTTATGTAGATCCAATACATATTCAAGTCCACGATCAGCACGCTTATTGCAATATGGTTGAAGAAGAATTTGATGGTGAACCATGGTTCCATGACATCAAGGAGTATATCAGGATGGGTATATATCCCGCACAAGCCACAGGAGATCAAAAGAGGACCATTAGGCGATTGGCAAATGGATTCTTCTTAAGCGGAGGAGTTTTGTATAAAAGAACACCAGATCTTGGATTATTAAGATGCATAGATGCCAGACAAGCTACAACTGTCATGTCTGAAGTACATTCAGGAGTTTGCGGACCCCACATGAGTGGATATGTGTTGGCGAAGAAAATCCTCCGAGCTGGTTACTATTGGCTTACCATGGAGAGAGATTGTATCAGTTTTGTGCGCAAGTGTCATCAATGCCAAATACACGGAGATTTGATTCATTCTCCACCATCCGAGTTGCACACAATGTCAGCACCATGGCCCTTCGTTGCTTGGGGCATGGATGTGATTGGACCAATTGAGCCGGCAGCATCCAATGGACACAGATTCATTCTGGTAGCTATTGATTATTTTACCAAATGGGTTGAGGCCAAGACATTCAAATCAGTGACCAAGAAAGCTGTGGTCGATTTTGTCCACTCAAATATCATATGTCGATTCGGAATCCCGAAGGTGATCATCACAGATAACGGCGCTAATCTTAACAGCAACTTAATGAAAGAAGTATGTCAACAGTTTAAGATTACACATCGTAACTCTACCCCATATCGGCCCAAGGCGAATGGAGCAGTAGAAGCAGCCAACAAAAACATAAAGAAGATACTTCGGAAAATGGTAGAAGGTTCAAAACAATGGCATGAAAAATTACCATTTGCATTATTGGGATACCGCACTACTGTTCGCACTTCAGTAGGAGCAACTCCTTATTTGTTGGTATACGGCACTGAAGCAGTAATTCCTGCAGAAATTGAGATTCCTTCCCTTCGGATCATCGCCGAAGCAAAGATTGATGATGATGAATGGGTCAAAACCCGTCTAGAACAGTTAAACTTGATTGACGAAAAACGATTGACCGCAGTATGCCATGGTCAATTATATCAAAGAAGAATAGAAAGAGCATACAACAAAAAGGTACGTCCCCGAAAGTTTGAAGTAGGTCAGCATGTGCTGAAACGTATTCTTCCACATCAGGTTGAAGCAAAAGGCAAATTTGCCCCGAATTGGCAAGGACCATTCATTGTGACCAGAGTATTATCGAATGGTGCACTATGTTTAACAGATATTGAAGGCAAATGCATAGATATGGCGATCAATTCTGACGCGGTAAAGAGATATTATGCATAACTTTTTGAATGTTTGTATTTAGCACTATTTCGAAGATTGAAATGATAAAGGTAATTTATTCTGCTATCCAAACACTATACCATTTGCTTCCCCTTTGAGCCATACTTTTTCTTTCCTACCCTCTCTTGGTGTTAAAAAAAAAAAAAATCATCACTATTATTAGTGAACTACGTTTGACCTGATTCCTCAAAAGAAGGATACGTAGGCGCCTCACGGCTCGGTCATAGGGTGCACAACATACACAATGTGCACAAAAAGAAACATTAAGAGACCCCAATCAAGAAAATGGGGCAGGAATTGTGTTGGAAATAAGAAAAGATTCCAAGAGTTGTAATCTTAAACCCATACCAAAGCTATTTAGCTTTTAATACCTCTTTCATTTCTAACCCCATACCAAAAAGACCTTTCGATCAATCTTAGAAAAATGCTGAGGCAAGCAAATGAAGATGGTTCATAACACTCCGTTACAAACAAGAAAAGAAAGTAAAATGAGAGAGTCTTATAGGTGAAAACCCACACGGGCACCATAAGGCGAAGGAAGTTGAGAGAAAAGTAAAATGAGAGAGTCTTATTGGTGAAAACCTTCGCAGGCACCATAAGGCGAAAAAGAAGTGAAGAAGTGGAAAATGAGGAAAATTTATCGATGAAAACTCCTTGAGACAATTGAAAAGAGATTGATTAAAAGACTGGGTTGATTAATCCGAAATGCATACCCTGATCATTGGTGCCAGTAATTCCAATCAGATAAGTCCTTTATTCCTTTTCCAACAGTCATCCAAAAATTGGATTTTTCTTTTCATTCTATAATTGTCGAAATCAGCGTATTTCGCTACTAATAATCTTACTTTCTCCAAGCTTTGAGATAAGTTTTATTCCAAACAAATAAGAAGGCATGTCGAGGTATACTACCAAGATTCAAGGTTGTAAGATACAGCCACGAAAGGTGGGAGATAAAATATGGGTATAAGAAAGGTGAAATCAAAAATGGATCAGCAAAGTCAGAAGGGGCATATGATTACAGTTAAAAGGTTTTGAAGGAAAACATACAGAGAGGAATCCTATAGTCAATGATCAATTACAAAGACAAAACAGTCTTTTCAACCATTCCGAGGCAATAAAGAGAGACAAAGAGAAGCATCACCATCTGCAAGAATACCACAGCAAACCACCCTGCTTTAAACTAACGAAGTTTTCTTTGATTTAAAACAGGGGCAAGTATAATATTTGTGTCAGGGAATACCCGATAGAATTAAAGAAGTCAGGCGTCCACCTGGAGAATGAGGATGAAGAATTAAAAGAAGTCAGGCGTCCACCTGGAGAATGAGGATGAGAAAAGAAGAAGTCAGGCGTCCACCTGGAGAATGAGGATGAAAATTGAAGAAGTCAGGCGTCCACCTGGAGAATGAGGATGAGAATTGAAGAAGTCAGGCGTCCACCTGGAGAATGAGGATGAGAATTAAAGAAGTCAGGCGTCCACCTGGAGAATGAGGATGAGAATTAAAGAAGTCAGGCGTCCACCTGGAGAATGAGGATGAGAAAAAGAAGTCAGGCGTCCACCTGGAGAATGAGGATGAAGAATTAAAGAAGTCAGGCGTCCACCTGGAGAATGAGGATGAGAAAAAGAAGTCAGGCGTCCACCTGGAGAATGAGGATGAAGAATTAAAGAAGTCAGGCGTCCACCTGGAGAATGAGGATGAGAAAATTGAAGAAGTCAGGCGTCCACCTGGAGAATGAGGATGAGAAAAAGAAGAAGTCAGGCGTCCACCTGGAGAATGAGGATGAAAAATTGAAGAAGTCAGGCGTCCACCTGGAGAATGAGGATGAGAATTGAAGAAGTCAGGCGTCCACCTGGAGAATGAGGATCAAGAATTAAAGAAATCAGGTGTCCACCTGGAGAATGAAGTTAAGAAGAAGTCAGGCGTCCACCTGGAGAATGAGGATGAAGAATTGAAGAAGTCAGGCGTCCACCTGGAGAATGAGGATGAGAAAAAGAAGTCAGGCGTCCACCTGGAGAATGAGGATGAGAAAAAGAAGAAGTCAGGCGTCCACCTGGAGAATGAGGATGAAGAATTAAAGAAATCAGGCGTCCACCTGGAGAATGAAGATGAGAAAAAGAAGAAGTCAGGCGTCCACCTGGAGAATGAGGATGAAGAATTAAAGAAATCAGGCGTCCACCTGGAGAATGAGGATGAGAAAAAGAAGAAGTCAGGCGTCCACCTGGAGAATGAGGATGAGAATTAAAGAAATCAGGCGTCCACCTGGAGAATGAGGATGAGAAAATTGAAGAAGTTAGGCGTCCACCTGGAGAATGAGGATGAGAAAAAAAGAAGTCAGGCGTCCACCTGGAGAATGAGGATGAAGAAAGAAAAGAAGCAGTCAAGGCACCCACCTGAAGAACGAGGGAATGAAATTGAAGTATTGAAATCAAAAGCCCGCTCATATGAGAAAGGAGCACACTTAGAACCGATAAAACAGAGGAGTCCAACAGAATCCCCAGCAAGAAACAACAGGAGTTCCAAAAGGAATACGGAATAAGCCAAATGCCCAAGAGTCACCAAGATATCAAGACAACAAGAAACGCAAGGGCATGATCTAGATAAGATTTTTATAAGTCATGTACCGTAGTCTAGTTTAGCTTTTTGTATTTCCTTTAAAGTAAGGTGTAATAAGGAGGTCAACAAGCAGTAAAAACAGCACGAAGCAGCAGTAACATCACAGTCCCACGGTAGTCCCAGCTACCCGAACTACATTGACCTGATTCCTTTATAGCCAAGGATATGTAGGAAACCTTCGAAGCAGAGGTTCGGTCAAATCTTTCCCACGGAGTATTCGAACGGGCAAAAATCGCTCGTGTCCGCTCACTTTATCTTTGTACGAAAACTCTTCGAGTTTCCGCACAAAGAGGGGCAGCTGTGAGCACGTGATTTTTGCCTTACGAAAAACTACTCCAAAATAAATCAAAAATAAAATAAATTTATTTTACTGTGTAATTTCTGAATTTGCGTGGTGTTAAATATTTGTTTATGTCCGTAAATGTTTACTTTGTCATGATAAAATGAAAAATAAAATAAAATACATGTTGCATGCATATAGGATATAATTATGCATTTTAAAAGATAATTTAAATAAAATAAAAAAAATATGCGTTAGTTCTATTTTAAATATCCCACTGTGTGATTAATGTTTTGACTATGTGTTAAATAATTGTTATGAAGTAATTAATATTTTTGTGTAAGGTTAAAAATTGTTTTATAATTTTTATTAGGATTTTTTATAATTTAAATAAAATTAGAAAATATATATATAAATTGTGAAAGGAAATTGGACCTGGATTAAAATCCAGGCCCAAGTGAACTAATTCCCCCCCCCAGCCCAATCCAAAACAGCCTGTCCGGTCCAATTCAAAGCCAGAACCAAACGACGACGTTTGGTCACCTCTCGTCAAGGGCCGTTGGATTAAGTCCATCCAACGGCCAAGATTTCATCACCCTAACCCGAGACCTTTACCCGATCCAACACCCGGTTCAACCCGTCCCCCTAACTTAAACCAAACGACACCGTTTGGTTAAGTGAATAGATCTCAGTCGTCCATCCTGCCTAATCCAACGGTCAATATCCACCCACCATTCCCCTATATAAACCCATAACCCTTACCCCGGCCCCTAACTGAACACCCCCCTCCTACACTGTTCATCATCGTCCCCCAAACCCCCACTCCTAACCCTAGCCGCCCTAGGATTCCACCGCCTGAAACCCGGCGGCATCAACGCCGCCGGTCACCAACTTAATACCCCAGAACCCCCTGAACACCCTCTATTCAAATATGTTATCTGCTTGGTTCGAATCTCCCTAAAGGTTCTCGAATCTTCATTTGAAGATTCGAGCCAAGTTCAGATCTAAACCAAACAGCACCTAGTCAACACCACAGCTTCCCCTAGTCATCCTGAGTATGGATCTGAAGTTAGTTTGGCTCGAATCAGTTCTGAACTTCTCGAATCTTCTTTTGAAGATTCGGACCAAACAAGAACAAACTCAGATCCGTTTCAAACTAACACCAAATGACCCCCTAGGCTACCCTCACCCTTATATCATGTTTGGTTCCCTTCGAATCTGCCCGGAAATGATCGGATTTAAGATCCAAGAACCTGAAACCCTAAAAATACCAAACTTTTGGATTCCGTTCATATTAAATGAAGATTGAGGTTTAATCGACCTTAGTCGAAGTATTTTCAGTGGAAAATACTTCGACTAAGGTCAGTTTGATTTCAAACAAAAAATCCGAAATCCAAGTTGAGTTCGAGTCGGAATAAAATTGAAGATTCAAAGGTATTTTTTCTATTTATTTTGTGTATTATACATGTATTTTTGTGTTTGTTTTAGTCTGTGTAATTTTCCCATCTTTTATTATCATACTGTCTCCTACCCGTCTACCTGATTTTAAATGTGAATTGTTTCTGTTGATTGTGCTTAGTTACAATGTGTGTAATCGACTCGATTAAGTTCGTCGATTAGTTATATTACGAATTCTCATAATACTGATTGAAACAATCTGTTTCTATTATTATGTACTGTTTGTTGACAGATATTGTAGATAATCATTTTTAACTAATACTTGTCAGTTAAATCATCCTGGTTTATATGAATCTGTCAAAATAAGGGTTGTATATATGTTATTATCTAAACATTAAAGTTTCAGGGCATTGTCAGTATTGACAATGATCCTGTGTGTGTTTGATTCTGGTTCAATGTTAAGTCCAGTCTGAATTATTATGATAATTTCAGTAATATGTTGTTAGTTCTGAATTCAGTGTAATATTGCTGTAATGTCAAGTTTGAATTCAAGTTTACAAAAGTTGGTCAAATACAATTGTATTAGGAGGTTAATAGGATTGGTTATAGCTGTAAATCAGAAGGATAATTAAGTTATACAGATTTTAGAATCTGTTTTGTAGTAGGTTCTGATTTTTTCAGTAATAACATCAGGATTTCAGGGGCATTTCTGGGAATGAAACAGTAAAAACAGGGTGTTAGTGCTAGTGTATTATAATGTAATGTTAGTGGCTATAATTTAATGGGATAATGGGAAACAAAGGGTAATGGGAGTGCTGAAAATCAGGGAAAAGGTTTTACATAATGGGATTTAAAGTAGTAAAGCAGATTTTGAATGGGATTTTCTGATTTTAAAAGAAAGAAGGGGTCCAGGCAGCATTAGGGGAGGAAAACTTGTATAAAGAAAGGGAATTGGGACAGACCTGAAAAGATAGAGAGAGTTTTGCAGACAGACCTTAGAGAATTTTTAAGAGAGTTTTTTAAGGAGCTTTTGAGAGAAAAACTGAGAGATATACATTGAGAAAAAAAATCAGAAATAGAAATCTGAAAATTGAGAAGAACAGAATCAGATATAGGATAGAAGGAAAGAAAGAAAATCAGAAATAGTAAAAAAGAACTCTACATCAGACACTAGTATTAAGGCTGATTTTTGAAGTTAAAAGCTTTTTAGTTTTCCTTTTTCTAAAGTTTTAGAATCAGACAGATTGTTCAGTTTTAAAATCTGAAACTTTTAAAGAAGTCTTGTACTGTGTTTCTGAGTTCCTCGGGCCTTGTTCTGTTTGACCAAATCTGTTGAACACTGGTATATTCTGCTGAATTTGTTACTGCTGCTACTGCTGAAATTTACTCCTTCTACCTTCATTTTCAGGTATATATATCCTTTTAAATTCTATGTTGGAAAGAGTTTCAGCATGACAGATAAATGAAGTTTGAATTGTAATAATGTCTGTTATTCATTGGAGCTCTTTAATTAAAAATTCAGTTTTGTTTCTTGATCAAATAAGAAATATATGTTGATAGGATGACTGTAAGTTAAATGTCCTTCATTGAAGACTGTATAAGTGTTGTAATAAGATTAATTTTCTAAATTTTCATTGAAGTATAGTTATGATTGAATTGTTAAGGTAAGGAATATGACAGAAAGTTGGTTATTAGTTAAGTTTTATGACATTGTTAGTCAGGTATAGAACATGCTGAAATATCAAGGAAAATATGCTATCAGTTTATTTTGTTAGTTAATTAAGTGTTGTTTAAAGCTAGATGATGATTGGTTGCAATTAGTTATCTTTTGGCATAACATTGGTTGTGTTCATAATCTATAGTTGAAAGACGAGTTAGTATAATCCATTATGTTTATGATGTCAAATATGGTAAGTAATATTGTATGAAATATTCATTTTTATTTAGTCAGTTAGACTTGTTCTCGTTCTTAATAATAAAAGGGTTTATGAACTTGTACGATGCGAAAGTTAATGGTTGTAATAATTCATATAGATCTAGAATCAAATGGGTTTGATTACATATATAATTCAATCATAGGCATAATTAATTAAGTTAATTTCGCCTATTGGATCAAAACAAGTATATAAGAGTAAGATACAAATTGCAAAACTTTATATCAATGGTAATTAGAATAGAACTTGCACTAATTAATAATAGTAAAAGTTCTTGAAAATATTCTTTCCTTTATAATTTATTTTCAGTTTTATATACAATTCATTCTTTAGCATATAATTGTCAAAAAAAAAAAAGCATTAATCATATTTTTATCCTTTCATTGAGAGTTTGAATAGTCTTGGGATGAACATAATTAATACTCGGAAATTATAGTCAACGGGCAATATTCAAAATTTGTGAATTTCTTTTAAAAGAATTTAAAGACACCCCTTGAATATGAATTTTTCAGTATTTTCATATAAAATGTATGGATATAATAAACAATTTGTGGAAAATCCATAATATCATTACAAATATTTTGCGCAATTAGGGATACGTTCGCGTACCCTGATTATATTTTTAAAAGCATAATTCGGATTATGCGTACGCGCAACTTCGAGCGAATATTTAATAAAAGGATTTTTCCAAAGGCGTTAAATCAATTTCATAAAAACCTGAGATGTACGGTTCACTATTCAAGAAAAACAAATATTCTCGATTCGACAATAATTTCGAAAAATGATTGTTTAATAAATATATTACCAAAAAAATTATTGTGTACACGTACGCGTGACACAATTCCGCATTTTTTTTTAAAATTTATAACACGAGTATACGTACGCGTAATTCGATTCAAAGAAGGGTCCTTAATCACAATAAGTAAAAGCGGTAGAAAAATCACGTAACAAAAAGTATTTAATAAAAATCAAGATAATTAAGCCAATAATAAAAACAGTTAAGCGACTGTTCTAGAACCACGGAATTTGGAAATGCCTAACACCTTCTTCCGGATTAACAGAATTCCTTACTCAGGATTTCTGGTTCGCAGAATAATAAACAGAGTCATATTCTCCTCGATTCAGGGATTATAATTGGTGACTTGGGACGCCTTAAAATTCCCAGGTGGCGACTTTAAAACAAATAAACAAATCCCGTTTCAACTGTCCTTCAATTGGAGAAAACTCCCCACGCGCCCCGCGGGTACGGTAAAAAGGAGGTGCGACACTAATATCCGATAGGCACGGTGGTATCTTAAGTTCTGTGGAAAACTTGCCTGCATGGCAAGAACCTTATGTCTATCATCGTTACTGTGTTAGGCATTTTAAAGCTAATTTTCAGAATGCATATCCCAACAAGGATCTCCATGATTTGATGTGGATGGCAGCAACAGACCACCAACAACATAAATTCCGGATGCACATGGAATATATCAGGCAAGAAGATGAGGCAGTCTATCGTTGGTTAATGTGACATGACCCTGAAAAGTGGATGATGCATACGGATGGTGGTAGACGATGGGGAACTCTGACTACAAATGTGTCAGAGTCTTTCAACGGGTTATTGAAGTCTGCAAGAGGATTGTATGTCACAGCCATGGTGCGGTTATCGTTCAAGCATATGGCGAAGAGATTTGTTGAAAGGTCTGCAGCTGCAACATCATTGATGGAAAAGGGTGTTGAATTTATGCTAGTGCCTATGAAAAGATTTGAGAAATATAGATGACGAGCGCATTGACATTCATTTTTTCAGTATGATAACGAAAGAAATGTTTTTGAAGTTCGCACCGCTATCCATCAAAATCGAGGTAATAATGTACATACTGTAAATGAATCTAGAAGGTTATGCTCTTGTGGAAAATGGTCCATCTACCACATGCCTTGCTCACATGCCATCAAGTGCTTTCAACAATTTGGTTTGGATGTAACCAACTATGTTGATCAACAATATAGTGTTGCGAAGTACCTAAACACATATAGTGGGCAGTTGCAGCCAGTGGGTGTTGAGCATTATTGGCCGCCTGAACCATTTAAAATGGTGTGTAACAAGTCCTATTTGCGTCGAATACAGGTGAAGAAGAGAATGCGTATACGAAACCAAATGGATGTTAGTGAAACCGTGTATGCGCGCAGATGTGGAATATGCTCGCAAACAGGACACGACCGTAGAAAATGTCCTTTGGGTAGCAACAGTAATCAAGCTCGGGGTGAGTGTTCTTCTAGTGTACCTAACTATCCATGAGTTGATATTGTAATAATTAGTTGTTATGCCTATGTTGCATAATTTATGAAATAAAATTATGCTTATTAATTATGATTTGTACTTTTCCATTTTACCTATTTAAATAATAATTTAATTTAAAATTGTCTTGTCAACATAATAACATAAAGTTGACAAGAAATAAAGTTGTCTGAAATAAAGTTGACGAGACATAAAGTTGTCTGAAATAAAGTTGACAAGACATAAAGTTGTCTGAAATAAAGTTGACAAGACATAAAGTTGTCTTGTCAATATCATGATATTTAACACGCAAAATATAACGCTATTACATAGTACGTTATGTATTTAGCGCGGTTGAACACTACGTTATGTGTGTTGTCTCGCCTATAAATAACGGGTTCATTGTAGTTATTTTGTGTGCTCAAAATTTACTAAAAGCAAAAACTTCATTAAAAGTAAGGTTTTTTTACTAAAAGAAAATATTTCCCAAATGGCTCAACCTCTTCGTCCACCAAAGTACAATTGTGGAAAAGCATGCTTGATGCAAAACTGTTGGGTTGGTGGTGAGGTTGGACGCCGCTACTGGCTTTGTATGAATCAGTTTTACAAGGTCACCGATGAACCTATTTGTGATTTTGAGGAATGGGTTGATGAACCATGTTATCAGGATTGTTACAGAGAACAACTGTAGTTTCTTCATAATATGTGTTTAAGAAAACAGAAAGTACAAAAAGAAAGCGATAGAATTATTGCAGATTTGAGGGCGAAACTGAAGGAGGTGGGAGAAGAAAAATGGAAAACACAATGGAATTGTGATGCACAAAAGGAGCGTAAAGAAAAATATTAATGGGAACTTGCTGAGGTGAAGGCGAAACTAAAAGAGGTAGAAGAAGAAAAAGAACAACTAGAAGAACAATTTAAGTGGTTGGAGAGGAGAATAAATGGCAACCAGGGGTAAACATTGGCATGTATGTGTTTAGTGTAATTTTCATATTTCATGTATTTTTATTAGGTTGGTCTGCTATGTTTGTGTTTGTGCTATGTGTTTAGTAATGAACTTTTCTTTCAGTCATTGTAATGGAATTTTACTTCTTTACGACTTGTGTTTTTATTGCAGTACGAAACTAGCTACTTAACGGAGAAATCAAAAAGTAATTCACATATTATATAAAAGTTGTTTTAAATGTACATATAATTCCAAATAAAAATGAATAAAATTAGTGCATCCCGCATCCAGTGTGCCTCAATGCAGCCGCTGGCCTGAGGCGCATCGCATCCTGCCTAGGGATGCTATCAGAATCGTCATCATCAAATCGCCGCCTTATAGCCGAATGCGCCGCTGCATGATCATCAGTGGTGCTGACATGATCAGTAGAAGAGGTCGTTAGTCTAGTAGAAACCTACATAAGAGTCAAAAGCTCAGAATAGCAAAGTATATAATTCGTCAGAACAATTTGAATTGTCGTACCACTATTTCTTAGGGCTCTTGAATGTAATCATCAGTGGCAACCGTGTCAACATCGCCTTCAGCCTTAAAAAGGAAATTAACAAAGTTATGAAAAAAAAGACAAATTATAATTCAATACGCTATGAAAACCATACCTGCGAACATGATGATGAACCATAACTCAGCCGGCGCCCACCACTTAAATCTCGGGTCGGCCGGTCCTCAGCAATGGTAGACGGGCCTGGAAAGTATGTAACCCAATCCACTCCAAAAAGGTGCATGCCCGTGATCAATAATTAACCTGACGGGGTCACCTGCGAAGTCCCTAGAGTGAGATCCGTCCCAAGGCCACCCGACATATCGGTAGGAACATAATCAGCAGGGGCCTCAACTCCCCCTTGCTGGGGACCACCTCTTCTCCGCCCACCACCACGTCGTCCGGCACCCCCGCCTCGTCGGGCACCACCACCTCGTCGGGCACCCCCACCTCGTCGGGCACCACCACCTCGTACCACACCAAGACCTCGCTCGTACTGATCTGGCTCCACATAATCAGGCATGTGAGCCAAACGCTAATCCTCCCGGGCTCGCTGTAGTGTCCGGGTAGCCAACTCTACAAATCGATGGCTATAATCCTGCAAGGCATCCGCAAAATCTCCGATATAATCCTGCATCTGCAGTCCCATCTGGTAGACTGTGTGTAATCCAATAGCCTGCACAACGTATAAAATATAAACTACGTATATTGCACTAAAATACTGTTATATGATGAATAATAATAGAAAACATACCAGGGCCTTGTGTCGCCCGGCGTATAGAACGTACCGACCGCCAGCCTGATGAATAGGGTTTCCGATAAAAAGTCGGGTGACGTGCTGATACCAAGACATATACCTCTGAATATCCACCTCCTAGTCCCAAGTATGTGGGGGCGGAATCATCTGCTCTCGATGGTCCCAACTCTAGATTCGCCCGGCTAACCATGCCATAAATGCGTCGTCCGCCCGGCTACGATCTTCCTTCTAATAATGCGTAAGCTCCCATATAGTCCCCCTCGGTATATACTATAGGCGGCCAAACTGCCGAAGTACCCGCTCCGAGGCATGATGCTCCACAATATCAAGGCATATGAGTGGGGCAGAAGTGCTCCAAATATGTCAACCAGCCGAGCAATAAGGTGGCAGGAAAACTATCAAATCCTCGTTGTATGGCGTCCAGATGAACTATCAAATAAGAATATAAAACGTGAG
This sequence comes from Nicotiana tabacum, assembly GCF_000715075.1. Taxonomy (NCBI): domain Eukaryota; kingdom Viridiplantae; phylum Streptophyta; class Magnoliopsida; order Solanales; family Solanaceae; genus Nicotiana; species Nicotiana tabacum. Next base: position 161,020,068 of record NC_134082.1, read on the forward strand.
TATGCGCAACACTAAGTTAATCCACAAAAGGTAAGTTTAGGTACATATTTACTTGTGCACCCTCCAGCAAATCCAACACATCCCTGCAGAGGGGGAGATTATGATGAGCATCATACTCTCGTAATAGTCTACGGCGGAGAACCCACCTCCTGGCTAGAGGGAGAAACGGAGGTGCTACAGTATGAGGTAATTGTGGTCGCGGTGGCTGAAACTGCAAGAACCGCTCCCAGGACCAAACCTAACATACAAAGTTGACGTAATGGTTAAGATAAAGTCTAACTAGGTAGAGTTGGAAATGATGAACACTTTATTGGAATATGTTGTCACATGTAGAAGCAACATAAAACCACAAACATCTCTCTGAGTGGCCATGCTCGCCTGGTACATCTGCATATACATGTAGCCGAGAACAGCAGCACCCCAGCTGTAATAGGGTAACTCATCCAGCAACTGAAGATGATGTAAATATCTAAGGCTGACGAGGTTTCCCGAAGTATTAGGGAACAAGACCCCTCCAAATAGAAGAAGCAACAACAACCTCGTATAATGGGTGATATGCTCCTCCTCTGTATCGTTAGTGATATCGGGGTGGAGTAGCTCCATGTGTTGTCTAATAGGGGTCAAAGCCAACCGACTAGCACCAAACGATACAGCCTAGTCCCGAGGCCTGAAACCAGTGAGCTGATGCATCATGTCCAAGTAATGATCACGCGACATATATCTCATAGCAATAGGTAGTGAAACGACCATGCCATCAGCGGGCAGGCCATATAAAACCTCAACGTCCTATAGCGTGACGGTAGCCTCGCCAATGGGAAAATGAAAAGTATGCGTCTCCAGTCGCCACCGCTCAATCAACGCCGTGATCAACACCCAGTCAACCTGTATCCGGCCGATCTCAATAATCCTATAGAATCCCGTGGCCTGGAGGCGATGGGCTACACGCTCGTGGAGAACTCTGTCATGAAGAAAATCCCACAGGTCGTCCACTCTCCTAGCGCGGAGAGTCTGGGAAAGTAACTCTCCATCCCATATATGGGCGGACCTATGATCGTCCTGAAGCACTAATAGCTCACGAGAGTAAGGGCCGGGATGTATAGGCGCGTCCATGTCGTCAATTGTAAATTAAACAACGTTAATTGTATGTTAATTATTAAATTGTACAAAGTATATGTAACAATTTGGGTCCAGGCTCGATATTTTAGGCCCAGTAGCACCAAAATTTCATGAATATTTATGTGTGTCAATTTCAATTTTTTTTTTATAATTTTGTGTGTGTTTGTTTTATAATTTAAATTCTATATTTTTTAGAGATTTAATTGTACAAAGTATATGTAACAATTTGGGTCCAAGCTCGATATTTTAGGGCCAGTAGCACCAAATTTACATGAATATTTATGTGTGTCAAATTCAATTTTTTGATAATTTTGTGTGTGTTTGTTTTATAATTTAAATTCTAAATTTTTAATTATTAAATTGTACAAAGTATATGTAACAATTTGGGTCCAGACTCGATATTTTAGGCCCAGTAGCACCAAATTTACATGAATATTTATGTGTGTCAAATTCAATTTTTTGATAATTTTGTGTGTGTTTGTTTTATAATTTAAATTCTAAATTTTTAATTATTAAATTGTACAAAGTATATGTAACAATTTGGGTCCAGACTCGATATTTTAGGCCCAGTAGCACCAAATTTACATGAATATTTATGTGTGTCAATTTCAAATTTTTAATAATTTTGTGTGTGTTTATTTTATAATTTAAATTCTAAATTTTTTCGAAATTTAATTGTACAAAGTATATGTAACAATGGGGTTCCAGGCTCGATATTTAAGGCCCAGCAGCACCAAACTATCGTCAATATTTATGTATTTCAAATTTAATTTTTCGATTATTTTGTGTGTTTGTTTTATAATTTAAATTCTAAATTTGTACAAAGTATATATTTTCACCTACCATTCTAAAATTACATAAATTACAAGGATTCTATGCTAAAATACTATACATTTTACTACGCTAAAAGTTTCTACATTTTACTACGCTAATAAATAAACTAAATATAAACAACATATATATTTTAATCACATAACATTAAAAAAAATAGCTACAACAATACTAGTTTTGCAAATAAAAAACACATAATGACATAGAAATACTAATATCTAAATACTTATATTAACATAAAAAATTAAATCTAAATTTTACACTAATATCTAAGTCCGGATAAATATAACATACTAATTTTGCAAATACAACACAAAAAGACATGGAAACACATTCAATAGGCAGTGATATACATTATTATACAAGTTTGGACATAAAATAAATCGAAATACCTCGATGTTGTGTGTGTCTTGCGTGAAAATTTGAAGACGAAGGAGATAAATCACGAGTCCAGAATGCTCTACTACGATGGAGGACCTACGTTCCTGACCTTTTGTGTGACGGGAGGGCCCCACAATTTTTCTTTTTTAGACGGGTGAGCAGTTGGGGGTGGGGGACCAGAAGGAGCAGGGATGGTTTATAAAAAAGAGGAAGAAGACGAGTTCAAATTAAACGCTATATATAGCGTATGATTTGAAAACGCTATATATAGCGTTTAATTTGAACACGCTATATGAGAAGTCAAATCGTGTGACACATATAGCGTGTAACAACAACACGCTATACTTAACGTCAGACGTTACTGTTAATATATAACGTGTTGTTGTTGCATGTTATATATAGAAATGTCATTTTTTTAATACACTTATTTGTGTATTTTGAGTCCAAACACACATTATTGTATGTCAATTCGTTTTTCCGTTATCTTCCATTTTTGGTTAAATAGAAATCTAACCACTTGACGACAAAATCCGGGTCACGTCCTCATGTCCAGTGGCCTTGCATGACATAAATCAAGGGTGTTATATGCAAAGTTTCTAAGAAATTAAGAGCAAATATAAGTTTAGTATATTTAATTAACAGTTGTTAGAATAGAGTAGATACAGGTGTCAAATGGGGTCGGATTATATTCTAGATGGGTTAACTAAAGTGCTGTCCAATTGGTTTAGCAACAACTACTTCATTTTAACTCTGCTCAATTTAAACCGTTGGATTGCTTTATATATATATATACATATATACATATATTAACTAATGGCTTGTTTGGCGAAGCTTTTTCAAGGCTAAAAATATTTTTATTTTATTTTAAAGGTACTTTAATTTTTAACTAATGCAAATGATGTATGAATGTTTCAAGGAATTCTCTAGAGCATCTGGGCTTAAAGCAAATGTTGCTAAGAGTTCCATATACTTTGGAGGTGTTCCGCATGAAGTTCAACTGGAGATCCTACAAGCTGTGGGCTTTTCCAAAGGAGAGTTACCTTTCAAGTACCTGGGTATACCACTTAGCACCAAGAGGATATCAATGTCTCAATGCCAACCATTGGTAGATAAAATCCTTGGTCGAATAACCTCCTGGACATCAAGATATCTATCATATGCTGGAAGGTTGCAACTAATCAAAACGGTACTATTCTCCATTCAAATATATTGGTCTCAGATATTTGTGCTGCCTAAAAAGTTGATAAAGAAGATAGAAGCTGTGTGCAGAACTTTTTTATGGACAGGGGGAGTGGAAACATCAAGAAAGACTCTTCTAGCACGAGAGAGAGTGTGTATGCCAAAAACTGCTGGAGGATGCAATGTGCTGGAAATTTCAACATGGAATAAGGCTGTAATCTGCAAATTATTATAGAATCTCTGCAAGAAGAAGGACAAGCTTTGGGTGCAATGGATACATATGTACTATGGGAAGAGACAAACAATATGGGAAACTAATCCTAAGAATGCATCTTGGATAGTTCAAAAGATTATCAAGGCTAAGAAGTACTTAGAAGAAATGGGATACACTATGAATGAAGTGTCTGGATGGAAGTCCCTATCGGTTAAAAAATTATACAATACCATGAGAGGAGAATTCCAGAAAGTGACTTGGAGAAGATTAACTTGCAATAATGCAGGAGCTCCAAAATGGATATTTGTGCTAAACTTGGCGATACAGAGACGGCTGCTCACAATAGACAGATTGAACAACTGGGGGATAACTGATGTTTTGAGCTGTCCTATGTGCAATGAAGAAATGAGATAATGGATCATTTGCTCTTTAGCTGTGTGGTATCTAAAGAGGTTTGGGAAAAAGGTTCTGAAATGGCAAGGCATTTTGAGAACTGCCTTAGACCGGCAAAAGGAAATTGAATGGGCAAAAGGAAATGCAAAGGGCAGAAATATAGATGCGCAATTGTATAAAGTAACATTGGCTTGTGTGGTATATCATATATGGAGGGAAAGGAACATGCGAGTCTTTCAAGGGCAACAACAACCGAATGAAGTGTTAGTTAGGCATATTATTCAAGAGGTGACAAGTAGAGGGCTGATGAAGAATAGAATAGTAACAAAGCTTGAAACATTAAATTTTTATCCATAAAAGTATAGAAGTTGAGTAGCTAGAGACGTTATGAGCCTAGGGTATGTCTAGGCTCAGTTTGCTTTGTTTTGTACATATTGACACTGGTAAATAAAATCTTTACTTACCAAAAAAAGTACTTTTTAAATTTTAAAGTTGATGTGTTTGGCTAAACTTTTAGGAATAAAAATTACTTTTGAATAGAAGCAGAAATAATTTTTCAGCAAAAAAAAAATAGCTTTTCTTTAAAATCACTTTTTTGAAAATCGCATACATTTAGGGTGTGTTTGGTACGAAGGAAAATATTTTTCATAAAAAATGAGTGGTTTTATCACTGATTTTCTCTTGTTTGGTTGGTGAGTGAAAAACTTTTTCCGGAAAATATTTTCTAGTATTTGGTTTGAAAGTAGAAAATATTTTTTTTTTATGCTACTCTCCTTTCCCCCTTTCCCCAAGTCCCCATGTTTCCTTGCTCCCCACCTATCCTCACCCCCCAAATACCCAACGTTTTCATGACTCTACTTTCTTCAATATTTTAATTATTCTTCTAAAAATTCACACAAATCCGAAAGAACTAATGTGTTGCTTTACTTTTTTATGCATAACAACGTTGAAATTATGCTCCATAACTATAAAGATTTTTTTTGGTTGAGTGGGGAAGGTAGAAAAAGAGTTTTGGAAAATATTTTTCTCTAATTGGAGGAAAATGAGTTGATTAGGAAAATATTTTTCAAAACATTTAAGTCAACCAAACATGGAAAAATTGAAAAATAATTTCTGAAAAATATTTTCCTTCATACCAAACACATCCTTAAGCAATTTCTAAAAGCTTGGTCAAACATTAATTGCCACTTAAAAGTGTTTTTCATACTTTTAACCAAAAGTACTTTATGAAAAGCACTTACAAAAAAATACTTTTTAAAATAAGTTAGTGGGCGTTTGGACATAAGAATCGTAAAATTCCAAAAAAAAGAAGTAAAAAACAAAAGTAAAAATTCAAATAAAAATGATATTTGAAAATTAGAATTGTGTTTGGACATAATATAATTTTGGGTTGTTTTTTAATTTTGTGAATAATCTGAGTGCAAATTTTGAAAAATAATTTTTTGAATTTTTTTCAAAATTTCGATAAATTTCAAAATTCATTTTGTACGGAAAATTGAAAATTTTATGGCAAACACTAATTTTGAAAAAAAAGTAAAAAATATTCAAAAAAATAAATAAAAAAAATTCATGGCCGAACACGCTCTTAATTTTTGAAACTTGATCAACCAGATCATGGGCAAAAAGTAACAGGCAAGGGGTCTGCGACGTGTCTCATCAGGGAAATCTGGATGCTAATGATGGCTAGGATTCAGCAACAGCTAGTTGGCTAATGATAGAGGTGAAAACTATTTACCATTCAAATATCCGAAGAAGAGATAAAGATATCAAATAACAACCTTAGTCATACGTTACGGTTTTGAAATTTCACACATCAATAACTCGTTTCTCACACATCCAAAAAACACAACTATAATAGGATTAAAGGTAGCAAAATGGTTAAAAGAAAATAGTTATCCACCCATATTATCTATCAAAAAATAGGTTAGATAATGAACCATTTAAAAACGGATCGAATATGAATAAAGAACCATATTATCCACTTAAAAAATGGTTCACCAAATGGATAACCGATGTGTTTAACTTTTACATTTGTAAAGCCTCAAATTGGAGTTGCTCAAGTTTGAAGACTATGAATTCTCTCATAAGTGATCATATTTAAGAAGCCATAGATAATATGGATATCCATATTATCCGCCAGATAAACCCGCTTTTATTTGTCTCAAATATGAGTCGGGTCGAATAATTTATCTGTTTTTTAAATTATCCATTTTGACCCGCTCACATCCGACCCGACCCCGTTTGCCACCCCTAAATAGGATTATTCTTGTTATAACTAGGACGGAAGATTGACCTCTATTTATAGAAGATGGTCTATTTATCACAAGTCAATCATCATTGAGCCTCACTTATTCATACGATTAAGATTCGGATTTAAGCTGCCTTATATTTCATTTATAACTTGGATCACGTGATTATTCATTTAAGCTATTACGAAACAACATAAAGTTCTAAATTTTCACTTGGAGACAACGGTTAATAAATAGTAGAAAAAGTTTTTGAAAAGTTAATAAAGAATACAAATTTTGAAGGGATACAAGACTCTACACAATACATTAACTACATAGTGTAAATCCCAAATAAGACTTTAATCAAAAGGATTCATTCATCTTGAGGAGTTTCTTATTGAATACTAAACCTTCTGAGAAATTATTCTATTTTCGATGCTGCTTCAGAATCTCTTTCGGTTATAAAACACAAGCCCTTGTTCCTATTAGTAAGTGGCGAAGCCACATGGTCATATCCAGGGGCGTATGCAAAAACTTTTGTAAGCGGTGTCGAAATTTATAGAAGAACAAGAATAATAATTTGAATTATCATACTTCTAAACAAGAAAAAGCTTTAATTTGGTTTTGTTAAGTCTTAAATTAGAAAAAGTCCTGAATTAAATTATACATTATCACAATTTTTGACCACATAGATTCTCTTAAATATTTACAAAAAAATGTACTAGTTGAAGTTTGAACCTCTAACCTAGAGTAAAATCAAGCACATAACCAATGTGCCAAGCGATAATTTATGTCAAGTGGTGTCATTTTTTCCTACTTATCCACTTCCTCATAGTATTAATACATATATTTAGTAAAAAAAAATCAATGAAGCGGTGTCGCGCGACGCCGTTTTGATAAATGTATATCCGCCTCTGGTCATATCGTTGAAAAATTACACTGTGTACAGAGGTAAAATATTATATTTTAGAGGTATATAACACATATTGAACACCCTTTATCGAGATTTTTTTTTCACTTCTTTTAAAGTTGAACACCTTTGGGAAAATTTCTAGCTTCGCCATTACTATCAGTTGAGTAGCTCAAATGAGAAAGGAAATGATAAACAGATAAAGTGATACCCTAATAACAATTTAGTTTAAGATTACAAGATTTCAAAAGTTTTATTTATATTTTTAAACTTCATACCACTCAAATTAAGGCACATATAAAAAAGAAAAAAGAAAAGAGAGAATACTAATATCAGAAAAGGAGATATATATATATTTGAAATTCAGATTGACTAGAAAATAAATAAAAAAGAAAGACAAGAAGAGCATAAAATGCAAATAAAGGAAAAAATAAATAAACCCTCTAGGACTATTCTAAAGCTTCAACTCCAAGTCCAAGCTTTTATCGTCATCATCTTCAACGTCGACAAAATTGAAAGGCTTTTCTAGTTTCTTGATATAAGGCTTTGTGAGGTCAACATTGTCAATCTCCATATCATTGAAATATGATTGTGGAAACTTTGCACGGAAAATAGCATGATTATTCCTTCTTGAAGGAAAATGAGATTGTGCTTGTTTAGACTTGAAAATTGGCCTCCTTGACAATGAGGAACCTGCAAAATTGGCTTTAAATTGTTGTTGTATTGGTAATTCTTGCATCACTTGATGCATTTCCAATATAGGAGGATTGGGGGATACATATGAATTTTCTTTCGCCACGCCATTATTTTCATGTACGTTCTTACCATTTCGTTGAAGTGATAGAGTGTAACCTTCCCTCTCATGAATCTGAAAATGATAAATAAGTGGTACAGCATGAGGAAATATTTGGCCACAAATTCGACATGCAATAGGGTTCCATCGAGTAGCACTTCCTCTTGCGCTTGTAAAAGCCATCATGTTTAGTTCTGAGCTATCGCTATCCTTGAGAAATCAAAATCGAAGTAAAAAATACAGTGTTTGCTTCGTCCTTTAAAAGAAAACGTCGTTTGATACCTTTACGACGAAAGAAAGATTATTTATATATATGTGGTATTATTGTGAAATTAATTAAGGTTTGGATTGCCATAATCTTGTCACTACCTAACAACACACACAATTTGCATGCACCATGCAAGCTATGCTTGAATAAGCATAAATTGTCATTTTCCTATTTTATGGCACTTAGTAATTATTGCAATTAAAGTTTTAGGACAAATGGCGAATTTTTTACATCGAATACTGCACCACTATGAACTGTTACGCTTTAATTTATTGTCTTCTATCTAAGATTCTAAAGAAGAAGTTACGTATAATTAAATGTTGATTTGTCCGTTTGCTTAACAAATTAAAACGCACTGCTATCAATTTGAAATTCGAAATATTAAGAAAATTTTGGCTCGCCATCTTTCAATTTAAGTTAGATAAATCAGATGGAGTTCAATTGTATAACATGTCTAGTTGTTCACTGACTGAACTCCTAAAAGGATAAAGTATTAAAATGGTCCAGAGTTTTACAGTTATTAACATATTAAATGCTAGCTTGGTGAATTTATTCATCATAAATTGTTCCAATGATTGGAGTGCATTAGTATAATTTTTCCAAGTTCTTATTGAAACGATATAGTAGATCATTTATTGAACTTGAAATATTTATACATAGGTAGTGATTATAAAAGTCTCAATTTAATATGATTATAATTGCAAGTAGAATTTAAAATATTTACGCTAGAATAAATTTCTGGATTCTATACGTGTTCAAAAATTTCCCAACACGCTTAAGTGATGACTAAAACAATACCAATACTTTAGTTTTGCACATTTTTGTTTCTTTTAATTAAATGAAGCAGTAATAAAAAATAGTTTTACGACTTTACCTTGTTATATCTAAAATGCATATCGATCTGTAGTTTTGATTCAAACCTTATATTTATCTTAAAAAACATATTGTATACATACAAATTATCAATTTACCAATAATCTAAATGATTAAATTTTCAAGCTCAAAGTTTCGGCTTCGCCTTTAACCCCAAATGAGGGAAAATTTTAAGTTGACAGAAACTGACCTATTGATGGCAACATACAAAAATTATAGATGGCTATAAAAAAATCAAACTACAGATTTATTAATAAATAGTTATGAGCTAAAATGCACGGAAGATATGCAGAATCATTTTGGTGAATCTTCAAACTCCTTTTGCATGTTTGTCAGGTCTTATCAATTTGTCTTACATTTCTGTTTAGGAGGAACCAAAAAGTAAAGGCAAACAACTGGGAACAGGCAACTTAATTTTTGTATTTAGAGTCATTTTATAGAAAAGTTATTCTAGTGGTTGGTTCATAAAAGTTTACATATGAGAGTGACCAAGTGAATGTAAAGACAAGGACAATTTTTTTCTCTCTGTTTCTTTCTTACTTTTTCAATAAAGTTTTCGATCGAAAGTTAACTAATGTAACTATACATATCAGTTATCAAAAAAAATAAAAAATTATACATATTTATATCTATATCTATTCATACTATATTAAAAGCACGAAGGTCCTTAACGAAAGGTCCTTCATCTTTTTTACCCTTTAAAAAAAAATCATACTGAACCAAATAGTCATTTTAATTATCCCCCTAATATTTAGAAATAGACATTTAATTATTAACCTAATATTTAGGACTTCAAAATCAACAAGATTTTGTGTTCCAAAACCTTCCCTATTTAACATATGTGTAATATAACAAATCTTCAAAAGAAAAAAATAATAACAAATTTAAAAGAAAAGAAAGAGTAAGATAAGTTTTGTTTTTTTGTTTCGCATTTTGGCTTTTTAATGTTTTTATAGATAAAAAGTGACTTCTTTTGTTCATTTTTTCCTACGTTGTATTGATTGAGGTTTATGTTTTTTTTTTCTAAGACTTAATACTTCTACTAAATACTTTTAATTATAGAAATTTTATTTTCCTAATACCTATAATTTATAATGTAAAAAATTATCAAACCGACATAATAAGATGAGAATTAAACAGTTTGACGTTCGTACGGAGAAGTTGATTGAAAAGTACAATAAATGTATTTCAACTTTGATCTATTTAATCAGTATAAATTCCTAAATCTGCAGAGTCTTTTGATTTTGAACTATATCTATCTGAATTATTGCTCTAATGTATTAACTTAGTATTATTCATTTTAGAGACTTTGTATTAATCATTTTCATGAGCTCATTTTAATTTTATTTATATCTCAAACATATTATTTAAAATTGTTTATCTAATTTTCATAATCTTATACTCATTATCATAGGTTCACGCGCAACGTGCGTACTCTAATGCTAGTACTATATTAAAAGCACGAAGGTCCTTAGCTAAAGTTTGTTTGCATTTTTTATCCCTTTAAAATAGAGTTTACATTGGACAAAGTAGTCATTTAAGTTATTCAAATTTTTAGGACTTTTAAATCAACTAAAATTTATTATTATCCTTTCTTAATCAAAGAAAGTACGTTCAACGTTAGTGTCACGATCCGGAATTCCCACCCTCGGGATCGTAATGGCGCTTAACATTTCCCTTGCAAGCCAAACCAAAGTTAGAATAGTCTTAAGCCATTATTAAACAAATCAAATTAAACTGATGTCAATTTCTGAAATAACTGTGATAGAATTGAAATAAAGTGTGAAAAGCCATAACAACTGAAATATCAAAATACAACCCCGAATCTGGTGTCACAAATGCATGAGCTGCTAGAATAATACAGATAAAGGTTTGAATGAAAATAAAGTTGTTTGGAAAAAAATACACAACTAAAATAAAGTAGAAGGGGACTTCAGAGTTGCGGACCCCGTGCAGCTATACCTCAAGTCTCCTCTGGGTAGCTAAATCCGAGCAAGTCTACAGTACGCCGCTGGGACCAACTCCGATATTTGCACAAGAAGTGCAGAGTGTAGTATGAGTACAACTGACCCCATGTACTCTGTAAGTACTGAGCCTAACCTCAACGAAGTAGTGACGAGGCTAAAGCAAGTCACTTACATTAACCTGTACGCAATAATAATAATAATAACAGAAAGGCAGGAATAGACGTAAAGCAGGTAACTCATATCAACGAAACTCAGATCAACCAACAAAGAACCCTGGATAATCAGTCATATAACTCATCTCAACAACCTAGGCTAATTCAGCCGTCATAATCAATTATTAGTATTATCAGTATGTTGTGGTATGCAACCCGATCTCACAATATAAACTTTAAATAAATCCATTGCAGCGCGCAACCCGACCCCTCCATTGTTAATATCATAATCCATCCTTATTCCCTATTTTCAATTTATTTCCTTTCATTTTCCATTGCGGCGTGCAACCCACTCCCCAAATAATGTAAATTAACAATAGTAACTCAATAACTAAGATTTACAAGAAATCATACATCAAGAGAACAAACGTACGAGAAATGGAGAATAACATGATAATCAAAGAGTCTCGGACTACTCGGATGTCTCAACTTTACCTATTCAAGGGTATCTACTTTTAACAATACGTATAAGTGAAACTACTTCAATAAAGGCTGTTATTAATACAAAACTATAAGGCAACACGACATAAGATAATTTAGATACATGAGGGAAATAAATAGAGACAAGTAGTAAATAAATTTGGAATTAGGGAATGGATGGACAATTTAATTCAAGAAATGCTAAATGACAAGTAGCAAATATGAGATGGAAGTCAAATAAGCATGTAGTAATTAAGGCATGAAAACACGACATAATATTAAGCGATGAAGATATGGGAAACAAGTAATATAACGGTTAAGTTATGGAATAAAGCAATTAATGCAACACGGGAAAACATGAGAACAAGTAATTGATGATGTATAGACACTCGTCACCTCGCATATACGCCTCTACTCATGAAATTCACATAGCACTTAGCTCAAGGGTTCCTAATTCCCTCAAATCAAGGTTAAACTCAACACTTACCTCACTCCGCAATGAACTCAAAATTCAGCCACAACCTTGACTTTCGAATAAGCCTCCAAACCAACTAAATCTTGCAAATTATTGATCAAACAATTCAAAATAAGCTTTAGAAACTACTCATGAATGAAAGAAGTTCAATTTAGATCATTATTGGAATAAATTAACAAAAGTCAACCAAATGTCAACCCAGGGCCCGCGCCTCGGAACCCAAAAAGAATTCACGAAATCCAAACAACCGTTCTGATACTATTCCAACCATATAAAAATTATAGAATTCCGATATCGAATCACCCTTCAAATCCTCCTTTTTCATTTTTGGAAGATTTTATAAAAATTACCGTTTCTTCCATTCAATTCACTAATTAATTATATAAATAGTTATGGAATCACGAAATGTAATCAATTTCAGATAAAAAATACTTACCCAACTCAAACTCATGAAGAATCCCTCCGAAATCGCTCAAAACCCGAGCTTCAAACCCCAAAAACGAAATGAAGAAAATGACCAACTGATAAGTAAGGATTTTAACCTATTATTTGCTCTCTTTTACTTGTATTTTAGGACAAAAAAGTTTGAAGGTATTCGTGGAAACTAATAAAATGTGCTTGCGTGCAGGAATTGTTCAAAATGAGCCAAATGAGTCAAAACCAACTCAGAAAGGAGTCAAAAATTGAACAAAATAAAAACTAGACAAAGAATCCTGAAATGCGGACCACATCAATATTGTGCAGCCGCAAAAGCCATTGTGCGACCGCGATCATAATTACGCGGACCGCGATGACTCAGATTCAGAGAGCTGGCAACTTGAACAAAAGAGAATAGCGCAGACCACACCAGAATTATGCGGCCGCGATTGAAATTGTGCGGTCCGCAAGATGAAGAATGAGAGAGTTAATTTCAAGCCAAACTCAAGCAAGTGCGAACCACATCACTTTTATGCAACCACATAATCTGGAGCTCGGCCGTACTTGGGATTATGCGGTTTGTGAAAGTCCAGCTCAACCTAGATCCAAAAGAGAAAAACGCGGACCACATCAGAATTATGTGGCCGCGAAACCACATAATTTATGTGTTGTATGAGCACGTGAGACGACTGAGCTTTCCGTTTTCGAAAATTTTGTACTAGATTCATCTCTTAACATTAGATTTTCATTCCATAAATTAATATTATGGATTTTAATTTTATTTCATCTTTATTTTCTGTTATTTCCATGAGTAACTAAACCTATAGCTAGGGTTGTGACCCAACCCTAGTGTGGATATTTAATGGATATTTGATTTTAGGGCTTAAATGTAAATGTGTTAGTAATATTTAGACCTTATTTGTATTTTTTTAAATTAAGACATCTAAATCTGAATACCTATCTAAATATCAAGATGTGCATTAAGATTAAGACATCTGAATCTGAATACGCATCTGAATATAAAGATGTGTATTAAGATCTGAATACTAAATGATTAAGATTGTTTGTTTTTTAACATCTGAATGTATAAAATTTATCTTTATTTGAAAATTAATAAACATAAAATTCAAATAAAATACAAATTAATCTAATATTCTATCAATAATATATATATATAGTTAGTGGTGGTGATCGCTAACAATGGTGCTTGTGAATGCCGACTAGAGGCAGTGGTTGGTGGTGGCGGTTCTAAGTAGTAGCTAGTGGTAATCGGTAGTGATGACGATTATGGTTGAGAATAGTGGTGGTAGGTGGTAATAACTAATAATAGTGGGTAATGGTGGTGGTAGTTTATAATGATGGCAGTGCCGGCTATGGTTGTTCATTGCGAAATAGGTTAGTTAGTTGTGATAGTCGAGGTAGATGAATTTGTGGTTGTGGTTGAGAATGAAGGTGGTGGGGGTAGTGGGGATTCTGGATGGTGGTTGTCGATAATGGTAGCGGCTATGATTGAGGATGAGGAGGATGAGGAGGTGGTGGTGGTGGTGGGTGACATGGTAATAGTTGATAATGGTAGGCGGTGGTGATAATTAATAATGAATATGGATGATAGCATATTAATGAAGTTAAGTCTTTGTTATAGATCTTAATCATACAGACTTATTAAGACCCATTAAGTGGTTGTGAAGTGAAAAAAACAAACAAACTTAATAATTAAGATCTGAATGATTAACATTTAGACTTTAAAAACAAACACACTTAATGTATGAGATCTGAATGATTAAGATTCAGACCTCCATTAAGTGCAAACAAATGAGGCCTTAGCCTTCTTGCTAGAACTATGGAATTAATGGTCGCAAATATTGATTCTAGACCTCGGGTCTCCACTGGACTGAAGGCAGCAACCTCGAACAACGGTCTGTAGGGTCCAGTACCGGGATCTGCACAAAAGAGTGCAGAGTGTAGTATCAGTACAACCGACCCCATGTACTGGTAAGTGTCGAACCTAACCTCGGTTAAGTAGTGACGAGGCTAGGACACAACAACCATATAAACTTGTGCAATTTAATCATATACGAGAAGTAATAACAACAAGAATTAACAGATTAAGACGGAAAAAGGGGGAACATGCTGAGGGAGATATCAGGTTATGACAATGATAAAGTATAGCGACAAAGTAAACATCAAAGTTGAAGCAACGGAAAAAATAACACAAAAACAAGTGCATGACATCACCCTTCGTGCTTTTACTCTCGTCCTCACCATAGAATCCACAGAAACGACATGGAATTACCCTTCGTTCTTTTACTCTATCATAATCATGGCACGACATCACTCTTCGTGCTTTTAATTTCATTAATATGGCACGACATCACCCTTCATGCATTAACACTCACAATATTGGCACGACATCACCCTTCATGCATTAACACTCACTATATCGTGCACGGTATCACCCTTTGTACTTTACACTCTTCCTTACCCAAACAAATACAATGGTAACATCCCGGCAAGGGAATCAATAATAGAAACATCAAATAGAGACAATACCGTTTCGGCAAGGGAGTCAACAATAGAAACAACAATATCATCCCGGCAAGGGAATCAGCTATAACCAATCTAGTTTCAATAGTTACTTTACAAAATAAACCTCAACTTGAACAAATACTCGACAATGGTCAATTACCAAGAATTTATTATAAGTCTTGTTCCACAGTGCTAATCATCAATTTAAGCATGAACAATACATAATAAAGTCAAAATAATATTAATATAAGACTCATGGGCATGCTTGACACTGACGTATAGATACCCGTCACTTCACCTATACGTCGTACTCGACACTAACACATAATAAATAAGACACAACACCTATTCCCTGAAGCTAAGGTTAGGACAAACACTTACCTTGAATTCCAAAGCCAAACTCAAGCCTCAAATACCGCCTTTCTTTTTGATCCCACTTCCAATACACTTGTATCTAGTCATAATTAACTTAACAACATCAATAAATGCTTATGAATTCAATTCCAATGCTTAATTATAGATTTTCTATCATTTTCCCCAAAGAGTCAAAAATTGACCCCGGGCCCGCTTGGTCAAAACCCGAAGTTCGGACCAAAATCTAAATACCCATTCACCCAAGAGCCCGAATATGCAATTAGTTTTGAAATCCGACCCGAAATCGAGGTCTAAATTCCAAATATACAAAAAACCCTAACTCTACCCAAATCCCCAATTTCTACCATGAAAACCCTAGATTTTTGGATGAAAATTGATGAAATGCAATGGGTAATTGAAAGAAAATGGTTTAGAATCATATATCAACACTTTGGGGAAGAACTTGTCTCTTGAAAATCGCCTTTATGCCTTCTAGTTTTTGAAAATATGAAATTGTGGCCTATTTCCCGTTCTGCTATTGTTTTAAGTGCTGTGCGATAGTGTTCATCGCGTTCTCATAAGCACTTTCGCGTTCGCAAAGAGCTGCCTACTGAGGACTTACGCGATCGCGGGAAAGGCTACACGTTCGCGAAGGTTTAGCCCAGCCCTGTGGTGATGTCCAAATCCACTACTAAAAAGTAAATGGACACGGTCGTATGTAATATAATTTACCCAACTATGAGTCGGTGTCGAATCCCACAGAGAACAATATATAGGCGATTAGGAATGTAAGAGAATTATCACTTGTTATGCAATGCCAAACACTTAGAATTGATTTGAGAAAATATCTATACCTAAATGTGGAAATGTAAACTAACCTAGAAAGTAAGTAAAATGATCAATGGCTACAAGTATGGATGCATCGGGAATTAAACTTAAGTAACGATTCAATGTATTTCACGATTTTACAAATATGAGTGAGTTTATGTTAATTAGCCACGGGTAATAATTCTAATTAGCTTCTTCCAAAGATTAACAAGACTTCCTAATTGAATTATCCCTAAAACAATTAAGAGATTAAGCACACCCAGAATTGCTACAAGTAGTTCAATCCTATACCTAGGTAGAATCTATAAAATGAGGGTTAACGCCTAAAGTTCTTGTTAATTAATCTTTCCCAACCCCAAATAGTCTTTTCCAAAATTAATTCGAAGTTAATGAGCGAGTCCTAGGGTTAGCTAATCCCTTTGGAAACATTAAAGAACAAGAATAATTAAAGTAACAATAACTCACTTCATAAAAGAATAAAAATCATTCAATACATAAGCACAACAAGGTATTTAATCCACACTTTAAATATGAATATTCCCATAAACGAGATTCAAGTGTTGGAAATAAATATTGCACATTTAAATATTCAATACAAATCAAGGAAATGAAGAAATGAATATAAATGGGTAAGAAATCCTTAACCACAAGCTTGAAATCTTCAAAACCCAAGTGTGTGTGCAAAACCCTAGCTTCCACCTTGTTCTCTCTAGTCTTTAGAACTGAAAATATGCCAAAAGAAGTTTTACAAATGAGCCGGTTTGGGTATTAAATGGTTTGGGGTGAAAAATGTGAAATTCCAGAACTGCCCAGTTTTCTCGCCCAGTTTCTTCATCGCGTTCGCGACCACACCTTCGCGAAGTTTTGCTATCCTCAGCTTTCGCGTTCGCGAAGGTTTGGTTTCTGAATCTACGTGTTCAAGATGGGTACTTCGCGTTAGCAAAGGTCTAGCTTCCTGCTTCTTCGCGTTCGTGTTGTACCTTCGCATTCGCGAAGAGTAAATCACCGGCAGGTTCCATTTTGTCCATTTTAGCTCCCTTTTGACTTGTTTTCACTTGGTTTCTTTACCATTACTTCTAAATCACATACAAACTGTAAAATAGAAGTAAATGACATTAAACACACGATTTTATCACTCAAACATAGCAAAAATATAGGTTTAAAAAGATAAGTTTGTAAAATACCAACTTAGCACCCTGCCTTCGCATTCGCGATAAAGGGGCCGTGTTCGCGTAGGTTTCCTTAGGTTCCCTGACCAGCCCATCCTAAAGCTACGCGTTTGCGATTGACCAGCCGCATTCGCATAGAGCAGTCCCCTCAATGCTCCGCGTTCGCGACCATGGTCTCGCGTTCGCGTAGGGTAAAATCCTCCTCAGCCCAGTTTTCCCTTCGCGATCGCGTAGTCACTCTCGCGATCGCGAAGCAAAGTGCAACAGACACCAGATACAACAACTATACTAGATTTTCCTAAGTCAAAAACACACCGAAGCCTATCTGAAACTCACTCGAGCCCTCGGGGTTCCAAACCAAACATGCACACAACCCTAAAAACATCATATGGACTTACTCGTGCGATCAAATCGCCAAAATAACACCTAAAAATATGAGTTTAGCATCAAAATCAAAGAAAATCTCAAGAACTCTTAAAGTTTCAAATTTTACAACCGAGGGTTCGAATCAAGTCATATGACCTCCGTTTCTTACCAATTTTTACCGGCACAAGTCAAATACCATATTAAACCTATACCGGGCCCGATACTATCAAATTCAAATATTGTTAAATTTCCATAAACTCTTATAATTTCAGTTAAATAATTTCTTTCAAAAATTCATTTCTCGGGCTAGGGACCTCGGAATTCAATTTTGGGCATATGCCCGAGTCCCATATTTTTTTACGGGCCCTCCGGGACCACTAAATCATGGGTCCAGATCCGTTTACCCAAAATGTTGACCGAAGTCAACTTAAATTCAATTTTAAAGGTAAAATTAGTATTTTCTCTAATTTTCACATAAAGGCTTTCCGGATATACGCCCAGACTGTGCACGCAAATTGAGGTAAGACAAAAGGAGGTTTTTGAGGCCTCGGAACATAGATTTGGCTTTTAAAACAAGTGAAAAGGTCATCACATTCTCCACCTCTAAAACAACCGTTAGTCCTTGAACGGAAATAGAAAAGTACCTGAGTAGGGGAAAAGATGGGGATATCGGCTCTGCATATCGGATTCGGACTCCCAGGTAGCTGCCTCGGCGGACTGACCTCTCCACTGAACATGAACCGAAGGATAACTCTTCGATCTCAACTGACGAACCTGCCGGTCTAGAATAGCTACCGGCTCCTCCTCATAGGTTAAGTCTTTGTCCAACGGGGCAGTGCTGATGTTTAAACACGTGGGATGGATCGTTGTGATACTTTCGAAGTATTGACACATGAAACACTGGATTCACAGCTGATAAACTCAACGGCAACACAAGTCTGTAATCCACCTCTCCCACTCTATCAAGAATCTCAAAAGGACCAATGAATCTAGGGCTTAGCTTGCCCTTCTTCCCAAATCTCATCACGCCATTCATGGGTGACACCCGAAGCAACACTCGCTCTCTGACCATGAATGCCACATCACAAACCTTGTGGTCGGCATAACTCTTCTGCCTGGACTGAGCTGTACGTAGCCTATCCTGAATAATTTTAACCTTATCTAAGGCATCCTGTACTAAGTCTGTACCCAACAGCTGAACCTCTCCCGGCTCAAACCACCCAACCGGCGACCGATATCGCCTACCATATAATGCCTCATAGGGAGCCATCTGAATTCTCGACTGATAACTATTGTTGTAAACTCTGCTAATGGCAAGAACTGATACCAAGAACCTCCAAAGTCAATAACACTTGCTCGGAGCATATCCTCCAAAATCTAAATAGTACGCTCGGACTGTCCGTCCATCTGAGGATGAAATGTTGTGCTCAACTCGACCCGCGTGCCCAACTCACACTGCACTGCCCTCTAGAAGTGCGAGGTAAATTGTGTACCTTGATCAGAAACGATAGAAATGGGCACACCATGAAGGCGAATGATCTCCCGAATATAAATCTCTGTCAACGGCTTAGAAGAATAGGAAATTTCCACATGAATGAAATGCGCTGACTTGGTCAGCCTATCCACAATAACTCATACTGCATTGAACTTCCTCTGAGTCCGTGGGAGTCCAACAACAAAATCCATAGTGATACGCTCCCACTTCTACTCAGGAATCTCGATCTTCTGAAATGAACCACCCGGTCTCTAATGCTCGTACTTTACCTACTGACAATTCAAACACCAAGCTACAAATGCAACAATATCCTTATTCATCCTCCTCCACCAATAATGCTACCGCAAATCCTGATACATCTTAGCGGCGCCCGGATGAATAGAGTACCGGTAACTATGGGCCTCCTCTAGAATCAACTCGCGAAGTCCATCCACATTAGGTACACAAATACTACCCTGCATCCTCAAAACTCCATCATCTACAGTTGTAACCTGCTTGGCACCCCCGTTCCGCACCATGTCCCTAAGGACAAGCAAATGATGATCATCATACTGCCGATCCCGGATACGCTCAAATAATGAAGAACGAGCGACTGTGCAAGCTAGTACATGGCTAAGCTCAGAAACATCCAACCTCACGAACTGATTGGTTAAAGCCTGAACATCCAAAGCAAGCAGTCTCTCAACAACTGGAATACATGCAAGAATGCCCATACTAGCTGACTTCCTACTCAAAGCATCGGCCACTACATTGGCCTTCCCCGGATGATACAAGATGGTGATATCATAGTCTTTCAATAGCTCCAACTACCTCCTCTGCCTCAAATTTAGCTCTTTCTGCTTGAAAAAATATTGCAAACTCTTGTAATCTGTGAACACCTCACATGACATGCCGTATAAATAATGCCTCCAAATCTTTAGCGCATGAATAATGGTTGCTAGCTCCAAATCATGAATCGGATAATTCTTCTCATGAATCTTTAACTGCCGCGAAGCATAAGCAATAACCTTGCCATTCTGCATCAACACAGCACCAAGTCCAATACAAGATGCATCACAATATATTTTATATGGCCCTAAACCTATGGGCAATACCAACACCAGCATCATAGCCAAAGTTGTCTTGAGCTTCTGAAAGCTCGCCTCACACTCGTCCGACAACCTGAACTAAGCACCCTTCTAGGTCAACGAGGTTGCAATAAATGAAAATCCATCCACAAACCGACGGTAATAGCCCGCCAAACCTAAGAAACTCCATAGCTGATGCGGGTCTAGGCCAGTCCTTGACTTCCTCAATCTTCTTAGGATCCACCTAAATACCCTCTTCTAATACAACGTGACCCAAGAATGCTATTGAACTCAACCAAAACTCATATTTTGAGAACTTATCATATAACTGACTAACCCTCAAAGTCTGAAGAACGACTCGAAGATGTTGCTTGTGCTCCTTCCGGCTGTAGGAATTGATCAAAATATCATCAATGAAGATAATCACGAAGGAATCCAAATAAGGCTGAACACTTGGTTTATCAAATCCATGAAAGATTCTGTGCATTTGTCAACCCAAATGACATCAGTAAGAACTCATAATGCCCGTACCAAGTGCGAAAAGCTATCTTAGGGACATCGGGTGCTCTAATCCTCAACTGATAATAGCCAGATCTCAAGTCAATATTTGAAAACACTTTGGCACTCTGAAGCTGGTCAAATGAATCATCAATCCTCGACAATGGATACTTGTTCTTGATGGTGACTTTGTTCAACTACTGATACTCTATGCACATCCTCATCGATCTATCTTTCTTCTTAACAAACATGTCATGACCCAAACCGAAGGGTCGCGACGGGCACCCGAACCGAGTACCAACGTAACATATCTTTCTTATCATGTTATCATGAGTAAATGAGCCAAAAAACCCGTCATGAGATAACAAGAATAAAACATAAGGGAATACTCAACATATGAAGACCCAACATGATATACAAACTAATATATGTGACATAGGGGCCTATAAGGCCGACATGACCATTAGTAAACTCGAAACATAGGCCGACAAGGCCATACAAGTATCCATACACCTGACATCTGTCTACAAGCCTCTAAGAGTACATAAAATCATAAAGGTCGGGACAGGACCCCGCCATACCAATTAATACATATTTAAAGAATACTGACCAAATAGGGAACTCTGGAGCAAGTGGAGTGCACCAACACCTTCGCTGAGCTGATAGCCTACTGGAGGACTGTCAACCTATCAATCGAGACCTGCGGGCATGAAATGCAGTGTCCCCAGGCAAAAGGGACATCAGTACGAATAAAGTACCGAGTATGTTAGGCAGGAAAGCATAAACAAGAACAATAATGTAAAGAGAGAGATAGAGGAGATACAACCTGTAACATCAGAGTGCCTCTGAGGGTTACTGATATGAAATGCATAATACATATATATACATAAACTTTTTAAAACATTCGCCTATGTGGGCATCATCATCATCATATTGTACCCGGCCTCAAAGAGGACTCGGTAAAAGCGTACCCGACCATCATAAGGTTCGGTAGAATCTTACCCGGCCACGTAGAGCTCGGTAAACCAATTGATCAGTGGTTGCACAATAGGTGTCGTACCCGGCGGACTATAGTGCGGCTCGGTAGAGTAAAATAGATACATATATATAATGCATGCTCAACTCATGGAATCACCTTCTAAACCTTTTGGAGTGACTTAAGAACACTATGGACATCCATAACCTCAATATGAACCTTAGTAGGATTCAAGGAACATACACACTTGCTTAGAATAATTTTATAAGGAAAGAACAACATGGACAACCTTAGTTGCTAGGAGTAGATCCGTTATGAAGTAGCGTATTCATTTCACTTTAGATCATTCCAAAAGAAAGAAGAAAGTGCCTTAACATACCTTAAACCCGTTGAGTCCCTAATCCCTTCCAAGCAACTCTTCAAACAAGTTAACTCAATCTATCATAGTATAAGGAGATTCAAAATCAGTGCTGAGCAAAGGTTAAGTCTATAACT
Source organism: Nicotiana tabacum (assembly GCF_000715075.1). Lineage (NCBI taxonomy): Eukaryota > Viridiplantae > Streptophyta > Magnoliopsida > Solanales > Solanaceae > Nicotiana > Nicotiana tabacum. The sequence goes on from NC_134082.1 coordinate 161,042,519, forward strand.
TAAGCTAGTAGCTCGTTTACGTAAATTTGGGCAGCATCTCCCTTTTAACAAGGTCCTCCTACAATACCATATACCAACAACAATTACCAGAGCAATCTATCAATACATAATTATCAATATCAAGACACCATATAACAACAACAAGTCACAACTACATTACGACGAGCGGCAAGCTCCGATTGGAATCCGTATACCCCTTATCAATCCTTATAGACTTCTTACTTCAACATAAAAGTATCATTAACATGATAATGAAGTCATTAATCAATGATTCCAGCCTTAAACCATATATTTATAACAACGAAAATAATCCACAACTTCAACTATCCTCAATTAGCAACTTTATTCACTAGTTCATGTCTAGCCCATCCATTTAACTTAATCAACATCAAGATAACCTTAGGCACAAGCAAGATCACAATATACATACCTTATAAAGTAACTTCAAGTCAAAATCCAAGTTATATTCAGTTTACAACAACCCTTAATAGCAATACAACACCATAGACGTGACTTAAGCTAATCCAAGTATTATCTTGTAGTTTATCATCCTAACAACTTAACCAACATACAAGCAAGATTAATCACAATTAGTAGGATGTTATATTCACCTTAGACAGCAGCAACAACTTAGAATTTCATCCAAATACAGCCCACAACAATCCTCAATGACAATACAACCTCAAAGAGGTGTTGTTCTTCACTAGAACTAACTTTTGATGTTGAAATATGGTGTAATCACTTTGGAATCACTTCAAACCCTTGTGGTATATATTTAGGAGGGTTAGGAGAAGTTTGGAGATGAATTTTAGTTGAAAAATGAGCAAAAATAGGCGTCCAAATCGTTTATAAATTGAAGTAGGTCAACCACCGCCTAAGTGGGTCCCATTGGGAGCTGCTTGCGCGGTCTCGCCAAAACGTGAATATCTCTCTACTACGATATCGTATTGATGAATGGTTTAATGAGTTAAAAACTAGACTCGTAGACCTTCAATTTGGTAGGTAGAACACCCCATGATTCCAAGTATATTTGGAGAAATTTTCAGATACATTTGACCTAAATTTCAGCAAATTTATGAATGTAACTTGTGATGACCTTTACCAACTCTTGTTCCACAACTTGCTTGCCTTCAAAATGTAGAAAATGAATATCATACGACTAAAATAACTCATAGAATAACCTCCTTATCATGTTAATAACCCTAGTCTCACCCCAAAGTACATGTTATAACATTCGAAACTTGTCGACTTTCGACGAAACTTATTTTCTTCAATTGGTTTAGCTTCTAAGATTTCCAACCCTCTTGGTACTCGTTATTCATGATCTTAAATATTTGTAACCTCCAAGGTAACATGATTAACTTACTTTATTTGCTTCCAAATATAATCTCATTTCCGAGCTTACATCAATGACTTACGACGTACTCTCGCGTATGAAAATTTGGCGTGTAACATCATTCCCCCCTTTGGAACATTCGTCCTCGAATGTTGACTGATGCACTTATCAGTTTCATAAACTATGGCTCTTACGAATACTTTAATGCTCATCTTTCCATCTAAGCAAATGTTTTGTGAATAAATCCAAACGCTTGGGCATTCCCCCCTTTTAGGCCTCTTTGTCACACCATGACATGTGGTTGGAATTCTTTCAACATCGTAACATTTGATACCTTATGCCATGCAGTATGTACGACTGTGTCCTTGTATGAGCGCCTAACGACTCGTATTCCCTTTTTCCTCCATCTTTTAGCCAATCTCTAAGCCTCACTTTATGAACATATATAGAATTATGACAAGTTGTCCCTCTAGGCACTTATAGGTGTACTGATGTCTTTCGCTTAGTACTTTATCAAACTTAAGACTATTTCTATCTCTTGTTTCATAGCCTTGTATATCTATCCTTATGGATTTACTACCTCTAGGTAGGTTATACTATACCATAAAACTTACTTCGGTTTATTATTACTGACGTTTGCTACCCAACTCCAGGTTACTCTCTCGCTGCTTATCCTATATGTATAAATCTAAGTCCTTTAGTGCTTCCTCATTATTATTCATCTAAGAATAACAAACAAATCTCATCTCGAACTTTAGAACTTGTACCCATCTATTGTTTATTCACCTTAATGTTGATCTATAATCTATCACTGATAACTTGCAACCTCTTACGTAATACACTGTCACTAGGGCTCACATCTTATCGGGGAACATATGAAGTGATTTTCCTGATCCACCTAGGGATAATACTATACTTCAATAACTGTATTTCATTGCATCCCAACGCGATTCATCTTATGGGGGTATTCTAATCCCGTGCAATTAATGAAATCCCTTTCTCGTTAAATCATTACTCAATTAAAGGCCTAAGAATCATCCTCTTATCTATCACAATTACACCCTTATTCTACCGCCAGGGCAGCATTCCATCTCTTCTAAATGCACCTAGTCTCAGACTCCTCTGTGTTCATTCAGGCTGTACCGAGCTTTTTATTACATATGGAAATCATCAGCTCCCTTGTTTTGATGGGTTTAATCCCGAGGACATACATATTCTCGTCACCTTCTCACTCACCTTTTCATATCCTTACTCCTATCTACCTAAAACCTTGTTGCTCTACAATACTTTACCTTAGGACCTACACCGATCTATTTATACTACTCGCAACCTTCCTTTAACTTGCTAGCACCATAAATTTCCTTTCGTGCCTTCTCAGTTGTCCTTAAATGTAAGCAATTACTTTTGCTGGTCGTTCTATCACTTGTTGCATGAATACTTGGCTTGTCTTTTTGCCCACGAATACTATAATTTCCTGTACCTCATATGATCTCAAACATCACCTTTGATGGCTTTTTTTTACCATTCATTAGCCATGATAAGTGTCACTTTCTTATGGAGTGTATACAATATTATAGTGAGACTGTTGTTATAGGATAATTTACTCTTTAGCTCACTATGCTTAGGTGGAAATCTTCTTCCTTATTTCCTCAGCTAGTCTTTCATTGTAGTACTTAGGGAGACCTTCTGGCTCTTGTAAAGTTGCGAGCTTGATATATCGTACACTCGAAGGTAATTTTCGTTATTCTTACTCACCCATAATAATCCTTAGTTACATAAATTTATGCCTTTGTGCTCGTAGGGTTACTTCTAAGCTCAAATTTTTATTGTCTCCTTAGTGGCACTCTCTCTTATTTTTATAAACCTTAAAAATGGTACCTTTAATTGCCTCAACTCCTATCTGAAATTTTTTCAAATGATTGCGATCTCGTATCTACGAGACTGAATTCACTATGCTGCGGTTCACTACATTTATCTTGCATGATCTATTGATTTATCTGTGACCTCTTGTCTATCCATAACTGGGCTCTTCCTGAATCAACTACTAATTACTCGTTGGTCCATTCTCATATCTGAATCAACTACTAATTACTCGTTGGTCCATTCTCATATATATATATATATATATTCTGCATAATCCCTCTTGGGATATATCCTTTGTCTTAACTTATCTCTCACCACTAGCTCCTGATGTATCAAGTGTCCATTCACACTTATTTATCAATAACATCCTGGCCGGAAACTTTTACTGCCTCTCCCCGGTGTCGTGCTTGTATAATGTTCTGGAGTCGCAACATATCTGTAAGAACTGAATAAATGCAACATCATCCCTTTCTCCTTTTTACCACATTCTTCCTTTACCATTCCATAGTTAACTGAACCGCTTAACTCCAACTTAATATTATATCACACCATATTCCCCCTTCAGGGGAGTACTAAGATTTAGTACTACGATGATCTACCTATAGTTGTTTTACCTCTTCATCTTCGGCGTCTTTTCACATTATCAATGAACCTTAATCACCTTATGGTAACCTTCTATACCAGGGATAACTAAATTTCTTACGCACGAAGGTGACACCTACGGTAACTGGCACACTTAGTCCCTTAAGATTAACTCTGCTCAGAGTGCTTGCTTTAGTTAAACGACTTCCTAAATAACCTTTAAAGGTTATTCGTCTGTTGTCTATTCTATTATTGTTGGAGCACGATCTTTGAAATTCTCACGATGTCGACCATTATCAAATCCTCTGGTCCCTAATTCATGTTCGGTTTTATCTTGTTCACCATCCCATACTGATTTTTATTACTCTAGGGTCTAACCTTTCCTCCTGGTAATCACGTTGAAGTCACCAACTCATTTCTCGAAATAAGAATATGACTTTATGGCTTATACTCTTTTATTGCCTTAAGGCTTGTCACCTCTTGTATTTTCCTTCACTTGACTATAGACTCTATCATCGTGTCATATTTTGATTTACTGTTATCACCCATATATCACATCTTACTCATGATACTTCATTTATTTTCTTCTTATTCTCCGGATAATATTTCTTTTGTCTATCACTTTATTCTGAAAACTTCAACAAAAAGTTCTTTCCCTATAAGCTCCCCTAGCTTCATCTCACTGGCTCTTGGGAATGCCTAACATTCTTTTTTTTACTCGAGGCTAGAGTCATACTAAGGTAAATATTTGTCCCTTCTAGGATCCCACTGCCTATCTTCTGAAATTTTTGAATATTCCAGTATTCGTATCTGATTGTACTACTCTAGAGTTCACCATCTGGGTGTCTTAGAAGGAGATCTATTACCACATTTGCACCATCTTTCGGAAACGTTAGTTAATGATAACAACCTATCCACAATTTTTGGGTTACTCTAACTCCAACTGGATCCTGATATCCCATCTTTCTCTTAAATAATATCTGTTAGCTCTCATAGAACATAACTGAGATGGGTGTGGCCAATTGTACTTACCTCTGTCATTGATGAAGGTACCAAAATGCTTATATTTCTCTGCCTGATTTGAAAATATTGATAATCTTCATTATCTGGGTGCCTCGTACCCCTCTTCACCTTACTTCTTTTACTTGTTAAAACTTGTATTTAGCTTCTGAATTCCTCAAAGATTTTCACCATATTCGTGAATAGATATCCGTGCCTTAAGGCTCCTTATTAAGAAGCATACACATCTTAGTACACACATGATCTGTTGAAGACCTCATATTTACTCATCATAAGCATGATGTGAAATCGAGTTCCTCTGACTCAACTCTTCCACATCCACATGCAATCTCTTAGAAACTGTCTTTGTGGATGTAGGTATCGTTGTATTATGACTAAAGTCGAATTTAGGAGTTTGAATTCTCAACTGAGCTCTACTGCACGATCTAGAGTAAGAAGAAAGAGTGACAGACCTAAATGCCATGTAGCCTCCTGCTTATAAGTGTGGTGCACAACACACCCATAAACAAGACTCTACTAGACACGGCTTGTAGATTCCCTAGGACAGAACTGCTCTGATACCACTTCTGTCATGACTCAAACCGAAGGGCCGCGACGGGCACCCGGTGCTTTACTCAACCGAGTACCAACGTAACATATATTTCTTATCATGTTATCATGAGTAAATGAGCCAGAAAACCCGTCATGAGATAACAAGAATAAAACATAAGGGAATACTCAACATATGAAGACCCAACATGATATACAAACTAATATATGTGACATACGGGCCTATAAGGCCGACATGACCATTAGTAAACTCGAAACATAGGCCGACGAGGCCATACAAGTATCCATACACCTAACATCTGTCTACAAGCCTCTAAGAGTACATAAAATCATAAAGGTCGGGATAGGGCCCCGCCATACCAATCAATACATATCCAAAGCATACTGACCAAATAGGCAAATCCGGAGCAAGTGGAGTGCACCAACACCTTCGCTGAGCTGATAGCCTACTGGAGGACTGTCAACCTATCAATCGAGACCTACGGGCATGAAATGCAGTGTCCCCAGGCAAAAGGGACGTTAGTACAAATAAAGTACCGAGTATGTTAGGCAGGAAAGCATAAACAATAACAGTAATGTAAAGAGAGAGATAGAGGAGATACAACCTATAACATCAGAGTGCCTCTGGGGTTACTGATATTAAATGCATAATACATATATATACATAAACTTTTTAAAACATTCACCTCTGTGGGCATCATCATCATCATCATATCGTACCCGGCCTCAAAGAGGACTCGGTAAAAGCGTACCCGACCATCATAAGGTTCGGTAGAATCATACCTGGCCATGTGGAGCTCGGTAAACCAACTGATTAGTGGTTGCACAATAGGTGTCGTACCCGGCCGACTATATAGCGCGGCTCGGTAGAGTAAAATAGATACATATATATAATGCATGCTCAACTCATTGAATCACCTTTTAAACCTTTTGGAGTGACTTAAGAGCACTATGGACATCCATACCCTCAATATGAACCTTAGTAGGATTCAAGGATCAAACACACTTGCTTAGAATAATTTTATAAGGAAAGAACAACATGGACAACCTTAGTTGCTAGGAGTAGATCCGTTATGAAGTAGCGTATTCATTTCACTTTAGATCATGCCAAAAGAAAGAAGAAAGTGCCTTAACATACCTTAAACTCGTTGAGTCCCTAATCCCTTCCAAGCAACTCTTCAAACAAGTCAACTCAATCTATCATAGTATAAGGAGATTCAAAATCAGTGTTGAGGAAAGGCTAAGTCTATAACTTAAGCTAGTAGCTCGTTTACGTAAATTTGGGCGGCATCTCCCTTGTAACAAGGGCCTCCTACAATACCATATATCAACAACAATTACCATATCAATCCATCAATACATAATTATCAATATCAAGACACCATATAACAACAACAAGTCACAACTACATTACGACGAGCGGCAAGCTCCGATTGGAATCCGTATACCCCTTATCAATACTTATAGACTTCTTAATTCAACATAAAAGTATCATTAACATGATAATGAAGTCATTAATCAATGATTCCAGCCTTAAACCATATATTTATAACAACGAAAATAATCCACAACTTCAACTATCCTCAATTAGCAACTTTATTCTTTAGTTCATGTCTAGCCCATCCATTTAACTTAATCAACATCAAGATAACCTTAGGCACAAGCAATATCACAATATACATACCTTATACAGTAACTTCAAGTCAAAATCCAAGTTATATTCAGTTTACAACAACCCTTAATAGCAATACAACACCATAGAAGTGACTTAAGCTAATCCAAGTATTATCTTGTAGTTTATCATCCTAACAACTTAACCAACATACAAGCAAGACTAAGAACAATTAGTAGGCTGTTATACTCACCTTAGAAAGCAGCAAAAACTTGGAATTTCATCCAAATATAGCTCACAACAATCCTCAATGACAATACAACCTCAAAGAGGTGTTGTTCTTCACTAGAACTAAGTTTTGATGTTGAAATATGGTGTAATCACTTTGGAATCACTTCAATCCTTTGTGGTATATGTTTAGGAGGGTTAGGAGAAGTTTGGAGACGAATTTTAGTTGAAAAATGAGCAAAAATAGGCGTCCAAATCGTTTATAAATTGAAGTAGGTCAACCACCGCCTAAGTGGGTCCCATTGGGAGCTGCTTGCGCGGTCTTGCGAAAATGCGAATATCTATCTACTCCGATATCGTATTGACGAACGGTTTAATGAGTTAGAAACTAGACTCATAGATCTTCAATTTGGTAGGTAGAACACCCCATGATTCCAAGTATATTTGGAGAAATATTCAGATACATTTGACCTAAATTTCAGCAAATTTATGAATGTAACTTGTGATGACCTTTTCCAACTCTTGTTCCACAACTTGCTTGCCTTCAAAATATAGAAAATGAATATCATACGACTAAAATAACTCATAGAATAACCTCCTTATCATGTTAATAACCCTAGTCTCACCCGAAAGTACATGTTATAACATACGAAACTTGTCGACTTTCGACGAAACTTATTTTCTTCAATTGGTTACCCTCTTGGTACTCGTTATTCATGATCTTAAATATTTTGTAACATCCAAGGTAACATGATTAACTTACTTTATTTTCTTCCAAATATAATCTCATTTCCGAGCTTACATCAATGACTTACGACGTACTCTCACGTATGAAAACTTGGGGTGTAACAAAACAACACCAGCGCACCCCAAGGTGAGACACTAGGTCTAATAAAGCCTTTATCCATCAAGTCCTACAACTGTTCCTTCAACTCTTTCAACTCTGGCGGGGCCATACGATATGGTGTAATAGAAATGGGCTGGGTACCCGGAGCCAAATCAGTGCAAAAGTCAATATCCTTGTCGAGTGGCATCCCCGGCAGGTCTGAAAGAAATACCTCTGGAAACTCACGAACAACGAGCACAAAATCCATAGAAGGAACCTCAGCATAAGAATTATGAACATACGCCAAATAGGCCAAACACCCCTTATCAACCATATGTATGATTTCTTTCCTTACTTGTCACCTGCTCTTTACCGTTTTAACTAATTCCCTTAATTAAGGGAAGACTTGGACTGATTTTACTCTGAGTTCTATAATTACTGAATAATTTTGATTCTTACCTTATTTACCTAGCTTTCAAACTACTATATATATGGCTCTCTTCTACAGTCTTATGGACACACGAACTCACATTAGTTCACATCTCTCATACACTCAAAAACTCTTCTGCTTTCTTCTTTTACTTACTATTGTTACTGAATGAGCCAACTGCAAGTCAAGGCTAATTATTACACTCTCTTGTTCTTCACCTTGTGTTTACTCGCTTTACTGGTATGTTCTAATTTTAAATTCAAGCTCTCGAACCAATGTGTTTCCTACTGTTTCAGTTTATCATATTCCTAATTTGTTTCTATCTATTGTTTTGTGCATTTAAAGATCATGCTTTTGGAATTCTGTTAATTTAAAGATCATTGTCATAAAAACTGTCGTTTTGTGCATTTAGAAATCATGTATTAGGCACTCTTTTTGCATTTACTTAGCCACGCCTAGATAAACTACTGATTATGAAAGGATGTAAAAAAGTCTCACATATGATCGTCTTGTTTCAAATAAAACTGGTAACAATCCCTGTATTCTCAGCATGCTTTAGGCAAGAAACAACTCTTGAACTGTTAATGATTCTGCAACTATTATGCATGATCCCACGCCTAGTCAAGCCTTAGGTAATCAATCTGTGTAAAACTAGAGAACTGTTTTCATTTGTGTTTACATCTTAATGACTTATAGGTTTAAAATCAGTAGGCAAATTGATTAGGACCTTACTGTCGAGTTTATAAAAAACAAAGTTGCATATTCTTGTGCATTGACATCAACTTAGATATCCTGTTTAGGTCTTTTTTCTAATAAAAACTGCTCTTGTTTGAGTTTGAAACGTGTTGCTTATGTGCATTACTTGTGGAGGTAAACCTGGGCCTCTTAACTGCTTCTTTTTGAATTTATCTATTAAGTCCTATGTGTTCTTTCCTGTCACCTAGATTTTTCTCCTTTTAAAACACATTAGGGGTTGTCTATAACTGCCTAGATTTAGAGGTCCTAAACTCCTCCGGGACCACAAGGAAGGGACGAGTAATAGCACGCTTAGAGTTCGTTAAATAAAAACTCGCTTGATAACCACTAAGGGGTGGGGAATTGGGTAGTAAAGGATATGATGACTATGCGCTAATGTCACATGTAGCCCCTCATTGAGAAGTGATTACCGGGCATTGTGTGGGGTGATCCTATAGGCTAACCAATTTAGGACCCCTCTTCCCAACTCCCGTTGTTTAAATGAATTTTGTTTTTTACATATGTGCAAATAGTTCAAACATTTTCCCTTGTTTTCATTACTTAAATCGTACATGTACTTAGAATGTTGAAATATGCCTTTATTTGTGAGTATGTGTTGAAACTGTTTATTTGGACTAATTCACATAGTTTAAGTTCGATCAGGACCCACCGTTGTGGAACGCGAGGGGTGCTTAACACCTTCCCCTCAAGGTTATTTCGAGCCCTTACCCTAATCTCTGGTAATGCAAACTAGTCTAAAAGTTAATTGCTTTAGGTGCCCTAATGCACCATAATCCGTTAGGTGGCGACTCTTCAAATACCCAAATCCTAAAAGGAAATGAGTTATTACCCCCATGAACATCGAAACCCAAACCTCTCTCCGCGGAGGGAAAAAGGGGGCTCAACACACTACTATTGAGTACCGAGGGTGGTCGATGCAGTTTTAACCCAACTAGGTTGGGATCGAATCCACAGGGAGTTAATGTTTGGAATTAGATTTATATCTAAGCTAGATGTGGGCTTTGAGTCTAATTACACTTCCACAAGTTTTGGTTTGATTTCTACTTCTAGCTTTACTCTAAATATTGCAATGATTGAAATTAAGGACAATATTTTTGTTGTTGTTTCAAGTGTTTAAAGAGACTAGGGTCGTGACTGCTACCTAGGTGAATATCTAGCGCATAACAAAATCAAGGGTAAGCTTGGTTAGTTGAGATCGTAATATAGTTGGTGAACCGCACCTGCGATGGCGCAGGTGCGACTGGTACATCGCATCTTTAAGTGAAAACCGCAGAAGCGTTTCATTGACCGCAAATGCGGTACCGCAGAAGCGGGAATTGGGCAGCAGATGCGAAATCCCTAGGCCAGAACATATAAATTGTTTCCTTCGCGATTTTTGAGCTATTCCACCATTTCTAAGTCGGCTTTGGAGCTTTTGGACGATTTTGAAGAAGGATTTCAAGGGAACTTCATTAAGGTAAGGATTTTGGACCTAAAACTCGTTCCTATGGAATTATTTCATGGATTAGAGGTATAGTTAATGGAATTTAAGGGTTAAAATTGGGGAAACTAGGGTTTGGTATTGGAGACTTAGACTTGAGGATTTGAGGGACCATTTGTGGTCGGATTTTTGTACTTTTGATATGTATGAACTCATGGGGAGATAAGGAACCTATTGATGTGAATTTTATCGAATTCCGAGACGTGTGCCCGGGGGTCGGGTTTTGGTAATTTCGGAATTTATGCTATAAATTGATTATTTTTGCTTAGGCGTCGTTCCCTTAGCATATTTTGATGTCGGGATTCTGATTTTGGACAGATTCGATGCTAGTGAGGTCGATTCGAGGGGCAAAGGCATCACGGGCTAGCGATTTGACCGGATTGAGGTGAGTAATGATTGTAAATGATGTCCTGAGGGTATGAAACCCTAGATTGCACATCGTTGTGCCATATTGAGGTGACGCACACGCTTGATGACGAGCGTGGGGTCGTGCATTGTTGGGGATTGTGACTTAGTCCGTCCCGAATGACTATTTTATCGCGTATTTGACTGAAATCTATTTGTGAACATTATGTTTTGGGTTGAACGCCATATTTGGGCCTCGTGCCAACTATTTGAACCCTTAGGGGATTTTTTTTTGATATTTCCTCACTATTTTGACTTTATACTTGAACTAAGTCATGCTATATTCCACTGTTTTTCATAACTCAGTCATGTTTACTCTGCTTTAACACTTAAATGATATTTTAAATAATATTCTGGGTTGAGCATCATGTTTTACTGTTGCCCGAGTGGCTTGTGAGATTCTGACTGAGTATGGCCGAGGACCTATGTTGTGAGGAAACACTGATTATGATTATGAGGCCGAGGGCCTGAGATTTGTACGCCATAAGGTAGCTTGTTGATATGAGGCCGAGAGCCTAGTGATGATGCCACGAGATGACTTGATATTGCTCTTGGGCCGAAAGAGCCCCTCCAGGAGTCTGCACACTCCCAGTGAGCGCGGGCACCCATTGTGATGTGAGATATAGCCCGAGGGGCTGGTATTGTTGACATTGTGCCCGAGGGGCAATCCTTTATGTGCTTATCTATCTTATTTGTCTGTTAGTTACCTGCTTAATAGTTAAAAAGTCATTTCATGAAGTTTGAACTAAACTAAAATGACTTTACACATTATCACTGCTTCACTATTTTTACTGGTTTTTACTGCTTCCGTATAGCCTATAATGTGCCTTACGTGATTTCTTGCTTTTAGTCTTTATTTGTGATTATTACTCACTGCGTTGGAGTACTTACTTTACTCCCTGCACCCCATGTGCAGATTCAGGCATTACTGATCCTACTAGCAAGGGTTGAGAGCTCCCGACAGATTTCGGAGTTCACGAGGTAGCTGTTTGGCGTCCGCAGTCCCGTGCTTTTCCCCCTTTATCTCATTTCTTTCTCTTTCTCAGTTATTCTGTAATAGCTTGGTAAACATTTCAGACTTGTAGTGTATTGATAGATGCTCATGACTAGTGACATCCCGGTATCAAGCTCTATTGGGTTTCATTTCTGCAAATTATAATGTTCACTACTTACTTTTGGATTATTTACTACATTTTAGACTTAATTCTTATTGTTTAATTGCTTAAAATTGAAATGGGAATGTGTCAGCTGGCCTTGTCTTCACGAGAGGCGCCATCACGATCGGGTCCAGGTTGAGGGTCGTGACAAGTTGGTATCAGAGCCTAAGTTACATAGGTCTCACGAGTCATGAGCAAGTTTAGTAGAGTCTCGCGGATCGGTACAGAGATGTCTGTATTTATCCTCGAGATGCTGCAGAACCTTTAGAAAAACTTCATATTCTTGAAATTCTTATCGTGCGAATTTATTGATCCGAGTACTAAACTTCTGTTATTCTATTCTCTCATAGATGGTGAGGAGACGCACTACCGGTCAGGATGGATGACCACCAGTGCCACCAGTTGTGGCCACTAGAGGACGAGGATGCGGTCGTGGTCGTGGTAGGGGCAGGGGTGTGGCCCGGACAGTAGCTAGGGCAGCACCTGCATATCCACTAGCCATCCTAGTTCAGGATCAGGTCCTAGTTGTGGATGTTCCAGCGGCACCAGCTCAGGCACCAGCTGTGGCCATTGTGATTACAAGTCTTCAGGAGGCCTTGGCTCAGATTCTATCAGTTTGCACTAGCCTAGCTCACGCAGTTTCAGTCATTACAACCGCAGGTACTTCTCAGGCCGGGGGAGGTAATCAGACTCCCGCCGCTCGCACACCTGAGTAGGTCGTGTAGGGACTTCAGACACCGGGGGCACATCCAGCCCAGCCAGTTGCAGCTGCTCAGGACTATGTAGTTCTTGCCATGCTAGAGGATGAGCAGCGTAGGTTGGAGAAGTTTGGTAGACTTCAACCTCTGACCTTCAGTGGTGCAGAGGGCGAGGATGCCCAGGGTTTCTTGGATAAGTGTCATAGGATGCTTCGTACAGGGGTATTCTGGAGACCAGCGGGATCGCTTTCACTACTTATCAGTTTTCGGGAGCTACCTTCACTTGGTGGGAGACTTTTGAGAGGTGTAGGCCTGTTGTTGCAGCATCCTTACCTAGCAACAGTTCTCCGTTCTCTTTTTGGAGAAGTATGTGTCGCAGTCTCACAGAGAGGAGCTACGTAGGCAGTTTGAGTGGTTGCGTCAGGGAGAGATGACTGTGATAGAGTATGAGATGAAGTTCTCTGAGTTATCTCATCATGTGATTTGGTTGGTTCCGACCGCAGAGAGAGGATTAGGAGTGTCGATGGCCTCACTTATCCGCTTCACATTCTTATGACCAGGGAGAGGGTGACTGGTGCGACTTTTGAGGAGGTTGTGGACATTGCTTGTGAGATTAAGTCTGTTCATTGCCAGGAGTGAGAGGAGAGGGAGGCCAAGAGTCCTCGAGGATCTGGTAGTTACAGTGGTACTCCTTCGAGAGGTCAGTTTCAGCACGGTAGAGGTCGTCCATTCAGGCATGCTCAGCCAGCTCGCCCAGGTTATCGTGGGGAATCATCGGGTCAGGGTTCTCACAGTTCTCATTAGGTCCAGTCACTACTTAGTGCCCATCCAGCTTAGAGTTCGTCCCATGCTCCATCAGTTCAGGGCTCTTCTATGCCAGGTGCATAGTCTAGTCATTCTGGTACGAGGGGTTCCCTTCAGTCCCCTTCTCCAGCACCTGGGAGTTGTTATGAGTGTGGAGAGAGATGGGTTATATGTGGAGGCAGTGCACTCGTCGTCTTGCGGGTCCATCTCAGCAGAGGGGCTAGTCATCGGCTTCAGCGCCAGTTACTTCATCATCACCCACCTACCCAGCTAAGGGTGGAGGTCAGACAACTAGAGGTCGTCCCAGAGGGGGAGGTCGATTAAGTGGCAGTCAGGCCCATTTCTATACACTTCCAGGAAGACTCGATGTTATTGCTTCTGATGCTGTTATTACAGGTATTGTCTTAGTCTGCCACAAAGATGCTTCTATAATATTTGATCCCGGTTCCACCTTTTCTTATGTATCATCATACTTTGCTCGTTATTTGGGTACACCCCGTGAGTCTCTTGCTTCACTTGTTTATGTATCTACCCTGGTGGGAGATACTATTGTTGTAGACCATGTGTACTGGTCATGTGTGGTAACTATTGGGGGTCTGGAGACCCGAGTGGATCTATTATTATTGTGTATGGTGGATTTTGATGTTATCTTGGACATGGATTGGCTATCTCCGTGTCGTGCTATTCTGGACAATCATGCTAAGATAGTGACATTGGCTATACCGGGTGTGACACAGATTGAGTGGTGAAGTTTGACTGATTATGTTCCCATCAGGGTAATCTCATTCTTGAAGGCCCAGCATATGGTTGGGAAGGGTTGTCTTTCGTATCTAGCCTTTGTGAGGGATGTCAGTGCAGATACTCCTAATATTGATTATGTTCCAGTTGTGAGGGATTTTCCCGATGTGTTTCCTGCAGACCCGTCGGGCATGCCATCGGACAGGGATATTGACTTTGGTATTGACCTGGTGTCGGGAACGCAACCCATTTCTATTCCGTCGTATCGTATGACACCAGCGGAGTTGAAGGAGTTAAAGCAGCAGCTTCAGGAACTCCTTGATAAGGGGTTCATTCGGCCTAGTGTGTCACCTTGGGGTGCGCCGGTTCTATTTATGAAGAAGAAGGATGGCACTATGAGGACGTGCATTAATTATAGGCAATTGAACAAAGTAACAGTTAAGAACAAATATCCTTTGCCTCGCATTGATGATTTATTCGACCAGCTTCAGGGAGCGAGAGTGTTCTCCAAGACTGATCTCCATTCAGGTTATCACCAGTTGAAGATCAGGGACTTGGATATTCTTAATACAGCTTTCAAGACCCGATATGGTCATTATGAGTTCTTGGTGATGTCTTTTGGGCTGACCAATGCCCTAGCAGCATTCATGCATTTGATGAACAACATGTTCTGGCCTTATCTCGACTCGTTTGTCATAGTCTTGATTGATGATATTCTGGTGTATTCGCATAGTCAGGAGGGGCACGCAGAGCATTTGAGAGTTGTGTTGCAGAGATTGAGGGAGGAGAAGCTTTATGCAAAATTCTCCAAGTGTGAGTTTTGGCTCAGTTCAGTAGCTTTCTTGGGGCACGTGGTGTCCACCGAGGGTATTCAGGTTGATCCAAAGAAGATAGAGGCAGTTTAGAGTTGGCCCAGACCGTCCTCAGCCATAGAGATTCGCAGCTTTCTTGGTTTGGTGATTTATTATCGCCGGTTTGTTCGGGGATTTTCATCCATCGCATCGCCCTTGACCAAGTTGACTCAGAAGGGTGCTTCATTTGTATGGTCGGATGAGTGTGAGGAGAGCTTTCAGAAGCTCAAGATAACTTTGACCACGACTCTAGTGTTAGTTTTGCCATCAACTTCAGGTTCATATACCGTGTATTGTGATGCTTCGAGAGTTGGTATTGGTTGTGTATTGATGTAGGAGGGTAGAGTTATCGTTTATGCTTCTCGTCAATTGAACCCCCATGAGAAGAACTACCTCGTTCATGATTTGGAGTTGGCTGCCATAGTTCATGCGTTGAAGATTTAGAGGCATTACTTGTATGGTGTGTCTTGTGAGGTGTATATTGATCGTCGTAGTTTCTAGCACTTGTTCAAGCAGAAGAATCTTAATTTGAGGCAGCGGAGATGGTTGGAGTTGCTAAAGGATTATGATATCACTATATTGTACCATCCGGGGAAGGCCAATATGGTGGCCGATGCTTTAAGCCAAAAGGCGGTGAGTATGGGGTGTTTGGCATATATTCCAGTTGGGGAGAGACCTCTTGCATTTGATGTTCAGGCCTTGGCCAATCAGTTCGTGAGGTTAGATATTTTGGAGCCCAGTCAGGTATTGGCTTGTGTGGTTTCTCGGTCTTCCTTATATGAACGCATCAGATATCTCCAGTATGATGATCCGCACTTGTTTATCCTTAAGGACAGAGTTCAGCACGATGATGCCAGGGATGTGACTATTGGTGATGATGGGGTATTGAGAATGCAGGGCCATATATGTATGCCCAATGTGGATGGGCTTCGGGATTTGATTATGGAAGAGGCCCATAGCTCGCGGTATTTCATTCATCCGGGTGCCGCAAAGATGTACCAGGATTTGAGGCAGCATTATTGCTGGAGGAGAATGAAGAAAGACATTGTGGGATTTGTAGTTTTATGTCTCAATTGTCAGTAGGTGAAATATGATCATCAGAGACCGGGTGGCTTGCTTCAGCGGATGGATATTCCAGAGTAAAAGTGGGAGCGGATCACCATAGACTTTTGTAGTTGGACTCCCATGGACTTTGAAGAAGTTTGATTCTATTTGGGTGATTGTGGATCGGCTGACCAAGTCCGCGCACTTCATTCCTGTGTGTACTACCTATTCTTCAGAGCGGTTGGCAGAGATCTATATCCGGCAGATTGTTCGTTTGCATGGTGTCCTAGTTTCCATCATTTCAGATAGGGGCACTCAGTTTACTTTGCAGTTTTGGAGGTCTATATAGTGAGAGTTGGGTACTCGGGTTGAGTTGAGCACAACTTTTCACCCTCAGACGGACTTGCAGTTCGAGCGCACTATTCAGATATTAGAGGACATGTTGTGTGCTTGTGTCATTGATTTCGGAGGGTCATAGGATCAATTTCTACCGCTTGCAGAGTTTGCTTATAACAACAGCTACTAGTCGAGTATTCAGATGGCTCAATATAAGGCTTTGTATGAGAGGCGGTGTAAATCTCCAGTGGGTTGGTTCGAGTCGGGTGAGGCTAGGCCATTGGGGACAGACTTGGTATAGGATGCTTTAGAAAAGGTGAAGGTGATTCAAGAGAGGCTTCGTACAGCGTAGTCGAGACAAAAGAGTTATGCTGACAGGAAGTTTCGGGATGTGTCCTACATGGTTGGCGAGAAGGTTCTGTTGAAGGTTTCGACCATGAAGGGTGTCATGAGATTTGACAAGAAGGGTAAATTGAGTCCTTGGTCCATTGGGCCTTTTGAGGTGCTTCGGAGGATTGGGGAGGTGGCTTATGAGCTTTTTTTCCATCCAGCTTGTCGAGAGTGCATCCGGTATTTCATGTTTCTATGCTCTGGAAGTATATTGGTGATCTGTGTCATATTCTAGATTTCAGCACGGTTCAGTTGGATGGTGATTTGACTTACGATATGGAGCCAGTAGCCATTTTGGGTCGTCAGGTTCAAAAATTGAGGTCAAAGGATATAGCTTCAGTGAAAGTGCAGTGTAGAGGTCAGCCCGTGGAGGAGGCTACCTGGGAGACCGAGCGAAAGATGCGGAGCAGATATCCTCACCTATTTAGGGCTTCAGGTATGTTTCTTGACTCATTCAAGGACGAACGTTTGTTTAAGCTGGGGAGGATGTGACGACCCGACCAGTCGTCTCATGAGTTACTTCTCCATTTTCCCCCATTTCTGCTTCTTATTGTTTTGGTTGGCTCATTGGGTTGGTTGGCTTGGGTTCGGAAAGGATTTGGTAAGGTTTGAGACACGTAGTCTCTTTTGAGGAAGCTTAGTTGGAAAAGTCAATCGGATGTTGACTTATGAGTTATAGGGCTCGGATGTGAGTTTAGATGGTTTGTATAGCTTCGGAAGGTGATTTGGGACTTAGGAGCGTGATCGAAATGTGTTTTGGAGGTCCGGAGTAGATTTAGGCTTGAATTGGCGAAATTGGATTTTGGCGTTTTCCGGTTAATAGGTGAGATTTTGATATAGGGGTCGGAATGGAATTCTGAGAGTTGCAGTAGTTCTGTTATGTTATTTGGGAGGTGTGTACAAAATTTTAGGTCATTCAGATGTGGTTTGGTTGGGGTTTTTTATTAAAAGCGGAATTCGGAAGATTTTGGAAACTTTGGCTTGAATCCGATGTGTTTTTGGTTGATTCGATGTTGTTTGAGGTGTTTTGAAGGTTGGTATAAGTTTGAATAAGGTTATGGAGTATGTTTGTGTTTTTGGTTGAGGTCCCGGGTGTTACACCCAGCAATATTACGTCAATAGTAGGGGTGTTCATAAAAACCCGAAAAACCGAACCAAACCGAAAACCAAACCAAACCGACCAAAAAAACCGATACTTTTTGGTTTGGTTTGGTTTTGGTTTTGAATTTTAAAAACCGATCAAATTTGGTTTAGTTTTGGTTTTAATCAGAAAAAAATCGAACCAAACCGACTATAGGAGTAGCTATTTTTAATTTATTATTACACCTATACATATGTATATTGTTATACAAAGTTTCAAAAAAATTATGGTAAATGTTAATAGTTTGCACTTTTAATATAGTTCTTTACCTTTACATTCTAGTTTGATTGGTAGTTTTCTTTTGTTTAGTGTAAGAATCCATTCCGTATTAAAAATAACATATTTTTAATTGAGTCCTTAAATTATACATTACTATTTGATTCAATTATCATCTATATATTTTGATAAATAATAGATTTCTCAAAGGGCAATTGATTTGATAGTGTTACATTGAAAATGTGGTCGCTGGAATATGTGTTTGGTAGTGTATGTCTTATATTTAAGAAAAAAACGACAAATAATCGAAAAAACCGAAATAAACCGAATCGAGAAAAACCGACTTAATTGGTTTGGTTTGGTTCTAATATTTGAAAAACCGACTTATCTGGTTTGGTTTCTTTTTAGGGAAAAACCGATCCAAACCGAACCATGAACACCCCTAGTCAATAGTATGCCCCGCAGTATTATATTACGATGATGTTATGCCTTGCAGTATTACATTACGGTGATGTCACACTTTGCAGTATTAAGTTACGACGATGTTGCACCGTGTAGTATTGTACGTTGAATTTGTGGTAAGGTAATTGGCATCTGTCCAAGTAAAAGATTATTTGGAGATTATAAGGATTATGTTATTTAGAACAAGCAATGAATAAGTGTTATGAAGGATAAAGGGGTATACAGATTAACGAAAACGAGTTTCGTTGGGAATGACCAATTTGGAATAAAATACGGGTCGAGCGATAATATCCGATAATTATAATTAGTACCATGCAAGGTACCATATGACCACGGTAGTGTAATATATAAAGTATATAAGAAGTATTTTGAAAATAAATAGAATTTTGCGTAATTTGTGATAATTTTTAAATTATGCGGGTAATAGATTATTTACCAGGTAACGAAACATTACCTGATTAACTAATAAGTGGATAATTAATAATTAACCCCCTACGTGGCAAATAGCCACAAACCAAGAAGTAACTAAGTAGTCACTTATGCCTAGGTGGCAACCTAGGCTTGAAGGGAACAAATGACTATCCAAAGTCTTGTTACATTTCCTTATGGAAATGACAACAGTAATGTTATAATTCAAACAAGCAAGAAAGCAATTCTTTCTTGATTTGGAAATTTCAAAGAACAGAATGAACAAAATTTGCTTAGTATCTCAACAAGCATGAAGCCTTACGTTTGTTCAAGAAATTCGAAGAAGCAGAAGCTTAATTCGATTTTTGTGGTTCTAACGAAGTACGGTGTAACCTTTTTCCAAGGATATCATACGGATTTTCCCTACTCCGGGTATGTTAAGGTCATCCCTTTTTTCTTTTGGCATGATCCAAATTATACTGAAAAAATGAGCAAATACACAATTTTCTATAAATTATTCTATTCATAAAAATAGTAGGGGTGTCTATATTCTTGATTCCCCACGAGAATTATTATTATCTTCTGTTCATGGGTTTCAGAATAATATGAAGTTGAAAAGGTTTATCCGGAAGGAATATCGAGATTATTATGTATTTTTCATGCATTTCACTCATTTATACATGTGCATTGACCCATGACCAGATGGCATTATATATGCGTATATATGTAAATATATGTATATAGGAT
Source organism: Nicotiana tabacum (assembly GCF_000715075.1). Taxonomy (NCBI): domain Eukaryota; kingdom Viridiplantae; phylum Streptophyta; class Magnoliopsida; order Solanales; family Solanaceae; genus Nicotiana; species Nicotiana tabacum. Next base: position 161,062,598 of record NC_134082.1, read on the forward strand.
ATAGGAAAAGGTTACGGTGTTATATACGCACCACCACCTGATCAGCTAGTATATGATGATGATGTTGCCCATAGTGGCTGAAATATGATTCAAATGGCGTTATATACGCATATATATGTATGTATATATATGTATATGGGATATGGGAAAGGTTATGACGTTATATACGCACCACCACCTGATCAGCTGGTATACGATGATGATTTTGCCCACAGTGGCCGATATGATATGATGGGATGCCCTCAGAGGCTGATGATGTTATGAAACATGTACCTATGCACGACATGACATTCATACGCATATGCATGACGCTAAAAGTAATTTATGATTTACAAAGTTATTCAGACTTACAGGTTGAGTCATGTACTCTATATGTCTTCCATGTCTTTTATATATTTATTTATGTGCCTTACATACTCGGTACATTATTCGTACTGACGTCCCTTTTGCCTGGGACGCTGCGTTTCATGCCCGCAGGTCCCGATAGACAGGTCGAGAGCTCTCCAAGTAGGCTATCATCTCAGCGGAAGATGTTGGTGCTCTCCATTTGCTTCGGAGTTGCTTGTTTGGTTAGTATGATTTAGACATGTATTATTTGGTATGGCGACACTCTGTCCCAAACTTTATGACATTTATGTATTCTTAGAGGCTTGTAGACATATGTCGTGTACCTAAAAGATTGTACGGCCTTGTCGGCCTATATTTTGAGTTTATAAAGGATCATGTTGGACTATTAGGCATGTATGTCACGTGTATATGATGATATAATATGAAATATACGTTACGTTGGTACTCGGTTGAGTAAGGTACCGGGTGCCCGGCGCGGCCATCAGTTTGGGTCGTGACACCGGGGGCCTCGGGCTGATTTCAGATGGTTGACGGAGAAGTTTGGAATTTTGGTGAAGCTGCAGATTTGCTGCTTCTGTTGTTTCTGCACATCCGTGTTGGGGACCGCAGGTGCGACGCCGCATATGCAGACGATTCGTTGCAGAAGCGGAGATAGGCTGGAAAGGCTGTGACCGCAGAAGCGGTTGGTGAACCGCACCTACGATGGCGCAGGTGCGGCTGGTGCATCGCATATGCGATATTGGTAACTTAAGTGAAAATCGCAGAAGCATTTCGTTGACCGCAAATGCGGTACCGCAGAAGCGGGAATTGGGCCGCAGATGCACAAGCGGGAATTGGGCTAGAGATTTGACCGGATTGAGGTGAGTAATGATTGTAAATGATGTCCTAAGGGTATGAAACCCCGGATTGCACATCGTTGTGCCATATTGAGGTGACACACATGCTTGATGACGAGCGTGGGGTCGTGCACTGTTGGGGATTATGACTTAGTCCATCCCGAATGACTATTTTACTGCTTATTTGACTGAAATCTATTTGTGAACATCATGTTTTGGGCTGAACGCCATTTAGGCCTCGTGCCAACTATTTGAACCCTTAGAGAATTTTTATTGATATTTCCTCACTATTTTGACTTTATACTTGAACTCAGTCATGCTATATTTCGTTGTTTTTCATAACTCAGCCATGTTTACTCTTCTTTAACACTTAAATGATAATTTAAATAATATTATGGGCTGACATCATGTTTTACTATTGTCTGAGTGGCTTGTGAGATTCTGACTGAGTAAGGCCGAGGGCCTATGTTGTGAGGAAACACTAATTATGATTATGCGGCTGAGGGCATGAGATTTGTACGCCACGAGGTGGCTTATTGATATGAGGCCGAGGTCCTAATGATGATGCCACGAGATGGTTTGATATTGCGATTGGGCCGAAAGGGGCCCCTCTAGTAGTCTGCACACCCCCAGTTAGCGCGGGTACCCATTGTGATGTGAGATATAGCCCGAGGGGCTGGTATTGTTGACATTGTGCCCGAGGGGCAATTCTTTATGTGCTTATCTGTCTTATTTATCTGTCGCTTACCTGCTTAATAGTTAAAAAGGCATTTCATGAAGTTTGAACTGAACTAAAATGACTTTACACATTATCACTGCTTTACTGTTTTTACTGGCTTTTACTGATTCCGTATAACCTATAATGTGCCTTACGTGATTTCTTGCTTTCAGTCTTTATTTATGATTATTACTCACTGAGTTGGAGTACTCACTTTACTCCCTCCACCCCGTATGCAGATTCAGGCGTTGCTGATCCTGCTAGAAATGGTTGAGAGCTCCCGGTAGATTTTGGAGTTCATGAGGTAGCTGCTTGGCGTCCGCAGTCCCGTGTTTCTCCCCCTTTATCTCATTTCTTTATCTTTCTCAGTTATTCTGTAATAGCTTGGTAGACATTTTAGACTTGTAGTGTATCGATAGATGCTCATGACTAGTGACACCCCGGTATCGGGTTGTGTTGGGTTTCATTCCGCAAATTATAATGTTCACTGCTTACTTTTGGATTATTTACTACGTTTTAGAATTAATTCTTATTTTTTAATTGCTTAAAATTGAAATGGGAATGTGCCGGTTGGCCTTGTCTTCACGAGAGGTGCCATCTCGACCAGGTCCGGATTTAGGGTCGTGACAGGCTTTCTCAAGTCCAAATGGGTATTCATACAAATCAAATGATACTAGCTCAAGTCGGGTATTACTATCTCTAGGTTTAACCTTTTAATTGGGGCTATCAATTTCTTAAGTTCACCCAAATTCCTTGTTAGTCTAGTTGTCCTAGACTTAGGCCTTGGCATCCCCTTCTATCATACAACAGCAACAACAACAACAACAACAACAACGACCCAGTATAATCCCACAAGTGGGGTCTGGGGAGGGTAATATGTACGCAAACCTTACCCCTACCCCGAAGGGTATAGAGGTATCCCCTTCTATCATATTTACTTCTATTTTTATCTATTTTTGAGATAGACCTATATTTTCCTATTCAGACCACTATTTGTAGTATTCGTAGGTAGTCCGTGATATTGTGACACCAGTTCTGGGTGGAGTTGTATTATGGATTTCGTATTAGTGTTCAGTCAGACTGTTAAATTTCGTTCTTCCGCATTTTATTCCTCTATTTATGTTATGTTACCTTGTAAATTTCTAAAAGTAAAAGGGTAAACAAATCAGTAACGTTGGTTTTCCTAGCAGGTTCAATGTTAAGCACCATCACGGTCCCGGCGGTGGGAAATTTGGGTCGTGACAAAATGCGAATCTCAATCACGAAGACAAGCCAAAATATTATAATTCTACTAATGTATGTGCCAAGACCTAGTGTCACAAGTGTGTGGACAATCTAGTAGAATATACAAAACCATACTATCTTACTGTCTGGAAAAGAAATAGATGGAACATAAAGACAAAAGAGAGACTCCAGCTGCTGCAGATCGGCTGGGAAGGGCAGTTTGCCGGAAAGTCTCGAGCTGAGATGACCACTCTATGCGCCAGACTGATGGCCAGATGCACCTGCCTCAAAGCCTGTACAATCAAGTACAGAAGTGTAGCATGGGTACATAAAAATATGTACCCAGTGTGAGCACGTGATTTTTGTTTTACGCGACAATCACTCCAAATGAAACAAAATAATAGCAATTGGTCTTGCTGTACATTTTCTGGATTTTTACGTGGCATTTTTGCTAGTTATTTGTGATTTTGCCCGTGGTTATTTTATTCAAACAAAAAAAAAATATATGTATATATGTCGTGTGAACCGTAATCCGTTTATTAAAAGAAAAATAAAATGTGTGCATCCTTCATTGTATTTTGTCATTAAGTGTTTAGTATAATTAAATGTTAATTGTGTGATAATTGTTGTTCAATGTTTTATATGGTATTATTTGGCAAATTAATTTAAGAAATTAAAAAGAAAAAAAAAAGGAAGAAAGAGTTTCAGACTTGGGCCAGTCCAATTTTTAAACAAACAAGCCCAAACAACCCAACCCAACACCCCATATCTACCCGGTCCAGACCAGCTGACCTCAGGGGGGGTCCAAATGACGCCGTATTGATCTGGTCTGATCTGGGCCGTTGATCTCAGATTGATCAACGGCCAGGATCACATTCCCCATACCCACGAACAAACCCGACCCGTTCAACCCCGGATTGACCCCAACCCTTTGCACTTGAAACGACACCGTTTCCCATTAGCTGAAGGATCCTGGCCCTTCATCTTGTCTCATCCGACGGCCAGGATCTATTTACCCACTAACTATATAAGCCTACCATCATACCTCACGCCCCATCCGAACACCCCCTACCTTCCATCGTCCTCACCACAGACCCCTTGAAACCCAGCCGCCCCCTTTCCCTTCACCATTAATCCCAGCGGCATGGACGCTGGTGACCCCCTCCTTGACACCATAGATCCGCCTCGTTACCCTGAGCATAGATCCATTATCCTTTTCCCTCGAATCAGATCCTAGCTGCTCGAATCTTCATTTGAAGACTCGAGCAGAACCTCAACTTACACCGATGTACCCCAGTTTCATACCAGATAGTCCCCGGACCTCCCTCGTGACCAAACCATGTTTGGTTTGGTCCGAATCTAACCATGGGAACCCAGATCCCAAATCTACCACCTAGGTTTCCTCGTGACTAACTTATGTCTGTTTGAGCCAAGTGATTAGGGTCTAATGGACCTTAATCGAAGTGTTTCTCATTTGAGAAGCACTTCGATTAAAGTCCGTTCAACTCCAAGAAAGGTCTATTTGAGTCCGAGCTAAGGCTTTCTGATTTTTCGAGGGTTTAAGGTAAGATTCATTTTTCTTTTTCTTTATTCAGTTCATGCGTTGATTAAAGGTCTGTTCGTTGGCCAAATTTTTTGTTTAAATTGTGTTTTGAGCTGTTGTTGTCCACCTTGCTCGGACCTCTGTATATGGTCAAGTTCTTTTTTTTTATTCACTGATGATGTGTGTGTTTTGTAAACTGCATATTCGGTTTGAATTTGTAATTGGTCATTCAATTAGTTCCAAAGGTCATTTCTGTATTGACATTGCAATCTGAACCCCTTGTTGATACTGTTTGGATTTCTGATCTTTGGCTACGATTGTACTTGTTATGATTAGTATAGTCGAGTCGACATATGTCGTCAATTAATTTCAGTAGTTCGAATGTTAACAATTGAATCTGTTGCCTGCTGCAACCTTGTTTGAATCAAAGTAAGAATCAAGTATAACTACTTATAGTTGTTGTATTTGAATCTGAAAATAAAAGGGTTAGATTGTTAGCTGCAATCTGAATTGGAGGGCATGTGCACTTGTGCACAACATGTGCATAAAGGCCCTTTTGGGATTAAAATAGTTTGATAGCATATGCTGTCAGATTATATTCCTGCTGCCCATGTCTGCTTTTAGTTAATAAAATGGGAAAGGGGACTGTCAGGGAATGTCATGGGAGGGGTTTTATTTTAAGTAATTGAGTGGAAAGAAAACAGATCACATGGGAGGGTTTCTGATTGGTCTAACAAGCTATTAAAGGGCTGATGTTAGGCTTATAAAAGAGGGGAATTTCGATTAGAAAAGAGGAGGAAGACAGACAGATTTTTGGAGACTAAAAATTGACTGGATTTTGAAAAGAAAAGAGATAGTGAGAGACAGAGAGGCATATACAGACACATAAACAAGAGAGAAAAACATACAAAAATCAGAAACTGTTTCTTCCTACTTTTGTTTGGGTTTCATTTGTTCAACCTGTTCAATCAATCCTGATTACTTCCAAGTCTCGACTAAGTCTATTGCTTGGGTAGCATTGTTTGTTCTCCTGGACTTGGTTTTGGTCTTGAAGCATTGTGTCTACTGCACTGGATGTTGCTGTTGTGTTGTTACTGCTCGTTCTATCGGCTATAGTTGCACTTTGTTCTGGGATTTGTCCTGTTGTTGTCTGCTGTTACTGCTGCTGCATTTGTTGCCATTGTTACTCTGCTGACTTCCCTTCTTCTTCAATTGTAAACACTTCCAGGTACACAACTTCTGAAACCATGTGTTGTTGAAAGTTTGAAGTTTGAAGCAGAAATAAAGAAATGAACGTCTGTTTACTTTACAATACTTGTGTTCAAAATAGGTTGAATGGTAGTTTGGCCTGTATTTGTTTAAGTTAGTTCCAACTGCAATTGCTCTGTATGAATTATACACATCCTGATTGACATATCAGATAATATTGTTTGTTAGATCAGACGTATTTTCAATGTGTATAACCATTAGGTTTCGATTTAGTTATGACAGTATAACATAGAATCATGGCAAGCATCTGTATGTATTTTTGTCTAGACCTCTGAACTGTCAAATCTGTTATATTTGGTTCCATTTGGTTTCAAGATAAATGTACCCCAAGCTAATTCTCATGTGGTGTTACGTTAACAGGGTGGCCATGTATGCCGACCCTCTTGTTAGATTACTTGTTCCTATATAGGTTCGATATGGATTTCGATATAGATTCACCGCTTCGAAATAATGCTACGACTTTTTGAGTTCAATTAATAGTAGTTTTCCTAATAAACAGCTGATTTCATTTATCAAGCCCAAATGAGCTAGTTTTAAAATTCAAACTTGAAGGTCGTTTAATGTAAATTTAGTGTACGTTATTAGTTTGCTTGCAATCTCCCTTAGCAAATTAACAAAGCTTATTCACTCCTTGAAGACAAGGCATGAGGTAATTCTCACCTCATAAACAACCACTTAGGTAATCAAACAAAATTCGGATTCGTCAAGCATAGTAGAGATTTAGTATGTAGTTGCTTAAACAAGTAAGTTTGGTATCTTTCTCTTTTATTTTTTAGAGACAAATGTAATAGAAATGTAGTCGCTTTAGGATATCCTTTTTAAAGGTAATGGGACAAGCCTCGTCAAATAAAGACACACATCGCGGGGCCCTCAACAATTGATCATAATAAATACATAAGTTTTGGGACGGACTGTCTAGAAAAGTTCACTCCTTCCCCAAAGATAATAACGCGTTAGGCTCTTTAGGCGCGGCTTAATTAAATTACATTCTTAAACTCGGGTGCACATTGATGTGACCCGAATCCAAATCTCAACGGAGTCGAAATGTATTAATAACTACGGGTGCATTGATTGTGACGTGGTTCGAGATGCATTTTCACAACGTTGCAATTCTATAAAAATAAATGATAATAAAAGCGGTTTAAACTTAATAACAGCACGTAAGTCATAACATATATTGAAATCAGATATTTAGCCATTATAACAATTTAAGCGACCGTGCTAGAACCACGGGATTCGAGGGTGCCTAACACCTTCCCTCGGGTCAACAAAATTCCTTACTTAGAATTTCTGGTTCGCAGACTTCATTTGGAAAAGTCGAAAATTTTCTCGATTTGGGATTCAAGATAAACCGGTGACTTGGGACACCAAAAACCAAACCTTTCCCAAGTGGCGACTCTGAATTAAATAAATAATCCCATTTCGAATATTGTCACTTAAATTGGAAAAACTCCCCTCGCGCATTTAACCCTTCGGGGCCGGGCGCGCAAAAGGGATGTGTGACAGCTCTGGCGACTCTGCTGGAGATTTTCATACCCAGAACCTCCAGTTCAGGGTTCAAGAATTCGAGCTTAGAATAATTGTTATATTCGGCTTTATTATCTGATATTTATTACATGTTTTGACAAAACGTGCTGCAATGTTTTTTTTTACTGCTTTGATATTATCTGAACTGTATATAAACTGTGCCGAAACCTTCTCTCTTCACCTCCGGGGAGAAGCTCGCTGGTCGAGGCTCCCTATTCTGTTAGTGTTAATACCCGAAATAAGAAAGAGGACGGATAAGTTACGAAGCCGGACGACCTTTTGGTTCCCGGTAAGTTGCCCCTCCTCGACTCGAGTTGTCCGCTCGGGTACACAGTCTAGAACATCTACCCAGGTTATAAACCTAGTATAACGAAACCTCATGCCGGATCCCTAGTAGGAACGCTTATCTGCATCATGTTGCATTTGACATAGGGGACTCAACACAGGGGTTGGGTCCGTCTAGGACAGACAACCTGGAATGAAAAGACCATACTGTTGTATCCCGTTCGTTTTGCGCATCTATTTGCTTCAGATCTGCATGTTGACCGATTTCCGAAAATTTTTCAAAAAAAAAAAGAAAATAGCAGGGTAGGGAGATAATTACTTATTCTTTTGAAAAAAAAAACCAATGTCCGAATAGTGTCAAAACCTCGCCGGAATTTTCTTTAAAAAAAATATAATACGTAAAAAAAATGAAAACAAAGCTTGTCTTTTTGACTATTCCTTTTAATCACTTTCAAAATCCAAAATATATATAAATAAAAAAAATCAAAAAAAAAATTGTTTCGTTTGTAGTACCTCTTAAAAGATTTTCGAAATTTCAAAAAAAAAAATTTAAAATGTATAAGTATTTCCTTGGTCTCTTTTCAAAAAAAAATCATTCTTCTTTTCTTTAGAGGATTTTATTTTTTGTTTCCCCTATTTTGATCCGACCGAACTACGCCGGTTTGATTCTCACACGGCGTGAGATACGTAGGCAACTCTTATCGGGTCCAACCTCCCGTTTAATAAAAAAAAAGACTTTTTTTAAAAAAATGTGCATAATAATTTTAAAATAAAAAATAAAAAAAAAGGATATTGATTGAGTTAAAAAAAAATCTTTAAAAAAAAAGATCTAGATAATTTTAATTTTTGAGTCTAATAAAAGTTTTTTTTAATCACCCTAAATAAATGTGCAGGATGAGCACGATACAAAACGAACCTTTTTCAATGATGACCAAGATCCCTTTTGAGTTGCGATTATGGTGGAACGACTTAGGCAAGGAGGGGCAAGGCAAAGTGAGGAAATATCTGAAAAATCTCCCGGATTTACTAGACATTCAGCCTCGGGGCGATATTATCATATCATTGGTCACTTACTGGGATTCGGCGCACAATGTATTTCATTTCTCAGACTTCGAACTCACCCCGACGTTGGAAGAAATAGCGGGATACATTGGGGGTGATGAAGCTCCGTTAAGGTTCAAATACTTGATTGCACCTAGGGCCGTCACGGTACACCGGTTTCTGGATTTTCTGAAAATACCCCGAATATTTCACCATCCAGATCTTGCCAAAGGTTTCTGCAGTCTCCACCTCATGTATGCTAGATACGGTCACGAGGGCGGGTTCAATAAGCCGGATTTCAAACTGTGTAGTAAAGGCAACCGATAGAAGTGGGACGAACACAGGCTGTTAGCTTTTATGACGGCCTTCTTGGGTCTTATAGTGTTCCCAAGGAAGGACGACAACATCGATCTAAAAATAACTGGGGTCGTCAGTACTTTGCTCACCCAAGATAAAAGTACTCTAGCGCCTATGATTATGGCTGACATTTTCCGGGCTCTCACTGCTTGTCGAGCCAGGGGCGACTTTTTCGAAGGATGTAACCTACTGTTGCAAATATGGATGACCAATCATTTATGCCACCGCTCCCCGCTCTTGGGTTACGGTTCGCCCGAAAAAACTTGTATTGGAGAATTCTACACTAGAATCAAAGGTTTCAATCTACCTGAGGGCGTCACGTCATGGACCTCACTTTTCCGAACTCTCAATGCTAGCCAAATCCAGTGGACGCTCGGATGGTCGCCTATTGAGGAAATCATATACATGCCGGCAACCAGGCCCCACTTTATGTTGATGGGACTTAAAAACATCCAACCCTACACACCGTATCGGGTTTTGAGGCAACTTGGGAGATATCAAGTGGTGCCGAAAGATGAAGATCTGAGTACCCAAGTGATTGAAATCAGTCCAGACGGTCGTTTCCCCGAAGAAGAAGTTCTCCAAATCTGGAGTGAGTGCCAACATCTGACAGCAAGCACTTGTGTGTTGGATATAGCAAAAGGGGAAGTTGCCCCAGGGTATCACGCTTGGTTTAGAGGCGACCTGTCTTGCAAAAGACCAGCTAAGAGACCGCATCTCAAAGATTTTGTAGAATCGTCCCAAGGGCAATGGAACTGGTTAGCAAAAGAAAAGGGGTATCAGGCAGAGATCGGTAATTTGAAGCTACAAATTGACAGTCTGAAATTCGATAACAGCATGCAAATCGCGGCGGCTCGAAGCGAAAAGAATAAATTGGCCCAAGAGAATGAAGAACTTAAGGCCCAAATACAAAAATTGAGATTGTCTCTTGATGAACAGCCCAGAAGTCGATCAGACCAACAGTTGATTAAGGGTTTAAAAAGAGAAGTCGCGGAATGGCGAGATGGTTTAGAAGAATCGAGAAAGGTTATGGCAAAGCTCAAGGCACAGTGGAGAATAAGAGTAGTGATGCATAGTCGATACTTGAGCCAATTGAAACGCGACCACGAGAAAATTGTTGCCAAAATAAAGAGAGAGATGGCTACACTTGAGATCAAGACAGCTAATCAGGCCAAGGATTTCCAAATTGAGAGCAGATACTGTTACGACATGTTAAGCCAGATGAAGTTAGAAGTACGGCGACTGAAGAATCAGCATATACAGGATGCTCAGGTATTCAAGATGTGTAGCGATCAGATAAAACGCCTACTCATAGAGAAGAAGCAAACCAGAGATAGGATCAAGGCCATTGCCCATGTCATCACCAGGCGATGTCTACAATGTGAGAACATGACTAGCGTTACCGTCCTCTCGGCAGTAATGGGTTATGTCAAACAGACCATGCATGAGCTGGAGCAACTTGAGAGGGATCTCACACCTAGGACCGCGGCGAGGCCGAATGATGCCCCGCGGGCACCAATTTTCAAAACCATAATGTACTCATAAGTCGAGTCTGTATCTTAGCATTTGCTGCCTGTTTTTCCCATCAGTTTGTTTTAGTCTATGTTGAGTCTAGGTTTATTTTCAAAGTTTGCTCTTTCTTTTGCAAAATGTAGTTTGTAATAGATAGTTTCAACAATAAAAAGTGTGTTTCTTTTACGCTCATTTGTGTTTTTGAACTACGTAATGATCTGATTCACGTGGCATCGTGATACGTAGGCAATCCTCATCGGATCCGGTAGCGGTTTAACCAAAGAGAAAAATTGAAAAAAAAAGGGAAAAGTAATAAAAGGCCTAAAAGAATGCTGGAATGACACGTGCTTTCGTCGTAAACATGTAGGAATCCATTTAACTGTATAGGTGCATCATACCCCAATGTGAGATTGCCTATCTGTTATTTAATTCGAATTAACCGTTCGTTTGTCATTGAGTTCCTTCCAGGTTTTTGGAAAAAGTGGTTGGTTTGGTGAAAGTCTGGCCTCGCACCCGTATTTCACGAGATCGAAGGGGAGTGTTCAATTAGCTATTGTTAAGACAAGAGGCAGTGCTCACACTTACTTCACAAGGTCAAAAGGAAGTGTAGAAATGTCTTCAGAGATTCCGTTGCCAACAATTCCTGTTTCCGAGGAAAGTTCTATCTCGGCTTTTCTCGCACCCGAGTCCGCAACTGCGGAGGAAAATAAGATCCTACGGCTCCGCATGTTGGAAATGCTGGACGACTAGAATAATGGGAAAGAGCCACCAAGCGTCGTCCCTGGATTCCCTGAGTTATTCTCCAGGACAAGCGGGACTTCTAATGTTCCCATAAGTTATCCTGCTACCCCGTTCAGGTACCCGGCTACTTCAGCCTTCTCTGCTGGATCGCCCTCTGAGTCTCACCCCCGTATGTCAGCAACTGATGCAAACACGAACATCTTTACTGCACCACCCTGCCCGATTACGGCTCAACCTACTACGTACAAGCCAGGTTTTGACTCATCCTCCTTTACATTCCAGGCACCCTCTTTCTCAATGGAGCTAACTCGGTTCGTTACCAGCACTCATCCTTCACAGCCTCAGTGCGAGCTTGCACCTGGACAGGATCAGAACCCCAGAATTGCGGAACAAAATGAGATGGCCAAAAGAATGAGAAGCCTTGAACAGAGTTTGAAGAACATGCAAGGTTTGAGCGGACAGAAAAGCGTCTCTTACACCGATCTATGCATGTTCCCTCACGTGCACCTGCCAGCGGGTTTCAAGACCCCAAAGTTTGAGAAATACGATGGACACGGTGACCCCGTTGCACATCTTAAGAAATATTGCAACCAACTATGGGGAGCCGGCGGGAAAGAGGAACTGCTAATGGCGTATTTTGGGGAAAGTCTAGTAGGGATAGCCTCGGAATGGTATATGGACCAGGAAATGTCCCGATGGCATATATGGGATGATCTTGCCAGAGATTTTGTGAAACAATTCCAGTATAACATCGACATTGCACCAGACCGAAATTCTCTGTCGAATTTAAAGAAGAAACCTTCAGAAAGCTTTAGAGAATATGCTATTAAGTGGCGTGAGCAGGCGTCGAGGGTGAAGCCTCCCATGGATGAGGTAGAAATGGTCACTACTTTTCTCCAGGCTCAAGAGTCCGATTATTTCCAAAACATGATGCCAGCCATGGGAAAGCCATTCGCGGAAGCGATTAAGATTGGAGAGATGGTGGAGAATGGTCTGAAAACAGGTAGGATTCTGAGTCAAGCAGCCATAAGGGCAACCTCCCAAGCCGTCCAAAGCGGGTCCGGAGGAATGGCAAGAGGGAAGAAAAAGGAATAAACGGCCATGGCAGCCTCAGAAGCAAGGGGATATCGTAATCCCAGGCCCCGTTTTCCGGAAAGAACCCCACAACACTACTACCCCCACTCAAATCTGGCATATGCTCATCAACCCTATATGGTCATGAATGCCCAGCCTTATGTCCATCCGCCGCAACAAGCCAACCGAGGCCAAGCCCCACCTCCCAGAAATCAGCCTCCTTACCGCAACCACTATAACCCGCAACCTCCGCAAAATAACTTCCGCCCTCAGGAGCTACCTAGGAGGCGGACTTTCACGCCCATCGGTGAACCATACTCTACTTTGTTCCCGAAGCTAGTCCAGTTGGGTTTCCTGCAACCAGTCCCTCAAACAAGGCAAAACCCGACGTCACCTTCTTAAAAAGATGGAGTCAGATGCGCCTATCATTCAGGAGCCGAGGGACATGATACAAATGACTGCTGGTCGTTGAAAAGAGTGGTCGAGAATTTAATAGAGCAAGGGAAAATAGTGCTAAGGGACGAGGAGGTCCCAAATGTGACTAACAACCCACTACCTGCTCATAATAACGGGCCGCTGATCGGAATGATATGCGAAGACAAAGAATTCGACCCTGCTTTGAAGGCTATAATCGCCATTGTCGACATGGGGAAAAAACCTGAGACAATCCAGAAACCAGAAAAGGGGGAGGAGGCTAAAGAGCGAGCCTGAAAAGAAGGTGGAGAAGAAAGTGGTACCGGTAAAGGATGGAGTTCTTTACATACCACGAGGTCGAGCAGAGAAGCCGCAGAGCTTCGGGGTCAAAAAGGCAAAACCTATGTACGTGCCAAAAGGGGCCTATGTGGTCCGGGGGACGATTCAACCACCTCGGCTGAATGAGCCAGTGGTTATCGGACGCGTGCCACAAAAGCCGATGACCAACCCGTCCACAGTGCCGTGGAATTATCAAAGGACGTTGGTAATGTACAAAGGTAAAGAAGTCACGGGAGAACTTCCAGAAAATACTTTCATTGGAAGGCATTCAAACACCTAAGAGCTGAACAACGCCACACGAAGACGCTTCCCACCAAAGAAACCTGTAAGCGTCGAAGAAGCGGAAGTGTTCTTCCAACAAATGAAAATGCCGGATTACGAAGTGATAGATCAACTGCGCAAGTGCCCCGAGCAAGTATCCATGCTATCATTGTTGATGAGGTCGGCCGAGCATCAAAAGATCTTACTGAAGACTCTGAATGAAGCATACGTGCCAGTTGAAACCTCGGTTGAACAACTGGAGCGGATGACAGAAAGGTTCTTCGTCGTCAACCAAATCTCTTTTAGCAAGAACGATTTACCCCCAGAAGGAGCGGCACACAACAAGGCCTTGCATCTAACAGTTAAATGCGAGGACTACTATGTCAAGTGGGTAATGTTGGATGGGGGTTCAGGTGTTGACATTTGCCCGCTCTCCACGCTACAAAGAATGGAAATTGGGACCGGAAGAATCCGATCCAATAATGTTTGCGTAAGGGATTTCGACGACATCAAGAGAGATACCATGGGGGAAATAGACCTGTTGTTAGTCATAGGGCCAGTCGAGTTTGAAGTAACCTTCCAGGTGCTCGACATGGATACATCCTACAATTTTCTCCTCGGCAGACCTTGGATCCATGTGGCAGGAGCTGTGCCTTCCACTCTTCACCAGATGGTGAAGTTTGAGTACGAGGACCGAGAGATCGTGGTCCATGGAGAAGACGAGCATGCTATTTATCGGGACCCATCCATCCCATATCTTGAACCAAGAGAAGGGAGCGAACACACGGTCTATCAAGCTTTCGAGATTGTACTGGCAGAGCAGCATGAAGAGGGAATACCCTACCCCCAGCCTTTCTTGTCTAACGTCTCGGTTATGGTGGCCAAAGAGATGATCCGGCACGGATTTAGGCCAGGGAAAGGGCTTGGACGAACCCTGCAGGGAATAACAGAACCCATCACCTTGCCGACCACCAAGAAACCTTTTGGACTAGGTTTCAAACCCACTCCAGGAGATGAAGAGTGGGCAAAGAAAAGGAAAAATGAGGGTTGGAAGTTACCTCGACCATTGCCGGATTTATATGAAACTTTTATCAGGCCAAGATACACCGAAGAAGAAGACGATGAGGTCTTCACGGCTGAGGAAATCGAGGAGATATGTGGGGCAATGAGAGAGATGCTCTACGAGGTCCACATGGTTCAACCAGGTGAAGGCACAAGCACTGCTGAGATGCTGTACGTGGGGCCGAACGCCAAACTTCGAAACTGGGAGGCCACGCCATTCCCGACTAGACGGAAGTCCGGGTATACCTGTCCTGCCACCTTTCCTGTGTCACAAGTTATCTCCAGGACATGACTTGAACGTTTTCTTCCCTTTCATTGTTGTTTTCAATTCCTAAGTAGTAAACATTGTTGTCTTCCAACTTCTCAAAGAAAAATAAAATCATCATTGCTTTCTCATTTTTTCTTTTGTTCTGATTTTTATTATTTTTCCTTTATCTTTTCAGTTATAATAATGCGGTTTTAAATATGACATGCTTGCGGACTTCACGCCCAGACCACGACGAGCTATTTAATTGTGAATTAATGAACCCAGAACCAGAATATGATGAAGAAGAGGCTTTTAGGGAAATAAACCGAGAGTTGGAACATTTTGAGAATAAACCTAAGCCAAATCTGAATGACACCGAACTGGTTAATTTAGGAACTCCTGAAGAAATCCGAAAGACCAAAATAAGCATTCACACGGTCAAGAAAACGCGAGATGCGATAATTCAACTTCTTTTTGAATTTAAAGACGTGTTTGCTTGGTCATATGATGACATACCGAGACTAGGTGTTGATCTAGTGGTTCATAAATTGCCGATTCATCCTGATTGTCCTCCAGTTCAACAAAAGCAACGAAAGTTCAAAACTGAGGTCAGTGACAAGATTAAAGAGGAGATCACCAAACAACTGAAAACGGGAGTGATTCGGGTAGTCCAGTATACAACATGGTTGGCAAATGTGGTTCCAGTACCGAAAAAGGACGGGAAAACTCGGGTATGTGTAGATTACCGAGATTTGAATAGAGCAAGTCCCAAAGATAATTTCCCACTGCCCAACATCCACATCCTCGTTGATAATTGCGCCAAACATGAGATACAGTCTTTCGTAGATTGTTACGCTGGGTATCATCAGGTATTGATGGATGAAGAGGATGCTGAGAAAACTGCCTTCACCACGCCCTGGGGCACATACTGATATCGGGTCATGCCATTTGGTCTAAAGAATGCCGGGGCTATTTACATGAGGGCCATGACTGCCATTTTTCATGACATGATGCATCGGGAAATAGAGGTGTACGTGGACGACGTGATAGTCAAGTCCAGGACACAGGATAATCATATCCAAGACTTGAGGAAGTTCTTTGAGAAACTAAGGAAGTATGACTTGAAGCTGAACCCAACCAAGTGTGCTTTCGGAGTTCCATCGGGCAAACTTTTGGGCTTCATAGTAAGTAGGAGAGGCATTGAATTAGATCCAACAAAGATCAAGTCTATCAGGGATCTACCTCCCCCAAGAACGAAGAAAGACATGATGAGTCTGCTGTGTAGGTTAAACTATATCAGTCGATTCATTGCCCAACTGACAAGCACATGTGAGCCCATATTCAAGCTACTGAGAAAGGATGCAGCGATCAAGTGGACAGGCGAGTGTCAGGAAGCTTTCGACATAGTCAAAGAATACCTTTCGAATCCCCCAGTTTTGGTCCCGCCAGAGCCAGGGAGACCACTGTTCTTGTATCTGACGGTCTTGGAAAACTCTTTCGGTTGCGTCCTCGGGCAACATGACATAACCAAAAAGAAGGAGCAAGCAATCTATTACTTGAGCAAGAAATTTACCGGCTACGAGTCCAAGTACACCCTACTGGAAAGGACATGTTGCGCTCTGATGTGGGTGGCTCAAAAGCTGAGACACTATCTCCAAGCTTACACTACTTTCCTCATAAGCAGGCTAGATCCTTTGAAATACATATTTCAGAAACCGATGCCTACTGGAAGACTGGCTAAGTGGCAAATCTTGCTTACTAAATTCGACATAGTCTATGTTACTCGCACGGCAATGAAAGCCCAGGCGCTAGCAGATCACTTAGCCGAAAATCCGGTCGATGAGGAATACCAGCCGTTGAGTACCTACTTTCCAGGTGAAGAAGTAAACACCGTAGAAGTGGTCTCGGAGGACGCTCATGTTTGGAAGATGTTCTTCGATGGGGCCATAAACGCCAAAGGTGTAGGAATCGGGGCAATTTTGATCTCGCCCTCTGGTCAGCATTATCCAGCCACAGCTAGACTACGTTTCTTCTGCACAAACAATACAGCTGAGTATGAAGCCTGTATCATGGGCATGCATATGGCGATCGACCAGGAGGTCGAAGATTTATTGATCATGGGTGATTCGGACCTGATTATCCGGCAAGTTCAAGGTGAATGGGAAACTCGGGATGTCAAGCTTATCCCTTACCGACAGCATGTGGAGGACCTCGGCAAGCGCTTTACATCAATAGAGTTCAGGTATATCCCGAGGTGTCATAATGAACTGGCGGACGCACTTGCTACTCTGGCTTCAATGCTACCCTACCCGGGCAACGCCCACGTCGATCCTTTGGAAATCCAAATCAAGGAAAGACACGGTTACTGCAGCGTAATCGAGGTAGGAGCAGATACACAACCTTGGTACCACGACATCAGGAGGTTCCTGAAGACACAAGAATACCCCGAGCATTCTACTGGAGATCAAATGAGAACCATTAGGAGGCATACAAGTGGTTTCTTTCTGAGCGGTGAATTGTTGTACAAGAGGACCCCAGACCTCAACCTACTAAGATGTGTCGACGCCGAGGAGGCAAGAAAGATCATGCACGAAGTACACGTAGGAGTGTGCGGACCCCACATAAACGGATACGTCTTGGCAAAGAAAATCCTTCGAGCAGGTTATTATTGGATAACCATGGAAAAGGACTACTTTAGTTTTGTTCGGAAGTGTCACCAGTGTCAGGTGCACGGTGATTTGATTCATGCACCTCCTACGGAATTGCATCCCATGTCTGCACCTTGGCCATTTGTCTCCTGGGGCATGGACGTCATTGGACCAATCGAGCCAAAGGCTTCAAATGGACACAGATTTATACTGGTTGCCATCGACTACTTCACGAAATGGGTAGAGGCTGTCACTCTCAAGTCGGTCACTAAAAAAGCTGTAGTGGATTTTGTACACTCAAATCTTATCTGTCGTTTTGGTATTCCTGCGACTATCATCACAGATAACGCAGGAAACCTAAACAGTCACTTGATGGGAGATGTATGCGAGCAATTCAAAATAACGCATAGGAATTCTACTCCTTATCGGCCAAAGGCCAATGGCGCTGTGGAAGCGGCAAACAAAAACATCAAGAAGATTTTGAGAAAAAACGATCCAGAGTTCCCGCCAGTGGCATGAGCAGTTACCATTTGCATTGTTGGGGTATCGCACCACAGTACGCACGTCAGTAGGAGCAACTCCTTATCTTTTGGTTTATGGGACCGAGGCTGTGATACCAGCGGAAGTAGAAATTCCTTCGCTTCGAACCATTGTCGAAGCAGAAATCGAAGACAGCGAGTGGGTCAAGACTCGATTAGAGCAATTGACTTTGATCGATGAGAAGCGAATGGCCGTGGTTTGTCACGGACAGTTGTACCAACAAAGAATGGCCCGTGCTTACAACAAGAAAGTGCGACCTAGGAATTTCGAAGTAGGTCAGCTGGTACTGAGGCGTATTCTGCCACATCACCAGGAAGCAAAAGGGAAATTTGCTCCAAACTGGAAAGGCCCATACATCATCAGGAAGATATTGCCAAGAGGAGCATTGTACCTAGGTGACATCGAAGGAAATGACCCCGAAACAGCAGTAAATGCAGATGCAGTCAAGAGATACTACGTCTGAATGACACCCCAGCGGTCTTGACACATTTGAAATACTGAAGGTTTTATTCTCACTATCAACTCTCTCTACAAGCCTTTGAGCCGCTTACAAAAAAAAAATTGATTGAGGCCTGAACTACGTTTGACTTGATTCCGAAAGGATACGTAGGCAGCCTCTCCCTGAGGTTCAGTCACACCAACAATAAAATCCCATTTACCCTAAAATTGAAACTGGGGCACGCTAAACGGTTTAGAAGTTAGTATCATCTACCTCTCTTTACCAAGCACAAGCCTTCAGATCAATTACCAAAGATAGCGGGAAGCCAAGAAGCGTCACAAATGGAGGCCGGCACACTCTAAATTGAGAGAGATAAAATGAGAGAGTCTCGTCGGTGAAAACCTTCGGGCACCACGAGGCGACGGGAGTAGAGAAACCAAAATGAGAGAGAGCTTGTTTAGTAAAAACTCGCAAAGAGTGCTATCAAGCGATGACAGGAAGAGAAATGAGAGAGGTCAGCCAGCGAAAACCAGCAAAGGGCGCTGTTTGGCCGAAAGAATGACTCCACCCAAGGAGGTCTCGGCAAAGTTCCACCGGTTTGGAATCACATATCCGTTTTGGTTCAGGGAAACACAAGTTCATTGAAGGTCAGGCGTCCAGTCCAAAGAGCATGTCATGTCCATTTAAAGCTAGCATTGTCTTCCTCAGATAAGTCTTTCTCGTCCCGAAAGGGACACTCCTTTTCTGAAATTTGCTTTCTCCTTTCTTTGTTTTTCTTCGAATCCTTTTCATGTTTAACCCCAAGTTCCAGATATACCGGAAAGGACAGGTAGCAGGATTGGTTTCACGGAAGTCCGTTTCATGAAGGAAAACACCTCGTTTCGTTGGTACGTTTGTCCAAACCTGATGAATCATGATGTTTGACTGCGTTCGAAGTAAAGAGAAAGAGAGAAATTTCCCCAGCAAGTCCGCTTCGTACAAATCCCCACAGGGTTTCCCTTTGTACAAATCCGCACAAAGAATCCACTGCGTAAATATTCCCCAAAGAGTCTGCCCCAGCGAAATCCACACAGATTTTCTCTCTTGTACAGATCCCCACAAGGTCTTCCCTTTGTTAATACTAAAAAAAAAAAAAGGATTTCCCCAGCAAATTCCCAGAGAGTCCCTTTGTAAAAATTCCCCAGCGAGCTTACCCCAACAAATCCTGGAAAGTCCGTTTTGAAACAAATCCCCAGCATGTCCCCGTTGTACAAAAATCCACGCAAAGAATCCACTTTGTAAATATTCCCCCATAGAGCTTCCCTTTGTACAAATCCCCCACAGAATACCTCCAATAAAATCCCCGTTGAGAATCTCCAAGCAAAACGAGACACAAAAAAAAAGGAGCCTTACGAGGCAAATCATCACAGAATCTGGAAATACAAGCCTGAGCAGTCAAAGGGTTTCGCCATTTGAATCCAATCAATGGCAGGACTTCGCAACAGAAATAAGGACGCAACAAAGCAACTGGAACGATCAAGGTCACCGAACCAATCATCATTTCCGAACTAACAATTGTTCTTTGTCTGAAAAGTTGAAACAGGTATAATCCAAGACAACCGTGCAAGAAGCAGGTGTCACCCAAAGAAGAAGGTACATGGGTACAAGAAACATTTTGGCAATAAGGAATTCACTCGAAAGGTAAGTTTCCACGAGACTCCCTTTTATCTTCTACTAAAACAAGAAAAAAAAAGAGGTCAGTTAGTATTCTCGAACTTTGTCCCCAGCCAGTCAGCATTAGGGTTTTAAACCCTAAACTAAACTTTTCCATTTAGTCAGCATTAGGGTTTTAAACCCTAAACTGAACTGTTCCCACTTAGTCAGCATTAGGGTTTTAAACCCTAAACTGAACTTTTCCATTCAGTCAATATTAGGGTTTTAAACCCTAAACTGAACTTTTCCATTTAGTCAGCATTAGGGTTTTAAAACCTAAACTGAACGTTTTCCATTCAGTCAGCATTAGGGTTTTAAACCCTAAACTGAACTTTTTCCATTTAGTCAGTATTAGGGTTTTAAACCCTAAACTGAACTTTTCCATTCAGTCAGCATTAGGGTTTTAAACCCTAAACTGAACTTTTTTCCATTCAGTCAGTATTAGGGTTTTAAACCCTAAACTGAACTTTTTCCATCCAGTCAGTATTAGGGTTTTAAACCCTAAACTGAACTTTTTCCATCCAATCAGCACTAGGGTTTTAAACCCTAAACCGATCTTTTCCTTCAGTCAGCATTAGGGTTTTAAACCCTAAACTGAACTCTTTCCTTCAGTCAGCATTAGAGTTTTAAACCCTAAACTGAACTTTTTCCTTTACTCAGCATTAGGGTTTTAAACCCTAAACAGAACTTTTCCTTTCAGTCAGCATTAGGGTTTTAAACCCTAAAATGAACTTTTTCCTTTAATCAGCATTAGGGTTTTAAACCCTAAACTGAACTTTTTCCATTTAGAAAGCATTAGGGTTTTAAACCCTAAACTGAACTTTTCCAGCCAGTCAGTATTAGGGTTTTAAACCCTAAACTGAACTTTTCCTTTCAGTCAGCATTAGGATTTTAAACCCTAAACTGAACTTTTCCTTTCAGTCAGCATTAGGGTTTTAAACCCTAAACTGAACACTTTCCCTTCAGTCAGCATTAGGGTTTTAAACCCTAAACTGAGCTTTTTCCATTTAATCAGCATTAGGGTTTTAAACCCTAAACTGAACTTTTTCCTTTAATTAGCATTAGGGTTTTAAACCATAAACTGAACTTTTCCATTCAGTCAGCATTAGGGTTTTAAACCCTAAACTGAACTTTTTCTTTAGTCAGCATTAGGGTTTTAAACCCTAAACTGAACTTTTCCTTTAGTCAGCATTAGGGTTTTAAACCCTAAACTGAACTTTTTCTTTAGTCAGCATCAGAGTTTTAAACCCTAAACTAAACTTTTCCATTTAGTCAGCATTAGGGTTTTAAACCCTAAACTGAACTTTTCCTTTAGTCTGCATCAGGGTTTTAAACCCTAAACTAAACTTTTCCATTTAGTCAGCATTAGGGTTTTAAACCCTAAACTGAACTTTTCCATTCAGTCAGCATTAGGGTTTTAAACCCTAAACTGAACTTTTCCATTCAGTCAGCATTAGGGTTTTAAACCCTAAATTGAACTTTTTCCTTTAGTCAGCATTAGGGTTTTAAACCCTAAACTGAACTTTTTCCTTTAGTTAGCATTAGAGTTTTAAACCTAAACTGAACTTCTCCATTCAGTCAGCATTAGGGTTTTAAACTCTAAACTGAACTTTGCCATTCAGTCAGCTTTAAGGTTTTAAACCCTAAACTGAACTTTTTCCTTTAGTCAGCATTAGGGTTTTAAACCCTAAACTGAACTTTTTCTTTTACTCAGCATTAGGGTTTTAAACCCTAAACTGAACTTTTTCCTTTAGTCAGCATTAGGGTTTTAAACCCTAAACTGAACTTTTCCATTCAGTCAGCATTAGGGTTTTAAACCCTAAACTGAACGTTTTCCATTCAATCAGCATTAGGGTTTTAAACCCTAAACTGAACTTTTTCCTTTAGTCAGCATTAGGGTTTTAAACCCTAAACTGAACTTTTTCCTTTAGTCAGCATTAGGGTTTTAAACCCTAAACTGAACTTTTTCCTTTAGTCAGCATTAGGGTTTTAAACCCTAAACTGAACTTTTTCCATTTAGTCAGCATTAGGGTTTTAAACCCTAAACTGAAATTTTTCCTTCAGTCAGCATTAGGGTTTTAAACCCTAAACTAAACTTTTTCCATTCAGTCAGCATTAGGGTTTTAAACCCTAAACTGAACTTTTTTCATTTAGTCAGCATTAGGGTTTTAAACCCTAAACTGAACTTTTTCCATTCAGTCAGCATTAGGGTTTTAAACCCTAAACTGAACTTTTTTCATTTAGTCAGCATTAGGGTTTTAAACCCTAAACTGAACTTTTTCCATTTAGTCAGCATTAGGGTTTTAAACCCTAAAGTGAACTTTTTCCATTCAGTCAGTATTAGGGTTTTAATCCCTAAACTGAATTTTTCCTTTAGTCAACATTAGGGCCCCAACCCTAAACTGAACTTTTCCCCAGTTGGTCAGCATTGGAGTTTCAACTCTAAACTGAACTTCTCCCTAGCTAGTCGGTATTAGGGCTCCAACCCTGAACTGAGCATTCATATCCTCTTTCATCGATTTTATGAACTTCCTGGCGAATAATTCACGAAATTTTCCTAGTGAAATTGGGGCAGAAAATTTCGTTCGTTTGTTTTTTCCCACAGGTCTAACCTCGATCCACACGGATCGAAATGACCCACGAGATGAGTCTCAACTCGGAATAAAAGGAGAAAAGACAAAAGAAGATGTCCCGAGATACCGGAGAGAATGGAAGGCGGATTGCTCCAAGATTTGATTAAGGTCCCGAACTCTACCAGTCGCGTCTCACTCAGTATCCCAGAGATTAAACAGGCACCTACAACTCGCAAGCATCAAGATTCGGATCGAAGTCTCCAAGCAAAATCAGCTAAGACCCTAGATCAAGTCGCAAAAGAATCATATATAGGAATCTTGTAACTAGCAGTTGACATGCATATAAGTATTTAGTTCAGTTTCATTCTTTCTTTGGTTGTAATAAGGAGGTCAGTAAAGCAACGGTGACAACAGCAACAGCAGTAACAGCAAGCATTGCAATCCCATGGTAGTCCCAGCTGCCAAGAATTTCCTGAACTACATTGACCTGATTCCTGTTTGGCCCACGATATGTAGGAAATCTTTGAAGCAAAGATCCGGTCAGATCTTTCAAAACATGCTTCACACGGAGTAGTCCGATAGGCAAAAAATCGCTCATATCCGCTCACTTTATCTTTGCACAAAAACTCTTCGTGTTTCCGAACAAAGAGGGGCAGCTGTGAGCACGTGATTTTTGTTTTACGCGACAATCACTCCAAAAGAAAAAAAATAATAGCAATTGGTCTTGCTGTACATTTTCTGGATTTTTACGTGGCATTTTTGCTAGTTATTTGTGATTTTGCCCGTGGTTATTTTATTCAAACAAAAAAAAATATATGTATATAAGTCGTGTGAACCGTAATCCGTTTATTAAAAGAAAAATAAAATGTGTGCATCCTTCATTGTATTTTGTCATTAAGTGTTTAGTATAATTAAATGTTAATTGTGTGATAATTGTTGTTCAATGTTTTATATGGTATTATTTGGCAAATTAATTTAAGAAATTAAAAAGAAAAAAAAAGGAAGAAAGAGTTTCGGACTTGGGCCAGTCCAATTTTTAAACAAACAAGCCCAAACAACCCAACCCAAAACCCCATATCTACCCGATCCAGACCAGCTGACCTCAGGGGGGGGTCCAAATGACGCCGTATTGATCTGGTCTGATCTGGGCCGTTGATCTCAGATTGATCAACGGCCAGGATCACATTCCCATACCCACGAACAAACCCGACCCGTTCAACCCCGGATCGACCCCAACCCTTTGCACTTGAAACGACACCGTTTCCCATTAGCTGAAGGATCCTGGCCCTTCATCTTGTCTCATCCGACGGCCAGGATCTATTCACCCACTAACTATATAAGCCTACCATCATACCCCACGCCCTATCCGAACACCCCCTACCTTCCATCGTCCTCACCACAGACCCCTTGAAACCCTAGCCGCCCCATTTCCCTTCACCATTAATCCCGGCGGCATGGACGCCGGTGACCCCCTCCTTGACACCATAGATCCGCCTCGTTACCCTGAGCATAGATCCGTTATCCTTTTCCCTCGAATCAGATCCTAGCTGCTCGAATCTTCATTTGAAGACTCGAGCAAAACCTCAACTTACACCGATGTACCCCAGTTTCATACCAGATAGTCCTCGGACCTCTCTCGTGACCAAACCATATTTTGTTTGGTCCGAATCTAACCATGGGAACCCAGATCCCAAATCTACCACCTAGGTTTCCTCGTGACTGACTTATGTCTGTTTGAGCCAAGTGATTAGGGTCTAATGGACCTTAATCGAAGTGTTTCTCATTTGAGAAGCACTTCGATTAAAGTCCGTTCAACTCCAAGAAAGGTCTATTCGAGTCCGAGCTAAGGCTTTCTGATTTTTCGAGGGTTTAAGGTAAGATTCGTTTTTCTTTTTCTTTATTCAGTTCATGCGTTGATTAAAGGTCTGGTCGTTGGCCAAATGTTTTGTTTAAATTGTGTTTTGAATTGTTGTTGTCCACCTTGCCCGGACCTCTGTACATGGTCAAGTTCTTTTTTTTATTCACTGATGATGTGTGTGTTTTGTAAACTGCATATTCGGTTTGAATTTGTAATTGGTCATTCAATTAGTTCCAAAGGTCATTTCTGTATTGACATTGCAATCTGAACCCCTTGTTGATACTGTTTGGATTTCTGATCTTTGGCTACGATTGTACATGTTATGATTAGTATAGTCGAGTCGACATATGTCGTCAATTAATTTCAGTAGTTTGAATGTTAACAATTGAATCTGTTGCCTGCTGCAACCTTGTTTGAATCAAAGTAAGAATCAAGTATAGCTACTTATAGTTGTTGTATTTGAATCTGAAAATAAAAGGGTTAGATTGTTAGCTGCAATCTGAATTGGAGGGCATGTGCACTTGTGCACAACATGTGCATAAAGGCCCTTTTGGGATTAAAATAGTTTGACAGCATATGCTGTCAGATTATATTCCTGCTGCCCATGTCTGCTTTTAGTTAATAAAATGGGAAAGGGGACTGTCAGGGAATGTCATGGGAGGGGTTTTATTTTAAGTAATTGAGTGGAAAGAAAACAGATCACATGGGAGGGTTTCTGATTGGTCTAACAAGATGTTAAAGGGCTGATGTTAGGCTTATAAAAGAGGAGAATTTCGATTAGAAAAGAGGAGGAAGACAGACAGATTTTTGGAGACTAAAAATTGACTGGATTTTGAAAAGAAAAGAGATAGTGAGAGGGATATCACAGAGAGGCATATACAGACACATAAACAAGAGAGAAAAACATACAAAAATCAGAAACTGCTTCTTCCTACTTTTGTTTGGGTTTCATTTGTTCAACATGTTCAATCAATCCTGATTACTTCCAAGTCTCGACTAAGTCTATTGTTTGGGTAGCATTGTTTGTTCTCCTGGACTTGGTTTTGGTCTTGAAGCATTGTGTCTACTACACTGGATGTTGCTGTTGTGTTGTTACTGCTCGTTCTATCAGCTATAGTTGCACTTTGTTCTGGGATTTGTCTTGTTGTTGTCTGCTGTTACTGCTGCTGCATTTGTTGCCATTGTTACTCTGCTGACTTCCCTTCTTCTTCAATTGTAAACACTTCCAGGTACACAACTTCTGAAACCATGTGTTGTTGAAAGTTTGAAGTTTGAAGCAGAAATAAAGAAATGAACGTCTGTTTACTTTACAATACTTGTGTTCAAAATAGGTTGAATGGTAGTTTGGCCTGTATTTGTTTAAGTTAGTTCCAACTGCAATTGCTCTGTATGAATTATACACATCCTGATTGACATATCAGATAATATTGTTTGTTAGATCAGACGTATTTTCAATGTGTATAACCATTAGGTTTCGATTTA
Organism: Nicotiana tabacum; assembly: GCF_000715075.1. Taxonomy (NCBI): domain Eukaryota; kingdom Viridiplantae; phylum Streptophyta; class Magnoliopsida; order Solanales; family Solanaceae; genus Nicotiana; species Nicotiana tabacum. Next base: position 161,088,628 of record NC_134082.1, read on the forward strand.
GTTATGACAGTATAACATAGAATCATGGCAAGCATTTGTATGTATTTTTGTCTAGACCTCTGAACTGTCAAATCTGTTATATTTGGTTCCATTTGGTTTCAAGATAAATGTACCCCAAGCTAATTCTCATGTGGTGTTACGTTAACAGGGTGGCCATGTATGCCGACCCTCTTGTTAGATTACTTGTTCCTATATAGGTTCGATATGGGTTTCGATATAGATTCACCGCTTCGAAATAATGCTACGACTTTTTGAGTTCAATTAATAGTAGTTTTCCTAATAAACAGCTGATTTCATTTATCAAGCCCAAATGAGCTAGTTTTAAAATTCAAACTTGAAGGTCGTTTAATGTAAATTTAGTGTACGTTATTAGTTTGCTTGCAATCTCCCTTAGCAAATTAACAAAGCTTATTCACTCCTTGAAGACAAGGCATGGGGTAATTCTCACCTCATAAACAACCAATTAGGTAATCAAACAAAATTCGGATTCGTCAAACATAGTAGAGATTTAGTATGTAGTTGCTTAAACAAGTAAGTTTGGTATCTTTCTCTTTTATTTTTTAGAGACAAATGTAATAGAAATGTAGCCGCTTTAGGATATCCTTTTTAAAGGTAATGGGACGAGCCTCGTCAAATAAAGACACACATCGCGGGGCCCTCAACAATTGATCATAATAAATACATAAGTTTTGGGACGGACTATCTAGAAAAGTTCACTCCTTCCCCAAAGATAATAACGTGTTAGGCTCTTTAGGCGCGGCTTAATTAAATTACATTCTTAAACTCGGGTACACATTGATGTGACCCGAATCCAAATCTCAATGGAGTCGAAATGTATTAATAACTACGGGTGCATTGATTGTGACGTGGTTCGAGATGCATTTTCACAACGTTGCAATTCTATAAAAATAAATGATAATAAAAGCGGTTTAAACTTAATAAAAGCACGTAAGTCATAACATATATTGAAATCAGATATTTAGCCATTATAACAATTTAAGCGACCGTGCTAGAACCACGGGATTCGAGGGTGCCTAACACCTTCCCTCGGGTCAACAGAATTCCTTAATTAGAATTTCTGGTTCGCAGACTTCATTTGGAAAAGTCGAAAATTTTCTCGATTTGGGATTCAAGATAAACCGGTGACTTGGGACACCAAAAACCAAACCTTTCCCAAGTGGCGACTCTGAATTAAATAAATAATCCCATTTCGAATATTGTCACTTAAATTAGAAAAACTCCCCTCGCGCATTTAACCCTTCGGGGCCGGGCGCGCAAAAAGGAGGTGTGACACCCAGTATGTATCTCGCCTAACCTCGTCGAAGTAGTGACAAGGGATCTACTTTGACACTTACTAGGCGAGCAAATATAATAATATGAAGTTCACCATATTTAAATCACAATGTATGTAGATCACAACAAGCTCAAACAAGAATAATTATTGAAAATCCTTTCATCCAATTAATAAAACTAAGCACTTTCCTCATTTAAATTAATGACCTTTCCAGCAACAAGTCATACAAATTATAAGGGTTACGGTTCTATTATCATACACAAATACCACCAAGGACGATCGGCTCGATCCGATATAAAAGTAAAATGTGCACTGTCGAGGGTCAAACGACACGAACCATAGATGCATCTACTCATCCTGCTCGCGAATTATCCATGCGACGCGGTAAAAGCATAACCCCACTCGCGAATCATACGTGCGACGTGGCAAACATAATTTTCATCATTTCAACACAACAGTTCTTTAATTCCCTTTTTACAATAAATAAAATTCACTTGAAGCCTATAAATCTTTAGATTTCCTTCAACTTACTTCCTTTCATACCATTTGCACAAATAAGCAATTAATAGCGACCACGAAGAATGCTGTGAACCTAGAACTTCCCGGACATAACAGGAATAGTAGCTACGTACGAACTCTCATCACCTTGTGCGTACGTAGCCCCCACAATTAATCATATATTAATTAAGTTCACATATGGGACATTTCCCTTACAAGATTAGAAAAGTGACTTACCTCGTTTCGAGCCTACTTCCAACTAAAGAATACGTCTGAACTCTAAAACTGGAGTCGCACAATACGAAACTCTAAGAGCTTGGTGAAAATCTTCCCTCAAGAGCTCCAAAATCGCCAAACGTTTGTGTGGAAATGAGCCAAAAATGGCAAACACCTGCAATAAATGAAGGCCACTGCCTTCAGTAATTTCTGCATTTGCGGTCCTGGGCCGCACCTGCGCCCACCACATATGCAGAAATGAGTTTGCTTCTGCGGAAATTGCCCTGGCCGGTTGGGACGCTTCTGCGAGAAGCAATCCGCTTCTGCGGAATTTAGGGCGCTTCTGCGGCTCCTGGGATGGCCACCCATGGCCGTTTCTGCGATGGCCTAGTCGCTTCTGCAGGCTCGCACCTGCGCATGTGCGGTTATGGCAGAAGCCTGAAGCTTCAGCCATTTCCCATATTTCCAACTAAGCTCGATCCTCGTCCAATTGACGCTCGGGGCCCCTGGGTCCCGTCCGAACATACCTACAAATTTGAAATGATAAAACAGACTTGCTCGAACCCTCGGAACACCCGAAACAACGCTAAATCTAAGAATCATCCCCTAAAACCAATTGAATCAAACTTATGAACTTCAAGTTCTTCAATCTACTTCCAATGTGACGAAACACACTTATACTACTCGGATTGACACCAAATTTTGCGTCCAAGTCTTAAATGACAATACGGATCCATTCCCGATCTCGGAATTCCGTTCGGACCTTGATAGCACAAAAACTCGCTCCAAACCAAATATTTAAGAACTTCAAAATTCTTAAGGAATCAACTATCACTATTTGGCGTCAAAACACTCCCAGGTCATCCAAAATCTGACCCGGACATACCCCTAAGTTTGAAATCATCATACGAACCCGTTGGAACCTTCAAATCCAGATTCCGAGGTCGTTTACTCAAAACGTTGACTGAAGTCAATCTTGGCCTTTTAAGCCAACCTTAAGGAACCAAGTGTTCCGATTTCAACCCAAACTCTTCCAAATCTCGAACCAACCATCCCCGTAAGTCATAAATCAATTAAATCAAGTACGAGAGGTCTTATTAAGGGGAACGAGGTTCTAGAAAGCAAAACAACCTGTTGGATTGTTACAATATCTGTGAATAGTAATTGCAAATACTACTCTGTATAGAAAAAATGTTCCAACCGCAATGGTAGACATAAATCACTATTGGTGAACAATACTATTGCTATTAATGAATAATACTTCACTATTGTGAATAGTATTAGTATTGATGATCAATAGTGTGACACTATTCTTGTGAATAGTACACTTCATCAATACTGCACTTTTCTACCAAAATTACATTATCCATGCTCTGATATCAATTGTTGGGAAGCGTGTCAGGCTAATATAAGAGAAAAAATATTTAAAAGACAAAAGCAATAAATTGCACAAGACAAGATAAGATTTATGCGGTTTGACAATTTTTGCCTACTCCACGACCATACAAAGAATAGTTCTTTATTAATTAAAGAGAAAGAAAAAATTGATGGATGATCTTCAAATAAAAAGGCAGATACCCCATTTATAGATATCTGAATGCCCTACTAAAGTAATTGTCATAGGAAAAGAATTTGAAGATGAATTTTTCCGCCTAACAAGTATACTACTTTTTCTTTCTCTCTTTAACTTTTCTTTATTTCTTTATACATGTGCAAGGTTTGCTCCCATCAGTTACGTCCCATAAGAGCTAAAGAACTTGTTGATTTAATATTTTTACCCGTCTACAAGCTAGTTCACTAATTTTGCCCATTGTATGTAGATACAACCATAAGAGAAGCCTGCAGACTAATTGGTAGCTATAAATATTCTCGAATGATATGGGCAACACATAGTGAATCTTTAAATAATCTAATAATATTTTATGATGGATGATCAATTGATCGTGTGGTATTTTTTTCGAGGAGAGATTATTCAGAGAATTCTATTAGTTACAAAAAAAAAGAAAAAAACTTCAATTCCCATCTCTTCTAAGAAGAAGTCCCATCTCTAGGTTTCTTCTCCCTATCCCTCAGGCCACCCACCACAAATATAAATAATATAGGAGTAATAAACTAGAAGTTGAAAAGTCAAGATGCACCAAAAAATTTGAAAATATCAAACCATCTTTCTATAGAACCAAAACTAATATAATGTCAATTATTTTGCAGGTATACTGAAAAGTAGATTTGGAAGAGCTAATGTAGGGAAAGATTGGCACACTATTTGCCAAGCACTACCATATATATTAGGATTTATGATGTTGTAGAGGTTATCCCGATAGAATTATTTACCCTAAAATAAAAGCTCTTTTATAAAAGGTAGAATTGGGACTTGTCCGATGCTCACTCTGGGATGGCGCACTCGTAAAATGTCCCTGGGCTTATGTGTGAGGCGTAGTTCCATGAGACTTACGCCTCGACCGTCGGGGCTTACACCCCGGACACGCCCAACTCCCAGCGTACTGGGTTCGCCTAACTTTATGCAATTGTGTGTAACTAACCTTGTAAATCCTCAAATTTTCTTAATAAATCGTTGACTATTCAAAATTACTTTTCTCTTAATCATAAATCATTGAGTTGAAAGTATTTTATGTCATAACTAAAATAAAAATTATTGCACGTTATCCACTAAAACTGCTATGATAGTAAATTTTAAATAATTCTTTCATTTAAAAGTATTTATTTATTAACTTTTGTTATGTCTTTATTATATAATAGTCCATAATTTTTTTGTAAATATTTTCCTAAATATTTTTTTTTCACGTTTACGGGATACAATACTTATTAATTTAATAACTCAGTATTAGTTAGTAACTATTTACAAATAATTAGTTACTATGATATAGTATGGTGAATTATGCGTAACTTTATTAATTTGTCGAAACTTAAAAATAAATAATGCTAGAGAATCGTATTTAAATATTGAATTATGTTTTTATATAAAAAAAATTCTCAAATAGAAAGCATATTAAATAAAAGGAGTATTTTTTTAAAAAAAAAATCAAATTATAATATCAAAATTCTTTCAAGATTCATTACTCCTTAAGAGATACATATAAGATTTTGCATCGAATACAATACTTTTGATGTTTGAGTTGTAACGACATTGCAGCTAATTTGCATATTATGATATATGTCATACTTTTTATATTATTCATAGTTAAATTATAATTTATAAATATTTTAAATAGATTTTTATTATAATTTTGTGATTTAATTTAATTTTTATTTTTAAAAAAATTCTTTTATACTATCTTAAAATTCTTGAAATTAGTAAAATTTAAAGATTTGTGGGACTTACTATAACGACCCAACCGATCGTTTTGATTTCTAGAATCTCGTTCCTCTAAATGAGACTTCTCATACGTATTTTTGCTATTTTATGACTTGCGGGGATGGTTAGTTCGGGATTTAAAAGAGTTCGGGTTGAAATCGGAACACTTGGTTCCTTAAGGTTGACTTAAAAGGCTAAGTTTGACTTCAGTCAACATTTTGAGTAAACGATCCCGGAATTGGGATTTAACGATTCCAATAGGTTAGTATGATAATTTCGGACTTGGTCGTATGTTCGGATCGGGTTTTGGACGATTAGGGAGCTTTCCGGTGCCTAATAGTGAAAGTTGGCATTTTGAGCAAATTCCATAAGTGTGGGTTGAAATTGATTTTTACATTCTAGACGTCCGTTTGGAATTCCGAGCCTGAGAATAGCTCTATATGGTAATTTTGGACTTGGGAGCGCCTCCGTAAGTGGATTCGGAGGTCTGTATGTTGTTTCGGGGTCAGTTGGCAAAAGTTAGAAATTTGAAGTTTTTGAAAAGATTGACCGATAGTGGACTTTTTGATATCGGGTCCGGATTTCAATTCCGGAAGTTGGAGTAGGTCTGTAATGTCATTTAAGACTTGCACGCAAATTTTGATGTCATTCCGAGTTGATTTAATAGGAATTGGACGCGCTGAAGATTTTTTAGCTACTTTTGAGTTCATGAGTTAATCCATGCGTTTTGGCGTCCGATTCGTGGTTTTTGATATTATTTCAGTGTACCGATCGCGCAAGCAAGTTTATATGATGTTGTTAGACTTGTGTGGGTGATTGGTGTGGAGCCCCGAGGTCTCATGTGAGTTTCGAATGTTCGGAAAGATGAAAAACACTTCAGTTTTTCTAGTGTTTTTGGCAGCAGTTGCAGGTCTCGCATTTGTGAGAAGGGCTTCGCAATCGCGAAGAAGCCCGACCTAGGCAGTGTTCTCGTTTGCGACATATTGGTCGCATTTGCAATCCCAACAGAGTCCGCATTTGTGACTCGTTGGTCTCATTTGCGACCTTGGTAGCCTAAGCCCATGTTCGCATTTGCGAACCAGGTGTCGCAAATGCGATATCTGAGACATGTGCACAGCTTCTTAATTGCGAGACTTAGACAATTTGGATCATTTCCTCTCATCTCTTGGGCGATTTTTGGAGCTTTTGGAAGAGGGTTTTCACCTAGCACTTTGAGATAAGTAATTTCTACACAACATGAGTTAAATATATAGATTATGGGTAGATTAACATGTGAAAATTGGTGAAAATAAAGGGTTTAGATGAAAACCTAGATTTTTGATAAAAATGAGATTTAAATACGAAATTGGTTATGGAATTAAGTGAAAATCATATATTTGATTTCATGGGGTTATGGGTAACAATTTTTTCTTCGAAAATTTTCGGAATTCGGGCACGTAGGCCCGGGGTGAATTTTAGGAATTTTGCAAATATGCTTGGGAAATCACTTTGATAGTTAGGATATGAATTTTTGAGCATGTATTGACTATTTTATATAATATTTGACTAATTTCGAGTCGTTTGGCATCAAATTGAGGGTTTGGGCATTATCTTGGACCGGGAAGTAAGCTTTGAGGTGAGATAAGTCTCTTTTCTAACCTTGTAAGAAGGAATTAACCCCATAGGTGAACTTAATTAATATGTACTTCTATTTACGGGGGCTACGTACTCACGAAGTGGAGAGAGTCCATACGTAGCTACTATTCATGCTTATGTCCGGGTAGTTCTAGGCTTACATCATGCTTTGTGGACCTTGTTATTTGATTATGTTTGTTAATTGTCTTGAATAGAGCTGAGCTTAAGGATTTGCGGATTTTAAAAGTTTCAAGTTGAATTTCTTTATTATGAAAAGAATTGAGGGATGTTATGATTAACGTGAGAAATTTATATTTAACCGCGTCGCAAGTATATTCCGTGAGCGGGGTGACTTTTCCACTACTCTCATGGGAGAGGGTCGTTCGCCTCGGCAGGTTAATAGATGCATCTATAGTTCGTACCGTTCGACCCTCCGCAGTATATATTTGGATCGGGCCGTACGTCCTCAGTAGAATTCGTGTGTGATAATAGAAGTGGAAGTCCCTTTCATAATTGATATTAATTTATTTGTTTGAGAGATTATTTGTTTAAAATGAAGGAAATGATTCGGTTCTTAAATATGGTGAAAGGATTTTTTAGTTATTTCTTATTCTGAGTTTTATTGCCATATCTATATACATAATGTTTAATTAAAATTTCATATTATTATATTGTTGGCCCTTAGTAAGTGTCAGAGTCGACCCCTCGTCACTACTTGTTCGAGGTTAGACTAGTTACTTACTGAGTATGTTTATGTACTCACACTACACTTCTGTACTTAAATATGCAGGATTTGAGGCAGGTGCATCTACATATCAATTCGGCGCGCACGCTTGACTTACACTTCGAGACTTCACGGTAAGCTGCCTTCCGAGCCGTTTTGCAGCAGCTGGAGTCTTTCTTTTGTTATATTTTCTATCTATTTCCTTTCAGACAGTAGACTAGTATTCTTTTGTATATTCTATTAGAATGTTCATTACTTGTGACACCGGATCTTGGCACAGACTAGTAGACTTATGATTGTGGGTTCATTTTTATGATTACGATTTGCACTCAATTGCGTTCGTTTAATTAATTTACATCTGTCATTTCTTAAATCTCTTAAAAATGAGGAAAGTTATTTGCTTAGCAAACTTATTAAAACGGGAAACCACTAGATTGATCAGTGTTGGCTTGCCTAGTAACGGTGTTGGGCGTCATCACGATCTATAATAGAATTGGGTCGTGACACTTACGTCCCATGTCTCAGGGCTTACGCCTCGCCTCATCAGAGGTAAAACGCCTCGCCTTACGCCCCGCTTTTTAAAACATTGAATATAAGCTACTGCTGAATCCAAACCAAAGTGCGCAGGCCCCATTCTGATTACCTTACTGCTATCTCTGTATTCATTCTTCTGAGTATTTCTTTTTGTGAGATCTAAGCAATCTCAGCATATCTATATTTACAGGTCATATTTTTTCATTCTAGCTAATGGAAACTCATACAATTTTAATGGGGCTAATTTTGTTTTTAACCAACATGCTTTAGAATGATATTCTCTCGATCGCTTTGTCTTCAAATAAAGGTTATGTTATTAAGTGAACAAGGGAAACGTGTTTTGTGAGTTTAGGAACGAGTTTTATATTTAAACTACTTCAATAATTTTGTGCTAAAAGTGACAAACATATCCTTGTAGAGAGTTTTGAAGGAAGCCCCAATAAAGATTAGCACGTCATGCAAGAAGATTTAAGTTTTACACTGCTAGTTCAACAAACTTTTACATGGTCAGTATAATTTACTTTGTTACAGTATGTCACCATAGGTTAAATGTTAGAGTTATGTGCATTACCTTGTGGGTGCATAGAACTCCAACTCAATATAGGATTTGTATTCTAAAGAAAATTCTATTTTTGCCTGAGCATATTAGTAACTGAAGCAGAGTATGCTTTGGGTAATTAATGATTTGGAATACTAAATAACCACAGTACAAACATTGCTTCTTGTGGTGAACCAACAAGCAGAATATTTCAGAGGTAAATAGTACCCACACCGGTGTTTACACCAAACTATATTAACTCACTATTGTTAATTAATTTAATTAAATGAGAATGTATATAATTTACCATGGTTAAATGATTGAAATTTATATGCAAGCCAAATGTTATATATTTATTAGTTTGGTGTAAACAACCGGTGCTATAACTTGTAAGTTGAGTTTGGTGGACTTTGGACCTGCAATTTCATGATGTAACTAAAAATAGTCGGACCATGTGATAGTTACCAGACAGTTAAATTTCCAAGTTCATTTGTAAGGTGGTTCAAAACAAGTCATTTTCTGAATTTGAGGAGCAGAGGATCGGTCCAACTGTGCAACAAAACTTCCTTCAAACTTCCTAAATTGGGATCGAGATGCGTGCCATAGAAGCATCATTGCAGTAACGCAATTGCAGCAATATAGATGCCATCCTCCTGTCTCTGAAACTCAATGTTAGAAAAATAAAAATGGCCACTTTACAGGTAAGTTGTTCATTCTTTGCTCTGAAACCAGACTTTTTATCCTTCTGTGTCGTGGGATTACCCTTTGAGTTTTTTCAAGCGAGTTCAGAATGAGTGTGATCTTATTATATGTATATATTTTAAATATTTTTTTTCCGTATGTATGAGCCGAAATTAAGTAACTCTATCTGCCTCTCAAATAACATAACTATGTGGCATAGGAGACATCTAGGTCATGATCAAGCTAATTTTTTATTTTTATTTTTGGAAAAGATTTGGCCAAATGGGGTGTAACTTTCCCTTCTACTCTCTGATCAAGCTAGTCTTAGGTTTCTCTTTGCTTTGTAATTCCAGTCTTGCGCTTGAAGCAAGTAAAATGATGAGCAGAGATGCGCAATTAGAATTTAAAGTTTGGGATTTGCACTGTTGAGCAGATCAATTGAACTTTTGTCAACGCGTTAGAGTACACGTGACAAAAGTTGCTACTTTGTCGGATAAACTTTCTTCGCTTTCCTTTTATTGCTAACTCAGGGCTCGTTTTGGTACGAGGTATAAGTCACCTAATACTCTGTTTGGTTAGCAAATCAGGTATAAGTTATCCAAGTGTTAAAATATAGAGGGTGGAGTAATTAGCACTGACATAACTTATACCTTCTTCTTAGAAATTATACAATTATTATTCTTAATACAATATACCAAACAATGAATAAACGACAATCTCAACATAATTAATCCCAACATAATTTTTACCGACATAAGCCCTATTCCAACCAAATGACCCATCGCGTACCTTTATTTTGATTTTGAATTATAGTTTCTTTACTGATTTGTCCCATAAGGTGAAATATCCCAGCAATTATATGTTGGCACATGGCACCAGGTGCTAAAGATTTTTAAACGACTTGTTTAGGGTTCATCTTTAGCTACTTGTTACTAATTCATTTTTCTTAAATCATGTGATGGTATGTTTAATTGATTTTTACAGTAGATCTTTTTCACTTCTTTTTTTTTTCCCTTAGATGTAATGTGTTGTACGACCATTTATGATATAGCAATATCTTTTAGAAATTAAGCATGTGATGGTATGTTTTATTGATTTTTACAGTAGATTTCCTTCACTTTATTTTTTGCCTTAGATGTAATGTCTTGTAAGACCATTTATGATTCAACAATATCTTTTACAAAATGAGCATAGGACGAAAGTGGTATTACGAAGGAGTTATACTAAAAAGATCATGTTAATTAGTTGACAGAGTTAAGTAAGAAACTAATTAATGATGGATCCAATTTTGGGAAATATTGTATGTTTTTATTTTACAAGTATTTATCGGACAAGCTACCTAAAAAAACTGCTAGCAACTTTCTCGTGAAATAACAAATAAAGAGCTAACAAGAACGACTAATAAGATATGTAGGTTAAAATAGCACGATCTAGCTAATTTTCGGACTGGTCATTCAAAAATCGCCAGCGTTTGTCAAGTTAATGAAGATTAACCATTATTTTGCTGCAATAGAGATCGATCCAGCATAATATACTGGAGTTCGGTGCACCTGTGTATGAACTTCCAGTATATTATGCCGGACCAGTATACTTTGCTGGCTCCAGTATAATATACTGGAGACTGGAGCACCAGTGCTCCAAACTCCAGTATATTATGCTGGACCAGTATATTATACTGGAACTCCAGTATATTATGCTGGAGTATTTTTCCGGATTTTGAACAGTGTTTTCGTTCAGATTTAACTTTACATGAAAAATGGCTAAATTTCGATTACTTTTGAAACTGTGGCTATTTTTGAATGACCACTTGTAAATCTGGCTATTTTTGAATTTCTCTCGATATTTAGAGCTACGAGGCTTTACAGACCCACCTGTTTGGGGTGTTGTCGAAGATATCTCCAACGACAACTTTCTCTTGTATGCATGTATTTCAATAAGTTTTTCTCCGGTTTAGGATCCGATCCGATTTGATCCTGTGGTCCGCTACTGGATCTGGGCTAGTTCCAGGGTGGTCCAAATGAAATGGTAAAAATAGCATGGTATAGCCAGTTTTCGGACTGGTCATTCAAAAATAGCCAGCGTTTACCAAGTCAATGAAAAATAGCCACGATTTTGCTGCAACAGAGACCGGTCCAGCATAATATACTAGAGTTCGGTGCACCTGTGTATGAACTCCAGCATATTATGCTGGACCGATATACTTTGCTGGCTCCAGTATAATATACTGGAGACTGGAGCACCGGTGCTCCAAACTCCAGTATATTATGCTGGATTGGTATCCTTGCTGGAACTCCAGTATATTATGCTGGAGTTCTAGTGTACTTATGCTGGAACTCCATCATATTATGCTAGAGTTCCAACATACTTATCCTGGAAATCCAGTATAATATGTTGGAGTTCAAGTATACTTTCACTTGGTGACGACAGGGGGACGTAAGGGTGTAAATTCGAGTGAGGTCGAATTGTGACCCGTTATGAATTCAAACAAGGTCGAATTTTAATTTCACTTGGCGACGGCCGGGGGCCGTAAAGGTGTAAATTCGAGCGAGGTCGAATTGTGACCCGTTATGAATTCAAACGTGGTCGAATTTTAATTTCACTTGGCGATGTGCTGGTTTGGTAGAGTGGTGAGGATGTCGCACGCGGTCTTGCTTTTATTGGAGAATATTACTCGTTGTCGTATCGTTTATGCATGCATCGGGATGAGTCCCAGTTTATTTATTCTTGCTTTTATTATTGAATATTATGCGTTGTTGCATAGTTTGTATGCATCGGTGGAGTTTCAGTTTATCTAGCCCCTTAATTGCTCGGCCTGGAGAGGCCGTTGACGGGACGGGCGATGAACTTATTGTTTGGGCTATTGGGCACCCTAGGACTTCATCAATGCATACGAAGTTCGGACGTGATTCGTAATACTTAGTCGGTTGAATTGGCATAGGATTGTCATGGCGAGCATACGTGCAAGCTTTTCGAGTTCTTCTGCCTGTGTTGGAGAGACTGTACGTTCCATGGGCTCACTGCTTAGTCCCAAGTTATGGAGATTATTTCTTAATAATGTCATCCTGTTCTGATCCGTTTCTGTTATTTGTAATATGGTACAGTGCGGAGGGTTTTGCTCGGCTGTCGCCTGCGAGATGATATGCTGCGGAACGTTTTCCTGGTGCGTTCGGTGGCGTTTGTTCCTTTTTCGCGTACCTGTGAGAATGCTCGTGTTCCTATCCCGATCCAGAAAAAATGACAAGTTAAACACAAACAAAATTGCATGTTACCTTGACCTAGTAAGTCGATAAGGGGAGAAGGGCATTGCAGGACGACTCGTTTCATCCCGTACTCGAATGGCGGTTTCAGATTTGGCAGCCTCGTGTTTAGCTTCGCCATTAGTCGCGTCTAGGCATCTTTTGGGCTGAACTTACTTTGCCCGTTGGGATCTCGAGCTCGAGTCTCGGTCTGATCCCGTTCGATGTGCGTAACAAATAAGGGAAAAATGTTATACTCCATATATAAATTACACTGTGTGCATACGGGTACAAAAATAAGGTAGGATAAGCCGGTTATTTCAAAGAATCACACAGTAGGATATCGTCCCTTCCTAAAAGGTGGAAGTACATATTAGCATATCACGTTAATACGGCAAGTAGGATTGCGGACGTGCTAAGTGCGTAGTGGTTGTAATCCCACTTTGAGTACTCATACGACGTGTCAAACCAATCACTGCAGGCGAGGCGCAGATTTTGTATAGATATTAAACATAGTTTCGATTTCATATAAAGATCTAACCCTGATTGGTTTGGTTATTTCAGAAGCTTACCTACAACTTTCTCAAGTTGGTGTTTATACTGAGAGGGTGAGGCTACGACAACCGGGAAGTGAAACTCTGGGTGGCTATAGATCTAGAGAGAACTAAGATTTTGGCTAGAAAATCCCCACAAACGGCGCCAAATTATTTCGCCAAAAAGTGATCAGCTTTTTGTTAAACTAATTAATGAGAAAATAGAGGATAAATCCTAGTCAAGTATAATTAACTCTAGATCTAAGATAGAAGAGGAGAGTAAGCAAGCATAGCACACATAAGATTTAACTATAACAGTGGTCGAATCCCATTATATAAGAAGAGGACGGTGATCTTCATAACATTAAACAACAATTAAAAAGAATGTAAATGAGAAGGGTCACCGATCTTTAACAAGGTAAACCCCATACCCTTGATATATATGATGAGACTAATGATATATATACTGAGGATCTGAGCTTCCTTGCTTCTCTTTCCTTCTTTATGGAGAGGGAGATGAAGATCTCTCCTCCTTTTCTGAAAGATATCAGTGTGTGGATCCCCCCCCCTCTTGCTTCTCACTTAGTTTATATACTAGGTCTTCTTCTTTGCCCAACGGTCATTAACCATAGTACTTAAGTCGTTTGACTATTTTACGGGTTGACCCCTTGAAATACTGTAATATCCAATTCGCCTCTCAAGCGTTCTGAATACATGACCTCGGCCGTGGCCGAGGTGCGTATCTTAATAACGCTATATGGATACAACTATCCCAAGTAACTTTCCGTCATTCCTTTTCACGCCGATTCTTGTCTCGTCGGATTTTGACCCACACAATCTATAGCATCAAAGATAGTCGATGCTATATGTAGCTATAAATTTTCTGGCTATTGGCTATCGTAACTGAAAGTACTGCCAATTGGTGGCATCTTTTTCATGTGTAAGATTTCTAGAGTCAAAAGCGAATGTAAAATGCCAATGATTTAAGTTTGTGCGCAACTAGTACGTACTGTGGTAATAAATTATTACTCTCTCTGTTTCATATTAAATGAGTTAGTTTGACTCGGTACAAAATTTAAGAAAAAAGAAAAAGATTTTAGGAACTTGTGGTTTTAAAAGCTTAAGGGGTTAAAAGTTTGTGGGGCCATGACATTTGTGTGGTTATAAAACTTCTCATTAAGGATAAATGGGTAAAATGAAAGAGTTTAAAGTTGAATTATTTCCAAATTTAGAAATGTATCATTTATTTTGGAACAGACTATAAAGGAAAGTACCTCATTTAATATGAAACGGTGGGAGTATTATTATTATTATTAGGAGATAACCGTTTTTCTTTTTCATCTTTCTAATGAAAATCAAAACTCCTGACACATGCATGTAATAACACGTTTCAACATGATGATGTTAACGTATTGGCATTAGGCTTCTGTGTTTTAAATGAGAAAAAAATTACTACTAAACAATTGGCCAGAATTGACTTAACAGTAAACTTTGATCATAAATGTTATTTAAAAAAAAAATGTAATCATGCCCAAAGTTTAAAAAATTGGTGGAGAATATATATGTCTTCAGGTTCAATCATTCTAGTCCGCATTAACCCACTTAAAAGATTAGATTACTCGCATTATGCTACTAGCCCAATGTCAAAAAAGTTTTGTCAAACAATATATAGAGGAAAAATTAAAGGAGAAACACATGAATTTGATTAGAGTTAATAACTTTAATAATTACACAAGTGGGTCATTTTCTTAGTAACTAAACTTTATGGTTTCAAATTAAGGAGAAAAATAAATATAAAATGTTATGAAATATAACTCAAAGTAAATAAATATGGAATAAGGAAATAAAAGCAATTTAGTAAAACATGAACAAGAAATGGAGATAGAGAGAAGGAAGAGATTTTCTTCTTCAATTGTGTGTATTTTCCTATCTATTACAAGGCCTTTATATAAACATAAAAAGTGAAGAAAATATGTCATGGAATATGTCATTGAACATAGAAAATATGTCATGGAATATGTCATTGAACATAGAAAATATGTCATTGAATATGTCATTAAACATTTGACATGAAGATCATGGAAGAAGAGTAGACATCTACCATAATATGATATTTATCATAACACTCCCCCGTGGATGTCCATAAATAATGTGTCTCGTTAAAACCTTATTAGGAAAAAACCCCATGGGAAAAAAAATCTTAATGAAGGAAAAAAAGTACACATATTTAGAAATACGCCTTTTGGTTGCCTCGTTAAAAACCTTGCAAGGAAAACCCGGTGGGACAAAACCTTGTAAGGGAAAAAGAGTACACCGCGTATTAACTCCCCCTGATGAGTGCATCAGTTCACATCCTTCAGCCTTCGCATCCCAATATTGTACACCAGTTTCTTGAAGGTTGAGGTCAGTAGAGATTTGGTGAACAAATAAACCATATTATCACTTGAACGAATCTGTTGCACATTGATATCACCATTCTTTTGAAGATCATGTGTGAAAAATAACTTTGGTAAAATGTGTTTTGTCTTATCTTCTTTTATGAATCATCCCTTCAATTGGGCTATGCATGCTGCATTGTCTTCATACAAAATTATGGGTAGTTTGTCACACTTCAAACCACATTTGTCTCGGATAAGATATATTATAGACCTCAACCAAATACATTCTCGACTTGCTTCATGAATAGAAATTATCTCAGCATGATTAGAAGAAGTAGCCACGATTGATTGCTTAGTCGATCGCCAAGATATGGCAGTGCCTCCACATGTAAACACATAGCATGTTTGAGATCAAGCCTTGTGTGTGTCAGATAAATACTCTACATCGGCATAACCAACAAGATCGGGATTGCAATCATTGCCATAAAATAAGCCCACATTGGTAGTCCCTTTTAGATAACACAATATGTGTTTGATTTCACTCCAATGTCTCCTTGTAGGAGCAGAGCTATATCTTGTTAAGACATTAACTGAAAATGTTATGTCATGCCTTTTAGTGTTAGCAAGATACATTAGCGCATCAATTGCACTAAGATATGTTACTTCAGAACCAACAAGTTCTTCATTATTTTCAGGAGGTCGGAATGGATCTTTATTTATATCGAGTGATCTCACAACCTTCGGGGTACTAAATGGATGTGCTTTATCCATATAAATTCGCTTTAAAATCTTTTCAGTGTACGCTGATTGATTGATAAAAATTTAATTTTTCATATACTCAATTTGTAGACCAAGACAAAATTTTGTCTTTCCAAGATCTTTCATTTCAAATTCTTTCTTTAAATAGTTTACTGCTTTAGGAAGCTGCCTGGGAGTTGTAATGATATTTGAATCAACATATACAAAGATTATAATAAATTCAAATTCATATCTTTTTATAAAGATACAAGGACAAATTGAATCATTCTTGTACCCTTCTTTCAATAGGTACTCACACATGCGATTATACCACATGCGCCTTGATTGTTTCAATCCGTATAAGGATTTTTGAAGCTTTATTTAATAGATTTCTTGGAAACATTAATATGCTTCAGAACAATTCTAATCCTTCAATGATTTCCATTATATGCATATCAATTTTTCATGTATTGCTAGATTAAAACCTGAAATAATTATATCCACCATAAGAGAACATGTCTCCATATAATCAATGTGAGGATATTTACTAATTTTCTTGTGTCTCAAGTCGTCTTTATGTCTATCGGCATGAACTTTTTGCACAAGAATACATTTATACCTCCATTGGCTTTATACTTTCAGGTGTTGGGACTATCCGCCCAACTTCACATTTTTTCAAGTGAAGTCAATTTTCATTGCGTATTTTTTATTTGGCTAATCATTTATCTGTCCAAATTTCATGACAAATTTGAACTCAAGATCCTCGTCAATATTAATAATATTGAGCGCTACATTATGTTAACAGTATCGTCGACAATCATTTTATATCGGTTCAATTATTACACAATAAAGACATAACTTATTGAGATCTCTTTATCTCATTATTTTCAGGTACCTGAGCCTCTCACATGAGGTCTTACGAAGTGTTATGTCGTGGTGCTCTTCTAGAGCACTTGCCTCCTTATTATGACCATTTTGCCCCTCTCCTTCTTCAAGGAGTTTTATCTTTGGAACCGATTGGTCTGTTACACTTCATGCGTGCCATAGACTCTGTCCCTCATGGACTTTATTCTATTTGGAGCATTAGCAGCTGAAATATGACATTTAGCTTTGGGTCAGCAAATGCGTCTGGCAATAATTTGTAAATGAATTATCACTTGAACTTCAAGTTCATATTTTCTTGTACGAGGATCTATATGTATTCATAATAATTCATTTCACGTATCACTTTCTCAGCTATCCATTTTCTCCCCCAAATGTTGGGATCACCAACACATTTCCCAACCTTCTTTGGGAACCCATCTTTGTGCATTGTGGTGGCATAATTAAATCATATAGCACATTCATATTTTATATAGAAATTATTTGGTTCCTGACTCTGAACCGATTGTGGCAGAGAGAAATTTTCATAACTTGGCTAGATGCGTACAAGTACTGGTGTATATTAAATAATACATCTCATACCAAATTTCATTTTTGAGAGTTTTGTTCTCATAACCAATGATTTAGCTATAATTAGAAGCATACAATTTCTGCTAAACCAACTTGGATTTGAACCAGTATTATCAAGATAAATCATCATAATTTATATTCTGGAATTGTGCTCTAATAATTTGAGCAAGCAATCTTGCAAAAACCAAACTGCAAGTTGATAACAAATGCACATGTGACCATAAAATAGATGCATCTATTAAAATCATATAATAGTAAACGGTCCACATGGCAGGTGACTGGGCCCATATATATATCACATTTTATTCCTTCTAGAAACCAAGGGATTCAATCCCAACCTTTAACTAGTATATCATGAGAATAAGCAGCACAAGAGAATTCTTGAAGAATCTTCTATTCTTCAATATATGTCAATGTAATTCTTAATTAATTTTTCGCATCATAATTGAACCGAGATGGTCAACCGGTCATGCCAATTAATATTTATTTTAGTAAACCTCTAGTTTACTTGTGGCATATGATTCCAGCATCATGCTTATATTTGTGTAGTACAAATAGAAAGAAGATCGGGTAACCTTTCATATTTACCCGGTATGATTATAGAAATATGAAGATATTCAATCTTCCTTTCATTTATAGTCTCAATATGCCAATTACTTTGACTTATATATTTGAAACTCAAAAAGTTTCTTTTGAGACAATGTCATGAATAAGTTTAATCATCCGAATAGTAACAAATTAGTTTTTCCGGAGTTCTTAACAACTTTTGTACTACAAGATCTTTTATCATACCATTCATATAGTAAATGTTTCCTTCACGGATAAAATTATATCATAATAAATTATCATGGTCAAAATCATCATAAGCAAAATCATTTCTTGCTTTAATTTTGCCTTTAATAACTTTTATAAGGCATGACAAAATAATATTTGGCATATTACATGTACACGACCAATGACATATTCATGTAACCACACAATAATATTTATTCTCTTTATTTTACTCAAACCTCCTTTAGAGGTGAGTTGTGTGGTATTCATATAATCACGAAATGCATGTCTTTATTCATTGCTTTTATCACATATTGTCACATTCAACTTTAGGAATGAGTTTGCATTCCCAAAGCTTATCACAAGTCACTTTCTCTTCAAGGAATGTATCATAATCAGCGACGTGCTTTATTATTTTCATACCAATTTGATGGTAAGCATTGTCTTCACATTTTGAAGGACTATTTTGAGAACCCTTATTATTCTCCTTTTATAATCATAGTGATGATTATTATTATTTTGATATTTGGAACGCCCACGTTCATTGTTCAACCACTTTTCTTCATTGAAACTTATTATGCACTGCTATCACATTCACTTCAAGAATGGAGCAAATCAAGTGGGACAATTTTCATGCCTTTTCATGAAAAATATATTATTTTTCTTTAGTCATTATTATATCATCAGTATGGTACATTGGGACTCAAACCCAATGTCTTACCAATATAAAGGCATGTTAGGACATAATAAATTGGGACTCAAACCCAACTCTTATCATTATGGAGCATCAAGACTTGATCCCGATGTCTTACCCTCAATCAATGGCATAATAGGCTAAACAATATTGAGATTCATTCTCAAGCCTTAATTTCAATCACATGCCAAGAAAGTTATACACAACTAATTTGCAACTTAGCAAATCAAATTTGCTTTCTTAAATAAGTGTACAAATCTCAAATCAGCGTAAAGCTTTATTAATTATTTGTAGCATCTATATGAAATACAATCGTTTGTAATCAGAATATTTCTTCTAAATTCTATTAGAGTTTAAAAGGATCATAAAATCATTGTCATAATATTTATTGAGTCTCTCTCAAAAATATTGTTGTTTTCGGGGTATACCCTACCTATTGGATTTGATTTAACGCCATGACTTTCCTTCACTCAATTCAACCAGGCAATTAGTGAATAAATTTATCAAAAGTACACCATATAGGTAACAACACATATATAGTACTAATACATAAATTCAGCATTTATATTACCTGAAAAGTGACATTAGGTAACAACTTACCAGTTGTAGCTTGTGCATCATTCATATAAAATACTTAAAAATGGTAAGTCAGTAGCGAGCATCAAGTAAGTCATGGATACTCAAAAATACCTCTTCTAGTAGTCATACTAATCATTATTTGCTTTCAAATGATATGACCATAAATTATGAAGTATACTTTCTCAATAGCTAGTTTGTTTTCCAAATTTCAAAGAAGTAATTAATCAACCTAGATAAAGATGTGAAGTATTTCTTGTTTTCTTCAAGATGATTTATGCTTTTAATCAGTATGACCAATTTTATTTTATTTTTATTCCTTTTTTTGGTACTATATGTAAGTGTAAAAATACAAAAGGAAAAAAAAATATTCATCCAAGTAAAAGAAAATGTTTAAAGCGGCAGGACAGGTTGAAGATAGTTAACACATAAATATGCATAAAACAATTTATATAAAATATCCTTGGTTACCATGACATGCATCATATCAACAATTAACTGCTACTATGATTTTCACATATAGAACTTCGAAAATTTTATTCCATTCATGTGATATAAAAGATGTAATATTAATATGTGCTTATGCAATACAGGTGTGGTACGAAGTTGTGTGCATATGAGATTTTAAAGGAATGACAAGTATAAGATAATCATACCTTCTTACATTTCATTACTTACCATATGTAGTTTCTCTTTACATTTAACCATGTGATGATATGTATGACTTCTAATTGTAATTTCCGGATGTAGGAAAATTTTTGTAGATATATATACAATTGGTTAGAGACTCGTGCTGATAACGTGTTATGAAATATAACTCAAAGTAACAATATGAACAAGGAAATAAAAGCAATTTAGTAAAACATGAACAAGAAATGGAGATAGAGAGAAAGAAGAGATTTTCTTCTTTAATTGTGTGTATTTTCCTATCTATTACAAGGTCTTTATATAAGCATGAAAAGTGAAGAAAATATGTCATGGAATATGTCATTTCACATAAAAAATATGTCATTGAATATGTCATTAAGCATTTGACATGAAGATCATGGAGGAAGAGTAGACATCCACCATAATATAATATTTATCATAACATAAAGGTTGTTTTCGAATCTAGTAGGTTAAATTACACTCTTACCACTTAATCCATTTTATGATCAAAGAAACTTCATATTTATATCGCGTCATATGAAAGGTAAATACTTTCCCGTAATAAGTGTTTATATTAAATCAAATAATTTAATTGTAGCAGTTAAAAATAAAAGTGATCATATATATATATATAATTTAGATATATATTTTGCATTAATTGATTTGCTGTCTTGTAAACACCTATTAATTGTTCAACTAATAACCCACTGAACTTTTTGTTTTCATCGATCTATTGCTAAGACGATACCTAAATATTAACCGCATGCAAGTGCTACAGTTTTGTGTTTTGTTTTAAACGTGATTCAAAATGTTGTGACTAAAAAAGGCTAAAAAAACAAAAGGCATGTGGAGCCCCCTAAGCACTTAAATAAATACATGCTGGGGCCTGAAGTGAGAGCAAATTATTATTGTACTACACATAATTATTACCTGAATAGGAAAAGTTAGAAGGAACGTATACTATTGAGATGGAAATCTGAGTGCCATTTTCATTCTACTAACTACTTACTATAAATAGATCCATGTATTTCAAACTGGAATGCACAACCTTCTCTTATCCTTGTTCGTTCTTAATTATCACAATGGCGAGCGCTTGCAACGAGTCTTTCTGCAGCAACTATATGCTGCTAAAGCCAGAGGAATATAATGTAGTGTATTAGACTTGGCACGTATCTTGTTTTCCAGTAAGTAGACTGCCCTGATCAAGAAATGACTAAGGTGTCATTTCCACAAATTAAAGATGGATAATTTTTATTTCCATCCTAGCCCAAAAGATTTTTCAGTCTGCTGCTAATCCTTTGGCAATGCTATTGAGCACTGGCTTAACCTTCTAAACGTTATCGGCGGCTTCTTCCGTCTTGTTTTCAACGCCTTAAGAGGTAGGTACTGCCCTAGCTACTTGAAGCTACTCTTTATCAATAATATAATGGAGTATTAGTACTATAAGATTAATTTTTTTTCATTTTATCTTTTTACTATAGTGCAAAAGTACTATTTATATTTGTGATTAATTTGTAGGTAAAGTTGTTGAGCCGGATAAGGAAGCGGCGAGCTTCTTGTCTTTTATTGGAAATATGGATATATAAAAAAGGGTTGAGCTAGATAATAAGAGTGTTGAACTTGGACGTAGAAGATACCATGAGGCAATAAGTATGATGGCTGCCAAAGCAGCTTACGAGAACAAAGCATATATTCAAACTGTGGTCAAACAACACTGGAAGGTAAACTGCTATATATCATATTTTAATTTTTTTCTCTTGTTTTTTTCTTGTTATGAAAAGGATATATATGTTTGGATCTTGCCTTCTCATGTTTCAAATTTCATATATGCAGATGGATCTCTTGGGCTCCTTTGACTTCTGGAATGGTAAGATACGTATAAACTGTAGCAAATATTACAATTATATAATTCAAGCCAAAAAAAATAAAATATGCAAGACTAGGGGTGTGTTGGTGTGATTGGAATTATTTTTCTGAAAAGTGTTTTTCATGAAAAAAGAAATATTTTATGGTGTTTGGCGGGTGATTGAGCGAGAAATTTTATTTTGTGTCTTATACAACTTACACAGAAATCTGGGTCCACTAGTTGTATGAGGCTCCTTTTTATCTCACAAATTTGTGGACCCCAATCTTATACTTCTGGGTGCACAGAAATTTGAGTCCACAAAACTATGAGATAAAAAAGTTGTCTCATACAACTAGTCTCAGTTGTACGAGACACAAAATAAAATTAAGAAAGTTAATTCATTGAAATTATCTCAAACCCAACAACTAGTTGAAGGATTGACCAAATAACTCAATCACATGGGACTCTGACACCTTGAGTACTATATATCAACCACTTGCAATCATCAACAGTATTCGAATAGTGGCTATTGCCGTTAATTAAATATTTCAATTTGTATGGTAATCAAATTTTTTGCTATGACGATTTCCAGGCCGAATCTTAAATCTAAGAGTTCTGCACAAATATTTTAGTGATATGAATTAAAATTAAGAGAAATTACAAGGAAAATGACTTATGGTCATTAGTGAAATAAGTTAATTTACCATTAACTTTATTCTAAAAATTTGACTTTATCCGTCATAACAAACATGCTTAAGGCCTCACTTAATGGAGATAAGAATTTTAATAATATTATGTGCATTTATTTTTTATATTTGAATCTTAATAATTTAGATGTAACCAAGTTTATAATCTTAACATCATTAAGATGTTATACATTCAAGAACTTAGGTAAAATATGACATTTCATCATAACTCCTACACTTTCACCACTAACTACCACCACCATGGCTACCGTTGTTCCCATCATTATAGACTATCACCATCACTAGGCACCACAAATTACTATCAATCCTCAGCCACTATCGCTGTCAAGCACAAATGTTACTTGTCACCATCACTAGTCGTCATTTACAACCATCACCAGCAATTACTATTACCACAACAACCACTAATCACCACCACCAATCACCACTATTAACTACTATTGTTATTTACCATCTACTACTCATAATTACTACCATCAACCACCACCACCACCAGCTACTACCCAATCATCACCCACAACCACAACCTTTAGTCATCACCACCACTAACTATAATTTTTAAAAACATTTTACTAATATAATATTAAATTAATTAGTATTATTTGATTGAATTTATATTTATAATGTTTAAAAAAAAGAAAATTTTTATATATTCATACAAATAAACAGTCTTAATTGTTCAGTATTCAGATCTTAATATAATATCTTAATATTCAGATTTAGATGTTTTAATCATAATACATATACTATTATTCAAATGTGTATTTAGATTTAAGCGACCTTAATTTTAACAAAAACAAATGAAGTCTAAATCTCTGAAACCTAACAGATCGAGTTTTTACTCTCTTTTTTTTCTCACTTTTGATTTTGTCCTAATCTTTTTTATGGCTTCTACCAGATTATGAAGGAAAAGCTACAACACAAGCATTATTGTTGTTGCATTTAGAGGAACAGAATTTTTCAATTCCGATGATTGGATCTCAGACTTTGATCTCTCTTGGTTCATGCGGGATTTTTGAAAGCTCTTGGGTTACAGAAGAACCTGGGATGGCCCAAAGATATTGTACAAACAGATAATAACCAGCCATCTCCAGCCTACTATATATTACCTAAGAAAATTGCTCAAGCAACTTTTGCAGAAGAATGAAAAGGCAAAGTTTGTGGTTACTGGTCACAGTTTGGGTGGATCACTTGCAATTCTATTTCCTGCAATATTGGTTGTTGAAAAGATTAGAGGGCATTTATACATTTGGACAACCAAGAGTTGGAGATGCAAATTTCGGTGAATATATGAAGGAGCAATTAGCAAAACATGATAGGGTTGTCTACAGCAATGACATGGTTTGCCATATGATAATTCTACCTTCATGTTGAAGCACTTTGGAACTTGCTTATACTATAATAGCTAGCCTCTACAAAGAAAAAGTAACTACTCTTTGAAGTTATATATATGTGATATATAGGGGTGTCAAATTTAACACATAAAAATATAACTCGTTCAATATTGAAAAATAAAACTCAATTCAGTTTCAATAATCTTGAACCAGCTAGGTATATATATTCATTGATGGGTCATTTTAGACATATATAGCCAATGTTAGTCTACCTAAAAGGTTGGGCCCATTTGGGTTGCAAATTGATCCATAAGAAAATGAGATTTTTGGGTCTAACCAGTTTGATATAGTCATGGTAAATAAGAAAAAAGTTTCATTAGTTTATTTAGACAATTAACTATATTTTATAAAAGAAAAACAAACAATTAATGAAAAATAATTTTGAGTCCAGTTATAGATCATTGTGTAGCCAAATTGACTCGCGCCCAATCAAACATTGGGTTATGGCCTAACCCGCTTATTAATTCAACCATTTTAGGTCGCCCACATATGACTCAACCTGCATATTTGAAATCCCTGTTAGGCCATACAAAGGCGAATCTATAGCAGAATAATTAAACTATAAACACGCAATTTATAAGATCACACTCATATATTGAATAGGAAAAAAAATGTTTTACCTCCTTCTTAATATTTATCTATGTGATGATTATATATGGTGTTGGAATTAATGTAGATTTTAAGTGAAGAACCTGATAAGAATGGCTTCTCTGTGTTACCAAAGATGATAAATGCGGCATGGGAACTGATCAGAAGCTTTATTCTACCTCTTCCGTGTTTAGCCGGACGGAACTACAATGAAGGTGGGATGCTTCTTCTCACGAGGGTGGTAGGTGTCACACCGGCAATTTCTGTCCGCCGAAAATGCTGCCCGATGTGCGGCAGTCAAGTCCCCACTTGACCTCAGCCTTACCCAATTTTCGTTCGGTTCCGAGGTTCAACACTTAGAATAATTTAAAGGCAACAAGAAAAACAAAGGCAACACAGATTTACGGGAACCCTTTCCCAACCTTTTATAATAAATCAAATTACAAAGGAAAATCTCGAGTTAGGCAAGGTGCTGCCACCCTTGGCAGGCACCAACTCACAAAAATGGCCTACTCATGCACGAATCAACCCTATAAAAGCCCCTGCCTAAGGCTACTCGTGCTGCCACTCGTTTGGCAAGGCAATGGCACATAATTTGCCATGCTCAAGCCATAAAATAGACAACCCTATGCCTATTTTTCAGACATTTCCCTCCCTAGGTACTTAGCCCGTTTTTAAGGCTGCTAACACACATATATATAGTGTAGTCAGCCCAAAGTGTTCCCTATGTTCAGTTGACATCCCCCAACTGATAGGAAGTGATCCCCATGATCAAAACGTGGGGAACATGTCTCTAACATGCCCCCAAAACGTGCAAAGACTCAGCCTATAATCAGCAACTCTTGGACATGGGTAGTTGTAACCACCAACTGCTTGGCATGTGCACAGCACACTTGAAAACCACTTCATGTGCACTGCATGTGCGTGTTTCTTGGCCAGCTGCTGCACGTCTAAGGCTGACTTTGCGCCCAGCCTTAGCCTTTGACACTGCTCCCGCTCAATGCCATCGCCACAGCTCGTCACCCTTGACTTAGCCGCACGCCAATCCGCTGCCACAGTTGTTTGTCCTTGTCAAGTCGTCCCTACTTGATCAAGTCTGCCCATTGTCAATGCTGATTTTAGCATCAAGTCACCAAGCCTTGATGCCCTTCCCTTTGCCAAGTCGTTTGCCCACAAATAACTTAGGTGCCAGCCCGCTCACCTAAGTCATGGCAACATCACATTGCCAATACCAATGCCTTGGCACTAAGCTGCCTCACTTTAGCGCCGAGGTCTTTCCCGTTTTGGCTTGTCAAGCTCCCATCCAGCCCGCCTAGTTCCGTCAAGGTCTTGGCCTTGCTTGTACGCAGCCCACTCTTGCTTTAGTGTAGTCCGTCACACTTTAGCCCTCAAATGCAAGTGTAGTCCGTCTCACTTGCCTTAGCAACAGTTTGTTGCCATTGACAACACCCCCGCATTGTCTTGCATGTTGATTTTCCCTCGCACATAGGCCAATGGCAAGGCCATCATGCCAAAATCCTCGCCACTGCCGTGCCGCTTGCCGATCAGCTTTGTCAGGGGTCTAACAAACCACCCCAACCAGTTGAATTCGACGCCCTCGTCGAATAGATCCCAACACATGCTGCCATTTGCAAAGACATCACAAGTTCAGCACCCTTTTGAGAATAACGTTGTCCTTGCCCTCAAGTGCAACGTTTTTGTTTTCTCATTGCATTTCTTGTCCGTCGTTCCCACAGCAAAACCAGCACGCCAACTGACTGATTTGAAAGAACCCACACTGATTTTTGGCACCCACAAACTCGAAATTTCTGCATCACTGCCTTCCTTGCCTTTTCTGAATTTCTAAGCCAAGACAGTCCCTTCCACGAACAAGCACACTGACCCCTTGTCTTGCAGTCTTGTCCATGGCCATCTCGACCTCATCACGAACCAAACCAAACCAAGCCTAACCTGGCTTGCTCTGATACCAATTGTCACACCGGCAATTTCTGTCCGCCGAAAATGCTGCCCGATGTGCGGCAGTCAAGTCCCCACTTGACCTCAGCCTTACCCAATTTTCGTTCGGTTCCGAGGTTCAACACTTAGAATAATTTAAAGGCAACAAGAAAAACAAAGGCAACACAGATTTACGGGAACCCTTTCCCAACCTTTTATAATAAATCAAATTACAAAGGAAAATCTCGAGTTAGGCAAGGTGCTGCCACCCTTGGCAGGCACCAACTCACAAAAATGGCCTACTCATGCACGAATCAACCCTATAAAAGCCCCTGCCTAAGGCTACTCGTGCTGCCACTCGTTTGGCAAGGCAATGGCACATAATTTGCCATGCTCAAGCCATAAAATAGACAACCCTATGCCTATTTTTCAGACATTTCCCTCCCTAGGTACTTAGCCCGTTTTTAAGGCTGCTAACACACATATATATAGTGTAGTCAGCCCAAAGTGTTCCCTATGTTCAGTTGACATCCCCCAACTGATAGGAAGTGATCCCCATGATCAAAACGTGGGGAACATGTCTCTAACATGCCCCCAAAACGTGCAAAGACTCAGCCTATAATCAGCAACTCTTGGACATGGGTAGTTGTAACCACCAACTGCTTGGCATGTGCACAGCACACTTGAAAACCACTTCATGTGCACTGCATGTGCGTGTTTCTTGGCCAGCTGCTGCACGTCTAAGGCTGACTTTGCGCCCAGCCTTAGCCTTTGACACTGCTCCCGCTCAATGCCATCGCCACAGCTCGTCACCCTTGACTTAGCCGCACGCCAATCCGCTGCCACAGTTGTTTGTCCTTGTCAAGTCGTCCCTACTTGATCACGTCTGCCCATTGTCAATGCTGATTTTAGCATCAAGTCACCAAGCCTTGATGCCCTTCCCTTTGCCAAGTCGTTTGCCCACAAATAACTTAGGTGCCAGCCCGCTCACCTAAGTCATGGCAACATCACATTGCCAATACCAATGCCTTGGCACTAAACTGCCTCACTTTAGCGCCGAGGTCTTTCCCGTTTTGGCTTGTCAAGCTCCCATCCAGCCCGCCTAGTTCCGTCAAGGTCTTGGCCTTGCTTGTACGCAGCCCACTCTTGCTTTAGTGTAGTCCGTCACACTTTAGCCCTCAAATGCAAGTGTAGTCCGTCTCACTTGCCTTAGCAACAGTTTGTTGCCATTGACAACACCCCCGCATTGTCTTGCATGTTGATTTTCCCTCGCACATAGGCCAATGGCAAGGCCATCATGCCAAAATCCTCGCCACTGCCGTGCCGCTTGCCGATCAGCTTTGTCAGGGGTCTAACAGTAGGCTTGTTACTCCCAGGCATACCAGCACATTGTCCTCAGGATTATGTCAACTCCACGAGGCTGGGATAACCTGTACATGAGCAGCTTTATTCAAATGGTGATGGAGCAAAGTATCAAAAGATTGCATTATCACATGGATCTTAAGAATCTAGTTCGTACGTCTCTGCTTTTTTTGTTCTTATTAATTATTTTCCTTGCGCCAATTTGGATGATATTATATAAACCTGTGATGGCCGGACTGACCCGTTTTCTACCCGGTTCGGCCCGGGTCAGCCCAACACTATAGCATATAGGGCGGGCTGGGACGGGTTGGACAGGGAGCGGATTTTAGACGAACACATTTTGGATACCGATGCACCGGAACCCGCTAACCCATTAACGGGTTGTTAACAGCTGCAGCCTGGTTCAGCCCGTTAACGGGTTAAAATTTTTATTTTTTTTTAATTTTTTTAAATTTGTGTACCATTGCTAACAAAATTTAATTAAAAAAAATATTAGCACAACCCGCCCGAGCCCTTAAGCTCGAACCCGAACGGGCCCACAAAAACCCGCAAATTCCTAACCTGCTATCAGCCCGCTAACCAACCCGGTCCGTTAACGAACGAGTTGGGTTTTTTTTGTTCAGCCCGTCCCAGCCAGCCCGTTAAACACCTCTAATATTATATGTGTCGGCAGTACAGTGCTAATGTAACACCCGATAAATAATACTCCTTTTATTGCTATTCTTTTTTTGGTTAAAATGGATATTATATTTACATGCTAGTTAACAAAATGAACTACATCAGGGGCATTGCTGGGTATCTAAGAGACACCATAGTTGTAAAGTTATGCATAGTTGTGTTTAAGTTACAACCCACAAAAGGCTTAACTAGTTCAGTTCCTAGGATGTCTGCCTAAAATACATCATTGACAAACATCGCAGGAACTGATAATGTCATAGATTTGTTCAACAACTTTTCCTTTGCTGCTTCCTTGGCCAGTGCATCAGCTACCCTGTTCTGCTCCCTATAGATGTGCCTCACTACCACACTGCCAAACCTTTGGATGATTGACCTGCATTTGCAAATTAAAGGGTCATAAATTAGATTTTCATTCAATAGCATATTGATTGTTTTGGCCGAATCAGTGTTTATTTCTAGTGGAATTACGTGGTTTTGCTCTGCCAGTTGTAGACCTCTTACGAGGGTCTGAACTTCTACCCTTGTGTTTGTTATTTGAGGGATATTGTCCATGTATCCCAATATCCAGTCGCCATTGTGTGGTTTCTGAATATTCCCCCTGAACCTCCTATTCCTGGGTTTCCTTTTGCTGCTCCATCTGTATTAAGTTTGTAGGAACCTCTGGTTGAGGTTCCCATTTTAACAGGATCTAGTGAGTTACCTTTGTTGAGTCATTCTTTGTAAACATAATGTATTCAGTTGCTTTTGAGATTGTGTTAGTGGAATTCGTGTTCCTTCTTGTTATTGAATAAATTGTTGTTTCTGGTTAGCCAGATATAGACAAACGGGAATGAGATTGTCCCAAAAGATGTACTTGTTGAAAGGGACATTTTTAGGGAGTTCCGTGTTGATTGCCACTGGTGGCCATTGAACACTGGAGCATTATGTGACCCACTTCTTGCAGATTTTGATAGGATTGCATTCCAGAAATGGACAGCATTCGGACACTCAAAGAAAATATGGGCAATATTTTCCTGCCCATTGTTACAGTAATGGCATTGTGGGACATAGTTGATTCCAATAGAGTGGAGGAAGCTCCTAGTTGGGAGTCTCTTATGGGTCATTAGCCAGATGAAGTACTTGATTTTGAAGGAGCCTTCCACCCCAGAATGGAGACTGGTTGTAGTCCTGCTTAGGAAAGAGTAAGCAGAACTATTGGAGAACTGGCCATTAGGAGTCAAGTCCCATATAAGATTATCATCCTTAGTTGTAGCAGAGGGAATGAACATAGAGTTCAACAGGTTCAGAATACTTGGGGGTATGTCAATGGACAAGGCTGATGTGTCCCAATTGCCTAGGGTGTGGATTGAGCTAACCTTGGAATCTAGGTCTTTTTGGGTTAATGGGCCCTCAATCATTTGCCTGATTGCTGGCTGATTAGGGATCCAAGTGTCGTTTAAGAAACTGACTCTCTTTCCTTTGTGGACTACCCATCTGCTTGCTTTGTTGCATATCTCCCAGTCCTTCAGAATACCCTGCCAGATTGGAGATTTTGGGTGTCTAGGGTGTCTAATAGCCCTAACTGGTCTAGCAGTAATGGAGAGATTGCAATGTTTGTGAATGAGGACTCTTGCCCATAGGCTGTTGGTATTCTTATAGGCTCTCCATGCAAGATTGGTGAGGGAAGCTTTGTTCTTGATACTAGCCTTTTGGAGTCCTAGCCCCCCCTCAGCCTTGGTCTTAGTGACCACCTCCCACTTGATCAGATATAACTTCTTTCTTTCGGGGGTGGTGCCCCAAAGAAAGTTTCTTTGAATTTTATCAATCTGATTGGTAATTTTGGTGGGTAGATTTATGTATTGCATAACATGACTTGGGATGCTGTTCAAGGAAGATTTGGCCAGGACTGTTCTCCTAGCCATGTTGAGGCATTTTGTTTTCTAACCAGCCAGCTTGGATTGCATGTTATCAATGATGAATTGAAAGTCTGCTGATGATTGTTTTTTGTGTAGAATGGAAAATCCAAGGTATTTTCCAAAGGATATTGTGTGCCTGGTGGACAAAAAGTTGGTGAGATGTTGTATGACATCATGAGGGATGTTTGAAGAAAACAAGACTCTTGATTTGGTAAGATTTATTTTCTGCCCTAACTGCTCATTGAAGTTCTGCAATATTGAGAGGATGGTATTGCAGTTCCTATCATTGGCCTTAGCAAAGAGGGTGAGGTCATCCGCAAAAAAGAGGTGGGATATTTTTGGTCCAGTCCTACTTATACTTATGGGATGCCATTGGTTATGAAGGACTGCCTTGTCAATAGATCTTGATAGTTTTTTCATGCACATAATGAATAGGTAGGGAGACATAGGGTCTCCCTGCCTAATACCTCTTGAGGGTTTGAAAGATTCTGTCTTTCCCTCATTGACAAGGATGGAAATGGATGATGTACTGATGCATGATATGATGAGCTTGGATAAGATTTGTGGAAAATTGAAAGCAACTAGAGTGTCTCTAATGAAGGACCATTCCAGCCTATCAATGGCCTTCTCTAGGTCTATTTTTAGGATCATGTTGCCATTTTTCCCCTCATTTTCCTAAAGTGAGTGATATATTCTTGGACAATGATGACATTGTCACAGGCTCTCCTATTAGAAAGGAAGCTTGCTTGGCTTGGCCCAATGATGTGGGACAGGATAGGCCTTATCCTGTTCACAATGATTTTTGTGACTAACTTGTAAATGGTGTTAGAAAGTCGAATGGGCTTAAAATTCTTTAGCATTGAAGCTTGGGGGCATTTAGGGATTAAGCACAATAGAGTTTGATTCATGGTGCTATCTATAGAGCTTGTAGAGAAGCATTTTGATAGAAGCTTGTGACAGAGTCCCCTACTATGTCCCAATATTTTTTGTAGAAGAAGGGGTGGAGGCCATCAGGGCTAGGAGATGTGAAGGGTTTATGAGAGAAGACTGTCCTTTTAATCTCACTCACATGAAGAGGTTTGCCCATAAAAGCTCTTTGGATTTCAGACAGAATGGGAGACATGGTGGAGTGGTTGGTGGGGTCCCAATGGGCTTGAGTGTGGGAAGTTGTGCATAGCTCAGTAAAGAAACCCACAATTGCTGAATGAATGTCATTCTGGTCATGAAGCCAATTTCCATTCTCCTCCTTAAGAGAGGGGATTATGTTCCTCCTTCTCCTATTGAGGGTGGATGTGTGAAAGAATCTGGTGCTAGCATCACCCTCATTTAGCTAGTTAATCCTAGACTTAAGCTTCCAAAAGTCTTCTTCATTTTTTAGGATTAGGTTGAGTTCAGTATTTAACTTTGTTTCAAGGTGTAATAGGTAACTACTGAATTGATAGCTAGGGGATCTTTGGATTCCAGAGATTCTTGCCAGGATTCTCCTCTTTTGGTGGAAGATGTTTCCAAAGACTTCATGGTTCTATTTTGTGACCAGAGTCTTGAAGCTTTCAGTGGATTGAAGAAGGGTGGAATGGTCTGAGAAAGCCCTATTGATGATGTTAGGAAAAGGAGGGTGGCTAGCCCACATTGACTCAAACCTGAAGGGCCTTGATGGTTTGTTGTTTGAAGGCCCTACCAGGTTAATTTGTAAGGGGTAATGGTCTGTGTGGGGTCCTAGGAAGGTGTAGTACACTAGCTTCAAGTTACTGTTCAATCCAGACTTCATTTGCGAAACACCTATCTATTCTTTCCAGGATTAGAGAGGTTTTGTTACTGTACCTTGTATTAGTCCAAGCGTATTTAATTCCTTTATAGCCTAGGTCTAGGAGGTTACACTCATTTATACAGTTCCAAAACAGGTTGATGCGGGTCAGGTTTATGGGGTTGCCCCCAAATTTGTCCCTGGCCTTCAAGACTTCGTTGAAGTCTCCCCCTATGAACCAATTGGTTTTTATGTTTTTTGATATTGTAATTAGGTTCTCCCATAGCAGTTTCCTATTTGCTAAGAGATTGCTAACATAAATAGCATGGAAGAGCCATGGAGGGTGATCTGGACTTACCTTAATCATTGCATGGATGCCTTCAGGGGTAGTTGCCACTTCTTCAACTGCCACGAACTCCTCTTTCCACATAAATACTATACCCCTAGATAGGCCTACTGCCGGAGATTAAATGATCATGTCGAACTGAAGTTGTTGATCTAGGGCCTGGTGGTCTGTAATCTTCATTTCAAGCAAGACAAGCATGGCA
Organism: Nicotiana tabacum; assembly: GCF_000715075.1. Lineage (NCBI taxonomy): Eukaryota > Viridiplantae > Streptophyta > Magnoliopsida > Solanales > Solanaceae > Nicotiana > Nicotiana tabacum. Next base: position 161,121,763 of record NC_134082.1, read on the forward strand.
GGCTTGTGCATTTTCACCATTTCTAAACAGTGCCATTTGAATTTGGCATTATTTCCACCCCTAACATTCCTTATGATGTAGTTCATCATTGGAGTTGAAGGTGATTGGTGAGTTCCCTCTTGAGGGCTCTTTGATCCTTGCAGACCCATCATTTGAGGTAGGGGACTTCTTCTTCTGACTCAGGACTGGAGTTAAGTTGAGAAAGGGTTTCATCGGACCATGTGTTTGGGTTGAGACTATGCTCATTCCACACTTGGCCATTGTTTTGGGGCACAGTATCCCAATTATCTCTAGTTTCTAAGCTGAACTCTATCGCTCTCACTAGGTCCAAAAGTAGTGAGTCCGTTCTTAGTGTGGCATAAGGAGATTCCTCTTCCTCTAATGTATTCTTCTTCTTGAGGATCTCCAGCACTTTGGAGATTCCTTTCCGGATGTTCTAGAGAGGTGGGGAATTGTTCTTTCCTTTTGGAGCAGAAGACGATGGTTTGTTTTGAGTTGGCTGGTTGATCGTAATGAAGACCGGCTTCGGTGATGGGTCATCTTTCATCAGATCTGGGAAGAAAGGTAGGGTTTGGAAGCTTTGTATAATATGGTTGTTGAGAGCTTGAGGATCCATTAATAGGGATTTGCTGTCATTATTGACCATCAATTGTCATAGGAGAGGTCCGAAGGCTGCTAGTACTTTGCTCAGCGCTTCCACCGTGACTCTGGCTAAGTGAGCTGGGTTTTGCACTATCAAGGTCACCTTCTGATTGCCCATGGTGAAATTGTAGGAGAGTCCCTAGCCTTGTAAAACAACCTCCAACCAGGAGGCCGGTTGGTGGTCCGGTAGTGGTGGTAGGGGGTGATAATGGTTGGTTGCACTTCTTTTGCCATTTTTGTGTTTCTTTGCCTTGCTACTTTGGGTAACAAAAGGGGTAAGGTTAATGGACTGTCGTTCCATCAGAACCCCTTTTGGTGTCAAGTCTTGGTCAGTAGAAGGGTTACTGGGCATCAAAATTAGGGGTGGGGTGGTCATTAATTGCGGATCTAATGGAGGTGACAGTTGTAGTCTTTTCATCTAGAAATAGGGGGTACCAGATAGGGCACTCGATTGTTGTTGATGACTATTGATATTTCTCCATTAGAGGTCATTTCAGGAGTGTTGGTAGGGGAAGCATAGGTTTGTGTGCTTGGGTGGAGAATTGGGCTGACAGTTGTGCCCTTGTTGGAGTTCCCGTTTGGGGAAAAGGGATCGGCCACATTGGGTGTTTCGCCACTCTTGAGAAGTGTGGTCTTTGGAGTTGAGCTAGAGTCCCCATTAACACTGAGTTCATGATTGGGGTCAGCAAGGTCGTCATTGGTTGGCCCTGCTTTTCTTTTGGCACTTGTACTGGGCTGGGCCCGTGTGCTTGATTTCTAGCCTTGTTGGGACAGACCGTTTGGGTTAGTGGTGTTTTTATTATTGTTATGTATTGGGACATTGGGCCTCTTTTGGGTATTTTGGGCGGGGTTAACATTTTTTGAATTATAACGAAGAGTTTGAGTTTGGAGAAATTTACTTGAGTTGGCTTCAAACAAGTTTACCTGAATCTCATTCATACGTGGAGCATGTTGTGGTTTGTTCCTTCTAACGTCATTTTTGTTTGTTGTTTTAGCTTGTCCGTGCTTGCGTCTTCTTGGGAAGGTGACAGTTTTCCACTCACTTTCCTCTGATATGACCGCTTTCTTTTGTTGAGCCACTTGTGGTTCATGGGTTGTTGTGGGTGTGGGTGCCCTGTAGTTGCAAATTTGTGCAGTGTGCCCGATTCTGCCATAAGCGGTGCATAGAGTCCCCCCTCCTTCATAGATAACAACCTGTTTATGGTCCCTTATTATTACCAATGTTTCCACTAGGTTTTCCAGTGGTACTTGGATACAAATACGAAGTATATCTTCCTCTTAGGGTAGAAGATGTGCATTGGTCTATTTTGAGAAGTTTACCCAGCTTCCTACCAACCTTCTCTAAGATGTCTTGATCATAGAATTCTATTGGTAATTGGGGGAGCCGAATCCATATGGCAGTAGAAGTAAGAGTGGCTTCTTAGGGAACAAACTTTAGTTCTCATTTTCCTACAAATAGGAAATTACCAGAGATGAACCAAGGGCCTAGGTGTAGAGCCTTTACCATACTTTCTTCTAAACTAAATTTCACTATGTAGAAGTCCCACCCTAGGTCAATCAAGATTAACTGTTTGGATGGCTTCCATAGGTCGTTTAGTTTAGATCGAAGGATATGGTGAGACATCTTTCGCTTGAAAACTTTGATGATTACAGAGTAACACCATGGAAGGTAAATGTGCTTTTTGTCATCTTGTGAAAGGGGAATTGAACCCTCAATGTGTTTCCCTTTGTCAAGATTTGGAATTGGTTGTTGGTCGTTCTCATAGTAATCAGTTTGGTTGCTCGCTGGTTCATCCAAGAGCATTTTCTTATAGGATTGATGAGGTAATTCTACCTCCATTTGGCTATGCTTATCCGGGAGTTCCAGTGGGAGTGGTGGTTTGATCGGGGGGGGGGGGGGTCCATACTTGGTCTATTGTTTATTTGGTGAAGTAAAAGATACAAAATTTAGTTACTTTAAACGGAAAAGGGTCAAATATGTCCTTATACTATTGAAAATTGTCCAATATTACCATCCGCTATACTATCAGTCCAAATATACCCCTAATATCATACTATCGGTCCAAATATATCCCTAACATCATGAAAGTGGTACACACTTACCCCTCCTCCGTTAATTGCCTCCCCCTATGAACACATTTTATTGCTACCTCACCATTTCACCATGTTTGCAGCTACCAAGTTCAATTACTTTAAAGTTCTATCATTATTTTGAAGACTTCACTGCCTCTACTTCCTCTTGCTTTTCAAAATACCTGTTGCTTCTCCGGCCGATCCTGGAATTGTACGTACATTTCACTTGATCTTACAATTTTGTGTTTTATTTTGCATTTCCTTGTGTTGCCACTGAATTTGTAAGACCTATTTAGGGAAAATTTAATAGCACTTTTATTTTAACATAAAACGTAAAGAGAGAAAAAATGGTAGCCTTCCAAAATGTGGTTGAAGAGAAAGAAACAAAAAAAAAATCAACTCTCGTGTCTAGGTTGTTTTTCTTTCTCACCATGGTCGATTTTGAAACCTTAAACTAGTTTGCATGTATCTTTGCTTAGTTTTTTATATATAAAAAATGTATTTCCGTTCGTATAAGCATGAATTTTGAATAGCAAAATTAGAATTTTCTCGGTTCACGTTGTTTAATATTATCTTTAGTTGTTAGCATTTCTTTTGATATAGTTTGTTTGTATATCTATGATCTGTGATTTTCTTCAAATGAAAGGGAAAGAAAGGTTGTGGGAAAGGGATGAAAATGTGAGTATAATGGTGAGGTAGCAATGAAATGTTGTCATAGGGAGGCAGTTAACGGAGGAAGGGTAAGTTTGTACTACTTTTATAATATCAGGGATATATTTGGATCGATACTATGACGTTAGGGATATATTTGGACTGATAGTATAACAAAGGGCAATACTAGACCTTTTTCAATAGTATAGGGACATATTTGACCTTTTTCCGTACTTTAAATGATTTTGTAAAGAGAAATCCTTTTTGTTGCTATTTTAGTTATTGTTTGAGTTTTATGCAGTAATATAATGATGTAAAAAAAAGTTATTTACAGAAGCCACTTAAATGCTGATAATTTTATATGATAAACATTTATTAGGAACCTAGAATAAATTGCAAATAGCTTGGTCTAATTGTTTATTCGCAAAACAATACAGTTAAATTTGTTATGTGATTTATAGACAAACGAACTGATTTGATCCCAAAATGATAAATAAACTAGATTAAAAATAAGACTTAGCGGTTAAAAAACGGAAAAAGGTCAAAAATACCCTTAATGTATTAGAAATGGTTTAAAAATGGCATCCTTTCACCTATTTGGTTAAAAAAATACTATTTTTAGGATTACAAATGCCCCTTTTTTAACGGAATCATGACATGGCATTGTTGAGTCCTTTAAATACACATATGGTCTTAATTTATTGGTCCACGTGGATTTCTGGCCCAACTCAAAGGACCCGACCCACCCACGATTGAACCAAACACCCAAGAATAGATGAGTTGGGATAATCAAAAAAGGAAGTTAGGGATTGGGTTCAGTCATTGGGGGGGGGGGGTCGGTTCCTTTGAGTTGGGTCAGAAATTCATGTGGACCAATAAATTAAGGTTATATGTTTAATTAAAAGCCTCAATAATGCCATGATTCTATTAAAAGGAGGGGCATATATAACCCTAAAAGTAACTTTAAAGGTATTTTTGACCCAATAGATGGAAGGAAGACATTTTTAAACCATTTCTAATACGTTAAGGGTGTTTTTGACCCTATTCCAAAAAAAACAAGTTTGGCTCCGAGAGCAGTACAGAAATGAGAATAATATAAAACGGTAAGTAAGGTTATTTTATTTAGCTTGAAAAAAAAATGTAGCATGGGTTTTTTCCAGGAATTTCCTTTACTTACAATAGTTGTTGAGCCTGCTATTTATAGCTAGACCTAGGGAAACAAGATCATAGGATCGAGCTCCTCTTAAATGACAATAAAGGGGGCCATTGATGAATATGTAACAGTATGTTATGAATGCAAATATTCTCTGAAACTGCTACTCATTTAATGCTAGAAAATACTCTTCATTAAATGCTTTCCGATGGCAAACATTCAATCTGCTCGCGTTGATTGTGCTCCCTTGGGGATCCATCCGATACCAATGGCAACTATTTTTCGTACTGTTTGTTACTCGATTTATCTTTTGCATGTCTTCGGTTCTACGTGTTGCATTACCATTCGATCATTTAATATAAATCAATTTTACCATATACAATAATGTAAAATTCTTTTAGAGCATTGATCACTCTGTATAACTTAAATATCCTTCCTCGTAATATAGATTCCTTATACCATTTCCAACCCAATACCATTTTTTATGCCAAATATTATTTTGGTGTAAGATTTCATACAACGATTCATACATTATACAACTGTTTTTCAACTTTCATACAATATTCAAATAAAAATATATATTTATAACAGAATACAACTTAAATACAATTTATATACAACTTTACTACAATTTCGTAAGTATATTGTATGTCATGTCGAGTTTCAATCTGAAATTCAGCCAAAACCAAGTTTAATCTTCGCCAAACACCCTCAAAATTGAGATATAAACTCCAAATAATATTCTCAATTGTTTGCAACAACACCCAATCCAAACAAATAATAATTTTTGAAAATCCAAATTCGATTTCAAAGTTTCAAAGTTTTTTAATGGCTGTTAATGGTGGAGAGTCAAACACCTTTAAAATTTATTGATTGACAATTTCAATTTAAACACCAATTGTGCAACATGAAAGAAAATTGCTAAGTTAAAACTCTATAGTAAAACAAATGAAATTCATTGATGAATTCCATTAAAAATATATACAACATGAAAGGATAAAAAGTAGAGAGCATCAGATGAAAAAAATTGGGGAAACAACAAAGAATGAGAGATAGAGAGAGACACTCTCACACACACACATACACACACACACACAGAGAGAGAGAGAGAGAGAGAGAGAGAGAGAGAGAGAGAGAGAGAGAGAGAGAGCAGGGAATGGAAGGTACCTTGGAAGATCACCAACATCATTAGTGAAATCTGAGAGCTAGTTGAAGAGCATGAATTCGAAATTAACCACTGCTTCAGAGAAGCCAATAGACCAGCTGATAAATTGGCAAATTTGAGTCACAGTCTTGATACAATCCATGTCTTCAACTCTTTTGCTGGACTTCCCAACCAAGTCAAAGGCCTAGTTAATATGGACAGATGGAACTTGCCTTCCTTCAGGATCAAAAAAATCATGGAAATTTTTTATAAAGCACTATCTTTTAGTGGTAATTAGCTATCTATAGATACCATTTGCTATATTACGGATTGTAGATACGTTTTCTGTTGTCATAAGATGTATTTAAGCTACTGTATTCATGAGTACAGTAGCAAAAATAGGCATGAATCAGGGAAGTCTAGCTAATCAGTTATTGTATGCGAGTGTATTCGACTATATAATTGGCGTGAAACATGAGATTACAGCTGGACAGATTATTGTATTCGGCTGTATTCACGGCGTGAAACAGGGATTACATTGTTTTTAAACGGAAAGTGAATTAATTAACATAACAGACTCCTAATATACCCCAAAAACATAGCAATCTTCAGAGAATTATATAATACATTTGAATATATAAATTATATTAATTAAAAAATATATATGAATGCATTCATGGCATAGTGAAACAGTGAATACAATGAAATACATAGAATACAACGGGATAAATTGAAATACAATGAAAAAAAAGATAGTGAATACAATGAAATACATAGAATACAACGAGATACATTGAATTACAATGAAAAAAAAAAGACAATGAATACAATGAAATACATGAAAATACGGTGTGATACATTGAAAATACATTGAAATATATTAACAGAAAATCAAGTTACTCAGCCCCAAACTCCGTCGTCTTTGTTCAAGAACAAACCCTAATTTTCGGCGAGTCTTTCGTCGAGCATAAACCCCGAATCTCACTGTTCCCACACATCCTGTACAAAAACTAATAGTTTCGCTTGCCTCGAAAGTGGTGAACAGCAATCCAACTGTCGTGGTCAGCCCTTAGCTTCCCGGCAACCATGTTTGGATTCACCAAATTATTGCCATAATAAAACTCTGATTCTTTAAGCTTCTAGCGGCAGCAGACGCCTAAATTATTCTAGGCATGGGTCTTCCTGAAGTGGTCGATGTTGCCCGCAATTATGCCGTCATGGTCAGAATTCAGAGGTGATGTTGTATTTTGTAGAATCGGAGAAGCCTTTGGTATAGGTATACCAGGTAAATTTTCAGGGAATGGGGGAAGAGAATAGCATGTATCAAAGTAGAGAGAGAAAGAAAATAGCGTAACTGAATAGCGTATTTAGTGGCTTAGGGGTAGGAGGTAACCAAAATTAGATATTTTGCTATAAACATTAAAAGGTATCTATAGAATATAATTTTTTTAATTGGTATTTATTTAAAATAAATAAGATGTTAACATTTGCTATAGGAGGTAAAAATTTCAAAAATCAAACCTTCCCACATCAGTTATTACCCGCCTAAACACCTTGTATATTAGATTCCTGGTTAGAACTAACTTAGAAGTCTCTTCTCAATGATCATGTATAAAATTTGGAATGCCAAACTCGAATTGTAATTTTTTACACACCAATGATCAATGGAGACGAATTTAAAAATTAAAAAAAAATAGAAGTTGAAAGGAAGGAATAAATAAATTAAAGGTCCCCGGAGAGGTAGAAATACATCTGCGATCTGACAAAAGAATCAACGTAACATCGATAAACAAATTCTTACATTTGCGTGTGAACAAGGGGAAACCTTAGACCCGTTCTGTTAGTAGTATATTAATTATATTCGACTATGAACAGTGAGAATTGTGAAGACTCATTCTGTTTAGAAGATTTAAGGATACATAAGAAGACACAGAGATCCGTTAACTTAATTCCCTTTAATTTTCGGCACATATCACTAATTTACTATAAATCCCAGTCTTCAGTGAAACCTTTTTTCTGCAAGTAGAAAAACTCTCTGTAAGCAGTCCATTATTTCTAACGCCAAAAAGAACAAGAACAAGAAAAAGTTGAAATGGCTTCAAGGTATTTTATGTTTGGGATATTGTTTGGAATGTGTTCAGTACTCATGTGTTTAGCATCTGACCCAAGTCCACTTCAAGATTTTTGTGTAGCAGACTCCACAACCTCCTCAGGTACTAATTGAAGCCACCTTTTGAGAAGGGCAGTCAATTTGTCAGAATGTTACAAAAAACTATATTGTGTGCATAAATAAAATATTGGATTTTAGGTGTATATAACATATATTGAATACCCTTTATCAGGAAATCTTTTACGTCTTTTATTTCTAAACATCCTTGAAAAAATTTCTAGCTTCACGATTGAATACTATACTACACTTTCTACTATTTCATCAAACTTATGACTGGAAACGAAGAAGATTGAGCATAAAGAGTTTACATATCTTAAAATTCTTTTGGCTAAAATTGGGCATAAAGAGTGCTTCTCCATAGTCCAATGTTTTGGTCGACAACCTTGCTAGTTTTGTCAGTTAGCAACCAAATTAATAGTCTCATATTGTATCATATTTGTTAATTAGTTCTTCCATAAGTAAATGAGTTTTAACTAATATCTTTACATTATCAAGGTCGGTTAAAGCCTTTTAGTATGACCTTTTATAGCAAACACAGATGAATAACCAGCAAGACAACCGATTATTAAAATAGGTAAAATTAAACTAATAACATAAAAATATTTTAAAACAGTGTATATATTGTCGATCTGAAACTTGGCAGTGCACGTGAATGGGAGGATATGCAAGGACCCTAAGCTTGTAGAAGCAGAGGACTTCGTTTTCAGAGGGTTGAACATACCCGGCAACACATCGAACTCAATCGGATTCCAAGTAACATCGGCTATCATTCCAGGAATCAACACATTTGGAATTGTGTTAGCCCGTGCTGATTTTGCACCGAATGGATAATGGATTCAGTCCTCTTCATACTCATCCTCGTGCCGCGGAGATAGTGCTAGTAATCGAGGGTTGTGTTGAAATTGGATTTGTTACTTCTAACCCTGAGAATCGTCTCTTCATAAAAACACTTGAAGTGGGCGATTTTTTTGTTGTACCAAAAGGTCTTGTACATTTTCAGAGGAATGTAGGAGAGGCTAACGCTGTTACCATTGCGGCTTTAAGTAGCCAAGGACCTGGAACTATTCGGGTTGCGGATGCAACTTTTGGATCGGATCCACCAATTCCTAGTGATATTCTTGCTAGGGGTTTTCAAATTGATCAAAAGACGGCAAGTCAGATACAAGGGCGTTTTTTCTGATGGAATATATGAAGGCGAGCATTGGACAAATATGAGAATGCTTTTAATGATTTAATTTGAGTGTTGTTATATCGCATTTTCTCCGCTCAATTAATTGCATCAAGCCTTTTCTATTGTTTTGTTCATTAATTAATTAATTGATTATAGAATCAAAACCCATAAGCCTCAGGCACGAAGAAAGCTACTCAACGGTCGAACTAAGACACGACCAAGCTAGAAGTATTAGGTAGAGACCTTTTGTTTTTGGAGATAATTGCATTTTGATTGAGTTTTATTAATATAAGGACCCAAGCGGCAATCTGAATTGCAATCATCTATCACGGCATACTTGTTGCATGAATTAATTAATATTTGGTGAGTTCCAAAATCAATTTCATACCGGCAGTTTGCATTTTAATTTGAGCTGGTTAAACAGCAGACAAAAGAAATATAGAGAAGCTTGGCAAAAACTACATAAATTGATACTCACACATAGAGAAGTGACCCAAGTGTTAATATTTTCTTTAATTTGGAATACTCTGCTAGCTAGCTTTCATTCTGTCATTAATTTGCTTACAAGCTAGCAGCAGCAGAGAAGTATGAGCCAAAAGAATTAATCATGTATTGCATTATGTAGGTAGCCAGTTGGCCTGGTCCTCCTTACTCGCATTCTAATGCTAATAAAAGATATACACTAGTAACACTGATGCCAGTGAGGAGCTCAATAACCGAAACACATTAAAATAAATAATAAATAAAAAACAGTCTGGTGCACAAAGCATCCCTCATTCATGCAAGGTCTAGGAAAGGGCTGCATCCCAAGGGGTGTGATATAGACAGCTTATCCTAATGCGAGCATTTGTGGTTGCTTCCACGGCTCGAATCCGTGACCTATAGATCGCTCGAAGACTATTTTACCATTGTTCTGGGGCTTGTATGACCCAAAAACATAGATCTTGGTTTTATCCAATTAGATTTGTTGAAAAACAGGGCTAATCCTAGCCAATATTAATATTCAATGACAAATCTAGCACTTTTAGGGTGAATATTTAATACGTATGACAATCTTGGAGTAATGATAAAGCAATAAAGACTTAGAAATATAAAATATAGCAATAAATAACAATAAGTGACTTTCAAATAGTAAATGGAGTAAAGACAACCCGACAAAGGTGAGATTTTCGGATGTCTTTCCGACAATGATGGATGATGATGAGCAACCTTATATTCCAATCCTTCTTGGATCAGGAGAGAATAAAAAAAAAAAATAAGTGTAAAGTCAAGTTTTGTTTCTATGCAATAAAGTAAGAATCTTGTACAGAGAACGTTGATGGAATTCTTTACAAAGGGTCAAAACCCCTCTCTGAATTACATCTCTTCTTATTTATAAGGGCATATGAGCCACAAAACCCTAAAAAGTACAACGGAAGGGAATATCTACAAAATATTTTTCAGGGAATCTAAATCCTAACATTGGTCGTCATTTTGTGCTGAAGATGAGTGCTCGTCCTCGTCCTCGCCTTCATCTTCTGCCAATCCGGTTCAACCTCGGCATCACGTCATCTTTAACCTTCGACCTCGGCCTTTTAGAATCATACCGACATGTCACTACTATCAGAGGCTTTATATTATCGTTGATCGGGTCAAACATATGAAATGAAGTTTTCGCCTCGCCCATAAAATTCTTCCCTTCAAAACATTAATCGTGCATGTATCATTATATCTTATGCGCCATGTATTAATATATACGTACATTCAAAGATTATATGATTGATAAACGTATCAGTAATGTACTAGGAAAAGAGCATCCTATAAAGTGTAAGTTGCGAGCTACACCGATAACGACTTTGTTTTGATGGTATGAACAGTTCAAGTAATGCTGGTGCATGTTCATCCCAATGTCACAAGTAAATATTAAAATTCTTAAATTTCTTTTCCTACGGCTGCTCAATTTCGTTTTTCATCTGAAAAGAATTAATAAACCAAATAAATCCAAATAACACTTTTCGCACATCATTAGTAGGAATTAAAATCATGTAAAATGGAATTAAAAAGTAAACGCATATATAAATGTATGAAATTCCAAATTCCAATAATTGTTTTCTAAATAACTTCAATTCCATATCTCCACAGTTCCCCCTCACCCCCTCAGCAACCCCAAAATAAAAGAATACTTAAGGAAGAAATATAAGAAGCAATACTTATATTTCTTCCTCATATATAAGAAGCAATACTTAAGGAAGAAATTAAAAAAAAAAAAAAAAGTTGGGCAGTGACGTTATAATCCATACACAATCAGAGAAAAAAAATCAACAAATCGTCACTACTTCTCACACTTGACATTTGGAACGATGAGAAATAGTAAGACTCATTCTGTTACGTATATTTAAGGATACATAAGAAGACACAGAGATCCGTCAACTTAATTCCCTTTGCCGCATCACTACGAACCCCAGTCATTAATTAGCTACATTTTTTTAATGCAATTATAATCTATCTATTTATCTATATCATATTATATTAAAAGAAGAGTAGTAAAGCATGTGGTTAAGCCAAGTGACAAGCTAAAATAAAGTCACTTGGCAATTTTAAGACAACATAAAAAATTTGAATTATAAATGGAAACATATTTAATGGAAGTAGTAGTCCAAGATTTTCTGTAAGTTGAATTTCATTCTTTAATTAATCAAAATCAATTATTTTAAGATTTAAACTAAAAATAAAAATATTCTCTTTTTAATGACCAAAGACGTACACACAAAAAAAAAGGATGCAATTTTCATTAAGCAAACCAATATACTATAACTATATATAACTTTTAATTAAATTTGTGTATAATTCAATTATGGTATGTATCCTTTTTGAGAAAGAATCATTATATATTACACATTAATTTTAAGTTAAAATAATAATTTTTTATTTAGTACAAGCTTTGTATTTGACCTTATTTGTGAACAATATACATTACTATAGGTATCTTTAATTAAATTTTGTGTATAATTCAGTTATGGTAAGTATCTTTTTTTGAGAAAGAATTAATTAAAATTTCGTTAATTTCGTTTTGTATCTTACACTTTTATTTTAAGTTGAAATAATAATTCTTTATTTAGTACAAGCTTTGTATCTGACCTTATTTTTGAACAATATACATTAATATGGGTATCATATACATTACTATAGGTATCTTTAATTAAATTTTGTGTATAATTCGGTAGATATCCTTTTTAAGAAAGAATTAATTAAAATTTTGTTAATTTCGTTTTGTATCTTACACATTAATTTTAAGTTGAAATAATAATTTTTATTTAGTACAAACTTTGTATTTGACCTTATTTGTGAACAATATACATTATTATAGGTATCTTTAATTAAATTTTGTGTATAATTCAGTTATGGTAGGTATTCTTTTTTAAGAAAGAATTAATTAAATAAATATTTTGTATCTTACATCTATATTATATTAAAGAAAATGATATTATTAACAAGAGGACAAAGGAAAAAGACAAGAAAAATTAAAATTTGGTGGTTAACAAAAAAAATAAACGAAGGTTGAAAATTCAAAAAACTCAAAGCTAAAAAATGAAGATCTGTATCATTTCTTGAGCACATTCACTCTTACACATTGATTTACACATACTTTTTTTAAAAAAATTAGGATTTCAGATGCCTTAAAAATTGATTTACTTCGATAGTCTTTCCTCAGAAATCTTTATTTAAGCAACTTTTATTTAGGTTTGACTTCTCTACATTGCTTAGGGTTTAGCTTACGCACAAACTACTACAAAGTATAGCTCCAAACTATAACTATATCAGTGAAATATCAACGTCCAAAATGAGTTGGAATTTGAAGGTTCGTGTTGTTAGATTATGGCACGTTCCAGACCGCGAGAAACCAGAAAATCCTAATTCAATTGAATTAATTATTCAAGATGAAAGGTGCATACTCTTTTAGCTGTTGTTATTTTTTGAGTTGTGATGTATTTTCTTCAAGTTATGCGCCTTTACTAACTTAACTTTCTTTTTAATTTTTTTTTAGGGAGATCGAATTCATGCAACTATGGGAAGAGCTATTATTAAATGATTTATCATTTAATTATTGAGTATTGTTATTGTCTTATGATCCTTTGGTCTTATGTATCATTTTCTTTAGTTAATATTTTTAATTTGGTATAACTATGTTATGTGGCAGTTCATCAGAGATGACATTTTATCTTTTTTCCAGCGCCTCACTCCTAGAATCTTGAAGCCAATTAAGTATTTCTCTATTTTCTTTATATATGATTTACTCTCTGTCATTATTTGTTACTGTTTGTGTATTTTATTGTCATGTTGTTGTGATTAATCTGCCACAAATTTTTATCATATTTGAGAGATACTGTCGTGTTAGAGCTTGCAGATTAGTGTGAAATGGAGAATATTAATGGATTATACTAGCAATCCTCATCTGTTGCTGGGTGGACAACAACAATGACCAAAGAACCAGAAACTGGGAAATTCTATATTGTGGTAGTATGCAACTTTTTACTTTAATGTAAAGTTGAATAATTTATTGCAGAGAGCATAATATAAGCTAGATGAATTGAGAAAGTCTAAAAAGATGTCACATGTAGTGACATAGAACAGTGGCCTGTGACTATGTTATCTGCAGTCCAAGTGTATGAAGCTCATCTAGATTCTGATGTTGACGTGATGAGATCTATTGGCTTCCTAGAATCCAAGCTATTGATGTATTTGAATATATTTTATTCTACACTTAATCAAAATATCTGATAGTGTGCATTAATTTTAGATGACAACTAAGTTTCCTTCTAAAGATCATTCTGGCATGTCTTCTTCATTATCTCATCAATAATACAATATATGTTGTTTCTCATTTCCGTCAAAAATTGTCGCCCAAGGACCAAAAATTATTGAATTTTTACCCATGCCTTTTTGTAGTGATAAACCTCAATACAGAGGACAACTTCTGGAAAATTATGTCCACGAGCATTTGCTACAATAATGTTCCCTTAGGCACATGCTTCATATCAAGCAAATTGTATAGCATTATTATTTTTCGTGGAACATTCATATCAAGCAAATTGTATAGTATCGTTATTTCTTATGGAACATTTATTAGGAGATGGAATGAAAGTTTTACCAGAGTCTTAATATATTTTTAATGTTTGGTTGTAAAGAAGGTATTAACACTAACATATTAAACTTTATGGTGTACATCGTTCTTTTTAATTATCCGCGCATCACGCGGGTACTAATACTAGTTGTTTCTAAAGCTGAAAAAAGAAAAGTTGAAATGGCTTCAAGGTTCTTTGTGTTAGGGCTATTGGTCAGTGACTTTAGCATCTGACCCAAGTCCACTTCAAGATTTTTGTGGTGCAGACTCCACAAGCTTAGGTACTATATTAAAAATAATTTAATTTTAAATTTTTTATTTTCTCATGGTTTTATAGTCACACAAATATACAAATTCCAATAATAATTCATTCTTTCTCAAATTTCGTACCCAATCAATTAAGTTCATATAAAATAAAACGGAGGGAGTAACACAGAGTCTTGTTATCCATGAATATGTGGTTACTGTGTAAAACGTGGGATGCAGTACATGTGAACGGTAAAGTTTGCAAGGACCCTAAGCTTGTGGAAGCAGAGGACTTCTTTTTCAGTGGGTTGCACATAGCAGGCAACACATCAACCCCATCTGGAAACGTTGGGACAAAGACAACCATTCCAGGACTCAACACACTCGGCATTACAATGACTCGTGGAGATTTCGCGCCATTTGGATTGACCTCTCCTCATATTCATCCTCGCGCAACAGAGATGGTGCTAGTTGTAACGCCCGAACCATGGTCGGGCGTAACACGGCACTCGGTGCCTGACTGCATGTGACCGAGCAAACCAACTGCATGGCTGGATCAACACGTGGTATAACTATGAGCTAGAGGTAAATATAAAACATGGTAATCTACTAAGGAGTCTGACTGAAATACCATAGATGCGGAAAATACTGAAAGGTCTGCCAGTATAAACAAGTAGCCGACAAGGCTAACACATGAAAGCCTGCTAATATCTGACTGACTGAGTTATAGCCTACGAAGCCTCTAAAAATATACTGAAAATACTAACTGTTTACCGGGACAAGGTCCCCGGTATACCTTATTAACTGAAATACTATAATGACTAAAACAAAAGAGAGATAAGGCCCCGGAAGACTGGGGCTCACCAATAGCTGATACGAGATGTCCTAGCAAGCAGAATCGTCAACTTGAAAATCGTTACCTGCATCGCGAGATACAGGCCCCGGGCAAAAGGGACGTCAGTACATTTGAATTGTACTGGTATGTAAAATAGCTAAACAAAAGAACTGTAAATACTGAAACTGAACTGCTGGCTGATAAACTGATAACTGAACAAGGAAGTAAGGATGTGAATACTCCCTCTTCTGAATGATGAACAACCTGTTTAACTGAATATTAAACTGCGGCCTCGGGTATATATATATATATATATATATATATATATATATATATATATATATATATATATATATGTGTGTGTGTGTGTGTGTGTGTGTGTGTGCACAACTGCGGCCTCGGGCCCAAGTATACGTATACATAACTGCGACCTCAGGTCCAAAATGCATAAAGCATAAACTGCGGCCTCAGGCCTAAATACAGGTGTTCAACATTCAAGAATATAAAATCAGGAACTGAGAATCATATTACAATACATGATACTGAAATAATGAGTCATACCAAGTTACATGATACTGGATTAGTGATAGGATTAGACTGAGATAAGTATTCATAATAAGTTGATTTATCATAACTGAAACTCATAGAATATCGAATGATTATGAGACTATGCCATCTAGAGAATAGAAGTTCTACTACTATTCAGGGAACTGAGGCATAGTTATTTTCTGAGGAAACTGGTAATGGTCATAATGAATGGGACGTAGGGAGAATCATGGACATTCCCAAACGTAAAGAGTTAGCCTTACATACCTTAACTTCCTGCCCTTGAGCGTAATACAATGTTTGTCAACCCTTTCAACTTTAATCTACAGCAATACAAGTCAAAGGGATTCCATATTAGCTATGATGCTCATGTTTTGGTCACTTAAGCATTTTATCAAACACTTGGTCAAAATAAAGCTTCATAGTCCTTATTAATGGTGTCTCTATACCCAACAACCCATTCTCTTGTTCCTAGATAAATTTTAAAGTCTCAAATGATTATATCAACATTATTCTTCATCACCCATAATGTAAACAATACCCTTATCCAATAATCAACACTCAACACCCCAATCCTATAATCGTTCATGTTTTTCTATCAAACTCATCAACTCATATCTCATGAACTAGGGTTTATAATCATTAAACAAATGCTAGAATAAATTAGAGGGTGAAGACATTACTTTTTTTAAGTTCAAACCCTTTGAATTCGAGTTCTAGGCTTCCTTCTCTCAACAATGATGTCCCAATCGAATATCTAATGATATGGAGGGTTTAACCATGTTAATAAGATGTTGGAAAATTGAAATTAACTTAGAATCACCATTAGAACTTACCTTGGGTGGTGGAAGGACCCTTAAGGAGTTAGGTTTCTGAGAGTTCCTCTTTCTAGAGCAAGTTTTTATGTTTTGAAGTTGTGGGGGACGAAATATAGCTTTAAAACGACCCCGACTAGCGCGCCCGCGCATCTGGAGGCCTGCCCGCGCTACTGACCGTGCTAAACGGCAGTAACACTGCCTCAAAATTAGCGCAGCCGCGCTAAGGGCGCGCATATCACATACTGTTCTGTAAAACGCGCATAACTTTTTGTACAGAGATCCGTTTGGGCTCCATAATATATCGTTGGAAAGCTATTTCAAAGGCCTACAACTTTCATGATTTGAGGTTTCCCAAATTCCTTACTCATTTTTACTAAAACCTGCTGGAATACGAACCTTCTGCAATAACTATCCATCTTGATTTGAAATAACTATTTTCACCCATAATCATCCCGATGGGACTTTACATGTTCAAGGTATAACTTTACCACTCATTTAATACATTCACACCTAAGCCGAATTTACGGGGTGTTACACTAGTCCTCGAGGGTTGTCTGGAAGTCGGATCTGTTACCTCCAACCCTGAGAACCGTCTTGAAGTTGGTGATGTCTTCGTCTTCCCACAAGGTCTCGTCCATTTCCAGCGAAATTGAAGGGACACTAATGCTATTGCGCTTTTAGCTTTTAGCAGCCAAAACTCTGAACTCACTCGTGTTTCAACTGCGTGCTTTGGTTCCACTCCAGCTATTCCTGTTGATCTTCTTGCCAAGTCTTTTCAAATTGATGAAAAAACGGCAAGTCAGAGAGGTGGAATATGAAGGAGGACAAAAAGAGAGCTATGTTATGCAATTTCTATGCAATTTCTAGTTCAACTGTTGCTTCTTAATTGTTTGTTCACTTAGGAGTTGTTTGGATTGTCTTTTTTCATTGCATTGTATCGTATTGTTACTTTAAATGCACTGGTTGTTACTTAGGACCATTTACAATTCTAAGTTCTATCAGATTGAAAGCTAGGAACTTTAGTGCCCGTTTGGACATAAAATTTGATGGAAAATTTTTCCAAAAATATTTCACTTTTTTCCGAAATCAGCATTTGTTCATAAAATTTCCAATTTTCACTTGAAAATGCATTTTGAAAATTTTCGAAAATTTGAAAAAACTGCAAAAAGTTATTTTTCAAAATTTTTACTCAAATCACTCACAAAACTTCAAAAACAACCCAAACTAAAATTTATGTCCAAACACAACTTTAAATTTCAAATACCATTTTCACTTGAAAAAAAATTTCACCATTTTTTTGAATTTTACAATTCTTATGTCCAAACGCCTACTTAATCTGTTAATCTTGTCCTATGTTCTTTTGAACCAATACAATTCTAACCTCTATCAGCATTTAACATAGCCATCTACTTTTCCATGTTTTCCTTCAATCCAACTGCCAAAGGAGTACAGCAGATAAAAATGCCATAAACATGAGAAAACCCCTCATTTAATAATTTTAATACATTTTCATTGCAAGAACGAAATATTTGCTCTTTCATGTCATCAATCATAGGTTTACTGGGAGCTCAGAATCCTTATAATAAACAGATTAGTGTGTTGTCTCTAAAAAGGTACGCGCAATGCAAAAATCACACTAGAACTACTGTTCGGGAGAGACCACAACTTATCATAACACACGTTGCAGTATACAGCTGCAGAACTATCAGATAAAAACAGTTAAGCTCTATCACAAACTATCCACCGTGAACAAACTTATCGATATCTATAATGGACGAAATAGAAGAAGCAACATTTCCCAAACATTTACAGTACCAAACTTATCGTGGCATTTCAAGATCAGGCCTTTGATCAAGTGCCTGAATTGTTGTATTATCTGGAAGTGCATCTGGGTAGGTTGACATGATTTTTGCCTTCATGCTCCTGAAAAGGAAAAATAAACATTTAAAAGTAATATAGGAATAATTGGGTAAACCACAAAACACAGTAGTTCCCACTTTTGGGAATAGATCCAGTAGTCTAATAGCGCCCCGTTATTTCTCTCAAAAACATTATAGCACCATCCAAAATGCTGATAATAACGAAAATGGACTTCTAGAGTTTAACATAAAGTCGTTATGCAGTTTATGTTTTGGCCTCACCTAGTTAGCAGTTTTAACGCTTGAATAAAGTTCTTTTAAGTTGTGGGAATTGAAACTGAGTCTGCTTATGTGAGCTTTTTAAACATAGCTGGTCTAAGCCTAGATGAATGAGGAGGGTTTCAACAAATTGATGGCCAGCATGAAAATAGATTAATTGTAGAGATCCCCTGAATACTGAATTTTTGGATTGTGCAGATACTGAATAACAGAGCCTAATTGATTGAGGCATGGTTGATTGTGGAAAACTATGATAGTTTCTTTTTTGTATTCCTCAAATGTTTTACCTTAGGCAAAGAGGAATTTAAGCTGAAAACCATGAGATTGGATCAAACTATCCAAATGGTAGCACAAAGTATCACATGTAACAAGCCAATAACTGAGGAAAAGGAAGATAATGACTTTGATTGCAATACATCTTTTTAAGAGAAAATAAGAAGGAAGCAAAATATACCTATTTTGAAGAAGCAAGCAAAATATACTTTTGTGTAAACCACAAAGATCACGGATCAAAATATTGAGTAGATTCTAATGAAATGTTCAAATAATGAACTGAGTAGTTTATCATTAGCAAATTATGGTAAACATGACTTATTAGGTGCAAGTATAATGAATAGTCAAGCAAATCCATCTATTACCTGCACTTGCCGAAAACTGATATACAGAAAGAAGAGGATAACAAGAGGGAAGAAAAGGATGGTTATACCTCAACTTCTGAAATATGTAATCAAGGTCTGACTTCATAGATTTTAAGAGACGTGTGTTTCTAGAGAAATCTGCCGAGACCTCTGTGAAACAATGCTCTGAATACTCATTGAAGTGCGAAAGAACTGCATTGCTGTCCTGCAACCGTCCCAATCTGCATTTCGAGTGGACAAGACGACCGTGAAAAAAGGCACCAAGAATGACAATAAGACAATGAACAAAAAGGACTGAACGAACCAATAAATTACATGGTAAAAACTAAAAGCCTCTTCCAGAATTATGACAAATAGCTATCACAAAGGTGGCAGAAAATTAAGTTTAACTGTTTAAAGGAGGTGGCAGCTTCAAAGTGTTCAGGAACAGGCTGATATTCATGACCACATCCTAATCACAACCAGTAGAAAAGTACTATAAGAACGTAATTTCTTTTTTTGATGAAGGCTATAAGAACGTAATTTCTTTAGTGCTCGGATGTAAAATCATGGTCGCCAACAAGCTTTAAGCAAGTATGGGTGACTCCATCGAGAAATAACTGAGACTCAAGCAAAAGTCAGAGCTTCAAAAAAGACAAAGTGTGTCAATATGGGCTTGGCCCAATGGGCCAGCCCAGCCCAAACCGTGATTTAGTAGGGTTGAGCTAGAATTTTTGGTGCCCATTTACAAACGAGGCTTTTAAGTCCAGCCCGAGTAAGCCCGTGGTGTATGGCCCGTGAGGCTTCACTGAGGTTGGGTTGGGCCGGCCCGTGGGCCTAATAAAAATATTTATTTAAAATATATAAAATATAAAAAGTATATGATACTGTAGCATCGAAATCAACATTTAGCATTGGTGGACGTGTTCTTACCAAGTATAGAAGTTGCATCCATTATGAAAATGACCAAACACTTGTTATTACTCGAAATTGGCTACACGACTTTTCCCAAACTCAAACTGGTAATATTTTTTTATGTGAATTTGAATGTTAATAGTTTTAAAATTTAATTATTCTTAATATTTAACTAATTAATATTGCATATGAATTGTAGATGTAGATGAAGGTGTTAAGACAACCTTGTCACAAGCGGATTAAAATATTTTTGATCAAGATGATGTGTTGGATGTCACATAAAGCATTATGGACATTCTCTTGAATAGTTTGTTTTGAATTTTAACTTTTAGTGAAGGAAATATAGCCTTGTCTTTTACTTTTTTAGTATTTATTGTGATATATTGGAACAATATAAAAAATTATTAAGTTTTGCAAAAAATTTCCAATAAGATATTTTTAACTTTTAAATATTTATCTTTTTTAGGTTAGTGCTTAAAGAAAAAATATAAAATTATATTTTTTAAAATGATGGGCAGACTCGTGGGGGTCCACGACCCACATAGGGCTGGGGTGGGCTGACCATTATAAGGCCCATCAAAATGGTGGACTAGCCCAGCCCGTCAATTGCTAAAGTCCGCGTGGGCTAGGCCCTAACCCGGCCCGGTCCAATGAGATTTATGCTAATAAGCATTTTCTCAACTTTTTTTTTCTTTTTTCCTTGATAAGTGACTGAAATAAAGCTTCTTGAGGAAAATTTCTCCAATCAAATAAGAATACCATAAGAGATTATAGAGGAGGTGATCTTTTGGCTCCAACATATATTCTCACGATTAATCACCAGGTTGCAGTGCGGATCTTTCTTTGTGATCTAAGGGGTAAAGACCCCAATATGAGCTGTTGATGATTTATATTATTGTAATGGGTAGAACACACGAAATTCTACTTATTCAAAGAGGGGAAGGTACAAGTTTGATACTTTGATATACAAAACCGAAAGCAGTACTGAATGTTTCTTTTGAGACTTGGTAATTATTAGCCGACGTATCTCAAAAGTCACTTTCATAAGCTAACCTCCTGATAAACAAAGAGTTTTGTCCAATAAAAATATTGACTAGTTGATCATTATCGTGGATCAGATACAAAGATTCAAATAAGGCATGGAAGAATGTTGTTGCAGGGGCAACCAAGGGTGTGGTCAAGTGGTCAATGAAGTGGGAAGAGAACTATGAGGTATCAGGTTCAAATTCCAACAGAGGCAAAAGCCACTAGGTAATTTCTTTACCCCAAGCTTTGCTGGACTGATTTACCCCGATTAGCGCTGGTGGGATGTAGAGTTACCTGGAGGAATAGTCGAGGTGCACGCAAACTGGCCCAGACATCTCCGTTATAAAAAAGATATGGGAACACGATAGACAGTCTGAAGTGCATTCAAAGATTGGTATCACAATACAGCTTTTGTGTCCTAATTTTGACGGCTTAATTTTCATAACAAGAGAGAAACTTGTGCATGCCTGGATCTAATTGCTAAACATATGGTAAAACTGCTTTCCTTCTGGACTCAACAACTCTGGAGATAGTGTTTTTCCACAAGAAAATGAAACTTTGGCTTTTGAACTGCAGCACCCGCTGAACATTTGGTCATGTAGTGCCATTGTTTATTTGGAAATCTTATAATGTGTTACCTAATAAAACTGATATTTAGAACTCATTTATGCATCCAAAGGCTGGTTCTAAAAGTTAATCAGGAAGCACAAATCCCTCAGTCAATCATATAACCAACAGCTTACCCTTTCAATTTCCTGCTTAAACATAACTTCTTAACTATCCAAAGGACCAAATCAGCTCCACTTCAGCGAAAATATGTGAATCCCACTACTTCTAATCAAGGAGAAAACAACAATTTGGAATCCATCCCTAAACTGTATAAGTTGATGGAACAACACCTAGAACAAAAAAATACATCAGCTAATCATATCATTAGCAACAAATCCTCTCATTACCAATTATTAAAAAATTTATCCAATATGACCAGAGGCTGGTTTATCAATTAAAAACTTTCCAAACTACCCAACTCAGATATTATCCTAATTGACCATAATAAGCCAACCATTGAACCTAGAGCAAGAAAAGAACAAACTTTGGTTCAACCCGAAACTGTATAATCTGATGGGGCAGAAACTATGTTCAGCGGGAACTGAACGGAATAAAAAGTGAATACAAGTTCTAATACATCATACGCACCACAAATTAGCTCAAGAAACACAATTGAATCTTTAGCTCATTGCATACTCGGTTCGGAATTTACAGTAAATTACTAAGAACAGTTTACATCACAGATATGTTCCAAAGAAAATTTAAAAAAAATAAAAAAAATGAATGAAGGTTGCAAAAAGAAGTACATGAGGTTTTGCAATTGCTTCAGAGAATCCAAATCCTGAGCATTGATGAGGGTTTTGAATTCCTTAGAAATCTCTTCGGATGCAGATTTGACGGATACTTTCTCTGTTTCCTCCATTTTCTCTAGGAGGGACAAGTACTTTGGACGATTACTCTTCTGTATAAGCACTCTCTCTTTTTTGATGAATTGCAAATCTATCCTCTGTGGTTTGTAAAATTACACTTACCACCCAAACAACTTAGGCTTTTTAGCCAAGCTTCTAAAATTTATTTATTTTGAAAAACATTCTTTGATTGAATTCTCGGAGAAAGTATTTTTAAAATAACAACTAGGGTGTGGTCAGTGATTACACCCAACTATGTCTTATAAAAAAGATAAAGCGGTGGCTACAAATATATCCCGATTAACAAGTCCGGAGTCGAATCTCACAGGGAATTAACCTATCAATCACAGCTATTGGACTCACAGAAATTCACGTATTCAATATTCAGAGATATTTTAGTAACAACTTGGGGTGTTTATTAACTAAATATTATGTAATAACAATGCAGTAAACTAAGACTAGCTAAAAACTAGTTGTAAGCAAGAATGAGAATGGTCTAAAGTTATGATTTCCCCTCTTGTCGGAATCCTTTCCTCTATATTTGGTGTAAATTTGCCTAAGTTTTCTCTATCAATCATGAGCATTCTGACTGTCGTAACTCTCTCCCAAGTAATTACAACAATATACTAGACATATTCTCCTGAATTACGTTAGTTGGCCTTAGTTACAGCTCACTTAGATCGCACTCAAGGTTTCGTTATCCCTAATCCCACCTTTAAACCCTTCGTATTAATCCTGCAAATACATTAGGAGTAGTGTTGTTCAACAACTACCTAAATATGTACTCTCTCCCGAGTAATGCATACTAAATAGGCACAACCGATTGAGGGCCCTTCAATCAACAGCAATCACAATATAGTTGAACAAACAGAGAAATTATTAAGGCAAATCTATATTAACATATCAGAAATTCATCCTCCAAGAGGTTCTATCAAAACCCTAGATTAAATGTTTAGCTACGCATAATCATTTTCACAATCATAACAGTAGAATTCATCATTAATGATCAAAACAAGAGAAAGAAAGGTAAAACTCTATGCCGAATCTTCCACCTTGCCTCTTCTTGCCTTCAATAATCCTTCAAAAACCTTGATACCTTCTCTTTGGGCGACATGGGCTTTTTATATGTTAAGGAGAGTTTCCCCCGAACTTACGAAATTACCCCTGAAAATAATATTCCTCGAAATGATGAGTGCGACCGTGCTTGGGCCGTGCATATTGCATTCTATTCTGCCTGACTAGCGCGGCTGGAGCACGGCCGTGCTTGGCCCGCGCTCATGAAGTTCAGTTGTTTTCTATTTTTTTTCCTTCTTCTTTTACATGCATTCACCTCCGATTGGCTTTCCTTGCTCCAAATTAGCTCCAAATACTGTTCAGTGTCCTCATAATCAAGACTTGCTCCTGCAAAGCACAAAATTCATAATTAGAGCCATTTGTTGTCATTTAACCTTCATATAGCAATAAAGCATAGCTACGTTGGGGTGTAAATGGTCGCTAAATTACTTGAATATAGCCTATTATCAACACCCCACACTTAAACCATTGTTCGTCCTCGAGAAATCAACCATACTCTACAGAGGTTCCTTCACTAAGCAACTTCTCTAACGTATCACACCAAGACCATACCACAAGGATTGAGTCCAGTAGTGTAACATTTTTGCCTCAAGAGTTGACTCTCACATGCCGCGCAATGTTCCTAACTTACTCATTTACTCTACACAAAGGTCAAGATGTACCTTTCTTTCATGAATCAAGTGCCCTCACATCGCAAACGAGAGTAGTTCCACAAGCAATAAACATTCAGAACAATTAGGAATTCAAATAGACAAAATTCACTCACTTTCAAAAAGAATATTCATATACCACAAAAGATGCATCATAGGCTTGCCCGTAGTGTACTACTCTACTAATCGAGATCATTCAGTCTAGGATCAAATAGGACTTTATTTGGTTGTAATGTAGACTAAGGGACGGGTAGGATACATTTGGATATAAGAGTGACTACACCTCCCTAAACACTTTAATACATATACTTTTACATTCATAACCCCACACTTATGTCAAACCAAGACTCCACCTTTTACATCAATATATATTAACTCCCTTCTTCTTTAAGCACACTTAATCAAGAGCCACTATTTATCAAAACTTTTTTTTTATTATTTTTTTTCACAACAATGTAACTATTTTATTTTCTCTCTCTTTTTTTTCATTCAAGTGGCTCTTACTTATTCAAAACCGTGCACATTTCTCCTGATTTCGTTAGTTCCACTCAAAAGCCAAACCAAACACCCCACACTTTAACTTTTACCAGTTCATCACAATTCAAGTGCTTATGGGAGGTGAAAGGGTTCAAACAAATGGTTCATTTAAACAATTGGGTAAGGCTTGTAATGTGGTTGCCAAGGAAATAAGATTACATGCTCAAAGGGGTTAACTACGGTACATAACAATTAGGCAGGTAAAATATACATATCTGGTTCAACAAAGAAATGCCTATATCACTTCCAAGACTGAATAAAACTACTATTTCACTTTGCAAACACACAGGGCAAGTTCTAGGCATCAAATACAGTGCATAGAATACAATAAATCTCACACACACATGGCATATGACTCACTCCAAATTGGCTTATTAAAACACTCTCGTCTGAGTACTTAAGTCAAGTTAAGAACATACAATTTAAGGCACTCTAACAAGAATCAACAACTGAGACTAAGTGTCACACTAAAGTGTCTATTGTATTCAAGGCGTAACAACGTTAACAGATTCTCTTTCCATCTCATCTCATAGCCCATAAGTACCTAAAAAATTAAAAAAAAAATAAACAAAAAACTAACTACACCCGGTTCAAACAAAACCCTTGGAAAAGAACCACAGTCCAAAGAAAACCAAGGGGAATTGATACACTATCTACAAAAGAAAATCTTTTCTTCTCTTTTTCTTGTTTTTTTGTATCGACTTAGACCCTTAAGAAACCCGTCGAGTGATATCCATTGTCGGGACAAGTCGAATCACATATTTAGACAACTAACTAAAGACCAAAATCAAGCTATGTTCCAACATATATACAACATACAAATGAAGTATCCCCCACCCCATACTTAAAAAGATGGCATGTCCCCATGTCATACAAAATAAATAAATGCGAGGTAAAGGAACTTCCCTGACAAATCAATCTTGATCGGAGACAGTGCCAGGGTCAAGGTGGCACGCCTTTCCCAACGCACACAACCAGCCCATGATTTTCTTCTCTGATTTAGCATTCTGGGTGGCCAAAGCATCAACTTTCGTCCCCAAGTTAGTGACCGTAGTACACAACCCTGTTATCTCCTGCTCTAAGGCTGCTAATAGAGTAACCTGGCCGACCCTAGATAGTCTTGCGGCTTTTACAACATGCTCATGGGTGGGCGACTCAACTCCCACTTCCTCCTGATCATCCTCTCCCTCCTCAGGTGCATTCGAGTCATCATTATTATCACCACCAGGTGTCATAGGCTCCTTCCCAATAGTCACCTTATCCGCTCGAAACTTTGCCTCTCTCGGCACTTTTCCATCCATACTCAAGTTTTCCGGCATCTGAGCTGCCCGACATAGCCTAGTAACTAGGGAAAGGAAGAAGAAACCATACCTCTTCACCAGACAACGAGTTAATATCTCCTCATAAATAAGCTTGGCCACGTCAAAATTGTGACCATTCATGAAACACCAAATCAATGCAGCTTGAGGAGCATTCACGTCTGTGGTATTAGAGGACAAGAGCAGACGGTTGTTGATGAAATACATCCAACACTTCCCTTCAAAGGTGAGTGCCGCTAAATGGAACTTATGCATATGTTTCATCCACACAATTTCCTTGCTAGGCACACAAATTGTTTCAAAGAATAA
The DNA here is from genome assembly GCF_000715075.1 of Nicotiana tabacum. NCBI lineage: Eukaryota > Viridiplantae > Streptophyta > Magnoliopsida > Solanales > Solanaceae > Nicotiana > Nicotiana tabacum. Next base: position 161,148,355 of record NC_134082.1, read on the forward strand.
CTCTCTCTGGTGTATCGTCTACCATAGGCTTCATAGTAGTCGTCCATCTCAGCCACAGGTGAGGGCAGCCAGTATGCTCTCCGAATGGCCTCAACAGAGGCGTCCACATTCTTCTTGCGCACTGTGCACACACCGTTCACATATTCTTTAACGTTGGCATAAAATTTTCACACAACCATCAAATTTGTGTCATCCGGTTCTTCAAAGAAAATCTCCAACTCGCGCTAGACCAACTCATTATACAAGTTGGGACAGCCATATTGGAGAGACCCTATATTCATGCCCCTCTCTGGTATGGGCTTCTTGGCTTCCTTGTTAGCAAAACGGTCCTGAGCTGTAGTGGAGACGAACTTGTTACTATCATAAGGACGAGCAGGAGTTGAAGCGCGCGCTCTGGAGGATCTAGCTTGGCCGGTGGATGAAGCACCGGTGGTTCGACATTTTTTGGAAGGTGCCATAGTACCTGAAATAAAGAACATCATCAGCGAAACACAAAAGATGTGAACCAAAGGCTTCATCTGCACAATAGGTCACAATTAACATTAATAACTCACTGAGGCATTTTAACAAACACTTTATATGCACCATTCATCGGAGTCCCCAATTAACAAAGTTATAAGCCAAACTCCATCACAATTGCCCCAATGTCACCCACATATGTCAAGAGATACATCTACAACAACCTCAACAAACCTACTAGCATACAAGAGCACACTAAAAAAATATACTAAAGAAAAGAAAGAAAAACTACTACATCACCAAGAACTCAAATATCCCAACAAGAATTAAAACAATGAATCTTACATGGTAGAGATGTGGTTAGGGTAGGTGAAGAGACCGTTAGAAGAGAGAAGAGAGTGGATTGTGTGTGATTTGATCATGAATGGGGAGTATAAGGTTTGGGGTTATTTGGGAAGAAATAGAGGAGTTGGGTGTTTTGATTTGGGAGTGAGGGTTTAGGTTTAGGCGTGAATAAATAAGAAGAGGGAGAGAGATATCGGGTTGGGGGGATAAGTTAGTATATTACAATTAAAAGAACAAAACAATTAAAAAAGAAAGTAAATAAATAACAAAAAAATAGCTTAAACTCAAGTGGTAGGCAGAGCATTACAAGCGCGGTCCGAGGTCGCACTTGCAAGGCAGAAAACTTGGCGATATGCGCGGCCGCGCTCCTAGGAGAAACCTGAGGCAGAATACTTTGCATTTTGCATGGTCTGAGCGCGGCCGCGCACCTGGGCCTCGAGATTTCTCAAATTTTTACCTATTCTCTCAGCATCTGATGGACTTATCACTCGCCCAAGCTCACCTGCACTTGTTAGTACTTACAAAAATTAAAATAACAAATTCTAACTACCTAAAATCACTACGCATTGGGTTGCCTCCCAACCAGCGCCTTAGTTAATGTTGTGGCACGACAAATACAATAAATCAATGGGTTGCCTCCCATGAAGCGCCTGATCACGGCACGACGCAGATAAGTGCATTTAAGGTACGCTCAACTTTGGAGGCTCGATCAAGTGGGTCACTAACACTTTCTTTGCTTCCTCCATGCCCACATAGTGTTTCAATCTATGCCCATTGACTCGAAATGTACGAGAGTCATTACTCGCAGCAATCTCTACTGATCTCGTGGGTGAATTTCAACCACACGAAAAGGGCCTGGCCATCGTGATTTCAATTTGCCCGAAAATAACCTCAGACGCGAGTTGTATAGCAATACCGTATCTCGGGGTTTAAAATTCCGCTTAATAATATTCCTATCATGTATCATCTTCATTATCTCCTTGTATAATCTTGTGCTCTCAAAAGCGTGATATCTAAACTCATCCAGCTCATGCAACTCTGTTACTCTACTTGTTCTAGCTGCTTCACTATCAAGATTCAACTATCTCAATGCCCACCAAGCTCTATGTTCCAACTCTACGGGTAAATGACATGCCTTCCCAAACACCAATTTGTATGGTGACATGCCAATTGGAGTTTTGAAAGCGGTTTGATATGCCCACAGTACATTGTCTAACTTCTTTGCGTAATCTATTCTAGTTGCATTCACAGCTTTAGTCAGCACACTCTTTATTTCTCTATTCGAGACTTCCACTTGCCCGCTTATTTGTGGATGGTATAGGGTGGACATCTTATGGCGTACATCATACTTATGTAGTTCGATTGCAAAAGTGAGTGCCTCCGTCATTGATTATTGCTCTTGGTATGCCAAATCAGGTGAAAATGTTCTTTCTCAGAAAATCAATCACCCCCTTTGCATCATTTGTAGGGAGTGATGCAGCTTCCACCCATTTGGATATGTATTCCTCAGTGACGAGTATGTACTTGTTACCATATGAGCTGACGAACGGCCCTATGAAGTCTATCCCCCATACATCAAACATTTCTACTTCCTGAATTAGGTTCATGGGCATCTCATGTTGGCGGGAAATGTTCCCAGTTCGTTGGCATTCATCACAGCCCTTTATCCATAGATGTGCATTTTTGAACAATGTTGGACAATAGAACTCTAACTCCAAGACTTTCGCAGTTGTCCTTACTCCCCCGAAGTACCCATCATATGGTGACGCATGACAAGCTTGTAAAATAGAAGACTGGTCTATCTCGAGGATACATATCTTGATCATGTTATCAACACAAATCCTGAATAGATAAGGCTCATCCCAATAATACATGCGACAATCACGAAAGAACTTTTCTTTTGAACAGAGGAAAGGTCATAAGGAACAATTCCGCTCTCCAGGTAGTTTGCAATGCCTGCATACCATGGCGCTTCCTCGAGACTCATGGTTAGTAGTTGTTCATTTGGAAACGTTTCCAGAATCTCTTCTGCCTCAACCTTGTTTTTAACTCCTTCCAGCCTGGATAAATGGTCAACTACTTGGTTCTCCATTCCCTTTCGGTCACGGATCTCCAAATCAAGTTCTTGCAGCAATAGCACCCATCGAATCAAGCGTGGTTTTGACTCCTTCTTTTCAATTAAGTACATGAATATAGCATGGTCAGTATAAACAATTACCTTTGAGCCTATCAGGTAAGACCTGAACTTGTCAAATGCGAACACCACTGCCAGCATCTCCTTTTCGGCCACAGTGTAATTTAGTTGGGGCCCACTCAACGTCCTACTTGAGTAGTATATTGGATGCATGATTTTATCTTTTCGCTGCCCAAGAACTGCTCCCACAACATAGTCACTAGTATTACACATCAACTCGATTGCTCCCAGTTGGGGGCAACTATAATAGGTGTTGTCACCAGTCTCTTCTTTAATTCCTCAAATGCTACCCTGCAGTCATCAAAAAACACAAAATGGTGATCTTTTTCAAGTAATTTACACAAGGGGTTAGCAATTTTGGAAAAATCGTTTATAAATCTCCTATAAAAACCGGTGTGCCCAAGAAAACTTCTGATTGCTTTGACTGAGGTGGGTGGTGAAAGCTTTTCTATCACATCAACTTTTGCACGATCCACCTCAATACCTTTACTTGACACTAGGTTCCCCAAGACTATACCTTTATGTACCATGAAATGGCACTTTTCCCAGTTGAGTACCAGATTAGTCTCGATACACCTTTTCAACACTCGCCTCAAGTTCACAAGGCAATCATCGAATGAATTCCCCACTACTGAGAAGTCATCCATGAAAACCTCCATTATCTCTTCTACCATATTTGTGAATATGGTCATCATGCACCTTTGGAATGTGGTGGGTACATTGCATAGGCCAAACGGCATTCGCTGAAAATCATAGATTCCATAAGGGCAGGTGAACGATGTTTTCTCTCTATCCTCTAGGGCAGTGAAAATCTAATTATACCCCGAGTACCCATCCAAGAAACAAAAGTGAGACCTCCCTGCTAATCTATCTAGCATCTGATCAATGAATGGCAGTGGGAAGTGGTCCTTCTTGGTATCCAAGTTAACTTTATGTAGTCCATACAGATTCGCCAACCCGTGACTGTTCGTGTAGAGATCAACTCATTCTTCTCATTTTTCACTACCGTACCTTCCTTTTTCAGTACACATTGAACTGGGCTAACCCAGTTGCTGTTAGAGATAGGGAATATGATTCCCGCATCTAACCATTTAATCACTTCCTTTTTCACCACTTCTTTCATGTTGGGGTTCAGCCTTCTTTGATGTTCTCTGGAAGGTTTGTGCCATCTTCCAGCAGAATCTTATGCATACGAAAGGCCGGGTTGATCCCTTTAATGTCTATATTGGTCCACTCAATTGCAGTTTTGCACTCAGTTAGTACCTGCAAAAGTTGTTATGCCTGCACATCTAACAATCTGGATGAGATAATAACATGAAGGTTTGAGTTAGGTCCTAAGAATGCATACCTAAGATGAGATGGCAATGACTTAACTTCCAGCTTTGGTGGATCTTCTATTGATGGCTTAGCTGGAGGAGTTTTTCTTTCATCCAAGTGCAAAGGCTCAAATTCAAGCTCCCTTTTCCAAAAACCTTGGCCTTCAAGAGCAAGTACCCACTCTGCCAAGTCTTCACCATTAGCTTCATCTAAGTTCATGAGACAAGCTTCTAGAGGGTCTTTAATGTTCAATGATGCATCGTCCTCCTCCAACACTACATCCACCGCATCTATTAGAGAGTAATCGGCAAATTTACTGTGTCTGCGCATAGATTTCTGTACGTTGAATGTTATATCTTCATCGTTTAATCTCATTTTGAGCTCTCTAGTTTCACAATAAATTAGAGCTTTCCCAGTGGCCAAGAATGGTTTTCCCAAAATTATGGGAATTTCCTCGTCAACCCGACAATTAAGGATGACAAAATCTGCTGGGAACACAAACTTCCCAACCTGCACCAATACATCATCTAGAATCGCGGAGGGGCTTTTCACAGTTCGATCAGCCAGTTGTAGTAGCATAGACGTGGGTCTAGCTCTTCCAATGCCTAGCCTTTTGTAGATAGTTAGTGGCATAAGGTTTATGTTTGCTCCCAGATCACACAGTGCCTTAGCAAATGCAAAGTTGCCTATTGTGCAAGGGATTGTGAAACTCTCTAGGTCAGACAACTTCTCAGCTATGGGTCTCGTTACAACCGCACTGCAGGTATGAGTCAGTGTAACCGTGGCCAAGTCTTGGAAGTTGAACTTGCGGGCATCAAGTCCTTTATCATCTTTGCATATCCAGGCATTTCTTTTAAAGCATAATTTTTACCTGAATTTGCTTCAACATCTCCAAGAATTTCTTATACTACTGATCTTTTTTATACTTAGCCAATCTTTGTGGGAATGGTGCTGGAGGTCGTTTCTTCCCTGTAATTTGGTTTTGTCTTGTTCAGGCACTACTTCTACTGTCGGTTCCAGTGCAACTTCAATCTCTTCCAAAACCTCTTCTTCTTTGTTGGTGTTCTCTTACGCATTCTATACTGTCACCTTAGTTAAACCCGTTGAATCATTTATCTCAATGGGTACTGGCACCGGTGTCTCAGTCGTCTGCTTTCGCGAGCCATTTCTCGCTCCAGATCTAAGCCCTACCATTTCGGAGACTCGCTGCCATCAACCACTTCGGGCCCTGCTCTTTCGGATTAATTTGGTGTCTGCAGGTAACATCCCATTAGGACAATTATTTAGGGCCATGGAAATCTGTCCTAACTAGATCTCAATATTCTTAATTACTGACTCATGTGATTCTACTTTGTCAGCTAGTTTTCCAGTGGACCCAATAACTTGTTGCATCATACCCTCAAGTTTAGCAAACCCATCATCATGTCTCACAATCTATTGTTGAGGAGTTTATTGATAATCCTGCTGCTAATTTTGCCGGTTGTACCCTTGTTGCCTTTGGTAAGTGATAACTATGGATTATGATGTATTTTACACTCCTTCTTGCTTAAGTTTTTGATTAGAAATATGTACAAAATAGTCCCAAAGGCTCACAAGTTGTACTTGATTGCAGGTTTGATCAACAAGGTGACAAGGTGTCAAAAACCAGCTCAAAAAGGAGTGAAACTTGCACAAGTACCAAGACCAAGACCAAGCTCAGTCAAACAGGGCCAATGCGGCCGCACACCATTTTGTGCGAGCTGCAAAGATGAAGATCAGAGAGTATGCTTCTCAGTCAGCTAGGCAATGTGGCTGTAAAGGCTTTGTGCGGTCCATATTAATTCCATTGCGTCCGCACTCGATTTCGTACAGTCCGCAGAGCCAAAGTTCAGATATGTGACATTTTGGGGAACCTGGTCAATGCGGTCCGCGGTCCATTTTGTGTAGACCATAGTAGAAGCCACCGCGGTGCATTTTGTGCGGTCCGTGGTGGCCAAGAACCTTAGTGCCAAGAACCTTAGTGCGGCCGCACTCGATTTTGTGCGGTCCGCACTAGACGCGCAGGGGTATTTTTGTCCAAAATTTTTAGCCTAGTATAAATAGTTTTTTTCCCCATTTTTAGGTCATCAGATAGATTTTGGGACAGAGTTGCGTTCGTGACTTCTTCTCTTTTACCATTTTGAGTAATTTTAGCTTAGTTTAAACATTGAATCTTCAAGTTTTATTTAGTAATTAATTATTATGGGCTTTTCTTCATCTATTTCTTTATTTTCTTCTATAATTATGAGTAGCTAGATCCATTAGCTAGGGTTGTGGCTCAATCCTAGTGTGGGTAATTGATTTGTCTATGGGTGTTTGATATTTGGACTAATTTAGGGTTTTAATGTTGAATTAGTGGTTGCAAACACTAGTTTATGCCTAGTAGACTTTGGCTCTTCTTGAGAAAGAGAGCCTAGGTCCATGAAATTAGTCCAACAAGGAATTGGGACATATTCAAGAGATTGATAGCCCCAATTAAAGGGTTAAACCTAGAGATAGTAATACCCGACTTGAACCTCAATTGCTTGTACAAATTTGCATACCCAATTGGTCTTGAGAAAGTCAATTCGGGCAAAATTACTCAAACTACCGAAAGGTATAGAGTGAGTAGAATCATGCAATGGTTATATCATACTCCCAAAATGTGAAAATCTAGCCTTAGACTCAAGAATCCGCCAATTAACCACCTAGGAGAAAGTCACTACCCTAGTGTCTTTTATCTATTTGAACAACTTGCAATAGTTTAATCTTAGCTTTACTTAGCCTAATTTAGCATCTTGGTAGTATAAAATTAGAAGTAAAATCAAAATCAACAATGTTAAGAAGTGCAATTAGGAACAATTACACAACTCCCATTTAAATATAAACTCAACTCCAATATCTAGCTCCTTGTGGAAATCGATCCCGACCTTCCTGGGTAAAAACTTCTTCGACCTCTCTTGTTGCTTCATAGTAGTACAGGGTTGGCCTCGATCACTTTTTGGTGCTGTTGTCGGGGAGCTAACAGTTTTGGCTATCTATCTAAATAGTTTTGTGTATTGCTCTTCTTTCCTTCTGTGTTACTAATTTGTGTGTGTCACACTTCAGGTACAAAATGGCAGCAAACTTAAACAATAGACCTCTTGGAGATCTTCTGTCGGGGGAGGAAGTAGATGACAATGTTGAAGATGAGGTCCCTATTGTGCCTCAAGTACAAAGTAGAGGCCGCCAGGCCAATTATAATATGTCAGATCCTCCCCCGCCACCTCCAAGAGTGGCTCCTCGAGTGCTTCCAAACCAAGGCTATGCAAGTGCAATTGTCCCGTGGGTAATTTTCAAATTACCAATGTGATGCTGACATTGCTGGAGTAGCGTGGGTATTTCACGGGCGCCGCCAATCAAAATGCTTACAAGCATCTCAAGGGGTTCGTGGATACCTGTTAGGAGAGAAAGCAAACAAATGTGTCCGAGGATGCACTTCGGTTGAGACTCTTCCCATTTTCACTTAGAGGGAAGGAATTGGATTGACTTGAGCGACTTCCCAACCATTCCATCACTACTTGGGATGAGTTGGTGGACAAGTTCATTGTAAAAAATTTCTCACCTAGGCATATGGTAGCATTGAGAGATGAGATCTTGGCTTTCAAGTAGGAGCCCATTGAACCTTTGCATGAGATTTGGGAGCGCTATAGAATAATGGTAAAGGAATGCCCCAACAATGATATGACTGAGGCGATGATCCAACAGACTTTCTACCGAGGCATTAACACAACAAACCAATGCATAGTGAACCAACTTGCTGGGGGCAACTTCATGAAGTTGTCTTATGATGCGGCTTGTGACATTCTTGACAAAATGACTAACACTTCTTCTTCTTGGCAAAGTAGAGCCAAAGTGCCCCAGGGTGACCCCATAGTTACTCATTTGCACAAGGAGTTACATGATTGTGGGTAGGCTATAGCTGAGTTGACAACTACAATGAACCAACTAGCAAAGGCACAGTTGCAACAAGTTCAAAATCTTCGCCAAGTGAATGCTATGGAGGGTGTCAACATGCTAGTCAACAAAAGAAAACAAAGCGGTTAACAGAACCAAGAGAATTCGAAGCAATTTGACAATGATTGTGGTGGATTCCAAGATGATAGTTATGATGTGCAAAATGAAGAGGTGCAATACGTGAACAATTATCAAGGCCAAATAGGCAATTCTTCCAACCAACAACAATGCAGACCCCAGGGTAATTGGGGAAATCAACAACAACAAGGCAATGGTAATTGGGGGAACAATAACCAAAACTCCAACTGGGGCAATCAGAACAATAATTAGAGCAATCAAGGTAATTGGAATGGGAACAACAACAACTGGGGTGGTAACAACAATCAAGGTGGGTGGAACACTGAAAATAAGGGAAACCGGGGGCAAGGCTTTCAAAGGCCCCCAATGTACCAACAACTGAACAATCCGCCCCTATTTCCATCCCAAGGCCCTAGTTCTTCCAATAATGACATAGGGAGAATTGAAATGATGTTCGAATAGATGATGAAAAAGACTGCGGATTTCGATGCTCAGTTATCTTCCCACAATACTTCAATTAGAAATTTGGAAGTTCAGTTAGGCCAAATCTCACAATCCTTGAATACTCACCCTAGGGGTGCTCTACCAAGTGATACGGTAGTAAACCCGAAGGGTGGGAACAATCATGTTATGGCGGTAACTACAAGGAGTGGACGAGGCGGTGATGTGAATGCCTCCAAACAAAAGTAAATTTTGAGTGATGAATTTGAGCTGCAAGAAGATGAAGTTCCTTTGGTGGTTGAAAATGTGATTGATGAGAATATGAATGAAAAAGTGAGGATTGATATTCAAGATGCCAAGGTGGAAACTCAAAATGACGTGAACCCATCTAGGGAACACGTAATAGACATGCTGGAGCCGGTTGTGCCGAAAGCCAAGGCTCCTTTGCCAAGTCCACCTACACCTTATCCTAAAAGGCTTGCGAAGTAGAAAAATGAGAATCAATTTTAAAAGTTCATTGGTATAATGAAGAGCTTATCCATTAATGTGCCTTTGGTGAAGGCTATTGAACAAATGTCGGGCTATGCTAAATTCATAAAGGACTTGGTGACAAAAAAACGATCCATGGATTGTGAAACTATAAAGATGACCCAGCAAGTTAGTGCAATAGTGCATTCAATGGCCCCGAAGCTTGAAGATCTCGGTGCTTTCACCATTCCTTGCACCATTGGGAGTGCGGACTTTGCTAAGGCTCTATGTGATTTGGGGGCAAGTATCAACTTGATGCCCTACTCAGTTTTCAAGACTTTGAATATTAGGCAACCGAGGCCGACTTCCATGAGATTGCAAATTACGGATAGAACAATGAAGAGACCATTGGGTATTATTGATGATGTCCTTGTCCGGGTGGACAAATTTATCTTGCCAGCTGACTTTGTGATCTTGGTTTATGAGGTGATTATGAAGTTCCAATAATTTTGGGGAGACCTTTCCTTGCTACTGGGAAGGCCTTAGTTGATGTGGAAGCAGGAGAACTCACCTTCCGGGTGGGTAATAAAAAGTGGTCTTTCATGTGTGCAAGTCAATGAAGCAGCCCAATAGTTTCGAGGTGTGCTCTTTTGTGGACCTTGTCATGGCAGTGATAGTTGATGATACCAGTGCAATGATCAATGTGGAGGACCCTCTAGAGGCCGTATTGTTTAACCTTGATGTCAATGATGATGAGGGCCGAGTGGAGTGTGTGAATGCTTTACATAGGATGGGCTCTTACTCTTATGAGCCTAGAAAACTATTGTTGGACCTTGAGAATCGGAAGACTCCACCAACAAAACCTTCAATTGAGGAGCCTCCAGTGTTGGAGTTGAAGCTGTTTCCTCTACACCTCATGTATGAGTTCTTAGGCCCTAGTTCTACTTTGACAATTATTCTTTTCTCTTGTCTTACTAACATGCATGTTGATGCCACGTTGGCGGTGCTTCAAAAGCGAAAAAAAAAAAGCAATTTGATGGACTTTAGCTGATATTCGGCGGATAAGCCCCACATTCTGTATGCACAAAATTATTCTAGAAAATGATGCAAAGCCCTCCTTGGAACATCAAAAGAGGTTGAATGAGGCAATGCAAGAAGTTGTGAAAAAGGAGGTGATCAAGTGGTTGGATGCCGGGGTTTTGTACCCTATCTCTGATAGCTCGTAGACTTCACCGGTGCAATGTGTACCGAAGAAGGATAGCTTGACCGTGGTTGCAAATTCACAAAATGATTTGATTCCTACCAGAACCGTCACCGGGTGGAGGGTATGCATGGACTACCGCAAGTTGAATAAAGTGACCTGCAAGGATCACTTTCCATTGCCTTTTCTTGATTAGATGTTGGACCGACTTGTTGGGCGTTCCTTCTACTGTTTCTTAGAGGGGTATTCTGGATACAACCAAATCTTGATTGCTCCGGAAGATAAGGAGAAGACCACATTCACATGTCCATATGGCACCTTTGCTTTTTCTCGGATGCCTTTTGGGTTGTGTAATGCACTGGCTATGTTTTAGCGGTGTATGATGGCCATTTTCACCGATATGGTGGAATATTTTGGAGGTGTTCATGGAAGACTATAGTGTTGTGGGTGATTCATTTAATGAGTGCTTGAAAAATCTTGATAGAGTTTTAGCCCATTGTGAAGAAACCAATCTTGTTCTTAATTGGGAGAAATGCCACTTCATGGTGGAAAAAGGGCATAGTTCTTGGCATAAAATTTCAAAGCATGGTATTGAGGTAGACAAAGCAAAAATTGATGTGATTTCAAGGCTCCCTCCCCCGACCTCTATCAAGGGATTTAGAAGTTTTCTTGGGCATACGGGATTCTACCGGAGATTTATCAAAGACTTTTCTAAGGTAGTGAACCCCTTATGCAAGCTATTGGAAAAGGATGCCAAGTTTGTGTTCGATGAGAGATGTATGCAAGACTTTGAACTTCTCAAGCATAAGTTGACCACCACTCTTATCATTACTGCACCTAATTGGATCTTGCCCTTTGAGCTTATGTGTGATGCGAGCGATGTTGCGGTTGGGGCGATTTTGGGTCAAAGAGTGAACAAAATGTTTCATCCGGTATACTATGCGATCAAGACAATGAATGATGCTCAAGTGAACTACATGGTGACCGAGAAAGAACTTTTGCTATTGTGTTAGAAATGGAGAAATTTCGACCATATCTTATGGGTGCCAAGGTCATAGTCCATACTGTTCATGCCGCACTCCAGTACTTGATGAGGAAGAAGGATTCCAAAGCTAGACTGATGTAATGGGTCTTGTTACTTCAAGAGTTTGATTTGGAGATTGTGGACCGAAGGGTAGTGAAAACCAAGTGGCGAACCACTTGTCCCGCTTGGAGGAGGACGGGAGGCCTCGTGATAGCCTAGAGATCAATGATTCATTTCCCGACGAACAACTCCTTTCTATGTCGGTGAATGGAGTGCCATGGTTTGCGGACGTTGCTAATTTCCTTTTGACTGGTATAATCCCGTGTGAGATCTCTTCTAACCAAAGGAAGAAGCTCAAACGAGATAGTTTGGATTTCTATTGGTATGAGCTGTACTTGTTCAAGATTTGCACGGATGGTGTGATCCGAAGGCGTGTCTCGGAGGAAGAGCAATTGAGTATCTTGGAGGCTTGTCATTCCTCTCCCTATGGTGGCCATCATGGAGGGGCGAGGACGGCTTCCAAAGTTCTTAGTTATGGGTTTTATTGGCCAATTTTATACAAAGATGCAAGTGAACTTGTGAATAGGTGTGACGAATGTCAAATAGCAGGTGCAATTTTGAAGAAAGATGAGATGCCTCTCAATACCATTCTTGAATTTGATATTTTTGATGTGTGGGGCATTGATTTTATGGGCCCGTTTGTTAGATCATGTGGGAACACATACATTCTTGTGGCGGTTGACTATGTTTCAAAGTGGGTTGAGGCCATGGCTTTACCCAACAATGAGGCCCGGAGTGTTGTTGCATTTCTCAAGAAGAGCATTCTTACAAGGTTTGGCACTCCTCGTGCAATCATAAGTGAGAGGGGGTCTTATTTTTGCAATAGAGCTTTTGACACTTTGCTTGCAAAGTATGGTGTCAATCACAAAGTTTCTACTCCCTATCATCCTCACAAGTGGCCAAGTTGAAGTCTCAAACCGGAAAATCAAGAGTATATTGTCAAAGACGGTCAATGCAAATAGGACCGATTGGTCAAAGAAGTTGGAAAATGCTCTATGGGCTTATAGAACTGCTTACAAGACTCCGATTGGTATGTCTCCGTATCAGTTGGTGCTTGGGAAAGCTTGCCATCTACCGATTGAGTTAGAGCACAAGGCCATGTGGGCCTTGAGGAAGTTAAATCTTGAATGGGATGTGGCAGCAAATCTTTGTGAACTTGATGAATTCTGATTCCATGCCTACTCCAGTTCATCCTTGTACAAGGACAAGATGAAGTACCTTCATGATAAATATGCTCGTGGCAAGGAGTTCAAAGTTGGTGATTTGGTTCTCTTCTTCAACTCTCGGTTACGTCAAGTCAAAATGGAGTGGACCTTTTGAAATGGTGTATGTGACCCCGTTTGGTGCACTTAACTTGAAGAAAAAAAATGGAGAAGTTTTCAGAGTGAATGGGCACAGGGTCAAGCATTACTTGGGAAAAATTGATGACAGCCACGTGGTGACACTTCTTCATCTCAAATGATATGATGGTAACCTGCGTCGTGCCGCGACGTTAAATTAGGCGATTTTTGGGAGGCAACCCTTGTGTTTTCTTCTTGTTTTTCTTTGGTTTTTATTGTAGTGTAGGATTTATTTTTGGACTGACTGGTTGTGAGATGTTGTAGGATTGTGTTGATGCAGTGCAGGAAAAAGTTGGGAAATGATCACTCTCTGAAGTTCTCAATGCGGACCGCACTCATTTTGTGCGACCGCAAAGACCTTTGTGCGGGGGCAAGAAATCAGTGCGGACCACACTGATGATTTGACAAAAGTGAGGGTTCTTTGAAGTTTACCACCGCGACCGCATTGCATTTTGTGCGGTCCGCAGTGGTCCACTGCGACTGCATTACATTTTGTGCAGTCCGCAGTGGTCAATTGGTCTTTGCCCTATGGTTTTGAACATCGCGGACCCCGGTGCCATTTTGTGCGGTCTGCGGTGGGTAGGTAAGCTGGGCCCCAGGACCTTTCTCTATAAATAGGACCTGAGGCCCTCTTTTTGAACTTTTCGATCCTTTTACTCTCAGAGCATTAAAAAATCACTGTTCATCTCTCTTTATTGCACGTAACTGACTACTAAGGCTTATTCATCATCTCAGCATCTCATTTTTGGTACTTTAATCCTTTTTCATTTGTTTAATTTTGTTATTTTCTTTTAATTTTTGTTTCTTAGTTCTTTTTCTTTCACTATTCGTTTTCTTTCAAATTTGGTAGCTTAGGTTAGTTAATTTTTTGTTTTAAATTAGGATTAGGTAGTTAAAACACTGAACCAACACTTAGGGACTCATAAATAGGTGTAAAATTGGACTAAAATTGATCAAAACATGAACCCTAGGTTGGTATTGCTGTTGGGTGTTCAATGCGGACCGTGGTGGATTTTGTGCGGTCTGCAGTGCCCTTGTGCGATTCGCAATGGTATTTGGTGTGGACCGCAATGACAAAGTCCTACAAGCTAAACATTTGAGGACCGCGGCCGCATTGGATTTTGTGCGGTCCGCGAGACCGCAATGGCATTTTGTGTGGTCCGCGGTGCATAGATTCAAAGAGTGGGTAGTCTGAACCCCACCTCTTTGTGGACCGCAATGGATTTTGTGTGGTCTGCAATGGCCTCTTTGCGGCCGCACTGCATTTTGTGTGGTTCGCACTCTGTAATTTTCATACTGTCTACAACATTTTATCTACAACTATGAACTTCATTGTTTTGCTAGATGCTAACAAAGTCTGAATGAATGGTGTTTGCAGACAATGGTGAGATCAAGAGGAAAAGGTGGTAAATAAACAGGAAAAGGAGAGTCCTCCCGGGGTGGGAAGCAAGCAATGATAAAACTAACTCCACAAGCCTGTCAAAACATAAAAAAACAAGGAAGATTATAAAAGTTGCAGACATGGCCATTGACCAGTCGGGGAGTGAGTATGAGCCCTCCCAGGAGGCATCTTTAGATTCCATTCTAGAGTTTGTTCCTGACTGGCCGGAGAGGAACCGATTGAGAGATACACCTCCAGCATCCCCCATTGCCCAAGCCTCAGTTCATATATCTTCTGAGTCGTCTAAAGGCTCAGCTGAAGGCAGTGGGGATAAGTACTCCACCTCTCCTACAGCTTCATTATCCGGAGAGGGTGTAGTAGCAGAAGAAGGGGAAGCAGACTGGCCAGTTGAAGTAGTGGATTTCCCTTGAAGTGCTTGCCCTTAGGGTTGTCATCACCTTGTAAGCTATACCACGAGAAAGGTGCCTTTGCCTTCATTTTCACGTCAAATTTGTGCTTCTCCACATTTTGGTCCTTCAGGTACATGGTCAGGAAGTTGGGGAATGGGTAAGACCTATCACCCTCATTCACTACTCGTGTAATGACCCGGGATATCAAATTCCCAACATTGATCGGTACCCCACCATGATGGATGCTACTAAGATCGCCCGGTGAATTGGGAGTGAGTTGTCATGGGTGGTAGGATCTAGCCTGCTGTACACAAATGTCTCCCATCCCTTTGCCTCGAAGTTCAATGTCCTCCTCAATATCTTCACCCCCGTAGTCAACCACTCGGGGGTGGTACCTGGGATTTCCAAGTACTCTGCCAACCACAGACGAGCTTCTTCAACCAACTTCATTTTGTCCAAGTACATGGACTCATCTTCCTCCGTGAAACCCAAATAGTCATTGATGGTCTTGCCATCAAACTTCACTTTCAGATTTTGCACTTTGGTAACCGTGGTACCATTTTTGATGTGGGCCACGTTGGTGTAGAATTCTTTCACCAAGTGCTCATTGGTGTCATCCACCTGCCCTATGAAGTAGTCCCATCCAGCTCTTTCTCTGAATTGCCAAATCACATTAGGATTGTGAGGCAAAAGATCCCTGGTGATAATTTTTCTCTTAGGTATCAACCTCTTTTTTGGCCATCACTCTCTGAATTTGTGGTAGGCAATCTCACTGCCGAACCGGTCCTCCCATGCCTCCGGGTTCCTAGACCGCTCTACCCCACCAACTTGGGGATCAGCCTATCCATTGACTGCCCATCATCTGATTTAGGCCCTCACCAACATCAACAACCGGATGCAGATAGCTACTTCTAAGTTGTCTGTATTATCTACTACCGTAGCAGCTCAGTTAGCACCTCCTCCTCCACAGGTCCCACAGTCCATTGAGGACACTCTCAAGGATCTTTTGGACAACTAGAAGAAGATCCTTGAGAAACAAAAATTGCTCACAGATGCTGTTGATTTACACGGAAAGGCTCTCAAGGAGCTTGCTAGGGAGGCTAAGAAGATAAGGAAGACTCGGGCTTCCAAAGAGTCCGTGAAGGAGTTACGGGTCGAGGTTGAGAGATTGAAGGCAGATCACCTGCCTTTAGATTTGCTACTACATGACCCTGTACCAGAAGCCCACCCCCAGCTAGAGCAGTCCGAGAGGCCTCCTAAGAGGAAGAGAGTGATCCCTCAGTCCGATGATGCAGCCATTCAGTTGGAGGACCCGCCGGGAGATTCCTCCAGCCAACCCCAGGAGCTTGTCTAGGCCCAGGTCCCTGTAGCAGAGCCACAGATCACAGGGAGCCAGTCTCAAGTTCCCGAGCATAGAGAGGACCCAGGGACCACAGAGGATCCCATGCAAACGGCCGGCCCATAGGGAGTTTTTTTCCTCTTTCATCTATTTTTGTGCTTATTTTGCTTAGTTGGTATTGAGGACAATGCCAGCTTTCATTTGAGGGGGTAGGCCCTATTTGGATTTGGATGACTGTATATATATGACAGATTTTATGATTTTTTTCTTTCCTTTTTATCTTTGGTATGTATATAATTTCATCATTTCATTATATTTTTCGTACTTCTTACTTTAGGTCTGTATATAAAAGTTATGTTTCATTGTATATATTCATCTCCCCTATTGTATATTCGATTAAATCCCCTCTTGTACATATTCATTCTACTTTCGGTATTTTTTTTTCTTTTCTTAGCTTCTTATTTTATATTCATAGCTTCTTATTTTGAGTTTTTGCAATAAACCTTTGGTTTTCTTAATTCCACGGTTCTTTCCAAAGGTAGAATTTGTGTGAACCGGGTGGCTCTTCCTGATGATGGATGGCATCACAACCTTCTTAAAGGTTTGAGTCTGTTTTTCTTTTCTTTTTTGCTTTTTAGTGGTTAGTGGTAAGGGTGCCTCAAGCAAAGTTTCACTTGGGCCTAACACATTTGCCTTTGATCATATGGTCAAAAGTAAATCGTTGTGTATAGGATGGTGAAAGTTGTGACCTTGAAACTCTTGTGTTGGCCGATAATCATCAAGTGGTTTTTCGGGACCATTGTGTGCCCAAATCTTATCTAAGGTTGTTGTAGGGCCCTGACTTTGTATCTTTAGTGATCCCATAGCTTGTGTGGTAAGAAATTGCATTGCAAGCCCAAGTCCTGAGCCATTGATCTAGAACTTGCCCTGAATGTTTGTCTAGGCAAAATCCTAAGTGTAATTTGACTTGAGACATGATTATAGGCTCTCCTTGATCCAAATGATATCTTGAACACTTCCATAGCCTACCAATGATAAAATCCCTAGTCAACCTTTTTGAGCCTTAGACCTTTTTCCTTCAAGAACAATGATACAAGTCTTTACCCGTTCTAAAGATGCCCTCTCTTGGCACCCGATCATTTCTTAGCACATGACAAAAGTATAAGTTTGGGGGGAGAGACGAGGATTGCAATAAAGTGGTAAAAAGGTACAAAATGAAGAAAAGGAAAGGCAATGAAAAGGAAAGAAAAGCAAAAAGACAAAATGAATGTTCAATGTAGAAATGAATAAATGGATTCAATAAAAGAAAAAAATGAAAGGTGTGGAAAGTTGAGAAAGGAGAAAAGATTTGAAATGAACAAAAAAAAGAGTGACAGTGTGTCTCTCTAACCCCTTAAAAAGAAGTGAAATGACTTAAAAAGTCAAGTGAATGCGTGCCTAATGAAGCAAAAGAAGTGCTGAAGGAAAGATGGAACCTACTTAGACCAAACATTTCCTACCCTGAACCAAAAACCTTCATTATGTCTCCACAAAAGCCCTATATGATCTTGAGTTGGATGAAACTTTCATTAGTGGTGACTTACATAAGGGGAAAGCATATGGTACTTAGAGCCGGACTTGCGACTTTTCCTTGAGAGAGATGAGTGTATTTCCATTAACCTCATTCTGAGTGCCACTATCCTAAAGGTGAGGTTTGCTTAGGGAGAGTTGAGGATGTGTGAGTTTAGGTTCCACAACGACCAAAGTAATAGAAAGAGATTCTTTGATGTGTTGAGTCAAGTCTCGATGCTCTTGTGTCGCATTAAATCCATGGTGTTTAAAAGAGTGAATGTTGTTAATGACTCATTTGAATTGAGGGCAATTGTTAGTCCCAATTGATGCTAGATGAGGTCACTTTAGTTTGGCTGAATTTTCTTGGATTGACTCTTAAAGGGTGGGTCTTATTTTGTTTGCTTGAGGACACGCAAAAGCTTAAGTTTGGGAGAGTTGATAACTAGGGATTATGATGCATTTTACACTCCTTCTTGCTTTAGTTTTGATTAGAATGTGTACAAAATAGTCCCAAAGGCTCACAAGTTGTACTTGATTGCAGGTTTGATCACCAAGGTGACATGGTGTTAAAAACCAGCTCAAAAAGGAGTGAAACTTGCACAAGTACCAAGACCAAGACCAAATTTAGTGTAACAGGGCCAATGCGGCCGCACACCATTTTGTGCGATCCGTTAAGATGAAGATTAGAGAGTATGCCTCTCCGTTAGCCAGGCAATGCGACCGCAAAGGACTTTGTGCGGTCCGCATTGATTCCATTGCAGCCGCACTTGATTTCGTGCGGTCCGCAGACCTAAAGTTCAGAGATGTGACATTTTGGGGAACCTGGTCAATGTGGTCCGCAATCCATTTTGTGCGGACCGCAGTAGAAGCCACCGTGGACATAGTGCATTTTGTGCGGTCCGTGGTGGTGATAACTAGGAATTATAATGCATTATACACTCCTTCATGCTCAGTTTTAATTAGAAATTTGTACAAAATAGTCCCAAAGGCTCACAAGTTGTGCTTGATTACAGGTTTGATCAACAAGGTGACAAGATGTCAAAGATCAGCTCAAAAAGTAGTGAAACTTGCACAAGTACCAAGACAAGACAAAGCTCAATCAAAACAGGGCCAGTGCGGCCGCAC
The DNA here is from genome assembly GCF_000715075.1 of Nicotiana tabacum. Lineage (NCBI taxonomy): Eukaryota > Viridiplantae > Streptophyta > Magnoliopsida > Solanales > Solanaceae > Nicotiana > Nicotiana tabacum. Next base: position 161,167,081 of record NC_134082.1, read on the forward strand.
ACCATACTATGTGGTCCGTATAAGTGAAGTTTAGAGAGGGTGTTATTCAGGCCAAAAGGTAATGCAGTCGCAAGGGGTTTTGTGCGGTCCGCATTAGGATCATTGCGGCCGCACTCGATTTAGTGCGGTCCGCGGAGCCAAGGTTCAGAGAGGTGGTGTTTCGGAGGTTGAAGCTCAATGCAGTCCGCGATCGTTTTTGTGCGGACCGCAATGGAAGCCACCGCGGCCGCACTCGATTTCGTGCGGTCTGTATTGCTCAAGTTCAGAGAGCTGAGTATTTAAGTTCAGAGCCTTAGTGCAGCCGCACTCGTTTTTGTGTTGTCTGCACTAGCCCCGTAGGGGTATTTTTGTCCAAGATTTTTAGCCATGTATAAATAGATTTTTTTCCCATTTTTAGGTTATCAGATAGTTTTTGTACTGAGCTGTGCTCGTGACTTTGTCTTTTCGACCTATTTTGAGTAATTTTAGCATGATTTCAACATTGAATCTTCAAGTTTAATTTAGCAATTAATTATTATGAGTTTCTCTTCATCTATTTCCTTGTTTTCTTCTCTAATTATGAGTAGCTAGACTCATAAGCTAGGGTTGTGGCTCAACCCTAGTGTGGATAATTGATGGGTCTTTTGTTTTGATGCTTGATTGTCATGGGTGTTTGATATTTGGGCTAATTTAGGGTTTTAATTGTGAATTAGTGGTTGCAAATACTAGTTTATGCCTAGTAGACTTTGGTTCTTCTTGAGAAAGAGAGTCTAAGTCCATGAAATTAGTCCAATAAGGAATTGGGGCGTATTCAAGAGATTAATAGCCCCAATTAAAGGGATAAACCTAGAGATAGTAACATCCGACTTGAATCTTGATTGCTTGTGCAAATTTGCATACCCAATTGGTCTTGAGAAAGTCAATTTGGGCAAAATCACTCGAACTACCGAGAGGTATAGAGTGAGTAAAATCGTACAATGGTTATATCATACTCCCCAAATGTGACAATCTAGCTTTATACTCAAGAATTCGTCAATTGACCACCTAGGCGAAAGTCGCTACCCTAGTGCCTTTTAATTATTTGAACAACTCGCAATAGTTTAACCTTAGCTTATTTTAGTTTAATTAAGCGTTGTAGTTTTATAAAATTGGAATCATAATCAAAACCAAAAATGTGTAGAAGTGAAATTAAGAGCAAATACACAATTCCACTTTAGATAGACACTCTACTCCAATATCTAGCTCCCTGTGAAATTGATCCCGACCTTAATCGGGTAAAAGCTGCTTCGACCTCTATCGCTACTCAATAGTAGTGCAGGGTTGGCCTCGATCAACTTTTTGGCACCGTTTCTGGGGAGCTAACGGTTTTGGCTATATATCTAAATAGTTTTGTGTATTGTTCTTTTTTCCTTCTGAGTTACTAAATTGTTTGTGTCACAACTTCGGGTACAAAATGGTAGCAAACGTAAACAATGCACCTCTTGGAGATCTTCTGCCAGGGGAGGAAGTAGATGAAAATGTTGAAGATAAGGTCCCTATTGTGCCTCAAGGACAAAGGAGAGGCCGCCAGATGAATGATAATATTCCATACCCTCCCCTGCCACCTCCAAGAGTGGCTCCTCGAGTTTATCCAAACCAAGGCTATGCAAGTGCAATTGTCCTGCCCCGGATTCGGGCGGGCAATTTTTAAATTACCAATGTGATGCTGACATTGCTGGAGTAGCGTGGGTATTTTACGGGCACTACCAATCAAAATACTTACAAACATGGATACCTGTTGGGGGAGCAAGCAAACTAATGTGTCCGAAGATGCACTTCGGTTGAGACGCACTTCGGGTGAGACTCTTCCCATTCTCACTTAGAGGGAAGGCATTCGATTAGCTTGAGCGACTTCCCAACCATTCCATCACTACTTGGGATGAGCTGGCGGACAAGTTCATTGCAAAAATTCTCACCAGGGCATATGGCAGCATTGAGAGATGAGATCTTGGCTTTCAAGTAGTAGCCCACCAAACCTTTGCATGAGATTTGGGAGCGTTATAGAACAATGGTGAAGGAATACCACAACAATGATATGACTGAGGCGATGATCCAACAGACATTCTACCGGGGCATTAACACAACAAACCAATACATAGTGAACCAACTTGCTGGGGGTAACTTTATAAAGCTGTCTTATGATGAGGCTTGTGACATTCTTGACGAGATGGCTAACACTTCTTCTGCTTGGCAAAGTAGAGCCAATGTGCCTCAAGGTGACCCCACGGTCACTCATTTGCACAAAGAGTTACATGATCATGGGCACAACTACTATGAACCAACTAGCAAAGGCACAGTTGTAACAAGTTCAAAATCCTCGCCAAGTGAATGCTATGGAGGGTGTCAACATGCTTGTCAACAAAAGAAGACAAAGAGGTCAACAAAATCAAGGGAATTCAAAGCAATTTGATAATGATTGTGGTGGATTTCAAAATGATCGTTATGATGGACAGAGTGAAGAGGTACAATACGTGAACAATTATCAAGGCCAAAGGGGCAATTCTTCCAACCTACAACAATGGATACCCCAAGGCAATTGGGGCAATCAACAACAATAAGGCAATGGTAATTGAGGGAAAAACAACCAAAACAACAATTGGGGTAATCAGAACAACAATCAAAACAATAAAGGAAATTGGAATAGTAACAATAACAATTGGGGTGGTAACAACAATCACGGTGGATGGAATAATAGAAACCAAGGAAATCGAGGGCAAGGCTTTCAATGTCCCCAATATACCAACAACCGAACAATCCACCCCCATTTCCATCCTAAGGTCCTAGTTCTTCTAGCAATGATATGGGTATAATTGAAATGATGTTCGAACAAATGATGAAAAAGAATGGAGATTCTGATGCGCAGTTGGCTTCCCACAATACCTCAATCAGAAACTTGGAGGTGCAGTTAGGTCAAATCTCACAGTCTTTGAAACTCGTCCTAAGGGGGCTCTACCTAGTGATACGGTGGTTAACTCGAAGGGTGGGAACAATCATGTTATGGCGGTAACTACAAGAAGTGGGAGAGGCGGTGATGTGAATGCCTCTAAACAAAATCAAATTTTGAGTGATGAAGTTGAGTTGCAAGAAGATGAAGTTTCTTTGATGGTTGAAAATGTGATTGATGACAATGTGAACGAAAAAGTGAGGATTGATATTCAAGATGCCGAGGTGGAAACTCAAAATGATGTGAACCTGTCTAAGGAACACGTAATAAACATGCCAGAGCCAATTGTGCCTAAAGCCAAGGTACCTTTGCCAAGGCCACCTCCGCCTTATCCTCAAAGGCTCGTGAAGCAGAAAAATGAAAATCAGTTTAAAAAGTTCATTGACACGATGAAGAGCTTATCCATTAACGTGCCTTTGGTGGAGGCTCTTGAACAAATGTTGGGCTATGCTAAATTCATGAAGGACTTGGTGACAAAGAAACGGTCCATGTATTGTGAACCTATAAAGATGACTCACCAAGTTAGTGCAATAGTGCATTCAATGGCCCCGAAGCTTAAAGATCCCGGTGCTTTCAACATTCCTTGCACCATTGGGAGTGCGAACTTTGCTAAGGCTTTATGTGATTTAGGGGCAAGTATCAATTTGATGCCCTACTCAGTTTTCAAAACTTTAGGTATTGGGCAACCTAGGCCGACTTCCATAAGATTACAAATGGCGGATAGAACGATGAAGAGACCATTGGGTATTATTGATGATGTGCTTGTCCGGGTGGACAAATTTATCTTGCCAGCTGACTTTGTGATCTTGGATTGTGAGGTAGATTATGAAGTTCCTATCCTTTTGGGGAGACCTTTCCTTGCTACGGGGAAGGCGTTAATTGATATGGAAGTAGGGGAACTCACCTTCCGGGTGGGTGATGAAAAAGTGGTCTTTCATGTTGTAAGTTAATGAAGTAGCCCAACAGTTCCGAGGTGTGCCCTTTTGTGGACCTTGTCACGACAGTGATAGTTGATGACACCAGTGCAATGATCAATGTGGAGGACCCTCTTGAGGTCGTATTGTTGAATCTTGATGTCAATGATGATGAGGGCCGAGTGGAGTGTGTGAATGCTTTACATGGAATGGGATCTTACTCTTATGAGCCTAGAAACTTTCTTTGAATCTTGAAAATAGGAAGACTCTACCAACAAAGCCTTCAATTAAGTAACCTCTGGTGTTGGAGTTAAAGTCGTTGCCTCCACACCTCAGGTATGAGTTCTTAGGCCCAAGTTTTACTTTGATAGTTATTCTTTCCTCTTGTCTTACTAACATGCAGGTTGATGCCACATTGGTGATGCTTCAAAAGAGGAAAAGGCAATTGGATGGATGCTAGCTGATATTCGGGGGATAATCCCCGCATTCCGTATGCACAAGATTATTCTAGAAGATGATGCAAAGCCCTCCTTGGAACATCAAAGGATGTTGAACGAGGCAATGCAAGAAGTTATGAAAAGGAGGTGATCAAGTGGTTAGGTGCCGGGGTTATGTACCCCATCTCTAATAGCTCTTGGACTTTGCCTGTGCAATGTGTACCGAAGAAGGGTGGCATGACCGTGGTTGCAAATTCCCAAAATGAGTTGATTCCCACCAGAACCGTCACCGGTTGGAGGGTATGCATGGACTACTGCAAGTTGAATAAAGTGAACCACAAGGATCACTTTCCTTAGTCTTTTCTTGATCAGATGTTAGACCGACTTGCTGGGTGTGCCTTCTACTGTTTCTTGGATGGATATTCTAGGTATAACCAAATCTTGATTGCTCCGAAAGATCAGGATAAGACCATATTCACTTGTCCGTATGGCACTTTTGCCTTTTTTAGGATGCCTTTTGGGTTGTGTAATGCACCAGCTACATTCCAACGGTGTATGATGGTCATTTTCATCGATATGGTGGAAGACATTTTGGAGGTGTTCATGGATGACTTTAGTGTTGTGGGTGATTCATTTGATGAGTGCTTGAAGAATCTTGATAGAGTTTTGGCCCATTGTAAAGAAACCAATCTTGTTCTCAATTAGGAAAAATGCCACTTTATGGCGGAAGAAGGCATAGTTCTTGGGCATAAAATTTCAAAGCATGGTATTGAGGTAGACAAAGCAAAAATTTATATGATTTCAAGGCTCCCTCCCCCTACCTCTGTCAAGGGAGTTAGAAGTTTTCTTAGGCAAGCGAGGTTCTACCAGAGATTTATCAAAGACTTTTCGAAGGTAGTGAACCCCTTATGCAAGCTATTAGAAAAGGATGCCAAATTTGTGTTCGATGAGAGATGTATGCAAGCCTTTGAACTTCTCAAGCATAAGTTGACCACCACTTTTATCATTACCGCACCTAATTGGAGCTTTCCCTTTGAGCTCATGTGTGATGCGAGCGATGTTGCGGTTGGGGTGGTTTTGGGTCTAAGAGTGAACGAAATATTTCATCTGGTGTACTATGCGAGCAAGACAATGAATGATGCTCAAGTGAACTACACGGTGACCGAGAAAGAACTTTTGGCTATTGTGTTCGCAATGGAGAAATTTCGGCTGTATCTTATGGATGCCAAGGTCATAGTCCATATTGATCATGTCGCACTCCGATACTTGATGATGAAGAAGGATTCCAAAGCTAGAATGATGCGATGGGTCTTATTACTTTATGAATTTGATTTGGAGATTGTGGACCGGAAGGGTAGTGAAAACCAAGTGGCAGACCACTTGTCCCGCTTGGAGGAGGACGGGAGACCTCATGATAGCCTAGAGATCAATGATTCATTTCCCGACGAATAACTCCTTTCTGTGTCGGTGAATGGAGTGCCATGGTTTGCGGACGTTGCTAATTTCCTTGTGACTGGTATAATCCTGTGTGAGCTCTCTTCTAACCAAAGGAAGAAGCTCAAACGAGATAGTTTGGATTTCTATTAGGATGAGCCGTAATTGTTCAAGATTTGCACGGATGGTGTGATCCGAAGGTTTGTCCCGGAGGAAGAGCAATTTAGTATCTTGGAGGATTGTCATTCCTCTCCCTTTGGTGGCTATCATGGCGGGGCGAGGACGACTTCCAAAGTTCTTAGTTGTGGGTTTTATTGGCCAACTTTGTACAAAGATACAAGTGAACTAGTGAATAGGTGTGATGAATGTCAAAGAGCGGGTGGAATTTCGAAGAAAGATGAGATGCCTCTCAATATCATTCTTGAGGTTGATATTTTTGATGTATGGGGCATTGATTTTATGGGCCTGTTTGTTAGCTCGTGTGGGAACACATACATTCTTGTGGCAGTGGACTATGTTTCAAAGTGGGTTGAAGCTGTGGCTTTGCCCAACAATGAAGCCCGGAGTGTTGTTGCATTTCTCAAGAAGAGCATTTTTACAAGGTTTGCTACTCCTCGTGCAATCATAAGTGATGGGGGGGTCTCATTTTTGCAATAGAGCTTTTGAAACTTTGCTTGCAAAGTATGGTGTCAATCACAAGGTTTCACCTCCCTATCATCCTCAAGCAAGTGGCCAAGTTGAAGTCTCAAACCGGAAAATCAAGAGTATATTGTCAAAGACGGTCAATGCAAATAGGACCAATTGGTCGAAGAAGTTGGATGACGATCTATGGGCTTATAGGACTGCTTACAAGACTCTGATTGGTATGTCTCCGTATCGGTTGGTGTTTGGGAAAGCTTGCCATCTACCGGTTGAGTTAGACCACAAGGCCATGTGGGCTTTGAGGAAGCTAAATCTTGAATGGGATGTTACAGCCAATCTTCGTGTAGAGCAGCTTAATGAACTTGATGAATTTCGATTCCATGCCTGCTCCAGTTCGTCCTTGTACAAGGACAAGATGAAGTACCTTCATGATAAATATGCTCGTAGCAAGGAGTTCAAAGTGGGTGATTTGGTTCTCTTTTCAACTCTCGGTTACGTCTGTTTCCAGGAAAGCTTAAGTCAAAATGGAGTGGACCTTTAAAAGTGATGTTTGTGACCCCGTTTGGTGCACTTGATTTGAATAACAAAAATGGGGAAGTTTTCAGAGTGAATGGGTATAAAGTCAAGCACTACTTGGGAAAAATTGACCACGTGGTGGCACTTCTTCATCTCAAATGAGTTGATGGTAACCTGCGTCATGTCGCGATGTTAAATCAGGCGCTTCTTGGGAGGCAACCAATGTGTTTTTCTTTTTGTTTTCCATTGATTTTCATTGTAGTGTAGGATTTATTTTGGACTGACTGATTGTGAGATGCTACAGGATTGTGTTGATGTAGTGCAAGACAAAGTGAAGAAACAATTGTTCAAGTCTCTGAAGTTTGCAATGCGGACCGCACTACATTTAGTGTTGCCGCAAAGAACTTAGTGCGGGGGCACAAAAATCAGTGCGGACCGCATTGTTGATGGATGAAAAAGCCAAACCTCTGAAGTTTTCCACCGCGGCCACATTACATTTTGTGTGGTCCGCGGTGGACTACCGCGGCCGCAAAGCATTTTGTGCGGACCGTAGTAGTTGCCTTCTCAAACTTGTATAATGTTATGTGGTGCGGACTACACTGCATTTTGTGCGGTCCGTGGTGGGTAGGTAAGATGGGCCCCAGGCCTTTTCTATAAATAGGACATGAGGCCCTCATTTTGAACTTTTCGATCTTTCAACTCTAAGAGCTTTAAAAATCACTATTCATCCCCACTTATTGCACGTAACTGATCACTAAGGCCTAATTATCATCATAATATCTTACTTCTGGTACTTTAATTTTTTTTCAATTGTTAATGTTATTATTTTAATTAAATTTTTGTTTTCTTAGCTCTTCTTCTGTTGTTTCCCGTATTTCTTTCGATTTGGTAAGATTAGGTTAGTTACTTTATTGTTTAAAGTAGGATTAGGTAGTTAAATGACTTAACTAACACTTAGGGACCCTTTAATAGGTGAAAAATTGGACTTAAATTGAACATTTCATAAACCTTAGGTTGGTGCTGTGTTTTGGTGCTCAACGCGGACCGCGGTGGAAATTGTGCGGTCCGTAGTGCCCATGTGTGGTCCGTAATGGCATTTTGTGCGGACCACATTGAAGAATGTTCTGAAACCTGATCATTGAGGATCATGGCTGCATTGCATTTTGTGCGGTCCGCGGTGCCTCAATACGGACCATATTACCATTTTGTGTTGTCCGCGATGCATTTATTCAGAGAGTGGGTAGTCTGAACCCTACCTCTGTGCGGACCGCCGTGCCATTTTGTGCAGTCCGCATTAACCTCTGTGCGGCCGCTCTACATTTTGTGCGGACCACATTCTGCAATGTTTTACTGTCTACAACTATCTTTCCTGCAACTCTAAATTACATTGATTATATTGATACTAACAAAGCATGATTGAACTTGTTTGCAGGCAATGGTGAAACAAAAAGGCAAGGGTGCTAAACAAGTAGGTAGAGGATAATCCTCCCGGGGTGGGAAACAAAAGATGATAAAGTAGATCCCCCAAGCCCGACAAAACATAAAAAACACAAGGAAACTCATCAGAGTTGTTGATACGGCTATTGATCAGTCGGGGAGTGAGTATGAGCCCTCCCGGGAGGCATCATCAGATTCAGTGCCAGAGTACATTGCTGACTGGCCAGAGAGAAACAAACTGAGAGATACTCCTCCACTTTCCCCCACTGCCCAAGCTTCAGTGCATGTATATTTTGAGTCGTCTGAGGGCTCAGCTCCCGGTAGTGGAAATGAACACTCCACCTCTCCCACAGCTTCATTATCTGGAGAGGGTGCAGAAGGAGAAGAAGAGACAGTAGGAGAAGGGGGTGAACCTCAGGTGGGAAGAGTAGCGAGAACTAGAAACCCGGAGGTATGGCAAGACTGTTTTGTGAGTGAGGTGGCCTACCATAAATTCAGAGAATGGTGGCCTATGAGGAAATTGATTTCGAAGCGAAGTTTTGTGGATAGAGACCTTTTGCCTCACAACCCCAATGTGAGAAGACAGTTTAGAGAGAGAGTGGGTTGGGAGTACTTCTTAAGCAACTGTGTGGATGCAAACGAGCACTTGGTCAAGGAATTCTACACCAATGCTGCCCACATCAAGAAGTACACCAAAGTGACCAAGGTGCAAAATTTGAAAGTGTTATTTGATGGGAAAGCAATAAATGACTACTTGGGCTTCAATGAGGAGGATGAATCACTATATCTAGAGAAGATGGCATTAGGTGAGGCGGCCCGTCCTTAGTTGACACAGTACTTGGCAATCCCAGGTACCACCCCCGATTGGTTGAATGCGGGAGTGAAGATCTTAAGGAGAAGTTTGAATTTCGAGGCTAAGGGGTGGGAGACATTCGTGTGCAGCAAACCGGACCCCACTATCCACGACAACTCACTCCCTCTTCACCGGGCGGTACTGGTAGCATCAATTATGGCGGGGTACCCAATTAATGTCGTGAATATGATGTCTCGGGTTATTATGCAGGTAATGAGTGAAGGTGACAGAAACTACCCCTTCCTCAGCTTCTTAACCATGTACTTCGGGGACCTAGAGGTAGAAAAGCGGAAATTTGATGTCGAAGTGAAAGAAAAGGCACTGTTCTCATGGTACAACATGCAGGGTGATGACAACCCTAAAGGAAAGAACTACAAGGGAATAGCCACTGCTTTAACTAGCCAGTCTGAAGAGCCAGTAGTGGTAGTGGCTCCTACTCAGCCTTCTTCCACTACAGCGGACATGCCCCCTAATCCATCCACTTCGGCAGTTCCAGACATACCCTCCACCCCAGCCTACCCAGTAAGTGCCCACCGTCTGAGCCAGGCCCTTCTCAGCGTCAATAACTGGATGCATAAAGCTTCCTCTAAGTCATCTGTCCTTACTACTATAGTGGCAGCTTAGTCGGCACCTCCGCCTCCACAGGTCTTACAGTCTATTGAGGACACCCTCAAGGATATTCTGGACAACCAGAAGAAGATCCTGGACACTCAAAAAGTCCTTACAGAGGATGTGGATTCTCATGGGAAAGCTCTTAAGGAGCTTTCTAGGGAGGCGAAGAAGATGAGAAAGACTCAGGCTTCCAAGGAGTCCGTGAAAGAGTTGTGGGTTGAGGTTGGCAGGTTGAAGGCCGATCACCTATCTTTGGATTTATTGCTAGATGACCAAGTGCCAGCAGCCCATCCCCAGCCAGTGCAGTCGGAGAGGCCTCCCAAGATGAAAAGGGTGATTCCCCGTGCAGATGATGCAGTCATACAGTTAGAGGACCCGCAGGGAAATTTCTCCAGCCAACCCCAGGAGTTAGCCCAGGCCTTGGTCCAAGTCCAGGTCCCAGCAGAGCAGCAGGTCATAGGGAGCCAGTCTCAGGTTCCCGAGCTTACAGAGGACCCAGGGACTACTCAGGATCCCATGCAGACAGATGTGTCATAGGGAGTTTCTGTATCCTCTTCCCTTTATTTTTGGTGCTTATTTTGATTAGTTGGCATTGAGGACAATGCCATCTTTCATTTAAGGGGGTAGACCCTACTTTGATTTATCGGATGATTGTATATATATGACAAATTTTATTATCTCTTTCTTTCCTTTTTCATCTTTGATATGTATATAATTTTAGCACTTCATTACATTTTTCGTACTTTTCACTTTGGGTCTGTATATAAAAGTTATGTTACATTGTATATATTCATCCCCCTTATTGTATATTCGATCAAACACCTCTTGTATATATTCGTTTTACTTTTCGCAATTTTTTCTTTCTTAGCTTATTATTTGTGTTCGTAACTTCTTGTTTTGGATTTTTGCAATAAGCCTTTGGTTTTCTTAATGCCACGGTTCTTTCCAAAGGTGGAATTTGTATGAACTGGGTGGCTCTTCCCGATGATGGAGGGCATGACTACCTTTTTAAGGGTTTGAGTCTATTTTTCCTTTCTTTTTACTTTTTAGTAGGTAGTGGTTAAGAGTGCCTCAAGCAAAGCTTCACTTGGGCCTAGCACATTTGCCTTTGATCTTATGGTCAAAAACAAATTGTTGTGTATAAGATGGTGAAAGTTGTGACCTTGAGACTCTTGTGTTGGCCGATAATCATCAAGTGGTTTTTCGGAACCATTGTGTTCTCAAGTCTTATCTAAGGTTGTTGTGGGCCCCCGACTCTGTGTCTTTAGCGATCACATAGCTTGTGTGGTGAAAAAATTTGCATTGCAAGTCCAAGTCCCGAGCCATTGGCCTAGAACTTGCTCTTAATATTTGTTGAGGCAAAATCCTAAGTGAATTTTGACTTGAAACATGATTATAGGCTCTCGTTGATCCAAATGATAGCTTGAACACTTCCATAGCCTACCAATGATAAAATCTCTAGTAAAACCTTTTGAGCATTAGACCTTTTTTCCTTCAAGAACTAGAATACAAGCCTTTACTCATTCTAAAAGATACCCTCTCTTAGCACCCGATCTTCCCTCACATGACAAAAGTATAAGTTTGGGAGGCGGAGAGATGAGGATTGCAACAAAGTGGTAAAAAGGCACAAAAGTAAGAAAAGGAAAGGCAATGAAAAAGGAAGAAAAGCAAAAAAATCAAAAAGAATGTTCAATATAGAAATGAATAAAGGGATTCAAAAAAAGCAAAGAATGAAAGGTGTGGAAAGTTGACAAAGGAGAAAAGATTTGAAATGAAAAAGAAAGAGTGACAGTATGTCTCTATAACCCTTAGAAAGAAGTGGAATGACTTAAAAAATCAAGTGAATGCGTGCCAAAATGAAACAAAAGAAGTGCTTAAGGGAAGATGGAACCTACTTAGACCAAACATTTCTTACCCTGAACCAAAAGCCTTCACTATGTCTCCACAAAAGCCCTATATGATCTTAAGTTGAATGAAGCTTACATTAGTGGTGACTCACATAAGGGGCAAGAATATGGTACTTAGAGCCAGACTTGTGACTTTTCCTTGAGAGAGATGAGTGAGTTTCCATTAACCTCATTCTGAGTGCCACTATCCTAAAGGTGAGGTTTGCTTAGGGAGAGTTGAGGGTGTGTGAGTTTGGGTTCCACAATGACCAAAGTAATAGAAAGAGTTCTTTGATATGTTGAGTCAACTCTTGATACTCTTGTGTCGCACTTAAACCATGTTGTTTAAAAGAGTAAATGTTTTTGATGATTTATTTGTATTGAGGGCAATTGTTAGTCCTAATTGATGCTAGGTGAGGTCACTTTATGACAGCTGAATTTTCTTGGATTTTCTCTTAAGGGGTGGGTCTTATTTTGTTTACTTGAGGACAAGCAAAAGCTTAAGTTTGGGGGAGTTGATAACTAGGAATTATGATGCATTTTACAGTCCTTCATGCTCAAGTTTTGATTAAAATGTGTACAAAATAGTCCCAAAGGCTTACAAGTTAAGCTTGATTGCAGGTTTTATCAACAAGGTGACAAGATGTCAAAGATCAGCTCAAAAAGGAGTGAAACTTGTACAAGTACCAAGATAAGACAAAGCTCAGTCAAAACAGGGCCAATGCGGCCGCCTCCATTCTGTGCGGTCCGCAAAAGTGAAGTTCAGAGAGGGTGTTATTCAGGCCAAAAGGCAATGCGGCCGCAAGGGGTTTTGTGCGGTCCGTATTGGTATCATTGCGGCCGCACTCAATTTAGTGCGGTCCGCGGAGCCAAGGTTCAGAGAGATGGTGTTTCGGAGGTTGAAGCTCAATGCAGTCGGCGGTCCTTTTTGTGCGAACCGCAATGGAAGCCACCACGGGCGCACTCGATTTCGTGCGGTCCGCATTGCCCAAGTTCAGAGAGCTGAGTATTCAAGTTCAAAGCCTTAGTGCGGTCTGTACTAGCCCTGCAGGGGTATTTTTGTCCAAGATTTTTAGCCTAGTATAAATAGATTCGTTTCCCATTTTTAGGTTATCAGATAGTTTTTGTACTGAGATGCGCTTGTGACTTCGTCTTTTCGGCCTATTTTGAGTAATTTTAGCGTGATTTCAACATTGAATCTTTAAGTTTAATTTAGCAATTAATTATTATGAGTTTCTCTTCATCTATTTCCTTATTTTCTTCTCTAATTATGAGTAGCTAGACCCATAAGCTAGGGTTGTGGCTTAACCCTAGTGTGGGTAATTGATAGGTCTTTTGTTTTGATGCTTGATTGTCTATGGGTGTTTGATATTTGGGCTAATTTAGGGTTTTAATTGTGAATTAGTGGTTGTAAATACTAGTTTATGCCTAGTAGACTTTGGTTCTTCTTGAGAAAGAGAGCCTAAATCCATAAAATTAGTCCAACAAGGAATTGGGGCGTATTCAAGAGATTGATAGCCCCAATTAAACGGTTAGACCTAGAGATAGTAACACCCCACTTGAACCTTGATTGCTTGTGTAAATTTGCATACCCAACTGGTTTTGAGAAAGTCAATTTGGTCAAAATCACTCGAACTACTGAGAGGTATAGAGTGAGTAGAATCGTGCAACGGTTATATCATACTCCCCAAATGTGACAATCTAGCTTTAGACTCAAGAATCCGTCAATTGACCACCTAAGCGAAAGTCGCTACCCTAGTGTCTTTTATTCATTTGAACAACTCGCAATAGTTTAACCTTAGCTTATTTTAGTTTAATTAAGCGTTGTAGTTTTATAAAATTAAAATCATAATCAAAGCCAAAAAATGTGTAGAAGTGAAATTAAGAGCAAATACACAACTCCACTTTAGATAGACACCCCACTCCAATATCTAGCTCCCTGTGGAAATCGATCCCGACCTTAATCGGGTAAAAGTTGCTTCGACCTCTCTCGCTACTCAATAGTAGTGCAGGGTTGGCCTCGATCAGGTGGCCAACTTCAGAGAGCAAAAAGTCAAGCCAAGAGCCTTAGTGCGGCCGCACTCAATTTTGTGTGGTCCGCACTAGACCCGCCGAGGTATTTTTGTCCAGAATTTTCAGCCTAGTATAAATAGTTTCCTTTCCCATTTTTAGGTAAACATATAGATTTTGGGACAGAGCTACGCTCGTGACTTTATCTTTTTGACCTATTTTGAGTAATTTTAGCATGATTTCAACATTGAATCTTCAAGCTTAATTTAGCAATTAATTATTATGAGTTTCTCTTCATCTATTTTCTTGTTTTCTTCTCTAATTATGAGTAGCTAGACCCATAATATAGGGTTGTGGCTCAACCCTAGTGTGGGTAATTGATGGATCTTTTATTTTGATGCTTGATTGTTTATGGGTGTTTGATATTTGGGCTAATTTAGGGTTTTAATTGTGAATTAGTGGTTGCAAATACTAGTTTATGCCTAGTAGACTTTGGCTCTTCTTGAGAAAGAGAGCATTAAGTCCATGAAATTAGTCGAACAAGGAATTAGGGCTTATTCAAGAGATTGATAGCCCCAATTAAAGGGTTAAACCTAGAGATAATAATACCCGACTTGAACCTCAATTGCTTGTACAAATTTGCATACCCAATTGGTCTTGAGAAAGTCAATTCAGGCAAAATCACTCGAACTACCGAGAGTTATAGAGTGAGTAGAATCCGTGAATTAACCACCTAGGAGAAAGTCACTACTCTAGTGCCTTTTATCTAGTTGAACAACTTGCAATAGTTTAATCTTAGCTTTACTTAGCCTAATTTAGCATCGTGGTAGTATAAAATTAGAAGTAAAATTAAAACCAACAATGTTAAGAAGTGCAATTAGGAACAATTACACCACTCCCATTTAGATAGAAACTCAACTCCAATATCTAGCTCCCTGAGGAAATCGATCCCGACCTTCTCGGGTAAAAGTTGTTTCGACCTCTCTTGTTGCTTCATAGTAGTACAGGGTTGGCCTCGATCAGTAAGGCACCATTTGCCCCTGTGGTCGCATAGCCCTATGATTATTGTTTATATTGTATTGTTGTTGGGCTGGTCTGTATTGTTGATTTTGCTGACCCCAATTCTGACCACCTGGTCTCGGTCCTCCGTAGTTGGCCACATATTTCATGTTCTCCTGATATTGTTGATTATCACCTTCAGCACTCTATGAGCAGACATATGGTTGATAATACATGATGTAGAGAGACCCCCATTAGTTACATCAACTATGTGTACCTGCTGCTTCTGGCCTGATTCTTCAACCTTTTTGGTGAGGATGCTCATTTGTGTCATCAGAGTGGCCATATTTTCAGCTATGGATTTAGCCGGGTCTAGAGACATTGAGTGAACTACATGAGTGATTGGAGCGTTCCTTGTTGTTCATGCAGAGTTTTGTATCATCTTGTCAAGCAGGATCTTGCTCTCTCTAAATGTCTTGCTCAAAATGCTCCACCTGCTGAAGCATCAACATTAGCTTTCAAAGTATCTGCTAAACCCATGTAAAATCTCTGCCCCAACATCTGCTCCGGAATACCATGATGTGGACACTTAACCAGGAGATCCTTGAACCTCTCCCACGTTTCATGTAGTGTCTCAGTTGGTCTCTGTTTGAAGCTCAATATCTCATTAATTTGTTGAGCAGTCTGGTTGAGTGGATGAAATTTGCTCAAATATTGCTTGACTAATTCCTCCCAAGTAGTGATGGAGTTGATCGGCAGTGAATTAAGCCAAGTTTGGGATGCTCCTGTCACTGAGAATGGAAACAACAACAAACGTATTGCTTCTGGTGTGACATTGTGTTGTCTCTGCGTGGCACAGATTGAGAGGAGGTTCTTTAAATACTGCTGAGGATCTTCAACGTATGACCTAGAGAATAGTCCCTTGTTCTGCAACAGATGTAGCATGTTATTTGTGATCTGGAATGAGTCTGCTTGTATCTGAGGGACTACAATAGCAGTTGCTAAGTTGTTAGCTGTGGGTTGTGCCTAGTCATATAGTGTTGCTTCTGGCACAAGAGGTGTCACACCCTGATCATTTGGGTCATTTGCGGTGTTCTTGTTGTTTGGGTCATTCATGTTGTCCCTATTGTTTAGATTATCATTTTTCATGTGTGGTTCAATTCTTTCGGTTGAGTTTTGTTGTTGTTTGCCTTTCCTGTTTGCACGGTTCAATGCCTTGAACATCTTCTCAAGATCTGATAATGCTCCGGTTCTTGATGAGTTTCTAGGCATGCACCTATAACAACCACAACTACAAACATTAGAATTTCAATGATCAGTTTAAATTGAAGAAAATTGACTACACTAAAAATTTCTGCACTTCTTTTTAACTGCAATCAATAACACCGTTAATTTCCTGACAACGGTGTCAAAATTTGATCACGGCCAACTATGCCTTATAAAAAGAACAAAGTGGTCGCTGTAAATATATTTCGGTTAACAAGTCTGGAGTCGAATCCCACAGAGAATTAACCTATTAATCACAGCTATTGGACTCACAGAAATTCACGTATTCAATCTTCAAAGATACTTAAGTAACAATTTGGGGTGTTTATTAACTAAATATTATGTAATAACAATGCCGTAAACTAAGACTAGCTAAAAACTGGTTGTAAGCAAGAATGAAAATGGTCTAAGGTTATGATTTCCCCTCTTGTCGGAATCCTTTCCATTATGTTTGCTATAAATTTGTCTAAGTCTTCTCTATCGATCATGAGCACTCTGACTGTCGTAACTCTCTCCCGAGTAATTACAACAATATACTAGACATATTCTCCCGAATTACGCTAGCTGGCCTTAGTTACAGCTCACTTAGATCGCACTCAAGGTTTTGTTATCCCTAAACCCACCTTTAAACCATTCGTATTGATCCCTCATATACATTAGGAGTGGTGTTGTTCAACAACTACCTAAATATATACTCTCTCCCGAGTAATGCATACTAAATAGGCACAACAGATTGAGGGCCCGTCAATCAACAGCAATAACAATATAGTTGAACAAACAGAGAAATTATTAAGGCAAATTTATATTAACATATTAGAAATTCATCCTCCACGAGCTTCCATCAAAACCCTAGATTAAATGTTTAGCTACGCATAATCATTTTCACAATCATAATAGTAGAATTCATCATTAATGATCAAAACAAGAGGAAGAAAGGTAAAACTCTATGTTGAATCTTCCGTCTTGCCTCTTGCCTCTTCTTGCCTTCAATAATCCTTCAAAAACTTTGATACCTTCTCTTTGGGCGACCTGGGCTTCTTATATGTTGAGGAGAGTTGCCCTCGAACTTACGAAATTACCCCTGAAAATAATGTTTCTCGAAGTGACGAGCGCGACCGCGCTTGGGCCGCGCATATCGCATTCTATTCTGCCTGACGAGCATGGCCGCGCTTGGCCCGCGCTCATGAAGTTCAGCTGTTTTCTATTTTTTTTTTCCTTCTTCTTTCACGCGCATTCACCTCCAATTGGCTTTCCTTGCTCCAAATTAGCTCCAAACACTGTTCAATGTCCTCATAATCAAGACTTGCTCCTGCAAAGCATAAAATTCATAATTATAGCCATTTGTTATCATTTAACCTTCATGTAGCAATAAAGCATAGCTAAGGTGGGGCGTAAATGGTCGCTAAACTACATGAATATTGGCATAATAACTTTCATTTGAAACATGGCTCGAATTCATAACATTTTAATACACAACTCATACTTTGAACACGTTCCTGAAGGATAACATAATATGATAAGAGCATCCTGAAGACATTTTTAACATATATATCTTTCGACACAAGGTTCATTCGGAATAGTCAAGTTTATAATAAATATCTCTAACATGAGAAATAAGAAATTGACCCATTATACTAGGGACTTACGTGAACATCAATGGATTCAATTCTAAGAGAGAAGTAAAAATTTATTAAAAAAAAGTTTATTATAAAATTATGACACATAGCAGCAAACCATGTTAATTGATTTTTTATTCAATAAATGTAAATATAGTCCACTTTTCTGATAGTAAAGGCATGATTGAGCTCAATTATTAACGGAAACTATATTTAGACTTCTTCGTACATAGTTTAAAGGTAACTTATGACCTTTTTTCCCTTGTATTTGTCAATATTGCCAAATTTTACATCGATTATTTGATAAAATATATTTTGAGTTAAGTTGGTGAAGTATATTCGAAATATTGTGAGATCCATTAAGCACTCAAAACGTTTTGATTATATGTCTAAGATAGGATATAGCTTCGGGAAGAAACTTGAAAAACTCGAGCTGATGTTTGTTTTGCCTCGTAAGGCACAAAGTACCAACAACTGAAGTTAGGGGGTGCAATAGTGACAAATACGTTAAATATGAGGGTGAAAACTAAAAATTGCATTTATATAACTAGAACATTTTCAGAAACCCCAAAAGGCCAACCAACAGCTTTGAGAAAGGAGTCTATAGCAATTCGCAGCGGTAAAGATGAACAAGAAGGAGGTATTGAAGCTAGCTAAAGGGTTTAGAGGAAGAGCTAAGAACTGCATACGAATAGCAAGGGAAAGAGTTGAAAAGGCGCTTCAGTATTCCTACAGAGACCGTCGCAATAAGAAGAGGGACATGCGTTCCCTTTGGATTCAACGCATCAATGCCGGAACTCGCCAACACGGAGTATGCACCATTTTCTCTTCCCCTTTTTTCTAATTATTGCAATTTCATAAATTTTGTGGCTTTTTCCTTTTATTTTTTGGAAGCTAGATCTTTGTGATGAATTGAAGAAACATTTTTGAAATGGGTAACTAATCCGGTCCTTGTATAAGTTCTTTTTATGTATCATTGAGTGGCCCAATTAGTAGCAGGTGGAAATAAAGAAAGAGTGGCTGCATTTTCTGAACTGTTGAATAATGTCAGATAGGAAACGAAAAGTGAATTATTAGACTATGGTCTTTTGCAAGAATGACATAAATTGACTATATTCTTGGCAAATATATGTGATATAGGAAAAGTTACCAGCTATGCTTTGCAAACATCCAATCTAGCTTTCCATAGAACGGATATGCAACCTAAACGAGAATATCAAAAAACTATATTAAGTCATTCCCCGACTATTTATGTTTAAGCTAATAAACAGTTTATGTTTTTTCAGCTTGTAGAGAATGTCAAAATGTCATTCTGTTCCTTACTGTCTTACACTTTTTCTGATTAAATAAGGATGCCCCGTTGATACCTAATATGTAGATCACTTTGTTCGCGGGATAGGAATGTGTTTGCAATTTGCTACCCAAGTTAAAACAGACTCTGGTAGGCGTCTTTAGGTCACATTTTAATATACTAAGAAACCCTACCTATGTAGTATTTTCTTTTTCTTAAGTTAATGGGGATCTGAAAGGTTTAAAGAATATATTACTAAGAGAAGATTACTGGCATCACATTTCTCTTATATTTTAGTTGGATATAAACTGGAAAGATACTTAAAAATTGTAAAATATGAGGATTAGCTGCAAGGATTTTGGTTAGATGGCAAAGTAGCACAACACCGGATGTGTGGTAAGAGCACATCAAGATTTTGAGTCCTAGTTGGTGAACCAGGTTTGATATTTAAAAAGAGTAGAAGGAAGGTTTTATTATCCACAAGTTTTGAAACTGGTGCAACAGATTTCTCGGTTGTTAATAGACCCAAGAAAAGCATGTAGATAATAATACATATGTGTTGATAAAAATACCTTGTATTGTATCCACAATTTCCCACTTACAGAGAGATGGATATATCAAGACAGAGAGAGAGTGCATGCGTGCGCACATGCAAGCCAGGTTTCAGTGAAGTGAATATTGGAAATCATGATGTGACAGAAGTGGGAGGGAACGGGGAGTGAGAAGAGAAGGTTAGAGGACTTAAGTCCCATAACCTAATTAAACTTGGGAGGCCTGGCATGGCAGTCAAAGAGCAAACTTGCAGGACCCTCGGTTTTCGGCTGTGAAAACAACATATGTATTAATAGGAGTTTAATAAGATATTTCTTATGGGAATACGGACATTAATATGAAATGACCGGATATGAACCATGAAATGCATTTGAAATTCAGGTGTCTTTTTTATTTTTATTTTTTTTATAAAGGAAATTCAGGAATATTTTACCAGCTGTAGGGAGGATGCACTACTTGACTTTTTGTTAGGAAAACAAAGTTTCAGTTCTCAATGCTAAAATGACTACAGAATCACAAAGTGAAGTGTGTCATGGTAGACGGATTCTCTAATAGTTTCTTATCTTAGATATTCTGCTATTTTTCATAAGCAACATGATATTTTTTGAATGGTCGATTTTCCCTGATTGCTTATATATGAGTAAGGTGACACTCTTATGCTTCATGATCCTGTTAAGCTTTCCGCTATTTGCTTTTAGAGATTTGGATGTGGAGGATTTGGAAAAACATACATTTTCTAAGCTCTACTCTACCGTTATGATATTTTGCAAATCAAGCTCTTTACCCTACAAGTTGCTTTCCAAGGTCACATCCTAGTATTTGGAATAGTACATCTGTGTAGAGCTACACTGAAATTCTCAAGTGTTTCAATATCCTTCTACTCTATATCTTTTTTTCCTTATAAAGGTGGTGTCTATGTCAACTTGAGCGCTCTTAAACTCTTTTACCGGATACCTGTTACCTTCCACTAGTCTTCCACCAGTACAAGAACCTGGTAACTCTGCTGCCGAGTCGGCTTAGGCAGATGAGAATAATCTTCTACTCTCTATCTTTTTTAGCATTGTGGAAACTCTGGAAACCTTGTTTGACTATCCAAATGCAAATGAGGCAATGAAATAAATAGCTCATAGTTGGAAGATATTGCTGTGTTTCATTGATATGATGAAAAAGAAGAGAATAAATTTTGTAGGTGCCGCTAGGTATCAATAAGTAACATGAAAAGTCCCCGAAGTGACTTCCAAACTAGCACATATATCCTTTCGTTGTTTTTGCATGCGCCACACTTGCGGCCGTCATGCTGCCATCAAGATATTAATTGTGAAATTCATTACTTTTCGGAATCATGTTGTCGGCTGCATTGGGAATTAATCTGTCTGTTCTTTTACTTTTTTAAGGTAGAAGTTAGAACAACATTGCAAATAGAGTGATGTATTAAGCCCCTTGATTAGATAACTAGGCTTTGTGATCATTTGAATCTTCTTTTCTTTGTTCTTCTGATTTTTGATGTACTCCTTTTTACTCCCTAAACTTACCAGCACCAAAAGTATATGAAACTCTCTTTTGGTTAAGCTGCTTAATTGGGAGATGATTGAGCAGGGTACTTTTTTAACTGAGTGAGCTGCTTTAATATGTTTGTGGGAAGTTTTGACAAGCATTTGGCCTTTGTTATCACTCTTTCTGTCATCTAGTCATATCTGATGTTCCTAAATGATACTACTATTTATTAGCACTTCTCACTACAAGTAAACAAGATACACTTTTTTGTTATCTACTAAATAATATTTTGATTTGAGTTCTGAATTAATTCCCTTTGTTTAACCTTCACTCAAATTCCAGGTAAATTATGGCAATTTCATGCACGGGTTGATGAAAGAGAACGTACAGCTGAACAGGAAAGTCTTGTCAGAATTGTCGATGCACGAACCATACAGCTTCAAGGCCCTTGTGGATATCTCTAGCAGTGCTTTCCCCGGAAATAAGAAGGCGATAGTACCTCCAAAGAAGGAAGGCCTAGCTATTGTTCTTTGAATTAATTTCCTATGTTCGGTTGTGTGTGCTCTTTTCTTCTAAGCATGTTGGTGGGTTATTTATCGAAGTCACAGGAAGTAGAGTATGGGCATAAATTGTGATATCATTTCTGTTAGCAAATTCCTGACAATGGTCTTGAAGTCTCCTGTTTCATGTAAGTGCTTAAATGGAAATTTTTGTAGCAACCATTCAATCAGTCAAATGTGCTTTAATCCCAAACTAGTTGGGTTGGTTATATGAACCCTAAAATTTGCGCAGTTGATGTACTGGGTTTTATCCTAAAAATAGTGCATCTCGTTCCTTTTTAAGTCACACTTTTTCAGTTTTTGATTTGGATAATGTAGGAAACTTTATTTGCTTTGTGGTCTGTGGAATCCATCAACCAGACAACACAAAACTCTTGTGTGTCCATATATAAATAACTCCATGCATCCTAATGCTCGTGGGTTATGTTATGATTCTACCACCAATGATTACAAGGTTATATTGATCTTTGGATTGTTTTATGTTGTCTGTTGTGCGAATAAGAATTTTTGGACGTTGAAAACAACTCTCCCTATATTAGAACAAAGTTTAGAAGATCATTGGTTTGAGCGTGTTAGTGAGGGTAGTAGCACCAAAGATTGTGTATATTGGTCTCTAGATCATAACAGTCATGCATACGAGGAAACAGCTCATCTGAATGGACGTCAAAAGACCAATGGCAATTTTATCAAATTCATCACCTATAGGTGAGTAATCTTGATTTTGTCTTTTTCACTTTCATAATCTATGCAATAGGCTTTTCCGGATTCATACAAGTGTAAGTTGGACTTTAGGTCGTTTGACTGGGTGTATAAGAATAATGTTGAATATGGTGTATTAGTAATGCATGGATTAGTAATACATGTGTTAGTAATGTAAACATTAGTTATGCAGAGATTATTTTTTATACATTGTTTGGTGTGATGTATTAAAAACTAAAATGCATTGCATAATTTTTTAAAAAATTAGTTGTTTACAAAAATGCCCTCTATATTTTTTAGTTTTAAGGGACTTTAAGGACAATTTGGTCTTTAGACATACTAATGCATGCATTGATAGCCTTGGTATTATTAATACCATGGTTTTGCTATGCATTAGCTATACACAGGATAATACCAAATAAGATGTATAACTAATGCTTGTATTAGTTATACATATGTTGAAAAAGTGTACCAAACAAGGTATTAGTAATACACAAAATTAATGCAAGCATTATTTTGTGTTATGCACTCTACCAAACGACTTAGACAACTTTCAAACTAATGGTGAAAAAGTGTTCTGTTATGAATTTTCGAATGCAATTTTGCCAATCCGAAAAGGGCTTGAAAAAGGAGAAGAATTAACACAAATGGCCGCCCCACTTAATCTCTTAAGTTAAAAATAACCGGTGAATATATATAATTCTGTATAATCTATGTATATCGGCTAGAAAAAGTAAACATTGAAGCTGACCGGCTATTTGTGTAACAATGAAAAGGTAATTTCAATTGTAACTTTCATGCCAGATAGATAAAGGATATTTTACCTCCTATAGCAAAGGTATACACCCTATTTATTATAAACCAAAATTATTTTAAAATATTATTTTCTATAGCTATATTTTATATTTTATAGCAAAATAGGTATTTATGGTATATACTACCATTGAGACATGAAATACGCTATTTATGTTTTTCCTTTCTCTTTCTTTCAATTAACACACGATTCTCTCTCGGAATTTTCTTCCTTCTCTCTCTTTTCGAGCAAAATAGCTGCTTCTAATCGTGAATTCTCTGGCCGAATCCTCTAGGATTACTGCAATTGAAAACACGTCTAAACTGTTGGGAGAAATAGGGGAAAGACAGACCTTTTCTTCAAAATCAAATTCCTCCATAACAAGGAGGGGCTCATCGCTCCGAGGCTAGGGCTGATGCGCGGGGAGCAAAAACGATGTTGGAATAATCCGAGTAGAGCATGGATACTGCAACATGAACGACAGATACTATATTCTATACGAATCCGACGAACTTTCTTCTCTTGTTGGCCGGAAAACGCCATCTTCGAAGAACTTTCTTCTCTTTTTTGCTATTTAGTCAGATACAATGATACAAATACCTTGTATTCTTTACAAATTCACTCAAACATTATTTTTGTATAAAATATATTTTTTTGCCTGTATTTATGTATTTCGAAGGTTTGTATTTTTTTAATACAACTAAATACACTTGTATTCATGCATACTGTACATACAGTATGCATGAATACAGGATATAAACATTGAAATACACTGAATACAAATATTGAAATGGAACAAAATATAAACAGTGAATACATTTAATTTTAAAATACACTGAATACAAATAAAATTTCCGTGAATACAACCAATAAATTATATTGAATACAACAATAATAAAATGTATTAGGAATAACTAAAATATTGTTAATACAAATACATTTGAATACACTGAATACAAAATAGCGAATACAGTAAATACAAACATTGAATCTAATTAACGCAACAGTAAAAAAATAAATATTGAAACACCCTAAATACAACAGTTCCCCAGACCCCACAATGTGGGATATTCAAACAACCTACATTGTAATTTGAAATAATTTATCCGCGCATCGCGCGGGTCCTAATACTAGTTATATTAAAAGGAGAGTAGTAAAGCATGTGGTTAAGCCAAGTGGCAAGCTAAAATGAAGCCACTTGGCAATTTTAAGACAACATAAAAAATTTGAATTATAAATGGAAACATATTTAATGGAAGTAGTAGTCCAAGATTTTCTGTAAGTTGAATTTCATTCTCTAATTAATCAAAACCAATTATTTTAAGATTTAAACTAAAAATAAAAATATTCTCTTTTTAATGACCAAAGACGTACACAAAAAAAAAGGATGCAATTTTCATTAAGCAAACCAATATACTATAACTATATATAACTTTTAATTAAATTTGTGTATAATTCAATTATGGTATGTATCCTTTTTGAGAAAGAATCATTATATATTACACATTAATTTTAAGTTAAAATAATAATTTTTTATTTAGTACAAGCTTTGTATTTGACCTTATTTGTGAACAATATACATTACTATAGGTATCTTTAATTAAATTTTGTGTATAATTCAGTTATGTTAAGTATCTTTTTTTGAGAAAGAATTAATTAAAATTTCGTTAATTTCGTTTTGTATCTTACACATTTATTTTAAGTTGAAATAATAATTCTTTATTTAGTACAAGCTTTGTATCTGACCTTATTTTTGAACAATATACATTAATATAGGTATCACATACATTACTATATGTATCTTTAATTAAATTTTGAGTTATGGTAGATATCCTTTTTTAAGAAAGAATTAATTAAAATTTTGTTAATTTCGTTTTGTATCTTACACATTAATTTTAAGTTGAAATAATAATTTTTATTTAGTACAAACTTTGTATTTGACCTTATTTGTGAACAATATACATTATTATAGGTATCTTTAATTAAATTTTGTGTATAATTCAGTTATGGTAGGTATTCTTTTTTAAGAAAGAATTAATTAAATAAATATTTTGTATCTTACATCTATATTATATTAAAGGAAATGATATTATTAACAAGAGGACAAAGGAAAAATACAAGAAAAATTAAAATTTGGTGGTTAACAAAAAAAATAAACGAAGGTTGAAAATTCAAAAAACTCAAAGCTAAAAAATGAAGATCTGTATCATTTCTTGAGCACATTCACTCTTACACATTGATTTAAACATACTTTTTTTAAAAAATTAGGATTTCAGATGCCTTAAAAATTGATTTACTTCGATAGTTTTTCCTCAGAAATTTTATTTAAGCAACTTTTATTTAGGTTTGACTTCTCTACATTGCTTAGGGTTTAGCTTACGCACAAACTACTGCAAAGTATAGCTCCAAACTATAACTATATCAGTGAAATATCAACGTCCAAAATGAGTTGGAATTTGAAGGTTCGTGTTGTTAGATTATGGCACGTTCCAGACCGCGAGAAACCAGAAAATCCTAATTCAATTGAGTTAATTATTCAAGATGAAAGGTGCATACTCTTTTAGCTGTTGTTATTTTTCGAGTTGTGATGTATTTTCTTCAAGTTATGCGCCTTTACTAACTTAACTTTCTTTTTAATTCTTTTTTAGGGAGATCGAATTCATGCAACTATGGGAAGAGCTATTATTAAATGATTTATCATTTAATTATTGAGTATTGTTATTGTCTTATGATCCTTTGGTCTTATGTATCATTTTCTTTAGTTAATATTTTTAATTTGGTATAACTATGTTATGTGGCAGTTCATCAGATATGACATTTTATCTTTTTTTCCAGCGCCTCACTCCTAGAATCTTGAAGTCAATTAAGTATTTCTCTGTTTTCTTTATATATGATTTACTCTCTGTCATTATTGGTTACTGTTTGTGTATTTTATTGTCATGTTGTTGTGATTAATCTGCCACAAATTTTTATCATATTTGAGAGATACTGTCGTGTTAGAGCTTGCAGATTAGTGTGAAATGGAGAATATTAATGGATTATACTAGCAATCCTCATCTGCTGCTGGGTGGACAACAACAAGGACCAAAGAACCAGAAACTGGGAAATTCTATATTGTGGTAGTATGCAACTTTTTACTTTAATGTAAAGTTGAATAATTTATTGCAGAGAGCATAATATAAGCTAGATGAATTGAGAAAGTCTAAAAAGATGTCACATGTAGTGACATAGAACAGTGGCCTGTGACTATGTTATCTGCAGTCCAAGTGTATGAAGCTCATCTAGATTCTGATGTTGACGTGATGAGATCTATTGGCTTCCTAGAATCCAAGCTATTGATGTATTTGAATATATTTTATTCTACACTTAATCAAAATATCTGATAGTGTGCATTAATTTTAGATGACAACTAAGTTTCCTTCTAAAGATCATTCTGGCATGTCTTCTTCATTATCTCATCAATAATACAATATATGTTGTTTCTCATTTCCGTCAAAAATTGTCGCCCAAAGACCAAAAATTATTGAATTTTTACCCATGCCTTTTTGTAGTGATAAACCTCAATACAGAGGACAACTTCTGGAAAATTATGTCCACGAGCATTTGCTACAATAATGTTCCCTTAGGCACATGCTTCATATCAAGCAAATTGTATAACATTATTATTTTTCGTGGAACATTCATATCAAGCAAATTGTATGGTATCGTTATTTATTATGGAACATTTATTAGGAGATGGGATGAAAGTTTTACCAGAGCCTTAATATATTTTTAATGTTTGGTTGTAAAGATGGTATTAACACTAACATATTAAACTTTATGGTGTACATCGTTCTTTTTAATTATCCGCGCATCGCGCGGGTACTAATACTAGTTCTAATTAATTGGGTTAATAACGAGGCATGTTAGAATTGATTTTGTTGAATTATATTATGAGTGTATCACGCTAATTGATCCTATTTCCGTTATTAAACAGCTGGACATAGTTATTTTTAAGGTGATTGTCATTACTGTATTCATGAATACATGGCGCGATACATGTGAATACAATTACGTACAACTATAACCCCCTATTTTTAGGTGACTTTGCTACTATATTTATGAATACAGTAGCGTGAATACAGCGAATACACTACAGTAACTACTGAATAATAGCTATAGAAAGTAATTATGTATATGATAACTATAAAAAGTTAATAGCCACTAAACAATAGTAGTTTCTGAAAATTTCTCATAGATAAATGAACACAAAATGGCAATGATTTAAAAGATAACACTTTCAGTACGTATAAGCTGCTATCTGAACCATTCACTTAAACTAATATGATTCATAATTGGGTCTTGAATATAGAAGAGTACAATGTTATATATTATCTTCGGACCATATTCATTGTTAGAAATAAAATCAAATTAAATAAATAAAGTTGAAATAAATGACAAATAGCAGACATGTCGAGCACTTTTTATGACTCTTCTACATATTTTAACATTTTTTAATCTATATATTTATTTATTTATGTGTAAAAAACAGATGAGCATTTGAAAAGTGAGTTTAGAAGCATTAGAAGGAAATCGTGATGGCTAAAGCTATGTTTAAAAGATAGCCTAAATTAATACCATGTCCATGTTGAATCAGAGGTATTAAATTTACTTTAATACGTAAAAGGGCAAAAAAGACTGACCATGCTGGTTGGGAAAGAATTGGTTTTGCAGTCCTTTAAAAAGTTATTTTAAATTTTATGTTTTTTGTGCTGACGGTATTTAATTTTACACAAAAGATCTGAAAATAACACACACGAAATATGAAAAGGACTATTTTATTCTATTCAAAGTGTAAGCGGCCACAAGGGATCATTTCCTCCATCGGAATGTTGTGATGGCTGCCAATTGATGAATTTCATATTTGATTTGAGTAGATTTGATCAATGTGCTATGAATACATATATCAATCCGTGGTGTATGATGAAAAAGCTTGGACAATCAAATTTCAAATTATAGCACAATTTTCATATGCAAAAAGTTTCAAACTCCAACATAATGTTCCGAAGTTCAAAAGCGCTTTTGTATTTATGCATGATGTTACGGTCACAATTGAAACTATGCCCACTTTGCAAAAAAAAATATGCAAAATTATTTATTTTACGATCAACTTCATACTTATCGGATCTGAAATTAAAAAAATTAGTACGAAGTACAATGCACTTAAGGTCAATTAAGTCTAAAGTGTCATTTTCAATTTTCACACTTAAGATACACTTAGGGCCAAATAGGTCTGAAGTAGGGTTGTTCATTTGGATCAGATATCCGAGATTCGAACCGATCCATTCAATTTCGGATTTTGAATTTCGAATTGGATCGGATTTCAGATTGTATTTATTAAAATTTCGGATTTCAGATCGAATTCGGATTGGTATATTTTAATCCGATCTGATCCGAAATCCGAAATTATTAGGCAATGTATAAATACTACACTTTAATTTCGGATAATCAGTAATTTCTTTACATCTTTCTCCAAGTTATTTCCTTTACAATTGCTAGATTTAGCTATATTGGCATCATAGTACTCTCATAATTGCATAAACATGAATTTTTCTTAATGTATTGCCTCTTTTATAAAGAAAATATACATATTAGTTTGCAACTTTGAGGCATAATAATACGATCCAAAATTCGATCCGATCCACACTTTAAAATCCGATCTGATCCGATATAATTCGGATTGCATTTTTCAGAATTCGAAATTCGAAATTTGAATCCGAAATGTGCTAAATCCGATCTGATCTGATCCGTGCACAGCCCTAGTCTGAAGTGTAATAAATATTTTCATGCACTTAAGGTCAGAGAGGTCTGAAATGAAAAATTATCTTCACTTAAGGCCAAATAGGTCTAAAGTGCAACCAATGACTTGTACTTAAGGCCAAACAGTCTAAAGTGAAAAAATTGCACTTCAAATGCATTTGCGGCCAAATATGTTTGAAGTGCAACCAATTGTTTTATACACTTAAGGCCAATAAGTCTTAGGTGAAAATTTTGCACTTAAGGCCAAATAGGCATGAAGTGCAACCAATGTTTTCATGTACTTAAGGCCAAAATATGTCTGAAGTGCAAATTGCCCAAAAACATAAAGTTGCTCTTCAAATTTTAACAATTTAATATACAATTTAATATCTAAATCAACTCCAAATAAGCTCAAGTTTGAAACATAACCTCCCAATATCATTAAGAACAAAACCACAATAATAAATTTGTTAAAACAACAATAAATCCAACGAACTCATTTTGCAAAGGAAGAAGAAGAAACCCTAAACAATGGTAAAAAATAAATCGCTACAACAACTCACTACTGTAAAACATCATAAACTACCTTAAAATATATTCTCAAACACCATATAAAATCGCTGTCATCCGAAGAGGAGGAAGAAGAAGAAGAAGAAGAAGAAGAAGAAGAAGAAGAAGAAGAAGAAGAAGAAAGAGGAGAAAAAGACATGAAGTTATTTACTTTGGGTACTAGTTAAAAATATTTTAAAAAGTGAGTACAAATTAAATGGAGGTGATCAAATAAGGTGTTCCGTGTAATTTTTATAGTTTAAATAATCAAAAAAATGTGGAACAGATTTGTGTTGTGCTTATTTTTCAAATGCATTAGAAGATGCTAGACGTTTTAATAAACAAACTTAAAACTGGGTCACAAATAAGGCTGGGCATAATTTGGTAAATACCGAATTACCGTACCGAAATCGAAAATTTTAGTATTTGGTATTTGGTATAAGTTTTTTAAAAAAATTGGTATTAGGTATGGTATTTGGTATTTTAAAATAAAATACCGAAATACCGATACCATAACGAAATATATATTATATTACACAAAACACATATTATCAATTATAACATAAATATAAAAAATCTAAAATTTTACTTTCCTTTATTCTCAAAGCTCATCAATTAACTCTAAACAAGTAACAAGACATTTCTAATGATCAAATATTCTTTAATGTACAATTTTCTCTATTTGGGTCGATATTTCCTAGTTTTGGACAAACTTTTTGTCAACAAATAATTTTCAATTTTGTATTTTTGAGTACTTTAATTAAGAATATTAGAGTGTATGGCTCTATGCACTAGTTAGTATTCACACCGAATAAATCGAAATTACCAAACCGAATAAACCGAAACCGAAAGGAGAAAAACCGAACCATACCGAATATAATTAGGTACGGTATTGATATAGGATTTTAAGAAACCGAATACCGAAAATACCGAACCGAAATGTCTAAATACCGTACCGTACCGACCGACAAACACCCCTAGTCACAAATAGCCTTCAAAACGGATAGTCCAGAATATTCGTGCAAAACTTCAAGTTTAATAAGTGTTGATCTCTATTATAACATGAGTAACACTTTTAATTTTGACCTTAAAGTTGTGCCCATGAACAAACGGGATCAAAAACTAAAACTACCCAAAAAGTGTTATATTTCTACAAATATTTGTAATGTATTTAAGGCTTGGCCCAAAATAAGTTAAGCCCATCTGAGATGATCCAATAAAAAAACCCTAGAAACCCCCAGGTATACATACAGGTCTAGAAATAGCGCCTTTGCTCTTCGCACTCCACTTCTCCTCCTCTCTTACCCTAGCCTCCGCTACTTCCCCTACCCCCTACCCCCTTACGCAGTTCCGCCATCAATGGTAAGCTTCTCTACCGCTCTATTGATATTACATATATATGTTTGAGCATTGAATGCTGATATGTTGGCCATTTTTGCAGGCTCCAAAGAAGGCAGCTCCTCCTCCATCGTCCAAACCCGCCAAGTCTGGAGGTGGAAAGCAGAAGAAGAAGGTCATAGCTTTTTTTCCTTTTTGATATGACTTTATTTGTTTGTTTTTGTTGGAGTATTTGAGGGTTTTAATGTTGTTGGGGGTTTTTGTGAATTGGCAGAAGTGGAGCAAGGGAAAGCAAAAGGAGAAGGTGAACAACATGGTTTTGTTCGATAAGGCCACTTACGACAAGCTCCTCTCTGAAGCTCCCAAGTATAAGCTCATCACCCCTTCCGTCCTCTCCGATCGTTTAAGGGTATGGATCTAATTTTATAGTATGTTGATTTTAAAGTTTTGTGAAGTGTTTCGTATGCTTGCTTACAATGATGGGTTTTGTCGAAATAAGCGGTAATTGCGCTATTGTTGCCTTAGGTTTACTGATATATTCTGATTTTGTCTGTGTGATATTTCACTATACATTTTTAAATTAATTGAATTATTGGTCCCTTTACATAGGAAATGTGTAATGTTTAAGTTGTTTCTAGAACTGGATTTTACCTCTAATGTAGAGTAACAATACAAATTTAACATGATATGTAAATTTTGTGTCTTGGTATATGCCCTTTTATCTTTATGCTTTGCTAAGTGAAATATTGATTACCAAGAGTTATAACATGAAGACTTGATCTTCAAGTTGTGTTTGGAATAGAAATTTCTTTTGCTAGTTTATCTTTACTTTCGGATTGTCGTGATTGGAAGAATGGGCTTTGGCTTAATTTTGGGAGAAATTGAGTGTGCTTTTAAGGACTTTGTTTAAAAACCCAATTCATCTTTCAGGCAAGGTGAGATTAAAAGATAAGACATCATTGGATAATATTAAGACTTTCTCATGTGTGTTATAGATTTTTGAAGTACTTGGTGGCAATTGTATTAGTGGAAGGGGTTTAGTTTTTGGTTGAATTGTCGGAGGAATAAGTTCATTTTTGTTTTTCCTCAAAAGGGAAAATGGGAGTTTTGGATTTGGATGTGGCAGCCGTGGTAAATGAAGGAATTTTGCTAGGGTGCTCAAGATTTAAATAAATGTTCTGGATGTGGCAGCTGTGGCAAATGAAGGAATTTTGCTAGGGTGCTCAAGATTTAAATATATGTTCAAAAAGTAATATCTGAGCAAGGTATTGTAGAAATTTCAGGTGAAGGTGTTTAACTATGTGGATCTGCTTGGGAGAATTGGTTTTGATTTGTTGCACATACATTCTTGATGAAAGAATTTCTAGTCTTAATGACGTTTCAGCTTTTAATGGGTTTGACAGTAAGTTGTTGGTAAAGCATCTTATTTTATATCCTGATAATTTTGTGCTAATATTGTTCATTTGTTTGAATTTGCAGATTAGTGGATCCCTCGCTAGGAAGGCAATTAGGGATTTGATGGCTAGAGGGTCCATCAGGATGGTGTCTGCCCATGCTAGCCAGCAGATTTACACCAGGGCTACCAACACCTAAGGCTTTAAGAGCGTTAGACTTGTTTGTTTAATTAGCTTTCATTTTGTTTGAAACATCATGTCAAGACATAAATTTTGTGCGATGAGTTGAAGATTTTTGACTCTTTCTTCTTGTTCGGTTACTCACTGAATTCTTTGGCTTCTGAATTATGATTCTTGTTTTTGTTCCAGAAAGGGTTATGCGTGACTTAGATTTCCGACCTGTTACATAGTCTTTTTACCCCTTCCAGGCCTCTTGCTGTAGTACAAGGTATATGAATTCTGCATTGGTCTATGGGTGGAGTTAATTTCTGTATGCAGTAATTGTGTACCTAATTTGAGAGAGAACTTGGTCATTGAATAACGGGTGTATTAGATGTGTTCTGTTGTTGCTGTAACTTGGATTTCCAAAAGGTGATGCTCGATCTTTAGGTTAAACATAAGTCGAACCGGTCTGCCCAAAATTTGTTTATTTGGTCACTATAGACTAGCATTGATTACATAGCTAAGTGTAAGCACATAAGTACTCTTTCAACTTATCCTTTTGTTGTCAATTACACTTGGAGCATGTTTGGAAAGCCACAAAGGAATTAGATTTGGGTGTAATTATACAGTTTGACATGTTTGTTTGACCAAGTAATTATTTGGTCAGCATGATATTGGGTGTAATTGGAGGAGTGTAATTATACTCTCAAGTCCAATTATACTGAGTTATTACAAGGTTACTTTTTAGTTTCTTTCCTTTTGGTTTTTATTTTAATTTCTTTTCTTTAAAACTTTTGATTTCTATTATTTTACCTTTTTAATTTTATTTTTACTTTTTAATATCTTTGTACATTAATTATCTTTTATTTTTCTACCTTTACTTGTGATTCCATGCAATTGATTATATTTTATTATTTATTTATTTTATTATTCTATTTTTGGAAACTACACCTCCTAATAGTAGAAATAACGAGTCATTAACAAACTTGGCATATAATGAGTGATGCAATTAAAATGAAATTTCGTTGTTGAATGTGGTTACAAACTTATTATGTTCTAATCTTAAGTTATAGTCGAACTTACTATTATTATGTAGGAATTTGATATATGTAAAAGTAATTTTTTTTTTTTTGGGATTTTGAAATTGTGTTATTTTCGTGATTCCAATTTACTTGTTTTAGTAGTATTGACTCACATTGTACGTTGTTCGTTTTTTAGTTAGAATTGATAGATTAGTTTTGTCAAACATATGAATAATATTATGACATATTTATAAATATTAATTTATTTTATCAAACATGAAACTAATCACGAAAATGTTTTTAGTTTTTGTAAGTATCTAAACTAAATATTATTAATTTGAAATATATATATTATTTTAACAATATTAGTTATAAATATATGATTACTAATTAATGTATATTCACGAAAAAATATGTATCTTAAATACCAAATATAGTATCATTTTTACTTATAAAAATTTATAGAGCATATATTTATTATATTAACTTTTAAGTTTTGATAATTACTTCATTTAAAATTTAATTGAACTGTGTAATTACACTTGTGCAACCAAACAGTAAACTTGTAATTACACTGTAATTACATTATGATAAACAAACAAATCGTCGTAATTACACAACTGCGTAATTACTAGGCTGTGTAATTACATTAATTCCAATTACCTGGTGGCTTTCCAAACAGATCCTTAAAGTGCACGAGAGGGATTTTAGGCACTTTTTTCAAACGTTGGCGTGAAGAATGACCGTGTTAACAAGGATTTTGTTTTGGGAAAAGGTCCAAAATTTGCTATCTATTATGTTATGTTGTTTACTTCCGCCACCCGTTATATTTTTTGTCCAAATCTATCCCTACCGTTAACAAAGTTTGCATAATTGCCTGCCTTAAGTGGAGGGACGTTAGGGTTAGGGGCAATTATGCAAACTTTGTTAACGGTAGGGATAGATTTGGACGAAAAATATAACGAATGACAGAAGTAAACAATATACCATAATAGAGGGGCAACTTTGGACCTTTTCCCTTTTGTCTTCAACTAAAGGTGGCATTTATGTATTAAACCTTTTTTTCCCCTAGCGATTCACTTCTCAAATGGGATATGTAATCGTTGCTGCAACTGGAAATAGCAAGTTGCCTCTATTACCCTAAACTAACAGAACCTAATTTTAAATGTTACTGTACAAGGAACTCTAC
This sequence comes from Nicotiana tabacum, assembly GCF_000715075.1. Classification (NCBI taxonomy): domain Eukaryota; kingdom Viridiplantae; phylum Streptophyta; class Magnoliopsida; order Solanales; family Solanaceae; genus Nicotiana; species Nicotiana tabacum. The sequence goes on from NC_134082.1 coordinate 161,201,486, forward strand.
TTCCTCATTCAATATTTCCAAAATTTACCAGAGCCACCGTGAAAGGGAACGTAAACACAAGAGGATATGAATATAAGACCTGTTGCTTTGCAAGACAAAAGTCAAGCACCAGTAATCACAGTGGAAACTTTCCTTATTACCGAGATATTGACACAAAAATGCATGACCTTCGAAATGCGAGTCCATCAACCAGCAGCACTAAAAGCTTATCTTCCTAACCTAAAAGAACATATTGTCAAATGTTGTAACTCTACTTTCTGACTCGATATTTTGTAAAGCTACCAGAGCTACAGTTTGAACAAATCTCGAAGTAATTACAAATCAACAGGATAAGAAAAATGTCTGCGAACAAGCTCAGAAAGATAGTATTTTGAGAATATACGCCCAGTGACCACTTTGTGACTCTCAACAAGTAGCCTATTCTGATCTTTCTACACTGAGCTAAACATACAGAACACCATAATCACACTGATTTTGTCCAGCTACCACAGTTTCACTTTGATGAAAGCATGCTGTTTTCATGGTCCACAAAGACTCTTGATATTGCATTTCTGCATAAATCAAGAGGCATTCTCTGCAGAAGCAACCTCGTTTTTTCCAGGGTCAAGATTAATGTTGACCTGTGAGTTATCACCTGATTCGTCCTGTTTCGGCTGGTTATCAGTTTTCTTCGCTGTAAAACGACCCCCACATCCTCTAGCTCTTTTCAGTGCATGCAAATGGCGTGACTCATGCAAGTAGGGCTGCAAGATTATTTTGCACTGTGAGCTTCCCAAGGTATTGGTGCTGGAATAACATAGCCTCAGAAACAGATATTAGAACTTTTATCATGGGGTAAGGCACCTCATTACCAACTGTATGATATTGGGTCTGGCAGAGATGGTCCAGCACAGTTGATATTCATCTTTGAGCTATTTATTAGGGAGTAAAACACATTATTGATCAGAACCCATAACTTTCTGGATACACAAATTAAATCATAGATAATTTTTTTTTTTTTTTAGGAGATGATCCTCAAATTACGAACCCGAAATGGAATCACGTTGTTTCAGTTATATAAGACTGAATAAGATTTGAAAAGCCGTCAAAATCATCACATAAATTTCAGTAGCAGGAAGGTAGTCCAGGGGAATGGTCTGAGATTGAAAGAGCCTTGGAGAGCCCAGGTCAAAGAACATGAGCATTGGAGGTTTCTGTTTGTTCAGTTTTATTTGATGTTAATGGGAATGTCTACAATCAAAAACGAAGTTTCAGTAAAAGAAAAAAGCAAGAATACTTCCGAAAGCATTTTCCTGGAAGAAAAGAGACGCACAAAGCAAAAAGGAAAGGATATTGAAAGTACAAAAAGGATAGCTAAAATTTCATGTGATCCCCCCCCCCTAAATTACCGTGAACAACACATAGAAACCTTTAGAAAATTAAATCCAGATTTCCTAGGAGCAAAGGGATCCTGTTTTATCCCAGTTTGAGGTGTTAGTTCTTCATGATGACTTCTAACACAAAAGTCAAACCCAGATTCTGTTGGATCCAAAGCAGACTTGGAGCAGAACCAATGTAGATAAATTAGCCACAAAATATGCATTATATATTGCAGTATTATGTTTATTTTACAAATGAAATATTTAATTGACATTTTTGTTGCTTTCTCATTGCTGCATGTGCAAATATACTTCCGCTATTTCCATTTAAATTAGAATAATTTTTAAGTCGTGGTAAACAGATTAAGCACTAAGAGTAAACGGAACCGTGAGTAGCTCTCAAAATTTCACAAACGAGGATTATCCATTTAGATCACTAAACCCGAGAATTCCAAAGACAGGCTTTAAAACTTTTTTAATAGGCTACATCAGGTTCAGCATGTAATGCATAAGAAGGTTTAAAAAGCAATTAGCCAAAACTGCTTTCTTTCTTGTACTTGAACTTTCAAAACAGGGAGTGAATTTGAAACTACAGCACATGTAACCTGCAACTGTATGATGCTCCCTCTAAAGGTAATTAATGAAAGGATGTCAAACAGCAAGAGGATTTTTCCCCAGCTCCAAATTTAGGGTCTTTTCTTATTACATCCAAATGTTTGCCCAAAGATTAGAGCAACTTTGATGGACAACTGATCAACAATATAGATGTTCTAAAATTAAGAGCTTTTGTTGCATCAAAAACCTTTGTACAATGTAATGTGAAAATAATATGGCAGACTAGCAAACTAAGATCTTTATGTGTAGCAATAGAAAAAAGAGGGGTCTAAAGTTACAGTCCAGCAAAAACATCCATTTGAGAACTTGCTCTGCTATGCATACCGCAGTATATACATTAGTAAAAGAAATTTAAGATTGTGGCGTTGTATGGTTGGCCTCATAAGGAAAAATAATCATGGAATAAATTCTGCATAACTAATACAATGTTAGGTTCAACTCTACAGTAATAACTTAGGGGTCGTTTAGTTACCGGGATTTTAATCCTAGAATAGCCTTGTTCCAAACGAAACGACCCCTTAGTATATTATTTCTGGTATTAGACTCTGCACTATTAATATCGACCTAACTTATGCTGAAATCTATGTATTATTTTAAGTGGGACAAAATGCAGATATTAGTATACCAAGAAGTATCTACCAAAGATGCCCTCAAAGTAGCAATCCCTGCATAACAATCCCTACATATTACTTGATGTGTAACAACCCATACATAATTATTCATCTCATAATAATCCCTATATATTATCCACAGTATAACAAACAATTCATGTATTATAATCCTAACATAACAAATCCATGTATGTGTTATTTTAATAGGACTAGAAATGCATAGACCCTTAAAAGTATGTGCATAACTTGCAATTTTAACATCTAGAAGGCTGTTAAACTAGGAAATGATAAATCAGCGGATGAAACAAGATCAAGCTGCCAGGTCGCCTGTAAATAACCTGTAAATAGAATACTGGACTACTGAAGCAACATTTTTGGTGACAATCTAATTTCTTGGGGCTCTAAAAAGTTTAACAAATAACAAGACAAAAATGCATTTCCGAGAAAATACCTTCCTAGCTTTCAGAAGTTTCTTTTCTGACTCAGCTTTCGCGCGAGATTGTCGACGCCTCAAGATGCCATGATACTGTTTTGCATTAACAAAAACAGGTTCGTCTATTGCGTCTGATGGCAAAGGAACACCAGCTTGTTGAATTCCCATAAGCTGAACGTGAACCTGAGAGAAAATGGCATAAATACAACTCTTAACTTTTTAGGGACATTTCTGAGATGAATTCCAAATGAAAAATGTTAAGAAAAATCTAATACCATTGGTTGTGCTGGATAAGGTTGTGTAGGATAAGGCTGTGCATCGTATGGTGCAAAGATGCTCCTATAGTATGGATCTGGATAAGGATAAGCTGTTTGAGCCTGCAACTAATGAAATTGATGCAGATTTATTATCATAAAAATAGAAGCAAGACAACCAATCACCAAAGTGTATATCCCAGAATTAGTAGACACAAAAATGGGCTTCAAATAATTCCTAAACTGGTACCTTAAAGATCTATAGTCTCATTAGATTCTTTAAAAGCTGTCCAATAAAAAATGGATGTCCTACTAAGAATACTTAGCATAGCTGGTGTTATGCATGTCAAATGTAAGAGAGGGAGGGAGATAAAACATCCAGTTCCAGGTTAATCTTTAGGCAGCAGTCGATCTGAATAAGAACCACAAATTTTCAACAACAGTTGGAAACAGTTATAGCACTAAATTTCATTCAAAGCTGGCAAAACTTAAAAGGCATTTGCATTTAGACAAGCATTTACAGTATAACTAACTGTATGCTTCAAGCTGCTGCATCAAGAGTCTACTTGATTCCGATCATCCCTCCCATGGTGATCAAAGAATTCTGCTAGTGTATCCCTCCTATAGGACAAAGACTTACCTTAAACGAAACTCTAGGCCAACAGACCTACACGAAAGTTTTAGCCAAATTGTGGCAAGTGCAGTTCCTAGAGAAAGAGTGACAAACAGATCTCGCAATCTGAAAACGAAGCAATGCCTAGAGAATTAGTTCCAAATAACACCAAGCTTGTAAAACAGGATTTTACTTAAAACCAAATAGGGAGATCAAAATAAAAGTGTGTGTATCTAACCTAGTCATTCCAATTTTCAAGACCAATGAAAATACCAGAAGACAAGCCCAAAATGGAAATTTAAACTATTCCAAGGTCTTCAGTTATTGAAAAATCCACCATGACAGGTCGTAAATATCGAAAAGTCATGAAATACGTATTGTCAATGTTAACGTCACCATTCAAAAAGTTTATGCAACTTACATAAGCACACACTAGACAGGGTATTTTTTTCTCACAACTGAACGTTTTTATCAGTAGTGATCAAAAGCAATATCTAACTCCTTCGAGAAATAGAAAATCAACTATGAGATAACAATTGTCTATTGCCTAAGTTGTTCAAACTCAGAAACAAAGACGCATGAAACTCAAGTTCCACATAGCAGGAAAAAAATATCAACTATGACTTGATGCATTAATCTGCATCTTCTTAGGTTCATATTCACCTATTACTTTCTCAAATTGTCCGAACGACACCAGCTATTCTGCTATGCTATCTAATAAGCAACTTTTGTCAATTTATAGGTTGACGTAAAAATCAGACAATTCATTCATATATCTGAAATTACTGTCACAAAATAATAGCCTAGGCATCCTTTGCATCATATGGATTCATCCCTAGATACAAGAATCCTAAGCGCAATCATAGTTCCATTATGCCCCACCTTAACCTATTTATTATCAACTTGGGCTTTCATGATTTTAAACATTCAATTATTTGGTCAAGTTTTATACACGGTTCCCTATTTCAAGTATCAAAGTGGTCAAGGAAGATAAGAACCACATAACTTTTTCTTGTTATGACCAAATATGAACAACTGCACTTCATCTCATAAAACAAAGAAGCCTATTAACAAGTGCAGCAATGATAATACTCACAGAACCATCGTCAGTATAATTTCATGCCTTAACTCTTTTGTTTTCAATCAGTTGATTCTTGAGATATCTATAGCCTATTTGACGAGACCCCTAGTTCATTCAAAGTTAACACTTCTAGGATCAGATCTGGTCGAATGAACAGGAGGGTGGTTGCATCTGTCAGCAAGAAAAAACAACAACAACAACAACCCAGTGTGGTCCCACAAGTGGGGTCTAGGGAGGGTAGGATGTACGCAGCCTTACCCTACCCTGGAAGGGCAAAGAGACTGTTTTCGATAGACCCTCGGCTAAAGAAGGTGAGAGAAGTATACTGCTAACAAACTACGAAATTACCAATGGCAAGTAACAACGAAACGAGACATGCGAATATAACAAACTAAGGAAAAAAGGGAACCTTACTAGCGCTAATACTATCGAGCTACAGAAGACAAAGGGAGACACACAATTACCTACTAAGCTTCTACCCTAATCTTCAACCTCCACACCCTTCTATCTAGGGTCATGTCCTCGGTTAGCTCAAATTGCGCCATTTCCCGCTTGATCACCTCTCCCCAAGACTTCTTTGGCCTACCTCTACCCCTCCTCTCACCTCCTAAGGCCAACCTCTCACATCTCCTGACAGGGGCACCTGCGCTTCTCCTCTTAGCATGCCCAAACCATCTCAACCTTGCCTCACGCATCTTTGCCTCCACAGGGGTCACTCCCACCTTGTCTCGAATAACTTCATTCCTAATTCTATCCAACCTAGTATGCCCACACATCCATCTCAACATCCTCATTTCCGCGACCTTCATGTCGGTCAGCAAGAATAATGAACACATAGAAGAAGATATCAAATTCGGACTTAATAGCGACATTCACAAATCTGGCAGTAGAAGTTAATATGAGCTTCAAATATACCATAGCATTTTCATTGCCAAGTTGAGCGGGCATCACATAGTGCATATTTGGTGTTACAGTTCCAGGGACAGACATTCCAATAGCAGGGGATGAAGACTCGCTGTGAGCCTCTGATTGCTTCTCTGGCTGTTCATTCTCACTACCATCTGACATTTATTGCAGTAACACAGGAATTAAAAGTTTTTCATTATGTAACCAAAAGCACATACCCAACTTACTTTAGCCTCCTTCTGCTTTTGTCTGAGGTGACTCTGTTTCTTTACAAATTGAATGTGAAACAAAAGCATACATTGGCAGAAATTTCTTTTTTTTCTTCTTTTTTTTGATAAGTCCAAAATCTTTTGATAAGACAACTTTTCATTGATAACACACCATGAATGCATCAAAAGAGCGCATTAAAAGATAATCGGCTCAACCAGTGTCATCTAACAAGTACTCCTGAATCTTGACTATCTATACATACTGGGATTTTTGCTTTACAACATTATCTTTATATTTTTTACATCCTTTTAGCTATTTTAGAACCTATATCTTTCATTCCAAATTAGCCAAGGGATGCATAGAGGCATTCTTCCAACTGCCTTCATTTTCTTAACAATCTTCCACAATACTTATTAAAAAAAAAAACAATCTGCCACAATAGTATGGAAAATTTCTCAAGCTGCACATTTGATGTCATGAATATGCTTCAACTCAGAAAATTGGAGGAATCGCACAAAAAATGTGCCAGATTTTCCTACCACGGGAGTAAGGGTTCATATCCAACTATATGTGCAGAAGGGCAAGGGTACTGACATCATTCAGTAATGAAAGACATGTGAATCAAGCTAATTTCATGCTCAACATAACACAGTTAAGGACTCGAGAAACAAATCTATACCACCGACAAAATAGTGTACTAGAAATACAGAAACTAACCTGAATGATAATGAAGCGAGGACGTCATGACGCTGCTAGTCACAGAATCCCCAAATTAACAAGCCTATGCAGTTAAATGAAAAGGATGGATCAGCAAAAAAAATAGCACATACTATACCACAAATATACCTGCACGAGCATAAGTAATTCCATACACAACTTAAATTCAACCTTCAGATATAATGACAAGACTTCTTCATTTCTCATATCCCAACATTTCTACACATAAGCCCATTTCCCTCGAATATCCATGCAACAAATCCAAATTACTTATGCAATTAAAACAGACACATTTTACTCTTTTTTTTTTTTTTTAATCTTTCAAACTACAAATCAACCTTAAAATTACATGAATTTTCACATAGTCCAGTTAAGTTTCTGAGGTAAACAACAAATAACAGAAGTTCCTTACCAGAAAAGAAACAAATAACGGAAGATGCTAAGCTCAAATCCAATTTTCCGTTCCTTTTGAGATTTCTTCAATTTTTAATGCAAAAACATGCTAACTCTAAATTCAACATTCAAAAATGAAATACAATTAGATAATAACACGAAAGATTTCAGAGTTCAGGCATTATAATATTTCAACATTTTCGGCACATAAACTCAATTACGATACAAATAAAGATAGATTTCAAATCAAAATATGCAAACCATAAGAAAAATTCACCTCATAAGCAATTGAAAACTTAAACAGCTCAAACGAACACCTCATACATGAATTTTCATACATGCAAGCACACAAAGTACGAAGCTCAATTTCGAAATCCAGCCTTTTATTAATCCTGAAAACAAATTTAGGTTTTTGAACAGAAAAAATAGGGAGAGCTTCACTTACAGAATAGAAAATAAATAGTAAGCGGTTTTATTTCTGGCGTTTCCTGTGTTCTTTTCTTTCTTCAGAGCTTTTATTCAGTGTTGGTAGCAGCAGCGAACTGTTGTTTCTCTGTCGTGAGACTGCTATTTACCAAAACTGTAAAACATTTTACTGCGAGAATCACGTTCGCTTTCACTATTCTTAGCTTCTTTTTACTTTTTCTCTTACTTAAATTTAGAAAAAAAACACTACTACTATATTCTAGTTACAAGATTTAAAGTAAATTCGATCCTTCCTCAATAAAGTATATTAGCATTAATTTAATTAACTTTTAAATGAAGTCTATGAAAATAATTATTAGTTTATATATAATCATGTAAATGCACGTTTTATAATTTCAAAAACAACGAAAGTTAGTAAGTTTTTCTGAATTATAATATTACGCAAAAAATAATACTTCAAAAGAAATGAAGAAAAATCGACTAAGCATGTAAAGTATTTCAAACGACATAAAAAAGTCCATTTTAACTAAGATATTTTTTATTTTACTAAATATAATATCAGTCAACGGTAATATAAAATACGTTGGTAAATTAATAGTAGGTGTAGTATGTAATTTACCCCCAATAAAAGGAAAATAAGAAAAGAAAAATGGAAACAGAATATATGTGGCTTAGAGGGGAAAAACGAAGGGGTCCAAATTTTTGGCAGACAGAAAGAGAAAAGCAGTTGCAATCTTAGCCAGAAATTTATGTGGACCCTAAATTGGGGTTGTCAGTAAAATAAAATCATTTAAATAAGGAATTCTCTTTTTTTTCGTCAAATAAAAATATTCTATTATATGAACATGTGGCAGACTGGCAGTAGGTTGAAGGCTTCAAGCTGCGTCATACTTGTCCCTGATTTTGACCCAATCTTCCTACAACTGAGGTAAAAGGACATCAAGTTTAATTTAATTATGCAGCAAGTTTAGAATTATTCTGTAAAACTTGTAAACGCAGAAAATATAAGAATGTAAAAAAATTTAAATCTTGCAGTCTACATTAAAGATATATATAAAATAGCAAATATATACTTTAAATTCTATATCTTAAACAAGTTATATAATTTGTGAAACTTACTAAATAAAGTCTTTAAGTCGAATTACGTATAACATGGTTTCACTTTGAACATGCTCTCAAACATGTTACCTTTTGACTGGTTACAGTAAACGATTATTACAATGCAAACACACTTTTCCTAAATTTGTAGTAGCTTCTCACATTTGTTCATATATTATATTTCATTCACAATTCTGTCACTGGATATTACAAATTAACATGTTAGAACCTACATTATTTACCTGATTTTTGAACCAATTCAACTTTTGATGAACTAGCTTATTATGGAAGGGAATGTAGGGGAATTCTGCAAAGGATATTTCAATAAAAAGAACAACATGGATTGACATCTTTTGCTGCAGCACATATTAGTCAGCAATACCACCTAGAGCAAGATGCATTCCTCAAAATTACTAGGCCTTCTCGCTAATGTATTTTTATCAAGGAAAAGCAAAGAGATGTTGCTCCTTGTTCAAGAAAAATACATTGATCAGAAGACTTCAATGGATTGACCTAATCCTAGCATTGAAAGAGTACTAAGAAGTCTCCTGCGACATCATTGTTCTTTCCATATCCTACCAGTAACTCTAAGCTTCAATTCTTTCCGGTCTCCACCAGAAAAGAAGAGCGCCATATTACGTTGAATAATGAGGCCATCAAAACTGTCTCTAACCTTACGGTGACTGTCCCTAACGCTTCTTGGTACCCCTTGCCAAATCATCTTCCTTCCATTGCCTCCAACTTCAAGACTGTAGCTAAAGTTCTTTGCCGTTTCATCATCACCCAAGAACCGTAAAAATGCAATATAAACTGGTGCCATTCCAAGTTGAAATGCTTCAAAGTGTAAACAGAAGTACTGACCAAAGCAACTGAAAACCTGGAGGAAAATTAAAATGAGACCACATTATTCCAGATATGAACTCAACGTACAGGATCAAAAGTTAAGCAACAATATCAGCTCTAAGAACCGCTGGTTAGATTCGACATAGTGAAAAAGACAGCACACAGAAAAGGGTACAGCATAACATATACCCAGGTAGGTACAGAACAATCTGCCAAGCTAGCCAACTTTGTTGGAGACGAGAAGATCCTAGTACATACATGGGATTTGCCATGGAAAGAAAGATCTTTGCCATCTTCATTGGCTAAATTTTCCTGGCTCAAGGTTTTCCTTAAAAGAGCAAATTTCGCAAAAGGTTTTTTTTTTTGCAGAAAAGGTCCCTCAATGTTCAAATATGATGCCAAATAATTGATCCTCCAAATTCAAAAGGCCCCCAAAACAACAGCCACTTTGCAATGGGCAGCCAAATTACATCAAAGATATGCCAGTGCTCATGTCCAAAGATTAAGGATACTCCAGGTCATACAGCCAAATGATCTACCACTGAGATTGAGGGTATCGGTCAAAACATTAATGGCTTTCCAGCTTACGTAATCAAGCAAAATCCTAAACAAAAAACAAACCATAAAAATTGAACAAGAAGACCACCTATGTTGCACGGACTCTCCAAAATGTTGCCGCACCCGTGTCGGATCCTCAAACAATAAACTACTTTTTGAGGATCTGACACGCACCCGGTGACATTTTCGGAGAGTCCGAGCAAAATAGAAGACCACCAAGCCACTCCCCTCATCTCCTCCATCTATTTTCTTCAAGGTTATAGGCAAGTAGTATGCTAATAAAAGAAGTGAAGAATTTAATTGTTATTCCTGTTTGCAACAAATTTATCCCGAGAAAATAAAACTGCAATCACAAACAACTATAAAGAAAAAAGGATATTATTGATAAACATTGTAGGTTACAACTCTGTCTGTCCCTTTCTTCCTCCTCCGATTGATTCTACGTGATTCGAAGGCCTTAGCAGCGTATTTCTCGAACATAGGACTTTAAGCAAGACATATTTGACATGTCTTTGATCTCTTAATGAATATTCCAAAAGTTTCATGGAATTTCAGAGATCTCATATTTGATGTCTTTGTGCATATTCCGAGAGTTTATGGAATTGCTGAGATCGTCTTTGAAGGACATATGTAGCCTTATTTATAGGCATAAATTAGGGTTTGGGTGGAGTAGCCACCAAGTAACCCTAATAGACTCCTAATATTTCAAAAGTCGTCTTGAATTTAGGATTTATCTTGATCTACTGAAATTTCAGTGTCTACAATTCCTATTGTGAACAAACTGAATTTATTATTTAAAAAGCATTATTTCGTCCCCCGATCAAAAGAAGCGAAAAGTAGGGATGTCAAATAGAACCTTATAGCATCTCGACTGAAAATACTAAAAAAAAGAGACTTGAGTCTTGAACTCACAACATAATATTCATGCGCCCATACTTCACAGCAAAGAAGTCACACTAATAACATTCCCCTATACACAAATCTAGCACACTTTCAGAATTTGTTTGCTAGAGTTGCCTACTTTGAATTAGACCAAAAGCTAATCTGCAGTGAATGGAAGAAGAGCAACAGTACTTACAGTAAGCATCCATGTAGCATTTTCCACTTCATGGGGATTTGCTTTTACATAACGATGATTGAAAGTACTGCCGACATGCATATCAACTTTGTGATCATCTTTCAAATGGGCAACTAAATATGGGATGTCGCCAATGACGGTGCACTCTGAGCCCGCATAGGGGCAATTATAGGGTCTGAAAGAGCATTCAGATTCGTGCTTCAGCTTGCTGTAGTAAGGAATGATTCCTATACATCCAAAGCTCTGATATTTACATGGGAGCTCAAGAGATGCAGCAACCTTCTCTAATGCAAGGCATCGAATATTACCAAGCTCATGCCGACATGTTGGACAGCGATTATGCACCCTAGGTTTGCAACCAGAACACAGTGTGTGACCGTTGGAACACTGCAATAAGGGCAAAAGAGATAGAGAAGAATTAAATACCGCACAGACAAGAAACAGAGACAACAATAACGGTCGGAGCGTCTTGTAAAAGAAGAATAACTGTATAAAAGATATCACTCCAGTAATAGTTTGTGAGCACAGATCACTATGCCCTCTGTTCCATTTTACATGGTACTATTGGGAATCAAACATTTTTTCTCGTTTGGAGACGGAAGAATATTTGTTTCACTAATTAACTTTAAAAAAAATAAAATAGACAAAGAAAAACATGTAAGTTTTATCCTACACTATTCTAAAAGAAAAACCTGACCTAAACTGCAATAAGGGCAAAATAGATAGAGAAGAATTAAATACCGCACAGACAAGAAACAGACACAATAATAACGATCGGAGCGTCTTGTAAAAGAAGAATAACTGTATAAAAGATATCACTCCAGTAATATTTGTGAGCATATATCACTATGCCCTCTGTTCCATTTTACATGGTACTATTGGGAATCAAACATTTTTTCTCGTTTGGAGACGGAAGAATATTTGTTTCACTAATTAATTTTAAAAAAAAAATAGACAAAGAAAAACATGTAAGTTTTATCCTACACTATTCTAAAAAAAAGACCTGACCTCCCCCCCCCCCCCTTCATTTTCTCTTTTTCCTCTTTTCTATTTGTTTACGTAAAGATTGAAAATCCCATCTCTAAAGAGGTGAATGAGAAAACATTGTATTTTTAGAACATAACCCTAAGCAAAGGCAGGTAAAGGGATCCATCAGCATTTAGCAGCAAGAAATTCAGATAATCATACCTGATGAATGGGTGGATACATAGCATTTAAGCACACTGGGCATTCCAATAATTCACGAACACTACTAGAAACAGTCGCATTAGGTTTTGTTGTATGCTGAGCAAGCCCATTCATATGTTCACCAATGTCTGTGCAGTAAGCATGTAATAGTTGATAACGGGATACATCCAAAAATTTCAGTAAGACCAGACCATCTGTAAGATGCCATATAACTCAGTTACTTGAGGGTATTTCGTCTTCAGTGGACAGAACCCAGAATAATGAACTTAAAAGACACTAAGCTACTTTCACACAGCAAAACAATAACATTTAACTAATCAAAAGGCAAAATGACAACCCACTGAAAGACAACTTCTCCAAGATCTCATGATGCCTGACATATTAACACTATTCTCCTTGTTTACTTTAAGCAAATAGGTGCAATCCAAAAAGTTTTATTGACATGATAGTGAGAGAACTGGAGGAGAAGACATATCTCAAACACTAGTTGAATTTCAGCGATTTACGAACATAAGATATAGGACGTGAGCACCATTGTCACAGAAACCTGCAGAAAACAAAACCTCTTGCAAGTGCTTTTCCAGGCAATTGTTTAAATATACTTGCAGGTCTTGCGATCACTTTTGCTTTCCATGTTTACATTGTCTATATCCATATCGGAATCAGAATATCAGGCATATGTTGAGAGAAGATGGAGCTGTATGTAATTCTCCAAACAACTTTCCTGGACAATCTAAAACCCAAAACCATCTCCAAGTCCCAGGCACAACATTAAGCATCTAACTCTAAGCATTTTAAGATTTTCCAAGCCTTTCTATAGTAAACGTAATACTATTTGAATCTACAATTACGGTCATGCACGTATTGTGTGGCACGCATTGCACCCACGAATTCCTTATTTAATTTACCGAAAAATGAGCCATTGAAGAAGGCAAAATCAATCTAAAGATCAAGACACTCTTCTATGATATCTGCAATCTGAAGAATCAAATAATTTTTAGACAAAGGCGGCGTACATGTCAACTTGCCACACCTCGACTAGCCCACTGAGTACTTGCTACCTTTCACCAGCACATATATCGAGTATCTCTGGCTGCCAAGAGTTAGAACGACGGAAGGAAATCACCTACGTTTTTCTTTTTTGCCTATGCTAGAACTAGAACCATGATCTCCTATGGTCCATTATAGGTTGCCATTAGGCCACACCCCGGGTAGCCCAAGGAATCAGATATTAAATTTCTTTTTATCTAGCAAGCTCCGAATGTTGTTATTTAGTGGTGTGATTGTCGCTTATAGCTCATGGCTCCAACTAAAAGGACAAGACAGAGGTAGAAATCTACAGTTATAAATCAAATATTTCTGGCAGCATTGGTATACGCCATAAAAACAGAAGATAATATTAAATTATCTAGGTCTATTAATCTTCATCTGCTGGACTTGAAAAAATTCATTTTGCAAAACACAGATTTCCACTTTAATAAACAATCCAAAAGGACATATTTGATACAGTAACATGAGCATCTTTAAACATCACAAGTTCAAAATTTCAATTAAACCTTCTACTTCTCAGCGAAAAACACCAAAAATAAAATGCAACCCAGAAAGAATCACACCCTTAATTCGACATATAACTTACTAGAAAGAGCATTTTCAAAAGGGAAACAAATGAAATCGAAAATGAATACCTAGGTTTTAAGCCGACACGGATCTATAATCACAAAACCCCATTAAGAATAGGTTAAACCCTAAAGAAGGCTAAGACAAAATGGCAAAACATGAAGTAAGTACCAGGGATAGCTGACGACTAATGCGGGAATTTGACTTCCAGAGAGAGTATATATTTCTGGAGAAAAATGGAAATTTTCAAATTTCAAATTAAAGCTGAAGGAGGAGGGGCGGGTGGGGACGGGGAGCGTGTGCAAGAGTGTGTGCAAGAGTTCTCGAGAGATATATACAATTAACAAACGAGAAGAAAGAGAACTTTGGAAACTGCAAAATTTTGGGGCCCCCGTTTTGGAAATTGGACGGAAACAAAGGCAAACAGGGATCGAGGGGAATAGGCAAGGGGCGCCAAAATGTTTTTTTTTTGTTAAGAAGAAAGAGACAGTGTCCCTAAAACGACGTCGACTGGCTGCAGTATTAGAGTTTAAATAAAACCCATCGATCGGTTTAAAGTTTAAACAGCATTATTTGAACGGCAGATTATAGAGTTATTTAGGTGGTATTTTCTTCGTAGAAATCTTTTAGAGATGTTGAAAATATTTTTGCGATAAATGCGTCTTTTCAATTTTATAATTTTTTTTTAAATAATATTTTTTGAAGAAAGGTTTTGAGGGTTGTTCTCAAAGATTTCGGTTGAATTTTTTAAAAAAATACTTCCACAACCGCCGCTTGCCTCCACGTTTCATATCCGCCACTAGTCACAACACCGCTAACCTTCACCGAATCACCTCTACTGTGCATCCATCACCTTCTGGATGCCACCACTAATTATTATTGCTCAATTACCATTCCCATTTTCTTTGCCAACCGCGATTAATATCACTAGCCAAAGTTGTACAATCATCATTGCCTATCACTATTGCTGTTAGCTGTCACGAGCTTTTAAATGTGATTCATAAATAAATAAATAATTTATAAAATACCACATAATTAATATTTTCATTAAATTTTGTGGATATAATAACAATTATTATTATTAAGTTATTATGTACATATAGATAATCACAAAACAATCAAGTTTTGTTATTGAGTGTACATATTCAGTGGTGGAGCCCCATTTGACCAACGGGTTTCGCTAGAAAATTATATTGTATTGTTAGACTCTCCTTGATTTTTATGTATTTAGTTTCTTATATTTTGACATTCCTTAGTGATAATTTTGACTCCGACATTGTACATATCTCACCTTCCTTTCCACCTAGGCCAAAATACCAAATAAAAGTAGATAAAAAAAATTCATTCATGAAGAGGTGCATATCTTGCTCGGATATCCTTCCATAATAGTACGGAACAATAGTATCGTTAGGGTAGATACACAAATCACCTTAAATCTAAGAAGCGGTGAGTTGGTCCAGGTGGAGAGAAAAAAAATGAATTGAACTTAAAATCCTTTCCGGAGATATCTATTTTCTTGGAGAGACATATAAGATATCCCGAAATACTGGCATTTTGGGACCAATAATTTTTTATTATATTTTCCCTTCTAATTTTTTTCTCTATTTACTTTCAATTTCCCCGGGCCTACTTCCCAAATAAAGGCATTATTGTTTGATCAAAAAATATAAATCTTGGGCTAAACTAATTATTTTTATGTAATGAAGGGTTAAACCTAGTTAATGATAATATCCCTAGACTTATAATCAGTTAACACAAATAATGTAGAACAGTGTTGGTGGGGATTAAATGCAGTGTGCATTTAATATTCCAAACGGTTTGAATAATGAGAGATAAATATCAAGTTGTAAATAACAATAAATGGCATTAACGTAAATAAAGAGAATAATTCACCCAATATTGAATGAGGTGGATGATTCTTCTTTCTCACAGTGATGAATGACAGACAAATCCTAGAATATTGGATATATTCTCGGATCTGGTGGAAACATATTGAATAATGGATGAAAGAATCTTAATGAAAAGGTAATGTTTGTATCGTTTCTAGAGAAAAAGTCTTCTTCTCAAAAAGTGTTCTTATTAAAATGAATATTACATGTGTTTCCCCTTATTTCTTTTTCTATTTATACGGGACATACCCTCAATCAACCCTAAAAGTACAAGTACATAGAATATTCAATGGAATATTCTCCCAAATATCATTTTATAAAAACTAGCCGTTGATATTGCCCTTGATATTTGACCTCGGCCGTTATTGACTACCCGGCCATGAGCCCCACTATTTACTAGTCGACCTCGGCCGCATCACTTTTTGTAATACCATTTCATGCTTAATCTCCTTGAGGCGAATTTTGACTTATACAGTTAGTCCCTCTCCTTATTGAGGTCGACCCTGGACGACCTCGATGAGCGGACTCTATTATGGTTGAGAAGTTTATGCAAGCAGGTTGAGTAGTAAATAGTGGGGCTCATGGCCGGGTAGTCAATAACGACCGAGGTCAAGTATCTAGGGCGGTATCACCGGCTAGTTTTTGTAATAGGATATTTGGGAGAATATTCAGTTGAATATTCTTTGTGCTTGTACTTTTAGGGTTGACCGCGGGTATGTCCCATATAAATAGAAAAAGAGATGAGGAGAAAGGCATGTAATATTCATTTTGATAAGAACATTTTTTTAGAAGAAAAATCTCTCTCTAGAAAAGATACAAACATTACCTTTTCATTAAGATTCTATCATCCATTATTCAATACTTTTCCACCAGATCCGAGAATATATCCAACATTCTAGGATTTGTATGTCATTCATCACTATCAGAAAGAAGAATCATCCACCTCATTCAATATTGGGTGAATCATTTATTTACGTTAACGCCATTTATTGTTAACTCCATTTATTGTTATTTACTACTTGATATTTGTCTCTTATTACTCAAACCGTTTGGAATATTGAATGCACATTGCATTTAATCCCCACCAAAATTGTTCTACGTTATTTTTGTTAATAGATTATAAGTCTAGGGATATTATTATTAATTAGGTTTAACCCTTATATAAAAATAATTAGTTTAGCCCATGATTTACGTTTTTGGTCAAACAATTTGGCGCCATCTCCGGGGTTTCCCAGTTAAATTTTTAGTTTCTTCTAGATCTATAAATAGAACAGTTCACAAAAAGGGGCAAAACCCCGATTTCCTTGTACACATAGATCTGACATGGCAAGTAATAGAGAGAAAGAATCAAGGCAGTGGTCGATGTCACTATCAATCTCTTGAACACCATCAATGAGGTTTCTGAAGCAGAAGGCGAAGATATAATGCCTAACGCCTCTCCAAGGCGAGGTGGGTCGCCCCTCCTCACGGCAGTATCACCACGTCCCGCAGTAAAAGAGCTTCCATGTCCATGACGGAAGAGGCGCCACCAGCAGTGAAAAAACTACTTGAGGCTTGGCTGACAAACACGCTAACCAGCATCCTCGACAAGCCCGCCTATGAGGCAGCTAGAGAAAATGCAAGGATTTGTATTGCACCGACAGTGGCCGAGCAGAATGACCCTCTCCCTCCAGAAACAAGTATCACTCACAATGTTAATATTGCAGGTGACGACACCCTCACAGCCATTATGAGGAAGATGGAAGAAATAAAAATAAAAACAAAATGCTTAGGGACCAAATGAGAGAGCACCAAGAAAGAGTCGATAAAATACCGGGTGCCCAAAAATTCTTGCTAAAAAGAGATTCTGGTCGGGTTGAGCAACCATACAGTGATGAAGCCGTCCCGTATGTCATACCAAAGACCTTCAAAATGCCGCCCTATTTGAAAATATATGACAACACAACCGATCCCGAAGATAACGTGACTCACCATGGCACCGTTGTAAAAGGTAATGACCTCGCTAAAGAACAAGTGTCCTTCATCTTGCTGAAAAAGTTTGACAAGACCCTCACTGGAGGAGCATTAACTTGGTATTCACAACTACCCGCGTGATCCATTGAAATATTTGAAGAGATGGACGACAAGTTTGTGATGGCCCATGCTGGGGCCAAAAAGGCAGAGGCAAACGTCAACGACATATTCACCATCAAACAGTCAACCGGAGAGGGATTGAGGGACGTTCCTCGTTGTATTCAACCGAGTAAGAATTATTCTACCAAATGTATCAAAAGGAATGGCCGTAGAAGCTTTCCAAAACGGATTGAATAGGAACGACTTGATGATGACAAAAAACTATTAAGTCGGCTTATGAAATATCCTCCAACTAGTTGGGATGAAAAACACAATGCCTACTATGTCGAGGTACGTGCTGATGAAGACGACTTGAATGGGCCTACCCATCGATTGACCTCGGTATAGGTTGAATCTAGGAAGGATAGAAGAAATGATGCCAGGAGAGATCTTCCAACTCCACAACCCAACTGAGAAAGGCATCAGCCGTATATCAGAAACGCCATCGTGACTCCCTTCCGCCACGAAGAGGGCCCATCTAGACCAAGCGCAGGGACTTACCAGAACGAGAGAGATATTCCACCTTTATTATCTGCTCACAATTCTTGTGTGTCGCCTTCAGAAATAGTCTACGCGTTGGAGAAGCTCGAACCAAAAGTGAAGTGGCCACAAAAGATGAGGTCAGACCCAAGCACCAGAGAGTCAAATGCCTTTTGCGAGTTCCACCAAGAGCAAGGTCACAAAACTGAGGATTGCATCGCTCTAATGCAGGAGGTCGTAAACATGCTTCACCAAAGACACCTCAAAGAATTGCTGAGCGACCGAGGGGGGACCAACTTTGCCCCAGGACCTGAACAACACAAGGGACTGTCGAAACCACCCTCACGGACTCGCACCATTCAAATGATCATGGGCGGCAGCGGTGACACCTTAAAATTTACCACAACCCACAAGCTCAAACGGTCGATCATTCATGAATGGTATGACGAACTGGAAGAAAGTACCATCTTCAATAATTCAGATACCCACGGTTTGGTTTTACCTCACTATGATGCCCTTGTTATCAATTTGCGAATATTAGATACAAATGTAAGACTCATTATGATGGACGATGGGAGCAGCACGTGCATTATCCACCCTCGAGTACTTGCACAAATGAAACTCGAGGATAAGATAGTGTCGCACTGCATCACGCTAACAGGTTTTAACAATGCAATTGAATGAACGTCTGGAGAAATCACACTCCTCGTCCTGGTCGGAGGCGTCACTTTAGAAACCACATTCCATATCATGGACCAGGATACGGTGTACAACGCCATAATAGGTCGACCCTGGATACACGCCATGGGGGCCATCCCCACCATGTTGTACCAAGTTATCAAATATCCAACCCCGTGGGGAATATTCAACATACAAAGAGAACAATGCCCATCTCGAGAATGCTACCTCATCGCCCTGGATTGTACAACCACCCAACAAATAAAGGGCAAAGCAAAAGGGGCATAGTAATTAACAGGGTCGAGGTCGAGTTGTGGTGAAAGAGAGGATGTCATTAGAGATAACAAAACAGTAGAGGCCACGGGATCAAACATAGAAGACCTCGACCCCATCCAACTGGATGATAACGACCACAGCAAGAAAGCCTACATCGGCTACAAACTTTAAGAACCAGGTAAGTTCCGTCAATTCTTAACTGCTAACGTAGACTTGTTTGTTTTTTCCCATGCAGACATGCCAGGTATCCCGAAGAAGATCGCCACACACAAGTTGAACGTTGACCCGTTCCACCACCGGTAAGGCAGGTTAGGCAGAAGTTCAATTCCATAATAAATGATGCAGTCCGTGAGGAGGTCAAAAAATTACTGGAAAATGGTTCCATCAGGGAATCAAAATACCCCCAATGGGTCGCTAATGTGATCATGGCAAAAAAGAAGAATGGAAAATGGCATATATCCGTGGACTTTACAGATTTAAATAAAGTATGCCCCAAGGATTCATTCCCACTACCTCATATTGACCAGCTCATTGATGCAATAGTCGAGCATGAATTGTTGAGCTTCTTATATGCCTACTTGGGCTACAATCAGATCCTCATGGAAAAGAAGGACCATAAGAAGACTACCTTCATTACCAACCAAGGAACGTACTGTTACAGAGTTATGTCTTTCGAATGAAAAATGCAGGGGCGACATACCAAAGGTTGGTGACTAAAATGTTCAAAGATCAATTCGGCTAGACCATGGAAGTCTATATAGACGATATGTTAGTCAAGTCCAAAAGGAAAGAAGATCACATCGACCACCTGAAAGAAGCCTTCGATATACTCAGGCGGTACAGAATGAAACAAAATCCTGAAAAGTGTGCATTCGGCATAACCTCAGGGAATTTTTTGGGCTTCGTAGTATCACAACAAGGTATCGAGGTTAACACCGACCAAATAAAAGCCATAGAAGGAATAGCAAAGCACATAACTAGCAAAAACAAGTTCAGAGGCTGACTGGCCGTATAGCCGCCCTGTCGAGATTCATCTCACGATCATCCGATAGATGCCACAAGTTCTTCGGTGTAATCAAGAAGGGCAACGCCTACAATGGACTTCCGAGTGCGTACAAGCCCTGAAGAAGTTAAAAGCTTACTTGTCATCACCATCATTGCTCTCCAAAGCAAAACTTGGGGAACGTCTCCTCATCTACCTCGCCAAATCTGAAGTGGCAGTGAGTGCGGTCTTGGTCTGAGAAGACAGGTACACAATCTCCCATCTATTACATTAGAAAAACCTTAATCAATGCCGAGACGAGGTACCTTCACCTCGAAAATTGGCTCTGGCCTTGCTCGTGGCTTCACGAAAGCTTAGACCCTACTATCAGTGCAACCCCATCTCGGTAGTCACAACTTTCCCCTTGAGAAGCATTTTGCATAAGCCCGATCTATAGAATTAAGCGAGCATGATATCACATATCAACCATGAACGACGATAAAATCACAAGTCCTTGGCAACTTCGACGCTGACTTCGGCACAAACATAATGCCCGAAGTCAAAAAAAAGCCGCCCACGCTTCTCCACAAACACAAGATCTATAGATTTTGTACATCAACGATGCTTCTAATACGTCAGAGTTCAGACTGGGATTTTTGCTCGAAGTCCCGACAGACGAAGTGATTCGCCAATCCATAAGGTGCTCGGATATGACTAACAATGAGGCCGAGTATGAGGCCGTGATTGCAGGATTAAGGCTAGCACTCATATACGGGTCGAGACTGGTCATCCTATGCTGCGACTCTCAACTCATCGTCAACCAAGTCATAAGGACTTTCCAGATCAAAAAGCAAAGGTTGCAAATATACCAGGTTGAGATATCCAAACTACTGCCCGAGTTTGACGAATGCCAACTCGACCAGATCCCTCGAGCAAAAAATATTGAAGCAGACGGCCTCGCCAAATTAATGGCAACCACTAGAAGCATAACCGGAGAAGGAAACGTGGTCACCCTCATCCACTCATTGATAGATCAAATCGAGGTAAGGACTATAAATCTAACTTGGGACTGGCGCAACCGTATTGTTACATACTTACAAGATAGCATACTCCAGATGATAAAAAAGAAGCCAAGAAGATTCGGATGCAAACGGTCAGTTACAACATCATTCACAACGACCGATATAAGAGGATGTATGGTGGTGCCCTAGCAAAATGCTTAGGCCCGAATCAAACGCGACGCATCCTAGAAGAGGTCCACGAAGGCCACTGCGGAGCTCATTTCGGCAATCGAGGGTTGGTCAGATGTTTTATACGGGCAGGTTACTACTGGCCTACTATGAAAAAAGATGCCGCATACTTCATTAAAAAATGTGAGCAATGCCAAAAATACGCCCCAATGATCCATCAAGCGGGCGAGCACCTCCACTCGGTCACTTCCCCTTGGCCTTTCATCAAGTGGGGAATGGACATCGTCGGCCCCCCTCCTTGCGGGGCGAGGTAATGTACTAAAGAATGAAGGCAGTGGTCGATATCACTATCAACCTCTTGACCACTATCAATGAGGTTTCTGAAGCAGAAGGCGAAGATATAACGCCTAATACCTCTCCCAGGCGAGGTGGGTCACCCTTCCTCACGGTAGTATCATAACGTCTCGCAGTAAAAGAGCTTCCATGTCCATGACGGAAGAGGCACCACCAGCAGTGAAAAAACTACTTGAGGCTTGGCTGACAAACACGCTTACCAGCATCCTCGACAAGCCCATTCATGAGGCGGTTAGAGAAAATGCAAGGATTTGTATTGCACCGACAATGACCGAGCAGCATGACCCTCTCCCTCCAGTAACAGGTATCACTCACAATGTTAATATTGTAGGTGACGACACCCTCACAGCCATTCCGAGAAAGATGGAAGAAATGAAAAATGAAAACAAAATGCTTAGGGACCAAATGAGATAGCACCAAGAAAGAGTCGACAAAATACCGGGTGTCCCAAAACTCTTGCCAAAAAGAGATACTAGTCAGGTTGAGCAACCATACAGTGACGAAGCCTCCCCGCATGTCATACCATAGACTTTCAAAATGCCGCCCTATCTAAAAATATATGACGGCATGACCGATACCGAAGATCATGTGACTCACTATGTCACCGCTGTAAAAGGTAATGACCTCGCCAAAGAACAAGTGTCCTTCATTTTGCTGAAAAAGTTTGGCGAGACCCTCACCGGAGGAGCATTAACTTGGTATTCACAACTGCCCGCGTGCTCCATTGAAACATTTGAAGAGATGGCTGACAAGTTTGTGATGGCGCATGTTGGGTCCAAAAAGGTAGAGGCAAGAATGAACGACATATTCGCCATTAAACAGTTACCCGAAGAGGGATTGAGGGACTTACTGTATTCAATCGAGTAAGAATGACTCTACCAAATGTATCAAAAGGAATGGCCGTAGAAGCTTTCCAAAACGGATTGAATAGGAACGGCTCGAGGGCGACAAGAAAATTATTAAGTCAACTTATAAAATATCCTCCAACCAGTTGGGATGAAATACCCAGCGCCTACTGTGCCGAGGTCCGTGCTGATGAAGATGACTTGAATGGGCCTACCTATCGGTTGACCTCGGTATAGGCTGAATCAAAGAAGGATCAAAGAAATAATGCCAGGAGGGATCTTCCAGCTCTACGACCCAACCGAGAAAGGCATCAGCCGTATATTAGAAATGCCATCATGCCTCCCTCCCGCCATGAAGAGGGCCCATCTAGACCAAGGACAGGGACTTATCTGAACTATAGAGGTATGCCACCTTTATTAACTGCTCACAATTCTTGTGTGTCGCCTTCAGAAATAGTCTACGCGTTGGAGAAGCTCGGACCAAAATTGAAGTGGCTACAAAAGATGAGGTCAGACCCAAGAACCAGAAATTCAAACACGCCCTACGAGTTCCACCAAGAGCGAGGTCACAAAATTGAGGATTGCATCGCTCTAATGCAGGAGGTCGTAAACATGCTTCACCAAGGACACCTCAAAGAATTACTAAGCGACCGAGGGAGGACCAACTTTTCCCGAGGATGTGAGCAACACCAGGGACCGTCAAAACCACCCTCACCAAAATCGCACCAGTCAAATGATCATGGCGGCGGTGACGATGCCTTAAAATTCACCACAACCCACAAGCTCAAACGGTCGATCACTCATGAACGGTATGACAAACTCGAAAAAAGTATCATCTTCAATAAGTCAGATACCCACAGTTTGGTTTTGCCTCACTATGATGCCCTTGTTATCAATTTGTGAATATTGGATACAGATGTAAGACGCATTTTGGTGGATGATGGGAGCGCCGCGTGCATTATCCACCCTCGAGTACTTGCACAAATGAAACTCGGGGATAAGATAGTGCCGCGCTGCATCACGCTAACAGGTTTTATCGATGCAGTCGAATGAACGTCTGGAGAAATAACACTCCCTGTCTTGGCCGAAGGCGTCACTCTGGAAACCACATTCCACATCATGGACCAGGATACGACGTACAACACCATAATAGGTCGACCCTAGATACACGCCATGGGGGCCATCCCCTCTATGTTGTACCAAGTTATCAAATATCCAACCCCGTAGGGAATATTCAGCATACAAGGAGAACAATGCACATCTCAAGAATGCTACCTCATCCCTGGATTGTACAACCACCCAATAAATGAAGGGCAAAGTAAAAGATGCATAGCAATTAACAGGGTCGAGGTGGAGCTGTGATGAAAGAGAGGACGTCATCAGAGATGCCAAAATAGTGGAGGCCGTGGGATCAATCATAGAAGACCTCGACCCCGTCCAACATGATGATAACGACCACAACAAGAAAGCCTACATCGGATGCAAGCTTCAATAACCAAGTATGTTCCGTGAATTATTAACTGCTAATGCAGACTTGTTTGCTTTTTCCCATGCAGATATGCCAGGTATTCTGAAAGAGATCACCACACACAAGTTGAACGCTGACCCATTCCACCCCCGGTAATGCAGGTTAGGTAGAAGTTCAATTCCGCAATAAATGAAGCAATCCGCGAGGAGGTAAAAACATTACTGGAAAATGGTTCCATCAGGGAATCAAAATACCCCCAATGGGTCGCTAACGTGGTCATGGCGAAAATAAAGAACGGAAAGGGGCAGGTGTGCATGGACTTTACTGATTTAAACAAAGCATGCCCCAAGGATTCATTCCCACAACCTCATATCGACAAGCTCATTGATGCAATGGCCGAGCATGAACTGTTGAGCTTCTTATATGCCTACTCAGGCTACAATAAGATCCTCATGGAAGAGGAGGACCAGGAGAAGACTACTTTCATTACCAACCAAGGAACGTACTATTATAGAGTTATGCCTTTCGAATGAAAAATGCAGGGGCGACAAACCAAAGGTTGGTGATGAAAATGTTCAAAGATCAACTCGGCAAGACCATAAAGTCTATATAGACGATATGTTGGTCAAGTCCAAAAGGAAAGAAGATCACATCGACCACCTGAAAGAAGCCTTCGATATACTAAGGCAGTACAAAATGAAGCTAAATCTTGAAAAGTGTGCATTCGCCGTGACCTCAGGAAAATTTTTGGGCTTCTTAGTATCACAAAGAGGTATCGAGGTCAACACCGACCAAATAAAAGCCATAGAAGGAATACCAGAGCACATAACTAGCAAAAAACAGGTTCAGAGGTTGACTGGCTATATAGCCGCCCTGTCGAGATTCATCTTGCGATCATCTGATAGATGCCACAAGTTCTTCGGCGTACTTAAGAAGGACAACTCCTCTAGTGGACATCTGAGTGCGTCCAAGCCCTGAAGAAGTTAAAGGCTTACCTGTCATCACCGTCGTTGCTCTCCAAAGCAGAACTTAGGGAATGCCTCCTCGTCTACCTCGTCGAATCTGAAGTGGCGGTGAGTGCAGTCTTGGTCCGAGAAGACAGGTACACAATATCCCATCTATTACATTAGAAAAACCTTAATCAATGCTGAGACGAGGTACCTTTACCTCGAAAAATTGGCTCTGGCCTTGGTCATAGCTTTACAAAAGCTTAGACCCTACTATAAGTGCAACCCCATCTCGGTAGTCACAACTTTCCCCTTGAGAAGCATTTTGCATAAGCCCGATCTATAGAATTAAGCGAGCATGATATCACATATCAACCACGAGCGACGATAAAATCACAAGTCCTTGGCGACTTCGACGCTGACTTCGGCACAAACATAATGCCCGAAGTCAAAAAAGAAGCCGCCCACGCTTCTCCACAAACACAAGATCTATGGATTTTGTACACTGATGACGCTTCTAATGCGTTAGAGTTCGGACTGGGATTTGTGCTCGAATTCCTAATAGGCGAAGTGATTCGCCTATCCATAAGGTGCCCGGACATGACTAATAACGTGGCCGAGTATGAGGTTGTGATTGCAGGATTAAGGCTAGCACTCATGTATGGGGCGAGACTGGTCATCCTACGTTGTGACTCTCAACTAGTCGTCAACCAAGTCACAAGGACTTTCCAGATCAAAGAGCAAAGGTTGTAAAGATACCAGACCGAGATCTGCAAACTACTGACCGAGTTTGATGAATGTCAGCTCGTCCAGATCCCTCGAGCACAAAACATCGAAGCAGACGACCTCGCCAAATTAACGGCAACCACTAGAAGCATAACTAGAGAAGGAAACATGGTCACCCTTCTCCACTCATCGATAGATCAAATTGAGGTAAGGACTATAAATCTAACTTGGGATTGGCGCAACCGTATTGTTACATACTTGCAGGATGGCGTACTCCAGTTGATAAAAAGGAAGCCAAGAAGCTTCGGATGAAAGCGGCCAGGTACAACATCATTCACAACGACATATACAAGAGGATGTATGGTGGTCCCCTAGCGAAATGCTTAGGCCCGAATCAAATGTTGCACGTCCTCGAAGAAGTCCATTAAGGCCACTATGGGGCTCATTTCGGCAATGGAGCTCTGGTCAGATGTATCATACGGGCAAGTTATTACTGGCCTACTATGAAAAAAGTGGCCGTAGACTTCGTGAAAAAATGCAAGCAATGCCAAAAATATGCCCCAATGATCCATCAAGCGGGCGAACACCTCCACTCGGTCACTTCCCCTTGGCTTTCATCAAGTGGGGAATGGACATTGCCGACCCCTCCATGCGTGGCGAGGTAACGTACGATTTATTTTGGTTTTAGCTGGCTATTTTTTCTAAAATGGGTAGAAGTAGGAGCATTCACATAGGTACGCGAACAAGAAGTGATCACCTTCATATGGAAAAACATTGTGTGTCGCTTTGCCTCCCCAAAGAGATCAGTTGTGACAACGGACCCCAATTTACTGGAAAAAAGGTCCCTGAATTTTTTAAGAAGTAGCATATCAAAAGAATACTCTCCACACCATACCACCCCGCGGGTAATGGGAAAGCAAAATCTTCCAATAAATCAATACTGAACATCATGAAGAAAAAGCTTGACATTGCTAAGGGACTATGGCCGGAGCTATTACCAGAAGTGCTTTGGGCCTACTGTACAATACCAAAGACGAGCACCAGAGAGACACTCTAGATTAGTTTATGAGACTGATGCGATAATACCAGTCAAAGTCGGAGAGCCCAGTTTGAGATACTCCCATGAGAGCGGGCCGAGGAACGATAAAAGTAGAAGGCAAAAGCTCGATGAAGCCGAAGAATGGAGATGTATGGCCTACATAAAGATGATCTCCCAAAAACAACAGGCAAAACACTATTATAACAAAAAGTCCAAGATCAGACCACTCAAAGTCGGGGACTACGTGCTCAAAGCCAAAACACAAGCAAGCAAAGACCTGCGTGAAGGCAAACTAGGAGCAAATTGGGATGGTACATACAATATCAAGGCAATAACAAATAAAGGGTCATTTCAACTAGAAACAATAGAAGGAAAACTACTACCAAATGTCACACCTCCTTTTTCCGCGCCCGAGGGGGCGCAAGGGAGTTTTTCCAATTAAAGGACAATCAAAACGGGATTGGTTTATTTATTTCAGAGTCGCCACTTGGGAGATTTAGGGTGTCCCAAGTCACCAATTTTAATCCTGAATCGAGGAGAAAGAATGACTCCATATTACAGTCTGCGTACCAGAAATCTAGATAAGGAATTCTGTTAACCCGGGAGAAGGTGTTAGGCATTCCTGAGTTCCGTGGTTCTAGCACGGTCGCTCAACTGTTATATTCGGCTTGATTATCTGATTTTATACAAGTGTGAACTTATGTTCAAAATTTGACTCTTAACCGCTTTTATCATTTACTATTTTTTATCAAAAATTGCAACGTTGTGAAAATGTATCTCGAACCGCGTTACAATCAATGTACCCGTGGTCGTCGACACACATTTGACTCCGTTGAGATTTGGATTTGGGTCACATCAATGCGCACCCGAGTTTAAAGTAATTAAATTATTAAAGGCGCGCTTAAAGCGACTAGCATATTTATTTTGGGTAGGACCGTGGAATTTTACTAAACGGTCCATCTCGAAGTCTAAACAATTTTTAAAGCAAATATTTACTGAGGGCCCCGCAATTTGTATTTTTATTTGGCGAGGCTCATCTCATTCTTATTTTTTAAAGGAATTTGCGACGTCATGGACATACATTTCGAACCACATCACAGTCAATGTACCCGTGATTAGGAACACATTTCGAATCCGTCGAGATTCGGATTTGGGTCACATAAATACGCACCCGAATTTAAGAAGGTAAAATTATTAGATACGCGCTTAAAGAAACTATCGCGTTATTATTCTGGGAGGGCCGTGAGATTTGCTAAACGACCCATCCTGGAAACTGAATGCTTCGATAACATACATTTAACGAGGGCCCCGCAGCCTGCGCGTTTTGTTTATTTTCGTTGAGGCTCATCTCGTTCTTATTTTAAAAGGATATCCTATAGCAACTACGTTTCTTGTCGTGTTTGTCTCTACCAATTGAAAACAGTAGATAGTCCTAATTAATTACATGCTTGCAAGTTATTTATAACAGAATTCCGAGTGCTTGAGCAAAATCAGAAGCGCGGCCGCGCACACAGTCAGCCGATCGAAATTAAAGGCCCAAATCCAGCCCACGCGTGATGGGCCAGACCTGGGCCATTGTTTGTCCGGGGCAGGCCTGCTGGGTCTGTTTTGACCCGGGCTCGACCTTCGTGGGGTTGAGATTGCAAACCCTGTTTTTTCTTAAATCATGGTTTAACAGTTATGTATGGCAATTTATCGGAAAGGAAAGAACTTAACTAGTAGCGTACGATTGTCATGCTTGGCATACATTACAGGCTTATACTACACCATTGAACTAAATATGAGATACAACCTACTGCCTTGGGCATACTCTTATCACCAACCTATATACACATTCTAGCATTCAACTACCATGCATTGACATTTATTAGGCATGAAGACTATCTCTAGTATCCAAAACAAGAATGTAAACTATTACACATTACATGAATATTTAATGTAACAATCTATGTATAAGAGACATTCTTCAGGATTTTTCATTGGTATTCATGCTCATTTTTTCCAATTACATTTGACAGTGCATTGGTTGTGTACCTGGTATAGAGGACAAAGAAGAAAGGAATGATCAGCTGGGCAGTATGCAATAAACACAGCAACAGCAGATACACAGCAACAATAGATACACAGCAGCAACACAACAACAAACCAACAATCCAAGTGTTTTCCACAGTCCACAGACAAACAACAATAATTCTCAGAGCCAGGAGAACCAGCAGATGATCGAGTACCAAACAAACAATCCCAGGAAAGAGTAAGGAAACAACAGGAGGGACAAAGTGTTCAATGCAGCAAACCAGCAGTTTGACAATCACAAGCAGCTCAGTCAGTGCCAAAGAACAGAACTTGGCCAGGACAGCTTGACCAATATGAACTCTTATATAGCTCTCAGACAGTGTTTGGTTACAGTGTTTTACTGAAATTTTCTTATGTTTTCAGTCTTTTTCTTTAAACTCACAAGACCTCTCTCAAGGCTAAAAATTCCAGCCTCTTTTAAGTTCTCAAATGGCCTATTTATAAGCCAAACAACCAGTGCAGTTCAGCTGCCTCATTTCTGCCAATTTGCAGACTGCCCATACCCTTTAAGCCCCATGCCTAAGCATCTTTTGATGCCAGCCATTTGTTCCCCACGCTTGGCCTTATTCTTTAATCAAGAGTTATGGGCTCATTTTAATATTCATGTTAAACTCCCATGCTCTTATGTCTTGTTCCCCATTGGCATTAATTTAATCTTAATTAGTACCCTACTTGTCAGTTCATTTAAACAAATCTTTTCTGTCCTTTTCAAACCCCAGATTACCCCTGTTTAACCTTGATTATTACTGCCCTGCCTATTGCAGCATCAGGGCACTTTGGGCTTTTTGATCGTTCGATTTCAGAACTGCCCCAGCCTGGTTCTTTTAATTGTTTACAATGTAGTTACAAACTAACATTCATAGGTAATGCCCAACATTCAAATCACAATACAGGTCCATTCAGTCAAGTGAGGTTGTACGTATTAGAATATTTGAACATTCAGTCGTGGGAAGTTAGTCGACGATATTTATCAAGTCGACTATACTAATTATAACAAGTAACAATCAGTCGTTCATATAAACAACACGTACAAGGTCCCGAATGTCTTAAAACATTTTTGTTCAATTACTGGGAACCTATATGAGTTAACTTATTTGACGATTAATCTAATCGACGAGCATGTATATCACAGAGTACATTCAATTCATACACAGAAAACAATCGACCAAATAAAAGGTTTTTACAAAGACGGAAGAAATTAAGAAAAGTATCAGAAAACACCGCACATACACAACAGAACATGCTAACATACGCATTCACACAAAACAGAAAAGGAAAACTTACTAGCAAATGTTCAAAGCATGCCGACCCCAGTCCGAATTAAATTTGACCATTTGAGGCCAAACAAACTCTAACCAGGGTGTTCTCAAACCGAGAACACCTTGGTTAAGGTCTATTAGACCTCAAACCCTCTATGAAGCAGGTTGGGTTCCTCAGGCTCTTGTGTTCTAAGGTTCAGATTCTCAGATTTGAGTTTTTAGGAGTTGTGGGTAGATTCGGATCAAACCAAGTCTGGTTTGGTCACGAGGAGGGTCCGGGGAGTGCCTGGTATGAAGATGGGGTGGTTTGGTATAGATCGAGTTTCGTCTCGAATCTTCAAATCTAGATTCGATACGATGGAAAGTGATTCGAGGTACAAGATTAGTAGATTCGTGTTCAGGGTGGTTGGATGTTTCAGGGGTGTGAAAGGGGTGGTCACCGGCGTTCATGCCGCCGGGTTCTGGTGAAAAGAAAACTAGGGTGGCATTAGGGTTTGGGGGTTTCAGGGCTTGGGGAAGGAGATGACTGAAGGGGGGGGGGGGGGTTCGGATAGGGGGCGTGGGGTGAAGGGCCAAGTTTATATACGGAGGGGGAAGAGAGATTGGAGCCGTTAGATCAAGTGCTCTGAACGGCTTAGATCTATTGGTGGGTAACAGGACGGGGTCGTTTGGTATCGGAACGGGGTCGTTTTGGTTTAGGTGAGGGGTTGGGTTGAACCGACTAAATAGGTCGGGTCATGAGAGTAGCCAAGACCGTTGGATCAATGGGGTTGGACGGCTCAGATCAACTTGCCCGAAACGGCGTCGTTGAGGTGAGTTGAACAACCTGATCTGGACCGTTCGTTTGATACAGATCAACGACTTCAATAGGGACGCCGATACGGCGTCGTTTGAGTCCGTGCTTGGGCAGGCCAGATTTGGACTGGGTTTGAGTGCCGGTTTTGGGCCTCTTTTTTTGTTTTATTTTCTGGGCCCAGATCGATTTTAATCACTCTTTTCTTTGTTTTTTTCTAATTTCAAACAAAAAATGAAAATAAATAATAAAACAAAAAATAAAATTAAAACAAACAACAATGTAACACTTCAACACAATTATCACACCCTAGAACGAACGATGCCCATGTATATATTTTCGAATTTCGTTCTTTTTAACGACTGAATTATGATTTTTGATTATCCTGACAGACATGCTTTGTATTTTGATCGGTGAGATTAAATGTAAAATGGGCAGACCCACAAATGACTAACAAACCATGTCACGGAAAATGACAAATTGTACAGTGAGGCCATTTATCACTATTTTTTTGGTTTTCCTTTTGGAGTGATTGCTCGTGAAGCAAAAATCACATGCTTACACCAAACAACTGGAATGTTGCACACCTCAAGTACTTCAACTTTTAAGAAAAAGCATCCTCCAAGTCGTACTCTTTTTTCCCTCACTTGAGTTTTGTCACAATTGGGTTTTCTCAAAGGAGGTTTTTAACGTGGCGACAAGCGGGACACTTCAAGTTGAAATAAGAATGGGAGAAGGCACCAGGCGGTCAGTTTATTGCCCAACCTCTCAACACGTCTCCAGGTCGCCCAATGAAGGGACTAGATAGATTGGGACTGGAATGCCAGCCCGAAAACATGTAAATTTCTCCAGGTATATAAGCAAAACACTCATGTATGAAGTTCACCCATATTTTCATCAAAGCAACATTGCCTCAATATAAGAGTGTCTAACGGGTGGGCCGGGCTGGGTAAGGAAAAGTTGAAACCGTCCGAGTTTCGAACCAGGCCGGTTAAGGGTTAGGAGTTACCGGGCTTAACGAGTTCGGGTTCATCTAGGTAAAAAATGAACCGTAAGGGTAGGGGTTCAAAGGGGCCGGGTAAGTGTTTTTTTTTGTTTTTTTATATTTTGTATAACTATTATAATTTATATTAATATAAAGTAAAAATATAATGAATACGTAAAGATGGAAAAAAAATTGCACTTATAAATTGCAAGTGCTTCATTTATTTCAAAATTCAAACTTACAAATTGAAAGGTTTACATTTAAAAACAAGTATATTAATGAAAAAAGAGTAAATTCAAAGGTTTTGCATTGCCTTAGACTCTAAAACCTTAAAAAAATAAAAAATAAAATTGAAATCTAGCCTTTAAACCGGTCCGGGTCGGGCCGGTTAACCGGATGAATTAAAGTGAACAGACCAACCCCCTAACCCAGTAACCCAGCCCACCCGGTCCCCTAAGTACCACAATCATGTTTCAACCGATCTGGGTCGGGTCGGGCCGGGCCTGAGTCAACTCGGCCCGTTTGATACCTCTACCTCAATATCTATCCAGACCCCGACCACAATTAAATACGGGTTACATTCGATCTCGTTCGAATTAACACCCACTCGGCCCTCGGCCACAATTAAGGTATATTCGACCTTGCTCGAATTAACTCACATTAGATCTCATTCGAATTAACTAAGTGACATTCGACCTTGCTCGAATTAATTCACATTCAACCTCGTTAGAATCAACTGACATTCGACCACGCTCCAATTAATTCACATTTGACCTCGTTCGAATTAACTGCCATTCGACCCCGCTTGAATAAACCAACGTTCGACCTCGTTCGAATTAACTAGGTGACATTTGACCTCGCTCGAATTAATTCACATTCGACCTCATTCGAATTAACTGACATTTGACCCCGCTCGAATAAACTCACGTTCGACCTCGTTCGAATTAACTAGGTGACATTTGACCTCGCTCGAATTATTTCACATTCGACCTCGTTCGAATTAACTGACATTCGACCTTGCTCGACTAAACTCACATTCGACCTCGTTCGAATTAACACCTAATGGCCCTCATCCATGACCAAAGCTAAATACTATTTCAACCTCGTTCAACACACATAAACCAAGTTTTTACGACTAAAGCGACCAAATGGTAAAACAAAAGAAAAAAGCATACAAGCCCGAACAGAAGGAAAATCATCGTATCAGATACGAACAGAGAAAATGGCATTCCATACTTCAAATATATTCTTGATAAAGGCCAGAACAGATGCCCACAAAAGCATGTACAAAAGTTACAAGCAAAAAGAAAGAAAAAATGACTACTTGCCACCTAACCCAACATCACCATCTCCATCCATCTCTCCACCATCGCCATCGCCATCGCCGTCGGGATATTCATCCCCATACTAGGCGTCTTGCTCAATCCCATCCACATATCCCTCAACATCACCGGCCTCTGGTGTAGCGGGGTCGTAGCTACAAGCGATCCGAGCTATATGCGCCTTAGCGCGAGCATCCTCAAATTCGGCCTCCGAAACTTTGCCCGCCATCATTAAATCTCTGAATATATCCAACAGGGCATCGGCATGAATCCACTTCTCATATAAATCCCGCGGAATATCAGGGAAAGCAGAAGTATGAGAAGAGGACGACTGAACCAATAACTGCACCTTATCATCCTCGAGGACGACGACTTGGCCGTCTCCAAATAATTTGCCGCTCAGATTGAAGAACGCGAATTGCGGCCTCCAAAGCCTCCACTTTCGTCGACTCCCCCAGCCGAGCCAGCTCAGTCTTCTCCAAATCTGCCATTTTCTCGCGACCTCATCATTCAGAGCATCGGCCCCGATCAAACAATGCTCGAGCTCGGCCCACAGAGAAATCACTTGGGCCCGAAGGTCCGCACATTGGGCCTCAGCCCCTTTGCTCACCTCGAGCTCTTCCCCCTTCTCTCTCAGCACTCCCTCTAGGACACTGAATTTACTGATGACTTTCACCAACTCGTCATATTTTTCCTTCAGCTCGTCCCGGAGAGGTCGGAAGTCTCGACTCCCGCCAAATCACCTATAAATCTCGCGGTGTTTACTGCGGTACTATTGGTACTTCCATTCCATCTTCTTGAAAATGGATTTACACCTCTCCTCTCGGCAAGCACTCTTGATATCCAGGATAATGGTCTAAAAAAGAGAGGGGAAGAAAATCAAAGTTAAACAAAACAAAGCACAAGGCATGGAAACTATGGAAATTAGCAAGGTCGAAAAACTTACTCTAAGGGCAAGTCCAGCTATACCCGTCAATAGGGCGGCATTGTCTAACTTCTCGAAGGTCCTACCATCCATATCAGAGCAAAGAGGACCCAAGGAGGGAACTACGTCCTCTGTATTCACCAATATGTCCCGATCCATAGGAACCACGATGGTCCGCAAGGACCCTTCCAACCTGAATTCAACAACCCCTCGCTCAACATTCGAACCTCGTCAGGATCGAGATTAGATCTCGTCTCATAACCATCCTCAGCAACCCCCTTTTCTATTTCACCGGTAGACGAGGTGGTAACATCAACTGGTTACAAAGACGATGGCTCATCTCGCCACATAGTATCCAGAACCTCCGCAGACGGTTCACCAACTCCGATGTCGGCATCAGAAAGGGGCACGTCCTCTACGACTTTCGCCGATGACAGGACTTCAGACGGAAGACTTGCTCTGTCTTCAGACAAGACGACGGTTGGCTCGCAATCATCCCTTGTAGAGTCCACCGCTTGGATTGTCCCATCACCGACGTCCACAGAACTCCTTTTATGAGGGATCAAACCCTTTTCACTCGGCGATGACTCGTCTATTAAATGTAGCACGGGAAAGGCTGGAGTCTCTGATATTGAGGCATTTGATGATCGAGCCGATTTAGCTGAAATAAAAGGCTAAACAGAAGTGGATGGTCGGGCATGCCTGGCCATAGTCACAGCAGGAGCAGACCCCATTGTAGTATTCTTCTGGCAGAACGCAGGAGCAGGAGCCCTCGGCCTCCTCGAGGGTCCCTGGGCTGAAGACAAAAAAAAGAAAGACTGAGAGGTCGACCCTCACAAAACAATAAAATCTCAAAGCAAACAAACTAACCGGCCACAGGAGGTGCAAGCCCAAACCTTTTGAGGAAAGTCGGCCATTCGAGGATCCCTGCTGTATGAGGGAGAACCTGGATGACC
This sequence comes from Nicotiana tabacum, assembly GCF_000715075.1. Lineage (NCBI taxonomy): Eukaryota > Viridiplantae > Streptophyta > Magnoliopsida > Solanales > Solanaceae > Nicotiana > Nicotiana tabacum. The sequence goes on from NC_134082.1 coordinate 161,236,784, forward strand.
CAATCGTGGATGTCCTCGAACAAAGGCGGAGGTGCATCCTCAGCTACACGGAAAGGAGATGAGATATTAATATAATGGAAATTAGAGGTAACACATAATACAAAAAAAAAGGAAAGAAAGAGGGAGGTGGATACTTACGAGCATAGTTCCAAACCTCGGGGAACCCGTCTGCATTGGTTACTACGTCCTCAATCTTGACGTAGAAATAATTGAGCCAAAACTTGTGGTTCGCCTTATCGTCCATTTTCACCACTAGGCATTTACCGCCCCGATAGCGAAGATGCAGCATCGTCCCCCTATGAAAGCTAGGGGCGAAGAGGTGCATCAGGTGGCGAACGGTAACCTCGACTCCGGCTAACTTTGCACTCTTTAAATCATGCAGATGGGTTTGTAGATTAGGAAAAATTGGGATGGGCAGACGCGGTAATAGCGACAGAACTCCTCTACCAAGGGGAGTATAGGTAAAGAATAGCCCACATGGAAGGGTATGTGTAGAAAGCGCAGTACCTAGGGCGGTGTGTCTGCACCACGTCGTGCCCTACAGGAACTAGGTCTATATGAGCGGGAATCTTGAATCTATCCCTAAATTCAGCGAGGCCCACCTCGTTCATCAACGACTCCGAGATCTCTGGGTCGTCCTCAGGCATCTTTGAGAAATCAGACCTAGACTTCTTAACATGGGTAATTACTTCCTCCACCGTAGGAAAACTATCATCCTCAGCAACAATATCAACCCCATCGTCATGGGAAGGCATGCACACTGCCAAGGGAACAGGGTTAGGTACCCCCCAGAACGGGAAGACATATTAACCATCTTTGTTTATGAGTAAAGAAGGTGTAAACATAGAAGAATCAAGAGTAGCAAAAGCCACCAGAGTCAGTGAAAGCAAAATACAAAAGCGAAAAGCGAAAGAGCAGAAATTCTGAGTGAAGAAGAAAGAAAAAGGTGTGGAGATACAAAGTTCAGGTCGTAAAGAATAAAGCAAAGGTTTTGTATCCCTATTTATAAGAGTTAAGGCATCAATATCGAGAAAACAAAATGCCATTTCCTAGCTCAGGAATCGAAGCAGAAGAGGCACAGGAAACGACGCAAGGTATCAGGAAAATGCGTAATAATGACGCATGATGGCATAAAAGGCCACGTTTCCACCCCGTCTGAAACGTTACTACTCAACCTGCTCGCATAAACTTCCCAACCATAACAGAGTCCGCTCATCGAGGTTGTCCAGGGTCGACCTCAATAAGCGGGGGGACTAACTGTATAGGTCAAAATCCGCCTCAAGGAGATTTAGCATGAAGTGGTATTATGCAAAGTGATGCGGCCGAGGTCGACCAGTAAATAGTGGGGCTCATGGCCGGGTAGTCGATAACGACAAAGGTCAAGTATCAAGGACAGTATCAACATCTAGTTTTTGTAATAGGATATTTGGGAGAATATTTCATTGAATATTCTCTGTACTTGTACTTTTAGGGTTGATTGAGGTTTTGTCCCATATAAATATAAAAAGAGATAAGGGAAAAGACATGTAATATTCATTTTGAAAAAGAACACTTTTTGAGAAGATGACTCTCTCTCTACAAAAGATACAAACATTGCCTTTTTCATTAAGATTCTATCATCCATTATTTAATACTTTTCCACCAGATCTGAGAATATATCCAACATTTTAGGATTTGTCTATCATGTATCACTGTTAGAAAGAAGAATCATCCACCTCATTCAATATTAGGTGAATCATTCTATTTATTTATGTTAATGCCATTTATTGTTATTTACTACTTGATATTTATCTCTCATTACTCAAACCATTTGGAATATTAAATGCACACTACATTTAATCCCCACCAACACTGTTCTACGTTATTTGTGTTAATCGATCATAAGTCTAAGGATATTATCATTAACTAGGTTTAACCCTTCATTATATAAAAATAATTAGTTTAGCCCAAGATTTACGCTTTTTAGTCAAATAATTATCGGTTCATCACCCTTGTCCTTTTTCATTATTTTGTGCTCTTCAAAAACTTTATTGTATTAGATTATTAAAGTAAACTATTATGCTGTTGTACTCCCAGTCTCAACATATAAGATCACTGCTCAATAGTAGTTAGAGAATAAATGTGAGTAATTAGAATTTAGCACTCTATATTTATTTTTAAATATCTGTAATAGGCAATTCGAAATGAAAACTGTCATAGTGCGCTTAACTGCTTAAGATCGGTAAGCGTGCTTACTGTTTATGTTTATTTCAGTAAAGCTACAACAAGATTAGATTAATCAATAATTAAAAAGATATTAAGGCAGGTTATTAAGAAAATGCATGAGAAGAACAAGTTTTCGTTTGATGTCTAACGTATTTGGCTTGTTCTGTTGATCATATTTAAGCGAAAACTCAACCCTAAATTTCAATCGGTTGTCGATTGATGTTGGCATGACTAATTAAGTACATTCGGTGATCAACTTATTGATTACCTTAACAAAATTCCAGATTTCTAACTTCTCGTTTTAAAGGAGATTGATTATTTTGAACTGAAAACAAAATGAAGCCTGAAAATCTTTTCTATATGCTAAATTACATAACTATAAGAAAGCAATTTAACCTGTGCACAACATAACAAAAGATTGGTCATTGGACATAGCAAGTAGATAAGAGAGTCTATTATGTATGTTGCTGATAATATTTAAATGTTGAACGGTTGTCCAAAAGCCATTATTGTTGACTTAACTATCCCAAAGGCTGAAATATTTATGTGAGACAGATTGATTTTTTTTCAACAGAGAATTGAAATTCACTATAGTGGAAATGAGGTCAGTCCAATTAGAAAAGACGAAATTTAATACTAACCTTAATGGAAAAGTAAAAGAAGGAAAGTTATGTAATTAACATAATTTAGGTACTAAGGTGATTCATGTATTTTTAGAACTTAATTAATGACGTCTGGTCAAAATGAATTCAACAAATTACCTGCCAACATAGAGTCACCTTAAGTCCAAAATTTAGGTGCCTTTGTTAGTTTTCAAATCATGGTTAGTCCATCCTGTTCTAATTTTGGCAAACGGTAACAACTTTTTGAACATTATAGAAAAATAAAATGAGCGTTCTTATTCCTTTTTTAAATAGAAGAAATATAAAAATCCTTTTTCTTCCACGCATCATATGCACATTCTCTTAGGAGCTATAATATGAACTAAAATGTGAACAGTTACATTTCCGATACTACAATTGACCAAATACACGTCACATTTTTGCAATATATATGGATATCAAATGAACTTAAGCAAATGACCACTAAAACAAGATAGAACTAAAAATGATATCTTATGTCCATATTGGTAAGGTAGACCATTCGAGAATAATTGGGCATTTATAAATTTAGAGCTCTTAATATGAGTGAGCCAAGCTACCCCAGTCCAACCCATGTGGGCTTTAGCAATTGATGGACTGGGCTGGGCTAGACCACCATTTTGATGGGTCTTATAATGGTCAGCCCATCTCAGCCCTATGTGGGAGAAGTGCACAGTTAGTCACTAATTAGAGATATCTTTACTTTTTAGCAACTGTTTAAAATATATTTACTCTTTAGCCAGTGCTTGATAAATTTATACTTGCCCGAATGAAAATACCCCTGTGCTAGTGTCACGACCCGGAATTCTCATCGTCGGGACCGTGATGGCGCCTAACATTTCACTTGCTAGGCAAGCCAACATTAGAACAATTTACTTTTTTAACAGTTTAGATGATAACATTAATGACGAACTGAAATAACAGATATGTTCTAATTATAAATGCTGAAGCTAAACAAGCCAAACGTCTATTACAATTCCTTGAACCTGGCGTCAGAAGTGCATGAGCTTCTAGAGTAATACATATAAGGGTCTGAAACAAGTACAAAACTGTTTGAATGAAAAATATACAGCTAAAAAGAAAGAGGATGGGGACACTAGGAGCTGCGGGCGCTGAACAGTCGTACCTCAAGTCTCCGCCATGTTCGATCCAAGCACGTTAATAACCGCCGCTAGGACCGACTCCAAAATATGCACAGTGTGCAGAGTGTAGTATCAGTACAACCGATCTCATGTACTGGTAAGTGTCGAGCTTAACCTCGATGAAGTAGTGACGAGGCTAAGGCGGGTCACCTACACTATAACCTATACGTAGTATATAAAATAATGACAACGTAATAGAAATACTGAACATAATTAAACAGGTAACTGGAAATGATAACTACAGCCTCAAGAATAACCCGGTACTATACAGAAACACCAATCTTTAACAGTTCAAACAAGTACCGGAATGTCAACACAACTCGCGTAATAGAAACATATAGCTTGTTGCGGCGCGCAACCCAATCCTACCAGACAACACAAAATCCTCTCTTAGTTCACCATAACAATATCAACAACAGTAAACAATATAAATATATTGCGACGCACAATCCGATCCCACCATATATCAATGTCACTATCATAATTCACCCTTAAATCACCATATCAATCCACCCTTATTTTACATGTTGCGGCGTGCAACCCGATCCCACCGTATAGTATGATTCACCCTTATTACACCAAATCAATCCACCTTTATTACACTTGCTGCGGCGTGTAGCCCGATCCCACCATATCAGTACCAAATACTCAAAACATCGCCAATTCAATAGTTCAACCACAAAGCCTTTACGGTCAATGAATACCAAACTGAACCAAAAGGGAACTCGTACAATAAAGATATCTATACGAGTAATACTACACAATGAAACCAATACAGCAATTTACAATCAGAATGTATAAGTAAGTCAACTTAAACAAGTAACAGGGAATCATAAAACTAAGAAAGATCTAACATTATTAACATGGGAAGACATTGATTAACAAGTAGCCGTTAAGCATGGAAAACATTTAGAGCATATAAAAGTTAAAGTAGGAGAGGCAACAATTAAGGAAAAATGGTAAATCTGGGAAAAATAGATAATTTTGGCGGCGTATAAGCACTCGTCACCTTGCATATACGCCACTCACATGGAATTCACATAACACGTAATCCGAGGGTTCCTAATTCCTTCAAGTCAAGGTTAGACACAACACTTACCTCACTTCGCGGTCAATTCAAAGCTCTACTGGGGCCTTTCCCCTAGAATTCGCCTCCAAACCACTCGTATCTAGCCACAATTAACTCAATAACATCAAATAATGCTAAATGAATCAGCTACAATGCATAAATTTAGATTTCCCAAACTTTTTCCCCAAAAAGTAAAAAATTGACCTCTGGCCCGCTTGGTCAAAACCCGAGGTTCGGACCGAAATTCATTTAACCATTCACCCCCGAGCCCGATTATGTTATTTACTTTGAAATTCAACCTCAATTCGAGGTCTAAACTCCAATTTTATAAAAATCCCTAATTCTACCCAAACCCCCAATTTCCACCATGAAAACCCTAGATTTTAGGTTGAAAATTCATAAAATGTAATGAGTAATTGAAAGAAAGTAGGTTAGGATCACTTACCAACAAATTGGGGAAGAAAATATCTTTTCAAAATTGCTTCTAGGTCTTCTAGTTTTGTAATTTTGAAAGAATGGAGAAAAATCTCAAAATGGGACTGTTTTAAGAACTGGGCGACAGTTTTTATCGCGTTCGCGAAGAGCTAGGCCAGTTAGGCTTACGATATTGCGAAACCATCACCGCGTTCCCGAAGGCTACGCGCTCCTGGCCCTCGCGTTCGTGAGACTGTATTGGCGTTCGTGTTGAAGGAATGACTGACCCCTCCCCAAGTCCCTTACACTACACGTTTGTGTTTATGAAGGGTAAAGCCTCCATCGCTCAGCGTTCGCGAAGAACAAAAATTCACCTAACCCAGTTCACTCTTCGTGTTCGCAGGAGTGCCTTCGCGAGCACGAAGAAGAACATACAAGAACAGCTGTTGCAACAAAATACCAGATTTTCTAAGTTCAAAACATCCCGTAGCTTATCTGAAACTCACTCGAGCCCCCGGGGCTCCAAACCAAACATGCACACAAGTCCTAAAACATCATACAAATTTTCTCACACGATCAAATTGACAAAATAATACCTAGAACTACGAATTAAATACCAAATCGAATAAAATTTTCAAGAAAGGTTTAACACCCTTATTTTCACAACCGGACGTCCGAATCACGTCAAACCAATTCCGTTTCTCATCAAATTTCACAGACAAGTCTTAAATATCATAATGGACCTGTACCGAGCTCCGGAACCAAAATACGAACCTGATATCAACAAGGCCAAAAGAGGGGTTACCGGGTATTGCATTGACGTGATCCATATTGTTTGTAAACCTAGGACCCCCTTTATTTTTAACTTGTTTTATTGTCCGAACTATTTCCTTAAAATTTCTGCTTTCTTTATTCTCTTCAAACTTTCAATTTGCTTGCAATAATATGTGAACCCCTTCTTACTTGAGCCCTTAATTGTTTATTTGATTATGTGAAGTCACAATTGTAACATGGCCGGGAACCACACTAGTGGATCTTGAGGGGTGTCTAACACCTTCCCCTCGAGATAATTTCTAGCCCTTATCCAAACTCTGGTTCTTCAAACTCAAACCCTTCTTAGTGCCCTAATGCACTTAATCATTAGGTGGCGACTCTTCAAGTTCCAAAACCTAATTCCCAAAAGGGAATGAGTTGTCCTCCCAATGTCACAAGCCCGATTTCGCGAGAAAAAGGGGGCGCGACAGCGTGGTGACTCTGCTGGGGATACTGTGTCTGTTGGGAGCACTGCGTGCGGATAGCATCTATGAGTAAGTGCAACGGTTCTGAGAGTTATATTCCTAAGCAATGTGAGTCTCGTGAGTGTATAATATATTTGATGATTTTGCAACTCAAGTGCCTGCATTCAAAGAAAAATCGTGAGTTTTGTAAAGAGGGGAGGTTAGTTCGTATTCCCGCTGGCTCTGCTTGACCTGCTCGGCTCCGTTCCGATGATATTGGGCGTATCATTGGGGTAGCGTTGCTAAACTAAGCAACTTTGGTAACAGACATGCATGATTTAGTAAAGAAATGTGATAATAAATACATAATTAAGAATAGTTTTCTTTAGATGAACTGACGACTGTGACGTGGTCCAAGATACTGCAACTTCTCTCGCTCCGTAATTTTAAGGGTCCTCCTCAAAATTTTGCCCCATTTTACTAGGCTACTGCTTCCGACGGCTGCTTGCGTCGAATGGCTGAAATCACTTCGGAATTTTGAGGGTCCTCCTCAAATTTCTGCCCCAATTTCCAATAGCGGGGGGAAATGAAAATTTTATTGAATTATGACCGAACCCATAGAGCTGCCTACGTACTTAAATGGGAATCAGGTCAGGCGTAGTTCAAATTACATCATATGAGGAAAGCATAAAAGTTACACATAGTATCGCTTCACTGCATCTGAATTGATCGGCTTCGGCCTAACTTCACCGTCCATTTCTGCAAGTATGAGGGATCCTCCGGTGAGGACCCGGTGAACCATATATGGACCCTGCCAGTTGGGAGAGAACTTCCCTTTGGCTTCCTCTTGATGTGGGAAAATCTTCTTTAACACCAGCTGCCCGGTGTAAACTATCTCGGCTTGACTCTTTTGTTGAAGGCTCTGGACATTTTGTTCTGATAGAGCTGACCGTGGCAAACTGCATTCATTCTCTTTCTGTCTATAAGAGCTTGCTGCTCGTAGTGACTCTCTACCCATTTTGTATCGTCAAGTTCGGCTTCCTGTATGATTCTTAAGGAGGGGATTTCTACCTCGGCGGGAATGACTGCTTCTGTACCATAAACCAATATATAGGGAGTTACCCCGGTTGATGTGCAGACTGTAGTGTGGTATCCCAACAAGGCAACTGATAGCTTCTCATTCCACTGCTTATGCTTTTCTATCATCTTCCTTAGTATCTTTTTGATATTCTTATTGGCGGCTTCTACAGCTCCGTTCATCTGAGGTCTGTAAGCTGTAGAATTCTTGTGTTTGATCTTGAAGGTTTCACACATGGCTTTCATCAGGTCGCTGTTGAGATTGGAACCATTATCAGTGATGATTGACTTCGGAATTCCGAACCGACAAACAATGCGTTGCGAACAAAATTTGCTACCACTTTCTTAGTCACTGCTTTGTACGATGCTGCTTCAACCCATTTGGTGAAATAATCAATTGCCACTAGAATGAACCTGTGCCCATTTGATGCGGCAGGCTAGATAGGTCCGATAACATCCATTCCCCAAGCGGTGACGGCCATGGCGAGCTTGTGCAGTAAGCTCGTTTGGAGGCACCTTTATCATGTCTGCATGTATCTGACAACGATGGCATTTTCGGACATACTGGATGCAATCCATTTCCATAGTCATCCAAAAATAACCAACTCAGAGTATTTTCTGGTTCTTCAGTGGTGGCAATTCTTGGATGGATTTGACCTTTGACGGATCCAGTTCTATTCCTCGACGACTCACAATGAACCCAAGTAGTTTTCCGGCAGGAACCCCGAATGCATATTTGGCGGGATTCAGCTTCAAGTTGTACCTTCTTAGTCTGTTGAATAACTTCCTCAGATCTTCCATGTGGTCATTGGCTCTCTTGTATTTGATGATGACATTGTTTACATATACCTCGATCTCTTTGTGTATCATGTCATGGAAAATAGCAGTCATGGACCTCATGTAGGTGGCCCCAGCATTCTTTAACCCGAACGACATCATCTTGTAACAATACATCTCCCACGGCGTAATGAAAGCCGTTTTCTCCATGTCTTCCTCATCCATATCTGATGATACCCAGCAAAACAATCAACGAACGACTGCAATTCATGCTTGACGCAGTTGTCAATTAGAATGTGTATGTTCGGCAAGGAAAAGTCGTCTTTCGGACTGGCCCGGTTGAGATCCCGGTAGTCGACACATACTCTAACCTTCCCATCCTTCTTCGGCACTGGCACAATATTGGCTAACCATGTTAGATACTCTACTACTCTGAGAACCTTGGCTTTGACTTGCTTGGTGACTTCTTCCTTGATTTTCAAACTTATGTCAGGTTTGAACTTCCTGGGCTTCTGTTTTACTGGTGGACATGTCAGATCGGTTGGCAGTTTGTGAGATACAATAGATGTACTGAAACCAGTCATGTCATCATAAGACCAGGTGAATATGTCCTCATATTCCCTTAGAAATTTCGTGTACTCTTTCTTTTCTGATGGTGACAGATGAACACTGATGCGCGTTTCTTTGACATTTTCTACATTTCCCAGGTTGACAATCTCAGTTTCGTCCAGATTAGACTTAGGTCGGTTCTCAAAATTCTCAACCTCTTTAACAACATCTTCTAGTATATCATCTTCTTCTGAGTCCATATCCATTTGTTGTGTTGCCTCGTTGCACGTCACAATCATCGGTTCATCAAGATAAGTAATTGTAATGCTGTGTAAATAAAGTAAACGATAAAAAGTAATAAGAGCAAGATTTATAAGAAACTGAAATGCTTTGATAAATTTCATAATTGTTTTGAACATTGGAGCTCTTATTTCAATATTAAAAATGCGGAAAGAAAGTCAATTAACGAAAAAATAAAGATAATGCATGGTTCTTTATTCAGCCTTGCTACCCCGAAGCTTTCCGGGCCCTGGTGGTTCTGATGGACCAATTGTTAAGGCGTGCTCCTCGGCTCACGGCTTGTATAGAAGGGCCTTCCTCCCCCTCCTCCTCGAAAATGACACAACAGTCCATATTATCATCTTCCAAAAACAAATTCCTCATCGCTGCTAGTGCTTCCTCTTCTCCCGACCCATATATGACATTGGCTGGCTGGAAAGTCTGCTCCAAGCGAGGTATCGGATGCTCCAGTTGGTAGTAGGGACTGCGCCATGGTGGCGACCAGTGGTTGAATTCCTCCCAAGTGTATTCATATCCCAAACCAGAAGTGGTACCGTATTTCTTCAACTTGATAGGCTTAGATATTCCTTGGAGATTCTTGCCAAGTCCCTTGCCAGGTTCGTATCCACACCAATTCAGTATACTTTTAATTTTGTTATCCCACCTTTTGTCCTTGTCCACGGCGTTGACTCGCTCAATGTGATTGTAGGTTTCTCTGCCTATCTTCCTTCTTCCTCTGATTGATGGGATGGTCTGGCGACTGTATATGGGATTGCTATTGTCGCCGTGAATAATTACCTCTAGGTGATTCTACTCGAATTTCACTGCTGATGTAGGGTTGATGCTACAGCCCCAGCGACATGGATCCAGGGCCGTCCCAATAGCAAGTTGTAAGATGCTGGGACGTCTATCACTTGAAAATCAACGTCGAACCAAGTCGGTACCATTTGCAGAACAAACTGATTTCCCCAATAGTGGACCTTTGGGATCCATCGAAAGCTTTGACATTGATGGCTCCATCCTTGATCTCATACAGGCTCTTTCCTAATGTTCTAAGAGTCACCAATGAACAAATATTGAGGCTGGACCCTCCGTCAATCAGGATTCTGGTGATGAAATAATCTTCGCACTGCACAGTGATATGCAATGCCTTGTTGTGGCTTAGCCCTTCAGGTGGCAACTCATCTTCGTGGAAAGTGATTTTGTGACTCTCCAATACTTGCCATACGATGTTTGCCATTTCTCTTCTAGTTATGTTGTTGGGTACATATGCCTCGCTCATGACATTCAATAAGGCGTTCTTATGTGCGTCAGAACTTTGTAGCAGAGCCAAGATAGAGATCTGGGCCGGTGTTTTGTTCAACTGATCTATGACCGAATACTCTTTGGCTTGTATCTTCCTCCAGAGATCATCAGGCCCAGTTTCAGTGATAGTTGGTCATCCAGAGGCCTGCTTACTGGACTCGGCTAGATGTTCTAGGGTATAAACCTTGCTGGTTCTTATCATACCCAGTGCTGCGATTGCTTCTCCAAATTTGGTTTTCCCTTTCCTTCTCACCTTGGCAGTGTAATCCCATGGTATGGCCTTCGTATGGAATGGTGTTACGGCTGTCATGGCCACCGGAATGGGCACCTTTGCCTTAGATTGTAACACAACCACTTCGAATGGTACAGGTGTCTTTGGAGACCCAAACCCGACCTCAATAGGTCCTGGCATCTTTGCAGAAGAAGGTGCTTCGAACTCAAGTGGTATGGACATGTCTACTTCAGCGTTTTCAGAAGGTTGGATCTCGACCACAATTGGATTAAGTGTGACCGTTGGTTCCTTTGGCTCGTCACCTTCAGCGATCAATCCGATCGACCCTTTGGGGTCCCAATCGTCCTCTATCTCAATCATGTGAACGCACCCACCCTTGTGGTCAGGCAGAGGGTTATTGCGGACATTCGGAGCTAGCTCCTTTGCTATGATGATCTTGTTGTCAATCAAAGCTTGGATCTTATCCTTCAGAGAGCGGCACTCATCAGTGGTATGCCTCTTCATGCCGGAATGGTATGCACAAGTTTTGTTTGGGTTGACCCATTGGGAGGGGTTTTCGGGGTTTACGGTAGGGATAAGGGTGATGTAACCAGCTGCTTTGAGCCTTTCATATAGCTGGTCGATAGGTTCGGCAATGGAGGTATACTGTTTAGGGGGTCTGTAGTCGAAGTTTGGTTGGGGTCTAGGAAAGTTTTGGCGGGTGGGAGGTGGTTGAGTATTGTAGGTTTGGTAGACATGTACGGGTTGGGAATATCTGGGTGAAGTAGGTTGATATGTGGGAGGTGGAGGTGATTGGTAAGTAGGTGGTGGAGTTTGGTAAGAGGGCGATGGTGCTTGGTAATTTGGGGTAGGTTGATATGCGAGTGGAGGTATTGGGTAGGTTTGGTATTCAATTGGGGATTTTGTTCTTTGTGCAACCATCACGGCGCTCACGTCCCTTTTCTTGGATATGCCACCAGACTGTAGAGCCTTGTTGGTGGCCTGCAAAGCTTCAAAGTTAGTGACTATACCACTTTTGATACCTTCCTCGATCCTTTCCCCTAGCTTGATGATGTCGAAAAATTTCTGGCTTTCAATCAGCATTAACCTTTCATAGTACTGTGGGTCTTGAACTCTGACGAAAAACCTATTCATTTGTTCTTCTTCTAAAGCCGGTCTGACCTTAGCAACTTCTAATCTCCAACGAGTAGCATACTCGCGGAATGTCTCCGTGGGTTTCTTCTTTAAGTTGTGGATGTAGAACACGTCTGATGCATTTTCCGCGTTGAACCTGAACCTGTCCACGAAATCGGACGCCATACTTACCCAATTTGACCACTTCTTAGGATCTTGGTTGATGTACCAAGACAAAGCATCTCCCTTCAGACTCCTCATGAAGAGTTTCATGCGAATCTTTTTGTCCCTCCCTACTCCAACCAACTTGTTGCAGTATGTCCTCAGATGAACCCTTGGATCCCCGGTACCATTAAACATTTAGAACTTAGGAGGTTTGTACCCCTCGGGCAGTTCGACATCGGGTTGAATGCAAAGGTCTTCGTAATTTAGTCCTTCAATCCTCTTACTTTCCTCGACGACCTAAATTCTGTTAGTCAGCTTCTTGAGTTCTTTCACCAGATTCCTGATAATCGAGTCCTTATCATCGGACTCAGGTATGCTTTAAATGAGTTGAGTATAACATGGAATGGTTTCCACATATATGGGGGCATTGTGGGGATGATCATTTGTGGAATTTAGTGGTTCAAGGATGAGTAGTGGGGTATTGTCTGAAGTGTGGCATGTGTTGCAGTGGTGATGGAGAGCGGGTTGGTTTTGTAATTTCGGGATGCTTTGTGGAGGTGTGGGGTTTTGAGTGTTGGCAAAGTTTACATTTGGGGTAGTGAGGAAAAATGACAAATTTGCCAAGTTCCGAACTTGGTCCAGTTCTTCCTGAAACTTCAATAACTTCTATTCGAGCTGGGAGGCACTTTCCTTGGAAACCTGAATACCCTGAGGAACCTCTACCCTTTCAACTGAGTTCTCCTTTCTGATGTTGCTCAAATCTTCCATCTTTCCCTTGTTCTTGTTTTTGATAGGACTCGGAGGAGGAGAAGGTGGAGGTCCCTTAGATCTTGTGGAGTATGATGACGATGCCAGAGTTCACGAACTAACCTTTGGGGAGGGGAATAAATAAAAGGTAAAAACAAAAAGGTAGCAAGTTAGTGCAGATTATGAGAAGAAAACGTTACAATATTTAAACACATAGTGCAAGAATATAAATCATGTCCTAATTTGGGAGCCTCGTTGTGCCCGAGGTAGGCCTAGCGACAAGTTGATTTGGAGAACTTATAATTCTAAATGCCTCATTTTATTGATAAAAAATAAGGTGAATCCCAAAACGACACTAATAGTAGAAAATAAAATGTTACTAATGGCCGTTGGACTTATTACATTTTTAAAGCAAAAGAAAAGACTCCTAACTACTTGGTCCCAAAAGGACCTTCCCTAGACTCGGCATCTTTAGCTCTATCGAACAGCTTCACCAGCTCATGCAGTCCCAACAGCAAATAGGCTCTAGCCAAGTGTCCTACTTCGTTTCCCTCAACGTTCTGGCAGTTTTTAATCTTCTGGATGAACTTCCTTTCCAATTCCACTAGACCCCGTTCTAAATACCCTAGTCATTTGTTGGCGCTGACAGCCATATCTTTCCATTCTTCAATCAACTTTTGATGGGCTTCTTGAATCTCCCAGTGCTCACTCTCGCATTCCCGAATCGTCTTGCGCAATTGGTTGTACTTGATTTGTGCTTCAACCTTTTCATCAATGATCCTATGACCTCGAACAAACCCAGGTTGGCCCAGACCATTGTGATTATCCTCCAGCCATCTTGAATAGTATAGGGTACAACCAACATGGTATCTGTATGGCTCGATAGTATCTCTTCCCATGATGATCTTGCAATGCCACATATGCTGAGCTTGGCACTTATAAGGACTGCCATCAGCTTGGAAGTCAGCCCGAAAGTGACTCATCTTATCGACCCTTGGTATAACCTACTTCCTACCAGCCTATCTTATGACCCCGAGGGGGAGATAATGGTAAGTTCTTCTTAAACCGATTAGTATCATAAACGGTGCGTCCCTGGATCGGGCGATGAACTCGTCAGTAAGGAACCATTCGAACATCCATTGTATTTGATCCTCAGTCAGATTTTCAAATAGCTCCACCCATCCTTTGGCATCTTCTGGCTGAGCAAACATGTCGAGCATGAAGTTCATTCGTCTTGGTTGATGGAAAGCTATATGATCGTCCTAGTCTCTACGCTGAATCTCTTACCGATATTCACCCCTTTGGAGATGCTCCATGAGCCAGAGCTGGAGTAGCAAGTTGCAGCCTTCGAAGTGTGGGCTCCTTGTTGACACTTTTCCAAGGCTCGGTACATTTCTGCAACGATCATGGGCACTATGCTAAAGGGTTACCCACCAATTCCCTCCATTAAGGTTTTAGTGACCATAGCTAGCTTGGTGTGAATCCTTGCTTTCTTTATAGGAAACACTATCATCTCCAAGAAGCAGAACATAAAGACAAAGACTCTTCTGTGGATATGCCCCAATAGGAAACACTATCATCCCCAAGAAGTAGAACATAAAGACAAAGACCCTTCTGTGGATATGCCCCAATGAGGTGAGGGCGAATTCATCTGGGTAAGTGCGGTAGGACTTACTATGGCCGTACCTTTCGTACAGATAGTCGAAAGGAATGTAGGAATCCTTCAAACAGGTCAAGTCTGTGTTTTTCTTTAGTCCCATCATTTTGAGAAAACCCCTACCCTTGCGATTTTCCAGCATAAGTAAACCCGGAGTCTCCCATGGAATACCAGCTAATCCTCCTATTTCCTCGAGCAAAGGTGTCATCTCAATCTCCCCGAAGCGAAACACAGACCTATCACAGTCCCAGAACAGAGTAGCAGCTTCTATGATTTTGTTGTTGGGTTGGACCTCCAGGAGAGAAGGCAAATTCCCTAGGTATTTCCGGACAAGAGCCTGATCACTGGAGTGAAGATCCCCCCACCATCTTAGCAACCTTGGGTGGATGTTGGTGACCATGCCAAATATGGGGACTTCGTGCCTCATTTTTGCAAAACAAAGTGTTAGACCCTTACCCCGCCGGACTCGACTATTTAAACCAATAATTAGCATAAGCAACATTTAGTTCTCCAAATAAATGCACAGAATATGGTAACGTCTGTTTGGGTTCCCAGGAAACCCAGTGGACTTTGGACAAGGCTATCTTAAAGAGTCATTATATGGACAACATAACTGACTCGGCTAGGTTTTGACAGTGATGCATGCACAATTGAACAGAGTAGGGTTTTTATAAGGTATTATACTGGTACCCTTGAGCGGACAACTCAAAAGGGAAAGGCACGGAACCGTCGACTACACCGTTGATCGACTGGTTTTACCGCAAATACACATTTGTCAAATTTAGGGGGTAATGATATCGGAAGGACGCAACCACTCATTATAAGCGTTGCTATGGTATTTTGTTTGGCACGAGTGGAATATGATGTTGAATATGCAGTTACAAGTTGTCATGTATTTGCATGTTCATAAAGTAATGATTACAATAATTGCTCATAATTACAATAGTATTGAAGGAAAGCGGTAAAAGAAAGCATTAGAGAAAAGAAACAAAGAGCCAAGTCAGTTTCGTAATAGAAGAGAAATAAAGACATTAAATAAAGGCAATAAAGAAGGAGTAAAGTCACAAATAACATGAAATGGTAAAAGCCTAAAAGAAGTTTCTCCAGCAGAGTCGCCACGCTGTCGCACCCCTTTTCTCGCAAAATCGGGCTTGTGACATTTGGGAGGACAACTCGTTCCCTTTTGGGAATTAGGTTTTGGAACTTGAAGAGTCGCCACCTAATGATTAAGTGCATTAGGACACTAAGAAGGGTTTGAGTTTGAAGAACCAGAGTTTGGGTAAGGGCTAGAAATTATCTCGAGGGGAAGGTGTTAGGCACCCCTCAAGATCCACTAGTGTGGTTCCCGGCCATGTTACAATTGTGACTTCACATAATCAAATAAACAATTAAGGGCTCAAGTAAGAAGTGGTTCCCATATTACTGGAAGCAAATTGAAAGTTTGAAGAGAACAAAGAAAGCAGAAATTTTAAGGAAATAGTTCGGACAATAAAACAAGTTAAAAAGAAAGGGGGTCCTAGGTTTACAAACAATATGGATCACGTCAATGCAATGCCCGGTAATCACTCCTCAAAAGAGGGGTTACACGTGGTAATAACGCACCGGTCATCATATCTATATCTACCCTTTCCCACCCAATTAAGGTATTAAGCGCGGAATAGTGTCGTTACTTATTGCATGCTAGTACCCGCCCCAACCCTATCAGCCCCGGAGGCATTTGAGACTACTTGTCCTAAAAGGAAAGGGAGATTTGGGCTTTTTCAGAGTTTAAAAAGGATAAAAATCTAGGCGACAAGCAAAACAAACAATAGTTAAAGGGTGAACAAATAGCAATTAAGGCTCAAGTAGGCCTCCTCATTCAAAGCAGCAAGTTATTTAGCATGACTTACAAGTACTGGTTATGGTCTGAAATTAAAGCGTAGGATAGGCTGATTCATCACATATTTCTAAGATGAGGAGTCCGAATTATCCTTCCCTGGTTGTAATTTATCAAAGACTGACGCAGTTAATCAATTATCTACTGGCTTGCCTAGGTGAAACTTACAGGCATGGTATCTAACAATGCTTACTCTGATTTTAAAGAAGGCTTAATGATTGTAGAAAACACATAAGTTCTGCAGATGTTAAATGGCATTACTACTGATTTTAGACTTGTAGATGAAATAAACGAATCAGATTCAACTAGTTACTCCTATAGGCATGATTTCTAGGCGTTATTGGTTTTAAAACGATTATAAAAGTGCAGGAGTCCTATAGACATGGTATCTAGAAGGCAGTTGATTATTGTTTTAACCTATGACTATTTGCCTAATGATAGATAAAAATGCAGAAGTGCAGGACACCTATAGTCATGATTTCTATATGCAAAAATGCAGAAACTTATAGGCAGGATTTCTACATGATGTGCATAAGTGCAGAAACTATAGGCAGGATTTCTATATGATGTGCATGAGTGCAAAAAACTTATAGGCAGGATTTCTACATGATATACGTAAGTGCAGAAACTATAGGCAGGATTTCTACATGATATGCGTAAGTGCAGAGCTTGTAAATAGTAACGCTTATGAGCATGTTGTCTACCCTTTGCATACATAAGTGACCCTCCCCCTTTCACTAGAACCCCATAAGTTATTACAACATATTACAGACCAGAATGAATTAAGAAAAGTAAAGTTACATCAGAAATTAAGCTACAACCAAGGAGTCTAATTCAGACTCAAGGTCTAACAATATGAGATGAACCAACTTCCAAGATCAGGTTTCCAAAGCCTTCTCTTATTTGGGATATGTCAAAGCTCCCTAAGAGCCTCAAATGGACTCTGGGCAGTGCTTACAACCCAAATATTGCAGAATTAAGATAGTGCAGTGTGGAAGAGCCAGCCCTCAAATATCCAAGTTCAGAGGAAACTCGAGGTCCCAAAGCAAGGCTCATAAGAGAGGGGCAGAACTTAGAATCTAAGAGAGAGTGAAAGTGCATAGTGGGGGAATTAGGGAGAGCCATGGCAGGCTGGTGGTCATGCCCAGCAATTAGGAGTGCTGGCATACCCCTGGCCAGCCTGTTAGCCAAATTTTGAGAGTTGGGATCCATTGAGTATCAAGTTCAGACCTAAGCAACAATTTGGATGTTGTCAGGCCATGAACCTTAACTCAAACACATAGAAGGGAGTGGGGGTATAGGGAATTCACAACAAACATGTACAACAGGTGCAAAGAGAGAGTAGCATATTCAGTACAAAACATGAACAACAAAGTAGACATGAGTGTAGCAACTGTAAAGTAAACACATAGTGATGGTGCTGAAATCAAAATTAAGATATACCAATTTCAGGGAAACAAATAAGTGAAAGCTAAAGTCTTGTAAACCAAATTGCAAGCAAACAATACAAATGATCTCAGAAGAGAGTAGAGTATTGAAAGAATATTGTAATTGAGAGGTGTGTGTGTAAAATATTGAATTCAAAGTGTTGAACTGAAGGTTCAAGGTGTCTAAGTGCAGAAGGGTCGTGCCCCTTTTATAGTGCAGAAAACAAGTAATAAAAGGTAAGGGTATAGTTTGCAATCAATCACACAGAATCTTCCTTCAGTTAAGGGATTCTGATTTCAAACGGGTAGAAGACAATTAAGGAAAGAACTGGATTAAAATCTTTTACAAGAAGGGTAAATACACAGGGTTTATTTAAGGGAAAAGTCCAATGGTACACGGTTTGTGAAAAAATAAGGAAAGGGAATCAATCAAACAGCCAGTAAAATCAAAATTGCAGGCTTTGTTCGAATGAACCAAGTCAGGAAAAGGTAAAGAAGGTTCAATTAGAGAGAATCAGTAACAATCAATCAAACCCTATTAAAAGAAATTCAGAATCAATCAATAGTTGGCAAAAACCCTTTTGAAAGAAGAATTTCTCATATATAAAGCACACAAGTATGTGAATCAAGAAGGAACTGTCATGTTACTTAGAAAAGAGTCTAACATAGAAAGGTTCAGAATCATAAGCAAAGGGATACAAGTTCAGTTTGTAGACTCATAATGAGTCTGAGAGTCCAGGGTCCCAAAGTAGAACCCTAACCCGAACGCAAAATCAAACTTGCCAAAGAAAACCCAAATCCTAGGGCTTCCACTTGAATCAGACACAGAGGTGAGAAGGCAAGCCATTGAAACAGACTCAGAGGTCTCTTTCAGAGCCTCATGAGAAACAAAACAAATATGATAGCAGGTTTGAAGCAATAGAGTAAAAAGTTGACTTAAAGAGCATAAAGAACATGTTTAAGCAAATTCGGAACTTAAGCAAGTTCAGGAGAGAAGAAGGGTGATATAAGCTTAAGAAACAGTAGTAATACATGCTTAGAACTCCAACAAGTGTCTAGTAAAACAAACAAAGTTAAAGAACTCAGCAAGAAACACATACAGTAAGAGAATACTGGAAAGTATAGCAAAGAACATGTAGGAAAACATAACAAATATTAACATGCGAGCCTAATCTAGAGGCACAATAGAGTACAAAGGTACAGAAGAGTCATGTATAGCAGAAAGAAAGGCAGAAAAACAACACATGCATGGTAAAACATAGTATAGGCAAACACACATGAAGAAAAGAAAAAGGAAGAATCAGAAAGACGTTTTGAAATCCTTTCAAAAACCCTAAATCGAAGACAAACGATTTTGAAAAGAAAATTTGGGGAAAACACTTCAAAAATCAAGTACAACACAGATACAACATAGATCTAAGAAAACAAATAGAGAAAAATCTCGAATAGCTTAGGGTTTCGGCGAAACCTTAGAAATGATAAAGGCTTAGAAGAAGGTCCGATCTTGAGTCAGATGAGTTAGAATCGAGCTCATAATGCTTGAATATGCCGGAGCATGGCCAGAGAAGCCATAGAACTGTAGATCTGAGAGGATCTGAAGGAGAACCATCGAGGTCAAGCATCAAAGCTTCGAACAACCATGGTTTGATGGTGGAGGGGGGGTGAGTACCAACCATCCATGGCCTGAGAAGCCATGGATTCCGGTGAAAGGTGGTTGAAAAGGGGTAGGAGGAGGCTAGGGTTCCGAAGAGTTTTGATAGAGTTTGAGAGACGAAGGGTTTCAAGGCGGCGGGTCAGATGAGAATGAGGGAGATTAGGGTAGTCGTTTAGGAGTTAAAAAGGAAAGGGCTAGTTTTGGCCGTTGATCTTGAGTGATCAACGGTCCAGATTTAAGTGGTAGGTGGGGAACGGGTTGGGTTATTTAAAATCGGGTCGTGGGTTGGGTTAAAATTGGAATTGGGTTGGTTTTAATTTGGGTGAAATTGGGGTCGAATTGAGGTTAAAATTGAAAGGAAATGAGGCTGTAATTGAAATAGAAATAGGCTAAACGTTAAATAGCCAATTTTCTTTTTTATTTTATAAAAATAGTGAAAAGGGATTTTAAAAAACAAATTAAAAGTATTGACCCAACTAATAATGCATAAATATTAATTTAAAAATATTGAAACCAATTTTACAATTATAAAAATGCTATTAATCTTAAAATATGCTATAATTGCAATTATATGCAATTTAACTTTTTTTTAATACCAAATAAATTTGTAAAAATGTATAAAAAATTACATTAATTATATTTTGGTATAAATATGGGAATAAAATAAATTACTCGCCAAATTTGATAATTTTGGGAATAATTACTGATTTTTGTACTGCTAAAATGTACAATAAATTGATTTTAAAATCTTTGAAAAAAATACCAAAACTATTAGGCATGCTTATATATGCATGTACATGCTATTTTGAAAGTATTTTGTATATAAAAATATATAGGAAAAAATTGGGTATCAACACTGGTGCTGTGGCTGCTGAAATTGAGAATGGACCGAATGAGCCGAATGACCACGGTAGTAACTCTAAATAGGAGGTGCACTGATAGGAGCTGGCGGTGCACTGTAGGCTGGCTGCCCAGAATGAAGCACATATGGACCACGACTCCCTAAAGCACTGTGGGATGCCTGAAGTGCTGACTGATATGGTCTGGGAGGATAACCCCTACCAAAATTACCCCTACCTCCAGACGAGGCACCACTAAAACCACCTGAATGATGAGGTCTCTTGTCAGATCCCTGACCACTCCCCTGAGCTAGAACCATCTCGACTCTCCTGGAAACATTGGCAGCCACCTGAAAAGAAATCTTGCTCGCAGTCTCCTTAGTCATCTGTAACCTCATAGGCTGGGCAAGTCCCTAAATAAACCTCATCACCCTCTCTCTCTCTCTCTCTCTCTCGGTAGTCATAGAAGCCAACTACAGACGCTCGAACTACCTCCGATAGTCCTCTCTCTAAGTGATATGAAGGAACTTCTAATGAAATATCTAAGAGAACTGGTCCCAAGTGAGAGCAGGCGACCCAACTGGTCTGGTCAACATATAATCCCTCTACCATTTCCTGGCGGAACCCCACAAATGAAATGCAGTAAAGTCGACCCCATTGGTCTCCACTATCCCCATGTTCCGTAACACCTCATGATAGTTGTCTAGATAGTCCTGGGGATCCTCTGAAGATGTGTTGCTGAAGTGAACTAGGAAAAGCTTGGTAAACCTATCCAATCTCCACAAAGCCTCAGAAGACACAGTCGACCCATCACTAGTTTGTGCCGCAACGCCTGGCTGAATTACCCCAACGGGCTAGGCTACTGGAGTCTGAAATTGGGGAGCCATCTGCTCCAGAGTGTGAGTAGCGGGAGTCTGTGCTCCTCCCCTAGCCTAAGAGATGGCTGGTGCCACCAGAAATGTGTCGGCCTGTGCCACACTCTCCATAAGGCCCACTAGATGGACCAAAGCATCCTGAAGTACTGGGGTGGCTATGAACCCCTCCAATACCTAAGCTGGTATGGCAGGAATAGTCTAGGCTGGAATCTTATCATCAAAATCCACCTGAGGCTATGGTACTGGTGTTGCTGGTCGAGTTCTAGGTTGATCCCTACCCTCGCCTCGGCTTCTAGCACGACCTCGGCCTCAACTTCTGCCTATCGTAGGAGCTGCAGTTGGGGCCTCTGGCTGCTGCTCGGCTAAACATGCGGTGCGTGTTCTCACCATCTGCGAGAGAATATAATATAAGGATTCAATCAGCAATAATAGAACAAAATCGCACGATAGAGAAAAATAGAAGCGAAACTGTTCCTACCTCCATAGCTTCTGGAAGATAAGTACAGACGTCTCCGTACGAATCCTCTAGACTCTACTAAGTTTGCTCGTGACTCGTGAGACCTACGTAACCTAGTGCTCTGATACCAACTTGTCACAACCCAGAATTCCCACCATCCGAATCGTGATGGCGCCTAACATTTCACTTGCTAGTCATGCCAATGTTAGAACAATTTACTTCTTTTACCAGTTTAAATGATAACATTAATAATGAATTTAAATAACAGATATGTTCTAAGCATAAATGCGGAAGCTAAAATGGCCATATGTCTATTACAATTCCCTGAACCTAGTGTTACAAGTGCATGAACTTCCAGAGTAATACATATAAGGGTCTGAAACAAGTACAAAGCTGTTTGAATGAAAAATATACAGCTAAAAAGAAAGAGGATGGGGGCTCCAGGAGTTGCGGGCGCTGAATAGTGGTACCTCAAGTCTCCGCCAATGTCCGATCCAAGAACGCTAATAACCGCCGCTGGGACCGACTCCAAAATCTGCACAGTGTGCAGATTGTAATATCAGTACAACCGACCCCATGTACTAGTAAGTGCCGAGCATAACCTAGATGAAGTAGTGACGAGGCTAAGGCGGGTCACCTACACTATAACCTGTACACAATATATAAAATAATAACAACATAATAGAAATATTGAATAGAATTAAACAAGTAACTAGAAATGATAACCAATCACGACCCGGATTTCCCACCATCGGGATCATGATGGCGCCTACTCTTGAAAGCTAGGCAAGCCAACAAATACAACTTTACCACATTTATTATTAACCAAAACAGAAATAAATAATAGCTAAAACTAGACAGGTATAAAGTGCGAAAGTGATAAAATAGTTCGACAACTCTAATACATAACTACCCTAATGATCTGGTGTCGCAATCCACGAACGTCTAAGAAATTCTAAAAATATAGGTTTAAAAGAAGTACAACTGTTCTCAAAATAGAAAGGGACAGGAAAACTAAAATAGAAGAAAGGGGACTCCAGGGTCTGCGAACGCCGACAGATCTACCTTGGATCTCTCATGGACTGAAGGAAGCAACCTCAACTCTACTCACGAGGTCCGGCATCGAAATCTGCACAGAAAGTGTAGAGTACATTATCAGTACAATCGACCATATGTACTGGTAAGTGTCGAGCTTAACCTCGGAGAAGTAGTGACGAGGCTAGGACACGACAACCATATAAGCCTGTGTAGTTAAATCATATATGAGAAACGGGAAAAGGGGGAACAAGCTGAGGGGATATCATATTATGACAGTAATAAAGTAAGGAAACAAGGTAAATATCATACTTTGAACCAACAGGAATAATAGAACAGTATCACGTGCACGACATCACCTTTCGTGTTTTTACTCTCATCTTCACCATAAAAAATAATAGAAACATCACGACATCACCCTTCGTACATTAACTTTCTCATAATCGTGACACGACATCACACTTC
Source organism: Nicotiana tabacum (assembly GCF_000715075.1). Classification (NCBI taxonomy): domain Eukaryota; kingdom Viridiplantae; phylum Streptophyta; class Magnoliopsida; order Solanales; family Solanaceae; genus Nicotiana; species Nicotiana tabacum. Next base: position 161,260,001 of record NC_134082.1, read on the forward strand.
GTGCATTAACACATAGAATATGGCACGGCATCACCCTTTGTGCATCAACACTTACTCACAATATCGTGCACGACATCACCCTTCGTGCTTTACACTCTTCCTCATCCAAACAATAGAAACAATAACATCCAGACAAGGGAATCATCTATAACCAATCTCATTTCAACAGTTAAATTCATAATATAAGTCTCAACTTGAGTCAATACTCAACAATTATCCAATAACAACAAAATATAACAAGACTTGTTCAACATGAAGAATAACCAGCTTAAGCATGAACAATAGGTAATAAGAGACACCATGATCACAATATAAGACTCACTTGCATTCCCAACATCAACATATAGATACTCGTCACCACACCTATACGTCGTACTTAATACTAACACATAGAAAATAGGACAACAACACCTATTCCCTTAAGCTAAGGTTAGATCAAACACTTACCTCGATTTCACGGCCAAAAATCAATCCTCAAGTACCGCTTTACCTCTCGGTTCCACCTCCAATCCACTTGTATCTAGTCATAATTAACTTAATAACATCAATAAATGCTAAAGAACTCAATTCCCATGCTTAATTATAGATTTTCCAACACTTTCCCCAAAAAGTCAAAAACCGACCCTGGGACTACTTGGTCAAAACTTGAAGTTCAAACCAAAACCCGATTACCCATTCACCTACGAACCCAAATATGCAATTGGTTTTGAAATCCGACCTCAATTTGAGGTCTAAATCCCTAAATTTTGAAATTCTTACATTCTACACAAAAACACCTAATTTCCCATGAAAAACCCTCGATTTTGTGATGAAATCTTATAAAAAAATGGAATAGATTGAAACGAATGAGTTAGAAATTGTTTACCTATGATTTGGGGAAGAATTATTTTTAGGAAAATCGCCTATGGAAGCTATGGGTTTGAAAATTTGAGAAATGAGTTCAAATTCCCGTCTAAGTTATGTCTTACACAGTTGCAGATGTCGCATTTGCGATCAGAGCTTAAGGTTTGAAAATATGAGAAATGAGTTCAAAATCCCTTCTAAGTTATGTCTTACACAGCTGCAGATGTCGCATTTGTGACCAGAGCTTCGCAAATGCGAAGCTCGCAATTGCGAAAGGCTATCGCAATTGCAAAGCCTTCACAATTCCTGCTGCCTTCGTAAATGCGAGGAAAGAGTCGCATTTGCATAAAGACCTCGCAATTGCGAACAAATGATCGCATTTGCATTCCTATCCCTTCCCACACTCCCTTCGCATTTGCGAACTATGCTGGCCCAGCCTTTTGTTCGCATTTACGATGAAAGGCTTGCGATAGCCAAGCCTGTGAAGCTCGCAATTGCGAGATCTGAGGCCTGTAAAAGCTGAAGCATACCAAAAATATTTTTCCTTAGTCCAAAACACCCCGTGGCCTATCCAAAACTCACCCGAGCTCTTGGGGCTCCAAACCAAACATGCACACAAGTCTAAAAATATTCTACAGACTTGCTCGTGTGATCAAATCGCCAAAATAACATCTTAAACAATGAATTTAACATCAAAACTCATGAAATTCTCAAGATAGTTCAAAATTTCTATTTTCTCAACCAACAGTTCGGATTACATCAAATCTCTTCCGTTTTCACCAAATTTCACAGATAAGGTCTAAATACCATAACGGACCTGTACTTGGCTCCGGAACCAAAATACGGGCCTGATACCAACAAGTTCACACACTATTCCATTTCTAGAATCTTTATATTTTCCAGCAAATAATTTTCTTCGAAAATTCATTTCTCGAGCCAGGGACATCGAAATTTGATTCCGGGTATACGCCCAAGTCCCATATTTTACTACGGACCCTACCAGACCGTCAAATTATGGGTCCAGGTCCGTTTACCAAAAATGTTGATCGAAGTCAACTTTAATTAATTTTAAAGGCAAAATTCAATATTCTTCTTAAATTTCACATGAAGGCTTTCCGAAAATGCGCTCGGACTATGCACACAAATCGAGGAGAAAGAAAATAAGGTTATCAAGGCCTCAAAATCCAGATTCGGATTTTAAAACAAAAGATGACCCTTTGGGTCATCATATTCTCCACCTCTAAAATAACCGTTCATTCTTGAACAGACATAGAATAGTACCCGAGTCGGTGAAAAGATGGGGATATCGGCTCCTCATATCGGACTCGGACTCCCACATAGATGCCTCGGCAGGCTGACCTCTCCACTGAACACGAACCGAAGGATAACTCCTCGTTCTCAACTAACAAACCTGTCAGTCTAGGATAGCTACCGGCTCCTCCTCATTGGTCAAATCCCTGTCCAACTAGACAGTGCTGAAGTCTAACACGTGGGAGGGATCACCATGATACTCCCGAAGCATGGACACATAAAACACTGGATGCACAGCTGATAATCTCGACGGCAACGTAAGTCTATAAGTCACCTCTCCCACTCGATCAAGGATCTCAAAAGGCCCGATGAACCTAGGGCTTAGCTTGCCCTTCTTCCCTAATCTCATCACGCCCTTCATGGGCGACACCCGAAGCAACACTCGCTCTCCGACCATGAATGCCACATCATGAACCTTACGGTCGGCATAACTCTTTTGCCTTGACTGAGCTGTACGAAGCCTATCCTGAATAATCTTAACCTTATCTAAGGCATCTTGAACTAAATTTTTACCCAACAACCGAGCCTCTCCCGGCTCAAACCATCCAACCGGCTACCGATATCGTCTACCATATAATTCCTCATAGGGAGCCATCTGGATGCTCAAATGATAACTGTTATTGTAGGCAAATTCTGCTAACAGCAAGAACTGATCCCAAAAACCTTCAAATTCAATAACACATGCTCGGAGCATATCCTCCAAAATCTGAATAGTCCGCTTGGACTGTTCATCCTTCTAAGGATGAAATGCTATGCTCAACTCGACCTGCGTACCCAACTCACGCTGAACTGCCCTCCAGAAATGAGAGGTAAACTGCATACCCCAATCATAAATGATAGACACTGGCACACCATGGAGACGGACAATCTCACTGATATAAATCTCTGCCAACCGCTTAGAAGAATAGGAAACTGCCACAGGAATGAAATACACTGACTTGGTCAGCCTATCCACAATAACCCATACTGCATCGAACTTTCTCTGAGTCCGTGGGAGTCCAACAATGAAGTCCATAGTGATACGCTCCCACTTCCGCTTAGGAATCCCAATCTTCTGAAGCAAACTACCAGGTCTTTCATGCTCGTAATTTACCTGCTGACAATTCAAACACCGAGCTACATATGTAACGATATCCTTCTTCATCCTCATCCCCCAATAATGTTTCCGCAAGTCATGATACATCTTAGCGGTGCCCGGATGGATAGAATACCGGAAACTATGGGCCTCCTCTAGAATCAACTCACGAAGTCCATCCACATTAGGCACGCAAACTCGACCCTACATCCTCAAAACTCCATCATCCCCAACTGTAACCTGCTTGGCACCTCCGTGCCGCACTGTATCCCTAAGGACAAGTAAATGGGGATCATCATACTGCTGTTCTCTAATACACTCAAATAATGAAGAACGAGCGATTGTGCAAGCTTGAACACGGCTTGGCTCAGAAACATCCAACCTCACGAACTAATTGGCTAAAGTCTAAACATCCAAAGCAAGCAGTCTCTCACCGACTGGAATATACGTAAGGCTGACCATACTGGTTGACGTCCTACTCAAAGCATCGGTCACTACATTGGCCTTCCCAGGATGAAACAAGATGGTGATATCATAGTCCTTCAGTAACTCCAACCACCTCCTCTGCCTCAAGTTTAGCTCCTTCTGCTTGAACAAGTATTGCAAACTCTTGTGATCCGTGAACACCTCACATGACACGCCATATAAATAATGTCTCCAAATCTTCAGCACGTGAACAATGGATGCTAGCTCCAAATCATGAACTGGATAATTCTTCTCGTGAATCTTTAACTACCGTGAAGCATATGCAATAACTTTGCCATTCTACATCAACACCGCACCAAGTCCAATACGAGATGCGTCACAATATACTGTATATGACCCTGAACCTGTAGGCAATACCAACACTGGCGACGTGGCCAAAGCTGTCTTGAGCTTCTGAAAGCTCGCCTCACACTCTTTCGACCACCTGAACTGGTCACCCTTTTGGGTCAATCTGGTCATCAGTGCTGCTATGGATGAAAACGCCTTCACAAAATGACAGTAATAACCCGCCAAATCCAAGAAACTCTGGATCTTTGTAGCTAATGTGGGTCTAGGCCAGTCTTTGACTGCCTCAATCTTCTTAAGATCCACCTGAATACCCTATGCTGATACAACGTGACCCAAGAAAGCAACTGAAATTAACCAAAACTCATATTTCGAAAATTAGCATACAACTGACTATCTCTCAGACTCTGAAGAACGACTAGAAGATGTTGCTCATGCTCCTCTCGACTACGGGAGTAGATCAAAATATCATCAATGAAAACAATTATGAAGGAATCCAGATAGGGCTTGAACACCCGATTTATCAAATCCATAAATGTTGCTAGGAATTTGTGAACCTAAATGACATCACTAGAAACTTGTAATGCCCGTACCGAGTGTGAAAAATCGTTTTAGGAACATCAGATGCCCTAATCCTCAACTGATGGTAGCCAGATATCAAATCAATCTTCGAAAATACCTTGGCACCCTGAAGCTGATCAAATAAATCATCAATCCTCGGCAATGGATACTTGTTCTTGATGGTGACTTTGTTCAACTGCTGATAATCTATAAACATCCTCATCGATCCGTCCTTTTTCTTAACAAACAACACCGGCGCACCACAGGGTGAGACACTAGGTCTAATAAAGCCCTTATCAAGCAAATCTTGCAGCCACTCCTTCAATTCTTTTAGCTTAGGAGGCGCCAAATGATATGGCAGAATAGAAATGGGCTGAGTGCCCAGAGCAAAATCAATGCAAAAGTCAATATCCCTGTCAGGTGGCATCCCTGGTAGGTCTGCAGGAAACACCTCCAGAAACTCCCGAACAACTGGCACAGAATCCATAAAAGGAACCTCAGCACTAGAATCACGAACATAAGCCAAATAAGCCAAACACCCCTTCTTGGCCATACATTGAGCCTTCGTATAAGAGATAACCTTGCTGGTAGAATGACCATGAGTCCCTCTCCACTCCAATCGAGGCAACCCCGGCAATGCTAAGGTCACGGTATTGGCGTGACAATCCAATATGGAATGATAAGGTGACAACCAATCTATCCCCAAAAATGACATCGAAATCCACCATATCGAGAAGTAGGAGATTTACATTAGTTTCAAGACCCCCAATAATAACCACACACGAGCGATAGAAACGATCTACAATAATAGAATCACCCTCCAGTGTGGACACATATACAGGAGCACTCAAAGAATCACGGGGCACAACCAAATAGGTAGCAAAATAAGATGACACATAGGAATATATAGACCCTGGATCAAATAGAACTGAAGCATATCTACTACAAATTGAAACCGTACCTGTGATAACGACATCAAATGCCTCAGCCTTAGGCCTGGCTAGGAAAGTATAACATCGGGGCTGGGCCCCACTACTCTGAACTACATCCCTAGGATGTCCTTCTGCTGGCTGGCCTCCACCTCTAGCGGCCTGACCTCCACCTCTAACACCTCTACCTCCACCTCTAGCTGTCTGACCCCTGCCTCTAACTGGCTGAGCGGGCGGTGGAACACCCGGTTCCTAAACCATGGCACGAGAACCCTGATGCTGAGAACTGCTCGAGGCTCGAGGGAAAAATCTAGCAATGTGCCTTGGATCTCCACAAGTATAATAAGTCCTCGACTGCTTGGACTGTTGACCTTGAAACGGACCCTAACGGCCTGAGTAGCCACCCTGAAAACTATGGAGCGGAGGTGCACTAATAGGAGCTGATGATGCACTCTAGGGTAGCTGATCAGAAAACTACATATGAGAACCACAACCACCTGGAGCACCATGAGAAGCTTGAAGTGCTGAATGAAACAGCGTGGGAGGATGGCCCCTACCAAAAGAATCCCTGCCTCTAGACGAGGTACCACTGGATCTACCAGAATGACGAGGCCTCTTGTCAGACCCCTGACCACATTCCTGAGCTAGAACCATCTCAACCCGCCTGGCCACATTGGCCGCATCTTGGAAAGAAATCTTGCTCCCTGTCTCCTTAGCCTTCTGCAATCGAATAGGCTGAGCAAGTCCCTCAATGAACCTCCTCACCCTCTATCTCTCTCTCTCTCTCTCTCTCTCTCTCTCTCTCTCTCGGTGGGGAGTATAAGAAGAGCATGATAAGCCGAATCAATAAACCTAGTTCATACTGGGTGACAGTCATAGAACCCTACTGAAGATGCTCGAACCGCCTACGATAGTCCTCTTTTTGAGTGATAGAAAGTAACTTCTCGAGAAATAGCTGAGAAAACTGGTCCCAAGTCAATGCAGGCGACCCAGCTGGTCTGGCCAAACAATAATCCCTCTACCACTTCTTGGCGGAACCTGACAGACGAAAAGCAGCAAAGTCGACCCCATTGGTCTTCACTACCCCCATGACAGACGAAATCCGACCTTAATTCGAGGTCCAAAATTTAGTTTTATAAAAATCCCTAATTCTATCCAAACCCCTAATTTCCACAATGAAAACCCTAGATTTTAGGTTGAAAATTCATGAAATGTAATGGATAATTGAAAGAAATTAGGTTAGGATCACTTACCAACAAATTGGAAAAGAAAATATCTTTTGAAAATCGCCTCTAGGTCTTCTAGTTTTGGAATTTTGAAAGAATGTCCAAAGATCCCGAAATGGGATTGTTTTAAGAACTGGGCGACAGGGTTCATCACGTTCGCGAAGAGCTATGCTAGTTAGGCTTACGTGATCGTGAAACCATCACCGTGTTCGCGAAGGCTACGCCCCCTAGCCTTCGCGTTCGTGAGACCGTGCTCGCGTTTGCGTTGAAGGAATGGCTGATCCTCCCCCCAGGCCCCTTACACTACGCGTTCGCATTGAGCTGGTCGTGTTCGCAAAGGTAAAGCCCCCATCGCTCCGCGTTGATGACACAGCCTTCACGTTCGCGAAGAACAAAAATTCACCCAGTCCAATTCACTCTTTGCGTTCACGATAGTGCCTCCGCGAACGCAAAAAAGAACATACCAGAACAGCTGTTGTAGCAAAATACCAGATTTTCTAAATTCAAAACATCCTGTAGCCTATCCGAAACTCACCCGACCCATCGGGGTTCCAAACTGTACATGCACAAAAGTCCTAAAACATCATACGAATTTGCTCGCACGATCAAATCGCCAAAATAACACCAAGACCTATGAACTGAACACCAAATCGAATTAAATTTTCAAGAAAGCTTTAAAACTTCTATTTTAACAACCGGACATCCAAATCACGTCAAACCAACTCCGTTTCTCACGAAATTTCACAGACAAATCTTAAATATCATAATGGACCTGTACCGGGCTCTGAAACCAAAATACGGACCCGATATCAACAAGGCCAAACATAAACCAAATTCTTAAAACCACTAAATTTTCCGTCTTTCAATTTTCAACAAAATATCATATCTCGAGCTAGACCTTCAAAAATACGGATACGGGTCCGTTTGCTCAAAACGTTGACCGAAGTCAACTAATTTAACTTTTAAGGCAAAAATTCTTGTTTTTATCAGTTTTTAACAAATAAACCTTCCAAAAAACACCCGGACCATGCACGAAAATCGAGGAAGGCTAAATTAAGATATTTAAGGCTTCGAAACACATAATTTAGTTCTAAAACATCAGATGACTTATTGGGTCATCATAGCTAGACATGGATGTTGTGTAAGTATTAAGGACATGGTGTCCTTAACTTCATGAATGCCGTGTAAATATTAAGGACAAAGTGTCTTGTATTTGCACCTTCCGTCGTTAAACTTTAGGACATCATATCCTTAATTTCATATGTGCACTGTAAATTTTAAGGATATGACATCCTTAACTTTATGTATGCAGCGTAAATGTTAAGGACATAATGTCCTTAATTTGTATTTGCACCTTCTGTTGTTAAACTTTAGGATCTCATATCCTTAACTTCATATGTGCAGTGTAAATGTTAAGGACATGGTGTCCTTAACTTTATATATGCAGTGTAAATGTTAATGACATAATGTCCTTAAGTTTATGAGTGTTGTGTAAATATTAAGGACATGGTGTCCTTAACTTCATGAATGTTGTGTAGATATTAAGGACAACGTGTCCTGTATTTGCACCTTCCGTTGTTAAACTTTAGGACATCATGTCCTTAACTTCATATATGTAGTGTAAATGTTAAGGACATGACGTCCTTAACTTCATGTGTGCAGTGTAAATGTTAAGGATATCATGTCCTTAATATTTATACAACGCTCATGAAGAAAGGGTAAAAATATCTTTTCATATTAATTTTAATAGAGTAGTGGCTATTTTTGCTCAACATTAAAAATACTGGATAAAAATTAAATATCATATTAAAATGTGGCTATCCCACACCATTTCTACCCCTATGTGGGTTGTGGGTTATGGGCCCCATGGGCCTGCCCATTATTTTTTAAAATATAATTTTATATTTTTTCTTTAAGTTCTTATCTTAAAAAAGATAAATATTTTAAAATTTAAAATAACTTATTAGAAAAATTTCACAAAATTTAATAACTTTTTATACTATTCCAATATATCACAATAAAAACTAAAAAGGTAAAAGACAAGACTATATTTTATTCACTATAAGTCAAAACTCAAAACAAACTATTCAAGAGAACGTCCATGACGCTTATGGGATATCCAACACATTATTTTCATCAAACACATTTGAATCCGCTTGTGAGAAGGTTGTCTTAACATCTTTACGTTTTCTACTTCTACAATTCGTATGCAATATTAATTAGTTACATATTAAGAATAATTAATTTTTAAAAGTAATTAACTTTTTAAGTTTTTGATCTTTTAATATGATGAGCTTAATAAACTTTAATTTTGGGATACTCTTCTTGATATTTTTTGTGTCATATAATTTTTATATTTTAAATACATATTTTAATTAGCGCACGGGCCGGCCTAGCCTAGTCTCAGCCAAGCTTCACGGGCCACGGGCTTACTAGGGCCGAGCTTAAAAGCCCCGTCTTTAAATGGGCTCCAAAAATTCTAGCCCAACACTGCTAAATCACGGGCTGGGTTGGGCTGGCCCAAGGGCCAAACCCGTATTGACGACTCTGTTTATAATATGCTTCCGCTGGTGGTTAATGAAATGTAAGGAAAATCATGAGGTTTCATGCTCAATTCTCAACTGAAACAAAAAACATTAGATAATTCTTTCATCATTAAGCTGCTCAAATTGACTTATAAGTATTTTTTAACTTATCTACACGTTTTACAAATATCAAAGTGCTTATAAGTCAAGTGTTTATAAGCCAAAATAAATCATAAGCTATAAGTTGATCATTCCTAACTTATATTTTTTAGCTTATAAGCAAGTTTAATTTGATCAACAATTTCAGTTGGGCGTTTGGACATAAGAATTGTAAAATTCCAAAAAAAAAAAGTGTAAAAAAATTTCAAGTGAAAATGATATTTGAAAAATTAATTGTGTTTGGACATAAATGTAATTTTGGGTTATTTTTGAAGTCTTGTGAGTGATCTGAGTGAAAATTTTGAAAAACATCTTTTAGGAGTTTTTAAAATTTTTGAAAAATTCCAAAATGTATCTTTAAGTGAAAATTGAAAATTATATGATCAAACGCTGATTTAGAAAAAAGTGAAAAAATTTCAAAAAAAAATGAAAAATTTCTTATGTCCAAATGGGCTCTATACTTTTTATCCCCAAAATGCCTTTTTCAAATCAATACCCCTAAGCCTCCATTAATTAATTACCTCGCCTATTTTTTCAGATCTAGCAATACCTCTCGCCAACTGTTCTTGAACTTTTAAAGAATTTTTTTTGTATCTTCTGACTTTATATTTTTCTAAAGGAAAAAAAGAAGAAGAAATAATCTGTTAATGAAATATCATAGTAATAGGTATTGATTTTACTTAGCAAGTCACAATAAGCCGTGCGCTAAACAACCCAAAATATTGGTGCAACATCGACTTCTTAAATTAGGATCAATTTAAAAAATAAAAGTTGTAATAATAAGCTATTAAAAACGAACATTAATGGCATATAAGTTATTTTGACAGAAAAAATTGTTTATCATCACCTTTTACCAAAAGGTTTAACAATATCTCACAATGTTTCTCTCTGTTTGCAGTCACTGCAATGGCAAAACCAAGGAAGGTACCCAAAACCCAAAAATGGAATTGATCTTCAGTTTTCAGCAAATGCCCACACTGTTCATGAGAGTTTGGATTGACAGAATGGTTTGTGCATGTTGACCTCTGCAAGGCAAGAGTTGCTGCTGCCGCTGCCACCACCACGTCAAGAATAAATTAGGCATATGGAGAGGAAAAATTCTCATTATTTAATTTGTCTGTGACAAATTTATATATGCTACTTACTACTTAATTGACACATAAAAACTTGAAGAATTAACCAAATAGTCGTTCATCTAATTTCTTAAACTAAAAATAGCTAGTGGATGTATCATATATATATTATCATATATATATATATAATGCATGTGCAATATATATATTAACTGTGTATAATCTATGTATACCAGTTAGAAAAAGTAAACAGTGAATCTAACCGGCTATTTGTGTAACAACCTCAAAAAATAGTGATGGTAGACCAAAATGAGTAAGAACACTACCTTAATTTTCAAGTAGTTTTGTAACATTTTGAAGGTGGAATATCCTTAATTTGATATGGCATCACTAGATACATTATTTAAAATATTTGATTATTGTTGATATATTAGATTATCATATCAAATATAGAATGCTAGATAAATAATGACTAATTAAATTAGTTGGATTCGTATTAATGAATTGCATTCATCTTAGTCTCATTAAAAAATTCACGCAAACGGAACATAAATAATCATGAATTTGAAATCCAAAAATTAAAATAGCGCAAAAGCTAGTGTACAAAACTTTTGTATCTGAGAAATCTGGACAAGAAAAGTATAATCAATTATTTAATTTAATTTCAAGAAATAACAAGGAGAAATATTGATTACCAAATAAATATAATGTAGATAGCGAATTATAAGTCAAATCAGGATTAGGCTTGACCCACATAGTAGAATAAAGTCTTCTTGAGCCGTACGAAGTTTTGTAGGAACAGGAAGTATTGTCTAGTATGAAGAGAGTAAAAGATCGGGCCATAATACCAAGGTATGTAAATCCTGTTTCTTGTTCCTCTGACTCAGATTGTTTCAGCAACTTTGAAAAATTACTTACTACACTAATAAAGAGAGTGACTTGTCTCCTAAAACTATGCACAGGGTCCCAAATCATTCTTGATTCATCAAGCTTACAAACTTGAATCTATACCCCGTCATAACTCATGAATACTGCCAACAGACGCTCCAGACTTTGAAGCATTGGCAGATCTACATGGAACTATATGGGTGCTTCATTCACCTCGCTTAGTAGATTTACAAAGGCAATTATCAAAATTTTTAGATAAGTATTGAGTGGGTACCTATCACTAAATTTATTTTTTCTTTTCTTTCGGAAATTTTATTGGCGAGCACCCATAACTTTGAAATCTTGGATCCGCCACCCATAATATAATTGAACATAATTTTAAAGAATATATAATGTATATTGTAAAAATACTTTTATTTAATAATTATTTTTATATTACATGCATGAAATATATATTTTACAAACCTTTATTTTCTTTCATTCTGAATTGTGTAAATAAATTTTTGAATTTTGTTAATCCTAAAATTATTATTAGTAACAAATTATTCTAATTATTATTTTTACTATGCTCATTATTTTGTTATTCCAGCATTATATATGCTTAAATACTTTTTTCTCAATTCATAAATAATGTTTATTTATTCTATAGGTAAGTTCATAATGTAAATTAAAAAGAAAAAAAATTATAATATTAAAAAGTTTAAAAAAAACAAGAAGAATATAAATGTTTATAATTTAGAGGGTAAAATAGGTATTTGGCAATCCAAAATTTAAAAATTTAGTTGAATGACCTTCTGAGTACAATAGACATAATTCTATGACTTTGTTGTTACAAACGAATGAAAAAATAACTTTGGGAGATAATTTGGGATAGTTGAGTGACCATTTCAGTAATGGATTCAATAAATTGGTGGTAACTCAAGTTTGACATTAGTAAAGGGGTTGAAGAAAAACATGCAGTTGTTAGAATCAGTCATTAGCAATCAAGCTGGCCTGGCCCAACTCCTAGTGATAGGGATGTCATTAGCTATTAATCTTTGTGAAGATCATTGTGTTTGTCATTTGTGCTGAGAAGGAAACATGGATGAGCATAAATTAATTTCAGATTATGCCATAGGATTATGGAAAGGTGACACTTAGTAGATTTTCCCGTTAGATTAATTATCCCTATAATACTAATTGATATTGACACATTAAAGGGTGTGACCTAAGTGAATGAAAATACTTAATTAGAAAACTTTAGGTAATTTTTTTCTGTCTGTCTAAATTTTGATAGATAGAATTGTTTTTTTTATCTAATTAGATAAAAGGTGTGAATGGGAAATTGAGGGAAAAGATTATGAGGGAAACACAAAGTTTGAAATATTTTCCTTTACTAATGCACTTTGTTCCTCACCGGAAGAAGCAACGAAAATCTTTGTGCTTATATAGAGAAGCACATCTTCTAACTCTTAAAAAGTTAAGAAAGTGGCGCCTTGCGCTGTCGTCATCGCTCGTCTTGGCGGCTTCGGCTTCGGTCAATTGATATGATTGATTGATAATTTGGTGGACCAAATTTATTTCCCGTTTACCATTATACAATTTCTTTTCTAATATTTTTTCATGGAATTTTAATTTAAAAACTCGCGGTTCCTAACGGTCGTTTTAAGTTTAAAAATTGTGACCAGACTTCTTCCGAAATGGTACCTCATTTGAACAGGTACCTTCGCACCTATTCAACCCAGACTGTTTGGCTTTAAATTCAGAGGTTTTGCCTCATTTTTCAGCACCGAAATTTGCATACTCTCCCCTCTCTCTTCTGCATTTCTGCATTTGTTTTCCAAAAGCAAAGACATAAACATCAGTGTGGTTTACTGTTGTTTGTTGAGTTCGACAAAGTTCTGTAATTTCCATTGCCGATATTATATAATAGTTGTTCCGTTCTATCCTGGGAGGAATTAATCCAACAACCTTGGGCAACAGTGAGGGGATTAAATTTCTTAAGGAAACACCGTTTTCTGTTGGGCTCGGAACGTTATTATTTCATTGTATTTCTGTCTTTGGTTTCTGGTTTCGTTTCATTTTGCAGAAATTATATTTTCGAATACAGATACTAACAAGAATTACACAAGTGTGAAAGTCTCACAGACAACACACATAGTTGGGAGTTAGTAGTGCTTGCTAAGCTTGTACAAGCAACAATGTCGAACGATTAGTGTTGACTAGTCTTGGAATTCAGACTCACTTTACCAATCCATCTGTTTACCCTAAAAATTGGATAACAATTAAACTTATAATGTGGTTTTAAGGACACGTGATTTCAACTAATACCAATTGATAAATGTAAATACTAGTGATAGAAATTGACAATAAGATAAACCAAACCAGTGCTTGAATGGAATTCAGCCCTCGAGCTTGGTTACCCTCGAACTGACTTATGCAAGAACAATTAAAATATAACAAGCTGATGAAGAAATATATGAACTAAAGAAAAGGCATTATATTGCTTTGATATCCTAGAGTATAAGGTGTTTACAAAATGATTAGAACCTTCTTTATATAGTAGAGGAATCATATCTATGGTATAATTCTAATTACGGAAGCAAGCCCCATGATTAGCCTAAACAATCGTCCTTGATTCAATCTGTTCCAGGATTTTCCTCGAGATATTCGACCGATCACGGATACCTTGCTTTTCCTTTATTACGTTTTGCTCGAAGTCTTCCATATTTGGTCTCGATCAAATAGTAAAATCGGGTAGGCCCGATTTTAACCGTATACAGATAGTCCTCTCTTTTCTTGGAGTGTAATGAGAAGAAACGAATCGAGCCTTCGATTTTGTACCTCGACCTATTATGATGCTATACTCATGACGTAAGCGACGGAAGCGTCCCGTCGGTACAGTTCCCAAAGTCATTAATGAGCGTCAGTTGGTGGTTGTCCGCCAGTGCCTTTGAACCATCGTTGTGAATCCCTTAAATAGGCCCATTCTCTCATTGATTCAATCTTTACCTTCACTTCCTCCTAATCCCTTAAGACTTTTACATCTCTTAAGCTTTTTCACTCTGCATAATCTCTAGGTTTCGTTATCAACCTTCCCTCAAAACACCAAGCCTTATTATCTTCTTCTTTCTTTAAACTTATACAAAAATGGCAAAAATGTCAACAACTGTTCCTCAAAAGAAAAAAGCTTCTTCATCACGGTCGACCGGTGATAAAACATCGGTGGAGCCATGCCCTGAGGAGTGTGTTCCCGGGAGGTGTGAACTTACTTCCGACTTCAAAGTCGAGAAAACTTCATCGGTCCCTAGTCGATGCGAGCTAATGTCGAGATATATATGCTTGATAACTGAGGGTGACCTTGAGCAGGTGAAGAAAGGATGCCATTGGGAAGATAAAGAGGTGGTGATTCCGGCCCCCAAAGAAGACATCACTACCCATGTGAAAGGGTTTCTAAGTGTTTACACTTACCCTTTCGCGCTGGGCCCTGTCGATCCCGTCATCATCGATTTTTGCCGTCAATATCAAATAACCCTAAGTAAGATCCATCCCTCTTTTTGGCGGATTGTCATTCTGCTCCGATTCTTCGCGAGCAAAGTCGAAGAGTTGTCTTTCACCATTGACCATCTCATCAGGTTGTACAACCCACGTCTCTATCGAGGCGGGTTAATAAGGTTTCAGCGTGGGGCTATAAAGGAACTGTTCTCGAGCATAGATGAGGACAAGGATCGAGGATGGATGGGCCGGTTCTTTTGAGTGAAGACTTCCGACCTAATCCCGAAAGACAAAATGCCATTTTCTGAGAAATGGAATATGAAGCGTAAGTACAATCCCACCTATAGCTTTCATTTTTTATTTCATTTGCTTCTTCTCATCGACATCCCTTTCTATGATGTAGCGGTTTCTTGGATGCCTGGTGCAATTCCTAACCTCGAGAGCTGGGTTTGGAACCTGGCTTCGACCTCTTCGTATGCTGAGTGCTCATGGCGTGATTTGGCAAGGGGCCGATGAGAGGCCAAAAATCATAGTAAGCCCCCTCTAATGTATTTAATGATTTTTTTGAAATGTTTCTTTTCATACTCACTTGATTTTCTTTCATACAAGCCTCAGAAAAAATGCTAGCATGAGGCCCCCGTCCGGGGAGGAAGAGGTTTCACCCCCAGCCCCGAAACCGGCGAAGAATAACAGGAGGAAAAGGGTCTCGATTTCTGAGGACCCAAAGCCCAAGAAAAGTAAGGCTCGTAAGACAAAGAAAGACACTGTCGTCCTGCTTGTGGAGGTAATTCAGCGGCTAAGAGAGGAAGATGAAGAAAACAACGGTGGCTCCGAGCTAGTGGCCCGAGCGAAGACGAACACCGAGGCCCCAAAGGCTTCTGATTAGGTGAGGGTTGGAGAAATTCATCCTCGATCCGAAGAGGTCTTGGAAGAGGGCCCGGGCAAAGTTCTTGAGTCGTCAGAGACCGAAGATGCCTCCCACCGAAATGAGCAACCGGTGGGTATGCCTGAGGGGACCAGCTCTGAGGCCCTTCGAAATGAAGAGAACGCCGCAAGTGGTTCACTTGGGGCAATAAAAATTGGAGACTCGCCGACTCTCCCTGCATTTTTCGAGGAGGCAATTCAGGATGCCCAAGCTATGAGGACTCCTGATGTGGAAAGATCCCATGAAGGGAAGGACCTTTTCCGTGGTTACTTTATAGGAGTTGAAGATGTTATCGACTCGAGTGATGGATCGAGTCTTTTTGATGAGGCTCAACGAATCATGAGTCGGGTAAGTCTCAACTCCCCTCATCGATATCACACTTGTATTTATTTCTTCTTGTCTAATTCCCTTTCTTCTTTCTGCATAGGCCTTAGCCCTCCATGGGGAGGCATTTTTTAAATCCCGAGCTGAGCTGAGCCGATGGAGGCCGATATTCGAAGGCTCACATAGGAGAGAAATGCCCTCAAAATTCTTATGCAAAAAGAATAGGAGATCAAAGACCTCTGAGCCGAATTGGCCACGACTCATAAAGAACAGACCGACCTGATTGAGCATGTAATGAAAATCTTAGAAGCTCATGTTATTAGTTTGAGGTCGATGGCTAACATTTCAATCTCACAGGTTCAGCAGAAGGCCGAAAAGGTCAAACAACTTTGTGAGGAGGTTAACATGATGAGGGCAGAGACCTTGGGGTAGATACAAAACATGGACCACCTTGCCTCGGAGAAAGATGTTGCTCGAGCCCAGCTGTCATCGACCGAAAGTCAGCTTCAAGGCATGAAGGAGGAAAGCTTAGCTCAAGCCAAGAAAATATAGGAGCTCGAGGCTCATTTAGCTGCCGAACTTGCAAAGGTTAGATCTGAGGCAGAAAAAACAAAGGCTGACATGGAGGCGATCGTGGCCGTTTACCGATCTGATGCCAAAGTTGCTCAAGCCCGAGAAAAAGAAGTTGACGATGCTGCTCAAGCTCGAGCATACTGGGTTGCCGAGCATTCCAAGTGCAGTCTCGAACAGAGACTCTTGAGGAGATTCATGCCCGTGGCTTCAACCTTGATGTCGAGATCGAGAATGCGAAAGAGCTTGAAGCTGAAGCCAAAGAGTTGCTTTCTTCTTCTGATGATGATTCTAGGAGTGTGAGTGGATCCGAGAGCGAAGGAGATCCCGATGGCGAGGATGTAGCTCCCGAGGAAAATTATGCACTTAGGAATTTTCTTTTTTGATTTTTTTGTGTAGGATCCTGATCGGTCCTTGTAAATATTTTCATATATATAAAAGGTCCCTTTTCTCTCTGGCTTGTCTTTATTTCAATTTCTGTATTGTGCAAATTCTATTTTGTCCATGCCTTGTGAAAATTTTGTTCATGAGTACAAGGCTTAGGCAATTTGATCGAAGTCGGACTAATATAGTCTTTGTAATCGACTGAGTAGGGTGAACCTTAGGTTTCAGTTGAGTGAGGATGACTTCTCAAACTCAAAAAAAAAAATGGAACATCCCTTAGGCTCTTAAATTAGGCCGATTTGGCCTCAAAAGAAAGGCTTTTCTCCCTTTTTGGTTTAAAAAGTTAATCATATAAAAATTTGTTATGCCTTAGCATGAGATAAATCTGTTACCATTAGGATTTTCGAGGGTTAGTGTTATCGAAACCCTTTACTTTGTTATGTCTTAGCATAAGCTTGTTCGAGAGTTCGAACAATTTGGTACCCCTTAAGGTTTTCGAGGGTTGATGTTATCAAAACCCTTTGTAATTTTGTCGAGGGTAGCCTTTTTAACCAGTTTTATGAAAATATTAGAAGGCCTATTTTATTACGAAATTCGGACGTCTCCGAACTATGTTAGTTTGCTTGTAGCCTTTAACTTGATATTTGCCTCCTGGGCTTGTTTCTAAATTATACTTCGAACTTATTCGAAGTGTCAGTCCCCGAGTGGGTGGCCGTGGCCTATAAAAACAAGGGTTGCCTTTTTAAGGTCTTATGATCTCGATATTTTAGTAGTTCGATTACATCGATTTTTCGGACGGCAGTCCCCGAGTACGGGGTAAGTTGTTCGAACTTCAGTTTGTGATTGGCCCTTAAGCATGTTTTCACGATAGACAAAATTTTAAAGTAAAAATTTCTCTAAGGCATGAAATATTTGGCAAGGAAAAATACTTCTCTCAATAGATTATACATGCATACATATTTGCCTTTAGGGCTCGAGTAGTCTACATGGGCATGATTCGTTTGACCGTTTGGCCCTTACAAAATTTTACCTATTGAGACCCAGTTTGACACGAAGCATCTTTCTTATAACAAAGTTGACATTCGAGGGTGATGCCCCCCATTATTCAAGGTTGATTGTAAAGAAGCCTCAAATGCTGTTGAATTGCTCTAAGTTAGCACGAACAATGGTTGCCTCATTAAAAACCTCATCGGAAAAACCCATTTGGGACAAAAAATGATCTAAGGGAAAAAGAGTGCAACGCGTGCTTTCAGACCTAAAGATTTTGTGATAAATAATACTTCGATATCTCTGATATAACACCTGCAATTGGTTTGTGTAAAATATAAATGAAAATAAATAAGGTCGTACCTTAGCAGTAATATCGTTTGAGGAGTGATATGTTCCAATTGTTTAGTAATTGCTCGCCGTCCATCGTGCCGAGTTTGTAGGATCCTTTTCCGATGATATCGAGGACCTGGTATGGTCCCTCCCAGTTCGGGCCAAGTTTTCCTTCGTTTGGGTCTTGAGTATTGAGGGTGATCTTTCTCAGAACTAAGTCCCCTGTTTTAAAGTGTCAAATATTGGCTCTTCGATTGTTCCGTTATTTCTGTGCGACCATTCAAACGAAGGGCGGCTTCCCGTCTTTCATCTAGTAATCTGAGGCTCGTATTCATAGCCACGTGATTTGACTTTTCCGTTGCATACCGAAACCCGAAGCTAGGTTCCCCGACTTTGACCGGGATCAGAGCTTCGACACCATAGACTAAAGAAAACGGTGTTTCCCCTGTACTGGATTTCGACGTTTTTCGATACGCCCAAAGTACCTCGGGCAATATTTTCTCTCCATCTTCCTTTAGCTTTGTTCAATCTTTTCTTCAGATTTTAGATGTCAGTCTTGTTTGTTGATTCGGCCTGTTCGTTCCAACTAGGATGATATGGTGTTGACAGGATCCTTTTTATTTTGTGGTCTTCAAAAAACTTCGTCACTTTGCTGCCGACGAATTGCTTTCCATTGTCGCATACGATCTTGGCGGGCATTCCGAATCGGCATATAATGTGGTCCAAATGAAGATTATTACATCTTTTTCTCTGACTTTCTCGAAGGCATGTGCTTCAACCCACTTAGAGAAATACTCAATCATAAACAAAATGAATTTAGCTTTACCTGGGACCGATGGTAGAGGGCCGACGATATCCATCCCTCATTTCATGAACGATCATGGGGATAGGACTAGTGGAGTTGCTCTCCATGCTGGTGGATGATCGATGCATACCTTTGACATTTGTCGCACTTTCGAACAAATTCTTTAGGGTCTTTTTCTATATCTCCCCAATAGTATCCTGCTCTGATAACTTTGTGAACCAATGACTCGGCACCGAAATGATTTTCGCAAGTGCCCTTGTGAATTTCCCATAAAACATAGTTGGTGTCTCCGGTCCCAAACATTTTGCTAATGTTCCATCGAACATCCTCCTATACAGTGTTCTAACCTCGGCCAATGTGAACCGAGTGGCCTTCGTGCGTAGAGTCCTTGATTCTTTAGGATTGGATGGCAGCTTCCCGTTCTTTAGGTATTCGATGTACTTATTCCTCCAATCCCAGGTTAGACTCGTGGAGTTTATTTCGGTATGACCTTCTTCGATTACTGACCTCGAAAGTTGTATGACAGTCCCCGAGCTAAGTTCATCATCTTCGATCGACGACCCCAAATTTGCAAGGGCATCAGCCTCGGTATTTTGTTCTCGAGGTACATGCTGCAGGGTCCATTCTTTAAATCGATGCAGAGACACTTGTAGTTTATCCAAGTACCTCTGCATTCAATCTTCTCGAACTTTGAAAGTTCCGTTGACTTGATTTACCACAAATTCGGAGTCGCACTTGACCTCAATGACCTCCGCCCCCAAGCTCTTAGCTAGTTCGAGAACTGCAATCGTGG
This sequence comes from Nicotiana tabacum, assembly GCF_000715075.1. Classification (NCBI taxonomy): domain Eukaryota; kingdom Viridiplantae; phylum Streptophyta; class Magnoliopsida; order Solanales; family Solanaceae; genus Nicotiana; species Nicotiana tabacum. The sequence goes on from NC_134082.1 coordinate 161,279,957, forward strand.
CCTCATACTCAGCCTCATTGTTAGTTAATTTCGAAGTTTTGATAGACTGTCTAATCATATTACCTGTGGGTGGCTTCAAATTGATGCCTAGGCCCGGACCCCTTCACGTTCAAAGTGACGTCCGTGAAGAGGGTCCACACCCCCGATGATATACCCGATTTTAATAATAGTTCCTTTTCGACGTCGGGTATGAGGGCTAGCGTGAAGTCAGCCATGAAGTTCACCAAGATTTGAGACTTGACGGCTGTTCGGGATTGATACTCGATATCATACCCACTGACCTCGACGGCCTATTTGGCCAATCGACCCGAGAGTTCGGGTTTGTGCAAAATAGGGTTGGCATGTGGGTCGGTTAGGCCCAGGCCCGCAAGCCCATATGGTAGGCCTAAATGGGCCTAACCGTTTAAACCCGAGACCAGGTGGGGTGGGCTGCTAAGTGGGCCGGTCCCCTGAAAAAGCCTGTGAGACCGGGATTGTTTGGGCTCGGGATCAGATGCTAAGTGTGCCGGTTCAACCTGTCCTAAACGGGCTCAAACGGGCCCAATGACTATTTTTTTTAAAATAAAATTTTATTCCAAATTTTTTTAGCCGTTACAAAAGTTTAAAAAATGGTCGTTGACCTGTAAAAATAGCCGTTTGCTATTTCTTCCAACTCTATTTTAACCCCAAACTTTTTATAATTACACTTTTTCCCTAATTTCAACTATAAATACCCGTCATTCTTTCATTTTTCTCAAAAAATCATCAATCTCTCAATCTCTCTCTCTCTCTCTCTCTAATTTTCTTCTATAATTGCTTACTTTATTGTTGCAATTTGTGAAATATTATGAAGTTGGTGAATTGAAGTATTCAAGTCTTCAATGATATATAGTTTTCAGCAAGTTGTTCGTCAATTCGGTAAACTCGTTCCAATAATATTATAGTATTATTTTGTTTTATTTACTTTTGTATTGTTTGATTAATTAAGATGGATTTTTCGTTAAAAAAATGTTTAGTAAAAATAAGGGAAAATCCAAGAGTGGTGAATCTAGTAGCCAATCTTTTTCTCCTCCAATTCCCCGGGCTTCCCTACCCAAACCCCATACCCGACCTCCACTTGCTCCTATTCTTTATAGTGATAATACTTAATTACAATTTACTGAGAGTCAATATTTGCATACACTTAGACCATGAATATATGAATACTCTTTATGGTAATCCAACTATTGATGAAGATAATGAGAAAGAAATAGATTTGGATGAAACGCAACAGGATGACGATACACCCACTAATCCTATTGCTAAAGTTAACCCAACTAATCCAAGTGATGCCCCATCTGACCCGCTGTTACTACCCCTACTTTTTCTAGACAACCTTCTAAACGGGCCGAAATATTTCTTGTTTGGCCATTTTTTATTCAAATAAGAGAAAAAAATAAAGCTAAGTGTAAAACTTGTGGCAAAGAGTTAGCTTTTAACTATATTGATCCGGGGGGGGGGAGGGGGGAGTTTGAGGAGACACATAATGCTACACCCTCAAGATAAAGTTAAATATCTTCATATGAAAGCTTCAGCCGAGGGGACAAGTGTACCTAGTCAGCCTGACCCTAGTACCGGGTCAAATCAATTTCAACTAGGAATCAACACTGTTACCGGTGGTATTTTATATTATGATCCAAGAAAAGATAGGGAAGAATTGGCAAAAATGGTTACTGTTATGTGCTTAGCCTACAGTTTTCCTTTTACCCCTCACTTTGTGCATTATATTAGAAAAGTTTTTAATCCTACTTATAAAGGATGGCCGCGCATAACCGTAAAGAGCGATATTTATAAATATAAACATGAATATGAACAATATTTGCGCTATTTATTTTCTCATATTAATTATCGTGTTGCTATTACTACTGATATTGGTAGAGGAGGTAATGACTGTGATTATCTTACTGTTACCAGTCATTGGATTGATGAGGATTGGATAATGCAAAAGCGCATTATCGTTTATAGAATAATTAATTCACGTCACACAAGGTAGTTTATTTCTAGCACGTTTACAGATATTTGTAGATATTTTTACATTAGTGATAAAATAATGTCAATTTCAATGGATAATGATACTAGTAACACTAATGTTGTAGTCTTGTTTGCCACTACACTAAATCCTGCATTTAATAATATTTTTCATGTTAGATGTATTTGTCATATTTACCATTTAATTATGGGTGATGGTATGAGAATTTTAAATATTAAAATTGAAAATGTTAAAATGGCTCTTAACTAGATTTTTTATTCAAACCATAGAAGTAAACTTAGAGAATATTTTAAAAGATGCGATGAATTTGGCCTAAGAGAAAGAAAGGTTCCTAAACCTTGTCCAACTAGATGAAATTATATGTATGAAAATTTAGTTGTTGCATATGAATATAGAAACTCCATAAACTCAACGTTTAATGGTCAGTAAGTGATGATGATGAGCACCTTACAAATGCGGATTGGGTTAATGTTAAAATACTTGTAGATTTTTTAGAAAAATTTCATATTGCTACAAATGAATTTTCTGGACAATATTATCCTACTATTTCTAACTGTTTATTTTATATTGCAGAACTTGCAAATTTGTTTGCTTATTTTTCAGAGGGTGGGGAATTTATGAACAAGTTATTGATTCTATGAGAAAGAAATTTAAAAAATATTTTTTTCCTATTCCCCCTATTTATGGTGTGTTGCCTTGTTAAATCCTACTATAAAATTAGGAGGTCCTCAATTTTGGTATCAAACTGTTTATAATAGTTTAGCACTTGAAGATGAGGAGTTATCTACACTTTCGGAAGCACAAGCCTCAATTAAAATAAATATTCAAACTATTTATAGTGCTTATTAAATTGCAATAGATAATGCTAGACCAAATGTTTCAACTCCTTCTTCTTCTAGTTCTCAATCATCTAAAAGAACTGCGGGAGTAAGGGCACTTACTGCTTGGGCCGGATTCAGGGGTTCTCAAGGTTCTAGTACTAGTGATTATTCACAACTAAATGAGCTTGAAGTTTATTTTTCACAGGGAATTGAGGAAGTGAATCCCAACGACACCTTTAATATTTTGGAATGGTGGAAGAACAAAGAAAAACACTTTTTGATTCTTTCAAGGATGGCTCGAGACATTTTAACCATTCAAGCTTCAATAGTGGCATCAGAGAGCGCTTCCAGTCAAACAAGACTTCAACTCGGTGATTATAGAGCGTCTATGAGGGAGAGCTTGGAAAAATTAGTACTTTTTAGAGATTAGATCCGTTCGGAACGAAGAAATTTTGGACTTGCTGAATCACAACCAGAAGTAGACAAAGCTTACGAAGAAATGCTAGCTGAACTTGCGGAGGATGCAGCTTCGCCCGGAAGTGGTGATGAACAAGCTTCTTTTCTGCCACCACCAACGGAAATTCCTCCGAACCTTGAAGGATTTATGAAATTTGTAAGAGATACCATATAAAATTAATATGTAACTTGTATTTTGGCATATCTTGATTAGTTTCTTTTTCTTCTTAATGGTGGTATTAGCACCTTGTTGTGCTCATTCCATGGGGGGAGGAAGACTAAGAAAGATATTGCCATGTTTTGTTAATGCTATAATAAAATTATAATGCATTGCTTTGAATATCTCTTTACAATATTTTTTTGTTTAAATTTGAATTCACAATTCTATAATATAGTTTTTACAAGGAATTGCCTTAGATAATAAATTTTTTTAATTTTTTTTTGAAATTAACCGTTGGGCCCACTTAGGCTCGGGACCGGCCAACTTAGCTCAGGACCGTTAGTTCGTGGTCTTGGTCTTGGTCTGGTTCTTACCAAAAGCCCACGAAGCCTGGGACCATTTAAGATCAGCCCACGAAGCCCGGGCCCGCTTATGACCGGCCCACGAGGCCCGTTTAGTCCCAGGCCTGGCCCACATTACACCCTTAGTGCAAAATGTTGCGAAGGGGGTAGGTGGTTACAACACAAATTGGGTGACATTGAAAATATGATTTTAATTTCCTAGAGGCGCTTATTAAAGCGAGCGCTAATTTTTCTAAGTGCGGGTACCGGGTCTCGGATTCACCTAGGGTCCGACTAACATATTAAATTGAAAATTGCGCACCTTGCTCTTCTCGAACTAAGACCCTACTTACCGCTATCTCTGATACCGCTAAGTATAAGTAAAGTTGCTTGTCCGCCTTCGGGGTATGAAGCAATGGCAGGCTCAACAAGTATCATTTGAGTTCCTCCAAGTCCTGTTGACATTCCAGGGTCCATGCAAAATTGCTATTTTTCTTAAGCAGTAAGAAGAAACAGTGGCTCCTATTTGAGGACCTCGAAATAAATTGACCTAGGGCGGCTATACGCCATGTAAACCTTTGTACAGCCTTGACAGTATCAACAACTGTGATGTCTTCAATTGCCTTGATTTTATCGGGGTTGATTTCGATTCCCCAATTTGATACCATAAAGCCGAGGAACTTGCCCGAACCGACCCCGAATGCGCATTTCTCCGGGTTGAGCTTCATGTTGTATTTTCTCAGTATGTCGAAGGTCTCCTGCAAATGTTTCAAATGGTCCTCTGCTCGTAGGAACTTAACTAGCATATCATCAATATAAACCTCCATTGATTTACCTATTTGTTCTTCGAACATTCGATTTACTAGGCGTTGATAAGTAGGACCAACATTTTTTAGTCTGAACGACATTACATTATAGCAGTAGGTGCCGTATTTAGTGATAAACAAAGTCTTTTTCTGATCCTCCGGGTTTATTTGTATTTGATTGTATATGGAGTAGGCATCGAGAAAACTAAGGATCTCGTGGCCGGCCGTGGCATCGATCATGCTATCGATATTCGGCAAAGGAAAAGAATCTTTAAGGAATGCCTTGTTTAAATCCTTCTAGTCTACACACATTTTAAGTTTGTTTTCCTTTTTAGGGAGTACAATTACGTTTGCTAACCATTCGAGATATTTTACCTCCTGAATGGATCCTATATTGAGAAGTTTAGTTACCTCGTCCTTAATGAATACATGTTTTGCCTCGGACTGATATCTACACTTTTGTGTCATCGGGCGGAACTTCCGGTCCAAGCTCAGTCTATGCATAGTGATCTCCGGTGGGATCCATGCCATATCTAGGTAGGACGAAGCAAAACCATCCATGTTATTTAAAAGGAATTGAACGAGTTTTTTCTAGAGCTCGGGAGTTAACCCCGTGCCCAGGTATACATTTCGATCGGGCAGATACTCGATCAGTATGATTTGTTCTAGCTCTTCGACCATTGACTTTGTTGCATCGGAATCATCGGGAATTATGAAGGTTAGAGGTATTGTGTAATCATCATCCTCGAAAGTTTCCTGCTCCTCTGATCAGGCCGAGGCCGGTGACTGCGGTTTCTATTTGACTTCTTGCTTTCCCTTCGACTCCATTCCCTTTTTTGATGAAAGCGCCGATACTGGTATTACCTCATCAATTGCAAATATTTCTTTGGCGGCGGGTTGTTCACATTACACCATTTTTATTCCTTCTGATGTTGGGAATTTCAAGACTTGATGAAACGTCAAGGGTACTCTCATATTATGAATCCAAGGCCTTTCAAGTAGTGCGTTGTACCTCATGTCACCTTCAATCACATGGAACTTCATTTCTTGGATGGTCCCGGCCATATTTACCGGCAAAAAGATTTCCCCTTTGGTGGTTTCACTTGCCATGTTGAAGCCGTTGAGTACCCAAGCTACGGGCACGATTTGATCGTGGAGGCCGAGTTGCTCTACAACCCTTGATCGAATAATATTTGCCGAGCTACCTGGATCGATCAATACACGTTTAACTTGAATTTTATTCATAAGTGTGAGCACATAATTTTTGCTTCACGAAAACTACTCCAAAAGAAATCGAAAAATAAAACAAATTGCCTTTCGGTATAATTTTGAGAATTTTGCGTGACATTTTGGATAATTATTTTTGTCTGTGAATGTTTACCTTGTTTTAATTAATTGAAAAATACCAAAATACATGTTGCATGCATTTTTAGGTTTTAATTATGCATTTTGAATTAATTAAACCATGTCCTATTTTAAAGAATGAAAATCACAAAAATATGAATTTTTGGTAGCTTTGTCATTTTTATTATTTAATTGTGTGATTTTATTTTAATCAATATTAGATCTTGTGTGTTAATTATTGTTAAGGGTTAATCAATATCTTTTTAAAATAATTTTGGTTTTACAATTTAATTTAGGAATTTTGGTTTTTAGGAATTAAAAGAAAATGAAAGAAAAAAAAAGAGTGAAAAATTGGACCAAATCGGAACTGGGTCGTTTTATTTTGACCAAAAATTAGGCCCAAACAGATGCCCAGACCGGTCCAAATCTCACAGACGTTCGAACGATGTCGTTTCAATAGCAATCAATCACAGCCGTTGGTCCTGCATGATCCAACAGCTCAAAAGTCGTCTCCCTTACCCATTCCCTGGCCCAACCCGTTACCCGGTTCAAACCGCCCCCCCTACTTAAACCAAACGATGCCGTATTGGTTAATCTCCTTGATCCTAGCCGTCAATCTTCATTGATCCAACGGATCACATTAATCCCCTCAATCTAATGTACCAAAATACCCAGACCCATTACTCCCCTCTCATTTCCAAACACCCCCCTGTTCAGTCATCTCTCTCAGAGACGACCCCTCGAAACCCTAGAGCCGCCACCCCACACTTTCGCCTGAAACCCAGCAGCAACGACGCCGCCGGCCACCCAAATAACACCCCTGAACCATCTGACCACCCTCGTTACAGATCCGCTAACCGTTTGCCTCGAATCAACCCCCAGCTTCTCGAATCTTTAATCGAAGATTCGAGCAGAACCTAAATCTACCCCAACCAGTCCCAAACTCATACCGGACATCTCCTTGACCTCCCTCGTCACCAAACCACCATTGGTTTGGTTCAAATCAGACCAGAACCGTTCGAACCCCAAATCGAACCCCCAAGAACCCGAGAAAACCAAAGGTTGAAGTCTGTCCAAATTAAAGGATGATTTGGGGTTCAAATCGACCTTAGGCGAAGTGTTCTCAATTGAGAACACTCGATTAAGGTCCGTTCGACCTCAAAGAGTCCGAGTCAGGATCGTCTAGTGTCCGAGTTCTTGAGGTATTTTTCCTTTCCTGTTTGTTCCATTTTGTATGTGTTTATATCTGTTTATTTGTTTAGTTTAGTTTTATTGATTTTTCAATTCTTTTTGTCGATTGATTCTGTCCTTCTTCAATGACCTTTTATTTGGTCAAACTTTTTCTGGTCATGGTCAAGTATATGATAAACTATATAATCGATTTGAATGAGTTTCGTCGATTAGTTAAGTTTTATTATGAATCCCTGTTTCTATCAATATGACTCGAATCACCTGTGTGCCTGTTCGATTCTGATTTGCTACTGATTGTATGTGTTGTAATTAGTGTAGTCGATTGGATAAGTGTTGTCGATTAGTTTTACATGCTTGAATGTTAGAATAACCTGATAATAATTTGATTCATACTGCTTCAATTCTGATTGAATCATTGTTTGAATTTGGTTGTGAATTGGTTATAGCTGTAGTACTTTAGTGATCAGTTAGAAATCAGTTGTTAAGGTTATAACTTATAGAGTTCTACCATCAGATTAAGAGGTTTAGGGCTGGGCAGTAATTTCAGGGACTTTAGGAGGGTATTTTGGGATTGAAAGGTTTGAAATTGATTTAAGTTGAATGTCCTGACAGTAGGGTATTAAAGTACCAATAAACTAATGAATTGTTTAGTAATTAGTGGGGAACAAGGTTTAATGGCATGGGAAGTTGATTAAATAAGTTAAGTCACCCATAACCTTGGATTAAAAAGAGAAAAAACATGTAGTAGTGGCTGTCAGGGAGTATCATGGGCAGAAATACTTTCCTAATTAGCTAGGTGCTCCTTAGAGCTGGAAAGGGGCTGAGGTTTGGGTATAAAAAGGGGTTTGGACAGAATTAGGGGGGGACTTTTTTTTAGTCTGGTCTGGCTGTTCTTTGGGGCAGACTTTAGAAGAGAAAAGACTCGGGAAATCTTAAGGGTTTGAACATCCTGAAAACTGGAAGAGAGTTTTAAGAGCTAGTCTAGTTCAACTAGTGCTATCCCATTGAAACTAAAAAGAGTTTCAGCTTTAACTGTGGAGTTGTATTTTCGAGTTTCTCTTGATTACTGAATTCCAGGGGTGTTTCTGCTTGTGTTTTGATTGATATTTGGTTGCTATCAAGCTGTTTTTGGGGTCAGTTACTGGGTGTTTGTATTGTTGTTGGTATTGCTGGGAATTCTGCTGGGTGTTTGTGTTTGCTATTGGTTATTTGCTACTGTTTCATCGGGTTTGCTGGAATTCTGCTGGTTCCTTTTAAATGTGTTACCGGTTTGTTCTGTCACTATGTTGCTGTTTGTTGCTGTTGTGTTGTGTTATCTGTTGTGTTGATCACTCCTTCTTCTTCTCCATTGTATTTCCTATCCAGGTACATATTCTAAAAACCTGTGTTGATGTAAGTTCGAATTTGAAGTTGAAGTTGAGATGAAATGGAAATGCAGCTGTTAGTTCTATTTGACATGACTGTATAAATAAACTGAAACTATTTCTTTATTAGCTAGATTATCACTCGATATGTCTTGAATGTATATAAGCCTGTGATCTCGAGCAGTGGTTGTATTTAGTTTTATGTTAGGTTAATAGGATAGTTAGATTAATTTCAGTTTTGTTAATTTGTTTCGTGAAGTCATTTGAAAGCGATTCACATTGCAATGAATAATGGTCGTCATGTGTTTTGTACTAAAATAAGACTGTTTATTTGCTACATCATGGCATGTTAAAATTGGCCCATAAAGAGTGTTGTGGTTATTTTGTTCAAGTTGTTCCAAATAGAACGACGTACTGCTTTCACTATAAAATCAGGATGCTTACCTCATGACATGCAAATGAATAAGTAAATGCTCGACTTCAGGGGCTCGATCCCTCGATCTCTCCTACGCAGCTTGGCACGCCCCATTCGGTTTTGGGCTTGCCTCAAGGCCCACCGATTGTTGTTCGTTCACAAGTAGAATTAGTTGGCCCATTTAATTTGGGCCTGATTTAAAGGTTTCAGTATATAGTTAACACAATATAAGTTTGGGGTTTTGAGTTAGGTAGCGGGTTCAAATTAAAAGGTTCGTCCTTTTGTTTGGACTCGAACTTGAACTCGAAGCCCGCTTTTTATAATATTAACTAATTAGGACTTCTTCTCTTTTATTTTAGAGACGAACTTAATAGAAATGTAGTCACTTTAGGATTGCCCTTTTAAAATAAACGAGATGAGCCTCGCCTAGTGAAATGCATAGATTGCGGGGCCCTCACAAATGTATGTATTAATTACTTAGAACTCGGGATCGGCCGCTTAGTGAACTTCACGGCCTTTTCCCCAAAATAACCACGCATTAATCTCTTTAGGCGCGTACTTTAAATAACATTACCTTCTCAAATTCGGGTGCACATTTATGTGACCCAAATCCAAATCCCAACGGAGTCGAAATGTGTCGCTAATCACGGGTACATTGATTGTGACGTGGTTCGAGATGCATTTCCACGACGTTGCAAATTCCTTTAAAAAAATATAATGAATGAGACGAGCCTCGACAAACAAAAGTACACAAGCTACGGGGCCCTCTATACGTGTTGGTAAAATTACTTAGATTTCGGATAGGCCGTTTAGCAAAATTTCATGGCTTTACCCAAAATAATAATACACTAGTCGCTTTAGGCGCGCCTTTAATAATATTACTTCCCTAAACTCGGGTGCGCATTTATGCGACCCAAATCCAAATCTCAACGATGTTAAAACGTTTCCAAAATCATGGGTGCATTGATGTGACGTGGTTCAAAACGTATTTTAATAACATTGCAATTCTCTTTTATAATAATAATAATAAAAGCGGTAAAAAGTTAAAATTTGCACATAGGTTCAACATGTATTAAAATCAGATAAACAAGCCGAATATGACAATTGAGCGACCGTGCTAGAACCATGGAACTCGGGAATGCCTAACACCTTCTCCCGGGTTAACAGAATTCCTTATCCGGATTTCTGGTACGCAGATTGTAATACAGAGTCAATCTTTTCCTCGATTCGGGATTCAACCGGTGACTTGGGACACCATAAATCTCCCAAGTGGCGACTCTGAATTTTTAAATAATAAATCCCGTTTCGATTGTCCTTTAATTGGAAAAACTCCCTCTGCGCCCCTTTGCGGGGGCGCAGGACAAAAGGAGGTGCGACAATAAGGATAGATATTACCAGTGTATCGTTGTGAGGCTGTTTGATCCCTTCTACATCCTCATTGTTGAAAGACAAGGGTTCTTCTGGTAAGTAATCCCGAGTTTGTTTTTCCCTCGTGATCGTCACCTTAGTGTGTTTAAATACAGGTCCTTGGGGAATATGAACCCCACAACGATCATATGAATTACATGTTGTGGTTCTTCTTGTTTATTTTTCCTATTTATATCTCTGTCTCTGAAGTGATTATTAGCTCGGTCACTCAAGAATTCTCGAAGATGAGCCTCGTTAATGAACGAGCTACCTCATCTCTCAACTGTCTGCAGTCTTCAGTTTTATGACCATGGGTACCATGCTATTTGCATGTTTGATTAGGGTTTCTCTGAGCTATATCGGTCTATAGGGGTCTGGGCCATCTAGTATCCTTGATCTGTCCAATGGCTGATACAATACCCGATGCATCGATGCTAAAGTTATATTCTGACAGTCGTGGTGCTTCTGCGGGATCGATATGTTTATCGAAGCCACTTTTACTCATGAGCCCTAGGGAGCTCTGTCCTCGATCATTCCTTTGATCATTTCGAATAGGATTACATCTTGGGCCGTTGTTTCTATGATCTGTGTTGTATGGTTGATACCGATCTCTATTTGTTCGAGGTTTTCTATCGATGTCCCTTTGAATTCGACCGACGGTCCTATTTGGGTAAACAGAACCGGAAGGAGTTCCCAATTGTTCATCCTTGACCCTGATCTTTTACTGGTATCGATTATGTACATCGGCCCAGATTACAGCTGGATATCCAATTAAGTTCTTCTTTAGTTGTTATGATGCTATCTAACTCCGTTCATTTAAACCTTGAGTAAAAGCTTGAACAACCTAATCATCTGTGACCGGGGGTAGGTCCATACATTCAATCTGGAACCGAGACACAAATTTCCTTAACATTTTGTTGTCCTTTTGTCTCACCTTGAAGACGTCCAATTTCTTAGTCGCACCTTATTGCTCCAGCTTGTGCCTTCACGAAGGAATCTGCAAGCATGGCGAAGGATTCGATGGAATTGGGCGGAAAATTATGGAACCATATCATTGCCCCTTCCGACAAAGTTTCACCAAACTTTTTCAATAGAATAGATTCAATCTCGTCATCTTTTAAATCATTCCCCTTTATTGTGCACGTATAAGAAGTGACACGTTCAATAGGGTCGGTGGTTCAATTGTATTTAGTAATTTCCGTCATATGAATTTTTTTTGGGATAGGCTTCGGAGCCGCACTTGGGGGGAAAGGCTTCTGCACAAACTTCTTCGAATCCAAACCTTTTAAAATCGGTGCTGCCCCGATATTTGGTCAACCCGGGAGTTGTATATTTTTACCTTTTTATCATTTGCCTCGATTTTCTTTTTTCCTGATTCAATCCATTTAGTGAGCTCCTCGAGCATTTTCATAATAGCAGGGTTAGCCCCCGAATCATTGGCGTTCGATCTCTCTGGTATAGGTTCAAACCTACGAACATTTTCTGGTTCAGGCTCTGGTTCTATCCTACTTGGTTTTCGATGTTGATTCTGTAGTTGCGCTATAGCGGCTTGCTGAACCTGTAACATTTCAAATATCAATTGGAGGCTAACTCCGCCTTTTTTACTGCTTTATGCATTCTGATCAGCTGCTCGGGCATCTCTTCGGACGCTAATTCTAGGGTCGACTCCCAAATTTGCATTTAGGGCGACATGCGAACTGACATCAACAAGGTCTGTGATTGGTACTCCCTCATGGCATGCCTAATGCACTTCGATCCCTGGTACATCATTGTTTTCTCCATGGAAATTGGGGTCGTTATCGGCGTGAGTGGGTACTGCTTGCGAGTTAGACATGCTGATCCTGAAATAAAAAACACTCACAAGAACAAGCGTAAAATGGTATGTGTTACGAGAGGCAATCACTATTATCCTTAGCCTTACGGTGGTGCCAAACTATTTACCCTAAAAACTAGATAACAATTAAACTTATAATGTGATTTTAAGGACACGTGATATCACCTAATACCAATTGATAAATGTAAAGATTAGTGATAGAATTTCGTTGTCCTTATCTCTCACCTTGAAGAGGTCCGATTTCCTAGTCGCAACCTTATTGCTCCAGCGTGTGCCTTCATGAAGGAATCTGCAAGCATGGCGAAAGAGTTGATTGAATTGGGAGGCAAATTGTTGTACCATATCATTGCCCCCTTCGATAAAGTTTCACCAAACTTTTTCAATAGAACGGATTCAATCTCGTTATCTTCTAAGTCATTCCCCTTTATTGCGCACGTATAAGAAGTGACACGTTCATTAGGGTCGGTGGTTCCATTGTATTTTATAATTTCTGGCATGCGGAATTTTTTCGGGATAGCCTTCGAAGCCACACTTGGGGGGAAAGGCTTCTGCACAAACTTCTCGAATCCAAACCTTTTAGAATCGGTGGTGCCTATATTTTTACCTTTTTATCATTTGCCTCAATTTTCTTTTCTCCTAATTCAATCCATTTAGTGAGCTCCTCGAGAATTTTCATAATAGCAGGGTTAGCCCCTGAATCATTGGCGTTCGATCTCACCGGTATAGGTTCTACCCTACGAACAGTTTCTGGTTCAGGCTCTGGTTCGATCATGTTTGGTGTTCGATGTTGATTTTGTAGTTGCACTATAGCGGCTTGCTGAGTCTGTAACATTCCAAATATCAATTGGAGGCTAACTCCGCCTTCTTTACTGCTCTATGCATTCTGTCAGCTGCTTGGGCATCTCTGCGGACGCTAATTCTAGGGTCGACGCCCAAATTTTCATTTAGGGCGACATGCGAACTGACATCAACGGGGTCTGTGATTGGTACTCCCTCGTGGCCAGCCTGATGCACTTCGATCCCTGGTACATCATCGTTTTCTCCATGGAAATCTAGGTCGTTATCGGCGTGAGTGGGTACTGCTTACGAGTTAGACATGCTGATCCTGAAATCAAAAACCCTCACAAGAACAAACGTAAAGTGGTATGTGTTACGAGAGGTAATCACTATTATCCTTAGCTCCACGGTGGGCGCCAAACTATTTACCCTAAAAACTGGATAACAATTAAACTTATAATGTGATTTTAAGGTCACGTAATTTCACCTAATACCAATTGATAATTGTAAAGATTAGTGATAGAATTTCATTGTTCTTTTGTCTCACCTTGAAGAGGTCCGATTTCCTAGTCGCAACCTTATTGCTCCGGCATGTGCCTTCACGAAGGAATCTGCAAGCATGGCGAAGGAGTCGATGGAATTGGGCGGAAAATTATGGTACCATATCATTGCCTCTTTCGATAAAGTTTCACCAAACTTTTTCAATAGAACGGATTCAATCTCGTCATCTTCTAAGTCATTCCCCTTTATTGCGTACGTATAAGAAGTGACACATTCATTAGGGTCAGTGGTTCCATTGTATTTAGTAATTTCTGGCATGCGGAATTTTTTCGGGATAGGCTTTGGAGCCGCACTTGGGGGGAAAGGCTTCTGCACAAACTTCTTCGAATCCAAACCTTTTAGATTCGGTGGTGCCCCCGGTATTTGGTCAACCCGGGAGTTGTATATTTTTACCTTTTTATCATTTGCCTCGATTTTCTTTTCTCCTGATTCAATCCGTTTAGTGAGCTCCTCGAGAATTTTCATAATAGCAGAGTTAGCCCCTGAATCATTGGCGTTCGATCTCTCCGGTATAGGTTCGACCCTACGAACATTTTCTGGTTCAGGCTCTGGTTCTATCCTACTTGGTTTTCGATGCTGATTCTGTAGCTGCGCTATAGCGGCTTGCTGAGCCTGTAACATTTCAAATATCAATTGGAGGCTAACTCCGCCTAATTTACCGCTCTATGCATTCTGATCAGCTGCTCGGGCATCTCTGCGGACATTCCAGGGTCGACGCCCAAATTTGCATTTAGGGCGATATGCGAACTGACATCAACGGGGTCTGTGATTGGTACTCCCTCGTGGCCAGCCTGATGCACTTCAATCCCTGGTACATCATCATTTTCTCCATGGAAATCGAGGTCGTTATCGGCGTGAGTGGGTACTGCTTGCGAGTTAGACATGTTGATCCTGAAATCAAACACTCACAAGAACAAGCGTAAAATGGTGTGTGTTACGAGAGGCAATCACTATTATCTTTAGGCCCACGGTGAGCGCCAAATTGTTTACCCTAAAAATTGGATAACAACTAAACTTATAATGTGGTTTTAAGGATACGTGATTTCACCTAATACCAATTGATAAATGTAAAGATTAGTGATAGAATTGTGTTATCCTTTTGTATAACCTTGAAGAGGTCCGATTTCCTTGTCGCAACCTTATTGCTCCGGCGTGTGCCTTCACGAAGGAATCTGCAAGCATGGCGAAGGAGTCGATGGAATTGGGCGGCAAATTATGGTACCATATCATTGCCCCTTTCGATAAAGTTTCACCAAACTTTTTCAATAGAACGGATTCAATCTCATCATCTTCTAAGTCATTCCCCTTTATTGCGCACGTATAAGAAGTGACACATTCATTAGGGTCGGTGGTTCCATTGTATTTTGTAATGTCTGGTATGCGAAATTTTTTCAGGATAGGCTTCGAAGCCACACTTGGGGGGAAAGGCTTCTGCACAAACTTCTTCGAATCCAAACCTTTTAGAATCGGTGGTGCCTATACTTTTACCATTTTATCATTTGCCTTGATTTTCTTTTCTCCTGATTCAATCCGTTTAGTGAGCTCCTCGAGCATTTTCATAATAGCAGGGTTAGCCCCTGAATCATTGGCATTCAATCTCTCCGTTATAGATTCGACCCTACGAACAATTTTTGGTTCGATCCTGCTTGGTATTCGATATTGATTCTGTAGTTGCATTATAGTGGCTTGCTGAGCCTGTAACATTTCAAATATCAATTGGAGGCTAACTCCGCCTTCTTAACCGCTCTATGTGTTCTGATCAGCTGCTTGGGCATCTCTTCGGACGCTAATTCTAGGGTCGACGCCCAAATTTGCATTTAGGGCGACATGAGAACTGACATCAACAAGGTCTGTGATTGGTACTCCCTCATGGCATGCCTAATGCACTTCGATCCCTGGTACATCATTGTTTTCTCCATGGAAATCGAGGTCGTTATCGGCGTGAGTGGGTACTGCTTGCGAGTTAGACATGCTTATCCTGAAATCAAAAACACTCAGAAGAACAAGCGTAAAGTGGTATGTGTTACGAGAGGCAATCACTATTATCCTTAGCTTCACGGTGGGCGCTAAACTGTTTACCCTAAAAACTGGATAACAATTAAACTTATAATGTGATTTTAAGGACACGTGATATCACCTAATACCAATTGATAAATGTAAAGATTAGTGATAGAAATTGATAATAAGATAAAGCAAACCAGTGTTTGAATGGAATTCACCCTTTGAGCTTGGATACCCTCGAACTGACTTGTGCAAGAACAGTTAAAATATAACAAGCTGATGAACAAGTATATGAACTAAAGAAAAGGCGTTATATTGCTTTGATATTTCAGAGTGTAAGGTGTTTACAAAATGATTAGAACTCTCTTTATATAGTAGAAGAATCCTATTTATGATATAATTCTAATTACGGAAGCAAACCCCATGATTCGCCTAATAATCGCCCTTGATTTGATCAATTCCGGGATTTCCGCCGTGATCTTCGACCGGTCACGGATATTTCGCTTTTCCGTTATTATGCTTTGCTCGAAGTCTGCCATATTTGCCTATTTGGTCTCGATCAAATAGTAAAATCGGGTAGGCCCGATTTTAACCGTATACACCATCTTCAATCGACTTAAACTCGACGCGATCGGATGCTCTGCCGGCACTAATTTCACAAATCAGACCAAGAATTCGTACAATTGGCTTGACATCCAATTAAAGAAATATAGAAAGAAAATGGATCAAAGTTACGTTATACAATACTGACTATCTAAATATGTTTTTACATTATTAATATAGTTTAACCTAAAATAGTTGGTTACTTACTAATTTCATCAGGCACTATTAATGACTAATCTATATTTACCTTATAAGTAACTTCATTGTGCAAATATATTTGATACCACACTTAAACACAGACAAAGATAAAAGAAAATTGGTGAATTATGTACATATATTTTACATACATAATAGGAAAGAAAATAGAAATAAAAATAAATATTGAAAATGAGACAAACACTGTAATTCATTTGTGGGCGACAACAACGTTATCTGCTGAAGTTGACAACGACGTTTCTCCTTGTGTTTGCACTTGTTTTTCCTTTCTGAGCCTAAAGACATAAACAAACGCGGAAACTGCAAGCAAAACAATACCGGTTGCTCCACACACCAAGCTGGAAATCAATAATGCTTCCCTCACGTGATCTTTACTGTTGTGGTGAACCGGCATCCCTCCTCCGTCGCCGCCAATCCACGTCAAGTTCTTCGCAATCGGCAGCGCCACCGGCGGCTGAGCATTCCGCCGGCCACCGCCGTCGAAGAACGAGAGCATGTCCGGAACGTCGTCGTTTGTAGTTGGTGTGGATGATAAGTCTTGATTCGTCAACCCGTGCTCCGCTGGACGGAGCTCTCTGCCGTTGGATTGCAAATACATTATGGACAATAATATCATAAATGTGAAGATAACAACGTTTTGGAAATATTGCCTCATTGTAATTTCGTTTATGCTGTAGTAATTTTCCAGGTGTGGTGTTCTTTAAGGTTTGTGTCTCTCTTTTGATTGTAGAATGAAAAAGTGTGGTAGTACTAATATATGAATTTTTTTTGTTGTTCTCTACTATAAATGAAGTGGGAGGACATGTGGTTGTTAGCCAGTTTGTCAAACTCCATAATCCATACAAAGGACGCGTGATTTCTTGTCGGCTCAGACTGAGAAGAGATTTCGGGAAAAGGGTATATTTCGTTTGGTTTGTTAACTGGATTAACGAATTCTTCGGTTTAACAAGTTTTATTTTATCAAATTACTTTAAAAATTGATTTACAAAAAAAATTAAAATATATGTACTCCCCGATTTCTTGGCACTATTCAACTATGTACAAAAAAATAGAAAGAAAGATAAAGAAGTTTAAAATTTTGTGATGCTATGAAAGTTTTGTGACTATCGTCATTAAGAATAAAATAGAAATTTAAAGTTAAATTGCTTTTAAATGCATGGATTTTCATACTGTCTCAACCTATATATATATACAAAATTATGGACTTCTCTAACATATTTTATACCTTAATTATGTATAACTTTAATTTCACAAGTTTTGAATATTTAAGTTCATTTAACTCATCAAATTAAACCCTGTTATAAACTAACTGTTATTTTAATAGTTTCTTAAGTTATAATTATATAACACCCAAATCGTGCAACAAAATTAAACTTCATATCTAGCGAACAGTGTCATATAACATGGCACACTAAGAGTATTCAGATTTTAAAACATCTTATTCACAAATTTAGATTTTTGTGTCTTCTCTAAATTTCTAATCAGTATCATCCACTTAATTATCATTTGCATCCCCTTAAGTCTATATAAGACGTACTAATCAAAGTCTCAAATATTTTGGATGAGGATTAATTAAGTTAAGCATGCTGCTCCTTGTGAAACGGAAATTAAAAAGAGAGAGAGAGACTGCTATATCTAACACAAAAATCAAATGCCGTAACACCTATCAATAATGATTAATGGGTCAGGTATTTGGTATGCTTTTATGATTGTGCTGCATTTAGTCAAATGGCTTTTGGAAAAAGATGTCTTCGATATTAAATTTAGTGCATAGGTTTGGGAACCTTTTGAAACATGGTCCATAATAGCCTCAATCATGCAAACATGGGTTTTACTCTAAAGTTAGTTTTATTAGAAAGTATCATATCAAATTTTAAAGTTTAAATATTTTAGTTGAGATATAAAATTTTTGAGGATAGAACAACTTAGAGATGTCTCACGATGAAAAAAGAAAAGTCTGATAAGAGTTGAAATTAGAAATATTGGTTATACTTCTACTCCGTCCAGTTTAGTTGTCATATTTCTCATTTCGAAAATCAATTTGACTAATCTTCAAAACTAAATTGAATTAGATCAATTTAATATTTTTAATTACAATTTAAATATTAGAAACTATAAAGATAGTATTACAAGTTATAATCCTTCTCATATTAATGCGATAAATAATATTTTAAATATTAGTCAAAATTCACATAATTTGAATGTCAAAATGTAAAAAGTGACAGATAATTTGATACGTTCTTAGTGTTAGGATTGAAATAGTCAGGTCTCATGTGGAAGCTAACAAAGCAAACGTTGAACGACGATAAATCAGACAACACAAGAAATATTTACCAAAAGAGACACAGACATTTAATGTAGTTCGGCCAATTGACTCACGTCCATGGACAGAGATGAGCAATCCACTATAATAAAAGAGAGTACAAGATATCGAGAGAACAACTTCACGAAGAGGCAAACACAAGTGACACACTAATACTTGTCCCGTAAAGCTCTCCCCCTAAACACGACTCTCAAACTTCATATGACTACATTGTGGATACTACTGAATGAGAAGGAATGATCCCTAATTTATAGAAGTCCAAACCTTTCCTCCAAGAAAAAGGACTAGCCAAATATGAAAAATCAATTACGATAAATATGTTGTCCTTCCTTCAAAAGATGAAAAATTCAAATATGATAAAAAAATCAGGACAAACACGTAACACTAGTATTATAATTTTTTTTAAAGTGCTGGGTTACAAGGTTCATGTGCTAAATATTGACAGACAAAAGATCCAACATAGTCACTGAATCGACATATATTTGACAAAATTTTGTGTGGATGGGTCCCCCAACACACAATTAGAAAATCAAACTCACAGTAGTCAGTACGTAATTTCATGTTTCGTGTGGACATATGTTATTGTCCTCTTATGAAATTTGTGCCTACAAAACCTGTTTCTGTTACTTAAAATGGTAGTTCTTGTTGATATATGCACAGTGTTGCACATGAAAAAGCTCCTTTAGTTCACGGGAAAGTATTCTCAGGTTGTGTTTTGTAGTTTTGTATCTGAAGATTCGAACATTTAATCAATTCTTGTATATGCGTACATAAGAATTAGGGTAGACTTCGTGTGACTTATAGGTTATGGGTTCGAGCCGTCAAAGCAATCATTGATATTTGCATTTGGACATGCTGTCTACATCACATCCCGACGCAGTCCTTCCCCTAATCCTGCATATGAAATACTTTTGTGCCGAATTGCCCTTCTATATACACGTGCATGAACCTTTTGGCATTGCTCCTAATATAGCGGCGGCAAATAGAATCAAATGAATAAACAAATCATGATAATTTATTCAAAATTTGCTTTGATGAAAATGTATGTGTTAAGTTGGCCTTAAATAACGGGTCAACCTAACCCGTCCAACATGCATGATTCAACCTCCTTTTTAAAACTTCATGAGAGCAAAAATGTGAAAGCTAATATATTTTTATTATATTACTAGTTTAAGTTCTGCAAGTCTACTTAATTCAATCTTCAAATTTTATTTTGTATGTTTAAGTTTGGATTGCATTTTTACCAGTTAGGTTACACTATTAATTAGCATGTCATTTTGGGCTTAATATATTGTGTAAAGTCAACAAACAAGTCATAATCCAACTAAACCCTACTAAAAAATGAGTTGATATTGCCACCTCTATGATGTACCACGCTAAAACCCTAATAAAAACTTACCGGCGCCTAAACTTTACATTAATTCAATAAAAACGTGACAACAAACACATGTCCTCACATACATTATCTATCTATCTATCTATACTATATTAAAAGCACGAAAGCCCTTAGCGAAATGTCGTTTGCCTTTTTTATCATTTTAAAATAGAGCTCACACTAGACAAATAGTCATTTAATTATTATCTTAATATTTAGGACTTTAAAAGAAACTAAAATTTGATTATTAGATTTTTCCTTATTGAATTAAATAAGAAACCCTAATATTAAGGACTTTAAAATAGATATTATTTAAGTGAATTAATTAAGAGTATTACGTTTCTTTTCCTTGTATACTCACGTGATTTCCATAGAAATATGTTTACATTGATTCCTCTTATTAGGGAACCTATAATTCTAACATTACCTAATTAAATATTTGTTCTAATTATTAAATGTAGTTTTCAATATTACATAAAATCGGTAAAGAGAATAATATTATGCTCGAGTAGGAGAATAGTTTGAAAATAATTTGTATCTTCTATACTATCAAAAAAGCATAAAATCTCAACAAATAATTAAGTCTTTGAATTAATAAAGCAACGGAAAAGTCAATTCAATTTTGTTTTAAAATTATTATGTAAGTAAACTTATTTGTCAAGTTGAGAAAACTCTTAAGGTACACAAATTATTTTACACAATAAGAGCAATTGCCGTGAAAGAAATAAGAAATAGAGAAAAATTTATTATAATATAGTATTAAAAGTTAAATTGCTAAAATGTTAAGTTGAAGCAATAAGGATATAACCCAAGACAAAAAAAAATTACAATAACTACCCTTATCATTTTTCTTTCTTTTTATATTTATTTTAATAAATGTAGCTCCCTATATTTTTCATATCATATTACATCATTTTTTATAATTCAATATTAGCTATTTCATACTTTATATTGTTATTTATCTATAGGTTTTTGGAGCTATAGTCCTATCTCTACGCTCACAAATTTCTAAAAGACCCAAAAATTCAAATTCTTCAATTTATTTTATTATCTTTGAATAATTATTTTAAAGTATTTTTTTTGTTATTTGTTTATAGTATTTGGTATAAAGATAACAATAATTTTCATAAGATATATATTATCTCATAAATCATAATAAGATATATAAAGACTTATGTGGCATAGGATTTCTTTGTTTAATGAGCTAGCTTAGTGAGATTAACATTCATTATATTTAGAAACTTACATTTTCTTTCTTTGATATTTTTTCAATAACTAAAACACACTATCAAATAATATATATATATAATTTTTAAAAATTATATATTTATTGATATAGGTACACGCACAAAGCGCGTACCCTAATACTAGTACTATATTAAAAGCACGATGACCCTTAGCGAAATGTCGTTCACCTTTTTTACCCTTTAAGAATTAATTTTGCACTAGACAAAATAATCATTTAACTCATTTTCCTAATATTTAGGACTTGAAAATTAATTACTATATTTTAAGTATTAAATCATTCCTTATTTAAATTGGGTAGAAAATCCTAAAATTTAGGACTTTAAAATCAATTTAACTTTTACCTTATATTAATCACTTAAAAACAAAAACACCAACGTTTCCTTTCATTAACAAGAGATATATTACCTATTATATATTTTCTTAATTCTACAATATCAGTAAAATACTATTACCAATGAATTAATATTTTTCTAGAATAGATTATTGAAACTTAAAACTAACGGGTTTTTTTTGTCTCAATTATAAATAAACAAAAACTGTAGTCCTTGGAGTATGTGTCAAGTAGTATAAGAAATAATTTATTGAATAGACAATTAATTATTTCTTAATATTTAACAGTTAAATGAATTAAAATTTTATGCATTAAAATCTCTTATTTGAATTATGCAGAAAGTTCTACCATTTACAACTTTAAAACTGTTTAGAGTTTACTTTATACAAATCTATGTTTAGGAGTTTAAAATTAATTAAAATTTTACTTATTAATTTTTTTCTTATTTAAATTATGTAAAAAGTCCAAAACCTTTAAAAATATTAAGAGTTTATTTTATGTAAATCTTACACTTAAAAACTTATACTATATTAAAAACACAAAGGTCCTTGGCGAAATGTGTTCGTCTTTTTTACCATTTTAAAATTAGAGTTCACCCTAGACAAAAAAAGTTATTTAATTATCTCCCTAAGATTTAGGACCTTTAAATTAACTAATTTTTTGAAGAATTTAAAACAAACTATATAACCATATTCTATTTACCAACGCCATATCTTTTAGACAAGATAATTACTTTCGCTGTCTTTTAATTTTGATACAAAGTTAGAAAGATTCTAAGTCTATATGAACGAACACTATGTATCTTGATTACAAAAAATAAATATTACCACCATGTAAGAAATAGACATATAGATTTCAAGGGGGGGAAAAGACTCAACCCGAGAAAAAAATCAGAACATATTTTAAATCTTTAAATCTCTTTGTTATATAAAAATAATTTATTTTCTACATAAAATATTTATTTTAGAATGTTGACAAATTAAATTAGGTTTTATTTATTATTCTTCATGGAAATGGAAAACTAATTATACTTACTTATAATCTATAATCGTAATAAATATTGTTTACTAAACCTTCCTCTACGTTAGAAAAATCAATTCTTTAAATATATAACTCTCTACTATATATCACGTACTTTTTATATTTAGCAAGTATTTTAAATTTGTAATACTTTTTGTTATAAAAAGTAGGTTACCTTCAATTTTCTACATAAAATATTTGTGTTAGAATCTTGAAGATAAATTAATTGTGAAAAGGTTACCATTTATTTTAAAGCTTCATTATTTTTTGTATTCATTATTTGATAATTAATAAAAAAAAAATGTTATTATTTCCTTTTAGGGTGATTTTAGGAATGCACTATATCTCCTTTTCAAAAATTTAAGTTATTATTTTATTTTTCAAGCTTTTAATATTTTTAAGAAAAATAATAACTATTTAATTAATATTATTGGATGAAGATCTAAGAAAATTTGTTTAAAGAACAACTTCCTGAAGACTGGCCTAATTAGGTGACTGAAGTTTTATGAAAAATTACATTATTTAGTAGATATATTTGGGAATGTAGTGACACATCTACCGAATAAACAATCAGGTTAAATATTTATATCCAGTAGTTAAAGTTTATAATATTTTGATGAAATAAAAATTTTGACAAATTATGACGTAATATAATACTATCATTGGTCTAATTGATAGTCGAAATTTGTATTACTTGTATTCCAAAGAGATGTTAGACGAGATACAACAGCATGACATATTTATTTCTTATTTCACAAGATATTATATTATATAACTAATTCAACTATATTCATCATCTTTGTATGTTAAGAAGATATTGTTTCAATGTATACAATAATTTATTTATTTTATATATTTTATACTGAATGACGCGAAACACACGTGCAACGCACGTACACTAAAGCTAGTACTATATTAAAAGCACGAAGGCCTTTAGCGAAATATCGTTCACTTTTTTAACCCTTTAAAAAATTACTTTCACATTCGACAAAATAGTCATTTAATAATTTCTCAAATATTTAGGATTTCGAAGTCGATTAAAATTTAATTTATTAAATGTTTTCCATATTTGAGCTATGAGGATTTAAATCCAAATATTTAGGACTTCCAAGTTAATTAACATTCTACTATTCAAAATAAGGTAAACATACTAACGTTAGTCAGTACATTTTTTTTTCTTTCTCTTTTTATGTTCCTCTCTCAATTTATTTCTACAACTATATGCATTTAATTCTCCTTCTATTATTTCTAAAGAAGAAAAATATGGACAAAGTCAAATATTATTTATTGGAAAACAATAAGAGTTTTTGCATTCTAGAAGATGATTTAATATTATAATTATTTTTAAGATATAGCTTTTGAAAACAAACGTTGCCAAAGATGATTCAAAATGTCACGTTTTAATTCTACCTATGTGAAAGTGATTAGTAAAATTAAAATAAATTTTATGTTAGTATCTCGATTGAGATAATTGAGGACGTCTATCGGACATAATTTCTTACTTTATTGAGTTAGCTATATAAGATCAATAATCATCTTTTTTAGGAACTTACACTTTTTTTTTCAAGTATTAATTTATAATTCATAATTTCATATAATATTTTTTGATCTTTTGAAATTGTTTACCTAGAATAAAATACACGCGCAACGCGCGTACTAAAAAACTAGTACTATATTAAAAGCACGAAGGCTCTTAGCAAAATGTCGTTCGCCTTTTTTACCCTTTTAAAATAGAGTTGACACTAGACAAAATAGTCATTCCATTAATTATTTAGGAGTTTGAAATTAACTAAAATTATGGTTAATAAATCTTTCCTTATTTGATTTATGTAGAAAATCCTACTATGTAGGACTTTAAAGTCCATCACAATTTTACCTTATATATAAACCATTTTCTTATAAGAACTATGTTCATGTTAATTTTTTTTTTTGATATTTATATGGGATTTTTACCTATCTATACCATATATGAAACCTTATTACCCTCAATGTTTAAGGTTTGATTTAATTACAAACCCGTATACCAAATTACTAATCTTATACTATACTTAATTAATGGTCTAATTAATGAGCAGTTTTTACTCCTTAATTAAAGGTATTATATCCCACGTTTCTCTCTCCCCTTAATTCCTAAGATCTGACCATATTCGTTTTCCCCCTCTCATTTCTTTCTCTTCTCCATTCCTTCTTCTTCTCAAAAAATACAGAGATGAGACCCATTGAGTATATCATCTTCATCGTGGTAGATGTTTTCCGCCATCTGCCAGATTTGTAGTATATTGTCTTCAGCAACACTAGCGACGACCCAGTCTTCACATGGGTTCCATGAGAAGTTAGAAATTTTACTTGTATGGCCACCATGAATAAAGAGCAACTCCGGTGGCCCATCTTCTGCATCTTCTGCTGTTTTGTTCTTCATCAATCCTGGAAAAATTGATTTGTAGTTTATTTGTAGAAATTTTGTAGATAAAGAGAATTTTGTAGTCAACATTTTTTTCCAACATAGATTGTAGTGTAATTGTAATATAAATGTAGTAATTTTGTAGATACCCTTCAAAACAATATTGTTTTATACATACGTAAACTGATTTGTAGTTTCTTTGTAGATTTTTTGTAGAAAATTTGTAGATATCTACAAACTGGATACATTGAATTTTAATATCCCAATTCTCATTTCAATTGTAGCATAATTTACATTTTCGACATAATTGTAGAAGATTTGTAGAAGTTTTAGTCTTCCCAATCTACAATTATCTACAATTGATCTACAATTCTACAATTTATCTATAATTTCTAGAAATATGTCTTCTTCTTCTTCTTCTTCTTCTTCTTCTTCTTCTTCTTCTTCTTCTTCTTCTTCTTCTTCTTCGACGAGTTTCAATCTGAAATTCAGTCAAAACCAAGTCTAATCTTCACCAAAACCCCTCAGAATTGAGATATAAACTCCTAAACATATTCCGAATTATTTACAACAACACCCAATCCAAACAAATAATGATTTTTGAAAACCCAAATTTGAATTCAAAGCTTTCAAGCTTTTTAATGGCTATCAATGGTGGAAAATATATGGAAGAACAGATTTTTTCAACTTTGAGTTGTTGAAACTCAAAAATTTGAATTGTTCGTTCTTTTTTTTCTCGAGAATTTGAATTGTAGTTCTGAAAAAAATACGCAGATGAGAAATCTCCTTTCCCTTTTTAAAAATTGAATTTAATGTAGAATCAATTAACACCAAGATTCTCTCCTTAATTTTAGCGCTTTTTTAGGGAATATTCTGCCCTTTTAATGTCTAATAGTCGAATGGTATATTAATTGTAGTTAAAGTGTTGACTGAGCGGGTAATTAACAAACTATACACATTTAGGGTAATAAGGTTTCATATATGGTATAGTTAGAAAAAAAATCCCTATTTATATTATGTTAGTCGTTCTAACATGAATAAAGAAATGACCATAACGAACAATCAGTTTTAAGATTCTTTTCCATTCATAGTCATATTATGTGTTGGGTTTGAACAATTCCTACGTGCTGTAGGGAATTGTCATTTAATACTTTTTCAATATTTATTACAATTACTTGTCCGTTTAATTAAAAATATATATCAACTATAGAGTGATAAAATCTTAAATTAATAAAATATCAACTTGTTATGAGTAATATTTAACCAATTTTATGTGATGAATGCGACGATCCAAACAACCGGTATAATATTCGTAAGTGAGTTTAAATCAATGATCATACATGAGACATAAACCAATGATAATATATGAGACATTATAAATAAAAATCACAATTGAAAACTTTCGATTTAGAGTTGTTTATCAATTATCAATTATCAAACAACGATTCTAACATTAAAACCGTAGTACAAGATAGAAATTTACCGCAAGTGACAAACAAATTTTCTATGAGGACGTATGTTTATGACAAAAAATGTACAAAATAGGTTCTTTCATACTTGCAAAATTCTGATTTCAAAACAAAGAAGAAAGAACCTAATACGGTAAGCAAAGGAGAAATTGAATCCTTTATAAAATTCTAGAAACCTATCCAAAACAAAGAAGAAACGAATGGGAGAAGCCTAATATGGTAAGTAAAGAAGAAATACGTCTTTGTTTACCCCTTTAAAATGAAGTTCAATTCTGGACAAAATAGTTATTGTCATCTTATTATTTTTCTAATATTTTAGGATTTTAAATTAACTAAAATTTTAATAAATTCTGTAAGAACTATCAATATTTAGAACTTTAAATCTTTCCATAGCTAAATATTCTTAACATACTATAGAAGAAGGAAGCATATAACTAGGCATTCATGACTTCTTTGGACGTCCTTATTTTCATTAAAAATGATTATTTCAAATAGAAATTCATATTCTTTTATTTTCTCATAATATTCAAAAAAATTAGAATTGGACAACAAAATTGAAATTAAAAAAAAATAATAAATAGTCACCGGTATAATAAAGAAAGCTTAATAATTTGAACATCGAAGTTAGCCACCAATCTTCTTACTGTCAATATGTATATGCTTTTTAAAAATAAATTACCCATTGAGACAATATACACGTGCAATGCGTGTATCATAATACTAGTTACCTTAAAGATGTGCGAGACAATTTCATAGCATCATGCGGTGAGGCGTGAGTTTTAAAACACGTGGCTGCATAAACCTCAAGAATTTTTTATTTTTAAAATTTAAATATAAGAAATTAAAAGTAAAAGTAAAAAAAAAACTAAATAAAATTATGAACTAACACATAAAAGTTGCAGAAAATGAAGAGAAAAAATACTGAAGAATTAATTAACTAGATCATGGGAAACTCTCATTATGGATCAGCCTTCTTCTTAGCTGAATTTTTTTCATTTTTACCGTTAGTTTCAGGGACCCGTTTGTCCATTTTTTTTTCTTTTAAAAAATATGTTTGTCCATGAAATTTTGTAAGTCTTTTTAAAAAAATTTGAAAAATAAATTTTTCAAAAACTAAAAAATATTTTTGGTCACTTCTTCAAAATTTTAAAAAAAGGTTTCTCCACTCACAAAACTACAATATTTTTTTCAAGTGAAATGCATGTCCAAACACAATTTCAAACTCCAAATATTATTTTTCAACTTAACTCTATATACGATCAAAATCATACGTCTCCGACTTATAGGCTTGAGGGTTCGTCCTAAGCCCAAGCCTGATGCATCAGATCCGAGCTCGAAGGTAGGATGCAATGCCTGAGGATCAAAGTACAATGGACATCGAAGCCGAGTATGCTCGTCCCCGAAATAATGCCGTTATGGATTTATAATAAAATGAGCTAGATTCATGTCACGTCCCCAAGATCATAGCGCAAATCTCGGAAAAGGATTATATAATTCCGTACTAGGCGGTTAGACAGCTGTATCAAGAATATTCCTTACTGTAAATAGAAATATACCTTATTTAGGTTTCCCCTATTATATAAAAGAGATCCCAGTCATTTATAAACATCATCTAATCATTAAGCAAAGAATATATTCTCTACTTTTTCGCTTAATGTTCACAAGAATTGTCCTATAGCTCTACTGCTCATACTTTATTTTTCTTGCTTAATTGTTCTTATTGTTCTAAACCCACCTCGAGGCCACTAAACCTGAGGTCACTACTGCTGAGTAACATTGGTTTGATTCACTTATTTCTTTCATTTCTACTTCATATTTCTTGATTATTAATTGGTATTGAACTAAATCACATATCTTTAAAACCACTAATCAAGTTTAATTATTACTCGTATTTTTAAGGTAAACAGTTTGGCGCCCACCGTGGGGCTAAAGATAATAGTAATTATATCATTACTGATTCTTATTACACACGTTATTTTTAAACTTTTTTCTTGTCAAGAATTTTTTATTCTCAGGCTGAAACATGTCTAGCTCACAAAACACACATGTTCATGACAACGAAGGTCTTGGAGAAAACAGGAGTATAAGGATCGGTGTACCACCAATAAACCATTGTGAGCACGTGATTTTTGCCCTATATGAGAATTACTCCCAAAAAATTCAAAATAAAACAATTTTCCTTTGTGTGCAATTTTTGAATTTTCGTGGCATTTTTGGATAATTATTTGTATTTTTGTCTGTAAATGTTTATTTGTTTAAATGAATAAAAATATAAAATATGTCGCGTTTGCATTTTATATTTAATCAAATTTGTTTTACAAAATGAAAAAAATCATAAAAAATAATGTACGTTGCAGTTTTAGCATTTAACATCTAAATTGTTCGATTTTATCGTTAATTGCTATTTAAATGTGCGATAATTGTTTTTAGAGTTAATTAGTTTTTTTTTATAAGATAATTTAGTTTATAATTTAATTTAGAATTTTAGTTTTATTGACTAGGAAGTATAAGAAAAAACTAAACAAAGAAAATCGGAATTATGTCTCTTCTTCAATTTTTGAACCACAGGCCCAAATATACCCAACCTTCCTCTACGACCCGGTCCATTTCAAACCGGGTCGACCCAGTCCATAACCCCAAAGACCAACACCTCTATTTCCCTATCTTTCATTTAACAAAACCCTAAAGTATTCACTGTTGAAAAAAAACCCATCTGCCCCCTCTCTTGCTCTCCTTCTTCAAGCTTTCAAACTACACTCCCATGGCTGCCTTCCCCATCGCCTTTACCCGCCCCGTCGTCCGTCTTCATCAGCTGAACGACCAGCCATGGACGACCACCCTCGAAGCTTCGCCATGAACGACCACCCTCGAGGTCAAGCTCCCATGGCTGCCCCTTGCTGCTTTGTTTTCTTCATGGCGAGCTCAAGCTCGTCCATGGACTGCCCTCCTCCTTCTTCTTCACGACAACCCAGCAGCAACCAAGCCAGCCCGTCGCCGCGGCCATGGCAGCTTCTTCCTGCTGCTGCGTCTTCTTCATCCGACGTACCACTGCTGCCCGCTGCGTCCACTGCTGCTGCTCCGACGTACCGCTGCTTCCATGTCGGACGACCACCGGAACTTCCAGTTCGTGCTGCTGCTAACTACTTCGTACTGCTGCTGCTCCTTCATCTTCGTTTCTTTCGCCATGGCTGCCATCGCAGCTTCAAGTCCATTTATGTCAAAGCTTCGTTGGTTTCATTTAAGTTTGTTCGAGTTCGTCGTTGGTCATTTACGGTCAGTTGTTCTAAGTTTTATTTCTTCCATATTTTTGTTTGATATTTTCGGATCTAAAATTACATATGGTCGATATTAATTTCATGCTTATCGTTTGTTATTTTCTTCAGTTTGTTTCATTCATTCATTTTTCTTGTTTATTTTTAGGTAGAAATTGATTAGCTTAATTATAATGTCGCTAGATTTAAGTTGAAGATTCAATTAATTATTTTTCAGTTTGTTTTATTAATTTAAAAGAATTTAATTTTAATATAGAAGAGTGTTAGTTTAAATCGCTTGAATCCTTTGTTTGTTGTTTAATATAGATTTAATTCGTGTTCATTTTGTTTGAAGTTCGTTTTAATTCAGTGATTTAATGTGAAGTTATGTTTTGGTTTTTAATTTTTTGATTCAATGTATCTTTGTTATAATTTTGTTGGATTTAATTTAAAAAGATCAATTGATTATTTGAAGTTTAGTAATTTGAGTATGTTTATTTGTTTTGTTTAAGCTTAATTCGAGTTTAATTCGAATTTGAATAAAACCTGCTTGTTATTGTTGTTGAATCTTTTCATTTATGTCCATACTTTGTTTGATTGTTCTTGAATCCGAAATTAGCATAAGTTTGATTTTCTTGTTTGTTGTTTATCATTTATGATTATTTCTTCAGTTTGTTTCATGATCTTGTTTAGTTTAATATAAAAATTGTTGGTTGTAATGTTGTTAGATTTAATTTTAAGTTCAAATGATTATTGAATTTAGAAATCTGAATATACTTGTTTGTTGTTGTTGTTGTTGTTGAATCTGAAAGTAGGTTTGTTTGTTGTTAAAAAATATTGTTCAATAAAATAATTTTAGTTGTTTCTTGGTTGTTCATCATTTAGTTTGAATTTGTTGTTGAAAATTGTTTAGAAATTGGTCATATTTGTTGTATTTTGGTTGAAATTGATTAGGTGAATTGGTTATAGCTGATGGGGGTAGTTTGGTAATTTGCAGTACGTTCAGGGGTAAAATGTTAATTTCAGTAAGGTCAGAGGAGTATTTTTGGAATTAAAATTCTGAACAATTATTTATTTTGAGTGCTCTGTCAATTAGGATTAAAATAATCAATAATGAGGGACAAGATATAATGGTGGGGAATAATGAAATTGTTTAATATAAGCATGAGGACAAGATATAATGGGGTATTTGTTTAATATAGTGGGGGACAAAACATTAGGTAGTGAGATTAAAAGGGGGATGAGTGGGAAGATAGTGAGTTTTATGTTTAAAATATGCTGAAAGATGGTAATAAATGGGGAGACTTGATCAGATTTTTAAAAAAAGAGAAAGAGAAGAAGAGGGAGAAGAAAGGAAAAAGAAGAGAGAGAGATAGAGAAAAAAAGAGCTGGATATTAAAGAGAGAGAAAAATTCCGAAAATACTAAGACTCCAAAAATAAAAAGAAAAACATTCTGGAAATTCAAAAGAAGAATAGTATACACCTGATATACAATTTAAATATTCTGATATACGGATTCAGAAATTAAGGGTTGAACATTAATTGGTCTTTCAAATCTGAAAAGATTCCCTTGGCTTCTGTCCGTTGATTGTTGTTGGTGTTTTCTGGATTTTTTATCTTGAGTTTTAAAATCCGTCACTGGTTTCTCATTGCTGGTTGCTGGGTGTTGCTGTTGTTGTATGCTACTGAATTTCTGTTGATCTCCCTTTTCTTTTGCTTCCAATATCAGGTACACAACTGACACGCTGATTATTGTAAATTGAAACATGAAGCATGAATACAAAAAAATGAAGAGTTAAAGTTCTAAATTTATTTTAAATATATTCTGAATTTTATTTGTATATATAAATTATTTAGCTTACTCTAATCAGAATCATGTAGCTGTTAATATATATAGTGGAACATCTGACGATAGCTTAACAGACGAACTATCTATATATTGCCTAAAAAATAAATAAATGGTGTAGTAACTCCGTCTAGTTAATTCGTTATTGTTGGATGATTATCATGTCTCAAAAAGCACGTTAGTTCATCAAACGAATAGACCATTTAGGAACTTGTAGGAATGTTGTTTAGTTAAATACTATTGGTTAATTTCAGCATGTAAATGGTTCAGAATTAAAATTAGATTGCTAAGTTTTTTTTTAATTTGACAAACTGTGAACATGCCTAGTATAATGTAACTAGGTAATAACACGTGAATAAGATGACCCAGGTCTAGTTTATGCCATACACGTTGAGCCTGGGCCCGCATTGGCAACAGATTGCCCCGCTTGCATCATTTTTAGAATTTATGAATCATATTCGAAACCCAAATATAACAACTCAAGCATGTAAATAGAAAAAATGTAGGCACTTTAGGATTATCCTTTTAAAATAAATGAGATGAGCCTCGCCTAATAAAACACACAAATTACGGGGCCCTCGATAAATGTTTAATTAAAATTACTTAGACTTCGGGATGAGCCGTTTTAGCAGAATTCCACGGCCTTACCCAGAAATAATAATACGCTAATTGCTGTAGGCGTGCATTTTAATAATCTTACCCTCTTAAACTCAGGTGCGCATTTATGCGACCCAAATCCAAATCCCAAAACATTGAATAAAAATGCGTTCCGGATCGCATGTGCATTTCATGTGACGCAATCCAAAGATATGTTTTTAAACGATGTTCATATTCTTTTAAAATATAATAATAAAAGCGGCTAAAGGATAAAATTTGCACATAAGTTATAATATGTATTATATCAGATAATCAAGCCGAATAAAACAGTTGAGCGACCGTGCTAGAACCACGGAACTCGGGAATTCCTAACACCTTCTCCCGGGTTAACAGAATTCCTTATCTGGATTTTTGGTTCGCGGACTGTAATACAGAGTCATTCTTTTTCTCGATTCGGGATTAAAATTGGTGACTTGGGACACCCTAAATCTCCCAAGTGGCGACTCTGAAATAAACAAACAAATCCCATTTCGATTGTCCTTTAATTGGAAAAAACTCATTCACCCCTTGCTGGGACGGAAAAAGGAGGTGTGACAGCTCTGGCGACTCTGTTGGGGAATTGACCCAGAACCACTGGTTCAGGGTTAGAAATTCGAGCTTATATAAATTGTTATATTTTGGTTTTATCTGATTTTGTTACATGTTTTGGCTCAATGTGCTAATTGGTTGTCTTTTACCGCTTTGATATTACGTGAACTGTATATAAACTGTGCCGAAACCCATCTCCTCTCTGAGTCTTCTTAATCATGAAGAAGGGTGTACTTCGTACGACTTCTTTTCTGTATAGTGTCAAATCCCAATTTAGAACGAGGTTCGGACAAGTTGCTAAGCTGGTGAAGCTTCTGTATTCCCGGTACGCTGCCCCCCCCCCCGGCTCGAGCTGTCCGCTCGGGTAAGCCAGGTCTAGAACAAACACCCAGGTTCTGAACCTAGTATAACAAAACCACATGCCGGATCCCTAGTAGGAACGCTTATTTGCATCATGCGCATTTGACTTAGGGGACTCAACACAGGGGTTGGGTCCGTCTAGGATTAGCAACCTGAAGTGAAAAGACCATCCCGCTGCATACTGTGTGCTTTATGCATTTACTTGTTTCAGACTTGCATGCTGACCGGCTTCGAAAAATTGGGAATATTGGAAAATTGCGAAAAAGAGGGAAGTAACTGTGTAGAGAGTTAATTGCTTATTTTAGAAAGAAAAAAAAAACCAATGCCCCAAATACTGGCGAAATTCTGCCGAAATTTTGGGAAAAATAAAAAAAAAAGGAAAATATTTTTTTATATATAATTTGTTTCACTCAAAAAAAGCAAAAGAAAAAAATAGAAAAGAGTCTCTTATTTTTAGGTTGAAGAATAGGTTGGTCATTTTGTTGAAACGAAAAGAAAAAAAATCTTCACTTTGTCTTGTTTTCAAAATAAAGAAAAAAGAAGAAAAAGAAAAATAGTTTGTCTTGCCATGAAAAATGAAAATGAAAAAAGAGTCTTGTTTTTAAAATGTTTTATTTATTTATTTATTTGTTTATGAAAATACCAAAAATAAAAATAAAAAGAGTCTTGCGTTGAACGTGGTTTTATTATTTGTTGCAATATATATATATATATATATATATATATATAAATCCAAAAAGTATTTTTCTTTATTTCCTTTCTAGAAAAGTTTTTTTTAGACCCCCAATTTTCAAGAAAAAATCCAAAAATATTTTCCATTATTGATGTCTTTAGAAAGTTTTTTTAATTGTTTTTTAAAAAAAAAATAAAATAAATAAAATAAGTTAAAAAAAATATTTTCTTTTAATTTCTCCCAAAAAATCCGAAATTTTTTCATTCTTCTTTCAAAATTGAAAAGAAAATTCAAAATTCAAAAATATTTTTTAGAAGCATTTCTTTAATTGAAAGTAAAATTCCAAAAATATTTTCTTTCTTCTTTAGAAGTTTCTCTTTTAAAATTCAATTTTTTTTTTAAATCTTGCTCTTTAGAAATCCTTCCTTGCAAAAATGCTCCCTTTCTTCTTTATAAGTCTTTCCTTCAAAAAAAAATATATATATATAAAAAGTTAGTTTATTTACTTTATTCATGATCTCCCGAACTACGCGGGTTTGATTCTCACCGGATGTGAGATACGTAGGCAACCCTCATCGGGTCCAACCTCCCATTTTGTTAAAATAGCCAAAAACAAATAATAAAACAAAAAAAAACACATGTCAAAATTTTTCGGGTGATGTCGAACCTCCCCTTTTGCAAAAAATAGCAAAAAAAATAAATATATGTCAAATTTTAATTTCATCATAAAGAAGTCGGGTGACGCTGTTTTGTCAAGACATAGCCGAATGTACCCGAAAGGGACGCCGGAAGGCCGACTTTGCATAAACAGCCACCTTTTGGGTCATGTTTAAGATTTGGTCCAGTTGACCCACACAGCCTTAAAAATCTTCGTCTCCGAGGCGTTGAAAGGCCGTGTTTGCAACATTGAGATTTCCATTTTGAAAAACGATAAAAAGAGTCATAAATAAGTCGGGTGATGCTGTTTTTGTCAAAAATAGCCGAATGTTCCCGAAAGGGACGCTGGAAGGCTGACTTTGTATAAACAGCCACCTTGGGTCATTTTTTTAGGATTTTGGTCCAGTTGACCCACACAGCCTTAAAAATCTTCGTCCCCGAGGCGCTGAAGGGCCGTGTTTGCAACACCAGGTTTTTATTGTAATTTGAAAAAAAAAACAAAGAGTCAGCGGTCAGGTGAATACCGTTTGGATTTTTAGTCAAAAATAAGCCGAGCCAGCTTCGGCCACGTCTTAAACCGTTCTTGCCGAAATAGCCTTAGAGTATCTTTCAGTTGTCGAAAGGCTATTTTCGTAAAAGAACGGACAAGTTTGTTAAAGTGTCATAAAATAATCCTCCCCGGCCTCAAAAATCATGTGAAATTTGGAAGGGGCCACATTTGCAAAAAATAACTGTTTGGTTGCATTTTCCAAATGGAGAAAGGGAGCTGGCCTTTTGAGTTTGTAAATCTTTTGATTAGAATATGTGGGTTGTTTGATTTTCGAGTTTGTAGGTCATCTTTAAACCTTTGAAACCCAGTTTGTTTTATTATGAAATTGATAATAAAAAAATAAAAAAAAAATGTTTCATTGTTGTTACCTTTCATTTTGGTCCGAACTACACAAAGTCTGATTCATGCGGGGTCATGATACGTAGGCAATCTCCATAAGATTCGACCATAACAAAAAAGCAAAAAAAATGGAAAAAAAAAGAAAAAAAAAGAAAAAAAAATGTTGTTAATAATGAGGACCGACTGAGTCCATTCTAACCTGTTTTGCTTTGAATCACAAAGAAAGTTAAGGTGGTTGGTTTGTGGTAAGCCGGAAATACAAGACTCAGAAGCACACTTTGCGGGGATTAGGCCTGATAACAGAAGCACTCGAATCCTATTTGGACTTGTTGACTAAGGTTGATGATATTGAAGTTGGCAATGGTCTGGGCAATACTGATGCGAAGCTCAGTGGCTGAGATGCCAATTTTGATAAAATGGGAGGACGCTCCGTTCCTTGGTTAGCAAGAGAGAAGCTTTTGGTGGCTTATTTTGTTGTCATTTCTGTTGTCCGGATTATTCTTAGGGTTGTAATCCGAATATTGTCTTGTGTCAAACCTTCTTATCTTTCCATTTTTGTCATAGCAGTTTGTTTAAGTTTTGTCCAGGCTATTTTAGGATTTTATTCTGGTTTGTTTCGTTTGTTTTGTTATTCAAACCATTTCACCGGTAATCTAATGCAAAATCCGGTCTTTTATTATTTCCAGTCATCTTTTTGTTTGGTCCTTTTATCATTTTTGTTCAGCGCCGATTCTGGTGACATGACATGCGCACACAGTTTGGGCCTGATCTTTAAGATAATCATAAAACCATTGGGAGGTGATCGGAACATTTAAAAGGAATAAAGATGGTTTGAGATTATTCAGAGCTCGAGTCATGTGGAACTGGGGCAAATAAAACATAAAGAAAACCGTTAAAAGCAAGATTTGCCTTTCAGGATAATGAGAGTGAGAGTACTGTCCAACAGTGCTTTAAAATGACGAAAGAAAAAGGCAAATGTATGCACATGGTTATCATGTCCAGCACAATCAGAAGATATGGCGAATATTTAATGGTGTTGTTTGTGCTTGGCGTGTTTTAAAGATTGGAATGACGAAGGCATTTTATTCTGCTATCTAAACACTTTCTCCTTCGTTAACCCTTTGAGCCTTATTTGTTTTCTTTCATACCCCTCTTTCGGAATCCGTAACAAAGAGTAGAAACACAAACATAAAAAGATAAGAAAGAAAAAAAACACAAAAAGAAAAAGAAAAAAAATCAACAAAACGACAAAAGAAAAATGAAAAAAAAGAAGAAAAGAAAAATGATAACGAAAACAAAAGAAAGTCAGAAGAAAAGAGAGGATGTGGGAACTACGTTCGACCTGATTCCTCAAAGAGGATACGTAGGCGCCTCACGGCTCGGTCATGGTGTAATAAAAATTAAAAAAAATAAATAAATAATCCCCAAGCAAGAAATTGGGACAAGGGTTGCGCTTGTTGTAAACAAATATGGTTCCGAAGGTTGTAATTTTAAACCCCAAATTTATTTTGTTTTTGAGCCTTTAATACCCTTTCTTTCTAGCCTATCCAAAACTCACATTACGGTCCAAAGAAAGACATTCTGATCAGTCTTCAAAAGATGCCAAGTCAGATAAATAAGAGTCTTACCGGTGAACATAACACTCTGTTCCACAATAGAAGGGACTCTAATCCCCAGCAGAGAGAATCATACCGCAACACTCCAAATCCCCAGCTGGAAAGTGATACAAATGAGAGAGTCTTATCAGTGAAAATCTTCACGGACGCCATAAGGCGATGAAAGCTGGAAAAAAAAATGCGAAAGGCTTGATAGTGAAAACCTTTCGGGCACTACAAGTCGAATAAGATTGAGAATCAGATGGGGAATCGCCAAATGAAGATCTTGAAAGACGATTGACGACAGAGGATAGGCCATATGCGCATGTCATGATTATTAGAGTCGGTATCTGCGTTTGATAGGTTTTTATTTGTAGTTTCTTTTGTTAAAGAGTCATCTTTTTTTCTTTGTCTTTTATTCTGTTCCCTTTTCATAGAAACATTCCCCAGTATAGTCTGTTTGGTCAGAACAAGTGAGAAATGACTTCAAAATCTGCCATCAGCTTTCCAATTATGCAAGACCAGATCCGATTAGAACATCCAAATGGTCTAAATCAAGAAAGGACAAAGCAAGGAGAACAATGAGCATGATTTGGGAAATTCATACGAGACTAAAAGGTCGGGGAAATGCCAGTTTCCGAGCTATGCCACAAAAGAAGAGGGATATCCCCAGCAGAAAGGGATTATCCCCAGCAAATAATATCATCCCCAACAAGTTTTGGAACGCAGAGCAGGGAAGGAAAAAGGGAAAAGCCATCCCAGTAGGATTATCACAACCAACCACCGCGTTTTAAACTAACAAATTTTGTTTGATTTGAAACAGGTAAAGGAAATGGCAATGATGACGGAAATGCATGCCACAAGAGATTATCAAACTGGGGCAGAAAATTTTCCTTTCATTTAAAATTTTCTGGAAGTCAGGTACCCATTTGGGGAAGAATAAAAGATAGTACCAGTCTCAAGGGAAGTGGTCTTTGAACCAGTGCTACCCCCAGCATAACAAGTTTTAATGAAGGAAGTTGTTCCCCAGCGGACGGAACAAAAGGATGAAACTTATGCTCGAAGAAGCAAAAGGCCGGCCAGTGCCATTCCCAGCAGCCTTCCGAAGAGTGAAGCACTAGTTTTGAAGAATCAAAATCCCCCAGCAGTGTTATCCTCGACAGCGTTATCCCCAGCTAATAACATTTTATTCCCCAACAGGTAAGTAAATAATTCCCCAACAGTGTTATCCCCGGCAGTTGCGAGGGAAGACAACACAAGTTTTTAAGGAAATGGTTCACGCATAAGAGACGCACTTCCTAAGTTTAGTTTTACCAATAGGAGACGCACTTCCTAAGTTTAGTTTTACCAATAGGAGACGCACTTCCTAAGTTTATTTTCAGGCATAGGAGACGCACTTCCTAGTTCAAAATCATTAAGGTTTCACCCATAGGAGACGCACTTCCTAAAAGTTTATTTTTACCCTAGGAGATGCACTTCCTAAGTTATTTTTCCCATAGGAGACGCACTTCCTGAGTTATTTTTACCCATAGGAGACACACTTCCTAAGTTTAATTTCATGCATAGGAGACTCACTTCCTAAATTAAGATTTCATGCATAGGAGACGCACTTCCTAGTTTAAAGTCATTAAAGTTTTACCCATAGGAGGCGCACTTCCTAAGTTTATTTTACCCCATAGGAGACACACTTCCTAAGTTTACTTTTACCCCATAGGAGACGCACTTCCTATGTTTATTTTACCCCATAGGAGACGCACTTCCTAAGTTTACTTTTATCCCATAGGAGATGCACTTCCTAAGTTTACTTTTACCCCATAGGAGACGCACTTCCTAAGTTTACTTTTACCCCATAGGAGAGGCACTTCCTAAGTTTATTTTACCCCATAGGAGACGCACTTCCTAAGTTTACTTTTACCCCATAGGAGACGCACTTCCTAAGTTTACTTTTACCCCATAGGAGACGTACTTCCTAAGTTCATTTTCATGCATAGGAGACACACTTCCTAAGTTTAATTTCATGCATAGGAGACGCACTTCCTAAATTAAGTTTGTAGGAGATGCACTTCCTAGTTTGAATCATTGAAGTTTTCACCCCTAGGAGACGCACTTCCTAGTCTGGTTCATTTAAGTTCATTTGTAGGAGACGCGCTTCCTAGTTTGAATCATTTAAGTTTCACCCCTAGGAGACGCACTTCCTAGTCTGGTCCATTTAAGTTCATTTGTAGGAGACGCGCTTCCTAGTTTGAATCATTTAAGTTTCACCCCTAGGATACGCACTTCCTAGTCTAGTTCATTTAAGTTCATTTGTAGGAGACGCACTTCCTAGTTTGAATAATTGAAGTTTCACCCCTAGGAGACGCACTTCCAAGGCTGGGTCTTTCAGGTTATATTTTGCTTTAGGAGACGCACTTCCTTATTTTGGTTCATACAAGTTTTACTTGTAGGAGACGCACTTCCAAGTTGGGTTCATTCGCCCTCGAATAGGATATTTTGAGTTCATCCGCCCTCGAATAGGATATTTTGGGTTCATCCGCCCTCGAATAGGATATTTTGGGTTCATCCGCCCTCGAATAGGATATTTTGGGTTCATCCGCCCTCGAATAGGATATTTTGGGTTCATCCGCCCTCAAAATAGGATATGTTGGTTCATCCGCCCTCGAATAGGATATTGTGTGTTGTTGAAATCAGGAGCCCGCCTGAAGAGAGGAAAGACGTTTTATTTTTAAAAAGTTGTTGTTGAAATCAGGAGCCCGCCTGAAGAGAGGAATGAAATTTATTTTCGAAGTTGTTGGTTGAAGTTGGGAGCCCACCCATATAATAGAGGAAAACATTGCAAGTCAGAAAAGCAGAAGAATCCAACAGGAATCCCCAGCGGGAAACAATAAAAATCCCCAGCACCGGAAAGTGGAAGGTTGCAACAAGAGATCCCAGCGCAAAATCAAGAGCATGAGTCAAAAGGGAGAAAAGACGCATCTTGAAAGAAGCGGCCTATGAACATTGAATTATGCCCAGCATAACAAAGCTTAAATGAAGAAAGCCATATCTCCAGCAGACCGAACCAGATATTGAGAATTGGTATTCAAAGTAGCAAAAGGTCAGTTTCACCCCGTCAGTTCTCGGAAGAAAGAAGCATCGAAATCGACGCAAGCCGACAAGAAAGCAAGGCATCAGGAACAAATGGAAGATAGATGTGATCTTGTAATCCATAGTCTAGCATAACTTCTTGATTTTTCTTTTAAGCATGGTGTAATCAGGAGGTCAGCAAACAGTAAATGTAGCATGCAACAGCAATAACATTGCAGTCCCATGGTAGTCCCAGCTACCAAAACTTCCCGAACTACATTGACCTGATTCTTGTTTAGCCGAGGATATGTAGGAAACCTCTGAAGCAAAGGTTCGGTCAAATCTTTTCAAAAAAATGCTTCGCACGGAGTACTCGAACGGGCAAAAATCGCTCGTATCCGCTCACTTTATCTTTGCACGAAAACTCTTTGTGTTTTCGGACAAAGAGGGGCAGCTGTGAGCACGTGATTTTTGCCCTATATGAGAATTACTCCCAAAAAATTCAAAATAAAACAATTTTCCTTTGTGTGCAATTTTTGAATTTTCGTGGCATTTTTGGATAATTATTTGTATTTTTGTCTGTAAATGTTTATTTGTTTAAATGAATAAAAATATAAAATATGTCGCGTTTGCATTTTATATTTAATAAAATTTGTTTTACAAAATGAAAAAAATCATAAAAAATAATGTACGTTGCAGTTTTAGCATTTAACGTCTAAATTGTTCGATTTTATCGTTAATTGCTATTTAAATGTGCGATAATTGTTTTTAGAGTTAATTAGTTTTTTTTATAAGATAATTTAGTTTATAATTTAATTTAGAATTTTAGTTTTATTGACTAGGAAGTAAAAGAAAAAAAATAAAGAAAATCGGAATTAGG
This sequence comes from Nicotiana tabacum, assembly GCF_000715075.1. Classification (NCBI taxonomy): domain Eukaryota; kingdom Viridiplantae; phylum Streptophyta; class Magnoliopsida; order Solanales; family Solanaceae; genus Nicotiana; species Nicotiana tabacum. The sequence goes on from NC_134082.1 coordinate 161,320,829, forward strand.
CCTCTTCTTCAATTTTTGAACCACAGGCCCAAATATACCCAACCTTCCTCTACGACCCGGTCCATTTCAAACCGGGTCGACCCAATCCATAACCCCAAAGACCAACACCCCTATTTCCCTATCTTTCATTTAACAAAACCCTAAAGTATTCACTGTTGAAAAAAAAACCCACCTGCCCCCTCTCTTGCTCTCCTTCTTCAAGCTTTCAAACTACACTCCCATGGCTGCCTTCCCCATCGCCTTTACCCGCCCCGTCGTCCGTCTTCCTCAGCTGAACGACCAGCCATGGACGACCACCCTCGAAGCTTCGCCATGAACGACCACCCTCGAGGTCAAGCTCCCATGGCTGCCCCTTGCTGCTTTGTTTTCTCCATGGTGAGCTCAAGCTCGTCCTTGGACTGCCCTCCACCTTCTTCTTCACGACAACCCAGCAGCAACCAAGCCAGCCCGTCACCGCGGCCATGGCAGCTTCTTCCTGCTGCTGCGTCTTCTTCATCCGACGTACCACTGCTGCCCGCTGCGTCCACCTGCTGCTGCTCCGACGTACCACTGCTTCCATGTCGGACGACCACCTAAACTTCCAGTTCGTGCTGCTGCTAACTGCTTCGTACTGCTGCTGCTCCTTCATCTTCGTTTCTTTCGCCATGGCTACCATCGCAGCTTGTTGCTTCGTCGTCTTCAAGTCCGTTTATGTCAAAGCTTCGTTGGTTTCATATAAGTTTGTTCGAGTTCGTCGTTGGTCATTTACGATCAGTTGTTCTAAGTTTTATTTCTTCCGTATTTTTGTTTGATATTTTCGGATCTAAAATTAGATATGGTCGATATTAATTTCATGCTTATCGTTTGTTATTTTCTTCAGTTTGTTTCATTCATTCATTTTTCTTGTTTATTTTTAGGTAGAAATTGATTAGCTTAATTATAATGTCGCTAGATTTAAGTTGAAGATTCAATTAATTATTTTTCAGTTTGCTTTATTAATTTAAAAGAATTTAATTTTAATATAGAAGAGTGTTAGTTTAAATCGCTTGAATCCTTTGTTTGTTGTTTAATATAGATTTAATTCGTGTTCATTTTGTTTGAAGTTCGTTTTAATTCAGTGATTTAATGTGAAGTTATGTTTTGGTTTTTAATTTTTTGATTCAATGTATCTTTGTTATAATTTTGTTGGATTTAATTTAAAAAGATCAATTGATTATTTGAAGTTTAGTAATTTGAATATGTTTATTTGTTTTGTTTAAGCTTAATTCGAGTTTAATTCGAATTTGAATAAAACCTGCTTGTTATTGCTGTTGAATCTTTTCATTTATGTCCATACTTTGTTTGATTGTTCTTGAATCCGAAATTAGCATAAGTTTAATTTTCTTATTTGTTGTTTATCATTTATGATTATTTCTTCAGTTTGTTTCATGATCTTGTTTAGTTTAATATAGAAATTGTTGGTTGTAATGTTGTTAGATTTAATTTTAAGTTCAAATGATTATTCAATTTAGAAATCTGAATATACTTGTTTGTTGTTGTTGTTGTTGTTGAATCTGAAAGTAGGTTTGTTTGTTGTTAAAAAATATTGTTCAATTAAAATAATTTTAGTTGTTTCTTGGTTGTTCATCATTTAGTTTGAATTTGTTGTTGAAAATTATTTAGAAATTGGTTATATTTGTTGTATTTTGGTTGAAATTGATTAGGTGAATTGGTTATAGCTGATGGGGGTAGTTTGGTAATTTGCAGTACGTTCAGGGGTAAAATATTAATTTCAGTAAGGTCAGAGGGGTATTTTTGGAATTAAAATTCTGAACAATTATTTATTTTGAGTGCTCTGTCAATTAGGATTAAAATAATATTAAAATAATCAATAATGAGGGACAAGATATAATGGTGGGGAATAATGAAATTGTTTAATATAAGCATGGGGGACAAGATATAATGGGGTATTTGTTTAATATAGTGGGGGACAAAACATTAGGTAGTGGGATTAAAAAGGGGATGAGTGGGAAGATAGTGGGTTTTATGTTTAAAATATGCTGAAAGATGGTAATAAATGGGGAGACTTGATCAGATTTTTAAAAAAAGGAAGACAGAAAAAAGAGAGAAGAAAGAAAAAAGAAGATAGAGAGATAGAGAAAAAAAAGCTGGATATTAAAGAGAGAGAAAAATTCCGAAAAAACTAAGACTCCAAAAATAAAAAGAAAAACATTCTGGAAATTCAAAAGAAGAATAGTATACACCTGATATACAATTTAAATATTCTGATATACGGATTCAGAAATTAAGGGTTGAACATTAATTGGTCTTTCAAATCTGAAAAGATTCCCTTGGCTTCTGTCCGTTGATTGTTGTTGGTGTTTTCTGGATTTTTTATCTTGAGTTTTAAAATCCGTCACTGGTTTCTCATTGCTGGTTGCTGGGTGTTGCTGTTGTTGTATGCTACTGAATTTCTGTTGATCTCCCTTTTCTTTTGCTTCCAATATCAGGTACACAACTGACACGCTGATTATTGTAAATTGAAACATGAAGCATGAATACAAAAAAATGAAGAGTTGAAGTTCTAAATTTATTTTAATTATATTCTGAATTTTATTTGTATATATAAATTATTTAGCTTACTCTAATCAGAATCATGTAGATGTTAATATATATAGTGGAACATCTGACGATAGCTTAATAGACGAACTATCTATATATTGCCTAAAAAATAAATAAATGGTGTAGTAACTCCGTCTAGTTAATTCGTTATTGTTGGATGATTATCATGTCTCAAAAAGCACGTTAGTTCATCAAACGAATAGACCATTTAGGAACTTGTAGGAATGTTGTTTAGTTAAATACTATTGGTTAATTTCAGCATGTAAATGGTTTAGAATTAAAATTAGATTGCTAAGTTTTTTTTTAAATTTGACAAACTGTGAACATGCCTAGTATAATGTAACTAGGTAGTAACATGTGAATAAGGTGACCCAGGTCTAGTTTATGCCATACACGTTGAGCCTGGGCCCGCATTGGCAACAGATTGCCCCGCTTGCATCATTTTTAGAATTTATGAATCATATTCGAAACCCAAATATAACAACTCAAGCATGTAAATAAATTAAGACCTTTTTCTCTTTCATTTTGTAGAGACAATTTTAATAGAAAAAATGTAGGCACTTTAGGATTATCCTTTTAAAATAAATGAGATGAGCCTCGCCCAATAAAACACACAAATTGCGGGGCCCTCGATAAATGTTTAATTAAAATTACTTAGACTTCGGGATGAGCCGTTTTAGCAAAATTCCACGGCCTTACCCAGAAATAATAATACGCTAATTGCTGTAGGCGCACATTTTAATAATCTTACCCTCTTAAACTCGGGTGCGCATTTATGCTACCCAAATCCAAATCCCAAAACATTGAATAAAAATGCATTCCGGATCGCGGGTGCATTTCATGTGACGCAATCCAAAGACATGTTTTTAAACGATGTTCATATTCTTTTAAAATATAATAATAAAAGCGGCTAAAGGATAAAATTTGCACATAAGTTATAATATGTATTATATCAGATAATTAAGCCGAATATAACAGTTGAGCGACCGTGCTAGAACTACGAAACTCGGGAATGCCTAACACCTTCTCCCGGGTTAAAAAAATTCCTTATCCGGATTTTTTGTTCGCGGACTGTAATACAGAGTCATTCTTTTCCTTGATTCGGGATTAAAATTGGTGACTTGGGACACCCTAAATCTTCCAAGTGGCGACTCTGAAATAAACAAACAAATCCCGTTTCGATTATCCTTTAATTGGAAAAAACTCCTTCACCCCTCGCGGGGACGGTAAAAGGAGGTGTGACAACCATTAGGAAATGCCAAATATGGAACCTATTGATGTTAGTTTACACAATACTTTAAACGTGGATTCAGGCACAAACCCCGGAGGGAATGTATATATGGAGGCTCGATCTGGTGGCCAAAGGGCATAAGGAATTTGAGATGGGGGAATCAGCCTCCAAGTGATATTCGAGATGCTGCAGGCTCAACAGATCGCCATCGCTCAACTTCAAAGTCAGAATAAGACTCTGAGTAGAGCTAAACCGGAAAAAACTCTGCGTGCTGAACCAGCGCAAGAGAGGTCGAACAAAAATGCATCGGGGATCGACCGCACCATTATGAGAATGCTTGAAGAGCTAACCAAGAGGATCGAGTCCGGGGAAAAGAAGATTGAAGAAAATGACAAAAAGGTGGATACTTATAATTGATCACATACCCGGGGCACCTCCGATCTTGAAAGGTTTAGATGCCAAAAGGTTCATAGAAAAATCGTCCCCCCCAAGTGCGGCTCTAATGCCCATTCCCAAGAAGTTTTGCATGCCCGATATACCCAAATACAACGGGACAACTGACCCTAACGAGCATATTACTTCATACACTTGAAGGATTACAGAAAATGACTTGAATGACGATGAGATCGAATCAGTTTTGTTGAAAAGGTTTGGAGAAATACTATCGAAAGGAGATATGATTTGGTACCACAACTTGCCTCCTAACTCTATTTATTTGTTTGCTATGTTAATGTTAGCGGGAACATTCGTGAAAGCACACGCCGGGTCCATAAAGGTGGCAATGGGGAAATCAGACGTTTTCAAGATAAAACAAAGGAACGACGAGATGTTGAGGGAGTTCGTATCTAGGTTTTAGATGGAAAGAATGGAATTACCACCAGTCTCTGACGACTAGGTAGTACATGCCTTTATGAAAGGTTTGAATGAAAGGAGCTCGATTGCGTCTTAACAATTAAAGCAGAACTTGATCGAATATCCAGCTGTGACATTGTCAGATGTGCACAACCGTTACCAATCAAAAATCAGGGTTGAGGACGACCAGTTGGGAGCCCTCTCGGGTTCAATTCATCCTAACAGATTCGCGGCCAAGCTCCGAGTGATGTAGACAAGGAATTGAGATCGAATAAGGAACGGTATCAGCCATACGTCGATTGGAGAAACAACAGCTCGGGTCATAACGCCCCTTGAAATGATCGGAGAAACGACCGAGGCCAAAGTTCTCGAGGGCTCATGAGTAAGAGTGGGTTCAATAAGCATACCGACCCCGTAGAGGCACCTCGATTGTTAAAGTACAATTTTAGCGTAGATGCATCAGGGATCGTGTCAACTGTTGGAAGAATCAAGGATACCAAGTGGCCCAGGCCTATACAAATCGATCCCTCTCAAAGGAATCCAAACTTAATGTGTAAGTATCATGGCACACACGACCTTAGAACCGAAGACTATAGTCAACTAAGGGAGGAAGTAGCCCGGTTGTTCAACGAGGGTCACCTTCGAGAATTTCTTAGTGATCGAGCTAAGAATAACTTCAGGGAGAGAGATGCAAGAAAAAACGAGCAGGAAGAACCACAACATGTGATTCACATGATCGTTGGAGGTGCTGATGTCCTACAAAGACCTATATTCAAACGCACCAAGGTATCAATCACCAGAGAGAAACGAACTCGGAGATATGTGCCCGAGGACGCCCTGTCATTCTATGATGAGGAAGTAGAAGGCATATCTCAGCCACACAAAGACGCCCTGGTAATTTCTATTCCTTTAAATAAATTCAAATTAAATGTGTGCTAGTGGATCCAGGTAGCTCAACAAATATAATCAGATCGAGGGTTGTAGAGCAGCTCGACCTACGGGATCAAATTATACATGCATCCCGGGTCCTAAATGGCTTCAATATGGCGAGCAAAACAACAATGGGGGAGATAATATTGCCAGTGAATGTAGTCGGGACCATACAGGATACACAATTCCATGTCATCGAAGACATGAGGTATAATTCACTTCTTGGTTGGCCACAGATCCACAACATGAGGGCAGTACCTTCGACCCTTCACCAGATGATAAAATTCCCAACAGGGAATGGGGTGAAGACGGTCTATGGAGAACAACATGTTGTAAAGGAGATGTTTGCAGTCGATGAAGTGACTCTGGCACCCATACCTTCGACCACAAAAAAATTGGGGACCAAAGATAAGTCGGTGGCCAAATAGCAATCACCGATCCCAGCCCCGATCGAGCCAGAAGAACAGGGAATTGAAGAAGAAGAAGAGGATTTCCTTACTCCTCAAACTTTTGTCGTTCCAGAAGAGTCTGATGCAACCAAGTCAACGATCGAGGAACTAGAGCAGGTCATGCTGATCGAATACATGCCCGAAAGAAAGGTATACATGGTAACGGGGTTAACCCCCGAACTCATGAAAAAACTCATTCAGTTTCTTATTGATAATATGGATTGCTTTGCTTGGTCCCATTTGAATATGATAGGAATTCCACCGGAAATAACAACATATCGGCTAAGCACTGACCCTAGGTTCAAACCAGTGAAGCAAAAAAGGAGGCCCCAGACCGAGGTGAAACATGCGTTCACAAAGGATGAGGTAACCAAACTTCTTAAAATAGGGTCTATCCGGGAGGTGAAGTACCCCGAATGATTAGCCAATGTAGTTGTAGTTCTTAAAAAAGGAAATAAACTTAGAATGTATGTAGACTATAAGGACTTTAACAAACCATGTCCCAAAGATTCTTTTCCACTGCCCAACATCGATCGTATGATCGATGTCACTGCCGGCCACGAGATCTTAACTTTTCTCGACGTCTACTCCGGGTACAATCAAATTCGGATGAACCCGGAGGACCAGGAAAATACTTCATTTATTACTAAATTTGGAACTTATAGTTACAACGTAATGCCCTTCAGGCTAAAAAATGTGGAAGCTACATATCAACGCCTAGTCAACATAATGTTCGAAGAATAAATAGGTAAAACAATGGAAGTTTACATTGATGATATGTTGGTTAAGTCCCTGCACATAGAGGACCATTTGACTCATTTGCAGGAAACATTCAAAATTTTGAGAAAATACAACATGACGCTTAACTCGGAGAAGTGTGCCTTCAGAGTCGGCTCGGGTAAGTCCTTGGCTTCATGGTGTCGAATAGGGCATCAAAATTAACCCCGATAAGATCAAGGACATCGAGGATATCACGATCGTGGATAGTGTGTAGGTCGTGCAAAGGTTAACAGGCCGAATAGCTGCTCTGGGTCAATTTATTTCGAGGTCACCAGATTGGAGTCACCGGTTCTTTTCCTTCCTCAAAAAGAAAAAGGACTTCGCATGGACCCTGGAATGTCAGCAAGCCTTAGAAGAATTAAAGCGATATCTATCGAGTTTGCCTTTGCTTCACACCCCAAAGGTAGATGAAAAACTTTACCTATATTTGGCAGTATCCGAGATAGCAGTAAGTGGGGTACTAGTTCAAGAAGAGCAAGGTACGCAATTTCCTGTTTATTATGTAAGACAAACTCTAGGAGATGCTGAAACCAGATACCCTCACTTAGAAAAATTAGCACTTGCATTGATAAGCGCATCTATAAAACTAAAGCCATATTTTCAATGTCATCTCATATGTGTGTTAACCACATACCCCCTTCGAAATGTTTTGCATAAGCCCGAGCTATCGGGCCGGTTGGCCAAATGGGTCGTTGAACTTAGCGGCTATAATATTGAATATCAACCCTGAATGGCCATTAAGTCTCAAATTCTAGCTGACTTCGTTGCCGATTTTATGCCAACCCTCGTATCCGAGGTGGAAAAAGAACTCCTGTTGAGTCCGGGTACATCATCGAGGGTATGGACCCTTTTCAGGGACAATGCTTCGAATGTGAAAGGGTCCGGGATTGGCATTGTCTTAAAACCACCTACGGGCAGTACCATTAGACAATCTATCAAAACTTATAGGTTGACTAATAATGAGGCCGAGTATGAGGCCATGATTGTAGGTCTCGAGCTAGCCAAGAGCTTGGGAGCAGAAGTCATCGAAGCCAAGTGCGATTCACTGTTGGTGGTAAACCAAGTAAACAAAAGTTTTGAAGTTCGAGAGGATAGGATACAACGATACTTAGATAAAATACATGTAACACTGCATCGCTTCAAGGAATGGACCCTGGATCATGTGCCTCGAGAGCAAAACAGTGAGGCTGATGCACTTGCTAATTTGGGATCCTCGGTTGAAGAAGATGATATCGTCCCAGGGACTGTCGTCCAATTATCGAGGTCTGTGGTTGAAGAAGGACATGCCGATATAAATTCAACAAGTTTGACTTGGGACTGGTGGAATAAGCATATCGATTATTTGAAAGATGGTAAACTCCTATCGGACTATAAAGAATCGAGGGCCTTACGAACCAAGGCTGCTAGGTTTGCATTAGACAAAGGTGGAAAATTGTACAGGAGCATGTTTGATGGGCCACTGGCGGTATGTTTGGGGTCGGGGGACACCAATTATGTTCTACGAGAGGTCCACGAAGGTACTTGTGGAGATCACTTCAGTGTTGAGCCTTGGTTAGCAAAATTATCAGAACAGGTTATTATTGGGATATCATGGAAAACGATACTAAGGAATTCGTCAAAAAATGCGATAAACGCCAATGATTTGCACCGATGATTCATCATCCCGGAGAACAACTCCATTCGGTCTTATCCCCATGGCCTTTCATGAAATGGGGAATGGACATAGTCAGTCCTCTACCAACGGCCCCAGGTAAAGCTGAATTTATTTTGTTTATAACTGATTATTGTGGGTAGAAGCACATGCCTTCGAGAAGGTCAAAGAAAAAGAAGTTATTGACTTCATCTGAAACCACATCATATGTCGGTTCGGGATACCTGCTGATATTGTATGTGACAATGGAAAACAATTCATCGACAACAAGGTGATGGAGTTCCTTGAGGCACATAAAATAAAGAGGATATTATCAATACCATATCACCTAACTGGAAATACACAAGCCGAGTCAACAAACAAAACTATCATTCAAGACCTGAACAAAAAATTAGACGATGCAAAGGGAAAATGGAGAGAAGTTTTACCCGAGGTCCTTTGGGCATATCGGACAACATCGAAGTCTAGCACGGGGGCCACCCCATTTTCTCTAGTATATGGCTCTGAGGCCCTCATCCCTATCGAGGTCGGAGAACCTAGTGCCAGGTTTTGATATGCATCGGAGGAGACAAACCACAAGGCCATGAATGCTAGCCTTGAGTTTTTAGATGAAAAGCGAGAAGTAGCGCTTGTTCGGATGGCTACATAGAAGCAAAAGATCGAAAGATACTTCAATAAAAGAACCAACCTTCGACATTTTGGAATCGGGGACTTAGTTCTATGAAAGGTCACCCTCAATACTCGAGACTCGAATGAAGGGAAACTAGGCCCGAATTGGGAAGGACGTACCGAGTCCTCGGAGTTGTCGGTAAAGGATCTTATAAACTAAGCACAATGGAAAGTGAACAAATGCCAAACAATTGGAACATATCGTTACTCAAAACGATACTATTGCTAAGGTACGAATGTATCTTTCTTGTCCATTCGAATTTGAAACTAACTCATTGCAGGTGTTCGATCGAAGCTATCGAAGGCACCTTTTTACAGAAGGCCTTAGGTTTTAAAGCATGCGTTGCACTCTTTTTTCCATAGATCAGATTTTGTGCCAAGTGAGTTTTACCGGCAAGGTTTTTAACGAGGCAACAACTATGTACTACCTAAGGAAAACTTAACAGTATCTGTCACACCTCCTTTTTCGCCCGCGCCGCTCGCGAAGGGGCGCGGAAGGGAATTTTTTCCAATTAAAGGACAATCGAAACGGGATTTATTTATTTATTTAGAGTCGCCACTTGGGAGATTTAGGGTGTCCCAAGTCACCAATTTAATCCCGAATCGAGGAAAATATTTGACTTTCCAAATGAAGTCTGCGAACCAGAAATTCTAAGTAAGGAATTCTGTTGACCCGAGGGAAGGTGTTAGGCACCCCCGAATCCCGTGGTTCTAGCACGGTCGCTTAAATTGTTGTAATGGCTAAAATATCTGATTTTAATACATGTTCAAAACTATAGTGCAATTTTAATTATTTACCGCTTTATTATTATTTTTTTTTTATAGATAATTGCAACATCGTGAAAATATATCTTGAACCACGTCACATCAATGTACCCGTGGTTATCGACATATTTCGACTCTGTTGAGATTTGGATTTGGGTCACATAAATGTGCACCCGAATTTAAGAAAATAAATTGTTAAAGGCGCGCCTAAAGCGACTAGCGTATCATTATTTTTTGGGTAAGGTCGTAAAATTTGCTAAACGACCGATCCCGAAGTTTATACAATTATTAACCTTTTATTGAGGGCTCTGCAGCTTATACGTTTTATTGGGTGAGGCTCATCTCGTTTATTTTAACCGGATAATCCTAAAGTGCCTACATTTTTTCTATTAAATTTGTCTCTACAAAATGAAAAAAAAAGAAAAGAAAAAGGTCCTAATTTATTTACATGCTTACGAGTTGTTATAGTTGGGTTCCGAATATGATTCGTAAAATCTGAAAATGATGCAAGCAGGGCAGTCTATTGCCAATGCGGGCCCAGGCCCAACGTGTATGGCATAAAACTGGACCTGGGCCATCTTATTCACATGTTACTACCTAGTTACATTATACTAGGCATGTTCACAGTTTGTCAAATTAAAAAAAACTTGGCAATCTAATTTTAGTCCTAGACCATTTACATGCTGAAATTGATCAATGGTATTTAACTAAACAATATTCATACAAGTTCCGAAATGGTCTATTCGTTTAATGAACTAACTATTGAATGTTTAAGAATAATCTAAATCACTAACAAATTAACTAGACAGAGTTACTACACCATTTATTTATTTATTAGGCAATACATAGATGGTTCGTCTGTTAAGCTATCGTCAGATGTTCCACTATATATATTAAATAACTACCTGATTCTGATTAGAGTAAGCTAAATAATTTATATATACAAATAAAATTCAGAATATAATTAAAATAAATTCAGAACTTCAACTCTTCATTTCATATTCATGCTTCATGTTTCAGTTTACAGTAACCAACGTGTCAGTTGTGTACCTGATATTGGAAGCAAAAGAAAAGGGAGATCAGCAGAAATTCAGTAGCATGCAACAACAGCAACCCCAGCAACCAGTAACAACCAGCAACGAGAAACTAGTGACAGATTTTAAAATCAAGATAAAAATCCAGAAACACCAACAACAATCAACGGACAGAAGCAAAGGGAATCTTTTCAGATTTGAAAGACTAGTTAGTGTTTAAACCTTAATTTTTGAATCCGTATATCAGAATATTTAGATTGTATATCAGGTATATACTATTCTTCTTTTGAATTTCCCGAATGTTTTTCTTTTTATTTTTGGAGTCTTAGTATTTTCGGAATTTTTCTCTCTCTTCAATAATCAGCTCTCTCTTTTTATCTCTCTTTTCTCTTTTTCTCTCCCCCCCTTTAAATCTGTCCAAGTCCCCCTATTTATTCTCATCTTTCAGCATTTTAAAAAAAATTAAAACCCGCTATCTTCCACTCATCCCCCTTTTAATCTCACTACCTAATGTTTTGTCCCCCATTATATTAAACAAATACATTATCCTCCCCCCATTATATCTTGTCCCCCCCCATTATTGATTATTTTAATATTATTTTAATCTTAATTGACAGAGCACTCAAAATAAATAATTGTTCAGAATTTTAATTCCAAAAATACCCCTCTGACCTTACTGAAATTACCATTTTGACCCTGAAAACATTGTAATTTACCAATCTACCCCGTCAGCTATAACAAGTTCAACTAATCAATTCTAACCAAAATATAGCAGCTATAACCAATTCCTAATCAGATTTTATGAACAAACTCAAGCTATATGATGAACAACAAAGAAACAAATGGAATTATTTTGATTGAACAATCTTTAAACAACAAATCTACTTTCAGATTCAACAACAATAACAAACAAGTTTATTCAAATCATGAGCTCAAATTCAAATTAAACTTAAACAAAATAAATAAACAGATTCAAATCACTAAACTCAAATAATCAATTGATCTTCAAATTAAATCCCACAAAATTACAACAAAGATACATGATTCAAACTAAATCAAAAAATTAAAAACTAAAACATAAAATCACATTAAATCACTGGATTAACATGAACTTCAAACACAAAATGAACATGAATTATCATGTCTCAATTAAACAACAAACATGTCAGATTCAAACGATTTAAACTAACATATTTCTATATTACAACTAAATTCTTTTAAACGAATAAAAACAAACCGAAGAAGAAATAATTAATTGAATTTCAACTTGAATCTAACAACATTAACAGTTTCTAAAAAAAAATACATAAATGCTCATGAAACAAACTTGAAGAAATAATTAATTAAATTTCAATTTGAATTTAACAACATTAAAATTAAACTAACAACTTCTTTTACAAAAATAAATAAAAACACATGAAATAAACTGAAAAACTAGTTAATTAAGCGATAAACACGAACAAAACAAGAATCAAACATTTACCGATTTTAGATTCGAGAATATCAAAACAAAAATACGGACAAAATGAAACTCCAACCCACTAACCGGATCGAAGCGACGATGAACTCGAACGGAAAGTAGTTTGGTCGTTTGGACGAGGACGAAGAAGGAGCAACGAGGGCAGCCATGGCGGACAGTAAAGAACACAACAGCAGCAGTGACGGAGAAGAAGAAACAGTATCAACGTGAAGAAGAAGAAACAGCAGCAACGATCTTGAAGAAGAAGGAGCACGGGCAGCAGCAACGGACAGAGAAGAACGCAGCCGCAGCGGTGACGAATGGAGAAGAAGAAGCAAGAATGATCAGCCATGGCCGAGCTTTGAGCTCGACAGGGAGAAATGAAGACGCAGTGAACGTGACGGACTGAATGTTGCTGCGTTTGGAGCGTCGAAACTGAACATAGCAGCAGCTCACGTCCATCGCTGGAGCTCGACGGGGCAGCAGGAGTTTGGTTGTTCATGGCTTGGGTGGTGCGATGACGATGGCGGATCTGCTGGTCGCCATTGACGAGCTCCATTGACGAGCTCCGATGACGAATATGAGGCAGCAGTCATGGCTGCTTGAAGATGTGTGTGCGTGGTGTGTGCTATGTGTGTTGGAGGTGTGAGGGGGGGCAGCCATGGTTGGCTGAGGTTTAGAGATGGTGAAGTCTTGGAGAAGAAGAAGAGAGGGTGGCGGATGGGATTAGCTTTTTTAGGGTTTGGGTTTTTTTGTTTTGTTTTTGTGAAATGTAAGATAGGGAGATAGGGGTGTTGGGTATTTGGGTTATGGACTGGGTCGACCCGTGTTGAGATGGACCGGGTCATGGGGAAGGTTGGGTATTTTTTGGGCCTGTGGTTTGAATTTGAAGAAGAGGCCCAATTCCGATTTTCTCTATTTTTTGCTCTCTTTTCTTCTTTTATTTTTCTAAAACTAAATTCTAAAAATCCTTAAACTATCATATAGAACTAAATTAATTTATAAAAGCGCAAATTAATTTCCAATAACAATTAACACACAATTAAGTAATAATTAAGCATAAAATTGTACAATTGGACATTAAATGCTAAAAATGCGAAAGATGCCTATTTTTGTAATTTTCATTTTTGTAAAACAAACTTAATTACTAACAATTGTAAACTTAAATCCTAAACGCAAATGTGACGTATTTTTTATTAATTTATAAAATAAACATGCGCAGACAAATGCAAACAATACAAGAAAAATAACACAAAAGTTCACAAAATTGCACACCAAGGAAAATCATTTTATTTTGAATTTTTTGGGAGTAATTCTTTCATAGGGCAAAAATCACGTGCTTACAGTATCCAAGACTTCTTTTCAATCAACCTCGAATACTGGCGGGCATCACCCTCGGAGGTTATAGTTTCAAGGAAAATACTCCAAGCCTAAGAGGGTTTCGATAGGAGAACTTTGTAATGGGCTAAACGGTCAGAAGAACCCTGTCTACATGAATAGTTGAGCCCCGACGGAAAAACATGTACGCTTGTATCAATTATTTGAAGAAGCATTCTGTTTATATCAAAAACACTTTATGTCTCAAAGAAGTTTACTATTATACGAGCTCTACACTTATAATCCTACGGGAAGCGGCTCAAGAGCCAAAATGCAAATGCAGCCCCGAATACTCGGGGACTGTCATCGACAGTCAACATATCCGAGCCATCAAAAATTCGGACTCTTAAGACCTTAAAGAGGCATCCTTTGATATAAAGGCCAAGGCCAACATACTCGAGGACTAACCTTCCGAACAAGTTCGAAAGTTTATCAGGAAACAAGTCCAATAGACATACCCGAAGGCTACATCCATATTAAAGACTACGGTCATATTAAAAAAGCTACGGTCATATTAAAGACTTCGGTCATATAAAAAGGCTACGGCCGAGATAATGCATCTCGGAGACGTCTGACTTCCACCATAAATTAAAGGCCTCCAATCACTTTGAAAAAAACGATTAAATCAGGCTACCCTCGACAAAAGCAAAATATAAAAGGCTTCGATAAATTCAGCCCTCGAATAATTTAAAGGCTTTGATAACATCAGCCTTCGAAAAAACCTCAAGAGGTATTCTATTATGTTTACAAAAAAATTACTAATAAGGTTCTGATTCATCAAACCTTCAAAAAACCTAATGGGTACGAAATACACTTGCTAAGGCATAATTAAATTTTCGCTAAGTCTTTTAGCCGAAAAGAGGGAAAAATTATATAGCCACTCTAGAGGCCAAATTGACTCACCTCAAAGAGCCTAAGGGCCAAACTATAAGAGCCTAAGGGCCGATCTAAAAGAGCCTAAGGGCCAAACTATATAGAGTTCGAGACCTTGCTCTCACTCAACTCAGACTCAAGAGTCCCAACATCCCGAGCTCGCATCGAATCTGTTCAAACTTAGCTCGAGGATTAACAAAACTTTAAGGGATATTATATTGATCAATAAAAACCAATAAAAGTTTATTATGTCCTAAGTCCAAACCAATACTTGGTCTGATCATTAGAGTTATACAATCAAAAAATTTCACAAATAAAGACGATATGGAATTCAACAATGCCCACGAGGGGCCCTTGCACAAAAATACAAAAACAAACAAAAAGAACCTAATTTGATTTCGAGCCCACACCCTCGGGAGTCACATCGTTAGAGACCGTATCCTCAGGAGCTGCATCCTCGGGAATCGCATCCTCCGAAAACTATTCCTCGGGGATGTCACGACCCAAACTGATGGGCCACGACGGGTGCCTGAGTCCTACCTATCAAACACCCCTAAGCATGCGTCTAAGATATGAACCTAAATAACATCTGCTGCATTGCGAAAATAACATACATGAAGGAAACATGCCATCAAGGCATATGTACGTATACGTGTGGAATACATGTGGGCAAGCCGGCAAGGCTGCTATAGAAAACTATACATAAAAAACTAAAAGCCGACAAGGCCACATACAACCCAACTAGACATACTGTCTACAGACCTCTAACAGAAACATAGCTGTACAAAGACGGGACTGAGCCACGTCATACTCATATACATATATATGTACAAACTTATCGTACCAATATCAAAAGCAAAATCAAAAGTAGCTTCGAATAAAGTGGAGCACGCCAACTCTCGCTGATCAGGGATCCTAAGAAGGGGGACCGCCAGCTTACCTACCTGTACCTGCGGGCATGAAACGCAGGCCCCGTGAAATAGGGCGTCAATACAAAAAATGTACTGAGTATGTAAGGCATGAAAATTAGTACATAAAAGACATAGACAAAACATGAAATAAAGAAACACATCTTTAAATCTGAATAACTTTGTAAATTTTGAAATGTTTATAATGTCATGCACGTGCGTATAAATGTCGTGTCATGCATAGGTATGAGTGTACATAATATCATCAAGCCACTGAGGGCATCCCATCATATCGTCTCGGCCACTGTAGGTAACATCATCAACATATACCAGCTGATCAGGTGGTGGTGCGTATATAACGCCGTAACCTTTTCCCATATCCCATATACATATATTTATATATATACGCATATATAACGTCATCTGGTCATGGGTCAATTCACATGTATAAATGAGTGAAATGCATGAAAAATACGTAATAATCTCAATATTCCTTTCGGATAAACTTTTTCAACTGCGTATTATTCTGAGACCCATGGAGAGAAGATAATAATAATTTTTCATGGGGAATCAAGAATATAGACACCCCTAGTATTTCTATGAATAGAGTAATTTATGGATACTGTACATTTGCTCGTTTCTTTAGTATAATTTGGACCATGAAAAAAGAAAGAAGGGAGGACCTTAACATACCTGTTCCTTGAATTATTTGACACTTAAACGAAATTACTTGCTTCTGCCTCAACGTCTTTGGTTTTAAACCAAAGACAAATTATTGTTTTTGAATATTTTACAAAAGAGTGAAACCAAATATCATGGAAAAAGGGACCAACGTTTGGAATTGAATTTTCAAAAAGCAAAAGCAATTATGTTCTTAAGACTTTAAATACAAAGTCTTCAAAATGGGAATGAGTCGGAAAGACTTAGATAAAGTCTTGAAAAGAATGGAAGGAATTTGTTATCCATTTGATATCTAACCAAGGAATGACTTAGTCATTTCTTGATAATGTGGCTAGTTTCCACGTGGGGTGGGGGTGAGATATTTAATTTTTTTATCCACATATTAGTTAATTGGGTAATGTCCTGTTACCTGGTAATTAATCAATTACCCGCATAATTTAAAAATTACCACAAATTACTTAAAATTCTATTTATTTTTAAAATACTTCATATATACTTTATACATTATCCTACCGCGGTCATATGGTACCTTGCATGGTACTAGTTCATAATTATCGGGTATTATTGCTCGATCCGTATTTTATCCCAAATTGGCCACTTTCAACGAAACTTGTTTTCTTTAATCTATGTACCCTTTATCCTTCAGGACACTTATTTATCGCTTGTTATAAATAACGTAAATACGTTAACGTCAAAATGAGCTTATCCCCGAGTCTGCGTCAATTAACTGAAGACGAAACTTTTAAAAAATCGGAAAACTCATTAAACCCAGGGAAGGACTGAATGGTTGGTAACTCTACTCCCACATCCCAAACCTGAACTCAGTGATAAATATAGTCCTTTATGATTATCTTCCTTGCCTTGAGATAGGAGATAAATTTACCTCTTGGCGATGCGGTATTATCTTTCCATTCTAAAACAGGCTTTCCTAGAAACTGAAATCAAACCACCTTTGGTCTATACTTGATGTTAGCATAACAAAAGTCTAATCAATCCATACCAATTCTAATATCAAGTCCTACCCAACCGAGCACCACGTACCTTATCCTTGTTTATTCTCAAATCTATCATTGGTCATTATGACGACATCCATATAGATCAGTAACAATATTAAGACTTAACTCGCATAATTAATTTAGAAAAAGGTTTATATACATAGGGGTCGACTAGGCCGTAGACATATCATACCCAAAACTATATACAGGATACTGTCTGCAAAACCTCTAAGTAGGCAGAACCATAATATATACAAGTCGGGACGGGGCTCCTTACATCCTCATAAAATAACCAAACACCTTTAAAACCCTGACTTGGTAATATTCTAAGAAGAGGTGGAACTCACCAACCAAAAACTGACACTTGGAGGAAGTCTACAGTAGAGGGTCCTTGCCTCGTCCTATATAAGAACCTCGATTAGACACACTTCGAAGCGGAATCTTCATGTCCTTATCAGTTACCTTCCTCCTCTTGGCCCGACTACTATCTTCTTCCTATGTGTATCCCATAACATACACCAACGAACCTTGTTTGACGGACTCTCAAGACTGTGGACAATCCAGAACCTCAGAAGAGCTGGTGTCCTCAAATACCTTGTCATAGTTTTAAGCCTGAGGGAATCCCGGTTGTGTCAATCAATGCACTACTCCCCTCATACCCTGATCAACGGGCTGTGAAACTAAGGGCCTTGGTGAGGTCAGAACTTCTCTCACCCTATCTACTATCGAAGTGGTCAAAACAACTCGAACGGATGACTCATATGGATTCTCGGATGGATCCTCCTCAATAGAACTCATGATCTCTGATGGGTCTGAATCCATAGTATAACTTATCTCTATTTCTAACACCTTCATAGCCTTTTGACTCATGCTAGCGGTTGTAGTATTCGGAGGCATCGCTGAAAACATAACACATCGTTAGGAACATGAATACTTATATCGCACGATCTAAGATAAGAAGAGAGGATAACATCATATATGTCCTGTAGCCTCCTAGCTATAAGTGTGGTGCACAACACACCCATAAACAAAACTCTACTAGACACGGTCTGTAGACAATCCTAGGACAAAACTGCTCTGATACCACTTTTGTCACGACCCAAACTGATGGGCCATGACGGGTGCCTGAGTCCTACCTGTCAAATACCCCTAAGCATGAGTCTAAGATATGAACCTGAATAACATCTGTTGCATTACAAAAATAACATACATGAAGGAAACATGCCATCAAGGCATATGTATGTATACGTGCAGAATACAGTGGGCGAGCCGCCAAGGCTGCTATAGACAACTATACATCCAAAACTGAAAGCAATCAAGGCCACATACAACCCAACTAGACATACTATCCACGGACCTCTAACAGAAACATAGTTGTACAAAGACGGGACTGAGCTACGTCATACCCATATACATATATATATATATACACACACAAACATATTGTACCAAAATCAAAAGCAGCTCCGAATCAAGTGGAGCACGCCAACTCTCGCTGATCAGGGATCCTAAGAAGGGGGACCGTCAGCTTACCTACTTGCACCTGCGGGCATTAAATGCAGGCCCCGTAAAATAGGGCATCAGTACGAAAAATGTACTGAGTATGTAAGGCATAAAAATTAGTACGTAAAAGACATAGACGAAACATGGAATAAAGAAACACATCTTTAAATCTGAATAACTTTGTAAATTCTAAAATGTTTATAATTTCATGCACGTGCGTACAAATGTCGTGTCATGCATAGGTATGAGTGTACATAATATCATCAAGCCATTGAGGGAATCCCATCATATCATCTCGGCCACTGTGGGCAACATCATCAACATATACCATCTGATCAGGTGGTGGTGCGTATATAACGATGTAACCTTTTCTCATATCCCATATACATATATTTACATATATACGCGTATATAACGTCATCTGGTCATGGGTCAATGCATATGTATAAATGAGTGAAATGCATAAAAAATACGTAATAATCTCAATATTTCTTTCAGATAAATGGAGAGAAGATAATAATATTTTTTCACGGGGAATCAAGAATATAGACAACCCTAGTATTTCTATGAATAGAGTAATTTATGAAAATTGTACGTTTGCTCGTTTCTTCAGTATAATTTGGACCATACCAAAAGAAAGAAGGGATGGCCTAAACATACATGTTCCTTGAATTATTTGACACTTGAACGAAATTACTTGCTTCTGCCTCAATGTCTTTGGTTTTAAACCAAAGACAAATTATTGTTTTTGAATATTTTACAAAGGAGTGAAACCAAATCTCATGGAAAAAGGGGCCAACGTTTGGAATTGAATTTTCAGAAAGCAAAAACAATTCTATTCTTAAGACTTTAAATACAAAGTCTTCAAAATGGGAATGAGTAGGAAAGGCTTGGATAAAGTCTTGGAAAGAATGGAAGGAATTTGTTATCCATTTATCCACTTATTAGTTAATTGGGTAATGTCCTGTTACCCGGTAATTAATCAATTACCCGTATAATTTAAAAATTACCACAAATTACTTAAAATTCTATTTATTTTTAAAATACTTTATATATATGTTATACATTATCCTACCGTGGTCATATGGTACCTTGCATGATACTAGTTCATAATTATCGGGTATTATCGCTCAATCCGTATTTTATCCCAAATTGGCCACTTTCAATGAAACTCGTTTTCTTTAATTCGTGTACCCTTTATCCTTTAGGACACTTATTTATTGCTTGTTATTTAATTCGTGGACCCTTTATCCAAATTGGCACAGTTCTTAGCATGTTCGAGGACGAACGTATATTTAAGTGGGAGAGAATGTAACGATCTGACCGGTCGTTTTGAGATCTAGCACGTCGTTCATCAATTTGAGGTCATGAGCAGCTTCACTTCAGGTATTATGACTTGAGCGCATGGTCAGAATTGAATTCCGAGAAGTTTTTGGAAAGAGAATTCTCATTTTGGAAGCTTTAAGGAAAAGATTGACTAAGGTTGGATTTTTGAGTAAACAGCCTTGGAATCGGGATTTGAAGGTTCCAGTAGGTTTGTATGATGATTTAGGACTTGAGCGTATATCCGGATTAGGTTTTAGAATACCCGGGAATGTTTCAGCGCCTATTGTGGAAGTTAACATTTTTGAAAAAATCTCATTAGTTTGGATTGAAGTGCATTTCAGGGTTATCAATATCCGTTTGAGATTCCGAGCTTGGGAATAGCTCCGTATAGTGATTCTGGTATTGTGAGCAGGATCAGAAGTGAATTCAAAGGTCCGTAGGTCATTTTGGAGTCATTTGGCTAAAGATAGAAATTTGAAGGTTTTTGAGAAGTTTAACCGGAAGTGGATTTTTTGATATCGGGGTCGGAATCCAATTCCGAAAGTTGGAGTAGGTTCGTAATGTCGAATATGACTTGTGTGCACAATTTGAGATCAATCGTACGTGATCTGATAGGTTTCGGTATCGAAGGTAGAAGTTGAGATTCTAAAGTTCATTAAGCTTGGATTGGAGGTCGATTCATGATTTTAGCGTTATTTGATATAATTTGAGGCCTCGAGCAAGTCCGTAATGTGTTTTGGGACTGGTTGGTGTGATTGGACGGGGTCCCGGGGGCCTCGTGTGAATTTCGGGTGCTTAATAGATTGAATTGGGGTCTGAAAGAATAGCTGAAGCAGCTGATATCTGGTATAACCGCACCTGCGAAGTTTTGGCCGCAGGTGCGGAGCTGCAGAAGCGGCCAAAAGGAGATGCGGTGGTAAAGGGCGAAGGCTAGGACCGCAGATGCGGTCAGGTTACTGCAGAAGCGGAACCGCACTAGAAGGAGCGCAAAAGCGGAAATGGGCTAGGATCCCTGAACTTCAGAAGCGGCAATTGGTTCGCACCTGCGGGACTGCAGAAATGGTCAAGAGACCGCAAGTGCGAAAGGACTGGAGGCAGTGAGCTCTCTTTAAAAATCAAGTTTTGGTTCATTTCCACCTATTTTCACTTCGGGTTGGATGATTTTGGAGCTTTCAGAAGAGAGATTTTATTCATCTATGTCAAGGTAAGTTGTTCCATTCATTAGACGTTAAATACATGGTTTTGCTTCGAATTTGAGCATGAAAATTTGGTAGAAACTTGGGGGTTGGAGAAAAACCTAGAAAATGGATATTTTGGATTTTTACCACGATTTTAGATATGAAATTAAGAGAAAATCATATATTTGAGTTCGTGAGTTCATGGGTAAACTTTATCTTCAAACAATTTCGGAATTCGGGCACGTGGGCCTGAGGGAAATTTTGTTAACTTTTAGATCGTGGTTAGGAATTGTTATAAATTAGATTGTAATGAGTAATTGAACATATATTAATGGATTTGCATAATTATTGGCTAGTTTTGGAGCATTTTGCATCAATTCGAGTCTTCGGAAGAGCGTGGAATGCTGGTTATGGATCTTCGAAGCGGGGTGAGTCTCCTTTCTAACCTTGTAAGAAGGAATTGTCCCCATAGGTGATATAATTGGTTATGTGCTCCTATTTGTGGGGGCTACGTATGCACGAGGTGACGAGAGTTTGTGAGTAGCTACTATTATGTGTAATGTCCGGGTAGTTTAGGACACAAAAGCATGCTATACTTGGAATATCTGTAATCTTGTTGGTAGTTGAATTGCTTAAATCTTATCGAATTGGTAAATGAATTTATAAAAGGATTAAACTTCATTTTCTTAAATCGCTAAAAGAGAATCAACTTTTATTTGGATAAACATTCCTCGATAAATTCTTCAATTGCTGTGTGAGCATGTATTTCTATGCGTACCTGCGTCGCATGTATGATTCGCGAGCGGGGTAATAGATGCATCTATGGTTCGGGCCATTCGACCCTCAGCAGTGCAAATTTTACATGTATGTTGGATCGGGCCGTACGACATCTGCATGATATGCGCTTGCTTGAATTGCTGCTTGAGATTTATAAATGTTGATAATTGCCCTTCCTGGCCAGTGATAAATTGATAAAGATAATGAAAAGTAAATCCTTAGAAATCCTTTATTATTTGAGAAGTTGTTTACCTGCTTTCTGGCTTTATGAGTTAAATTTTTCTTTATGAAATCCATGAGTTCCTCACACTTTTACTATATTATCCTTGGACCATTAGTAAGTGTCAAAGTCGACCTCTCGTCTCTACTTCTTCGAGATTAGACGGGATACTCATTGGGTACACATTGTTTTCGTACTCATACTACACTTGTTGTGCACTTTTGTTGCACAAGTTCATATATGACTAGTGGCTTAGTGGCATAGCGGCATGGTTGATACAGAGACTTAGGTGAGTTGCATTTATCGAGACGACCGTAGCCAGCAGAGTCTCCTTCAGAGTATTGTACTCTATTTTCATTTCTGTCCACTTGTATTTCAGACAGTTACTGTAATTTATTCCATTTCCTAGAAATTTCTCATGTACTTACGATACCGGGTTCTGGGATGATCACGAGATTTTTCAATAGTTAAATTTTGTAAAGACATCCTCATTTAACCAACGGAGTTTATTATTTATTATTTATTTATTTAAAGGAAATGATTTCAATATAATTAAAATGAGAAATTGCTAGTAAATTGTAGTTAGCTTGCCTGACAGTAGTGTCCGGCGCCATCACGACCCTTAGTGGATTTTGGGTCGTGACAACATGGTATTAGAGCACTAGGTTCCCTTAGGTCTCATGAGTCATGAGCAAGTCTAGTAGAGTCTCGCGGATTGGTATGGAGACGTTTGTACTTATCTTCGAGAGGCTACAGGACTGTTAGGAGCACCTCCTTTCTTGATTCCTCATCGTGCGGTTTGATTCCTTGAGGCTTATGCCCTTGTTTCCTTCCTACTCTATCTTACGCGATGCGAATCGCTTGTTATAAATTGAGAATTGAGGAATTGTAATGGTACTACGGATGTGGTGCGGGATGTTTCTCCTGGTATAGTTGATTAGGCTATTGTCGTCGCCTTGTGGAAGGATTTTTCTATCATTTCGGCTCGGTAGTTGTGCTTCTAAGAGCTTGGAGACTATGCACAAGTTGCTATGATGGTCACGATTGGTTATCGCA
This sequence comes from Nicotiana tabacum, assembly GCF_000715075.1. Classification (NCBI taxonomy): domain Eukaryota; kingdom Viridiplantae; phylum Streptophyta; class Magnoliopsida; order Solanales; family Solanaceae; genus Nicotiana; species Nicotiana tabacum. The sequence continues at coordinate 161,344,123 of NC_134082.1, forward strand.
CAGTATTGACTTGACGGTAGGATACTTGCCTATGTGTTAGGGCAGTGAATTATTTGAAAGGAAGTCTACTCAGCGCACGAGTCAGAGATCTGATATTTCATTTCCGACAGAGGAAAAGCAATTGGCCTATGAATGTCCAGATTTGGGGTGATGGAGTAACGAGACTTGGTATTTTCGAGCGTGGTGGAATTTTTGCCTGCGATGCAGTGTCGTCGTCCTCGATTGTATGTGTTAAGTTCGCCGGTATTATGGTCTTCCGCAATTCGCCTTTGGGGTAAGATATTATGAAATAATATGGGAGAAACAACTGTCAGAGATCGCGGGTGTAAGCACGTGATTTTTGCCCTATATGAGAATTACTCCCAAAAAATTCAAAAAAATAAAATAATTTTTCTTGGTGTGCAATTTTTGTGATATTTTGTGTAACTATTTGTATGTTTGTCTATGCATGTTTATTTGTTAAATTAATAAAAAATACAAAAATAGGCATCTTTTGCATTTTTTAGCATTTAATGTCCAAATGAACAATTTTATGCTTAATTATTACTTAATTGTGCGTTAATTGTTATTGGAAGTTAATTTGCGCTTTTATAACTTAATTTAGTTCTTAATAATAATTTAAGTACTTTTATAATTTAGTTTTAGAAAAATAAAAGAAGAAAAGAGAACAAAAATACAAAGAAAAATCGGATTGGGCCACTTCTTCAATTTCAAACCACAGGCCCAAATAATTGTCCAACTTTCCCCATGACCCGGTCCGTTTCAAACCGGGTCGATCCGGTCCGCTCCATTAACCCAACACCCCTTCTTCATTTTTGTCCAACACAAAACAAAACCAAAAAAATAAAAAATAAAAAGTGAATTATCACTATTAATAGTTTTATTTTTTGTTTTTTTATATATAAAAAAATCCAAAAATATTTTATTTTATTTATTATTTTTATTTTAAAAAATATATATATATAGTAATTTCGGAAATGATTTTAAAAAAATAAAAAATAAAAAAATAAAAAAGTAAAAGAATGTAGAAAATTTAAAAAAAAAAGTAAAAAGTTTTAAAAAATTTAAAAGTAAAATAATGTTGGAATTAAAAAATAAATATAAAGGTATCTGAAAATTTAAAAAATTTAAAGTAATTGAAAGTAGCATTTTTAAAAGAAAAAGAAAAGATAGTGGTTTGTTTTTTAAAGAAAAGTTAAATAAAGTGAGATTCTCTTTTAAAAAAAATAAAAAGTGGGATTTTAAATAAGATAAAGTAATTAAAGTTGGAATTTTAAAAATAAAAGTAAATAAAGGTGGGATTTCTTTTTCTAAAAAAATAAAAGCAATTTGTAAGTGGAATTTTTTTTAATTAAAAAAAATAATAAAATAATAAAAAAACAAATCTGAAAATTTCGAAAATTTTGCTATAAATAGAAGAGAAAATTTAGGAAGAAGGGGTGGTAAAAAAGAGGAAAAACTAGATAGAGAGAAGAAAAAAAGAGGGGGCGGAGTGAGAAGTATACACCCGATATACATTCTGGATACACTGAATATACAGGGGCAGAATTCATTTTGGAGAGTTTTGAAGTTGAAAAAGAATAGTTACTGCTTCATTGCCTCGCTTAAGATCTGAAATAGTCAGAACCTTCCTGCCTTTTACTTCTTCTCTATACTTGGAATCGTTTATAGTCTCCTGGGTTTTCTGCTATTCCTACTGTACTGGTTTGCGGTGTTGCTGAATCTGCTGTTGCTGTGTTATTACTGCTGCTGACTTCTCCTTCTTTTGTTATTGTACTGCTGTTTCCAGGTACACATTTGTACAATCTCGGCTTGAAGCAAAAAATGAAATATTAATCAGGCTTTGTTCCTGTTGAATTCCTCCTGTTTAGATTTGTGGTTGAATATAATTTTTCTTTCTTCGTATAAAGATGTAGTTGAATGATTAATGAATAATTAGGTTGCATATGTATACTTTCTTCATCTAATAATGTTAGTTTAAATTAATCGGAGAATAATTAATCTGTTTTGATATTATGGTCAATCTCATGTTCTAGTATTATTGAATAACAGAATATAAAATGAAAGCAGTTTTTCTTTGTACAAACTCGATCGCAATTTTCCATTCGCATTAGCCGTAAACTAATAACTAATAAGTTACGTTTTTTAGCATGTAAATAATTAAGAGATTTTCTTTTATTTTAGAGACGAACTTAATAGAAAATATAGTCATTGTAGGTTTATCCTTTAAAAATAAAAATGAGACGAGCCTCGCCAAATAAAACGTATAGATTGCGGGGCCCTCACAAAATGTATGGTTTAATTAGAATTCGGAAGGACCGTTTAACGAATTTCACGGTCTTCCCCCAAATAATAACGCGATAGTCTCTTTAGGCGCGTGTTTAATATTTTACTTTCTTAAGCCTGAGTGTGCATTTCATGCGACCCGAATCCAAATCCCAAAACATCAAATAAAACGTGTTCCAGATTGTGGGTGCATTTCATGTGACGCAGTCCAAAGACGTGTTTTAAGCGATGTTCACATTTCTTTTAAAAACAATAATAATAAAGCGGTTAAAAGATAAAATTTGCACATAAGTTCATATTTGTATAAAATCAGATAATCAAGCCGAATATAACAGTTGAGCGACCGTGCTAGAACCACGGAACTCGGGAATGCCTAATACCTTCTCCCGGGTTAACAGAATTCCTTATCCGGATTTCTGGTACGCAGACTGTAATATGGAGTCATTCTTTTCCTCGATTCGGGATTAAAATTGGTGACTTGGGACACCCTAAATCTCCCAAGTGGCGACTCTGAAATAAATAAACCAATCCCGTCTCAATTGTCCTTTAATTGGAAAAATTCCCTTGCACCCTCGCGGGTGCGGAAAAAGGAGGTGTGACAGCTCTGGCGACTCTGCTGGGGAATACTTTGACCCAGAACCACTGGTTCAGGGTTAGAAATTCGAGCTTAGATAAATTGTTATGTTTGGCTTTATCTGATTTTTATATGTTTTGAGCCTAATGTGCTAAATGTTGCCTTTACCGCTTTGATATTATCTGAACTGTATATAAACTGTGCCGAAACCTACTCTTCTTACCTCCGGGGATGTGCTTACTGGTTAAGACTCCCTATTCTATTAGTGTCATACCCTAAATAAAAGAGGCTCGGAAAGTTTCTAAGCCGGCTGGCCTTTTGGTTCCCGGACAGGAGCTCCTTCCTCAACTCGAGTGGTCCGCTCGGGTACACTGTCTAGAACACCGACCCAGGTTTTGAACATAGAATAACGTGACTTCATGCCGGATCCCTAGTAGGAACGCTTATTTGCATCACGTTGCATTTGACTTAGGGGACTCAACACAGGGGTTGGGTCCGTCTAGGACTAGCAACCTGATATGAAAAGGCCATCCTGATGCATCCTATTTGTTTTCCGTGCATTTATTTGTCTCGTGCCCGCATGCTGACCGGTGTTTGAATATTATGAATATTGTGAAATTGAAAAAAAGGAAATAGCGGTTAGGGAATTGATTGTTTATTTTTGAAAAAACCCAATACCCAAATACTGTCAAAACTCTGCCGAAATTTTGGAAAGAAAAAAAAACGTCTTATTAGTTTGTTTTATTAAAAGCAAAGGAAAAATAGAAAAAAAAATCGTTGTTCTGTTTTGTTTTTCAAAAAAAAATATATAGAAATATATAGTTTGTCTTGTCATAAAAATAAAAATTAAAAAGAGTCTTACTTTTTTAAAATGGGTTTTTTGTAAAAATTCAAAAAATAATAATAATAATAATAAAAAAAAGAGTCTTTCATTATTTGTCACAAATATATACATGTATATATATATATATATATATCCAAAAGTTTTTATTTCCAAAAAATATATATATGTCTTTATTTGTTGCAAAAATATTTGTCTTGCCAAAAAGTCTAGAAAGGTTTTTAGACCCCCAATTTTCAAAAACAAAAAAAAAATCCAAAAATATTTTCCATTATTAACTTCTTTAGAAAGTCTTTTAACTATTTTTTTTTTAAAAAAAATGTATAATAAGATAGAAAAAAATCCGAAAATATTTTTCTTCTTTCAAAATTGAAAAGAAAATTCAAAAAACAAAAAAAATATTTTTTAGAAGCATTTCTTTTATTAAAGGTAAAATTCCGTTAAATATTTTCTTCTTCCTTTAGAATAAGAAAAAAAAACAAATGGAAATTAAAAAAAAAATATATCTTAGAAGTCTTTCTTTTAAAAAGAAAATCAATCAAAAATATTTCCTTTCTCCTTTTAAAGTAGTTCTTTCACAAATTCAAAAAAGGAAGTTAGTTCATCTACTTATTCTTGATTGCCCGAACTACGCGGGTTTGATTCTCACCGGATGTGAGATACGTAGGCAACCCTCATCGGGTCCAACCCCACATTTTGCTAAAAAAGCCAAAAATAAATAAATAACAAAAAATATATGTCAAATTTTAATTTTGGTGATGTTGTTTTGTCATAAATAGCCGAATGTTCCCGAATGGGATGCCGGAAGGCTGACTTTGCATAAACAGCCACCTTTGGGTCATTTTTTAAGACTTGGTCCAGTTGACCCCCACAGCCTAAAAATCTTCGTCCCCGAGACGTTGAAAGGTCGTGTTTGCAATATTGACTTTTCTAATTTGAAAAACGATAAAAAGAGTTATAAATAAGTCAGGTGATGCTGTTTTGTCATAAATAGCCGAATGTTCCCGAAAGGGACGCCGGAAGGCTGACCTGGCATAAACAGCCACATTTGGGTCATTTTGAGATATGGACCCACACAGCCTTAAAAATCTTCGTCCCCGAGGTGCTGAAGGGCCGTGTTTGCAACATCAGGTTTTTATTATAATTTGAAAAAAAAAACAAAGAGTCGACGGTCAGGTGAATACCGTTTGAATTTTGTCATAATAAGCCGAGCCAGCTTCGGCCGCGTCTTAAACCGTTCTTGCCGAAATAGCCTTAGAGTATCTTTCAGTTGTCGAAAGGTTGTTTTCGTAAAAGAATGGACAAGTTGGTAAAGTGTCAAAATAATCCTCCCCGGCCTCAAAATTCATGTGAAGTTTGACAGGGGCCACATTTGCAAAAATAACCGTTTGGTTGCATTTGACAAACGGGGAAAGGAAGTTGGCCGTTGTTTTTGTAAATCTTTTGATTAGAATATGCGGTTTGTTTGATTTTCAAGTTTGTAGGTCATCTTTAAACCTTCGAAACCCAATTTGTTTTATTATGAAAATTGATAAAGAAAAAATATTTCATTGCTTTTACCTTTCATTTTGTCCGAACTACGCAAGGTCTGATTCATGCGGGGTCATGATACGTAGGCAATCTCCATAAGATTCGACCACAACAAAAAAAAATGAAAAAAAAAAAGACAGAAAAAAGAGAATGAAAAAAAAAACGAAAAAAAAATGAAAAAATGAAAAATGAAAAATAGAAAAAAAGAAAAATGAAAAAATTTGAAGAAAAAAAAGAAAAGAAAAAAAGATGTTGTCAATAATGAGGACCGACTGAGTCCATTCTAACCTGTTTTGTTTTGAATCACAAAGTTAAGGTGGTTGGTTTGTGGTAAGCCGGACAATGACACCCAGAACATCGCGAAGAATCCTATTGGGAACTTGTTAACGGGTGATGATATTGAAGTTGGCAACGGTCTGGCACTACTGATGCAAAGCAAAATGGCTAAGATGCCAGTTTCGCTAAGTGGGAGGACGCTCCGTTCCTTGGTTAACAAGAAAGAAGCAGTTGGTGGCTTATTTTGTTGTCATTTCTGTTTGTTCGGATTATTAGGATTGTAATTCGGATTTTGTTTTGTGTCAATATCTTTCCGCTTATCTTTCCGTTTTGTCATAGCGGTTTGTTTAAGTTTTGTCCAGGTTGTTTAGGATTTTATTTCGTTTGTTTTGTTATTCAAACCATTTCACCGGTAGTCTAGCACAAAATCCAGTCTTTTATTATTTCCATTCATCTTTTTGTTTAGTCTTTTTATCATTTTGTTCAGCGCCGATTCTAGTGACATGACATGCGCACATAGTTTGGGCCTAATCTTTAAAGTTAATCATAAAACCCCGAAAAGGTGATCAGAACATTTAAAGGAAATAAGAACGGTTTGAGATTATTCGGAGCTCAAGTCATGTGGAACTGGGGCAAGTAAAACATAAAGAAAACCGTTAAAGGCAAGATTCGCCAAATTGACATAAGGGTCTTCATGATAATGAGAAGTGAGAGTGTCGCCCAACGGTGCTTTAGAAATGACAAATGAAAAAGCAAACGTGTGAATATAATTGTCAAGTCCAGCATCATCGGAAGAGACTATAAATCTTTATTGTGTTGTTTGCACTTGACATGTTTTGAAGACTGGAATGACGAAGGCATTTTGTTCTGTTACCTAAACACTTTACCCTTCGTTACCCCTTTTGAGCCTTATTTATTTTCCTTCATACCCCTCGTTAGGAATTAGTAGCAATGAATAGAAAACGCAAGCGCGGCAGGTAAATAAAAGAAAAAAAGGAGAAAGAAAAGAAAACAACACAACAAAAAAAAAGGGGGAAAAGAAAAAAAAAAGAAAAAAGAAAAATGATAACAAAAAAAAACAAAAAAACAAACAAAAGAAAGTCAAATGAAAAAGAGGAATTGGAAACTACGTTTGACCTGATTCCTCAAAGAGGATACGTAGGCGCTTCACGGCTCGGTCATAGTTTTGAAAAAAATATATAAAGAAAAATCAATTAAAATATCCCCAAGCAAGAAACTGGGGCAAAGGTTGCGTTTGTTGTAAATAAATCTAATTCCGAAGGTTGTAACTAATAACCCAAAATTAATGCATTTTTTGAGCCTTTAATACCTTTTTTTCTAGCCCTATCCAAAACCCACATTACGGTCCAAAGAAAGACCTTCTGATCAGTCTTCAAAAGATGCCAAGTCAGACAAATGAGAGTCTCCCCGGTGAGCATAACATTCTGTTCCACAGCAGAAAGGACTCTAATCCCCAGCAGAAAGAGTCATATCGGCGACACTCCAAATCCCTAGCTGGAAAGTGATACAAATGAGAGAGTCTTATCGGTGAAAACCTTCACAGGCACCATAAGGCGATGAAAGCTGAGAGAAAACCAAAAATGAGATAGACTTGATAGTGAAAACCATTCGGGCACTACAAGTCGAATAAGATTGAGAATCAGATGGGGAATCGCCAATTGAAGATCTTGAAAGATGATTGACGGTAGAGGATAGGCCACATGTGCATGTCATGACCATTAGAGCTGGTATCTCCATTTGATAGATTTTCATTTATAGTTTCTTTTGTTAAAGAGTCATCTTTTCTTTTGTCTTTATTCTGTTCCCTTTTATCTTTTTCCTTTCATAGAAAAATCCCCAATAGAGTCTGTTTGGTCAGAACAAGTGTGAACTGACTTCAAAATAGGCCATCAGCTTTCCAAAATGAGATCTGACTAGTACATACAAGTGGTATAGTCAGCAGGGAACAAACGCGAGGCCAGTGTCAAAAGATATCCCCAACAGAAGGGAATTGACAGAAGGACTGACAAGTGTCAAGAGGGATACCATTGCCTTTATCAAAGATGATAAACCTCAAGGCCAAAGCCCATGGGCAAATCAAGGAGAGCAATGAGCATGATTTGGGAAATTCATACTAGACTAAAAGGTCGGGGAAATGCCAGTTTCCGAGCTATGCCACAAAAGAAGAGGGATATCCCCAGAAAGGAATTATCCCCAGCAAATAATATCATCCCCAACAAGTTGTGGAGCGCAAAGCAAGGAAGGAGAAAGGGAAAACCATCCCAGTAGGAGTATCACAACCAACCACCATGTTTTAAACTAACAAATTTTGTTTGATTTGAAACAAGTAAAGGAATGGGCATTGACGCCAGAAATGCATGCCACAAGGGATATTACCAAACTGGGGCAGAAAATTTTCCTTCCATTTAGAAAATTTTCTGTAAGTCAGGTACCCATGCGGGGAAAAATAAATATAACACCAGTCTCAAGGGAAGTGGTCTTAGAACCAGTGTTGCCCCAACATAATAAGTTTCAATGGAGGAAGTTGTTCCCCAGCAAAGGAATCAGAATCCCCCAGCAGTGTTATCCACGACAGCGTTATCCCCAGCTGATAACATTTTACCCCCAACAGGTAAGTAAATAATTCCCCAACAGTGTTATCCCTAGCAGTTTCGAGGAGTCCAACACGAGTTTGGTGAAAATCGGTATCCTCAGCGGTTCCTTTCGGGGAAAGGCAAAACGAGTCTCAAGGGAGTTAGTCTTCAAAGAAAGAAGCTAATAATAAAAAAATTAAAAAAAAAAATTTTGGGGAAGGTAGAAAGGGAAAATTCATCCCAAGCAAAATAATCCCCAGCAAGTATTCGAGATAAGATATTTTCAAGTCTTAAGGATATTTTGGGTTCATCCGCCCTCGAATAGGATATTTTGGGTTCATCCGCCCTCGAATAGGATCTTTTGGGTTCGTCCGCCCTCGAATAAGATCTTTTGGGTTCGTTCGCCCTCGAATAGGATCTTTTGGGTTCACCCGCCCTCGAATAGGATATTTTGGGTTCATCCGCCCTCGAATAGGATATTTTGGGTTCATCCGCCCTCGAATAGGATATTTTGGGTTCATCCGCCCTCGAATAGGATATTTTGGGTTCATCCGCCCTCGAATAGGATATTTTGGATTCATCCGCCCTCGAATAGGATATTTTGGGTTCATCCGCCCTCGAATAGGATATTTTGGGTTCATCCGCCCTCGAATAGGATATTTTGGGTTCATCCGCCCTCGAATAGGATATTTTGGGTTCATCCGCCCTCGAATAGGATATTTTGGGTTCATCCGCCCTCGAATAGGATATTTTGGGTTCATCCGCCCTCGAATAGGATATTTTGGGTTCATCCGCCCTCGAATAGGATATTTTGGGTTCATCCGCCCTCGAATAGGATCTTTTGGGTTCATCCGCCCTCGAATAGGATATTTTGGGTTCATCCGCCCTCGAATAGGATCTTTTGGGTTCGTCCGCCCTCGAATAGGATATTTTGGGTTCGTCCGCCCTCGAATAGGATATTTTGGGTTCATCCGCCCTCGAATAGGATATTTTGGGTTCATCCGCCCTCGAATAGGATATTTTGGGTTCATCCGCCCTCGAATAGGATATTTTGGGTTCATCCGCCCTCGAATAGGATATTTTGGGTTCATCCTCCCTCGAATAGGATTTTATTTTCAAAGTTGTTGAAACCAGACGCCCACCTGAATAATGAGAGGAATACTTTTCTTGTCTGTCTATTGCATATTTTAGGTGCCCACCTGTATAACAAGGGGATACATTCCATGCCTTTACCAATAGGAGACGCACTTCCTAGGTCAAGTTTTACCAATAGGAGACGCACTTCCTAAGTTTTACCCATAGGAGATGCATTTCCTCCTAAAAGTTTAGTTTCACCCATAGGAGACGCATTTCCTCCTAAGTTTAGTTTTATCCATAGGAGACGCATTTCCTCCTAAGTTAGTTTTTACCCATAGGAGATGCATTTCCTCCTAAGTTAATTTTAGAGTTCTACCCATAGGAGATGCATTTCCTCCTAAGTTTGTTTTAGTTTTACCCATAGGAGAGGCATTTCATCCTAAGTTGTTGTTAAAATCAGGAGCCCGCCTGAAGAAAGGAATGGCGTTTACTTTAAAGTTGTTGTTAAAATCAGGAGCCCGCCTGAAGAAAGGAATGGGGTTTACTTTAAAAGGTTGTTGTTAAAATCAGGAGCCCGCCTGAAGAGAGGAATGACATTTACTGTTAAAAGTTGTTGTTGAAATCAGGAGCCCACCTGAAGAGAGGAGTGGCGTTTATTTTTAAAGATGTTTTAACCTCGCCAACCTAAAGAAAGGAATGGCATTTTATTTTCAAAGTTGTTGAAATCAGGAGCCCGCCTGAAGAGAGGAATGGCGTTTATTTTAAAAGTTGTTTTTGAAACTAGGCGCCCACCTGAATAACGAGTGGAATACTTTCCTAAAGTTTATTTTACCCATAGGAGATGCATTTCCTCCTAAGTTTGTTTTAGTTTCACCCATAGGAGATGCATTTCCTCCTAAGTTTGTTTTACCCATAGGAGATGCATTTCCTCCTAAGTTTAGTTTTTCCCATAGGAGAGGCATTTCCTCCTAGGTTAGTATTGAAGTTGGGAGCCCGCCCATATAACAGAGGCATACATTTCTGTCCTTTCACATTATGTTCTAGGTCGCCCACCAGTAAAATGCGGGAATACTTTCAGTTCTAGGTCGCCCACCAGTAAAATGCGGGAATACATTCTGTTCTAGGTCGCCCACCAGTAAAATGCGGGAATAAATTATAGTTCTAGGTCGCCCACCAGTAAAATGCGGGAATACTTTCTGTTCTAGGTCGCCCACCAGTAAAATGCGGGAATACATTCTGTTCTAGGTCGCCCACCAGTAAAATGCGGGAATACATTATGTTCTAGGTCGCCCACCAGTAAAATGCGGGAATACTTTCTGTTCTAGGTCGCCCACCAGTAAAATGCGGGAATACTTTCTGTTCTAGGTCGCCCACCAGTAAAATGCGGGAATACATTTCAGTTCTAGGTCGCCCACCAGTAAAATGCGGGAATACATTTCAGTTCTAGGTCGCCCACCAGTAAAATGCGGGAATACTTTCTGTTCTAGGTCGCCCACCAGTAAAATGCGGGAATACATTTCAGTTCTAGGTCGCCCACCAGTAAAATGCGGGAATACTTTCTGTTCTAGGTCGCCCACCAGTAAAATGCGGGAATACTTTCTGTTCTAGGTCGCCCACCAGTAAAATGCGGGAATACTTTCAGTTCTAGGTCGCCCACCAGTAAAATGCGGGAATACATTTCAGTTCTAGGTCGCCCACCAGTAAAATGCGGGAATACTTTCAGTTCTAGGTCGCCCACCAGTAAAATGCGGGAATACATTCATGTTCTAGGTCACCCACCAGTAAAATGCGGGAATACATTTCAGTTCTAGGTCGCCCACCAGTAAAATGCGGGAATACATTCATGTTCTAGGTCGCCCACCAGTAAAATGCGGGAATACTTTCAGCTCTAGGTCGCCCACCAGTATAATGCGGACATACATTTCATAATTTTGCATTTAAGCAACTTTTTAGTCTTGTACTACACATTTTGGAATCAGTAACCCCACCAGAAGGCGGAAGGTTACAACAGGAATCCCCAGCAGTAAACAATAAAATCCCCAGCACCGGGAAGCAGAAGGTTGCAACAAGAGGTCCCATCACAAATTCAGGCGCATGAGTCAAAAGGAAGAAAGGACGCGTCTTGAAAGAAGCAGCTGGTGAACATTAAATTATGCCCAGCATTACAAGTCTGATGAAGAGAGTCGTACCCACCAGAGGAACCGCCGAAAAGCTTAATGAAGAAAGCCATGTCCCTAGCGGACCAAGCAAAATGATGAAAACTGGTATTCAGAAAAGCAAAGGGCCAGTATCATTCCCAAGTTCAAGGAAGAAAAGCATCGGAGGAAGCACAAGCCAACAAGAAAGCAAGGCAACAAGAACAAATTTCAGTCTAGCCTAGCTTCTTGTTTTCTTTTAAACACGGTGTAACAAGGAGATTGGTAAGCAGTGATAACATCATGCAACAGCAGTAACATCGCAGTCCCACGGTAGTCCCAGCTACCAAAACTTCCCGAACTACATTAACCTGATTCCCATTTAGCCAGGGATATGTAGGAAACCTTTGAAGCAAAGGTTCGGTTAAATCTTTTTCAAAAAAATGCTTCACACGGAGTACTCGGATGGGCAAAAATCGCTCGCTTTATCTTTGCACGAAAACCCTTCGTGTCTTCGGGCAAAGAGGGGCAGCTGTAAGCACGTGATTTTTGCCCTATATGAGAATTACTCCCAAAAAATTCAAAAAAATAAAATAATTTTTCTTAGTGTGCAATTTTTGTGATATTTTGTGTAACTATTTGTATGTTTGTCTATGCATGTTTATTTGTTAAATTAATAAAAAAAATACAAAAATAGGCATCTTTTGCATTTTTTAGCATTTAATGTCCAAATGAACAATTTTATGCTTAATTATTACTTAATTGTGCGTTAATTGTTATTGGAAGTTAATTTGCGCTTTTATAACTTAATTTAGTTCTTAATAATAATTTAAGTACTTTTATAATTTAGTTTTAGAAAAATAAAAGAAGAAAAGAGAACAAAAATACAAAGAAAAATCGGATTGGGCCACTTCTTCAATTTCAAACCACAGGCCCAAATAATTGCCCAACTTTCCCCATGACCCGGTCCGTTTCAAACCGGGTCGATCCGGTCCGCTCCATTAACCCAACACCCCTTCTTCATTTTTGTCCAACACAAAACAAAACCAAAAAAATAAAAAATAAAAAGTGAATTATCACTATTAATAGTTTTATTTTTTTTGTTTTTTTATATATAAAAAAAATCCGAAAATATTTTATTTTATTTATTATTTTTATTTTAAAATATATATATATATATATATATATAGTAATTTCGGAAATGATATTAAAAAAATAAAAAAATAAAAAAAAGTAAAAGAATGTAGAAAATTTAAAAAAAGTAAAAAGTTTTAAAAAATTTAAAAGTAAAATAAGGTTGGAATTAAAAAATAAATATAAAGGTATCTGAAAATTTAAAAAATTTAAAGTAATTGAAAGTAGCATTTTTAAAAGAAAAAGAAAAGATAGTGGTTTGTTTTTTAAAGAAAAGTTAAATAAAGTGAGATTCTCTTTTAAAAAAAATAAAAAATGGGATTTTAAATAAGATAAAGTAATTAAAGTTGGAATTTTAAAAATAAAAGTAAATAAAGGTGGGATTTCTTTTTCTAAAAAAATAAAGGCAATTTGTAAGTGGGATTTCTTTTAATTAAAAATAATAATAAAATAAAAAAAAACAAATCTGAAAATTTCGAAAATTTTGCTATAAATAGAAGAGAAAATTTAGGAAGAAGGGGTGGGAAAAAAGAGGAAAAACTAGATAGAGAGAAGAAAAAAAGAGGGGGCGGAGTGAGAAGTATACACCCGATATACATTCTGGATACACTGAATATACAGGGGCAGAATTCATTTTGGAGAGTTTTGAAGTTGAAAAAGAATAGTTACTGCTTCATTGCCTCGCTTAAGATCTGAAATAGTCAGAACCTTCCTGCCTTTTACTTCTTCTTTATACTTGGAGTCGTTTATAGTCTCCTGGGTTTTCTGCTATTCCTACTGTACTTGTTTGCGGTGTTGCTGAATCTGCTGTTGCTGTGTTATTACTGTTGCTGACTTCTCCTTCTTTTGTTATTGTACTACTGTTTCCAGGTACACATTTGTACAATCTCGGCTTGAAGCAAAAAATAAAATATTAATCAGGCTTTGTTCCTGTTGAATTCCTCCTGTTTAGATTTGTGGTTGAATATAATTTTTCTTTCTTCGTATAAAGATGTAATTGAATGATTAATGAATAATGAGGTTGCATATGTATACTTTCTTCATCTAATAATGTTAGTTTAAATTAATCGGAGAATAATTAATCTGTTTTGATATTATGGTCAATCTCATGTTCTAGTATTATTGAATAACAGAATATAAAATGAAAGCAGTTTTTCTTTGTACAAACTCGATCGCAATTTTCCATTCGCATTAGCCGTAAACTAATAACTAATAAGTTACGTTTTTCAGCATGTAAATAATTAAGAGATTTTCTTTTATTTTAGAGACGAACTTAATAGAAAATATAGTCATTGTAGGTTTATCCTTTAAAAATAAAAATGAGACGAGCCTCGCCAAATAAAACGTATAGATTGCGGGGCCCTCACAAAATGTATGGTTTAATTAGAATTCGGAAGGACCGTTTAGCGAATTTCACGGTCTTCCCCCAAATAATAACGCGATAGTCTCTTTAGGCGCGTGTTTAATATTTTACTTTCTTAAGCCTAGGTGTGCATTTCATGCGACCCGAATCCAAATCCCAAAACATCAAATAAAACGTGTTCCGGATTGTGGGTGCATTTCATGTGACGCAGTCCAAAGACGTGTTTTAAGCGATGTTCACATTTCTTTTAAAAACAATAATAATAAAGCGGTTAAAAGATAAAATTTGCACATAAGTTCATATTTGTATAAAATCAGATAATCAAGCCGAATATAACAGTTGAGCGACCGTACTAGAACCACGGAACTCGAGAATGCCTAACACCTTCTCCCGGGTTAACAGAATTCCTTATCCGGATTTCTGGTACGCAGACTGTAATATAGAGTCATTCTTTTCCTCGATTCGGGATTAAAATTGGTGACTTGGGACACCCTAAATCTCCCAAGTGGCGACTCTGAAATAAATAAACCAATCCCGTCTCGATTGTCCTTTAATTGGAAAAACTCCCTTGCACCCTCGCGGGTGCGGAAAAAGGAGGTGTGACAGCTCTGGGTACAGTGGTTCAGGATTGAATCGGTGTTTCTAATGTTGACAGTTCGAGAAAGATTTTCTTTGGAAAAGTTTAAGGTTAGTAGCGATTTGAGGGTTCAAGTGCTGCGAAGATAGATTTTATTTAAGGCAACAACTGAGCAACAAAGTATGAGAAAGGACATGTGGGGAGTGTCAGGCGGTGGTTAAAATTTCTAGAAGGCCAGTTATAAGAAGCAAAGGTCGAATAGTCGATTAAAGGGGTGAGTTCTGCCAAAGTGGGAGAGTGGCGGAGTTGCATGTGGGCTTTGTGGTAGGATGACTACGCACCTTAAGGAGACTTTGGAATGATTTGGGAATTTTAGTAATTGGTGATTGGGGGTCTACGGATTTAAATTGAAGCATGGGCTATTATGTGGTAGGAGATTCGATATAACGGAAATGAACTGCTTGAAATGAAGAAGGATACAACATAACTTGAAATTTAAAGATATTGTCACACATTTAGTGATGTCCACGAGGAGTAAATGGACTTATGCAGCTAGAGAGTGAGCTCGGACTCAGGATTGTTTGTTGATATCGTAGTGATTATACCCCGTGCAGCAGCGTTGGAAGATGTCGGCACGTAAATTCCACAGGTGGGTTATTTTCTGTGAGCACGTCAACGATCGCGTGGTTGGCGAAGTTTCTGTGAAGGATTTTGCTGGCTATCCGGTAAGAGGTCGAATATGTGAATATTGCTAGAGATTCAGAGTGTTCATGAGATATTAACGGAAAGATTTCAAGGAACCTGGTGGTTCGATTGCGCAAAGTCATGTCAATAAGAGAGAAAGAATCTTGGTGGGTTCCAGAGTTGTGTAATAGTGGCTTCAAGCTAAGTGGGAGACTCCCACCGCCTATGATTGGGTTGCATGGTTAACTACTTGTGAGGTTTCTGGTTATTAGCACACTGATGGGTTATTTCAGTTACATGAAAAAGAATATAAGTGGTAATTTGAGCAAAGGAATTGTTAGAGGTGTGCTATGGTTGGCCTTATTGGCTCATGTTCAGACTTGAGGAGGGATTCAGGATTCAGGCCTTGTATGGATGCAGGTTTCAAGGAAAGTGATTATATCGGGTGCTTCATTGTGAGGGTATTCATGTGCTAGAAGATTCATAGAGTTGATTATATTCTGGGCCAAGTCAGAGCGGGTGGCTCTCAACAACGGTCCTAGTGGACTCAAAGGGTAAAGTGTGGTGCCTAATGATTTCGAGCATATAGGTACGGTTAAGAATCAGGCTTTTGTAGCAACTTATGAGAAGAGGCCCAGAATGTTCTATGATGTTTTTACTTGCAGTGTAGCATTTGGGAGGTATGAAATGGTTCGTGGGATTCAAGACAACATGGTCTCGTGATTCAAGGTCACTCGGGATGAGTGCAGATGGAGCGTGTTATGTGTCGAATGGAGTTATTTCTAAGGCAATAAAAGATAAATTAGAAGAAGATAGATTGGTTAGGCATAGTTAAATTGGCATATCGGTGGTAATGATTAGTTTCTTCAGTGTGATCAAGTTGTGCAAGTGATTTGTGACGGTACGTGTGAGGCTTGCCGGCCATCGTAATCGATGTTATTCAGAAGTATTCTACTGTTATGGCCTGTTATGTGTAGGCGGATCCCGGAAGGGCTATGGTGGCTTAGTCCACTACTTAGAAATTTGCATATTCTGCGGTTATGAGAATTCACTTGTGTGTTGCTATGGTTTTCCTAAAATGAGATAAGTGCAAAGTTTCTATATGATGAAGTATTAATCTATTAGTAGTTCCGTAGTTATGATGAAAATCGTGTTCTATCGCATATTGGCATGTTGGGTGCAGTAAGTGGTATGGAAATTGAAGTAAGGATCAAGGTTGCAGTTCGGTGGTGACAAGGATGTCACTAGCTCGGATGAGCAGGAAGGGAGTTTCGATGTTTAAAGTAAGTTGGTATTGTCCTTAGCGTCACCTGAGATTGGTGGTTTGTGAAAAAGTCTTTGCATCCCGGTTAAGGATTATTGATTGCTTTTTAGCGTTAGTGCAGCCGGTGGTTTAGATGTACAGACTTGTTATCTGTTACGGAAGGTTGTGGGAGCGTGCCCCACGGGAAGGTTGTATAAGTGTGGCATGTAGTCATTTGATTGATTGAAGACTTAAACCAAGTATGAATATTGTAGTGATGTCGTTAAATTGAGAATTGATGCCTAGAGGGCACTTGGTTTATTGTGTTGTGGACTGTGGAGAATTACTCTGGCCATGATGGTAGTTCTCGTGTTATGAGAAAAAGGGGAGTTATTATGGGCCTTTGAAAGGTTATTAACCTAGTTCAGTATGATCAGAATCATATTGAGGTCTGTGGAAGATCTAAATATGAATATGGGCTCTATATCAGGCCAGATGTGATCATTTCAGCAATGCGCTCCTTATGGAAGACTAGTCAGGGTAAATGGATTTCCTTTTCAGAGTTTGTTTTCCTTTTGTATCGCGTTCGAATTGGTAGTTTATTGGCACATTGTGGTGTCATATGTGATTTTTGATCATGTCCGGGGTGGCTTATTGCCTGAGCAATTTGTACTGGGTGAGACGAGATCATTGGATTTAGGAGCAATGCAATCTGATTATATAAAGTACATCAAGGAGCTAAGACTATTATTTGGTTCAGAATGAGGTGATGGTTCTTGTCAGGAGTATAGACCCAATGATTTGTTGGTTCGGCAGTTGGTTATGAATTTTTACACATCTCTTCCGTCGTGGCAATATTGTAAGAGTTAAAGCAAGACCTATCTATGTCATGAGGTGCAATGGGAGCATCAAATTCGTGGAATTTAGACTAATTTGATTAGAGAATGCTATTGCGGTCCTGTGAGTAAAGTGGTGCAAGGTGTGAATTCAGTTAAGGTATGCAGTCATATTTTGGTGCTGCGTGTAGCTATTGATACAGTGAGCATAGGTTGGAACATGCCTGACAGAGAATTCCAGATATTGGAATTGGGCTCTAAGGCTTATTTGCTTAAGTGAAAAAGGATATCTTCAGATTGATAGAGCTAGGGTGCTCAGCTGAGTTGTGATAGCATGGGAAGGTGCTCGAGGTGTTAGCATGTTCGAGGACGAACGTTCAGACAACTCCAGCACAGTTTTTAGCATGTTCGAGGACGAACGTATATTTAAGTGGGAGAGAATGTAACGACCCGACCAGTCGTTTTGAGATCTAGTATGTCGTTAGTAATTTGAGGCCATGAGAAGCTTCACTTCAGGTATTATGACTTGTGCGCACGGTCGGAATTGAATTCTGAGAAGTTCGGAGTTGATTTGGAAAGAGAATTCTCATTTTGGAAGCTTTAAGTTGAAAAGATTGACTAAGGTTGTATTTTTGAGTAAAAGACCTTGGAATCAGGATTTGAAGGTTCCAGCAGGTTCGTATGATGATTTCAGACTTAGGCGTATGTCCGGACAGGGTTTTGAAAGACCCGGGAACGTTTCGTCGCCTATTGTGAAAGTTAACATTTTTGAAAGAATCTCATAAGTTTGGATTGAAGTGCATTTCAGGGTTATCAATGTCCGTTTGAGATTCCGAGTCTAGGAATAGCTCTGTATAGTGATTCTGGTATTGGGAGCGGGATCGGAAGTGAATTCGGAGGTCCGTAGGTTATTTTGGAGCCATTTGGCTAAAGATAGAAATTTGAAGGTTTTTGAGAAGTTTGACCGGAAGTGGACTTTTTGATATTGGGGTCGAAATCCAATTTCAGAAGTTGGAGTAGGTCCGTAATGTCGAATATGACTTGTGTGCAAAATTTGAGGTCAATCGGACGTGATCTGATAGGTTTCGACATCGAAGGTAGAAGTTGAGATTCTAAAGTTCATTAAGCTTGGATTGGAGGTCGATTCATAATTTTAGCATTGTTTAATTTAATTTGAGGCCTCGAGCAAGTCCGTAATGTGTTTTGGGACTGGTTGGTGTGATTGGACTGGGCCCCGGGGGCCTCGGGTGAATTTCGGTGGTTAACGGATTGAATTGGGGTTTGAAAGAATAGTTAAAGCAGATGATATCTGGTATAACTGCACCTGCAAAGTTTTGGCCGCAGATGCGGTGGTGAAGGGTGAAGGCTGGGACCGCATATGCGGTCAGATTACTACAGAAGTGGGACCGCACCTGCGGAAGAAGGAGCGCAGAAGCGAAAATAGGCTGGAAGCCCCGGACCGCAGAAGCGGCAATTGGTCCGCACATGCGGGACCGCAGAAGCGGTCAAGAGACCGCAGGTGCGAAAGGATTGGAGGCTGTGAAATCTCTTTAAAAATCGAGTTTCGTTCATTTCCACCTATTTAAACTTCGGGTTGGACAATTTTGGAACTTTCGGAAGAGATATTTTCTTCATCTATGTCAAGTTAAGTTGTTCCTACTCATTAGACGTTAAATACATGGTTTTGCTTCGGATTTGAGCATGAAAATTTGGTAGAGATTTGGGGGTTGGGGGAAAACCTATAAAATGGATTTTTTGGATTTTTACCACTCATTAGACGTCAAGGGCAATTTTGTTAACTTTTTGATCGGGGTTAGAAATTGTTATAAATTGGATTGTAATGAGTAATTGAACATATATTAATGGATTTGCATAATTATTGGCTAGTTTTGGAGCATTGTCCATCGATTCGAGTCTTCGGAAGAGCGTGGAACGCCAGTTATGGATCTTCGGAGCGAGGTGAGTCTCCTTTCTAACCTTGTATAGGGAATTGTCCTCATAGGTGATATAACTGGTTATGTGCTCCTATTTGTGGGGGCTACATACGCACGAGGTGACGAGAGTCCATGCGTAGCTACTATTATGTGTAATGTCCGGGTAGTCTAGGACCCAAAATCATGCTATACTTGGAATATCTGTAATCTTGTTGGCAGTTGAATTGCTTAAATCTTATCGAATTGGTAAATGAATTTATAAAAGGATTAAACTTCATTTTCTTAAATCGCTAAAAGAGAATCGACTTTTATTTGGATAAACATTCCTCGATAAATTCTTCAATTGTTGTGTGAGCATGTATTTCTATGTGTACCTGCATCACATGTATGATTCGCGAGTAGGGTGTTTGTTTATTTATGTTTACTACGTCGCATGTAGGATTCACGAGCGGGGTAATAGATGCATCTATGGTTCGGGCCGTTCGACCCTCGGCAGTGCACATTTTACATTTATGTTAGATTGAGCCGTACGACCTTGGCATGATATGCGCATGCTTGGATTGCTGCTTGAGATTTATAAATGCTGATAATCGCTCTTCCTGGCCAGTGATAAATTAATAAAGATAATGAAAAGTAAATCCTTGAAATCCTTTATTATTTGAGAAGTTGTTTCCCTGCTTTCCGGCTTTATGAGTTAAATTTTGCTTTATGAAATCCATGAGTTCCTCACACTTTTACTATATTATCCTTGGACCATTAGTAAGTGTCAAAGTCGGCCTCTCGTCTCTACTTCTTCGAGATTAGACGGGATACTCATTGGATACACATTGTTTTGCGTACTCATACTACACTTGTTGTGCACTTTTGTTGCATAGGTTAATATGTGGCTAGTGGCTTAGTGGCATAGCGGCGTGGTTGATACGGAGACTTAGGTGAGTTGCATGTATCAAGAAGACCGTAGCCATCAGAGTCTCCTTCAGAGTATTGTACTATATTTTCATTTCTGTCCACTTGTATTCCGGACTGTTATTGTAATTTATTCCATTTCCTAGAAATTGCTCATGTACTTTTAACAACGGGTTCTGGGATGATCACAGGATTTTTCAGTAGTTAAATTTTGTAAAGACATCCTCATTTATCCAGTGGAGTTTATTATTTATTATTTATTTGTTTAAAGGAAATGATTTCAAAATAATTAAAATGAGAAATTGCTAGTAAATTGTAGTTGGCTTGCCTGACAGTGGTGTCCGGCGCCATCACGACCCTTAGTGGATTTTGGGTCGTGACAGGTACCTTGCATGGTACTAGTTCATATTTATCGGGTATTATCGCTCGACCCGTATTTTATCCCAAATTGGCCACTTTCAACGAAACTCATTTTCTTTAATTCGTGTACCATTTATCCTTCAGGACACTTATTTATCGCTTGTTATAAATAACATAAATACGTTAACGTCAAAATGAGCTCACCCCTGAGTCTGCGTCAATTAACTGAAGACGAAACTTTTAACGTATGAAAGCGCGAGATGTAATAGGGGAATCCCTCCTCATTTCCCCCATCCTCGGAACCATTGTCAGAATCCTCATCATCGGAAGAAACGAGAACCTGCGTCGATTTCCATTGTGCTTGCTTGAGCTATATCTTCAGTAAGGTCATAACCATAGGCATGAATTTCTTCGAGAGTCTCCCTCCGAGCTAGGCGCTTGGCCAAATCATTACTATATTTTTCCCGGTCGGAGGCCTCCCTCAGCTCCGCTTGAACAGCCTCGGCATCCCTTAAGTATACGGCGATGGTCTTATCAGCCATAACCTTTATCTTCTCAGCATCAGCCTTGGCCTGTGCAGTTTCTGCCCGGGCTCTAGAGAGCTCTGCCTCCAACTCCTTAATTTTCTTGGCCTGGTCCAGACCCTTCACTTTAATAACTCAGAGTTGAATTTCAGTCGAGGTCAGTTGGGCGGTAACAACTTCCTTATCGGCAACAAGCTGATCCATGCTCTTTTTCAATCGATAGCAGTCAGCCCTGACTTGATCAACCTTGCCCCGGAGCTGCCCAATCATCTCCAACTTTTGCTGCAGCTGAGATCGAAGTGTTAGCCTCCGAAGTAGGGCCAAAAAGGCCATGCTCTATTAAAATCATAGTTACCTGCTCATCTGGCTCCGTCTCATTTTTCCGAGCTTTGGCCAACTCAGCCCGAAGGTCCTTAAGCTCCTCCTCCTTTTCGCTACAGAGGAGCCTCAAGGCCTTCTCTTCACCCGAATCTTTCCTGAGCTCTACCACACATTGGCTCAACTCAGCTCTAAACTTGACGATGGCCTATACATGAAATGAAGATATGTCAGTCAAAGGAAAGGGAAGAAAGAAAAAATTACAACAATGAAAGTTAGTATTTACCCGAGAAAGGAGATGTTGAGCCTCTTCGAATAGGGTGGATGCATCGTTAAGGTCGGCGGCATCATCGACCCTAGAAAAGTAACCCTAGAAGGGAACTTCTTCGAGGACCTTGCTCGGATTGAGCGTACACAGAGCGTTAGCATCTTCGATTGCCTCCTCGGAGTAAGATGGAAGAGAAAGGGAGTGACCGGTTGTCACAGCCTTGAGCTCTTCACTCGGGGCGCTCTGATTGGCTTCGAGGGTTTTCACACTCCCATCTTCCGGTATACTTGTTGAAGGTGGAGGAACGATCAATCTCCTGGGACATGGGGGCCTCGCCCGAGTCCTTCTTTGAAATTCCCTCACCACGGGATGAGGTCTCTAGTTCGGAGGGCTTGGTGGTCTCGATCGGTTTCCTGGTTCGAGGCATCAATGCCGACTCTTCACCATTATTTTCTTCATCATCTGGGGAATCGTGGGCCGAATCTGCGTCCGCATGAACAAATCTCCTTCGTAGCCTTCGAGTAGGGGCTTCTATCTTCAGGCTTCGAAGCCCTCATTCTTTTGTTATATTTCCCCGATTTCGGAATCGGGGACTCAGTCTCTTCCCTGGACGGGGCTGGCCTCATTTCTGAGACATCTCCTATGCCTGCACAAATAAGCATGAGTGAGGTGGCATCACAAATAGGAGAAAATATATCAAAACCCTGGAAGGAAAACTCACCATGATGTTTGGCCTCCCATTTACCCCTCGACAAGTCACGCCATTTGCGCTCATCATACGAGAAGGTCGCAACCAACTTCTTGAACCATTCCTCGAGGTCAGGGATTGCATGTGGCATCGAAGCATCAGCTGCATGAAAAGTTAAAGACATCACACAATGCGAGAACGAAACACAAGGGAATACCAGAAAAAGAATTTTACTTACGTCAGAAGTTCCACCTCTCCAGAAATGGCATTTTTTCCTCGAGAATGATGTCCAAGATCTTCACTCGGATGAACCGGCTCATCCAACCTCGGTCTTTTGTCTCGTCATTACTGGCAAAGAAGGCTTTCTTGGATCGACGTTGGAGCTTGATCAGTCTGTGAAAAAGCTGAGGCCGATACAATCTGATAAGGTGATGGAGGGTAAACTCCAGCCCTTTGGCGTTGCTAGAAAAATAGTGCAGCATAACCACGATGCGCCAAAAGGAAGGGTGGATCTGACCTAGGGTAACCTCGTACCTTTTACAGAAATCAATCACCATTGCATCGAGGGGACCTAGTATGAAGGGGTAAGTGTAAACACTTAAAAAACCCTCCACATCAGTTGTGATGGTCTCCTTGGGAGACGGGATCTGTATCATAACCTCGTCCCCCCAACCACCCTCGTTTTTCAGAACCTCGAGATATTTCTCCTTTATCGAGCAGATGTACCTCGATGCATGTTCGCATCGGCCAAGAACTGCAGGTGGGTTCTCGACATCGAAGTCCTTCTTTAAGACGCAGGTGACTGGAACAATCTCATGGAGGGCCGGCGCTTTATCGCTGGCCGGTCGGGAAGTAGAAGAAGATGATGCTTTTTCCTTTTGAGGGACTATTTTAAAAGTTTTCGCCATGATTTTGGGTTACAAAGACGACAGAGCTTGATTTTTTCGGCACTAAGAAGGCGGTAGAAGCAGATAATAAAAGGAAACTGATCAAGAGAGAGAAGTATGGAGGTAGGGGTGTTCGTCGGTCGATATGGTACGGTATTTAGACATTTCGGTTCGGTATTTTCGGTATTTGATTTCTTAAAATCCTATACCAATACCATACCTAATTAAATTCGGTATGGTTCGATTTTTCTCCTTTCGGTTTCGGTTTATTCGGTTAAGTAACCTCGGTTTATTCGGTTTGAATACTAACTAGTGCATAGAGTCATACACTCTAACATTCTTAATTGAAGTACTCAAAAATACAAAACTAAAAATGTTGACAAAAATTTTGTCCAAAACTAGCAAATATCGACCCAAATAGAGAAAATTGTACATAAAAGAATATTTGATCATTAAAAATATCGTGTTACTTGTTTAGAGTTAATTGATGAACTTTGAAAATAAAGTAAAATTTTAAATTTTTTATATTTATGTTATAATTGATAATATATGTTTTGTGAAATATAATATATATTTCGGTACGGTATCGGTATTTCGATATTTTATTTTAAAATATCAAATACCATATCTAATACCAATTTTTTAAAAAATTTAAACCAAATACCAAAATTTTCGGTTTTGGTACGGTAATTCGGTATTTACCAAATTATGTCCAGCCTTATATGGAGTAGGTTCAGAGGTGTTTTGAAGATTGAAGTAAAGCTTTATTAGAGGTTAGACCTTATATTTATAGATGGGCGGTGACGGTTCAACGATGCTAGTGGGTGACCAATACTGGCGTTCATTTAATATCATGGGGAATCGAACTGATGGGATGTTTCGGTCACCTCGGATGCTTACGTCATGGGATGACGTCATCATTAAGGGCTCCAAAAATCGAGGTTCAAATCGTTTCTTATCATCTTATTCTAAGAAACGCGGGGACTATTTGTACGGTCAAAGTCACATGCCTCTGACTTATAGACTCGAGGGTCTGTCCTAAGCCCGAGCCCGATGCATCAGATCCGAGCTCAAAGGTAGGATGCAATGCTCGAGGATCAAAGTACAATGGACATCAAAGCCGAGATCGTGACACAAATCCTGGAATAGGATTGTACGATTTCGTACTAGGCGGTTAGACAGCTGTATCAATAATATTCCTTACTGTAAATAGAAATATACCTTATTTAGGGTTCCCCTATTATATAAAGGGGACCCCAATCATTTGTAAACATCTTCTAATCATTGAGCAAAGAATATATTCTCTAGTTTTTCGCCTACTGTTCATCAGAAATGTCCTTTAGCTCTACTGCTCTTACTTTATTTTTCTTGTTTAATTGTCTTATTGTTCTAAACCTACCTCGAGGCCACTAAGCTCGAGGTCACTATTGCTGAGTAACATTGGTTTGATTCACTTATTTCTTTCATTTCTGCTTCATATTTCTTGATTATCAATTGGTATTGAACTAAATCAGATATCTTTAAAACCACTAATCAAGTTTAATTGTTACTCGTATTTTCAGGGTATCTTTCAAAAATTACAATGTTTATGTCCAAACACCTTTGAAGACTGAAAGCATACACTTTTTGTATACATCAAGGACCATATCTGTTATGTGGTATATATCAAGGACTAAAATAGTCCAACCCCGATACATTAAGGACCATTTTAATCATTTTCTGTAAATTCTTCTTGATTTCCTCTGTTTCAGTCTTCCTATAATTTGTAAAGGATAAGGTAGGGATATGAGCCAGAGCCACTGTACTCCACACCGCAACGCCTCATAAACCAATAATCCAATTTCAACGTCTCTTTTTTGGCATTTTCTCACGCAAATTTCCTTCAATTTTTACTGTGCAATCCTTGATAAACTATTAGTAGTATAACCAATTTCCGAATTAAATTGCAACGAGTTTATGCCGCGTTTGCTTGGAAAAAAATTGTGATGTAACTAATCTTGGGATTAGTATTTTTTATTCTCATGAAGGGTGAGATAACTAATTCCGAGATAATTAATCATGAGATAACTTGTTTCCCAACTAAACGGCTCCTAAAAAAATCTGTCAAATTTACACTTTTCAGGTGTCTATGTACTAAATTTCTACTTGCAATTTTTAAGATGTGCTCTGTTTTCAGATTAAAAAGTTCAGTGAATTTGTTAACTTTTTGAATTTGATTAGTTCTTAGGTCTCTTATAGAATGTAAATGATCCAAAATATGGAATGTGAATTAGGAATAATTGATCAACGAAATATTAATTGAAAACTGAACCTCGAGATACTCAAAAATAATACTATATATTTTTGTTATCATGAGACTTTAATAGCCGTTTGGCCGAGCTTCTAAAATCAGCTTATTTTGAAAAGTGTTTTTCTCAAAAGTACTTTAAAAAAAAATGCTTTTGGTGAGAAATAGTTTGTGTTTGGCTAATTAATTAGAAAATCACTTTTGAGCAGTAAATAGTGTTTGGCCAAGTTTTTGAAAACTGCTTATGAGTGTATTTTTCTCAAAAATGCTTATCAGAAAAGTGCTTTTGGAGAGAAGCTACTTTTTTCTGCTTCTGCAAAAATGTTTCTGCTTTTCGTCAAAAGCATTTTTTTTCCTTCCAAAAGGTTGGCCAAACACCTCCATTTTTTGCCCAAAAAAAAACTTGGCCAAACAGGTTATTATTGACCGTCATGGGTGATGATTGAGCTAAAATTTGGATTATGGAACTTGATGATAGAATTATTTGAAAAATAAATATTTTCTTCATTGTTTGAACAATTCACTTAGAAAAATCAAGAAATAAAGTATTGTATAATTTTTTAATATTGTTTTCAAAAATTTACTTGAATATTTAACCAAATTGACTCTCCAAACTACAAATGGCCAATATTATGCTATGGACGCAATGTATTTTCACCCTCAAAGAATATTGTTATCCAATTAGTTTAAAGACAGTGAACCCCAAATGAAACTCTTATCGCTCATTCTCAAAAAACGAGACATGCAAAACTGAATACTGAAGCTAAAAAAATTGCTGTTTTGTTTGCTCAAACGCTAAGGAAAATTACGGAATTCCGAATTTATCCTCAAAAGAAATGGCTAATTACTCGAAGGCCCACGTCTGCCAGTGTTTGAGCCGGCTGCTGACAGTTGGCCGGAACTCAACGGTGATGATAATGGGAGAAAGGAGGAAGACAGGCATGGAATTTGTTGACGGAGTTTTGGGCCTGGCCCATGGGCTTCTTCAGCTGGGCCTTAAGCCCGGTGATGTAGTTGCCATTTCTGCTCTTAACAGGTTCTTATTATTATCTGCTGCCATTTTAATTCTAGCTGTTAATGTACAACTTTCATTGCATTAGGTGGTTGTACCTTTTACCCTTCCCACTTCCCAGTATAATATGAAAAGTATAACAGAAAATAAAGTCAAAATGGCATGGCAACAGCCATTTTTACCTAAAGTAGTCAAGCTGTTGGAAAGTAACCACTATTTACTGTGGAGATAAAATTTGAACAAAAGTACCCTAGCTGAAACAGTAAAAGTTGCAGCATATGGTGTCTCTTGCATATAAACTTAAAGCATGTTATGTTGGAACTCCTTTTGCTCCTTTGAACATTATTTCTTTGTAGGTTGATTTTGATGGTTAGAGTTACATAATTAACTATAGTTGTTAACATATTCGGTATTTCAAAAATAAAATTTAACATTTCGATGGTATATTTTGTTAGAGAAGATAATAAAGTATATGGAAGCTTCAAATTCAAAGTTATTGGTGCATTATGCATGAGCTTAGTGCTTGTTAATCATTTGTTTGCAGGGAACTGTTATTTTACATTTTAATCAAAACAATTTGCTTAATGCTATCATCTTATTTTATGATACTTAGCTTTCTTATGAGATAAGGCACCTTGAGCCAGCTAGGATTTCTACTTTATGGACTCTGGATTTTAGAACCATGACTTCAAGTACTAATAATTGAGTTGTAAATTTAATATCACATTTTAATGAATTCTTAACTTAAATATACTGTTTGAGCAAAAGTTAATGGGTTCGACCGAACCGTATCCCGGCTTCTATCTCCGCCCCTTCCTTGACCATCTAATTAAAAAGAACAGGCGTGAAACATGAATTTATATCTGGGAATAGTCATAAGGTACTCTTTGACTGCATCATATTTGCCAGTGAACTACTCTTGAATTGTTAGGAATTCTTTTTCATCATCCAATTTTTGTTGCAGTGATCTGTACTTGGAGTGGTTACTCGCAGTGGCGTATGTAGGAGGAATTACTGCACCTTTCAATTACCGTTGGGTAAATGAGCAAAGCACCTAGTCCCTTATCTTCCATTGACATAACTTGAAGACTATTTTTTGTTTTTTCTTATTTTCTCTAATCTAATTCAAGATAATTAGGGCGAGAAATCATTCTACAGAAAATTAGTGCTGATTTTAGCTGGATATTTGCATTTAAAAAGGCACAGATATCCAGCTACTGTCATCATTAACTTTCTTTAGGATGACCCTTGAAAAGACAACTTTTTGTGCTGCTTTTTTTTTTTTGGCTTTTGAAGTTTAAGCGTTCACTCTCCTTGATTAATGGGTGAATTTCAATATCAGTAACAGTTATTTCTTTCTTGGTCTGTGTCACGTGGAGTTGCCTAGAAGTATCATTATCCTATTCCTCTATGCATGCGCCTAAGAGTTTTCAATCTTTAGTAGTTTGTAATTTAAGGATTCGCACTAAGTACCAATATCATACCTGTTGCATGGTTTAGATTTACTCAATATGAAAAAACCATGTTACATAGCTCTTGATTGTAAACAGTTTAAACGTATGTAAACTTAACTTTGAGGAAACCGAAAATGATTATCATGGCTAAATACTTTCTATCACAGCAAAGCATCAATATAATATAAGATTGAAGAAACTGTTCCGGATACAAGCATGTTCTCCTAGTAACTGTTCTCAGCATGCAGAGCTTGGAAGAAGCAAGAACAGCTCTTCAGGTAGCAAAGCCAACAATGTTGGTCCACGACGCAACCTGTAATTTCTGGAAGTTCGAGTCCTATGATGATTCTGTGCCTTCTCTGAGGTGGAAAGTCCTAATGGATAATCCTAGTGTGGTTAATAGCACTAAGATTGGTATGTGTTAAAGCATTCATGACCAGAATGAATATAGATAAAAAATAGTATTCTTCTTCTGTTTGTTAATTTATCATTCTTACATCTGCCAGGATTAACTACTAAACAGCTTAAACGAAGTTTTAAAAGGCATTTAGTAGCAGACTGCCTGTGGGCACCTCAGGAAGCTGCTATAATATGCTTTACCTCAGGTATATGCTAACTGCCTTTCTACATGCCTATTTCTTGTTGTTCCTTTTCTTGTCCCTAATCCAAAAAGTGATCTTCAAATCCTCTCACATCGAAGGAGTGGACAAAATGAAGTTCTAAGAGAAATCTAGTAGTGGAAACCTCTTTTTAAACTAAGGAACATAATTTCTCCCTCAAAATTTTATCTGGGTCAGATTAGGCAAATATCTTGTTTCTTAGTCTCAGTAGAAGTTTTTTGGCTATTAGCAAAATTCACGAGCAAGGAAAAGGTCATTTTGTATGTCATACAAAACATTTGCTCCGCTGAGAAATGTGTTGTGTGGGTTGAGTCATAGAACTGCTGTTCTGGTACAAGGAGTATTTGTAAGTCCTTTGACTTGTATTTATCATTTTTTTCTGTTTCCTAATGACAATAGGAACCACCGGGAGGCCAAAGGGAGTTACCATAAGCCATTCAGCTTTGGTGGTGCAATCCCTTGCAAAAATTGCGATTGTTGGTTACGGTGAGGATGATGTATGCTTATCTACTATGATAAAACATTATATGAATGTATCAACCTTGATATAGTACAAGTTGATTTGTGTTATGGTTTCTTGCAGGTCTATTTACACACTGCACCATTGTGCCACATTGGTGGTATATCATCAGCCTTGGCCATGTTAATGGCAGGAGGTTGTCATATTCTACTACCAAAGTTTGAAGCTAAATTGGCTATTGAATCCATAGAGCAGCATAATGTTACTTCTTTTATCACAGTTCCAGCTATGATGTCTGATGTAATCTCTTTTTATAGGTAAAGCACTCAGCTGTCCTGATGCAAAGATGAATTTCAATAGGATTTATCTTTTGAACAAAGTTGAAGTGAATAATAACTGTATGGGCATCCATATGATTGGTTAATCAGGATTTTTCCTTAGAAGTTACTACCAATATCAATTTGTGACATTAGCTCCTTTAGATTTTGCAAGGAATACTTTTTGTGATGTCCTGATCAAGATTAAAAGAATTTTGCTCTCTTTTTGCCCAGTTTCTAGTGGTGCTTGATTCTTTTCTAGGTTTCTCTCTATGGACATTTAGCACATCCGCTGAGTTCATGATAAGTGCAAATATTTGATTCTACCTTCACTTGTCGTAGGACAAAGCACATATCTGTAGGGTCCAAATCTGTGAGGAAGATTCTTAATGGAGCTGGGGGTCTTTCATCTGATCTTATCAAAAATGCGATTGAGATTTTCCCAAGGGCTAAAATTCTTTCAGCCTATGGTATGTTGGTTTAGTGACTACTTGACATATTTTCTCCATCTTCTCCAAAATTATCCTTTCTGAACAAAATATTCTGTTGATAGCAGGAGATCGCAAGTTTTAAAATGGTGTTCCTGATGTATGATATGTATCATCCACTAGACATTATGCTTTCCAAATTTATAGTGGCACAAGTCCTAACCTTAAACCTTCTTGATGTATTATGTATAGTTAGCTTCACGAGTATTCTGTGTCGGTCGTGCTCTCCTGATAAGCATTCTTTAATTGTTCTTTAGGAATGACCGAGGCATGTTCTTCTCTAACTTTCATGACTCTTTATGACCCGACGAAAGAGAGTTGTGTCCAGAATTCTTGTGCCAATAGCTCCAATTTGGCACATAAACCAGATGGTATCTGTGTTGGAAAGCCTGCTCCACATATTGAAATAAGGATTGCTGGGGATGATTCATCTTGTATAGGGAGGATTTTGACACGAGGACCCCATGTAATGCTTGGATACTGGGGTCAAATGCCAAGCAAGAATTCTTCTCCAACTGATGAAAGTTGGCTTGACACTGGTGATATAGGGCATATAGATGATTGTGGAAATGTCTGGCTCATTGGGCGTTTGAAGGGTCGAATAAAGAGTGGGGGCGAGAATGTTTATCCGGAAGAGGCAAGCATCCAGACTTTAATTCCTTTGTTTCTTCGTTTCCATTGAGCTACCATCACAAAGAGAACTGCCTACTTGAAATCTTATTACTTGATGACCAATGATAGATATATTTTAATTAATTTTTGGTAATGGAACACCATGATTTCCTTTTTATTGTTCCATAGGAACGTAATTGCCCTATAAATCCATTTAGTAAGTTTGTTTTGGCTCAGGTGGAAGCTGTCTTATCCCAACATCCAGGGATATCTGCTAGTGTTGTTATTGGGCTTCCTGACTCTCGCTTGACCGAGATGGTCATTGCCTCTATTAGGCTCAAAGACAATTGGCAGTGGACAGATTCCAGTTCTGATCATCCGGTTAACAAGAAGGAGCATTGTCTTTCCAGCACTCTCCTCCAGAACTTCTGTAGAGCGAAAAATTTGACGGGGTATTCTTCTTTTTCTATGTTGGTCAAGGGAATTCGATTGCAGCAAGGCTATCTCATACTCCACTCCAATCTCACCCCCCTCTTGATGCCTCGCGTTATCTGATTCATATTGATGACATGTACTGTAATATTTTGCAGGTTCAAAATACCCAAGAATTTTGTATTGTGGAAAAATCAATTTCCAGTGACAACAACAGGGAAATTAAGAAGAGATCAAGTCAGAGCAGAACTTATGTCTTATAAGCAGTTACAGCCCAGCAGACTGTGACTCCACCAAATTCTCCTCTTGCATTTGTTTTGAGCGACTAACTACATGGTAAGAGAATACATAGAAACAAATACTGGGAATTATTTGACATGGTGCTTGGAAACTATGCAGCTGTTCCTCAATAATAAAAAAAAAATTATGCAGCTGTTCCTCACAGCAAATTATCCATTTAATTCTCTATCTCAGGTTATTTAATGTGTATTAGTTATTTCCCCATTAAGTTGTAATCGACGAGATACTTTTTATTTCATTACTCATATGTACCCATACAAATTCTTCTTTATTCTATGTACCATCAAGCTGCTTAACATCCTGATTCATTGAATCTGAATGATCGCGAAGTTGAATATCGTAGTGCACTTCTTTCCCCAATTTCTGTTATTTCTTGTTTATTAGTCTTTGCTAGTCAAAATAGAAGCTCACCATTATTGCAGGAAGTCAAATGAAATAACTGATTCTGAGTAGTAGTTACTTTTGAAAATTAACGGTGCCAAAGCAATTATCATCATGCCAGGAAGGTTCCATCATTTAAGCATATGGAACAACATTATCAAATGCATACTACCTTAGTAGGACAGAAACGGCTCTGGCAGTATCAGTAATTGCCAGTAGCTTTTACAAGTTTTTGGTCGTAGGTTATGTGTACATGAAAGAGAATTTCTGACGATGCGTATAAACATCTGAATAACTCAAGATCATATATATTAGATTTTTGCCAAGTCTGCTCTCACCTCAAGCCATGACAACATAGTATTGAAAACAAGCTCCACACTTTCATTTGGTTCACCTATCAATTGGTGCCACATTCCTGGGAAAATCTTCATAGTCTTATCTTTACTTCCTGCTGATTCATACACAAGCGTAGCAGCTTCAGGATCACATACCTTATCATCCCCACCTTGAAGAATCAGCAAAGGGACTTCTAGTTCATGCGAGTTCCTCTGTATATATTCACAGACTTTCAGAAGCTCTAATGCAGTGGCAGCTGGTGGCTTCTGGGAAGCCACGCGATTCGGACTTTTTGAGACCATTTTTCTCTTCCATCCCTCCTTGTATGATTTAGATCCAGGTGGTTTGGTGATCACAATCCTCCAAGATGGTGCTACAAAGGCGGCCAATGGTAGTAGCTTCTCCAGTGGCCAAACAGGTTTGTATTTCTTTGACACTCCACACATTGGTCCACTTAAAACTAAACCTTTCCATATAGTATTTTGCCTTAGACATATGAGTGTAGCAATTGCACCACCTAATGACTCACCATACAGGAAAGCTGGGAGCTTCGGGTGATTGGCGCGAGCAGAGTCGAAGTACTGTATGCAGTCTTCGACTAAGGGTTGAATACTTGGAATGTAGCCAGGTGAGCCTTCTGAGTAACCGTGACCTTGTAGGTCAAGAGCACAAACGAAAAATCCAGCTTTCGCCATTGCTACTGCATTTAGCTCAAAAAGCCAGCTGCTTTCGGATGTATAACCATGAATCATGCCCACAAGACCTCTTAACTGATTACTTGATTCAGACTGCCAAGATTGAGTGTATATCTTCATGTTCTGTTTGTTTAACATGAAGCTTTCTTTATGCATGATTTTCTGTTGCTTGTAAAACTCTTCTCTTGTTAGGTCTCCGTAAGGGCTGTTCTCATTAGCTTGGAAAATAGGGTGAGACATAGTGTACTAATGAGTTTGTCTGTTTGTGTGTTTAGCTCCTACTTTTTTGGTGGTGGTACAATAGTCTTGTTTGGGATTGTGAAGGTACTGAATGTGATTACTTTGAGTTGATATATATACACATATGATATTATAATATGTCTATGTTGCTCAAGAGTACAGATCAGTTGGGAGGCTCAGTTGGGAGTTTAGCCTCCCAACTGTTTCATGCTGGGGCAATAAATGGAAATATGAGACATGAATCAATTATTGAATTAGATATGATTTCCTTTCCGTACCAAATTTGGCTTCTATTAAGTTGAAGAATAAATTTGTATTTCCTGTTGCATTTTTATTTTTTTTAATCTTTTTTTTTTTTTGCACTGTTGAATTGACAACCATCTTTAATGTAGTAATTAAGAGGCTGGTGATTTCTTTCATAACTATCCTACATGTCTTCTAAGGATAAAATTAAGGGCCAATTGGCATGGTTTATTTGCACACTTGGCACATTTAAACCACAAATCTCAAAAACATTGCCAGCAAACAGCTGAGGCAGCAGCAGCAGCATTATTACAATGCAACGTTTGGTTCAGATTACACAACAAGTAGTTGCAACACAAGACAAGGGAGGAGCCACCCCAAACATCCTTGAATGGGCAATGGAAATTATTATGCCTAAAATCAACTCAAACTCTAGTACTAAAAAAAAAAAAAAAAAAAAAAATCTTCCAGAAGTAATGTAATATTATCGTTACAAGAAAAAGAAAAAAAGATCTTAAATGCGAAGCAAGCTGCTTCTTTTAAGCAAGTGGCCTCAATGGAGACATCAGTGTTTTGTCAGAAGCTGGGATGTGCTAAATTTGTTTTCTATTTTTTCGAAGACCAGGACTTCTGGCTAAGAATTTTTGAAGTATTTTTATTCTAATGTTTGAAATCTGTTATCTTTTCAGTCTCACATTTTTATGAATGATGGGTGGCGATCTTTTCTCTTTTTTTTTTTTTTTTGAGAAGGTAGATACTTATAGTAATACTACTAAATATTGTTCATAATATTACAGACAATTTGTGCCTCATGAAGGACACATAAGTTCCCATAACTTGCTAACAAATTACATGCACCTTCTGAGAGGTGTTTAACAAAAGGAGAACAACCTAGTTTATCTAGAGATAGTTGCTGCATAACGAAAGGTGGTGGAGTAGCAAAAATTGATATTTTCCTGATTTTGGACTGATTAAAGGCTTCCTTGGCTAACATGTGAGCCACCATGTTTCCTTGACGAAAGTTATGTCTGGTCAGTATCTCCTCCTTCTTCTGGGGCATTAACAACCTGCAAGAATATTTATCACATCGTTAAAAATTTCATGATCTGTTGATAAT
Organism: Nicotiana tabacum; assembly: GCF_000715075.1. Taxonomy (NCBI): domain Eukaryota; kingdom Viridiplantae; phylum Streptophyta; class Magnoliopsida; order Solanales; family Solanaceae; genus Nicotiana; species Nicotiana tabacum. Next base: position 161,378,152 of record NC_134082.1, read on the forward strand.
GTTTGTATTACCTCAATGAAATCAGTTTCGACTTCGATTGGGTAGAATCCATTCTCTTTAGCAAGAGTGAGACCTGATTGGAGGGCTAGGAGTTCTGAGTGTAGGATGGTCATAACATGGACTTGTTGGTTGAAGCCCATGTTCCAGTCTCCCGAGCTAGTTCGGAAGACTCCCCCTACAACGGCTGATCCTTTTTTAAAAGCACCATCTATATTGAACTTGTACCAATTTCTGGGTGGTTTATGCCAATATACTACAATTTTTTTCTGGGCGTGCATGTTGGGTTCATTTTCGGCTAGGAATTTGTATTCTAAAGCATGATTTATCATAGTATTGTCTTTCAAATAAAGGGTTGTATTGTTGTGGAGGTTGTTGCTTCTGCTAAGCCAGATGCCCCAGATGGCAAAAACAAAAAAAGCCTTCCCATGTAATCGGGAGAGCGGGTAAACTATGATTCAAGTTTTTAATAGTGAGGAGCCAATGGAGATTTGTGTTGAGGGGTATGTGGTGAACACCTAAAGTTTGCCAAAACCTGAGAACGAGTGGACAGTACAAAAAGATGTGCTCTATAGTCTCTTCTGCCTCGTGACATGTTGTGCAGTGTTTGTCAATATTGATACCAATACGAGCTAAGTAGGATCTGGTGGGAAGTTTGTTGTAGAAAACCTAGGAAATATTTGATCTTGTTTGGGCAGTTGATGCTCCAAATCCATTTGAAGTTGTTTCCACTATGATAAAAATTATTGATGAGGGTGTAGCAAGAGCTCGTGGTGAAACAACCACTTTCACTATTTTCCCATATAGAAATATCTTTGGAGTTATGGTTTAGAGGGATAGATGGTATTAATCATTTTTTGAATGGGGTCTGGGAGTTGGAAAGATATCTTGTTTAGGTTCCAGATGTTATTAAGACAAAGGTCATTTATTTTGATGGAGAGATCACCTTTGTTGAGGGATCTCTCTATACAATTTCTAAGGCAAGACATAGATGGTAGCCATCTGGAATTCCAAATATCTATGTCAGAGTTATTTTTAGGCAGCCAAAGAATGCCTTTGTTACAATAATACCAACCTTTGAGAATACTTTTCCATACAGAAAGGTAGAGGTTGTGGACTTGCATGTGGAATAAGAGCAGGCCGGTGTTTTTGTCACGACCCAAACCGAAGGGCCGCGACGGGCACCCGGTGCCTTACTCAACCGAGTACCGACGTAACATATCTTTCTTATCATACTATCATGAGTAAATGAGCCGGAAAACCCGTCATGAGATAACAAGAATAAAACATAAAAGAATACTCAACATATGACGACCCAGCATGATATACAAACTTATACATGTGACATACGGGCCGACATGACCATTTGTAAACTCAAAACATAGGCCGACAAGGCGAAATAAGTATCCATACACCTGACATCTTTCTACAAGCCTCTAAGAGTACATAAAATCATAAAGGTCGGGACATGGCCCCGCCATACCAATCAATACATATCCAAAGCAACTGACCAAATAGGAAACTCCGGAGCAAGTGGAGTGCACCAACACCTCCGGTGAGCTGATAGCCTACTAGGAAGACTGTCAACCTATCAATCGGGACCTGCGGGCATGAAACGCAGTGTCCCAAGCAAAAGGAATGTCAGTACAAATAAAGTACCGAGTATGTAAGGCAGGAAAGCATAAATAAGAACATTAATATAAAGAGAGATAGAGGATATACAACATGTAACATCTGCGTGCCTCTGGGGATACTGGCATGAAATGCATAATACATGTATATACATAAACTTTTAAAAACATACGCCTCTATGGGCATCATCATTATCATATCGTACCCGACCTCAAAGAGGACTCGGTAAAAACGTACCCCGGCCATCATAAAGCTCGGTAGAATCATACCCGGCCATGTGGAGCTCGGTAAACCCAACTGATCAGTGGTTGCATAATAGGTGTCGTACCCGGCCGACTATAGCGCAGCTCGGTAGAGTAAAATAGATATTATATATAATGCATGCTAGACTCATGGAATCACGTTCTAAACCTTTTAAAGTGACTTAAGAACATTATGGACATCCATACCCTCAATATGAACCTCAGTAGGATTCAAGGATCATACACAGTTGCTTAGAATAATTTTATAAGGAAAGAACAACATGGACAACCTTAGTTGCTAGGAGTAGATCCGTTATGAAATAGTGTATTCATTTCACTTTAGGTCATGCCAAAATAAAGAAGGAAGTGACTTAACATACCTTAAACTCATTGAATCCTTCATTCCTTCCAAGCAACTCTTCAAACAAGTCAACTCAATTTATCATAGTATAAGGAGATTCAAAATCATTGCTGAGCAAAAGCTAAGTCTGTAACTTAAGCTAGTAGCTCGTTTACGTAAATTCGGGCAGCATCTCCCATGTAACAAGGGCCTCCTCCAATACCATGTACCAACAACAACAACCATAGAAATCCATCAACATATAAATATCAATAACAAGACACCATATAACAACAACAAGTCATAACTACTTCACGACTAGCGGCAAGCTCCGATTAGAATCCGTATAACCCATATCACCCCTTATAGACTTTTTATATTAACTTAACAACACCATTAACATGATAATGAATTAGTTCATCAATGATTCCAACCTTATACCACTTATTTATAACAAAGGAAACAATCCACAACTCCAACTATCTTCAATTAGAAACTTTATTCACTAGTTCATGTCTAGTCCAACCATTTAACTTAATCAAACATCAAGATAACCTTAAGCACCTGAAAGAACACAATACACATACTTCCTACAGTAGCTTCAGGTCAAAATCCAAGTTATATTTAGCTTACAACAATCCTCAATGGCAATACAACACCATAGAAGTGACTTAAGCTAATCCAAGTATTATCTTGTAGTTTATCATCCTAACAACTTAACCAACAAATAAGCAAGCTTAAGAAAAATTATTAGGTTGTTATACTTACATTATCCAATAGAAACAACTTGAAATTTCAGCATAAAACAGCCCATAACTATCCTCAATGACAAAACAACCTCAAAGAGGTGTTATTCTCCACTTTTGATGTTGAAATATGGTGTAATCCATTTGCAAGACTTGAAATAACCTAGGGTTGATATGAAAACCATGGGAGAGTATTTTACAGAACATAAACCACTTAAAAAACCTCCCATACGAGCTGGAACCACCCAAAAATCAACAACAACAAGAAGAACAAGAAACTTACTAGCGCCACAGGATTCCCGACACTTGATTTGTGTAGTTTGCCATTTGTTTGGGTCTTGGATCATGAGATAACCTTGAGAGAGTGTTTCTAAGGTTCTAAGGTCTGAATATAGTGAAAATAATGACTTAAAACGGGGATGAGGCATCTTATATATATCCATATGTCTTAAACCGCCTATGTGGGTCCCATAGAGAGCTGCTTGGCGCAGTCTCGCAAAAACGCGAATATCTCTCTAGTCCGATATCGTATCGACAAACGGTTTAATAAGTTAGAAACTAGACTCGTAGATATTCAATTTGATATGTAGATCATCCCTTCATTCTAAGTATATTGGGAGAAACTTGCATCTACATTTGACCTAAATTTCAGCACATTATAAATGCAACTTGTGATGACCTTTGCCAACTTCTGTTCCACAACTCGCTTGATTTAGAAACATAACACACGACTATCATACGACTAAAATAACCCATAACTTAATTTACTTATCATGTTAATCACCCTAGTCTTACCCCAAAAGTATATGCTCTAACATTCCAAACTTGTCGACTTTCAACGAAACTTATTTTCTTCATTTCGTTTAGCGTCTAAGCTTTCCAACCCTTTTGGTACTTGTTATTCATGATCTTAAAGATTTGTAACCTCCAAGATAAAATCATGAACTTACGTTATGTACTTTCAAAAATGATCTCATTTCCGAGCTTACATCAATTGGCTTACGACATATTCTCGTACGAAAACATGGGACGTACCAGTTTTGGCCCAAGGAGAGTTGATTTGAGAGATTAAGCACCAAGAGAGACCTATTAAAAGAGCTAAATTCTTATCTTTTGTTGCCCTTAATCCAAGTCCACCAAATTCTTTAGGGGTGGTGACGGCTTTTCAATTGATAAGATGAAGCTTTTTCTTTTCTTTAGTAGATCCCCAGATAAAGTCCTATTGAATTTTGTCTATTTGCTTATGGATCTTTGTGGGAAGCAAAGTATATTGCATAATGTAGTTAGCGATGGCATTAAGGGTAGAGTGGGCTAAAGTAGTTCTCCCAGTGATATTGAGAAAATTGAATTTCCAATTAGCAAGCTTTGTCTGCATGTTATCAATAACAAATTGAAAATCTTTTGGTTTGGGGTATTTTTGGAGCATAGGAAAGCCAAGGTACTTTCCAAAATTCGTGGATATTTTAAGTCCAATGAGATTGGCATAATGTTTTGCCGTATCTTCAGGGGAATTATTAGAAAAAATAAGTTTGGACTTGGTGTAATTTATTTTTCGTCCTTATAAGGAACAAAAAAGATTTAAGCATTATGAGATACAGGCACAGCTTTTATTATTAGCACTAGAAATCAAGGTTAAGTCGTCGGCAAAGAAGAGATGAGATATGAGTGAACTTTTATTTTTTATACTAACGAGGTCCCAACAAAGTATATCAACCTTATGGGAGATCATACGAGAGAGCATTTCCAGACAAAGGATAAAAATATAGGGGGATAGTGGATCTCCTTGTCTAATTCCCCTATTAGGACTAAAGAAATTTGTGGCACTCCCATTTACTAAAACCGCTATGTTGCTAGTGGAGATGAAATTCATAATGAGACGAGTTATTAAAGGGGGAAATTTGAAGAAGCGAAGAGTACGATGTATACATTTACATGATGTATACAAATTTATGTATAAGTAGTGAGCTCACGATGATAATAAAATTTTACGGCGAAATGGCTTCCCGACCACTTAAACTTGCATCAGTTTGTAAAGTCGATATATGAACTCTTGGGTTTCCCATTTGAACATCTTTACTTGAAAAAATGGCTACTAATAAACACTTGTAATGGTGTGTATTGTTCAATTGTTGTTGACACGGACTTAGTTTAATATTTTGTATAGCCACATCATCCATTCATTCACATTTGTTAACACCTGTATATTCAAGGTTATCTAGGGATTTAATTAGTCACCCACAATTATAGACGAACATATACAACTACTGACACTTGCATTTTTTGATTAAAACCCATCTTAGTGTCCCGTCGCCGACGACTGGCCAAAAGAGCATCTGCTAATAGGGAAGATGAACACAGGCATAACAACATCGGCAAAGCCGGAATACTCAGTTATAGATCAAAACCCACCTTTTACTAAGACTGTTGCCAATTTCAACACCCTCGATTACCTCCGTCTCACCGCCATCTCTGGCATCTCCGTCACTGTCGGCTACCTCTCCGGTGAACTCCTTTCTCAGCTTTACTTTTATCAATCAAATCTTATTAATCAACTCTTAAACCAGCCAAAACCCTAAGAAAAAACTCGTTAATAAATCATTGACCCAAATCAAATATCTGGGATCCACGTCTGATCCATCGAACACCACCCTCTTTCTTCTTTACTTTTTTCACCTCCCAAACCTAAATAAAAAGCGCCAATATATATAGAGCAAAGGTTATAGAAATTTGGAGTATTATTCAACTTATTGAATTGAAGCTGGACCAAAACGAATTACAGTAAAAAAGCTAAAATAAAGAAATAGAAATTGGGGAACCCTAGACCGAACGTGAAAGAAAAGAGAGTATGTGACTGAAGTCGATCGAGGGTATGAGGATATCTTAATTATGTATGTGACAGTTACTTACAAAGGTGGGAGGGAGGGGAAAAGAGAAGGGGAAAGGAAAAGGTCTCTTTTTTCTTCTTCTTTTTTGTCTCATTTATATTTTATTTTGATTCTCATATTTTTTTAAATAAAAACAATACATTTCACGCGCCTTTGCAGCGTGATTTTCACACAATTTAGCCATGTCAGTTGCGCTGCTTCCACATAGGCATAGTCAACGGTCAAATGTGTTTATTAGTATCCATTGCATCAAGTTGGAGTGTTCAAATGAAAAAAGTGCAAGTTCATGTATCGGCTTTAAAAAGCCCTACAAGTTTAAATGGTCAGGAAGTCATTATGCCTATATTTAATATCGTGAAGGAAATACACATCAATTAACTATATTTAAGTATAAGAGATTTGGGTAAAGTAGGCATATATGATGCATTTAATGGATAAGCGAAAAGGAGCAAAATTTCGTACGATGAATAAGAAAGAATCGGGGCAAGTGCACATATATTCATTCTCAGGGATGCTATTTAGAGATTAGTCATTATTTTTTTTATTCTGAAACTATAAGCTAAAAATCTTAACTTCAGGACTACTCAAAACGTTTTTGTCCTGAAAATTTGAACTGAAAAACTAAAATTCAGAATGCACTGATTAATTCCTAAATAGGAGTACTTTAGAGTGACTACTGATGGCGTTTCTACTAAAGAATCAGACATCTGAAAAGCCTTTTACTAAGAATAAACTTTGAAACATACCTAAAAGTTAATCATATTGAATTGATGATAGAAAAAATTGTTTGATTAAACATAATTATCATATCAAAGCATAAAATTTAAACAGTTAAACTGAATTTGAAGTTTTTGAAAATTGTGAAAATTGTACACAGATAATATTAAAAGTAAAATCGTATCAAAAATTTTGAAACATCTCAAAATGAAAAAAGAAAAAAATTGACAATGACTCAATAACAATGAAATTCTACAAAAGTTTAAGCAATTATTTTAAATCACTATCAATGGGCAGCAAGGAAGAATTCAACTGATTTGTCGACAACAAATAGTCGCCAGTTTCAGAATTGAAATATTCAATAGGAAAAGACAATGAAAGAAAGATGATAAACACATGGATTTCCGTTAAATTTAACTAGCCAAAGTAGTCTGTACACTTTGCTTCTGTATCTCTATATACACAAGCTAGCTAACAAAATGTACCTAAAAAATTCACAGCTGCAGCTATAGATGTTTGGTTTTCCTGACTGATGATACAGAATATACACAACTAACTAGGGATCCCCTCTACACGCCCGGTCAGTTGAAACTTCATAATCCTTTCCCTATTTCAAGCTGCTACAAAAAGGTAATACATTTCTGTGTCACTAACTAAAATCTGTTTTTCTACCTTCGTGTTGTACTTTGAATTGGTACCAGCCAGGATGGAGTAATGCGAAAATTCCAGGAATCGAACTCTTTATCTGTTCAACAAAAGAAACATGAGTCAAAGAAAGATTGATTTATGAAAGAAACAGTTAAAAGATATCCTAAGATATATTGCAATGTCTTGCAACAAGCTAACTGTTTTTGGTGTGTACACCAATTTACCAAATGAAGAATTCACTTCCTCAGAATTTTCAATTTATTTTCTATCTTGATCCAAATGGCTATGACAAATCATCAGAACAACATGTTTTATCAATAGCCATTTTGCAGTTAGCTTTTGCAAGATTCTTTTGCTCTATGGCTTTCGCCACTGCTGAGTACTGAATCTGCACGCCTTTTCTCTTTCTGCCACCAGTTGCTTCTAACATCTTCATACTCGGATTTCACCAACTCACTTTGATTTTTCTTTTCGTGTTTTCTTTTTAAAATTTTCTAAAGCAGCCTTTCAAGATCACTCCTTTGAGTCCTTTCTTCATAAGCCCTAGTTTTCTCAACCTTCAAATTTTTTTCGTAACTCAGCCGTTTTCCTTTCTTTTTCAGTTTCTTTGTTTTGTTGGAGAATCCCCGAAGAATAATGGAACACGGTTAATAAAAACCCATTATTTTACTCAGGTTCTTTTCCTTTTCTTGAGCAGGAGTAAGACGATACATGATAAATGTTACAGTCAAATATAACAAAATGAATAGCTTAATTAAAAGTTTTAATCTTCAGCAAATGCTTTTAATACTCCCTCCATTCATTTTCATATAGCGATGTTTGACTGGGAATGAAGTTTAACAAACGAAAAGAAGACTTTTGGCACATACCATACAGCTAGAACTTGTGTCATTCTTTTCAGAACAACCAAAAAAGTAAAGAGTGCTACATAAAGTGGAAAAGAAAGAGTAACAAATAGTAGCAATTTAGTGTTTAGCAAATATACATATCGATAATTAGACATTCCCATAAAGTTTGTCTTAGAGGGTGCTCTAGCTAACAACAATAAAACCAAAAGTTATGCATATCACCCACTGAAAACTATACTATAGCAGAAGAAAAATTACCTTAAGCAGAAGATGATTTTACTAGCTTGGTAGACTCGCCAGTTAATTCCCTTTTGATCACCTTCAGAATCTCCATAATCTGCATTTAAGTAAGCATTATGTAAACAAGGTACAATATTAGCCCCATATAAATGCACTTGCAGATTCAGAGGTGACACAAGTTTATAATGCTAAGTAGCTCCCCCCCCCCCCCCAAAAAAAAAAAAAAAACGATTATCTTCAGTGGCAGAGCAAGAACAGTAGGAGTATAGTCATTTACCCCTCGTCACTGGACCTTTAGCCACTGGTTTGTAAAAGTTTGCACATGCTAACAACTAGATACCCAGCTAACAACTTATCCTTCGATTGGAAGGAGTGACTACTTTATGTTCAGATGCAAAGGACAGATTTTCAAGTTTGCAGCCTACCTACATACTTGAAGCACATTGGAACTTAGAGATGACTATTAAACTCATATTGCTGAATCAATAAACCAGACTAACACTAGTCTCACAGGAATGGTATAACATATCTTTTAAGACATTATTCATCTTACCCCAGGGTAATGCTGCAAAACTGGCGAGTAATGATCAAGTGCTATATAAATCTTCTCAAGTAGGCTTAAAAGTGTATCCACCTCATCTCCCAAAAGATCAACCTGAATGTACAACAAAACCTATTAGAAAACCTAGGTAAACTATAGTAAAACCCGTAGCATTTGAGCTACGGGTTGAACAGAGCCAGTATTTTTGACAAGGAACACAGATCTATATGTAAAAAATCACATATTTCAACTAATATCAGATTCCAACCCCATAATTTAAGAAGTACGGTGAGTTCAGTGCTAAGAACTTTAAAGGTCGAACCCATCAATTTCAAATTCCAGATCCCACTCTAGATTAAAAGCTTAAGTTTCAATTAGAATTATTGCATAGTTAATTGCTAATTTGCTATTTATCAGCAAAAACTACAGAAATATCACGAAAGATGCATTTTATGTAATTGCCTCAGCCTCGGCCAATTGAAGGTCTGAACATCTTCTGTCAAGCCTTTGTTGGTATAGTAGCATTGTTCTTCTCAGCAAATTTGCCTTTTTAACAAGAGAATCCAATTGAGAAGACGAGTTCTGAAACCTGAAAGTATTACCAACAAATTGCGTAAGGTCTTAGTACAGATAATCCAATGTAAACTTCGCAAGAGTCATGTCTTCTGAGCAGAAAAAGGTATTGACATGTATATGTATGTGTCTACCAGTTAAACAAAATTGTTTACGTGATCTTTTCCCCACTTTTTCCCCTACTAGAACAGAATGTTTACGCCAATCTTACCTAGAAACGTGACGGCAAATGCAAAACACTACCAATACTTCCGAAACAAAAATGGAGCTAGGGTTGATCACCCAAAGAATACACCACAAATGATATACCGTTTGAAAAAGATATGCACACACAAGAACAAATAGCAACTAAAGAGGCTTGTAGAACAAAAAAATTGATAAAGCAAAATGTCATTTCCTTCTTTTTATCTTTTGGCTGGCAGATGGAAAAAAAACAAGTTAATTATTGGAAGAGAGTTAATTACAAGCAAAGGAGGCCTAGACCATTAAACTTCCGGATAGGCAAATATGGGATGAGAAATGAAAAGGTAGAAGGATATATCATTTAATAGGTCAACAAGCATAAAATATCCAATACTATTGATATGGTGGCACCAAAACCTAAACCTTTTTTCACAATAAGGAAATATGCAGGTTATTACCTATCAAAAACAAGAAAGATATAAGGGAAAAGATGAAAAGTTTTACACAGCATCTCAAGCTATTAAATCTTTTACCCCCTTAACTACTTTTTGTGGCATTATACCCCTTTTTCCATACGAAATGCACATCAGCCAATTTATTAGACAACCATCAATCTGAGGGCAAAAATATAGTCTGTTTTTTTATTCCTTCCTTTTTTCTTTTTCTTTTTTTGGATAAGTAGAGAGATTTTTTTATTTTTTTTTTGGGGAGAAGGAATAAGCAGAGAGAAGATTTAATTTTTATCCCTTCCTTTCTTTTCTCCTTTGTACCTTCTTCCTTCTCAATTTCATCTCCTAAACACTCATCCTTTGCTGCCAGCTCCCTGATAGGAATTTCTAACCTAGTATTTATTAATTTCTGAAAGCCTTTGGCTTAGTTGTATCTGGTTTACATTGTCGATTGTTTTGATTGGTTGAGAAAAATTAAAATCTAAAGTAAATAAGCATTTGATTTGCTTCGTCTACTCCAAAATTAAATGGCAGCCCCAAATTGCTTTTGCTACGGAAAGCTTCCACATTCCTTCATTCCAGCTTTTCCTTCTCATTCGGGCATTTCATCCCAGTTGCCATAAGAGCAACTTTCCTCCTAACATTCCCCAGCTTCAATCGCTTGTGTTGAGCTTGGTCCTTGCCTCCTTAGGGTGGAATGGACGCCATTTTTGTTGGGAAAGAGAAAGGAGAAGAAGGCATGGAGCTGTAAAAGCCTGCGTGGGGGGGGAGGGAGGGGCACTAGCAATGTAGAGAAGAGGAGAAGAAAATAGAAAAACAATTGGTGCTACTCAAAACATATATCTTATCCATTTTACACTAGTATCATTGACTTGTAAGGTACATGAGGTTTGAGCTCTTGTTTTGAGAGAAAAAGTTAATGGGAGATTGCTGCACGTTGAAAAGATGAAAGGGCACAATGCCACAAACTGTCTGGGAATAGCTCCACTAGACATAGAAGAAAGGAGTGTAGGAATGGTAAGCTTTGCTGGAAAGAAGCTAGTCGACCCGGATTTCGTTCTTTCATTAGCAATTGACAAGGCCGAAGTTATTCTATCTACTTTTTTTATAGATAATTTGGACGACTGAAATAGAAAAAACCTATGTCTGTTTTTAAAAAATCCAGATGAGTTGGTAAATTGCTACAAACAAAAAAGTATAACGGTCACCAGAATAGTGTCCCTTTGTTTGTTTTTAGGTCCTTATGACAAGAACAGAACACTAGGCGTTCTGAAAACAAGTCCATATCAGTGTTTGCTTTAGAAAGTAGCGTCTTACAAATATTATGTTCTTGGTGTAACCTGCAGTTCCTTTTGGGTGTTCTTTTGCCAACTTTTTGGATTCTCTGTGTATTTGAAGGGACAAAAAGCCTTTCTATACATACTGGCACTATGATATTTCAATTATTTATTGAAAAGGTTAGGGAAGCACTGACCTGGCGTTATTTGTTATCAAACTTCCTGTCACCCTGCATTCAAAATCAGCAAGCATCTTTGACGATTCATTTATATTACCAATAATTGTTTCCACCTGCTTTCTTAGCTCAATTTCTTTTGCTTCAAGTGAGGACAAAACAGTTTGCCTCTCTTCAGAGATTGCAAGGACTGTATGTGCCTGGTAATTAGCTTCTTTTAACTCCCCGGCCTTCTCCTCAAGACTTTTATTTAATTGGGCTGCTTCCACTTTCAATACTTCAATTTTCTCCAATGCTTCTGCCAACTGGCCTTTTACTACATTTACTTCTTTGTTGCACCCAGAAGCTAATGTTTGTTGCTGACTTGCAAACTCTTTCACAGTATTTAACTCTTGGCACACCTGCTCAAATTGCTTCCTCTCTTTTGCTAGAGCAGCTGAAGCATCTGTTGCTAACCTTTCCTTTTTGTTCACAGACGTTTCCAGCACAGAAACATTTTGCTTTAGCCTGTCTTTCTCTTCAACCTCGAATTTCAATTCGTTTTCCATCTGAATAACTTTGGTCTCAAGAGATATTCGAATTTCTTTTTCATTCAAATACTCACAATACAGCTCCTTGAGAATGCCTTTAGCCTCCTTGATGCCTTCACTGAAAATCACTCCACATATTTCTTGCATAATCAGGCCCTCCATACCCAAATCTTCAATTTCAACCTTTCTAGTACGTCCAGCATTAGTATCGTTACTATCATTAATCATATCAATTCCCAAGTTTAATTCCTCAACTTCATTTCCTGTCCCTCTGCTAAGATCCCTTAGAAAACAAGTATACACTTCTTCCCTTACAGAAGCTTCTATGAGTGACCGTTCCATGGCTAAATTGAGATCTCCTATCTGTTTTAGCATGTCTGCTTCCACAGAAGAATGTTGCAGCCTCTTCTCAGTAGCATCGGAAACCTGGGACAAAAGGGACTTAACTTCATTTTTCTTATCTCTAAGCAAGTCTCTGAGCTGGTGATTTTCAGAAAGAAGGCTATCAAGCCTATCCTTCAAGTTACCGAAACTTAGAGTCTCCTGGGTAAATGCAGGATGTTTTTCATTCTCCACAAGAATATCATCCAATTTGAATATAATTTCTGGAATTTTCTTCCTTAGAACATCAAATTCACCCTTATCCTTTTTGTGTGGCACAGCAGAGCCTCCTCTAAGCTTTAGATAATCTGCTCTTAGAACAAAATATTCATCGGTTTTCTTTTGCAGAATGGACTCATGGTGTCTCTTCATCTTTGTCAGAATATTATTAAAATGGTTCACCATTTCGTCTCTTGACATGTGCTTTAACGTGGCAGCATCAAAGTTCTCAGGTATATCAGTCTTAGAATCCTCCATCTTCTCATTTCCATCCCAAACAGATTTTGAAGAAGTCACATGCTCACTTGATGTCTTGCGTGCAAAGAAATCAACATCATGCAATCCATGGGAATTCATATGCCCTGTTTCAGAACTTGACAATGACTTTAAAACAGCTTCCAAATCCATCCGTAAACTAGAGATGTCATTCAACTTCTCATTTCGATCACCACACAATCGAGCATACTGGTCCCATAATTTGTACTCAAAGTCTTCCTGCACAGTCCGAATTACACTGCGCATTATCATGGCCTCAAGCTCCACTTCAGTGAGATGCTCCTCCTGCCACTGACCAAGTGATGTCTTGGACAATTGTAGCATATCATCCATTCGCTTAAAGATGGTATTCACCATCATTTTCAGGTTATCTATTGTTTTGTCCACCTGATCCCAAATTCCAGAATCCTTCTCCTGAAGAATACCTTCTAGTCCCATCATCTCAGAGCGAGGGCTGATGTTCCTGATACAATTGGATCCTCTAACCTCATAAATACTCTTATTCAACTTCCTGAATTCAACCTTTGCCGAACTTCTTAGCCCATCAAGAAAGTCTCCCATCTTGTCATGCTCCATAAAAACATCTGATAGACTCAAGTTTTTTCGAAAATTTATGCTTTCTAGCTCATCCTGCAATGTGAGTGACCCAAGAGATTCAATTTTGCTAAGACCCCCATCATGAAATTGCAAATACTCCTTCAAGTTGGTTAATTCAATTTCCTTAGCAGCTAGCCTCTCAGCCGCCTCTTGCTCCACAGCGCTCACCATTCCCTTAATCACCGAGTCGCTCACCATCCTCGATACCATTAAGCGGTCGTTGATATCTTCCCAATAAGTATCAAAATCCTCCAAAATCTCATCACCCAAATTCTCATTTTCCTTTCCACCATTAATCATTTTCTCAAACCCACCATTTGTTATCCCCTCAAAGTCATCCTCATCGCGTGATTTTATACCATTCCCATTACTCACAGCCCCATTCTCTAATACCTCTGAACTTCCCATAACACAAGCATATCTGCATATATTTTTTCCAATATTAGAAAACCCACTTTATCATTTTATTCTCAAGAGTAAACCACTTTAACCCACAAATTTTTTTTGTTGATAAATTCACCCGAAAAAAACAGCTTTAACAAATTAATTATCAGCATTCAGCAGACGTACCCTTAGCGAATTTAAATTCACTGAAAACACAAAACGATGGAGGAAGTGAACACACTCAAAGCTAAATTAACACAAAACTCAATAAAAAAACACTTTCTAGTTAAGCAAAAGAATTGCCAAAAATAAAAGAGCAAGCATAATAGGGAAAAGGGTGTTCAATTATTACAACTATTAAACAAACAATTAATTGAAGCAAAATAATTATATAAGAGAAAAAGCTTAAATGTATGAACTTACAAGGAAAGAACTGATATTATCCTGTCCTTCAAGCAATAAAAGAGCAATAGCAAATTCAAATGGGTCTTTGGTAAATGCTAAGGTGTATGAGAGCTCATGAATTTTTCTCAGAGTCAGTGGAGTGTTAGCTTTAGGGTTTTGAGAGAGAGAGAGAGGAAGATTAAAGGTTGGGGGGAATGAGCGGGAGTGATTACATATAAGGAATAAGGCTTAAATGAGATGATTTACACAAACTGCCGTCGCTTTTTTTCTTTTGACTATGGAGTTTGAAGAAAAATAGTTGGATTTCGTGGAAAGATGGTCATAGTACGTCAATTGTGAAAACAATATTCCTGATATTAATTAAGAGTAAATAAAGTCTATAGATAATAATAATAATAATAATTAAAAAATATTATTAAAGGGGAGTGGCTGAAGAAATGGGGAAAGCTGCAGAGAGTCCTAAGAAGTGGTTGACCGCATTTATAATTTGTTTGTATTTGAATAAAAATAAAAAAGTAATAATATAATTTTATTGATATTTTTTTTTCACCTTTGTTTTTTCTTTTCCTGAAAAGTAAAAATAAACAGTTATCTTTACTAATTTTTCTGTCAATAATTTTCTTTTCTTTCGTATTTTCATTTTAGTTCTTTACTCTGTATTTTTAAAACTGTTTTGAAAACGTTTTTCTTGAACCGAGGGTCTTTCGAAAACGGTTCCACTACCTCACACAAGAAAATAAAATTTTGCATATCTTATCTTCCCCAGACTCGTACTTGTAGAATCACATTGGGTGTGTTGCTCTTAGAAATTGGTTGTGCTTAGTATGTTCATGCGCCCATTAGCTAAAAATTAAAAGTTTTTTAATTGAAAAAAAAAAACTGAAAGTTTTTGCCCAATCAAGGTTTCCAAAATTCGGAAGCAAACTAATTTTTTTAATTTTTGCTATTATTTTTTAAAACTATTTTGGCAAAAGAGGTTAAACTCATTTTTCAAAATCCTTTTGAAAAATAATATATTAAATTTGAAAATTTAAGTTATTTGCAATTTGAACCCTTAAGGTATGTGTCTTTTTCTATACATATCTTTTTCTTAACTATTTGCATATTAATATATTAGTTCCTTGAAAAATATTAAAAGTATAATTTCATTGTTTACGGGGGAATCAATAAAGTTCAATTAAGGAAAAATAATTTTAAAAAAAAACAGTAGTATTGAGTAACCGATAATTTTTTTTTTCTCTCCATTCAAATTCAAAGACGTAAATACCGCCACTCATCACAATATTATTCCACTCAAGTTATTCGTTTCTACTCCATTAACTTGTGAAGATGGCTATGCATTTGTAGGCATATAAGTCTTGTTGAAATTAAATCTGTAAAATAATTCGGACTATATTTTAAATTCAAGATATATTAGTTCAAATAAATTTATTGGGCTAATATAATTGGATTAATTACATAATTCAATATATATGTATTAAATAAATAAGTCTTAATCCATTGGGCTAGCCCATTTAATTGGGCTAAAGTGATGAGCTCACGTTATTAGGCCCAATATATCATCTTCCTAGAGGCCCACTTTGGTGCCACATGTCAAATGACGTAGCACGCCATGTCAAATGGAGGAGCCAATAGGACCATGCCACGTGTCAAAATGTCAAGGCATGCCAAGACATTAAAAGGCTAATGAAATCGTGTCACATGTGCAAGTGACATGTTCTGGCCAATCAAATGCGGTCATGTCATACTTCAATTTGATTGGTCGGAAAGAGTTTGTTCTTATCACAACTCCTCCCTTCCACAACTATAAATAGGGGTCTTCATAACTCAAAAAAGACACCAGAAGTTATAACAAGAAGCAAGAGAGAGCTCGTGGATCAAACGTCGCAAATTTCTCTACAAGTTTCAGGCTTCAAGCAACCAAGTTCAAGTTCAAGAACGGAGAACAAATCAAGTTCAAGCTCAAGAAAGAAGAACAATTCAAGTATTCAAGATCAAGAACGACGTCAAATCAAACACAAGGCGTTCAAGATCAAGGCTACTTGTTCGTAATAAAATTAGTGGCAATAATCAAAGTGCTCGCGACGGATAAGTCAAATTAAAATTCTAGATCAAACTCAAAAAGCCCTTGAATTTATATTAGAAAATAGAATGAGAGGAATCATAGAGATTGTAACACTCAAATATTTGAAATAAAATACTACGATTGTTGCAATATTTTTCGGTTTTGATTTTATTTTCTCGATGCAATTTATTGTCTACAAATTCTGGAATGCCCAGTGGGGACAATCTCTACCTCTCATCTTAACTTTTCTATCCCCAAAGCAAGAACATTGAAATTGCTTCAAAGGAAATCAACTTCAGTTCAACTTCCACCAAGCCTATTAATTTCAGCTTCTATGCTGATGTGTGAAGCATCCTCGATGTTACCTTTGGAAGCTTTGGACCAGTTACGAGGAGTAAAACAAGCTCGTTAGGACAACCCCTATTTTCGGATCTTCATCCTCAAAAGGAGCAAGATCTTCCACAAACGTACCTGAAGGAGGAAGCGACGTTGCTAAAAGATCAACAAAACTCTTGCTCTGCTTGGCCTCTCCGGATCCAAGCACTATGTTGTGAAGAAAGATGATGATGCTTCAAGTGATTGATCCTCCCCACTTACACCATATAGCGTGAGCCAATCAAGGATCAATCTGTGTGAAAATTCATGCTACTCTCTGTCGTCTACGACAATCATACAAGCCATGGTGACAAACACTTCATCTGTGGAGGAGTAGTTGGAAAACTTGACGGAAGCAATCGCTCGCTTGAACAAGTGCATGCAATAGATAAGGTGGGAATCTTGATGGAATAAGAATCCACCCACGCACCTAGCAAGCTCCCAGAAGTTCCAGAGAGTGATTCTCCCCCAAGACAAGTAGCATCCGCTAAGGCTATCCCCGTCTCATTTGAAGGGATGATTCCAATCGATCAACTGAATGAGTTCATTGAAGGAACCATTAAGAACAAGTATGAAGTTGCTGTCAGGTCCTCCCTAACATATGCAAAGTTGTACACTATAAGGGTCGATATGTTGAATATACATGTTGGTTATCAACCTCCAAAGTTTCAACAGTTTAATGGAAAGGTAATCCAAAGCAATATATGGCGCACTTTGTTGAGATGTGCAACAATGCTGGGACTAATGGAGACTACCTCATCAAGCAATTTGTCCGCTCACTAAAAGAAAATGCTTTTGACTGGTACACAGACCTCGAGGCTAGATCTATTGATAGCTGGGATCAACTAGAGCAAGAGTTCCTCAATCGTTTTTACAGCACAAGGTGCATTGTGAGCATGGTAGAACTCACAAATACTCGTCAACGGAAGAGTGAACCAGTTATTGACTTTATCAATCGTTAGAGGAACGCAAGCCTTAACTGTAAAGACAGGCTTGGTGAAACTTCTAGCATAGAGATGTGCATCCAAGGCAATGCATTGTGTTAGTTTGTGTGAGTCCACCAAACAGTAGAGTACGTGGTCCTCTGTAAGATGTTGCTGAGAATGCTAATAAAATAGTATGTAAATAAGGCAGAGGAGTTTTACGTGGAAAAATCTCACACAAGGGGATCAAAAAACTACGACTTACACCTGTAGGCTTTTAACTTCACTAACTTGTAAAAAACATATTACAAACTACTTTGCAATGACTTCCATTACAAAGAATTTACTCAACTAACTTGTGGTACTCTTACCACAAGCCACTTTGTAACTTCCTAGTTACAAAGACTTTTATTAACTTGTGATGCTCTCACCACAAGCCACTTTGTCACTCTACGGTTACAAAGGTTTTTGCTTATGACTAAACCTAGTCACAACATAAACTCAAGGAGTTTACGGATTTACAAGAGGATTCCTAATCAAACACTTCTAGCTAAGCAGTTTAAGAGATACAATAAGTACAATCACAAAGTTACAACTCAACTAGGACAACAACAAGCTATCTTTTAGGAACTGGCCCATAGCTGCGTTCAACTTTGTTCTTCAAGCTTGTGAGGCTTGATTTCTCTGTTTTTGCAAGAAGCTTGAATGAGAAACTGAAACTTTCAAGTGATGTTTTGTATAAACTCATTATAGGTACACCTTGATCATATCATTTGAAATGATGTGAGCACTTTAGTTGGTCAGAGAATGATTGGGCGCTGGAGACAGTGCAGTGCGGCAGAAACAGTGCAGTTAGTCACTTCATTTCCAACTGTGACCAATTACTTATGAGGGAACCACAAGGGTATCAGATCCTTGTTTGGGTTCCTGGCTCCTGAAGCTGTAGCAGCCCACCTTTAGTTGGAATTCGTTAAGGTTGCAGTATAGTCCGAGTAGGTCAGGTTCCCTATCTGGTTCTTAACAGTAAGTTTGTTAGATTATCAAAACATAAGGCAAGAACATTTAAAACCTATAAATTTCCCCCTTTTTGATGATGAAAAACTTAATATTTATATAGTGGATTTAGAGTAGTAAGAACCAGATTAAGTAATAGGGGAACACAGGTTCCCCCTAACTCTATGCCTTTTGTAACACACACATGTGTTCCCCCTGAGTTGATGACCGTATTATTTTTCTCACTTTTGGCATCATTAAAAAGAACAGACATAATAACAGCATAGAAAAGTCCAGCTAAGCTAACTCATGTCACATATGTGCACACAATCATGATAGAGAATAGAAACATAGAAGGAGAGTACTGACATAATAAAACAAGGATTGATATTAATAAAGCTTTAATATGACTTTGCTTTGAAAAAGCGAAAGGCAATATTGGACTTGTTAAAACGGGAGCAGTAGTGTTTCATCCCAACCATATAAAAAAGAAAACAAAAACATCCGCCAAAACATCAAAGAAAACTTAACAAACATTTCCAGAAACTGGTCACTAAAAGGGTACTTAGGGGGCACTAGGAGTAAAGGGCTTGGTAGTTGCAGCAAGCGTTTGGAGAACGAGGTCTATTCGGGCATTTGTCGATTTTTACTCATTGAGTAGTTTTGCTTTCAGGTTCTCTACTTGCGCCATGAGATCAGCATTCTCCTTTTTTCAAACGAGATACTCAATCATTTGACACCGGAACCCCTTGGGCTTGCTGGCCTTCCAAGATAGCATTCCTGGCCTTCAACCGACGAATTTCCTCAGCTGCACTATTCTGAGCATTAATAAGCTATGAGATGGTTGATGTACTTCCTACCCCCCATTCTTTTCCACGCACTTGCACTCTTCCAAAGTTGACCATGAGAAAGTCTGCTTCCTAGTCCCTACCTTGCATGTTCCCAGTGGGACTTCAAAAAAATTGAACACTTGTGCAAGCAGGAACCCATAGGGAAGGCCATGATTACCATCTTTGAAGGTGGCAACCTTCTGTATGTGTTCAATCATAATAGCAGGCAGACTCATAGGAGTAAAACTGTCCAGTTACTCCATCAAGAATAGGCCAGACTTAGAAGTGACTGACCTCCTCTCAGCTCGAGGCAATAGAACTTTGTTAACCAATTCTAACAGCAGCTGATAGACAGGGAGTAATGCTTTCTTATAGATCTGGTCCCCCTTCCGGTTTGCATTGTCTTTTACTATGGTATTTCTAAAGTTAAACTGACACACCAGTTGTAGGAACTTTTAGAATCTCTCCAAACAGCTTTACATCGAACACGATGTCCACCCCATTGACCAAAGCACAAATGTGGTCAGTCTCAACTGGATAGAGGCTAGCAAAGAAGCTTTGTACCTCATCCTCATATACCTTAGGTGCATCAATTTGAAATAGATGCGCCCAGTGTTGAAACTCTACCATTTCCAGAATTTGGCGCATTCCAGCCATCTCAGAGATTGCTGGGTCAAACGAGCGACCCAACAGAACCTTTTGATGCCTCAGGCATTCAGAGCCAAGGCTAACTTCACTTCTCATTCTCTTCACAGAACCAGGTTCTTCAAAAGTTTCAGACTTGCGTTTGCCAGACTTCTCTCCACTGAATTTTCCTTTTCCCTTAGATTTGAATAACACATCCTCATTAGACATCGAAAACTCACTCACCACCTCCTTCATCTTCCCTTCTTTATTGAAGCAAGCTTTGTCTTTTTCAAAGACCGTCTAACAAGTGAACCAGGTTCATCTGCGGTTTCCTCTTCCACCTCGACTACAGGGATCGCCTCATCACTTACAGGTACACCGTCTTTCACCAACTTTCTCCTTTTCTTCTTACTACTCTTCTTGCTCTTTTGAAGGGCAGAATCGTAGGCCACCTTAACTTGAAGCCTGGTAGTAGGTCGTTTGGTTTCAGACTCAGGGGTGGACACAACCCTCCGCTTACTTATGAATGCATCGAGAGCCACATTATCTAGGTCTTCTTCATCACTGGATCTCATTTCAGGTGCTTGAATTTCCAAGGGCACAACATCGAATACAGGAACAGCACTGTCTGGGGAACGAGAGCCCTGACCTGGGTCCTCTGGAGAGGGATCAGGTTCCTCATGTGATGCCTAGTAGTATCTGCTAGTGCATCCCCTTCAACAGTTACAATGGCCCTTTCTTCCCTTACACAGTGTGCCTTGTTTTTCTAAGAGGAGATCTCATGCAGTACACCATCGGCAGACACCACAAACACGGTTACAACATTTGTCTATTCCTCACATAGTTCTACCACCACCAAGGAATCGATAGCAACGATGGCAGAACTCCTTGTGACCTCAGGGTTTTGACCTTGTTCTCCACTTGGTCTTTGACTGGTGGGAGCCTCAGACGATAGAGAGAACGGAGCAGCAGTTTTAAGGGTTTCTAAATTAGGAAGAGACTGGGAAACTGGGTGAGGTATGATTGTAACGGCATGAGTAATAGTGGGTGAGGAAGGCTCAGTGGGAGCGGAAAGCTCCATAGATTGATCAATAGTAGTTACGACTGTGGCAGGGAGATCGGAAGTTATCTCAGCCATTAAAAAATGGTGTGATGATGCTTTTGGGAAATTCTAATGTAAGACTTATGGTTAGGAAGAGTAGAAAAGAGGGTTTTTAAAAGGAGAGGATAATTATGAAGAGAGAGGAATAGGCACTGGTTCTGAAACGGCGGTTAGGCGTGGAGAATTGTAATGTTTCCAAGGGAGATGTAACGACTTAAAATGAAGAGACGTGGCAGTAGGATCTGAAAAGTTGATGACATGGCAGTTGTGTTTTGTACCCTTTTTAAGACGTGTATTAAAGGATGCACAGAACTACTAACCTTTGGTACAAGAACCAGGTTCTTGACCTTTTTATTTGAAAGAATCAATCCTCTTTTATCATTCATGCACTACATCTACAGCTTATTTACTCATCATTTGTGCTTACCTGCAACAGTATTGAAGTGAGTTAGACATGGCCAGAAAACACCTTTAGCCAGTTATTTCTTGAAGGTGATTTTCTTAGCCAGATAAAGCGGAATCAAGTTCTCAATTGGGCTTTAAAAGTCCCAACTTCACTCTGTTTCTTTCAAATTGTTCCTTACTTAGTGCCTTGGTGAAAATATTTGCAATTTGATCTTCTGTGTTGTATAACTTCATACATATCAGCCCTTTCTCCACATTGTCCCTCAGAAAATAATGCCTCACATCAATATGTTTTGTCCTTTTGTGTTGAACTGGATTCTTGGCCATGTTGAGTGTACTGGTATTGTCACATAGAAGGGGAACACTCTTAGTGAGTACCCCAAAGTCCTCGAGTTGTTGCTTGATCCATAAAAGTTGATGATAGTTTGTATGGATCCACCAAGTCTTAGAGTACCTGGTCCTCTACAAGTTTCTGCTGAGAGCACTTAGTAAAGCAGTAAGTAAACCGTACAAGGGGATCAAAAAACCACGACCTACACCTGTAGGCTTTTAACTTTACTAACTTGTAATCTTACCTATTACAAGCCACTTTACAATACTTCCGATTGCAAAGTATTTACTCAACTAACTTGTGGTACCTTTACCACAAGCCACTTTGTGACTATCCTAGTTACAAAGGCTTTTTCTAACTTGTGATGCTATCACCCCAAGCCACTTTGCAATTCTACAATTATAAAGACTTTTTTTTTATGACTAAATCTAGTCACAACCTAAGCTCAGCGAGTTTGAGGATTTATGAGAGGACTCCTAATCAGTATGTTTCTAAGTAAGCGATTTAGGAGATATAGTAAGTACAATAACAAGGTTACAACTCAACTAGGACAACAACAATCAATCTTTTAGGAACTGGTCCGTAGTGGCATTCAACCTTATTCTTCAAGCTTGAGAGGATGATGAGTTTTCTATTTTTGCAAAAGCTTGAATGAGGAACAAAAACCTTCCAGTGATGTCTTTGTATGAAGCTTCATCGGGTACATATTGATCACATCACTTGAGGTGATGTGAGTGCTTTGTTCTTGAGGTGATGCCTTAATCTTTTTCAATTTATATATAAAGAACCAGTTCCCCAACAGTGATTCCCCCTGAGTCCATATTAATCTTTTATTTCCCCCTTTTGTCATCATTAAAAAAATAAAAGCACAAAGAAGTCCAGCCAAGCTAACTCATGCCACATATGTGCACACTAGCATGAGAAAGAACAGAACGCAAAGATAAAGTAATAGACAAAATAAAAGAGGATTTAGATTAATAATAGTTTCATATGCCCCTTCATTTGAAAAATGTAAGAGGCAGCATTTGGACTTGATCATGGGAGCAGTAGCAGTAGTACATCCCAACCACAATGAAAAACAACAACAAAAAGTATCCACCAATCATCAACAGAAAAAAAGGAACACAGCCAGATAACTGGTCACTGAGGGGAAACTTAGGGGGCACTAGGAGGAAAAAGCTTAGAAGCAGCGGCAAGTGTCTGGAGAACAAGGTCTATTAGGGTAATTCTCGACTTTTGCTCGTTGAGTAGTTCGGCTTTTAGGTTCTCAACTTATGCCCTGAGGTCAGCATTTTCTTGAATCAAACGGATCACCTCATCATTCGACATGGGAACTGCTCGAGCTTGCTGGCCTTCCAGGATGGCATTCCTGGCCTTCAGTCGACGTATCTCCTCAGTTGCGATGTTTTGGGCATTGTTGAGCTGAGACATAGTTGAAGTGCTTCCTACACCCCCATACTTCTCAATACACTCGCACTCTTCCAAGGTTGTCTGTAAGAATGTCTGCTTACGGGTCCCTACTTTACTTGTTCCCAGCGGAACCTCAAAGTATTTGATTACTTGCGTGAGCAAGAATCCATAGGGAAGCCCGTGATTGCCATCCTTGAAATCAGCCACTTTCTACATATGCTTAATCATTATGGTAGGTAGACTCACAGGGTTGAAACCGTCCAATTGCTCCATTAAGAATAAATCAGATTTGGAAGTGATAGATCTCCTTTCTACTCGAGGCAACATGAGTTTGTTCACCAGTTCAAACAACAACTAGTAGACAGGAAACAATGTTTTCTTATAAACCTGGTCCCCCTTCTGATTAGAGTTATCTTTCACGACTGCATTTCGGAAGTTGTATTGACAAACATCTCTCACACTAGACACCCCAATAGTAGGAACCTGCAGAATTTCCCCAAGTAATTTTCCATCAAAGACAACGTCCACCCCATTTACTAAAGCGCACACATGGTCAGTATCCACTGGAAATAAACTGGTGAAGAAGTTCTTGACCTCCTCCTCATACACTTTAGGAGCGTCAATGTAGAATAGATGCGTCCATTGCTGAAACTCCACCATTTCTAGAAGCGGACGCATTCCTGCCATCTCATAGATTGTTGGGTCAAACATGCGACCCACCAAAACCTTTTGATGCCTTAGTCGCTCAGATCCAAGGCAGACGTCACTTCTGGCTTTCTTCCCAGAAATGGGTTCTTCAACTATTTCCCATTTGTGTTTCCTATGCTTTTCTCCACTAACTTTACCTTTCCCCTTGGACTTGACAAGAATATCTTCATCACTCATTGACTTCTTTGTCTTGGACTTGGAAGTAGATCCTTTTTCTATGGATACAGACTCAACCTTTTTCGAGGACCTCCTCACAAGGGAACCAGGTTCCTCAGGAGTTCCTTCCTCCACCACAACGACATGGATTGCTTCATCACTTACAGGGACACCATTCTTTACCAACTTTTTCCTTTTCTTTTTACTACTTTTCTTGCTCTTTTGAAGTGCAGAATCGTAGGCTGCTTTGACTTGAAGCCTGGTAGTAGGCCGCTTACTTTCAGACTCAGAAGTGGTGGCAACCCTACGCTGACTTAAGAATGCATCTAGGGTCACATTGTCTAGGTCTTCTTCATCACTAGACCTCATTTCTGGTACTTGAATTTCCTGGGGCACAACATCGAAAGCAGGTACAACACTATCCTGGGGATGAGAGTCGTGACATGGATCCTCCGGAGAGGGATCAGGTTCCTCATAAGATGCCCTAGTAGTATATACTGATGCATTCCCTTCATCAGCCAAAAAGTTCCATTCTACCCACACGTTTTGTGACTCTTGTCTCTAAGAAATAACTTTATGCAATATGCCATCCGCAGATACGACAAACACAATCTTTTCTTCCTCAACAGCTGCTTCCACGACCATGGAGTCGACGGTAACGATGGAAGAGCCTTTTATGAAGTCAGTATTTTCACTTTATTTTCCAATTAGGGTTTTACGGGTGTGGACATCAGATGACGTTGAGAACGGAACAGTGGTTTCAGGAGTTTCAGAGTAGGGAGGAGGTTGGGAAACTAGGGAAGGTGTGATTGTAGCAGTGGAGGTGATAGAGGGTGACACGGACTTAGTGAAGGGGAGAGGTTCCATGGATGGGTCAGAAGTTTTATCAGCCATTGGAAGATGAGGTGTGATGATCCTTCCTTTTTGGTGAATCTAGAATAGGGCTTATGGTTAGGAAGAGCAGACGAGAGGGGTTTTTTAAACGGAGAGGACAATTATGAAAGGAGAAGAATAGGTATCGGTTCTGAAACGGCGGTTGGGCGTGGAGAATCGTGACATTTCAAAGGGAGATGGAACATTTTGAATTGAAGAGACGTGACAGCCAGATCTGAAAAGTTGATGACATGGCAGTTGTATTTTGTGCCTTTTAAGACGTGTATTAAAGGATGTACAGAACTACTAACTTTTAGTACAAGAACCTGGTTCTTGAGAAACATTTTCTTCAAGCCCCTCTTCCCCTTTTTTGAAAAGAATTAATCCGCTTTTATCAGTCATATACTGCATCTACTGCTTCTATGCTCACCATGTGTATTTACCTACAATGGTATTGAAGTGAGTTAGGCAGGGCCAGAAAACACTTTGAACCTATTATTTCTTATTAACTCTAGCCAACTCAAAAAGGGATCAAGTTCTTAGTTTGGCCTCAACAGTCCCAACTTTACTCTGTTTCTTTCAAACTATTCCCTACTTATTTCCTTGGTAAAAATATATGCAATTTGATCTTCAATGCTGCAGAACTTCACGCATATCAACCCTTTCTCCATATTATCTCTCAGAAAATGATGTCTCACATCAATATGTTTGGTCCTTTTATGTTGGACTGGATTTTTTGCCATGTTGAGTGCACTGGTATTATCACATAGGAGAGGCACACTCTCAGTGAGAACTCCAAAATCCTCCAGTTGCTGCTTGATCCACAGAAGCCGAGCACAACAGGATGCTGCAACCACATATTTAGCTTCAGTTGTTGAAAGAGCCACTGAATTTTGCTTCCTTGTACCCCAAGAGATAAGACATGATCCTAAGAAGTGATCCATCCCAGAAGTACTTTTTTTGTCCCCAAGATAACCTGCATAGTCTGCATCAGCATACCCAATTAGATTAAAATTGTCACATGATGGATAATATAGCACCAGGTCCTGCATGCCTTTGAGATATCTCAGTATTCTTTTGGCAGCCTTCAAGTGAGATTCCTTGGGGTTTGATTGAAACCTCGCACACAACCCCACGCTGAAAACAATATCAGGTCGACTGGCAGTGAGATAAAGAAGAGACCCAATGATTCCTCTATATATTTTTTGATTCACAGGAGATCATGTTTCATCCATGTCCAGTCGAGTGGGAGTGTCTATCACTTTTGATGCTTCCATGCCAAACCTTTTCAAGAGTTCCCTGATGTATTTTTGCTGACACATGGAAGTACCTTTTGGGGACTATTTTACTTGAAGACCCAAGAAGAAATTTATTCCCCCATCATGCTCATTTCAAATTCACTCCCCATAAGTTTTGCAAATTCTTCACATAGAGAGTCAGATGTTGCTCCAAAGATGATATCATCAACATAGACCTGAACAATGAGCAGGTTCCTTCCTCGTTTCTTTAAGAAAATAGTATTGTCAATCTTCCCTCTCTTAAAGCCATTTTCTAAGAGAAATTTTGACAATCTTTCATACCACGCTCGAGGAGCCTACTTTAGCCCATACAAGGCTTTGTCCAATTTGAACACATACTCAGGGTGCTCATGACTTTCAAACCCAGGTGTTTGCTTCACATAGACTTCTTCCTTAAGTAGTCCATTCAAGAATGCACTTTTGACATCCATTTGGAACAAAGTGAATTCTATATGAGAAGCAAAGGTGATCAAAATTCTGACGGCTTCCATGCGAGCCACTGGAGCAAAAGTTTCATCATAGTCAATCCCTTCCTCCTGATTGTAACCTTGAATCACTAGCCTAGACTTGTTCCTTGTGGTAATTCCATGCTTATCGAGCTTGTTTCTGAATACCCACCTGGTTTCTATAATGGTTCTATCTGGGGGTACGGGTACCAAGTGCCACACGTTGTTTCTCTCAAACTGATGCAGCTCGTCTTGCATGGCTGTAATCCAATCTACATCTTTTAGGGCTTCCTTGATGTTTTTGGGTTCTATCTGGGAGAGAAAATCTTAGAAGGCAAGTGAATTTCTAGCTTTTGATCTGGTTTGGACTCCGGAATCTAGAGGAGTAATTATGTTGTTTATAGGGTGAGAAATTTGATGTCTCTGTTAGATGATTGCAGTTCATTCAGAGAAGAAGAAGGTATGTTTGGCTGATTTTCCTCTATCCTTCTCTCAGATGCAAGTGGAGTTCCCTGAACTGCATCAACCACTCTTTCTTCAGCTTCAGTGGTTGTAATTAAAGTGCTTGGTTCTGTAGATGACGAGGCAGCGTTGTCTTCATTTGCCTCCTTCATTTGACTCATCATATCTGCCTTTCCGTTTGTCATGTTAATGACTTTGCCAAGAACAAGTAAGGGTTCTCCATTTTGATCTTCCTCAACGTTCTTCGCAAATGATGGGTGAGATTCATCAAAGATAACATGGATGCTTTCTTCAACACATTGAGTCCGCTTGTTATATATCTTGTAAGCCTTTATTTGAGAAGAGTAGCCAAGAAATATCCCTTCATCACTTTTGGCATCGAACTTACCAAGCTGATCTTTTCCATTGTCGAGAACATAGCATTTGCATCCAAATGTTCTTAGGTAGGTCAGCTTGGGTTTTCTTCCATTCAACAATTCATATGGTGTCTTATTCAGAATTGATCTGATCATGCACTTGTTCACTAAGTAGCAGGCAGTGTTGACAGCTTCAGCCCAGAAGTTCTTTGTAAGTCTACTGTTAATCAGCATTGTTCTTACCATTTCTTCCAGAGTTCTGTTCTTTCTTTCTACTACACCATTTTGCTGAGGAGTTATGGGAGCTGAGAAGTTGTGAGAGATACCATTTTCATTGCAGAAATCATCAAATTGGACATTGTCAAATTTTGTCTCATGATCTGATCTAATGCATACAACTCTAGACTCCATCTTCACCTGGATTTTCTTCACAAAGGCCACAAATACTTTAGTCATTTCATCTTTTATTCTGAGAAACAGAGTCCATGTGAATCTGGAATAGTCATCCACGATCACGAAAATGTATCTCTTTCCTCCTCTTCTTTGCACCCTCATAGGTCTGCACAGATCCATATGCAAGAGCTCAAGTGGTTTTGAGGTGCTCACATCTTTTTTTGACTTAAAGGAGGACTTTAGATGTTTTCCTCTAGCACAGGCATCGCAGACCTTTTGAGTTTTGAATTGTGACATAGGCAAACCATGGACCAGGTCCTTTTGAGTTAGTTTATTCAGAAGGGAGAAGCTTGCATGGCCCAATCTTCTGTGCCATAGTTCAGCATCATCGTCAACAGCCTTCAGACAACTCAGGTCACCACTCTGTAACGATGAGAAATCAGCAACATAGATGTTCTTGTATCTTTTGGCCACCAGGACTATTTCACCAGTCACAAGGTCAGTGACTGTACATATTTTGGACAAGAACTCCACCTTGTTTCCCTTATCGCAAATTTGAGAGACACTCAGGAGACTATACTTAAGTCCATTGATATAGTACACATTTTCAATTGAGTGAGTGAGTGACTTACCAACTTTTTCAACTCCAAGAATGTACCCATTTTTGCCATTGCCAAAGGACACACTCCCTCCCTGTAGGGCTTTTAGTGAAAAAAGTTTGTGGTATTCCCAGTCATGTGTTTTGAACATCTACTATTCATGAACCATTGTTGACCACTTCCCGTCACTGTCCCCTGCACAAGAATTTTAAGAGTTATTTTTAGGAACCAAAACAAGTTTGGGTCCCTTGTAGTAACCAAGAGGATGAATAAGAGCTCTTTTAGTTCATGAAGGTAATGTGCATTTTCTATGAGTGGAACTTGGTCCCTCTTTTGTGATCACAGTTTCAGCAACCACTTTGTCTTTTGGTACTAATTGATTTTTGTCCTGGACACCTTCCTTGGAGTGCCCAATGTTCCCACATTGGGTCCGAGGCCAGTTATCGGATGTAGTGGCGCTCTTACTGTGAGGGTTGTAAGGATTTTTTCCTTGAAAACCCTGTTCCCCGCCCTTTTTCACTATCATTAGTGAACAAGGCAGTGGTAGTCTCTACGAACCAGGTCCACTTTAGAGACTTTTCAAGGTCATTCATTACTTTTTCTAGATTGGCTTGAAGGAGCTCGTTTTTCTCAATTTCAGCGCTCATCGTACATCTCAAGGCCTTCACCTCATCTTCAAGCCTAACATATTCCTCACTAACTATCTCCTTTCCTCTTTCAGGGTTTTCAGGTTTTGACTTATTCAAGGGCTCTACTATTTGTTCCCTTTGGTCAGCAACTTCTGCCAAGAGATCACTCTTTTTTTTTCTAAGAGTTTCAATGGCATTCTTTTGATCAGTAATTACAGCCACTAAGTCTTTCCTAGTATGTTCAGATTCTTCTAGTTCTAAGAACAAAGAATCCATATCCTCCACAAGACTACAAAATACAGTAAATAAAACATCAGCTAAACACATGAGTTTTTTTGGAGAGTAGGATTTCAGATTTTTCAGAACATCCCTGAAGTTTACCTCTTCGTTGCCATTTTCTTCATCATTGTCTGATTGCGCCATCAAAGCAAGCGTTGAGTCATATCTAGTCTCCTCGCCTTCAACTGCCATCGTATAACTATCGTCAGTATTAGATTTATCTTGTTTTACTTGTGTAGTTCCATTATAAGCTATTTGAAAAGCCTCCCATATTTCCTTGGCAGTGTCACATATAAAGATTTTGTCGTACTCGTTAGGTTCCAAACCATATACCAGAATTTTCTTGGCACGAGCATTCTTCTTCAATGCTTTCTTGTTTGCTTTAGTGTATTCTCCGCTGGTCTTGATTGGAATAAACGGACCATCGCGTATAATATCCCAAAGCTCGCAATCCTCGGCCATGATAAAATCATGCATTCTAGCTTTCCACCACCAATAGCATTTTTCATCAAACTTGGGTGGGTGGTATATAGATTGACCTTCTTCAAGATTTAGTGGAGCCATCATGAGGATCCTTCCTAGGTGTTAACCTGATAGGAGGAACCTGCTCTGATACCAATTGATAGTTTGTATGGATCCACCAAGTCTTAGAGTACCTAGTCCTTTACAAGTTTCTGCTGAGAGCACTTAGTAAAGCAGTAAGTAAATGAGGCAGAGGATTTTTACGTGGAAAAATCTCGCACAAGGGGATCAAAAAATCACGACTTATACCTGCATGCTTTTAACTTTACTAACTTGTAATCTTACTTATTACAAGCCACTTTACAATACTTCCGATTGCAAAGGATTTACTCAACTAACTTGTGGTGCCTTTACCACAAGCCACTTTGTGACTATCCTAGTTACAAAGGTTTTTTCTAACTTGTGATGCTATCACCCCAAGCCACTTTGTAATTCTACAATTACAAAGACTTTTCTATATCTAGTCACAACCTAAACTCAGCGAGTTTGAGGACTTACAAGAGGACTCCTAATCAGTATGCTTCTAAGTAAGCGATTTAGGAGATATAGTAAGTACAATAACAAGGTTACAACTCAACTAGGACAACAACAATCAATCTTTTAGGAACTGGTCTTTAGTGGCATTCAACCTTGTTCTTCAAGCTTGAGAGGATGATGAGTTTTCTATTTTTGCAAAAGCTTGAATGAGGAACAAAAACCTTCCAGTGATGTCTTTGTATGAAGCTTCATCGGGTACATATTGATCACATCACTTGAGGTGATGTGAGTGCTTTGTTCTGGTTAGAGAGTGAGTGCGCTGACAATGTATTGCAGTGCGGCAGAAACAGTGTCGTCAGTCACTTCAGTTCCAGCTATGTCCACATGACTTTGTACTACTATATAGGAACCACAGGAGCACCAGGTCCTTGATTGGTTCCTAGCTTCTGAATCTGTAGCAGTTCATCCCTAGCTAGAATCCGTTTAAGTTTGCAGCAATCTAAGTAGGTCGGTTCCCTATCTGGTTCTTATCAGTAAGTTTGTTAGATCATCAAAACACAAGGCAAGAGTATTTAAGATCTATTAGTTGAGCACCGCAGGATGCTGCGACTACATATTTAGCTTCAGTTGTTGAAAGAGCCACTGAATTTTATTTCTTTGTGCCCTAAGAGATAAGACATGAACCTAAGAAGTGAGCCATTCCAGAAGTGTTTTTCCTGTCCATAAGATAACCTGCATAATCTGCATCAGCATACCCAATCAGATTAAAACTGTCACCTGATGGATAATATAACACCAGGTCTTATGTTCCGTTGAGGTATATTAGTATTCTTTTGGCAGCCTTCAAGGTTGATTTTTTAGGGTTTGATTGAATCCTTGCACATAGCCTCACACTAAAAACAATATCAGGTCTACTAGCAGTGAGATAGAGGAGAGACCCAATAATGTCTCTATACATGGTTTGATTCACAGGAGATCCAGTTTCATCCATGTCCAATCGAGTGGCAGTAGCAATAGGAGTGTCTATCACCTTTGATGCTTCCATGTTAAACCACTTTAAGAGCTCCCTGATGTATTTTGATGACAAATGGATATACCCTTTGGGGACTATTTTACTTGAAGGCCCAAGAAGAAGTTCAGTTCCCACATCATGCTCATTTCAAATTCACTTCTGATAAGTTTTGCAAATTCTCCACACAGTGAATCAGTTGTTGCTCCAAAAATGATATCATCAACATAGACCTGAACAATGAGCAGGTTCCTTCCTCATTTCTTTAAAAAAAGAGTGTTGTCAATTTTCCCTCTTTTAAAGCCATTTTCCAAGAGGAACTTTAACAGCCTTTCATACCAAGCTCGAGGAGCCTACTTTAGCCCGTACAAAGCTTTCTCCAGTTTAAACACATATTCAGGGTGCTCGTGACATTCAAACCCTGGGGGTGTCACACCTCCTTTTTTGCCCGCACCGCCTGCAAAGGGGCACGGAAGGGAGTTTTTTCCAATTAAAGGACAATCGAAACGGGATTTATTTATTTATTTCAGAGTCGCCACTTAGGGATTTATGGTGTCCCAAGTCACCGGTTGAATCCCGAATCGAGGAAAATAATGACTTTGTTTAACAGTCTGCGCACCAAAAATCTGGATAAGGAATTCTATTAACCAAGGAGAAGGTGTTAGGCATTCCCGAGTTCCGTGGTTCTAGCACGGTTAGTCAACTGTTATATTTGACTTGATTATCTGATATAATACATGTTGAACATATGTGCGGATTTTTTACTTTTAACTGCTTTTATCATTATTATTATTTTTATCGAGAATTGCAACATCGTGAAAATATATCTCGAACCACGTCACATCAATGTACCCGGGGTTATCGACATGTTTCGACTCTGTTGAGATTTGGATTTGGGTCACATAAATGTGCACCCGAGTTTAAGAAAATAAATTGTTAAAGGCGGGCCTAAAGCGACTAGCGTATCATTATTTTTGGGGTAAGGCCGTGAAATTTGCTAAACGACCGATCCCGAAGTCTATACAATTATTAACCTTTTATTGAGGGCCCTGCAACTTATGCGTTTTATTGGGTGAGGCTCATCTCATTTATTTTAACAGGATAATCCTAAAGTGCCTACATTTTTTCTATTAAATTTGTCTCTAAAAAATGAAAGAGAAAAGGTCATAATTTATTTACATGCTAACGAGTTATTATAGTTGGGTTCCGAATATGATTCGTAAAATCTGAAAATGATGCAAGCAGGGTAGTCCGTTGCCAATGCGGGCCCAGACCCAATCTGTATGGTACAAAACTGGACCCAGGTCATCTCATTCACATGTTACTACCTAGTTACATTATACTAGGCATGCTCACAGTTTGTCAAATTAAAAAAAAATTGGCAATCTAATTTTAATCCTAAACCATTTACATGCTGAAATTAACCAATAGTATTTAGCTAAACAATATTCATACAAGTTCCAAAACGATCTATTCGTTTAATGAACTAACTGTTGAATGTTTAAGAATAGTCTAAATTAGCTAACATGCTTTTTGAGACATGATAATCATCCAACAATAACGAATTAACTAGACAGAGTTACTACACCATTTATTTATTTTTTAGGCAATACATAGATAGTTCGTCCGCTAAGCTAACGTCAGATGTTCCACTATATATATTAAACAGCTACATGATTCTGATTAGAGTAAGCTAAATAATGTATATATACAAATAAAATCCAGAATATAATTAAGATAAATTCAGAACTTCAACTCTTCATTTCATATTCATGCTTCATGTTTCAGTTTACAGTAACCAGTGTGTCAGTTGTGTACCTGATATTGGAAGCAAAAGAAAAGGAAGATCAGCAGAAATGCAGTAGCATACAACAACAGTGACACCCAACAACCAGTAACAACCAGCAACGAGAAACCAGTGACAGATTTTAAATCAAGATAAAAATCCAGCAAACCAGTGAAGTAGTGGCAAACAACCAACCAAACTCAAGGAACAAATCAAATGAAAATCCCGAGACACCAACAACAATTAACGGGCAGAAGCAAAGGGAATCTTTTCAGATTGAAAGACTAGTTAATGTTTAACCCTTAATTTCTGAATCCGTATATCAGAATATTTAGATTGTATATCAGGTGTATACTACTCTCTTTAAATTTCCAGAATGTTTTATTTATTTATTTTTATTTTTTGGAAGTCTTAATATTTTCGGAATTTTCTCTCTCTTCAATCTCTAGCTAATTCTCTCTAAATTCTGTCCAAGTCTCCTCTATTTATTACCAACTTTCAGCATTTTAAAATTAAATTCCACTATCTTCCACCCATCCCCCTTTTAATCCCACTACCTAATGTTTTGTCCCCCACTACATTAAACAAATACATTATCCCCTTCATTATATCTTGTCCCCTATGCCTACCTTAAACAATTATATTATTCACTCACTACATTATGTCTTGTCCCCCACCAGGTACTATTTTAATATTATTTAAATATTATTTAATCTTAATGGACAGATCACTCAAAATAAATAATCGTTCATATTTTCAATTCCAAAAATACACCTCCGACCTTACTGAAATTACCATTTTACCCCTGAAAATACTGCAATTTACCAATCTACCCCGTCAGCTATAACCAATTCACCTAATCAATTCTAACCAAAATATAGCAGCTATAACCAATTCCTAATCAAATTTTATGAACAAACTCAAACTAAATGATGAACAACAAAGAAACAACTCGAATTATTTTGACTGAACAATATTTTTAAACAACAAATCTACTTTCAGATTTCAACAACAATAACAAACAAGTATATTCAAATCATTGAGCTCAAATTCAAATTAAACTTAAACAGAACAACTAAACAGATTCAAATCACTAAACTCAATAATCAATTGATCTTCAAATTAAATCCAACAACATTACAACAAAGATGAATGATTCAAAACGAAGCTATGTTGAACTAATACGGGCAGATTTCAGACTACGATTGACACACAGATGCAAGAGACTAAACTAACTGTATTGAGAATAAAATCGTGATTTAACTTAGACAAAACCTGAACGAACAGGGAACCAAACAACGTGATCAACAACACAGAGCAAACTGGAACCATTTCAACAAATAGCAAACTACAACAATACGAATATACAAACCAACTAACGGAAACGAGATAATATGACAATTAATGGAGACAAACGACTATGTAAAACTTCTTATGTGATTCAGCAATTAAACAAACAAACATCACAAATGAAAGGGCCAAGATATCAGTATCACGTAAGTCATAAAACTGGAATGAAGGAAATCAAACAAAACAACTCATATACCCACGACGCAAGATCTGAAAATCGAAAGATGAGCAAAGTTAGAATATGACCTCTTAATAGAAACTTCTTTATTTTCAACATCAAAGAAACTCCATTGAAAAGCTCGATTTTGAATCACGAATGGAACTAACGAACGGGCGATCTCGTCGGATCCGAACTCAAACTGGCGACTGGACATGAACTCGAACGGACGATCCATGACTGGACGATCTCGTCTCTTGCAATAAGGATGATGGGTGAGGGTGATGTGCGATGAAGAAGGCGATGCCGCAGAGCAGCCATGGATGTCGAGGGAGCTGCTAGTCGTCGTTTGGGTCGTGAAGACGAAGTAGTGGGTTGGTGCTAGGGATGGAGCGACGACGAGTTGCTTCACGTCGTTGCTGCTGCGATAGGCGGACATGGCTGGAGCTGCGACTGGAGGAGGAAGATGGTGGAGGGTGTTCATGGCTGGTCGTTCATGGTGGTCAACGAAGAAGATGAAGCAGCGGGGTGGTGCTGTGTTGCGACGGGGCTGTTTGGGGCTGCTTCACGTCGTCCATGGCTGGAGATCGTCGAAGCGGGGCTGTTGGTCGTTCATGGTTTAGACGACGAGGCAGGGTTATTAGTGGTCGACGAGTGTGGATGGTTGTGGAGCTGTGTGTGTGTGCTTGCGTCGAAGAAGACGATGCAAGGGCAGCCATGGATGGGGGCGTGAGGAAGCTTGGAGAAGATGGAGAGAAAGAGAGAGGAGGGCGGATGGGTTTAGGGTTAGGAAAAAATGAAATGAAGATAGGAGGGGTTAGTTCATTTGGGGTTATGGGGCGGACCTGGTCGACCCGGGTTGAAATAGACCGGGTCATGGGGAAAACTCTATGGACTTGTGGTTTAAAATTGAAGAAAAGGCCCAATCCGGCCTTCTTCCATTTTTGTTCTTTTCTATTTATTCAATTTCCTAAATAATAAAGCTAAAAATGCTAAGATTAAATTATAAAATCCAAAATTATCTGGAAATACTAATTAACTCTTAATAATAATTAACACACAATTAAAATAACGATTAACGATAAAATCACACAATTTGGACATTAAATGCTAAAAATGCAACGTACATTATTTTTTATGATTTTTTCATTTTGTAAAACAAACTATATTAAATATCAAATGCAAATGCGACATATTTTTGTATTATTTTTTATTATTATTAATTTAGCAAATAAACATGCACAGACAAAATGCAAACAATACAAGAAAAATAACACAAAATTCACAACAATTGCAAACAATTAAAAAATTGTTTTATTTTTGGAATTTTTCGGGAGTAATTCTCATATAGGGCAAAAATCACGTGCTTACAGCTGCCCCTCTTTGTCCGAAGACACGAAGAGTTTTCGTGCAAAGATAAAGTGAGTGATTTTTTGCCCATCCGAGTACTCCGTGTGAAGCATTTTTTGAAAAAAGTTTAACCTAACCTTTGCTTCAAAGATTTCCTACATATCCCTGGCTAGAAGGGAATCAGGTTAATGTAGTTCGGGAAGTTTGGTAGCTGGAACTACCATGAGACTGCAATGTTACTACTGTTGCATGCTGTTTTTACTGCTTGCTAATCTCTTTATTACTCCATGCTGAAAGAAAACAAGAAGCTAGACTAGACCATAGTCTATGAATTACAAAATCTTATCTAGATCATGTTCTTGTGTCTCTTGTTGCTTTGATGTCTCGGTGACTCCTCTGGTATTTCTTTACTTCCGATTTGTCTTGTATTCTCCCTTGACTGCCGATCTCGAACTGCTTATTTCCTTTTCGCATTATTTTTCCATCGAGTCTTGGACTTCCTTCCTCTGCTGGGGATTCTTGTTGTTTCCCGCTAGGGATTCCGGTTGGATTCCTCTGCTTTACTAACTCGAAATGTATTCCTCTGTTATATGGGCGGGCACCCAACTTCAACCAACAACTTTGAAAATAAAGCGTCATTCTGTTCTTCAGGGGGGCTCCTGACTTTAACAACTTTTAAAAAATAAATCATCATTATGTTCTTCAGGGGGGCTCCTGACCTCAACAACATTTTTTTTAAAATAAATCGCCATTCCTTTCTTCAGGTGGGCGAGATTTCAACAACTTCGAAAATTAATCGTCATTTTGTTCTTCAGGGGGGCTCCTAACCTCGACAATATTTTTTGAAAAATAAATCGCCATTCCTCTATTTAGGCGGGCTCCTGACCTCAAAAACAACTTTGAAAATAAATCACCATTCTTCTCTTCAGGCGGGCTCCTGACCTCATCAACAACTTTGAAAATAAATTGCCATTCCTCTCTTCAGGCGGGCTCCTGACCTCAACCACATTTTTTTTAAAAATAAATCGTCATTCCCTTCTTCAGGCGGGCAAGATTTCAACAACTTTGAAAATTAATCGTCATTCTGTTCTTCAGGGGGGCTCCTGACCTCGACAATATTTTTTGAAAAATAAATCGTCATTCCTCTCTTTAAGCGGGATCCTGATCTCAAAAACAACTTTGAAAATAAATTGTCATTCCTCTCTTCAGGCGAGCTCCCGACCTCAAAAACAACTTTGAAAATAAATCACCATTCCTCTCTTCAGGCGGGCTCCCGACCTCAAAAACAACTTTGAAAATAAATCGTCATTCCTCTCTTCAGGCGGGCTCCTGACCTCGAAAACAACTTTGAAAATAAATTGTCATTCCTCTCTTCAGGCGGGCTCCTGACCTCAAAAACAACTTTGAAAATAAATCGTCATTCCTCTCTTCAGGCGGGCTCCTGACCTCAAAAACAACTTTGAAAATAAATCGTCATTCCTCTCTTCAGGCGGGCTCCTGACCTCAAAAACAACTTTGAAAATAAATTGCCATTGACATATATTTTGGCAATGTTCATACAAGCAGGACCACTCGGGTCGAAATAAATTAAACGTCCTTTGGAGAAAAGATTAAATTCAATATCCCGTTCGAGGGCGGATAGACCCGAAATATCCTATTCGAGGGCGGATGAACCCGAAATATCCTATTCGAGGGCGGATGAACCCAAAATATCCTATTCAAGGGCGGATGAACCCAAAATATCCTATTCGAGAGCGGATGAACCCGATTTCTTCAACTTAAATGTAAAGACTGAAATGTATTCCTCTGTTATATGGGCGGGCTCCCAACTTTAAAACTTGAAATTTAAATCGACATTCTGTTCTTCAGGGGGGCTCCTGACCTCAACAACTTTTAAAATATTAACACCTCCATTCTCCAGGTGGGCTCCTGACCTCTTCAACTTAAAATTTAACAACCTTCGTTCTACAGGCGGGCTCCTGACTTCAACAATTTCTTAAATTTTAACACCTCCATTCTCCAGGCGGGCTCCTGACTTTAACGATAACTGAACATTGATAATCTTAAAAAAACTAAAAAATGACTCCATTTTTTTTTCAAATTCAAACTTCTTCTCCTTTTTTTTTTCAAATTATCCTAGGAGAAAATTCATCGAACTAGATTTTGATCCTAGGAGAAAATTCATCGAACTAAGATTGTATCGGGAGGGAAATCCATCAGACTAGGACTTTTATCCTAGGAGGAAAATGTAAAGATCAAAGGTTTGAGAAACTTACCTTTGTAATTTCTTCTTTTCTTTTCTTTTTCCCTTGCGCTGCTTTGTTCCTGTTTCAACTCTCAAGCAAAGAAAATTTTATCAGTTTTTAAAATGGTGGCCGATTTGTGGCCTTGCTGGGGATGACTTTCTCCTTTAAAAGCTTGTGTTGTCTTTCCCCGAGACTGCTGGGGATAACACTGCTGGAGAATTATTTACTTACCTGTTGGGGGATAATATTATTGGGGGAATCTCCTTTCTTCCCCTTTTTTTTCCAAAACTACTTCCTTCAAAACTTTTATTTTCTCTCAACATTGCTGGGGATAAAATATTATCAGCTGGGGATAACGCTGTCGAGGATAACACTGCTAGGGGATTTTGATTCCTTCAAAACTAGTGCTTAACTCTTCTGAAGACTGCTGGGAATGACACTGTCCTTTTGCTTTTTCCGAGCACAAGTTTCATCCTTTTGTTCTGTCCGTTGGGGAACAACTTCCTTCATTAAAATTTGTTATGCTGGGGGTAACACTGGTTCAAAGACCACTTCCCTTGAGACAGGTGCTATCTTTATTCTTCCCCAAATGGGTATCTGACTTCCAGAAAATTTTCTGCCCCAGTTTGATAATCTCCTTTGTGGCATGCATTTCCGTCATCAATGCCATTTCCTTTACCTGTTTCAAATCAAACAAAATTTGTTAGTTTAAAACGTGGTGGTTAGTTGTGATACTCCTACTGGGGATGGCTTTTCCCTTTCTCCTTCCCTGCTCTGTGTTCCTATTACACTATCAAAATTTGTTTGGGATGATATTATTTGCTGGGGATGATATTCATGCTGGTCTTAGAACGACTTGCCCTGCTTTGCGTCGTTCGACTATCTTGAAACTTCGGTGATAACTTCTGACCTTATCGTCGATTCCTTATTCACCAACCTCTCAACGTTGTTTTTCCATCTGACCAGGTATCTTTTCTATGATAGTTGATTCCCCTTGAGGATTTTGCAATGTTTTGCTGATAAACCGCATTCTTTGTTCATTCGTGCCACTGAAAACAACCTTTTCTGCTGAGGATATCCCTCTTCTTTTGTGGCATAGCTCGGAAACTGGCATTTTCACGACCTTTTAGTCTTATATGAATTTCTCAAATCATGCCCATTGCTCTCCGTATTGTTCTTTCTTGATTTGTCCACAGGCCTTGGCCTTGAGGTTTATAACCTTTAATTTCGGCGGGGATATCCCTCTTGACACTCGTCCATCCTTTTGTAAATCTCGTTTTGTTAGGGATATCTTTCTTGACACTGGCATCACACTTGTTCCTTCCTGACATAGACCATTTGGATGTTCTAATCAGATCTGGTCTTGCATAATTGGAAAGTTGATGGCAGATTTTGAAGTCATTTCTCACTTGTTCTGACCAAACAAACTCTACTGGGGAATTTTTCTATGAAAGGAGAAAGATAAATAAAAAGGAACCGAATAAAAGACAAAGGAAAAAGAGGAATCTTTAACAAGAAAAACTATAAATAAAAACCTATCAAACGCAGATACCGACTCCAATGGTCATGACATGCACATGTGGCCTATCCTCTGCCGTCAATCGTCTTTCAATATCTTCATTTGGCGATTCCCCATCTGATTCTCAATCTTATTTGACTTGTAGTGCCCGAAGGGTTTTCACTATCAAGCCTCTCTCATTTTGGTTTTTCTCTCAGCTTTCATCGCCTTATGGTGCCCGTGAAGGTTTTCACTGATAAAACTCTCTTATTTGTATTACTTTCTAGTTGGGGATTGGGGTGTTACCGATAAGACTCTCTTTCTATTTCTTTTCTGCAGGGGGCCGAAGTCTTTTCTGCTGGAGATCAGAGTGTTATGTTATGATAAGACTCTCTCATTTGTCTGACTTGGCATCTTTTGAGGACTGATCGAAAGGTCTTTCTTTGGACCGTAATGTGGGTTTTTGGATAGGCTAGAAAGAAAGGGTATTAAAGGCTAAAAAACAAATCAATTTGGGGTTCAAAATTACAACATTCGGAACCATATTTGTTTACAACAAGCGCAACCCTTGCCCCAGTTTCTTGCTTGGGGATTTTTTAAGTTTTTGTTACACTATGACCGAGCTGTGAGGTGCCTACGTATCCTCTTTGAGGAATCAGGTCGAACGTAGTTCACAATTCCTCCATTTTCTTCTGACTTCTTTTTGTTTTTTGTTTTCTTTTCTCTTTTTTCCTTTTCTCTTTCTTTTCTTTTCTTTTCTTTTCTTATCTTTTTATGTTTGTGTTTCTACTCTCTTCTACTGATTCCGAAGGAGGGATATGAAAGAAAACAAATAAGGCTCAAAGAGTTAACGAAGGAGAAAGTGTTTAGATAGCAGAATAAAATGCCTTCGTCATTCCAATCTTCAAAACACGCCAAGCACAAACAACACCATTAAATATTCACCACATCTTCTGATTGTGCCGAACTTGATAACCATATGCATATATTTGCCTTTTTCTTTTGTTTTATTTTCCCCAGTTCCACATGACTCGAGCTCCGAATAATCTCAAACCATCTTTATTCCTTTTAAATGTTCCGATCACCTCCCAATGGTTTTATGATTATCTTTTAAGATCAGCCCAAACTGTGTGCGCATGTCATGTCACCAGAATCGGCGCTGAACAAAAATGATAAAAGGACCAAACAAAAAGATGACTAGAAATAATAAAAGACCGGATTTTGCATTAGATTACTAGTGAAATGGTTTGGATAACAAAACAAACGAAACAAACCAGAATAAAATCCTAAAACAGCCTGGACAAAACTTAAACAAACCGCTATGACAAAATGGAAAGATAGGAAAGTTTGACGCAAGACAATATCCGAATTACAACCCTAATAATCCGGAGAACAAAAATGACAACAAAATAAACCATCAAAAGCTTCTCTCTTGCTAACCAAGGAACGAAGCGCCCTCCCAATTATCAAACCTGGCATCTTAGCCACTGAGCTTTGCATCAATACTGCTAAGACCATTACCAGCTTCAACATCATCAACCTCCGTCAACAAGTTCTCGATAGGGTTCGAGTGCTCCATGTCACTGTTATTGATCAAAATCTGCCCTTTTTGGATCATTTTTTCTACTTCCCTTTTCAGATTACGACAGCTCTCAATGTTGTGCCCTCTGACATTAGAGTGGTATGCGCATCGTGCTGCCAGATCAAAGTTTCTTGCACGTGGATCTGGAGTATATGCGGGGAGCGACTCAATCAAGCCAGCATGCCTTAGCCTTTCAAAAAGACTTGCATAAGATACTCCGATAGGGGTGAGAGCCTTTCCTCGTTTCAGCAACCTCTCATTCCTAAATGCTTGATTGGGTCGGAAACCTGATCCAGGGGGTTTCCGGTAGGCTTGTGAGGGTGGATAGGCCTTCTGTGGAGCTGGGTATTTGGAAAGTAAAGCATGTCTTTGGAAGTCTCGTGGAGAGAAGTAGTGTCGAGGAGGGGAGTAGCGTTGACAAGTGATGGAGCTACTCGGGTGGCTGGGAAAGCTATCATAAGTGGGTTGGGATGGAGAGTATGGGGGATCATCCATTATGGTGTTGGGCGCTTGGGTAAGGACAGAGTTCAAGAAGCTTGACGGTGGCGGGGGTGGTGCTTTCCCAGTCATCCACGCCCGATGCATGTCTGCCACATGTTGTCTCACCATTTTCACTTCTTCTACCAACTCGTTGTTCCGTTCGACCAGTTGTTGCCGGTCATCGGTACCGACCCACTCGGTTCTGAGGTTCTGTGTCATTGTCCTTTTTTACTTTGCAGGGAGGAGTTACCACAACCAACCACTTTTCTATATATGAACACAACAAAGTGAAGCCATCACGTTAGTGTTAGAGAATTTTGACAGATAATCATATATCAGAGATGCAATGCACCTAAGTAGTTGAACCATTCTATCATGCATTCACTTCAGTTACGTGCGTCGTTCCGGCTTCTTGTAATTGTGCCCTTTTGAAAATCTCCCGCACTTCCCTTTATTTTTCTTTCTTTTTTCTTCTATTATTCCCTTTTTTCAGTGGTGGTCGAATCTTATGGAGATTGCCTACGTATCATGACCCCGCATGAATCAGACCTTGCGTAGTTCGGCCTAAAAAGGATAAACAACAATAAAATATATATATTTTTTTTCATAATAAAACAAACATGATTACAACGGTTTAAAAACTGACCATATTAACAGATTTTGACGAAAGAACGACCTACAAACTTGAAAATCAAAACATACCACACCCTAATCAAAAAAGTTACAAACTCAAAAACAAACGGCCAGATTCCTTTCCTTATTTGCTAATTTTAACCAAATGGTTGTTTTTGCAAACGTGGCCCCTTCCCAATGAATTTTGAGGTCGGGAAGGATTATTTTTATGACACTTTACAAACTTGTCCGTTCTTTTACGAAAATAGCCTTTCGACAACTAAAAGATACTCTAAGGCTATTTCGGCAAGAACGGTTTAAGACACTGCCGAAGCTGGCTCGGCTTATTTTGACCAAAAATCCAAACGGTATTCACCTGGCCGCTGACTCTTGTTTTTTTTAAATTAAAATAAAAAAACCTGGTGTTGCGAACACAGCCTTTCAGTGTCTCGGGGACAACTATTTTAAGGTTGCGTTAGCTAACCGGCCAAAATCCTAAAAAAAAATGACCCAAGGTGGTTGTTTATACAAAGTCAGCCTTCCGGCGTCCCTTTCGGGAACATTCGGCTATTTTTGACAAAAACAGCATCACCCGACTTATTTATGACTCTCTTATTTTATTTTATATATATTTTTTTCAAAATAGAAGACCCAATATTGCAAACATGGCCTTTCAGCGCCTCGACGGCGAAGATTTTAAGGCTGCGTGGGTCAATTGGCAAAAATCTTTTAAAAAAATGACCCAAAGGTGGTTGTTTATGCAAAGTCAGTCTTCCGGCGTCCCTTTCGGGAACATTCGGCTATTTTTGACAAAAACTGCTTTACCCGACTTATTTATGACTCTTTTTCTTGTTTTTTTTTCTTTTCAAAAATAGAAAACCAGATATTTGCAAACACGGCCTTTCAGCGCCTCGGGGACGAAGATTCTAAGGCTATGTGGGTTAATTGGCCGAAAAACTAAAAAATGACCTAAGGTGGCCGTTTATGCAAAGTCAGCCTTCCGGCGTCCCTTTCGGGAACATTCGGCTATATTTGCCAAGAAACGGCATCACCCGACTTATTTATGACAAAAATTAAAATTTTGACAAGTTTTTTTTTTGGCTATTTTAGCAAAAGGGGAGGTTGGACCCGATTAGGGCTGCCTACGTATCTCACATCCGGTGAGAATCAAACCAGCGTAGTTCGCCAATTTAACTGAACTATTTTAAAACAGGACTTTTTTTCATTCATTTTTGGCAGCAAATAACAAAACCACTTTCAAAGCACGACTCTTTTCCTTTTTGGCATTTTATATAAAAAATAAAAAAACTATTTTAAAAATAAGACTCTTTTTCATTTTTATTTTTCATGGCAAGATAAACTATTTTCCTTTTCTATTTTTGAAAACAAGACAGAACAACGACTTTTTTTTTTCTATTTTTCCTTTGCTTTTAGTAAAACAAACTAATAAAATATATATTTTCTTTCATTTTCTCAAAATTTCGGCAGAGTTTCGACAGTATTTGGGCATTGGATTTTTCAAAATAAACAATTAACTCCCTAACCGCTATTTCTCTTCTTTTTTTTCTTTTCCTCAATTTCATAATATTCCTGATATTCAAAAGTCGGTCAGCATGCGGGCACGAGACATATAAATGCACGGAAAACAAATAGGATGCATCAGGATGGTCTTTTCATTTCAGGTTGCTAGTCTTAGACGGACCCAACCCCTGTGTTGAGTCCCCTAAGTCAAATGCAGCGTGATGCAAATAAACGTTCCTACTAGGGATCCGGCATGAAGTCAAGTTATTCTAGGTTCAACCTGG
The DNA here is from genome assembly GCF_000715075.1 of Nicotiana tabacum. NCBI lineage: Eukaryota > Viridiplantae > Streptophyta > Magnoliopsida > Solanales > Solanaceae > Nicotiana > Nicotiana tabacum. Next base: position 161,422,572 of record NC_134082.1, read on the forward strand.
GTATATGTTCTAGACAGTGTACCCGAGCGGACAACTCGAGTTGAGGAAGGAGCTCCTTTCCGGGAACCAAAAGGCCAGCCGACTTAGAAACTTTCCGAGCCTCTTTTATTTCAAGGTATGACACTAACCGAATAGGGAGTCTCAACCAGTAAGCACATCCCCAGAGGTAAGAAGAGAAGGATTTCGGCACAGTTTATAGACAGTTCAGATAATATCAAAGCGGTAAAAGCAGCATTTAGCACAGTGGGCCCAAACATGTAACAAAATCAGATAAAACCAAATATAACAATTTGTCTAAGCTCAAATTTCTAACCCTGAACCAGTGGTTCTGGGTTTATTCCCCAGCAGAGTCGCCAGAACTGTCACACCTCCATTTTTGCCCGCGCTGCCTGCAAAGGGGCACGGAAGGGAGTTTTTTCCAATTAAAGGACAATCGAAACGGGATTTATTTATTTATTTCAGAGTCGCCACTTAGGAGATTTATGGTGTCCCAAGTCACCGGTTGAATCCCGAATCGAGGAAAAGAATGACTCTGTTTAACAGTCTGCGCACCAGAAATCCGGATAAGGAATTCTGTTAACCCGGGAGAAGGTGTTAGGCATTCCCGAGTTCCGTGGTTCTAGCACGGTCGCTCAACTGTTATATTCGGCTTGATTATCTGATATAATACATGTTGAACATATGTGCGAATTTTTGACTTTTAACTGCTTTTATCATTATTATTATTTTTATAGAGAATTGCAACATCGTGAAAATATATCTCGAACCACGTCACATCAATGTACCGGGGTTATCGACATATTTCGACTCTGTTGAGATTTGGATTTGGGTCACATAAATGTGCACCCGAGTTTAAGAAAATAAATTGTTAAAGGCGGGCCTAAAGCGACTAGCGTATCATTATTTTTGGGGTAAGGCGTGAAATTTGCTAAACGACCGATCCCGAAGTCTATACAATTATTAACCTTTTATTGAGGGCCCCGCAACTTATGCGTTTTATTGGGTGAGGCTCATCTCATTTATTTTAACAGGATAATCCTAAAGTGCCTACATTTTTTCTATTAAATTTGTCTCTAAAAAATGAAAGAGAAAAGGTCCTAATTTATTTACATGCTTACGAGTTATTATAGTTGGATTCCGAATATGATTCGTAAAATCTGAAAATGATGCAAGCAGGGCAGTCCGTTGCCAATGCGGGCCCAGACCCAATGTGTATGGTACAAAACTGGACCTGGGCCATCTCATTCACATGTTACTACCTAGTTACATTATACTAGGCATGCTCACAGTTTGTCAAATTAAAAAAAAACTTGGCAATCTAATTTTAATCCTAAACCATTTACATGCTGAAATTAACCAATAGTATTTAGCTAAACAATATTCTTACAAGTTCCGAAACGATCTATTCGTTTAATGAACTAACTGTTGAATGTTTAAGAATAGTCTAAATCAGCTAACATGCTTTTTGAGACATGATAATCATCCAACAATAACGAATTAACTAGACAGAGTTACTACACCATTTATTTATTTTTTAGGCAATACATAGATAGTTCGTCCGCTAAGCTAACGTCAGATGTTCCACTATATATATTAAACAACTACATGATTCTGATTAGAGTAAGCTAAATAATGTATATATACAAATAAAATTCAGAATATAATTAAGATAAATTCAGAACTTCAACTCTTCATTTCATATTCATGCTTCATGTTTCAGTTTACAGTAACCAGCGTGTCAGTTGTGTACCTGATATTGGAAGCAAAAGAAAAGGAAGATCAGCAGAAATGCAGTAGCATACAACAACAGTGACACCCAACAACCAGTAACAACCAGCAACGAGAAACCAGTGACAGATTTTAAATCAAGATAAAAATCCAGCAAACCAGTGAAGTAGTGGCAAACAACCAACCAAACTCAAGGAACAAATCAAACGAAAATCCCGAGACACCAACAACAATTAACGGGCAGAAGCAAAGGGAATCTTTTCAGATTGAAAGACTAGTTAATGTTTAACCCTTAATTTCTGAATCCGTATATCAGAATATTTAGATTGTATATCAGGTGTATACTACTCTCTTTAAATTTCCAGAATGTTTTTTTATTTTTATTTTATTTTTTGGAAGTCTTAATATTTTCGGAATTTTCTCTCTCTTCAATCTCTAGCTAATTCTCTCTAAATTCTGTCCAAGTCTCCTCTATTTATTACCAACTTTCAGCATTATAAAGTTAAATTCCACTATCTTCCACAAATCCCCCTTTTAATCTCACTACCTAATGTTTTGTCCCCCGCTATATTAAACAAATACATTATCCCCTCCATTATATCTTGTCCCCTATGCCTACCTTAAACAATTATATTATTCCCCCACTACATTATGTCTTGTCCCCCACCATGTACTATTTTAATATTATTTAAATATTATTTAATCTTAATGGACAAAGCACTCAAAATAAATAATCGTTCAGATTTTCAATTCCAAAAATACCCTTCCGACCTTACTGAAATTACCATTTTACCCCCTGAAAATACTGCAATTTACCAATCTACCCTGTCAGCTATAACCAATTCACCTAATCAATTCTAACCAAAATATAGCAGCTATAACCAATTCCTAATCAAATTTTATGAACAAACTCAAACTAAATGATGAACAACAAAGAAACAACTCGAATTATTTTGACTGAACAATATTTTTAAACAACAAATCTACTTTCAGATTTCAACAACAATAACAAACAAGTATATTCAAATCATTGAGCTCAAATTCAAATTAAACTTAAATAGAACAACTAAACAGATTCAAATAACTAAACTCAATAATCAATTGATCTTCAAATTAAATCCAACAACATTACAACAAAGATGAATGATTCAAAACGAAGCTATGTTGAACTAATACGGGCAGATTTCAGACTACGATTGACACACAGATGCAAGGGACTAAACTAACTGTATTGGGAATAAAATCGTGATTTAACTTGGACAAAACCTGAACGAACAGGGAACCAAACAACGTGATCAACAACAAAGAGCAAACTGGAACCATTTCAACAAATAGCAAACTACAACAATACGAATATACAAACCAACTAACGGAAACGAGATAATATGACAACTAATGGAGATAAACGACTATGTAAAACTTCTTATGTGATTCAACAATTAAACAAACAAACATCACAAGTAAAAGGGCCAAGATATCAGTATCACGTGAGTCATAAAACTGGAATGAAGGAAATCGAACAAAACAACTCATATACCCACGACGCAAGATCTGAAAATCGAAAGATGAGCAAAGTTAGAATATGACCTCTTAATAGAAACTTTTTTATTTTCAACATCAAAGAAACTCCATTGAAAAGCTCGATTTTGAATCACGAATGGAACTAACGAACGGGCGATCTTGTCGGATCCGAACTTAAACTGGCGACTGGACATGAACTCGAACGGACGATCCATGACTGGACGATCTCGTCTCTTGCAATAAGGACGATGGATGAGGGTGATGTGCGATGAAGAAGGCGATGCCGCAGAGCAGCCATGGATGTCGAGGGAGCTGCTGGTCGTCGTTTGGGTCGTGAAGACGAAGCAGTGGGGTGGTGCTAGGGATGGAGCGACGACGAGCTGCTTCACGTCGTTGCTGTTGCGATAGGCGGACATGGCTGGAGCTGCGACTGGAGGAGGAAGATGGTGGAGGGTGTTCCTGGCCGGTCGTTCATGGCTGGTTGTTCATGGTGGTCGATGAAGAAGATGAAGCAGGGGGGTGGTGCTGTGTTGCGACGAGGCTGTTTGGGGCTGCTTCACGTCGTTCATGGCTGGAACTCGTCGAAGCGGGGTTGTTGGTCGTTCATGGTTTCGACGACGAGGCGGGGTTGTTGGTGGTCGACGAGTGTGGATGGTTGTGGAGATGTGTGTGAGTGCTTGCATCGAAGAAGACGATGCAAGGGCAACCATGGATGGGGGCGTGAGGAAGCTTGGAGAAGATGGAGAGAAAGAGAGAGGGGGGGATGGGATTAGGGTTAGGAAAAAATGGAATGAAGATAGGAGTGGTTAGTTCATTTGGGGTTATGGGGCGGACCGGGTCGACCCGGGTTGAAATAAACCGGTTCATGGGGAAAACTCTTTGGGCTTGTGGTTTAAAATTGAAGAAAAAGCTCAATCCGGTCTTCTTTCATTTTTGTTCTTTTCTATTTATTCAATTTCCTAAATAATAAAGCTAAAAATGCTAAGATTAAATTATAAAACCCAAAATTTTCTGGAAATACTAATTAACTCTTAATAATAATTAACATACAATTAAAATAACGATTAACGATAAAATCACACAATTTGGACATTAAATGCTATAAATGCAACGTACATTATTTTTTATAATTTTTTCATTTTGTAAAAAAAACTATATTAAATATCAAATGCAAATGCGACATATTTTTGTATTATTTTTTTTATTATTATTAATTTAGCAAATAAACATGCACAGACAAAATGCAAACAATACAAGAAAAATAACACAAAATTCACAACAATTGCAAACAATTAAAAAATTGTTTTATTTTTGGAAATTTTCGGGAGTAATTCTCATGTAGGGCAAAAATCACGTGCTTACAGGGGGTTACTTCACATAGATTTTTTTCTTAAGGAGTCCATTCAAAAATACACTCTTGACATCCATTTGGAACAAGGTGAATTCCATATGAGATGCAAAAGCGATTAGAATTCTAATAACTTCCATGCGAGCCACTAGAGCAAACGTTTCATCATAGTCAATCCCTTCCTCCTGATTGTAGCCCTGGACCACTATCCTATCCTTGTTCCTTGTGGTAATTCCATGTTCATCGAGCTTGTTTCTGAATACCCACCTGGTTCTTGTAATGGTTCGATCTGGGGGTCTAGGTATCAGGTGCCACACATTGTTTCTCTCAAACTGATGTAGCTCGTCTTGCATGTTTGTAATCCAATCTACATCTTTCAAGGCTTCTTTGATATTTTTGGGTTCTATCTGGGAGAGAAAGGCTGATAAGGCAAATGAATTTCTAGCTCTTGACCTGGTTTGTACTCCGGAATCTACAGGAGTAATAATGTTTTCCATTGGATGAGAGCTTTGGTGTCTCCAATTAGACACATGAGGTTCATTTTGAGAGGAAGAGGGTATGTTTGATTGATTTAACTCTGTCCTTTTCTGAGGTGCTAGTGGAGTTCCCTGAACTGCATCAACCACTCTTTCTTCAGCTTCAGTGGTTGTAAATGAAGTGATTGGTTCTATTTAAGATGAGGCAGCATTGTCTTCATTTAGCTCCTTTACTTGACTCATCATATCTGCCTTTCCATTTGTCATGTTAATGACTTCACCAGGAACTAGTAAGGGTTCTCCATTTTGATCTTCCTTAGCACTATTCTCACAGGATGGATAAGACTTATCAAAAATAACATGGACACTTTCCCCAACTCATTGAGTTCGTTTATTATATATATTGTAAGCATTGCTTTGAGAAGAGTAGCCCAGAAATATTCCTTCGTCACTCTTGGTATCGAATTTACCAAGTCGATCCTTTCCATTGTTGAGAACATAGAATTTGCACCCAAATATTCTTAGGTGAGTCAGCTTGGATTTCCTTCCATTCAACAATTCATACGGGGTTTTGTTCACATGTGATCTGATCATGCACCTGCTCACCAAGTAGCAGGCAGTGTTGACGGCTTCAGCCCAGAAGTTCTTTGCAATTCCACTGTCGATCAACATTGTTCTTGCCATTTCTTCCAGAGTTTTGTTCTTCCTTTCTACTACTCCATTTTGCTAGGGATTTTTGGGAGCTGAAAAGTTATGAGTGATGTCATTTTCATTGCAAAACTCATCAAATTTGACATTGTCAAATTCTGTCCCATGATCTGATCTAATGCATGCGACTCTAGACTCCATCTTTACCTGGATTTTCTTCATAGAGGCCACAAACACCTCAATAGTTTCATCTTTGGTTTTGAGAAACAGAGTCCATGTGAATCTGGAGTAGTCATCCACGATCACGAAAATGTATTTTTTTCCTCCTCTACTTTGCACTCTCATAGGTCCACACAGATCTATATGCAAAAGCTCTAGTGGCTTTGAGGTGCTCACATCTCTTTTAGACTTAAAAGAAGACTTCACATGTTTTCCTCTAGCACAGGCATCACAGATTTTTTGCATCTTGAATTATGACATAGGCAGACCATGGACCAGGTCCCTCTGAATTAGTTTGTTCAGATGAGAAAAACTTGCATGGCCTAGTCTTCTGTGTCATAGTTCAGCATCATCATCAACAGCTTTCAGACAACTCAGATCACCACTTTGTAAGGACTCGAAATCAGCAACATAGATGTTCTTGTATCTTTTGGCCACAAGTACTATTTCACCGGTCACAAGATCGGTGATTGTACATATTTTGGACAAGAATTCCACCTTGTTTCCTTTAACACATATTTGAGAAACACTCAAGAGATTGTACTTAAGGTCGTTGACATAGTACACATTTTCAATAGAATGAGTGAGTGACTTCCTGACTTTTCCAACTCCAAAAATGTACCCCCTTTTTACATTCCCTCCTTGCAGGGGTTTTAGTGAAAGAAAGTCTGTGGTGTTCCCAGTCATGTGCTTTGAACACCCACTATCCATGAACCATTGTTGACCGCTTCCTTTCACTATTCCATGTATAAGAGATTAAGAGTTAGTTTTAGGAACCTAAGCAAGTTTGGGTCCCTTGTAGTAGGCAAGAGGATGAATAAGAGTTCTCTTAGTCCATGCAGGTAATGTGCATTTTTTGTGAGTGGAACCTGGTCCCTCTTTTGTAGTCACTTTTTCATCAAACACCTTGTTTCTTTGAACCGATTGATTCTTGGCCTGGACATCTTCCTTGAAGTGCCCAATGTTCCAACATTAGGTACAAAGCCAGTTATCAGAGACAATGACGTACTTGTTGTGAGGGTTATGAGGAGTTTTCATCCTTTGGAACCCTATTCTCTGCCTGTTTTTGCAACCATTAGTATGCAAGGCAGTGGTAGTTTCTGAGGACCAGGTCCACTTTAGGGACTTTTCAAGATCATTCTTTACTCTTTCCAGATTAGTTTGGAGTTGCTCGTTTTTCTCAATTTCAGCAGACATCCTAGCATAGCTTTCACCTCATTTTCAAGCCTAATGTGTTCCTCACTGGCTATCCCCTTTCCAGAATTTTCAGGTTTTAATTTAGTCAATGGTTTCACTATTGTTTCCCTTAGGTCTGTAATTTCTGCCAACAGATCATCCTTTTTCTTTTTTGAGAATTTCAATGGTTTTCTTATGGTCAGTAACTACAGCCACTAAGTCATCTGTAGTTTGTTCAGATTCTCCTAATTCTAAGGTCAAAGAATCCCTATCCTCTACAAGACTATGAAAAGCAGTGATTAATACATCAACTAAAGACATGAGTTTTTTTGAATAATAGGATTTCAGATTTCTCTGAACATCCCTGAAATTTACCTTTTTATTGCCATTGTCTTCATCATCATCTGATTAAGCCATCAAAGCAAAAGTTGAGTCATATCCAATCTCCTCGCCTTCAACTGCCATCATAGAACTATCACCAGTATCAGGTTTATCTTCAGACTCACTAGAGGAATCCCCCCATGCTGCAAGAGCATGTCTCATCATATTGTCAGCGGATCTTTTTCTCTTGAAGTCCTTGAAAGGAACCAGGTTCGTCTTAGTTGTTTTCTCATGGTAGTTCTTACAGAATTCTTGCTTCAAGAGAGGACAATCTTTCATGAAGTGTCCAGGCTTTCCACACTTGTAACAAAGATCACTGTTTTTTGGTCTGTTAGAGCCGTCCCTTTTTAGCATTTCTCCATTTCTTCTGACCATCTTCTGAAATTTTTTGGTTGAATAAGCCATGTCACTGTCTTCCTCACTTGAATCAGTGTTATCAACTTTAAGTACAAGGTTATTTTTCTTTTTTTGGTTCTCTTCTTTCACTGTCTATCTTTCTCTTCAACTCATAGGTCTTTAAGTTTCCGATAAGCTCTTCTATGGTCTGCTCCTGTAAGTCCTTTGGTTCAGTAATAACATTAACTTTACTTTCCAAGAGCTAGGCAGAAAGCTGGGGATTTTCCTCACTAGCTTGTTTCTGGGAATAGTTTCACCAAGTGAGTGTAACTCATGTATGATGAAAGTGAATCTTATGTGCATATCTTGAATGGATTCATCGTCCCTCATTTTGAAGAGTTCATACTCGGTAGTGAACATATCAATCTTAGACTATTTTACTTGTGTAGTTCCCTCATGAGCTGTTTGCAAAGCTTCCCATATCTCCTTGGCAGTGTCGCAGGTAGAGATTCTATTGTACTCTTCAGGTCCTATTCCACATACTAGAATTTTCTTGGCACGAAAATTCTTTTCCACAACTTTCTTGTCTGCTTCAGTGTATTCTTTGCTGGTTTTTGTCATTGAGAATGGAAGTTCCTCTAGTACCTGGGTTGGAACATAAGGACCATCACATATGATATCCCATAACTCATAATCCTCAGCCATGATAAAATCGTGCATTCTTGTTTTCCACCACCCATAGTATTGTCCATTGAACATGGGTGGTCGGTATGTAGATTGACCTTCTTCAAAATTTGGTGGAGCAACCATGAGGATCCTTCCTAGGTGTTAGCCTGATAGGAGGAACCTGCTCTAATACCAATTGTTAGTTTGTGTGAGTCCACTAAACAGTAGAGTACCTGGTCATCTATAAGATTCTGCTGAGAATGCTAATAAAATAGTATGTAAATAAGGTAGAGAATTTTTACGTGGAAAAATCTCACACAAGGGGATGTAGGCTTTTAACTTCACTAACTTGTAAAAAACCTATTACAAGCCACTTTGCAATGACTTCCATTACAAAGAATTTACTCAACTAACTTATGGTACTATTACCACAAGCCACTTTGTGACTTCCTAGTTACAAAAACTTTTACTAACTTGTGATGCTCTCACCACAAGACACTCTGTCACTCTACGGTTACAAAGGCTTTTGCTTATGACTAAACCTAGTCACAACATAAACTCAAGGAGTTTACGAATTTACAAGAGGATTCCTAATCAAATGCTTCTAGCTAGCAGTTTAGGAGATACAATAAGTACAATCACAAAGTTACAACTCAACTAGGACAATAACAAGGTATCTTTTAGGAATTGGTCAGTAGTTACGTTCAACTTTGTTCTTCAAGCTTGTGAGGATTGATTTCTCTATTTTTGCAAGAAGCTTGAATGAGAAACTGAAATCTTCAAGTGATGTTTTGTATAAACTCATTGTAGGTACACATTGATCACATCACTTGAAATGGTGTGAGCATTTTAATTGGTCAGAGAATGAGTGGGCACTGGAGACAGTGTATTGCGGCAAAAACAGTGCAGTCAGTCACTTCATTTCCAGCTGTGACCAATTGACTTGTACTGTGATGAGGGAACAATAAGGGTATCAGATCCTTGTTTGGGTTCCTAGCTCCTGAATTTGTAGTAGTTCACCTTTAGTTAGAATTCGTTAAGCTTGCAGTATAGTCCGAGTAGGTCAGGTTCCCTCTCTGGTTCTTAACAGTAAGTTTGTTAGATCATCAAAACATAAGGCAAGAACATTTAAAACCTATCACATTGGGGATTGCGCTACATCTTGCAAGGTATCAAGCCTAGCACATTTAAAGAACTTGCAACTCGTGCCCACTACATGGAATTAAGCATGGCCTCTACTGGAAATGAAAGGCCACCCATCAATGAACCTCTCAAAGGGAACGGCAAACAAGAAGTCCGTAATTAGGGCAAGTTCGTACCCAAGTCTGAAAGCAAAGGAGCTATGAATGTCAACACATCACCTATAAAGTTCATGACGAAGGTGAACAAGAAGCAGAGTGTGAAATCCACTTCTTTTCAAGATAAACCAAGTGGAAAGTTGACTCTAAAAGAAATTCAAGAGAAAGAGTACCCATTTCCAGATTCTGATGTGCCAACTATTTTTGAAGAACTCCTCGAGTTAAATCTCATTGAGCTTCCGGAGATGAAGCGACCAAATGAAGCTGGGAAAACAAAATGACCCAAATGACTGCAAATACCATCGACTTGTGAGACCCTCTAGAGAAGTGCTTTATCTTCAAGGACAAAGTTATGGACTTGGGTCGCGAAAAGAAGATCGTGTTTGAAAATAAGAAAGCAAGCACAAACCAAGTCTCTATCACCTTTGGCTCATTCAGTCCGGATGAATTATGTGGTTTTAAAGAAAGTAAAGATGAAGAATTACTGGATAACGACAAAGATGAAGTCAATCAACTTGATGATGATAAAGGTTGGACATTGGTGACTCGTCGTAGGCACCACAGAAGAAGCCCATGAAAAGAATCAGTAGAACAACCAACAAGGAAAATGATGGTAAAAAGACTAAGGAGATAGAATCGAGTTAAGCACCTAAAGAAAGCAAACGTGGAGGTGTACCACTCTCAAAAGTCACAAAATCCAGTGACATTAGAGGAGTTTTCACCAAGTTGGTTCCGCATGAAGATTTACCATAAGGGTACCGATGCCTCTTGTTGCCATGCTGACGAAGGGGAAGAAAAGAGTGATGACCTACTGTTGGAGCCATCTTCGGAAAAGCTCATCAACTCCACTCCTCAAGAAGTTAATGCTTGTGAGGAAAAAGTCACATTCACAAGTGACGATATTATGCTAGGCGACATTCTTCATAACCGTCTATTGTACCTGGTTGGCTATATGCGTGATGAAAGGGTAAATCAAATTTTGGTTGATGGAGGATCCTCAGTGAACATTTTGCCAATTCGCATTGTGAAAGAACTTGGTATTCCTATGAACGAACTCTCAGAAAGTCGTGTGATGATCCAAGGATTCAACCAAGGGGGGCAAAGATCCTAAAGCGCGATTAGACTAGAAATCACCATTGAAGATATGCAATCAAGTGCATGGCTGCATGTGATCGATGCAAAGACTTCAAACAACGTCTTGCTTGGAAGACCTTGGATACATGAGAATAAAGTAGTTCCATCTACCTACCATCAATGTATAAAATACTACGAGGGTGAAGTCGAGAAGAAGATAGTTGTTGATGATAAGCCATTCACCGAGGTTGAGTCACACTTTGCCAATGCAAAGTTCTACTTAAAGAACTGCATTATGAAAAAGCTAAAAGCTGATGATGGCATGAAAATCAAGAATAACGAGCCCACAGCTAAAAGAGAAGAGGTGACTACTGATGAAGCCAAAATTGTTACTGAGGAAGTACAACCCAACGCGAATAAATCTTATAGAGGGAATATTGCGTATTATGGCAAGAAAGTAAGTCCTGCGCTCCAATATGTCCCTAAAAGGAATAAAGATGAAGGTGAATAATCTAATCTCTAAACTAACATGCTAAAGGAGTTAACTCTTCCAGTAAAACGAATTGAGGCAGTAAAGTTGTCCTCAAAGCCACTTGCAGGGTTTGTGGCCCAAAATCATCTGCAGAATGTGGCACTCCCTACAAAGCGAACAGATGAAGGTTTTGATTCTAACGCTTACAGGTTATTTGCAAAAGCTAGATACGATCATAATGAGCCGTCAAAGTTAGGGAAGCTACCATCAGAAGTTGCGACGAGACAACCATGTGAAGGTTTGGGATACAAGCAATTGTCACCAGTATGCATCTCTATAAGAAGAGCGAGCAGCAATTATATCACTGTAGAAGATGAATCAGCCACTTCTAATAAGCCTTCTGTCTTTGATCGACTTGGAAAATCAACTGTGAGGACTTCTGTGTTTGAGAGACTAGGTCCATTAAAGAAGGCGAACAAGTTCCAGAGAAATTTTCAAAGCATAAGAAAACCCGTTTCGCCCAAAATCCAGAAGCTCTCTAAGGATTTCCAAAGTTTGGTTCCTTCTAGAATGAGGCAATAAATAAAACTTATGGTTTCATGTAAAGAAGTACTAAAGGTAAAGCCATATACTGTGGTCTACACTAAGGAACGTGACGAAGATGAAGAAAGTGTGAGTTCTTCATATCATGTTACTGTACAAGGCGAGAATGGTGTCCCATCTTCAATGGAGGATAATGCAGAATTGGAGGATGTTTCACCGTGTTATCACATATCCTTCAACGATGGGGGCCCTCAAAAAGATAAAGATGCGAAAGATGATCCACCTAAACTTGAAGAAGGAGTGAAGACGACATTTGATGCCTTAAAAGAAGTTAACCTTGGCACTGATGAAGAACCAAGACCACCTACCTAAGTGTTTTACTAGAAGTTGATGAAGAAATCACTTATATTGAGTTACTCAAGGAGTTCAGAGATGACTTTTCTTGGAGTTACAAAGAGATGCATGGCTTGGACCCGAAAGTAGCAGTCCATCTCCTTGCAGTCAAGAATGATGCTCGCCCTATTGAACAAGCTCAAAGGCACTTTAGGATGGACTTGGTTCCCTTGATTGAAACCGAAGTGAACAAACTCATCGAAGTTGGCTTTATTCGTGAAGTTAAATACCCAACGTGGGTTTCAAGTATTATCCCTATAAGGAAGAAGAATGGCCAGATTCGAGTGTGCGTCGATTTCAGGGATCACAACAATGCTTGTCCCAAAGATGAATTCCCGCTTCCTATTCTAGAGTTGATAATAGATGCTACTACTAGGTATGAGGCAATGTCGTTTATGGATGATTCGTCAGGCTATAACCAAAGTTGCATGGCATCGAAAAATGAAGAGCTTGTAAGCACGTGATTTTTGCTTTACGAACAATCGCTCCAAAAGAAAATAAAAATAGTGACAAATGATTTCGCTGTACAATTGTTCGAGTTTTTCGTGACATGTGTTGTTAGTCATTTGTGGATCTGTCCATTTTGCATTTAATCATTAACAAACAAAATACAAAATATGCATGTCAGGGTGATTAAACCATAATTCGGTCAGTAAAAGAAAATTCAAAAAATATATGTGCATCATTCGTTCTAGGCTTTTAGTTAACTTACCGAAATATTTTTTGTGATAATTGTGTTAAAATGTTGCATTGTTGTTGGTTTTAATTTCATTATTTTATTGTTTGTTATTTCATTTTTTGTTTTAAAATAAAAAATAAAATAGAAAACAAAAAGAGGGATTGAAAAACGGGTTAGGCCCAGGAAATAAAACAAAAAAAATGGGCCCAAACCAGCACAAGTCCGGTCCAGACCAGGCCTGCCCAGGCACCTCCTGAAACGACGTCGTTTCAGGGACGGTTAATCTGGGCCGTTCATTTCCATTGATCCGATGGCCCTTATTAGCCCTCATGACCCGACCCATTCCCGTTTTTGACCGACCCCTTGATTAACCAAACGGCACCGTATGGTCTAGCCTCCCCAATCCTGGCCATCAATTTTAATCAATCCAACGGCCAGGATTGAATCAGCCTCCCCGTATATAAGCCTCCTATCACACCCCACGCCCCCTATTCTAACCCCCCCCACTCATCGTCTTCATCCAAACACTGAAGCCCCCCCAAACCCTAGCAGCCGCCCTAGCTTCCCTTTCACCAGAACCCGGCGGCATGGACGCCGGTGGCCACCTCCTGAACACCCTAGGACCACCTCACTGTCCTGAACACAAATCCACTAACCACGAGCCTCGAATCACTTCCGTTCGTCTCGAATCTTCATTTGAAGATTTGAGTCGAACCCGGATCTATGCCAAACCATCCCATCTTCATACCAGACACTCCCCTGACCTTCCTCGTGACCAAACCAAGCTTGGTTTGGTCCGAATCTACCCACAACTCCTAAAAATCCAGATCTGGAAATCCAGAACTTGAAACACATGCACCTGGGGAACCCGGCCAGTTTTGACATGGGTTTGAGGTCTAATAGACCTTAATCAAGGTGTTCTCATGTGAGAACACCCTGATTAAAGTTTGTTCGGCCTCAAAAATTCGAAGTTGAATCAGATTTGGGTCTGTTTGATTTAAACATTTTGGTAAGTTTTCCTTTCTTTTGTTTTATTTCTAAATAAGTTGTCAGCATATCTCTTTGTGTTTGGTTGTTATTTTGTTATTTTTTTTGGATTTCTTTCATCTCTGTAAAGACCTTTTATTTGGTCAATTGTTTTCTGTGTATGATTTGAATGTATTCTGTGATGAACATGTTCGATTAGATTAGTCGTCAAATGAATAAACTTATATAGGTTCCCAGTAATTGAACACAAAATTGTCTGATGCCCTTTAGGTCCCTGAACATATTGTTTATGTGAGCGACTGATTATTACCTGCTATAATTAGTATAGTCGACTCGATAAATGTCGTTGATTAGTTTCTATAACTAATGAATCAAACGAGCTAATAATGTCGCATGACTAATTGATACTTTGCCACTGATTGAAGGCCCCAGCATTGTTTGAAATAGTTTGTTTGCATTGAAAAATGACTGAAAGGTTCAGTCTAGGTAGTCCTGAATTTGAACTTTCATCAGTTCAAAAATGCCCTGATGCTGCAAAGGGTCAAGACAGTGATAACCAGGGTTTAACAGGGGTAGTCTGGGGTTTGCAAAGAACAAAAATGATTAGTTTAAATGAGCTGACAAGTAGGGTACTAATTTGGGATTAAATTAATGCCAATGGGGAACAAGACATAAGAGTATGGGACTTAAATGGAATAAAAAATGATGCCCATAACTCCTGATTAAACAAAACCAGGCGTGGGAATAAAGGGGGCTGACACCAAAAGATGCTTAGGCATGGGCTTTAAAGAGTATGGGCAGGCTGCAAGTTGCAGCAAAAAAGGCAGCTTAACTGCACTGGTTTTTGGCTTATAAATAAGCCATTTGAGAACTTAAAGGGGGCTGGACTTTTAGTCTTCAGAAAAAAGAGAAAACAAAAGGCTGGAAAATTTTTAGTCTGAGGAGAGGTCTTGTGAGTTTAAAGAAAAAGACTGAAAACATAAGTTAATTTCCAGTAAACACTGTAACCAAACACTGTCTGAAAAGTTGTATAAGAGTTCATATTGGTCAAGCTGTCTCGGCCAAGTTCTGTGGTTTGCATTGACTGAGCTGCTTGTGATTGTTGAACTGTTGGTGTTGCTGCATTGAATACTCTGGTATTGCTGTTGTTTCCTCACTCTTTCCTGGGATTGCTCATTTGGTGCTCGACTATTTGCTGGTTTTCTTTGTTTTGGGAAATATTGCTGGTTGTTTGTGGGCTGTGGAAAACATTTGTGGTTGTTGGATTGTTGCTGTGTTATTGTTGTTTATCTGCTGTTGTTGTATTTGCCGCATACCCCTCAGCTGACAATTCTCCTTCTTCTTCTGCTTTGCTATACCAGGTACGCGATTAACAGTGCCAATGTAACTTGAGAGTTTAAGCATGAATATAAAAGAGAAGAGCTGAAGTTGTTTATTTCGTACATAGACTGTTATATTGAACCTCATTTAATGTATAATAGTTTACATTCTTGTTTAGATACTGAAGGTAGCCTGTGTGCCCAGTAGATATCAATATATGGTGATTGAATGTTAGTTTGTATATGTAGGCTGATAGATAAAAGGGTCCCCAATGCAGTAGGTTGTATCTTAGGTTTTATAAGGTTAGCATGTCTTTAAATACATAGAACTATCCATGTTAGTTAATTTTGTGTCCTTTTGATAAATTGTCCTCCTATAATTGGCAAACCATTGCCTTAAAATAAACGGTGCAAGCCTGCACTTCTCAACCTCACGAAGGTCGATCCCGGATCAAACGAACCCAGCAGGCTTTCATCAGAAAGGCATCGGCCCAGGTCCAGCCGATACTGTGTGGGCTGGGTTTGGGCCCACAATGCTCGATTAGCTGCCCATGTGCATGGCCATGTTTTCTTACTCTGCAAAGGCACTCGGAATTCCGTTATAATAACCTGCAAGCATGTAATTGAGTAGGGTCATTTTTTTATTCTCAACTAATGGAGACAAATGCGACAAGAAACGTAGTTGCTATAGGATATCCTTTTAAAATAAAAACGAGATGAGCCTCGACAAATAAAAACGCACAAGCTACGGGGCCCTCGCTAAATGTATATTATCGAAGCATTCAGTTTTCCAGGATGGGTCGTTTAGCAAACCTCACGGCCCTCCCAGAATAATAACGCGATAGCCTCTTTAAGCGCGTATTTAATAATTTTACCTTCTTAAAATCGGGTGCGCATTTATGTGACCCAAATCCAAATCTCGACGGATTCGAAATGTATTTCTAATCACGGGTACATTGATTGTGACGTGGTTCGAGATGCATGTCCATGACGTCGCAAATTCCTTTTAAAAGTAGAATGAGACGAGCCTCGTCAAACAAAAATGTACACAGCTGCGGGGCCCTCTAACTGTATATATATATTAAACACTTAGAATTCGGGACAGGCCGTTTAGCGAATTTTTCGGCCTTCCCCAAAACAACAATACGCTAGTTGCTTTAGGCGCGTCTTAATAATTTATTCTCCTTAATTCGGGTGCACATTTATGTGACCCAAATCCAAATCTCAACCGAGTCGAGATATGTCAACAACCACGGGTGCATTGATGTAACATGGTTCGAGATATGTTTTCACGACGTTGCAAGTCTTATAAAATAACAGTAAATGATAAAAGCGGTTAAAAGTTAAATTTTGCACATAAGTTCACACTTGTATAAAATCAGATAATCAAGCCGAATGTAACAGTTGAGCGACCGTGCTAGAACCACGGAACTCGGGAATGCCTAACACCTTCTCCCGGGTTAACAGAATTCCTTATCCGGATTTCTGGTACGCGGACTGTAATATAGAGTCACTGTTTTCCTCGATTCGGGATTAAAATTGGTGACTTGGGACACCCTAAATCTCCCAAGTGGCGACTCTGAAATAAACAAATAAATCCCCTTTCGATTGTCCTTTAATTGGAAAAAAACTCCTTGTACCCTCTCGGGTGCGGAAAAAGGAGGTGTGACAGAGCTTACTACATTATACACACCCAAAGGTATTTATTGCTACAGGGTAATGGCTTTTGGCTTGAAGAACGCCGGTGCTACTTATCAAAGGGCTATACAGAATATTTTTGATGACTTTCTCCACAAAAATGTCGAATGTTATGTGGACGACTTGGTGGTAAAATCAAGAAAGAGGGGTGACCACTTGAGAATGGTATTTGAGTTTCTCCGGAGGTACCAACTTAGGATGAATCCATTGAAATGCGCTTTTGGAGTTACTTCTGGAAAGTTCTTGGTTTCATTGTCATCGAGGGATTGAAATTGATCAAGCCAAAGTAGACGCAATCTTGAAAATACCCGAGCCTCGGGATATTCACGAATTGAAAAGTCTACAAGGAAAGTTAGCGTACCTTAGAAGATTCATCTTGAACCTAGCTGGGAGGTGCCAACCATTTAGTCGCATCATGAAGAAAGGTGTTTTCAAGTAGGACCAAGCTTGTAGGAATGCATTTGAAAGTATCAAAACCTACTTGATGAAGCCTCCAATTTTAGCAGCTCCTATACCTAGAAAGCCATTGATACTATACATTGAGGCACAAGAAAGGTCGGTTGGAGCACTGTTGGCCCAAGAAAATAGTGAGGGGAAAGAAAACTCTATTTACTACTTGAGTAGGATGATGACACCAAACGAGCTGAATTATTCGCCAATTGAAAAGTTGTGTTTGGCGCTAGTCTTCTCAATTCAAAAGTTGAAGCATTACTTTCAAGCTCATGTTGTCCGTCTTGTTTCTAAAGCAATTCCCATCAAGTTCGTGATGTCAAAACCTGTTCTTAGTGATCGACTAGTGAGATGGTACCTCAAATTTCAATAGTTCGATATTTTGTACATCCCTCAAAAGGTTGTAAAACGACAAGCATTAGTAGACTTATTGGCAGATCATCCGATATTTGATGGCTGGGAGCTAACTGACGAACTACCTGATGAGGACGCAATGGCCGTTGAAGTTCAACCTCCATGGAAGATGTACTTTGATGGTGTTGTACATCGTGGATGAGCTGGTGCTGGCATAGTATTTGTCACTTCCCAAGGTGAAGTCTTGCCCTACTCCTTCACCTTGACACAACTCTATTCCAATAATGTTGTTGAGTATCAAGCATTAATACTTGGGCTTGAAATGGCCGTTGATATGAAGCAATTGTAATTGCAAGTCTTTGGTAACTCCCAGTTAATGGTCAATCAGCTTTTAGGTAGTTTCAAGGGCAAGAAGCCTGAACTACGCCCATATCATGATTACGCTAAAAATTTAATGGGGTGGCTCGGTAATGTGACTATTCAGCGTGTGCCAAGGAAATAAAATAATAAGGCTGATGTTTTAGCTGCCCTAGCTTTATCGTTAACCCTGCCTGATCAAGCGCAAGTTACTGTCTGCCAAAAATGGGTAGTATCGCTGCCAAATAAGGCTGAAGATAAAGAAAATGAACTCAAGCATCTTGCCGCTATTTCTGAAGTTGAGAAAGAAGAATGGCGACAACCCATTATCAACTACTTATGTTATGGGATACTTCCAGAAAATTCGAGGAGAAGGACTAAAATCCGTCGTCGTGCACCTCGCTTCTTTTACTACAAAGATACTCTATACAGAAGGTCATTCAAGGGAGTGCTCTTGCGATGCTTAGAGGAAGAAGAAACACTCCAAGTTTTGCAAAAGGCACATTCTGGGTATGTGGGTCACACCAGTCTGGACCAAAGATTCACTTCTATATAAAAAGGATGGGATATTATTGGCCAACGATGGTAAAAGAGTGCTTGGACTACGCTCGAAGATGTAAGGCTTGTCAATTCCATGCGAATTTTATTCATCAACCTCCTGAAGTGTTACACCCGACTGTTGTATCCTGACCGTTCGACGCTTGGGGATTGGATGTTGTTGGACCACTACCAAAGTCCTTTAGTGGGCACCTATACATTTTGGATGCAACTAACTGCTTCTCAAAACGGGCTGAAGTTGTTGCTCTAAAGGATAAAGAAAGAAAATGTTGCAAGTTTCATCCAAGTAAATATTGTCTATCGCTTTGGCATTCCTCGTTACATAATAACGGATAATGGCAAGCCGTTTGACAATAGGTTGATGAACAAGATTTGTGAACTCTTTGGCTTCAAGCAACGTAACTCTTCTATGTACAATGCTGCCGCCAATGGTTTAGCGGAGAGCATTCAACAAGACTCTATGCAACTTGTTAAAGAAAGTCGTCTTCAAATCCAAACGGGATTGGCATGACCATATGGATGGAGCTCTGTGGGCATATAAGACAACTCACCGCACGCCAACACAAGCGACCCCTTATGCACTCGTTTATGGAGTTGAAGTCGTCTTACCACTCGAGCATCAAATACCTTCATTATGATTAGCTATTCAAGAAGGCATCACTGATGAAGAAAATGCTCGACTTCGATTAGCAGAGTTGGAGGCTCTTTATGAGAAAAGTTTGGAAGCTCAACAGAGTCTTGAATGTTATTAAGCTCGATTGTCTCGCGCCTTCAATAAAAGAGTTCGCCTAAGATCCTTTCAAGTAGTAGTGCCATAAGAAGACCCATTATTACTTCCCATAAACTTATAGGGAAGTTCACTTCAAAATGGGATGGGCCATATGTCATTCAAGAAGCTTATTCGAGTGGGGATTACAAGCTGGTTGATGCAAATGGCATGAGAATCGGCCCTATAAATGGCATGTTTTTGAAGAAGTATTATCCTTGAAGTTGCAACACTCCTCGACGTATGAGCCTAAACTGCAAGTCATGACACTCCTTGATTCATGAGGCTAAACTGCATGTTCCTACACTCCTGGCCCGCATGAGTCTAAACTGCGTACGACTCCCACCAAAAAAAAGTCCGCTACATTGAAAACCTTGAAAGAGGCAGGCTAGGCAAAAGTTAGGACATAAAATAATAATAAAAAAAATCACCGATTCTGAACTACGATATGACTTGACCCTCTTCATTGAGGTATGTAGGAAGCTTGGAGTTTCATTCTGAGTTCAGTCACATAAGTTCAAAATATACATAATCCCCCAATCATTGTCCGAATGAAGTACGATGGAATGTAATCCATTCTATCGGCACTTGAAAATCAAGCTGAGATACCATTCTTCTGTTAAACTTTGGATCCTATTTGATTTAAAGGGGGCAAGACGATATGGTAAATTAATGTCTTCAATGAAATGATTAATATCTTTTAGGAGGCTACCAAGCATTTGCATTGAAGTCTGGGGATTCTCTATGCCTTCATGTTCGACAAACCTTCATGTTTTTTTGGTGTACCTTCACGATATTTCAAATTCAGTGAGACTTGAACCCAAGATATTTGGTGAGAATGAAGCTCTTTAATTTCAATTTCTGACAATTAAAAAGGTATTACAATCTTGAGGCTTCCACACCAAGCTACAAAGATTTTGGTGAAGTCACACTAATTTGGAACTGTCGGCATATCAGAAACCAAAGTCGATTTCGAACTATCATATGAAACTATCCTTAAGGCATTAAACTTTAAATTTTAGATATGTTTTAGATTTTGAAGTTTAGTTTCCAAGAAATCAAGTGGTTCATCATTTCGATGTCCCTACTTCAAAATACAAAATTTTCGGCAAAGTCGCGCAAATCTGAAATCGTTAGTGTGTCAGAATTTAGTATTGATTTCGAAATATTATTTGAAACTATCCTTATGGCATCAAATTTTGCATTTTGTATATGTTATAGATTTGGAAGTTAAGTTCCCAATATATCAAACGATTTGTGATTTCGACGTTCCTACATCAAGATACAAAGGCTTTGGTGAAGTCGTGCAAATCTAAAATCATCATCGCGTCAGAAATTAATATTGATTTAGAACCATTATATGAAACTATCCTTATGGAATTAAATTTTGCATTTTGGATATGCTATTTGCAAGTTACATTTTAAAAAAAATCAAACGGTTCGTGATTTTGACTTTTCTACACCAAGATGTGATTTTTTTTTGGTGAGACTGTAGAAATCTGAAATTTTCAACACGGTGACATCTATAGTTGGTTTCAAAAGTATCATGTGGGGAGATTCTGAAGGTGTTTGATTCTAAGTTTTGGATATATTTTATATATTGAAGTCTAATTTTTGAGAAATTAAACGGTTCGTTATTTGGACTCTCCCACGGCAAGATATGAATATTTCATTACAAACACGTAAAGCTGAAAATTATGCAACTAAGATAAATGTCGGGCGATGTAATGCAAAAGAGAAGCAATCTTAATTAAGATGAAATAAATATCCACTAGGTCAATCTAACGTAAAGATAAAACGGAAGATAATGCTAATAGCCTAATCTAAACAAAGCTTGTAGTTGATCAATTCTTGACAGCTAGTCTCTAGGTTCTTCTTCTTCTCCTCCAAATTGGCCGAATCATTAACAGTCAGCAAATTTACATTGTCATATGAAGAGACCTCAGTCTTGGCAGCTGGAACTTTTACCTGAATCTCTCCAATCTCCTTTTGAGTCATTCCTATAACACCTTCGAGGTTTTCCCTCTCTTGTTGTAATGTTTGCAACTTCTTCACAACTCTCTTCAGTTTCTTTTCACTAGAGGAAGCTTTCTTGACTTTCTCACTTGCCTCAAGTTTGAACAATGTGAGATGCTCTTTAGCTTTGGAAATCAGCTCTAGTTTCTCATCTCCAGTTGTCTTATCAGCCAAATTGGATCGCTCTTGGTCATATGATGTGGCAAGCGCGAAAAGAGAATCTAGTAGACCCTGTAATGGAGAATGATCCAAAATATTTGTCTTCTTCATATCCTCGAAAAATCTCAATGATTTGCTCTCTAGAAGGTGAGAGCAATTTTGCACGAGTTTTGAAGAGTCTATTGCAAATATCCTCCCAAAGTCCCAAGATGAATTCCTTTTTGCGATTAAAGACAATGCTCTTTCCTTCAAACATATATACCGCTATATTTGTCATTGGTGGAATTCAAGTTATCTCATTTGGAGTTTGTCTTTTTAGGTATTTGTCATGAGGAAGAGATGATGCCTTTGAAGATGACTTCACTTTAGACGTAGGCCCTCCAACAGATTCATCACTCACTTGTGGCTTGTCATGTGAGGATACCATCGGATGCCCAATGGCATTTAACTGCATAAGAAAAAGGCAAAGAAAGTAAGTAATTTATAGTGAAGCTATTCGTAAATAAAAAAAATAAAAAGGGAAAAAGGCGAGGTGATTGTATTTTACCTCTTTGTTACAAGCTGTATGTGTTCTTAAGGGACTATCAACACTTGGAACCTCTACGATCTCTACTGGGTTAGCCGTTTCCTTTCCTAATTTTGATTTTTATTGGTACTCTGGCTTGTATCTTGAGGAACTCGAATGTTAAATGAAAGAATTGGAGGGTGTTTCTCTATATCTGTTGAAGTGCAAACCACCTCCTTCAAAGCTTCCTTTGAGGATTTAAGTTTCATTTTCTTATGTTGTGTAACTACTTTTGGGATTCGAGTTGGTGGTTCTTTGACTTTTGAGAGTGTCTTTCCAACACCTTGATCTTCACCGCCTAAAAGAATAGTAGATTTTAGCCTAAAATTGTCTACCAGAGCTTGTAAATTTCTCTCAAGAAACTTCCAATACGTTTTCTCCCATCAAGACATATAATTGGTGGAGAAAGGCTTCTCTACATGATCTCCCATTGGGGGAAAAACCACACGTGAAATAGACCGACACAGTGTGCAAATCCTCTAAAATTTGAGTCATTCATCTAGAGAGGCGCTACAGATATCATTCTCCAAAAAACTGGGGACGTTCTGGTAAAACTCAAATTGATGACCAAATCTATGCAGGCTATATGGCTCGATGATGAATGAGTTATCATACCTCAAAGGGAGGTAATTAAAATATAAGCTCATGAAGTAATTTGACTCCAACTCTTGAGGGACATCATTATCCACATAATAATAAGTACGAGAACTGGTTAACATTGTTGGTGTCCAAACTATATCCTCCCTATTGTGGATGTGTTTTCTTGCATCCTTCTCATCAAAATACCTCGCAGCTCCCTCTCCTGAGTGTGCCACCATCAAAGGGACAGACTTCCCCTTAGTAAGTGGATAATGAGTTTTGAGGTAATGTGCAAGTCAGTCGTAAACATAATAGATGGGAAAACAAACTTTGACATGATCAAGTTGGGAAGAACATGAAATCTTATTCAAATCATGATAAATACTCGCCAAATATGGGATCGCAAGGCTAATCTTTCGCCCGCTTGCCATCATATTTGCCATCTTAAAAGTCTCAGGACGAATGAAGTTCTCTGCCTTATAGGGAAACACAAAGGCACATAGCCAAATTGTTAAGAAGGCTGCTATATGTTTCATCTTTCTTGCCAGACCTCACCCTAAGCTTGGAGAATATAGCTTATTGATCACTCGACCACCTAGTTGTCTCGGGAATAACTCCGCTAGGATTATGTGTCGACTTTAGGTGCGCGTATTTCTTTTCCTGTCGCAGTGGGGCAAGTTTATATTAAAGCTTTTTTATACCAAAAATTTGTCCACTTGATTAAGGAGACCTTTTGGTTAACACCCATACCTTCCTTAAGGTGGTGGAAGACAACTAATAAATACTCGCAAGATCGAGGAATAAATCTCATCTGTTTTTCATCCAAACCGATAAGTTCTCTTATCTCAGGTATCACTTCTTCATACAGAGAGCCCGCAATGGGTAGACCTCCAATGATATGTAAGTCCCAAAGAGAGATAGATAGTTCATCAGTTGATGTAAGAAGCGTGTTCGTCTTGGGGCACCAATCCTTATAAAATGCTTGTAAAATGTTCAAGTTTCGATCATAAGTGAAAAGTGAGGCATATACAACATCATAAATCTTTGTTGTACTCAAGGTTTGTTGGCTTCCACCAAGTACATCTTCATCCCATTCCCAATATCCTGGAATACGACGATACTCGCCCTCGATTGTTGTTGTGTTTCCCCAATGTACTTCGCCTTGAATTATGCGATGCCCTAAGTTTGGAAGGGTGCTAGCAATGTTTGCGGGGCAATGGATTGGCGATTGGAGAGACCACATCTTGGACAATGGATTAGAAGTAGACTTGTGCTCCAAGGTCCAATTTTCTCTATAAAGGGAGTTCCTCAATGAAGGCCATGAGGCTACATACCGGTCAACTTGCGGGGTGTGAACTAAGAGCTTGGTTTGTTCTACGCCATCTTCAGTCTCGATTACAAGATATCTAAGTTTGGAGGAAGGTGAAATATAGTCTCTGAAATTTGCCATCTCTTCAGTTTGCAAAAAAATCATCAAAGTTCAAATTAAGAATATTAGAATGGGCACAAAGGTCTAAATGGGTGAAATGGCCTCTGATAGTCGGGCCACATTGAGAGTAATATCTCTGCTAGTCGGATCATTTTGAGAATAATCTCTTCGATAGTTGAGCCATTTTGAGAGTAATCTCTTCGATAGTCAGATCATTTTGAGAGTAATCTCTCCGATAGTTGGGCCATATTGAGAATAATCTCTCCAATAGTTGGGTCATTTTGAGAGTAATCTCTCCGATATTCGAGCCACATTGAGAGTAATCTCTCCGATAGTCTGGTCATTTTGAGAGTAATCTCTCCGATAGTCGAGACACATTGAGAGTAATCTCTCCGATAGTCGAGCCATATTGAGAGTAATCTCTCCGATAATTGGGCCATGAGAGTAATCTCTCCGATATTCGGGCGGGAAAGAGTACCCATCCCCTTACACTCTAAGATTGTCTTCTTCATGCATGGATTATCTCGTTAAACACAGACATATCCTTCTTACTGGACCTACAAAAAAAGGGAAAAGAACAAGAAAAAAAAAACACAGAAGAAAAATACGTAGAAAAAGGAGAAGGAAGAAATCACATTCGCACTAGGGCTTCCTAATAGTCAAAGGTCAAAGTCGAACTGACTTGAGGATGCCGCTGGTTGATAACACAATTAGTATGAGAACACAAGGTATATATAATTAACGAAGTACAGGATTGAAGATTTGCTCGGCGATGTGGGATCAACTGCAATGGCGTGGCCTAATTATTTTGTTCCCAAGTTGAAGTTGGACAAGTAAGTTGATTCCTGGATGGATTCTAAGTAATACTAGTTGAAGACGGCGTAAATTTGTCCGTGTTAAAATTGGTATGGATGTGTGACTTTTATAAGGAATTATCAATGTGATGAACTACTATATATCAAAGTTCCATGTTTATTTGAGTAATATATATGTCAGGCGCATGAAATTGGCACGATTTACGATAAAAGTTTCAATTACAAAATAAGGATTCCAGAAAGAATGTGACATGAACTTCAAAATTATAAATGGGTCATTTGTTCTGTTTGAAATAAGTTTGAATTGGGACATTTCAGAAGCAATGTTTAACGAATTACGTGACCATAAGTCCGTAAGCTCTGAAATGATTCAGTTTTGCAAGGATTAATGTCTCTTAAGCTATCATTCAGAGGAAGTATGTCAAAATGAATTTATACTTCAAGCCTAGTCTTCAAAAATTTAAAATTTTGACTAGTGTTAAAGTATGGGCATTTGTAGGCATATAAATTTTGTAAAATAATTTGGACTATATTTTAAATTCAAGATATATTAGTTCAAATAAATCTATTGGGCTAATATAATTGGATTAATTACATAATTCAATATATATATTGATTAAATAAGTAAGTCTTAATCCATTGGGCTAGCCCATTTAATTGGGCTAAAGTGATGAGCTCACTTTATTAGGCCCAATATATCATCTTCCTAGAGGCCCACTTTGGTGTCACATGTCAAATGACGTAGCACGCCACGTCAAATGGAGGAGCCAATATGACCATGCCACGTGTCAAAATGACAATGCATGCCAAGTCACATTAAAAGGCTAATGAAACCTTGCCACGTGTGCATGTGACATGTTGTGGCCAATCAAATACGATCATGTCACACTTCAATTTGATTGGTCGAAAAAAGTTTGTTCTTATCACAACTCCTCCCTTCCACAACTATAAACAGGGGTCTTCATAACTCAGAAAAGACACCAGAAGTCATAACAAGAAGCAAGAGAGAGCTCGTGGATCAAACGCCGCAAATTTCTCTACAAGTTTCAGGCTTCAAGTAACCAAGTTCAAGTTCAAGTTCAAGAACGAAAAACAAATCAAGTTCAAGCTCAAGAACAAAGAACAATTCAAGTATTCAAGATCAAGAACGAAGTCAAATCAAACACAAGGCGTTCAAGATCAAGACTACTTGTTCGTGATAAATTTCGTGGCAACAATCAAAGTGTTCGCGATGGATAAATCAAATTAAAATTCAAGATCAAGCTCAAAGGCCCTTGAATTTATATTAGAAAGTAGAATCAGATGAATTATAGAGATTGTAACACTCCAATATTTGAAATAAAATACTACGATTGTTACAATATTTTTCGGTCTTAATTTTATTTTCTCGACTCAATTTATTATCTACATCATTGTGTGATATTAACTTATATTTTGCTTTCATACTCTTTTTGCAGGTTGGATCTCCGCCTTTAAATTAGCAATTAAACATCAATACATGAAATATACACAAACGACAACAATATCGTATTTGCATGACGCCCTAGTCAAAACATGAAGAGAGGAAGACCAAAGGCTAATGAAATATAGCCATTGATCGATAGGTGGTCAGAGTTGAAAGGAAGCGAAATCGAACAAAAAAAACTAAGTTGGATATAAGTAAGGAAAATATGGTGCGTCAAAGCCTTTCCCTTTCATGGTGCAACTCTTTGTATTTCATTTTGTTGAATTTGTCGGGGCTTTATTAGTGTTACTTGTTAAATCGTTTTTCATTGATAGTTCAAATCAAATCAAACCATTAGGGTTTGTTGAATAATTTATGGAGATCAAAAGTGTTCATTTTTAGCAAATTTAAAGAACCAAAATTACCAGAAATATGTTTAAGGAATTATTTTAAACATATTCCAAAAAATAAAGGACCATTTTTGAAACGCCCTCTGCTATTATAAATTCCCAGAGGGTTTGTACCATAAAAAGGAGCAACCATCGTCTCTCTCTGTCTCTGCTTTAGTACGCAGCCTCCTCTCCAACCCCACCGGTATGTTTTCTCCTTCCTCATTCTCTTCTTGTTCTCGTTTTAGCTGATACTTTGTTTTTTGCTGTTGAATTTGTTGATCTTTGTTTGATTGGAATCCAATTTATATGCTGAAACTCTTTTATTCTCTTTTCTACTTTTTGTAGGGGAACTTATTGTTAATTGCTGTGAATCATAGTTTTCGTTAGTGAAGATAACTATGAATCGTCGAGGTGTGAACTTTGTCTCTTTTCTCCTTTTTTCAGCTTCGCATTTTCCTTAAATAGTTTGGCTATGGTTTATTTTTAAGCAGCTATGTGTGTGGGCGTATTTGGTTTTGAAAGAGCTGTTTTTAAATAATGTCTTATGGAGAACAAAGCAGCTGATTTCTTGATTTTTTTTTTGCTGTTTGCTTTCAATGACAATTTATGTTTTTTGCTTATGAATATAGAAAAGGCTTATAAGTTGGATTTCAAAAGCCTCATTTTGGTGAAACAAATTTCTTATAGTGAAAGCTATACTTCAATTGTTGAGGTTGCTCTTAATTGTTGTAATACTTAGCTCTGTCTCTTTTTTGCTACTGGAAACCCAATTTATGTGTCTACCCTTGATATTGTCTCCTGTTTACCCTTTGCTAGTTTCCCTTCCTAGTTTGCAAGCATATGTTACATAATTTTTTTGGTTGTCTTAAGGGCGTCATTGACACTTAAAGCTCCAGGAGCGCTATTTGCTTTTTGCGCTTTGTGCTTCGGATGACTACTAGCATCTGGTTCTCTTTTGATTCCATTCTGGATTGTAATGTTACTTTGGACTAATAATTTGTGGAATTGTGGGGCAGGTCCAGTAACTAAAATGGCAGATGAGGAAAGCCCCAATGTTAATGAAGAGCCGAATCCCAAGCCGAAGCACAAGGGAAAACATGACAAGCCAAAGCCATGGGATGATCCAAGCATCGACCATTGGAAGGTTGAGAAGTTTGATCCTTCCTGGAATGAGAGTGGAATGGTTGTTGTCAGTTCCTTTTCAACTCTCTTCCCTCAGTACAGAGGTTTGGTCCCAAAAATATATTCTCTGTCCAAAAGAAATTAGTGTTTGCTTTTCTTAATGAAAAGTTCCAACAGTTGCACATCTTGTTTGTACTCTATGCATTGGAGTGTAAAATTCTGTCTGAAGCATATAAACTTTTTGTTCGCCAATATTCAGGCACATGATATGGGTAAACTTAACTTGATGTATTGATGATACCAAATAGAAGAAAGGGCAGGAAGTTGCTATGTCTATTGGTGCATTCTTTAGTTGTTTCTTTCTTCAATGATTTGTTAATGAGAACTGACAACACAAGGTGCACTTAGAAGGTAGGGATTTGAATGAATCTGTTAGTTAATGCCTAGGGATTTCAATGAATCTATTAGTTAATGCCTGACTGAGTCTCTCCTTATAAATTGTAATCTTATTCACTTGATGATTCTTGCATTTAAACTTTTTCTTGATAAGTATGCTTTTTTACTTCTTTGTTAAGCTATCCATTATCTTGCGAACCTATAATAATCGAAACATTAGTGTAGGATATGTAACAATTGAGCTTTTTTATCAGAGAAATATTTGCAAGAGTGTTGGCCTATTGTAAAAGGTGCCTTGAAAGAGCATGGAATTGCTTGTGAACTTAACTTGGTAAGTCATTGTGACCTCCCCCCCCTCTCTCTCTCTCTCTCACACACACACATATTTTCATTGCTGTCTATAACTATCAGAATACTTCTAGAACTATGTATTATTCGTTAATCAGTAAGGTGCTAACTCATATCCGTGAACTTGAGAACCAAGGTTGCTTAACTCTGACTCATGTATTTTGGCGAGAATTAAAATTGCTCTGTGCTAACTTTAGGATATTGCATTCCTGAATTAAAATATTATAGAGTGTTTAAGGTCATAATCCTGAACTAAAAAGTATTAATCCGGAATTCGACCTTATTGATGGGGGCACCAGGCACCCAAACTCAGGCTTAACATTGATTTTTTCGGAACTCCCTGGGGAACTGATACGAGGGGCTTTGCCTAGGGCGGTTCAACTGCTCATACAATAATGAGTGCAGAGTTGAAACGATGAAATCTAAGTTATTGTTGAAATCTTTTGGATTCCTCATTCAAAGTGGCTATGGATAAACCTCAAGTATTTAACAGGAGTCTTGAGTTGCTCACATTTAAGCATAGATGTTTACGAAATCTATTGTACTTATTTTGCAGCACTTCTTGTTGCTGAAGTTAAATACTTACCTTTAACAATAAAAAAATAGTGTTTAAGAAATCTATACTTATGGTGTTAGGATCATATGTTAGACAGTGTGTTGCAATTTTGAACTTTTTGGACAGCATGGGATTATGATTTGTAACCCCTTTTGCATTCTCTTCTCAGTACCTTCTTGGTGCTTATTTTAATGATTTTTTTTTTTTTACGATACATTATCCCCCCCCAAAAAATTGTATGCTATTGGGTTAAGGTTGCTATGTCATATTTCAACATCTTGTTTAGTTGTTATCTACTTAATCAAGTGATGTTAAGGTGAGGATTTGGGGAACAAGTTGCCCAAATAGAGAAAGCATGTATATCTGAGAAATTTTTTTCATTGTTAAGGGGCTTTGGAGAAATAAGTATCCCACATAGAGAAAGCATGTAGAAAAAAGAAGTTTATTTCGTTGATAGGGGTTGTATTCTGGTAATTTTCGAAGTTTTTCGTGATATGTCAGCAACTATTACCTTGACTGGCTGTTACTTTATTACTGCTTATCCAAATTTTTTTTCGACGTTTCCTCTCTGATGAGCACTAATATTAGGTCTGCTTAAGTTGGAATTTTCACACCCCTGTAAAGAGTGTTGATAATTTTTTGGAATTTTGTTAGCTCCCTGATATTAGCATAGACACTGTTTTGGAGCTAGCCTTATGTTGTTTGACAGGTTTTTTGCCTTGTTAGCTCCTTGTAGGAATTGTACTAGAGCTAGCCTTTTGATCCCTTTTGTATTTCTGCATCTTCTTGATGCCTTACTAATGCAATTTACTTACTTCATAAAAAAGTCTGCACTTTTGCAAATTGCATTATCTGTTTCTTTTATCTTCTGTTGCTGGTCAGGTTGAAGGATCCATGACTGTTTCTACTACTATGAAGACAAGGGATCCCTATATTATAGTAAAAGCTAGGGATCTGATAAAACTTTTGTCAAGAAGTGTCCCTGCTCCCCAGGTTTGTATTTCTTTTATCCCTGTTGTTTCTCGTCATCGCTGATTCTCTTTTTATTTCGCATGTTAACATGCTTGGATAGACTTTTTTTTAAAGTAATAATCAGTAAATAGCCTTGTTTTAGGAGTGAGCCCTTGCTTCTGTTTATGGAATTGTACTCACCTTGTTTCAATACCAGGAAAGGCTCGACTTTTTTATTATTTTCAATAATCCAGGAAAGGTTGGACTTGGCATGCATTATTGGATTATAAAGTTATTTGCCATCCTTATATTTATTTTGACCAGTGGCTATCTTATGTGTAATCGGAATGGTCGTGCAGTGGAAAGGGTTATAAAAAAAGTGGGAGGCTTTGGTACATGCTGTTAGTAAGTAAAATACCCAACATTTGGAGCCTCTAATGGTCCACCAATTTCCCGAGACACTGTTATGTGATAGTGTCACGTTATTTGCTCATCTGAACAATTCATCTTCTTTCTGCTTGAATTTTGTTTCACAGGAAGCAGATCTGCACTCAGCTCCCTATTGCATATTGTTCAATGTCCTTTTATTCTACTTTTCTAGTATTTATTTTTGTTTTTCATTTTCCGCCATCTGTAGTATAACAGGAGAAGCGAAAATACATTCATTTGTTGACAAATTTGTCGTTCTTGTTCCTTATAATTTGTCTCCTCTGGAATTTGAATGTCAAGTTGGAGGATTTCTTCACTATTTTTATGTATTTTTATCATTCAATTGTCTCTTCATCTTTTAGTTAATTTCAAAAGAAACGTGCTTTTGCAGGCTATCAAAATCCTGAATGATGAGATGCAATGTGATATCATCAAGATCGGCAGCCTGGTTCGCAACAAGGTGGACTATGCTATCCCTACTTAAATTAAGTACTTGTATTCATTTTCATTTATAATCTGGTGAATGATCTTGATGAGAACATGCATTAATACAGTTGTCAAACACTTTGTTGGACGCTCGTCGAATAAGAATGCTCCTTCACTATATATACACACTTTTTGATAAGTATGCTCATTCACAATATTACATATTCTTTTGAAAAGTATGAGAGGACTAATAAGTCCCCTTTCACACGTCCGCACTCCTATTTGTTCACCCAGCCGCCATTCCCAAAAGTATGCCTTGAAGAGACTTGAACCTCCACTCTCCTTAGCATGAGATTTATTTTAAGGTTTTCCAGTCGACCATTTCTTCACAAAGGCATCTTGAACTGTTGCACTGTATGCAGTGAGTATGTTTCCTTTTGCCTTGTTGGTTATCACTGTTACATAAAAGGTACTAGTTAAATGGATATTATTTCTGAACTTACAAGATATATTTAAGTTATTAATTATATTTCTTACCTATTATTTTTGGGAGATTTGTCACTCAAATATGAAATAACATTTAGCTTCCTCTTGATTAAAGGCTGTTTTCTTCCCCTAGATTACAACAACAACAACAACAAACATAGCTTAATCCCATACGTGGGGTCTGGGGGTAGTGTATACGTAGCCTTACCCTAGGGCCGGCTCTAACATGAAGAGTGGTAAGGCATGTGCCTTAGGCCCCCAAATTTGGGGGGCCCCATTTTTTAAAAATAATAAGGTTTATAAGTATTTTAAAAAATAATATTTAGTACTTTTAATAAAAAAAAAGTAGAGCTTTTTATAAAAAAGGAAAGAGAACTCTTTAGATATAGAAATAAAGTAATAATTTGACATACTTAAAAATGGGTAGACGAATAGTTTTCTCAATGTTTCAGTTTTACTCTAGATAGCGTATAAAATTTTTACTCTCACTTTCTTAATAAGTCCAAGTCAATCTTTCTTTTCCGCAATCTCTTAATATTTTAGAAATCCCTACATATTTTCTGTCTATCTCTTTAATATTCTTACGCACCTTCTTTCTCCAAGATTTCATTAGTTCAAGTATTCAACAATACTTTTAAGCTTCCAATAGTTCTATACTTCTATTGCTCTATAAAATCTTATCTAGATCAACAATATCTCAAGAAAGATTAAATGAATTGGTTATATTATCAACTGAATAGAAATAATTAGAGAAAATCGATTATAAAAAAGATTATTAACAACTTTGTATCTCAAAATGTTAGAAGAATAGACTTCAAATAAAAACATATCTTATAACTTTCTTTTAAAAATTTAAGCCTCATATTAAACTTTGGCTTTAGGCCCCGCATATGCTTGAGCCGCCCCCGGGCCTTACCCTTACCCTATAAAGGCAAAGAGGTTGTTTCCGATAGACCCTCGGCTTAAGGAACGGTAAAAATAAAGCAACATGCAATATCAACAGTAATGTCATAAGCTAATGGAAGCGAGTGACATAAGAACCACAAATAAGAGAATACAAGAATAGTACTAGTACTACTGGTAAACCTAGGAGAAACTCACAACTATCTGTCAACCTACCACCTTAATCCTCGACCTCCACACCTTCCTATCGTGAGTCATGTCCTCGGTAAGTTGAAGCTTTGGCTGGCATGCATATTAATCTAAGAGTTGAAAGTTAGGATTAGTTCAATATGAATCGTGGAACATGTGGGTGGCATTAGTTAACCCTTTTAGCGTTTTGTTATTTATTATCAAAAAGTAGAGATAAGTTGTTGGCAAGATGTAAAGGTGAGGTGCATGTTTAACTTTTGAGTACAGTGCATGATTAGACTAACTCTTGCGTGAACTAAATGGTGGTTTTTGTAGAATACTACTTCATTCCATTTTATATGACAGTGTTTTACTAGATATAGAGTTTAAGATGTTAATTTGACTTATATATTATATTAGTGGTAGTGGAAAAATATTAAATTAGTGGCTGCAACGGAAGTTTCATAGGAAAGACCTCATATAAAAGTTCAAAATTTGAATGCTTGAGTGTTGTGGGATAGTATTGTTAGTTGAATAGTGTTAAACATTTGGAATGTCCTGGAAAAGTAAACAGTGGCATATATATTGGAATCAAGATAGAAAAAATAGTAATAATAATAGGATGTAATACTCAATTGTTAGATTATGAATTTTGTTGGTATTCCTTGTCATGTGCGTTGTCTAAATTCATGTTATGAAACTCTTGTTTTTGTTTTGCAGGAGCGCTTTGTTAAACGTAGACAATATCTTGTGGGCCCCAATTCGTCAACTTTAAAGGTTGGTGAATTGCCTTTTGCACCATTCTCTGAAAATTGCAATTGGTTAGGAGAACATTCTACTGCCAGTGTTATGTAGGACCGAGCCAAAATGCCATTCTCTTGACCAAGGATCATTTTGTCAAGGAGTATTTTCTAATTTCTTTCTTTAGACCATGCATGAACAGGAGAGCATTTGTTTCTGTATTTGCTTACCTGTCAGGATCATTTATTTATTCATAGTGGATGGCCCAACTTCCAACTGGAAGATTTTCCCAGAATATTCGTCTTGAATCAGTAATATGGATGTGCAATATTACAACAACAACAACATACCCAGTATAATCCCACAAGTGGGGTTTGGGGAGGGTAGTGTGTACGCAGACCTTACCCCTACCTGGCGAGGTAGAGAGGTTGTTTCCAATAGACCCTCGACTCAAGAAAAGGTGAAAAGAGAGAAAGGAAGAAGACGAAGAAGAAAGAGGAAGAAGGAAGAAAGAATAGGGGGACAAAGGACGATAAGGAAAAGGGGAGAAAGACAACTATAGTAACAACAATAGCAACAACAACAACAATAAAGAAACCCCTAACAGAAAATAGCATCAAACAGTAACAAACTATTGAATTGCCAAAATATTAAACTGAACAGTAGATTAGTTTATCTGAGTGTGGGTAATGATTTTACTCCTCCTTTACATTAGTAGTTAATCACGAGTATTGCCTGGTAAGCGGATGACCCTTGACCAGAGCCAAGTGAG
Source organism: Nicotiana tabacum (assembly GCF_000715075.1). Taxonomy (NCBI): domain Eukaryota; kingdom Viridiplantae; phylum Streptophyta; class Magnoliopsida; order Solanales; family Solanaceae; genus Nicotiana; species Nicotiana tabacum. The sequence continues at coordinate 161,456,716 of NC_134082.1, forward strand.
GTTTAGTCGTACCTCCTACCTGCGCCAGCCACTCATCCAGACCAAATCTGCTATAAAACGTAGAGATATAGATTGCTTGAATGTTGGGGAATATACTGACACATCATGCTGAGTTATTACCTTCTGCCATATAGCTTGATATGTATCACGTTGGATGCAGGCCCTGGAAATTTTGAGCGGCTGCTATATTCTTGTCCAGGTATACTCATCTTGCTACTTGTAAAGTAAATCCCAAATTTAGTGTCCTTTTCATTTTCTTCTTTTAGGTCAAAGCTTTGGCCTTATCACTGACTCTTAAGTGTGATATAAAATATTCTTGAAAAAGTTGAGAACGAACCTGAATCTTGCCTAAAATTGAGTAGGGAAACACGGTTGCTGCTATGGGTTCCTTTAAAGGTCTAAAGCAAGTGAGGAGGATTGTAGAGGACTGCGTACTGAACAAAATGCATCCGCTACATCATATCAAGGTAACTGAGCATGATAATAAAAATGAATTAAATAGGGTCTTCAACTATTTATTACAATATGTTATGAATAAAAGGTCTGTTAATTCACTTTCCCTGACGTATCCCTGCGACCATAGATCCTCATGCTGAAGAGAGAGCTTGCAAAAAATCCAGCTCTGGCTAATGAGAACTGGGACAGATTTCTTCCGCAGTTTAAGAAGTAAGGCATCTTTTCATATGGTGTTGGAGTCATATTAACTTTTTATTCTGCAGTTCCAAATACAAAGCTTAAATATTATTTTGTTCGTTTTTGTCCGTTCAGGAAGAATGTTAAACAAAAGAAAGTTAAGACCAAAGAAAAGAAACCATATACACCCTTCCCACCACCTCAGCAACCTAGTAAGGTGAGTTGTCATTATGATTCTATAAAAGGTCACTTCTTGTCCATTTATTTCGTTCTCTTCTATATCTCTTTTATGTGTAGAGTATTATGCTAAGCATCATATACTCTCTGCACTACATTTAAGTGCTGTGTAAATTGTCATTTGGCAATTATTGGTGTGGTGTTGTAGAGAGTAATTCTGCTGTATATCCTGCTACTTCTTTGCTCACTATTGTCTCACTGGATTTTGTGGTTTATTCATTTTAATTTTTAAATTTTCAATTGTCTCATCTTCTCTTACAGTGACTGGGATTAAGATATATCCACTGTTAATTTAATCTAACGTATATAATCTTTTTGATTGTAGATTGATCAACAACTGGAAAGTGGTGAATACTTCTTAAGTGACAAGAAGAAGTTAGCAAAGCAGTGGGAAGAGAAGCAAGAAAAACAGGCTGAGAGGGTTGCCGAAAACAAGAAAAAACGGGAAGAAGCTTTTGTTCCACCTGAGGTTTGTATTCACATAATCTCATCAGGCCATTTTTATTTTGCACTCTATTTATGCATTTTCTGTTGAACATTGTTTATATGCACTTTTGCAGGAACCAAAAACACATAACCAAGACGTGTCCAATGTGGATAAAGATGACATCACTGCCATGGCATCGTCATTGAAGGTAAACAAAACATATGATGCTCTTCATAGATATATTAAAATATGCAGCCTTCTGTGTCTGGACTTTGATTCTTGGATTGCTAGTGATTTGATGCATTCATATTGGTTTTGCTGCAGAAAAAGGCAAAGGAGTTCAGGAAGCAAAAATCAATTGACAAGATCGATGCTGAGGAATTTATTGCAGGTTCCAGCAGGCCATCTAAAAAGAAATCGAAGAGGTCTAGATAAGGAGTACTACTTAGAAAGCCTGCTTGTGCTTGTAAAACCTGCAGCTGTGTAAATTGCTGGGTTGTCACTGTCTTGTATCTTCATTCGGCCACCATGTTGGTGTTAGAATTCTGGAGGACCTTCCCATCCATGCCTGTCAGCTAGTCTTAGTATCTTGGCGATTTTGGAAATGGGATCACGCTCTCTTTTCCCCTTTGTTGTGATGATGGTTGAGGTCCATAGTCTTGCTCTGTGTACCGACTCTGATAGATGTCGTTGCTATGTGTTACAAGTAATTTACACTGACATGGATCAGTTATTCTTCTCTCATTGCTTATCATTTACTCTTTTGGTTCATTGCTTATCATTTACTCTTTTGTTTTAATCTTTGTTTCCTGTAATTCTTCATCATCTCATCTGTGAATGGATAGGGACATGTTAGAGCTTCTTTACTTGCAACATAAAAAGGAAACTGACAGCATCCACATAGATTCGTTCCTGATCTGTCAATTAGGCTTAGTAAAGTACAGACAACTTTAAGAGCTTAGTTGCTTAGGAACAAAAAAACGTAGAAATCAAAGCATAATTAATGGCTCAAGGCAGTAGTACTTCAATAGATTTTACAATCTTAAGTCTGTTCAACAAATCGTCAGTTGGCATTGAGTAGAATGGTTTTCTTCCATCCGCATCATGATCTTTTGGTTTTCCATTGAGTATAAGTGCATGTATTATTTTATGTAAGAGCTGGAACTACGAAAGCAACCATTCTTTAGGGATCAACTAGTACTTATTTTGTCTTGAGATTTTAAACGAAAAAAATCTTGACTTCAGGACAACGCATGACATTTTATCCTGAAAACCTTAACTAATTCCTAAATAGCAGCCCGTTAAAGTGGTACTTGGTTGTCATTTCTGTGGAAGTAAATCAGTTGCAATCATTATCACTTTTTATTTAAAGTCAAGGAAAGTTTGTCTTGAACACGTTGCTTAATGACCATTTCAAAAGTATGCTGTGAAACACCGTTGAAGATTATTATTAGTCCCGTTTAGCAATATTATCCACTGTTAAACTAGTTTGATGATGCTTTGAGGAACCAATCAATGATAATAAGATACTTCTGTTTTATTTTATGTCACCCCTGCTTATAATAAGCCTAGTGTTTTAAAACAAAAATCAACTGAATAGCTTGTTTTAACCAGCTAAATGCACTGATAATGTAAATATTATCTATAACGTTAATGTATATAAGTTATATCCTAAGCAAAATGAGGCTATAGATTCAAAAGAAACGAGTACTAAAATTTTCGGACCAAGAAAACACTAGGTAAGCTAGCAACAGAAATCAATAAAACATGAACTGGTATATTTCATCGTCTTGTAGGAACATGGAATATATACACCAAACCTTATACAGACTAGGCTCTTAAGAAGCCATCTAAATTACATGCTTAATTGCTAATCTCATTCATTTTGTAAAGAGTTTAAGCGATATACATGGTCAGTGTAAGGAATCATGTCACTTTTACCTGTTGAAGCAAACCTCAAGATTATATATTCACATTATAAGGAGGTTTACATATAGATATCATTTGTGTGACCTGATAGTGTAATTTTTTTTTTTACACTAACGATATATATACACCTCCATGTTTACATAAAACCCCAACATGTAAGCCTAGTCGATATAACATAAAGAGTTTAACTAATACTAAAAATGTTTACGATTTTTTAAATTATCACATCACCTGGAAGATAATCTTGTAACCTGAAAAATAAAGCAAATAACCTACTACAATATGTTAAAATACACTTATAGCTTAAAAATACTTTAGGCAACCGTCAGTATATACTATAAGTAGTAGTTATTTCCAACAGGAAAACTCAGATATGATATATTTACAATGCGCAGTTACCCATATTTAGTAGTAGAAAATTAAAAGAAAGGATCAAAAGAAAGGTCGAAAATAGATTTAAGTTCATCCCAGTTCCCATTCTCTAACCACTCATTAAAGTCGAGAGGACTATTCAGTAAGCTCGAATTGGATGCAGCTGCAACAGTAGATAGCATACTTGCATCATTAGTAGATCCTGAGCTTTGTTGCCCTACGTTTAACAGCTGCTTATTTTCAGCATCATCAATATAGGCCGTATTCTGCTTAACCACAGGAGGAGTGCTAAAACTGATGTAAATCTGGGAATTTCTTGGAGAATCACTATTAATAATATTATTGCTGCATATTTTGGGGACTGCATTTCGCTGCTGCTTCGCTGCTGCTACTTCTTTCCAATCTGGTACAAATTTCCGATAGGAAGCATTTCGTTTCAAGATACGACAAAGAGTCCATGCTTCCTGGGTTATATATTAAAAGAAAGAGATTTTCAATTTAATTCATGTTGGATTGTTGAACACAAGTGAATATAAATGTCTTTTCTTTAATAGTTTTAAACTTTTAGAGCTGAAATAATCACATATTTCAACATGGTACCAGATCTTTGACAGTTCAAACTTGTAGATGAAATTATCATATATATATAATACAATATGATATTAGAGATTCTGATATTAGAATAGATTATGATAAGCTTGATTACTTATACGTCAGGCAACAAAAATGCTGCCATGCTTATAAGTTTATATCCTCGTAAACTATCAAAATTACGGAATGAGAGATGATTAGCTTAAGAAAATACATCGATTAATAACAACTATATATCCCATCTTGGCAAACTTAAATCGAAGATTTATGTTTCGTTTAAAAACAAGGTCAAGTAGCATGATGCTATGACTCAATGTTACTTTTTTTCCTTAAAGTTGTTCATTATAAATTATGCCCATATTTATTATGTTGTCACAAATTTTAGCAACTTTTTTTGTTGCACTTGAGATAATCAACCTACTCGCAGCTAGGGGTGTACAAAGGAAACCGACAAATCGCACCAAACCGATAATCCGAGAAAAAGAACCCAACTATGGTTTGGTTTGATTTGATTTGGTGTTAGAAAAAAAAACCCGACCATAATTGGTTTGGTTTGGTTTTAACTTAAAAAAGTCAAACCGAAACCAAACCAGCCCGACATTATATGTATACAAGTTTTAAAAATATTTTATACATAAAATATTAAACTCTTTACTAGTTCTCTCTTTTAATGTATACATTACATGTATACAAGTTTTAAAAATTATTTAAAAATAATTATTGTAATGTAATTATAAATATAATTTAAACTCTTTACTAGTTCTCTCTTTTAATGTATTCAAGCTTGAACTTAGAACTTTGAATGGTCATATATGTTTTATAGCCTATAAAAGTTAGTAACTCAAATAAAGCCTAAAGAAAAATCAAATTAATACTAATTCTAACAAAAATAATTCAATTCAAATACTAGAAATGACAATAGTATTGGATTTGTTTTTTTAGTTTTGCATTGATTTAGATAGTGAAAATGCATAACTCGCTTTTAATATTATTTAGTATCTCAGTACTTATTAGTCGTACTTATTTTAGCATGGCTTAGTACTTTTAGATTATGTTTATTTTTATTATGGCTTATTAATTAGCAATATTTATCTTATGCGATTTGTTGAGTATTTTAGTATAATCATGACTCATCTCTTATTATTTTATATTATTTTATTTGGTAACATCTTATATAGTTTTATCCTACTAGGACCTAAGAAATATTAGAGCACAAATTATAAATTTTATGCTATGAAGATTTTGTCGGAAAAAAACCCGAAACCCCCGAGAAAATCGAAAAATCCGAGAAAAACAGTGATTGAAAAACCCGACTTTTCTTGGTTTGGTTTGGTTTATAAGTATAAAAATCCGAGACAATTGGTTTGGTTTGGTAATTGAAAAATTCGAACCAACCCGGCCCATGTACACCCCTACTCGCAGCCATGTTGATTGACGACTAAATTAAGTTCAGTGAAGCCTTTTTTTTTTTTTTTGAAAACTTACTTAATACAGAAATGTGACATTTCATTTTAAACAGAGCTAAAAATGAAATGTCACATTTCTGTATTAAGTAAGTTTTTAATTTACCAACATGGATTGTAGTGGGATTGATGAGATCCCTCCATCCTTAATGATAGGTCTTGTGTTCGAGTCCTGTGTACGGAAAAAATCCTATTAGGGAGCACTACTCCCCTTAAATAAGCTTTATGCGGCGCAAATTCGGATTAGTTGGGCTGCAATGCGCATAGACATATTTAAAATCACAAGATTAAAAAATTTGTGTACACTTATATATAGTCAAACTAAAACACATAACATAGATATATGAAATATTGAAGTTTCTTACAGCTTCTTGAGCAATGTTGTTAGCTGCATGAAGGTATTTGTTGTTTGGAAGACGAAACTCGTGCATCATCCATTCAGTTTTGGTGCCTTTTCCAGCACTGCCTCTGTAATACACCAATGATTTCTTTAGTCCTATGACTTCTCCTTTACCGTAAATAGGTTTATCAATACCAGTAGCTTTCCAAAATCCAGAACCCGCCGTCACTCTGTTTGGTCTTACACTGTTCTTGTATTTTCTTCCCCTTTTGCAGTAGTAGTACCATTCATTTTCTCCCTTGTTACTACCCTCTGAAACATCCAAATAAACGACTCGAAATTTTAAAATTACAATATATAAGTTCAATACTAAAAATCTTAAAGGTCTAACCCTTCTTATTCTGTTGTCTACTACAATTTGCATTCATTTGACGTAGACACACATTTCCTATGCCTTGACATAACCAAATAGATTCTAAATTTATAGACATATATAAAACCTTTTAGAAGAAGATCTTTACAGGAAAATGTACAATTTTAAACAAATCTTCTTCTGTTCTGATCATATATATATAGAAGTACTAGCTTTAAATTCAAAGCCAATATTAACGAGTATATATATTTTTGTTGAACAGTTATAATAATTCTCAACTCTTTTCTTTTTCTAAATTGTGTCTACTATCTAATTAACGAGTGTTACTACAAAAATTCTTAACTCCTTTGTAGTTGTAGTCGGGATTTGTTAAACACGGTCCATGAAAATTAATTCAATTAACCAAACATGAGAAAATATTTTCGTTATATCAAACACATCCTAAACATCATTCTTTCAGAAAAACCTAGAGAAATGAAAGAACCAAAACGCAACTGTAAAACAAATTAAAGAAATTAAAAAGAGTAATTAATATATAAGTAGACATACTCGGCAGATCCCAAGGGTCATATTTGTATATGTCCATCTGTTTGATTAGTTGTAAAGCAATGGGTCTTTTCTCAACTTTCCTTCGAAGATAAAACCCAACAAGCTCTTCATCTGTCGGATGAAACCGAAACCCTGGAAGTTGAACATCTTCATCATCTTCTTCTGCCTCTAATTTGTTGTCATTATTATTTGTAACTATGCTGCAGTGTATTTTTTCCACTTCCATTATTAATTCTTGCTGATTTTCTTGGTCTCCTTGCTAGGGTTGTATATATAAAGAAGATTATGTAAGCTAATTAAGTTAAGGAGGCTAAAGACTCTATGTTCCTTTGGTCAAAGTCAAGAGGATTGACTTTGTTGTTTCAGGGGCAAAAGGTCTTTGAATGGACGGAGTCTTTGTATATACCTCTTGACTTAAAATACAGGAAAACCCAAAAATTAAAGGACAATTTTGTATATTATATATAAAACTTACAGAAGAGGATAAAGACTTTGCCGCCTCAGCATAAAACGGATAATATTACTAGTGAACTGCTCTATTATACATATGTTTGATGATATGGAATCACATTGTATGCTTTAATTATATTAGTTGATATATATATGTTCAGGATTCGTTCAGTGGACGATAAATATTGCTAAGTGCCGAGCGATTATTATCGATCGTGATATTATTACTTCTAGATTAATATTTATACCTTTTAAAACTGAGTCATGCATATATCCATGTATATATTTTATTGCTCTTCATGTTATTTCCAAGTTTTCTTAATTCCAAGCACTCATTCAGTTATTAAAACATTAAAACAACATTTCCTATGACCAGTTTAATATGATATGCTTCAAATTACATCTAAAATATTAAGGTACTCGACATCGAAATGTTACATCGATCATCGTCACTATTAAGTAATTTTTGACCATGCAACTCATTGTGTGAGGCAGCCTCTGAAAATCTTAATTTGTTATGTTTGGTAAACATCGATCAGAGGAGGACGAGTTTGAAATTATGGTCTTTATCATAGTATTTATATTTAACAGGCACCAATTTTAAAACAGTCGGAAGGTCATTCAGATATTTATAAGATGCGTGGGACTTTAACATCATCTGAAGCATTGTAACCTCTCAATGTTTTGACCTTAGTTCCAAACCTCATGCAACACAATGCAAGATGATCACTCACTCTTGGAATTTCATTACATAAGGACAAACTATTAGAAACTTCTTTGTTTTTGGAGGAGCGAGACTAATAACAGCCGCAATCATTGAAAAGTAATATACATATAAATCAAAACATATATATGAAACCTAATATTGCTTTAATTTGCTTGAAAAGTAAGGTGGCATATATATGGATCATGACTTGGTGTGGTGTCATTTATTCAAAGTCATTTGATGTTTGAGAGCCGAGAGATTTTTTTCTGAAATGGTATGAGTCTTTAGTCTTCTAGTAGCCATGTATCATCATTTTTGAGTTTTAAAAAGGGCAAATATATAGACAGCTCCCTAAACTCGGCTCCAAATTTCATTTTGACACTCTAACTTAGTGCTTTTCCTATTTAACACTTTAACTCTATTTTGGACTATACCATTTAAACACAACGCATGACCGGCCAAAGGAGTGTTAGTTCCACACATGGTAAGCGCACGAATGTAAATATTTTTTGCTTAGGTGGATATTTCAACGGTAAAAAAAAATTCCACCAGTTAGACCCACTTTAAAACACCCGATTTGATCATAATTTCTCTCCAAAAAGCCCTAATTCCTCTTTCGTCTTCTTCCCCTTTCAAAGTTGCTATTTTCCCCTTCAACTGAAGCTTAGGCGCCCAAGCTTGAATCTTTATCTGATTTCTTCCTCATCTTTCTCGTTTAGCATTTTCATGTCGCAAAAATCAACAATTTATCGCAATGGAATGGATATTTGTCACTGTGGGTTTAATGCGCCACTGATTATATCATGGTCATGACCTGCAAACCCAGGTTGTCGATTTTATGATTGTAAATTGGTAAGTGATCGTATTGATTTTCTTAGACCCTTGAATTTCTTAAAAAAGATACTTTTTTTTTAAAAATTTTTTGGCCACATTTCTTTTTTAATTTTGTAGGGTCGAGGTGGTTGCAAATACTTCAGATGGCATAATGATGAAATTTTCGACCAAGCTAAGAGGGTTATACGGGGTCTGTTGAAGAGAGTCGAAAGAAACTGAGAAAACAGTTGCGCGGTTGAAGTCGTTATTTGTTATTGTTGTGGTGGTATTTCAATGGAGTTGGCTTTGGTGATGCTAGTGGTTTGAAGAACAATGTAGTATTTTTATGATATGCTAGTGATAATGGTGTTCTAGTTGCTGCTATTAGTTCAAGAACTAAGACTAACTCAGACCATCATTGATTTTCTTCTTCTTTATTTCTTTCTGAAAGATAATAAATTACTGGTGGTCTCTTGCTAGAGTTGAATACTTATATAAAGAAGATGATGTAAGTTAATTAAGGAGGCTCAAGACTCTGTGTGTTCGTTCCTTTAATTTGGTCAAAATCATGAAGATTGACTTTGTTGTTTCAGGGGCAAAAGGTCTTTGAATGGACGGAGTCTTTGTATATTTGAGTGATCACCCCTTGACTTAAAATACAGGAAAACCCAAAAAGGTCTATTTAATTAGTATATTACTTATAGAAGAGTATCAGGGCGGTCGAAGCAAGTAAATCAACTATTTTAGGCCCCACATTTGTAGGGGTCCTATTTTTTATTACATCTAATATGCTATGTATAAGTTTAAAAAAAGGTTATGCGAAGTGAAAAAGTTTGATTTCTTTCTTTAAGAAGTATAAAAAAAGAAGGATTTGCAACCGCTATAATTTCTGCCAAGAAAATTACACTTGAAATGAATATCGAACTCGAATTTCATAAGAAACATGTAATATAAAGGAAGTAACAATTTGATGAGGATGCTGATAATAACATCTCAAAATCTTCGAAGAGTCCTTTGGAGTTGATTATATACATAGTAGACAAGGCTATGTTTTCACTTCAAAATAGATTTGAACAATTCGAAGCATATGATTTTTTTTTTTGGTTTTCTATTTAGCGGTAAAAATTAAGATCACTCGATGATGAAAATTTGAAGAAATTTGCCTTAATCTTGAAGGTTCTTTAAATCATAATAATCAATTCGATATTGATGGTTTAGATTTATTTTCAGAATTAAAAGTATTAAGGAAAATAGTACAATTAGAAGATAACATTTTAACCGATACACTCGATCAAATAAAAAGATTTGATTCTTTTTTCAATGCCTATATTGCTTATGGAATAATGTTAATAACTCATGTTATTGTCGCTTCAGTAGAAAGAAGTTTCCAAAATTAAAATTGATAAAATCTTACCTAAGATCAATAATTTCTCAAGAAAAGTTAAATGGATTAGCTATATTGTCACTTAATAAAGAATTATTAGGAGTTATTGACTATAAGAAAATTAAAAAGTTCGGCTTTAGGCCACAAAACTCGTCAGGTCGACCCTGAAGAGGATAAAGACTTTTTCCTTTGTAGAAATATCATCTATGTGAAGGAACCTTCCTCTTTATCTCCCCTCTACATTGGAAAAAAAATAATTAAAATTAGTGTCAAGTAAACCTAACTAAGTGAATCATTATAATGAGGAGAGAGAGAATCTTGTTCAAAATGAAGCCATATATATATGTCCAGGATTCGTTAAGTGGAAGATAAATATTGGTAAGTGCATGCCGACCGATTATTATCCTCCAATTTCAGATCGTGATATTATTATTATTTCTAGATTAAATAATATTGATACCTTTTTAAAACTGAGTCTCATATATCATATCCATGTATATTTTCTTGCTGTTAACTTTATTTCCAGGCTTTCTTACTTCCAAGCACTCATTCAGTTATTAAAACAACATTTCCTATATATGACAAGTTTAATATGATATGCTTCAAATTACATCTAAAATAATTAAGGTACTCGACGATCGAAATGTTACATCGTATCGTTACTATTAAGTAGTACTTAATTTTTAACCAGGCAGATCTGAAAATCTTAATTTGTTATGTTTGGTAAACATCGATCAGATTGGAGGACGAGTTTGAAATTATGGTCTTTATCATAGTATTTATATTTAACAGGCACCAATTAGCTAGGCCATTCAGATATTTATAAGGTGTGTGGGACTTTATCATCATCTGAAGCATTGTAACCTCTCAAGTTTCAAACCTCAACACAATGCAAGATGATCACTCACTCTTGGAATTTCATAACACAAGGACAAACTATTAGAAACTTCTTTATTCCTGGAGGAGACTAATAACAGCCGCAACCATTGAAAAGTATACAAATAAATCAAAACATACGAAACCTAATATTGCTTTAATTAATTTTATGGAAAAGGAACACCAAGTTGAAAAAATGGAAAATAAAAGACAGTATGAGATAATAATTTAATTTGTAGGGGCCGTCTGTTTGATAAGTTTATGACTTGGTGTAGTGTCGTTTTAGTCAAAGTCATGGGATAGTTGACTTTAACGTTTCAGAGCTGAGAGATTTTTTTTTTTTTTTTTAAATGGTAGAAGTCTTTAGTCTTCTAGTAGCCATGCATCATCATTTATGAAATTAAAAAACTTCTTCGGTTTCTTATTTCCATTAACCCATATATATGACTTTTAGGTAGATTCCAAAAGGCGGATACTTTGACCAGATTGAAAGCTGCTCCCTACATTCTAGCCATGAATCTCATATTGAGAAGAAGATGAGGACTCCACGGATATATATATATATATATATATATATATATATATATATAACTGTGCAGGCTGATGAGATGATGTGTGACAACCAGAGGCGGATCCAGAATTTTAAGTTTATGGGTTCCTAAAAAAATCTCAAGTTAATATATAACAATAATTGGATTAACGGACATGGTTTCAAGCTAAATATTCCTATACATTTAATAGATTTTTCAATACAAATACAGAATCTAGACAAAAACTACTGCTCACGGAAACCCGTAGTTATTATACTAGATCCGCCCCTGTATTGATTGTGTACCTGTTAACAATAGCGAAAATTTTGTATCACTACTAGAAATCTGGAAAAAAGCGACCAAAGTTGGTCGCTTACAAGTCACAAAGCGACCAAAAAACAACCAAACTGGCTTGGTCGCTATTTTGTTAGTCGCTTTACCTTAGAGACCAAAGCTGGTCGCTAGTAAATAATATACCGACCAACTTTGGTCGCTTTAATATTTTAATAATATAAATTTAGCGACCAAAGTTGGTCTCTATATTTAAATTACGTTATTTATTTATTATTATTCAAAATATAGCGACCAACTTTTATCTGTAAACCAAATATTATATTTTAAAATCTGGAAAATAGCGACCAAAGTTGGCCGCTTTTTTTTAATTTTTTTAAACATAAGCGACCAAAATTGGTCGCTAATTTCAAGAATTGTTTTAATAGAATAGCGACCAAAGTTGGTCGCTTTTTAGGAAATCTGGGTTAATTAGCGACGAACCTTGGCCGCTATTGCCCAAAAAATATTTTTTAAAATAGAAAAGCGACCAAAGTTGGTAGCTTTTCTGGGTATAATTTTGGCAGAAATTGCCTGTTTTGGCAGCTACACCTCCTGCTAGCATAGCAAATTCCCTAAATTACAATATAATTCAATTCATAAACTATAATTTCAATATCAAAATCTCCACAATAACCCAACAACAACAACACCACCACAACACCAACACCACAACACCAACAACAACACAATTCAAAAAACACATTAAAACCAACAAATTAAAGTTTAATAGAACTAACAAATTAAACTAAGTTAACGCTTATTACACTTAGTTCAAAACCGGTTCTATTTGTCTAGTTCAAAGTATATAAAAGTCAAGGAGTGTTTTGTACAACATCATTATCATCACCGTCTGATGAACTTTCATCACCAAGACGGTATACAGAAGGGTCTACTTGTCGAGGACGGAAGGAACGATCACGGGGAGGATGAGAGGAACGAACACGGGGAGGACGGAAGGAACACTCACGTCCAAGTCAAGCCTCTGGCGATGACTCACGAGACCGGGGAATCGGAAACCTCCAGAAGCTAGGAGAGATTTGAGCTGCTCTTGCATGCCCTGGTACTGAGCTTGCATGCTAATGTACCGAGCATCTCTAAGTTTTTCTCTTTCCTTGGCCGCTTCTAGCTCGGATGTGAGCTTTGTCACAATCTCCCGCATAGCGGAGAGGCTCTCCCCATCAAGTTGCTCGCCTTGCGAGGAAGTCCCTATTCCTTGCATTCCACACTTATAGCGATGGAATTTCTTAGTAGGAAACCCGTATACCCAACGTCGGATCTACATGCAATTTTTGGGTGCTCAAGCACCCATTATCTTTGACAAAATTTAATAAATTTTGTATAGGTAATTATAAAAATATTTAGATAAATATTGAGTGAGCACCCATAACTAAAAATTTTTTCCTCCTCTTTCAAAATTTTTATCAGTAAGCACCCACGACTTTAAAATTCTGGATCCGCCACTGCGTATACCTTCCCCCATTTTGGACCGCCAGCAGCCTCTGTCCATATTCTTTCAGCATCCTCGTCCGAAGGTTGAATTGGGTCACCCGACTCATTAGGTGGCTGACTGCGTATGAATTTCTCCACGTCTGCTGTGAAGCGACCCTATAAGAAAAATTACATTGAATTAGTATTTCAAAATTTATATAAAAGTAAATCAAAATACTTAATAAAAAGTGAGAACTTACATGTACAGTCGAGGCTCGGCCCTCGACCCACCTTTCTTGATCTGTCTCTTTCTTCTTCTTTACAATTTGAGTCTCCTTGAATAGCTCATCATGGTTCATTGGACGCCCCAACTTCTTTTCCTGAAAACTCATAAATTTTAGTTAATAAACAGAATAGATATATTTTGAAAATTAAAATAAATTAAGCAATTACATACCAATCTTCTTTTTATTGTCCTTAGGCTGATTGCACCTCCAGTGTGCAAGGATCCTCCCTTCTCAGATGCGCGAGCTTTCTTTCCTTTTTCGCTCTTCTCTAAGAACTTTGTGGTAAGTCATTGCCTTTGCAAATCCTCCCATAAATTCTGAAGCAACCAGTCAGGCTTCTGGTTCAACTTTCTAGCTTTGGAGAAACTATGCGACAACCGCTTGCGAGCTTTGTGATAAAAATTTGCAGCCACTTCCGCGCTATACCAGTGTTTCCATACACACTTGCTCTGTATTTCAAAAGTTAAATATTATATGGAAATATCATAAATATAAATAATTATTCTGCTTAAAAGAACATTTGTACCTTAAATTGATTGAAAATTTGCTCCTTCAGCAAGAATGAGAATTCACTCCAAGTCGCATAAGTGCCATCATAAAGCTTTCTGGTGGCTTTGGTGATTATCCTCATAGTAATATTACTCAGGATGAACCTGCAATTTAATAAAAAAACACATTAATATCTTAGTACAAACTGTACAAAATAATAAACGTAAAAATAACAAATAACTCTTACCCATCACCCTCAGGGACTATGATGATCCTGCCATATTGATCATAATGTACCTCCTCGTCATCATCAGCATCACCGTCTGAAGCATGTATATCAGAGGCATGTGTGGAAGGTGTAGGGGAGGGGGGGGGTCAGAGCTATTATCTCACAGGTGAAGGCCTGAAATAGATGGAGTCGCTGATAAAGATGGCTGCGATCCCTATGATTGCGACATAGCTTGATGGACCGCAAGTGGCTGTGATACTGATGTCTGTGACCCGAGTGACTGTGACACGGATGGATGTGATCCATGTGGATGTGACATGGATGGATGCGATCCATGCGATGCAGATGGCTGCGATCCACGTGGTCGTGAGGCAGCTGGATTGTATGCTGGACGTATAGTCCTATGGCCCCTGTGATGAAAGACCTGGTGTCTGCATGAAGATGTAGGGATCGTGATGCTGTGGCAGCTTAGAATAGCCCTGGGGTGGAGGATAAGACCTAGGCATAGGCATAGGCATCTCTGAAGAGGGTGGAAAAGATGCAGTATTATCGTCTACCCTTTTCTTTGCCTTCCTAGACTTTTCTCAACCCCGAGAACCAGTAGAGTCATTGTTACCTCGACCCTTGCCTGTCATCTGCATAATATAATACATATTTATATTGAAACATATAAGAAACTAGCTATAAAACGAGAGTTATTAAAGAAACCAACTTTTTAAAGCTCATTGACGTATTGTTCCTCGTCCGAGAATTCTTCTTCCTCACTAGTTTGAGCTTCATCAGTTGATTCTTATTCCTCATTTTCTATAATTCTTACTTCATTTATATCAACTTCTTCCAATATGTGTTCAGGATGTTCCAAATCATTTTCTAAAAGTTCGTCCACTATTTGGTGAACATTGGAGATGTTGTTTTGATAACATCTAACACATTCTCGACTTCCACCCTACCTACATGCTTAGTTTTTATTACAACCCGCCAATCGGGCTTATTCCGCCGCAATGGATAAGGAGCGTTACGCTTGCCTAACATTATGTGCAATTATGAAAGGATCACAGCGATCATACTCCCTCGTATGATTAACCTCAATTATGTTGTATTGATTGTGTACTCTTGTACCTCTTGTTGGATTTGGGTCAAACCACTTGCATCTAAAGAGTATCAATTTCTTAAATGGACAACTTGTATATTCTAGTTCTATTATTTCTTTGAGCACACCATAATAATCAATATCTCTAACTTGGTTGCCATCACCACCTTGAACCCACACCCCGTTGTTGTTGTTATTTTTATTTTTAGAGCAATCCTCTGTATGAAACTTATAACCAATCACAACGTACTTAGACATTGTTGTGACCTGAAGCCCAGGTCCCCAAGATATATCTTTCAAAAATTGAATTTACACCATTATTTGGATCATTTACCTACATATTGTTAAAAAAATTCATAAGTTAGCATAACTTCCAAACATTGTTTACCTACATAGTGTTAGAATATTATAAGGATAAACTTACAAATTATTTGAACCACGTATCAAATCTCGTATATACAACATCATGGATAAATTGACCCACGAAGTGACTGTGATACATCAAATATTTTTAGTTGTTGCATTGAGATGTAGTCACAATAAATTTATATTTTGATAACTACTAAATCAATACTTACTTGAGAAATGGTACAACTTCGGGACAATTTAGCAACACATGAAGTGTAACTGACTTGTACTCCATATCACTCAAACTTCTCTTTCTAACATCCTTAGAACATCAGCCTGGTTGATTGAATATGGACATAGCCGGATATAATGGATCATTCACACATTCGACCGTGTGCCTATTGGGCCTATTCCTAGCACATGGCACATTACTCTAAAAATAATAATAACAAAAATGAGCAGTTTACCTTGCAAGATAAACTTCACATATAGATCCTTCAATCCTATTCCTCTGCTTAACAAATTGTTTGCATTTTCCAATTATGCTACATAATTTCAGGTTAGCCAAGAACATTCAAATAAAACAGAAAATTACATCAAACTTATAATATTACCTCTCAAAAGGATACATCCATGTGCATTGAACAGGCCCTCCAAGTCGTGCCTCGTGTACAAGGTGGATTGGAAAGTGTTCCATCACATCAAAAAAACCACATGGAAATATCTTTTCCATCTTAGTAGAAGTTACGCGAATGTTCTGATCCATCCGGAGTAGGTTTTCTTCCCAAGAACACAAGTCTTTGAAAAACAAACTAATCTCTATGATGGGTTTCCAGATTCTTTCAGGCAAACCACAAAATACAATAGGCACTAAGGTCTCCATGAAAACATGACAGTCATGACTTTTCAAATGGCTCAACTTCCCTACCTCCATATCAACTTTTTTTCCAAGATTCGGTGCATAACCCTCAGGCATCTTCAATTTCGTTACTCAATCACAAATTTGCCGTCTTTCCTCCAAAGTGAATGTGTAACTTGATTTGGGCTTGAATATCTTACCATTGTTTTTTGTCTGCAAGTATAATTCAGGCTGCCTGCACTATTCTTGTAAGTCCATTCTAGCCTTCGGGTTATCCTTTGTATTACCTTTAACATCCATCACTGTGTTGAACAAATTGTCAAAATAATTTTTCTCAATATGCATGACATCAAGGTTGTGACGGAGAAGATTATCCTTCCAATAAGGCAACTCCCAAAATATATTCTATTTCGTCCAATTATGAGTAACACCGTATTCGGGGAATCTATAAGGTGGAGCTTCAGTAACTTTACTGAAGTTCTGGAACCTCTCCCAAATTTCCTCACCTGAAAGTATTAGAGGTGGAGAATCATATTCCATTTTATTCTTTTTGATTGCATTTTTTATACTTTTAAACTCATGATCAGGAGGCAAGAATTGACGATGACAATCAAACCATGATTGCTTTCGGCCATGTTTCAAAATGAACGCTTTACTATTTTCCATGCAGTAAGGACAAGCTATCTTCCCAGCAGTCATCCACCCAGACAACATTCCATATGCAGGAAAATTGTTAGTTGTCCACATTAAATTAGCACGCAAATTGAAATTCTTCTTGGTTGATATGTCATATGTTTCAACACCATCGTACCACAATTGTTTGTAGCTCATCAATCAAAGGTTGCAAATATACATCTATCAAAATTTTCGGATTACGTGGACCGGGGATAATACAATTTAAGAATATATATGGACTAGTCATGCAAAACTTGGGTGGTAGATTATAAGGTGTAAGAAAGACAGTCCAACATGAATACTATGTCGCAGATATAGAAAAAGGTGTGAAGCCATCCGCACACAGACCTAACCGAATGTTCCTTGGTTCACTAGCAAAATCTGGATATGTCCTATCAAAGTGCTTCCAAGCTTCTCCATCAGAAGGATGACACATAACACCAGGTGGTCTTCTATTTTCAAAGTGCCATCTCATATGAGGAGCAAAACTCATCGACGCATATAACCTCTTTAACCTAGGTATAAGAGGTATCAATCCCTAAAATAACCCGACCATGTGTTCTTAGCGCTTCATGTATATATATATATATATATATATATATATACATGAAGCGCTAGTAACACAGGGTCGGGTTATTTTAGGGATTTATACACTTGTAAATTGATTCATCGACTTATAACCTACTCAGATGCATCATTGAATATTAAAAACAAAACGTCTCGACTTATATCAATTAATATGTTATAATTGATTCATCGACTTTTGTTGTACAATTTTAACTACATATATAGCATGTAGAGTATATTTTAGTGTATTCATCTCTTGTATTACAAAAGTGTTAACGGATTACATTTATATTATTTAGATAGTAAATATAAAAGTGATTTTAATTTTGACCAATGTTGACCTGAAAAGAGGCCAACTTTGGTCGCTAATTATCCAGAAATTAAAATTAGCGACCAAAGTTGGTCGCTAAATTTAAATCAGATTTATTTATATTCTATATAATATTTAAAATAATAATATAATTGTTAAACGTTAGAACTGGGTCCTAGATTAGCGACCAAAGTTGGTCTCTATCTGCTTTCCCTTTCGTAAGCGACCAACTTTGGTCTCTAATTTTAAATTATATTTATTTATATTTTATAATTTTTTTAAATAATAATATAATTATTAAAATTTTATAACTGGGTCCCAGATTAGCGACCAAAGTTGGTCTCTATCTGCTTCCCCTTTCGTAAGCGACCAACTTTGGTCGCTAATTTTAAATTATATTTATTTATATTTTATAATTTTTTTAAATAATAATATAATTATTAAAATTTTATAACTGGGTCTCACTTTAGCGACCAAAGTTGGTCGCTAATTTCAATATTTCTTTGACCAAGCAAGTCTAACCAGTTCGGTCAACATTTTGACCACATTATCGACCAAAAAGCGACCAACCTTGGTCACTAATGTATTTAGAATAATTATTTAATAATTTTCTTCAATTTAGTGACCAACTTTGGTCGCTTTTCTTGACAGACCAATTTTGGTCGCAAATTGTTGGTCACTTTTTTTTGGATTTCTAGTAGTGTATCGAAGAATTGCTCCAAGCCAAGACTAGATGCCTTAACTTTATTTGTGTTTCTATCTTTTTGGTCAGGGAGAATTGTTTAATCAAAAATATGTCTTTTGATCAAAATCTAATTTTAGAAGAAAATGGGTTACTGATAACTAAGTTTTACTTCACTCTCTCAACAATATCAAAGGAAAATAATAAGAATAACTAAGAAAATAATTGATTGCAAAGTCAAGGTAGATAATTTCGAGAAAACAGAAAAGTAAAGAGTATATTTCAATATTGTCTCTGATCTGTCTTTACAAATAGAATTTTGTGCCCTTATATAGGAATATACCATAATAACGATTTTTTCCCCATAATTTAGGTTAATTATGGGCATTAATGGTATTGATTGCCCATTATTTTGGACATCTATAACTAACATATTTATTGCTATAAATGTCTCTTATCTGTTCCGATTCTCCTTCCTAATTTCCTTCCGGTTCACTTATCTTTCATTCTTTTTATTATTTATTCATTTCTTGCTAACTGTTAGGCCCAGTACCGTCTCATGAGTATTCTTCCCGTGCCTTTTCTTCCTTAACAATTAAGATAACCACGTGTCGCTATATAATTGTCCCACGCGTCATGCCATGTCAGCAGTCTAGTACTCCAGGTGTAACGCTTTTTCACCACCAATATAGATAGTCCCCCGCTTTCCTGAATATTCTCTACTGAATATTCGGGGAAGTGGAAAGTTTTTATGACGGGAATTCTCTGCCGCCATTTTTTCGAATGTAATCATATCCTTTTCTGAACTGATGCGGCATTCATCACTTTCATTTAATAATCATGCCACGTGGCTTTTATTAATTGGTCCTTCAGTTCTTCAGTGTCTTTTAGGGTTTTTCTACAACCGCATCATTCACAAAGTGACGGTTCCATTATGACGCTTCATAATGATCTCAATAGTCGTGTCTTCTTATAAATACTTCACCCTTTTTGATTTTCTGAAGCCTTCCCTACTTCGTCTTCTTGTCTTACTCCTTTCTGCATTTTTTCCTTGTTCTTCTTTAGTTAATCATGTCTTTCCCTAAACCTTGCAATGTCGTAATTGTCGACGAGTTTGCTTCCTCCAATTTACCTACTAGAAGTAGAAGAGATGGTAGGCTACGCAGTCTCGGTTCTATTTCTAACCGTGGTTCCCCTTCTCAAAGCAGTGCTGTCAATCTATCTTTTTCTAGACCTAGGGCTTCTGTAACCCCAAGATCTTCTTCTAGAGATAAAGATTCAACTGAATCTTTACGTGAACCCACTGTCGATGAAATTGTTCCTCAAGAGCTATCCCTTGTGACTGATAGTGAATCCATGAAGAGTTAAGTTTCTTCCATGGCTGCTTCCATTGATCTTGTTGATCGTTACCCAACTTTGATTACTATTGGTCTTGTCGCTCTCGTTCGAAGGGAATGTTATTGGAAACCTGACTTCCCAATTTTAGTTCCTGGTGCCAACCAAAGAATAACTTCATATCAAACTGGTTATTCCTTCGTATACATATATCCTTTTACCCTAGGCTTTAAAACTCCTATTAATATAGTGATTATTGAGTTCTACCGTTACTTCAATATATGCTTAGGACATATTGGTCCTATTATTTGGAGAGCTGTTGTATGCCTCCGTTATTTGTCAAACTTGGCTTCTATACCTTTTACTTTCCTTCATCTACTTCATATTTACTCCCCTAAACTATTTTGTGAAGGAGTTTTTTACCTTGTGGCCAAAAGTAAGAGAGTATTAGTTAGCCTTGAAGATGACAAAGATCGAGGCTGGTATGCCCACTTCGTTGCTGCTCCCAGTAGTGCTTTAATAGGTGAAGAAAATATGTCTTTTCCAGAAAAATGAAATTTTGCACGTAAGTATTTGCACCTTATCTTTTTCCTTTCTCAAAAATGATTCTCATATATACTCGTGTCTGCTTTTTCAGCAAGTATGGAAGTTTTTGAGGAGATCCCTAACTTCCGTGCTTGGTTAGAGAAGTTGCTATCTGTTGCCCCTATGGAGAGAAGATCCAGGAAGTATCTCTCACAGAGATTTGGTTGGAAAGTTAAGACACACGGTACTTTTTCCCGCTTAGTCTTTTTCTTTTTCTCTTTTTCTAACTTAAGAGTTTCTTACCATGCCTCTTTTCTTTTGTTAGGATTTCCTATTCGTGGTGTTAGTCCTGCTTCTATTTCATCCACAAGACTTACAGTGAGTCTTGCTCAAGAAAGAATTTTGAGCTCTTCTTCAAAAAGGAAGGTTGACGGAGCTCGTGGCTTTGAGGGAGAAAGAGAACTAGAGGATGGATCTTTAGTTCGTAGGCCTTGAGTCAGGAGGTGTGTTATTTCCGACGATGAAACTACCCCTACATCAAGCTCAGTTCCTTCCAGACCTTTGGATGAACCAGAAAATACTCCGTTAGTGATTTCTAATGAAGAAGTGAATGATCACCCCTGCTTCTGCTGAACAACTATTTGTCCATGGCTTCGAAAGTGAGGAAGCCTTTGAGCCCGTTTATGAAGAGTTTTCCCTTATCTCTTTTCCACCGTCAATTCCCGATTATCCTCAAGTTCTCTTACCTGAAGTTGTTGCTGATGCTCCCCCCGTGAATACGTTCACTTCATCTACCATTTCAACTACTACTACTTCTCACATGGAAGTTGATCCCTCCAGTAGCAAGAAGAAAATGAATAAAGTTGTTGTTGAGGTTCCTGAAGGCGGGAACTTATTAAAGAAATCGGGTCAAGCCGATGTATGGTTGAAGCCTTTACTAGGCCCTATGGAGAAGGAAAAGTTAGAGAGTCACAGTTCATTGACTTGGACGAATGATATTGTTAATTCATCTCTGAAGGTTCGAGTTTGATTTTACTCCTTTTTTCTTCTCTTTTCGTTCTATCCATAACCTCTTTTCTTTCTTTATAGATCAACTTGATAGGTACGAAACTCATGAAAAGAATCGTTCATGCTGACCAACAAATTGCTGATTATCGTACCGAAGTTGACAATTAGAAAGAGCAATTTGAAAGTCTTTAGCTAGAGAAGGAAGTGTTGGCAGAGGAGAAGGATGCCTTAGAGAAACAAATGCATATGATCGCTGCTGAATTAGCAATTGAAAAAGCTTCTTCAAGACAAGTTGGTAAGGATAAGGATATCCTTGAGTCCTCATTTGCTGAGCAGCTTTCAAAGGCAACCGAGGATATAAGGAGTTTAAGGGAACTCCTTAACCAGAAAAAGGCTTATTGAGGAGAGTTGGTTAAGTTCTTGGAAAGTTCCCTTACTCCTTTGAAGGCAGATTTTGACTCTAATGGAAGCCATCCAGGAGGGTTTTGACCATAACACTGAGATTTCTAAAGCTAAAGAGGCAATCGAAACAACTCAACAAAATCAAAGCTTTCCTTCGCCTGAAGATGGTATTCCCGAGGATGATGAACTTGCTCCTGGTGAAGCCAATATTCAAGCCTCTTCTTCTCAAGCTGATCCCTCTACCTCCGTCAATGATGCTCATGTTGCTGATGTTCCAGTGGATGATGCCTCCTAGTTTTTTCTGTTATTTGATGGTTTTGTTTAGAACTTGTTGATGGGAAGTCTTTTTTCTTCTTTTTGGAATAGTTATTGGTTTACCACTATCTTGTTTTGGGTTTTGATGGCAAATATATGCCTTATTTTTTTGCAAAGTTTAATACATAAATCTCGATTTTCCTTTCCGCCTATTTTGACGTTTGAGTTTTTGTTTCACTCTTTGACATTTAATTTTTGCATTAAAAATCCTTTAATATTCCGTGATTCTGATAGATACAGAATTTTAATGAAAGAGGGTTCTTTTATAAGTGACACTAATGAAGATGACGTCTCATCTTCATATTGGTGTAAATATATGAAAGAAGTAGAAAAAAGAAATAATTTGAGGAAGTTTTATGCTTTGAACTTTTAAATTTTGTACGTCATTATTTGTTTATGTAATACAACATTTACAACCCTTTCACAACTGCTTTATTTATAACAGGTTTCAGAATTCCGGGTTTGTAATCTCGTGACTAATTATTGACCTTAACCTAAAAACTCATAAGAACTTGGAGTATATCTTGTATCCATCTTGTGTCCTTTTTTTGAGTTTCTTCAAAGATTTTCGAAGGCTTGATTTTTGGCTCTTTGGCTGATTCAGGCTTGATTCTGACTTTTTTTCTTTCTGACTTTTTGTCTTTTTTTGCCTCTTCAATATATATATATAGTCCCCCCCAGTGTTAGAGATTTAAAGTATAAAATCTCGAGCACTGGATTGTTTCTTCCTTTGGTCCATTCCCTAAAAAGAAAAATACACACGGGACTCAGAAGTATACATTTAGATGATGACTGCTTAACCTTTTTCTCCATCAGAAAGGGTTGTAACCTAGACCGGGAATAATTCAGCATTCCTCGTGTCTTTAGGGTCTAATATCATCATTTAGTAAGGGTTAGCTTTTTGTCTATCATCTAAAATGATTAGTATAATTGAAAAAGAAAAAACTAAATCATACGTGAATGATACCTGACCGAGGGTTCAAAACCTGTGCTTAGAAGTAATACTTCTTTAAATGAACAACATTCCAATTTTATGGGAGTACTTTGCCTTCATTGTTTCCCACTCGTATGCACCCTTTCCAGCAATGCTTCGAATTCTATAGGGTCCTTCCCAATTTGGACTCAACTTCCCTGCATTGGCTGCTTTTGTTGATTGAAAAACCTTTTTGAGGATGAAGTCCTCAATTTTGAAGTATCTAAGATGAGCTTTCCGGTTGCAGTATCGCTCAATAATTTGTTTCTGAGCTGACATTCTTATTAGATCCGCTTCTCTCCCTTCTTCAAGCAAATCTAGATTTATTCGCATCTCTTCCTCATTTGATTACTCAGTTGCTTGGGTATATCTTGCACTTGGTTCACCTATTTCAACTGGAATTAAGGCTTCAGCACCATAAACAAGTGAGAATGGAGTCTCTCCCATACCTGTTTTTGCTGTCGTTCGATAAGCCCATACACTCCTGGTAACACTTCAAGCCACTTACCTTTTGACTCCTCTAATCTTTCTTCAAGTTACTAATAATAACTTTTTTTGTCGATTCGGCTTGTCCATTAGTCACAGGGTGGTAAGGTGTTGAAGTTATCCTTTTAATCTGCCAACTCTGAAAAAAGTCTGTGATTTTCGTGCATATAAATTGCGGGCCATTGTCACACACGATTTTTTTTGGAACTCCGAACCGACATATAATGTTTCGCCAAATAAAGTCCCTGACTTCTTTCTCCTGCACCTGTTTGAAGGCACCTGCTTCTACCCACTTGGTAAAATAATCCATTAATACTAATAAAAACCCTACCTTTTCTTTAGCTTGTGGTAGTGGTCCCACGATATCCATCCCCCATTTCATAAAAGGTCATGGTGAAATAACCGGATGTAATAGCTCCACTGGGCGATGCATGTTATTGCCATATCGTTGGCATTTGTCACATTTGGACATAAAACTTTCCGTATCTTCTTCCATTTTTGCCCAATAATATCCTGCTCTAATTAGAGTTTTTACCAAGGATCTTCTTCATGCGTGATTTCCACAGCGTTCCTCATGTACTTCTCTCATCACATATTCTATTTGAGAAGGTCCGAGACATTTTGCTAAAGGCCCTCCAAACATCTTTCGATACAGGTTTCCACAAACCAAACAGTAACGGGTAGCTTTTCGTCGAAGTGACTGAGCCTTTTTCTTGTCTTCAGGTAGAATTTCGTATTGCAGAAAATTAACAAATTTGTTTCTCCAATCCCAAGTTAAATTATTGAATTTACCTTATTTTTATCTTGATTGAGTTCCGAATGAAACAAATGAATTACGGTAGCATTTCCTCATTCATTACTTCTGCGACAAATGCGAGATTAGCCAGTATGTCTGCTTCCGCATTTTCGTCCCTCGGCATTTGCACGATTTTCCACGATTGGAATTGTCTGATTAATTCCCCTGCCTTTTTCAAATATTGTTGCATCTGCACCTCTCTAGCTATATAAGTCCTATGCATTTGATTAACTACCAGTTGCGAATCACTTTTGATTATAATATACTCTTTTTTGAGTTCCCATGACAATTCCAGATCTACAATTATAGCCTCGTATTTTGCTTCATTGTTCGTAATGAGATGACACTTTATTGCTTGCCTTATGGTTTCTCCTGAAGGTGGGATTAGAACAATACCTAAACCCGCTCCTTTAACATTCAAGGAGCCATCAGTAAATAGGCTCCAAGTAATCGGATTAGATCCGGTGAATATGTGCAGTTCTTTTTTTGTTGCAGGAACTATCCCTGCGCTGAAATCTACCACAAAATCTGCTAAAACTTGAGATTTTATTATAGTTCTAGGTTGGTATACAATATCATATTCACTGAGTTCTATAGCCCATTTGCCTAACCTACCTGACAGTTCTTGCTTATGCAATATATTCCTTAAGGGATAAACGGTCACTACAGAGATAGGGTGATATTGAAATAAGGCCTCAACTTTCTAGATGCCATAATTAATGCTAAAGCAAGTTTTTATAAGTGAGGATATCGAGTTTCAACGTCCAATAAAGATTTGCTAACATAAAAAATTGGAGATTGTTTACCTTTGTCTTCACGAACCAATACTGCACTTACCACCATTTCTAATACAGCGAGATAAATGAGTAGCCTTTATCCATCCTTCGGTTTAGCCAGTAGCGGTGCATTTGACAAGTATGCTTTTAGATTTTTGAGTTCTTGTCGACATTCATCAGTCCACTCAAATTGATTTTGCCTTTTCAACACTGAAAAGAACTTAAAACTTTTCTCGAGGATTTGGAAATAAATCTTCCCAAAGCTCCTATCCTACCTGTCAACCTCTGCACTTCCTTTTTGCTCATGAGTATGTTTGGTATCTCCTCAATGGCTTTGATCTGTGCAGGGTTTATTTCAATACCCCGGTTAGAAACAAGAAAACCTAAAACTTACCTGACGCCACACCAAAGGCACATTTTTCAGGATTTAACTTCATATGAACTTGCGGAGAATCTGAAAAGTATCTGACAACTGTTGGATATGATCTCCCGCCTGTGCCAACTTGACTAGCATGTCATCGATGTAGACTTCCATAGTCTTTCCCTTGTGTTCTTTAAACATTTTTGTTACCAATCTTTGGTACGTGGCTCCAGTATTGTTTATTCCGAAATGCATTACTTTATAACAGTAAGTCCCCCTGTCTGTGATAAAGATAGTTTTTTCCTCATCTAAAGGGTCCATCTTTATCTGATTATATTCTGAATAGGCATCTAAAAAACTCAACAACTCATGGCCTGCAGTAGAACCAATTAGTTGATCTATGTGCGGTAAAGAGAGTAAATCTTTAGGACAAACTTTATTTAAGTCAGTATAATCTACACAAACTCGCCATTTTCCATTCTTTTTTGATACTACTACAGTATTAGCTAGCCAGTTAAGATATTTTACCTATCGTATAGACCCAATTTTTTAAAAATAATTATACCTCATCCTGGATCACATGATTTTTGAAGGATCCTTGCTTCCTTTTCTTCTGTTTGACATGTGGATACGATGGATCTTCATTCAGCTTGTGGGTCATCACCTCCGGTGGTATACCTATCATATTTGAATGCGACCAAGCAAGGCAATCTGCATTAGCTAGTAAAAATTTGACAAGTTTACCTTTCATTCCGGTGCTTAGCTTCATTCAAATATAAACTTTTCTATCTAGCCACTGCTCGGAAAGTGTGATAGCCTCCAGTTCTTCAATTATTGTTTTGATATTTTCATTCTCTTCTGGCTCTTGAATGACATTAGGTCTTGAATTTACGTCCATTAATCCATTTTCAACTGAGGTTTGTGTTGTTATATCCTCAACTGAATTCTATAGTTTCTATTTCTTATTTGAATCATCGTTCGCTATGCTCGAATTCACAACTGAATTGATACTTTTAGAAGCTTGCTGATCCCCACGGATTTGTCGAATCCCCCATTGCGAAGGAGCCTTAATAACTTGATATAAAGTAGATGGTACAACATCCATATCATGAATCCAAGGCCTGCCAAGAATCATGTTATAAGCCATGTCCGTATCTATCACCTGGAATTTCGTATCCTTGACAACTCCTTCTGCAAATGTAGTAAGCACTATTTTCCCTTTTGTGACAACATTTGAATTGTCGAATCCAAATAAGGTGCGTGCTTTGGGCACCATCTTGTCATCAGCTTGCATATCGTTTACCACCCTCAGAAGAATGATATTTAAGGAGCTACCTGGATCAATCAAAACTCGTTTCACATTAATATCATGTACAAGTAAAGATATTACCACTGCATCGTTGTGAGGGATTATCACGCCATCTGCATCTACATCATCAAACATTATACTATCTTTTTCCAAAACTTGGCGAACTCGCTTCCCATGCGTAACCATGACTTTTGATGTCTTTTTTGCAGCTGTATACATCACACCATTGACCTCTTCTCCCTCGTTTATCACATTAACTGTCCTTTTTGGTGATGAAGGTTTTGGAGGCTCTTGTCTATTCTTCATATATGATTGCTTACCTTTCTCACTGAACAAGTCAGTTAAATAACCTTGTTTTAACAAATGCTCTACCTCACCTTGTAACAATCTGCAATCTGCTATTTTATGGCTGTGGTCATTATGAAACTCGCACCACAAATCTAGATTTCTTCTGTTAGGGTTCGATCTCATTTCTTTTGGCCACCGCACAGTATATCCCATAATTTTTAAAGCAGCTACCAACTCAGAAGTGCTAATATTAAAACTCTAATCACCAATCTATGCATTTGTATTACTATCTCGCGCATCTCGTTCTTTTCCGAACTTGGATGATGAACCCACATCTCTATCCCTTGATCTAGACCATACCTTGGGTTTTCTTGTTTAGAGCATGAATCTCATCCTGCTGGTCCCATGTAATGTTCATACCTGTTCTTACTGGACCTTTTTTCGGATTCTATCGTCTCGAACTTGTTCTTTCATGACCCCTTGCCCGAGTGATTATGTCTTCTTCTATCCGCAACTTCGTGCTGTACCTATTGTATACATCATTCCATGTTGTAGTATGGAATTCTCATAAGCTTTCCTTGAGTCTCCTCGTGGCTTCTGAGATTTTTTTCATTTAAGTTACTCGCAAACGCCATATCCGCCTAATTATCAGGTACTAGCGGTAACATCATCCTTTCGCGTTAAAATCTATCCATAAATTTCCTGAGTAGCTCTGTATCTCCTTGTTTTATTTGAAGTTGTCTTCCATCCTTTTCTCGACCTTTTGAGCTCCCGAATGTGCTTTTATAAATGAATCTGAAAGCTCAGCAAAAGAATCAATAGAGTTTTCTAGTATGAGAGAATACCATGTTAGTGCTCCTTTCGTGAGTGTTTCGCCAATTTTTTTACCAGCATTGATGCAATTTCTTGCTTGGTTAAATCATTGCCTTTCACGCCATTGTAAACGCCGTTGCATGATCTCGTAGGTCGGTTGTTCCATCATACTTTGGAATATCAGGCATTTTAAACTTCTTTGGAATTGGCAAAGGTGATGCACTTGGCTTCCAGGGCTGTTGTGAATATTTATCAATATCCACTCCTTTAATTTCGGGTAGCACGCCAGGTATTTGTTCTATGCGATCATTCTTCTCCTTCAGCTACTTCTGCAAAGTTAGTACCAAACTTTGTAAATCTAAATAATTTGGTGTACCTGACCTTTCATCATGAGATTCACTGGAAGTTCCTCCGCTTCCTGAATTAGCAAGTCCCGAGCGTGGGTTTTCTATAGTAGCGGTATTATTTGGAGGAGGAGTTGGTGGCGCAGTTGGCAATCCACTAACAAAAGCTTGAAGGGTGTTGTTGACGTATTCTACAATTAGTTGTTTTAATGCGTCCTTGGCAGTTTGCTCGTCCCCTTGTTGATCATTCGTATGTGATGTTGATCTTTGAGGTGTCCCCTCTCGGGACTTTCGAGGAGAATCTTGTGGTAAAGGGATTGGTGGTGTCCCTCCCTCCTGTTGGTTCAGTTGGTTATTGTCGTTGGCAGTTGACATGATTGCTTGACAGAAAAGTGGATTTGGAAAGTGAAAAGATTATTAGATTTTCGGTAACAGAACCAATTTGTTTAACCAAAAATATGTCTTTTGATCAAAATCTAATTTTAGAAGAAAATATGTTACTGATAACCAAGTTTTACTTCACCCTCTCAACAATATCAAAGGAAAATAATAAGAACAACTAAGGAAATAATTGATTGCAAAGTCAAGGTAGAGAATTTCGAGAAAGCAGAAAAGTTAAGAGTATATTTCAATATT
Organism: Nicotiana tabacum; assembly: GCF_000715075.1. Taxonomy (NCBI): domain Eukaryota; kingdom Viridiplantae; phylum Streptophyta; class Magnoliopsida; order Solanales; family Solanaceae; genus Nicotiana; species Nicotiana tabacum. The sequence goes on from NC_134082.1 coordinate 161,486,053, forward strand.
ATCTCCGATTTGTCTTTATAAATATAATTTTGTGCCCTTATATAGGAATATACAATAGTAACAGTTTTCCCCCCCCCCCTAATTGGGCATTAATGATATTGATTGCCCATTATTTTGGACATCTATAATTGACATATTTATTGCTATAAATGCCTCATATCTGTTTCGATTCTCCTTCATTATTTCCTTCCGGTTCATGTATATTTCCTTCATTATGCATTTTTATGGTACTAATATATCGGCTTCTGTTGCTTTATGAGTCGAGGGTCTCCTGGAAACAGCCTCTCTACCCTTCGGGGTAGGGGTAAGGTCTGCGTACATATTACCCTCCCCAGACCCCACGTGTGGGATTATACTGGATTGTTGTTGTTGTTGTTGTCATGTATATTTCCTCTTTTTATTATTTATTCATTCCTTGCCAACTGTTAAGCCCGGTACCGTCTTGTGGATATTTCTTTCGGTGCCTTTTCTTCCCTAACAATTAAGATAATCACGTGTTGCTATATAATTGTCCCACACATCATGCTATGTCAACAGTCTAGTACTTCACGTGTAACGCTCTTTCACCACCAATACAAGAATCTATTATCCTTTTTTGATCTCAACTGAAGAGAAGTATAAAGAAGAGGTGATGGGTTTGAAAACTTTTTCGTTAGTATCTTAATTATTTCCATTAATTTATGACTTTTAAATAGATTCCAAAAGGAGTACAAACATTTAATTTTGATCCGATGGAAAGTTACAGGGTAAATTCTAGCCATCAATTTCCTTAGGTATATAGTAAAAAAGATGAGAATTCCACTATACAAATTAGGAAGGGAACTATAACATGTCAAACATTCTGAGAGATACTTACTTTGGAAAGATTGGTTTGACTTGCTACTTCATTGCTATTGCATGCATTTAAGAAGGCAGAAAACTAATTAATGTCACAACACATTGATGACATCGTTGGAACAAAGTATAAATATTCGGCAGATGATACAGAGTAAAATTTTTGTATTCCGATCCTATTAGTTTTGTCTTCTTATTCTACTTGTTAATGTTTTCTTTTCTTTTTCTCTTTCATTATGATGTTAAAGAATGAGACAAACATAATTTCTTTTGTGATATCGAAATTTGCACTATTAAATTGAATAATTAAATAATAATTTTCTTTGGCTTCAAACGATAATAGGCGAAATACATAAATGATCCCTTTAAGTTGTCCTCAACGATTAGACAGATATCTTGTAAACATCTGACCAAGTCAGTCACCTTGTGTGTGATACACTTGTTGTTGACATGTCAAATGAGCCAATAAAGTAACGACACATGTAATTTTAAACAAAAATATTGTCACATGTAATTAAAAATCCAGAAAAAACTAAAAAATAATTTTCCCCCTTTTTCACAAAAGCTTCATCTTCCATGAAAAAGAAAAGTTCATTCTCTTCCCCATCCCTCATCCTGATAATCCTTCTCCATTTCTTCTCTCAGTTTTTCTTCTTCTACATGTTCCCAATGCTTTCATAACAACCGTGTGGAGACAAAAACCTCAAGTATTGTCTCTGACACTTTTGGTTGAGAAGTATCAGCAAGGAGCTATTGCTGTCTTCTCGAATAACAAAAGCAGAAACCCAAAGTTAAGATCAATGATGATATATCCATATCCATTCAAAGCTCTACCTCGGGTCAATTAAACGGATCTTCAATATCCATTTTGCTTCCTATGGACCCTTTTATCTGGGTCGGTTCACCAATTAAACAAAATTTTCTCCAATTTCAATAACAATCAGAGTTTTAATTATTGGACATGATGAAATAGGGTAAAATTCACTTATTTTTTACTGGTTATTGTTGGTCAACCTTGGGCTTTGCTAAACAATTGGTATTGTCGATACTAGAGGAAGGTTTGTTGGTGGAAGAAATTTGGGGGGGGGGGGGGGGGAGGGCGAAGGTGGAAATAACGTGGAAGAAAAAAATAAGAAAATGTTGTGTGGGCCACACATTAAATAATTTAAACTGAAAAGAAAAAGAAAAAAATGTAATTGAAGTCCTCACACGCTCAATTTTTAAGACACAATTGATTTGTCATGTTAGCGCAACGTGTTTACAAGACTCATTTAATAGACACTTGGAAGTGTCAAAATGGTAAATGAATCAGTTGAGATGTCTTTTTGATCGTTGAGGACAACTTAAAGTGGTCATTTATATATTTCGCCAAGAAAATATTTCATAAATACTTAAGTAGTATAATACAAACTACATATTGCATCCTAGGGATACTCAAGAGTTTCAAACGTAGAGTGCAAATTAGAGCCCATTTGGATTAGCTGATTGTAACTAATTGATAAGTTTGAAGTACTGAAACTGATTTTTTAAATAAGTATTTACATGTATGGATAGACGTGTTAAAACTGATAATAAATAGTTGATGTGTTTGGTAGAAAAAAACTGATAAATAATTTATTAAAATGACTAAAATATCCTTAAAAACTTTGCAAAGGATTATAAATTAAAAAGTTTATTTTGTATAGAAAAAGATTAACAACGGATATGGAATGAAAAGAAAGTTAGAAAACTTATTTTGGAAAAAATATTTTGTGAATTAGAAAATATTATTAAGGATAAACTAGTAAAAACCTTGGTCAAACTAAACATGCTTATAAGCTAAAAAGCCATAAGTTTGGGGTGACCAACTTATGACTTATGACTGATTTTAGCTTATAAACACTTGGCTTATAAGTACTTTGGATATTTACCAAACGCATAAATACGTCAAAAAATACTTATAAGCCAGTTTGACCAGCTTATAAGCTTAGCCAAACACTATTAAACAGCTAAGCATTCATTTTCTAACGATAACTCGCACGTAAAAGTACAAAATCAAAATCATTACCAATAATGAAGCTAGTAGAAACAGCAGCTGCTGAATTCTAAAAACATGACGGAGTACGTAGCTATTATTTGCATATACCAAATAAGATGTACGGTCTAGTAAGACTACTATGAAATATTTATTCATTAGTAGAAATAGCAACCGGTGTGGGGTTGCGCGGATATACATAAAATTTAAGACAATTATCTACTTGACTAAAAACAAATTAACTATGTAGTTAAAAGTGAGACTTTGGAGCATTAAAAAAATATAAAACAAGCTTTTTCCCATTGATGCAATATAAGCATTTATATTTACAATCAACTAAATAGACGTTCACTATGAATCGATTAAAAAAACTAAATCAATTTGAGACTAGAATAATCCAATTCGTAGGAAAAAGGAATACAAGTTCAAAACTGGAAAGGAAATATTTCTTTGGTTGAATATTAGTGATCGATAGCTGAAAATTTGTAATTGTTTGAAAATTTAAATCTTAACCCGCACCCATAAAAAAATATTATCGTCACCGCACCTGCATATGTTTAATCCCGCCCCGCCCCGTCCCGCATATGTATAAATCTGCATCGTCCTATTGCCATCCCTATTCATACGTGGGTCATTTAAAGCTCGATAAAATTTAAAATAAATAGAAGAGTTGACAAGATTGCACTTTAATAAATGAATTATAACCTAATTGAAATAGTCCCTGAACCTACACTCTGAGTTATGCAGAAAGAAGGAAAAAAAAGAAGCAACTTTAGTCGTCCTTGTGCTAAAACAGTGAACACTTTTGCAAAGAAATTTGACAGTCTATGGGCTTTCATGTCTAATGCATCAATTGCCCCATTTCTTCGTTCTTGTCATTTTGTCAAACTTATACCCCACAAATCCTTTATCAAGGCTTGACTATACAGGAGAGTGGCAACAACATGATATGGATATGGCGAATGGCGAATGGCGAAGGGTGGCAAAGTCAGGAATTCATATAGGGGAATTTAAAAAACAAAACTAGAATTTCATACTTAAGATTTGAAGTAATTTCATACCTTTTTTGTTACTACTAGACAAGTCTTTTCTTATTTTAAAAGGATTCAACAGTTTATATATAATTAAAATAAATTATTTTTTGTACTATTTATACCGTATAATTTTTCGACAAAATATACTGTATATAACTATTTAAATAAGGACGTGGGGAAGTGGAAGCCAATAACATAAAAGGAAAGCTTCTATTACGTCTTCACTGGAAAGACTAAACTGGCTTGTCACAATTTATAGGTTGTTTAAAGTAGAATTATAATAAGCCTAAAATACAGGGACAAAAAGTGAAAGAAGATCAAAGAAATTTGTCAATTGAAGATAAAAGCTTTTGGTCATAAATTGTACTCCTAGTAAATTAAACAGACTCCACACTTGACTTCTTGTTTAGTCCTTGACATACAAATGTCTAATAGTTCGGTCTCTCACTCTTCTCTAACATCTTAATTTATTCAATTGTATATAAATTTTTTGACTTCTTTGCCAGTATAATATCTTCACTTATGTAATAAAAAAATCATAATTAAGATTATGATTGCTTCTAGACTTGGAAGAAAATAATCAAAGGCAGCATTATTGGCCATGACTCTTAAATAATTGACTTTTCTTTATTGCCTATACAAATAAAGAATACCAGGTATATAGAATGGTGTGATCAAGTGTTAATTTATAGATTTATTTCCATTTCTTTATTTTTGTTCCTTTCTTCAATCGTAATACTTATTGAATCATATAAAACAAGTTTACTGCCCTTCTAGATACTGAATTTATCTATTAAGTTCTTCGTGTTATAACTGTTCGAACAGATTGTCACACCTCTTGTAAATACAAACATCAAGAAAGTACATTTGTGAAATTTGGAAAATAAATATCTTAACACTGTAATAATATTTGTGATCGGAAATATACGAATTGGTTTAAGTTGTGTTGAGCACTGTCCTAATAAACTATTTCAACAGTGTGAAATGTTTCCCCAGGATTAAACAAGTCTATCTTTATTTAAGAGGATACAAGAATCAACAAAATATTAATTATAAATCCAACAAATTGGAAGAAAAAAAGCAACTAATATCTTATGCCAATTAAAATATTATGGAAGAAGAAACTTGAAGGAGAAGAACGTATAAGAGGAAAAGAAGATAGAAGAATTTCATTCTTTTGCTAATGATTAGCTTTTCTTGGTGTTTTGATGATGAAGAATGATGGCCTAATCATGGCTATATATAGGCATAAGGAAAGCTTCTACAAGACAAGTGTTTTACTTATCAAATTTCCTTCGTACAAGATGCCAAAATAAAAGGAGAGGAAAAAGTCCTCTCCTTAAGCAAGTGACAGCCTAGAAAAAAACCACATGGCATAAGTAGTTCATAATTAGTTGTTTAGTTAGTTATTGTTTTTAAATTTAAATATATATAAAACAATAAATAAAATATATTACAATAAAAAACAAAAATTAAAAAATTGTTTAGTTATTGGTTATTGTTTTTGAATTTAGATATCTATAAAATAATAAAATAAAATATTTTATAATAAAAACAAAAATTAAAAAAACTTGTCCATTCAAATTGGAAAGTAGTTTCAAGTTGGAGTTTTCAAATCTATATCTATATATTATTAAAAGCAGAGGAAAAAGCCCTCTCCTTAAGCCAAGTGGCAGTCTAGAAAAAAGCCACATGGCATAAGTAGTTAATAATTATTTATTTTAAATATAAATATCTATAAAACAATAAAACAGAATATATTATAATAAAAAACTAAAATTAAAAAAAAAACTATCCATTTAAATGGGAGAGTAGTTTCAAGTTGGAGATTAAATTATTTTAAAATAAAAAACTAAAATTACAAAAAATAAAAAAAACTGCCAATTCAAAATGTCTTTGTTTTTTAAATAATTTTTGTTTTTCTTTTTTAAGAAAAGAAAAGTTTATTTATTCAGAAAATATTACTGAGAAAAATATAATAAATTCTAAAATAAAAATATATATCTTCTACTATATTATAAAAAGAAAGTAGCATACAAAAATTTAAATAAAGTAATATGTTAATAAAAGTTCTGTTAACAATGCAATAATACTAAATATTTATATATTGATAAAATGAGCGGAAAAATTCCTCTCCTTAAGCCAAGTGGCAACCTAGAAAAAGCCACATGGCATAAGTAGTTAATAATTAGTTATTTAGTTAATAATTAGTTATCATTTTTGAATTTAAATATCTTTAAGAAAAGTGCCACATGACATAAGTAAGTTAATAATTAGTTATTTAGTTAATAATTAGTTATTGGTTTTTTTTGAATTTAAATATCTATAAAATCTATATATTATTAAAAGAAGAGGAAAAAGCCCTCTGCTTAAGTTGGAGGGTAGTTTCAAGTTGGAATTTTTAAATTATTTTAAAATAAAAAACTGAAATTACAAAAAATAATGCCAATTCAAAATTTCTTTGTTTTCCTTAATAATTTTGGTTTTTTTAAAAACAAGAAGTTTATTTATTCAGAAAATATTATTGAGAATAATAGAATAAAATATAAAATAAAAATATATATCTTCTAATATATTATAAAAAGAAAGAAGCATACAAAAATTTAAATAAAGTAATATGTTAATAAACGTTTCTATTAAAAAGTTAATAATATTAAATATTGGATAATATAATTAAAAAAAATACCGAACATGCCTATTATTCGATGCCATATAAGTCTCATTAATATAATAGATATTTTATTCATTAAAATTAAGATAATATTATTGAGAACAATAGGATAGAATTAAAAATTAAAAAAATTCAAGATTGGTAAAATATATATCTTCTATTATATTATAAAAAAAAGTAGTAGAAAAAAAAATATTAAACAAAGTAATATGCTAATTAAAATTTCTATTAACAATGTATTAATACTAAATATTGGATAATATAATAAAGAAAAATACCAAAAAGCCTATTATTCGATGGTTATATAAGTATCATTAATTTAATAGAGATTTTATTCATTAAAATTCAGATAATATTATTGACAAAAATAGGATAAAATTTAAAATAAAAAAAGAAAGGAAAGATCCCTCTCCTTAAACCTGTGGCAGCCTAGAAAAAAGCCACATGACATAAGTAGTTAATAATTAGTTATTGGTTATTATTTTTCAATTTAAATATCTATGAAATAATAAAATAAAAATTAAAAAAAAACTTTCCATTCATATTGGAGGGTAGTTTCAAGTTGGAGGTTTTAAATTATTTTAAAATAAAAAACTAAAATTACAAAAATTAATAATTACTTATTAGTTATTATTTTTCAATTTAAATATCTATAAAATAATAAAATAAAATATTTTATAATAAAAATTAAAAATTTAAAATAAATGTCCATTCATATTGGAGAGTAGTTTCAAGTTGGAGGTTTTAAATTATTTTAAAATAAAAAACTAAAATTACAAAAAATAAAAAAATGCCAATTCAAAATTTCTTTGTTTTTTTATAAAATGTTTTCCTTTTTAAAAATAAAAAGTTTATTTAATATTAACCCCGCATCGCACGGGTACGACCACTAGTTTCATGCAAAACGACACTTGGTTTAGGAAGGCCATTTGTCAAACAATCTTTTAAAACAATGGTACATATAAAAACTCTTGTCATGTACCAATTATCAAAGAGTATTTGGCCACAAGACTTCATGCAAGAAGTCACTTGAAAATAGATAGGATATTTGTAAAATTAAAAAGACATATTACTATTTAAAATTTTGAAAATACTATCACAGAAGCAACGACGGTATTTATTCCAAGTTGATTTTCTGGGTTCTTAGTTAAGGTATTTACACAAACAAATGAAAGAAACAATGATAACCTTATTACAACAAGCACACCAAATTAGTGAACTAAAACAAATAAATATAACTATTATGGGATATGTTTTGCCAAAATAAATTCACCCTACTGATTTCTTGCTTACTCTAAGGCCCAAATCAGATCAAAATGTTTTTTTTTTTTAAAAAAAAAATTTCATTGTTCTGTTTCGTTTATTAGGCCGTTATATGTCTGAGTTTGGGGATACAAGAAGTAAATTTTAGTTATTATGTGTGAATTAATCCTCTTTTTTCATCAACCTATATTCGATTTTGTCAATTTAGCAAAGCAACAACAACAACAACAACAACAACCGTAATCCCACAAGTGGGGTCTGAGGAGGGTAATATGTACGCAGACCTTACCTTTACCCGAGAGGCTGTTTCCAGGAGACCCTCGGCTCAAAGAAGCAACAAGAGACACTATATTAGTACTATCAATAGACTCATAATAAAACAACATAAAATACCATGAAATCCATAACATAACATAAATGCCATAAAAAACAAAGTAACAACAATATAAGAGATATAAGAAATACGAGAAAGATATAAGGTATTAATACACAAAGCGCTAGTGAAATTTCTGTTGTTTGAATATAACTGATAAAAGTCAGAACAATACAAAGAATTTGTTTAGTTTTATTTTATTTAATAAATATTTCAGTTTTTACAGACATCTCTTTGGGGGTCACTGTTGATAATTAACTCCACCATCCATATGGATTCTAACCCTAATTGTGAGGCGTTGATTTTGATTTGACGGTGCCAACATCAAATTTAATAAATAAAAAGATTATTATGTCGAGACAGGAAATTAAATGAAAGTACGAATTCATGAACCAAATTTTCCATCAAAGATTATATGATTGTCGGACAATCCTAAGTCATATCCATAAATGAGATGTCATGTCATTTTGAAGTCAATTTTAATACTACTAATTTAATTATGCTAATAAGCCGCTGAAACTTGTCTCTTTGTTTGGATAGGAATCTGAAACTATACACAAGGGCTGTTACCAATTATGGCAACATGTCACACTTAGAAATGGTGTAGTAAAGAAGAAATAATTATATTTTTTTGGATGATTTGATATACGAAATTACAAATAAAACATTACAAATAATTCACCTTTAATTTTAAATATTAGTAGTAACATTTTAAAGTTGCCTTTTCGAGAAAGGTACACTCAATAAAGGTAAAGCTACATATAAAAAAGGGAACTTCGTAATTTGCAAATAGGTTAAGAAAATAAACCTTCATAATATAAAGGAAACTCCTAGTATAAATTATACTGTATAATAGTAGAGATGGTTAAATTTTTGGGTTAAATTTTTGGCTAATGTTAAGGATCGAATCCCAAATTTAGTAGTTTTACATTTTTTTAATCCTTTGTTAGAGTTTCTAGCTCCACACGGCTAGTCAAGCGTGCTTATTATTGTAAATTAAATATTAAGTCATTTATTGTGCTTATTGTCTATGCCTTACAAGTGTATGGTACAATTTGTACTAGATTTTTACCTTATCTTTTTCAGTGACTCTTACGCCATCATCTAAAATTGTAGGCCAAGTTACGTTTGACACTCAATTTGCAAATAAAAATAAAATTCTAATAGTTGTAAGTAATTAAATAATGGACACACCAGCTATTTATTTAAAAGAAAGAGAAAAGAGCAGGACGACTTCCTGTCGGGCGATTTGCAGCCGTACCCTATATTTATGCTACCTTTTAACATATACCTTATTTTTAAAAACTATTGATTTCGTAACCAACAAACAAAAAATCCGTAATAATATGACCATTATACCCCTTCCAAAACATATAAAAGATGCATCAAGCTTACCAGATTCAAATTTCAGATCGCCTCCGTATCTCCTCCATCACTCCGTCTCTCCTCAGATCGTCTCTCGCAAACCAGATTTGAACCAGATTCAAATTCCAAATTCAAAATTACAAAATATATTGTAAGTATTCAAATATATCTTCAGAATTCAAAATAGTTTTTGAATTATATGTTTTCTGATTGATTGATTGAGGTTGTTTGACGAACTTCACTAATATGCTGAATTTACATTCTAAATCTGTTTGACGTTGAATTCTAATATCCTAATTCGACAAATATGCTGAAGTTTTTCACTGCATAATATGTTGAAATTTTTGGTTTATTTGCTAAACAAGTTGACTTTTTACATATGTTGAAGTATATGTCTTGTTTATTTGCTAAACAAGCTGAAGTTATTTAGTTCATATTTAAAAAATTCAGCAAAACGAAGTTTTCCTCCTACACTAGGTAAAAAATAAAACATAAATTAAAATTTAATATTGCACAAAAACTTAAGCATTAGGTGCTGAAGTTTTTTAGTTAATCTTTAAAAACTTCAGCAATATGAGCTAAAGTTTTCCTCCTACACTGGGTAAAACAAAAACATAAATTAAAATTACATATTGCAAAAAAAAAACTTCAGCATAGGTGTTGAAGTTTTTTAGTTAATCTTTAAAAACTTCAACAAGACGAGCTGAAGTTTTCCTCCTACGCTGGGTAAAAAATAAAACATAAATTAAAATTTAATATTGCACAAAAACTTAAGCATTAGGTGTTGAAGTTTTTTAGTTAATCTTTAAAAACTTCAGCAAGAAGAGTTGAAGTTTTCCTCCTATATTTGGTAAAAAATAAAACATAAATTAAAATTACATATTGCACAAAAAACTTCAGCATATGTGCTGAAGTTTTTTAGTTAAACTTTAAAAACTTCAGCAAGAAGAGCTGAAATTTTCCTTCTGCACTATGTATTTTATTATCATTTTTTGGAAAAATTTCATACCGAAAAATGCTTATATTTTCAGGAATATGTAAAATATTTTTCATATAATTTTTTGTATGCTAAAGTTTTTTTAGTTCATCTGCTAAAAATGCTTAATATTTTGTCCTGCAATATGTAATTTTCGGATAAGTTTTTGTTAATTGCTCTATTATTTTCTAAGTTAATTTTTTTTTAGTTCATGCTTGAAAACTCCGCAAAGGGAGCTTAATATTTCATCATGCACTGTGTATTTTATTATGATTTTTTGGAAAAACTTCATACAAAAAAATGCTTAATTTTCGGATTAGTTTTTGTTAATTCCTGCTGAAGTTATTTAGTTCATTTCCTTTGTTATTTCTCTAGTTTGAATAGAATTAATATTAAAAAAAATGCACAAAAAACTTAAAACAAAAACTGAATATTTTATTAAACATTAAAAAAGATAAATTAAATTACATAAATAACAAAATAACATTATAATCCTATAACTAAAAGATTATAAAAAAAAGAAGAAAAACTAATCATCCATATCATCATCATCATCATCATCGTCGTCACTACCAGATGGACGAGCATCTTCATCACCAAGACCATCAAATTTCACCAGCATCTCAATCCTATCAAGCTTGTTGTTAATTTCTTCCAGCTCCTTGTCGTACTTGTCTATGAGCTCATCCAGTTTCAGCTCAAAAGTCTCTATAATGTCTTGCTTGATTTCGTCAACTATTTGCCTGATGATAGCATCCATTTTTCTCCGTTTTGTATTTTATATCTGCTAAATATATGTATTTGAGTGAATAAACTCACAAGGTATAGCGTGCTTATATAAGCGAAAATAACTTCTGCATGGTATATGAAAAGGCAAAGAGGAATTTTAAACGTTGTCTAATTAAAAGCGTACATGAATGTGATAGGAATGTAATTATTACACTAACACATACCCCCAACGCAATATAATTACTACTTTAATTGTATTTGTTATGTTTACTCCTGTATACTATGCAATTAATGCTGACACATGCTCAAGTTTGTTGAATTTATTTGCTAAAACTTCAGCCCAATGTGCTGAAGTTATTTAGTTCATTTCTAAAGCTTCAACACTTAATGAGCTGAAGTTTTTTTCCCTGGATTCATGAATCCTGTCATACAACTTTTTCAAAAAAAAACTTCAGCTGATATGCTGAAGTTATTTAGTTTATTTCTAAAAACTTTAGCACTTAATAAGCTGAAGTTTTCTGTGCAGGATTCATTAATTATGTCATACATCTTTATTCAAAAAATTTCAGCAGAAAATGCTTAAGTGATTAGTTAATTTGTAAAAATTTAACCACAAACAACCTAAAATTCTTCTGTTCACTTTCCTAATACTTTCCACTAAACATGAATCTGCAGGATGAGTTCGATTTGCGTTGTTATAACTTTTAATGGAAGGTGGACTCCTATTTCAAATACTTGGATCATGATACAAAACTTGTTCTACTTAATAAGCACATATCATTCAATACTTTCTTGAAGAAAATTAGTGAAGTTGCAAATATTGATTCAACCAGATATTCACTAAAAGTATGGTTTGATATCAAACTAAATACAAGCAAAGGAATGCTTGTAACTTCAGATGAATAACTCACTACCTGTATCGCTTGCATATACAATAGATTCAGAACCTTTTGCTGATTATCAACATGAAGTAGGACAACCAATAATGGAAGTAGACAACGAGCAACAACCTTCTAACATTACAGCTGCTTTAGAATATATAATGTTGTAACAATTACCCGCTCCTCCAATAAATTCATACCAGTTTGTCGATGACCAAGAAGAAGAAAGACAACTAATAATGCAAATTAACAACCAACACACAATCCAACAAAATTTTTTGTTACCTTCTTCAATGATAAGCAACAACGAAGATGAAGTAAACATGGAGCTGATACCGATAACATCAGATAGAATTGAAGAATTTGCTGAAACTTCTAGTGCTTCTCAGAAATCAAGAAAAAGAGTGAGGAGAAAGTTGAAAGAATCTCCACCATGTAAAATACTTTGGCATGATGCGTTGCCTGAGGAAGTAAGAGTCGGATCAATTTTTGAGAACAAACAAAACATGACTAAATTTTTCTGCAGCTTGGAGATAAACCAGAAAGTTGAATTCACTGCTGTTAGATCATGTTCAAAGAGATACGAGCTGAAATGCATCGTGGACAAATGTGGTTGGAATGTACATGCTACCAGAATAAAAAATTCCACACTATTCAAGGTGATAAAGTATGATAACAACCATGGATGCTCGGTTGATGCAAGAAAATCAGATCAGAAGCATGCTACATCAAATTTTAAAAGTGAACAAATTATAGAACATGTTCGAGACAAAAAGATGGAGGTTACACCAGCCTTTGTAGAAAATGAAATGAAAAAGAAATTTGGGATTGATATTGGTTATCACAAGACATGGCACACTATTCAAAAAGCTGTTGCTTGCATAAGGGAAACACATGAAGAGAACTACCAGATTCTTCCTTCATAGCTACACATAATGGTGCGCAAAAACCTAGGAACGTACACAAGCATAAAAAGAGATGGGCAGAATAGATAAGCAAAACAATACTAACTTTCAGCCCGAAGTTTCAAATGTTCCTATTTGAAAAACTTCACACCTTATGATTTGTTTTTTTATATTTCACTGTACAGATTTGCTTACATGTTCTTTGCTCCTGCGACATCAGTAGCTGGTTGGTCCTATTGTAGACCCGTTATTGCAGTAGATGCAATGTTTTTAAAGTCAAAATATCGTGGTGTTCTATTTATTGCTGTATCAAAGGATGCAAACAATCAAATCTTTCCTCTATGTTTTGGTGTAGCAGATTCAGAAAATAATTAGACATATATTTGGTTCTTTGGGGAAATGAGAAAAGCAATTCAAGTCCGTCGTGAACTGGTTTTCTTGTCAGATAGAAACCAATCGATTGCAAATGGGATTAGAAAAGTTTTTCCTAAAGCTCACCATGGTATCTGCCTCTATCACTTTGAGAAAAATTTAAAGCAAAGACATGCAAACGCCATGGTAATAAATCTTTTTTAAAGTGCTTCAAGGTCATACAAACGTGAAGATTTTAATCAGTTAAGGTCACAACTCAAAAGTGTTGACAAGAAAACATACAATTACATAATGGAAGAGCCTCCAGAGAGATGGGCTCGATCGTGGTTCCCACGACGACGTTATGATATGCTAACAACAAACATGGTAGAATCAATGAATTCCGTTTTACTAAAAGGGAGAGAAATGCCTATTTTAAGAATGTTAGATTTCATCCAAGAAAAGTTGGGAGAGTGGTTTTAAGAACGGAGAAAAAAGGCAAATGAAACTTTTCACAGAGTGTCAATATGGGCAGAAGAAGAGATGACTAAGAAGATGGACTTGGCTTGCAAAATATTTGTGAGTATATTTATCAACTTCAGCTTTTTATATCTGTTGCAGTGATTTAGTGCTTACATTTAAAAAACTTCATACTTTTTCTTTTGAAGAAACAATATACTAATATAGTTTATCTTAATTTTTTATTCCTTGTTAGATGTTCAACCTTGATTCAGTGTTGTTTAGAATAAATAGTGAATGAATCGATTTCATTGTGGGCTTAAAGAAGAGAACTTGTGACTGCCTGGAATTCCAACTTGATGAATTGCCCTGTCCACATACAATTGCTGCTATTAATAAGAGATATTTGTAGAAACCTGACTACTGCTCAAATTGGTATTCAAAGAAAACATGGTTGAAAACATATGAAGGACATGTGAATACCGTGGGAGATCAAAATTCATGGGATATACCACAAAATGTACAATCTGAGCCTCCCGATGTAAAGATTTTACAAGGAAGAAGACAAAAGAAGAGGCATATCCCTGCGACTGAATCAGTACCATTGAAGTCTACCAAATGCAGTCGATGTAAACAAGTTGGGCATAACAGAACAACTTGCTTGTCTTCTCCAACACCTCATCCATATTCCAAGAAACACACTGAAAAATACTCCAACCTTCAATAATCCTTGGTCTGAATTAAACTTTCATTATTGTATGACATATTTGAAATGTGATTTTTTTTCATAGGAATAAAAAAATCTCTTGGACTATTTTATATACTGCTAAAGTACAAATCACTCATTTTTGTTGCGCAGGCTTACATGTTTGGTTGTATTTTAAAAAAGTATGCAATGACTTCAGCAAGAAAAAACTTCAGGTTACAGTATGTGAAATACATAACATATCCTTAACAAACATACACATATACACACACACACATATACGTACATCACACAAAAGAAACGTATGTACAAACAAAAGCTTTAGCATCTATCGGCTGAAGTTATAGAAAATAAACTTAATAACTTCAGCATATTCTCTAATGGATATGCTGAAGTAAACAAAAAAGCACATCATAAAAACATAAAAAAAGGATTACAAAAACTAAACATAAAACCAACTAATTTCATTAACTTCAGCAAATACCAATAATAACAAGGATAATGCAACATAAAACTAAGAAGAAAGAGGATGAGAATTACATTGATACAGAAAGAGATGAGGACAACACACAAAGTACAAACAATAACTTCAACGTCTCTAGGCTAAAGTTAGACAAAATAAACCTAATAACTTCAGCATATTCTCTAATGAATATACTGAAGTAAACAAAAAATACAGCATTAAAACATAAAAAAAGATTACAAATACTAAGCATCACCACCACCACCACCATCATCATCACAGTACTCCTCAATTTTCTAAATATCTCATCATCATCAGTATCAGAGATAACTATAGGGTACTCAGGCAAAAGACCACGGAGTCCAATGAGATCATTCTTCAACTTGTTGAATTTATCAGACAACTGACTTTGTTCAACGATTACTCTATCCATAAGAGAAAGAAGAGTCTTTAGGTTGTTTTACAACTTGGAATAGTCGTCCCCGATGAGAAACTTAAAACTACCAAACTGCTGCACAACCTTGTCAAACAAGTTGAATAACCTCCATAGCTACGTTCCAGGTTAAGCCTATTCTAGAATGATTCATTGGCAACAAACTGTGGTATGATTCTCTCCCAATCAACCTTTATTCGATTCCACAAAAGCATAAGATTAGACATCGATTTGTTATCGTACCACTTTGTGATGACACAGACGGTCGTCTTGAGAATTAACGCCCCGATTCCCTATTAACTGCCTTCCTCAAGTTTATTCTACTATTTTTATTAGCCGGGATGTTTGATTTTGAGTTACGGAGAGTTTTGGGGCACTTAGTCCCTAAATGAGAGCTTAAGTGTTGGAAAGTTGACCGTAGTCAGAACAGTGTGAAGACGATCTCGGAATGGAAATATGATGGTTCTGTTAGCTCCGTTGGGTGATTTTGGGCTTCAGAGTGTGTTCGGATTGTGTTTTGGAGGTCCGTAGCTAATTTAGGCTTGAAATGCCGAAAGTTGAATTTTTGAATTTTTCGGTCTGATAGTGAGATTTTGATCCGAGGGTCAGAATGGATTTTCGGAATTTGGAGTAGCTCCTTAGTGTTGAATTTGACGTGTATGCAAAATTTCGGGTCATTCGGACGAGGTTTGATAGACTTTTTGATCGAAAACGTATTTTGAGAATATTGGAGTTCTTAGGCTTGAATCCATGGTTAATTCGAGGTTTCGATGTTGTTTTAGGTGTTTTAAGGATTGGTGAAAGTTTGGGTAGTGGTTTGTGACTTGTTGGTGCCTTTGGTTTAGGTCCCGGAGGCCTCGGGATGAATTCGGATGGTTGACGAAGGATTTTTGGAGTTGGAAATTGCAGCATCAGCTAGTTTTCTGTCATAACCGTACCTGCGGTTTCGGTCCCGCAGGTGCGGAGCCACAGAAGTGGCAGAGCAAACAAAAATGCAGATTTGGGGAGGGCTAGCAGGTTCCGCAGATGCGGGTAATTCACCGTAGAAACGGTACCGCACATGCGGAAGGGTAACTGCAGATGCGGAAATTGGATTTTAAGTGGAAGTCTTAGATACGATGAAGTTCTCGTAGAAGAGGGACTGCAGAAGCGGTCCCAAGGCCGCAAATGCAGAAATCGCTGGGCAGAACATATAAATTCTTGCCTTCGCGAAATTTAGCCATTTTCATCTTTTCAAAACGGGAAGAAGCTTGGGGAGCACCTTTCAAGAGGGATTTTGAGAAGAGTTCATTGGGGTAAGGTATTTGGTCCCTAAACTTGTTATTGGAGTGATTTTTATCAATTTAAGCATGAAAAATTAAGAAAAATCAGTGGTAATTGGGGGGGTTAGGACTTGTCTAATTGGAGACCTTTAAATGATGATTTGAGGGACAAATTGAGGTACGATTTTGGTACTTTTTATATGACTGAACTCGTAAGAGTGCGAGGTTTCTGGAAACATAAATTTTACCGGATTCCGAGACGTGGGCCCGAGGGGCGTTTTGGTCTTTTTACATAATTTTGCGTATTAGCTTAGAATTTAATTGTAGAATCAGTTATATGAATTATTATTTATATTATGCAATTAAATTGAATAGATTTGGGCCATTTGAAGTTGAGTACTCGTGGCAAGAGCATGGTTTCAGATTGATTCTTGAACCGGTTCGAGGTAAATGACTTGTCTAACCTTGTGTGGGGTACCTTCCCTTTAGGATTGATATATTTGGTAATTGAAATACCTTGTACGTGAGGTGACGAGTGCGTACTTATACTAATTTGCTGGAAATCCGGTTTTCTTTAAGTAATTACTAGTATGTTTCCTTCCTGTTTATATTACTTGCACAATTAAGCCTGTTGTTAGTGGAAAGCATGTCTAAGTGACTTAATTGCTTTATTTGCTCAACCTGCCTTACCTGAATTCTGTGCAGCATGCTAGACTAGAATCACTTGTTGCCTTAATTTGAAGTTTGCCATTTCTGTATATTTTCCTATTGCTGCTGTGTTTTTATTTTGGGACTACGGATGTGGGATTCCGGTAGATCCCTCTGCACAGTTATATGGAACTACAGGAATGCATCTAGAAGATTCCTCTAGTACTGAGTATTTATATTTGGGACTACGAAACGGGATTCTGGTAGATCCCCGTGCACTATGAGTTGAACTACGGGACGAGATCCCGGGAGATCCATTGGATATGCACATATGGGACTATAGGACGGTATCGTGGGAGATGCCCGATTGTTACTATTGGTGCTGAGATGTATTTCCTTTCCGTGTTTACCTTGCTTCGGTATAGTTGTTGCTGTCCTGTATATCCTGTGTTATCTTCACTGCTGTACTTATTTATACTGTTATGTTCTATACTGTTGAACTTATATTTTTTTGTTTAACCTCAGTAGGGCCCTGACCTTCCTCATCACTACCCAACTGAGGTTAGGCTTGGCACTTACTGAGTACCGCTGTGGTGTACTCATGCCTCTTCTGTGCATGGTTTTCATGTGCAGATCGAGGTATTGCTACTCAGGCCTATCATCCTTGAGGAGAGGCGACTGCTCTAGAGACTTCGAGGTACATCTGTCGCGTCCGCAGACCGAGAAGTCCCTTTCTATTCTAGTTGTTAAACATTGCCCTTCTGTATTTTCTTTCTTGTTAGATATTTTGGAGTTAGACTGTTAGATATTCCAAAGGCTTGTGGATCCGTTAGTTTCCAAGTTTTGGGATAGTGTACTTGGTTCCAAAAATTGTTGTGTTATGTATGCCGAGCGGCACTTTTTAACACTGTTTTTATCACTCTTCTTTCTGCTTTAATTTGTTTATATTTCGCATTTTGGTTATCTTTTGAAAATTTAGGCTTACCTAGTTATAGAGGATTAGGTGCCGTCACGATGGTTCACAGAGGGCGAACCGGGGTCGTGATAAGTTGGTATCAAAGCTCTAGGTTCATAGGAGTCATGGATCACAAGCCAGTTTATTAGAGTCTCGCTGATCAGTACAGAGACTTCTGTACTTATCTACGAGAGGTTATGTAATTTTTAGGAAAATCTCACTTCATTTGATTTCCTTATTGTACGGTATTTTGACATCACAATTCTAAACTTCTGTCTTCTATTCTCTCACAGATGGTGAGGACACGTGCTACCCGAGATGATCAGGCACCCGCGCCCCCTACTGCAGCTATCAGAGGTCGGGGCCGGGGTAGAGGCCGAGGACGCGCACGTGGTGCAGCCAGAGCACTTACACGAGCTACTGCCGAGGTACCACCAGCAGGTCCAGCCGAAGTCCAACACCTAACACGCCTACTGCTACTACTACTCCAGCTCTTCAGGAGACTTTGGCACAATTCATGAGCATGTACACCACTCTAGCTCAGGCAGGGTTACTTCCCCTTGTTGCAGCTACATCTCATGCCAGGGGAGAAGCACAGACTCCCGTCGCCCACACTCCTGAGCAGCGAGTGCATGTTGAACATGTCCCTGAGATTATTCCTGTACCGCCCGCAGTGCCAGTTCAGCCCGAGGACAGGGCAGCGACTTCCTAGGTGGAGCAGCTGAGGCTTGAGAGGTTCAAGAAGTACAAGCCTCCTGTATTCAGCGGTCTAGCATCGGAGGATGCTCTGGATTTCTAGATGAGAGTTACCGCATTCTTCGTACCATGGGTATATCAGGATCGAGTGGGGTTTCCTTCACTACTTTCCAGCTTTGAGGAGCCGCCTATGAGTGGTGGCACACCTATGAGTTAGACAGTCCGGATGAGGCTACTTCACTAACTTGGACTCAGTTTTTAGATTTGTTCCTAAGAAAGTATGTTCCTCAGAGCCTCAGGGACGCATGGCGCGCAGAGTTTGAGCATTTACGCCAGGGTACTATGACTGTCTCAAAGTATGCTGTCCATTACACCAGTTTGGCTAGGCATGCACCAGCCTTGTTTCTACTGTTCGTGAGAGGGTTCGCCGGTTTATTGAGGGCCTTATTCCCAGCATTAGGTCTAGCATGGCTCATGAGTTGGATATGGATATTTCTTATCAGCATGTGGTGAGCATTGCTAGGAGGATTGAGGGTATGCATGCTAGGGAGAGAGAGAGGAGTGGGAGGCCAGGAGGTCTTGAGAGTCGAGCCATTTCTCTGGTGCCCGTGCCCCAGCAGTAGGTTGTCATGGTCGGGACTATATGAGTCACCCTGTTCATTCAACCCTTCCAGCAGCCAGTGGTGTTCCAGCTCCTCCTAGACCTCAGGAGCCTTATTATGCACCACCGGTATCTAGCGCGCCTCCTGCGTGGGGTGCTTTTAGAGGTCAGTCCAGCAGACCTAGCCCGAGCCAGTGACAACCACCACGTCCTCCCAGAGCTTGTTTTGAGTGTGGTGACACGCCATATGGTGAGCAATTGCCCCAGACTTGGGAGGGGTGCACCTCCACAGACTTCTCAGCCATAGCGTGGCCCGCAGAGTTCTCAGGCTATGGTTACAGCTCCAGTTGCTACCCCGCCTGCTCAGCTAACAAGAGGTAGAGGTCGGGGAGGTAGAGGTCGCCCTAGAGGGGGAGGCCAGGCCAGATACTATGCCCTTCCTGCCCGTACCGAGACTGTTGCCTCTGATTCTGTTATCACAAGTATTATACTAGTTTGTCACAGAGGTGCATATTCGATCCAGGATCCACTTATTCTTATGTGTCTTTTTATTTTGCTCCGCATTTGGGTGTATCTCAAGATTCTTTGAGTTCCCTTATTTATGTTTCTACTCCTGTCGGAGATTCTCTTATTGTGGACCGCATTTATCGGTCGTGTTTGGTTGCTCTTAGTGGTTTTGAGACCAGAGCCAATCTATTGTTTCTCAGCATGATAGATTTTGACATTATCTTGGGCATGGACTGGTTGTTGCCCCATTATGCTATTCTTGATTGTCATGCCAAGACTGTGACGCTGGCTATACTAGGTGTACTATGTATTGAGTGGAGGGGCACTTTAGATCACACTCCCAGTAGAGTTATTTCTTTTATTAAAGCTCAACGTTGGTTGAGAAGGGGTGTGGCGTGTATTTAGCTTATGTGAGAGATATCAGTATTGATACCCCTTCAGTTAATTCAATTCCAGTAGTATGGGATTTTCCTGATGTGTTTCCAGCTGACCTTCCGGGCATGCCGCCTGAGAGAGATATTAATTTTGGCATTGATCTGTTGCTGGGCACTCAACCCATTTCTATTCCTCTGTATCATATGGCTCCTCTTGAGTTGAAGGATCAATTATAGGAATTGCTTGATAAGGGTTTTATTTGGCCTAGTGTATCACCTTGGGATGCTCCTATCTTGTTTGTGAAGAAAAATGATGGTTCTATGCGTATGTGTATTGACTATCGCCAGTTGAACAAGGTTACAGTGAAGATCCGTTATCCTTTGCCTCGTATTGATGATCCGTTTGACTAGCTTCAGGGCGCACTGGTATTTTCTAAGATTAATTTGTGCTCAAGTTACCATCAGTTGAAGATTCGGTAGCCAGATATCCCGAACTGCTTTCAGGACTCGGTATGGTCATTACGAGTTCCTTGTTATGTCATTTGGGTTGACCAATGCCCCAACAACCTTTATGCATTTGATGCACAATGTGTTCTGGCCATATATTGACTCATTCATCATTATCTTTGTTGATGATATTCTAGTGTATTCCCAGAGTCGGGAAGATCATGAGAAGCACCTGAGGACTGTGCTTCAAACTCTGAGAGAGAAGAAGTTATATGCTAAGTTCTCGAAATGTGAGTTTTGGTTGGATTCAGTGGCATTCTCAGGCCACGTGGTATCGAGTGAGGGTATTCAGGTGGATTCGAAGAAGATAGAGGCTGTGCAGAGTTGGCCCAGACCATCCTCAGCTACAGATATCCGCAGTTTTCTTGGCTTGGCGGGTTACTACCGTCGTTTTGCGGATAGGTTTTCATTGATTGCAGCCCCTATGATCAGGTTGACCCAGAAGGGTGCTCCGTTCCAATGAACGGAGGAGTGTGAGGTGAGCTTTCAGAAGCTCAAGATAGATTTAACTACATCCCCACTTTTGATAATGCCTACAGGCTCGGGGTCTTATACGGTCTATTGTGATACCTCGAGGGTTGGCCTTAGAGCGGTGTTGATGCAGGACGATAGGGTGATTGCCTACGCGTCTAGACAGTTGAAGATATATGAGAAGAATTATCTGATCCACGACCTTGAGTTAGCTGCCATTGTTCACGCCCTGAAGATCTGGTGCCATTATTTATGCAGGGTTCCCTGTGAGATTTATATTGACCATCGGAGCTTGCAGTACTTGTTCAAGCAAAAGGATCTAAATTTGCGCCAGAGAAGGTGGTTAGAGTTGCTGAAGGACTATGACATCACTATTTTGTATCACCCAGGCAAAGCCAATGTGGTGGCCGATGCTTTGAGTCGCCAGGCGGAGAGTTTGGATTATTTAACAGCATCAGAGAGGCCTATGACGATGGATGTTCAGGCTTTAGCCAGCAAGTTTGTGAGATTGGATCTTTCGGAGCCCAGTCGGGTTCTAGCTTGCGTGGTTTCTCGGTCTTCCTTATTTGATCGTATCAGGGAGCGACAATATGATGACCCTCATTTGCTTGTCATCATGGACAAGGTTCAGCATGGTGATGCCAAAGATGTGAGTATTGGTGATGATGGGGTATTGAGGATGCAAGGTCGGATTTGTGTACCCAATGTGATGGGCTTCGGGAGTTGATTTTGGAGGAGGCCCATAGCTCGCGGTATTCTATTTATCCGGGTGCCGCAAAGATGTATTAGGATTTGAGGCAGCACTACTAGTGGAGGTGGATGAAGAAGGATATAGTTGGATTTGTAGCTCGGTGCCTCAACTGTCACCAGGTGAAGTATGAGAACCAAAGACCGGGTGGGTTGCTTCAGCAGATAGAGATTCCGGAGTGGAAGTGGGAGCGGATCACCATGGATTTTGTAGTTGGGCTCCCACAGACTTTGAGAAAGTTTGATGCTATTTGGGTGATTATGGATCGACTGATCAGGTCCGTTAATTTCATTCCTGTGTGTACTACTTATTCTTCGGAGCGGTTGGCGGAGATTTATATCTGGGAGATTGTTCGTATGCATGGTATTCCAGTTTCCATCATTTTAGATAGAGGTACTCAGTTCACATCACGGTTTTGGAGGGTCGTACAACATGAGTTGGGTACTCGGGTGGAGTTAAGTACAACATTTCACCCTCAGACAGACGGACAACCTGAGCACACTATTCAGATTCTTGAGGATATGCTTTGTGCGAGTGTGATTGAGTTTGGAGGGTTTTGGGATCAGTTCTTGCCACTGGCGGAGTTTGTCTACAACAACAGCTATCAGTCCATCATTCAGATGGCACCGTATGAGGCTTTATATGGTAGGCGGTGTAGATCCTCGGTGGGTTGGTTTGAGCCGGATGAGGCCAGATTATTAGGCACAGCCTTAGTTCAGGATGCTTTGGATAAGGTTAAGTTGATTCAAGATAGACTCCGCACAACCCAGTCCAGACATAAGAGTTATGCGGACGGAAGGTTCGTGATGTTTCTTATATGGTTGGAGAGCGGGTTCTGCTTCGGGTTTTGCCTATGAAGGGCGTCATGAGATTCAATAAGAAGGGAAAGTTGAGTCCGAGATTTATTGGCCCTTTTGAGATATTGAGGCATGTTGGGGAGGTTGCTTATGAGCTTGCCTTACCTCCCAGCTTGGCCGGAGTTCATTCGGTATTCCATGTTTCGATGCTCCGGAGATGTCATAGTGATCCGTCGCACGTGTTGGATTTCAGTTCAGTCCAGTTGGACAAGGATCTATCTTATGTTGAGGAGCCAATGACAATATTGGATAGGCAGGTTAGAAAGCTGACGTCAAAGAACATTGCATCAGTAAAGGTTCAGTGGCAGGGCCAGTCGGTCGAGGAGGCGACCTGGGAGACCGCACAGGTTATGCGCAGCCGTTACCCTCATCTTTTCACTACTTCAGATATGTCTTTATGCTCGTTCGAGTATGAACAAATGTTTTAGTGTAGGAGGATGTGATGACCCGACCAGTCGTCTTGAGAATTAATGCCCCGATTACCTATTAACTGCCTTCCCCGAGTTTATTCTGCTATTTTGATTTGCCGGGATGTTCGGTTTTGAGTTTCAGAGAGTTTTGGGACACTTAGTCCCTAAATGAGAGCTTACATGTTGGAAAGTTAACTATAGTCAGAACAGTATAAAGACGATCTCAGAATGGAAATATGATGGCTCCATTAGTTCCTTTGGGTGATTTCGGGCTTAGGGGCGTGTTCGGATTGTGTTTTGGAGGTCCGTAGCTAATTTAGGCTTGAAATGTCGAAAGTTGAATTTTTGAAGTTTCCAGTCCGATAGTGAAATTTTGATCCGAGGATCGGAATGGAATTCCGAAAGTTGGAGTAGCTCCATAGTGTTGAATGTGACGTGTGTGCAAAATTTCAGGTCATTTGGACGAGGTTTGATAGACTTTTTGAACGAATGCATATTTTGAGAATTTTGGAGTTCTTAAGCTTGAATCTATGGTTAATTCGAGGTTTCGATGTTGTTTTAGGTCTTTTAAGGAATGGTGCAAGTTTTGGTAGTGGTTTGTGACTTGTTGGTGCCTTTGATTTAGGTCCCGGAGGCCTCGGGATGAATTCGGATGGTTGACAGAAGGATTTTTGGAGTTGGAAGTTGCAGCATCAGCTGGTCTTCTATCATAATCGCACCTGCGGTTTGGGTCCCGCAGGTGCGGAGCCGCAGAAGCGGCGGAGCAAGCGCAAATGTGGATTTGAGGGCTAGCAGGTTCCGCAGATGCGGGTAATTCACCGTAGAAACGGTACCGCACATGCGGAAGGGTAACTGCAGATGCGGAAATTGGCGTTTAGATGGGAGTCGTAGATGCGACGATGTTCTCGCAGAATCGGGACCGCATAAGCGGTCCCAGGGCCGCAAATGCGGAAATAGCTGGACATAACATATAAATTCTTGCCTTCGCGTAATTTAGCCATTTTTCATCTTTTAAAAACGGGAAGAAGCTTGGGGAACACTTTTCAAGAGGGGTTTTCAGAAGAATTCATTGGAATAAGGTCTTTGGTTTCTAAACTCGTTATTGGAGTGATTTTTATCAATTTAAGCATGAAAAATTAAGGAAAATCAGTGGTAATTGGGGGGTTAGGACTTGTCTAATTGGAGACCTTTGAATAATGATTTGAGGGACAAATTGAGGTCCGATTTTGGTACTTTTGATATGAATGAACTCGTGAGAGTGCGAGATTTCTGAAAACATAAATTTTACCCGATTTTGAGATATGGGCCTGAGGGCGTTTTGGTATTTTTACATAATTTCACGTATTAGCTTAGAATTTAATTGTAGAATCAGTTACTTGAAGTGTTATTTACATTATGCAATTAAATTGAATAGATTTGGGCCATTTGGAGTCGAGTACTCATGGAAAGAGCGTGGTTTCAGATTGATTATTGAGCCGGTTCGAGGTAAGTGGCTTGTCTAACCTTGTGTGGGGGACCTTCCCCTTAGGATTGATATATTTGGTAATTGAAACGCCTTGTACGTGAGGTGATGAGTGCGTACTTGTGCTAATTTGTTGGAAATCCAGTTTTCTTTAAGTAATTACTAGTATGTTTTCTTCCTGTTTCTATTACTTGCACTATTAAGCCTGTTCTTAGCTTAGGAAAGCATGTCTAGGTGATTTAATTGCTTTATTTGCTCAACCTGCCTTGCCTGAATTCTGTGTAGCATGCTAGGCTAGAATCACTTGTTGCCTTAATATGAAGTTTGCCATTTCTGTATATTATCCTATTACTGCTGTGTATTTATTTTGGGGCTACGGATGTGGGATTGCGGTAGCTCACTCTTGTCTGTTTATTTTGGGACTACGGATGTGCAATTCCGGTAGCTCCCCCTTGTCTATTTATTTTGGGACTACCCACCTGCTCAGTTATATGGAACTACGGGAATGCACCCAGTAGATTCCCCTAGTATTGGGTATTTACATTTGGGACTATAGAACGGGATTCCGGTAGATCTCCGCGCACTATGAGTTGGACTATGGGACGGGATCCCGGGAGATCCATTGGATATGCACATATGGGACTACCGGACGGTATTCTGGGAGATCCCCGATAGTTATTATTGGGGTTAACTGTATTCCTTTCCGTGTTTACCCTGCTTTTGTATAGTTGTTGTTGTCCTGTACATCCTGTGTTATTTTACTGCTGTACTTATTTATACTGTTCTGTTCTATACTGTTGACCTTATTATTTTATTTTTAACCTTAGTAGGGCCCTATCCTTCCTCATCACTACCCAACCGAGGTTAGGCTTGACACTTACTAAGTACTACTGTGGTGTACTCATACCCATTCTGCGCATGTTTTTCATGTGCAGATCCAGGTACCGCTACTCAGGCATACCATCCTTGAGGGAGGCGACTGCTCTAGAGACTTCGAGGTACATCTGCCGCGTCCACAGACCGAGAAGTCCCTTTCTATTCTAGCTGTTAAACATTGCCCTTCTATATTTTCTTCCTTTTTAGATATTCTGGAGTTAGACTGTTAGATATTCCAAAGGCTTGTGGATCCGTGAGTTTTCGGGTTTTAGGACAATGTACTTGGTTACGAGAAATGTTGTGTTGTGTATGTCGAGCGGAACTTTTTAACACTATTTTTATCACTCTTATTTCTACTTTAATTTGTTTATATTTCGCATTTTGGTTATCTTCCGCAAATTTAGGCTTACCTAGTTGTAGAGAACTAGGTGCCGTCACGATGGTTCACAGAGGGCGAACCGGGGTCGTGACACACTCACACTTCAAAGTCTCCCACTTCTGCATAATTTCATCCTTATTAGGCTTCCTACTTCCGTGCACCAGACATTCTTTCTTTAACAAAAGCTAAAACACTAAGGATGAATATTAATTTAAATAAATATGATGGAAGTCTATGAATGACTATAACATTTTTAAGTGAAGAGATTGTTAATATAGACAAAGAGTTCACCTAATCAATTTAATATCTATAAATGTAAAAGTAACTTTTCAGGTGTTTTTACTGTTTTACATTCAGAGAAATTGAATGAAACAAGATAAGTAGGTTGTAAATGCAAAAAGAAATGTAACTTCAGCCCTAATAAGTCCACAATTTTTCTATAGTAAAAAAATAAATTCAGCCTGGAACATAACTTTTTGGATCATTTACTATATGGTCAAACAAATTTAAATGAAAGATGAAGTACGTGACAAAAGACAAAAAGTAGCTAGTAAATGTAAAAAAGATAAGTATCAAGTTAAAAAAAATACCAAAACATGCTGAAGTTTTTGTCATAAGCTTTTTTAAAAACTTCAATCCAATATGCTGAAGTTATTTAGTTTATTTATAAAAACTTCAGCACATCATAAGCTGAAGTTTTTCTTCGTGGTTCAATAATTTTGCTGTAAAGCTTTTTCATAAACTTCAGCCCAATGTGCTGAAGTTATTTAGTTCATTTCTAAAAACTTCAGCACTTGATAAGCTAAAGTTTTTGTCCTGAATTCACTAGTTTTTGTCGTAAAACTTTTTCAAAAACTTCAGCCCAATGTGCTGAAGTTATTTAGTACATTTCTAAAAGCTTCAGCACTTTATAAGCTGAAGTTTTTGTCCTGGATTTCATAGTTTTTCTCGTAAAGCTTTTTCAAACAACTTACGCAGAAACTGCTGAAGTTATTTAGTGTACTTCTAAAAACTTCAGCACTTGATAAGCTGAAGTTTTTGTCCTGAAGTCGATAGTTTTTGTCGTAAAACTTTTTCAAAAAACTTCAGCAGTTTCTGCTGAAGTTATTTAGTGTATTTCTAAAAACTTCAGCACATTATGAGCTAAAGTTTTTGTCCTACAGTCGATACTTTTGTTATGACTTTTAACCAAAACTTTATCTTAAAAAGCAGAAGTTATTTACTTAAAATATACTTAAAATTCATGAAAAAAGACACAAACATATTTGAATCAATCCAAGTCAACTAAAAAACTAATTAATGTGAATAGAACAAAAATTTAAAAGACATCACATAATTCACACAAAATAATGTATATTCACAAAATCCAATTTTGTTTTCACTTACATCCTTGAATAAAAGAAGAAAAAATTAGTTCTTTGTTTACAAGTTATTCTCTATTCAAAAAATTCATAGATTGTCTTCATATTCTCCATAGTCATGTCCTAGTTGCTCTTCTTGGGTTTCTTAACTACATTCCATGAGTCCAAAGATTTGCAGCCAATTCTCTGTTGAATACCAATGCATGCCTTTGGTTATAGAACTCTAAAATTCGCTTCCAACTGAACTTTACTACTATGATTTTTTTAGGAACTCCCGTCTTCTTTCATAACAACTTTACTACTATGATTTCATGCTTACAGATGAGACCTAGACACTAGCAAATCTCAGTGTCAAACTTAAGAGATATGCCCATGCTGAAGAGCTCCTGGCATAATAACTTTGCACCATATACACATCAACCTTCACTATGTTCTTCAACTGATTCACAGAAGTGGCAATACGAGCCCCTTACTTTACCACCTTGTACGGACCTCTGAATTACATTTGCCATATTCTTGCACTTCCCACATATGTGCATCTGGAAGGAATCACTAAGTGTGAAAAGGCGTTCATGCAAATTCGCTGTAGCACCATGAGCTATAAGACAGTCACGCTCCATTTCACCAAATTTAATTCCACCAAAGCATTTTTTGTCAGACACAACTTGACGAAGTTTACTACTATGATTTTTTATCAACTCCCATCTTCTTTTATAAGAAAAAAACAAGCAAATATTGGCAAAGACATGCTTACTGGTGTGCAGCTGGTAATTCGTGGGAAGTAAAGATAATGAAGGAGAAGTCCAAAATACTTCATATGTGACAGAGAGTGGCCACATAAAAAACTCGAGCTCCAGGAAATTTGCTCTTTTTCCTAAAAGTTAGATTTATCAACTAGTAAAAAGAGCAAATTGTCCTGGAGCTCGAGTTTTTGATCTGACCACTCTCCTTCACATATGAAGTATTTCGACTTTTCCTTCATTATCTTTGCTTCCAATGAACTCCCTTCTACACCCAATAAGCATGTCTTTGCCAACATTTCTTGTTTTTCTTTGAATGTAAATTTAAAGAAATATGATAGAAGTCTATGGATGACTATGAAAATTTTAAGTGAAGAGATTGTTAATATAGCCAAAGAGTGCACCTAATCAATTTAATATCTATAAATGTAAAAGATATCAATTTAATATCTATAAATGCTGAAGAGATTGTTAACTATTTTTTGTTCAGAGAAATTGAATGTAACAAGATAAGTAGGTGGTAAAACAAGTAAGTGGTAAATGCAATAAAAAAATAGTAAAAAATAAAGCCAAATTTTTTCTATAGTAAAAAAATAACTTCATTTACTATATGGTCAGGCAAATTTAAATGAAAGATGAAGTAAGTGATATAGGTGATAAATCACAAAAAGTAGCTAGTAAATGCACAAAAGATAAGTATCAAGTTAAAAAAAATACCAAAACATGCTGAAGTTTTTGTCGTAAAGCTTTTTCAAAAAACTTCAGCCCAATGTGAAACTTCAGCCCAATGTGCTGAAGTTTTTTAGTGTATTTCTAAAAACTTCAGCACTTGATAAGTTGAAGTTTTTGTCCTGGATTCAATAGTTTTGTCGTAAATCTTTTTCAAAAAACTTCAGCCCAATGTGCTGAAGTTTTTTAGTGTATTTCTAAAAACTTCAGCACTTGATAAGCTTAAGTTTTTGTCCTGGATTCAATAGTGTTTTTCAAAAAACTTCAGCACAAACTACTGAAGTTTTTAGTGTATTTCTAAAAACTTCAGCACTTGATAAAGCTGAAGTTTTTGTCCTACAATCGACACTTTTGTTATGACTTTTAACCAAAACTTCAGCTTAAAAAGCAGAAGTCATTTAATTCATGCTTAATTTTTTTCAACAAAAATGTACTTAATATTCATGATAAAAGACACAAACATATTTGTCTGAACAAAAATCAACTAAAAAAATAATTAATGTATATTCACAAAGTCCAAATTTTGTGCACCCAATCCTCTAATCAAAAATTCACACACAGTCTCTTCAAAATTTCCATAATCATGTCCTTGTTGTTCTTTTGGAGTTTCATAGCCGCTATTCTTGTTTCCACTTTCCATGAGCCCAACGATTGGCAGCCAATTCTTTCCTGAATGTCGATGTTTGACTTTGATCGAACATGAAGACATCTTCTTTCTTCAACCGCATATCCATGAACTTAAGAGCAAATACACCACAATCAACACTACAAAAAGAACATGAAAAAGAAATTGAAGAATAGTTAACACAAGGGCAAAAAATAATAAACATAAGATGCATGGTAAAACATATGTGAAACACGTACTTGTTATCGTGCAACGGTGTCTCCATCCTTTTAATTAGAAATTTTTTCACAGGTCTTTTCCCATAATATTTATTGTGTGCCCCAAATTCCATGCATTTGATATAGTGTGGGACCAACCGGGCATAATTTTGACATGTTCAAGCGCATGATCATATGTTACACTTCCCATGGAATCATACACATATAGTTTTATCTTTAAAGTCTAGAATTCCAAAAAGGTAGTACGTAGATCTCTGGACCGTCCTTGGCTTAAGTCGAAATGGAAAGAATACTTTTCTGGCAGATGCTCATGAGATACCACAGGAAAAGTCGACGCCTTTTACGCAGTTGGCCACCTTTTCATTCATTGATTCTTCCTCAAACCAACTAAAGTCCGTAAGTGGCTGAATAACCGCTTCTTCTTCTTCTTCTTCAGCCTGTTGTTTGGATATCCTCTTTCTCTTTGATTTGATCTTTTTTTTGATCCTCCATTCTTATTTCTTCCTTTTTCTAATTTTCTCCATCTGTTCTTCTGAAGGATGAATACTAGCCAGCTTAGTCATATACTGATCAAAAATTAAATCTGTTACTACACATCCTGATTTTGGATAACCTGGAAGGTGATAGCAATATTTTTTGCGCAAGTAATATATGCCCACATCCATATGCTGCAAATGAACAATAACAAATGATAACATGTTGTGAGCACGTGATTTTTTCCCTATCTGAATTACTCCTACAGAATCCCAAGGAAATATATTTTTTCTTTTAATTATTTGCCATTTTAGGAATTTTTGTAGAATTTTCTTAATTCTTTGCATTTTTCTATGCATGTTTATTTTATTTAAATCATGAAAAAATATAAAAATACTTTGCATTTGTATTTGAGGATTATTTTTACATTTTTAGATTAATTAGTAAATTAGTTATTTTATACAAAAAATAAAAATCACAAAATGGCTCACTTTTGCATTTTTACCTTTTAATTTTAAATTAGTAATTTCTTTCTTTTAGGAGCAATTAATTTGTTTTCAAATATTATATTAGATAATTATTTTAATTGTATAAGTTAATTTAGTTTAAGAGTTTAATTTAGGTCTTAATTAATTGAAAGGAAAAAATTTATTTTTATAAAAGGAAACAAAAAGAGAAGGAAATTGGGTATTTGAGTTAAAGACCCCAAATTGGGCCATGTCATTAAGAAACCCAAAACCAGCCCTTCTACCCGTCCAGGTCCAGCCCAACTTACCCCATTCACCCGTCCGTCTTCCCCAAACCTAACCCGTCCCCAACTAACTAATAACACAAAAGATACGAACCCTAGACCTAAATCCCCAAGACCTCAATGCGGCGCCCTACACTATTCATCATCTCCCCCTTTCAGACCAGTCCCAAACTCGCCAAAACTCAGGCAAGTTTCTCCCTAACTCACCTCACGCGCTCCCCCCTTCTGTCCTCTTGCCACATAGGTGTAACTGTTTATGACACCAAAGATTCCCCCCTTACTCGCCCGATTTTGAACCATTTCACGCGATTAGTAGGCTATAGAAGACGTGCGTTGGATGAGTGAGAGGCATTAGATCGATTCCACTTAATCCAAACCTCACATTCATCAGGTGTTCATTTTCAAGAGGGCCCGATCCGATTTCTTGAAGAAGAAAAAAAAAAATTTGGAGGGAAAGAGATATATAAGGGGATTCTGAGAGAATTGAGAAGGGGGAGGAAGAGAAAAAAAGATGGAGGATTTGTTCTGAGTTTTCCTTTTTTGGTTTAAATCTTTCTGTCTTCATTTCGATTTTTGAAAGAGAATGCAAAAATTTTCCAGTTCTTTTTTTGCTTGTTCTTAGTTTGCTTCCAAAAAATCTGAAAAAAATCGAAAAAAAGATTTCATTATCTTTCTTTGATTTCCTTCAAAAATGGAGATGGACTGAGCTGAGATCGAGTTGACCATTCGGGTTCGAGTTCTTAATTCTTGCATCCCAACGCATTATAGCTGTTGTTTGTCTTGAGTTGTCATTATTAAATTCACTTGTATTGATATTAACATAGCTTCTATGTGTGTGTGTTTCCGTGTGTTTCTGTGTGTGTGTGTGTCTTGGTGGCATGAGGGTTGCTGTTTGTTGTGAGGGAAATGAGTCGCTGGGGTGGTGGCCGAAGATTTAAGGAAAGGGGATGGCGGGTTAGAGAGGAGGTTGGTGAAAGGTACCGGTGGATAGTCGTTTGCTTGATGAGAGGAGGATATGGGCGCTAATCTCTCTTTTTAGCGAGTCTAGGCGGCTGGCAGCGTCTGCTCGTTTAGTGGGTGTTTGCTGCTGATGGTCGGAGAAGAAAGGGCTGGAATGGGTGTTTAAGGATGAATAACCAGCAACGGCTGGTTGGAGATGGGGAAATGATGGCCGGCCACCGTTTTTTTTTGGGTGTTCTCTAGGGTTTTGGTAGTGTGTCTCTAGATTAATTATTTGCCATTATAGGAATTTTGTAGAATTTTCTTAATTTTTTGCATTCTTGTGTTCATGTTTATTTTATTTAAATCATGAAAAATACAAAAATACGCTGCATTTTCATTTGAGGTTTATTTTTATATTTTTAGGTTAATTAGTAAATTAGTTGTTTTATACAAAAAATAAAAATCACAAAATGACTCACTTTTGCATTTTTACCTTTTAATTTTAAATTAGTAATTTCTTTCTTTTTGGAGCAATTAATTTTTTTTCAAATATGATATTAGATAATTATTTTAATTGTGTAAGTTAATTTAGTTTAAGAGTTTAATTTAGGTCTTAATTAATTGAAAGGAAAAATTTTATTTTTACAAAAGGAAACAAAAAGAGAAGGAAATTGGGTATTTGAGATAAGGACCCCAAATTGGGCCATGTCATTAAGAAACCCTAAACCAGCCCTTCTACCCATCCAGGTCCAACCCAAATTACCCCATTCACCCGCTCGTCTTCCCCAAACCCGACTTGTCCCCAAATAACTAATAACACAAAAGAGACTAACCCTAGACCTAAATCCCCAAGACCTCAATGCGGCGCCCTACACTATTCATCATCTCCCTAGTTCAGACCAATCCCAAACTCGCCAAAACTCAGGCGAGTTTCTCCCTAACTCACCCCACACGCTCCCCCCTTCTCTCCTCTTGCCACATAGATGTAACGGTTTCTAACACCAAGGATTCCCCCCTTACTCGCCCGATTTTGAACCATTTCACGTGATTAGTAGGCTCTAGAAGACATGCGTTGGATGAGTGAGAGGCGTTGGATCGATTCCACTCAATCCATGCCTCATATTCATCAGGTGTTCATTTTCAAGAGGGCCCGATCCGATTTCTTGAAGAAGAAAAAAAATCTGGAGGGAAGGAGATATAAAAGGGGATTATGAGAGAATTGAAAAGGGGGAGGAAGAGAAAAAAAGATGGAGGATTTGTTCTGAGTTTTCCTTTTTTTTTGGTTTTATTCTTTCTGTCTTCGTTTCGATTTCTGAAAGAGAATGCAAAAATTTTCCAGTTCTTTTTTTGCTTGTTCTTAGTTTGCTTCCAAAAAATCTGAAAAAAATCGATTTTTTTTCATTATCTTTCTTTGATTTCCTTCAAAAATAGAGATGGACTGAGCTGAGATCGAGTTGACCGTTCGGGTTCGAGTTCGTAGTTCTTGCATCCCAACGTATTGTAGCCACTGTTTGTCTTGGGTTGTCATTATCAAATTCACTTATATTGGGTTCAAGGTAGAATTAATCTAAGTTTTTTTGCAAGTCAGGTTCATTTCTAATCCTCTTCTTTGTTGCTCGTGATTCTGTGTTTATGGTTCGTATTCCATCATGGTTTAGTTTGAATCTTGAAACTCAATGTCTGTTTCTTCTAGTCGAGTTCTAAGCTCGTTTGGCCTTGGTTCAGGTCCATTTATGCTATTTTTGAGTTGAAAACTCTTCTAAGTCATAATAGAATATGCTGGAATTTCTGAGTTTGCATCTCTTTGTTGCTGTCATTTAAGATTTTGTAGGATTGAATCAGTGAGTTCGAACTTAGTTTCTTATTGATTCGTGACTAGCTAAGATTTTTGGTAAAGTTTGTTGAGCTATGTCGCTTTTCTCTGATGTTTTGTGGCTGAAGACTTGGTTTGAGTCTGTTTGTTGCCATTGTTTGGACTTAAAATTGATGTCTGAGGTTCAGTTGTGTGAGTTGTGTTCATCATTGAAGTTCTAGGAATTGGTTTTGATTTATGTTTTGGTTTTGTCATCGCCAGTTCTGATCCTTAATCTCTTCAGTTGTGTGTTTCATTGTTTTTTTTTGGATTTACCAATTGTTTGGTTAGGTTTTGAAAGTATGCTACTTGGATGTATAAACTAGTACTCATTTTCCTTCAGCCGTGCGACTATGACTTGAATAGTAGGGCCAAACTAGTACTCATTCCGAATCTTCAAGTTTCTCAATGTTTGAAAATCTTCCTTCATTCTTCCTGACAACCTTTATCTTTTAGGTTACTTGGTTTAATCGAACCAAAAGAGTAAGTAGGCCATGGTTATGCTTTAACACACTTGGGATGACTGCTGACTAGAAGAAGCTATTTCAAATTGAATTCTATCAAATTATCAGCTTTGCATTTGCGGTCAAAACATTAAGTATTTGTAAAATTTGGAAAACCAATTCGTTAAGTGACCCCTTTCTTGCCTGTTGCATCAAATTCTTGTGACTATATTTTGGTTTCATGTGTGTTTAGGCCTTCTACAATGGTTAATGGAATGGTCCATTGTCCAAATGTTATAAATGTGTAGAGATGATTGGAAAGATTGTGTGCTTATCAGGCTTTGTATTTGGTTTCTGAAAAGGACACTTAACTGAAATTAGCATAGCTGAAAGCCTGCAGATGTATTCGAAATATCATAGTAATGCATTAATGTTTGTTGTGGTTTGCTCTTGGATTTGTAGTTGCAATTGGAGCTTCGTCGTGATTGTGAATCTCGTAGTTCGTTTTACGTTTGTAATTAAAACGTCACGACTACGGGTACAGTTTCCATGACGTAGTTTTGACTCTAAATTTTGAACTAGCTTTAAATATGAATATCCTTAACTCATTTAGTTGAATAAATTTTGAGGTGTGCCATTCATGTCTTTGAATCATATAACCCATGGCCCTCATCTTTTATAACTTAGATATTTAAAATGAATCTCGTAGTTTGCTTTAGGCACGTAATTAAACTATCATAAACACGGGTACAGTTCTCGTGACATGGTTGTAGTACTTGTTTTTTCAAAAATTAAATAAATAGAAATATCTTTAGTTGGCCTTCAAAAGTATATATACAATCATTTCTATTAAAATAATTTAAGGTGCGCCATGCATAAACAAAATCCATAATCTATGGCCCTCATATTAATTATCTTGACTAGTGTATAAAAATGTGCCTTGAACTTTCGTAGTTTGCTTTAGGCGCGTTAATTAAATAATTGTCATAGCTACGGGTACGGTTCCCGTGACGTAGTTGTGACACTTAATTTCTAAAATCCGGGGGTACATTTATGTGACCCAGCCAAATTAATCTTGTTACTAAAATAAACATGTTATGGATCGTGGGTACTGTTTCCGTGACACGATTCGCGACGTGTAAGTACATAATTAGTTGTATAATACTTGGATTATTAAAAGCGATTTTCAGAAGGATAAAAATTCATATAGGTTTCAAAGATGTTTTAAAATCAAATAAATAGGCCAATAATAATAGTTGAGCGACCATGCTAAAATCACGAAAACCGAGAATGCCTAACACCTTCTCTCGGGTTAAAAAAATTCCTTACCCGGATTTTTGTATTTCGCGGATTGTAAACAGAGTCAATCTTTCCTCGATTCGGGATTTAAAATCGGTGACTTGGGACACCATAAATTATCCCAAGTGACGACTCTGAATCTAATAAATAATCCCGTTTCGATTGTCACTTTGAATGGAATAACTCTCTTACACCTTTTCCGGGGGTAGTAAAAAGGAGGTGTGACAGCTCTGGTGACTCTGCTGGGGATCAAACCCAAAATCTCTGGTTCAGGGTTCAAGAATTTGAGCTTAGAATAATTGTTATATTTGGATTTTATTTATTATATGGTTTTATTGCATGTTTGGGCCTAATGTGCTAAATGCCGCTTTTTACCGCTTTGATATTAACTGAACTGTATATAAACTGCTACGAAACCCTTCTCTTCTCATCTTCGAGGATGTGCATGCTAGCGTGACTCCTCTTCTGTTAGTGTCATACTTTAAATTAGGAAGAGGCTCGGACAAGTTACAAAGCCGGATGGCCTTTTGATTCTCACCGGATGTGGGATCCCTTTCCCCCCGACTCGAGTTGTCCGTCCGGGACACAAGTCTAGAACAACATACCCAGATTTTGAACTTAGAATAACTCAGCCTAATGCTGGATCCCTAGTAGGAACGCTTGTTTGCATCATATGCATTTGACTTTGGGGACTCAACACAAGGGTTGGGTCCGTCTAGGACAGGCGTACTCGAAAATAAAAAACCAACCTGATGCATTTTTATGTGCTACCTGTGCATTTAATTTATTTCGGACCGCATGTTGACCGACTTCTAGATTAAGTGAGAAAAACAAAAAAAAATTTTTAGAGAAAAGAAAAAAAAGAGACCAAGTGCGGAGAATGAGAGAAAATATCGTCTGTTGCCCAAAATTCGGTATCCAAAACATCCCGAAACTCTGCCGAAATGTTTTGAAAAAAAGTTAAAAAAAATCATTTCAAAGTGTTTTTTTATTTATTTTTTTCAATTGTGTCAAACATGGCCGAACTACGCGGGTTTGATTCTCACCGGATGTGGGATACGTAGGCAACCTTCATCGGGACCAGCCCCGCTTTTTGAAAATTTTGGAAAAAATATATGAGGCATCGTCATTTTGTCGTAAATAAAATGGGTCATGGTTCTTGTCTAAATAGCTGAATGTCCCAACGGGATGCCGGAAGGCTGTTTTTGCAAGAATAGCCGCTGATTGTGTTTTGTCAAATTTTGGCCACTTAGCGAGCACAACCCCAAAACTTCCATTTCAAAGTGTTGAAGGGTCGTATTCACAAAAGTAGCCCTGATTTCTTATTTTTTTGCAAAAATAACCCCTTTTGTCAGTTTTTCAAATGAGATTTACTTTGTGTGTAAACCAAATCACCCTAACCTAAATGTGCAGAATAAGCACAAGTCAAAACTTGTCAATGAAGGTCATGACCAAGATTCCTTTGGAAATGTACATTTGGTGGGAAGATCTGGGAAAATTAGGACGAGATGTGGTCAACCAGTACTAGGGGGGTCTCACCAGGTTATTGAAGATCAGGCCTAGAGGAGACATAATAAAAGCATTGGTTACATTTTGTGATTCAGTACACAACGTGTTTCATTTCTCGGACTTTGAACTCACACCCACTTTAGAAGAGATAGCCGGTTATGTTGGGAGTACCGAAGCTTTGAGAAATAAGTATTTGGATGCCCCGAGAGCCGTAACCTCTCACAAGTTTATTGATTTGCTAAAAATAAGCAGAGGGTCGAATATGCAGATTTGACGGTTGGGTTTTCTACTCCACAGTTCATATATCAGCGGTACAGACACATAGGGGGATTCGAAAACTCGGAGAGCAAAATTTGCTGCAAAGGGAATCGACTAAAATGGGAAGAGCATAGATGCTTCGCCTTCATGGTAGTATTTTTGGGTCTTTTAGTGTTTCCTAGGAAGGAAAAAAATATCGATGTACGTGTAGCCAGGGTCATCAACACTTTGCTTACCCAGGCCAAAAGCACCCTCGCACCCATGATAGTGTCCGAAATATTTCGAGCTCTCACAGCCTGCAAAGCCGGAGCAAACTTTTTCGAAAGGTGTAACTTGTTGCTACAAATGTGGATGACCGAGTATCTATGTCATCGTCCCCAGTACATGAACCATTGGTCAACGGGAGAAAGCTGCATAGAGAAGTTTTATACAAGGGTCGACGGGTTTAACATGCCAGAAGGGGTCGCAGAATGGATATCTTGCCTTCATTTCGTCATTGCCAATCAAATAGAATGGAAGTTGGGTTGGCTTCCTGCTGATGAAATCATATATATGCCTACTACCGGTCCTCACTTCCTCTTGATGGGTTTCAGAAGCATACAGCCTTATGCCCCGTACCGGGTTTTGAGATAGCTGCGGATGTGTCAAATAGTTCCAAAGGATGAAGACCTTAGTAATTAGGTAGTCGAGATCGGTTCTAATGGTCAATTTCATGAAGCGGCAGTTCGCTAGATCTGGAGCGAGTGTCAGTACTTGACAGAAAACTCCCAAGTGCGTGATTTTTCCAAGGGTGAAGCCTCGCCTGGTTACCTTGCCTGGTACAAAAGAAGTGTTGAGTTTGGAAGACCAGCCAAAAGACCCCATCTTCATGAATTTGTCGAGGCATCGCAGGAACAATGGGATTGGTTGGCCAAAGAAAATGAGTATAGGGCCACCATAAGCAAGATGGAAAAGCAAGTTAGAGATATTCAATTTGAGAATGGTTTGCAAGCCGCTGCGGATGAGGGTGAAAAGAAAAGCCAGCCAAAGAAAATGATGCCCTACGAGCCCAAATTCAGAAAATGAAAATAGCATCCAAAAACCCCGTTAGAAGTGCAAAAGATGAAAAGCTTATAAGTAACCTTAGGCAGAAAGTGGGTGAATATGGTTTTGATCTGAACAAGGCCGAAGGTGAACTGACAAGAGCTCGAATAAAATTGGCTAAAAATGCAGAGGAATGATCACGCTTGGTTAAACAGTTAAAAGAGAAATATGACAATGGAATCGTGGGGTTGAAGAAAAAAATCACCGTCCTTGACAACGAAATGACTAAGGAGGCAAGGGATTTCAAAGCAGAAAGAGAACAGTGTTATGCACTGATGTCGCAGTTAGAAAAAGACTTGCAGCAACTTCAAGAACAAAATCATATAGCTGAACAAGTTTTAAGGGTCAAGTCTCAGCAGGTTAGACGGTTGCTACAAGAAAAGGGTATCATCTGGGAGAGGGTTAGAGCAATTGCTGACTACATTGTCATGACGTGCCATGAATGTGAAGACATGACCAGAACCACCTTCTTTGCTGCGGTAATGACCTTTGTTCGCCAAGTAATGAGTGACCTGGAACGTTTCAAGGGGATCTAGCCATAGGTCTGTGGCAAGACCGACTGATGTCACAC
Source organism: Nicotiana tabacum (assembly GCF_000715075.1). Classification (NCBI taxonomy): domain Eukaryota; kingdom Viridiplantae; phylum Streptophyta; class Magnoliopsida; order Solanales; family Solanaceae; genus Nicotiana; species Nicotiana tabacum. Next base: position 161,525,118 of record NC_134082.1, read on the forward strand.
GGGCCTCTGGTGCAGTTGAGGCATTGATGTATTCATGACTTTCATTCGAGTCTATATTTTTATTTTCTTTGTTGGAGTCTATTAGTCTGTTTTCGAGTCTGTATTTTCATCTTTCTGTTGGAGTCTGGTAGTCCCCCTTTTCGAGTTTGTTAGTTTTTATGATTAAATTCTGTAGGATGAGTCGTTGTAATCTAGACGTTTTATTTTATGAAAATTTGAAAACCCCAAAATGTTTTTAATTTATTTATTTTACACTTATTCCTAGAATTACGCTTGGTCTGATTCATGTGGCTTCATGATACGTAGGCAATCCCTATAGGATTCGATCATAACCGTGAAATGAAAAAAAAGAGAAAGAAAAAAAAGAGAGAGAAAACAAGAGAATTGTGGGAGGGAAATAATGGCAAAACAAGAGAGTGAAAATGAGTGAACAAAGACAAGAATCAAGCAAGGAAAAGCAGGAATGAAAAAAAGAGAGAAGTTGCAAAATTAAAATTAGGGAAAGTCGGGATGACATAAGCAACCGGTCAAATGCATAATAGAAATGGTTAACTGCTTAGGTGCATTGCATCACTAACGTGCGGTCGCCTATCTGTTAAGCCTTAATCGCTAACAAGTTTGTTGTTGTCATCACACTCAGGTAGGTGGTTGGTTTGTTTGGCATTCTGGAAACTCACCCGTACAACACCAGGTCCAAAGACAAGTTGATCATAGCCAACCAAGAACTGGATGCAAGTGTTATTGATCCGTCAAGATAGGGGGAAGAGTCTGATATTAATCTGAAGGAGGAGTTGCATAAGCTGAAACACCAGATGAAAGAGATGTACTAGGCATGGGTAAAAGGGCATCCACCACCATCTTACCCCGCCAACCCTACTTTCGTCCTGCCGTTGGCTCAATCCTAAGAACCTCCCATTGTTGATTCATCTCCAGACTTTTCCATTTACCACCACTACCAAAGCACCACTTCCCAAACACCACAAGCACCACCACCCAAACTAGTCCCATACCCTCCTCTACTAGCCATCCCTATTTTTCGTGGCACTCCCATCCGCTACACTCCATTAATCCTCCAGTGAGTCCTTATTACAGATCCAAGATAACCAATACTACCCCCCGGAGCCTACTTTCAAGGCCCCAGAGCCTTACTCCTACACTCCTCATTTCGACCACCCAGGTGAGACTAAGAAACCACCTAAGAACCCAAAACAGGAGGAGATGTTTAAGAAGGTTAAAATCCTGGAACAGTCATTTAGAAACATGCAAGGATTGGGAGGTCAGGTGAGCGTGGTCTACAAAGATTTATGTCTATTTCCCGATGTTCAACTGCCGGTGGGATTCAAGATGCCTAAATTCGATCTATATGACGGGCATAGAGACCCGGTGGCCCATTTGAGGGGATTCTACAGTAAAATGAGAGGAGTCGGTGTGAAAGAGGAGCTATTGATGGCATACTTTAGCCTGAGTCTGAGCGGCGTGGCGTTGAAGTGGTACACTCGTCAGGATCACAACTGATGGTATACATGGGATGATTTGGCCCAAGCATTCGCTTGTCATTTCCAATACAACCTCGAGATTATCCCAGATCATTTGTCTCTGACTAAGGTTGAGAAGAAGCCTAGTGAAAGTTTCAAGGAGTACGATTTTCGTTGGAGAGAACAAACGGCAAGAGTTGACCCTCCGATGAAGGAGAGCGAAATGGTGGATTATTTTCTGCAGGCTTAGGAACCTACTTACTTCGGCCATCTAGTATTGGCCATAAGCAAGTCCTTCAACAAGGTACTGAAGATGGGTGGCATGGTGGAAGATGGGCTTAAATCAAACAAAATCATGAGTTATTCGGCTATTAAAGCAACTACCCAAGCCATTCAGAACGGTATTGCAGAAGTGATCGGAAAGAAGAAGAAAGAAGATGTCACAACAATCGATTCAGGATCATGGTTTGGACCCGGGGGCCTATCACACCAATATACCCAGCCTCAACCCCATCACCAAACCTACAACCAAACCCTATATAACCCACCCCAACATTATTTTTTTCCATCACCAGACTCTCGTATTTCTGTCCACCACGCCCAGACATATACTCAACCTCCTGCCTATGCACAGTGGCATGCCCCAGCCCCACAAAACACCTACCCAGCTCCACAAAATGCTTACCCACCCTCACGAGCCTACCGAAACCCTACTGGCCCCGGTTTCAGACCCAATCCAGCATTCAAAAACGAGATGTTGCAGCGAAAGAAAACCTTCACCCCATTGGGAGAATCTTACACCAATTTATTCCATAGATTGAGGCAGTTGGATATGCTGAGGTCAATTGAGTCGAAATTGCCAAATCCTCCTCCAAAGAATCTTGATTACTCCATGAGATGTAAATATTGTTCTAGTACTCCGGGGCATGATACGGAGAAGTGCTGGCACCTGAAAAATGTCGTCCAGGAGCTCATTGACACAAAACGGATTAAAGTCCAGACTCCAGAGGCACCCAACATCAACCAGAACCCATTGCCAACCCATCAAGAAACAAACATGATCGAGATAGTACATAAGGGAGGGGAGCCCAAGAAGCCTTCACAGACCGTCATGATGATTCGGTCCAGTGAGGTTAAGCCAGTTAAAAAATCAACAGTTGAAGGATCAGTGAACAAGTTGATTAGGGCAAACAGTGAATGATCTATGTTAGTCAAAGAAGGATCGCCTAGTGATGTTGCGGCGAAACAAGAAAAGTCAAAAGTGGTTGTGCTAGGAGTGGCAAACAAGCCTATCATAATTGTAGAGGGTGCCCGTACGGATCCTGTCATCATCAAGCCTGTAACCTAGTTGCCTGTAGTTAGCACCAAGGCTATCCCATGGAACTATGAACGGGTGATAGTGACCTACAAGGGAAAGTAAGTGAAAGAAGAAGTCAATGAGGCCCAGGGATTAACTCGTTCGGGGAGATGCTTTGCCCCAGAAGAGTTAAGGAAAGCTAAAACATTCAGAGATAACCCAGTTCTAGTGAAGAAAGCAGTGACTGAAGAAGAGGCGGAAGAGTTTTTGAGAAAAATGAAAGTACAAGATTATTCCATCGTGGAGTAGCTGAGAAAGACGCTTGATCAGATTTCATTGTTGTCATTGTTAATCCACTCAGACGAGCATCGTCGGGCCTTGATGAAAATTCTAAACGAGGCTCATGTTCTCGACAAAATTTCAGTAAACCATCTGGAAAAGACCGCCAATAAATTATTTGAGGTGAACAGGGTCACCTTCTCTGATGATGAGTTGCCTGTGGAAGGTACTGAACACAATAGAGCTCTTTATCTTACGGTAAAATGTGAAGATTCTGTGGTTACCAGGGTATTAGTTGACAATGGTTCCAGTGCAAACATCTACCTTCTCTCTACTCTGAACAAGTTGAAAGTGGATTATGAGAGGATTCACAAGAACAACATCTGCGTTCGGGGATTTGACGGTGGAGGGAAAGATTCAGTTGGTGATATAGTGCTTGAATTAACAATAGGGCCAGTAGAATTCACCATGGAGTTCTAGGTGCTGGACGTAGCCATTTCTTATAGTTTATTGTCGGGTCGACCTTAGATTCATGCCGCTAAAGCGGTCCCATCCACTCTACACCAGATGATAAAGTTCGAATGGGATAGATAGGAGATCGTCGTGCATGACGAGGATAATTTGTGTGCCCACAGTGATGCCTCCGTCCCGTTTATTAAGGCTGAAGATGACAAAGGGCCTTAGGTCTATCAAGTTTTTGAAACAGTACCGGACAAGAAGGTTCCAGAAGGGGAATGTGTTCCAACTCAAAGACAACCTCCGCATCAGTCACGGTGGCCTTTGAAATGCTGAAAAATGGCTTTATGCCCGGTAAAGGTATGAGTGCATCTTTGCAGGGTATCATACAACCATTATCTCTCCCTGAAAATTTGGGTACGTTCGGTCTTGGATTCAAACCTACAACGACAGATGTAAAAAGGTCTAAAAGGTTGAAACAGAAGGCGTGGGCACTTCCAAAGCCTGTTCCATGTCTCTCCTGGTCTTTTGTCAAGACTAGTGCTAGGAAACGCCCAGTGACGACAATTCCAAGTTCTGTGGTTAACGTTGATGAGGAGTTAATTGAAAGGTTCCAGAGGTTATTTGATGATGTGAACATGGTAGAGGTTAGAGAAGGTTCTAGCAACGCGTACGTGCAGTTCGTTGGGCCGATACAAAGCTTAACAATTGGAAGGCTACTCCTCTCTCTACCCAGAAGGAGTCTTGGTAGTTTGTTTTGTTTTCCTTTCTATCTGGGTCATTCTAGGGTTGTGACCCAGACTTTTATTTTCCACTTGTTGATGTATAAACCCTATTATCCTTTATTTTAATGAAATGTAACTTCCCTTTCTATCACTCGTGATAATTTTATTTTTGTTTTCTTTTCTTCTCTGTACAGTTCTTTTTATGCTGGTTTCAATGACATGACATGCATGAGGAATCTTCGGCCCAGTCTTAAAAGTCAATCTAATTCTGATATAATAATCCAAGAAATAGAGTGTGATGATGAATCAAAATATGATGAGGATGAGGCCTTTGAAGAGATTAGTAAAGAACTAAGTCATTTTGAAGAAAAGCCCAAGCCCAATCTGAATGATACAGAAGCAATCAATCTAGGGGACTTAGATAATGTTAGAGAAACTAAGATAAGTATCCATCTTGAACCACAAATCAAGGAAGAAATAATTAAAGCATTGTTTGAGTATAAAGATATTTTTGCATGGTCGTATGATGACATGCCAGGCTTAAGTACCGATTTGGTGGTCCATAAATTGCCAATTGATCCAGCATTGCCTCCCGTTTAGCAGAAGTTGAGAAAGTTCAAAACTGACATGAGTGTGAAGATTGAAGAAGAGGTCACAAAGCAGCTTGATGCAAAGGTCATTCGGGTCACGTGGTATCCCACGTGGTTAGCCAATGTTGTGCCCGTGCCAAAGAAGGATGGTAAGACCAGAGTGTGTGTTGATTACCGTGATCTTAACAAGGCAAGTCCAAAGGATAACTTCCCATTACCGAATATCCACATTTTGATCGATAATTGTGCCAAACATGAGATTGAGTCTTTTGTGGATTCCTATGTGGGCTATCATCAAATTTTAATGGATGAGGAAGATGTGGAAAAGACAGCATTTATCACGCCATGGGGAACATACTGCTACATGGTTTGAAAAATGCTGGGGCAACTTATATGAGGGCAATGACAACCATATTCCATGACATGATACACAAGCAGATCGAGGTTTACGTGGACGATGTGATCATAAAGTCCAGGAAGCATTTTGACCACGTCAGGGATTTGAGAAAGTTTTTTCAGAGGCTCTGCAGGTACAATCTCAAACTCAATCCTGCAAAGTGTGCGTTTGGTGTTCCATTGGGGAAATTGTTGGGATTCATAGTCAGTCGACGTGGCATTGAATTGGATCAGTCAAATGTCAAAGCTATCCAGGAATTGCCACCGCCAAGGAATAAGACCAAAGTGATGAGTCTGTTAGGGAGGCTGAACTACATTAGTAGGTTTATTGCTCAGCTCACAACAACTTATGAGTCTATCTTTAAGTTGCTAAAGAAGGATGCTGCAGTCAAGTGGACTGATGGGTGTCAGGAAGCATTTGATAAGATAAATGGGTACTTGTCAAACCCAACTATGTTTGTCCCACCAGAACCGGGAATACTTTTGATTCTGTATTTGACGGTCTTGGATAATTCATTTGGTTGTGTGTTGGGTCAGCATGACATCACAGGCAGGAAAGAGCAAGCCATCTACTATCTCAGTAAGAAATTCATATCTTATGAGGTTAAGTATACTCCCCTTGAGAAGACGTGTTGTGCCTTGACTTGGGTAGCACAAAAGTTGAAGCATTACTTGTCGTCCTACACTACTTACCTCATCTTACCTGGATCGCTTGAAGTATATCTTTCAGAAACCCATGCCTATAAGGAGGCTCGCAAAGTGGCAGATCTTGCTCACAGAGTTTGATATTATATATGTGACTCGGACAGCGATGAAAGCCCAAGCATTGGCCGATCATTTGGACGAGAACCCGGTCGATGAGGAATATGAACCATTGAGAACTTATTTTCTCGATGAAGTGGTAGTGCACATTGACGAGGTCGAGAAGGAGGAAAAACCCGGTGGGAAACTCTTCTTTGATGGGGCTGCTAACATGTAAGGCGTTGGGATATGAGCTGTACTCATTTCTAAAATAGTGCATCACTACCCTGTTACAGCTCAGATTCGTTTCTACTATACCAACAACATGGCTGAGTACGAGGCATGCATTTTGGGTTTAAGGCTAGCTGTAGATATGGGAATCAAGGAAGTCTTGGTCTTGGAAGACTCGGACCTTCTAGTGCACCAGATTCAAGGAGAATGGGAGACACATGACTTAAAGCTTATACCGTATCGACAATGTCTGCATGATCTTTGTCAACGGTTTCGATCAGTAGAATTCAGGAACATTCTAAGGATCCATAATGAGGTTGCCGATGCTTTGGATACATTGGCATCGATGTTACATCATCCGGATAAGGCTTATGTTGACCCTTTGCATATTCAGGTCTGCGATCAGCATGCGTACTGTAACATGGTGGAAGAAGAACTTGACGGTGAACCTTGGTTCCATGATATCAAGGAGTACATCAGAATGAGGGTATATCTGGTACAAGCCACAGGGGATCAAAAGAGAATAATTCTTCGATTGGCAAGTGGATTTTTCTTCAGTGGGGGAGTTTTGTACAAATGAACTCCAGATCTTGGATTGTTAAGATGCATAGATTCTAGACAAGCCACGACTATCATGACCGAATTACATTCCAAGGTTTGCAGGCCGCATATGAGTTGGTATGTTCTGGCAAAGAAAATTCTTCGAGCGGGTTATTATTGGCCATGGAGCGAGATTGTATCAGTTTTGTGTGCAAATGCCATCAATGCCAGGTACACAGATTTGATTCATTCTCTACCATCTGAATTGCACACGATGTCCGCACCATGGACCTTTGTTGCTTGGGGTATGGATGTCATCGGATCAATCGAGCCAGCAACATCCAATGGACATAGGTTCATTCTGGTGGCCATTGACTATTTCACTAAGTGGGTTGACGCTAAAACTTTCAAATATGTGATCAAGAAGGCAGTGGTCGATTTTGTTCATTCAAATATCATTTGTTAGTTCGGAATCCCAAAGGTGATCATCACAAATAATGGTGTTAATCTTAACAGCCATATGATGGAGGGAGTGTGTTAACAGTTTAATATTACTCATCGCAATTCCACACCATACCGTCCCAAGGTGAATGGGGCAGTCGAGGCAGCCAACAAGAACATAAAGAAGATACTTCGGAAAATGGTGCAAGGTTCCAGGCAATGGCATGAGAAGTTGCCCTTTGCATTGTTGGGTTATCGCACTACTGTTCGTACTTTAGTAGGTGCAACTCCTTATTTGTTAGTATATGGCACCGAAGCAGTGATACCCGCAGAGGTTGAAATTCCATCCCTTCAGATTGTTGCTGAAGCCGAAATTGATGATGATGAGTGGGTCAAAACCTGTCTGGAGCAATTGAGTTTGATTAATGAAAATAGATTGGCAGCAGTGTGTCATGGCCAGTTGTATCAAAAGAGAATAGCGAAGGCGTACAACAAGAAGGTGAATCCCCGTAAATTCGAAGTGGGTCAGCAAGTATTGAAACACATCCTTCCACATAAAGCTGAAGCAAAGGGCAAGTTCGCCCCAAATTGGTAGGGGACGTTCATCATAACGAGAGTTTTGTCCAATGGTGCTCTGTATTTAACAGATATAGAAGGAAAATGTGTAGATATGGCTATCAATTCTGATGTCGTCAAAAGATATTATGTATGATTTCTTTGGTTTGCCTAAATTGTTATATTTGACATATTTTAAAGATTGGAATGACGAAGACATTTTGTTCTACTAACTAAACACTTTATCCTTTACTACCCCTTTGAGCATTATTTATTTCCTTTCATACCCCCTTTTGGAATCAGTAGCAAAATTCAGAAACACGAGCGCAAAGGTGAGTAAAGAAGAAAAGAGAAAAGAAAAGAGAAAAGAGAAAGAAAAGAATAGAAAAGAGTGAAACAGAAAAAAGAGAGAAAAAAAGAGAAAAAAGAGAAAAGAAGAAGGAAAGGAAAGAAAAGAATAGAAAAGAGTGAAACAGAAAAAAGAGAGAAAAAAAGAGAAAAAAAGAGAAAAGAATAAGGAAAGGAAAGAAAAGAAAAATGAGAGAAGGAAAAGAAAAGGAAAAAATCACAACAACATAGTAATTCCTATGTCATGAACTACGTTCGACCTGATTCCTTTTAAGGATATGTAGGCAGCCTCACGGTTCGGTCCCATCAAAATAGAAATTCAGAAGTCCCCAAGCAAAGAAACTGGGGCAGAAAGTTGTGGTTATTGTAAGAAATCTGATTCCAAGAGTTGTAATTTTTAAACCCATTCAAGTTGTTTCGAGCCTTTTGATATCCTTTCTTTCTAACTCTATCCAAAAGCCCACATTACAGTCCAAAGATAGACCTTCCATCAGTCTTCGAGAGATGCCAAGTCGAGCAAGCAGAAATGATTCATATCAGGGGCAACACTCTGGTCTAAGTAGGAAAAATGAAAAAATGAGAGAGTCTTATTGGGGAAAACCCTCACAGGCACCGTAAGGCGACGTGAGCTGAGAGAAATAAAAAATGAGAGAGTTTTATTTTTGAAAACCCTCACGGGCACCATAAGTCAATGGTGAGTTGAGAGATGATTAATTGAGAGAGGTTTGTTGGTGAAAACCCTTCAGGGCACCGCGAACCAAACAAAGTCAGGGATTCGGCGAAGAAATTGGGTTATGGAAATCCTGGGGCATATAATATGACAACTGAAAGGTGATTGGTTGAATAGGCAAAGGTGATTGGTTGAATAGGCTGGGTTGATTAATCCGAAATGCATGTCATGATCATTGGTGCCAGCTGCTCCACTCAGATAAGTCTCTTTCTTTTTCCCCTTCAAACAATCATCCAGTTTTGGATTTCTTCTTTATTCTTAACTCTCGAAGTCATTGCATTTCATTTCTTTTCGGTTTATTTCTCTAAGATTTTTCCAATATCAGTTTTATTTGAGCAAGTGAGAAGGGATTTCAAAGCTTACTACCAACTTCCAAAATTGTACAAAGCAAAGTGCGGCCAAGGAATACTAAAGATAGCATGATGTAAAGTGGGAAATAAGGTGTCGGTGAAAGTTCCATTGGTCGAAGGGTTTAGTAATCTTGTGGGAGATACAGAGGTTCAGGTAGAACGGTTGGAAATGTAAAACAACGGTTTGGGTGTAGAACACCCGGGTCATCCAAGGTCCTGCGATTGAGAGCCAGTTAGAAAGTCAAATGGTTCTTGGCCAATTCAAGGCAACCAGTCAAAGTAAATCACGACAACAGAGAGGCCAAATTCACCAAGAATGCCACAACAAACCACCACATTTTAAACAAACAAGATTTTTCTCTGATTTGAAACAGGGACAGAAAATTCCGTTTGTTTCGGAGAAACCTTCCGTAAAGAAAGCAAGTACCAGACATGTTTGACTGTAAATCCTCTAGACAATGGGACCTAGTTAAAATACAAAACATTCATGCGTAACAGGATCTAGCGTAGGTTTTACCTTGAGGAAATATAAGTTGGCTTTGAAGTGTCATTCTTAGAAATTTTCAGGATCCTCCTGAATAATGAGACATAGATTTAAGACCTCCATCAGATAACAAGATTTAGCGTAAGTTCTGCCGTAGAGAAATATAATTTAGCCTTAAATTTGTTACTCTTAAGATGAGATTTGATTTTAATATTCAGGACCCTCCTGGATAATGGAATTTAGTTTAAGATCTTCACAGATAACAAGATTTAGCGGAAGTCGTACCTTTAGGAAATATCATTTAGCCTAAAAACTGTCAATTAACTAGGAATTTTCACGACCCACCTGTATAATGGGATCTAGTTTTCGAATTCTTAGAGATATTAGGTAACATGATTCAATTAACACTCACAGATGTGCCCACATACCAAACTGGACTAGAAAATTTTCTTGGTTTTGTCTATTTTGTTGTAATCAAGCACCCACCTGGAGAGCAAGGGGAAACAACACGAGTTTCAAGAAAAAGGACAATTCAGGTTCAGGCAATCAGGCACTCACCTTGAGTAGAAATAAGGGAGGACAGTTCAAAGGAAAAACAGTTTCAAGAAAAGGACAATTCAGGTTCAAGCAATCAGGTAGACACCTGTAGAAACAAGGGAAGGAAGTTCAAAGGAAAAGCAGTCGCAAAAGGAAGTAGTTCAAGTTTGGCAATCAGGAGCCCACCTGGAGAACAAAAGGAAGAGCAACTCAAGGGTTTGTAATCAGGATCCCACCTGGAGAACAAAGGGAAGCAACAGTTCAAGTGTCGGTAATCAGGAGCCCACCTGGAGAATAAAGGGAAGCAGCAGTTCAAGTATCGGAAATCAGGAGCCCACCTGAAGAACAAAGGGAAGCAGTTCAAGTTTTGAGGAAAAACAGTGCAGATGTTGGTAATCAGGCTCTTTCCTGAAAAACAAATGGAGAGCAATTCAAGTGTTGGTAATCAGGAGCACACTGGAGAACAAAGGGAAGCAGCAGTTCAAGTGTCAGTAATCAGGGGCCCACCCAGAGAACAAAGGGAAGTAGTAGTTCAAATGTCTGAAATCAGGAGCCCACCTGGATAACAAAGGAAAGCAATTCAAGTTTCGAGGAAAGACGATGCAAGTTCGGCAATCAGGCGCCCACCTGGGAAATAAAGGGAAAACAAGTCAAGTGTCGGAGGAAAGGAAAATAATTCAAATGTTGGTAATCAGGCTCCCACCTGAGAACAAAGGGAAGGCAGCAATGTTCGAAGGAAGACGATTCAAGTTCAACAATCAGATGCCCTCCTGAAAAATAAAGGGAAAGCACCTCAGAATACAATTCAAGTCAGCAACAAAGGAATTTCACCTGGAGAGTACAAGTCAACAAAGCAACAGAAACTGCAAGATTAAGTTTGAAGATATAGATAGGATTCTTGTAATTCATAGATCGTAGTCTAGTCTAGCTTCTTTTATTTTGTCTTGGTGTAATAAGGAGTTCGGCAAGCAGTAGCAGTAGCAACAATAGTGAAATTACAGCTTCCTGGTAGTCCCAGCTACCGAAACGTTCCGAACTATACTGACCTGATTCCTTTATAGCTAAGGATATGTAGGCAACCTCGGAAGCAGGGTGCGGTCAAATCTTTTCAAAATGCTTCCCACGGAGTATCCAAACAGGCAAAAATCGCTCGTATCCGCTCACTTTATCTTTGCACGAAAACTCTTCGTGTTTCCGAGCAAAGAGAGGCAGTTGTGAGCACGTGATTTTTGCTCTATCTGAATTACTCATACAGAATCCCAAGGAAATAGATTTTTCTTTTAATTATTTGTCATTTTAGGAATTTTTGTAGAATTTCTTAATTCTTCGCATTCTTCTATGCATGTTTATTTTATTTAAATCATGAAAAAAATACAAAAATACTCTGTATTTGCATTTGAGGTTTATTTTTGCATTTTTAGGTTAATTAGTAAATTATTTGTTTTATACAAAAAATAAAAATCACAAAATGGCTCACTTTTGCATTTTACCTTTTAATTTTAAATTAGTAATTTCTTTCTTTTTGGAGCAATTAATTTTTTTTTCCAAATATTATATTAGATAATTATTTTAATTGTGTAAGTTAATTTAGTTTAAGAGTTTAATTTAGGTCTTAATTAATTGAAAGGAAATTTTTTTTTTTATAAAAGGAAACAAAAAGAGAAGGAAATTAGGTATTTGAGTTAAGGACCCCAAATTGGGCCATGTCATTAAGAAACCCAAAACCAGCCCTTCTACCCATCCAGGTCCAGCCCAAATTACCCCATTCACCCGCACATCTGCCCCAAACCCGACCCGTCTCCAAATAACTAATAACACAAAATAGACGAACCCTAGACCTAAATCCCCAATACTTCAATGCGGCGTCCTACACTATTCATCATCTCCCCCTTTCAGACCAATCCCAAACTCGCCAAAACTCAGGCGAGTTTCTCCCTAACTCACCCCACACGCTCCCCCCTTCTCTCCTCTTGCCACATAGATGTAACGGTTTCTGACACCAAAGATTCCCCCCCTTACTCGCCCGATTTTGAACCATTTCATGTGATTAGTAGGCTCTAGAAGACATGCGTTGGATGAGTAAGAGGCGTTGGATCGATTCCACTCAATCCAAGCCTCATATTTATTAGGTGTTCGTTTTTAAGAGGGCCCGATCCGATTTCTTGAAGAAGAAAAAAAATCTGGAGGGAAGGAGAAATAAAAGGGGATTCTGAGAGAATTGAAAAGTGGGAGGAAGAGAAAAAAAGATGGAGGATTTGTTCTGAGTTTTCCTTTGTTTGGTTTTATTCTTTTTGTCTTCGTTTCGATTTCTGAAAGAGAATGCAAAAATTTTCCAGTTCTTTTTTTGCTTGTTCTTAGTTTGCTTCCAAAAAATCTGAAAAAAATCGAAAAAAAAGTTTTCATTATCTTTCTTTGATTTCCTTCAAAAATGGAGATGGATTGAGCTGAGGTCGAGTTGATCGTTCGGGTTTGAGTTCGTAGTTATTGCATCCCAACACATTGTAGCTGCTGTTTGTCTTGAGTTGTCATTATCAAATTCACTTGTATTGGGTTCAAGGCAGAATTAATCTAAGTTTTTTTGCAACTCAGGTTCATTTCTTATCCTCTTCTTTGTTGCTCCTAATTCTGTATTTATGTGTGTTCGTATTCCATCATGGTTTAGTTTGAATCTTGAAACTCGATGTCTGTTTCTTATAGTCGAGTTCTAAGCTCGTTTGGCCTTGGTTCAGGTCCATTTATGCTATTTTTGAGTTGAAAACACTTCCAAGTCATCATAGAGTATGGTGAAATTTCTGAGTTTGCATCTCTTTGTTGCTGTCATTAAGCTTTTGTGGGATTGAATCAGTGAGTTCGAGCTTAGTTTCTTATTGATTCATGACTAGCTAAGATTTTTGGTAAAGTCTGTTGAGCTATGCCGCTTTTTCTTTGATGTTTTGTGGCTGAAGACTTGGTTCGAGTCTGTTTGTTGTTATTGTTTGGACTTAAAATTGATGTCTGAGGTTCAGTTGTGTGAGCTGTGTTCATCATTGAAGTTCTGGGAATTGGTTTTGATTCATGTTTTGGTTTTGTCATTGCCACTTCTGATCCTTAATCTCTTCAGATGTGTGCTTCATTATTATTTTTGGATTTACCAATTGTTTGGCTGGGTTTTGAAAGTATGCTGCCCGGATGTATAAACTAGTACTCATTTTCTTTCAGCCATGCAACTATGACTTGAATAGTAGGGCCAAACTAGTACTCATTCTAATTCTTCAAGTTTCTCCATGTTTGAAAATCTTTCTTAATTCTTCCTTACAGCCTTTATCTTTTGGGTTACTTGGTTTAATCGAACCAAAAGAGTAAGTAGGCCATGGTTATGCTTTAACACACTTGGGATGACTGCTGACTAGAAGAAGCCGTTTCAAATTGAATTCTATCAAATTAGCAGATTTGTATTTGCGGTCAAAACATTGAGTATTTGTAAACTTTGGAAAACCAATTCGTTAAGTGACCCCTTTCTTGTCTGTTGCATCAAATTCTTATGACTATATTTTGGTTTCATGTGTGTTTAGGCCTTCTAAAATGGTTAATGGAATGGTCCATTGTCCAAATGTTATAAATGTGTAGAGATGATTGGAAAGATTGTGTGCTTTGTCAGGCTTTGTATTTGGTTTCTGAATAAGGACACTTAACTGAAATTAGCATAGCTGAAAAGCCTGCAGATGTATTCGAAATATCATGGTAATGCATTAATGTTTTGTTGTGGTTGCTCTCGAATTTTGTAGTTGCAATTGTAGCTTCGTCGTGATTGTGAATCTCGTAGTTCGTTTTAGGCTTGTAATTAAAATGTCGCAACTACGGGTACGGTTCCCGTGACGTAGTTGTGACACTAAATTTTGAACTAGCTTTAAATATAAATATCCTTTACTCATTTAGTTGAATAAATTTTAAGGTGTGCCATTCATATCTTTGAATCATATAACTCATGGCCCTCATCTTTTATAACTTAGATATTTAATGAATCTCGTAGTTTGCTTTAGGCATGTAATTAAACTATCACAACAACGAGTACGGTTCCCGTGACGTGGTTATGATACTTGTTTTTTCAGAAATTAAATAATAGTAATATCTTTAGTTGGCCTTCAAAAGTATATATATACAATCATTTCTTTTAAAATAATTTGAGGTGCGCCCTGCATAAATAAAATCCATAATCTGTGGACCTCATATTAATTATCTTGACTAGTGTAAAAAACGTCCCTTAAACTTTCGTAGTTTGCTTTAGGTGCATTAATTAAATAATTATCATAGCTATGGGTACGGTTCCCGTGACGTAGTTGTGACACTGCTTAATTACTAAAATAAACATGTTGTGGATCGTGGGTACGATTCCCGTGACACGATTCATGACATGTAAGTTAATAATTAGTTGTATAATACTCGGATTATTAAAAGCGGTTTTCAGAAGGATAAAAATGCACATAGGTTTCAAAGATGTTTTAAAATCAAATAAATAGGCCAATAATAACAGTTGAGCGACCGTGCTAAAACCACGGAATTCGGGAATGCCTAACACCTTCTCCCGGGTTAACATAATTCCTTACCCGGATTTCTGCGTTTCGCGGACTGTAAACAGAGTCAATCTTTCCTCGATTCGGAATTTAAAAGCGGTGACTTGGGACACCATAAATTATCCCAAGTGGCGACTCTGAATCTAATAAATAATCTCGTTTTGATTGTCACTTTAATTGGAAAAACTCTCTTACACCCTTTTCGGGGGTAGTAAAAAGGAGGTGTGACACATGTGAAATAAAAACTTCAGCACACATAACTATGAAGTTTAGAAAAAATGCATTACAAAACTACAAACAACATGAAAAAAACTTAAGCAAATTCAGTTTGAAGTGTTAGAAAATAATCTAAAAAATTTCAGCACGTTTGATTTAAAAGTTTTGAAAAAACTAGAGAATGCATGTCAAAAACTTCAGCATGGTTAGGCTAAAGTTTTAGCAAATAAGCTAAAAAACTTCAGCAGTTTATTATGAATAATGCTGAAGTTTTCCAAATTACAGTACAAAAACTTTACTATAAAAAATAAGCTGAAGTTTTGGGAAATACAGTTAAAAACCAATTCAAAAAATAAACTTAATAACTTACTTCATCCGCAAGATCACAATTAGGATCCATAAGCTCGGTAAAGAATTATTTTGCAGTATCAACTCTAGCTAATCTGAATGGATTGGAATCATTGTGACAACCCGACCAGTCGTCTCATGAGTTACTGCTCCGTTTCCCCCTTTTCTACTTCTTTATGCTTTGTTTATCCGTGTTATGTGGTATCAGATTGATCGGATCGAATCCGGAATGATTTTGGTAAGGTTTGAAACTTAAGTTGGAAAAGTCAACCAGATGTTGACTTATATGTTAGAGGGCTCGAATGTGAGTTCTGATGGTTCGGTTAGCTTCAGGAGGTGATTTGGGACTTAGGAGTGTGATCGAAATTAGTTTTGGAGGTTCAGAGTAGATTTAGGCTTGAATTGACGAAGTTGATATTTTGGTGATTTCCGGTTGGTAGGCGAGATTTTGATATAGGGGCCGGAATGGAATTCCGAGAGTTGTAGTAGTTCTGTTGTGTCATTTTATGTACGTGCAAAATTTCAGGTCACTCTGACGCGGCTTGGTTGGGTTTTTTTCAAAAGCATAATTTAGAAGATTTTGGAATTCTTAGGCTTGAATCCGATGCGAATTTGGTGCTTCGATGTTGTTTTGAGCGTTCCAAAGGTTGGAACAGGTTTGAATGAGGTTATGGGATATGTTGGCATGTTTGGTTGAGGTCCCGGGGGCCTCGGGTAAGTTTCGGGGTGGTCAATCAGACCATTTCATGAAGTTTTGAATTGTAGAAATCTGCTGCTCAATGTTGCAGACAAATGCCCTTCACGTTCGCGAGAGGGGAGCCGCGATCGCAAAGGGTTAGCTGGAGAAGGCTGAGGCTTTGGACTTCGCATTCGTGAGGGAGTCTCCGCATTCACGAAGGTATGGGAAGCGATTCATCGTGTTCGCGAGGTAAGCTACACGTTCGCATAGAGGAAATTGGCCAGCTCGATTTTGAGGTGTTTTGTTCATCGCGTTCGCGAGTGAGGAGCGCGTTCACGAAGGGTCAAGCTGAGGAGTTATCACGTTCACGATTGGCATGTCGCGTTCGCGTAGAGGATTTTGGTCAAAGTCATTTTTGTGCTTCGCGAACGCGAGTCTTTGACCGCGTTCGCGAAGAAGGAATTAAGGCCTGGGCAGAATGTTTAAATACTCGTCTTGTCCACGATTTTGGGGTTTATTTCCTCCATTATTGGTCATTTTTGGAGTTGTTTGAAGGGGATTGAAGAGGGATTCAAGGGGAATCACTTGGAGGTAAGATTCTTGGACTTAAAACTCGATTCTAATGTGAATTCCACCTAAATTATCATGGAAATTAAGCCAAAAATTGAAGAATTAGGGCTTGAAAATTTAGACATTTGACTGAGGATTTGAAGGAACATTTGAGGTCGGATTTCAGAACTTTTTATATGTATGAGCTCATGGAGAGATAAGGGACCTATTGATATAAAAATTATCGAATTCTGAGACGTGGGCCAGGGGGGTCGGGTTTTGGTAATTTCGCGATTTGTGTCATATTTTTGTTTTTTTTTGCTTGGGCTTCGTTTCCTTAGAATATTTTGACGTCTTCATTATGATTTTGGATTGATTCGACGCGAGTGGAGACCGATTCAAGGGGCAAAGGCATCGCGAGCTAGAGATTTGCTCGGTTCGAGGTGAGTAATGATTGTAAATGATGTTCTAAGGGTATGAAATCCCAGATTGTACATTGTAGCGCTATATTGAGCTGACTCACATGCTTGATGACGAGCATGTGTTCGTGCACTATTGGGGATCGTGACTTAGTCCGTCCCGATTGATTATTTTGCCACGTATTTAACTGAAAATCTATTTGCTATCATCATTATTTGGGCTGAGTGCCATATTTGGCCTTGTGCCAACTATTTGAACCCTTCGGGGATTTTTACTGGTATTTCTTCACTGTTTTGACTTTACACTTAAACTCAGTCATGTTATATTTTACTATTTTCTGTACTCAGCCATGTTTACTCCGTTTTAACACTTACATGATCTTTAAAATGATATTTTTGGGCTGAGAATCATGTTTTACTATTGCTCGAGTGGCTTGTGAGAATTTTGACTGAGTAAGGCCGATGGCCTATGTTGTGAGGAAACATTTGATATTGATTATGAGGCCTAGGGCCTGAGATATGTACGCCACGAGGTGGCTTGATTGATATGAGGCTGAGGGCCTAGTGATGATGCCATGAGGTGGCTTGATATTGCGCTTGGGCTGTAAGGGGCCCCTCCAGGAGTTTGTATACCCCCAGTGAGCGCGAGTACCCATTGTGATGTGAGATTGAGCCTGAGGGGCTGATATTGTTTTGAGATGTTGCCCGAGGGGCGGAATTGTGGATACTGTGCCCGAGGGGCAAACCTTTAGGTGTTTATCTTCTTAATTAACTGTCCATTACCTGCTTAATTGTTGAAAAAGGCTTTTCATGAAATTACATTTGATATAAAGGATTTTTGCCTATCTTTCATTGATTCACTGATTTTTAAATGGTTTTACTGCTTCATTATAGAATGCTTTGTGCTTTACGTAGTTTCTTGCTTTCAGTCTTTATTTATATTTGTTACTCACTGAGTTGGAGTACTCACTTTACTCCCTGTACTCCGTGTGCAGATTCAGGCGTTGCGGATCCTGCCAGTGCGAGTTGAGAGCTGCTGGTAGATATCAGAGTCCACGAGGTAGCTGCTTGATATCCGTAGTCCCGTGTTTCTCCCTCTTTATCATTTCTATCTCTTATCAGGCATTTGTAATAGTTTATAGACTTTTCAGACTTGTATTAGGTTTTATAGATGCTCATAACTAGTGACACCCCAGTATCGGGTTGTGTTTGGGTTGTATTCCGCATATTATACTATCATTTGCTTAAACTTTGGTTTATTTCTTCATGCTTAGACTGTGTCTTAAATGGTTAATTGTTAAAAATTGGATAATGAGAAGTGTCAGCTGGCCTTGTCTTCACTAGAGGCGCCATCACGACCGGGTCCGGGTTTGGGGTCGTGACAATCATATTCACCAGCATCCATCTCCAACCACTTTGTAAATCTTTGCATCAATCCACTATCATGATTAACATAATGGAAGGGACACCTTCGTGCATTCTTTCCTACTTTCCAATCTTGCCCCCTTTGCTTTTGTTTAGGAATAACGTAAGGAGATCTCAACCAAATACTATCCATATGAATCCTTTTCCCTTGTTATCTGGTTTTCCTTTTGCTTGCTCTTCCTGCTATTCCGTCACAACTAATTGCTGCTATTCAGCAGCAGGGGGGAAACCACAGCCATCGTGGTAGATATTTGATCAACTTCCTGCTGTTCACGACGTTCTTGTCTCTCTTCACAAACTATAACATCAACATAATTACCTTCTGAATTAGTCCCTTGTGTACTACCAAGTGAAAATGAACATAAATTGAAGTTGGGGATATCACTGGTGTCACACATAGGAGAACTAGAAATCTTCCTTCTCTTAGGATTTGGAAGAAGTTGCGATGCATCAGATGAGATCTGCAAAAGCAAGGAAAATATAAACATAAATAAAACTGATACAAAAACACATTAGGCAAAAAACAGCTTGTAATCGAATTGCAGAAAATAACTACCTAGTCTAAGTGTTGAGACACAGATGGTGTTTGCATTCCAGCAGATCCACTTTCTTTACCTTCAGATATGCCTGTATCTTCATGCAAAAAAAAAACTAAATAATATTGACTAAATTTTATAAAAAATACCAACACACTTCACACCTGTCTGTGAGCCAACAGGTGTGAATAGATGTATTTCTCCTTTTTGATATAGCTGCATAAGCTCACCAAATTCTTTTTGAGCTGCCTCGGGTCTTTCTGAAAAATCATTCAAAAACATAACAAAGAAAATAAAGTATGTAAAATTTCAAACTGTAAAAAATATACTTCGATCAAATGTAATAAATTCTTGATCTATAGAATACTTTGACTTTTGTCTTTTGCTGTGTTTTCCCCAGGCTGCATGCCTTTGTCGATATCAGCAGTTCTAGTTTCATTCAATTGTGCACCAACGTCGAGGAGCATTGGAGTATTCTCTGGAAGGTTTTTCTCAACTCTACCTTCATTCAATTCAGCATCATCAGAGAGTTTTTGAGTTGTGTCAATTGAAGCACAACTAGTTTCAACTTTCACTGCATATTCATAAACAGGAGGAATAGATCAACTAGTTTTTCTATATATATAACATAGAAAATATTTATGCCTGTAGTGAAAATTTCACTACAGGATATTATCAAAAAAATTAGTTAAAACTTCAACTCTAAGAAGGCTGAAGTTCGCCACTCACAAACAAAAATTTCGACTCTAGAGCTGAAGTTATCCAGTTACAAAAACAAAAACTTCAGCTCTAGAGATGAAGTTCACCAGTTACAAAAAATTCTGAAGTTCATAAAACATATAACAAAAAAATACAAAACATGAAACAAAACTTCAGCTCCTATCTAAGGTATCATTGAACTATAATAAACTTCACACTTTATACCTGTAGTGACAATTTCCTGTGTATCACCACCTACAATTTCATTGCAAATAGCTAGTACTTCTGCAAACCGATCGTCTTTCCCAATAGTGCTAGACACATCACTCACTTTCAGTTCTAAAGTACCAACAGGTGCTTGATATCCATTGCCAAACAAATTGCCTTTTGCAATATCACTTTCCAAAGCACAACTCGGTGCATGTTTTTCAGTACCAACAACTTGATCATCTGCACCTTTCTCAGTTGTTAACTTTGCATCATTTCCATCTTTACTCAGTCTATAAACACTAGATTGTTCCTCTCCACCTTGTTGTTGAACATGTTCATCGCCTTCAACAGCCGCTTCCTTACGTGTAGCATTATCATCTGCGACTTTATGCGATGCATCATGAGCAGCATGTTCTTCAGTATAAACAACTTGATTATTTGCACCTTGCTTGCTTCTAACATTCTCAGTTGATAACTGTTCTTCATCATTTCCATCTCTGCTCAATCTATCAGCACTGGAACGTTCCTCTTCAAATTGTTCTTGAACATGTTGATGGCCTTCAAAAGCCGTTTCCTCACGTGTAGCATTTATATCTGCGACTTTATGCGATGCATCATCAACAACATTAATATCCGATAGATGTTCGTAACAGTCGTTCATCTTATCATATTCTCGATGGTTACTCAAATCAAAATTGTCATCGTCCATTCCATTTGATTTGTTGACAATCTTAAACAACTGTTCAAACTTCTCATCGAAATTGTCACGACCCCAAATACCCGGTCGTGATGGCGCCTATAACATTACTAGGCAAGCCAACCCAAACCATTAACTACAACAAATTCCTTTTATAAAACCATTTTCTAACACAGGTTTAAATACCAAATTTCCATAATAAGCTTTTAAAACACAACTACATATGCGGAAGTCAAATAAACATGAAAACTACACATCCCCAAATATTTGATGTCACGAGTCTAGAGCCTCTACTACATAACTGACTGTCTGATACAACATAAGTCTAGAAAATGCGTAAAGAACAAGACAAGAAGGAGAAAACAGGGCTGCGGACGCCATGCAACTACCTTAAAATCTCCGGCAACCTCTGAATTAGCTGAGGACCCTCACTCTGCCACTTGGGCACCTGGATCTGCACACTGTTGCTATCCAATTTTTTCCTGTATATTTGTTATATGAAAAATAATTTCAAAATAGCATATATATACATATATAAGTATGTCCCAATGTTTTATTAATTTTCTTAATTTTAAAGATTTTTTAACCAATTTATTCCTCGATTTTATTCATAAAAAACCCAATAATAATTCCCAAAGTTATCAATCTTGGTGATTCATTTATTGAATTCTCATATTTATACTAAAATATAGTCAATATAATTTTTGCATATTTTTACAAATTTATTTAGTATTTTTAAAGCTAAATTACATATAATTGCAATATTAGCCTCTTTTAGATTTAATTGCGTTTATATTTATAAAAATTAATTTCAATATTATTAAATTGATAATTATGTATTACAAATCATTTTAGTACCTTCGATTTATTTTCAGGAATTAATTTACTATTTTTTATAAAATTAAAAAGGGAAAAGTGGCTATTGCAATTATAGCCCAAATTGAGTTTCAATTATAACCCAAAACATGCCCCCAATTTCCCAACCCAATTTCAATTTCAACCCGACCCCTGACCCAATCTAAATAACCAAACCCGGATCCCCTACCTAACCCTTTCAATCCTGGCCGTTGATCATTTAGATCAACGACCAATATCGGCCCTTTCCATTTTAAACCTCAAACGACCCCTTACCCCACCTCATTTCACAGCAAACGCCGCCCTTGAATCCCTTTCCCTCTCAACTCTCTCTGCAATCCCTCATGAACCCTAGCTGCCGCCACCTAACCCAACCCTAATACCTCCCAAATCTATGGCTTCCAAGGTCATCGGAGACCTGTATCAACCCCCATGGCTTCTACGTGTTCGATTCTTATTGTCTCAAGGCTATATCTTGAAAGAGCTTGGTCCAGACCCTGTTCGATTTCAGTTCATGACTGTTCTCCAGTCATCCATGGCTATTCGAGTCAGACTTTTGACTCTCCTGCTTAGATCGATGGTTTTCAAAGCCTTTCTCATCACTTGGGTTTCTTCTGAAACCCTAACCTCTAGGGTTCTTTCGATTTCTTTTAGATCTATTTTAGATCTATGTTTGCTCTGAACTGCTAAGAGTTTTTCTCGAAGTTTCTTTTAAAACTCGCCTTCAAAACCCCTTATCTTTTCCGATTAGTGTTCTTGTTAGTTTATTTCAAAACTTTTCTCTGATTTTTGACATGTTCTGCTGTGTTTCCTTATATCTTTCTTCTACTTGAGTTTGCATGTTAAAAGCCCTAATTTATTATGACTATGTATTAGACGAATGTTTGTTTGCTTGAGTTTCTGTCCGATTTGTTTGTTTGTCCTCTTTTCAAAACTCTTCTATTGTTGAGAATCCTATGGTTTTGGGTCTGAGGCTGTTCGTTTAAGTGCATAACTCGATTTTGAAGTTTTTTATCTCAAAATCTCTTATTTCTCTGTTTGATTCTTCTGACTCTGGTTTTCTATCATCTCTAAAATTCAATTATGCTCGAAACCCTAATTTTCAAGAGGGGTTTTCTTCACCTGCTACTGTGAGATCTTCACATGCTTTGATATTCTAAGTTTTTTTCACTACTTGACCTACTGGGCTATCATGTTTCGAATGTTGCTATCCACTGAATTTTGTGCTACTATTGTATGCTATTTCCTTCTGCCAACAGGCTTGGCCTCGCATGTATAGTGTTTATGCACCCTATTTATATGCTAAGTTTCCTCTTTTGTTTGACCTTCAACTTGTGACTGATTTCGAGCTTTTCCTTTGTGAAATTCTGATTTCACTCGCCTGTTAAGGTTAATTGTTTTTCTTTTCCTGTTTTGCCTTGCTGAATTCTTTCCAAAATTAGTGTATCACTGTACCTAGACTCAATGGCCTACTTAATGCTTTACTACTTCTTTTATGGAAACTGTCAGCCTACTTATAAATTGATTTCTTTCCTTATTTTTGAACCTATCACTACCCATTAAGCAAAGTGATCCCTTAATTAAAGGCAATCACTTGTATAATTGATTCTGAATCATGATTGTTTCCATGTTTGTAGCTTATTACCCTCCCTTACTCGTTTTCAAAAATCTATAAATACCATGTACTTCTTTTCTTTCAAAAGACACGAACACAAGGCATAAACACTTGAGTTCAAACACACACTCCACCAAATCTCTCTTTTCTTTGTTACTATTATATTGCTGCCTTACATAGCCGGCTGAAAGCCTAGTCTAGGCTGTGGGGAAACTTGCTTATTTTCTGCATTAGCATTTCTTACTGGTATGTTCTAATTAAGTTTCTGCACCAACAACAATATGCTTATTTACTGTTTCTTGCATTCTTGTCTGCCTACTGTTTGTATTTAGCCTAGTACCATTGTTTAGCATGTTGTAATTTCCTTTCTCCTGTTCTGAATCAATGTATCATGACCTGTGAATTCTAAATCCCTACCCCAATGTGTTTAATACTCGTGGTTGGTTTGGGGCATGACAGCATTGGAAATTGCTGTGCATGACCCAAACTTGATCCTCTTAGGATCATAACCTCCATGTTTCTCTTATATGTTGTGTGTTCTGGTTGATTTACAGGCATGTCAGCACTTCCTATTGTTGTACATGCCCAAAGTTAACCCATGCTTAAGTGTATAATCTCCTTGCAATGGATTACCAATCCCCTGCCCCCTTTGTGTGAAGTTATTGACTCCCTGAAATGTTAATGACTGTCTCCCATCACCCTTTCCCTCTCCTTTATTCCCTAAGCTCTAAGAACTCTGTTTCTACGCTTTCACTCTCTTCTTATACTTATGTTCTGCCTCCCTCATGTGAGCCTTGCCTTGGGACCCATGAGCTGCCTCTAAACTTGGACACATGAGGGCTGGCGTTTCCATACTGCACTCATCTCTATTCTGGTTATGTAACTTGGGTGTGAGCACTGCCCGGGGTCCTATTGAGGCCCTTAGGGAGCTTTGACACACTTAAGTCTGAGAAAGGCTTTGTATCAATGGCATTTTGAGGTGGTTTATTCCATAACTCAGAGAGGAAGTCAAGAATCAGGCTTCCTCTGGTTGTAACTTTTCTTTGTACTTTTTTGATGTGATTCGGTATTCCTAGTTTGTAATAATTTGTAATGAACATTTAGGGCTGGCTAGTGAAAAGGGTTGGGTAATTATGCATGCTCAAGGGTAGAAAATATGCCTATAGGACTGCTTTTTCTACATGTTCAATTCACATTTAGAAAACATGCCTAGAGAACTGCTTTTAATTCTGCATATTCACATCACATTTAGAAACCATGTCTATATGAGCTACTTGTTCAACTTCACATCTTGATAGCCTGCCTATAGGAATTATCTAAAATTCTGCATGTTTGTCACCGTTTAGATATCATGTTTTTTAGGGCGTTACAACCCAACCTCCTGTTAAAATCAGCATAATGAATAGAAATCATACTTATAGAAATTCCCAAGTGAAAACCCGCATGTTTCCATTGTCTACTAGATATTATGCCTATAGGGGGTTTGACATTATTCAGATACTATGTATACAAAGATTTAAAATCGGCAATTATGTCTACAAGAGTCTAAAATCAGTAATCCTAGATACCATGTTCATAGGAGTAAAAATCAGCGATAGTGGATACTGTCATCTGCAGAAACTGAAACTAGTCTAACTTAAAATTCGTCCATTCTGAATCTTTTTTTTTTACAATTTCATTCCCTTATTTTAGCGAGGTTTATCAAGCATGCTTATAGGATTTCAAACAATTGGCTTTGAGTCATCACTGTTTCACCACCTTCTGAATTAAGAAGATATCATGTCTATAGGACCCCATCTAAATACTTAGGCAAGCCTTAGAGTAATGACTGTAAAATTGAGTCGGCCTTTGTTAATTGTTACAACCAGTAGACATGTCTGATTCAGACTTCTTATCTAATTTATGTAATAAATAAATCTACTTCAATAATTAAACTCCCCTCGTCTTTAGTATTTTTAATTAAACCTAAATAGTATGTGCAAGTCATGCTATTATGTGCTTTGTTTGAGGAGGCATACCTGAGCCTTTATTTGTTTTCATGCTTTCCCCTAATGTACAGTGTTATTTGTTTTGTATGTCGCCTTAGACTTTTATCCTTTGAAACCAATCAGCCTTATATCCCACCTTTTAGAGCAATATCCCACCTTTTAAGACTAGTCCTAAGTGCCTCCGGGACTGATAGGAATGGGACGAGTGATAGCATGCAATAGTTATCGAGACCAATCTGCTCTTTAATACATTAACAAGGTGGAAAGGGTAGATATGGATATGATGACGGGTATTGCATTGACGTGATCCATATTAATATAAACCTAGGACCCCCCTTTTCTTTTATTAGCAAACTCTTTTTACTCTTCTTTTAATTGTTCTTTCTTTTTATGTGTTTAAATCCCCTAACATTTGAGCTCATACTTGTATATTTGCTAAATTCATGTCTGGCCGGGAACTACACTAGTAGATCCTAAGGGGTGCCTAACACCTTCCCCTCGGAATAATTTCAAGCCCTTACCCAATCTCTGGTTACCCAAACAAACTTAGAATTGAACCTCATTGGTGTCCTAATGCACCTCAAATCATTAGGTGACGACTCTTCAAAATTGCAAAACCCAGTTCCCAAAAGGAACGAGTTACCCTCCAAATGTCATAAGCCCGATTTCGCGAGAAAAAGGGGGCGCGACAGCATGACAACTCTGCTGGGTATTTTTAGGCTTTTACCATTTCAGACTATCATTGTGAATTTATGCTCATTTATGTGCAATTACTTGTTTAATTTCTTTAAGTATTCAATTCTCTTTTCAATTGCAAAACTGACTTCTCTTTTTGTTTCCTCCTTTTATTACTACTTCAAATTATGAAACTACTGTATTTACTGCTTTCTTAACGTGCAAATACGTGCCAACATGCTTTTAATTATTGCATAATCATGCTCAACATCATATCCCACCCGTGTCCAAACAAATACCATAGCAACGCTTATAATGAGTGGTTGCGCTCTTCCTATATTATTACCCCCTAAATCCGAAAAAGACATATTTGCGGTAAAACCAGTCGATCAATGATGTAGTCGACAGTTCCGTGCCTTTCCCCCTTGAGTTGTTCGCTCAAGGGTACCAGTCTAAAACCCCATAGAAACCTTACTCTGTTTAAACTGTGCATGCATCATGGTCAAACCTAGACGAGTCAGTTATGTTGTCCACATAATGACCCTTTAAGTTAGCCTTGTCCAAAGTCCACTAAAAACAGACTCCATCACGTTCTGTGCATTTATTTAGAGAACTAAATGCTTTATGCTAATTGTTGATGTTAAATAGTCGAGTCTGGCGGGGGTAAGGGCCTAACCTTGTTTGTCTTGCAGAAAATGAAGAACGAGGTCCCAGTTTCGGTATGGTTAGCACGCCCCCATTCTTGCTAGACTGGTGGAGTCTTCCATCAGATGACCAAATCAATGAGTGGAAATAGAGGGCTGCCAGATCTAGCGAAAAGTTGGAATATCTAGAATACAGTCTGCTAGAATTAGAAGGAAAAGTGAGGAAGAGATTCACCGACTGCCAGAACGCTGAGGGAAACGAAGGAGAACACCTGGCCAAGGCAGTTTTATTGGTGAACCTACGTGAACTGGAGGATTTGATCAACGAGAGCATTCAACCTGAGGAAGGTCCTTTTGGGACCAAGTAGATAGGAGTTTTTCTTTTCGCTTTATAAAATGTAATAAGGCCAATGGCCATTAGTGATTTTCATTTCCTATTTGTCTAGGGTCAATTTAGGATTCGTCTTATTTTCTATCAATAAAATATGGCATTTAGCATTCTAAGTGCTCCAAATTAATTTGTCGCTAGGCCTACCTCGGGCACAAAGAGGTTCCCAAATTAGGATACGTTTTACATTCGGCACTACGTGTTTAAATATTGCAACATTTTTTATGATCCTCACTAACTTGGTTACCTTTTGTTTTTACTTTTTTGTTTTATTATTCCCCTCCCCAGAGGTTAGTTCGGCACTCTGGAAACATCATCCTATTCCACGAGATCCAAGGGCCCTCCACCTACTCCTCCTCTTAGTCCTGTAAATAACAAGAACAAAGGGAATATGGAAGATTTGAACAATATCAGAAAGGAGAACTCAACTGAATGGGTAAAGGTCACTCATGATCATGGTACTCAGATTTCCAAAGAAAATGCATCCCAACTCGAACAAAAGCTGCTGAAATTCCAAGAAGAACTTGATCAGGTTCGGAATCTGGCAAATCTGTCATTTTCCCTTACCACTCCAGATATCAATTTCCTAAATGATCAAAACCCCACACCTCCACAGAATATCCCAAAGCAGCAAAACCATCTCGTGCCTCACCATCACTGCAACACCTGCCATACCTCAAACAACACCCCGCTACTCATCCCAGAACTCCAAAACTCCACAAATCACCACTTCCACACCCACCATAACACCCCATCTATGTGGAGACTATGCCACATTCCACCCAACCCATCTCAAGCACACCCGAGTCTGATGACAAGGATTTGCTCATCAGGAACCTGGCTGAAGAACTCAAGAAATTGATTAGCCAAATTCAAGGCGTTGGAGGAAGTAAGGGAAATGAAGGGTTGAACTATGAAGATCTTTTCATACAGCCTAATGTCGAACTGCCCGAGGGGTACAAACCTCCGAAGTTTGAAATGTTTGATGGTACAGGGGATCCAAGGGTCCATTTGAGAACTTACTGTGATAAGCTGGTTGGAGTAGGGAAAGATGAAAGAATCCGCATAAAGTTGTTCATGAGGAGTTTGAAGGGAGATGCTTTGTCTTGGTACATTAGCCAAGATCTGAAGAAGTGGTCAAATTGGGTAGGCATGGCGTCCGACTTTGTGGACAGGTTCAGGTTCAACACAGAGAATGTGCCAAACATGTTTTATATTCAGAATCTAAAGAAGAAGCCCACAGAAACATTCCGCGAGTATGCTAATCGCTGGAGGTCAGAAGATGCTAAGGTTAGACCTGTCTTAGAAGAGGAACAAATGAACAAATTCTTCGTTCGGGCTTAGGACCCGTAGTATTATGAATGCCTAATGATGATCGAGAGCCACAAATTTTCTGACATTATCAAGATGGGAGAAAGGATTGAAGAGGGCATCAAAAGCGGTATGGTTATGACTTCGAGGCCTTGCAAGCTACAAATAAGGCCTTACAGTCCGGTGGTGTGTCCAAGAAAAGGGACGTAAGAGCTGTAATGGTTGCACTGAGAATCAAATCCCCCATCAAATACCAAACCTACCCAATGCCTCCACTCACATATCAGCCTACCCCGAACTACCAAGCACCCTCACCCTCTTACCAAACTCCGCCACCCGCTTATCAATCACCTCAACCTCCTATATATCAGCCTACTTCACCCAGATATTCCCAACCCGCACATGTTTACCAAGCCTACAATGCTCAACCATCCCACTATCAATCCCCTCCTTCACACCAAAACTTCCCTAGACCTCGACCAAATTTTGACTGCAGACCTTCGAAATAATATACAACCATGTTGAACCTATTGTCCAGTTGTACGAAAGACTCAAAGCTGCTGGTTATGTCACCCCCATCTCTGCTGCAACTCCTGAGAACCCTTCTCAGTGGGTTAACCCAAACAAATCATGTGCATACCACTCCGGCATGAAGGGACACACCATCGACAAATGTCGTTCTTTGAAGGACAAGATCCAGACTTTAATTGACACTAAAATTATTGTGGCAAAGGAACCCACTCCGAATTTCCGCAATAACCCGCTGCCAGATCACAAGGGTGGAGGCGTTCACATGATTGAAATAGAGGAGGATTGGGATCCCGAGGGATGGATCGGTTTGATCACAAAAGGTGATGACCTAAAGAAGCCAATAGTTACTCTTGAATCGATCGTGGTCCAGATTCAGCCCGAGGTAAATATGTTCATGCCACTTGAGTTTGAAACAACGTCATCTGCAAAGACACCAGCACCAATTGAGGTCAAATTCGTATCTCCAATAAATGCACCCACACCGTTTGAAGTTGCGGTTATACCACCCAAGACACATGCTCCGTTCAAAGTAAAGATATCTACGACGATTCCAGTTGATATGTCAACCATGATGCCATACCATACAAAGGATATACCATGGGACTATATAGTCGAGGCAAGGAGAAAAGGCAAGGGTAGGTTCGAAGAAACTATTATTGCATAAGGTATGACAAGAACTGGTAGAGTTTATACTCCTGAACATCTAGCTGAGTCAAGCAAGCAAGCCTCCAACCGGCCACCCATTATTGAGACAGGTCCAGACAATCTTTGGAGAAAGATATAGGCCAAGGAATACTCGATCATCGACCAGTTGAACAAAACACTAGTGCGAATCTCCATACTTGCTTTGCTACAAAATTCTGAGGCACACAAGAATGCCCTGCTAAGGGTGCTTAGTGAAGCATATGTGCCAAACAACATCACTGGCGGGGAAATGGCTAACATGGTAGGACAGGTATTGGAAAGTCATAAAATTACTTTTCATGAAGATGAGCTGCCACCTGAAGGGTTGGGTCATAACAAAGCACTGCACATCACCGTTCAATGCGAAGACTATTTCATCACCAAGATTCTGATCGACGGGGGTTCCAGTCTCAATATTTGTCCACTAGTAACACTCAAGAAGTTGGTAAAAGGACTGCATGAGATAAAGGACTGAGCCATCAACGTGAAAGCCTTCGATGGTTCCCAAAGGTCCACCATTGGGGAGATTAGTCTGTGTCTGCAAATAGGGCCAACTTGGTTTGATGTTGATTTCCAAGTGATAGACGTGCCAACATCTTACAATCTGCTGTTGGGACGACCATGGATTCATGCTGCTGGGGCGGTAGCATCGACACTGCATCAGGCAGTAAATTTCGAATGGAATCATCAAGAGGTGATCATTCACGGCGACGGTAGCAACCCTATATACAGTCGCCAGACCATTCCGTCAATTGAAGGAAGAAAGAAGCTAGGTGGAGAGACCTACCATCACATTGAACTGGTAAATGTTTTTGACAAAAACAAATGGTGGGATAACAAGATCGAGAGCATACTGAATTGGAGTGGGTATAAACCTAGCAAAAGGCTCGGCAAGAACCTCCAAGGAATCACTAAGCCCATAAAACTCAAGAAACATGGCACCACTTTCGGTGTGTGGTCCCTACTATTGGCTAGAGCAGCCAATACCACATTTGGAGCAGACTTTCCAACCAGCCGATATTATCTATGGGTCTGATGAGGAGGAAGCCCTGGCAGCGGTTAAGAACTTGTTCCTAGAAGACAATGATATGGACTGATGTGTTATTCTCGAGGAGGAAGGGGAGGAAGGCCCTTCCATATAGGATGTAAGCAGAGGAGCACGCCTCAATAAATGGACCATCAGGACAACTAGAGTCCGACGAGCCTCGGGGTAGAAAGGCTAAAACAAGCATCATGCACTGTCTTTATTTTATTAAATGATTTTATTTTCGCATTTTTAATTCCCGCAATGAGATCTCCAATGTTCCAAAACCGTTATGCAATTTATCAAAGCATTTTGACTTTTCTTAATGAATCAACGCTCATTATTATTTTTCTCTCATTACTTTACTTATACAACATTACTATTACTTATCTTGATGAGCCAATGACTGTGACATGCAATGAGATAACGCAACAAACGGACATAGATTCAGAGAAAGATGACATACCGGAGGAGATTGTTAAAGAAGTTGAGAATTTTGAAAACAGACCTAAGTCCAACTTGGACGAGATAGAAGTTGTTTACCTGGGTGATGCAGAAAATGTCAAAGAAATACGAATCAACGTCCACTTATCACCATTAGAAAAGAAGGAATACACATATTTTCTAAGAGAATATGAGGACATATTCGCCTGGTCATATGATGATATGACTGGCCTGAGTACATCTATTGTGGCTTACAAACTGCCAACCGATCCAACATGTCCGCCGGTAAAGCAAAAGCTCAGAAAATTCAAGCCTGATATGAGTCTGAAAATCAAGGAAGAAGTTAGTAAGCAGGTCAAAGCTAAGGTTCTCAGGGTAGTAGAATACCCAACATGATTAGCCAACATCATGCCTGTACCAAAGAAGGATGGGAAGGTCAGAGTCTGTGTCGACTACCGAGATCTCAATCGGGCCAGTCCAAAAGACGAATTTCCTTTGCCAAACATACACATCCTGATCGACAATTGCGCCAAGCATGGGTTGCAATCATTTATAGATCGTTTCACTGGTTATCATCAGATTTGGATGGATGAAGAAGATGCTGAGAAAATGGCTTTTATTACACTGTGGGGAATGTGTTGTTACAAGATGATGTCGCTTGGGTTGAAGAATGCAGGGGCCACCTACATGAGGGCCATGACCACCATTTTTCACGGTATGATACACAAGGATATTGAGTTATATATGGATGATGTCATCATCAATACCAAGAGAGCCACTGATCATATAGAAGATTTGAGAAGGTTCTTCAATAGACTGCGAAGGTAGAACCTGAAAATGAACCCCGCAAAATGCGCTTTTGGGGTTCCCACTGGGAAATTGCTTGGGTTTATTGTGAGTCGCCGAGGAATAGAACTGGATCCATCAAAAGTCAAAGCTATTCAAGAATTGCCACCTCCTAAGAGCAAGAAGGATGTGATGAGTTTTTTGGGAAGGCTTAATTACATCAGCCGGTTCATAGCATAATCTATAGTTATCTGTGAGCCGATGTTGAAGAAGGACGCCGCTACCGAATGGACCAATGACTGCCAGAAGGCCTTTGACAGAATCAAGGAGTATTTGTCAACACCACCAGTCATGGTCCCGCCTGAGTCAGGTAAACCCTTATTACTTTACCTTGCAGTATTAGATGGAGCTTTCAGTTACGTTCTGGGGCAGCATGATGAAACGCGGAGGAAGGAGTAGGCCATATATTACCTCAATAAGAAGTTCACCCCGTACGAGGCCCAGTATTCTCTGTTAGAGCGCACCTGTTGTGCTTTGACTTGGGTAGCTCAGAAGCTGCGGCATTACTTCTGTGCCCATATCACATATCTCATATCAAGGATGGATCCTTTGAAGTACATCTTTCAGAAGCCCATGCCCACTGGCAAACTAGCCAAGTGGCAAATCCTGTTGAGTGAATTTGACATTGTCTATGTAACTCAGAAGGCAATCAAGGGACAGTCACTAGCAGATCACCTTGCTGAAAACCCCGGGGATGGAGAATATGAACCCCTAAAAACGTATTTTCTTGACGAGGAGGTATCATTCATAGGAAAAAACATTGTAGAATCCTATGATGGTTGGAGAATGTTTTTCGATAGAGCAGCAAACTTCAAGGGAGTTGGCATAGGAGCAGTCCTAGTAGCGGGAACCAGTCAACATTATCCGATGTCTGCCAAACTCAGATTCCCGTGCACCAACAACATGGCCGAATATGAAGCTTGCATCCTACGGCTCAAGATGGCCATTAACATGAACATTTAAGAGTTGTTAGTGATCGGAGATTCAAACCTACTCATACATCAGGTCCAAGAAGAATGGGCGACCAAGAACTCCAAGATACTCCCGTATCTGCATCATGTACAGGAATTGAGGAAGAGGTTCAAGAAAATGGAGTTCCAACATGTTCTTAGAGTCCAAAATGAATTCGCTGATGCATTGGCTACCCTATCAACCATGATACAACATCCAGACAAAAACTTCATTGATCCCATTCCAGTGGAAATCTATGATCAGCCGGCTTATTGTGCCCATGTTGAAGAAGAAGCAGACGGAAAGCCTTAGTTTCATGATATCAAGGAATATTTGGCAAAAGGAGAGTACCCAGAGCTTGCAAATCCTACTAAAAAAACGCACGCTTCGAAGGTTGTCCAATAATTTCTTTCATAATGGAGGAATCCTGTATAGAAGGACTCCAGATTTGGGATTACTAAGGTGTGTCGACACAAAAGAAGCATCCAGGTTACTAGAGGAAATTCACGCCGAGACCTGCGGTACACATATGAACGGCTTTGTATTAGCAAAGTAGATACTCCGAGCTAGTTACTTTTGGATGACTATAGAAACGGACTGCATCCAGTATGTCCGAAAAAATGCCACCGCTGTCAAATACATGCAGACATGATAAAGGTGCCGCCAAACAAGCTTAATACAACAAGCTCACCATGGTCGTTCGCCGCTTGGGGAATGGATTTATCCTGGTAGCAATTGACTATTTCACCAAATGGGTCGAAGCAGCATCTTACAGAGCAGTGACTAAGAAAGTCGTTGCAAACTTTGTCCGCGACCACATTGTTTGTCGATTCGGGATTCCAGAGTCAATCATTACAGATAATGGCTCCAACCTCAATAGTGACTTGATGAAAGTTATGTGTGGAACTTTCAAGATCAAACACAAGAATTCTACAGCCTACAGGACTCAGATGAATGGAGCTGTAGAAGCCGCCAACAAGAATATTAAGAAGATATTGAGGAAAATGGTAGAGAAGCATAAATAGTGGCATGAGAAGTTATCACTTGATTTATTGGGGTATCGAACCACAATCCGCATATCAATCGGGGCAACCCCATATATGCAGGTTTATGGTAAAGAAGCCGTCATTCCCGCTGAAGTAGAAATTCCCTCCTTAAGGATTATATAGGAAGCTGAGCTCGACGACGCAGAATGAGTGAAAAGTCGTTATGAGCAACTAGCCCTTATAGACAGAAAGAGAATGAATGCAGTTTTCCATGGTCAACTCTATTAGAACAGAATGTCCAGAGCCTTCAACAAAAGAGTCAAACCGAGACAATTCACATCAGGGAAACTGGTGTTAAAGAAACTTTTTCTGCATCAAGATGAAGCCAAAGGGAAATTCTCTCCCAACTGGCAGAGTCCATACATGGTTCATCGGGTTCTGACAGGAGGAGCCCTCATACTTGCAGAAATGGATGGAGAAGTCTGGCTAAAACCTATCAACTCAGATGTAGTCAAGCGTTACTATCTGTAATCTTTATGCTTCCCTTATATGATGTAAATTGAACTACGCCTGACCTGATTCCCGTTTAAGAAGGGATACGTAGGCAGCCCTATAGGTTCGGTCACAACTCAATAAAATTTTCATTTTCCCCCTGAAATTGGAAACTGGGGCAGAATTTTGAGGAGGACCCTCAAAATTCCGAAGTAATTTCAGTCGATCGTCGTACGAGCAACAGTCAGAAACGTCAACCCATCAAACTGGGGTAGAATTTTGAGGAGGACCCTCAAAATTCCATAGCAAGAGAGGTTGCAATGTCTCGAACCACGTCACAGTCGTCGGTTTATCAAAAAAACAATCTTAACTTTATACCTATGTTATATTTTTACAAATCATGCATGTTTATTACTGAAATTGCCTTGTTTAGCAACGCTATCCCAATGATACATATAGTATCACCAGATCAAAGCTGAGCAAGTCAAGCAGAGCCAATGGGGATACGAACTAACCTTCCCTCTTTACAAAATTCACGATTTTTCTTTGGATGCAGGCACTTGGATTACAAAAGCATCATACATACAATACACTCACGAGACAAATACCATTCAGGAATACAACTCTCAAAACTATCGCACTTACTCACATTTGCCATCCATGCATACCGGTGACGTTCCGTGTGTCACCACATTCCCAGCAGTCACAATATCGTAATCCACTATCAGCTAAGAAAGCTCTGTTACCATTTGCTACTTTATTTCTTGCATAAGGCTACCATTCTGCCTTCCGAGACTAAACGTTGTCTCCATCTGCATTTCTGCATTGCATAAGGCTACCATTCTACCTTCCAAGACTAAACGCTGTCTCCATTTGCACTTCTGCATTGCATAAGACTACCATTCTACCTTCCGAGGTTAAACGCAACCTTAATCCGCATCTGTATGGCTGAAATATCACCACCCTATCTACACTTACATGGCTAAAAGATCGCCACCTTATCTACATTTGCATGGCTGAAAGATCGTCACCTCATCTACATTTGCATGGCTGAAATATCACCACTTTATCTACATTTGCATGGCTGAAATATCGCCGCCTTATCTACATTTGCATGGATGAAAGATCGCCACCTTATATACATTTGCATGGCTGAAAGATCGCCACCTCATCTACATTTGCATGGCTGAAATATCGTCGCCTTATCTATATTTGCATGGCTGAAAGATTGCCATCTTATCTACATTTGCATGGCTGAAAGATCGCCACCGCATCTATATTTGCATGGCTTAAATATCGCCGCCTTATCTACATTTGCATGTATTAAAGATCGCCACTCATCTACATTTGCATGGCTGAAAGATCCCCACCTTATCTATATTTGCATGGATGAAAGATCGCCATCTTATCCATATTTGCATGGTTGAAAGATCGCCAAATACTGCATCTCATAGGCTGAAAGATCACCAAATCATCTGAAGGAGTTATTGTTCGGAGGCACCATTTTCATAGCCCGAGAACGCCATGTCATGGCTTGAGGACCCTTTTAATCTTTTGCATATCATTATTCAAAGGCGTGATGGTTCGGAGGCATCATCCTCATAGCCCGAGAGCATCATTTCATGGCCTGCGAATCCTTTATTATACGCTTCATGGCCCAAGACATCATGGTCTAAGGACGTCATTCTAATCGTCCGAAGACAATCCTCATGGTCCGATGGGAGATTGCATCATATTTAAATTTATGCACAATATATGCTTGTATTGCTTATTCGCAGGTAAACCAGCAAACAACAGCCATCTCGGCAGGAGCGATCCCGCTCCAGTTCCCGCAACCATGTCCAATCTTAACCATTCCCCCATCCTGAATATTGCGTCCGTTCTCGAAAGTCTCCATCGGCATATCCCGTCAATGAATCCCGAACTACATATGGCCTGATTCCTGTAAGACCAGGGATATGTAGGCAACTCAGAAGCCAGGGTGCGACCTAATTTCTCAAACCATTTCGCTTGGTAAAAATTGGCCATCATATCTTTACCCAACAACTCTTTCATCCTTCCCCAGGTAAAAAGGGGCAGCTGTTGATATCCAATTTTTACCTGTATATTTTTTATATGAAAAATACTTCAAAATAGCATATATATACATATAAGTATGTCCCAATGTTTTATTAATTTTAAAGATTTTTAACCAATTTATTCCTCTGTTTTATTCATAAAAAAACCAATAATAATTCCCAACGTTATCAATCTTTGTGATTCATTTATTGGATTCTCATATTTATACTAAAATATGTACAATATAATTTTTGCATATTTTTACAAATTTATTTAGTATTTTTAAAGCTAAATTGTATATAATTGCAATATTAGCCTCTTTTAGATTTAATTACGATTATATTTATAAAAAATTAAGTTCAGTATTTTTAATTGATAATTATGTATTACAAATCATTTTAGTACCTTCAATCTATTTCTAAGAATTAATTTACTATTTTTTATAAAATTAAAAAAGGAAAATTGGCTATTGCAATTATAGCCAAAATTGAGTTTCAATTATAACCCAAAACAGACCCCTAATTTCCCAACCCAATTTCAATTTCAACCCGGATCCCCTACCTAACCCTTTCAATCCTGGTCATTGATCATTTAGATCAACGACTAATATCGGCCCTTTCCATTTTTAACCTCAAATGACCCCTTACCCCACCTCATTTCACACCAAACGCCGCCCTTGAATCCCTTTCCCTCTCAACTCTCTTTGCACTCCCTCATGAACCCTAGCCGCTGCCACCTAACCCAACCCTAATACCTCTCAAATCTATGGCTTCCAAGGTCATCGGAGACCCGTATCAACCCCCATGGCTTCTACGTGTTCGATTCTTATGGTCTCAAGGCTAGATCTTGAAAGAGCATGGTTCAGACCCTATTCGATTTCAGTTCATGACTGTTCTCCGGTCAGCCATGGCTATTCGAGTCAGACTCTTGACTATCCTGCTTAGATCGATGGTTTTCAAAGCCTTTCTCATCACTTGGGGTTCTTCTGAAACTTTAACCTCTAAGGTTCTTTCGATTTCTTTTAGATCTATTTCAGATCTATGTTTGCTCTAAACTGCTAAGCGTTTTTCTCGAAGTTTTTTTTAAAACTTTGCCTTCAAAACCCCTTATCTTTTCCGATTAGGGTTCTTGTTTGTTTATTTCAAAACTTTTCTCTGATTTTTGACATGTTCTGCTGTGTTTCCTTATATCTTTATTCTAATTGAGTTTGCATGTTAAAAGCCCTAATTTCTTATGACTATTTATTAGACGAATGTTTGTTTGCCTGAGTTTCTGTCTGATTTGTTTGTTTATCCTCTTTTAAAAACTCTTCTATTGTTGAGAATCCTATGGTTTTGGGTTTGAGGCTGTTCGTTTAAGTGCATAACTCGATTTTGAAGTTCTTTATCTCAAAATCTCTTATTTCTCTGTGTGATTCTTCTGACTCTGGTTTTTTATCATCTCTAAAAATCGATTATGCTCGAAACCCTAATTTTCAAGAGGGATTTTCTTCACCTGCTACTGTGAGATCTTCACATGCTTTGATATTCTATGTTTTCTTCACTACTTGACCTACTGGGCTATCATGTTTCGAATGTTGCTATCCACTGAATTTTGTGCTACTATTGTATGTTATTTCCTTCTGCCAACAGGCTTTGCCTCGCATGTATAGTGTTTATGCACCCTATTTATATGGTAAGTTTCCTTCTTTTTTTAACCTTCAACTTGTGACTGATTTCGAACTTTTCCTTGGTGAAATTATGATTTCACTCGCTTGTTAGGGTTAATTGATTTTCTTTTCCTGTTTTGCCTTGCTGAATTCTTTCCAAAATTAGTGTATCTTTGTACCTAGACTCGATGGCCTACTTAATGCTTTACTACTTCTCTTATGGCAACTGTCAGCCTGCATATAAATTGATTTCTTTCCTTATTTTTGAACCTGTCACTACCCATTAAGCAAAGTGATCCCTTAATTAAAGGCAATCACTTGTATAATTGATTCTGAATCATGATTATTTCCATGTTTGTAGCTTATTACCCTCTCTTACTCATTTTCAAAAAGCTATAAATACCATGTACTTCTTTTCTTTCAAAAGACACGAACACAAGGCATAAACACTTGAGTTCAAACACACACTCCACCAAATCTCTCTTTTCTATGTTACTACTATATTGCTGCCTTACCTAGCAGGCTGAAAGCCAAGGCTAGGCTGTGGGGAAACTTGCTTATTTTCTGTATTTTCATTTCTTACTGGTATGTTGTAATTAAGTTTTCTGCACCAACAACAATATGCTTATTTACTGTTTCTTGCATTCTTATCTGCCTACTGTTTGTATTTAGCCCAGTACCATTGTTTAGCATGATGTAATTTCCTTTCTCCCGTTCTGAATCAATGTATCATGACTTGTGAATTCTAAATCCTTACCCCAATGTGTTTAATACTCGTGGTTGGTTTGGGGCATGACAGCATTG
The DNA here is from genome assembly GCF_000715075.1 of Nicotiana tabacum. NCBI lineage: Eukaryota > Viridiplantae > Streptophyta > Magnoliopsida > Solanales > Solanaceae > Nicotiana > Nicotiana tabacum. The sequence continues at coordinate 161,563,565 of NC_134082.1, forward strand.
GAAATTACTGTGCATGACCTAAACTTGATCCTCCTAGGATCATAACCTCCATGTTTCTCTTATATGTTGTGTGTTCTGGTTGATTTACAGGCATGTCAGCACTTCCTATTGTTGTACATGCCCAAAGTTAACCCATGCTTAAGTGTATAAGCTCCTTGTAATGGATTCCCAATCTGCTGCCCCATTTGTGTGAAGTTATTAACTCCCTGATATGTCAATGGCTGTCTTCCATCACCTTTTCCCTCTCATTTATTCCATCAGCTCTTAGAACTCTGTTTCTGCACTTTCACTCTCTTCTTAGACTTATGTTCTGTCCCCCTCATGTGAGCCTTGCCTTGGGACTCATGAGCTCCCTCTAAACTTGGACACATAAGGGCTGGCGTTTTCACACTGCACTCATCTCCATTCTGGTTATGTAACTTGGGTGTGAGCACTGCTCAGAGTCCTATTGAGGCCCTTAGGGAGATCTAACACACTTAAGTCTGAGAAAAGATTTGGATCAATGGCATTTTGAGGTGGTTTATTCCATAACTCAGAGAGGAAGTTAAGAATCAGACTTCCTCTAGTTGTAACTTTTCTTTGTACTTTTCTGATGTGATTAAGTATTCCTGGTTTGTAATAATTTGTAATGAACATTTAGGGCTGGTTAGTGAAAAGGGTTAGGTAATTATGTATGCTCAAGGGTAGAAAATATGCTTATAGGACTGCTTTTTCTACATATTCAATTCGCATTTAGAAAACAAGCCTATAGAAATGCTTTTAATTCTGCATATTCACATCATATTTAGAAACCATGTCTATAGGACCTACTTGTTCAACTCCACATCTAGATAGCCTGCCTATAGGAATTATCTAAAATTCTGCATGTTTGTCACCGTTTAAATATCATGTTTTTTAGGGCCCAATTGGTTACAACCCAACCGCCTGTTAAAATCAGCATAATGAATAGAAATCATGCTTATAGGAATTCCCAAGTGAAAACCCGCTTGTATACTAGATATTATACCTATATGGTTTGACATTATTCAGATACTATGTATACAAAGGTTCAAAATCGGAAATTATGTCTACAATGGTCTAAAATCAGTAATCCTAGATACCATGTTCATAGGAGTAAAAATCAGCAATAGTGGATACTGTCATCTGCAGAAACTGAAACTAGTCTAACTTAAAATTCGTCCATTCTGAATCTTTTTATTTATAATATGATTCCCTTATTTAAACGAGGTTTAGCAAGCATGCCTATAGGATTTCAAACAATTTGCTTTGAGTTATCACTGTTTCACCACCTTCTGAATTAAGTAGATATCATGCCTATAGGACCCTGCCTAAATACTTAGGCAAGCATTAGAGTAATGACTGTAAAATTGAGTCCGCCTTTGTTAATTGTTACAACCAGCAGGCATGCCTGATTCAGATGTCTTATCTGAGTTATGTAATAAACAAATCTGCTTCAATAATCAAACTCCCCTCATCTTTAGTATTTTTAATTAGACCTAAATAGTATGTGCAAGTCATGCTATTATGTGTTTTGTTTGAGGAGGCATACCTGAGCCTTTATTTGCTTGCATGCTTTCCCCTAATGTGCAGTGTTATTTGTTTTGTATGTCGCCTTAGACTTTTATCCTTTGAAACCAATCAGCCTAATATCCCACCCTTTAGGACTAGTAGTCCTAAGTGCCTCTGGGACTGATAGGAATGGGACGGGTAATAGCATGCAATAATTATCGAGACCAATCCGCACTTTAATACCTTAACGGGGTGGGAAGGGTAGATATGGATATGATGATCGGTGCGCTAATGCCACGTGTAACCCCTCTTTTGAGGAGTGATTACTGGGTATTGCATTGACGTGATCCATATTAAATATAAACCTAGGACCCCTTTTTTCTTTTATTAGCAAACTCTTTTTACTCTTCTTTTAATTGTTCTTTCTTTTTATGTGTTTAAATCCCCTAATATTTGAGCTCATACTTGTATATTTTCTAAATTCATAATAAACTGTCTGGCCGGGAACCACACTAGTGGATCCTGAGGGGTGCCTAATACCTTCCCCTCGAGATAATTTCAAGCCCTTACCCAATCTCTAGTTACCCAAAAAAACTTAGAATTGAACCCCATTAGTGTCCTAATGAACCTCATATTAGGTGGCGACTTTTCAAAAATGCAAAACCCAGTTCCCAAAAGGAACGAGTTGCCCTCCAAATGTCATAAGCCCGATTTCGCGAGAAAAAGGGGGCGACACACACAAGGTGCATGGAGTAACGTGAGTATGTCAACTCAGTAAGTAACTAAAGTAAATAAGGTCTGAAAGTAGTGACGAACAGTTAAAAAAATCATATAACTGAATAAACAACAGGATAACAGGTCAACTTCACAGTTTAACACCAATTTCGTCGTAAAATCATCATTTTCAGTTTAAACACTTGAAATCATATACTTAGCAATTTTTCCAATAAAGGCTTATTTTTTAAAGAAGAGTGAAATCAGTAAAAATATCGTAATTAGGCCCCTCGGGCAAGGTATCACTTAGAATATGGCCTCTCGGGCAGCTCTCAGTCACTCGTGACTCGCTTTCGTCACTCAGTACTCGCTATCAGCATCTAGGCTCATTAATATCTCATAATAATAGAAATCATAGTAACCGCTGTGGCGTGCAGCCCGATCCGTAATTTATAGTCGACTACGCTCACTAGGGGTGTACAGACTCCGGAGGGGCTCCTACAGCCCAAGCGTCATATCGTTGCGGTGCGTAGCCCGATCCAATATATATATTGTTGTGGCGTGCAACCCGATCCATATATGTATCGCCGCGGCGTGTAGCCCAATCCATAATATATACATATAATATCCTCACCATTTGGTTCTCAACCTCTCTCAGCCATTAACCCCACAGCTTCTCGGGCACAACAATAGAAATTAGGGAACTCAGCCCAAATAGTCCTCACAATTAGAAGTGGAGTGTTAAAACCAGTTTTAAACCTTTAAACAGGTAAAGCATGACTGAGGATATGCTTTTAACAAATAAAGTGAGGGAAAACAGTAAAAATGCCCCTAAGGGTATCAACAAGTCGGCACAAGGCCCCCAACATGGCATACAGCCCATAATACAGTATGAATGACTAAAGTACGGAATATCATAAGGTTTCAAATCAAATGTGCGGCTCAATAGTAGCTGTGGGACGGACCAAGTCACAATTGCTATCTGTGCATGCCCACACGCTCGTCACCTAGCATGTGCGTCACCGCATTTATCAAAACAAGTCAAATACTGGGGTTTTGTACCCTCAGTTCCAAATTTACAATGGTTACTTACCTCAAACCGGTAAAAATACTACTACGCGATGCCTTTAGCCCTCGAATCGGCCTCCACTCATGTCGAATCTATCCAAAATCAGAATCATGGCGTCAAAATATGCTAAGGGAACGAAGCCCAAGCGAAAACAATTAAATAATACCGAAAATTCCGAAATTGGCCAAACCCGACCCCCGGGCCCACATCTCGAAACTCGATAAAAATCACATCAACGGAATCCTTATCATCCCACGAGTCCATACATACCAAGAACACTGAAATCAAAGTCCAAATGACTCCCTCAAATTCTCATTTTAAAGTCTCTTAATCTCAAGCCCTAATTCCTCAATTTTAGGCTTAGATTCTATGATTTATTAGGTAGATTTTACAATAGAATCGAGTTTTAAGTCCAACATTCTTACCTCCAAGTGATTCCCCTTGAATCCCTCTTCAATCTCCTTCAAATAGCTCCAAAAACGACCAACAATGGAAGAGATAAATCACACATTCGCGGACAATACAACCTTTTAAACCTTCTGCCCAGGCCTGAAAATCCTTCTTTGTGAACGCGATCAAAGCCTCGCGAACGCGAAGCACAAAAATAACCTTGACCAAATTCCTCTTTTGCGATCGCGACCACCACATTGAGAACGCGATGCTTTACTCAGACAGGCCTTCGCGATGCTTTACTCTTCTATACGAATACGTAGCCCTTCGCAACGCGTAGCCATCCTCGCGAATGCGAAGGCTTACGTTCCACCTTCCTCAACTGAATCTTTGCGAACGCGAGGGTCCACTCGCGAATGCGAAGAGTAAAATACCTGCAACAGCTAAACAGAAATCTACAACTTTTCTTTAACTCAAAATGGTCCGTTCAACCCTTCGAAACTCACCCGAGGCCCCCGGGACCTCAACCAAAGGCACCAACATATCCCAAAACCTTATTCAAACTTGTACCAATCTTCCAAATACCTCAACAACATCAAATCGACCAAAACACATCGGATTCAAGCCTAAGTTTCCAAAAACTTCTAAATTTCGCTTTTGATCAAAAACCCGACCAAACCATGTATGAATGACTTGAAATTTTGTACACACGTTCCAAATGACACAATGGAACTATTGCAACTCAGAGAATTCCATTTTGACCCCTATATCAAAATCTCACCTATCAACCGGAAATCGCCAAAAATCTGATTTCACCAATTCAAGCCTAAATCTACTTCGAACCTCCAAAACCCATTCCGATCATGCTCCTAAGTCCAAAATCACCTCCTGAAGCTAACTGAACCATCGGAACTCACATCCAAGCCCTCTGACACATAAGTCAACATACGGTTGACTTTTCCAACTTAACATTTCTCAAAAGAGACTAAATGTCTCAAACTTTACCAAAATCATTCTGAATTCGATCCGACCAATATGATACCACATAACACGGATAAACAAAGCATAAAGAAGTAGAAATGGAGAAAATGTAGTGGTAACTCATGAGTCGACTGGCCGGGTCATCACATCCTTCCCAACTTAAATAAACGTTCGTCCTCGAACGAGTCAAGAAACATACCTGAAGTCTCAAACAAGTAAGGATATCTGCTCCACATCTCTCGCTCGGTCTCCTAGGTAGCCTCCTCCACGGGCCGACCTCTCCACTACACTTTCATTGAAGCTATATCCTTTGACCTTAACTTTCGAACCTAACGACCCAAAATGGCTACTGGCTCCATATCATAAGTCAAATAATCATCCAACTACCGTGCTGAAATCCAAGACATGAGACGGATCTCCAATATACTTCCAGAGCATAGAAACATGAAATACTAGATGCACACTCGACAAGATGGGTGGCAGAGCAAGCTCATAAGCCACCTCCCCAATCCTTCGAAGCACCTCAAAAAGCCCAATGAACCTAGGGCTTAATTTCCCTTTCTTCCCAAATCTCATAACACCCTTCATGGGTGAAACCTTCAACAGAACCTTCTCGCCAACCATGTAGGACACATCCCGAACCTTCCTATCAGCATAACTCTTTTTCCTCGACTGCTCTGTACGAAGCCTCTCCTGAATTACCTTCACCTTTTCTAAAGCATCTTGCACCAGGTCTGTCCCCAATAGCCTAGCCTCACCATGCTCGAACCAACCAACTGGAGATCTACACCGCCTCCCATACAAAGCCTCATATGGAGCCATCTAAATACTCGACTGGTAGTTGTTGTTATAATCAAACTCTGCAAGCGGTAGAAACTAATCCCAAGACCCTCCGAAATCAATGACACAAGCATGCAACATGTCCTCCAATATCTGAATAGTATGCTCGGACTGTCCGTCTGTCTGAGGGTAAAAAGATGTGCTCAACTCAACCTGAGTATCCAACTTTCGCTGCACAGACCTCCAAAACTGCAAAGTAAACTGAGTTCCCCTATCTGAAATGATGGTAAAATTGGGACACCATGCAGCCGAACAATCTCTCGGATATAGATCTCTACCAACCGCTCTGAAGAATAAGTAGTACACACAGGAATGAAGTGCGCGGACTTGGTCAGCCGATCCACAATCACCCAAATAGCATCGAACTTTATCAAAGTCCGTGGAAGTCCAACAACAAAGTCTATAGTGATCCTCTCCCACTTCCACTCGGGAATATCCATCTGTTGTAGCAAGCCACTCGGTCTCTGAAGCTCATATTACACCTACTAATAATTGAGACATCGAGCTACAAATCCCACAATGTGTTTCTTCATTCTTCTCCACCAATAATGCTGTCTCAGATCTTGATATATCTTCGCAGCACCCGGATGAATGGAATACCGCGAGCTATGGGCCTCCTCCAGGATCAACTCCCGAAGCCCATCTACATTGGGCATGCAAATCTAGCCCTATATCCTCAACACCCCATCATAAACTATAGTCACATCCCTGGCATCATCATGCTGAACTTTGTCCTTAAGGACAAGAAAATGCGGATCATCGTACTGGCGCTCTCTGATGTGATCATATAAGGAAGAACGAGAAACCACATAAGCCAATACCTGACTGGGCTCCGAAACATCTAATTTCACGAACCGATTAGCCAAGGCCTGAACATCAACTGCAAGAGGTCTCTCTCCAACTAAGATATATGCCAAACTCCCCATACTCACCGCCTTTCGGCTCAAAGCATCGGCCACCACATTGGCATTCCACTGCCTCAAATTGAGTTCCTTCTACTTGAACAAGTGTTGGAGGCTACGATGATCAGTAAACACCTCACAAGATGCTCCATACAAGTAATGCCTCTAAATTTTCAACGCGTGCACTATGGCAGCCAACTCCAAATCATGAACGGGGTATTTCTTCTCATGGGGCTTCAACTGACGAGAAGCATAAGTAATAACTCTACCCTTCTACTTCAACACACAACCAATACCAACTCTAGAAGCATCACAATACACAGTATATGAACCTAAAGCTGATGGCAAAACTAACACTAGAGTTGTTGTCAAAGCTGTCTTGAGCTTCTGAAAGCTCTCCTCGCACTCATTCGACCATACAAATGAAGCACCCTTCTGAGTCAACTTGGTCAAGGGCGATGCAATAGATGAGAATCCCTGAACAAACCTGCGATAATAGCCTGCCAAACCAAGAAAACTGCGAATTTTTGTGGGTAAGTACGGTCTGGGCCAACTCTGAACCGCCTCTATCTTCTTCGGATCAACCTGAATACCCTCGCTGGACACCACGTGCCCCAAGAAAGCCATTGAACTGAGCCAAAACTCACACTTGGAGAATGTTGCATGAAGCTTATCCTCCTTCAATCTCTGCAACACAACTCTCAAATGCTCCGCGTGCTCCTCCTGGCTACGCGAATACACCAGAATATCATCAATGAAGACTATGACAAATGAATTGAGGTAAGGTCGGAACATGTTGTTCATCAAATGCATGAACGTTACTAGGGCATTGGTCAGCCCAAAAGACATCACCAAGAACTCATAATGACCATATCGAGTCCTGAAAGCTGTCTTAAAAATATCCGAGTCCCATCTTCAACTGGTGATAACCTAAACGGATATAAATCTTGGAGAACACTCTCGTTCCCTTAAGCTGGTCGAATAAATCATCAATGTGTGGTAAAGAATACTTGTTCTTAATTGTTACTTTGTTCAATTCCCTATAATCAATACACATCCTCATAGTGCCATCCTTCTTCTTCACAAATAGAACCGGCATACCCCAAAGTGACACACTAGGCCGAATGAACCCTTTATCGAGGAGTTCCTGAAGTTGCTCTTTTAACTCTTTCAACTCCGTTGGTGCCATACGATACGGCGGGATAGAAATGGGCTGAGTGCCCAACACCAGGTCAATACCAAAATCAACGTCTTTGTCTGGTGGCATGCCCGACAGGTATGTAGGAAACACATCGGGAAAATCCCTTATAACTGGGATAGAATCAATATTATGACTCTCAGATCCGACATCCCTCACAAAGGCTAGATACAAAAGACATCCCTTCCCAACCATACGCTAGACCTTCAAGAATGAGATCACTCTACTAGGTACATAATCATTCAAACCTCTCCACTCAATCCGTGGCACACCCGGTATAACCAATGTGACTGTCTTGGCATGACAGTCCAGAATAGCACGACACGGAGATAACTAGTCCATGCCTAAAATAATATCAACATCCAGCATACACAGTAATAGAAGATACACTCGGGTCTCTAGACCCCCAATAGTCACCATATGCGACCGGTATATACGGTCTACAACAACAGTATCGCCCACTAGAGTAGATACATGAACAGGTAAAATAAGAGACTCACGGGGTGTATCCAGATAATGGGCAAAGTATGATGACACATAAGAAAATATGGAACCGAGATCAAATAATACAGAGATATCTATGTGGAAGACTGAAACAATACCTGAAATCACGGCATCTGCAGCAGCAACATCTGGTCTACTTGGAAGAGCATAGAAACGGGCCTGACCACCACATGATCGGCCTCTCCCTCTAGGGCGACCCCTGGCTAACTAACCTCCACCCCTAGCTGGTTTGGGGGTGATGAAGTAATTAGAGCAGAAGTCAAGGGTTGACCCCTTTACTGAGACTGACCATCATGAAGACGAGGACACTGCCTCCTCATATGCCCAAACTCTCCACACTCATAACAACTCCTCGGTGCTGGAGATAGGGAGTGAAGGGAACCCCTAGCACATGAATGACCAATAGAAGGACCTGGCATGGAAGAACCCTGCACTAATGGAGCACGGGACAAACTCTAGGCTAGAAGGGCACTGAGTGATGAGTGGCCCTTATGAGAACTGTGAGAACCATTACTCAATGATGCCCCACGATACCCTGGGCAAGCTGTGAGCCTGTCTGAATAGGCAGCCTCTGCCCTGCTGGAACTGACCTCTCGAAGGAGTACCACTGTAACTACCAGATCCTCGAGGCCTTTTGGCCTCCCTCTCATCTCGCTCCTGGCGACGAACAGACTCAATCTTATGAGCAATATCCACAACCTCCTCGAAAGTAGAACCTGTCACCCTCTCCCTAGTCATGAGAATTCGAAACTGATATGTGAGACCATCAACAAACCTCATAATCCTCTCTTAATCGGTGGGAACCAACCAAACCACATGACGGGATAACTCGGAGAACTGCATCTCATACTGCGTCACAGTCATCTCTCCCTGACGCAACTGCTCAAACTGCCTGCGCAGCTCCTCTCAGCAAGACTGTGGCACATACTTCTCCAGAAAGAGAATAGAGAATTGCTTCCAGGTAAGGGGTGCTGCACCAACAGGCCTACGCCTCTCATACACCTCCCACCAAGTGAAGGCAGCCCCAGAAAATTGAAAGGTGGTAAAGGCTACACCACTGGTCTCTAGAATCCCCATTGTACGAAGCATCCTCTGGAACTTATCTAAGAAACTCTAGGCATCCTCGCCCTCTGCACCACTAAAAGTCAGAGGCTTGAGTCTACCAAACCTCTCTAGTCGATGTTGCTCGTCGTCCAGCATAACTGGTACCACAAACTCCTGAGCTGGTGCAACCGGCTAGGCTGGAGGTGCCCCCGGTGTCTAGAGTCCTTACACAACCTTCTCAGGTGTGCGAGAAACGGGAGTCTAGGTGCCTCCCCTGTCCTGATAAGTAGTTGCGGCCCTAGTAACTGAAACCGCCTGAGCCAAACCGGTACACACTGATAAGATCTGAGCTAAAGCCTCCTGAAGGCCTGGAATCACAATGGGCACAGCTGGTGCCTCAGCTGGTGCTGCTGTAGCGTCCACAACTAGGACCTGATCCTGAGCTGGAGCAACTGGTGGATCTGTAGGTGCTGCCCTAGCTGCTCTGCCCCTACCACGGCCTCGATCGCATCCTCAACCTCTGGTGGCCCCAGCTGGTGGTACTAGCAGTCGTCCATCCTACCCGGTAGCACGTGTCCTCACCATCTGTGAGAGAATGAAATAACAGAAATTTAGTACTTGGATCAACAAATTCGCACGACAAGAATTTCAAGAATATGAAGTTTTTCCTAAAGGTTCTGCAGCCTCTCGAAGATAAATACAAACGTCTCTGTACCGATCCGCGAGACTCTAGTAAACCGGCTCATGACTCACGAGACCTATGTAACCTAGGCTCTAATACCAACTTGTCACGACCCCAAATACCCGGTCGTGATGGCGCCTATCACATTATAGGCAAGCCAACCCAAACTATTAACTACAACAAATTCCTTTTATAAAACCATTTTCTAACATAAGTTTAAATACTAAATTTCCATAATAAGCGTTTAAAACACAACTACATATGCAGAAGTCAAATAACATGAAAACTATATAGCCCCAAATATTTGGTGTCACGAGTCTAGAGCCTCTACTACATAACTGACTATCTGATACAACACAAGTCTAGAAAATGCAGAAAAGAACAAGATAAGAAGGAGAAAATAGGGCTGCGGATGCCATGCAGCTACCTTGAAATCTCAAGCAACCTCTGAATCAGCTGAGGACCCTCACTCTGCCATTTGGGCACCTGGATCTGCACACAAGGTGCAGGGAGTAATGTGAGTACTCCAACTCAGTAAGTAACTAAAGTAAATAAGGTCCGAAAGCAGTGACGAGCAGTTAAACAAATCATATAACTGAATAAATAACAAGATAACAAGTCAACTTCACAGTTTAAAACTAGTTTCTTCGTAAAATCATCATTTTGAATTTAAACACTTGAAATCATATACTTAGCAATTTTTACAACAGAGGCTTATTTTTTAAGGAAGAGTGAAATCAGTAAAAATATCGTAACTGGGCCTCTCGGGCAAGATATCACTCAAAATATGGCATCTCAGGCAGCCTCTCAATCACTCGCGACTCGCCCTCATCACTAAGTACTTACTCTCAGCACTCAGGCTCATTAATATCTCATAATAATAGAAATCATAGTAACCACTGCGGCGTGCAGCCCGATCCGCAATTTATAGTCGACTACGCTCACTAGGGGTGTACAAACTCCAGAGGGGCTCTTACAGCCCAAGCGTCATATCGCTGCAGTGCGCAGCCTGATCCAATAGATATATCGTTGTGGCGTGCAACCCGATCCATATAAGTATCGATGTGGCGTGCAACCCTATCCATATAAGTATCATTGCGGCATGCAGTCCGATCCATAATATACACATATAAAATCCTCACCATTTGGTTCTCAACCTCTCTCAGTCATTAACCTCACAGCCTCTCGGGCACAATAATAGAAATTAAGGAACTCAGCCCAAACAGTCCTCACAATTAGAAGTGGAGTGATAAAACTAATTTTAAACATTTAAATAGGTAAAACGTGATTAAGGATATGCTTTCAACAAATAAAGTGAGGGAAAACAGTAAAAATGCCCTTAAGGGTATCAATAGGTCGGCACAAGGCCCCAAATATGGCATACAACCCATAATACAGTATAAATGACTAAAGTACGGAATATCATAAGGTTTCAAATAAAATACACGGCTCAATAGTAGCTACGGGACAGACCAAGTCACAATCCCTATTGGTGCATGCCCACACGCTTGTCACCTAGCATGTGTGTCACCGCATTTGCAAAACAAGTCAAATTCCGGGGTTTTGTACCCTCAGGTCTAGATTTACAATGGTTACTTACCTCAAACCGATGAAAATACTACTTCGTGACACCTTTGCCCCTCTAATCGGCCTCCACTCACGTCGAATCTATCCAAAATCAGAATCATGGCGTCAAAATATGCTAAGGGAACGAAGCCCAAGCGAAAACAATCAAATAATACCAAAAATCCCGAAATTAGCCAAAGCCGACCCTAGGGCTCACGTCTTGAAACTCGATAAAAATCACATCAACGGAATCCTTATCCTCCCACGAGTCGATACATACCAAGACCACTGAACTCGGAGCGAAAATGACCCCCTCCAATTCTCATTTTAAAGTCTCTTAATCTCAAGCCCTAATTCCTCAATTATAGGCTTAGATTCTATGATTTATTAGGTATATTTCACAATAGAATCGAGTATTAAGTCCAAAATTCTTACCTCCAAGTGATTCCCCTTGAATCCCTCTTCAATCTCCTTCAAGTAGCTCCAAAAATGACCAACAATAAAAGAAATAAACCCCACATTCGCGGACAAGATGACCTTTTAAACCTTCTGCCCAGGCCTGAAAATCCTTCTTCGCGAACGCGGTCAAAGCCTCGCATTCACGAAGCACAAAAATAACCTTGACCAAATTCCTCTTTCGCGATCGCGACCACCACATCGCGAAAGCGATGCTTTACTCAGACAGGCATTCAGGATCGCGTTTCACCTATCACGAACATGATGAATTAAATCCACTGAAGCTCAGTTGCTCATTTTCTTCTATGCGAACGCGACAATACCCCGTGAACTCGATGCACAAACACTTAGCCCTTCGCAAATGTGTACCCTTCCTCGCAAATTTGAAGGCTTAAATTCCACCTTCCTCAACTGATTCTTCGCGAATGCGAGGTTCCACTCACGAACGCGAAGAGTAAAATACCTGCAACAGCTGAACAGAAATCTACAACTTTTCTTTAACTCAAAATGGTCCGTTCAACCATTTGAAACTCACCCGAGGCCCCCGGGACCTCAATCAAAGGCACCAACATATCCCAAAACCTTATTCAAACTTGTACCAATCTTCGAAACACCTCAAACAACATCAAATCGACCAAAACACATCGGATTCAAGCCTAAGTTCCCAAAACTTCTAAATTCCGCTTTTGATCAAAAACCCGGCCAAACCACGTCCGAATGACTTGAAATTTTGCACACACGTCCCAAATGACACAACGGAACTACTGCAACTCTTGGAATTCCATTCCAACCCCTACATCAAAATCTTACCTATCAATCGAAAATTGCCAAAAATCTGATTTCGCCAATTCAAGCCTAAATCTACTTCGAACCTCCAAAACCCATTCCGATTTCGCTCCTAAGTCCCAAAGAAACTCCCAAAGTTAATCGAACCATCAGAACTCACATCCGAGCTCTCTAATATATAAGTCAACATCCAATTAACTTTTCCAACTTAACCTTTCTCAAAAGAGACTAAGTGTCTCAAACCTTACCAAAATCATTCTGAATTCAATCCGACCAACCCAATACCACATAACATGGATAAACAAACCATAAAGAAGCATAAATGGGGAAAATGGAGCGTTAACTCAAGAGACAACTGGTCAGGTCATCACAAAAATATTCCTAGAAAAAATTATTAACAATGATTAATCTGAATAACATTAGCAGAAATAAAAAGACTTCTCTATAAATTAGCTTACCTTAACTTTTACAAAAACCGCATCCACAATAGTAGATCGCTCATCCTTTTGAAAGTTATCGAAAACTTCTTTCACGATCGTGCTTCTTTCTTTTTCTGCATGCCTTTGAACCTCCATCGTTACCCTCTAGTATAGACACACAACAAAAATTCAGATATAGAAGAAAACTTCATCTCAAAGCTTGTTGTACTTTACAAAAACAAAACCAAAAAACTTTAGATCAAAACTTACAGAACATATTGTGTCCAGTAATTCATTGTCATCAAACTCATTTGTAGAACAAGTAGAACGACTCTGGGTACGAGATGATTCGCCAATAAAAGGAGTTCAATCCGTTTCTTTTGATCGACTCTGACTATGTGGTGATTGGCCAATAATAGGAGTTCGAGTTGCTTCTTTTCATCAACTCAGACTACGTGGTAATTCACCAGTTGAAGGAACTGCATTAAGTACCTTTGAACGAATCCGGTTGCATGGTAATTGTCCAATTAAAGGCATGGAATTCAATTCCTCTTCTGTAGGAATTATATCCAATACCCTAAAGTTGCGATAATTCTATTTAATACAAAAATGTATATTATAAGGGGAAAAAAACTAATACGTCAACATATAAACACAAAGACAAAAAAAAGTAACTTACTTTATGACTACTGAAGAAATCAAAAAGTTCGGGATATTTAGGCTACCCCACACATACATAACGTAACATCTAGGGAACCTGAGGGGTATCAAGGTACTAATCCTCTCTTATATACTTCTCCCGAATACCTGGTAAGCTCTCATAGAACCAAGCACATAACGGATATGGAAATCCACCAACTTTATACTAAGTTGAACGTACTTTGTTCTGCTTGTCCAATGCATGTTTCAGTGAGTAAATGAGCTTCTTATAAGCCACATTGCCCCAAGGATATTCAGCACAAACCTTATCATCTTCAACAATAGATGCATACTCCTTCATCACAGATGACTCGGTCTTTTTCCCAAACAAAATAGACTCTACAACAAGAATTTCCATAAGCTTCACAGCATCATCATCACTCTCGCATACGTGACGGTGATTCACAGCATTCTTTGGAATTTCATTCCGAGTCATAAAATCTCGAATATCCTTCAAAGTCACACCCTTGGACTTACCAAAATAGCGCTTCAGAATATTGCTCTCCCGATTAATTGGTTTTTCAACATTATGTGATGTGATCCGCAAGCTGCACATAATGTGAAAGTATTCAAGGGTGAAGGAAACATTATGGCCAAAAATCTTGAAACTAATGGAGTCTCGATCATTGGTGAATATTCGAGAAAGACACAGACAATGAACCAACTTCATGCTACATTTGAAATTCTCCATAGCCATAACGTATCGAAATGTACCATTATTAAGTTTATCCCATTGTGTAGTAGTCAAGAAATTTGTAATTAAACTCTTCAAATTGTGGTTCCCCTTCTAGTAACCCTTATAGTTAAACCAATCTCGAAACTCAAAATATCTTTGCCATGGTCTTGTAGGTGGAGGAGCAGGGACATAAGGACCTGGGGGTATTATAGGTTGTCTAGGTGCATTAGGTGCATTAGCTGCTTTGCGTACTTTAGCTGCATTAGGATCTTTAGGTGCTTTAGGTCCATATGTTAAAAAAAAAGTAAAATATACAAAAAATAACATCAGTACATTAACAAAAAGATCAGTTAAAACTCCAATCTCTAAGAAGGCTGAAGTTCCACATGTACAAAACAAAAACTTCAGCTCTAGAGCTGAAGTTCGACAGCTACAAAACAAAAACTTCAGCTCTAGAGTTGAAGTTTGACAGTTACAAAATAAAAACTTCAGCGCCAGAGCTGAAATTCACCAGTTACAAAAACAAAAACTTCAGCTCCTAAAGTTGAAAGTTCACCGGTTACAAAACAAGACTTTCAGTAAAAAAATATGTTGTAGTTTTTACAAAAAACAAAACACAAATACAAATCCAAAAATAATGCCAAAACATGAAAAAGAACTCCAGCTCCTATCTAAGGTATCATTGAACTATTATAAACTTCACACTTTAATAGTATCATCTATTTAACTCTCAAAATTTGTAAAATTTTCGACGTCTAATCTCTGAAGAATTTATAGAATTTTCATTAACAACACAAACACTCGTTCAAAAAATCTAAAAACACAATCGTAAAAGTAAAACTAATGCACTTATCAAACTAAACCATAAGAAACTATTTTATCATAAATACATGACTATCAAAACCAAAACCAAAAATTAAATAGTAAAAATTAATACTAAAATAAAACCCAAAAAGTTAATGCAATGTACCTGTGATTAAATCATAATGTGGGAACAACGA
Organism: Nicotiana tabacum; assembly: GCF_000715075.1. NCBI lineage: Eukaryota > Viridiplantae > Streptophyta > Magnoliopsida > Solanales > Solanaceae > Nicotiana > Nicotiana tabacum. The sequence goes on from NC_134082.1 coordinate 161,579,001, forward strand.
CGACTAGCAGTTGAAAAATAAAAAACAACGACGAAAACCGTTTGATTTCAGAGAAGAACAAATCAAAATATGCGAATAATGGGAGAGAGAGAGAGAGATAGTAGAAGACTAGCGTATACTTGGAGAGAAAGTAGTGTTTTAATAAAGAAGGGCAAAATAGTCTTTTTAAAAAAAATTTAACAAAAAAACAGGTACAGGTGCAAACAGAAAAACAAAGCGGCTACAGGTTACATGCAATTTTTACCTTCCTGCCCCCTCCGTCTTTTTTTATTATCTTCACGATGTAGTTTGCTTATTAATATTAGTTAATACGGTATAAATTTTATATCAAAAGGATAATATTAATTATCCCATATAGGTGTCACGACCCTAAACTCAACCCGATCGTGATGGCGCCTCTCGTGAAGACAAGGCCAGCCGACTCACTTCCAATTCACTTTAAGCAATTAAAATAAGAACTACTAAGTCTTTAATCAAAAATAAAATACCAAAATAAGCATTTAACAGTATAATTTGCGGAAATAAAAGCCGACATCGGGGTGTCACCAGTCATGAGCATCTAAAACAATACTATTAGTCTGAAAGTCTACTCCACTACTAAATAACTGAATCAGAAAAAAAATAATATAGAGGGAGGTTGCACCGGGCTGCGAATCACCAAGCAACTACCTAGTAAACCTCGGAAGATCTGCTGGGACTGTCAACCGTCAGTAGCAGGACCTGTAGCGCCCGAATCTGCACACAGAGGTGCAGGGAGTAAAGTGAGTACTTCCAACTCAGTGAGTAATAAGAATAAATGAAGACTGAACAATATAAAATCACGTTAAACACAACATTTAGCTATCAGTGGTATAACAAAATCAGTAACACAATTTAACGTTGAAATCTCATAAAAAACCTTTTTAAGTAGTCAACAATAGATAGGAAAAACAACTAGGAATGGTAAACACATAAGAACTGCCCCTCGGGCACAATAACATCAAATCAGCCACTCGGGTAATATCATAGAACAATACCAGCCCCTCGGGCTATATCTCATGTCACAATGGGTACCCACGCTCACTGGGGATGTGCAGACTCCTGGAGGGACCCCCTACGGCCCAAGCGCAATATCAAGTCATCTCGTGGCATCATAAACAGGCTCTCGGCCTCATATAAATATCAAGTCACCTCGTGGCGTACAATCTCAGGCCTTCTGTCTCATTATCATAATTAGTGTATCACTGTTGCGGCGTTCAGCCCGACCCAAAAGTATCCTCACAATACGGGCCCTCGGCCTTACTCAGTTAGAATCTCATAAGCCCTTCGGGCAATAGTAAAAATATGCAGCTCAGTTCAAAATATCTTTAAAACTTCATTTAAGGTTTCTAAATAGATTAACATAGCTGCGTTTTGAAAACAATGAAAGATCTGGCATAACTGAGCACAAGTATGAAATCAAACAGTGAGAAAGATATCATTAACGATCCCCTAAGGGTTCAAACAGTTGGCATGAAGCCCAAATATGGCATTTAGCCCAAAGTATAATAATATCAAACAATTAGCTACCAAATATACAGAAAATTAATCATTCGGGATGGACTAAGTCACAATCCCCAATGGTGCGCGACCTCACGCTCGTCATTTAGCGTGGGTGTTACCTCAACATAGTCGAATGTTGTATAATTCGGGGTTTCATACCCTCATAACGGCATTTAAAATCATTACTAACCTCAAACTAGCCCGAAAAGCTACTCTGCAACACGCTTGCCTCTCGAACCAACTTCCGAGTGCTCCAAATCTACCAAGTTCAGATTTTTATCATCAAATTATGCTGAACGAATGAATTCCAATTGAAAAATATCGATTTTAAGCACAAAATTCGAAATCAGTCAAAACCCGACCCCCGAGCCCGCATCCCGAAACTGGACAAACTTTATACCAAAATGTTCTTCATCATCTCACGAGTCCGTAAATATAAATAACTCGACAATCGGAGCTCGTTTGTCCCCTCAAATCATCCCTAGAAGGTCTCATAATCTCAAGCCCTAACTCCACCTTTGTCTATTGATTTTCATGAATTAAACACTGATATTTTGTTCTTTAATCACAAATAATCAAGTTTTAGGGTCCAAAATCCTTACCTCAATGAAGAACAATGATTTCCTCTCTTCAAAATCGCCTCAAAGCTCTTTCCCGTTCAAAAATGGTGTAAAAGGGTTTAATGGTCGCAAAGAGTTTATTTAAATACTTCTCACGCGTTTTACTGTTCATCCGAGTACTGTTCACCCGAGTTAGTGTTCACCCGAGTTACTATTCACCCGAGTTACTTTTCACCTGAGTTACTGTTCATGCTGCTGTGAAAAAAAGCAGTAGCTTTTCTTCTAGTCTAAATTGATCCGTTAACCTTTCGAGATCCACCCGAGGCCCTCAGAAATCTCAAAAAATATACCAACACATCCCATAACATCATTCGAACTTAGTCGAGCCTTCGAAACACCAAAATCATATCAAATTCAAGCCTATGAACTTTAAAATTCTTAAATTCCACCAACGACGCCGAAACTATCCAAAACAACTCCGATTGACCTAAAATTTTGCAGACATATCCAAAATGACATTACAAACCTGTCTGCCAAAAACTAACTTTCGCCAATTCAAGCCTAATTCTACACCAGACATCACAAAAATCCAAATCACCTAACGAAGCTATCTGAACAATAAAATCCGCATTCTGAGGTCGTTTACCAATAAGTCAACTCTTAATTGACTTTTCTAACTCTAAAGCTACTTTTAGAGACTAAGTGTCTCAAACCTTACCAAAACCATTCCGGATTCGATCCAATCTGATACCACATAATACGGATAAAAAAAGCATAAAGAAGAAAAAATGGGCAAAATGGAGCGGTAACTCTTGAGACGACTGGTCAGATCGTCACAATAGGAGCTAAAATAGATAATAATAGATGTCCCATAATTGTAATTTCATGCGATAACCCATAACTGATCCAAATAACCCTTTAATGTTGTTATAATTCCAATCAAATATGTGATCTTTTAAGAAATTATAGCAAAGCAAATTGATATAAGAATTATTTTAGCTTTAAAAATTAAAACCAAGCATGTCTTTGAAAATTAAAACAAATTAGTGTTGAAACATGCAAACATACAAAATAATTGTATTCTTAGTAAAATATACTAGTGTATATGACATCAGGTAGCCACTTTTAAGTATGTTGTTTAAAATATATCCACAATTTACAATGTAGTTAAAGATTAACCAATTTCATTCAAATTCCATGACACAACGTCCTACAATTTAAGCCTCAAAATTCAAACTCTAGGACATCGTTTCCTAAGATTTGAAAATTGTGTCCTGAAGTTCAAATCTTATATCCTGAATTTTAAATTAGTGACTCAGAAATCTAGGACACTTAGGGTGTGTTGGTATGAAGGAAAATGTTTTTCATGAAAAATATTTTCTTAGAAAAAGTTTTCCTGAAAATGAGTGATTTCTTGTTTGGTTGGTGAGTGAAAAAAAAATCGAAAAAAATATTTTCTAGTGCTTCTTTAGATAGTAGAAAATAAAGGTGACCGGTGATGGAGTGAGGAGGTACAAGAGAAAGTGGAAGCCAAGAAAGCGGCGTACTTGAAGCTTATAGAGAGCATGGACGAGGAGGCGAAGAGGATGAACATGGAGGGGTATAGGATGGCTAAGAAGGAGGTGAAGTTAGCGGTTACTACGGCTAACACTACGGCGTTTGGGAGTTTGTATGAAAAGCTTAGGGCCAAAGGCGGGGGATAAGAAGCTATACAGACTAGCCAAGGCGAGAGAGGAAGGCCCACGATCTAGATCAATTTAAGTGTATCAAAGATGATGAAGGTAGAGTTTTGATGGAAGAGACTCAGATTAAATGAAGATGGCAGATATATTTCCATAACTCTTGAACGAAGAGGGTGATAGGGACATTGTGCTGGGCGACTTGGAGCACTCCATGATGCGCTGGAATTTCGTGTATTGTACGCGCATAAGAGTAGAGGAGGTCAAGGGGGCTATACATAAGATGCACATAGGTAGAGCTATCGGGCCAGATGAAATACTTGTGAAATTTTTTAAGAATGCGGGTAGGGCAGGTTTGGAGTGGATCACTAGGCTCTTCAACGTCACTTTTAGGATGAATAAGTTTCCCAATGAATGGAGGTGGAGTACGATGATTCCTTTGTATAAAAACAAGGGAGATATCTAAAGTTGCAATAATTATAGGGGGATTTAAGATTCTAAGCCATACTATGAAAGTTTGGGAGAGGCTGATTAAAGTGAGGGTGAGGACTAGTGTATCCATTTCTGAGAACCAGTTCGGTTTCATGCCAGGGCATTCGACTATGGAAGCCATTCACATTGTGAGGAAATTGGTGGAGCGGTATAGAAAGATGAAGAAGGACTTGCACATGATGTTCATTGACCTAGAGAAAGCATATGACAAAATCCCGAGAGAGGTGCTCTGGCGATGCTTGGAGGCTAAAAAGGTCCCAGTAGCCTAAATTAGGGTGATTAAGGACATGCATGATGAAGCTAAGAGTAGGGTTAGGGCAGTGGGAGGAGACCTTGAACACTTTCCAGTTATGATGGGGTTGCACCTGGGATCAACTCTTAGTCCATTCCTATTTTCCTTGGAGATAGACGCATTGACGAGACACATTCAAGGGTCGTTTGGTAGGAGGTATTAGAAAAAATAATGCAAGCATTAGCTCTATGCATTACTAATACCTTGTTTGGTACATTTTTTCAACATGTGTATAATTAATACTTGTATTAGTTATACATCATACTTGGTATTATCCTATACATTAGTAATGCATAGAAAACCATGGCATTAGTAATACCAAGGCTATTAATGCATGCATTAGTATGTTTAAAGATAAAATTGTCCTTAAAGTCCTTTAAAGCTAGAGAATATGGAGAGAATTTTTGTAAACAACTATTTTTCTTAAAAATTATGCAATGCATTATAATTTCAATACACCACACCAAACAGTAGATAAGAAATAATATATGCACAACTAATGCTTGCATTACTAATACATGCATTACTAATACACCTTATTCCGCATTATTCTTATACATCCTACCAAACCATCCCTCAAGGTGATATTCCATGGTATATGTTATTTGTTGATGACTCAGTTTTAATTGACAAGACGGGGGATGGTGTTAACGAGAGGCTGGAGGTTTGGAGGCAAACCCTGGTGTAACGACCCAACTGGTCGTTTTGCTTTCTAAAACCCCGTTCCCCTAAATAAGACTTCCCGTACTTGATTTAACTGATTTATTACTTGCAATGATGGTTAGTCCGGGATTTGGAAGAGTTTGAATTGAAATTGGAATACTTGATTCCTTAAGGTTGGCTTAAACGGTCAAGTTTGACTTTGGTCAATATTTTTAGTAAACGGACACGGACTTGTGTTTTGATGGTCCCAAAGGGTCAGTAGTAAAATATGGGACCTGGTCGTATATCCGAAATCGAATTCTGCGGTCCCTAGCTAGAGTAATAAATTTTTGTTAAAAATTATTAAACTGAAAATCTAAGGATTTAAAGAAATTGAATAATGTTTGATCATGTTGGTATCGGGCCCGTATGTTGGTTCCGGAGTCCGGTACAGGTCCAATATAGCATTCAAGTCTTGTGTGTGAAATTTGGTGAGAAACGGGACCGATTTGACGTGATTCGAACGTCAAGTTGTAAAAATAGGAATTTTAAATGTTCTCAAGGATTTCATTTATTTTGGTGTTAAATCCGTAGTTTTAGATGTTATTTTGACGATTTGATCGCTCGAGCAAGTTTGTACTATGTTGTTGGACTTGTGTAAGTATTCAAAGTGGAGCCCCGAGGGCTTGGGTGAGTTTCGGACGTGGGTTGGGGGTGAAAAACACCCCAGTTTCTGGTGTTTTTGGGAAAGGTTGCAGGTCTCGCAAATGCGAGGAAATGTTCGCATTTACGAACCTCGCATTTGCGAGGAAAGCATAGCATTTGCGATGAAGCCTGGCTGGGGGCAGTGGTTGGATTTGCGACATCTTCTTCACATTTGCGAACCCAGCAGGGTCCGCATTTGCGACCCTTCTGTCGTATTTGAGATCAAGGCAGAGGGAGGCCCAGTTTGCATTTGTGATTGTTTTGTCGCAATTGAGACTTCGCATTTGCGAAAATGCGAAAATGCGACATCAGAGGCCTGGACACAGCTTTTAAAAATGGGACTTGGGCCATTTATATCATTTCACTTCTAAACTTGGGCGATTTGGGAGCTTTTAAAGAGGGGATTTCAACCTAGCATTGTGAGTTTTGGAGTGTCTGGCACCAAATTGAGGGTTTGGGCTTAAGCTTGGATCGGAAAGTAGGACGTGAAGCGAGGTAAGTCTCTTTTTTAACCTTGTAAGAGGGAAATCTCCCCATAGGTAAACTTAATTAATGTGTGATTTGATTGTGGGGGGCCGCGTTCGCACGAAGTGATGAGAGTCCGTATGTGGCTACTATTCATATTATGTCCGAGTAGTTCTAGGCTTACACCATGCTCTGTGGGTATTGTTATATGATCGTAAATTGTTGAATTGCATTGATTGAAACCGCATTTGGAATGTGATGATTTCAAAGATTTCATGTAAATAATTATTTTGAAAGGAATTAAAGGAGCATTTAAGTTGTATTTATACTTAACCACGCCACAAGTATATTCCGTGAGCGGGGTGATTATTCCACTACTCTCATGGGAGCGGGTCGTTCACCTCGGCAGATTGGAAATTGTATATATATATATATATATATGTGTGTGTGTGTGTGTGCGTGTGTGTGTGTATATGGTTCGGCCCGTTCGACCCTCGGCAGTGCACAGTTTACTTTTATGTTGGATCGGGTCGAACGTCCTCGGCGGAAATTGTATGATAATGGAACTGAGACCTCTTATAATCCGTATGATTTATTGTTCGAAGGACTACTTATTTTAAAATAAGGAAATTCCTAGATTTATTAATTGATGAGAAGGTTTTCAGTATTATTTCTTATTTGAACTTGTTTCTATCTATGTACATTGTGAATTGAAATATTGAACCTCATATTATCATATTATTGACCCTAGTAAGTGTCAAGTCGACCCCTCATCACTACTTCTTCGAGGTTAGACTAGATACTTACTAGGTACATATTGTTTATGTACTCATACTACGCTTCTATACTTAATTGTACAGGTTTTGAGGCAGGTGCACCTGGCTACCCGTCTGGTGTGCATTGTTGATAGTTGGCCAAGATTCCACAGTGATATTCTCCCTTCCTATGTCGTTCAGTAGCATGATCGAGTCTCTCTTTTGTTTTTGACTATCTATTCTATTTTAGACAGTAGGATAGTGTATTCTTTTGTATATTCTACTAGATGCTCGTTTACTTGTGACACCAGGTCTTGGCACACACATTAGTAGACTATTCTTTTGGGATGTAATCACTTAATTATGATATCATTTGGTCACTTCAGCTTTAAATTTGCCTAAACTATTTATTATCGCTGAATGTTTTAAATTTAATCTAAGTAAATGTTAGAAATATTTTGGTGACATAAATGGAATCCATTAGTTGGTTGAGTTTGGCTTGCCTAACCTCGGTGTTGGGCACCATCGCACCATCGCAACCTAGGTCGTGACAACATGGTATTAGAGCACTAGGTTCACGTAGGTCTCATAAGCCATGGGCAAACCTAATAGAGTCTTGCGGATCGGTATGAAGATGTCTGTATCTATCTTCGAGATGCTATAGGGTGTTAGGAAAACTACTCTTTATTCATCTTCTATCGTGCAGTTGATGGTATACTAAATCCCCTTCTCCTATTCTCTCACAGATGGTGAGGACGCGAACACCAGATGTTCCAGACCTGGGAGAAGCTTCTCCCCTCCCCCTGTTGCTAAAGGCCAAGGCAGAGGCCGGGGGAGGCACCAGCCCAAGATAGTGGACGAGGGCATCCGAGAGCTGCCCCAGTTGCTCCCCCGGCGGATCTTGTGGGGGATCCTATCATAGAAGGGCAGGGCGAGGTGCCCACAGCTGAGCCTACCCCGGCGGACTTCATGGCAGTACCAGATTTCTAGGAGGTCATGGGCCGTATGTAGCGGTTCATGGACACAATGACTCAGGCTGGTTTATTTCCAGCGGACCCAGCCACATCTCAGGAAGAAGGGGGAGCACAGACCCCTACCGACCAGGCTCCTAGTCATGCAGCGGTAATGTATTGGACTCCGGGTACACTACCAGCGGATTGGGCTCTGCCTGTTGCTGCAGTGGTACCCGAGCCTAGACCGGCTGCGAACGGCGATCCGCTGAAGTTACTGGACAGATGGACTAGGCTACACCCTCCCATCTTCGGAGGTGAGCGTCATAAGGATGCTCAGGATTTCATTGATAGGTGCAAGGACAGACTGCACAACATAATGATATTGAAGTCTTATGGGGTTGACTTCACTACATTCCAGTTGGAAGGCATTGGGGGCAGTCTTATGTTCTTGGTAGGCCAACGGGTTCTCCCCCCATTACTTGGGCTCAGTTCACACAGATTTTCCTGGACAGGTATATCCCACCCTCTTAGAGGGAAGAGTTGTGGTGCCAGTTCGAGCAGCTCGAGCAAGGTCAGATGTCTGTGATCGACCATGAGGCAAAATTCTCTGAGTTGTCTCCCCGTGCACTCATGATACATTCCACCCTCTAAGAGAGAGTGCGAAGATTTGTTGGAGGGTTGCACCCCGGTATTCGAGCTAGCATGGCCCGAGAGGTGGAGATGGGTACTGAGTATCAGCTAGTGGTAGAGATTGCTCGCAGGATTGAGGGATATCTCCAGAAGTGTAGATAGCAGATTCAGCAAGATAAGAGGGCTTGATTTTCAGGAGAGTTAAGAGGTGCTCCAGCTAGGGGTAGAGGTTACTTTGGGAGGGGTCAGCCCGACAGGTGTCACGACCCTAAACCCAGACCCGGTCGTGATGGCGCCTCTCGTGAAGACAAGGCCAGCCGAAACTCTCCCAATTCATTTTAAGCAATTAAAATAATACAAATTAAGTCTTTAACATAATAATAATCCCAAAAGAAGGTGAAACAGTACAGTTGCGAAATAGACATAGCCCGACATCGGGGTATCACCAGTCATGAGCATCTACTATCCGAATAAAGACAGGAAAAGTCTACATAGTCTATTACAGAACTAAAACAGAGTAAATAAGATAGGGGGATAAGCACTGGGTTGAGGACGCCGAGCCGCTACCTAGTGAATTTCCGAATCCGCATGAGCTGGAAGAAGTCAACACTCGCTAACGGGACCCGAAGCGCTTGAATCTGCACACGCACACAGGGTGCAGGAAGTAAAGTGAGTACTCCAACTCAGTGAGTAATAATAATAAATAAAGACTGAGTGATAAGAAATCACGTAAAAGAACATCAACATGCTATAAAGAAGTAGTATAAAACCAGTAAAAGCAATAAAATGGTGAAAACATGTAAAAACACTTAGTTCAGAAGAAGCTTCTTTAAAACACCTTTTTAACAGTTAAGCAATTAAATGCAAAGCAGCTAGAACAAATAAATACATAAAAACCCGTCCCTCGGGCACAAAGTCAACAGAATCCGCCCCTCGGGCAATATCATGGAACAACACCAGCCCCTCGGGCTATATCTCATATCACAATGGGTACCCGTGCTCACTGAGGGTGTACAGACTCCGGGAGGGTCCCCATACGGCCCAAGCGCAATGTTAAGCCATCTCGTGGCATAATTAATAGGCTCTCGGCCTCATATCAACAAGCCACCTAGTGGCGTACAATCTCCGGCCCGCGGCCTCATAATCATGAATCAGCTCAATAACCTCACAACACAGGCCCTCGGCCTTACTCAGTCAGAATCTCATAAGCCACTCAAGCAACAATAAAACATGATGCTCAGCCCAAAATATCATTTAAAATATCATTTTAAGTGTCAAAACAGAGTAAACATGGCTGAGTTATGAAAATAGTAGAATATAACATGACTGAGTACAAGTATAAAGTCAAAACAATGAGGAAATATCAGTAAAAATCCCCTAAGGGTCCAAATAGTTCGCACGAGGCCCAAACATGGCATTCAGCCCAAAACATGTTGATAGCAAATAGTTTTTAATCAAATACGCTAAAACAGTCATTGGGGATGGACTAAGTCACAATCCCAAACGGTGCACGACCTCACGCTCGTCAACTACCATGTGCATCACCTCAATATAGCACAACGATGTGTAATCCGGGGTTTCATACCCTGAGGACAACATTTATAATCATTACTCACCTCTATCCGGCCCAAATCTCTAGCTCGTGATGCTTTTGCCTCTCGAATCAACCTCTGAATGCTCCAAATCTAACCAAAATCAGTGCAAAACCATCAAAATATGCTAAGGGAACAAAGCCCACTCGAAATAAATTATATTACAACACAAATCCCGAAATTGGCCAAACCTGACCCCCGCACCCATGTCTCAAATTCCGATAAAAATTACATCAATAAACTCCTTATCACTCCCCGAGTTCATTCATATCAAAAGCATCAAAATCCAACCACAAACGGCCCCTCAAATCCCAAATTCTAGGTCTCCAATTACAAGCCCTAGTTTTTCAATATTAGGCTTAAATTCCATGATTAATTAGGTAGAATCCACATTAGAATCGAGTGTTAAGTCAATAAATCTTACCTCCAAGTGTTCCCCCTTGATTCCCTCTTCAATCCTCTTCAAAAAGCTCTAAAATCACTCAAAAGTGGTGGAAGTTAGCCTAAAATTGCGGGCAATGGCTATTTAAACATTCTGCCTAGGAATTTAAATCTTTCTTCGCGAACGCGGTCAAAGCCTCGTGTTTGCGAAGCACAAACTGACGTTGACCACATTTCCCTCTTTCGCGAACGCGACCACTTCCTCGCAAATGCGATGACTCCATAGCTCAACCTTCGCGAATGCGGCCCCCCCTTCTCGCGAACGTGATGCTTAATGGCCCAGCCCTTCGTGAACGCGGGACCTCCCTCGCGAACGCAAAGGCAAAAACTTTAGCCTCATCTGCTAACCCTTCGCGAACGCGGGGTCTACTCGCGAATGCCGAAGTCCAATTGTCTGCAACACCCAACAGCAGTTTTCTGCAGTTTTTCACAACATGAAATGGTTCGATTGACCACCCAAAACTCACCCGAGGCCCCGGGACCTCAACCAAACATGCCAACATATCTGATAATATCCTTCAAACTTGTTCCAATCTTCAGAACGCTCAAAACAACATCAAAATACCAAATTCGCATTGGATTCAAGCCTAAGAATTCCAAAATCTTCTAAATTCCGCTTTCGATCAAAAAGTCCACCAAACCACGTCCGAATGACATGAAATTTTCACACACATCCCAAATGACACAACGGAACTACTGCAACTCCCAAAATTCCATTCCGACCCCTATATCAAAATCTCACCTATCACCGAAAAACACCAAAATTCCAATTTCGCCAATTCAAGCCTAAATCTACTCTGGAGCTCCAAAACATATTCTGATCACGCTCTTAAGTCTCAAATCACCTCCCGACGCTATCTGAACCATCGGAACTCACATCGGTTCCCTTTAACACATAACTCAATATCCGATGAACTTTTCCAACTTAAGCTTACTCAAAAGATACTAAGTGTCTCAAACCTTACCAAAACCTCTCCGAACCCCAGCCAACCAACCCGATCACATGTACAACCGATAAACCCAGCAATAAGAAGCAGAAATGGGGAAAACAGAGTGGTAACTCATGAAACGACGGGCCGGGTCGTTACATCCTCCCCCTTTTAAACAAATGTTCATCCTCGAATGAGTCAAGAAACATACCTGAAGCCTCAAACAAGTGAGGATATCTACTCCGCATCTCCCGCTCGGTCTCCCAGGTAGCCTCCTCCATGGGTCGTCCTCTCCACTGCACTTTCACCGAAGCTATATCCTTTGATCTCAACTTTCGAACTTGATGCTCCAAAATAGCTGTTGGCTCCACATCATAAGTCAGAATACCATCTAATTGAACCGTGCTGAAATCCAAAACATAAGACGGATCCCCAATATACTTTCGGAGCATGGAAACATGAAATATCGGATGCACACTCGACAAGCTGGGTGGCAAAGCAAGCTCATAAGCCACCTCCCCAATCCTCTGAAGCACCTCAAAAGGCCCAATGAACCGAGGACTCAATTTACCCTTCTTCCCAAATCTCATAACACCCTTCATGGGCGAAACATTCAACAAAACTTTCTCACCAACCATGTAGGATACATCCCGAACCTTCCTGTTAGCATAACTCTTTTGTCTCAATTGCGCTATACGAAGCCTCTCATGAATTACCTTCACTTTTTCTAAATCATCCTGCACCAAGTCTGTCCCCAATAGCCTAGCCTCGCCCGGCTCAAACCAACCAACTGGATATCTACAGCGCCTCCCATATAAAGCCTCATATGGAGCCATCTGAATACTCGACTAGTAGTTGTTGTTATAAGAAAACTCTACGAGCGGTAGAAACTGATCCCATGACACTCCGAAATCAATGACACAAGCACGTAACATGTCCTCCAATATATGAATATTGCGCTCGGACTGCCCGTCCATCTGAGGGTGAAAAGTTGTGCTCAACTCAACCTGAGTACCTAACTCTCGCTGCACAGACCTCCAAAACTGCGAAGTAAACTGAGTGCCCCTATCTGAAATGATGGAAACTGGGACACCATGCAAACAAATAATCTCTCGGATATAGATCTCTGCCAACCGCTCAGAAGAATAGGTAGTACAAACAGGAATGAAGTGCGCGGACTTGGTCAGCCGATCCACAATCACCCAAATAGCATCAAAGTTCTTCAAAGTCCGTAGGAGCCCAACTACAAAGTCCATGGTGATCCTCTCCCACTTCCACTCTAGAATATCCATCTGATGAAGCAAGCCACCCGGTCTCTGATGCTCATATTTCACCTGCTGACAATTGAGACACCAAGCTACAAATCCCACAATGTCTTTCTTCATTCTCCTCCACCAATAATGTTGTCTTAGATCCTTATACATTTTCGCAGCATCGGATGAATAGAATACCGCGAGCTAGGGCCTCCTCCAAAATTAACTCCCGAAGCCCATCTATATTGTGCATACATATACGGCCCTGCATTCTTAACACCCTATTATCACCAATAGTCACATCTCTGGCATCATCGTGCTGAACTTTGTCCTTAAGGACAAGCAAATGAGGATCATCATATTGGCGCTCTCTGATGCGATCATATAACGAAGACTGAGAAATCTCGCAAGCCAATACCCGACTGGGATCCAAATATCTAACCTCACAAACCGATTGGCCAAGGCCTGAACATCAACTGCAAGAGGTCTTTCCCCAACTGGAATATATTCCAAACTCCCCAGACTCACCGCCTTTCGGCTCAAAGCATCGGCCACCACATTGGCCTTCCCCGGATAGTACAATATAGTAATATCATAATCCTTTAGCAACTCCAACCACCTCCGCTACCTCAAATTGAGATCCTTCTGTTTGAACAAGTGTTGGAGGCTACGATGATCAATAAACACCTCACAAGACACACCATACAAGTAATGCCTCCAAACCTTCAACACGTGAACAATGGAAGCAAACTCAAATTCATGAACGGGGTAGTTCTTCTCATGGGGATTCAACTGACGAGAAGCATAAGCAATAACTCTACCCTCCTACATCAAAACACACCCAATACCAACCCTCGAAGCATCACAATACATGGTATATGAACTTGAAGCTGATGGCAAAACTAACACTAGAGCTGTGGTCAAGGCTGTTTTGAGCTTCTGAAAGCTCTCCTCACACTCATTCGATCATACAAATGAAGCACCCTTCTGAGTCAACTTGGTCAAGGGCGACGCGATAGATGAAAATCCCTGAACAAACCGGTGATAATAGCTCGCCAAACCAAGAACACTGCGAATCTTTGTGGCTGAGGACGGTCTGGGCCAACTCTGAACCGCCACTATCTTCTTCGGATCAACCTGAATACCCTCGCTGGACACCACGTGTCCTAAGAAAGCCACTGAACTGAGCGAAAACTCACATTTGGAGAACTTTGCATAAAGCTTCTCCTCCCTCAATCTCTGCAACACAACTCTCAAATGCTATGTTTGCTCCTCCTGACTGCACAATACACCAGAATATCATCAATGAAGACTACGACAAATGAGTTAAGATAAGGCCGAAACACGCTGTTCATCAAATGCATGAACGTTGCTGGGGCATTGGTCAGCCCAAAGACATTACAAGAACTCATAAGGACCCTAGTGGGTCCTGAAAGTTATCTTAAGAATATCCAAGTCCCTGATCTTCAACTGGTGATAACCCGAACGGAGATCAATCTTGGAGAACACTCTCGCTCCCTGAAACTGGTCAAATAAATCATCAATGCGAGGCAAAGGATACTTGTTCTTAATTGTTACTTTGTTCAACTACCTATAATCAATGCACATCCTCATAGTGCCATCCTTCTTCTTCACAAATAGAACCGGCGCACCTCAAGGTGACACACTAGGCCTAATGAACCCATTATCAAGAAGTTCCTGAAGCTGCTCCTTTAACTCTTTCAACTCTGTTGGTGCAATACAATATGGTGGAATAGAAATGGACCGAGTACCCGGCACCAGGTCAATACCAAAGTCAATATCCCTATCCGGTGGGGTACCCGGCAGGTCTGCAGGAAACATATTGGGAAACTCCCTCACAACTGGAACAGAATCAATACTGGAAGTCTCTGCACTGACATCCCTTACAAAGGCTAGATACGAAAGACAACCCTTCCCAACCATACGCTGGGCCATCAAGAATGAGAATACCCTACTGGGGATATAATCGGTCAAACCTTGCCACTCAATCTGTGGCACACCCAATATAGCCAATGTCATTGTCTTAGCATGACAGTCCAGAATAGCACAACACAGAGATAGCCAATCCATGCCCAAAATATCATCGAAATCCACCATACATAATATTAAAAGATCCAATCAAATCTCTAGACCCCCAATAGTCACCATACACGACCGGTACACATGGTCTACAACAACAGTATCGCCCACCGGAGTAGATACATGAATAGGTGAAACAAGAGACTCACAGGGAATATCCAAATAACGAGCAAAGTATGATGACACATAAGAAAAGGTGGAACCAGGATCAAATAATACAGAAGCATCTCTGTGACAGAATGAGACAATACCTGTAATAACAGCATCGGAAGCAATAACATCGGGTCTACCTGGAAGTGCATAGAAACGGGCCTGACCACCACCTGATCGACCTCCCCCTCTAGGGCGACCCCTAGCTGACTGACCTCCACCCCTAGCTAGCTGGGTAGGTGGTGGTGAAGTAACTGGCACTGAAGTCGATGGCTGACTCCTCTGCTGAGATGAACCCGCAAGACGACGAGGACACTGCCTCCACATATGACCCATCTCTCCACACTCATAGCAACTCCCAGGCGCTGGAGATGGGGACTGAAGGGAACCCCTAGCACCAAAATGACTAGCAGATGCATATGGCATAGAAGAGCCTTGAACTGATGAAGCACGGGAAGAACTCTGAGCTGGAAGGGCACTAAGTGATGACTGGACCTGATGAGAACTATGAGAACCATGACCCGATGATGCCCCACGATAACCTAGGCGAGCTGGCTGAGCATGCCTGAATGGACGGCCTTTGCCGTGCTGAAACTGACCTCTTAAAGTAGCACCACCATAACTACCAGATCCTCGAGGCCTCTTGGCCTCCCTCTCATCTCGCTCCTGGCGACGAACTGACTCAATCTCACAAGCAATTTCCATAACCTCCTCAAAAGTAGCACCAGACACCCTCTCCCTGGTCATGAGAATACGAAGCTGATAAGTGAGGCCATCCACAAACCTCCTAATCCTCTCTCTATCTGTCGGAACCAACCAAATAGCATGATGAGCTAACTCGGAGAACCTCATCTCATACTGCATCACAATCATCTCTCCCTGACGCAACCACTCAAACTGGCTGCGCAGCTCCTCCCTGTGAGACTGCGGCACATACTTCTCCAGAAAGAGAACAGAGAACTGCTACCAGGTAAGGGGTGCTGCACGAACAGGCCTATGCCTCTCATAAGCCTCCCACCAAGTGAAGGCAGCTCCAGAAAACTAAAAAGTAGTGAAAGCGACCCCGCTAGTCTCCATAATAC
This sequence comes from Nicotiana tabacum, assembly GCF_000715075.1. Taxonomy (NCBI): domain Eukaryota; kingdom Viridiplantae; phylum Streptophyta; class Magnoliopsida; order Solanales; family Solanaceae; genus Nicotiana; species Nicotiana tabacum. The sequence goes on from NC_134082.1 coordinate 161,595,242, forward strand.
CCATTGTGTGAAGAATCCACTGACACTTGTCTAAGAAACCTTGGGCATCCTTGCCCTCTGCACCATTGAAAGTCGGAGGCCGAAGTCTACCAAACCTCTCCAACCTACGCTGCTCGTCCTCTGGCATGGCAAGAGCTACACAGTTCTGAACAACTACAACCAACTAGGATGGATGTGCCCCTGGCGTCTGAAGTCCTTGCACGACCTGCTCAGGTGTGCGAGCGGCGGGAGTCTGAGTGCCTCCTCCGGCCTGAGAATTAGTTGCGGCTGTAGTAACTGAGACCGCCTGAGCTAGGCTAGTGCATACTGATAGAATCTAAGCCAAGGCTTCCTGAAGACCCAGAATCCCAATGGGCACAGCTGGTGCTGCTGGAGCATCCACAGCTGGGACCTGATCCTGAACTGGGGCGGTTGGTGGATCTGTAGGTGCTTCCCTAACTGCTGTGCGGGCCATACCCCTACCCCTACTACGACCATAACCGTGTCCTCGGCCTCTAGTGGCCATAGCTGGTGGTACTAGTGGTCGTCCATCCTGATTGGTGGCGCGTGTCCTCACCATCTATGAGAGAATAGAATAAATGAAATTTAGTACTCCGATCAACAAACTCGCATGACAAGAATTTCAAGAATATGAAGTTTTTCCTAAAGGTTCTGCAGCCTCTCGAGGATAAATACAGATGCCTCCGTACCGATCCGCGAGACACTACTAAACCTGCTCATGACTCGTGAGACCTATGTAACCTAGGCTCTAATACCAACTTCTCAAGACCCTAAACCCAGACCCGGTCGTGATAGCGCCTCTCATGAAGACAAGGCCAGCCGACACTCTCCCAATTCATTTTAAGCAATTAAAAATAATACAAATTAAGTCTTTAACATAATAATAATCCCAAAAGAAGGTGAAACAGTATAATTTCGGAATAGACATAGCCCGACATCAGGGTATCACCAATCATGAGCATCTACTATCGAAATAAAGACAGGAAAAGTCTACATAGTCTATTATAGAACTAAACTAGAGTAAATAAGATAGGGGGATAAGCACTGGGTTGCGGACGCCGAGCCGCTACCTAGTGAATTTCCGAATCCGCATGAGCTGGAAGAAGTCAACACTCGCTAGCGGGACCCGAAGCGCCTGAATCTTCACACAGGGTGCAGGGAGTAAAGTGAGTACTCCAACTCAGTGAGTAATAATAATAAATAAAGACTGAGCGATAAGAAATCACATAAAAGCACATCAACATGCTATAAAGAAGCAATATAAAACCAGTAAAAGCAATGAAACGATGAAAACATGTAAAAACACTTAGTTCAAAAGAAGCTTTTTTAAAACACCTTATTAACAGTTAAGTAATTAAATGCAAAGCATCTAGAAAAGATAAACACATAAAAACCCGCCCCTCGGGCACAAAATCAACAAAATTTGCCCCCCGGGCAATATCATGGACAACACTAGCCCCTCGGGCTATATCTCATATCACAATGGGTACCCGTGCTTACTTGATTCCCTCTTCAATCCTCTTGATTCCCTCTTCAATAAAGTGTTCCCCCTTGATTCCCTCTTCAATCCTCTTCAAAAAGCTCCAAAATCACTCATAATGGTGGAAGTTAGCCTCAAAATCGCAGACAATGGCTATTTAAACATTCTGCCCAGGCATTTAAATCTCTCTTCGCGAACGTGGTCAATGCCTCGCGTTCACGAAGCACAAAATGATGTTGACCACATTTCCCTCTTTCGTGAATGCGACCACTACCTCGCGAACGCGATGACTCCACAGCTCAACCTTCGCGAACGCAGCTCCTTTTCTAGCTTCTCGCGAACGCGATGCTCAATGGCCTAGCACTTCGCGAATGTGGGACCTCACTCGCGAACTCGAAGGACAAAACTTCAGACTCATTTGCTAACCATTCACAAACATGAGGTCCTACTCGCGAACGCGAAGGCCAATTGTCTGCAACACCCAATAGCAGTTTTTTGTAGTTTTTCACAACATGAAATGGTCCGATTGACCACCCAAAACTCACCCGAGGCCCCCGGTACCTCAACCAAATATGCCAACATATCCCATAACATCATTCAAACTTGTCCCAATCTTCAAAACACTCAGAACAACATCAAAACACCAAATTCGCATCGGATTCAAGCCTAAGAATTCCAAAATCTTCTAAATTCCGCTTTTGATCAAAAAGTCCACCAAACCACGTCCGAATGACCTAAAATTTTTCACACACATCCCAAATGACATAACAGAACTATTTCAACTCCCAAAATTTCATTCCGACTCTTATATCAAAATCTCACCGATCAACTGAAAAATGCCAAAATTCTAATTCTGCCAATTCAAGCCTAAATCTACTCTGAACCTCCAAAATACATTCCGATCACGCTCTTAAGTCTCAAATCACCTACCGAAGCTATCCGAACCATCGGAACTCACATCTGAGCCATTGAACACATAAGTCAACATCCGGTTGACTTTTCCAACTTAAGCTTCCTCAAAAGAGACTTAGTGTCTCAAACCTTACCAAAACCTCTTTGAACCCGAGCCAACCAACCCGATCACATATAGAACCAATAAACCAAGCAATAAGAAGCAGATTTGGGGGAAACAGAGAGGTAACTCATAAAATAACCGACCGGTTCGTTATAGCAAGCCCCCATATTCAGCACCACCACCCCCTTCTCGAGGTGCGCCAGTGAGGCCTTATTTTAGTGTGATGCCGGAGAGTTATTACCGTCCACCAGCTATTCAAGGTTCCTCCAGTAGGTATTCTGGTCATCCGGGTTCTTCCAATGCTTACTTTAGTGCTACGCCATAGAGTTCATACTGCCCACCCGCCATTTAGGGTTCTTCTAGTGGGTATTCAAGCTAGTAGGTTAAGGCTTCAAGATAGCAGTCTATGTCATCGCGGAGTTGTTAGGAGCGTAGGGATCCAAGTCACATAAAGATATTTTGTCTCAGACTACGAGGCAAGGTAGTACAGCAGGGTTATCAGCCTATGATTACAGTGCCAGCCATCCGGCCACCTAGAGGTGGAGAACATGCTGGCAGGGGTCGTCCTATAGGTGGAGGCCAAACAAAGGGAGGTCAGTCAGCCATTGCTCAGCCCGGCGGAGGCTAGCCAGCCAGCGCTCCAACCAGATTCTATATTTTTCTGGCTAGACCAGAGTCTCAGATGGCATGATCATAGGTATTATTTCTGTCTGCGGTAGGGATGCTTCGGTACTGTTTGATCTAGGGTCTATATATTCATATGTGCCATCTCTGTTTGCCCACTTTCTGGATATTCCTCGTGAGTCCTTAGGTACTCCTGTTTATGTGTCCACTCTTGTGGGCAATTCTGTGGTTGTGGATACGATATCTGATCCTGTGAGGTTACCTTTTGTGGTTACGAGACTAGACCGGATCTCCTATTACTTGACATGATCGACTTTGAGGTCATCTTGGGCATGGATTGGTTTTCTCCATATCATGCCATTCTTGACTACCATGCCAAGACTATTACTTTAGCAATGCTAGAGTTGCTGAGGTTGGAGTGGAAGGTTTCCTCCGTTAGTTCATCTAGTCGTGTTATCTTGTTTCTGAAGGCTCAACATTTGGTCGAGAAGGGTTGTTTGGCGTATCTAGCATATATTTGGGACACCACCGCAGAGTCTCCAACGATTGATTTAGTACCAGTAGTCTGGGAGTTTGCTGATGAATTTCCTTCTAATCTTCATGGCATGCCACCAGATCATGATATTGATTTCTGTATTGATTTGGCTTCAGGTACTTAGCCTATATCTATTCCACTATACCATATGGCTCCGAAAGAGTTGAAGGATTTGAAGGAGCAGCTTGAGGAGTTGTTAGCAAACAGGTTTGTTAGACCAAGTGTGTCACCTTGGGGTGCACCAATGTTGTTTGTACAGAAGAAGGATAGGATCATGCGGATGTGCGTTGATTACCGCCAGCTGAACAAAGCTACCATCAAGAACAAGTACACATTGCCTCATATCGATGATTTGTTTGACCAGTTGCATGGTTCTAGGGTGTTTTCTAAGATTGACTTGAGATCAGGGTATCATCAGCTGAAGATTCGAGACTCAGATGTCCCGAAGACAGCCTTCCATACTAGATATGGCTATTATGAGTTTCTGGTGATGTCCTTTGGCTTGACTAATTCTCCAGCGGCATTTATGGACTTGATGAATAGGGTGTTCAGGACTTTTATCGATTACTTTGTCATCGTCTTCATTGACGACATCTTAATATACTCAAGTAGCCTAGGGGAGCAAAAGCGGCATTTGACTGTAGTGCTTCAAACCTTGCGAGAGCAGAAGCTATATGCTAAGTTCTTCAAGTGTGAGTTTTGGCTAGAGTCAGTGGCATTCTTGGGGCATATTGTGTCAGGAGAGGGTATTAAGGTGGATCCCAAGAAGATTGAGGCAGTTTAGAGTTGGGCACGTCCTACTTCAATGACCGATATCAGGAGTTGTCACACCTCTTTTTTAACCCTGAAGTGGGTATATGAGATTTTTTTCAATTGAAGTGACAATAATCGAAACGGAATTATTTATTTAAATTTAGAGTCGCCACTTGGGATAATTTATGGTATACCAAGTCACCAGTTTAAAACCCCAAGTTGAGGAAAGTTTGACTTATTTATGGTCTGCGAACACAGAATCTGGGTAAGGAATTCTATTAACCCGAGAGAATGTGTTAGGCATTTCCGAGTTCCGTGCTTTTAGCACGGTCGCTTTAATCATGCTCTACTTAATTAAATTGTCTAATTACTCATTTTAAAACCTATGTACATTTATCTTTTACTGCTTTTAATTGCTTGAATTATTCGTAATTAAGGAGTTATTTTAAAACAAGCCACGCGTACGTGTATTCATTTTGTTTGGCGCGTCAAGACTCATGTCACGCGTACATGTCCACAATTAATTACGCTTTATTAATATCAAGAGATTTTGGTTGAAGTTGCGCGAACGCATACCCCGATTTTATTTTTAGGATCGTAATTATGTCACGCGAACATGTCCACAACCACGATGATTTATTTAATTGCGCCTAAAGCAAGCTACAAATGTTCGCTTTTAGAAATAGTAATCGTGTCACGTGAACGTGTACACAATAAATAACATTTACTATTATTACTAAGATTATTTCACCCAACGTTGCGCAAACGCATACTTTGGTCTTAATTTTGGAAATCGTAATTTTGTCACGCGAAAGCGTACACAATCACAAAACTAATTTAAGTGGCGCCTAAAAGCATTTCTATGATGTTCGGAAATTATTCAACTCCTAGATTCGAGATAGTTGTGAGTTCTATGAGTTAAGGAGCTTATTGTGGAAGAAATGAACTACAATAACATAATTAACGGGAACTGGAATATTAAACTTGCATAGTATTGACATGACTACTCAATTTTTGTACCAAATGGGAAAGTTCAACAGAATCTCCGTCAAAAAGAAAAAAAAACAAATACATACCAACAAATGGACATAACTATTGTATAATCCAAATAAAGGTTTGAAATTGAGAATAAGTAGTACACATATAAAATGTGAACAGGATTATCTAAAAAAATGATCTTTCTTTCCAGATTTGTGATTATGCGTGACAACCATTTAACACCCAACACTTAAACTTCCAATTAACAGAAGGCAAAAATGATAGCAATATCTAGAAACACAGTAAGAAGAAAGAAATCAGACCTTTGTATTGATGGATCTGAGCTCAAAACTACAACTGGACAATTTCTTTACAAAATATTCGCCAACGATTTCAACCGGAATCGACGACCGGAGTTTTCGAACGACACCTTTGATAACTCTTGACGTTGCTTTTTTGATAAAAATAGACTGTTTCGAACAGATTTTTCAGTTGGATTTAGAGGTGGCTTTCATGGATATTTGCAGGTTGGTTATGGAGGAAGGAAAGTAAGCAGGTGGGAATTTTGAGATGAGGAGTATAGGGGTCAGCTGACTTCTCTTATCTCTCCAAAAATAGAGAATCAGATTCTGGCCAAGAATCTAAAATGAAACGGATGACTGACTCTTTAAGGTAGGTGGGGTGAGGATCTTTTAAGTATTTGGTGGAGGAGCATCGCCGGATTCCAGTTTTGGCAGTGAGAGAGACGATGGGAAATGGGGTTGAGGCTTTTTTGAGATTAGAAAGCTGGGGTGGCTGCCAGTTTCCCATTAATTAAGTGTAAAACTAGAATTTTTGGTAGATGTAATCATTGAGAAAATGATCGGCCAAAGAATACGGTATCAAACATTCTCATTTCTTTTGTCAATAAAAGGCTCCTGGTGTGTCGTTGGTTTTCAGAGAAAATAGGATGGGTGCTGCCGATTTTTAGACTAGGTCTAGGTCTCGCTTTTGGATTTAGGAATTTAGTATTATTTTATAGCGGGTAGGAATTAGGTTTGGTCAAATGGGGAATGGGTATGTGCTCAATGTTTTTGGCTATCCGAAATTGTGTCTTTTCAATTAATACTAAACAAAATTAGCCTTAAACTTCATACTCTTTCTTCTAAAACAAGACCAAAAATACTACACCATTTATTAATTAATCCTAATTAAGTAAAATAACTATTAAAATAAAACTATCCGTTGAAACAATCCTATTTTTGGTATTTTTTTTAAATATCATACTAAAAGTTAAAAATGGAAAAATCATTGTAAAACTAAAATAATATTCCTGGAACTATTGTTGTATTTTTGAATTTTATGTAAAATAGACAAATTAAAAGTAACTAGATAAAACTATTAATTATCTAAATAAGAGAAAATATTTTTATAATTTTTATTTTTATGATAAAATAAAGTAAAAGAGAGCGATACTAAACTTAAACTAAATATTTACGCTAAAATGTGTAAAATCTTGGGGAGGGTCAAAATTACATGTCTACAGCTGCCCCTCTTTGACTGGAAACGTGAAGAGTTTTCAGACAAAGAACGACGAGACAGGTTTTTTTTGACCCGACCCTTATTTAGAGAGACCAAAAATGTAAAGCCCCGTAAATTCTTTTAGTTAACTCCTACTAATTTTGAGCTTGAGAATGCAATGTAATTAAATCTGATCTACATGATTATTCGAGTGGAACAAAGTTATTGGAATGCTTAGGGACAATATCGATAGTTAAGCATTGAATTATTGGATGTTACAAGGTCATCAAATGCATTGGAGCATTTCAAGTTTCTATTCATAAGTGCTGAAATTTTGAGAATTCAATGGTATGTAACCAACTTGAAGAGTTGGAATTTAATAAGGAAAACAAGGATTTAAAATCCTAGTCTTCAGATGGCAACGAGAAAGGATTTAGAAAACTAGAAAAAGTGGCTGGCCAACAAAGAGACAAGTGGGGGACAATGGAATTAATTAAATAACAAAGATAAGGAAATAATGGAAGTAATTATGAAAGACAAAAGTAAGTGAAAAATAGAATGATTAAAGTTGAAGTCCAAAATGTTGCTTCTATGATGGAATAAATTAGAACCCAGTGAAAGCGTGCAACTCAGCACCCGAAATTTAGAATCCACAGTTGAAGTTTTTGTAGACATTTTGTAAAGGGAGAGATTATATTATATTTGACTTGGTCTTGGGGATTAGAGAGAAGGAGCAGCTATTTACCATTAATACATATTCAAGGTAAGAATTAAATACCTTTCTTTGATAAATTTGATTCATTTATTACATCTCTTAACCCTCCAACATCGTGGGATTCATAGATTTTTGAAGATAATCTCAAGGACATTTCAAGAAACTCAAATCTTGAAACTTTTAGGGTTCGACAAAGAGGTAATTTCTTCACTCCAATTTTATGTACCATACTCCACAGGCGTAGTAGAGTATATTTATGAATTTAGATTTGTATTTAAACATCTATTCATAAAACCCTAGAAGCTAGTCTTGAAATTGAAAAGTTGGTTGGTAAGAATGATGAATAGTGATGGGTGTTGTTTGAACGATGTTATTTTGAGTTTATAGTGGAATGACTAGATTTCATAACAAGTTTAATGAATAAGCTGGAGTTGAAATTCAAGGATTGTCATTCAAATAATCAAATGAGGATTTTTGTTAAACTTACAAGATTAGATTTAAGTGTCAGACACTTAGTTGGTTTAGTAGGTATCGTTGTGATTCGTTCTTGAATTATGTGAGTTCGTATATGTAGATCATGACTCATTGGCGTTATTGGATCATTTGTGATAATGTTGGAAGCAATTTGAGGTACGTTGAAACTTACTACCCTCAGAACTTTTCTCCAAACTCATATCAAAACATGATTAAACTGAGTTTCAAAATGCGAGTCCTAGCTTATAGGGACGAGTGAGTTGGGATTTTACCATTCTTGCATCATAAAAGATTTAAGTTATATGAATATTATTTTCCTGAAATGTTGTATCTTAATTAAAGAAAAAAAATAAATAAATAAGGAATAGCACTTGTAGTATTTTGAAATGAAAATACATGAGTTGTAAAATATCTTGGATATAGCTATTCTCAAATAGTTGATTTGGCTATAAATATCATCATTGATAAATGTAAAGGTTTTGGGAGTTACTTAAATTCACCGAGATTGACTTGGACATTTTTCCTCATTAGGTCATGAAACTACACGAGCCGATGTAAGCGTAGAACCTACCTTACGGTTGGGGACTACGACAGAGTACTTCCCATTACGGGTACTATTGTGCTACTTTATTAGTATGGCTGAGTCGATTCGTGCCGCACAACAATGAGATGACCTGAGCAAGTAGGGTATATGATACTTTCCGCTAGGTACATAACCTAGTTGACCTTCTTTCGTGTCGGTGATGGTATAGTGCTCCCGGTAAATGAAAAATCTAACATGATTTTGCAAATATCAATGATAAAGGAAGACTTTGAAATATGTTTTACTATATTATTTTATTGTACTTTTTAAATTGGTAATTGATATGAATACTTCTTTCTTGATATCAATTATTATTGCATATCTTATGTCTTCTTAATATCGTCCTATTTTCTTTTTGGGCAACGGTTCATGATTCGTACTAGGAATGTGGAGCTTAGGCCTTTCGGCCACAATTCCATTTTCTATTTTCAAAGACTAGACCTGAGCAACTTGGATCGCATGGATAGGGAAGCTCTACATTCCCGTTGACGTTATTTGGTGAGACTCCACGCTTGTATTTGTGGAGGACTTTATTATATTAATATCCTTTTGAGTCAACGGGTTATGCCTTGGCCGACTATTACAGTTCATGTCATAGAGATTCCATAGACAACAATAGTATTCATTTTGGGTTGTAATCCTATGGTTACTTACATGGCGTGCATGAACGAAATTTTCTTTTATCTTTATGAAGCTTTGCCTTCAAAGGAAAATATTTACTTAAAGACATCATGTTTTGCATATATCTTAAAATGATTGAAATTGAATATCCTTTCGCATCCTCCTATTAAGCATATAGATGTGTATTAATCTATAGGATGGTTCACTCTGGTACAGGTAGAATACCGGGTGCCGGTCACATAGTTTTAGGGCGTGACAAAAAACTAGAAGAAAGGAGAATGTGACCGAGCCCTGGTATCTGAGTTGCCTACATATCCTTGGCTATAAAGGAATTAGGCCACGTGTAGTTCAGAAGTGAATGAGGTGATGAACTATACCGAGGTGGAGAACCGATTGAGGTGCCATCGAGGTTCAGGTCCGCGGTCCCGTTATTACATCAAAAAATCAAAATTGAAAAAAACTAACTAAGCCTATCAGCTACAGTTACAAGATTCTCATCTATGAGTCTTCTGAAGCTTGATCTTGAGTATTGAATGGTTCTCCATGCGGACTTTAGATTTGAACCTTGACGCTTGCTAGCTGTAGGTGCTAGTTCATTCTTCTTCACCTTTTTGGATCAAGACCGGACATGTAGCGCTCATGACATCAACCACTTCTTGAGCAGTTCACATCTTTTTTCTGCTTCTGCATTTTGGATTCACTTTTTTTTTCTTTTTTTTTGGATTGAGACTACTTTTGTTGGTCATCTCGGATTGTTGACTCGCATCTTGCCGCAAGCTTCTGCTACTTCTAACTTGAATTGAATTCTGAAATAACTTCCCTTGTTCTCCAGGTGGGCGCCTGCTACTGACTTGAAACTTGAAATAATTTCGAAACGAATTCCCTAGTTCTCCAGGTGGGCGCCTGCTACTACAACAAAACAGACAAAACAAAAGAAACTTTTCTTCCCCAGTTTGGTACCGAGAATATTTGTGAGTGTAAAAGCTAAATCCCATTATCCAGGAGGGTCCTGAAAACTAAAATTAAATCTCATCTTAAGAGTGAAAATTTGAAAGCCAAATTCTATTTCCTAAAGGTAAAACTTACGCTAAATCTCATTGTCTATAAGGGTCATGAAACTTAAAACTACATCCCATTATCCAAGAGGGTCCTGAAAAAATTTAAAATTAAATCCCACTCTTCAGGAGGGTCCTGATTTTAAGACAACTAAAGATTGATAACTTAAGAAAACTAAAATTGACACCTTCTTCTTTTTTCTTTTTTTGTCAAATTCAAACTTCCCTCTTTCTTTTTTTTTTCAAATTATCCTAGGAGAAAATTCGTCATACTAGGTTTTCTATCTTAGAAGAAAGATTCATCAGACTAAGATTTTTATCCTAGGAGAAAGTTTTTCAGACTAGGTCTCTTTTTTTTATTATCCTAGGAGAAAGATTCATCAGATTAAGATTTTGATCCTATGAGAAAGTTCATCAGACTAGGTCCTTTTTCTTTTTTTCTTTTTTTGGTATCTTAGGTAAAAGATTCATTAGACTAAGATTTATGTCCTAGGAGAAAGTTCATCAGACTAGGTCTTTTATCTTAGGAGAAAGATTCATCAGACTAAGATTTTGATCCTAGGAGAAAGTTCATCAGACTAGGTCTCTATCTTAGGAGAAAGATTCATCAGACTAAGATTTTGATCCTAGGAGAAAGTTCATCAGACTAGATCTTCTATCTTAGGAAAAACATTCATCAGACTAAGATTTTGATCCTAGGAGAAAGTTCATCAGACTAGGTTTTCTATCTTAGGAGAAAAATTCATCAGACTAAGATTTCGTTGGGGAGAAAATCCATCAGACTAGGACTTTTATCCTAGGAGGAAAAATGTGAAGAGCAATGGCAACATTTTCTGCACATTAGCAATACTGATAAAGGTAAAGATTTGAGAAACTTCCCTTTGTCGGCTCTTCTCTTCTTATTTTCTTTTTCTTTTCTTTTTTTCTCTTTTTTTCTGAAACCACTTTCCTTGCACTGCTTTATCCCTGTTCAAACAAAGAATATTTTGTTAGTTTTGTGGCCTTGAGTCTTGAGCAGCTTAGCTTTTGCTCGATCAGCTTGAATCGGTCTCAAGAGACTTTTGTTCTGTACCAACTCTGATTGTTTCACACCTAGTACCATTTGTATTTGCAGCTCAAACAGCCTTGTTCCAACTGGAGATCTTTGCTTAGGTGATCTTTTCTGATATCTTGAATGACTTCCTACTTTTGAGCAATTTATCTATCAGAGAGAATCACAAGTTATCTTTGTTTGCACTAAGTTGGCTGACAAAAGTCTTTTGGGGGAGCCTTTGCATGAATCCTCAAGGCATGTTGAAAGTAAACAAATGGGTGTGCTGGCAAAATTTACTTTGGTGCAACTGAAAAGCTGGTAGCAAATTTTGAAATCTTTTCTTGCTCGTTTTTGATAAGGACGGACTGAGAGTGAAGGACACAATGATGCAAAGAAATAATATACAAAGAAATGCCTCTGTCGGGAAGAACAAAAGGAAGATTTTTTTTACGATAACTAGCCTTAATGATCATGACATGTATTTTGGACTTAACGGCCTGGTCTATCAAACTGATCTAATCTTTCCTTTTACCATTCCTATGACCTTTGAAACCGGGCTTGCTCGTACCAACCCTTTGCATCAGCTTCATGACTCACTTTCGACTAGTGGTGCCTCGAGGAGTTTTCACCAAAAAGTCTCTCTCATTTATTTATCTCTGCTTACCGTCGTCTTACAGTGCCCATGAGGGTTTTCACTAATAAGATTCTCTCATTATTCTTTTTCTTTTTCTTTCCCTCTTTTTTTGTGAGCAACTCGACAGTGTTCTATATCGTGTGACAATTGTTGCTCGTTGCATGTGTCTCTTGGCATTCTTGAAGGTTGATCAAGAGGTCTTTATTTGGAAGGTTTTTGGATAGGGTTGAAAAGAAAGGACGGCATGAAGGCTCAAAGTAGACTCAATATGATGGGTTGTACACTTACAACTCTTGGAATCGACTCTTTCAAAAGTAAAATAAAATCTCTGCCCTAGTTTCAGATACTAGGGATTTTTGGATATATTTTTTTTTGATTTCTTATTTGGTTAGACCGAATCGTGAGGCTTCCTACGTATCCTTTTTTAAAGGAATCAGGTCAAACGTAGTTCAAACATCTAACCTAACTAAAAAAAATCATCTTTCTTTCTTTTTCTTTGTCTCTTTTTTTCTTTTGTCTTCTTTTTTTTTTCAAAACAAGTTGTCTCAGCTTCTATTTTCTGGGGGCATGGACCTTTGCCAGTTCTTTTCTTCTTCATTTTTTTTTCATTTGAACTTTCCAAGAATTTCCCCAGTTTGTACTCTTGGGACATGAACTTTTCTTATTTTTTTTGTTTTTTGACTCTTGACTCTAACTTGATTCCAAAAGAGGGCGGTCAAAGAAAATTACACAGGCTCAAAAGGGGTAGCGAAGGATATAAAGTGTTTGGATAGCAGAAAAGGACCTCCTAGCCTCGAGAATGCCAATCATGTTATCTTTTCACGATCACTGCATTGACGAACATGTTTGTCTTCTGGGTGTGTCATGGTCACAAGACACTTTCCATCCCTTAATGTCAAACTTTCCAACAAACTTCAATTGATAAAACATCCTCAAGCTCGATCTTCATAATGATTTGAAGGTGAATTTTACTCGACCTTAATTCCAAAGTATTTCAACTCTTTATTCATCCTCAAAAGTGTTTTTTAAAGTTATCCAATTCCAGATTCAATCAGTTTCTAAGATCTTGCCAAAATTTCCGTATACATGTCATATCATTAGAACTAGAGAGAAAAGAACTAAGAACAGAATGACAAAAAAGGACAATCTGTATTTCATTGAGTAAAGGATGAAAGGGTTTGACAACAAGACAAACAACCTAAAATCTGAGTTACAACCCTAAAGTAACCCGAATAAAATAGCAACAGAACAAACGAACAAGACTCACACTGACAGAATGGAGGGATAGAAGGGTTGGACTCAATAAAACAAATAAAATCTGGATCACAACCCTGAAATAACCCAGATAATAGAAAAAATATCAAAACAAGCTACCAAGATTCCTTCCTAATGAAGAGGGAATGACTTTTAAATTGCTAAGCTTGACATTTAGCCACAAATTTGCTCATCAGAATCACCATGGCCTTCTCCAATTTTAGTCGCCAAGCTTCCGGGAGGATTCTCACATTCCATGTCACCAGGCATCATCCCTATAAAGTGTGCATCATCATGTGCAGGTAAAGGATTCTGCACGATATTCTGGGTCATTGTCTTGGATCACAATTAGTTTTTCCTAGATCATCCTTTCTATTTCTCTTTTCAAATCCCGACAACTTTCAACATTGTGCCCCTGGGCATTGGAATGATATTCACACCTTTTAGATGGGTCAAAGCTTCTTGAACATGGGTCTACATAATTTGGAGGAATGGGTGCAATCATGTTATAATGCTTTAACTTCTCAAATAAGCTTGCATGGGACTCTTCTATTGGTGTAAAATTATCTTTCAACCTTTGTTCTTTCTATACCCCTGGCTTGGATGTGGGTTATAGGGCACTTGAAAATTTTGTGGAGGATGGTGGAGATTTTGTGATGCTCGTGCTCACCTTCTTGGGTGATTTGGTGGCTGGACAACATACTAAGGAGGAGCAACATAGTATTATGAGTTCTGAGGTGGATAGTAGTGCTCAGGAGCATCATCGAAAAACAAACGAGGCTGGTCATACCTTCGAGATGCTCTCCTAGGACCTCTTCTCGACCCTGATATCATCATGATTTCTTCGTCCTTCTCATTTATGTCACTAAAATTATCAGATTCAATCTAGACAACCTGAGTTGCGGCTTTAAGAACTGCTTGACTTATAATTCTGCCTGTTTTAAGACCATTCTCAACCATTTCCCCCATTTTGATTGCTTCCGAGAAGGATTTACCCACTACAGACATCATGATTTGAAAGTAATCGGGCTCTTGAGCTTGAAGAAAGACAGTGATTAGCTCGTGGTCATCCATGGGTGGCTTAACTCTAGATGTTTGCTCTCTCCATTTAATGGCATATTCCCTGAAACTTTCATTTGGTTTTTTCTTCATGTTTGAAAGAGAATTGCGATCTAGGGCGATATCGATGTTGTATTGGAACTGTTTGACAAAGTCCTGTGCCATGTTATCCCAGACATACCAGCAAGATGTATCTTGATCCATAAACCATTCGGAAGCTACACCCGTAAGGCTTTCCCCAGAATAAGTTATTAGCAATTTTTCATTTCTCCCTGCACCTCTTAGTTGATTGCAATATCTTTTCAGGTGGGCTATGGGGTCTCCATGTCCATCATACTTTTCAAATTTGGGAGTCTTAAAACCAAGTGGCAAACGAACATCGGGGAACATGTATAGATCCTTGAAAGCAATACTCTTCTAACCTTCCAACCCTTGCATGTTTTTTAACTGTTGTTTTAAGCTTTTCACTCTATGGGTCATTTCTTCCTGTGCCATATTTCAGGCAGGCTCCTCAATCTTTGCAGGAAGATCAAATAGGTACAAGTGGTACTCAGGAGAGTGGTACTGCTCTTGCTGGGTAGCAAACTGTGACTCATGAGTTTTCCTCTGCACCACCGCCGGCTGTAGGACAATGAAAACAGGAATAACAGTAGTGGTTATCTGATTGGTTGTCAATGGCACACTTTGGAAGCGCACAACAAAAGTTCCAGTTGTAGTCGTACAATTGGGATAAATACTGAACCCAGATAGATAGGATTGATCAGACAATAATACAGAAATGGTAGTAGTCGAGATGGGTGTGAACTCTGGGAAACCATGAATAGAAAAAGGAAGTCCTTGGCCATTGGCCCATGCTTGACACATTTCAGTCATTTGCTGCTTTAGTACCCTATTTTCCTCAACCACAGTTAGGGGTGGCAAAATGATTCAAAGAAAACAGTTAACCACCCATATTATCCATTAAAAAATGGGTTGGATAATGAACTATTTAAAAATAGGTCAAATATGGATAAGAACTATATTATCTATTTAGAAAATGGATAACCAATGTGTCTAACTTTTACAAATGTAAGCCTCAAATTGGGGGTTCCTCAAGTTAGGGAGACTAAGAATTCTCCCAAAAGTGATCATATGTAAGAAGTCATGGATAATATGGTTACACATATTATTTGCAGGTTAACCCATTTTTTATCTGTATTAAATATGGGTCGGATCAGATAATTTACCCATTTTTTCATTACTCGTTTTCAACCCGAACCATATCCGACCCAACCTGCTTGTTTGTCACTCCTAACCACAGTAGACTTTTGTTGAACCCTCTGACCTTGAGTCTCTTGAGCACTAGTAAAAGCTTCAATGTCAGTTATCATTGGCATTTTTCCCTTGGATCTTATGAATTATGGATGTGTTTCCAGCTTACCACAAACCGACCACCTCAAACTTTCATCACAATTCAAAACAAACAACATGTTAGAATGGCCACTCTTCTTCTTCTTTTTTTCTTTTTATTTTTTTTCTCTTTTCTTTATTTTATCTCTTCTTTTTTTGTTTCTTTTTTTTATCTTTTAAACAATTCGATCGAACCTAATGTGGGTTGCTTACGTATCATGACACCGCATGAATCAGATCTTTACGTAGTTCGGGAAGAATAGGAATAACATAAATAAACTAACTCTTTTTTTGGATTTTGAACTTTTTTAGAAAGAAAACTTAAAAAGAAGAAACAAAATATTTTTGGATTTCGATTTGTTTGTTTATTTTTTTTAATTTTTGAAAAGAAAGACTTCTAAAGAAGAAGAATTTTTTTTTGGAATTTCGACTTTTTTTTTCTTTTCTTTTTTTTGAAATTTTGAAAGAAAACCTTCTAAAGAACAAAGGAAATATTTTTGGAACTTTATTTTGAATTGATGAAAGAAATACTTCTAACGAAAAAGTAAATATTTTTGAATTTTGAATTTTATTTTCAATTTTTGAAGAAGAATAAAAATATTTTTGGATTTTGAGAAGAAACTAAAAGAAAATATTTTTGTATTTTGTTTAAAAATTGGGGTCTAAAAGAAAGACTTTCTAAAGAAGCAAATTATGGAAAATACTTTTGGATTTTTTTTAAAAAAAAAAATTGTGGGCCGAAACCGATGAGGTTTGCCTACGTATCTCACATCCGGTGAGAATCAAACCCGCGTAGTTCAGCCAGTATTGACATAATTGGAAAAACATGATATTGACTCACTTTCATTTTTTTTTGAAATACATTTTCTTTTCCTTTTTTTCTCAAAAATTTTGGTAGAGTTTCGAGGCATTTTCAAATACCGATATTTTCATAATCGGGTGAATTCTCTATCCTACCTCACTCATGTTTTTTTGTTGTTTTTCTTTCCTTAGCCGGTCAACATACAAGCCGAAGCAAATAAATGTACGAATAGCACGTAAGATGCATCAGGATGGTCTTTCATATCGGGTACACTTGTCCTAGACGGACCTAACCCCTATGTTGATGTAAGGCCCTGAAAAATTTTGCTAAGTAATCTAGGATTTCGTGGTGCCCTGTAGGCTAATTATAATATTTTATGTGCTATTAACATGGTAGACATCAATTGGATTTGGTAAATAAGTTTACAAGTCTATGGTAAGTAATTTGGGGCCCAAGGAAATGCCTAAGCCTAAGTCACATTGGAAAATTTCATAATAGGCTAAGATTCTAACTGAGTTTGCACAAGACAACACTTTGAACAAGCATATCTAAATATGTGTAAGGTTTTATGTGATGAACAACCTATAAAATGAATGGTCTTTGAGTCTAGTTTCAAACTCTTCAAACCGTTCGTCATTTGGACATTCCTACACAAAGTTATGATCAAATTACCAAAGGCTAGAAAAATGTGATCCTGCGTCAATTCTGCGATCGCAAAAACCATTATGCGGTCCGCATACTTGATCTGCGATCACAAATCTGGTCGCAAACTGGACCAGTATAGCCCAGTTTTGGGCACCGATTCTGCGATGCATTTTGCGACCCGCGTTCAATTTTTGCGGTCCATTCTGCAATCGTAAACCCGACTTCGGAGGGTTAGTCTTCCTATTTTTATAACCTGGCACCATTTAAATATATAGGCTTTGGGGTTCATTTTGGGGTCATTTCTTACTGATTTTAGAGAGAGATGAGAGCATTTTAGAGAGAGAAGGAGGAACTCAACATTCAATCATCCAATCTTGCATCAATCTTCAAGAATCAAAGAACCCAATCACAAGTTCTTCATATAAGAGGTAAGGTTCTATACCCTAGACTTTAATTTCGAGTTTGGGGTATAAAGTGGGGTATTGAGGTATGATTCTTGGGTGTAATACTACTATGTATATTGATTTAGGATGATATGTGTACACAAGAGCAAATAAAATTGTAAGCATGAGACTTCACATAGAGGACACAACATATGCAGCTTCAATATTAATTTAAGGTCTAAGCATTTCAATACATGATTCATATTCCATAATTCACGTTTCACATTATTCCCATTTTCAACATTTACTTTGCCACTTAAGATCATAGGCGCATACAAAGGCAAATTAAATCATAAGCTAGAGAGGAATTCGTAAAGTTTGGCATATTAGTCCCAAAGTAACCTTGGCATGACATTTAGGAATTTAGCACATAGATCATGTTCTCTACACATCCTCTATTTACAAAGAATAACACATTAAACACATGAAGAAGTACCTACCACATACATTTTTACAATAATAATCCACTTAACATAACAAGTACTGCATCAATCATGTTTCGAACTTACAACATTTACACGGGCACCATGGAAGTTCAATTTCTAAGAGACGGGGTTTTAGCCATACATACCTTGTTTAAGCTTTTCTTAAGTTACTACAACGTTTCGAAAATTCTAGCAATCCCAGTCTACTTTGAGATATAACAAAATTGAACATAAATTAGGAAGGTATTCATGGTTTCAGCTCATTTGAGCATTTCATCAAATACTAGTTGAGCATCTTGATTTAAATCTCTTTTACTAGGTGTCCTTCATTCCCCAACCCAATCTTTACTTGTTTATGTTCAATAATCTTTTCACAAACCTAATTTGTACACTAACATTGGAATTGGGAATGATGTGAAATGTGGCCTAGTGCCAAATATATGACGTGATAGTTGTAGCCCCAAGTGCCTATGAAATGATATATGTGAAACAAGGATCGAATCGAGATGATTGATAGAAAATGGTAACGTCTCGGGGAGACGGCTTAGCCGATCGGGCCGTGATCGGATGTCATGATATATATACACATGGTGGTAATGTATTGATGATTGAAACTAGAAAGTGTGAATGAAATAATGGTAACATCTCAGGGAGATGGCTTAGCCGATCGGGCCGTGATCGGACTCCGCTCACGGAAGCGGTAGTAATATGGATAATGATGCAACAGTGTGGGATGCTCCAATCTAAAATTTCAAGAACTATGTGAAAATCATGTGAACCTCCTTATATTGTTGACATGGTGATATTTGAAACTTTGTTGTCTTTATGATTTCCTCTTTATTCCCGTATGCAAGTTCTTTCTAATTTGATGGTGTTTAGTTATACATACTAGTGCTATTCGATGGCACTAACGTCCCTTTTGCCGGGGGCGCTACGTCTTTAAATGGATGTAGGTGTTTCTATAGCAGGCAGTGTTGGTTGCAGCTAGTGCCGCATCATCCTTTCAGCTGACTTGGTGAGCCCCACTTCGTTTCGGGGTCCTGTTTCATCTATTCATCATGTACTTTATATTTGAGGTATAGTCGGAGCTTTGTTACCGGCATTTCCATATTAAATTTCTCTTCAATTGTGTTTAGAGGCTCCGTAGACAAGTTGTGGGTAGTGTCGGGTATTAAAATTAAAGTAGAAATATTGATGTTTGGCAAAGATTTATAAAACTTGTAATATTTTGATAATTATGATGTAAGTTGCTAATGGAAATGAAATGGAAGTGGTTAATGAAATACTTACTAAATATGATTAATGGAGTCCATCTCCTATTTAATCATGAATTAGTTTGGGTAGAATGAAATCTAACAGGCTTGCTCAGTCGGGTTTACTCGGTTGAGCGCCGATCGCGTTCCTCGGATTTTGGGGCGTGACAAACCTGGTATCAGAGCCTAAGGTTTTAAAGTGTCCTAGGATGTCTCGGAGTCGTGTCTAGTAGAGTCCTTCTTATCGGTGTGCAGTCGACCACACCTATAAGTTGGAGGCTATTCGGACATTTAGGAATTTCACCCTTCCTTGATACTCCAATCGTGTGATAGAGCTCAAGTTAGGGAGTTAGTTTTCTCTCCAAGCCTTACTCTCAAAATGAGTAATCATGATACCATAATCCGCGAACTTGAAGTCATGAGAGGGTAGTGATCCCACCATTGAGTCCAAGGGGATTGCCCAAGCGTTTGTTAGGAGAATGTATTGAGCCATGGAGGGATTGGTAGAACTTGCTGCTAAGGGGAGTAACCTTGTTCCTATTAATGTCTTTGCACTACCAGATCATGTAGTATATCAGTATGTTACCTACGTGCGTTAGGGATGCGGAGTTGAGGGGTATCGATTAAGTTATTTGCCCTATCAACCTAAAGTTATTAAGTGAGTCAAATTAAAATTTCTACTCGTTGTACATGTACATCCATATTGAAGAATTCTCATAAACATGGTCTTTAAAAGGTGTTGAATAACAGAACATTGCATGTATCGACTCTTTGAACAAGACGCATTATTCGTGAATACACTCTATTATAAATCCTCTTATTTACATTCTTGTAGAATTAAGTTCTATAATTGTGTCCTTGGATGGAGTTATGACTCTAGGATTAGTACTTCCGACTTGCTTTCCTAAATTCTCAACAAGGGACTATATCCGATGAATTTCTTACAAAATCTTTTTATGGACAACGTCTGCTCATTTGTGCCTATGCATGCACCGTTGTAAAGTTTACCTATGTGGTGTCAAGTTCCATGCAAAGCATCCCAGTGTTGCGATCCTTCTCGAGTCACTCTTTTACTCAGTCATGTATATGGCTTATATCGTTTGAACAATCACTCTACTCTCTTGCGAGTATCATCATGAAACTTTCTCACTGTCTAGTAACATAAGAGCATATCTTAGCACCTATCATAGGAGATCATGTCAATCGAAATGGTCACCGTGTGCGTAAAGCCTCTCTAAAAATTGAGATCCTCGCATCTCCTCATAGGAAGATCAGGTGTCACCATCGTGGTATAACTTTTGTGTCCACTTGGGGCGTCCCGTAGCAAGTAGCTCACTAGGTTTCTAGTATTGTGGTCGCCCATGATGTGGTCTTGTATTGTAGTCTGAGAGTTAATATAGCAGAAGCATGTAGCTCATAACAAATGATTATTTTCTCTTTATACCTCCACAACGCGTTAATTGTATTCCATAGTTAGTGAATTCATTGTGCTAGTTTCCCAACACTTGTACGATAACCATGAGAGAACATGCCCTTTAATGTGTCACTATGACACTTCCTTTCTCAAGTCAAAACCCATGGAGAATTCATCATGAACATCTGCAAACCTTCCATGATTATTTTGCACTGTCTCATTGAGTTCTATTGTCTTTACACCCTCGACTTCTAGAATCATTGACTATATCGTTGTCATGTGCGGGGAGTTTTTCTACCCTTGGTATTTTACCTTCTTGGCTGGATAGGAGTGTTATTTGTCTTCACCCCGGAGCATCGTGTTAACTATTAGAACCCCTATAACCAAGACATGATTTTGTCCTAATATTAAGATGTCCTAGCTATGTGGTTTCACTCATGAAAGGTTGAGGTTAGATGCCTTCAGATTTTTGCACCTATCGTGGGCTTGTGGCATAGATTCCTTGTGTCAGTGAACGTTAAGAGTGTAATTCAACTTCATGTGTTTTGGAAACCATATCGCATTCAAGGTGCCAGAATATTCTCATTCTTGATAACTGGATTTTCCCTACACTCCAGGAGACGACTAGGTCACGTACATGAATATTCCTCCTTAATGGTTCCTATTGCCAATGTACGAGTTACCCCTATGCCTTAATTGTCTAATAGTTGATGTCGTCACAATGATTAACCATATCAGCATCATTAATAGAAATCTTCGTGTCTTTTAGCATGTAACCTCCTGAAATACTCTGATCAACGCCTAGATGGATTCCTGAATAATTCTAGCCCAATCTTGAACTCCATTGCTCCTTACTATATTAGATCTATTGGGTATTGAAGGTTCAAACATATCAAAGAGGAAGTATCCCCGCGTGATACCATATATTTGATAGGTAATTTTATGGTCAATTTATTATAGCACATCTTAGAGTAATCGTGAAGGTCACCACGAGTTTAGTTTAAGTGTTCGCATAGAGATTTAGAATTCAGGAGGGTGAACCGGTTATTCTCAAAATTCTCCCATGTAGAGGTTATGTGAATTGATGATGAAGGGTACGTAAGCACATTTCCCATTAGGTCGCACATGGAGTATGATGTTTCCCCATAGTTGTTCCTCATAAATTTGTGTTTTCATATGTCTATGTCTAAAAAGGTAGGTAGAGATCATTTGTGTATCATCCTGGTGAAAATTATTGAAGGTGAATGTTAATAGATAGTTAGCTTATGCGAGGTATCTAGTTGTCATCCTTGTTAAATAAGTTTGGAGGTTGGGGTTGTTTCCGTGAATGTGTTATGGAAGAGCCTATAAGTATAAGAGGCCACATTGAAGGCCGAGAGTATTGTGGAAATAACGTATTTTCTCTTGATTGTATAATAGTTGGTTTTGATTTGAAAAGTACCTTCTAGGTATTATGATTTAAAAATGTACAGTCCATGTCCAGGTATTATCGTGATAATGCAGTGCTTGTAATGTTGAGGTTCATGTTATTGATATGTACATTGCGGTGCTTTGTCGAGTTGTGGATGTGTTTTAAGAATGGTTTTGGTGGTTTCTTTGGCAGGTGGATAGGCCTAGTTACAAAGGAGATGTTGCCGAAATTTCTAAAAAATTTGGGAGTTAGTCAAAATTTAGGGACTTGAGGTAGGATAGAAAAGAGATATGTTATGTTAGGTATTTGGGTCAGGCTCTACTCCTCATTCGAGGATGAATGATCCCAAGGGGGGAGAATGTAAGGCCTCGGAAAATTTCGCTAAGTAATCTAGGATTTCGTGGTGCCATGTAGGCTAATTATAATATTTTATGTGCTATTAACATGGTGGACATCAATTATATTTGGTAAATCAGTGTACAAGTCTTATGGTAAGTAATTTGGGGCCCAAGGAAATGCCTAAGTCACATTGGAAAATTTCATAATAGGCTAAGATTCTAACTGAGTTTGCACAAGACGACACTTTGAACAAGCATATCTAAATATGTGTAAGTTTTTATGTGATGAACAACCTATAAAATGAATGGTCTTTGAGTCTAGTTTCCAACTCTTGTAACCGTTCGTCATTTGGACATTCCTACACAAAGTTATGATCAAATTACCAAAGGCTGGAAAAATGTGATCTTGCATCAATTCTGCGATCGCAAAAACCATTATGCGGTCCGCATACTTGATCTGCGATCACAAATCTGGTCGCAAACTGGACCAGTGTAGCCCAGTTTTGGGCACCGATTCTGCGATGCATTTTGCGACCCGCATTCATTTTTTGCGGTCCATTCTGCAATCGTAAACCCGACTTCGGAGGGTTAATTTTCCTATTTTTATAACCAGACACCATTTTAATATATAGGCTTTGGGGTTCATTTTGGGGTCATTTCTTACTGATTTTAGAGAGAGATGAGAGCATTTTAGAGAGAGAAGGAGGAACTCAACATTCAATCATCCAATCTTGCATCAATCTTCAAGAATCAAAGAACCCAATCACAAGTTCTTCATATAAGAGGTAAGGTTCTATACCCTAGACTTTAATTTCGAGTTTGGGGTATAAAGTGGGGTATTGAGGTATGATTCTTGGGTTTAATACTACTATATATACATGTATGTACAAATTAGGTTTGTGAAAAGATTATTGAACATAAACAAGTAAAGATTGGGTTGGGGAATGAAGGACACCTAGTAAAAGAGATTTAAAATCAAGATGCTCAACTAGTATTTGATGAAATGCTCAGATGAGCTGAAACCATGAATACCTTCCTAATTTATGTTCAATTTTGTTATATCTCAAAGTAGATTGGGATTGCTAGAATTTTCGAAACGTTGTAGTAACTTAAGGAAAGCTTAAACAAGGTATGTATGGCTAAAACCCCGTCTCTTAGAAATTGAACTTCCATGGTGCCCGTGTAAATGTTGTAAGTTCGAAACATGATTGATGCAGTACTTGTTATGTTAAGTGGATTATTATTGTAAAAATGTATGTGGTCGGTACTTCTTCATGTGTTTAATGTGTTATTCTTTGTAAATAGAGGATGTGTGGAGAACATTATCTATGTGCTAAATGCCTAAATGTCATGCCAAGGTTACTTTGGGACTAATATGCCAAACTTTACGAATTCCTCTCTAAGATTATGATTTAATTTGCCTTTGTATGCGCCTATGATCTTAAGTGGCAAAGTAAATGTTGAAAATGGGAATAATGTGAAACGTGAATTATGGAATATGAATCATGTATTGAAATGCTTAGACCTTAAATTAATATTGAAGCTGCATATGTTGTGTCCTCTATGTGAAGTCTCATGCTTACAATTTTATTTGCTCTTGTGTACACATATAATCCTAAATCACAAATCTAACATTGGAATTGGAAATGATGTGAAATGTGGCCTAGTGACAAATATATGACGTGATAGTTATGTCCCCAAGTGCCTATGAAATGATATATATGAAACAAGGATCGAATCGAGATGATTGATAGAAAATGGTAACGTCTCGGGGAGACGTCTTAGCCAATCGGGTCGTGATCGGATGCCATGATATATATACATATGGTGGTAATGTATTGATGATTGAAATTGGAAAGTGTGAATGAAATAATAGTAACGTCTCGGGGAGATGGCTTAGCCGATCGGGCCGTGATCGGACTCCGCTCACGAAAGTGGTGGTAATATGGATAATGATGCAACAGTGTGGGATGCCCCTATCTAAAATTTCAAGAACTATGTGAAAATCCTGTGAACCTCCTTATATTGTTGACATGGTGATATTTGAAACTTTGTTGTCTTTATGATTTCCTCTTTATTCTCGTATTAAAGTTCTTCTAATTTGATGGTGTTTAGTTATACATACTAGTGTTATTCGATGCAACTAACAACTTTTGTCGGGGGCGCTATGTCTTTAAATGGATGTAGGTGTTTCTATAGCAGGCAGTGTTGGTTGCAGCTAGCGCCGCATCATCCTTTCAGCTGACTTGGTGAGCCCCACTTCGTTTCGGGGTCCTGTTTCATATATTCATCATGTACTTTATATTTGAGGTATAGTCGGAGCCTTGTTACCGGCGTTTCCATATTAAATTACTCTTTAGTTGTGTTTAGAGGCTCCGTATATAGGCTGTGGGTAGTGTCGGGTATTGGAATTAAAGTAAAATTATTGATGTTTGGCAAAGATTTATAAAACTTGTAATATTTCGATAATTATGATGTAACCTTCTAATGGAAATGAAATGGAAGTTCTTAATGAAATACTTACTAAATATGATTAATGGAGTCCATCTCCTATTTAATCATGAATTAGTTTGGGTAGAATGAAACCTAATAGGCTTGCTCAGTCGGGTTTACTCGGTTGAGCACCGGTCGCGCTCCTCGGATTTTGGGGCATGATAGTTGAGTCCCCAAAGTCAAATGCACGTGATGCAAACAAACGTTCTTTCTAGGGATCCGGCATGAGGTTATGTTATTCTAGGTTTAAACCTGGGGTTGTGTTCTAGACATGGCTTACCCAAGCGGACAGCTCGAGCCGAGGTGGGGGCAACGTACCAAGATCACGAAAGTCTACCCGGCCTTGTTGATGGCCTAAGCCTCGTTCTATTTTTTATGAATTCTAATAGAAAAACGGGTCACGCATACGTGTGCACCGTATTTTTAGAAGACTCAAAAGGGAGGCGTAAGAAGACAGTTTAATACATTTCAAATAATATCAAAGCTATAAATAAGTGGCAATTAGCACATTAGGTCCACAAATACAGTAATATCAACAAACAATAAAGCCAAGCATAGATCATATTAACAAGCTCGAATTCTGAACCCTGAACCAGAGATTTTGGGTCCTTCTCCCCAGTAGAGTCGCCAGAGTTGTCACACCTCCTTTTTAACCCGAAAGGGGGTATAGGGGAGTTTTTCTAATTGAAGTGATAATAATCGAAACGGGATTATTTATTTAAATTTAGAGTCGCCACTTGGAATAATTTATGGTGTCCCAAGTCACCGGTTTAAAATCCCGAGTCGAGGAAGTTTGACTCGTATTATGGTTTGCGAACACAGAAATCCGGTTAAGGAATTCTGTTAACTCGGGAGAAGGTGTTAGGCATTCCCGAGTTCCGTGGTTTTAGCACGGTCGCTTTAATCACGCTTGGCTTAAATAAATTGTCTAATTAATCATTTTAAAACCTATGTACATTTATCTTTTACCACTTTTAATTGCTTGAATTATTCGTAATTATGGAGAGTTCTTACCGTCCACTCAGTGCGATGCCGGAGAGTTCTTACCGTCCACTAGCTATTCAGGGTTCCTCCAGCGGGTATTCTGGTCATCTGGGTTCTTCCAGTGCTCACTTCATTGCTATGCCAGAGAGTTCATACTACCCACCCGCCATTCAGGGTTCTTTTAGTGGGTATTCAGGCCAGTAGGTTCAGGCTTCAGAACAGGAGTCTATGGCACCGCGGGGTTGTTAGGAGTGTGGGGATCCAGGTCACATGAATAGATTTTGTCCCAAACTTTGGGGCAAGGCAGTACAACAGGGTTATCAGCTTATGATTACAGTGCCAGTCGTCCGGCCACCTAGAGGTGGAGGACAGGCTGGCAGGGGCCGTCCTAGAGGTGGAGGCCAGACATGGGGGGTCAGTAAGCCATTACTCAGCCCAGCGGAGGCCAGCTAGTCGGCGCTCCAGCCAGATTCTATGTTTTTCTGGCCAGATCAGATGTAGTGGCCTCAAATGGCGTGATCACAGATACTATTTCTGTCTGCAGTAGGGATGCTTTGGTACTGTTTGATCCAGGGTCTACATATTCATATGTGTTATCTCTGTTTGCCCACTTTCTAGATATTCCTCGTGAGTCCTTGGGTACTCATGTTTATGTGTCCACTCTTGTGGGCGATTTTGTGGTTGTGGATCGGATCTATCGATTCTGTATGGTTACCTTTTGTGGTTATGAGACTAGAGCGGATCTCCTGTCACTTGACATGATCGACTTTGAGGTCATCTTGGGCATGGATTGGTTATCTCCATATCACGCCATTCTTGACTGCCATGCCAAGACTGTTACTTTAGCAATGCCAGAGTTGTCGAGGTTAGAGTGGAAGGGTTCCTCTATTAGTTCATCTAGTCGTGTTATCTTGTTTCTGAAGGCTTGACATTTGGTCAAGAAGGGTTTTTTGGCGTATATAGCATATGTTCGGGACACAAACGCAGAGTCTCTGACGATTGATTCAGTACCAGTAGTCTGGGAGTTTGCCGATGTATTTCTTTCTGATCTTCCTAGCATGCCACCAGATCGTGATATTGATTTCTGCATTTATTTGGCTCCAGGTACTCAGCCTATATCTATTCCACCGTACCTTATGGATCCAAAAGAGTTGAAGGATTTGAAGGAGCAACTTGAGGAGTTGTTAGCAAAAGGGTTGTTAGACCAGTATTGTTTGTAAAAAAAAGGATAGGACCATGCAACAAAGCTACCATCAAGAACAAGTACTCGTTGCTTCGTATCGATGATTTGTTTGACCAGTTTCATGGTGCTAGGGTGTTTTCTAAGATTGACTTGAGATCAGGGTATCATCAGCTAACGATTCGGGATTCAGATGTCCCGAAGACTGCCTTCCGTACCAGATATGGCCATTATGAGTTTCTAGTGATGTCTTTTGGCTTGACTAATGCTCCAGCGGCGTTTATGGACTGATGAATGGGGTGTTCAGGACTTATATTGATTCCTTTGTCATCGTCTTCATCGATGACATCTTGATACACTCATGTAGCCTGGGGGAGCACGAGCAACATATGAGAGTAGTGCTTCAGACCTTGCGAGAGCAGAAGCTATATGCTAAATTCTCCAAGTGTGAGTTTTGGCTAGAGTCAGTGGCATTCTTGGGGCATATTGTGTCAGGAGAGGGTATTAAGGTGGATCCCAAGAAGATTGAGGCAGTTCAGAGTTGGTCACGTCCTACTTCAGTGACCGAGATCAGGAGTTGTCACACCTCCTTTTTAACCCGAAAGGGGGTATAGGGGAGTTTTTCCAATTGAAGTGACAATAATCAAAATGGAATTATTTATTTAAATTCAGAGTCTCCACTTGGGATATTTATGGGGTTCCAAGTCACCAGTTTAAAATCCCGTCGAGGAAGTTTGACTCTTATTTATGGTCTGCGAACACAGGAATCCAGGTAAGGAATTCTGTTAACCCGGGAGAAGGTGTTAGGCATTCTCGAGTTCTGTGGTTTTAGCATGGTCGCTTTAATCATGATTGGCTTAATTAAATTGTCTAATTACTCATGTTAAAACCTATGTACATTTATCTTTTACCGCTTTTAATTGCTTGAATTATTCGTAATTATGGAGTTATTTTAAAACAAGTCGGAACTCATTTCGTCTCGTGCATCAAGACTCATGTCATGCGTACATGTCTAGAATTAATTATGCTTTATTAATATCAAGAGATTTTGGTCGAAGTTGCGCGAACGCATACCCCGATTTTGTTTCTAGGATCGTAATTATGTCACGCAAACATGTCCACAACCATGATGATTTATTTAATCGTGCCTAAAGCAAGCTATGAATGTTTATTTTTAGAAATTGTAATCGTATCACGCGAACGTGTACACAATCAATAACATTTACTATTATTACTAAGATTGTTTCGCCCAACGTTGTGCGAACGCATACTTTGGTCTTAATTTTGGAAATAGTAATTTTGTCACGCGAAAGCATACATAATCACAATACTAATTTAAGTGGCGCCTAAAAGCATTTCTATGATGTTCGAAAATTATTCAACTCCTAGATTCGAGATAGTTGTGAGGTCTATGAGTTAAGGAGCTTATTGTGGAAGAAATGAACTACAATAACATAATTAACGGGAATTGGAATATTGAACTTGCGTAGCATTGACATGACTACTCAATTTTTGTACTAAATGGGAAAGTACAACAGAATCTCCGTCAAAGAGAAAAAAAACAAATATATACCAACAAATGGAATAACTATTGTATAATCCAAATAAAGGTTTGAAATTGAGAATAAGTAGTACACATATAAAATGTGAACAGGATTATCTACAAAATTCATTCTTTCCAGATCTGTGATTATGCGTGACAACCCTTTAACACCCAACAGTTTAACATCCAAACACTTAAACTTTCAATTAACTGAAGGCAAAAATGATAGCAATATCTAGCAACACGGTAAGAAGAGAGAAATCAGACCTTTGTATTGATGGATCTGAGCTCAAAACTACAACAACTGAACAATTTCTTGACAGAATATTCGTCGATGAACTCAACCGGAACCGACGATCGGAGTTTTCGGATGACGCCTTTGATAACTCTTGACGTTGCTTTTTTAATAAAAATAGACTGTTTCGAACAGATTTTTCAGCTGGATTTAGAGGTGGCTTTCATGGAGATTTGCAGGTTAGTTATGGAGGAAGGGAAGCGAGCAGGTGGGAATTTTGATATGAGGAGTAAAGGGATCAGCCGACTTCTCTTATCTCTCCAAAAATAGAGAATCAGATTCTGGCCAATAATACAAAATGAAAGGGACAACTGACTCTTTAAGGGAGGTGGGGTGAGGATCTTTTAAGGATTTGGTGGAGGAGAAGCGTCGGATTCCAGTTTTGGCAGTGAGAAAGACGATGGGAATTGGGGTTGAGGCTTTTTTGAGATTAGAAAGTTGGGGTGGCTGCCTGTTTCCCTTTAATTAAGTGTAAAACCAGAATCTTTGGTAGATGTAATCATTGAGAAAATGATCGTCCAAAGAATACGGTATCTAACATTCCCATTTCTTTTGTCAATAAAAGGCTCCTGGTGTGTCGTTGGTTTTCAGAGAAAATAGGATGGGTGCTACCGGTTTTTAGTCTAGGTCTAGGTCTCGCTTTTGATTTAGGAATTAGGATTATTTTATCGGGGCTAGGAATTAGGTTAGGTCAAATGGGAAATGGGTATGGGCTCAATATTTTGGGCTATCCGAAATTGAGCCTTTTCAATTAAGACCAAATAAAATTAGCCCCAAACTTCATA
Source organism: Nicotiana tabacum (assembly GCF_000715075.1). NCBI lineage: Eukaryota > Viridiplantae > Streptophyta > Magnoliopsida > Solanales > Solanaceae > Nicotiana > Nicotiana tabacum. The sequence goes on from NC_134082.1 coordinate 161,624,955, forward strand.
CTCTTTCTTCTAAAACAAGACCAAAAATACTACATCATTTACTAATTAATCCTACTTAAGTAAAAATAACTATTAAAATAAAACTATCCGTTAAAACAAACCTATTTTTGGTATTTTTTTAAATATCATACTAAAAGATAAAAATGGAAAAATCATTGTAAAATTAAGATAATATTCCTAGAACTATTTTTTTATTTTTGAATTTTATGTAAGGTAGACAAATTAAAAGTAACTAGATAAAAATATTAGTTAGCTAAATAAGAGAATTTTTTTTGTAATTTTCATTTTTGTGATAAAATAAAGTAAAAGAGAGTGATACTAAACCTAAACTAAATATTTAGCTAAAATGTGTAAAATCTTGGGAGGGTCAAAATTACATGTCTACAGGAGTATCCTGAGGTTAGAAGGTTATTACCGTTGATTCGTACAGGGCTTTTCATCTACTGCATCACCTCTGACTAGATTGATCTAGAAGGGTGCTCCTTTCCGTTGGTCCGATGATTGTGAGGCAACCTTTCAGAAGCTCAAGACGTCTTTGACTACAGCACCGGTTCTAGTGCTGCCTTCCGGTTCAGGGATATATACGGTATACTGCGATGCTTCACGCGTTGGCTTGGGATGTGTATTGATGCAGGAGGGGAGAGTTATCGCATATGCTTCACGTCAGCTGAAGGTTCATGAGAAGAATTACCTTGTGCACGATCTAGAGTTAGTAGCGATTGTTCATACTCTTAAGATCTGGAGGCATTAGCTGTATAGGGGTGCCGTGTGAGGTTTATACTGATCATTGCAGCTTACATCATTTGTTCAAACAAAGGGATCTTAATTTGAGGCAGCGTAGGTGGCTTGAGTTACTAAAGAATTATGACGTCACCATTCTTTATCAACTGGGCAAGGCAAATGTGGTCGCAGATGCCTTGAGTAGGAAAGCGGAGAGTATGGGTAGCTTGGCATTCATTTCAGCGAAGGAGAGGCCACTAGCTTTGGACATTCAGTCCTTGGCTAACAGACTTGTGAGGTTGGACATTTCAGAGCCCAGCCGAGTCCTTGCGAGTGTTGTTTCTCAGTCTTTATTGTTGGGGCAGATCAAGGCCCTGCAGTTCGATGATCCACATTTGGCAGTTCTTAGAGAGGCGGTGCTACAGGGTAGTGCCAAGGAGGTTTCTATGGGTGAGGATGGTGTTCTGCGACTCCAGGGTCACCTATGTGTTCCAAATGTCGATGGCTTGAGAGAGAGGATTCTGGAAGAGGCACACAGTTCACGGTATTCTATCCATCCAGGTGCTACAAAGATGTATCGTAACTTGAGGGAGGATTATTGGTGGCGGAGGATGAAGAAAGACATCGTTGAGTAGGTGGCTAGGTGTTTGAATTGCCAGCAGGTTAAGTATGAGCACTAGAGGCCAGGTGGCCTACTACAGCAGATGCTTATACCAGAGTGGAAGTGAGAGCGTATTACTATGGACTTCGTAGTTAGGTTACCGCGGACATTGCGGGAGTTTGATGCAGTTTGGGTCATTATCGACAGGTTGACCAAGTCAACACACTTCATTTCGGTAGTGACTACTTATACTTCAGAGAGGTTGGCACGGATCTACATTCGGGAGACAGTTCGATTGCACGGTGTGCCCGATTCCATCATATCAGATAGAGGCCCTCAGTTCACTTCGTATTTCTGGGGAGCTATTCAGAGTGAGTTGGGGACCCGTGTGGAGCTCAGCACAACATTCCATCCTCAAACAGACGGGAAGTCCGAGCGGACAGTTCAGATTTTGGAGGATATGCTTAGAGCATGTGTGATTGACTTTGGAGGACAATGGGATCAGTTCTTGCCTTTGGCCGAGTTTGCTTACAACAATAGTTATCAATCTAGCATTGAGATGGTCCCATTTAAGGCTTTATATGGTCGGCAATATCATTCTCCTATCGGGTGGTTTGAGCCCGGAGAGGCTAAGTTGTATGGTACAGATTTGGTGGAAGATGCCTTAGAGAAGGTAAAGTTGATTCAGGAAAGACTTTGCATAGCATAGTCCAGACAGAAGAGTTATGCGGATCAGAAGGCGCGTGATGTATCATTCATGGTCGGCGAGATGGTCCTCTTGAAAGTTTCGCCAATGAAGGGTGAGATTCGGGAAGAAGCGCAAGTTGAGCCTAAGGTTTATTGGCCTATTTGAGATGTTGAGGCGAGTTGGGGAGGTTGCTTATGAGCTTGATTTACCTTCTAGCATATCGGGAGTTCATCCAGTTTTTCACATGTCTATGCTTCGGAGGTATCACGCCAATTTGTCTCATGTGTTAGACTTCAGTACTATTCAGTTGGATGAGAGTTTGGGTTATAAGGAGGAGCCAGTTGCTATTATTGATAGGCAGGATCGCCAGTTGAGATCCAAGAGGATTTTTGCGATAAAGGTCCAGTGGACGGGCCAACCAATAAAGGAGGCAACTTGGGAGTCTGAGGAGGACATGCAGAGCAGATATCCCCATCTTTTCCCTAGCTCAGGTACTTTTTTATGACCGTTCGAGGACGAACATTTGTTTAAGGGGTGGAGAATGAATGACCCGACTGGTCGTTTTTCTTTCTAGAACCCCGTTGGATTGAAATCAGAACACTTGATTCCTTAAGGTTGGTTTAAAAGACCAAGTTTGACTTTGGTCACCATTTTTAGTAAATGGACCCGGACTTGTGTTTTGACGGTCCCGGAGAGTCCGTAGTAAAATATGAGACCTGGGCGTATGCCCGAAATCGAATTCCGAGGTCCCTAGCCCGAGTAATGAATTTTTGTTAAAAATTGTTAAACTGAAAATCTAAGGATTTAAAGAAATTGAATAATGTTTGATCATGTTGGTATCGGGCCCGTATGTTGGTTTCGGAGCCCAGTACAAGTCCAATAAGCATTAAGTCTTGTTTGTAAAATTTGGCGAGAAACGAAACTGATTTGACATGATTCGGACGTCCGATTGTAAAAATAGGAATTTTAAATGTTCTTAAGGATTTCATGCATTTTGGTATTAAATCCGTAGTTTTAGATGTTATTTTGGCGATTGATCGCTCGAGCAAGTTTGTACGATGTTGTTGGACTTGTGTGAGTATTCAGAGTGGAGCCCCAAGGGCTCGGGTGAGTTTCGGACGTGGGTTGGGGGTGAAAAACACCCTAGTTTTCTGGTGTTTCTGGGCAAGGTTGCAGGTCTCGCAAATGTGAGGAAATGTTCACATTTGCGAACCTCGCATTTGCTAGGAAAGCATCACATTTGCGATGAAGCCTGGCTGGGGGCAGTAGTCGCATTTGCGACATCTTCTTCGCATTTGCTAACCTAGGAGGGTCCGCATCTGTGACCCTTTTGTCGCATTTGCGATGAAGGCAAAGGGAGGCCCAGTTCACATTTGCGATCGTTTTGTCTCAATTACGACTTCGCATTTGCGAACCTGATGTCGCAAATGCGACATCAGAGGCCTAAACACAGTTTTTAAAAATGGGACTAGGCCATTTATTTCATTTCACTTCTACACTTGGGCAATTTAAGAGCTTTCAAATAGGGGATTTCAACCTAACATTGTGAGTTTTGGAGTGTTTGGCACCAAATTAAGGGTTTGGGCTTCAGTTTGTATCGGAAAGTAGGTCGTGAAGCGAGGTAAGTCTCTTTTCTAATCTTGTAAGAGAGAAATCTCCCCATAGGTAAATTTAAATAATGCATGATTTGATTGTGGGGGGGCTGCGTACGCACAAAGTGACGAGAGTCCATACGTGGCTACTATTCCTATTATGTTCGAGTAGTTCTAGGCTTACACCATGCTTTGTGGGTATTGTTATATGATCATAAATTGTTGAATTGCATTGATTGAAACCGCGTTGGGAATTTTATGATTTCAAGGATTTCAAGTAAATAATTATTTTGAAAGGAATTAAAGGAGCATTTAAGTTGTATTTATACTTAACCGCATCGCAATTATATTTCGCGAGCGGGGTGATTATTCCACTACTCTCATGAGAACAGGTCGTTCGCCTCGGTGGATTAGAAATTGTATACCTATATGATTCGGGCCGTTCGACCCTCGGCAGTGCACATTTTACTTTTATGTTGGATCGGGCCGAACGTCCTCGACGGAAATTGTATGATAATGGAACCGGGACCTCTTATACTCTGTATGATTTATTGTTCGAAGGACTACTTGTTTTAAAAGAAGGAAATGCCTAGACTTATTAATTGATGAGAAGGTTTTCAATATTATTTCTTGTTTGAACTTGTTTCTATCTATGTACATTGTGAATTGAAATATTGAACCTCATATTCTCATAATATTGACCCTAGTAAGTGTCAAGTCGACCCCTCGTCACTACTTCTTTGAGGTTAGACTAGATACTTACTGGGTACATATTGTTTATGTACTCATACTATGCTTCTGTACTTAATTGTACAGGTTCTGAGGCAGATGCACCTGGCTACCTGTCTGGTGCGCATTCTTGATAGTTGGCCAAGATTCCACGGTGAGCTGCTCCCTTCCTATGCCATTCAACAGCATAATGGAGTCTCTCTTTTGTTTTTGACTATCTATTCTATTTCAGACAGTGGAATAGATGTATTCTTTTGTATATTCTATTAAATGCCCGTTTACTTGTGACACAAGGTCTTGGCACACACATTAGTAGACTATTCTTTTGGGATGTAATCACTTAATTATGGCATCATTTGGTCACTTCAGCTTTAAATTTGCCTAAACTATTTATTATCACTGAATGTTTTAAATTTAATCTAAGTAAATGTCGGAAATGTTTTGGTGACATAAATGGAATCCATTAGTTGGTTGAGTTTGGCTTGTCTAACCTTGGTGTTGGGTGCCATCGCGACCTAGATTGGAAATTGGGCCGTGACACCTAGAGTCTAAGGGTTCCAAGTTGAGCAGGACCAAGACAGAATACTTGGAGTGCAAGTTCAGCAACAGTACCCAGGAAGGGGATATGGAGGTGAGGCTAGATATGCAAGTCATCCCCAAGAGAGGTAGTTTCAAGTATCTTGGATCTATAATACAAGGTAATAGGGAGATTGATGAAGCTGTCACGCATCGTATCGAAGCAGGATGGATAAAGTGGAGGGTCACTTCCGGTGACTTGTGTGAAAAGAAAGTGGCACTGAGACTTAAAGGTAAGTTCTACAAGGTTGTAGTTAGACTGACTATGTTGTATAGACCAGAGTGTTGGCTGATCAAGGACTCTCATACCTAGAAGCTAAAAGTATTTGAGATAAGGATATTGAGGTGGATGTGTGGATATACCCGGTTGGATATGATTAAGGACGAAGTTATTCGAAAAAAGGTGGGAGTGGCACTTGTGGAGAATAAGATGCGGGAGGAGAGGTTGAGATGGTACGGACATGTTAAGAGGAGAAGTATAGAAACTTCAGTTAGAAAGTGCGAGCGATTAGCGTCGGTGGGTAGCAGGAAGGGTAACGAGGTAGGCCTAAAAAGTATTGGGGAGAGGTTATTAGGCAAGGCATGGTAAATCTGGAGCTGACTGAGGACTAGACAGGAGGGTATGGAGGTCAAAGATTAGGGTAGAAGGTTTGTAGGCAGTTGAGCGTTTCACTTTGTCTTACTCAGTTCGCTAGCATTAGTGTTAGTATGATAGCTTTTATTCATAGATGACTATTACTACCTAGAGTTTGACTGCATTCTTGGATTCGATCTTATTTTATCTTATTGTTATTCCTACTTGTTGCAATTACCTTTCCTTTTTCAGTCGTTCTCTAGCCGAGGATCTATCGAAAACAGCCTATCTACCTTTTCAGGGATAGGGGTAAGGTTGTGTACATCTTACCCTCCCCGGATCCCTCTTGTAGGAAACTAATGGGTTGTTGTTGTTGTTGTTATTGTTTAGAGAGTAAAAAATATTTTTTAGAAAAATAATTTTTTATGCTATTTTTCTTTCTCTCCCCGTCCCCCAAATCCCCATGATTCTAATGCTCCCCCCTCAAACCCCAAATACCCAACGTTTTGAGGACTCTATTTTCTTCGAGAGTTTAGTTATTCTTTTAAAAATTCACAAAAATCCAAAGTGACTAATGTGTTGTTTTACATTTTCACGCAAAAATAACATTGAAATTTGTGCTACATAACTAAAAATAAATACTATTTTTTTTTGTTGAAAAAGAAAGTATTATTTCTATAACATGAAAAAGTACTCATTTTGCTAAAGTGAGAGAAAATATTTTTTTTACATCATAAAAAGAAAATACTCATTTTGTTGAAATGAAAGAAAATATGTTTTACTACATCATATTGTTGAAATGAAAGAAAATACTTTTTCTACATCATAAAAAGAAAGTACTTTTTTGTTGAAATGAAAGAAAATAATTTTTCTACATCATGAAAAGAAAGTACTTTTTTGTTGAAATAAATGAAAATACATTTTTACATTATGAAAAAAAATAATCATTTTGTTGAAATTAAAAAGAAAGTATATCTACAACATAAAAAGAAAGTACTCTTAATAATATTTCTATTTAGGATGGGTTGGGGGGTTGGGGATGGTGGGTGGGTATGGTGGTGTGGGGGTAGGGGTGGGGTGGGTTATGAGTGGCATGGATGGAGTGTGGGGAGGGGGATTGGTGGGGAAAGTTGAAGAAGAATTTTGGAAAATGTTTTTCCTTTTTTTTATAGGGAAAACATTTTCCTCCAATTGGAGAAAAATATTTTCAAAACATTTAAGCCAACCAAACATGAGAAAATTGGAAATATTTTCCTTCATACAAAACGCACCCTTAGTCCTGAATTTCAAATCAGCAGCTTAAAAATTCAGGATACTAAGTCCTGAATTTCCAAATTCAAGATACTTTTAGTCTTGAAGTTTGGATGAATTGACTAATCGTTAAATACATTGTAAATTGTGAATATAATTTAAATAACCTTAAAAGTCGCTATTGTTGCACTCCGTCCTAAAATATGTAAGTCCAGCACTGTTAGTAGGGCCCGGTAAAAGCGACGGATATTAGTCTTATTTTTTTTGAAAATTTTACCTCCTATAGCAAAGCTTTACATCCTATTTATTATAAATAAAAACTCTTTTAAATTATTATTTTATAGCTACCTTTTAGATTTTATAGCAAAATATGTATTTATGATCACTTCCTACCGTTAAGCCATTAAATATGTTGTCTAATATTTTTCTCTCATTCTTTCAGTTTATTTTCTCCCAAAATCACCGCATAGTATCTTAATTCTCTCTCCACGGTCTCTCTCTCCTCACTCCTCTCTCTAGGCGACATGGAGACCTAGCAGCTGCCATGGTCATTTTCAATATTTTTTGCTCCAAATTTCTCTCCCTAGCTCTCTCCTTTATCAGCGCCATTGTCTCCCTTAATTTTCAAAAAAATTATCTCCAAAAAGTTGTGGTAAGTATTAAGGTTTTTTGGTACGTTTTTGACCGGTTAAAGTTTCTTCTTTTTCTCTTCAATAGTTTTTTTAAAATATTCACCATTGTTGGGTTTTCTGCAGAATACCCGCTAAAGCACTCAATTTCGAAAGACCATCTTTCGATACTATAAAATTTTGTTAGGTTTTCTGCAGAATACCCACTAAAGCACTCAATTTCGAAGGGCCATCTTTCGATTTGCAAATCACTCAAGAGGAACCTGTATTTGCAGGTTCATCAACAACCATTGAAGTCGAAAGGAGAACAAAAATATGCAATGACCCTAATTGTAGATGTATTTATATGTATTCGAGTCTGAATACATTGATTTTTAGTTTGTACAGTGGTTTTCTCTTCTTGTATTTAGATGTATTTATATATATATTCGATAAGGCATACACTGATTTTTATTTTGTACAATGATTTTTGATTGTTGTATCTATATGTATTTGAGTTTATACAACAACATATTTATTTACGTTGTTAGTTCTATCATTTTGATGTTATTCATCAATTAATTATGCATTCAATCTAACTGTATTCATCTGTATTTTCAACCTAACTGTATCCATCTATATTTAAAACAATAATACAGTAAAATACTCTCAATACAAATAGAAAATCAATGAATACAACCAATGGAATATACTCAATAAAGCAGTAATACTATGTATTAGGAATAAATAAAATATTATTAATACAAAAATAAACTTGAATACATTGAACACAACTATTAGATACAACAGAATACAAGCACTAGGGTTATTATGAAATATGCAGGCAATAGGTTACTATTACAGGTTGTATCCAGCATAAATACATGATGTATTCATATATAGAAAATCGAATATAAGCACTAGGTTTATTAGGAACCTCGAACAATGTCAGGAAAAAAATTCAAACTGTATTAGAAAAAAAAAAAGAGGGACTGAAACTTTGAAGAATGCTCTGTTTTTTGGTGTTTAGAGTCTGATAATCTTCTCATTAATTGGATTGATAATGTTGTGTGTTATAATTGATTTAGGTGAGTTATATTAGGAGTATATCCCATTAAATTAGCAGCTTTCCGTTATTAAACAACTGGAGAGACCTATTATTACGTTATATTCATGAATATATGGTGTGAATACAACGGCTGACAGCTGGACTACCCTATTTTTTAGTCGATTTTTGCTATTGTATTCATGAATACAATAGCTCGAGTACATCGAATACATTACCATAACAACTGAAAGGTAATTGCGGAAAGTAATTATGTATATGATAGGTATAGAAAGTTAATAGCCCTAAAATTATTATGAAATGTTTCAAGATATTTATGGGTGTCATTTTTTTTTTAATTAATTCAACTTTTTTCCTTTTCACTTTTTGTCAAATTGAAAGTTGTTCCGGTTATGTTTCTATTCATTTATTCTTCTTTACAGCTATTATCTTGACCAACTTTATAGTGGTACTATGAGGTACGGAGGAGCAAAAAGACATGGATTTACTATTCTAATTGTCAAAAACAGAGTGCTGTTTTTTTAACTATTTTTGGACTGTTGTTTATTTTCCAGACATGGCCATGTGACCACCGCAAACCCAACCAAATAATGGAGATCCATTCTCTGCCATCCCCATTTCACACCAACTAATGAACTATTTTCTTTTTTGTAGAAATTAGAAATTGTTATTCGATAAAGTTCTTAATTTTATTTTTATTTTTTCATCTTACATTCGTTTCAAGGAAAAGTAGACCTCTTTTCTCGAAAAATTTGCTTCACTCTTTTCAAGTTAAATTGCTATTAATAAAAAGGACAAATGAGAGGTAATTTGTTAATTATAATTATAATAATGATATGAATAAGCTAAAAGTCTAAGACGAAATTAAGCAATTTCGAATTACATAGAGACACATTTAATCCTTTTAAACTAACAGCCAAGTCGTGACGTGTTAAACTGCAAGTGGTTTCGAAGTCCCCGCTTCAAATTTGCTTAAACAAAAATCCTGCCAATTCTTTTTTTGTCTGTAAATTATAAAGAATACGGCAAAATAAACTGAAAGTGTACTCTTTGCCGTCCATTTTAAGTGATGAATTTATTGTTTAATATTAATTTTAATTTACTCATTAAAAATATAACAAACTATTCCGAGACTTTTTACTTCGAAAATAATTTTGGAAAGAAGAAATTATTTTTTTTTTAATATTTGAAAAAGTTAAATATTATAAATCACAAAAAAGCTAAAAAAGCACTAAAGTGGCCATAATAAATTATATCAAATAAAGTATTTATTTTTAAGGCTACTTCTAGAATGGGTGTTACAGCAGTTACAACAAATACTGATGGAGTAATAAAATAGTAGTACTGCAGATATGGTGGTAAAGAAAACAGAAAAAGACAGACAGTTCAATATATGAATGTTTCCAGTCTGTTTCAAACAACTCCAGCCAACCCATGTTCCCCTTCTCCTCTTTTTTTTTTCTCAGAAAACAAAAAAACTAAAATAGGAGCTCTTTTCCCTATAATCACTATTTTTAGGTAATCTGTCCTTAGACTCATTCATCTCCATTCTTGACAAAAAAAATCTTTTCTTTTTTGATTACCATTGTCTCCAAAATTCAAGCTTTTGACCATTTTCTTGGTTTCAGATCTGCTTGCTGATTTGGGTTTTTATTTTTCTGAGCTGAAGCTGTTCATTTTGAAGACATTTTCTTTGTGGGTTTTGGTTATTTTCCCATGTTGTTGAGCTCTGAGTTGCCTATAAGAGATTGATGAAGGTATTCTTTTTCTTAATGTTTATGCTCCACTTTTGATTTTACAAGGTTTAAGCATAAAGATATATTGGTTGTTTTATTTTGGGGTAGAAAGTGATTGACATGATTGAACCTTGGGGTATTTTTCATATTTGAAAATTTCTCTAGTTTTGAAACAAATTATTGGTTGTTGCAGTTTTGAAGCTGAGCTTGAAAAAGTGTATATAACTTGGCGGGGTGTATTGGGATAGTGAGTTATGAAAGTTAAAGGCAGAGAGGTGTTTGGGCAATTTCTTGTTTTGATATTAGTTGTGTTTGTTGAAATTGGAGAAGCTCAAACAAAGACTTTTTTGATAAATTGTGGGACAAATGCCAGTGTGAATGTAGATGGTAGTAAATGGATAGGAGATTCTGCCCATGGCAACAATGTCACTTTGAGTTCACCTGGTATTGAGGCAACAACTGCTTCATTTAATGGTGATTCACCTTTTGAGCCACTCTATAAAACTGCCAGATTTTTTGATGAAAGTGTTAACTATACTTTCCAAATAGCACCTGGTAGTTATTTCCTCAGACTCCATTTCTATCCCTTTTCATTCGGGAGTCATGATGTGAATGAGTCCTACTTTGCTGTTGCTGCAAATGGTTTGAAGTTGGTTTCGGAGTTTAATGCTGCTGGTGAGATTTTGCACAAGAATTCGTACTTGCAAAGTTCCGGAGGCAACTCTAGTGTTTTCTCGCTGGTGAAGGAGTATTTTGTGACTTCCGATATTAATGTCTGTGTGCTCGAGTTTATTCCCAAAAAAGGTTCTTTTGGATTTGTTAATGCCATAGAGATAATCCCTGTGATTGATAGGCTATTTGTTGACTCCATCAGTAAAGTCGGTGGCAATGGTGCTAACAGTTCTTTAAATTTGAGTAAACGAGGGATTCAAACTATGTACAGGTTGAACGTTGGTGGTTCAGCAATTAAATCTACTCGAGATTCAGGGTTGAGGAGGATGTGGGAGGCGGATTCAAGCTATATGATCATTGCAGATGCAGGTGCAGAAGCCAAAAACCATTCCAACATTACCTATGCTTCCCCAAACGACACCTCTATTGCGCCTCTTCTTGTGTATGAAACAGCAAGAATTATGAGCAACACAGATGTCATGGAGAAGCGGTTGAACATGTCGTGGAAATTGGAAGTGGATCCGGATTTTGATTACCTTGTGCGCTTACATTTCTGTGAGTTTGACTATAATAAACCAAATCAAAGGATCTTCAAAATCTATATAAATAACAAAACTGCTGCTGACAACTATGACATTTTCTCACGAGCTGGGGGAATGAACAAGGCGTACCATGAGGATTACTTTGATGTGATGCCCTCGAAAAGCAGCAGCCTTTGGGTGCAACTTGGTCCCGATACAACAACTGGTTCTGCAGGCACTGATGCTCTTTTGAATGGTTTGGAGGTTTTCAAGTTGAGTCGGAATGGTAATCTTGCGTATGTGCAGAAATATGAGGATGTTCCAGAAAAAACAACTTCGAAAAATTTAATCCTTTGGGTAGGAATTGGAGCAGGTATTGCATCTATTGTCATTGTTGCAGGTTTAATCATGCTGATTATACGTCTATGTAGAAGGCGGAGAAGCAAAGACAACACGAAGAAAGGCGAAGCTGGATGGAGGCCTTTATTCCTTCACGGAGCTGCTGTGACTAGCACCGGTAATGGTAATGGTAAGGGATCAATACAATATCAAAGTCTTGGGACTCTAAGATCTGGAAGGCGGTTTACTCTAGCAGATATTAAAGCAGCCACAAACAACTTCGACGAGAGCTTAGTGATTGGAGTGGGAGGATTTGGTAAGGTTTTCAAAGCAGAGCTCGATGATGGCACCCTTGGTGCAATCAAACGAGCCAATCCTCAATCTCAGCAAGGTCTGAAAGAATTTGAGACAGAAATCGAAATGCTTTCTAAGCTAAGGCATAGGCATTTGGTCTCCATGATAGGTTTCTGTGATGAACAGAATGAAATGATTTTGGTCTATGAGTACATGGCCAACGGAACACTAAGGGGTCATCTCTTTGGCAGCGATCTACCATCTCTAAGTTGGAAGCAAAGACTAGAGGTGTGCATTGGTTCGGCTCGTGGTCTGCATTACCTTCATACAGGGTCAGAGCGTGGGATCATCCATAGGGATGTCAAGACAACCAACATATTGTTAGACGAGAATCTTGTAGCGAAAATGGCAGATTTTGGGCTATCTAAAACTGGCCCTTCGTTGGAGCATACTCATGTTAGTACAGCAGTGAAAGGAAGTTTTGGTTATCTGGATCCTGAGTATTTCAGGCGGCAGCAGTTGACTGAGAAATCTGATGTTTACTCCTTTGGTGTTGTGCTGTTTGAAGTCCTCTGTGCGCGCCCTGTTATAAATCCAAGCTTACCAAGAGATCAGATCAATCTTGCAGAATGGGCGATGCGGTTTCAACGACAAAGAAAACTTGAAACCATCGTTGACCCACAACTTGCAGGAAATTATTCCCCAGAATCATTGATGAAATTTGGAGAGATTGCTGAGAAATGTCTAGCGGATGAGGGGAAGAGCAGACCAACAATGGGAGAAGTTCTATGGCATCTGGAATACGTGTTACAACTCCATGAGGCTTGGCTGCGGAAGAATGCAGGGGAAGACTCTGCTTCTGATATTCGTGCTCTGGAGACAGTTGAAGAGAGAGGAACTGAAAATTCAGAAGACGAGACTCATGTTGATTCAAAAAACAAAGAAGAAGAGAGTGAATCCGCAACAGATGCCATGACATCTGGAATAGATGATTTTTCACAATTCGTCAATCAAAATGGAAGGTGAGATCCAAAACAAAAGAGACTTGATCGTAACGTCTGGACTGTTATAGGCCTGAATTCTTTCCATTTTTTGTCACATGCGTCTATAGTTACTTTCACTATAACCTCAATCAGCTTCGACATGGCTCATTAAGCTGAAGGAGCTTAGAATGTGAAGGTCTTGCTAATACCTTCATGCTGTATTCTTTTCCACAGTTTAGATTTTCAAATTATTATTTTTCCTGCTGAATCATTGTTGCTCAGGACTATACAATTCTTTTATTATTGTATGTACTTTATGTTCAAGAAAATGCCACTAAGTTGATGAATTGGGATGTATTGTATAGTTTGCTTCTATTTCAGTGGAGAAATGATATATTGTGTTTCCTCTTAAACAGTTGTATGTTCAAATCTCTTAACTGCTCTATATGGATATCTCCAAATTTCCTCACTGCGTTATATTCAACAACGTTTTGTTTTATGGACAAGTAATATTGTGTCTGGTAACATGAGATAGTGCCTAATGTGACTGGGGCGAATCTCCACGGGCTTATTAGCTAAAAGGAAATTTGCACATACAATACTCCCGATCATTTCTTTATGGTTGTACTGTTGGATTTTGATGGGCAGTCTCTTACACAAGTGAATTGGCCTAACTATACTCCAAATGGCTTGCGTTGGTTACACTAAAACTAATGAATGGAACACACGTTTTTTGTACAGAGTTTCATACACAATTTTTACTTAACCATAATTAAGTGATACTATGTATTTTTACTTGTTTTAAAGTTAAATTATTTAGTTTAGTGTAATCACTTGATGCGAGTAAATACATACCTTAGAGCAAAAAGCCAAGTGCAATGTCCTTTTGTTTTTTCTCTTTCCAACTTGGGTGGGGACGATTAAATTTGAGTGTCCTCTCAACGGACAGTCCTTTTGAAGAAATTCCCTTTCATTTGCCCCACAAGTGAGCGAAGAATGCTCAATACCAGTTCTGATCACCCACTCTCATTCACCATTCTTGTTTTTTTTTTTTTTTTTTGTGATTTTCTTCTATCATTTCATTTTATTCTATAAAATATACCTGAATATTAAATATTGAGGCAAAAGAGAAGTAAACAGAAAAAAGTGAGAAAATCATAGGTGCAAAAGATTAAGTACTTCGTCAATATAAGTCTTGAAAACATAAATTATCGCAACCTTTTCGTTTATCACAACCCTTGTCAAGATGGTATAAGTTTACGCAAAAATTCTAGATTTCAGTTTCCCCCAAGAAACTTACCAGTACTTCGCACATAATGGATCATGTCGAAAGAATATGCCCGACATGGGAAGGGCTATGTTTTTAACGTTATTTAATCAAATTTAAGTATTTCAGATGAAAGGAAACTACACAGCTATTAAAAAATAGTCAGATTTACAAATGATCGTTCAAAAATAGCCACAGTTTCAAAAATAATCGAAATTTAGCCACTTTTCATATAAAGATAAATCTGAACGAAAACATTGTTTAAAATCCGAAAAAATACTCCAGCATAATATACTGGACTAAAACTCCAGTATATTATGTTGGACTCCAATCCGGAAAATGAGCTCCAGTATAATATACCGGTCCAACATAATATACTGGAGTTTGGAGCACCGGTGCTCCAGTCTCCAGTATATTATACTGGAGCCAGCAAAGTATACCGGTCCAGCATAATATGCTGGAAGTTCATACACAGGTGCACCGAACTCCAGTATATTATGCTGACCGGTCTCTGTTGCACCAAAATAGTGGCTATTTTTTAATGACTTGGCAAACGCTAGCTATTTTTGAATGACCAGTCCGAAAACTGGCTAGACCGTGCTATTTTAATGATGACACAGGGTAAAAATAGTACGGGCTAGCCAGTTTTCGAACTGGTCATTCAAAAATAGCCAGCGTTTGTAAAGTCATTAAAAAATAGCAACTATTTTGCTGCAACACGGAGAATTTCAGCATAATATACTGGAGATCGGTGCACCTGTGTATAAACTTCCAGCATATTATGCTGGAACTCCAACACGCGGAAAGTTCCAACATAATATACTGTAGATTGGAGCGGGACATTTGCATCTATACCCGCTTTTTGGGTCACATTTTAACTTGTGCCCGCTTTGCAAAAAAATTGCAAACGTACCCACTTTTTCGCGTAACTTCAGCATACAGGGCTGAAGTAACAAAGGCAATCACGCAAAACTTCAGCATTCTAGTAGACGGGTTTGAAGTAGCAAAAATTGCTGAACCAAATGTGCTGAAGTTTTTGTTTGTAATTGTTGAACTTAAGCATAGTAGCTGAAGTTTTGTTCTCTATTTGCTAAAGTTTTTGTATGTAATTGTTGAACTTAAGCATAGTAGCTGAAGTTTTGTTCTTTATTTGCTGAAGTTTTTGTTTGTAATTGCACTAAATAAGCTGAAGTTTTTTTGTCCTGGATTCATTAGATTTGTCACTAAGCTTTTTCAAAAACTTCAGCAGAAGATGCTAAAGTTATTTAGTTCATTTATAAAAACTTCAGCACTAAATAAGCTGAAGTTTTTGAAAAAACTTTCTAACATACTAGATAAATAATCAGATTGCCAACAGTATCTAAATCATAAATTTCGGAAACAATAAACATTAAAAGAATAGAATTATCATGAAAATAATCACTAAGTGTGACCTTAAACTTCCCGTACGTGGAATATTTACAAATTATTGTTTACTAACTTACGTAGTTATTTATAATTTATTTTTAAATAATCTGATAAACATACTTATGGCAATCATCTCATTAAACTGTGGCTATTTTTGAATGACCACTTATAAATCTGGCTAATTTTTAATTTCTCCCTGATACAGGTGCTAACCGTTTGTATATATTTACTACTAATCGATACAAATTACAAATGAAATGCCCGATGTGCATCTATGTTCTCTTTCTTGCCTTTGTGTTTTACTGGCTCTAATGATACACAGATCATTTCTTCCACAGGTTAAAATTGGCCTTCAAGATATACTGTAACAAATATTAATGAACCACAAGCAAAACTGATGAAATTCTGAAAGAAGCCCCTCTTACAATTTCTGGAGACCTCTTTTTTTTTTTCGCGCTGCAGTGCACAACCATAAGTTCCTAACCTGGAAGAGTGACTCAGAGATACCAGACGTTCAGGGAACAGCTACCACAAACTCAAGAGAGAAGAAGGTTGCTCCGCTGGAAGCTGCAAATAAATTCTGCTGTTCAACAAAATACCCTAGAGTAGGTTCCTATTCATAAAACTACCTATACCAGATGGAAAAAATAGAAACCAAAAAGCACCAACATAAAGTCATTACAAGTAAAATTTCCCCTTCCCCTTATCTTGCTCTCACTTTGCCTTCCCCACACCTGCTCTCTACTCTGCAATCACAAATCAGGGCCTCACGAATTCATCAAGGCATATCAGGAGTGTAACACAAGGATGAAGAGAACATATAGAGTTAATTTGTGACTTCACCGCACCTGAAATGTTAATTTGTCAGCCCTCACAATGCAAAAAGTAAATGCCCCATAAAGATAATATATAGATGGACTAAGAGATGAAGTGTGGCCAGGAAAACTCAAATCGAGTTGCAGCTGATTGATTCACTGCACCTTCTAAATTGCACAATATGTTTCTGAAGCAGTTGCATCAGTGTGCTGTGATGAGAATCTCATGTAGTACAAATTCAAATGTCCAAAATTTGTATACTTAAATGTACAAGATGAACATTTCCGTACATGAAGCCTGTATCTTCTCAATTCTCTGTGAAGCACCGTGAGCTAGCACCCGAGGTTTGAACCAATTTGCGCCTCTTAACCGCCAGCCGGGGTTTCAACTAAATAGAAGAACAACACTAGGTTCAATGTTATATATCTTAATAAGTCGGTCTAGAGAGTATTGCAATGCACACTGAACAAAATTTATCAGGGAAAAAATGGCACAGATCATTTGTAGAACAAGGATCCACTACGACTACTTAAATTTTGGTTCCCCCTTTTTCTGATAATTCAGATATTCTGTTCACAAAGGAATAAAATTAGTAAATAAAAATAATTAAAACAACTTTTTAGATACAAAACTTTCTTAATGAGGGTGCGCAGATCTCCTATCTTTGGGCATGCAATTAACAGTTGATAAGCATAAAGCAACTCATTACCAAAACCCAGCTTATTTTTCCTTGTCTCAAGAAACCATATTCTGGAAAATGTAAATCCTAGTTTCTCAAAATTTGAGCTGTTTAAAAGCGATAAGGGGCCAGAATCCTGCTGTGTTACAGTTGTGCACAGGGAGGTAGTCTGTTGGACCATGAGACCTTACTCCACTAGAAAATAAAAAGGAAAAGATGGATAGCATATAATACAATCACCAAAAAGAAAAACTTAGAAAAAATTTCTTCAACTAAAAACAATTTTAATAACAAATGGAAAACCTCGGTATACAAGAGGCAGAGACAGCAGAATTCAGAAAACGATAGCTTGCAAAAACCACATCGAGTACACACATTAGAAAAGTTCCATGAATTTGCATTAGCACATATACTAAGAAGATAATGTAATGAAAATATTTGAGATATACAACTGCAGTTGGAAAATCTTTTGGTTTTAGAAGAATGTGGCACAACAAAATTTTCTTGGTAGTAAATATAATTGTGGCTGATTGGATCTGATCTTGGCAACATTAGTTATAACTACACCTCTTTCAAAAGAAAGTATATAGTGAGATGATTTCTTTGCCGAAACGGGAAAAGAATGCAATAACAAGGTTTCATGATATACCGTCTCTATATACTTCAATTGCTTTAGCACATCCTCTGTTTCTAGTTCCTGAGAGTGAGTGAGACAATGAACAGCAATTAAAAAGCAATTTAAGGAATATTAATAAGGATGGATCTCAGTGAAATGGGAATATGGCAAAAGAACAACCCAAAGAGCAGTAAAAGAGAGCAGCAAGTAATTATATCAATGTTCTGGCACCTGTAGGATTTTCAATACGCATATACTGTGCTTCTGGGAAAAATCATTCAGATTATCAATGGCTTTGTCATTACGAAGATATAAGAGTCAAAGTCAAAATTAGTTAGGTATTATCTGATTCTGCATAAACCTCCATTTTTTGGGAAGGAAGAACAGTTTTGCAAGATGATCAAACAAATATACTAGTCCAAAAATGTTTACACTTGCTATTACAGTAAAACACAAATATCTCCCCGCAGATCATAGTTGGCGAAGAATACTGAAGCTATAAGCACCTTGCATGATTCTTCAAACATAAACTCAAAGATGTAAATCTTTCTTACTTTCATTAACCAGCATAAAACCTGTGAAACAACTAGACAACTTTGGAATCAAAAGCCTTAATCCTAACAAGAAAATAGTTCTCCAACTAACAAAAATAAAATGAAAAAGAACCATCTCTAACCAAAGCAAGAAAGGAGAGTGGAACCGCAATCTAGAAGGAATAAAGCAAGTAAACGAGTTTACTCGAAGACAGGATGTAGAACACAATATTTGGACTGAAAACTCACATACTTGAGGTACAGCACAATCTGCATGAGGTGGATCCCACAGGACAGCACGGAAGCACTCCCAGTCATCTGTTTGAACTTCAAATAGTGGGGCCCTGACATGATAACACCAAGTTGCAGATTAGGCATCCTAATGGATGAAAATTAACACAAAACCAAAATATCATGAATATTTCCAACAAAAGAAAAGACAAATTACATGATCCCAGTGAATTGTGAATGGAAATTAAAGAGATAGGAGTTATCCAGGATGCCTTGATATGGCAACTTCCCTATTTTTTTAATTATATGGTACTGACCAGACCAGATCAGTTTGCGTGCACCTAGACTATCACACCATGTACCTGCTATCTCCCATCAACACAGTGCCGAGCAATTTTGCCGACCAAGCTTACACAGAGTTTGTCTCAACTGAGATTTGAACCCCGGTTCCCAAGGTTTGCACCCACTTCATTCACCACTACGTCACACTCTTGGGTGCTTTCATATGGGAACTTCCCTTTCTACAACCACTTTCACTTATCACTGATCTCAGCACTTTTCTTATCAAGCTACTGATACAGCTTAATCTCATGTGTCTTACAACGTGGGTCGAGAGGAAAACTTTGAGATTCAGGAGGGCTATCAAGTTGCAGGGGAGGATATTTGTTGATCAGAGGCGTCATGACTTATGGCAAATTTTTCTTGACGAATGAAGAATTGAAGTGGGTGGTTAACTTGCTCAAGCAACTCAAAAAATGAAATAGCCTTCTACGGGATAAGTAAAGTAGAATAGGGATTTTGGCGGTTGGTGCTTGGAGTTCTAATTGGGAGGGAAGCTGCAAACTGGAATGTGAGAATCCAATAGAATGGGTTTGGTAGAGGGTGGAGTAAATTTTGGGTAAAGTAACATGTGTCTCTTGAAGAGAAAATGCCACTACCTCCTATAGCAACAAGAACAACTTGACCTAATGGAGGATATATAACAATAGTCAAAGAGATAGCATTTCCAGAAAAAGATTAGAATAATTCTGAAGAAAGATGGGAAGAAACATTTCCTAGCATCCATATGCTTTGGGGAAAACTGAGAAGGTGGCAAGTCTATCCATTTTGAGCTTTTGACTATAGACGAACAGAAGGAAAAGGGCTCTGAAGGAATAGGATAGCTTTGCTGATGAATGAATATGCTCAGGGACTTTCTTCCATTTGAATAGCGGTGTGACTAGAAAGGATACATGTAAGACTAATCTTGTTGTGGTCAGGCGACCCCAGAAAGGTGCATGGGAACTACTCCATCAACAAGGGAACTTAGATGGGCAAGAACCAATTTCTAGAAATATTTAATATGGAAGAAACTTCAGTCTTTGCCAACAATAACTACGCCTCAGTCCCACATAAGTTGGGGTCAGCTATGTGAATCCTCGATGACCATGTTCCTCATTTAAATTCATCTCAAGTTAACATTATACAATACAAAACTAGATGTACTATGTAACATCTCTATATTTTCTACTGACATAAGAACCTCTAATATGGCTAAAAGACTCCCGGAAAGCAAAGAACCTAAAGTATACGTATTAACATGACTAAGAAAATATTCCTAACGAATTGGCATTGCCTAATATAAATTTTTTGTTCCATTGTGTCCTATCTTTCCCAAACCCTGCATTAATTCTAAGAGATCGTAGGTCTTTCAAGCGAACTTCCTTTCATATGATTTTAGGGAGTTTTGGGCAAAAATCGTCCCTTAACTATAGCTCAAACCTAAGGTACATCCTTGGGTTACCTCAGTAAACAAAAAACATCCCTATATTATCTAAAAGGTGCAAAAATCATTCCTCAGTTAACTTTTGTCAAAAAACTAACACCATCAGCAAAAAAGCATGTCAAACACGTGCCTCTCCCCCTAAATTTTCCCATTCTAGCCCTTCCATCTTCTACCTTCAGCAAAGCAGAGGCTTCTGAGCACCCAAACCTTCGTCATTTACCCCCAAATGTCCAAGGAGTGAGACCCCACATTATCACCCTCCCTCCGCAAAAGACTGCTTCTTCACACAGGCACCTCCCGAGTAGCTCGTTGAACATCCATTCGCCCTTGTGGAAGCAGGGCCTAGTGTAATTAGCTATCGGCTATCGCCATTGTATTTGTTCCTAATTTCATAGGAGTAATTCTTTCTTCTCTTTGTTTTCACTGCGAATTTAAATTTTCTTTCACAACACTCTAATTCTTTGTTCTCTCTGTATTTTTACAGCAGAGTCAATCCCTGACTCATTGAGAGAATAGTTGCAGATCATTGAAGGGTTGTTGGTTTCTTGCGATTCTTGTCTCCTTGTTTAAATTTTTCTATGCGTAATTAAAAACCATGTCGATGGTATCACGCTTCCTAGTGTTCGATTTTACCCTACTGATGCAGAGTTGATCTACTTCTAAGAAAGTTCTCCGTTGAAGAAGCGGAAGTAATCACATAAAAGGTTTCGTTGAACTTGCGCCAACGGAGGAGACGACATTGTTCCAGATGATTGGTGGCACCAATTCTACTAGATAAATAGACATGGAAAAAGTTAACACTGATGTTTGTTAGCAATTTTTTCCCCCACTGAATGTTATGTAAACAAGATGCATCATACTGCAATTATTTTTTTTTTCTTTCTGGGTATTGAAATTATTCTTTTATGTGACTTGTTCTGTACCTTTTTTGTCTGAACAGAGAGTCCAGAAACTTTTTGGTATAACATTGGTGCATGTTTTATGGGGAAAGCAAAAACTCACTGAAATAACTAAGACAACTTTGAGTCCGATTTTTTTCTCATAAATTCCCTGTAAAAGACTGCACTTCTAGATCAATTTTAGCTAATTAAAAAACAAGATATACCGGAAGCAAAATGATTTTAAGAGGATACCACATGCAATACAACACTCTCTAATTAAGAATAACTCAAAGGGAAAAACAGAGAGAGCTAGAGATCTGTGTGCAAGAAAAAACTTATTTGCCTTCAGGATGGCAAAATCAAGATGCAGCTGTCACTGCACATCGATCTAACACTAGGCCCTGCTTTCACAAGGGCGAATGGATTGATAGAGCTGTCCAACGAGCTACTCGGGAGGTGTCTGTGTGAAGAAGCAGTCATTTGTGGAGGGAGGGTGATAATGTGGGGTCTCACTCCTTGGCCATTTGGGGGCAAATGATGAAGGTTTGGGTGCTTAGAAGCCTCTGCTTCGCTGAAGGTAGAAGATGAAAGGGGCAGAATGGGAAAATTACGGGGGATAGGCACGAGTTTGACATTTTTTTTTGCTGATGGTATTAGTTTTTTTTACAAAAGTTAACGGAGGGATGATTTTTGCCACCTTTTAGATAATATAGGGATGTTTTTTGTTTACTGAGGTAACCCAAGGATGTACCTTAGGTTTGAGCTATAGTTAAGGGATGTTTTTTGCCAAAAACTCTGATTTTAGGTCTACCTCATTCCTTTTTAACACCTTAACTCATCATGATTTCACACCTACGCACCGGAGCATCCGGAGATCCGTGCTACTCGCACCTTTTGACGAATGTAGTGATTTTTTATTTTGTCTAATCTTGTGTGACCTCACATCTATCTTAGCATACACATTATTGTGACACTCTTCTTGTAGATGTGTTGGACTTCAGCTGCCCAACATTCACTCCCATATAACATTGACGCTCTAATAACTGTTCTACAGAACTTGCCTTTTATTCGGTAGACATCCTCCTATCACATGATTGATGGGTACAAATCCTATTCATTGTAAAAGAAAAAAAGAAAAAATACAAAAAGAAGTGGAAAAGACAAAGAAAAAAAGTAAGAATGAAAAGAAAGTAAAAGAGAGAAGAAAGAAAAAGCAAAATTGGTGGGCTGCAAAAATGTGAAAGAAGAATCAGCTCACAAACTGTGGTGTCGTAATGTTTTTTTAAATTTGCTGAAACTTTTTTTAGCAGACCCTCTGCCTATAAAAGGGCCTTTTCTCTTCATTTGCAAATCATCCCTCACATTCTTCTTTCTCTCTCAGTATCAATAAAGTTATTCTTTACGTGGTTGTGGAAGAGACAAAAGTTGCCGAACCACGTAAATCTTATCTTGTCTTGTGCAATTTATTGTTATTCTCTTCTAATATTTTTCCCTTCTATTAGCCTGACACGCTTCCCAACAATGATACCCCAGTGACATTCTCTATTTCACTATCCAAATTTTAATCTATGTATAACATCTTCATTTATCATTCAATTCTCGTGGAACGAGCCTAGATATCTGAATTGTTTGAGACTTTGAGGTACCAAATTCCGTCTTCACTAGTCCATTTTCCTCACTAGTGTTCCTTCCCATTAACAGAGAGAAAAGAATAGAGGGAACACATGCAAATTAATCTGCTCAAAACAATGTAATTGGTGTCCATTTCCGAGAGCTAAAACAATTTCAAAGAAACAGTCCAAAATTAACAACATCCACTTGAAAAATCTAAAGCTGGAGCAAAGAAACATTCACTACTAAAAAGTGCAATGAGTCAGCTGATTACCTACGCCACTTCCCACAGATACTTCCATCCACATATTCCCCAATACCTTCAATGGCCTGCCGGCACTGAAGCCAATTGCCAATAGAACTGAACCTTGAAGGTTTGTTAGAAGAGCATTCCTGAACAATACAATTCTGTAAGTAATTATCCTAGAACTAAGTAGCTAATTGTATGGGAAAAAATAGATTTCAGGAGTAGAACTTACATGCAATCTGAGATACTTGGAAGGCCTGATTTCTAATGGTTCAAACCGATCAACCTCACTGCATCAAATCGCATTATCAAAAATAAAGCAGCAGGCATGCTCAAATTATAGGGAGAGTGCAAAATAGAGGAACCAATTATAAAAACAGTCAACATTAACAGCATTCCACAATATGCGAGATTTTCAGATATTAGGCTGCAAAATTATCAGGACATATGGAGCACGAAACCTGTGAGCATTCTAAGGCTTCCCCAGTATAAAGAGAAACCTGAACATGCATATGCCATAGTAAACACCACTAATGCTTATCCATTTTGAACTGAAAACCTAAGGATTAATATCCAACCAAGCATTCAAGCAATCTTACTTAAGTTTCAGAAAGGAAGGATGTGCTAGCTCTAGCAGGTATAGATTCATAGATAATGAGATAAGAGAAAAAAAAAAAAAAACTAGTTTGAGTTGTAGATGCAGAGAATATGCCACCATATGCTTTAACATTTTCTAGACATTCTAAAGTTCCTCTTTTTCAAAAATCTATCTCCACAGATTTCTTTCTTTGCACAGAGAGTTTCATTAGGTAGGTCCAATGAGCAGACCAAGAGTTGTCCAACATTAATGAAGTAGCAGAGATGAAAACAACATTCAGTGATGGATCTAGAGAGCACTGAAGGAAGTTTGCTTTTTCACATGGAGAGCAGCTTCGGTACTCAAGATGTCAATGGTTGAAAGATGGGGACAGGAACACAAAATACTTCCAAACAATAGCCAACTCTCACAGAAGATTCAATAATATTGATAAGCTCAAAGTGGGGAATGAAATAATGGAAGATAAAGCTCAGATCAAAGAGGAGATTCTGAGTTTTTATCAGAATTTGTACACAGAAAATGAGGAGCGGAGACCAACTGCCAATTTTGATGAAGTTGCGAGGCTCTCAGGGGAAGATAGGGAAATGCTGGAGAAACCCTTTGAGGAGGAGGAAGTACATACTGTCATTTTATCTTGTGCCCCAGACACTCCAGGCCCAGATGACTTCACTGTGGGTTTTTTTCCAAAAAACTCGGGAGTTCATCAAGTCAGAGCTGATGGGGGCACTCAATCACTTCCACTAGCAATGCTACATGGTGAGATCATGCAATGTTTCTTTCATTGCCTTGATCCCTAAAAAGAAAGGGGCAATAGAGCTTAAAGATTACAGGCCAATAAGTCTTATTGGCAGTGTTTATAAGATTGTGGCCAAGTTGTTAGCAGAAAAGTTGAAGAAAGTCATTGGCAAGCTAGTCTCTAGTCTCCAGAATGCCTTTATCAAACTCATAGCCAATGAGGCTTAAGATTGGAGGATTAAAACTGGAGACCCTGGCATTATGTGCAAGCTTGATATAGAGAAGGCTTTTGACCAGTTCAACTGGGCTTATCTAATCTCTATACTGAGGAAGATGGGATTTGGAGATAAATGGATAAGGTGGAGCAAATTCAGCATTTCAACAGTCAAGTACTCAGTGCTCGTCAACAGAGAACCAGCAGGCTTCTTCTCACCCAGAAAGGGATTAAGCAAGGAGATCCACTCTCCCCATTCTTGTTCATTCTAGCCATGGAGAGGCTAAGCAAGATGTTGGAGAAGGCCAGAAAATTACAGTGGATTCAAGGATTTAGAATAGGCACAGATATTGGGAACTCAATCACTATCTCTCACCTGTTGTATGCTGATGACACTTTGATCTTCCGTGAGGACGAGAAATCTCAAGTTATGTACCTGAATCTAACACTTCTCCTCTTTGAAGCTCTATCAGGGTTACATGTCAATGTGTTGAATGTCAATGTGTTGAAGAGCTCTCAGGTATCATTTACCCTATCAACCATGTGATTTACCCTGATAGAGTATGATTTACCCTATCAACCATGTGCCCAACATAGAGGAGCTCTCAGGTATCAGGGGCTGCAGTATTGGGTCACTACCTACCACATACTTGGGTCTTCCATTGGGAGCCAAATTCAAAAATTGTGAGATATGGAATGGTGTTATTGAAAAATTTGAGAGGAAATTAACTTCATGGCAGCTTCAATATCTTTCTATGGGGGGCAGATTAACTCTCATCAATAGTGTACTAGATAGCATACCAACATACTACATGTCACTGTTTCCTATTCCCAAGAAGGTGCTAAAGCAATTGGACAAAATCATGAGAGACTTTCTCTGGGAGGGCAATAGCAACACTCATAAGTACCACCTAATAAAGTGGGGCGAAGTCACACAGCTAAAACTAAATGAAGGTTTGCGAGTTAGAGATTTAGCTGTCCACAACAAAATGTCTGCTAATGAAATGGCTTTGGAGGTATGGGACAGGAGAGTCAAGCCTTTGGAAGCAGGTGATCAATGCCAAGCATGGTAAAAGAGACAACTGGGGTTCTAATAGTTCTAATGCGCCCTATGGAGTGGGTCCTTGGAAGTACATTAGTGAACTGGGGGATGAGTTCTTTCAAAATATCTCTTTCAAATCAGGTAATGAGGCTCACATCAGATTCTGGAAAGACAAATGGCTAAACTACACAGCACTCATGGATGAGTATCCTAGCTTATACCAGATTGCTCTAGACAAAAATTCCTCCATAGCACAGAACAGAAATGGCAGCAATTGGGATGTTCATCTTAGAAGGTCAGTGCAAGACTGGGAAGTGGATACCCTGATGAATATGCTAGCAAAAGTGGAGGGGTTCAACGTGGATGAGAGCCAACAAGACACCATATGTTGGGGGAGAATGGGCACCTTCACAATGAAAGAATGCTACAGACAGATAGGTACTCAGAATCAAGTGCTAGATGCATGGCCAGGGAAGTTAATATGGAATACTAAGCTACCTATTATAGTCATTTGTCATAACTGGATTGCTCTCAGTGAGGCCTGTTTAACACAAAACAACCTAAACTGAAGAGGTTTTCAGCTGGTCAACAGATGCTACCTATGTACGGAGGATGAGGAAACTGTCAACCATCTATTTTACTGACCTCTGGAACATGTTCTACTGTCTTTTTGGTTTGAACTGGGTCATGCCACATAATATGAGAGATGCACACATGAGTTGGAGTTTATGGAGAGTTGATAAGACCATCAAAAAGATCTGGTTGACGATCCCTGGTGCTATTTTTTGGTGTTTATGGAATGAGAGGAATAGCAGATGTTTAATGGAATCTCAACTCCAAATCACTCTCTCAAAGCTACTGCTTACTCAATCTTTTTTGCTGGCCTAAGTTAGCTATTGTAATTAGTACTGGCCAATTTTTGGATTTTGTTAGCTCCTTTGTCTTAGAATGACACGATGTAAAAGGACTAACATTTAGTAGTATTTATGCGTTTCAATTTCCTTGTAACCTTGCATCTTCTTGATGCCTTTTGTTAATGAAACACCTTATTTCATCAACAAAAAAAAAAAAAAAAAAAAACAGCTTCGGTAGCCATCTTTACAGTGGAGAATTTGAGAAGAAGGTCAATTGATGCCAGTTGGTGCTTAGTGTGAAACAAGCTGAAGAGGATGTTAACTACTTACTGCTTGATTGTGGAATTGAACGACTGCATATAGGTGAAGGCATATGGTGGGAATATGTCTGTTATCAAATTTTGTGATGTAAAACCATCGAAGAAGCAGATAGAAGAACATGAGAAATAGCTATTTCAGCGGTCACGTGGAAACATGGAAAGAGAGAAACAGAAGACTTTTGAAGGATTAGCAAATTCCCTCACACAGATTAATGATTCTTTTTTTTTCTGTGTGTGTCTAATACAATTCCTAGTTAGAATTGGCGAGTGAGTTCTTTTATTAAAGAATCATGTTTTTTGTGTAAATTCTCTACATTGTAACACCTTGTACGTTGGGATCCCCCATCATATCAATAATATTATTAACTCCACAAAACATAACAATTGAAAATGACAAGTACAAACGGTTACAAAAGGTAGGCACAGGATGAGCAATCATTGAGGTTTATCTGCCTATGTGATAGACCATTTAAAGCTATATCAACATTTTCACTTCCCTGAAGTAAACAGGAAGATCCACAAAATGTAAAAATGGATATATAGAACATACTCTATCACAGGACCTGTCCAGTCAGGAACCTCAGCTTGAAAATTATTGCCAATACGAACGCAGGTTCTATATATGCTGGTGTCCTTCAACATGAGAGATATAGGTCCTGATTCACCTTCAGACAATAAGTTGCTAGAACTTTCAGTTTCGACGGGCCCACTTAGGGATTTACAAGGTGATTTCTCCAGTAATTTTCGCTTCTTAATCAAACAATATTGGCAAAACCACTCATCCCGAGGTATTTTCCTTATACGGGGATTGCAGCAAGATAAATGATATGCATCAGCACAATTATCACAGATTAGCATCTTCAATGTAGAATCTGAACAATCACAGGCTTTGCATGAGATTAAAGAGCAGTTGTCAGTACTAGTACTAGAGGCTTTAGCGGACATGCGGAGCTCAGTAAACGGAACTTTCTCAAGCAACCCATAACCTCTAAGAATTGCTATGCATATATCCTTTTCTGGCATATTATCATCCAATCCTTCAGGAACTAAAGCACCAGATGAAGAGCATTCACTGGCATCACCCACATCAGTCTTCAATGAAGAAGAATCAAAGTCCAACGACGAATGGCTATCATTTACACAAAAATCTGAAGTCCTTTGTATATCACTTCTTGATGCTGCTTCAGAGCACTGCTCTTCTACTTCAGGTCTACCATCACAAGAATTTGATTTAGAAAGAAGGTTCCCTCTATTACACTCAGCAGGAAGCAGAAAAGGAGCTGCAGTAGCTGCTTTTTCAACAGCAACTCCAGCAACCAAGTCTTCCTTAAAAGTTCCTGAATGGACCTCAGAACAATGCTCAGAAGGACATCCATTGCTAGGCCTAACTTCAGCTGATGTTTCAATGGAGAAAGTAGTGAGAGGGTTTCTTCGGAACTTTTTCCTACGATATACAATGGGCTTAGAAGTTCCAGACATTGCACTGAAAGTTGAAGGTCGTGAACCATCTACAATGTTTAAGCAACAAGTATCACCATCCTTTGAATTAGATTTGCTACAGCCATGAAGAGGGCGTTCATCATTTTCAGGATTCATTTTCAATGATTCGGCAGAAACCCAGTCACATGAGTCTTGCTTTGTGATCTCAGATGAGAAAGAGGTCGCACAAGAAGCTTCTATGCAACCAGGAAGACAATTTTGTATCAGCATAGCAATTGAGCCACACACTAATATGAAGGAAGTAATCTTTCTCTTGTATATGAGTACATCTACCAAAATGATGTGCTCCTATACATCCAATCCAATTTAGTATCAGCGTTTTTTTATCACAGCTGTACTCCCTGAACATAAAGAAGAAACTTGCAATGAGATAAGGAAATCAATCAATATAAAGTTGAATGCTAGTTCTCAAACAGAAGGATATGGGAAGACTGCAAGCTTAAAAAGGAAAGATAAGTAGGATTTCTGAAAATCATCTATGAAATCTGAACCCGAACACAGGTAATAGACCATGCATCAGAAGGAATTTATAACTGATGAATATCCCAAATTCAAACTCTTAAAAGCCATGTGTGAACAACGGAAAGAAAAAAAAAACCACGTGTCCCTCAAATTGGAGAAGGAAGTCTTTCTGATAACTTCTAGAATCAATTAGTATATGTTACACTTTTTTATGTCATTAGCCAATAATTTCTCCTTAAATTTTTGCTTTCACTTGGTAGAGTAGTCTATACTAATTTCATCGTTGTTTCCATTGCGTACAAGTTCATGGTCATCTATATAGTGCTCCTTCATAGAAGAAGAAAACAAAAGGCATAGAAGGTGCTCCATTAGCTCTTATGTGGGTCGCATGGAGAGGCAGAAATAGAAGAGCTTTTGAGGGGATTGAAGATGATTTTGTACACTTGAGGAATAGCCTTTTGTCTCTGATTGCTTTTTGGTGCACCATTGATACTCCTACTTGTATAGATGATTTGTATCTTTCGTAGAGAATCATATTTTGTTGCAGATTCTCTACTTTTTGGTATACCTCATGTATACAAGAGCCTTTCCCATTTTGTTAATAATATCATTTACCTTATCAAAAAAAGAACATATAATGCTCCTACAATAGCAGTTCGGTTCAGTGACAGGATCCATTGAGACTTGAGACTACATGCCTTCAAGTTAAGTAAGGGCATTGCTAATGAGAAACTAGGTCCCATGTATTCAGAATATGGTTTAGTCTTATAATAAGAAAGATGTTGCATCGCTAATACCACTCAGTTATCTGGTTCATGACAATATAAATATGCTATCAAAAGTTTTTCTTGCATAACCAAGAAATTCTTGAGGGCCAAGGGTGCACGGTCCAGAATACGGTGGATATTGCGCTCGCCTCTCTACCCTTCTCCACTTAAATACCATGCTTTTGTCTATGACATGTTCGAACTCATGACATGCACCTAATTACATATCACGTTTTGGGCTCTTACCACGAGAACAAAGCCCTGAGGGCTATGCTATCAAAAGTTCTCATGTCATCATTTTCCTAATGGAACATCAAATCTAGTGAGAAGATGTGAAAACAGCTATGCCCCATTTGGTCTGGTATGGGCATGTATCAGGTGCAGGTAAGGATCTGCACAAGTGTACCCATTTGACGTGGATGCATAAAGGCAAATGATGTTTGTGATAGAGCCACTAACCCTTACCCTTCAATACAATCAAATAATGCACCAGTTTTTCTTCCCAACAAATAACTCAAACTAGAGGCGAAGCCAGAATTTGAAGCCTATTTTTTTTGAAAAGAATTTGAAGCTTATGGGTTCAGGATTTTAGTTATTTTGAGTTATTGAGTTAAATTAAAAGTTTGTGCATATGAGATGAATTTCTTAAGACAAATACAGGATTTGAACCACAACTCTTGGGTCCTGCGAACCCAGTTCCTATATTGTAACTCCGCCCTGACCTAGACTAATAATGTATAGCGATGGGTCCAAAAAAATTTAGGTTACAATGACATGCCACAGGCCTCAATTGTAGTCTTTGGGCCTATAGATTGCCCACCAAAGGAAACTGCTGGCAATTAGACAGATATCTATCCGAAATCAAAAACAAAGAGCCAGTTCTCCAGCAGTTAACCAAATATCAGAAATCACATGAATGCAGTTCAATCAAACATCAGCCATGGTAATCATCTACAAACAACAAATTGAAACAAACCCTTTTGACTAATTCAAAATAGAACATGAGAGTTACCCATATATTATAGCAATATTTCTATAAGTTCAATAGACATATGCAAGGTAAATAATATTTGGCACAATTCAACAACCAGAACATTCAACAATAAATGATAAATGCTTTGAATCTAACTATCTGCAATGAGAAAACCATTAAAATTTGGGGAAAAGATTCAATGATAAAAGGGAAAGGGAAAACTGAAGGAAAATAAAAAGGTTAGAAACAATTGAAGAATGACCTTTGGTTGAACGCCGGGGAGAACCCAGTGCGGCACAGGCGGAGGTGCAGGAAGTGGCACACAGGGCTTCGACCAAAGGAACTGTTGGAATAACTGATACTACACCATTTTTATTGTCCTTCTATTTATTCCCAAGGGCAAGTATGTAATTTAGAGTAGCTTTTCCGGTGAGACTGTAATCAACTTTTAACAAGATTTGATAATATAATTGATTACTCTAAATTCTCGTTGATATTTTATTAGATAAATAGTTGGTACGTATGTATTCTACTATTCATTTAGTCTTTTTATACTTGAAGAACGGATCAAATGATAAACATATTTTCAATTGCACCCTTGTAATGGTTTTTCTTTGAAGATTATGAAATATGATCACTATAGTAGTGAGTAGTCTAGCGTCTTTGAAAGGAAGGAGTATGTTCGCGCCATTATGTTAACGGTTAACTAGAATCTTGTTTGATTTTGTAGGTGTACATACTCGACCGTTAATAGTTTGTCGCGATTTAGTTTCATTAATGTACTAAATTTACCATATTTTGATGCAGTTTTTACCTGCCAAATTTTAACACAATCTACTTGAAATAAATGTTTTTGCATCTTTTTTGGAACTTTATATCCTTGTAATCTTGTTCAAGTTATTTTCAACTGAAACTTTATCCTTTTTCTTTTGCTCTTTTTTTCATGATTTTCTTCTTCAGTTATGTTTCATATGCACCTTTATTTTCACTTTTTGGATACTCTGATCTTATAAGCTTTCTTAGAGCACTATTGTCTTTACATTGCAAGGAAGCTCAATAACACAGACTATCAATAAAATTATAAAAAAGATTAACTTGTTGCAAATAATTACTACCTAACTGCTATTAATAACAAAACAGTTACAGATCCATAACAAAGCAACTCTTCACGGTATCAGTCCCTTACAGTAAACTCAGGCCTAATAAATCCTTTAATTCACAGAGCGGTACCTGTGTAAGCCGAAGAGTGAGATTAGCGCTCCAAATTCAATTACTTATCTCAGCCACAGAAAAGTTACATCATATTATTTTGCTAACCGGATAGTTTCAGATCAGAGGCGGATTTAGGATTTTTAATATATGGGTGCACTACTAAAAAAAAGGAGGAAAAACTATATTAAGTGAGAATTGATCCTTATTCGTCTTGGTAAATAATTCAACCTTCAACCAAATACACCATTCAACTTTCTTGGAGCATGGGTGCCAACAGTTAATATTATACAAATTTTAGAAAATATATACATAAAATATCTAATTTTGCAGAAAGACCATGGGTTCACATGTCCCATATTTTTGCCTATAAATCCGCCCCCGGTTTCAGTTATTGCAGCCATTCTGTTGCATATATTTGATTCCCAATTTGTTGGTAAGATAATGATTTTAAGCTTTCTCTCAAAAATATATTTTTCCTTTTAAAAGTTTGGTCAAACACTTTAATTTAAAAAGAAAAACATTTTTGGTGACAAAAAAAATACTTTTGGTTAAAAAGAAGCTCGGCCAAACGGACAATTGATTAGTTATTCTAAAAACGACACTTTATATCGGCTCTCAAAATAATAACCGAAAAATATTTTTTTTTGTATATATATATTGTTTGCCCGTAAAATGGTATAATTAAATTTATATGTGATTTCTAGACAAGTGAATTAACCTGATCCTGAAATAAAGAAATAATTGAAGGAATATGTAATAATTAGCCTTGATATGAAGACAAAATAGCAGAAATAATGGTTCCGGTAGCGGGGCCTCCGGGGCACAACGATAATAAGAACAAAAAGTAAGAAGATAAAGTTGTATAGAGTTTTGAGTAGATTATAGTATTAGTTTGCCAGAAAATTCGTTTTCTCTACAATGATAATAGAGCTCACTATTTATAGCTACGTCTAGGGAACAAGGTCCTAGGATCGTGCCCTTCTTTAATGTCAATTATGAGGTCCATTGATGAAGGTATAACAGTGAACATAAATGATAAATTCTCTGTAACAGACAGTACATTCAATTTGTGGAATATCTTTATTAATGCCATGTATTTATTATCTCTTTATGAGTGTCATTCCTTCCGGTACCAAACGGGATAATTGCTTTCGGTTTCACGTGTCATTTTTTTAAGTGGACACTTGGCATAGCACATTTTACCCTATACAGATAGTCCCCCTGCTTTCCGGTGACACAGCTTGTGTCACCAGGAAGTTGGTAGAAACACTATTTTGGCGGGAATCACTATGATTCCTTCTGAAAGGCTTCTGACGGTTGATTAGACGCACATCTCTCTGCATTTAATACTCCAAATACGCGTTATCCCACGATTCAGCATAGCTTGTGCCGGTTATCAAGGTAATCATGACCATAAATTTAGCCGCCTAAACTTTTACTTATATACATCAATCTTCTTCACTCATACTCCATAACTTTCCAAGCTTTCTAAATTTTGTTTTTCAACCTTTCTCTAGCTCCCTTTAAACGGAAACGCTTTTCTTTCATCAAATGGCTTCTTTTTCAAAGAACACCAGTTCTTCAAAGAGAAAGAGCAAATATGAGGGTGTTGCTCCTCCAACAGTGGATTCCATCATCCTCAGAAGTCTTCTTACAACAAAAGACTTCGAAGAGACATTCCCTTCGGCTATCCCTCACATGTGGGCCGTTGGTAGATACCCTTCTTCCATTTGTTCTTCTAATATTTTTGTTGTGAAGGAAGATTGTTGTTGTCATGATTTGGACATTGTTGCTCCTGATCTAACAGAGCGAGTAGCCCTACCCAGGGAGGGTATTACATATTTTTACACGTATCCCTTTACTTTAGGTGTGTTCTCTTAGAAGAGCTTGACTCTATTATTGCGGAGTTCTGCCTCCGCTTCCAAGTGTGTTTGGCTCAAGTAAGTCCATCCGCATGGAGGACGATTGCTTGTCTTCGGTGTTTGTGCCAAGAAACGGGAGATGAGCTATCTTTAACTCATGTGATGAATCTCTATTCCCCCAAAATCTTCCGTATGGGAATGATAAATTTTAGCAAATGCTGCCATCGTACTTTATTATCTAGCATGGATGATGACAACGACTATGGGTGGATGGAACGGTTCATTACAGTTGCCACCAATGACATCATTCCGGCAACGGCTTCATCCTTTTTGGGATCATGGAACAGCACTCGTAAATTACTTGTTTAATATTCCTTTCATTAGAAATTTCTTCATACTCGTATTGATTTCATTAGAAATTGCTTCTAGTGTTTTGTGTGGCAATAAAGTGCCACTGAAACTTAAAGGTAAGTTTTACAGAGTGGTGTTCAGGCCAACGATATTGTATGGGGCTCAGTGTTGGCCAGTCAAGATCGCTCATGTCCAGAAGAAGGAGGTAGCAGGGATGAAGATGTTGAGATGGACGTGCGGGCATACCAGGTTAGATAAGATAAAAAATGAGGTTATTCGCGACAAGGTAGGTGTGGCCCCTATTGAGAACAAGATGGGGGAAGCACGGTTTAGGTGGTTTGGTCATATGAGGAGGAGGAGCACAGATGCCCCAGTGAGGAGATGTGAGAGGCTGACATTGGATGACCTACGGAGAGGTAGAGGTAGGCCAAAGAAGAGGTGGGGAAAGATGATTAGGCAAGACATGGCGCAACTTCAGCTGACCGAGGACATGACCCTTGATAGGAACGTATAGAGGTTGAGGATTAGGGTAGTAGTGTAGGTAGTCTAGAGAGTTCATAACAGTAGTATTAACACGCAGTCTCGCTTTCTATTGGTAATAGATTTTTATGACTAACTATTGTTTTCTTTCACTGTTGATCACCTTACTATCTTGTTGTTTTTATTCTGCTTTTATATGGCTTTTTGGTATTGTCCCTTCTTGTCTGTATTTTTTATTAATATGGTGCTCATGTTTTCCTGAGCCGAACGTCTATTGGAAACAACTTCTCTATCATTACAAGGTAGGGGTAAGGTCCATATACACTACCTTCCTAGACCCCACGGTGTGGGATAATACTGGTATGTTATTGTTGTTGTTCTATTGATTCTCCATCCTTTGCCTACTTCAGAAATTCGATGGGTTCCACCTAGGATTGAAGGCTTGGACCGGTGGATCCAGAAAATCTTGGACGTCACTATGCCTGAAACCGGCACGTGGTAAGAACTGACCCTCAAATACGGGTGGAAGGCCAAAAATTGTGGTAACTTAGACTCATCTCGTTCTATTTTTTATGTAAGGAAATTTATTGATCCTATCTTTTCTCCTCTTTTTCTGAAATCAAGTCTACTCGCAGGCTCAGTTATCGTCCCCGACGAGGATGTTTTGGCTGATCCCGCCAATACCGAGAGGCTACTTCAGGAGGCTCTTACTCGAAATGGTGCCTCTGGGCCTACTTCCGGTTCAAGTGTTTCATTACGGAGTCCCTCGCTAGAGAACAAACAGCCAAAAAAAGGCGTTCTTCCATGGCCGGGGAAAAGAATAAGAGGGCGAATTGTTGCCCTCGAGTCATCTCAGGGAGTAGTAGTGACTAGCCCTCCTCCTAGGTCAGTCATAGATATCGTGATGATTGATGATGATGGAGAAGCTAGTGATGAGGGAGCTTCTCTACATAGAAGACGATGAACCTTATCATCTCAACACGATGATCAACTTGTTAAGTTAGTTACACCAATCAAGGACAATGTTTCGTCGCTCTAGGAAGAGTTTGAAATGATGGAAAATGCCAACTCTCGTTGCCCAAACCCAGTCGGTGTGCCCGGTACAGTGAGGCTGGGTACTGGGCCCCTACCGTCTTCGGTTGATGAGAAACCAACAACCAGCACTACGTTTGTCGCAGCTACCTCTCATCCTTGAACACCATCAGCTTTATCACCTTCTTCACCAACTCTTCCACCAACAACTTCCATATTATCTCCACCGGCAGCGTTCGGCCGAGAAGAAGATGTTCTTCTTCCCAGTCCCCAGTTTATGGGAATTTGGGGCAAAGTTACGGTGCCCCCTCAGAAGATCCTTAAATAGGAGGAACATTACTCTCTCGGTCTCTACCGAATGCAATTTGCTATCCCATCTGGGGGAACTTACTAACTACCTGAAGCCGTTGGCTTCAGAGAAAAACTAGGAAAAAATTACAGGCTCTCTCGGGAGAGTGCCTGTTGAACAACGCCGCAACGGTATACTCTTTACTTCCTTTGTTATTTCTTCTATTTTTTGTTTGAAAATAACTTCAATTCGCGCATCTTATTGTGTAGGCCAACTTTCTTGCTTCTGAGGGCTTTCAAAGGTTGATACGGGAAAAGGATGAACTTACCTCCGAGCGGAATCAACTATTGGTTGAATGGGATCAAGCCGTTATTTCCCTCTCGGAGTTGTAAAGCAAAGTTGTCGAGGCTGTTGTATTAGAAACCCATTTGCAGCAAAACGAGCAGGAAGTGGAGACCCTTAGTCGAGAGATTGCCCCGTTGGGGTTCAATTTGAACAGGTTAAGGCCAAATGGGTTGAAGTTCATAATGTCGTTCTTGCTGTATCCGATCGTGAAGCTGTCTCCGCTGAAAGATTGGTCAATTTAGAGGCAACGTTGAATTCTAAGATTGAAGAGCTTGCTATTGCGGGGATGAAATATTCCCTGTTGGAGGAGAAGCATAAGAGGACCATTGAGCATAACAGAATTTTCATTTCTACTATCCGCGATCTTGATGTTAGCCTCAAGTCCATTAGATTTGTCCGGGAAAACATTTCTTCCAAGGTAACCTAACTCAAAGAAGAACTTGAACTTAAGCGCCGAGCGACTTCCCTCATTGTTTTAGAAAATGCACACTATGTACAACATGAGGAGAAAAAGCTTGAAAGAGGCCAAAGCCCGTGAGCTTGAGTTAGCTGCTAAAAGTGGTCTCCCGGCAGGGCCTGATGCTTCTGGTTCTTCCGGTTTTGAGTTCTTAGGAACTAAGGAGGAACCAAAAGATGATGGTGTTGAGGGCCAAAATGTTGAGCCATCGGCAAACCTACCTACTCCCCCTAGGGGCGCAGACTAGGGTTGCTTATCGGGTGGATCGAACGGTTATTTGTGCTTAACGGTTCGGCTTATCGGTTATTAATTTTTAAATATATTAATTCGCTAGACACTCAATAAGATATCAGGCGGATTGGTATAGATTTAGCTATTATCGGCCGGTTTATCGGTCTATTTATATATCTTCTATGTAAGTTTACATATTTTCCTGGAGATGCATATGATATTCTTTGACTTTTAGAAAAACAATTATGCAATTAGATGTTTAGTGACTCGACTAGAATTGTTACTAATTTCATCCACTGAATTAATACTATGCATTATTACCTTAATTAACAGTATAATACAATGGTGAGTGATGACCACTAAGTCACTAACCGGGAAAACTAGAAAAGAAAAGGCTGGGAAATTGGGAATTGATACTTGACGCTTGACACTTGACAGTAGCTATATCATTAGGGTGGAAGTCATATACATACATATATATACATATATATATATATACTCTTAACGGGTTAACGAATTATCCGTTAAAAAAATTGAGTACCCCGCCCCCAAATCGATAAGCCATTAATAAAAAAAATTCAATATGTTCCCCGTCCGTTAAACCGTTAACCTGATACCAATAAGCCATTAAGCTTCGGTTTTTGGTTTTGGTTCGTTTTGAACACCCTAGCACAGAAACTTCTCTTTCTCCAGGTTCCGGAGAGGCAGCAGTTTAGTTTTTCCTTTCTTTTCCCAACTTTTATACTTGTGCTATTTTGGCATGTTTATTGTAAATAAGAACACTCAAGTATTGCATGGCTCTTTCTACATTCTTTCGTTTGAACATTTATGCAAGTTTTAACCTTTGTCTTTCTGAGTTGAGGGTCTATCGAAAACACCCTCACTGCCCTATCGGGGTAGGGATAAGGTCTGCATACACATTACCCTCCCCAAACCCCACTATATGGGATTTTACTGGGTAGTTGTTGTTGTTTAACCTTTGTATTCTTTTTTGCTTAAGTGTTTTGCACAAGTGTTACTGTTTGCGTCTGATTATGCAAGGCCTTGGGTGTATCCCCCCCCCCCAAAAGCATCTGTATTTCGGGCACAAATTCATCCATAATCAACCCTTTAACGTGAGGGTTTTTGTAAGTATTTGCTTAGTTTTGCTTTTAGAGACTTTTTCTGCAAGGCTTCGGGTATATTTTCCCCGAAGGCATTTTTATTTTGGGCATAACTTCTTCCGAAATCAATCCTTTAACGTGAGAGTTTTTATAAGAGATGGCCCTCTTATGTTTACGGTGCTCTTGAAGAGGACGTCTCATGTTCATTACGGCACTAGCATTTGAAGTGCTTGTTTAACTTTCAAATGACAAAGTTAATTCATCATTCAGACAAGAAACAAGATAGAAATAAAAGTACTTCATTTTATTCCTTCCATTTTCAAAAAGTACATAAACATTTGTTATGCTAAAAAAGAAATTATTATTACTTCCGGCTAACTTGTACAACTTGTTTCTACGAGGTTGGCTGCGCAGACCCTGGTCCCGATGATACAACTATGTTTCTAATTTTAGTTTCCTGATCGACGTGGCAGTCATTGTTGTTGAATCCTCGTATCATCCCCCCCAGTATTCTAATGCGAAGAATGCGAATTTAAACACTGGAAGTCTTGCACCTTCAAGGACCCCACTAATGAATTGCTAGATAATCCTTAACCCGGTAACATATTTTGCTTCCCTTTTGGAATTTATGCTATCGAGCGAAGTACTATCTAACAACTCTAGTGGTTTGCACTTGTGAACGGTCGGGTAACCTTTGTTTGATAGCAAACTTAACTTCCCGGTGGGAATTTTGCTATCGATCCAAAGATTATCTAACCGTCCCAGTATGGTTCTTTACTTGTGTGTCTTGTTATTAAAGGTCTTATTGTTGATGTTGAAGCTTTCTTCGTAGTATACTTTATGTTATTTCCTCGTTAAAAACCTTGCCAGAAAAATCCAATTGGGACAAAAACTGAACGAAGAAAAAAAGAGTGCAGCACATACTTTCAGTACATGTGATGTTCATCAGCAGTAATATCTTTTGAGGTGTGCCATGTTCTAGTTGTTAGGCAACTTTTCTCCATCTTGATTCTCCAATTCATACGAACCTTTTCCAGTGACAGCTGAAACCCAGTAGGGGCCTTCCCATGTTCGACCTAGCTTCCTTGTGTTGAGCTCCCCGGTATTTTGAGTTACTTTTCTTAAGACCAAGTCTCCTACTTTGAAATAACGGAGGTTGGTTCTTCAATTATAATATTGTCCCATTCTTTGCTTTTGGGCTGCAATTTATATGTGCCAAGTCCCTACGCTTGTCGAGTAGCTCCAAGTTGACTAACATTGCTTTGTTGTTTGACTCTTTATTTGCTTGGAAATATATCAAGGTCGGTTCCCCTACTTCTACCAGAATTAGAGCTTCTGCTCCGTACACAAGGTAAAAAAGAGTTTCTCTTGTGCTTGATTTGGCTGTTGTTTGGTATGCCCATCAAACTCCGGGTTTCTCAGGCCATTTACCTTTATCCGCTTCCAACCTTTCCTTGAGGTTTTATATAATCACTTTGTTCGTTGATTCTACTTGACCATTTGCGCTCGGATGGTAGGGTAAAGATGTGATGCTCTTTATTTTCAAATCTTCAAGGAACTTTGTGATTTTTGCACCAATATATTCCGGCCCATTATTGTGTGCTAGCTCTTTTAGTATTCCGAACCTACAAATTATGTTTTCCCATAAGAAATCCACCACTTACCGGGAGCCGGAGGCAGTGGTTCGACGATGTCCAACCCCCATTTCATGAACGGCAACGGAGACAGAACCGAATGCAGTAGTTCTGGCGGTTGGTGTACCAGCGGTGCATATTGTTGACACTTATCACATTTTTGTACGAAGGCTTTGCCGCCTTGGTCCATGCGGTCCCAATAATATCCTAGCTTTGCCAGTTTTAGCACCAAGGAATCTATGCCCGAATGTTTTCTGCATATCCCTTCATGGACTTCTCGCATAACCTAATTAGCTTCGGATGCCCCCAAGAATCGGGCCAGTGGGCCTTGGAAAGATTTCTATATAGTTGGCCTCCTTTGAAGTTATATTGCGCTGCTTTGGTACGCAGAGCCCAAGACGCCTTTGAGTCTTCGGGCAGCTTCCCATGCTCGAGATAATAGATGATTTCATTCCTCTAGTACCAAACCAAATTAGTCGTATTTACCTTATAGTACCTATTTGCATCCAGGACCGAGTGCATCAGTTGTACTACCATTCCAAACTCTGATCCCTTCATTTTCGTTGATGAACTGAGGTTAGCCAATGCATCTTCTTCAGCATTTTCTTCCTTGGGATATGAGTAATCGACCCGAAATCGAGCCAACAGAGCCTGGACCTTTATCACATATTGTTGCATTCACTCCTCCTTGGTTTCAAAGATCCCGTAGACCTTATTTACCACCATCTGTGAGTCTCACTTAACTTCTATGACCTCGGAATCTAGTCCCCGAGCCTGTTCGAGTTCTGCAATCAAAGACTCATACTCTGCTTTATTGTTAGTTAAAGGAACCTTTCTCATGGCTTGCCTTAGGAATCTCCCGAAGGCTTGGTTAATATTATGCCAAGCCCGGACCCTTTTACGTTGGAGGCTCCGTCTGTAAATAAGGTCCAAACTCCCGATGTCGATTCTGACACCAGTATTGCCTATTTGGTTGCTAGAGGCAGCAATCCCGAACTGAAATCAGCTACAAAATTAGCCAAGACTTATGACTTAATCGTAGTCCTAGGTTTATATTCTATGTCAAACTCACTCATTTCGACGGTCCATTTGGCCAACCTACCTAAGATCTCGGGTTTGTGAAGGATGTTCCGTAGGGAAAATGTGGTCACTATAGCTATCAGGTGACATTGGAAGTAGGGCCGCCTCAGTTTCTGAGCAGCGACTACGAGAGCTAAGGCCAACTTCTCCAAATGCGGGTAGCGAGTTTCCGCTCCCGTTAAAATTTAACTAACATAATAGATGGGAGATTGTGTACCTTCGTCTTTACTGACTAAACCTACCCTTACCGCTACTTCCGAGATTGCGGGGTAGACCAACAATATTTCACCTTTCTTTGGTTTTGAAAGTAATGGAGGGATTGACAAGTATTTTTTTTCTAATATTTCAAGACCTGATGGCACTCCCAGGTCCATTCAAAGTTGTTTTTCTTTTTGAGCAATGCGAATAAACGGTTTCATTTTTCTGACGACCCAGAAATGAACCTACTCAAAGATACCAATCTTCCCGTGGGCCTTTGGACTTCTTTCACTTAACAGTTGGTCAGGGATGTCTTCGATAGCCTTGATCTTATCAGTGTTTTCCTCAATCCCTCTTATGATACCAGAAATCCTAGGAAACTGCCCGAGCTAACCCCAAACTCGCATTTCTCGGGGTTAAGCTTCATGTTATGCTTTCTTAGGATGTCAAAAATCTCTTGCAGATGCTTAAGGTGATCACCTGCATTCAAAGAATTAACGAGCATATCATCTATATAAACTTCCATAGTTTTCCCTATTTATTTTCAAACATCTTGTTTATGAGCCACTGATAAGTGGCTCCAGCATTCTTCAATTCGAAGGGCATCACATTATAGCAATATGTGCCGGAATTCATTATGAACGATGTCTTTTCCTAATCCTCTGGGTTTATTTTAATTTGATTGTACTCGGAATAAGCATCAAGGAAACTCATTAACTCATGTCGGCCATCACATCGATCATTTGATCAATGTTTGGCAGTGCGAACGAGTCTTTTGGGCACACCTTATTCAAGTCCTTATAGTCTACGCACACGCGAAATTTATTATTCTTTTAGGATCTGCGACTACATTAGATAGCCAATCTAGATACTTTACCTCTCGGATCGAACCGATATCAAGTAAGCCAGTTACCTCCCCTTTGACGAATTTATTTCGGGTCTCCGCAATAGGGCGTTTCTTTTGTCTTACCGGAGGTATGTTGGTATCTAAACTTAACTTGTGTATGGATACATCTGTCGGGATAGCTATCG
This sequence comes from Nicotiana tabacum, assembly GCF_000715075.1. NCBI lineage: Eukaryota > Viridiplantae > Streptophyta > Magnoliopsida > Solanales > Solanaceae > Nicotiana > Nicotiana tabacum. Next base: position 161,666,729 of record NC_134082.1, read on the forward strand.
TATCTGCATGTGACCACGCAAAACAATTAGCATTAGATTTAAGAAATTTAATAAAGATAGACCTTGAGCTCGGAGTGCAGTTCTGTCCCCAAGTGGAATTTCCTTTCTAAGAATTCTTCGAACAATGCAACTTGCTCGAGAAATTTTGCCGTGGATTTTGTTGCATCTGTCTCTTCTAGTACCTGAAAATATCTTCGCACCTGATAGGATTCTGACTCTTCTACCCCCGGCTAACTTCATTCGATTTGGGTGCGGGCACCGGTTCATGTAGTTGCTATGTTGCGTGTTCCTTCCCTTTGCTACTGAAAATCAAAATCTCGTTCATCTCCCCTGCCGCCAGTTGGTCACCCCTTATCTGTTTAATTCCTTCGGGCATTGGGAACTTCAGCAACTGATGATACATTGATGGTACAACTCTCATCTCGTGTAACCATGGTCTTCCCAGAATAATATTATATCACATATCACCATCTACCCCTTCAAAAAGAGTTATTTGCATCACTCATTCGACGTTCGCGGGTAACGGAATCTCTCCTTGGGTTGTCATGTTTGCGAGGTTGAATCCGACGAGGAGTTTTTTGCCGGAATGATACTTCCGGTGAGTTTAGCTTGTTCCAATACTCTCCATTGTATGATATTGGCCAAACTTCCTAGATATACTATAACACGTTTAATTTTAAAATCTAGCACATTTAAAGAAATTACTAGTGTGTCGTTGTGCAGTAGCAGCAATCCGTCTGCGTTCTCCTCCATGAAAGTGATATCGTCTTCGGTAACTTCCAGGAGTCTCTTGTTATGGGTTATTAACACTTTTGTCTTTTTTGCTACTGAGAAAGTGACCCCATTGATCTCGTTCCCTCAGAAGATCATGTTGATCATCTGGCACGGGAGATATTCCCCTGCTTTCGAGGGTTCCACATTGTCCCGATTACAACCATAATTGTTCTTGTCCCGATCACTCCAAAATTCTCCGAGATGACCATTCTTCAACATTGTTGCCACTTCTTCCCGGAGATGTCAGTAGTCCCCGGTCTGTTGTCCATTTGTCCTATGGTATTCACACTACAAGTTAGGATCCCTCTGGCTGGGGTCGGATCTCATCGGCTTCGGAAACCTTACTTCTTTGATGTTTCTCATGGGTAATACCAACTCTACTATACTGACATTGAAAGTGTATTCTGATAGTCTGTGGTAGGAAGGATCCTGCAGACCTGGCTCGTCTTTATCCTGCAACGATCTATTATTCCGACAGCGATCAGTCCTTCTGTCGGTAGCGAACTTGTCGCATAGCGAACATCGGCCCCTCGAAGACCGTCTGTCCGTGTCGAAATCGTCTTTGGATTTTTCTTTGTTCTTCTCCTGCCCCTTTGCCGCCGACGGGAAACCAACCTGATCATCTTTGATCCTTATCTTTGATTCGTACTGGTTGTGGACATCCACCTAAGTTGTTGCTTGGAACTCAAGCAAACTTTCCTTTAGTTTCCAGGAAGCATCTGAACTTCTCGGATTCAGTCCCTTGGTGAATGCTTCAACCGCCCATTCGTCCAGAACAACCGGGAGCAACATCCTCTCCTTTTGGAACCAGGTAACGAAGTTTCGCAGCGACTCGAATTCTCCTTGTGCAATTCTAAATATGTCGGTGTAACAAAAAATTTTCACGTCGAGAAAAATAAATAATCAAGACTGGAAAATTGCTTAACAAATGTAGTATTTGATTTCAATAAATAATGAGTGTTGCAATCTCTATGGTATTTCTCTAATTCTTCAAGAATATAAACTATCTAGATGAACTTGATTTTGATTTTGATTTGATTCCAGGGCTTGTAAAGCTTGGTCTTGAATCTCCTTTTTGAACTTGAATTTGGATTTGATCACGAACAAGTAATTTGATCTTGAACGCCTTGGTATTTGATTTGGATTTGTTCTTGATCTTGAACTTGAACTTGAACTTGTAGCTTGAGTGCATGAACTTGTAGCTAGTAGAGAAATCTGTGGTGATTGATCCACGAGCTCTCTGTTTGCTTCTTGTTATCACTTCGGGTGTCTTCTAGCTTTATGAGACCTTTATTTATAGTTGTAGGGGGTGTAACTCTACGATTTGATTGGTCTGTTTGAACAGACCAATACCATCCAGACACTTGGCTTGATTTAATTGGCTCATTTATTGGCTTGGATTTCCACATCACTTGACACATGTCATGATTTTATTGGCTCATTTATTTGGCTTGGATTGCCACATCACTTGACATGTGGCTTTAAGACATGCTACTAGCCATTTGGACTTTGGACTAAGGAAGTTGGCTTATCATTTACTTTGTAGTCCAATTAAATGGACTAGCCCAACACATATATATTGGATTTAAATAATTAGCCCAATTTACTAGCTACAATATTTATTTGGATTAATATCTTGAATTTAATATGGTCCAAAATATTTTATGAATTTAAATCCGATAAAATTTAAATGCTTATAAATGCCCCTTGCTTTAAGACTTGTCGGTTATTAATCTTCCAAAGATTAGGCTTGAAGTACGCATGAGTATCACGCTTTCACTTATTTTTGGTACGTGACTTCACGCAAAAATTTGGCAATAACTTTAAATGGCTTTAAACATTTAAGTGGAAAGTAGGCCACGTAAGAATCATTTATTAGCCACTTTTTTACGTTGTATTTATCTTTGAGTTTTGAAAAGAAATGCAATCTTTTCCAATACATTGGCGTACTTATCTTCTAGTTGGATAAATGATATTGTATCCTTTTTTTCTAAGGATTCAAGCACCTGTACACTCCTACCTAAATGCAATTCCGTATTTTAAGGAAAGATTTTGTTTTGCTCTAGAGTTTATTTCAAAGACGGAAATTTATAATTGTGCATGCCTATAAATACCAGTGTGCAATATCTTTTCTTGCATCCCGAGTTTATAAACACATGCAAACTCGGCAATCGACTTCTCCCAGGTAAAGTCGACTCAATCTTCTTTCTTTTGAATTTTAAATATTGATCACTTTCCCATAACAAATATGTTGGTTCTCATGCTTTACATGTAATCATGTAGTTACCAAAGGAATGTTCCAAGTAAAGGCTATGCTTTATTCTCTAAATTGTCGATTCTTCACGAGTTGTTTTTGATTTATTATTTTTTTTCTTGTAAAATTTTGGTGGCATTGATATTTTAGACACGATACCTCTAAGAATCATCTTCCACTTGAAAATAAAAACTTCCTTTACCAGGCTTTATTTGCTGAAGCTTCATAGTTTAGTAATAGTAACATCTTAACTTGAAAGGTCATAGAATTTACTTCCTTCAGTGGAATGTAATAGTTAAGAAGACAATCCATTTTATCGGTGCTTCATTATAATATGTTCCAAGCTTTGAATGATTCTTCAGGGTTCAAATGAATTTTTTGCTTCATCCTTGCACTTGTTCTATTATTTCTTTTTTCGTTCCAACTTTCGTTCTTCCGCATACACATCCTCTTGCTGGACTATTTTCACTATGGTGTTTTATTGTTATACATCCAATACAATATTTTAATGAATTCATGAAGAACACCAAGATCTTATTTTCCCTTCGGGTAATATCTTCCCGTCTCTTGTATTCATTTGGGTCTTTCTTTGTTGTTGTTTCTTTCCAGGTTCAAAGGAGGGGACAATTAGTTATTGAATCAGTATTTTGAGTTATTTATCCCATTTGAGGCGAAGACTTTATTTTACCTTAGTCAAGGCAAAGATTTTGCAATGTCTCGAGTAGAAGAATTTACAAGATCATTACACCATTTTAAATCGAAGACTATAAAATATTATTACACCGTCTAACTCAAAAACTTTTCTTTGTCCCATGTGAAAATTATTACACTGTCTAAGCTGAAAATTTTATTTCATCCGAGACAAAGACCATTACACCGTCTGAGCCAAAAATTTTACTTTGTCTGAGGTGAAGACTATTACACCATTTAGCGAAGGATTTTAATTTGTCTGAGGTAAATACCATTACACCGTCTGAGCCAAAAAAAAATTTATTTTTTCTGAGGTGAAGACCATTGCAACATCCGAGCCAAAGGTTTTTTTAATTTTTTCTAAGGTGAAGATCATTACACCGTCTGAGCCAAAGATTTTACTTTGTCTGAGGTGAAGACCATTACACCGTCTGAGCCAAAGACTTTACTTCATAAGAGGCAAGGTCATTACACTCTCTAAGCTAGAGATTTACTTGTCTGAAGTGAAGACCATTACACCGTTGAGCCAAAGATTTTTTTTTTCTGAGGTGAAGATCATTACACCATCTGAGCCAAAAAATTTACTTTGTCTGAGGTGAAGACTATTACACCGTCTGAGCCAAAGATTTTTTTTATTTTTTCTAAGGTGAGAGCCAAAGACTTCACTTTATAGAGGCAATGTATATTACACCGGCTAAGCTAAAGACTATATTTTGCAAAGGCGAAGACAACCATCTAAGCTGAAGACTTTACTTTGTCCAAGGCTAAGACCATTATACTGTCTTAGCTGAAGATTATATTTTGTCCAAGGCGAATACCAGCGAAGATAATTATAGAGTCTAACTTGCAGATTTTACTTTACCGCCAAAAGATTTGACCTTTTGATGCAAATGAACAAAAACTCGTCCTCATTTCGAGATGCAATAATTAGAGATTGTATGAAGCATGAAAAAAAAACTGACCACCAAGAATATCTCTTCAATGTCAATCTTCACAGGTAATTTTATGATTTCCTTTATATAGATATGTTTCTCTTTCCCTTTTTTGCAGGTAGAAGAAAAGATCACTTCCAACGATACCACTTTAGTAAAGATAACCTCACAGTCGAAGAATCTTTTTTTTCCTGCAACATAAATCAAGTCATACAAGCCAACATTTTAAATACTTTCAGTTGAAGATTTTAAGATATGTTAAAAACTTCCTTCAAATAATTCAAGATATAAATATTTAAAGATGGTGCAGACTATATCAAAGGTTGTTACCATATACTTGGAGATATACTGAAGCTTCAAACTAAAGAATTGAAGTCCATATCAATTTGAAGACTTCAAGATTATTATGGGGGCTTTTTATTGTCTTTCAGTTGAAGACTTGGTACTTAGAAGAATTTAACTTGCATATTTCAACTTGAAGACATGGCAGACTTGAAGGCTTCTACTTGAAGACTTAGTAGATTTGGAGACTTCAAGTTGATGATTCAACTTGAAATTTTGCAGAATTGAAGACTTTAACTCGAAGATTTAGGTAGATTTTAAGAATTCAAATTGAAGGTTAAAGTATAAGAGTTATACTTGAAGATGTAGCCACTTTGAAGAATTCAACTTGGAGATGTGTCAGACTTGGATAGTTGAAGACTTAGCGGACTAGAAGAATTTAACTCGACTTCAACTTGAAGATTTAGCATGCTAGAGACTTCAAATCAATGATATAGAAAATATGAAGAATTCAACTTGACGACTTAGCAAACTTAAAGAATTCAGCTCAAAGACATGACGTTCTTGAAAATTTTGCAGCCTGCTAAAGACTACAATTTTATCGAAGATACCAATCTCGGTGAAGAGGATCAAGTCATTATGCAGTTTACAACAAGTGAGGTTTTTTAATACTTTATGGATTTGAAGACTTGGTGGACTTGAATACTGCAACTTTAAGACCTAGCAGGCTTAAATACTTCAAATTGATGATGTAATAGACTTGACAAAATCAACTTGACTTAGAATTGGAGCCTTCAACTTGAATATTTAGCCTCTTATTAAAGAAACTACAATCATTTCATCAAAGACCTCAATTTGACATGGAGGGATTGCCCCCATTGAGCCATCAAGATAAGATAGAGAGCTCAACGAAAGAATACATGTACACCTAATTTTCAAGTGTCAATCAAGTGAATTATATTCTATCTTACCTCATTTGAATAATGCCTTGGATAAAATGTATTTTTGAACTCATATGACTGAACTTAGAATGAAACTCTAAATTGCCTACGTACCTGGGTGAAGAGGATTAAGTCATAGCGAGAAATGAGTGAGTTTTTTTAAATATCCTAACTTTTGCCTTGGCTGCCTCTTTCGAGGTTTTCAACCTAGCAATTTTTTTTTCCGGTCGTGCACAATTTATACTCTTGTAGGCCAGAAGTAATATGCAGTTTATGCTCGTGCGATAAGGAGCGTATTTGTTTTCTTCAAGACAATATCTCTTCATGAATTTCCCATTGATGGGGCCAATCCGCAAACCTTCTGAGTCAACTATATTGTAAGTGCCACTTGAGTATACCTCTTGTACAATATATGGTCCATCCCACTTAGCAGAGAATTTGCCCCCAGATCGACGAGAGGTAATAATAGGCCTTTTGACCACAAGAACTTGGTCACCCACTTGGAAAGATCTAAGGCGCACCCTTTTCTTAAAATATCGAGACAGGCGAGCTTGATAATATTCAAAGCTTTGTTGAGCTTCTAGCCTCTTTTCATCAAGAGTTTCCAATTCTTCAAGGCGTGACCAAGAATTTTCTTCATCAGTGAGTCCTTCTTGAATGGCAAGCCACAACAATGGGATTTGACGCTCAAGTGGAAGGACTGCTTCAACTCCATAAACAAGTGAATAAGGAGTCTCTTGCGTTGGTGTGCGATATATGGTCATGTATGCCCAAAGAGCTTCTTCCATTCTCTCATGCCAATCTCTCTTAGACTTAGAGACAACCTTTTTCAACAAGTTGCAGAGTGTCTTGTTAAATGCTCCAGCAAGTCAATTGGCAGCAGCATAATACATGGAGGAATTGCGTTGCTTGAAGCCAAAAAGATCACATATTTTATTCATCAACTTGTTATCATTGTCCGTCAATATATATCGAGGAATGCCAAAGCGATAGATAATATTGACTCGGATGAAGTTAGCCACATTTTTCTTATTTACTTCCTTAAGAGAAACAGCTTCAGCCCACTTCGAGAAGTAATCAGTTGCGGCCAAAATGTATAGATGTCCACCAGAAGACTTTGGCGATGGACCAACAACATTCAAACCCCAAGCATCAAATGGCCAAGAAGCAACAGTTGGGTGTAATACTTCAGGTGGTTGATGTATGAAGTTAGCATGGAATTGGCAAGCTTTACACCTTCGAGCGTAATCTAAACAATATTTTACCATGGTTGGCCAATAATACCCCATTCTTTTTATGTGGAAATGAAGTTTTGGCCCAGATTGATGCGCACAACATACTCCAAAGTGTGCTTCTTGCAGGGTTTGAAGGGATTCATCAGTACCCAAACAACGTAAGAGCACTCCATCAAATGATCGTCTATAGAGTGTATTCTTGTAATAAAGGAAACGAGGGGCTCTCCTTCAGATTTCTGTCTTCCTTCGGGGATTTTCCAGCAAATCCCCATAACAAAGATAATCAATTAATGGTTGTCGCCAATCTTCAATTTCAACCTCAAGAACGGAAGCAAGATGCTCAACTTCGCTTTCTTCTTCCTCATAATCATTTGGTGGAGGAACTAACCATCTTTGGCAAACAACGACTTGTGTCTGATCAGGCAAAGATAATGTAGAAGCTAAGGCTGCTTATGCATCAGCTCTCTTATTTTCCTTTCTCGGCACGTGTTGAATAGTTACCTCTCAAATCCAACTTACCAATCTTTGAGCATCTTTGTGATATGGCACCAACTCTGGCTTTTTGACCCCATAGCTACCCAAATCTGATTGATTACTAACTTGGAGTCTCCAAAAACTTGTAGTTGCAATTGTTTGAAATCCACAACCATTTCAAGCCCAAGTATGAGCGCTTGATATTCAAAAACATTATTGGAGCACCGTTGTGTCATAGTGAAAAAAAAATGGCAAAATTTCTCCTTGAGAAGTGATAAACACTATTCCAGCGCCAGCTCCTTCACGATGTGCAGTGCCATCAAAATACATCTTCCAAGGAGGATGAATTTCTATGACCATTGCATCGTTATCAAGAAACTCCTAATCATCTAGAATTGGATGGCCAGCTAGGAAGTCTGCTAATGCTTGTCCTTTTACCGCCTTTTGAGGAACATACACAAGTTCAAATTGTTGAAATTGGAGGTACCACCTAGCTAATCGATCACTTAGGACTGGTTTAGACATGACAAACTTGATAGGATTCGCTCTTGAGATGAGTCGCACAACGTGAGCTTGGAATTAATGCTTCAGCTTCTGAATGGAGAAGACAAGTGCCAAACATAACTTTTGAATAAGTGAATACTTGAGCTCATTTGGCGCCATCATCCTACTCAAGTAATAAAGTACATTTTCTTTGCCTTCATTGTTTCCTTGAGCTAGAAGCGCTCCTACTGACCTTTCTTGTGCTAAAATGTATACTATTAATGGATTTCTAGGCATGGGGGCTGTCATTACTGGAGGTTTCATTAGATAAGACTTAATTCTTTCAAAAGCATTTCTGCAAGCTTGGTCCCATTCAAAAGGAACCCCTTTCTTCATGAGGCGACTAAATGGTTGGCATCTTCTATCCAGATTCGAAATAAATCTTCTAAGATATGCCAACTTACCTTGTAAGCTTTTTAATTCATGAATATCCTTAGGCTCAGGCATTTTCAAGATAGCATCCACCTTAGCTTAATCAATTTCGATACCTCGGTGTCGAACAATAAAACCTAGGAACTTCCCAGAAGAACTCCAAAGGCGAACTTCAATGGATTCATTCTGAGTTAGTATCTCCAAAGCTGTTCAAATACCATCCTCAAATCTTGCAAGTGATCTTATTTTTTCCTTGACTTTACCACCAAGTCGTCAACATAACACTCCACGTTTTTATAAAGCATGTCATCAAAAATATTTTGCATGGCACGTTGATATATATCACCAGCACTCTTCAAACCAAAAGGCATTACCTTGTAGCAGTATATACCTTTAGGGGTGAGAAAGGCAGTAAGATCTTTATCCTTCGGTGCCATGCAAATTTGATTATATCCAGACGAACCATCCATGAATGACATCGCCTCGTATCCAGTCGTGGCATCAATCATGAGCTCAGGGATAGGAAGAGGAAATTCATCCTTAGGACAAGCATTATTTAAGTCCCTAAAGTCAACACAAACTCAGATTTGGCCATTCTTCTTTCTTACAGAGACGATGCTTGAAATACATGCAGGATATTTTACTTCACGAACAAAACCAGCCTCAATTAGCTTGTTAACTTCAGTTTCAATCAAGGGAACCCATTCAATTATGAAGCGACGTTGTGCTTGCTTCACAAGATGACCACCTCGTTTGACAGCAAGATGATGAACAACCACCTTGGGGTCTAAACCTGGCATTTCTTTGTAGCTCCAAGCAAATACGTCTTTGAACTCCTTAAGTAGCTCAATATATTTGCTCTCTTCATCACTAGTTAGAGAGGCACTTACATATGTGGGCTTTGGATCTTCAACAACTCTGAGATTGACTTCTTTTAGTGCATTAATCGTTATCTTCACCCCTTTTTCAAGCTCTGGTGGTGCATTTTTAGTGTCTTCATCCTCTTGAGGATCACCATCATTGAAAGATATGTGATGACATACATGAATATCAAGGCACTTTTCCTCGACTTCCGTATAAGATGAAGCATTTTGTTCATCATGAATGGTGATATGATATGATGACCCCACACTTTCTTTATCTTTCTCCCATTTTTTAATGTGGACTATAGTAAGAGCCTTTGCTTTGAGGACATCTCCGCACGAAACTACAAGTTTGGTCAAAATCTCCTTTTTAGCAAAGATAGGTGCTCCAATCCCTTTATAACTTCCATGACGCTTGTTTTCCTTCTTCAGTGGTCCCAACCTATTAAAGATTGAGGTCATTGGTTTCGTAAGTCGATCAAACACAGAAGGCTTCTTATTAAGCGTCGTAGACACTTTTTTAGTAGTAATGTAGTTACAACTTGCCCTTGTAATAGAGATACGGATTGGCGGGGGTTGTTTGTAACCCAATCCTTCACGTGATTGATTTAGTGGGTGCCTTTTATCCATCGTCATCTTTTGAGTAGGGTTTGAAGCTTTAGGAGGGAGCTTTCCCAACTTGGATGGTTCATTGGGATCATATCCAACTTTTGCTAACAACTTGTAGGCGTTTGGGTCAAAGCCCTCATCTATGATCTTTGTAGGGAGTGCTAGATTTAGAAGCGAATTGTGGTTTGATGATTTCACGAACCCTTTAAGAACCTTTGTAGACGACTTAATTGCTTCAATTCGCTTGATAGGAAGGGTCAAGTCTCCTAACACATTACCTTGTTGTTCAGAAGATGGATTTTTAACCTTCCTTGTGTTATTTCCTGCAGTATTATGTCCATGTTACGCTCCGCACTATTATATTACGACGATGTTATACGTTGTATATTGTGCATTGAATTGTCGTAAGATAATTGACATCAGTTCAAGGAAGATTATTTGGAGATTATTAGTATTTTGCTATTTCAAACAAGTGATGAGTAAATCTGTGAAGGTGAGAGGGTTTGTGAATCGAAGAAAATGAGTTTCGTCGAAGTTTGACAATTTGGGATAAAATATGGTCTGAGCTATAATACCCGACATTTATGGACTAGTACCATACAAGGTACCACATGAGCATGATAGTAAGGTGTATAAGGTATGTTAAAAGTGAGTAGTATTTTAAGTAATTTGAGATAATTCGTAATTATATGGATAATTGGGTAATTATTGATTTTTAGTAGGAGGTTAACATGTAATTAAGGTTGTTGGATAAGATTAAGAAATGATGGATAGGGACTAATCTCCCAACTTGGCATCAAGTCTCAGCTAATTAGTGACTCTTGTTTTATGTGGAAAGTTGGCACATTTAAGAGGGTTATGTGGCTAAGTCACCACATGAAGTGGGGCCCACACCCATTCAAGTATAAGACCTCTCTAAATTCAAAGAGAGGTACATATATCAACATTTTAAGTAAGGATATTCAGCCAATTCATACAATTATATGATATCAATGTGAAGTTGATACAACAAAATTCATACAAGACTACTTAGTACTATAGCAACGTGAGAATTGTGATTCTAAGGAAGTACGGTGCAATATTTCTCAAGAATATCATACGGATTTTTCCTTACTTTGACCCGTCGTTACGTGTTGTCGCAATTGACGTGTGTTAAGGGATTGTCAAGAGAATCGGGTCCAGGTATGTTAAGTCTATCCCTTCTTTCTTTTTGGCATGATCCATATGATACAAACAAAATGAGAAAATGCACAACTTCCATAAATGACTTTATTCATAGAAATGCTAGAGATGCTTATGTTCTTGATTCCCCATGTGTCCTATTATTCTATCATCTATTCATGGGTCTCATAAAATACGTAAGTTGATAAAGTTTACTTCATGATATTAATCAAAAGCATAATGGTCTTATGACATTCCGAAAGATTTTATTGATGTACTTCTCATGCATTGCATTCATTTATACATATACATTGACCCATGACCAAATGGTGTTATATACACCTATATATGTATGTATATATGTATATATATATATATATATATATAGATGATCATGACGAGCCCTCATAGTAGACGAAGTTAGTATTCAGTGAAGGATTGGTAAGACTCGACCTCTTTCAGAGTGCAGCCGAGTCTATGAGTCATCATGTCAGAATTTTGCTACAGACTTATAGGTAGGCCAGTACCCTGTCCCATTTGATGTCAAATACTCTTAGAGGCTTTGTAAATAGAGATTCATTTTTTATAGTATGTTAGAGGCCTAGACGACCCATATATATTCATGTTTTAAGAAAGATGGTTCATTGATACAGTGCTTTCCCACTTATAGTTATACATTACAAGTCATGGCCATGTTGGCCTAGTTACCAATGACAGTACGATAAAAAAAATATATTTCGCTGGTACTCTATTGAGTAAGGCACCGGGTGCCCATCGTGACCCTTCGATTTGGGTCGTAACAAAAGTGGTATCGGAGTAGTTCTGTCCTAGGAAGTCTACAAGTCGTGTCTAGTAGAGTCTTGTTTATGGGTGTGTCGTGCACCATACTTATAAGCAGGAGGCTACAGAGTATTTAGGGCTATCACTCTTTCTTCTTACTCTAGATCGTGTGGTAGAGCTTAGTCGTAGATATTAAAATTCCTAAATTCTATTATATTCGTAATACAAAGATACCTACATCCAGAAGGACGGTTAGTAAGAGATATAACTGTGGAAGTGTTGAGTTAGAGGAACTCGAGTTTGCATTATTCCTATGATGGATAAATATGAGGTGTTCAGCAAAACATGTGTGTACTAAGACGTGTAAGCTTCTTGATAAGGAGCCTTAAGGTAAGAATATCTCTCCACCCATGTGGTAAAAGACAATGAGAGATTTAGAATATAAATACAAATTTCAACAAGTAAAAGAATCAAGGTAAGAAGGATAAGAGGTACCCAGTTAATGAAGATTAATAGTATTTACAATTCAAGAGAAATATAAGCGTTTTGAGTTACCTTCAATTGTAATAGAGGTATGTACAATTGGCCACACACATCTCAGTTATGCTCCATGGGAGCCAATAGATATAGTTTAAAAGAAGGGCGGGATATTAGAATCCAATTAGGGTTAAAGTAACCCAAAATGTTGGATGGATTGTTTGCGTTAATTGACATTTCCGAAGGATATTTCAAATGTGCTAATAGATCTCCTTATGAGATACCTAGATGGTGCACTCTAAAATAGTACAGCTAGATATGAGTACTACAAAGATAGGCACTAGAAGCCTTGGAGGGATAAATATTACCTTAGTGTGGCTCCCGTCCCTAGTAGAGAAAGAATGTTAGGCAATTCGAAGAGCCAATGGATGGAGCAAGGGGAGCTAAATGTAAAAGAATTTCTTGTTCGAGTTTTCAGAATAAAGTGATAGAAATAAGAAGAGAGTTAATGAAGTATTATGAGTAAGATGTGCTATATGGATGACAACGGTAGATAAAAAAAGACAGTATTACAGAATCTATTGTCAAGGGAAGGAAAAGATGAGAGGTGACAGGCCTTGAGACAACAAAAGAGTATAGGCCATACAGTCATATCCTCATTTCGAGAAATAAGTTCGTGACTCTAACGTGATTACCAGAAGGAAAAGTTAGATCCCAGAGTAATAGAAATCAGTATGGATTGATGAACAAGATAAACTAAACATGAATTAGGGACTGAGTGATTTGATGATGGTCGACATCATGAGAATTTCATATTGTGTTCCGGCGATAATAGAATAGACCACAAAAGAAGATTCACAAGAAATTTAAAGAATGGTTATTCAGGAAGACGCTTCCCTAAAACAAGCAATATAAGAAAAGTTAAGCTTAAGGGACTGTATGTGCCAGTTACACTAGGTGTCTCCCTCGTGATCAAGGAATTTTGTTATCCTTGGTACAGAAGGATTACCGGAGGCGAGTAAGGGTCATTGATGAAGTGAAAAGACGCCTAAGAGGAAGAGGTAAAACGTCTATAGGTAGCTCGTCATAACACTAAATCTTAGTACTCCCCTAAAGGGGGAAATATGGTGTGATGTGACATTAAGTCAGAAATAAGTGGTTCTAGTAACTATGGAATGGTAAAGGAAGAATGCGATAAAAATGAGAAAGGTATGATATTGCACTTATTCAAATCCTACAAATATGCTACGATTCTAGAACATTATGCAAACGCGACGTTAAGGAGGAGAAGTAAGAGTTCCTGCCCGAGATGTTATTGATAGATAAGAAGCCAGTGCGGGATGCAAGTTAAGACAAAGGAAATGACCCAAGAAAGATTATGCGGAACATTGATATAAGAATGGGCCAACGAGTAATTAGTAGTTGATTCAAGAAGAATCTAGTCACGACTAGACAAGAGGTTACAGACAAATCAGCAGATCATGCAAGATAAACATAGTGAACCCCAACATGGGAAATTCAGTCTCGTAGATATGACATCGAAACCCTTGAGAAATATTCAGATAGGAGTTGTGATATTTAAAGGTATCGTATGAGTATTATAGAAATAAAAGAGAATGCCACTGGGAAGACAGTCAAACCTTCAGTTCAAAAGAAACCGCACGAGCACAAGTGCACAGAGGTATGTAACTACGGATATTTATAGGCGAGTAAGAACATCGAAAACTTCTTCGGGTCTACATGAAAAGTTAGTAGTAGTGTTGTTACAAAGGCGAGTGCCAAAGTTATATAGATCCCGGGGAATTAAACATTCGATGACGAATGTTTCTAAGGGGGGAAGGATGTTACATCTCGCGTTTTCGTACGTTAAAAGTTTCGTCTTCAGTTAGTTGACGTAGACTCGGGGATGAGATTATCCTGAGGTTAACGTATTTATGCTATTTATAACAAGCGGTAAGTAAGCGCCATAAAAGATAAAGGGTACACGAATTAAAGAAAATGAGTTTTGTTGAAGGTGGCTAATTTGGGATAAAATACGGGTCGAGCAATAATACATGATAATTATGAACTAGTACCATTCAAGGCACCATATGACCACAGTAGTATAATGTATAATGTATATTAAAAAAATAAATAGTATTTTTAGGTATTTTGAGATAATTCTTAATTATACGAGTAATTGGTTAATTACCGGATAACGGGACATTACCTAATTAATTAATGAATTATGAGATAAGCCTAACACCCCTCCCCCCAAGAAATGTAACGTGGCAGCATTTGCTAGCCTAGAAAATGACTCTTTAATCTTCTTGAATAGGTGGCTATCTAGGATTTATTTGGAATTAATAAGTAAAGACTTATGATAAGTCTTATTTCATTTTTCAATTTGGACAAAATGATTAGAACGTCCATTAGTGATTGGTAAAAATCATATATCATTCTTCTTAGTTCAAAATACGTTAGGAGCAGAAGCTAAATTCAATTCACAAAAGCTTCCAACGAGAATTTGTTGGAATTGTAGTAAGGAAAAATTTTGCGGTTCTAAAAGAGTACGGTACAATCTTATCCAAGAATATTATATAGAGTTTTTTTTTATATAGAGCTTTTTCTACTCCACGTATGTTAAGGTCATCCCTTCTTTCTTTTTGGCATGATCCAAGTTATACAGAAGAAACGAGCAAACGCACAGTTTTTTTAAGTGACTCTATTCATAGAAACACTAGGGGTCTCTATGTTCTTGATTCCCCATGTTATTATATCTTTTGTTCATGGGTCTCAGAATAATACACAATTGAAAAAGTTTATCCGAAAGGAATATTGAGATTATTACATATTTTTCATACATTTCATTCATTTATATATATATATAATATATGTACGTATAAATATATAACGTCATCTGGTCATGTGTGTATGTGTGTGTGTGTACTTATATGTATATGGGATATGGGAAAAAGTTACAGCGTTATATACGTACCACCACCTGATCAATTGGTATATGTTGATGATGTTGCCCACAGTGGCCGAGACGATATGATGGGATGCCCTCAATGGCTTGATGATATTATGTACACCCATAGCTATGCATGACACGGCATTTATATGCATGTGCATGATATTATAAATGTTATAGAATTTACAAAGTTGTTTAGATTTACAGATGGATTTCTTTATTCCATGTTTCATCTGTGTCTTTTACGTATTGATTTTCATGCATTACATACTCAGTACATTTTTTGTACTGACGCCCTATTTCATGGGGCATGCGTTTCATGCCCGTAGGTGCAGGTAGGCAAGCTGATGGTCCCCCTTATTAGGATCCTGGGTGCAGGTAGGCAAGTCGACGGTCCCCCTTCTTAGGATCCTTGATCAGCGAGAGTTGGCGTGCTCCACTCGATCCGGATCTTTTCTTGATTTTGGCACGATATGAACGTGGCTCAGTCTCGTCTTTGTACAGTTGTATTTCTATTAGAGGTCTGTAGATAGTGATGTATAGTTGGATAGTATGCGGCCTTGTCGGCTTCCAGCTTTGGGTATATACTTGTCTATATCAGCCTTGTCGGCTCGCCTACTGTACTCCGCATGTATATGTACATATGCCTTTTTGGTAGGTTCCCTTCATGTATGTTATTCTCGTAACTCAGCAGACGTTATTCAAGTTTATATCTTAGACGCATGCTTAGGGGTGTTCGACAGGTAGGACTCGGGTGCCCGTCGAGGCCCATCGGTTTGGGTCGTGACACACAGTGACCTAAAAAGGAAATGATCATGTAAAAAAAGTCTCACTACAACATTGTAAACACTCCATAAGAAGTGGCATCTACCGTGGCTAATGATCGGGAAGTAAAACCAAAAGTAGGATTCGAGATCATATGAGTTTCACGAAAATTTTGGCATGTGCGAGAACTAAGATAAGCTAAGTATGTACGAAACAAGGGGAAAAAAGACCAGGAAAGGTAATAGCTTACGTTTAAAGAAAACTGAGAGGAACAAAAGGAATTATTCGATCAATGATCCAGAGTTAGTACGTTATAAATACACTCAAGATTTCAAAGTATTATCCATGCAACATATATGTTGACAATCATACAGCCGTAGAAGATTCCGTATAAGTTACAAGAAAGAATTAAGCCAGGTCATAGACAAAGGATTAAATTGTTAGAAGATTGTATCATGGATATTCCATAGCATCCATGTAAAGCTAAAGTAATGACTAATACCATGAGCCATAGATCGGAAGATAGCTTAATCCTACATAAAGGCTGATCAGAAGGAAGAGAAAACTAAAGAGTTACATCAACGAAGTAAATCAGGAGTCTGATTGTTGAACCTAGAAAATTATAGAAATTGTATGTGAGAACATGGCAGAATCACTCTTAATATCAGAGGTGCAAGAGAGATAATACAACAACCATATTCTATAATGGATCTACAAGAAAGCCAGTTAGAAGAAGTACCAACCTTATAAGAAGTCAGTATGAAGCTCTCACCAGATTGTGTATACACCAGAGGTGCAAGTATTATAATAGAGCTTCAAGTTGTGAATATGAATTACACATATGTGGAAAGGAGGTCATGAAAGAGATAGAAGATATGATGTGAGATTTTAAGGTAAGTAAGGTGAAAGTGAACAACGTACGAGATACTCAGATGCAGAAGGTTGGGAATAGTCCATACTTCGGATAGAAGGCTAGAAGCGCTAGGATTCAGTATCAATAGTGGCATCGACACTGGCATATCTTCTAGCCTATGATTTCTAGGTACCGAGAGATCTAGTTAAGAGAGTAAATAAGAGTTAGAAACGATGTGATGTCTCGCTTGATGTTCCAGAATAACAAAAGGAAATCTACGGTGAAATCTTGTTGAAGGAAGGTTGCGAGTAGTATAAATAGATATGTATCGATCGCAAGCTAAAGTATAGTAAAGCAACAAAGTTTTATGACAAGAGTAATGATAATAAAGGTCGAATGAGAAGGTGATGAGAATGGATAAATCCTTAGTATTAAGCCCATGAAAACAAGAGAGCTTATGGTTTCTCTAAGTTATAGAAGGCTCGGTATAGCCTAAATAAACTCAAAGGAGTCTAAGACTAGTAGCATTTAGAAGAGATGGAGTGCTGCCCTGGTAGTGGAATAATGGTGTAATTGTGATAGATAAAGGATGACGTTTGGTACTTCGATTGAGTAATGATTTAAGGAATTATACAGGATTAAAATACTCACGTAAGGTGAATCACATTGGGATACTATGAAATACGGTTATGGAAGTATGGTATCGCTACCAGGTGGATCACTCTAATTATTTCAAATGTTCCCCGATGAGACGTGAGCCCTAGCGAAAGTGTTACATAATATATCAAATTATCTGTGGTAAATTATAGATCAACATTAAGGTGAATCAATAATGGATGGATAAAAATTACAAAGTATGAGATGAGATTAGGCCATCATTCTTAAGATGAACGGTAATGAAGAAGTATTAAAAGGACTTAGATTTATACAAATAGGATAAGCAACAAGAGTAACCTAGAGTTTGGTAGTAGACCTTAGTAACGATAAATCGAAGTAAGAGTTATGGTATAGTATAACCTACCTTGATGCAGTAAAGTGATACGGATGGATAGCACGGTCTATGAAATAAGGTATAACAATATTCGTAAGTTCAACAAAATACTGAGCAAAGAACTTCAGTATACCTATAGATGCCCATAGGGACATTTTATCAAGATCGGCATATATTTACAAAGTGAGGCATAGATATTGGCTAAAAGCTGGAGGAAAAGGAGAGAAGAGTCGCATAGGCGCACTTACAAGGTCAGTGTCGTACATGCTGCATGATATAAGGTAGCAACAGTTATGATATTGAAAGAATTCCGACCACAAGTCATGGTACGAGAAAGAGGCCTAAAGGGAGGAATTGCCTAGCCTTTGAATTTATTCACAGGACAGTTGCCTAGATGGAAAGGAGAGTACTAAAGTATTCGCAAAAGCTATAGGTTATGAGAATGATAAGTGCATCAGTCAACATTCAAAGATGAATGTTCCAAAGGGGGGAATGATGTTATGCCCCATAGTATTACATTGATGTTACGCTCCGTAGTATTATATTACTATGATATTATACCTTGTAGTATTGTGCATTGAATTGTCGTAAGATAATTGACATCAGTTCAAGGAC
Organism: Nicotiana tabacum; assembly: GCF_000715075.1. Lineage (NCBI taxonomy): Eukaryota > Viridiplantae > Streptophyta > Magnoliopsida > Solanales > Solanaceae > Nicotiana > Nicotiana tabacum. The sequence goes on from NC_134082.1 coordinate 161,685,293, forward strand.
AAGATAATTTAGAGATTATAAGTATTTTGCTATTTCAAACAAGTGATGAGTAAATCCGTAAAGGTGAGAGGGTAAGCGAATCGAAGAAAATGAGTTTCGTCAAAGTTTGACAATTTGGGATAAAATACGGTCCGAGCTATAATACTCGGCATTTATGGACTAGTTCCATATAAGGTACCATATGAGCATGATAGTAAGGTGTATTAAAAGTGAGTAGTATTTTAAATAATTTGAGATAATTCTTTATTATGTGGATAATTGAGTAATTATTGATTTTTAGTGGGAGATTAACATGTAATTAAGATTGTTGGATAAGATTAAGGAAATTATGGATAGGGACTAATCTCCCAACGTGGCAGCAAGTCTAAGCTAATTAGTAACTCTTGTTTTATGTCTAAAGGTGGCACATTTAAGAGGGTTATGTGGCTAAGTCACCACATGAAGTGGGGCCCACACCCATTCAAGTATAAGACCTCTCTAAATTCAAAGAGAGGTGCATATCAACATTTTAAGTAAGGATCTTCAGCCAATTATATGATTGTAACATGAAATTGTTACAACAAAATTCATACACTACTTATTACTATAACAACGTGAGAATTGTGATTCTAAGGAAGTACGATACGATATTTCTCAAGAATATCATACAGATTTTTCCTTACTTCAATCCGCCGTTACGTGTTATCGCAATTGACGTATGTTAAAGGGATTGTCAAGTGAATAGGCTCAGGTATGTTAAGATTATCCCTTCTTTCTTTTTGGCATGATCCATACGATACGAACGAAATGAGCAAATGCACAACTTCCATAAATGACTCTATTCATAGAAATGCTAGAGATGCTTATGTTCTTGATTCCCCATGTGTCCTATTATTCTATCATCTATTCATGGGTCTCATAAAATACGTAAGTTGATAAAGTTTACTTCATGATATTAATCAAAAGCATAATGGCCTTATGACATTCCGAAAGATTTTATTGACGTACTTCTCATGCATTGCATTTATTTATACATGCACATTGACCCATGACCAGATAACGTTATATACGCGTATATATATGTATATATATGTATATGGAATATATGTATGTATATGGGATATGGGAAAAGGTTACGGCGTTATATACATACCACCACCTGATCAGCTGGTATACGTTGATGATTTTGCCCACAGTGGTCGAGATGATATGATGGGATGCCCTTAGAGGCTTGATGATGTTATGAACACATGTACCTATGCACGACATGACATTCATACGCATATGCATGGCACTGTAAGTGTTTCATGATTTATAGAGTTATCTAGACTTATAGGTTAAGTCATTTACACCATGTGTTCTTCCATGTCTTTTATATACTTATTTATGTGCCTTACATACTCGGTACATTATTCGTACCGACGTCCTTTTATTGGGGATGCTCCATTCATGCTTGTAGGTATAGACGATCAGTTTGACGAGCCCTCATAGTAGACGAATTTAGCATTCAGTAAAGGATCGGTAAGACTCCACCACTTTTAGAGTTTAGTCGAGTCTATGAGTCATCATGTTAGAATTTTTCTACAGACTTATGGGTAGGACGGTATCCTATCCCATTTGATTGCAAATACTCTTAGAGGCTTTATAGATAGAGATTCATTTTATACAGTTTGTGAGAGGCCTTGACGACCCATATGTATTCATGTTTTAAGAAAGATGGTTCATTGATACATTGCTTTCCTACTTATAGTTATACATTACAAGTTGTGGCCATATTGGCCCAGTTACCAATGACAGCACGATAAGAAAGATATGTTACGCTGGTACTCAATTCATTAAGGCACCGGATGCCTGTCGTGACCTTTCGATTTGGGTCGTGACACCTTGCATTTGGGACATAGCAAAGAACATGAGTCACTTTCTTTCTTGAAGATGCCACATTCATCTTGTTCCTATCATAAAGCTCCCAATATTTTTCAAAAATCTTTGCGTTGCTAGTTGTGACATCAACCTTTTTTGCAACACTTTTGGTCAACATCACATCACCAACCTTAACCTCCTTCGAGACGTAATTCTTTAAGTCGAATTTTGCATCGGCAAAGTATGATTCAGCCTCAGTAAATGGATTATCATCAGCAACTATCTTCTTTTCGACCCCATCTTCACAGTACTTCAAGCACTGATGGTAGGTGGATAAAACCACTTTGTTCTTGTGTATCCATGACCTTCCTAACAAGATATTATATAAGGTCTTTGCATCGATCACGTGCATCCATGCACTCGAATGCAAATCTCCCATATTTATTTCTAATTTGATAGCCCCTATAACTCTTTGACCCCTTGATTGAACCCTTGAATCATCAAACGGCTTTCACATAGTTCATCCATCGGTATGCCAAGCTCTTTGACAGTACTAATTGGGAGAATATTGACGCCAGACCCATCATCGATCAAGATTCTACTTATTCTCTATTCTCATACAAAGCCAACCATAAGTAGGGACTATTATGGTATGTTTCACCAAGCAAAAGATCTTCATTATTAAATGTGATTTTTGCATCACAAATGTCCAGTTCTTCAGAATTCCCAGTGAGTTTTTCAGGCAAGGGAGGTGGCAGCATGATAGATCCTCCTTCTTTATCTCTTCTTCGTCTATCTTACAACATGAGGGCCTTGATATATTCATAGGAAGCTTGCGGGTGTAACCATCTTGGCAGGAATTCGTCCAATGTCACTGGACGACGTAGACTTTGATAGTGATTCTCCGCCATTTTTGCTTTCTTCCAATTCTTCTTTATCATTTTCTTCTTGGGTCTTTTCACCATTTTTCCCCTAGTCAACTGCTTATTTGACTCCCTTTATGAATTTTTCTTGCAGCATCTCCGCCGAGTCATAATAATCCAACCTTCATCATCAGTTTGATCATCACATGATTCACCTCTCTTGAGATCTTTCTTCACTATTAGTTTATACGCTATAGGGAGAAGCAATTATTTTCTCATATTAATTGGTTCAAAGTCACCAAATTTAATCATATTTGGTGATGATGCGGTTTGGATGTCATCACATTCATTTACTTGGACAAAATTGCAAAGGACAATGGGATCAAGTAAACCAAAAACGAAAGAGACTTGATTCGAACTGTTTTTCTCATGCTCAAGCAAGATTTTTCCTTCAACGGCCAAGTCCATGACTTTCTCCTTGAAGACAAAGCATTTTTCAATAGGGTGGCCAATCAACCAGGTACTTGCAATAATTTGGATCATTATTCCTTCTAGGTTCGTCTGGCCCCGCTTCATTTTAGGTAACTCAATGAGTTTCAACTCAAGGAGTTCTTGAAAAATTATTGGGACATCGGAGTCCAAGAATGGATATTCGTTCGCTTGCATTTCCTTCAGAGTTAACTTTTAGCCAACTTTATCCTCTAAGGACGTTATCTTCACACTTTGATTCTTACTCACATTTGTAGTGACCTTTAATGGCGAGGCATTAACATTGATTTGTTGCTCTCAAACTTCGGCACAAACTTGCCTCCTTTCTTTATTTCTTTTTTATCCTTCACTTTGCGAGGTTCATAAATAGGTGGCCCTTGATTTCCACTTGAAGATACTTAGTTCCATATCATAGCACGTGTAGCCAATTCTTCAAAAGACTTAGGATTGATACCCTGTAGGATATAGCGTAGTCCCCAGTACATTCCTTAGATAAACATTTCTATTCCAAAAGTTTCACTAAGTCTGTCTTTACAGTTGAGGTTTGCATTCCTCCATCGATTGATGAAATCAAAGACTGGCTCTTCCTTCCATTGACGCGTATTTGTGAGTTCAACCATACTTATAGTGTTCCTTATGCTATAGAAGCGATTGAGAAATTCATGTTCAATTTGCTCCCAGCTATCGGTGAAACCATCCTCGAGATCAGTGTACCAATCAAAAGCATTTCCTCTTAAGGAACGGACAAATTGCTTGACAAGATAATCTCCATAGGTTCCAGCATTATTACAAGTTTCGACGAAGTATGTAATGTGTTGCTTTGGATTTCCTTTTCAATCAAACTGTTAAAAGTTTGGGGGTTGGTTACCTGTAGGCAGCTTGAATCTATCAATTTTTGCAGTGTATGGCTTTGCATATGCGAGAGAAGACTTGGCAGCAACATCGTACTTATCTTTGATGGTTCCTATGATGAAGTCTTTCAATTGGCCAATGTGAATAACCCCATAAGATGAAATCTGAAATTCTTTAGGAGTCGTTGTTTGCCTTGCAGATAAGTCTCCTTTATCTTGCATCATAGGGAGCTTTCGAGGTACATGACTTGAATCTTCTTCCATCATGCTTTTCACTCTATCTGTCAGCTTGACAATTTGATTATCTTGATCTTGAATATGCTTCGTCAACCCCTCAATTGCCTTTGTTAAATTTGCGAGTTGTTCTTCAATAGTTGAAGTTTTAGTAACCATTGCTTGGATAACTGTCGTGGATGGTGGAGCAAAGCATGGATTTCTCTTACACCAAACTTTGAGTGGAACAACTCACGTGGAGTGTTTGGTGCAAATCTAGTAATCAAGACAACAACATCATCCTCTGTGATGAGATTCTTAAATCTAGATGGGCTAAGTAGAGCCAATATCTTCTCAACAATTTCAGCAATGTTCACTCCTTCTTCCAATTCAGTTGGAAATGATCTTGCCCCCTTTGAGAATTGAAAATCAAATATAGGAACTGATGCAGACGGCATTTGAAATGTTTGTTATCCCAACAAGTTTTCTATATTCCTAGTAACAGGTCCTACGCTTTCCATAGTAGCATCCAACAAGTTTTCCACATCATATGAAAACTTGGAATCCGTAGCCTTAGCAGTAGTGAGTTTGAAGTTGATCTTCTTAGGAGCCATTTCTGTGTTCTTGAAATTTGGTAATTTGAAGAGATGAGAGGTAGAGATTGTCTCACTGGGCGTGCCAGAAAATTATAACAACATATTTTCATGTCAAGAAAAATAAATAATCAAGACTGGAAAATTGCGTAACAAATGTCGTATTTAATTTCAATAAATAATGAGTGTTACAATCTCTCTGGTATTCCTCTGATTCTTCAAGAATGTAAACTATCTTGATGAACTTGATTTTGGTTTTGATTCATGGGCTTGTAAAGCTTGGTCTTAAATTTCCTTCTTGAACTTGAATTTGGATTTGATCACGAATAAGTAATTTGTTCTTGAACACCTTGGTATTTGATTTGGCTTTATTCTTGATCTTGAACTTGAAGCTTGAGTGCTTGAACTTATAGCTTGTAGAGAAATCTATAGTGTTTGATCCATGAGCTCTCTGCTTGCTTCTTGTTATCATTTCTGGTGTCTTCTAGCTTTATGAGACCTATATTTAAAGTTGTATGAGGTGGGGTATGTAACGACCCGACCGGTCGTCCCGACCGATTGTTTTGAGTTGTAGCGCGTCCTTAAGTGGTTTGAGGCCTTGATCAGCTTCACCTCAGGTATTATGACTTGTACGCATGGTTAGAACTAGAATTTCAGAAGTTCAAAGTTGATTTGGAAAGAGAATTCTCATTTCTAAAGCTTTAAGTTGGAAGAATTGACTAAGGTTGGATTTTTGAGTAAACGATCTTGGAATCGAGATTTGAAGGTTCCAGCAGGTTCGTATGATGATTTCGGACTTGGGCATATGTTTGGATCGGGTTTGGATGACCTGGGTGCTTTTGCCATCTATTGTGGAAGTTGTCATTTTGGAAGAAATTCATATATTTGGGTTGAAGTGCATTTTCAATGTTATCGATGTCCGTTTTGGATTCCGAGTTTGGAAATAGCTCTGTATGGTTATTTTGGTATTGGGAGCACGTCCGGATATGGATTTGGAGGTTCGTAGGTCATTTCGAAGTCATTTTTCAAAAGTTAAAAATTTGAAGGTTTGTGAGAAGTTTTACTGGGAGTGGACTTTCTTATATCGGGGCCGAATTCTGATTTCGGAAGTTGGAGTAGGTTCATAATGTCGAATGTGACTTGTGTACAAAATTTGAGGTCAATCGGACGTGATTTGATAAGTTTTGGCATCTAATGTAGAAGTTTGAAGTTCTAAAGTTCATTAAGCTTGAATTGGGGTGCGATCATGATGATGTTGTTTGATGTGATTTGAGGCCTCGAACAAGTTCGTGTCATGTTTTGGGATAGGTTGGTGTGATTGGACAGTGTCCCAGGGGCCTCGGTTGTGTTTCGGGTGTGTTTTGGGTCATTTTGGGCTACGTTAGATGCTGATTTATTGAAATCTGGTGTTGTTCTTCGCGTTCGCGAGGATCCTCTCGCGTTCGCGAATAAGGATTTGGCTTTTGGGATTTTGTTCTTCTCGTGAGACTCTCGCATTCGCGAAGAAGGAAATCTCTGTTGCACAGGTCTGACTTCGAAGGCTCATATCCCACAATCTATAAGGAATTTGGAGATGATACAAGAATAAAAGTTATAGCCCTTTGTGTCTAGTTTTCAGAAAAGTAAATCATTTAACACTTGGATTTGTGTACAAAAAGTTATGGCGGGTACACTACAGGCAGTCCGGGAAGATAAAGAGGAAATTTGTGTTGCAGAAGGCTGACTTTTGTAGCTTATATCTCGAAATCTATAAGGAATTGAGAGATAACTAAAACATAAAAGTTGTATATTGGTGTCTAGTTTTCAGAAAGTTAAACCATTTACCATTTGGAGTTTTTTACAAAGAGGTATGGCTATTATACTATAGGCTGTTTGAGAAGAGTTTGGAAATAGCTTTCGAGCATTTTGTTCATCGCAAACGCGATGGGAGGCCCGCGAACGCAAAGAAGGGTTGCCTGGCAGTGTATAAGTCTGCAAAAATGAGTTTGGCTCATTTCATCTCATTTCCTCCATGGGAGACGACCTAGCAACAATTTTGGAGCTCCGTCTTCATCATCTATGTCAAGGTAAGTGATTCCCACCTATTGCAAGTTAAATACTTGGATTATATATAGATTGTAACATGGAAATTCATGGAAAATTTGTGGAAATTTTGAGTTTTGCTAGAAAATCTAAAAAATTGGTATTTTTGGATTTTGACCACAAATTTGGGCATGGAATTGAGAATAAATTATATTTGAGTTCGTGATGTTATGGGTAATGTTTATCTTAAAAAGATTTCGAAATTCGGGCACGTGGGCCCTAGGGTGATTTTTATCGACTTTTTGATCGGGGTTAGAAATGGTTATAAATTGGATTATAATGAGTATTTGAGTATATATTTATGGGTTTGCACAATTATTGACTAGTCTTAGAGCGTCGGGTATCGGTTTGAGTCGTCGGAATGGCTTGGGAGCCGAATATGGAACTTCGGAGCGAGGTAAGTCTCCTTTATAACCTTGTAAGAGGGAATTCACTCCATAGGTGAAATAATTCCATATATGCTTCTATTTGTGGGGGCTAAGTACGCACAAGGTGACGAGTATGCGTGTAGATACTATTATGCTTATGTCCGGGTAGTCTAGGATCCAAATCACGTTATATTTGTGATGCTTGCATCCTACTTGTTAATTTAACCATTTAAAACATATTGGAACTTGATAAAGGAATTTCAAAAGGTTAAACTTCACCTAATTAGGTTTTGGATGGGTCACTTGATCGTTAATGAGAATTGATATTTCTTTGAACAACAAACCTAAATAAATCCTTGATTTGGTTGTTTGAATGTGTTTATCTTTTGCGGAACGAGCCGAACGCCTCAGCAGATTAAATAGATCCATCTATGGTTCACGTCGTTCGACCCTCCAGCAGTGCACAATTTAATATTATGTTGGATCAGACCGTACGACCTCGGCATGATTTGCGCATGACTTAATTGATTGTTTTGGAATTATTGATAATTGATGTGATCTCATTAGCCGGAGATATAAATTGTTAAAAGATGAAAATAAATTTGGAAATCTCTTATTAACAAAAGATTGTTTACCTCCTTCATGTTATTGAGTTTACAGATGCCTTAGAAAATCTATAATTTATCATATTATCGGTATATTATTATTGGCCATAGTAAGTGTCGGAGTCGACCTCTCGTCACTACTTCTTCGAGATTAGACTGGATACTTATTGGGTACGCGTTATTTTCGTATTCCTACTATACTTGCCGTACATTTTGTTGTACATGCACATGTAGGTCTAGTGGCCTTGTGGGCGCAACAACGTCGTTGATACGGGGATTTATGTGAGCTACATCTTATGAGATGATTCGCAACCAGTAGAGTCTCCTTCAGAGTACTTGTATTTTTCTTTTCTGTCCAAATTTGTATTCCGAACAGTTATTGTATTTTTATTTTATTTTCTAGTAAATGCTCAGGTACTTGTGACACTGGATTTTGGTAGGATTATGGGATACTCAGTATTGAAATTGGAAAACATTATTATTATTATGTAAAGTTTGCCTTTTTACTAGTTAAATTCAAGGAAATTTATGATTTTAAAAAAAATTATGAGAATTTTGATTAACTATTTAGTGTTGGCTTGCCTGACAGTGGTGTCCGGCACCATCACGACCTTTAACGGATTTTGGGTCGTGACAACATGGTATTAAAGCACTAGGTTCACTTAGGTCTCACGAGTCATGAGCGAGTCTACTAGAGTCTTGCAGATCGATACAGAGACTTCTGTAGTTATTTTCGAGAGGCTATATGACTGTTAGGAGCACTCCCCTTCTTTATTCCTCATCGTGTGATTTGATTTTTTGAGGCTTATGCCTTTGTTTCTTTCATATTCAATCTTATATGACACGAAGCGCTTGTTATAAATTGAGAATTGAGGAATTGTGATGGTACTACAGATGTGGTGCAGGATGTTTCTCCTTGCGTATTTGATTGGGCTATTGTCATTGCCTTGCGGAAGGTCGTTCTATCATTTTAGATCAATATTAGTATTACCTAAAGTTTTGAGATTTGGCATTGATTGTTATGACAATTCATGCGTTGCTATCGTACAATGTGGTGTAATGGTAGGATGTTTATCTAACCGTCGAAGTAGGGAATGACTTGGAAGGATGTTTACTCAGTGCAAGATTCAGAGATTCAGTATTTTATTCCCGGTGGAGGAAAGGCAACCGGACTATGAGTGTTCGGGTTGGGTTGATGGAGTAATGATACTTGGTATTTTCGAGTATGGTGGAATCTTTATCTGTGATGTGGTGTCGTCATCCTTGACTGAATATAAAGGCTTAAGTTCGTCGGTGTTATGGTTTTCTTCAATTTGCCTTTGGAACAGAGTAATGTGAAAGGTGCGGGGGAAGCAGTTGTCAGAGATCGCAATGTGCGGTGGTTCAGGATCTAATCGGCATTCCTAGTGTTGATGGATCGAGAAAGATGATTTTCGGAAGGACTTAGAGCTAGTGACGATCTGTTAGTTCAAGTGCTACTGAGATGGATTTTGACTTAAGGCAACAAATGGGAAGCGAAGGATGAGGAAGGACATGTGAGAGGTATCTTGCGGTGGTTAAACTTCTAGAACGCCAAGTGTGAGAAGCAGGAGTCGAGTAGTTGCTTAAAGGATGAATTTGACCAAAGTGGGAGAGTGGCGGAGTAGCATATGGGTTCTGTGGTAGGATGACTACAGACCTTGAGAAAAGTGTAAAGAGATTTGGGATTCATGGTGGATAGTGACTAAGTCTACGGACTTAATATCGAATATTGGGTATTATATGGGGGAGATTGGATACGAGGAAGGAGTTACTTGATAAGAAGAAGGATACAACATGACTTTGGATTCAAATGTGTTGTCGCACCTTTAGTTGATGTCAATGGGGAGTGAATATGTTTGTACAGCTGGTGAATGGGCACAAACCCGAGATGGTTTATTAGTTTCGTAGTGATTGTGCTCAGTGCAGCATCATTGGAATGTTTCAAGGAATTTGGCAGGTCGATGGCGCAAGGTCATGTCATAGAGAAAGAATGAACCTTGGTGGTTTCCAGAGTTAGGCAATGGTAGCTTCGAGCTAAGTGGGAGAGGCCCACCGCCTACAATTGGATTGCATGGTTATCTACTTGTGAGGTTTCTAGTCATTGGTGTATTGGCGGGTTATTATGACTAAGGGAAAAGAAACATCAAATGGTGATTTGAGAAAAGGATTGAGGAATGTGTGCTATATTGGGCCTTATCGGTTCACGTGCTAGTAGGGCCTTGAAGTTAATTATATTCAGGACCAAGTCAGAGTGGGTGACTCTCAGCAACGGTCCTAGTGAATTCAAAGTTAAAATGCGGTGCCTAAGGATTTCAAGCCCGCAGTAAGATTAAGAATCGAACTTTTGCAGCGCATTATGAAAAAGGGGCTTGGAGTGTTCTATGTTATCTTCGGCTTATAGTGTAGCATTTGGAGGAATGGGGGAAAGTGACTTCGGATTCATAGAGGAATTTTCAGAATGGGTGCACCAGTAGAGAATATGAATATGCACACAAGGGGGGTATGAGATGGTTCATGGGATTTGAGACAGCATGGTCTCATGATATAAGGTCACTTAGGATGAGTGCGGATTTGGGTTCGCGAGGTTTTGGATGAAGCTATTATTATTCCTAAGGCAAGTCTAGAGTAAATTAGAAGAAGTCGTATCGGTTAGCAATGGTTGGATTGGCATGATGGTGGCAATGATCAGTTCTTTCAGCGTGTTGAGTCACACATGTGCTTTATGGCGGTACGTGTGAGGCTTGACGACCGCCATAATTGATTTTATTTGGAGGCATTCGAGTATTATGGCCTGTTATGTGTAGATGGATCTCGGAAGAGTAATTATGGTTTAGACCACTACTTGAGGTCGGTATTTTATGTGGATATGAGAATTCAGTCACGTGTTTCCATGGTTCTCTTGAAAAGAGTTAAGTAAAATGTTTTTATATGATGAAGTGTTTACCCTATTAGTGGTTCAGGAGTTATGATGCAATTATTATATTCTTGCGCATTTGCATGATTAAGTGCATCGAGTAGCATGGGATTTGGAAGTTAAGGATCAAGGTTGCAGTTTGGTATTGACAAGAATGTCACTAGCTCGGACGAGCAGGGACAAGGGATTCAAATGATTAGAGTGAGAGGATATTGTCTTCAGTGTCACCTGAGATCGACGTCATGTGTTAGAGGCTTTGTGTATTGATTTGCGGATCCTTGATTCACTTTACAGCATTAGTAAATGTCCGGTGGTATGGAGGTGCAGACTTGTTAACTGGTGCATAAGGTCGTGGGAGCGTATCCCACGCGAAGATTGTATCAGTATGACATATAGTCACTTTATTGAGTGAAGGATTGAAACCAAGTATGGAAATTCTGGTGCTATCATTCATGTGAGAAGTTATGCCTGAAGGGCGCTCAGTTCATTTAGTTGTGGATTGTGGAAGTTCATTCCGAATCGACGGTTGTTCTTGTGTGTCATGGGAAGAAGGGTTATTGTGTGTTACGCCCCGCAATATTACGTCAATATTACATCCCGCAGTATTAAATTGTGATGATGTTGCACCATGTAGTATTGTACGTTAAATTTGTCGTAAGACAATTGGCATTAGTCCAGGGAAAGAGATTATTTGGAGATTATAAGGATAATGCTATTTTAAACAAATGATGAGTAAATTCGTGAATGTGAGAGGGGAAGCAAGTCAAAGAAAATGAATTTTTCATCCAAGTTTGGCATATTGGGATAAAATACGGGCCGAGCGTTAATACTGGATATTTATGGACTAGTGCCATACAAGGAACTACATGACCATGCTAAAGTGTACAAGGTATATTAAAAGAGAGTCGTATTTTAAGTAAGTTGAGGTAATTCTTAATTATGCGAGTAATTAGTTAATTACTGGGTAATGAGATATTACCTAATTAATTGGGGATATATTGGATAAGTATTAAAAAAGCATAAGGTGGAAGCCCCCCATGCAATGGAATGGACCATATCACAAATTAAAAGGTGGAATCTAAGTGTCATGCAAATGACACTTACGTACAAAACTACAAGGACTTTAAAGGGTGGATGTAGTCTTCATTGGTTATAAGACTAATTCATAAAGATATGGATTCTCTTAATGAATCCAAGGTGTATAAATTTCAGCAAGGTAACGCTTATGTGCAGAAAATTTCATACAAAATTATACTACGTAATAACGATGAGATTTTGCGATTCTGAGGAAGTACGGTGCAATCTTTCCCAAGAATATCATACGAATTTTTTCCTATTCCGATCTGTCGTTACATGTTGTCACAAAGACGTGGGCTAGAGGGATTGTTAAGAGAATCGGCTCAGGTATGTTAAGGCTATCCCTTATTTCGTTTTGGCATGATCCAAATAATACAAATGAAACGAGCAAAATACACAACATTCATAAATGACTCTATTCATAGAAATACTAGAGAGTGTCTATATTCTTGATTCCCTATATGAATTATTATTTTATCTTATGTTCATGGGTCTCAGAAAAATACGTATTTGATAAAGTTCATCCGAAAGGCATGTGAATTTTTATGGCATTCCAAGAAAATCTTATTAACGTATTTCTTATGCATTTCATGCATTTATACATGTACATTGACCCGTGACTAGATGGAGTTATATATGCGTATATATATATGTATATGGGATATGAGAAAAGGTTACGGCGTTATATATGCATCACCACCTGATCAGCTAATATACGTTGATAATTTTGCCCACAGTGGCCGAGTTGATATGATGGGATGCCCTCAGAGGCCTGATGATGTTATGAAACATGTACCTATGCACGACATGACATTCATACGCATATGCATGACACTATAATTATTTCATGATTTACGGAGTTATCAAGACTAACAGGTTGAGTCATTTACTTTATATTCCTTCCATGTCTGTTATGTACTTATTTATGTGCCTTACATACTCGGTACATTATTCATATTGACGTCTCTTTTGCCTGGGGACGCTGCGTTTCATGCTCGCAGGTCTCGATAGACAGGTCGAGAATCCTCTAAGTAGGTAATCAACTCAGCGAAAGATGTTGGTGCACTCCATTTGCTCCGGAGTTGCTTGTTTGGTCAGTATGATTTAGATGTGTATTATTTGGTATGGCGGGGCTCTGTCCCGACCTTTATGACAATTATGTATCCTTAGAGGCTTGTAGATAGATTTCATGTACGTAAAAGATTGTATGGCCTTATCGGCCTATGTTTAGTATACGAGTGGTTATTTTGGCCTTATAGGCCCGTACGTCATATGTATAAGTTTGGATTACATGTTGGATCGTCCAATGTCGAGTAATTCTCCATGTTTTATTGTACTTATCTCATGACAACCTCTCTGGCTCGTTTACCTATGATAGTATGATATGAAAGATACGTTATGTAGGTACTCGGTTGAGTAAGGTACCGGGGTGCCCATTGCATTCCATCGGTTTGGGTCATGACAAAAGTGGTATCATAGCAATTCTGCCCTAGGTAGTCTACAAGTCGTGTCTAGTAGAGTCTTATTTATGGGTGTGTCGTGCACCACACTAATAAGCAGGAGGATACAGGACATTTAGGACTATCACTCTTTATTCTTACTCTATATCATGTGGTAGAACTCAGTTGTACGAATTCAAATTTCTAACTTCTATTTTATTCAGAATAAGACAATCCCTACATCCACAAGGACAGTTGGTAAAAGACATGGTTATGGAAGAGTTGAGTCAGATGAACTTGACTTTGCATCATGCTTATGATAAGTAAATGTGAGGTCTTCAGCAGATCATATGCATACTAAAAGGTGTAAGCCTCTTGATACAGAGTCTTGAGGCAAGAATACCTATACACATTTATGATGAAAAACAATGAGAGATTCAGAAGATAAATACTAGTTCAACAAACAAAAGAATCAAGATGAAGAAGAGTATGAGGCGCCCAGTTAATAAAGATTATCCGTATTTACCATTCAGGAAGAGAGATATAAGCATTTTGAGTTACCTTCAACAGTAACAAAGGTATGTATAATTCGCCACCCCAATCTAGGTTATGCTCAATGGGAGATAACAAATATGGTTTAAGAGAAGGACATAATATCACGATCCGGCTAGGGTTAGAGTGAGACAAAATGGTGGACGAATTGTTTGCGTTGGTTGATATTTCCGAAGGATATTGCAAATGTACTAATAGATCTCCTTGTGACACACCCAAATGGTGCATACTAAAATAGTACAGCTAGATATGAGTACTACAAAGATAGGAACTGAAAATCTTCAAGGATAAATATTACCATAGTATGGCTCCCGTCCCTAATAGAGGGAGAATGTTAGGCAGCCCGAAGAGCTAGTAGATGGAGCAAGGGAAGGTAAATGTCTTGTTAAAAGTTTCAGGATAACGTGATAATAAAAAATATTAGCAGGGAAGTACGAAGAGGGATAATGAAGCATTATGAGTGAGATGTGATACATGGATGACAACAGTAGAGTGTTACAGAATCTATAGTCAAATGAAGAAAGATATCGGAGGTGATGGTCCTTAAGACAACAAGAGAGTATAGGCCATACTGTCGCATTCTCATTTCGAGAAATAAGTTTGTGACTCTAACGTGATTAACAGAAGGAAAAGTTAGAATCTAGAGAAATAGAAACTAGTATAGATTGGTTAACAAGATAAACTAAACATGAATTAGGGACTGAGTGATTTAATAATAGTCGGTATCATGAGAATTTTAGATTTTGTCCCGACCATAGTAGAATGGACAACAGAAGAAAATTCAGGAGAAATTCAGAGAATGGTCATTCGGAAAATGCTTCCCTAAAGCAAATATTGTGAGCAAAGTTAAGCTTAAGGGACTGTATGTGCCAGTTACATTAAGTGTCACTCTCGCGAGTAAGGGTCATCGACGATGTGAAAAGATGCCAGAGATGAAAAGGTAAAACATCTAAACATAGATCATCATAGCACTAAATCTTAGTACCTTAGTACTCCTTTAAAGGTGGGAATATGGAGTGATGTGACATTAAGACAGAATTAAGTTGTTCTAGTAACTATGGAATGGTAAAGGAAGAGTGCGATAAAAATGAGAAAGGAATATAGTTGCACTTATCCGAATCTTACAGATATGCTATAATTCTAGAACATTATGTAAGCACGACGTTAGAAAAAGGAAGTAAGGGTTCCTGCCTGGAAGCTTATTGATAAATAATGAGCCAGTACAAAAGGGTAAGTTAGACAAAGGAAATAACCCAAGAGAGATTACGTGGAATATGGATATGAGAATGGGCCGACGAGTAGTTAGTAGTTGATTCAGGAAGAGCTTAGTCATGACTAGACAAAAAGTTACAGACAAATCAGCAGATCATGCAAGATAAGTATAGTAAACCCCAACATGGAGAATTCAGCCTCGCAGTAATGTCATTATAATACTTGAGATATATTCAAATAGGAGTCGGGGTAGTTAAAGGTACAATATGAGTGTTACAGGGATAAACAAAAATGCCACTAGGAACAGTCAAAATATCAATTCAAAAGCAACCCTACAAGCAGAAGGACACGGAGGTAAGCAACTATGGAAGATTATAGGCAAGTTAGGACATCAAAAGGTCCATAATAAGCTCACAGCTTTACGAGAGTCAAGCGTTCTCCCTAAGTACTACAATGAAAGACCAGATGAGGAAATAAGAAAGAAGGCTTCAACCTAAGCACAATGACCTAAAGAGGAAATGGCCATGTAACAACAGTCTCACAACAACATTGTAAGCACTCCAAAGGAAAGTGGCACCTACCGTGGCTAATGAACGGGAAGTAAAATTAAAAGTAATATTTGAGATCATATGAGTTGCACGAAAACTTTGGCATGTATGGGCACTAAGATAAGCTAAGTATGGACGTAACAAGGGGCAGAAAGACCAGGAAAAGTAATAGCATACGCTGAAAGAAAGCTAAGATGGAACAAAAGAAATTATCCGATTAATGATCCAGAGTTGGTTACGATATGAACACACTTAAGAGTTCGGAATATTATCCATGCAGCATATATGTTGACAATCATACAGCTGTAGAAGATTTTGGTATAAGTTAAAAGAATTGAGCCCAGGTTATAGACAAAGGAATGAATTGTTAGAAGATTATATCATGGATATTCCATAGCGTCCATGAAGGGGTAAAGTAATAACTAATACCATGAGTTGCAGATTGGAAGATAACTTAAGCCGACATAAAGGCTGATCAAAAGAAGGAGGAAACTAAAGAGTTACATCAACGAAGTACATTATTGGACCCAGATGTTATAGGAATCATAATTGAGAGCATAGCAAAATCACTCTTAATATTAGAGGTGCAAGAGAAATAGCACAACAACTATATTTTATAATGGCTCTACGAGAAATCCAGTTAGAAGAGTACCAGCCTCTTAAAAAGTCAGTATGGAGCTACCACCAGATCGTGTATGCACCAGAGGTGTAAGTATTATAATAAAGCTTCAAGTTGTGGATGTGAATTATACCTATGTGGAAGGGAGGTCATGAGAGAGATAGAAGATGTGATGCAAGATTATAAGATAAGAAAAGTAAAGGTGAACACTGTACGAGATACTCAAATGCAAAAGGATGTGAATAGTCCATACTGCGGATAAAAGGCTAAAAGCACGGGGATTCAGTATCTAGGAATGATAGCAGCATCGTCAGTGGCATACCTTTCGGCCTATGGTTTCTAAGTACCGAAAGGTCTAATTAGATAGCAAAAGAAGAGTTAGAGACGATGTGATGTCTCGCTTGATGTTCTAGAAAAGCATAAAGAAATCAATCGCAAGCTAAAGTATGATAGAACGACAAGGTTTTAGAAAGACATGAGTAAGGACAAGAAAAGGGCAAGTGAGAAGGTGACGAAAATGGATAAGTTCATAGGATTAAGCCCGTGAAAACAAAGGAGCTGATGGTTCCTCTAAGTTATAGAAAGCTCAATATAGCCTGAATGAACTCAAATGAGTCTAAGTCTAGTAGCATATAGAAGAAATGGAATGTTGCCCTAGTAGTAGAATGATAGTGTGATTGTGATAGAAAAAGGATGATGTTTGAGCCTTCGAGTGAGTACTGACTTGAAGAGGATTTCATGAATTGTAAGTGACTAAAATACCTATATAAGGTTAGTAACATTGGGATGCTATAAAGTACAGTTATGGAAGTATTGTATCACCCAGGTGGATCAGAAAAATCACTTCAAATATTCCATGATGCAACGTAAGCCCTAGTGGCAATATAGTACATAAGAAATTTCAAGTTATCAAGGGATGATTGTAAATCAACATTGAGGTGAGTCAACAATTGATGGGTAAAAGTTTCAAAGTACGAAATGAGATTGGGCCATTAGTCTTAAGATGAACAGTAATGAAGAAGCGTTAAAGGATTTAGCTTTATGCATATAGGATAAGAAATGAGAGTAACCTAGAGTTCGGTAACAGACCTCAGTAACGATAAATCGAAGTAAGAATTTTGGTATAGTATGGCCTACATAGATATAGTAAAGCTAATGAAGCTAGAGGGACAACTTGATATAATTTTGTATATGTTCACAAAGTGAAGCCTAGAGATTGGCTAAAAGTTGGAAGAGAAGAGAAGAGTAAGGCACGTATACAAAATTAGAGTTGTAAAGACTGCATGATAGAAGATAGCAATAGTTACAAGATTAGAAGGATTCCGACTACAAGTCGTGGTGTGAGAAAGAGTCTTAAAGGGGGGAATACCCTGGCCTTTGGGATTCATTCACAGAACAGTCGCCTGGATGGCAAGACAAGTACTAAAGTATTCGCAAGACCTATGGGCTATGAGAATGATAATACCATCAGTCAACATTCGAGGACAAATGTTCCAAAGGAGGGAATAATGTTACACCCCGCATTTTCGTATATGAAAGTATGCCATAAATAAATTGACGAGAGCTCGAAACCTGTAGTATTGTACGTTGAATTTGTCGTAAGGCAATTGACATTAGTTCAAGGAAAGAGATTATTTGGAGATTATAAGGATAATGCTATTTTAAACAAATGATGAATAAATTCGTGAAGGTGAGAGGGGAAGCAAGTCAAATAAAATGAATTTTTCGTCCAAGTTTGGCATATTGGGATAAAATGCAGGTCGAGCGTTAATACTCGATATTTATGGACTAGTGTCATACAAGGTACTACATGACCATGCTAGTAAGGTGTACAAGGTATGTTAAAAGAGAGTAATATTTTAAGTAAGTTGAGGTAGATCTTAATTACGCGGGTAATTGGTTAATTACCGGGTAACGAGATATTACCTAATTAATTAGGGATATATTGGATAAGTATTAAAAAAGCATGAGGTGGAAGCCCCCCATGCAATTGGAATGACTCATACCACAAATTAAAAGGTGACATCTAAGTGTCTTGCAAATGACACTTACGTACAAAACTACAAGGACTTTAAAAGGTGGATTGTAGTCTTCATTGGTTATAAGACTAATTCATAAAGAGATGGATTCTCTTAATGAATCCAAAGTGTATAAATTTCAGCAAGGTAATGCTTATGTGCAGAAAATTTCATACAAAATTATACTACGTAATAGCGACGAAATTATGCGATTCTAAGGAAGTACGGTGCAATCTTTCCCGAGAATATCATACAGATTTTTCCTACTCTGATCTACGTTACGTGTTGTCACAAAGATGTGGGTAGAGGGATTGTTACGAGAAATACTAGGGGGTGTCTATATTCTTGATTCCCCATATAAATTATTATTATATCTTCTATTCATGGGTCTCAAAAAATACGTATTTGATAAAGTTCATCCGAAAGGCATATGGATTTTTATGGCATTCCAAGAAAATCTTATTAACGTATTTCTTATGCATTTATACATGTACATTGACCCATGACCAGATGGCGTTATATACGCGTATATATGTATATTATATTTATATAAGATATGGGAAAAGGTTACGGCGTTATATACGCACCGCCACCTGATCTGCTGGTATACGTTGATAATTTTGCCCACAGTGGCCGAGTTGATATGATGGGATGTCCAGAGGCCTAATGATGTTATAAAACATGTACCTATACACGACGTGATATTCATACGCATATGCATGACACTATAATTATTTCATGATTTACGGAGTTATCAAGACATACAGGTTGAGTCATTTACTCTATATTCTTTCGATGTCTGTTATGTACTTATTTATGTGCCTTACATACTCGGTACATTATTCATACGGACGTCCCTTTTGCCTGAGGATGCTGCGTTTCATGCCCGCAGGTCTCGATAGACAGGTCGAGAATCCTCCAAGTAGGCGATCAGCTCAGCAGAAGATGTTGGTGTACTCCATTTGCTCTGGAGTTGATTGTTTGGTCAGTATGATTTAGATGTGTATTATTTGGTATGGAGGGGCTCTGTCCCAACCTTTATAACAATTATGTATCCTTAGAGACTTGTAGACAGATGTCATGTACGTAAAAGATTAAATGGCCTTGTCGGCCTATGTTTAGTATACGAGTGGTTATTTTAGCCTTATAGGCCCGTATGTCATATGTATAAGTTTGGATTACATATTGGATCGTCCAATGTCAAATATTTCTCAATGTTTTATTGTACTTATCTCATGATAACCTCTCTGGCTCGTTTACCTATGATAGTATGATACGAAAGATACGTTACATAGGCACTCGGTTGAGTAAGGTACCGGGTGCCCGTTATGGTCCATCAGTTTGGGTCATGACATTATGGATCATCGAAAGGTTATTGGCCCAGTACAGTACGATTAGAATAGGCTTGAGATCCGTGTATGGATCTGAAATATAAATGTGGGCTTTATATCAGGCTGGATGTGTTTACTTCGGCATAGTGCTTCTTATGGAGGAGTATTCGGAGATTAAATGTTATTTTGTCGTTGGCTATTTCATATAATACTCTATTGTGCCGTGTGGGTTGTGAGACGGCTTGATTATTTGTACAATGTGTTGAGGTCCCGCGTAGCGGTGGTGTTATGTGAGCAGGATGACTCTCGAGATGCAGATCATATATCGCACCTTAGTCGTGTTTGAGTTTTGTGGCGTACGATGCTATCTGTCTCCCCAGGATTTGTATAATGCACTTAGCGTGCTTGTGGATGATATTCGGGTATTTCATAGTCATGAGCATTTTAACTTGGTAAAGTCTTTCCTTATACGGTATTATATATAGATCGGGTTTCACGCCGCAACAGTGTGATGTTGAGTACAGTCTCCTATATCTATTATTGCATGCTTTGTTTCCCATTTTCTGAGGGAGGTTCATGACATCCTTTCGGTTGTTCAATTAGTTATGTGGCTCGAGTGCTTCTTTCCAAAGTTTGTTCTCCTTATGTATGACGTTCGCGTTTGTAGCTTGTTAGCACATTGTGGTATCATATAAGACTTTTGGTAATGTCTGAGGTGGCTTATTGTCTGAGCATCTTGTACTGGGTGAGACGAGATTATTGGACCTGGGATCAGTGAGATCGAATTTATATAAAGTATATTAAAGAGAAAATATAGTTATTTGGTTTATAATGAGGCAATGGTTCTTGTCAAGAGAAGGAACTCAATGAATTATTGACTCAACAGTTAGTCATGAATTTCTACATATCTTTTCCGTCGTGGCAGTATTGCAAGAGTTAGAACAGGACATATATGAGGCATGAGGTATGTGTGAGCATCAGATTTGTGGAATGTCGGTTATTATTATCAGGGGATGTTATTATGGTCATGTGAATTATGCGGTGTGATAACGTCCAACTATGCCTTTTAAAGGACAAAGCGGTCGCTGCAAATATAATCTGGTTTTAAGTCCGGAATCGAATCCTCAGGGAACTAACCTATCTATTACACTCTAAGGCAATGTTATTATCAACTCAATCAATCTCTAGATGCAAGATTTTTTATCAATAAAGATTGGGTTTTTGTTTAACTACTTCAACTACTATTAAAAACAACAGTAAGCTAAAACAAAAATAATTCAATGGTAAAAAGGTCTAGGGCAGTGATTTCCCCAATTGCTAGTTTAGGTCTTGATTCTTCCGCTATAATCTCACCGTAATACTCTATGAGGATTAAGAGTTATGGGTTATCGTAATTATCTCTCGATCAACTACAATAATTTACTAGAGCATTCTCTCTAACTACTCTAGCTGATAATAGTTATGCAACTCTAAATTATCCCACCAAAGTTTTGTTATCTATAAACCCACTTTAAGTTCAAGTAATGAATCTATTCAATTACCCAAAAGTGGTGTTGTTCAAAAGCTATGTAACCTGATATTCTTTCTCAAGCAATATAAGGTAATTAGACACGATTAATCAAGGGCCCATTCAATTAATCACCATACAAAACGTAGTTGAACAATCATATTTTATAAGTCCGGTTCGATTATAACCACTTGAGTCAAAACTTCAACCAACAATTGGTTCTATCAACCCTAGATAATAATAAAAGTCTAACCCAGAAGAATAGTTAATGTCTAATTCCCCGGCAACGGCGCCAAAAACTTGTTGCGACCAAAACACTCACGCAAGTGTACGCGATCGACAAGTAATATAGTAGTAAGTAAAGTATCGTTCCCACGAGGAATTGTGATCAACTTATCGACTGATGTAGACTCAAACAATTATCAATTCAAGCTAAATTATCACAAAATATATAAAGAACCAATTTACAATTTACTTAGTAATTAAACAATAATTCAATACAAAATTATTACACCAATTACACAATATTTTGATAACAATTTGGGTAAAGATATTCCAGGGTCATGGACTTGCTAGAGATCATACTACTATTTTAGCTTAAGATTGATTTATTGAATTATCCGGGTTATTGATTATAAAGTTAATAATATTCATAAGAATCTTTCGAGTTCTTATGCATCTATTCAAGTTAAACTAATACCTATATGTCTATGGTATTAATATTAGCAAGAATGCATTTACAACTCCTATTTTTCAACCAAACAAGGCAATTAAGTATATGTCTATCTTAATTGTAAATCTTTCACCCGATGCCCAGGATCCGGATCTTGCTCTATTTGATTCTATATGCAATCAAGAATTTCCTTTTTCAAGTTTAACTCAAGATTCGTAAATAATATTTCACTGTTAGCTACGCGGTAAAATAATTAGAAGCAGAATCAAATAAACAACACATAACAATAAATTCAATATCTTCAATCTAAGCTTCAAATAACATAATTATCTAACATCCATGACCCAAGAATACTAGAGTTTTTAGCTACTCATAATCATACAAAAATCAACAATAAAAGTTTTAAACATAATATTAACAAACAAATAGAAGAAAGTTTAGAAGAACTCTTTGAATCCTTGCTCCAAGATGTTGTTCCCTTCTTTTCTTCACTTCAGGATTGAGTCTTCTCTTCACTTTCTCTCTCTAAAATTATTTCTTCCTCTAAAAACTTATCTACCTAATAATGGAGCTCTTGCTTTATGTAAGTTGAGTGGGATTAAGAAGGAATTCCAATTTTACCCCTAAATAAAGTCTCTCCGGATAGGACATGCGCGAACTATCGTGCGAAGTTTGAAAGTTCACGCGCTTCTCTTGGCTTCCAGGCAGAAACACTCGCGAACTATTGCGCGAATTTTGGAACTTCGCGCAGTAGTTCGCGCGCTTCAGTAGCTCGATTTTGTCCATTTTTCCGTCTCGTCCTTGCGCACCCTCGACTCCTAGGGGTTGTTCTTGCTCATAAATCATTCCAATCCCCTCTTGAAAGCATCATTTAGGCTCCTCATCCTGCAATATATACAGATCACCATTAGAGCCTATTTTTCATCAATTAACCATAATATTCCATCGGAATATAATCAAGCGGAAGCATAAACAATAGCTAATTCACCTAGATTTCGCCTATTATCAACACCCCACACTTAATTCATTGCTAGTCCTCGAGCAATCAACTATATTCTCTAGAGAATCCTTCGCTCAACCATTTCCCTTAACGCTTTACACCTAGAACAATGTATATGTATTACGCCTAGCAGTAAACAATCCTAGCCTCAAAGCCAACTCTCAAGTGCCATGCAATATTCACACTTCCTCAAATTACTCTACACAGAAATCAAGACTTGCTTCTCCGTCACGATTCATATGCCCTCACAATTACATCAACAAAATCTGAGTTCAATCCACCACATTCAATTCATATATTCACATATATCAAGGAAATCACTCACTCTCACAACAGAGGTCACATGCATGCAATTGGTACCATAAGCTTGCCCTTAATGTAAATCTCTACTTTGGTAGGCTAGCTCGATCCAAAATCAATTAGGACTTTTTCATGGTTGTAATGTGGCTAAGGGACGGGTAGGATGTATTTAGGAATAGTGACTCAACCCCTAAGCACTTTAACACATCACACGAGCAATTTTTCATCGCAAATTCTTCAACCCACTTCTCATTCATACACAATATCATCCCACAAATACGCCCTTCTTCTTTAAGCACTCTATTAATTCGTTCTCACTAGCTAGAGCATGACACAATGTAATCATCTCCTTTTTTTCAGTTTATTTTTCTTGTCACTCAATTTCTGCTAGTGGTGTATTCGTTTACAACATAAGTGCACCTTTCATCCTTTTATTGGTTCCACTTAAAAGCTACCCTACACTCATTTCCTTCTTACTTCTTTTAGCTCTTCTCTCATAATTAACGTGCTTTAAGAGGTAAAAGGATCAGGACAATGTCAATTAAGAACAAAAAGGGTATAGACTTGTAATGTGGGTGCCAAACAAAAGTCTAAAGGCTCAAAAGGGTTAACTAGAGACAAATTTTATTTGTGATAAGCAATAAAGCTCAAAAAAAAGGTTAAAGAAAGCCTAACATCATTTTTAAAACCAAGCATCACCTCAAATTTCGCTTCAACTCATATACCGGGCAAGTTCTAGACACAAGTACAATACATGGAGTACACAAATACTCACCACACATGGCATATGACTCATTCCAGATCCGCTCATCAAGACACTCCATTACGAGCATTCAATTCAGTACAAACATACAAATTAAGGCACTTTCAGTGAGATTCAACATTTAAGACTAAGCGTTACACTATAGGATCTATTGTGTTCAGGTGTGTCAATGCTATGGGTTCACTTTTCTATAGCTTATAACTCTTTATTTTAGTCTACAAAATAAAAAAAAATATAAAAACAGAAATTTAAAAACTACTTATGCCCGGTTCAAGATAAACCCTTGGAAAAGAACCGCGGCTTAAAGAAAAACCAAGGAGGGGGGGGATTGCTACACTTCCTAAGACATAAATAGGCTATATTTTTTTTTTCTTAAACTAACTTCCCTCAAGAAATTTGTCTAAAGGATCCGTCATCAGGAAGAGTCTACATATTTTCCCTTTGTGTCAAAAACTACTACACTAAAATTAAGTACTACAACTGAGCTAAGATAGCATAGAAAAGCACCCAAACAATCTCCTCACCCCACACTTAAAATTGTGCAATGTCCTCAATGTACACTAAGAATAACAAGAAGGTAAAAGAGACTCCCTGGTAGGCCAAAGGCCGAAGAATTAGCAGTTCACGGGATACTCAGACTTCTCCCAGGTATGATCTCTTGTGCGGGTACCTCACACTTAGTTTCAACCACCTGCTCGCTTTTGCACATGCCCATTGGCTTTGACTCCATATGCTCAAAATCCTACAAAATAAAACAACACTGCAAGAATATTACAATCAGAAAAAAAAATCAAAAATAAAAGAAAGCAGTAAAGCTGGGTTGCCTCCCAACAAGCACCTAATTTAACGTCGCGGCACGACGTGAACCACTTTTTGCCTCCACCTCGAACTTATGAATTGAGCCCCCAATTTGGCTTCAAGTCTACGGCTATGCTCAAGTGGTGGGGCTACAATGATAACCAGGCCAAGTAATAATTTTTTCATTCTGCACTTCTTGGCCTTTAAATGGGGAATGTAATTTTTGCTTTTCGACACAACAAATTCAAGAATATAGGCACTTTCATCCTCACTCTTTGACTCCCCCATAGGCTCAGATGGCTCAATTACTATCTTACTATCTAAGCACAATGTGGAAAAATGATTGGAATGAGGTCTAATGCGCCATAACTCATGAATTTTACTACTATTTACATCCCCAGTTATACAAACACTTCAATTCTCCCAAAGTAATGTTATCTACTCCCTCACATGACTCTAGAGCACTCTTCTCAATATTGGCATCCTCAAGAAAAACAGGGTCTAGTGATTGGTATTCTCGTTTTAGCTCCTCAATTTGATCTAGAAGATTTTTTTCAGCTTCACATAACTCATTATTAAATTGTTGGGCGTTACACGCATCAACCTTTGCACTCAAATCTGCATCCAAGTTATGCATAACCAAGCCAAAATTATCACTTTTTTGTGTAAGTTCATCTCTCTCCTTAGACCAATCATTCATCACCGTTGTTAGTAAACAACGTCGTTTCGCAGAATCCACTAATCGAGAATATCCGTCCCAATACCAACCCTTACTCCCATATTCAAATTCAGATGTCCAAGAGGTGAGGTCATGACTAGCCCAAAAATACGGGCCATAAAAATCTTTGATTAACCAAGCGTCTTCATCATTAACCTTACCTTTGTATATTTCATCATCAGATGTCATCCTGAGAGAACTAGAAACATACTAAGAGAAAAATCAAATAGTTATAAAAATAACATATTTACAAAAAGAAAAGAAAATAAACTTGTAAAGATAATAATAAAAGTCTAACCCAGAAGAATAGTTAATGTCTAATTCCCCGGCAACGGCGCCAAAAACTTGTTGCGACCAAAACACTCACGCAAGTGTACGCGATCGACAAGTAATATAGTAGTAAGTAAAGTATCGTTCCCACGAGGAATTGTGATCAACTTATCGACTGATGTAGACTCAAACAATTATCAATTCAAGCTAAATTATCACAAAATATATAAAGAACCAATTTACAATTTACTTAGTAATTAAACAATAATTCAATACAAAATTACTACACCAATTACACAATATTTTGATAACAATTTGGGTAAAGATATTCCAGGGTCATGGACTTGCTAGAGATCATGCTACTATTTTAGCTTAAGATTGATTTATTGAATTATCCGGGTTATTGATTATAAGGTTAATAATATTCATAAGAATCTTTCGAGTTCTTATGCATCTATTCAAGTTAAACTAATACCTATATGTCTATGGTATTAATATTAGCAAGAATGCATTTACAACTCCTATTTTTCAATCAAACAAGGCAATTAAGTATATGTCTATCTTAGTTGCGAATCTTTCACCCGATGCCCAGGATCCGGATCTTGCTCTATTTGATTCTATATGCAATCAAGAATTTCCTTTTTCAAGATTAACTCAATATTCATAAATAATATTTTACTGTTAGCTACGCAGAAAAATAATTAGAAGTAGAATCAAATAAATAACCCATAACAATAAATTCAATATCTTCAATCTAAGCTTGAAATAACATAATTATCTAACATCCATGACCCAAGAATTTTAGCTACTCATAATCATACAAAAATCAACAATAAAAGTTTTAAACATAATATTAACAAACAAATAGAAGAAAGTTTAGAAGAACTCTTTGAATCCTTGCTTCAAGATTGTAATCCCCTTCTTTTCTTCACTTCAAGATTGAGTCTTCTCTTCACTTTCTCTCTCTAAAATTATTTCTTCCTCTAAAAACTGATCTACCTAATAATGGAGCTCTTGCTTTATGTAAGTTAAGTGGGATTAAGAATGAATTCCAATTTTACCCCTAAATAAAGTCTCTCCGGATAGGACATGCGTGAACTATCGCGTGAAGTTTGAAAGTTCGCGCGATAGTTCGCGCGCTTCTCTTGGCTTCCAGGAAGAAACACTCGCGAACTATTGCGCGAAGCTTGGAACTTCGCGCAGTAGTTCGCGCGCTTCAGTAGCTCGATTTTGTCCATTTTTCCGTCTCGTCCTTGCGCACCCTCGACTCCTAGGGGTTGTTCTTGCTCATAAATCATTCCAATTCCCTCTTGAAAGCATCATTTAGGCTCCTCATCCTGCAATATATACAGATCACAATTAGAGCCTATTTTTCATCAACTAACCATAATATGTCATTGGAATATAATCAAGCGAAAGCATAAACAATAGCTAAATCACCTAGATTTCGCCTATTATCACCTACTATCACGGTGCATGATATTAATTCAGCAAAAGCATGCAATCCGGGTACATCGTGTGGTGATTGATACGGTGCTCATATGTTAGAAACAGGCCTGGTAGAGAATTCCAGGTGTTAGAATTTGACTCTAAGGCTTATTTGGCTAAATAAAAAGGTAGAATCTTCAGATATGTTCGAGAAAATGTGCTCAACTGAGTTGTGGTAGCACGGGTAGGTGCATGAGGTGTTAAACAGTGATTTCAGACAACTCCGGCGCAGTTCTTAGCACGTTTGAGGACGAACTTATGTTTAAGTGGGAGAGAATGTAACGACCCGATCGATCATTTTGAGCTCTAGCGCGTCATTTGACGATTTGAGGTCATGAGCAGCTTCACTTTAGGTATTATGACTTGTACGCATGGTCGGAACTAGAATTTCAGAAGTTCAGAGTTTATTTGGAAAGAGAATTCTCATTTCAGAAGCTTTAAGTTAGAAGAATTGACTAAGGTTGGATTTTTGAGTAAACGACCTCGGAATCAGGATTTGAAGTTTTCAGCAGGTTCGTATAATGATTTCGGACTTGGGCGTATATTCGGATCAGGTTTTGGATGACCCGGGAGCATTTCGGCGTCTATTGTGGAAGTTGGCATTTTGGATGAAATTCATAAATTTGGGTTGAAGTGCATTTCAATGTTATCGATGTCCATTTGAGATTCCGAGTTTGGGAATAGCTTTGTATGGTAATTCTGGTATTGGGAGAGCGTCCGGGTATGGGTTTGGAGGTTCGTAGGTCATTTTGGAGTCGTAGGTCATTTTGGAGTCGTTTGTATGGTAAATTTGAGTAGACTTTTTGATATCGGGTTCGAATTCTGATTCCGAAAGTTGGAGTAGGTCCGTAATGTTGAATGTGACTTGTGTGCAAAATTTGAGGTCAATCGGACGTGATTTGATAGGTTTCGGCATTGAATGTAGAAGTTTGAAGTTCTAAAGCTCATTAAGCTTGAATTGAGGTGTGGTTCATGATTTCGATGTTGTTTGATGTGATTTGAGGCCTCGAGCAAGTTTGTGTCATGTTTTGGGACATGATGGTGTGATTGGACGGGGTCCCGGTGGGCTTCGGGTGTGTTTTGGATCATTTTGGGTTACTTTGGATACTGATTTACTCATATCTGGTGTTGTTCTTCGCGTTCGCGAAGAAGGATTTGGCTTCTAGGATTTTGTTCTACGTGTTCGCGAAGATGGAAATCTCTGTTGCACAGGTCTGACTTCGGAGGCTCATATCTCGCAATCTATAAGAAATTTCGAGATGATCTAAAAATGAAACTTGTAGCCCTTTGTGTCTAGTTTTAAGGATAATAAACCATTTAGCATTTGAATTTGTGTACAAAATGTTCTGGATGGTACATTATAGACCGTCCGGGAAGATGAAGAAGAATTTTGTGTTGCACAAGGCTGACTTTGGCAGCTTATATCTTGAAATCTATAAGGAATTGAGAGATGACCAAACACGAAAGTTGTAGATCTTGGCATCTAGTTTTCATAAAGTTAAACCATTTAACATTTGGAGTTTTGTACAAAAAGTTATGACCATTATATTAGAGGCAGTCTGAGAAGAGTTTGGAAATGGCTTTCGAGAATTTTGTTCATCGCGAACGTGATGGGAGGCCCGCGAACGCGAAGAAGGGTTGCCTGGAAGTGTATAAGTTTGAAAAAATGGGTTTGGCTTATTTCTTCTCATTTCCTCCATGAGAGACGACCTATGAGCGATTTGGAGCTCCGTCTTCATCATCTATGTCAAGATAAGTGATTCTCACCTATTGCAAGTTAAATACTTGGATTATACATAGATTTTAACATGAAAATTCATGGAAAATTAGTGAAAATTTGGGATTTGGGTAAAAAACATTAAAAATTTGTATTTTTGGATTTTGATCACGAATTTGGGCATGGAATTGAGAATAAATTATATATTTGAGTTCGTGATGTTATGGATAATGTTTATCTTCAAAAAAATTCAGAATTCGGGCACGTGGGCCGAGGGTGATTTTTATCGACTTTTTGATCGGGGTTAGAAATGGTTATAAATTGGATTATAATGAGTATTTGAGTATATATTTATGGGTTCGCATAATTATTGACTAGTCTTGGAGCGTTGGGCATCGGTTTGAGTCGTCGGAAGGGCTTGGGAGCCGAATATAGAACTTCAGAGCGAGGTAGGTATCCTTTCTAATCTTGTAAGAAGGAATTTACCACATAGGTAAAATAATTCCATATGTGCTTCTATTTTTGGGGCTACGTTCGTACGAGGTGACAAGAGTCCGTGCGGAGCTACTATTATGCTTATGTCCGGGTAGTCTAGGACCCAAATCACGTTATATTTGCGATGCTTTCATCCTACTTGTTAATTTAACTGTTTAAAA
Source organism: Nicotiana tabacum (assembly GCF_000715075.1). Taxonomy (NCBI): domain Eukaryota; kingdom Viridiplantae; phylum Streptophyta; class Magnoliopsida; order Solanales; family Solanaceae; genus Nicotiana; species Nicotiana tabacum. The sequence goes on from NC_134082.1 coordinate 161,714,817, forward strand.
CATATTGAAACTTGATAAAGGAATTTCAGAAGTTTAAACTTCTCCTACTTGGGTTTTGGATGGTTCACTTGACCGTTAATGAGAATTGATATTTCTTTGAACATCAAACCTAAATAAATCCTTGATTTGGATGTTTGAATGTGTTTATCTTTTGTAAAACGGGTTGAATGCCTCGGCAGGTTAAATAGATGCATCTATGGTTCGCACCGTTCGATCCTCCGGCAGTGCACAATTTAATATTATGTTAGATCGGTTCGTACGACCTCGGCATGATTTGTGCATGACTTAATTGATTGTTTTGGAATTATTGATAATTGATATGGCCTCATTGGCTGGAGATATAAGTTGTTAAAAGATGAAAATAAATTTGGAAATCTCCTATTAACAAAAGAATTGTTTATCTGCTTCATGTTATTGAGTTTATAGTTGCCTTATAAAATCCATAATTTATTATATTATCGCTATATTATTATTGGCCATAGTAAGTGTCGGAGTCAACCTCTCGTCACAACTTCTTCGATATTAGACTGGATACTAATTGGGTACACGTTGTTTTCATACTCATACTACACTTGCTGTACATTTTGTTGTATATGCACATGTATGTCTAGTGGCCTCGTGGGTGCAGCGGCGTGGTTGATACGAGGATTTATGCGAGCTGCATCTTATGAGACGATTCACAGCCAGCAGAGTCTCCTTCAGAGTACTTGTATTTTTCTTTTCTGTCCAAATTTGTATTCCAGACAGTTATTGTATTTTTATTTTATTTCCTAGTAAATGTTCATGTATTTATGACATCGGATTCTGGGAGAATTATGGGATACTCAGTATTGAAATTAAAAATATTATTATTATTCCGTAAAGTTTTCCTTTTAACTAGTTAAGTTGAAGGAAATTAATGATTTAAAAAAATATTATAATGAGAATTTAATTAACTATTTAGTGTTGGCTTGCCTTACAGTGGTGTCCGGTGCCATCATGACCTTTAACGAATTTTGGGTCTTGACAGTATGGCTCTGCGATTTGATTGGTCTGTTTGAACCGACCAATACCATCAAAACACTTGGCATGATTTAATTGGCTCATTTATTTGGCTTGGATTGCCACATCACTTGACACATGACATGATTTCATTGCCTCATTTATTTGGCTTGGATTGCCACATCACTTGACATGTGGCATGAGCCTGGGCTTTAAGATAGGCTACTAGTCATTTGGACTTTGGGCTAAGGAAGTGGGCTTATCATTTAATTTGTAGTCCAATTAAATGGACTAGCCCAATACATATATATTGAATTTAAATAATTAGCCCAATTTACTAGCCACAATATTTATTTGGACTAATATCTTGAATTTAATATGGTCCAAATTATTTTATAGATTTAAATCCCGATAAAATTTAAATGCTTATAGTCGGCCTTCCGGGCCTACACCTTTCTGGCCTCGGCATGAGCCTTAATAAAAGAATTCACGGGGCATATCAAAGGAATCTAAAGAATGCTCAGGTAACAGTGAATGCCACGTCAAGGCTCCCATCATGAGAGTCTCTCCGAACTTCTTCAGCAAAACAGATTCAATCTCATGATGAGCTAAATCATTCCCCTTTACGCTGTTGTGTAGCTGATAATATGCTCCTGGGGGTCTAAAGTTCCATCATACTTGGGCACATCGGGCATTTTAAACCGTTTCGGGATTAATTCGGGTGCTGAGCTTGGTTTGCACGACAATTGAGTATACTTCTTTGAGTCCGATCCTTTCAGCACCGGGGGGTGCGCCCGGGATTTGGTCCATGCAGGCATTCACTTCTCTCATAAACCATAAGAGTTCATTTTGAAGGGATCATTTTCGTTGTTAGGTTTGGATCCGCTCCCCCAGCTCCATCGGAGCCAACTTCGCCCGTTGGGGTGTTGTTGTCAGTCCTCTGAGTTATTTGATTTGCTGGAACACCGAGATGAACTGGATCTCATCTATTCGCATTATTGGAAGCCCCCTATAACGCATGTTTCAACTCCGTCATAACCTTATCTTACCGTATGAGATGGCCCAGAATGATCACTTGTTGCTCTTGTAGGATCCTTACCGCATTAACAACATGCTCCTCTTCAGCATCATCGGGAGTTATCTCTCAAACATTTCGTGGGTATCACCTATCGTGGACCGGTATGGCATCGTTCCCCCTCATTGTGGGTGTCACTGATTGAATCCTTGAGATGAGGGTCATTGATGAAGGTATAATGGTGAACATAAATGACAAATTCTCTGTAACGGGCAGTGCACTTAATGTTGTGGAATGTTCTTCATTAGTGCCATCGGGCGGAGGGTATTTATAATCTCTTTATGAGTGTCATTCCTTCTGGTACCAAACGGGATATTTGTCTTCGGTTCCACGTGTCATTTTTTAAAGTGACCACTAGGCATAGCACATTTTACCCTGTACATTACATTTCTGTATGTCATATACAAAAAAATATATAAATTTTATATACTTTCACGGGTAGTGAAGATAAATAATTTTGACTGCGGGCTAAAAATTAAGTTTACCCGTTTTGACATACTTACCCACAAAACAAAACTATTTACCTTTGTCTACCCATTTATTTTTCTACCCATAAACTAATTACATTTTCTATCCATAGTAGTTTTTGTGAGGAGTTTTTTCTTTATTCTCCAATTCTTTTTTATTTCTATGCTTCTTTTCTTTCTTTTTTCTTTTATCATTTTCTTTTTTCTCATTTTCTTCTTATTTTTTGTCTTTTTTCCTTTTCTAATTTCATTTAACTTTTTTTTTATATTCTCTCTCTTCATGATCTAATTTCATTTATTATTTTCACTATTTTTTATTATTCTTTTTTTATATTATTACTAAAGAAAAATCAAATTGTGTACCAATTAAATGTATCTAATACAACCAAAAAATAATAACTAACATATGATACCAATATAGTATATAGCTATACCAATAGGGTATACAATTGTACGCAAAGAGTTAAATTTTTTTTTAATTCAATTATTAAACTGAAATAATATCAGTTATCAATAAAAAAAATTTAAGAAATTCTAAAAGAATCTAATTGTAAGAGTATACAGTTACATTATATAGCATACTATAATTTATTTATTTATTTTGCATTTTCAATTTGCCCCTCACATTGGGTAAAAGCTTAAAGCAAATTAAAAGGGAAAAGGCAAGTGAATTTACGGGTAATAAGTATACTATTATAGCATATTATATACTATTATAGTATATTGTATACTATTATAGTATATTGTATACTATTACAACATAGTGTTACAGTATATTGCATATTATTATAGTATACTATGAAAATATATTGTATACTATAATAGTATACTATTGCAGTATAACTATATACTCCTATAGTATATTATATACTGTAGCAGTATACTGTTAGATAACTGTGTTCTTCTTTGATTATTACAATATACCGTTGCAGTATATTGTAAACTATAATAGTATACTATTGCAGTATAGCTATATACTCCTACATCATATTGTATACTGTAGCAATATATTATTGGATAATTGTGTTCTTTTTCGATTTTCAGCTGAAATTTCCAACTCAATCACCTCAAATCAGCTCCAAATGCTATCAAATTTCAGTATGAACTTTCAGAAGGTATTATAAACAATATTTAATAACACCCACTTTGAATAAAACAAGAAATCTACAAAATAAAAAATTTAAGCCAAGATAAGAGCAAGAGCTAGGGAAAGAACAATTAAGAAAAAGTGGAGCAGAATTGAAACTAGCCAGAGCTCAACTTCTTAGATAATCAGATCTAATTTCTTTTTGAAAAAGGATACAAGGGAAATGGAAGAACAATTTTATGAGAACAAATTACAAGTAAGTCAAGAAATAGCAAACAAGAAAATAATTCAAGGATCTGGAGTTACTAAAATTAAGACCAAGCCTTCTTTAATCTTGGGTCTTCACCCAAATTTCTCTGATCCTATAGAGTCATCAACTACCTACTAGGGGTAACCTGAAGTTGTGCCCTCGTCCAAATTCTCAGTGTAGAAAGGTAATATAGCTTCTCATGCGGCCTTGGCTGGTGATACGAATCTCATTTGCATGAATGGGTGTTTCTACTCTTGGTTTTTCCACCTTTTGGTACCGATCCATCTATTATATTAATAACCACAAATCAAGTTAAAAATCCAAAGAAGAAATTACTACTGATTCAGAAGAAAGAAGACAAATTTGGATTTGTTAGGAGTGTAAAATGGAAGCTAGGGTTTGAGAGATGGGATCTAGAACTTGAAGTTGTGCCCTCGTCCAAATTTTCAGTGTAGAAAGAAGAGCTATTTTAATAGAATAAATAAATAAGCGGGTAAATAGTTTGGGACGCATATGTAGGAGTAGTAAATAGTTTGGGCCTGTGCATTAAAGAATAAATAGTTTGGAATTAATGGGTATAAAGTGAGATTTTCTCTTAGTTATTCCATCTTTGTTTTCAATTCCATAGCCCAAGGAAATAGTTTCACATGAGCTAGGGGACTTTCATATTCTTAGCAAACGCGACCCTTCTCTCCAAAGTTTCTGCTAAGATCCTCCACCTAAAAAAAGGCAAAGGGAAAAAGAAGAATAAAAGTCTAGTGTTGTGACGACCCAGCCAGTCGTCTCATGAGTACCGCTCTGTTTCCCCCATTTCAGCTTCTTTACGCTTCGTTATCCGTATTTTATGTGATCGGGTTGATTAGTTTGAGTTCGGAGAGGATTTTGGTAAGAAATGAGACACTTCGTCTCTTTTAAGAAGGCTTAAGTTGGAAAAGTCAACCGGATGTTGACTTATGTGTTAGAGGGCTCGGATGTGAGTTTCGATGGTTCGGTTAGCTTCGGGAGGTGATTGTGACTTAGGAGCGCGATCAGAATGGGTTTTGGAGTTGTAGAGAAGATTTAGGCTTGAATTGGCGAAATTGATATTTTGGCAAATTCCGGTTGATAGGCAAGATTTTGATATAGGGGTCGGAATGGAATTTTGAGAGTTGCAGTAGCTTCGTTGTGTCATTTGGGATGTGTGTGCAAAATTTCAAGTCATTCGGACAAGAGTTGATAGACCTTTTGATCGAAAGCATAATTTAAGAGTTCTTGGAGTTCTTAGACTTGAATCCTATGCTAAATTGGTGATTTGATGGTGATTTGGCCTAGACCATCCTCAGCTACTGAGATCCGCAGTATCCTTGGTTTGGCTAGCTACTACCGTCGTTTTGTGGAGGGGTTTTCATCGATTGCAGCCCCTATGACCAGGCTGACCCAGAAGAGTGCTCCATTTCAGTGGACGGAAGAGTGTGAGGCGAGCTTTTAGAAACTCAAGACAGCCTTGACCACAGCCCCAATTTTGATACTGCCTATAGGTTCGGGGTCTTATACAGTCTATTGTGATGCCTAGAGGGTTGGCCTCGGAGCGGTGTTGATGCAGGACGGTAGGGTGATTGCCTACACGTCCAGACAGTTGAAGATACATGAGAAGCACTACCCTGTCCACGACCTTGAGTTAGCTGCCATTGGTCACGCCCTGAAGATTTGGCGCCATTACTTATACGGTGTGCCTTGTGAGATTTATACTGACCATTGGAGCTTGCAACACTTGTTCAAGCAAAAGGATCTAAATTTGTGCCAGATGAGGTGGTTAGAGTTGCTGAAGGACTATGACATCACTATCTTGTATCACCCGGGCAAGGCCAATGTGGTGGCCGATGCGTTGAGTCATCGGGCGGAGAGTTTGGGGAGCCTGGCATATCTACCAGTATCAAAGAGGCCTATGACAATGGATGTTCAGGCCTTAGCCAGCCAGTTTGTGAGATTGGACCTTTCAGAGCTCAGTCCGGTCCTAGCTTGTGTGGTTTCTCGGTCTTCCTTGTTTGACCGTATCAGGGAGCGGCAGTATGGTGACCCTCATTTGCTTGTCCTCAAGGACAAGGTTCAGCACGGTGATGCCAGAGATGTGACTATTGGTGATGATGGGGTATTGAGGATGCAGGGTCGGGTCTATGTACTCAATGTTGATGGTATTCGGGAGTTGATATTGGAGGAGGCTCATAGTTCGCGGTATTCTATTCATCTAGGTGCCGCGAAGATGTATAAGGATTTGTGGCAGCACTATTGGTGGAGGCGGATGAAGAAGGATATAGTTGGATTTGTAGCTCGGTGCCTTAACTGTCAGCAGGTGAAGTATGAGCACCAGAGACTAGGTGGGTTACTTCAGTAAATAGAGATTCCGGAGTGGAAGTGGGAGCGGATCACCATGGACTTTGTAGTTGGGCTCCCACGGACTTTGAGAAAGTTTGATGCTATTTGGGTGATTGTGGATCGGCTGACCAAGTCCGCTCACTTTATTCTTGTGCGTACTACTTATTCCTCAGAGCGGTTGGCGGAGATCTATATTCGGGAGATTGTTTGTCTGCATGGTATCCCGGTTTCCATCATTTCAGATAGGAGTACTCAGTTCACATCACAGTTCTGGAGGGCCGTTCAGCATGAGTTAGGTACTCGGGTAGAGTTGAGTACAACATTTCACCCTCAGACGGACGGACAGTTCGAGCGCACTATTCAGATTCTTGAGGATATGCTTCGCGCGTGTGTGATTGAGTTTGGAGGGTCTTGGGATCAGTTCTTGCCATTGGCGGAGCTTGCTTACAACAACAACTATCAGTCCAGTATTCAGATGGCACCGTATGAGGCTTTATATGGGAGACGGTGTAGATCTCCGGTGGGTTGGTTTGAGCCGGATGAGGCTAGATTATTGGGCAGGGACTTAGTTCAGGGTGCCTTGGAAAAGGTTAAGGTGATTCAAGATAGACTCCGTACAGCCCAGTCCAGACAGAAGAGTTACACGGACCGAAAAGTTCGTGATGTTTCCTATATGATTGGTGAGTGGGTTCTGCTTCAAGTTTCGCCTATGAAAGGCGTTATGAGATTTGGGAAGAAAGGGAAGTTGAGTCCGAGGTTTATTGGCCCATTTGAGATATTGAGGCGAGTTGGGGAGGTTGCTTATGAGCTTGCCTTACCTCCCATCTTGGCAGGAGTTCATCCAGTATTTCATGTTTCGATGCTCCGGAGGTATCACGGTGACCCGTCGCACGTGTTGGATTTCAGTTCAGTCTGGCTAGACAAGTATCTATCCTATGTTGAGAAGCCAGTGGCAATATTGGACAGACAAGTTAAAAAGCTGAGGTCAAAGAACATTTCTTCGGTAAAGGTTCAATGGCGCGGCCAGCCCGTGGAGGAGGCTACCTGGGAGACCTAGCGGGAGGTACGGAGCAGATATCCTCATCTGTTTGAAGCCCCATAGAGAGGTGCTTGGCGCAGTCTCGCAAAAATGCAAATATCTCTCTACTCTGAGATCGTATCGATGAACAGTTTAATGCATTGGAAATTAGACTCATAGATATTTAAATTGGTTGGAATATCACCCCGTAATTCCTCGTAAATTAGGAGAAAAGATTAGAAACATTTGACCTAATGTTTAAGTAAAATTATGAACCTAAGTTGCGACAACTTTTGTCGACTTTTGTTTCATAACTCGTTTGACTTCAAGACTTATGATACGGATATTATATGATTAAAATACCTTAATACATGACCTCTTGAGTGTATTAAGCACTGCTAGATTTACCTGAAAATACGAGTTACAACATCCTTGATTCATTTAACTTCTAGTACTTGTTAATCACCCTTATACACTCTTGTATCACTTAAGACCAATAGGATTGACTTATTATAATCTCAAAGATAATTCCTTCTTGGATTTATGTTAACTAATATATGGCATGAACTAACACATGTGGATATGGGTTGTAACACCCTCTCCCCTTAGGAACATTCGTCCTCGAATGTAAGGGTTCATGGGGAGTTTAAATCATCGTGGATTCCAATGGAAATTTCTGATCAATTTTCCCCTATAAAATGGTCACTAGCAAAACTTGCAAGCAATTAAGCCCAACATATGGCTTCACAAGGCTACACAAAGCATTATGGATATTTACATTATCTACATATCACCATTTTGTATTAAGGAGGAGTATTCTCAAATTATTGCTTACCTCATAGAGCCGTTTCACCTTCCAATGTATCATGTCTTCCACCAGCATCCTTGTTATCTTCATTTTGGAATAGGTAAGGGTATTTAGACTCCATCTCCTCTTCTGCTTCCCATGTCATTTCTTCCATATTTTTGTTCCTCCACAATACTTTGACGGAAGCTACATCTTTTGTTCTCAACTTGCGGACTTGTCGATCTAATATCGCCACTGGCACTTCTTCATATGATAGGTCCTCTGTAACTTGTACATATTTGATAGGGACGACTCGAGAAGGGTCTCCAATACATTTCCTCAACATAGATACATGGAATACCGGGTGGACAAATTCCAATTCGGATGGCAATTCTAACTCATAAGCAACCTGTCCAATTCGTCGAAGAATTTTATACGGCCCGATATACCTTGGACTCAACTTACCTTTCTTCCCAAAACGCATAATACCCTTCATTGGTGAGATCCTCAGGAATACCCAATCACCAACCTCAAACTCTAGATCACGACGTCGGACATCGGAATAGGATTTTTGCCTGCTTTGTGCCGTCCTCAATTGCTCCTGTATCACTTTCACCTTCTCAATAGCTTGGTGAATCAAATCTGGCCCATATAATTCTGTTTCACCGACTTCGAACCATCCAACTGGTGATCTACATCTCCTCCCGTATAGTGCCTCGTATGGGGCCATTTTAATACTGGAATGGTAGCTATTATTGTAGGCGAATTCTATGAGTGGAAGATGGTCATCCCAATTCCCCTTAAAATCTAGAACACATGCTCGTAGCATATCTTCCAGTGTCTGAATGGTACGTTCAGCCTGTCCGTCAGTCTGCGGATGAAATGCAGTGCTAAGATTTACTTGCGTGCCTAAACCCTTTTGGAAAGACCTCCAAAAGTTAGCCGTAAATTGAGCTCCTCAGTCTGATAATAGATATTGGCACACCATGAAGCCTAACAATCTCCTTGATATACAACTTCGCATAATCTTCAGCCGTGTAAGTTGTCTTAACTGGCAGGAAATGGGCACATTTTGTAAGTCGATCAATTATCACCCAGATGGAGTCAAACTTATGATAAGAGCGAGGTAATCCAATAATGAAGTCCATATTAATCACCTCCCACTTCCAGGTCGGAATCTCTATATTCTGAAGCAATCCACCGGGTTTCTGATGTTCTATCTTTACTTGTTGACAATTGGGACACTGGGCTACAAATTCTGCAATAGACTTCTTCATATTATCCCACCAATACTGCTCCTTGACATCATGATACATCTTTGTCGAGCTGGGATGGATGGAATATCGGGATTGATGAATCTCATTCATAATCTTCTCTCGCAACCCTGCCACATTAGGCACACACAATCGGCTCTGGCTCAGTGCCCCATCTTTTCCGATCTCAAAAGCCGTACTTTTACACTGTTGAATGCTTTCTCTTAATCGTACTAAGATAGGATCTTCATATTGCCGTGCTTTTACCTCGGCTACCAAAGATGATTCTGATGTATTCTGTACAGTAACACCTCCGTCATCAGAGTCTAACAATCTGATTCTCATATTGGCTAGCTGATGAAGCTCTTTAGTCAACCCCCATCTACCTGCCTCAATATGTACTAAGCTTCTCATTGATTTACAGCTGAGAGCGTCTGCCACAACATTGGCTTTACCGGGATGATACAATATCTCGACGTCGTAGTCTTTCAATAATTCAAGCCACCTACGCTGCCTCAAATTCAACTCTTTCTGCTTGAAAATGTATTGTAAACTCTTGTGATCTGTGTAGATGTCAACATGGACGCCATATAAGTAGTGTTGCCATATCTTCAAAGCATATATTACTGCAGCCAACTCCAAATAATGGGTTGGATAATTCTTTTCATGCTTCTTTAATTGTCTTGATGCATAAGCAATCATCTTCCCACGCTGCATCAATACACACCCCAAACCTATACTTGAGGCATCACAATATACCACATAACCTTTTGTTCCTTCAGGAAGAGTGAGCACTGGTGCGGATGTCAATCGATTCTTCAGATCCTGAAAACTACGTTCACAAGTGTCAGACCACTGGAACTTGGTAGCTTTCTATGTTAACTTAGTCAATGGTGATGATATAGAGGAAAACCCTTCCACAAACCGCCTATAATATCCTGCTAGCCTTAGGAAGCTGCAGACTTCTGATGGGGTTGTAGGTTTCGGCCAATTCTTTACTGCATCGATCTTCTGAGTGTCGACACTAATACCCTTATCAAATATCACATGGCCAAGGAATGCTACTGAGTTCAGCCAGAATTCACATTTAGAGAGCTTAGCATATAACTTACGATCCTGAAGCGTATGTAATACTATCCGCAAGTGGCCCGCATATTCCGCCTCCAAACGAGCATATACTAGAATGTCATCAATGAATACAATCACGAACACATCAAGATAGAGCCTAAATATAGTATTCATGAGATCCATAAAAGCTGTTGGGGCATTTGTTAGCCCGAACGACATCACTAAGAACTCAAAGTGCCCGTATCTTGTCCGGAAGGCCGTCTTTGGAATATCCTTCTCCTTAACCCTCACCTGATGATACCCTGAACATAAATTAATCTTGGAGAAATACTTGGCACCCTGGAGTTGGTCAAACAGGTCATCAATTCTTGGATGTGGATACTTGTTCTTTATAGTAGACTTATTCAACTGTCGATAGTCGATACACATCCATAACGACCCGTCTTTCTTCTGAACGAATAGGACTGGCGCACCCCAAAGTGAGGTGCTAGGCCTAATGAAGCCCTTATCCAGCAAGTCCTTCAACTGCACCTTCAACTCTCGCAACTCTGCTGGGGCCATTCTATATGGAGGGATAGAGATCGGTTGAGTGTCAGGCAACACATCAATGCTAAACTCAATCTCCTTTTCAGGAGGAAGGCCTAAGAGTTCATCTGGGAAAACATCTGGAAATTTGTTGACCACGGGGATTGATTGTAGAGTAGGCGGTTTCGCCTCCGTATCCCTAACGTGAACGAGATGATAAATGTAACCTTTTGAGATCATTTTCCTTGCCTTAAGATAGGAAATAAACCTACCTTTCGATGTAGCAATGTTCCCTTTCCATTCAATGACGGGTTCACCCGGAAATTGGAACCTAACCATCTTCGTACGGCAGTCAACATTTGCATAGCATGAGGCCAACCAGTCCATTCCCATTATCACATCAAAATCAACCATTTCTAACTCAAATAAATTTGTCGAGGTTTGACGACTACAAATCATCACAGTGCAACCTCTATATACCCTTCTAGCAATCACAGAATCTCCTATTGGAGTAGATACCGCAAGGGGTTTACTTATCAATTCAGGTTCAATGCCAAACTTATTAGCCACAAAGGGTGTAACATATGATAATGTAGATCCCAGATCAATCAGCGCATATACATCATAAGAAAACACATATATAATACCTGTAACAACATCTGGAGACGACTCGAGATCCTGTCGACCTACTAGAGCATAGGTTCGATTTTGAGCACCACTCGAACTCGGCACTGCACCTCTACCCCTACCACGACATGTCGATTGCTGAAAACCCCGTGCTGGAGGTCGAACTGATGAGGAAGAACCAGACACAGATCCAGTCGGCTGAGCCATACCATCACCTCCTCTGTTAGGACAATCCCGCATCATATGGTCAGGCTGTCCGTACGAATAGCACGCATCAGAACCTCGACGGCACAGTCCAAAGTGGGCCTTGCCGCACTGATCACAATGTGGTGTTGGGGGCCTCATCTGACTAGTATCCCTGTGATGTTGCGAGCCAGATGCCCGCGAACTCTGACCTGGACCAGAATAGGATCGATCATATTGAGGCCTCTGGAACTGTGGAGGAGCACTAGCTACAGGTGGCGCCGAACTCCTCAAAAATTGTGGCCTGACGCTGCCTCTAAAGTCATCAGAATACCCTGCAAATCTCGCCCTCTTATGCTGGCCCCTATCCTGCTCCCTAACTGCCCTCTGCTGGCGCTTACGATCCTCTAGGGTCTGGGCATAAGCTTGAATACGGGAAATATCCATGCCCTCCACCAAGGAGGCTATCGTACACTCATTTATCAGATGTGGTCCCAACCCATTCACGAACATATGCACCCTATCACTCATCTCGGCCACCATATGGGGAGCATACCTTGCCAAAGAATCAAACTGCATACTGTACTCTCGCACACTCATATTACCTTGTCTAAGGTTCAAGAACTTATCAGCTCTAGCTCGTCGTATCTCAACTAGCAAGTAGTGACGAAGAAAGGCCTCAGAAAATTCCTTCCACACAGCTGGAGGAGGGTTCGGACCCCTGGATCTCTCCCAACTATCATACCAGAGAACCGCTAAATCCCGTAGCCGATAAGAATCCAACTCTACTGCCTCTGTATCACTAACATGCATAACCCGAAGTGTACGATGAACCTGGTCAATAAAAGTTTGCGAGTCCTCTTTGGGGTCTGATCCGGTAAACACTGGAGGGTCTAAATCAATAAAATCACGAACTCTCGTACTAACTGGTTTCTTAGCAGCACCTGTATTCTGCCTTTGAGCCTGAGCAGCTACCAAGCTAGTCAATAACTGCAAAACACTCCGCATATCCTGGTCTGTAGTGCCAGACGGAGGAACTGGAGGTGTTGGGTGCCTCCTAATATCCTCTGAAGGAGACGGGGTAGATGAGGTATGAGACGGCATCTCACTATGAGCCTCACTTTGGCCTGCTCTGGCTTGGGGCACCTGACTGGTACCCTCTCCCGCAGCTGTATCAAGCCGTCTACTAATTGTTTGCTTCCTATTCGAAGGCATCGCTGAAAGAAAACAAGGTGAATATTATAGACAAACACTTACGACTCAACTCTACGCACGATCTAGATTCAGGAAGAAGGTAACAACCCTAGATGTCATGTAGCCTCCTGATTATAAATGTGGCGCGTTACACATCCATAATCAAGACTCTACTAGACATGGCTCATAGACAATCCCTAGGACAGACTTGCTCTGATACCAAGTTTGTCACGACCCAAACTGGAGGGCCATGACTAGCACCCGACCATACTTGCCGAGCACCAACGTACATTTCATCTAACCTTCATTATTATCTTTTAGGGTTGTCGAGATCAATATAAATAGTAGACCTGGATCATGGACAACCAGCAATAAAATATGACGGCATGAACATACATAGCAGGGGATGACCAGACAATCAAGAAACTACATATAAGGTATGAGCTACCACGCTACCATGAAAGACTATATAACAAAAACCAGCCGACAAGGCATACTAAACTATACATGAGTCGACACTTGTCTATGAGCCTCTAAATGAACATAAGTGCTAAAACATAGCCAAAACAGGGCCCCGACATACCCATAATGTCTATAACAAAAATGCATACCAAGATCAAGGCAAGTCCGGAGAAAGGATCTCGCCAATCACCACTGAACTGGACAACCTACTGTGGTGGGGGAGCTGCACTTACCTGTCTATCAGGACCTGCAGCACGACATGCAGCGTCCACAAATAAAAGGAAGTTAGTACAAATAAAGTACTGAGTATGTAAGGCAGGGAACCATAAATACGATCAGTAATGTAAGCAAGGATAGAGAATATACAACCTGTAACATCTTAGTACCTCTGAGGGCTACTGACATGAAATGCATAATACATATGTATAAATACATAAACCTTTAAAACATTCGCCTCTGTGGGCATCATCATCATCATATCGTACCCGGCCATAATAGGCTCGGTAAAAAAATGTACCCGGCCATCATAAGGCTCGGTAGAATCGTACCCGGCCATGTGGAGCTCGGTAAAACCCAACTGATCAGTGGTTGCACAATAGGTGTTGTACCCGGCCAACTATAGCGTAGCTCGGTAGAGTAAAATAGATACATATATATAATGCATGCTCGACTCATGGAATCACATTCTAAACCTTTCGGAGTGACGTAAGGTCGGTATCCTCTGTACACGTTATTAGGACTAACTCTTTACTATGAACCTTATAAGAATCAGGAAGTACCAACAACATTGATAACATAAGAATAAGAGAAGCAACATTAACATCAATCGTTCCATAAGAGGGAAAACAATGTAAGTACTGCTAGCTTCTAAGAGTAGAGTATCTTGGAAGCTCGTTCATTACATTATGTACAATCGGAGTCGTGCAAAATAAGGAAAGGGATAACCTCACATACCTTGTATATACTACCCCAATCTCAAGCTATGCAATTGTCAAAACTCCTTAGTCTACAATAAGAGAAACGATACTATCGTTATCATTTAAGCGTCATAACTATTATGTATCGACCACAACCTATTTTACGATGAAACGAACAGCACCTCCCCTATATATATGACTTCACACCATTTAAAACAATCACCAAATAGACCAAACAACATCAATAATAAACATATTGAGCCTCCCAAAATAGTCCACGCACAACCTAATCACTCCATACATACGACGACCACCGTAGTCGTGTCAAACGACACGAAAATGTTATGAATAACTATCATCCCACAACCCTACATATATATATATATGGTGTTTCTCCACACCCTTCCTCCTCCAAAACTCCACAAAACAGTAGTAAAATACGCAGCCCAACAGCAACACAAAACAGTCCACAAAACAATAACATTACTACCAAGCCTTTCGATATATATTTCACAAGTTCTAGTTTCAATGGCTTAGCCGCAACTTGGATAATATTAAATACATATAGAGTAAGAGGTTACTTACCTTTATACAGAAAGAACAACTCCAATTTGACCTTAAATTTCCATGAAATATTCCTCCAATGTTGCCACAACAACAAAAAAGCGAAACTAACGATCAATTAGTATTTTTCGGCACTAGAATCACTTTAGAAGGCTTGAAATCACCTAGGATTGATATTAAGAACATGAGGGAGTATTTACAGAACATAAACCCTTTAAAACAACCTCCCACACGAGCTGGAACGACACAAAAATGAGCAACAACAAGAAGAACAAGAGACTTACTAGCGCCACGGAATTCCCGACACTTGATTTGTGTTGTTTGCCCTTTTTGGGTCTTGAATCTTGAGAGAACCTTGAGAGGATGTTCCTAGGGTTCTAAAGTTTGAAAATAGTGAGAAGAAATGACTTAAAATGGGTTGGAGGCATCCTATATAGGTCCAAATATCTTAAACCGCCTTAGTGGGCCCCATAGAGAGGTGCTTGGCGCAGTCTCGCAAAAATGCGAATATCTCTCTACTCTGAGATCGTATCGATAAAAAGTTTAATGCGTTGGAACTAGACTCATAGATCTTTAATTTGGTTGGTAGATCACCCCGTAATTCCTCGTAAATTAGGAGAAAAGATTAGAAACATTTGACCTAATGTTTAAGTAAAATTATGAACCTAAGTTGTGACAACTTTTGTCGACTTTTGTTTCATAACTCGTTTGACTTCAAGACTTATGATACAGATATTATATGATTAAAATACCTTAATACATGACCTCTTGAGTGTATTAAGCACCGCTAGATTTACCTGAAAATACGAGTTACAACATCCTTGATTCATTTAACTTCTAATACTTGTTAATCACCCTTATACACTCTTGTATCACTTAAGACCAATAGGATTGACTTCTTATCATCTCAAAGATAATTCCTTATTGGATTTATGTTAACTAATATATGGCATGAACTAACACATGTGGATATGGGTTGTAACAATCTGGTTGTTCTTTAAGTATTTCAATTGAGTTCTTTTTTTTCCTGTTTTATTCTACTTGTGAATCTAGCATGTTGCTAGTCTAGAAAGGCATGTTTAGTTGACTTAATTGCCTATTTGCTTAAATTGCTTGAATTGCATTACATGAAGCATGTTAGGCTAGAAGTAAGTGTTTACTCGGTACGAAATTAACATTTAATTTAATATTCTTGTGTTGTTGCTCTATATTTAAAATTGGGACTACGGGACGGTATCCCGGGAGATCCCCTGTTCGTATTGATGACTTGGACTGAGATGCGGGATACCAAGAGATCCCTAGCACGTAAATTGAGGATACCGAGAGATCCTCGGGATACCAAGAGATCCCTGGCATATATTGAGGATACCGAGAGATCCTCGGGATACCAAGAGATCCCTGGCATATATTAAGGATACCAAGAGATTCTCGGGATACCAAGAGATCCCTAGTACATGTTGAGGATACTAAGAGATCCTCGGGATTCTTAGAGATCCTCGGGATTCTTAGAGATCCCCGGTTACTTCCCTTGTGGTTTGTTTTCATCTCTGTTTCTGTTATTGTACTCTTATTATCCTGTATACATTCTTACTATAGATTCTCAATTGCACTACTTATCTTATCCTGTCATCTTATATTTTATTTAACCTCAGTAGGGCCCCGACCTTCCTCGTCACTACCCAACCGAGGTTAGGCTTGGCACTTACTGAGTACCGCTGTAGTGTACTCATGCCTCTTCTGCGCATGTTTTTCATATGCAGATCCAGGTACCGCGGATCAGGCTTACTACCGTTAAGGGAGGCGACTACTTTAGAGACTCTGAGGTACATCTACCGCGTCCGCAGACCAAGGAGCCCCTTTCTATTTCTGCCTTTAGTCTTTAGCCCTTCTGTATTTTTCTGTTCTTATTAGACATTCCAGAGTTAGAGCTATGTAGTGTTCATCTCAGCTTGTGGATCCGTGAGTTTCCGGGTTTTGGAATAGTGTATCAGAGTATTGAGGAGTTGTGTGTGTGTGTTGAGCGGCATGTAAATATTGTTTCCTTCAATTATTTATGGCTGTTGACTATTTATTCCGCAAGTTTAGTTATTTTCCGCATTGTTAGGCTTACCTAGTCGTAGAGACTAGGTGCCGTCATGATAGTTCACGGAGGGCGAACTGGGGTCGTGACAAGTGTCACGTTCTTAGTCTTAAACTAAGTGCACGTGCGGCACTTAGCAACTCACTCACGATCTTGCATAACTTGCTCACATTCTTGCTATGCCAATTCAGCCCTACTACACTCATGATCGCTAAGAAATGTTAGAACACATGAGAATTGCCAAAAGAAGCTTTTGTATTAGAGAGAACTTGATTGTTTTGCTTGGTTAGTTAGTTTACAAATGAATGCCTCCTATTTATACTAATCACCTAGGGGTTAGTATGTAAATAATAATTATTCTACAAGTCCTTCCATATTTATAAATAAGTCCATTTTCTAGAATATTCTACATGTCTAGAAGATTCCAAAGACTTTCCTAGAAAATCCATAGGATTCTAAGGTCTTCCATGAGAAATCTCCATATTTCTCTAGAACCTTCCTACAAGTGCATAAATATCTAGAGCTTTCCAGGGAAATTCTCCATAGTTCTAGAATATTCTACCAAGATCTAGTCCCAAACTTATGTAACCCTTCCATATGGAAAAAATATATGCCAAGTGCCACCGACGTGGCATGATGGTGTGGCGGGTCATGACACTCTCCCCCACCCAATTTCGTGTCGCCCTCGCCACAAAACATCGACACATATGCGCACACCTCGCCTTGGCGTCGTTAGAGATCTTTGTCCATTAGCCATGATGCCCTATGAAGCGGTTCTCCTTCCCATTTCACAAGGCACTGGCTAGTAACTACCTTTCTTCTTATGCGTTTGTACTTTAGATGGCTAGCAATGCTGGCATCCATCCTCCGGCCCCCTCCTTGCTCTTGGTCTGAATCTTCTCATGAATCAACCAAGTCTAGCAGCTTCTCAAGCATCGAGTCCATGCTTCCACTCCTTATTTGGCTGCCCTCTGTGGTCCAGCCTTACTGGCAAACTTGAACCCTCTGCTTGGTGCATCGTCTGAGTCAAATAGCATGCCATCACTTTGTAACTCGCCATCCTCTTCAACTATGTTCGTCCAACTTTTCTTGCTGCCACCATACTTGCATGATGCCAAGATAGGCTTTGGAATCCCCTACTTTCGGCTTAGATTCCAAGCGCATCCCTCCAATACAGGCGGTTCCCCCTGTGTCATCCTTATGTGCTTGAGCAAAGTTACCTATCATTGTTGCAAGCTTCCTCAGCTCTGAGCATTCACTTGCCAGATGTGATCCTTCACAAAAGTAGTACTCTCTCTTAGGCACGTACTCCCTACCATTTTCCGGCCCCTTGCCGTTTCTCTTGGACCTATTTTCGTTATGGGATTGCCCCTTGCCATTACCCTTGTATACCTCGGCTATTCATTTCCCGTTGTCCTCATCATGATCTCCCTCATCCCTCGGCGTTGCCTTCTTTGGACTTGGCAGGCTCCATCTTGAAGTCAACAAGTGACTAGGCTACTCCGATGGCCCCATTCACGTTGGCTACTTGATGTCTTCTTAACTTCCGCTTCGCCCAATTTTGCAACCATCCATGAAGTATAAGAGGAAATCTTCCTTGGACAATGACGAGATTTGCAACATTAAGGTAGTGAACTCGCGCACATACTCCCGAATTGTGGCTACTGTCGGAGCTCCCTTAGCTTCCGCCAGTTTGCTACCTCGCATACAGCGCGTGCACCACCATACTGCTTTCGCTTAGGGACCTTCGCGTTGATCCCTTCTGCAAGTACCAAGCCCTTGGTAATTCCGGCCATAATTCCTTACAAAATTTCCTTCTAGCAATCTCTCGTATTCTTTCTAACATTCCTTAGTCATAACATGTGCTCTGATACCACGTTGTTACGTCCTTAGTCTTAAACTAAGTGCACGTGCGGCACTTGGCAACTCACGCACGATCTTGCATAACTTGCTCACGTTCTTGCTATACCAAGTCAGCTCTACTACACTCATGATGGTTAAGAAATGTTAGAACACATGAGAATTGCCAAAGGAAGCTTTTGTATTAGAGAGAACTTGATTGTTTTGCTTGGTTGGTTAGTTTACAAATGAATGCCTCCTATTTATACTAATCACCTAGGGGCTAGTATGTAAATAATAATTATTCTACAAGTCCTTCCATATTTACAAATAAGTCTATTTTCTAGAATATTCTGCATGCCTAGAAGATTCCAAGGACTTTCTTAAAAAATCTATAGGATTCTAAGGTCTTCTATGAGAAATCTCCATATTTCTCTAGAATCTTCCTACAAGTGCATAAATATCTAGAGTTTTCCAAGGAAATTTTCCATAGTTCTAGAATATTCTATCAAGATCTAGTCTCAAACTTATATAACCCTTTCATATAGCAAAAATATACGCCAAGTGACACCTACGTGACATGATGATATGACGGGTCATGACATCTGAAAAGTTGACGAGAAAAGAAAAATAGTGATATTGGGCAAATCAAGGACTAGTTAATAAGAGGATGAAAGTCAAGAAATAGTGTCAAAAGAAAGTGTCATCGTGGCATATATAGTCCATGATTAAGATGAGACATAAGTGTCTTTTACATAACAAATGTTTGATAGTTTTCTGTTATCCATAAGAAAACAATTGAAAGTGGAGTTAGATATGTTGTACCAACTGCCAAAGGACAAAGATGGAGACATCATTAAACCGATTCCCTGTGTTGCATGCAATTTTTTGGAATTAAATGTCATAATGTGGACAGTGATGGTTTTTGCAAAGGTTGCTTAACGTGGGTATGATTTGGTCAAACAAACTATGAGAAATTTGAGACAAGCGATAAAATGAAGTGGACAAGTAAGAACTAAAATTACATTTATTGTAGGAAAACCTTTCATGAGTATCAGTGGCCTGTAAGTTTAGTGGTAAAAGTGCCAACTTCTATTAATCACGACGAATAAATTTTTTTACTCTAGTGATAAAGTTATTATTTCGAGAGTTTTTAATTAATTTCTCCGGTTCACAGTAAGTAATTATTTCATCTTTTTATTTTGATCCAAAATAAGTGTCCCTTTACATAATCAAGAAATAATTAATTTTATTTTTCTAAAATTTGCCCTTATTTATATATTCCAATGTGTCAATGTAACAATCAATTAAGGTTAATTAGTGAATACATATTTTTCTCTTTAGAAGTTCGTAGTTCCTTAATGGGTGTGCCAAAATTAAAATAATCACTTATGGTGTACAGGAGGGTGTATAATTTTTTCATGTCTTTTAAATATTTTAACTTATTAATATTTGTAATTTTTCATATTCTTTATATAATTTCTTCACATATATATTCAATTTCAAAATACTATATTTTAATTCATATAAAAAACTAGATATGTGACGATTATGCTCCCAATAATCTCATATAAAATGGGACGAAGGACAATAACAACAATATACGAATATAATCTCACAAGTGAAGTTTGGGGAGAGTAAAGTATATGAAGACCTTACTTGTACCTTGTGGAGATAGAGAGACTATTTTCGATAAATACTTGGCCCACGAAAAGCATAATCACAACAATGTAAGAAATACGATAGTGGAAAAGTCATATAAAAAGGAAGCAGTAACAAAAAAAAAAAAGATAGCCGAAGAAAAAAAACCGCAATAATAATAGAAATTTAAGAACAAAAAAATATAAGAATGATACTAATACTAATGGTTTGAAAAAAATAGGGAAAAAGACCAAATATACCCATCTACTTTCGGATATTGTCTACAATTAACATTCGTTATACTATCCGGGCAAATTTATCCCTATCGTTATATTATTCGGTCAAATTTACCCCAACCATCACCAAACTCTTAAAAAGTATCCCTTGGTCCGTCAGATGACCCAGAATCCCCCAAATCATTTTAGTTAAGTCACTTATCATTCTTCTTGATCCACTATTTTCGAAATAATTGACACTTACATGCTTTTTTAATTGAAAAAAATAAGAAAAAATATTAAAATAATACAACAGTTAGCAAACAAAGTATAGTAAATTGAAGAATCTAAATTAAGTAGCTTGTCTAAATTCCAAAAGTATTTACAACATCTCAACTTTAATGAATTCGTTGCACCAAAGATATGACGACTTTGCAAGTATTAGTGATAGATGAAGGTCCTTGGAGACTTTACATTGTCGAATTCAACTTTGTTTTAATCAAATGTCTACTCATTGTGCACTCTTAAGTTAGTCGATCGAACTATATAATAATCATACAATAACAAAACATATTTAAATATACATGTACATACATGATGATCAGTTGCATATAATACACAATAAATAGACCCACCTAATTCTACGATATGTATGGTTTAAAAATAAATAAAAATTTAAATCAATTCCACACACATAATCACAAGAAGAGAAGTGAGTGCACTGGTAACTAAAAATATTCATGAATAATTTGTATAGTCCAGCTAGTACCTTTAGCATTCACATCAATAGTAATTTTTGAAAACAGTGGAGCAAGAAGAATAACAATTGATTTAATAAAGGAAAGTTAAGAGATTTGGGATTACTTAACAGATTAAGGGGTAAATATAAAAGTCTGCTGATGATAGGGTAATTTTTGCCGAATAATATAACAGCAGGGGTAAATTTGACCGAATAGTATAACGAAGGTTAAATATAGATAATATCCGAAAGTAAAGGGATATATTTGGCCATTTTCCAAAAAAATATGTTCGATTACCTAGTATTTCTATTGAACATAATATCATAAAATACAAATACTATTTTAGTTAAATACAAATATATATATATATATAAACGAAATTTGAATTAAAAGATAAGTTTGAATTTATAGATAAAGTTCTAAAATTTGAATTTAAATTAAAAATAAAATTTATCTTTTTTTAACATGTTATCATACTTAATTCGGTTAATGATCATATGCAATCATGTTATGAACTTTTGTTATTTTTTTCTAATTATTTAAATACTACTTCGTCTCTAAAAAAAAACTACTCCATATAACTATAAAATTCTTTCACATTTAAAATCCTATAAGTATAGTTCTTTGAAACGCTGTAGCTAAATTTGAATAAAATAAAATTCTTTTAAAATAAATGTAATATATAGGGTACACGTCTATGTTTATACAAATAACAAAAAAGAGTTTACAGAACCAAATAAATGTTTACTTACATAAATAATAAAGTAAACATATATGTTGGAGAAAGAAACATCACAAAATCAGTCAATATTAAAAAAAAAGTTATTTCTTTTTTCTTCTTGAAGAATATTTGTTTGAAGAGTCAATTTGCATAAACGGACATCAAACAAATAACAAAATTTTGGCTATACAATTGCTATTATTAATTTCAATTTAGCACATTCAAGGAATTGAAGGGTATAAGCCGAAACCGCTTCATGTAGCTGTAGTCAAGCAAATATTGCAAGGGTATAATATTTTTTTCGTTGAAGAATATTAGTTTTGAATCATTAGATTATGTGAAAGTTTTTTTTTCAAACTCAACAAGAGAGAAATTTGTTTCTAATTGATAGTTTCTATAGTGGCTTTTAAGTGTAACAAAGAGTATATATAAAGAAAAAATTGGTATGACGTGAAATATTTTTTTAAAATGTAAATAAATTATTTCAAAAAAAACTCTTTACTTTTTTAATTCAAAGATAATAAAAATATAAGATATTTTTGAACATTAGTAGAGAGTTTTAAAATTATTATAATAGAATTTATATCATGGATAAACTCAAAAAACCGAAATCTTATGGAATATTTATATAATATCCGGCCATATTTATTGTTTACTTTTTATAGCTAATATAAATAAATGATATACCGACAATATACGATTATACACATATTATATATGAATTATATATAAATTACACATCATTCCATTTTTTAATTTAAGTGGTCGGGTGAGCACCTATTTAGGTTGTGATTAGATAAAGCCAAAAGAAAAATATGGAATAATTTCAACCAAAGACTAAAAATATAATTAAAGTTCATATGTAGAAAGTTTTTATTAAAACTCATCCTTTTATAGTGAAATAAATTAATTTTTATAACAAAAGAAATAATGACATGAAAAATAAGATAAAAGAAAATAAATATTGAAAAAATGTTAGACAGGTATAAAATGAGAAATAAAAGATGACAACAAATTTTTTCTTATGTTCCATCTTTGTCGAGTATAAAAAATTTGAAAGTTAATCTCATCGATTTAATTTTTTTTTTTCAACTCAAATACATAGATTATAAGATAAGAATATCTTAGAATATTTTTTTTAGTTTACATTATATGTCGTTTTAAAAAAATCACTATTACTAACAAACTGATATGATATTTGAATTTGAATTGGAATGCAATTTGAGTAGTTTGCATTGAGGTTAAGCAAAGTATGGTGTCGAAAAATAAACTACTTGATAATTTTAAGACAATATATGCAATATTTTATAATAATAATAATCAACTAATTTAACATTTAAGGATTCAAAGAATAATTTTTTTATATATATAGGGTATTAAAAATTCAAATTCTAGGGCTAGAGATATCGATAAATTTAAAGTAGAGTCATACTGAAATAAATCCGGCCAAAGAATCATTTAAATTTTTAGATAACCGATTAAAGTGAATTTTAAATTAAGGATAATATCTTCACTTGCATCATTATAAAGATAATCATTATTATAATATGTATAAAGTTTTAAAAATTAAAATTTCAAAATAGAAATATTTTTTGAAAGATAAAATCATATCAAATAAGAGTGCAAGTCATAGTATAAGAGTCACGTCGTAATCAAAGAATCGTTTATATCGTGTCAACCTTTGTGTTTTGCCATAAATATGAGTTATTATTTCACTTTATGACTATTTTTAGGTTCCAATGACACCTATGAGAATAGTGCAAAAATAAAATTATCACTACGAGAATTGAGAAAATGTTAGAGTTTTTTCATGTAATGTTTCTTAATTAATATCTGACGATTATCTATAATTATTTATAAGGTTTAAATATTAAGGTTATTTACATATAATTCAAATAACTCAGATATTTAACATGGTTAATGTCAAATATCAAAATGGAGTAAAAATAATTCACTAGCTAAAGAATTATTTATATTTTTAGATAGCCAAATAAAATGATTTTTGAACTAAGAATAATATTTTCAATTACATTATTATAAAAATAATTATTATTGAAAAATAATGTTTTAGAAACTGAAATTTTAAGAAAGAAATATTTTTTAAGTCCTATCCAAAGAGTCATTCATTGTCTCAACATTTGATTGTTTTGCCATAAATATGAATTATTATTTTGCTTCCTGACTATTTTTAGGATCCAATGACACCGACAAGAATGATATCAAAAAAGAAAAATAGAAGAAATAGTTATTTTTTTTTATGTATTTATCTATATTTACTGAGAAAGTGTAAATTTTAAGATTATTTAAATACAATCCAAATAACTTAAATATTTGACATGATTAGTGTCCGCGTATCAACGCGGGTACTAATACTAGTTATTTCAGATATACTAGTTTTATGAGGTAATATTTTTGTCTCACAATTTTGTGGACCCAAAAATATAAAATTGAGGTTCACAAATTTATAAGATAAAAAAGAAATCTCATGTACCTAGTGTTAGTTGTACGAGACACAAAATAAAACTTGTGAATCAAAGGAAAAATATAGGACCCAGTGTGATGTGTACAGACCACACTCTCCCATGCTTCTACACAACACATCACTTCCCAATAAAAAGGACATAACACAATCTTAAAATAACTAGATTTGATAAATCCTTTTCACGTCCACAATGAAAAAAAAGATTCCTAATGCCTTTTTCGCGGGTAAAAGCTCATAATTTACTGACAAATCACGCCAAAAACGCCCTTCATTTCCCGCTATTTCTCCTTCCCCCCCCCCCCCCTCTTTTCTTGCCAAATTTTCTTTTTTTTCCAAAATATTGAAACTTTTAAACAAATAAATAATTATTAAATCTCAAAGAATGGAAGATAAAAATGTTAATTAATTAGTACTTAATATATTTTTCAAGTCTCAAGCATAGATTCAAAACAATGTAACATACCAATTGCACTTTTATATATGAGTCCTTACTTCTCATAGTATTATTTGGATCTAGATCTCTTTAGTTTGAAAAGAAAATGTATGTAATAATAACTCAAGGGTTTTACAAATATAATTTCTTAAATTTCAAATTACTATAATATATAATCTTTTTAATTGTCTCATCTTGATATTTTGTTGGTATAATTTACTTGGAAAAATTGGTTATAAAATTAATTTTTTTTAAATTTAAAATTTGATACTCAAACCCTATTTCTGAAATACAATGCTGTTAATTAGGAACACATTGCAAAAATCATATTGAGAAAGAAAGAATATAAAAATCTTTAAAAAATTATACAAATTTTGAAATAACTACTAGCAAATTGTTAATAAACTAGTTCCAAATTTCTAATTTCAAATTTTCATCTAAAACAATTCTAAAAAGAATATTCAAGTATTAGAAAATCCAAATAAAAATTCCAAAGAATAAAACGAGACATAATTATTGGGGTCTTTATTGAGTTTTCCAACAAAAATGTCCTTTTTAGGGAGAGAAGTTGAGAGTTGTAAGAGAGAGAGAGAGAGAGAGAGAAATTGGAAGAAGACAAATGCTGAGTGTGTCACTGCCATTTCTGGGGGTTTGAGGCTTCTCTTTCATTCATATAATCTCAAAAGCAACACTAGGGTTTTACACTTTTGGTTTTGGACCTTTCTTGAACTTCATTTGTAATGTTATCAAGATTTCTAAAGGGCTAAACACTTTGCTGGTCCATTCCATTTTCTTGTACTTTAATGCAGATTTTGAGTCCACCACTTGAGTGCATTTACAGTGCATTAAACAAGAGGGGAAGTTGGTGAATGCGAACAAATCTGAGGTTTCAACATAACTCAAAAAGGTGTAATCATTGCAAGTAGCTGAATTTATTCAGTAAATCTTTGAAAAAGACTGCTTCTTTTTTGGTTACTGAGCTTTCATTCTTGGTAAAAATGTGTGTTGTTATGTAAGAAAATGCTGAACTTGTTCTGTCTGCACTTTGTTTTTGTTACTCGTTGCCTCCTTTCAGCTACTATTTGTAGAAAAATTGCTCTTCTTGAATCTGTCTTGCATAACTGTTTTTAGACAGAATTTGGTTTTTGGTCCATATATTGTTGGTTGAAGGAGAATTCTTGTGATTTTGGGTTGAAGTTGGGTGCTTTTTGGCTGTTGTTTTACAGTTTTACTGCTTTGAACTGTAATGGTTGTTATTGAGGTTTAGTGGCATGGATATAAGTTTGTGAAAAGTGGTTTTCATATGTTGAGCTTCTACTTATAGTGAACCTCATACTTACAGCTGCCTCCTTTTGGATTTTTTTAAGCTTGGAAGTTTGAAGATTTTCTTGATTTTTGGGTGTGAGTTTGTCACTTTGTTTAGCAGAGCTTCTTCTGGTGTTATAATGAAGCTAATTAGGTACTTGATACTTGTGCTTTGTTTTGGTTCTGCTATGGGGCAGCTTCCTTCTCAGGACATTTTGACCCTTCTTGAGTTCAGGAAGGGTATAAAACATGATCCCACGGGTTATGTACTTCAGTCATGGAATGAGGAGTCGATTGATTTTAACGGTTGCCCTTCATCTTGGAACGGTATAATGTGCAATGGTGGTAATGTTGCAGCTGTTGTCCTTGATAACTTAGGTTTATCTGCTGATGCAGATTTGAGTGTGTTTGCTAACCTCACAATGCTTGTGAAACTCTCTATGGCTAACAATTCAATTGCTGGAAAAATGCCAAACAAAATTGGTGAATTCAAGAGCCTTGAGTATCTGGATATTTCAAACAATCTATTCACCTCCTCTTTACCACCAGAGATTGGAAAAGTAGGAAGCTTAAAGAATCTGTCATTAGCTGGGAACAACTTCTCTGGCCCAATCCCGGATACTATTTCAGAGCTCATGTCAATTGAATCTTTGGATTTGAGCCACAACTTTCTTTCTGGGCCACTTCCTTCATCTTTGACCCAGTTAAATAATTTGGTATACCTCAATCTATCTCTTAATGGATTTACAAAGAAAATCCCAAAAGGATTTGAGCTAATGGCTAACCTTGACGTTCTTGACTTGCATGGAAATATGCTTGATGGTACTTTGGATCCAGAGTTCTTAATGTTTACTACTGCTACTTATGTTGACTTAAGTGGAAATTTACTTGTCAGTTCTACCTCTCAACAGCAGAAATTTCTGCCGGGCATATCGGAGTCGGTAAAATACTTGAGTCTTAGCCATAATCAACTTACTGGGTCACTAGTAAGTGGCGGTGAAGCTCAGGCATTTGGGAACTTGAAAGTTCTGGATTTGAGCTACAATCAGCTGTCGGGGGAATTACCTGGCTTCAATTTTGTTTATGATCTTCAGGTCCTTAAGCTCAGCAACAATAGATTTTCCGGGTTCGTCCCAAATGATCTTTTGAAAGGAGATTCTTTGGTTCTCACAGAAATGGATTTAAGTGGAAACAACCTCACAGGTATATTCCAAACTGCTCTCATTTTGAAATACATGGCAAATATTGTACTAGTAATTCATTAACCTTGTGTTGAACTGAAGTTACAACAAAAAAGTAGTTTATTTGCTATCATTTAGTTAGTGTGCTTTACGCAGCCACTTCATTTTACAGGGTCAATAAGCATGATTACATCAACAACATTGCGTGTCCTTAACTTATCCTCCAATGCTCTTTCCGGTGAACTTCCAATGGTGACAGGAAGTACTGCAGTACTTGATCTCTCAAAGAACCAGTTAGATGGAAATCTAACTAGAATGCAGAAATGGGGGAATGTTGAATTTCTTGACCTCAGCCAAAACCGATTGACTGGAAACATTCCTGAGGTTACAGCA
Organism: Nicotiana tabacum; assembly: GCF_000715075.1. Classification (NCBI taxonomy): domain Eukaryota; kingdom Viridiplantae; phylum Streptophyta; class Magnoliopsida; order Solanales; family Solanaceae; genus Nicotiana; species Nicotiana tabacum. Next base: position 161,742,657 of record NC_134082.1, read on the forward strand.
CAGTTTCTGCGATTAAATCACCTAAACCTTTCTCACAATACCCTTACTGGAACTCTCCCAAAGGTTATCACACAGTTTCCTAAGATCACAGTCCTTGATCTCAGTTTCAACCAGTTGGATGGGCCTCTTCTCACTTCTCTGCTGACATTACCCACTATTGAAGAACTTCACCTACAAAACAATGCACTTGTTGAAAGTATTGATTTCCCTGCCCCCTCTGCTACTCCCAACCTCCGAGTTCTTGATCTTTCTCATAATCAGCTTGCTGGTTATTTTCCTGATGAGTTTGGCTCGTTGACCGCGCTTCAAGTACTTGATATAGCTGGAAATAATTTCTCTGGATCTCTGCCTACTTCGATTGGTCAAGTTAGTGCACTTACTTCTCTTGACATTTCGCAGAATCATTTTACTGGTCCACTGCCAAAGAATCTGCCTAATGGCCTCCAAAGCTTTAATGCATCACTCAATGACTTATCTGGTGTTGTTCCTGAAAATTTGAGAAAATTTCCGTTATCATCTTTCTATCCTGGAAACTCTGGACTTCAATTTCCAAATCCTCCATCAGGATCTGGCCAAGCTTCAGCAGAAAACCAGAAAACCAGATCACTTAAGACTATCATCAAGGTGGTAATAATAGTTGCTTGTGTAATTGCTCTTATTATTTTGGTGTTACTAGCCATTTTCATTTACTATATACGAGCGTCAAGGAAGCCTCATCCTCAAGTTACTAAAAAGGATGTTCATCACCAATCCCCATCACATCCTTCTGGCTTTAGTAGTAGGGAGGGTACAGGTGGTGTAGTCGTTTCAGCTGAAGACCTTATGACTTCACGAAAAGGATCATCAGAAATAATTAGTCCAGATGAGAAAATGGCTGCTATAACTGGTTTCTCCCCTTCGAAAGGTAGCCATTTCTCATGGTCACCAGAGTCTGGAGATTCGTATATTGCAGAAAACTTTGCAAGGTTAGATGTGAGGTCTCCAGATCGTCTTGCTGGAGAGCTGTACTTCCTTGATGATACAATCTCTTTTACACCCGAGGAACTATCTAGGGCTCCGGCTGAAGTCCTAGGCAGAAGCAGCCATGGTACATCTTACAGGGCAACGCTAGAGAACGGGTTGCTCCTGACTGTGAAATGGTTGAGAGAAGGAGTGGCAAAGCAGCGAAAGGATTTTGCAAAGGAGGCAAAAAAGTTTGCCAATATAAGGCATCCTAATGTAGTAGGATTAAGAGGTTACTACTGGGGTCCCACACAGCATGAGAAGCTCATTCTTTCGGATTATATATCTCCTGGAAGTCTTGCAAGTTTCCTCTATGGTAAGCTTCATGTGTTAGCTCTAAACTCTCATGTAATGTTTTGCTTTAAATCCACAGTAGAGGCTTTATCTCCCTCTTCTTTAATCTAGTCAGTTTTCTTTAGTTCCCATTTCATATTTCATATTTCATATGAGGCAATCTGATTGTGATATATCTGACTGTGATTATGGTTCGTATGTTTTTCCAATGTGCATTATAGTAGAGCATTTAACATTGCTATGTGATCCAGTGGCGGGATTTTACAAAAGAACCTCAAGTATTTAGTCCTTGGTTTGATGTGATAATATTTTAGCACGTCTAGAGCCCAATACATTTGTACTTACCTGTCTTTTGTTCACGTAATTTTTACACCAAGTTGTAATATGCCATATATTCTACTTGATGTTCACTATACAAGCTGTGAGGGATTTGCAATACAGTACTTACTATCTCTAGTAGCTAAATTTTTTGATATTTGAGTTCTTAATGGATCTGAAAAATGTGATGTTTGGCTTTTGTTTCCTGACTCACTTTGTTGGAAATCAGCTAGAATGTGATACATTTTTCTTGTATCATAATCCTTGTGTAGATCTCAATATTTATGTGGTCATTCTTGATATACTTCTCTAATGTGCTGCCCGTTTGTAGATCGACCGGGTAGAAAAGGCCCACCACTAACCTGGCCCCAAAGACTCAAAATATCAGTTGATGTTGCACGTGGTCTGAACTACCTCCATTTTGATCGTGAGGTGCCACATGGAAACCTTAAGGCAACCAACATCTTGTTGGATGGGCCAGACCTTAATGCACGAGTTGCGGATTACTGCCTTCACCGCCTCATGACTCAAGCCGGCACAATAGAACAGATTCTTGATGCTGGAGTGTTGGGTTATCGTGCCCCTGAGTTGGCTTCGTCGAAGAAGCCACTGCCTTCCTTCAAATCAGATGTATATGCTTTTGGAGTTATTTTGCTGGAGCTGCTAAGTGGGAAGTGTGCAGGTGATGTTGTCTCTGGCGAAGATGGTGGAGTAGACTTAACTGACTGGGTAAGGTTGAAGGTGGCAGAAGGTTGTGGCTCGGATTGTTTTGACAGTATGTTGTCGGCCGAGATCGGAAATCCAGCAATGGAGAAGCAAATGAAGGAGGTTCTTGGGATAGCTGTTCGATGCATTCGTTCTGTATCTGAGAGGCCAGGTATCAAGACTATATATGAGGACCTTTCATCTATATAGTTTGTAGTCGTTTTGGTTTTGGTGAACCATATGTTTTGCTCTTCTTTGGGAATCAAAAAGCTCATTGACCTCCCTTTTGAGTAGTAGAATTAGATCCACTTAGTGTGTGAATGGGGCTAGTTTTATTGACGGTTTGCTTGTTGTAAATTGGGGCATACTTAAATGTGTAAACAAACTTTTCTCCCCTTTTGGTCTATGAGCTTTCAGTCTTTGATCAGTTCTTTAGAGTAGATACTCTTACGGACAATTCAAAAGCAGAAAGGCTAAGTACTTTTGGCCTACTTTATTTTTTGAGGAGGACCTACTTTATTGTTAGCAAGATATGCATGTAGATGTACTATAATTTGAGGGTGAGAGTATGCATTGGTAGCTGTTTTCCTTAGTTTCAATTGTATAGTGCTAATTTAAAACTCAGGAGAGAATTATTCTTGAAACTCCCTCTTCTCATATGCCGTGGATGCTTTGCTGGAAATCATTTCCCTTCTTTCAACGCAAAAATTGAAGTAACTCGGATTATTTTCCAAACCTGAAGCACAGATCCTTTCCAAAAGCTCTAATATTCAGCTGACATATATGTTGCCGTGCAAAGCGGCCAGTGAGGCCGAGGACGTCGCCAACTCAGGTGGGGGAGAATGTCATGGGCGGCTTTCCAGCCGTGCCCCATGACCCCTTGGGCGCGCCCCGTGGCGTCCTAGCAAGCCTTCCAATGCCTAGCGCCACGGACGGCCCCGTGGTCTTGGCCGCGCCAAGTGACAAGCGCGCATGTGCCTCTGTCGCCCCACCGATATCCCTTGCCAGCGCCCAACCGCAGGCAGATGCCAACAGCGCCGCGCGTGCAGACCCTGATGCCAAAGAATATGCTGCTGACAACGGACCTGTTCCTGCTTGATAGCAAACTAAGTTTTTTTCATTGTAAATATAGAGTAGTTTTATTCCATGTACTTCCATTATGTTTCTCTAGCTTAATCAAGTCTAGTCTTGTAGCTTTGGATTATTTTTTTAAAGCATTATTAGGGGGATCAAGCAATCAAACTTTCTAGCAAGCAAACAATTCTCTGTACTGGTGTCTCTCCCCCTCGACACCGCGTTGCCTTTCTGTAATAGCTTTCATTAATGCAATCAAGCTTTCTTTCATTCTCAATTCTCATTCATGTTCTCTCAATTGCTCTTGACATTAGTTTTCCCGTACGACACTGTCAATCTAGTCTAGCGTACGGAGGGGACCTCTGTTGGCGGACAACAACTGCACTGACATCAGTTGCTTAGCCTTACGTCGCCCTTCCAAGGAATCTCAGGAAGGCGTCGCGTAACAATTGGTATCAGAGCCTAGGCTCGACATCGGACGAGGGAACGCATTGCCATTACCACCATTTTTGACCATGGTGAATCATGGGGACCGCATTGCGGCCCTTAAACAGACGGTTGATGGATTACTGTCCATCATGGATACGGTGCCTGAACTAAGAACCAACCTAGGGAAAAGGTTGGACGACCTGGACCGCAGGGTGCTCCAGGCCGAAGTTGACATAGAAAACATCAGTCGTGACTCCGAGGGAGACCGGCAAACGGCAGCCACAGAGGCAGCCGAAATTTTTGGCAAATTCGAGGGACTCCAACAGGAGCGTGCCGAGGATTTAGCTTACATGGCACAAGAGGCAGACAAGGTGACTGCCATGCAACAAACTATTGACGACTTGACAGACAAGCTCAATGTTGTCAATGCTGCTTTACAGGGCCTGCTGCGAGGCGGTGGAAACCAGATCGGGGGCGCTGCAAACCCCACTTCCGCGACACAAAAACTGAAAATTCCTGAGCCAAAGCCATATAGTGGAGCTAGGAATGCCAAGGAAGTGGAGAACTTCATCTTTGATGTCGAACAATATTTCGATGCTGTTGGGGGCCTAGAAGAAGCTAAGAAGGTAGCAACTGCTGCCATGTATCTTCAGGGTGATGCTAAACTCTGGTGGCGGGTGAAATACGAAGCCATCAAGGCCGGTGAAGATGCTCTCGAAACATGGGCAGAACTGAAGGCAGCCATACGCCTACAGTTCTTCCCCGAAAATGTTGAATACAATTCAAGGAGAAAGCTACGGGAGCTCCGCCAGACCAAATCCGTGCGGGACTACGTGCGGGAATTCTCCGCGCTCATGCTAAGCATACGCGACATGGGGGACAAAGACAAGCTCTTCACTTTCCTAGAAGGGCTGAAACCTTACGCCCGTATGGAGCTACAAAGACAACGGGTAGATACCCTGCCCAAGGCGATCCAAGCAGCTGAATGCCTTGGGGACTATCAAATGGAAGCTCGGAAGGATAGGCCTCAGCCGCCTGCCCGAGCGGGATTCAAAGGGGGCCAGTCTAGCAATGGTGGCCCTAGCAGAAGTGGGGGAGATCGGGGCTCAACCAAACCTAAGGCTCCCTCCACAGGCAGCAACAGTGCTGCGTCTAACAACAATGATCGGGGGAGGAAGCCTCCTTCAGGATGCCGTCATTGCGGCGGACCACATTGGAACAATGAGTGCCCACATGCACAGATGAATGCCCATCAGACTTTTGATGATGGGACGGATGACGATTCAGACGATGCGGATCAGACTGAACCAGTAGGTGCCTTCAATGCAATTGTTGGCTCCATTTCTGAGGCATTAGCAGAGACTAGTGCTGGTATCCGTAAGAAGAAGGACCCATGTCCAGTCACCAAGAAAGGGAAAAAGAAGGCGGATGATGAGACCCCTCTTAAGCACAAGAGGACCTTAATGTTCGTTGAGATGAAGGTGAATGGCAAGCCCATTCGGGCCATGGTAGACACGGGTGCTACCCACAACTACTTAGCCTCGACTCAGGTGGAGCGCCTTGGTCTAGTTGTAGGGAAAGGTAGAGGCCGTGTCAAGGCTATCAACTCACCTCCCCAGCCAGTGGGTGGAATAGCCAAAGAAGTACCGGTGAAGCTTGGCCCTTACGAAGGAAAATTCAACCTGCGCGTGGTGATCATAGATGACTTCGAGTTGATAGTTGGATTGGAATTCCTGAGGCAAACCAACACCATGCCTGTACCGTATGCTGACATGTTACTGATGATGGGAGCAAACGGGACCAAGCCCTGCATTATCCCTTGCATGCCCATGAAGATGGCCGTTGAAAACATCTCGGCCTTGCAGTTGAAGAAGGGGGTCAAAAGAAATGAACCCACGTTTCTGGCAACCCTCTGCATCGAAGATGTAGAACGCTCCTCGGGTCCCATTCCTGAACCCGTGAAGGAGCTACTACTAGAGTTTGAAGATGTCATGCCACAAGACATGCCAAAGCGACTACCGCCTAGGCGCACTGTGGACCATGAAATTGAGCTGGTGCCGGGCGCGAAGCCACCCACCCGGGCACCTTACAGAATGTCACAACCCGAACTCACCGAGCTTCGGAGACAATTGACGGAAATGCTAGACACAGGGATTATCGTGCCCTCCAAATCCCCATACGGGTCCCCTGTGCTATTCCAAAAGAAACATGATAGTAGTCTACGACTCTGTGTGGACTACCGGGCTCTAAACAAAATTACTGTGAAGAACAAGTACCCTATTCCGCTAATGGCAGACTTGTTCGATAGACTAGGTGGTGCGACAATGTTCACCAAAATAGACCTGAAGACAGGTTATTGGCAAGTTCGGATTGCAGAGGGTGATGAACACAAGACGACCTGTGTGACAAGATATGGGTCGTACGATTTCCTGGTTATGCCATTCGGCTTGACTAACGCCCCAGCTATGTTTTGCACTTTGATGAACCAAGTCTTCCGAGAGTACATTGATGAATTCGTGGTGGTCTACTTGGATGACATTGTGGTATATAGCCAAACATTGGAGGAACACCTGATGCACTTGCGGAAGGTCCTAGCTTGATTGCGGGAGCATGAACTATATGCGAAGCTATCTAAGTGCTCCTTTGCTCAAAAGCAAATTGACTTCCTCGGACATGTCATCGAGGAACGGCGAATCAAGATGGACCAGTAGAAGATTCAGGCAATCACAGATTGGCCGCTGCCTAAGGATATCCACGCCTTGAGGGCGTTCCTTGGTCTATGCAATTTCTATCGGCGATTCGTGAAAGACTACTCCCTCATTGCAGTACCATTGACAGAACTCCTCAAGAAGGTCACACCTTGGGAATGGGGACCCAAGCGAGCGGAGGCCTTCAATGCATTGAAAGCGGCTATGTCTAGTAGCCCCGTCTTGGCCCTTCCTGATCTGGCCAAGCCATTCGAAGTACAAACAGATGCATCTGACTATGCCCTCGGTGGAGTCCTGCTACAAGAAGAGCATCATGTAGCGTACGAGAGTCGGAAGCTAAAAGATGCAGAGCGGCGCTATGCCGCCCATGAGAAAGAATTATTGGTTGTCGTCCACTGCTTGCGCCTCTGAAGGCACTATCTGCTCGGAACCCCGTTCGTGGTCAAGACAGACAACACATCTGTTAGACATTTCATGACCCAGCCGAAGTTGAATGGTCGACAGGCCAGGTGGCAGGTACTCCTAGCTGAATTCCACTTCAACCTGGAGTACCGAAGTGGGAAGACCAATCATGTTGCTGATGCGCTCAGTCGAAGACCTGATCTAGCATCGGTGTGCCTACTCGCCACCCTAAGGGGGAGCGAAGTAGTCACCTCCATCAAGGACCAGATACAGGATTTACTCATCAAAGACCCTGCTGCACAATATTTGGTTGATTTGGTAGGACAGGGCAAGACTCGCCAGTTCTACATGGAAGATGATTTTCTAAAAGTGAAAAGGAACCGACTTTACGTTCCTAAAGGAGGAGATCTATGAAGGACTCTTCTGGCGGAATGTCATGATACTCTGTGGGCCGGCCATCCCGGTGAAGAACGCACCATGGCGTTACTTCGCCGTGCATATTATTGGCCTCAAATGGCCGATGACGTTGCTCAGTATGTGAAGACTTGTCTAGTATGCCAGAAGGACAAGTCAGACCACTTAAAACAGGTGGGACTCTTGGAACCACTAGCTGTCCCAAAGAGACCTTGGGAAAGTGTTTCCCCGGATTTCATCACCGGATTGCCCAAGGTCGGAGATCTAACAACTATCTTGGTAATGGTAGATCGGTTTTCCAAATATGCTACCTTTATTGCTGCCCCACAATATATATCAGTAGAAGATACAGCTCGACTCTTCTTCTCTCATGTCGTCAAATATTGGGGCCTACCCAAAGACATTGTTAGTGATCGTGACTCACGCTTCACTAGCAACTTTTGGACCCAACTCTTTAAGTGCCTTGGGTCGAAGCTGAGTCACAGCTCAAGTTTTCATCCGCAATCTGATGGCCAGACGGAGCGGTTCAATGGTATGTTGGAGGAATATCTCCGTCATTTTGTAACCGGATCGCAGAAGAATTGGGTGAAGCTTCTGGATGCTGCTCAACTGTGTTTCAATTCACAAAAGAGCTCTAGTACAAACAAAAGCGCTTTTGAAATTGTTACCGGACAGCAACCGCTACTCCCACACACAGTCAATGCACCAAATATGTCTAAATCTCCTTGAGCTGCTAGCTTCTCTAAAGAGTGGAAACAAAATTTGGAGATAGTGCGGAGCTATCTTGTCAAGGCTCAAAAGCGGATGAAGAGGCATGCTGATCAGAATCGTCGCTTTGTTGAATACCAAGTAGGAGACAAAGTGATGGTCAAAATTCCAAAGCGTTATTTATTTGCTGGGGTCCATGACCCTCGCCTATTGCAAAAATACATTGGACCCTTGTCCATTGAAAGACGCATTGGGAAAGTTGCATACCGGGTGGATACCCCAGCTTGGTGGAAAATTCATCCTGTCTTCCATGTCAGCCTCCTGAAACCTTTTCGGGAAGACACGGAGGATCCTTCAAGGAGCCAGCTCACAATACCCAGTATTCGAGGGCCCAATTCAACCGGGAAAAGGCGTGTTGAAGCTATCCTTGATGATAGAGTGATTCATGCCTCAAGGAAAGATCACCAAGAGTTCTTGGTGAAATGGCAGGGCTGTGATGCAGAGGAGAACACTTGGGAGAGGGGAACAAACCTCAAAGCCTACAAGAGCCTAATTGAAGATTATCTTGCAAGTAAGGCGCCGAGGACGTCGCCAACTCAGGTGGGGGAGAATGTCATGGGCGGCTTTCCAGCCGTGCCCCATGACCCCTTGGGCGCGCCCCGTGGCGTCCTAGCAAGCCTTCCAATGCCTAGCGCCACGGACGGCCCCGTGGTCTTGGTCGCGCCAAGTGACAAGCGCGCATGTGCCTCTGTCGCCCCACCGATATCCCTCGCCAGTGCCCAACAACAGGCAGATGCCAACAGCGCCGCGCGCGCAGACCCTGATGCCAAAGAATATGCTGCTGACAACGGACCTGTTTCTGCCTGATAGCAAACTAAGTCTTTTTCATTGTAAATATAGAGTAGTTTTATTCCATGTACTTCCATTATGTTTCTCTAGCTTAATCAAGTCTATTCTTGTAGCTTTGGATTATTTTTTTTAAGCATTATTAGGGGGATCAAGCAATCAAACTTTCTAGCAAGCAAACAATTCTCTGTACTGGTGTCTCTCCCCCTCGACACCGCGTTGCCTTTCTGTAATAGCTTTCATTAATGCAATCAAGCTTTCTTTCATTCTCAATTCTCATTCATGTTCTCTCAATTGCTCTTGACATTGGTTTTCCCGTATGACACTGACAATCTAGTCTAGCGTACGGAGGGGACCTCAGTTGGCGGACAACAACTGCACTGACATCAGTTGCTTAGCCTTACGTCGCCCTTCCAAGGAATCTCAGGAAGGCGCCGCGTAACAGATAATATGCTCAAATTGACAATGACAACTTAAATGAAGTAGTGAGTATTCTTATAGCGGATCATAACACGGTTGGGACTGAGGCGTAGTAGTTGTTATAGCTCCCCTATTTTTATTTTTATTTTTTTTTGTTGGTTTTTTTCCTCCTTTTTAAAAATAAATAAATAATAGATGTTCATTGCACTGCTGCATGAGGCAACTAGTAACTTTCAAGACAAGTGAGAATCTAAGATGTTCATTGTAATTGTTGCATGTGACATCTAGTAGCTTTAAAGACAAGTGAGAATCTAATTGTAAATTGTCTCAATTGCCGCATACACAGCCACAAATCATGCTTCAATCTCAAAACGTCACAACATTTGCCTCAAAACTTACAAACCACTGAAAAGCACCTCCAAGGGAACACAAAATAGGGTATTCTTATCAAATGGGGCTCGTATCTTAGGTACTTACTGCCGGATGCCACAATGCACATTGGCTTTTCTTGTTAAAGTAAGTACACTTTTTCCAGAAAAATTCTGTTGCACAGTAATAGCATCATTACGCAAACCTAAGGTGGAAACGGAATGTTACAAGAACCTATGGTTGCCACCAGTTACAATGCTTTTAACTATGCAAGTAGAAGGGTGGGATAGAGGTCTGAATTTAAACAACAGCAACTCTTAAAGTACATGTAAATACATCGCAAGATACACAAATTTTACTGTTGCAACTTTGACATTGTATGTTCGTTCAACCTGAATCCAGCCATCTCTGCCTCCTTGCGGATATCTTCACACTTGGCCAGCCTTCCAGAAGCCATATAAATTTTAATCAAGCTGCAGTATATATCAAATGTTGGACGAAAACCTGCTTCCTTAAGTTTAGAGAAATAGCGTATAGCCCTTGGGACATCGTTCAAACCAACAAAGAGCTTAATCACTACACGATAAGCTGGAAGATCAAAAAGGCAATTTGAAGCCTCCATTTCCCATAGCATGGCTAACGCCTCCCTATATTTGTTTGCTGAATAACGACAGTGAATCAGAGTAGTATACATAACTACACTTGGATTGCCACCAGATTTCCTGAACCAATCATATAGTCCCTCCACAATCTCGAATCTTCCCAGCCTAATGCAAATTTTCATAATAGCTGTACAGTCTTGTGGAGTCAAATCCAGATCATCTCGCACAGCAAGCTCCTCTAACAATGCCAAGACAAGTGTGCTTTTATCAGGATCCTTACCAAGCTCCAATATTAGCTTAGCATACACCCCAGTACCAAGCACTCTATTACATCCCTTAGCTATTGAGAGAAGCTTCAATGCAAGCTTCAGGCTTCCTCCTTTGATGAAACCCCTTAACATTGCTTCATACACACTCCGACTAGCCAAGCCAGTGAACTTATCCAAATCAAAAGGCACTTTTAACTCGTTTGACCCTGCCAAAACTTCAATTGTAGAAGCAAGAACGTGATCATCCGGGAAAAGATGGGGTTGTTTTTTCACCCAACAGAATGTTTGCAGAGCTCTCTCAGGAAGGCCCAAGTAACCCAACTCTCGGATTGTCAACGATAATGATCCTTTTCGAAGAAATGGACCCCACTTACTGAGAACCTTTGATACATTTTCTTCTGTTGAGAGGCTCTGAATTTCTTTGGCCAAACCAATCAAGAAAGTGGGATTCTTGTACACTTGCTTTGATATGGATTGCCTTGAAACATTTGAGAATCTTTTTGGTGTAGGAAGTCCTAAAGGTCGAATCTTGTAAGGAAGGGGCAGAGGCAGAGGCCTTTCTCTATTCAATTTACCGGGTTTCTGAGGGATCCTCCCTTTGAAAAGAGATGAAATTGCTTCCATCTCATCCGACTCCCATATAGTCTCTTCTACTTCCACTTCCAATTCTTCATCAATTTCCTCATCAGCAGTAGTGAAAGTGTCAATAGTTGGCTGCTGGGTAATCTCGTCAGCATCCTCGTACAAGATCCTTTTGAAGCTATAGTCCATGTCAGGTGGAAGCTTGGATCGTCGAGGATTGCTGAGGTTCTTTGGGAGTTTTCTGTGGTTAGTTCTGTTACTACAAACAGCCATAAAAACAACTATTTCCCCTCTTCTTCCAAGACTTGAAGAAGGTGTTCCAGAAGCAGCTGTACTGGTACTACAACTCTGTGAGATGGGATGTGTAGATGAAGACCAAGGAAGGGTCTCATGGGTGGTCGAAAACATGCAACAACTCCGGCTGAGCATTTGGTCGAACAGCTGGTGGACACAGGACTAGTGGAACCTCCAAGAATCACATAAATGTAGCGAAGGATATGCAGAATAAGGGCTGACAAAGTGCCATTCTGTGTATTCTAGCCGGCTTTGATTAACAGATTAGGCGAGCAAATGGAGCACAGTTAAGGACTGAGAAGGCATTGGACGAGGGAGAAAAGACAAGGTTGAGGAAATCTTTTATCGGTGATGTACATTTATCTTCTTGCTGTTTTCTGTTAAAAAGAAAAAGAAGGGAGGAATTTTTTCCCCCTCATTCCAAATTTACACTTGTTAATTGTTTCTGACATGTCTGCCCTTCGGTAGGGGTAAGGTCGGCGTACATATTACCCTCCGAAATTATATTGGGTCGTCGTTGTTGTTTTCACATGAAATGTATGTAGTATATTACATGGAAATTATCAATTATGTCTATTTTTAAGTAGTTTATTACAAAATTGGTCAATCTATAATATATTATTAATGTTAGCCAAATAACTATTTGTGTGAGTTTTACTAGAATAAATTGGGTATATCTTAAGAAGATTGAATCTAAGTTTTGGGATGATTTGGTGGAATTTTGAGGTGATTTGAATTGAAATAATATTGTACTGTGCTTTTGTATTTGATTGGGTGAACCAAATGCCGAAAGAAAAGTTTAATTCGCCAAACTCTAGAGCAATTACTTTTTTAGGCGGGTAGCTACGGGACAACACTACATGATAGCGCTATAGACTAAAATTTACCCAAACGGCCAGACCATAACCTCTCCCTCATTTTCACCCTTCATCTTCCCCCTCAATTTCTAAAATGAATTGGCAATGAATTTGAACTCTTAATAAAGTGATATTATTAGTGGAAGCCAAATATTTTGAAAGATACCAAAAGAATACAAAGGATATCATGTGAGTCGAAGTGAAAAATCAATTCGAAATAAAAGAAAAAATATGTAACTTGATTGCCACTTCTATTTTAACGTCCATTATTTTTGTTACATGAGAGAAGGACATTAAACATCAAATTTACATTTATTGTACGTAAAATTATTCTCTCCTTTTCTTTGGGGGCCAAAGATTATTCAGCTTGAATGCTTGCGTCCCCTATTTTCCATCAAATAACCAATGCAATCATCAATAAGACTTCTATTTCTATTGCTATCTCCAAACAAACCTCTCATTTGTCTTGCATTGGCTCTCAATGTCTCTCCCTCTTCACTCACCACTGCAAACTTGACAGTTTCAGCCACTGATTCACTAGTAAACAATCCATCATTTTCATTTCTTGGTATCTCTACACCAACCCCTTTACCTTGCAACAACCTAGTATTCAAACCTTGGTCATTCATCACTGGAAACATAATCAAAACCCACCCGAAACAAAGCGCTTCTATGACCGAATTCCATCCACAGTGAGTCAAGAATCCCCCTATAGATGAATGACTTAATATCTTTGTCTGTGGAACCCAACCTCTATAAATTACACCTCTGTTTTTAACTCTCTCTTCATAACCATTAGGAAGCATTTGTGACTCTTCTTGATTCATTCTTGGCTGATTCCTTATTACCCAAAAGAAAGGCAATCCACACTTTTCTAACCCTAGAGCTAACTCATTCAGCTCTTTTTGACTCAATGTTGCTTCAGTTCCAAGTGCAACATACACCACAGAATTTTGGTTTTGCATATCTAGCCATTTTTTGATACTTAGCCATGTTGTATCATTGCTGCCGCGGCCCAAATCTTCTATAGATGGAGGAAGAACACCAATTGAGATAACAGGTTTCTGAAAAAGCTCAGAAACTAAGTTGAACCATTCAGGTTCAAACTCAACACAAGTTCTAAACAACACAACATCACTTCCATCTATTGAACCACCAAATCTGGCTCCATCAGATGTACCTGACTCATCAGCTGGTGCTTCAAAGTTCTTCTTTATCTCGTGCAGCCGATATTTAACGTCTGTTTCGAAAGGAATCCAATTCGGAACAATTGTATAATCCTCAGGTATTGACCTTTCATCATTAAGCAAAACCTGAGGAGGTCCAAAAAAGGCCATAGTTGCAGCTGTAAACAGACTAAAGAAAGCACACGAGACGCCTAAGTCGCGTGCACGTTGAGGTAGCCAGTGAGATGCATAGTCATAAACAATCCAATCTGGTTTTGGGTTTGATGAATTTTCAAGAAAAGTGATTAGCGGGGTTTCGAGCAAATCAAAAGCAATTTTCAAGAACTGAGCTTTTTGATAAGGTATGTCCATTGAGGATTCAGCATGATCTGGTAAGTTTTCGACTTTAGGCAAAGGAATGCTAATAATATTTAGCAGGTGAGCAATATCAGAGGGAACCTTATCTAATCTCTCAATGTTTTTTGGAGTGGAAATGAAGGTAACTTTATGGCCTCTTTGTGCTAACCATTTTGATAAATGGAAAAAAGGTATAATATGTCCCATGGCTAACCATGGGAACATAACTACGTGAAGAGGTTTTCTCTCATTCTCCATTGAAGGAATTACAGCACTACTGAAAGAACAAATAACTTAGTAATTTGTGATATTGATATAAAGCAAAGTGTTCAAATATATGGTGCATTGTCCGTGTTTTGACTTTCCATAAACGAGAAGTTTCAACCACTATAGCTAGCCAAAAGCTTATGTATTTTAATATATAGAAGGCAATTATATAGATAAATCTTGCGTGCTACTTTCGGCAGCAACTTCCTGGAATTTTGTAATATTTGGTTAAAGAAATGGGACCATCCAACTTGCCGTTTTTAAAAAAATATATGATTTTCAAAATGCGGGCTGGATCAGCCAATTAAAATATATCTACAACCGACTAATAGCCCGTTTGACCAAACTACAAAAATCAATTTATTTTGAGAAGTATTTTTTTTCAAAAGTGTTTTTCTCAAAAGTACTTTTGGCGAGAAGCAAACAAATTAATTTGAAAAGCACTTCTGAGCAGCAATTAGTGTTTGACCAAGCTTTAAAAAACTGCTTCTAAGTGTATTTTTCTCAAAAGTACTTTTTACTGCTTCTCCTCAAAAACAATTTTTTTCCTCCCAAATCTTGGCCAAACAGAGACAGCAAAACAATACTAGCGCCACCGCAATGTTGGAATTTAGCCCTTTCTTCTCAAAAATTAAGAGAAACGAGAACCATATCGAGCTTTTCTACTGGTTCTTCCTAGCAATCCTCAGCTTGCTCAACTTTGGGAACTATGTCTTTTGGGCCAAGTGGTACAAGTACAAAAAGAATGTTCCTATCGATGAACAGAAACTTTTCCACCCACACGAGTCTGTTACCATGAGTATGAGCTCACAACAGGCCATCTCTACAAGTGAAGGTGAAAGGAAAACCGAACAAAACTAAAACTCAAGCATAAATGTTAAACCATGAGTTAGGAGTACCATATTTTTCTTCTTCAAACAGCTAGTATCATTTTGCACCTAGTAAGTAGATATTTCTGCGCGTTTAGGTAAGGAATACTAAGTATAATTTTCTAGAACAGTCAGCACTTAGTATAAGCAAAAGAAATCATGAGCAAATCTTCCATTTAGAAGGGGGAAAAGAAGAGGTATGAATGGAGGAGCAGACTTCTATAACTTCTGAAATCGACATGACTAGCCAAAAAATGAGTTTGTTAGAGAGCATCTACAGTTAAGATGCAGCAAAAAATGAGTTTGTTAGAAAGCATCTACAGTTAAGATCTTGAATTACTGCTGCTACTCCATTCCCAAATAACATCAAAGTGTTCAGTAAAGTCTGCATTAGCGGGACTGCCATCTTTTCTTCTAAAGACAGCAATTTGGGAGGCAAATCCTGGTTCTTTGTTAGGCTCTCCGCCAACTCCACTGAACTCAACATCATAATTATGCCTTAAAGCTAGCTCAGATGCCCATTGGCAAAATTGCTGTCTAGTCCACTCGAATTTGTGATCGTGATTGCGAAATTTGCAAGATTGCTGCTGGCTCTTCTCATCTGGATCCTCTTCCTGGCATTGAGGAGAAGAATTCTGGAGAATCACATTGTACTCATAATTGGGAGTGGAGACTATAAGAATCTGTGGACAAAATGAACTGAGCACAATATCGCCAAACAAGCACGCTTCATGTTCCTCCATGTGTTCAATCACCTATAGTTGATCAAAATTCCCATCTTTCATGATCAATAGATGATCTAATTTTTACAGATTGTATGGAACAAAGAAAAGACAGATGATGGATATATAACTGCAGAAAAGCAAAGTCTCATTCAACTACCTGAGCTGACAAAATGTATCAACCTAGGATCATCAATAACTGAAGAAACCTATCTAAAAAACTCTATATATATCACGATGGAAAGGCAAGACCACTTAAATGATGGGAATAATAAGAAATAAGTAACAAAAAGAAAAACAAGAAAGGAAAAGGTGCCAAATAATTCATACTTAATTCAGCCAATAAGTGCCAATAAAGAACTGCAGAACCATCATATGCATCACCAGTCTCCCTAGCAGGGCAAAATTCTTTTAACTAAACAGATAATTTGCTAAGTGGATAGACCCTAACATGCAACTTGAAAATATCATTGTCATAGCGTATGATCTAGCAACCCATTACACAAACTCAGTATGAAAAATTATTATTTGCACTCTTACACTCTTTATTAGTGAGTACTGGCACTATGCTCTTCTGGTATGTGAATCACCGTGTCTATCTCTGCAAACTCATGTGAAGGCTACAGAAAAATCAGTCTGACGTCTATTTCAAATCAAATGCATAGAAGTTTCAATATCTCACTTACACCAATCTCCAACTTATATAGTGACAAGCTTCAGAAACTACTTTCTCCCGACCTCAAATACTAATATATGACATCTAACATACTAAACCATCTACAACAGCTCTTTTTTGGTAAGATAACATATTAAACCATTCTACAGCAATCTAGTTGACAGATCCTCTCCAGACACTAAGTTCACTGATCTGCTCAAACGGGGGGGGGGGGGGAGAGCTACGTGGCGGAAGGGGCTTCATCCCTAAACTCCTTTCGCCGGAAAATTACACTATATATATAAGGTTAAAATTGTTTTTATGCATAAATAGTAGATGTTGAATCCCCTTGGCTTGTTCGTGTGTGTACTTTTTAATATTCCGAATCCCCTTGGTAAAAATCCTGGTTCTGCCACTGTGCTCAACTGCTTCAATAAAAAAGAATGATATAACCAGCCATAGACCTCATTTTTGGCATGGATATAAGGTACACAAGCATTTTTACGCAAGTACTTCATGAAACTAAGTGTCCTAAAGCTCAATTTTAAATCCGGAAAGCTGTGTAACCATCACTAGAAGAGGAACCAATTACCTCCAAGCAGGTTGCAATGTCATACCCACATAACCGAGAATCACAAGTCAAAATCGAACCCTCATATAGTATTGCAGACTTGATTCTGTTAGTCAGTTGTTTAGCTTCTATATTTCCATTGAGCTTTGAATGAAGTATCTGGAAATTAAGAAGACTCTTAGTGAACGCATAAATAAGAAAAGTTAAAATTATAATTTGGCACCAGCAACACATGTGGCAGACATTAAATGTTTAGAACTATACTCCGTCAATGCAACAGAAAGAAAAAGTGAACTATGCTAATCAGAAATCTCTTAGCATCTTGAACTAACATATTTGACCTCATTAGTTTACTAGTTCAGAATGTCTAAGAAAAAAAGCTCATGTTGCTATATTCCTGAAGCTTCAAAGTTGCTTGCCATCCTCAAAGAAAGGGATAAACGAGAAAAAGTTTCTTCTTTTTCAGCAGAAACTACTTTTTTTTTTTTGGATTTCTCATGATAGTCCAATACCATAGTTCCCAATTCTAGAATCCTATACCACCACTGACTGAATGGTATCTACTTTGGAGTTTCCGACGCTAGACTAAGGAAATAGAAAATGATATCAGTTGTACAACTACTTGTGAGGGGAGGGGGGGGGTAAAAGGACCTTAACATTTCTCTGTCCAAGTATCTTATATGGAGTCATGTGATTACCTTCTTTTTTTTAGTAACCTTCAAATAGTCATCTGAACTCAAATTAGCTTCAATTCAACAATCATAATCAGAAAATCATATTTGTTATGTATTCAATTTACAATTTTTTAAATCATTTGTGAATTCCCTTGACTTCCCAAGTGATGATTATGCTACCAGCCTTCCCAATAAGTAAATCTTAAACCTTCTAATGGGCATATAACCATCTGGACCATCTTTCTTTCTCTTTTTCTATTTTTATTTTTATTTTTATCTTTGTTGGTGCTGGAGCTACTTCAGCTATTACTTATATCTCTTTGTTTATCAGCCTTTTTTCTTTCTTTTACTGTTTTTACATTTAATGCAATGACATTCTCATTTCAGCAACGTCAAGCTAATATGAAGAACCTACTTTATCCAATTTATTTATCTAACAATTGATAATAAAACTAGAGAGTTTTAAAAAAATTAGATTCTTCTGATCTGGAATGTTAAATTTTTTCCTGAATAAGGAAACATCTCTCTAGCTTTCGCAATCCGAAAATACTGTCATTACCTATGAGATGGATAATGTCACACTGAAAGCATAGGCAAAACTAGATCTAGCTGACGATACAGGATAATATCTAAATATTGGATTGGCACACATTGCAGATCCTGATTTTTCTCACTCGCTCGAATCACAGTTCAGTTTTCAACTTACATAGTTAAGTTAGAGAATGCACAAGCTCTTATTACCATTACTAAGAAAAAGAAATGCAGTAGAAAGAAAAGAAGAAACTGAAGGACAATTACTGAGAGAGATTGTGAAAGTTGGAAAGCAGTATAAAAAGGCTGTGAGTGCATCAGACCTTGGCAGCACGAGCAAGAGCTTTCTGTGAAATATCAACGCCTACTATTTTCTCAAGAGAGGTTTGATAAGCTAATAAAGACTCCAGGAGACTTCCAGAACCACATCCAAAATCAACCTGTGATGGGATAAAGATCAGAATCAAGTCTTTTTATCATCTAAAAAGACAGCAAAATCATTTGAAAAGGCCTATACCAAAGAGGCAGCACAAGATTCTCTAATGTGCTGCAATGCATATTCAACACGTTGTTTTGATAATGGGGGAGTGAATAAGGCCTGTTCCATTCTATCCTCCAGGGGTACTGTCACCCGCAGCAAGGTGACTTCACATTTCATCGTACAAGTACCTGTCTCCAGAGAGGAGAGAAAACTCTAGATTATCGGAATACAACAGAAATTTTATATGGGTTCGACACGACAAATGTCCTGCGGAAAGCATGTTCTAAAATGGAAATCAACACAAATAGAGCCAAAAAAAAATCAGAACAAAAGGAAAGAACTGCCTTACTTACCTGAAGACAATAATGAAAGGACAGTTGTTGAATCACGAGCCACTGCTAGAACAATCTCTTTGGAAGGCAATTCCATAGTAAAACATGCAAACTGATCAATGGACATCTGTGTTACAACTGCTTCGAGAACAGGTGATGTGGCTCCACTGCCAATCTCAAATTCAAACTCTTTAGACCCTTCAAGCTGTTCCTTAATGCCTTCCCTTTCCGTGACTAAATATATGTTGTATGTCACACACACCAAAGAACCATTAGATGGAGTCGTTCCAGAATATTCACCACTTATCCTAACAGATGCTACTTCGTCTTCTAGCGTGTTCTTCTGTACATAAGAGTAGCTAGAACACAGAGAGCTGTCTGCTAGTGTTGCAGTGCTCCACCGATATTTGGGCAAGAATTGACATGATGAGAACTCCTTAACAAACTGTTGAGGATAAATAAGAACATCAAGTCCCTTTGCAGACGATGTCATCTCCTCCACAGACATAGCAACTTTATCAAGAAATCTATCCAACCATAAGAGAACTTTTAAAGCAGCATTATGAATTGCATCAGTCTGTTTCTTATAAGATTCCTTTGGCGAACACAGCAGAATCAAATCCTGGTACTTGGAGTATATCTTCACTGTACATCTATAGACTAGAGTACACCCTCCTTGTGCAGCAGCAGTAGCAGTAGCAGCAAGACCACCTTCATTAATTTCGTCTCCACTTGATGCTGTATCCCTCAATCTTTTACGTCCAGTTAAATCTGGCAGAGGTTCAAAGGAATCGCTGGAAAAGACAGGTTCAGATAATCGATGCTGGCGGCAAAATGTGCAGAGAATATCTCTGGGCAAAGAACCCCTCCAATTGCTCCTTGTTGTGAATGTTGTGGGCAGCTCTGCGGCAAGTATTGCTTCTCTTGACAACTTGTAAATTCCGCTAGGTATCATGTTGGCAAGTATTCTTGAGAGGAAAAAGAGAAAAGAAAATGAACCCCGCTATTATGAGTGAAATAAAAAAGAAGAAAAGTAAAATATTATGCAAATCAATGATAGCAACTGAGTGTCACAGTTAAATAAAGAAATCAAAAGGAAAAACAAAAATAAAAAAGAAAAGAAATTCCTGAAGTACAACACGTGACTTCAGGTCCTGAGTTCGGCACCCTAAACTCATCATGCAAATTCACTGTCTCCATTATTTAGCCCACCACACCCAGATCACAGGGGGGAAACTTACTAGAATGGCTATCATAATTCTGCTATCCTAGATGACAATCCAGTTGTAATTAAGCCAGACTCAGTTTTGATTCAGCCAGACTTCGCTGACTAAAAACTCAAAAATGGTGCCAAGGACATACCTGTAATATGCACGCAAGGATAAATCTTCATAAGAAAGATCAGTAGACTTCCAGGTGTATCCTACAGATGCCAAAATTGCATCACCGTATATTTCTTGACCAGATAGGTAGGTCGCAAGGGCATTAAATTCTCTAAATGAACTGGCTAGTTTCATATGTAACTCTGATGATGGGCCAATCGTTATGGATTCTGGAGCACAGAAGTACAACCTCGTTTCTGAGGAAGCTTTGCCAATAGTCCTGTAACAGAAAACAAATGTTCATCATCAAAGATACAGGAAATGCTCAATTAAAATGGAAGCAATTATTTATTTGATCCAGCCTTCTCTAACAAAAACCACAAAACTACCTTACAGCTCACATTGAACCAGCCATGAACTAACTTCCAACATCCATCCATAACCAGTTTATGATGAAGGGTGTCAGCTTTCGTCATACAAGATTAATTTTGTCTTACTTAAAAATAAATATCAAGATGCATCAAGTATATATCATACCAGCATGGAAGAAGGAACAATACAACCTATCAGAAAACTCTAGATAGAATCAAAGGCGGATCTGGCATTTAAATTTGATGGTTTAAACCTTCAAAGCTATTAGCATTAAATTCATTGTACTTCTGATCTTTTTCTTTTTTTTGACAACAGAGAAATCCCCGAGGGCCAATGGTGCACGGTTCAAAACTCGGTGAGTAATGGGGCCCGTCTCTCTACCCTTCTCTGCTTAAATACCAGGCTTTTGTCTGCAGCAAATTTCAAACCTGTGACATGCACCTAACCTACACATCACGCATTGTGTTCTCACCACTAGACCAAAGCCCAATGGCAATTGTACTTTGAAATTGTGCGCAGATTTAATATTTGTTGAGCTTTTAGTGATTCTTTAAACTTTGTATTGAGAATACTGGGTAGAACTCGCAGCATAAAGGCTGCATCCATCACTGGATAGGAGCTCCTTCATATACTTCTTACCATACTGCATTAAAACCGACTTCTGATTGTTACAAGTCAAGCTCACAACATTTTACCAGTCAAACAAAGTACTAGTTCAATGCTCTGTATATATTCTTTCTCACCTAGAAATCAGAACCTTAGAAGCATCCTTAACCCCTAGCTCCTTTGCAATGGCATCCAGGTAATAATTGCCAAAAGAGGCATCAAGTATTGAAGGTTCCACAATCTTCTCTGCTGAAGATGGAATACGTACTGCTTCAATTGAAATGCTCTCTGGGAAACTAGATTCATTCTTTAGTAAAGACTGTATAATCTCAGGAGGGTGTGGATTTAGCCTCTGCAATGAAAGCTTCTCCTCAGAGAACAAAAGCGTATTCGCTAACCTCTTAGCAGCTTCAATAATAAGTGACATCACCAAAATGTGATTCGACTCCACTTCAGGATTTATATATTTACATAAGCTATTAATCTTAGCATCAAACGCAGCAATAGCTGCTACAGGAATAAATCCACTAAGGTGACCTCCTCTCTGCAATGCTGCTCTGAAGTGACCGCTAAGCGGATGAATTGAAGGCAAGAACTTTCATCAACAACCGGAAACGAAAAAAGTGAACCGTAAATAACATTAAGTCAGGTAGTTCATTAGCTGCAGGAAAAAATACATTACATAACTACATCCAATTAGTGAATCCGTTTACATCATGTTATCCTACAAACAAAAAACTCAGTAATTATTATCTACTGAAGCTGGACTTAATGAAAATATAAAAAATATTAATGAACCTTTATGAGCATTAAATATCTCACAAACTCAATAGAACTATTTATAAGAACATGCCACAAATATATGATGAAACCATAGGAAATTTTATATTTTCTAATGAAACCTTGGGCAAGTTTCAATAAAGCATAAAAACATCATATTTCAGACTCTACAAACAATCAAATAGCACTGAAAGACTTTTAAATTGCAAAAAAAAAAAAAACTCCAAAGCTGAGATATTACTAAAAATGACGTATTTGGTATAGTGTTTGCTGTTTTATAGAAAATAAATTTCACGACAAAGTGACAATACCCTGTATAACCAGCTTCACCATCGAGTTATTATAATTTATTAAAAACTTTCTTATGCAGACAAACATGTATATAAGTCAAAGTTCTCACTTAATCTCGATGGCTAGTGAAACTTTGTAACCTTGCAGCTGACTCCAAGAAGAATTGCATCATCACGTTAACACCAACACAGTTACATACCTCAATTGAAAATAAATATGATAGTCGACCAGCCAGTTCATCCCACGCTTGCTCCACAGTGAGATTATCTTCTTTAGGCTGGATGCCTAACTGCAGATAAACAACAACCATGAGTCATTAATGCATTAGCATTTCACATTTGAAAAACTAAGTTCAAATCTGAGAGAAAAATTGAAACTTGTCCACTTCATCTGTTAAAACTGATCACCAAAGCATGCAGATAAACGACAATCATGAGGTAATGATGAACTTTTCATGGACAATTTAGATCTATGCGACAACCTGAGAGAGATAAAATTATCAACTGCCCACTACATTTACAGCACCCATTATAAGAGCATGCTTAGCAAAGATAAACTTTAAGTGAAATGGATGGTTTATGATTAAGAGTTGGAGTCTACCACCTGAGTCAGCAAAAAAGGGAAAGTAAAAAAGTTGTTTCCTTGAGACCCAATTTACCAAGTGTTAGTTTTTTTCTTTTGTACTAGGCTATTCTCCTTCAAATATTTAAATAGCTCCTACAGTAAAGCCTCGCTCTTCTCCTTCAAATATTTAAATAGCTCAAGAACAGAGAAAAAGGCAAAACCTTTTGTATAGCCTTCTCAGCAGCAGATTGCTCAGCATCCTTCTTTCTTTTGAAGGTTTCAGAGACTACAGAAAAATCTGGAAGTTGGAGCGTACAGCGATAGAGGCAAGGACCTTTCTGAGGGATCACTAAACCAGGACATCCATTTTGTGCAACCTCTTGAACTTCCTCGACCTTATAGCAAGCTTTAGCAGCAAATCTCTGATGTATGATAGCCTTAGGCGTGAAAGGCGATTTCTTTGGACCACTAGCTGGATTTCTTCCAGTTTCCATAGTTTTGCCAGGAAGAATTGAATACTTAGACCAATTCAACTCCTACACTAAAAAGGCGCTTCATTACTGATTTCCATCATGCATCAATTAGAAAGCAAAGTGAGGCCGAGAATAATGGCGGAGCTAAGTTAAAGCTAAATTCAGGTCCAAACACTATTATTTAAATAGAATAGCTAGTAAATCATACAAATATATTGACTGAGCATCCAATCTCGGTAGCATTTTCAGACTAAAATTTGTTGAGCCCCGATGATCTAATAATCATGAGGCCGGCACTGGCCAAGAACACAGTACAATAGTAAATACTAGTAACAATTTCCTAATTTGATTCAAATACTCATTCTGTTGCCAACAATCCAGCAGGACAAATGAATCAATTTCCATCCAATGTTAATACTTTATTCAACAGCTAATAAGGTTTAGAGAAGTCAGTACATGTTTACACTTTCCGACTGCAGCATGTATTGTTCGTTAAACGACAGAAAAGTTACTGCATTTATAATGGGAATGTTATACTAATAGTGAAAATTCTACTTCTAAAGTGCAGATTACATACATAACACATTAAACGATCATTCTTTCACTCCTACATAACAAACCCCAACAACAACAAAAAAAAACAAGTCCAATAACTTACAAGCAAAGAAGTTAGTTTCTGGGTCAGCAAAAAAGCCGACAGAAAAAAGTAAAGCTTGTTTTAGAAATTCGGTACATGTATGGTTGTGGGTTGAGTGCTTATCTTTAAAAAAGAAAAAAGAAGGGAAAAGGGCCACAAGCTTTACTTTACAAGATAGGCAAAAAATAAGAGAGAATCAAGAAGGTTAAGGAGAAGATAGTACCTATTACTGGCGACAGAGGTACAACTAATGTGATTGTGTAAATGCAAATATTGTGAATTGCGATTGTGGGGAAGGTAAGAGAGAAAGAAGGTAATGGAGTCTTGGGAATTTGAAAAGGTTTTAAAGGGTAATGGGGTTTTGGGTTTATGAGAAAAAATTAATGTAGAAATTTGGCCTTTTATTTATTCCCCAAACAAACACTTGGTACTTGGAGGGGAAATGCTTTGCACGAATAACAATAATAATTGTACAAGTCGTTTATCAAATAGGGCGTACCAACTTCAGAAGCAATTCAATTTACTAGTTAGAAACTGCAAAAGCTAGTGCAAAAATGATAACCTAAAAATATATATGTTATATACAAAAATTATATATATTTTTTCAGTTACCAAAGGTAATTAGGTTCCGTGGGGGCTAAAAGTTAAAAAAAAAAAAAAACAATTTATAAACATATTTGAAGGCTAAGTGACTTTGTCATTTGTGCAGTCTTATAACTAGTTTGGCCAGGATTCCTTGTTTGTTTGGGGCTAAAATTACTTTTTTGGCCAAAATTTTTTTTTTTTTCTAAGGTTAAGGTGTTTGATCAATATTTAGAAGGCAGAATAGCTTCCTATCTACTTAAACTTGTAGGGATTTTAAAAACCGATACATGAACTTTAAACTTTTTCATTTGAACACTCGAGCTCATTTTTCCGGTAACTAATAAATACATTTGACCATTAACCATGCGCGTGTGTATTACACATACGTGTCCATCTAGCCAACAAACGACCAATGGATGTCTTATACGTCAAGACCGCGAAAACCTTAACCTAATAGATCGGGATCCCCACTTTTATTCCATAGACGGACCCCCATCCCCTCATTTTAACCTCTCTAACCAAACCCTCTCCTGTTATACCTAGGTTACCAATGGACTAACAATAACTCACCCTATTACAAAATCGATCATAATCGCTCACCTATTTTTTTTATTTTCGTTTATTATATGTGAATCTTGTTTTGATCGAGTTTCATTTGGTTCGTGCTTTCGATTTCAGTGACGTTATATTATCTAAAGGTTCGTTTGTCTCTTTTCGATTCCATCATTTTCACGGTCTGAAAAAAGAAGAAAAAAAATAGAAATGGAGCTTTAGATTTTACAAATGGGAGGAATGGAGCTTTAGATTTAACAAAAAATGGAGGAATAGGATATTTTAGAAGGAATGAATAAGAAGATACATACATCTCATTTTGTACCGTTACGCGTTGGGAAGGGGGCTTTCATGCTCCTGTGCGTCATGTTCCTCACACGACCTGCTGATTAGGACCAACTGATGCCATATGGTCATGGTCAATGGTCAAATGTGTTTATTTGTTATCGAAAAAATGAGTTCGAGTATTATAATAGGAGAGCTGAAAGTTCATGTATCGGCTTTTAAAAACCTTACAAGTTTAAGTGGCCAGGAAGTTATTCTGCCTATTTAGAACTAATAAAAAAGTGCTTAAATAGAAGCAGAAAAAGTAGTTTCTCTCTAGAATTAGTTTTTCGAAAAGCACTTTTGAGAGAAAAAATACTAAGAGCCCCTTCGGACATAAGAAATTTTTTCCTTTTTTTCAAAAAAATTTCACTTTTTTTCCGAAATCAGCGTAGATTGGTCATAAAATTTCTAATTTCACTTGAAGATGCATTTTAAGTTTTTCCGAAAATTTAAACAACTCCAAAAAGCTATTTTTCAAAATTTTCACTCAGGTCACTCACAAAAATTTAAAAACAACCCAAAATTATATTCATGTCCAAACACAACTCTAATTTTCAAATACCATTTTCACTTTTAAATTCACTTTTAAAAAAGTTCATTTTTTTTTGTTGGAATTTTACAATTCTTATGTCCAAACGCCCACTAAAAGTGCATTTCAAAAGATTGATCAAATACTAATTATTGTTCAAGAATATTTTTTAAATAAATTAATCAAACACAAACAAACTGCACTTTAGAAAAAAAACTGATTTTAGAAGCTTTGCCAAAATTTAGTACTCATTTTCACCTACTTTGGATAAAAACTAATGTTTCTTTTTCTAAAATACCTAAAGTAATAGGTGAAGATCTTTTCTTCTTTTTATTTTTTATTTTTAATAATGACTGAAGAGTTATCTTGCAAGGGGAAATACTATTAACCTAAAACAACAATTGTATTGTGTGCCATTCACTGCGATTTGTCCCTATACATTTGTAGTAATACAAAAGGTTTGATAAATTATAATTAAGTCCAATGTTTTAAAAAAGAAACAGGGTGAATTATTTGGCAAGGCAATGCAATATATGATTCAGTAAGATCTGTTAAGTTATACTCTTGTACATATCAGAGATAATACAAAACCCCTAAGCTAAGTGGTTAATCAAATGTTGAACTTGACTATTCTAGTTAGATTTTTTGAGCAAAACTTGTTTGCTTTCACTTGACAATCATTGAACTTATTTTCTTTCTCAACTTGTTTGAAAGAAATTTCTTCATCTTGGATTTATGAGATTTCTTTTTCTTGGATTCCAACAATTCACTCCTCAATTCCACTTCTTTTCCCTCTGAGTCCATTCCTTCATCTCCCTACTTGACTCATAAGTTTTCTCCTTAACACACTGACCAGCCATATAAGAGCAAGGAAGATTTGCTAACTCTTTTTGCGCCTTAAAAACACAATCATCATCATCTTCTTCTTCTTCTTATAACTCAAACATTTTGCCTCCAATAAATCTCCAAACCCACTCTACTGTCAAAAGAATCCTCCTTTGAGGTCTTGCACAAGGCATGAGCCATCTATACAAATATTCCAAGAAACACAACAATATAGCTGACATGGTTATCCCCATAACAAAGTTCTTTGCTGCTAAAACTAAAACCACCACCAGAAAGATCTTCACAAGTGCTATTAACACCTGATTTGTATCAACATCAAATCTTTCACCTTTTTCCTGGCAACCCTTTAACTGAGACCCCTTATTAATTGTATAAGTGGCTGGTGAAGTTGGAGCCATAGGAAAAGGCAAATGCAAAGTACTCAGAGAAGAAGGAGAGCTCAAAGTACCTTTTTCTTGGAAGCTTTCATTAACCTCTGGCGATTTTTGACAAAAAAATCTACAAGGGAAGTAGGGAAACCAGTTTCTACTATAAGAGGAGATCCACCATTCCTGTGAGAACGAATATGGTCCTTCACCAACTTGTCTTCTTCAACTTCTTCCATGGAAAAGACATGCTTGCAAACTCCAATTCAACAAAAAAGATCTAATTTGTTTTCTAAAGTTTTAGTATCTGAGGAATTTTAATGGAGGAAATCCAGAGCAAAAATCCAATACAAAGGACGAGACTTTATAGTTTTGGACTGTTGGGACATGCAATGATCTTGGACAATAATAATATAGAGGGAGAGAAGTTATGTCTGGTCACGGGTATATATTTGAAAATAAAGAATAGAGTTATGGAAGAAGCAGAGAAGGAGTGTTTAAAGAAATGTGGTTCAAAACCGTATGTATGCTTAAGTTTTAGATTAGTGGAGGAAGGTGTCGTGAAGGAGAAAGTAGAAACACTTATTATTAAAGGAAGAAAAAGTTCCTATTATGGTGCCTTTCCTTTACTACTTTTCACTTCAAAGTATCTACAACTTTATGTCTGGACACAATAATTTGGGCTTTCATAGTCTTTGTTTATTTGTGTTCTTTTGCAAGATTAATTGTGATTGGGGAGAGGAGACAGGTGTTTAGGTAAGAAAATCAATATTAGGTCTCATGATACAAAAGCCTAATATATACTAGTACTAGTATTAAAAAGGAAAAACCATACCACTCAATATTCTAAAAAGGCACATTTATAGAGAGTGAGGCTCTAAATGCACATGTTTCATGTGGAGAATGTTGGGAGTCAGGAGAGCTGTTGTAGTTGCTGTTCTTCACCGCGTACGCTATTGCATATGGGGAAATGAATTGTGCAATTTTTCACTATAATAATTTGGTCATGTTATGTACCATAACTAATATGGTTCTCAACGTAGGGATAGCGAGCGGTGTTGTGCGGTGCGGGCCGAGTTTTATCTTAACACGTAAAATTTCAACCCGCCCGCCCTGTCCCGCATAGCTCTTTCAATCCACCCGCCCCACATTTTTTTTTCCGTTGTCTTATTTTTAGTTTTGCTTCTTAATTATAAGCATACATAAGCTAAACAATAACCATTTAAATTTAGAATCAAGCATTCAAAATGAGTACTGAGCACCATAATTTAACTACGACATTGTCAATCTCATTCTATTTTAGGTGAGAAAAATGAGGGCTAACATGAGAAATTCCTTGGTCAGATTTTAGATTTTATATCCTCAAATGCCAAATACCTAATCTTTTCACCGGTTATATTTTGAAAAAGTATAATTTTATAAAGAAAAAAATATACAATAGCAAATAGCAACCGATGAAGCATGTAGTAAGGCAAAAAAGCCAATATTTCCATATCATTGAGTAGAATCAAATATTTAAGCTAAAAGTTTGCCACTGAGATGCGATACACATCCCAATCTTCAATTCAAAAACTAACACTGATATACCATGTCTATTACTTCCAAAACCTGTGCAGAAGGGAGATACTAACACCAAATTACAAAAGCTATTTACTAAAAGGTCAACTTGTCAAAAAAGATTAAAGCATTTTGTTCATATTTGTAAAGATCCTATTAATTTATCCATCACAGATGAAGGAAAAGTGAAAATAAATTCCATAACAACAACCACAAGAACTTGAAAAACTATATTTCGTCAAAAAATTTAAACCTGCACCCACAAAAAAATAAATTTCTTTTATTTTAACCTGCCCCCACCCACATATGTACAAACCTGGACCACCCGGCATATCTCTAAACACGCCCTGCCCCGCCCCACACCTGCCCCATTGCCATCCCTACCTCCACTCAACTAGCTCAAACGGCAACAAAAATAATGCTATATAGTCAGTGTACTTCCATTTCTGCTAATTAGTCTCAGGGTATCAATGAGTATAATTTTTTGAAATTATACAAATATTATTAATTAATGTGTTTGATTTATTAAATATAAACTAAAAATAGTATAAAAGTTTCTCAAAATGATATATATCAATTCTATTTAGGTGGCTAGCCATTTGAGTTGGTATAACTATTAATAATTATTTTTATAAAATATAGGCAAAAAAATATGAACTAATAAGATCCTTAATTGAGATGAGTTAGAACACCTTGCAAAAAAGGAAATTTAGATATCGTATATATTTACAAAGCAAAAAACTTAGAGTTTGAGAACCTAAATATCCTTAAATATTGAGAGAGTGTCGCCTACTATTACCGACTTTAATAACAGTTAGTTCTCACTTATTCTTTGTGGACTTTGCCGTTTAATTTTAGATTATTTTTATATTTTACTAAAAAATTAGATTACATAATTCAAATAAGAAAGAGTTTTATACAAGGTATTTAATATGAGAGTCTTTTATATATTCAGCTAATGAAGAACTTAATACGCAAAATTTAGTTGATTTAAACTCCTAAAGTATTAGAAAAAAGCTTAAGCACAAGCAATCATATTCAAAAGAAAATAGAATAAGTAGATCTAAGTTGTTATCCCCTTTTTTTTTTGTGAAATAAAGTATTGAAAAGAAATATTAATAGTTTAAAAGATCTAAGAAATTTACAACACTATTTTTAACTTAATAATGGCAATAGAGTACAACTAATGCGATAGTGTACATGCATATATTGTGAATTTTGATTGTGGGGAAAGTAAGAGAGAAAGAAGGTTATGTGGTTTTGGGAGTTTGAAAAGGTTTTAAAGGGTATGTTTATGAGAATAATATAGTGTGTATGTGTGAAAGAAAAAATTAAATATAGAAATTTGCACTTTTATTTATTCCCGAAAGAAAGGTGGGGCTTTGCCGCTTTGGGCAAAAGTAATTTTGTACGCAACAACAACAAGTGGGGTCTGAGGAGGGTAATATGTACGCAGACCTTACCTCTACCCCAAGGGGCAGAGAGGCTGTTTCCAGGAGACCCTCGGCTCGAAGAGGCAACAAGAGACACTATATTAGTACTATCAATATACTCATAATAAAACAACATAAAATACCATAAAAACCATAACATAACATAAATACCATAAAAAACAAAGTAACAGCAATATAAGAGATATAGGAAATACGAGAAAGATGTAAGGTATTAATACACAGAAGATAAAGCACATCATCAGTAGTTGATCAATAGCATTCTAAGACTAATTTCTAACTGGCTAGTCTCACTCTAGTGCGCTGTAAAAAACACATCACAATTTCCCCTAACCTACAACCTTAATGCTCGATCTCCACAATTCCCTGTTTAGGGCCATGTCCTCAGTAACCCTAAGTCGCGCCATATCCTGTCTAATCACCTCTCCCCAATATTTCTTAGGTCTCCCTCTACCTCTCCTCGTACCCACCACCGCCAGTCGTTCACACCTTCTCACCGGTGCATCAGTGTTCCTCCTCTGAATGTGCCCGAACCATCTGAGTCTTGCTTCCCGCATCTTGTCCTCCATGGGGGCCACCCCCACCTTCTCTCGAATATCTTCATTTCTAATCTTATCCTTCCTTGTATGCCCGCACATCCACCTCAACATCCTCATCTCTGCAACTTTCATCCTCTGGATGTGTGAGATCTTCACCGGCCAACACTCGGTCCCATACAACATAGCAGGCCTAACCACTGCCCTATAAAATTTACCTTTCAGTAACAGTGGCACTTTCTTGTCACACAGGACTCCCGTCGCTAACCTCCATTTCATCCACCCAACCCCTATACGGTGTGTGACATCCTCGTCGATCTCCCCGGACCCCTGAATAAACGACCCCAGGTACTTGAAACTACCCCTCTTAGGGATGACTTGAGAATCAAGCCTCACTTCCACTCCCGCTTCCGTCGGCTCTGCCCCAAATTTGCACTCAAGGTATTCCGTCTTCGTCCTGCTCAACCTGAAACCTTTGGACTCAAGGGTATGTCTCCAAACCTCTAACCTCTCGTTGACGCCGCGTCGTGTCTCGTCGATTAGGACTATGTCATCAGCAAATAGCATGCACCATGGCACCTCCCCCTGAATATGATGCGTTATAGCATCCATCACCAGGGCAAATAGGAAAGGGCTGAATGCAGACCCTTGGTGCAACCCCGTAATAACCGGAAAATAATCTGAATCGCCTCCTGCTGTCCTAACCCGAGTCTTAGCTCCATCATACATGTCCTTAATCGCCCTAATGTAGGCAACCGGGACCCCTTTAGCCTCTAAGCATCTCCATAAGACCTCCCTAGGAACCCTGTCGTACGCTTTCTCTAGATCGATAAACACCATGTGGAGATCCTTCTTCTTATCCCTGTTTTTGTTGTTTGTGCACCCGTTTGGGCAAGCTTTTTTTTTTTTTTTCTTTTTTACTAAAAGTTTTTTTTTTTAAAGCTGGCCAAATTTTTAGAAGTAAAAAAGAGCAGAAGCAGTTTTAGAGAATTAAAAAAAAAATAGCTTCTCCCCGAGAGCACTTTTTCAAAAAGCATTTTTGAGAAAAAAAATACATTTAAAAGCATATTTCAATAGCTTGGTCAAATACTAATTAATGTTCAAAAGTATTTTTCAAATAAATTAGCAAAACACAAATAAATTGCTTCTCACCAAAAGTATTCTTTTATTTAAAAATACTTTTTAGAAAAGCATTTTTCAGAAAAAATCTAATATAGCATGTTTGGTGAAGCTTTTCCGGGACCAAAATTTCAAAGTTGAAGTCTTTGATCAAGCTTTTCGAAGAAAAAAATACTTGGTAAGCAAACTATTAGTACCCGTTTTCACCTCCTTCGGGATGAAAACTAATGTTTCTTTTTCTAAAATACCTAAAGTATTAGGTGAAGTAGTCATGATCATTCTAAATCCCTATATATATATAACTGGGTTCTAGGGTTTACACTTTACACATGATTAAAGACATTTTTTTTGGGTCTGTTTTTTAATATATTTTATTATGAGAAGATGCTCACAAGCTGAAGAGTTTTCTTGCAAGAGGAAAATACTTTTAACCTAAAACAACTTAATCTTGTATGTATCAGAGATTTAAAAAATATACTCCTAATACAAAACCTCTAAGTTAAGTGGTTAACCAAATGTTGATCATTCTACCAAGGCTTAATCAGCACTTCATAAGAAGCAAACTAAACTATCTAAATATCTGCAATTCACAGCTTTCTTGGAATAAGTTGAACTATTCTAGTTAGATTTTTTGAGCAAAACTTGTTTACTTTCACTTGACAATCATTGAACTTATCTTCTTTCTCAACTTGTTTGAAAGAAATTTCTTCATCTTGGATTTCATATTAGATTTATGAGATTTCTTTTTCTTGGATTCCAACAATTCACTCCTCAATTCCTCTTCTTTCCTCTCTGAGTCCATTCCTTCATCCAGTTTTCTATCCCTACTTGACTCATAAGTTTTCTCCTTGACACCTTGATTAGCCAACTCTGATGGTGCTTTAAAAACACAGTCATCTTTTTCTAACTCAATCATTTTGCCTCCAATGAATGTCCAAACCCACTGTACCATAAAAAGAATCCTCCTTTTTGCTCCTGAACAAGGAATGAGCCATCTATACGAATATTCCAAGAAACACAACAATATAGCTGACATGGTTATCCCCATAACAAAGTTCTTTGCTCCTAAAACTAAAACCACCACCAGAAAGATCTTCACAAGTGCTATTAACACCTGATTTGTATCAACATCAAATCTTTCACCTTTTTCCTGGCAACCCTTTAACTGAGACCCCTTATTGATTGTGTAAGTGGCTGGTGCCATAGGAGAAGCCAAATGCAAACTCAGAGAAGAAGGAGAGCTGAAAGTGGACTTAGCTACCTTTTTCTTGGAAGGTTTAATGAACCTTTGGCGATTCTTGACAAAAAGATCTATAAGGGAAGTAGGGAAACCAGTTTCTACTATAAGAGGAGATCCACCATTCCTGTGAGAACGAATATGTTCCTTCTCCTTCACCAACTTGTCTTCTTCAACTTCTTCCATGGAAAAGACATGCTTGCAAACTCCAATTCAACAAAAAAGATCTAATTTGTTTTCTAAAGTTTTAGTATCTGAGGAATTTTAATGGAGGAAATCCAGAGCAAAAATCCAATACAAAGGACGAGACTTTATAGTTTTGGACTGTTGGGACATGTCATGATCTTGGACAATAATAATATAGAGAGAACTTATGTCTGGTCACGGGTATTTATTTGAAAATAAAGAATAGAGCTTGGGAAGTAGCAGAGAAGGAGAGGATGATTTAAATAAATCAAAAGAATTGTGTTTCAAAACCGTATGCTTAAGTTTTAGATTAGTGGAGGAAGTTGTCGTGAAGGAGAAAGTAGAAACACTCATTATTAAAGGGAGACAAAGGTTCTATTATAGTGCCTTTCCTTTACTCTTTTTCTTTTCAAAGTATCTACAACTTTATGTAGCCACAATAATTTTGGCTTTCATAGTCTTTGTTTATTTGTGTTCTTTTCTCATGTGGCAATTGCAAGATTGTGATTGGGGAGAGGAGACAGGTGGTTAGGTGAAAATCAACACTAGGCCTCATGATACACAAGCTTAATATAAAGAAAAAAGATACTGCACTCAAGATTCCCCAGTGTAATGCAAAAAAGTAAAAAAGGCACACTTATAGAGAGTGGGGCTCTCTAAATGCAGATGTTTCATGTGAAGAATGTTGGGAGTCAAGGACGCTGAGTTGCTGTTCTTCACCGCGTACACTATTGCATATGGTAGTAATCAACAAGGGGGAAATGAATAGTGCAATTTTCACTATAATTTGATCATGTTATGTACCACGACTAATATGGTTCTCAAACCTCCATTCAACTTGCTCAAATGAAAACAAAAATAATGCTATTTAGTCAGCGTACTTCTTCCATTAACGATAATTCCAGAAACTCATCATGCATAGTATCTTCCAAACTATAGTACCAAAAATATTCGAATAGATTTCGAAGAATTAGAGGGATATTTGCCTATGCAAGTTGACTAATGAATGACTACATCTCCTTCACTTAATTCACACTGGATAGCTGCATAGACACCTCTTCCATACAATAGGAGGTTTCATCCTTGCATGACTATGTGCATTGCCATTAGATGCAACTGCTGACACAAATAGTGGTACTTTTTAAATAAGTCAATGTTGTAGATTGAAGGGTCAAGTCAGTCAAGTTAGTCCACAGGAAAAAGAAAAAATTGCTATGCATTAACCAGATTGTTCCAATTGCCAAACTAGAACAAGATACAATAATTGGTCAATATACAGCCTAATGATGAAGATAAATACAACCTGGATGGACTGATTAACACAATGTTTTGCAGCAAGGTTATGTAACCCTTACACAAGTTGTCACAAGGCTGAGATGCAAATTTTCCGATTAAACTGTGACATGAACATAATGGCAGATGAAAAAATGGAACTAGATTTCAAAGAATAACATTCTAAACCCTTCTAATAGATATCACTTAGTACTGTAATTCTCCTCCCCAAAAGGGAATCATCTGTTCTTGGCTGATGTTGAATGTGGTAGTGTTCCAAATACCTTGTCCCAGAAAGAGGAGGTAATGCCAAAACCTTTGTTCTGGATACGAAAATGATGATTCAAGTGATATTTCTGTGAAAGGGGCAAAAAAAATCACCAGTTAGGTTCATTGAACAGGTTAAGAACACCTTTTTGAGATTCACAGATTGAGATGAAACTCTCGCTTCGAATCAACCCCCACCCCACCCCCAAAAAAAACCTAAACCCACGCCACAGCCCTTCCTTAGAGTACTAAAGAAGGGATTGGGCCACATACTAAAACCTGAAATTAACAGTTTCAATTCTCAAGTACCACAAATGATTATAAAATAATTTGCTATGCTATCATAAAATCTCTGGTTAGTAGTTGGATAAAATAGATTAAATAAAAACCAGCAGGGATGTAAAAACAACTCCCCAAAACTGACAAGTCTTACACCTAAAAGGAGACATCTCGGAAAACTAAATAAACAAACAGCCACATGGAAGTCGTAGAGAGGTATCCACAAACATATTCATCCTCTTACCTTAAGACTTTTAGGCACTTCATTTGTCGGTTGTCCGTGATGCAAGTAGTAGTGGGTTACATCATACATAACGTAGCCCAATAGACCGCCTCCAAACAAAGCAGGAGCAGTAGAGGGAGTCGCCAGGAATTTGATCAAGTTCCAGAACTGCAATTACAAAGCACTGTATCACAAGCTGTGGGAAAGGTAGATAGTCGTAGCCAGGGGCGGATCTACCATGTAAAACATGGTTCACGTGAACCTGTGGTCCTCGGGTTAAAGTATAGATATGATGTACATAATTTGGCAAAAATAGATATATATATTTGATGGAACCCATGGTCAAAAGAGGCCAAATGGTGCACTGGTTTTGGTCTCTTATTTCCAATAGCCTAAGGTTAGGGGATCAAATCCCCTACCAACCTTTTTGTTTAATTTTAAAAAAAATAATAATAATAGTGCACCCATCCTTCGAAAATCCTAGATCCGCCTCTGGTTATAATGATCACAAGTATACTAAATGCTTAGTTGTGTGAATATGCTGAAGAGCTACGACCAGAGGCGGATCTAGGATTTCCGGAGGATGGGTGCACTATTATTATTTTTTTTTTAAAAATTAAACAAAAAGGTTGGTAGGGGATTTGATCCCCTAACCTTAGGCTATTGGAAATAAGAGACCAAAACCAGTGCACCATTTGGCCTCTTTTGACCATAGGTTCCATCAAATATATATATCTATTTTTGCCAAATTATGTACATCATATCTATACTTTAACCCGAGGACCACGGGTTCACGTGAACCATGTTTTACATGGTAGATCCGCCCCTGATTATCACTTACAAGAAGCAAATAATAACATAGTAGTTTTCAACTTGCTACATTTTATATATAAACTACCAACTTTTACTAGCTGTTGAAGTAGGCTGGCATTTATATTCCCTGAGTCACTTTGGTCTTGTTGAAGTTTTTTCAAAATCAAACTGGATTTTGTCCAATGGTTTTCCATGCAGATTCATGTAATATTTGATGTATACGCTCTAAAATTCTAATTACTTCGACCTTTTTTTTTTCACTTTAAAGGCAGAATAAGATGCCGTTGCCAAGGCGTAGTTTGACCTCTGAGAACAGAATGAAGCAACAATCAAGGAATGGAGGGAGTATTATCTTTTCATTTCGCTAATGGCGCTTTCAACCATTAGAAATTGGGATCTTTACATTTGTGTGAAAATATTTAAGGGAAAAAACAGGGTTCGCAGCTAAAATAAAATGAGGCTATGATATGAAATCCACCATACAGGTATGCAAAGAACAGCCGTTGCAGCAGGTGGAAAAACAAGCCGTAGACCATCCATGGGATGCTTATGATGACAGCCATGAAGAAGATAATGAGCAGTGTTTCCCCTGTAAAACACAAGGGTTTAAGAACATAGGAATAAAGAACCAGAAGCAGCGGGAAACCTCAGGCAGAACTGCAGAAATGATACATTCCCATTTCAGGTTACCCAAAAAGAACAGAGAGAGCACTGACCAATAGCTCGTTGTATTAATGTGGAAAAGAAAACGATGAAGAGTGTATTCCATCAGTGTCCAGATGAAAATGCCAAAAGCCACCATCAATGCCACCTCCGGGACAGTATGACCCATACGGATAGACGTGAAGATACTATAGCATACAACTGGAAGCCATATGGTTGGAATTGCCCACCAAACTGTGCGAGTCAGAAACTGCTCCACAAATAAAAGTTATCAATACCTTCTGTAATCTGTATATAGTGAGATGATGTAAAAATGAGTTATCTCACGTGACGTGGAAAATTTGTATGGATGCATGCTAGCAAGTTTTATAGCATACTTGTCTTACATAAGCCGTATGACAAATGAAATTTCAAGCTAATGAAGAAAATGAATTCTAACGGTAACATTACCTCCCAAAAATCACTTTCAAAAAATCGCGGACCTTCCTTGCTGACAATGGGCTGGTGAATCCACTCTTGGTAAGCTTCTCCAAGGTGGCCAACCTGAGAGCACATTTCAGAAGTCAAAACATATAAGAAAAAGTATTAATGGAATAAGTATTTCGAGGACAGCTTATTTACTACTAATTTTAGCTGGAGATAGAGGGGTTTGGTCTAAGGAACATGTTAGACATGACCAAAGACATCGCAAAAACTACTAAACAAAAACAAAAAGAAGGCGGCGAAGAGGAGCTTGCAACATTAAAACCATAAATAGTTTCCAATCTGAAAGATCTTGTGAAGGAAATACATCACCACATTTTATTCCTTTCTGCCTTTTTTGTCATTCCTTCTATTTTTCTGAACAAAGAAATGCAGATCTCAAGAATGCCATAGAGTGAAAAAATTGAAATGATAAGGCAAGCGTATCGACCCTTGATAGGAGGGTGTGGACGTCGAGAATCAGAATAATAGGTTAGTAGGTACTAGGTAGTGGAGCATCTTTCTTTTACCTGTAATACTAGTATTATTCTCGTATTTTCTTATTCTTAGATTTCAATTACTATATGTCGTCTCTTTTGATGTAGTTTTCTTATTATCTTGGTATTGTTACTGCTTCTTTTCCATCGCTTCTCCACTACCGTATTTCTTTTCAACACTGCTATGATTATATGCTTTTCTTGAGCCGAGGGTCTATCAAAAGGTCTGTGTACACACTATCCTCCCCAAACACCACTAGTGGGATTACCCTGAGTTTGTTGTTGTTGTTGTTGATAAGGCAAGCATCTCTGCTAATTCATACTGGAATAATCTTAATTACTAAGGAAAACCCTTATATGATTGGCAGCAAAGAGGATCAAGGGACAGGAACTGTAAGATAAACTTAAAGAGATGTGTGCAGATCTTTAAAAAAAAGATACATCCCTTGGATTTTGTTAGCTCCCTGATCTTACGATAGGAATCTCTTATGTAATGGAGCTAACATTCTCTTTTGTACCTACTGCAACTTCTTGATGCCATCAACGAACTTACTTAGTTTACCAAAAATAAGAATAAAAATAGCAGATACATCCTCCATCCCGAAAGAATAACAAAGTTTAAAGTATGAGAATCAAATGTTCTACTTTCGGCAGACATTTGGATATCGCTTCCTCAATTTTATAAATTATTTCGAACCTACACAGAATACTCCCTCCATCACACTTTAAGTGAATGTGCTTGCTTGACTGGACATAGAGTTTAGGACGTGAATTTCACCTATTGTATTATTTCAATCAGAGTGAAAGAAAATAGTAAAGTAGTGACAAACGAGTTCATAGAGATAACATCATATCAAAGTTTCGGAGCTAAATCTTTAATGAGTTTGAAATTCTTTACAATTGTAAGAAAAAAATGTATAGGATAATACTATTAGTTGCACGGCATCAAATATTTTGAAATGTCCCAAAATGTTAGTGTCATGTAACTTTGAGTGAAGGGAGTACTATAAATTACAATTTTTTACAATTAAAAATATTTTTAAAATGTTTGAAGAAAATGTAGTAAAAGAAACATCAACTTCCCAAATGATAAAGTAACATATACAATAGGGCAGAAGAAAAAATGTAAAGGTGTACAGTTTTACCTGGAATACAAGCGCTTTATTTAAATCTACATTGAAGCCCTGTGCAACCATTGTGGGACTCGGCAGCTAATTGATATATAAAGCAAAGAAAACAGAAAGTAGTCAGAAGGTTGCAAGGATATAGTTCTTCATGAAAAGTTCAAGAGCAACTGCTGAGATGAGAACAGCTCCAATAAAGAAAGTAGAAGACAAACCATATTGCCATCTGCAAGGTGCTACTTGACGACTTTTTTACCTTCTTATCAGTACTGTATTACATTTTTTACTTCCAGTCCATCTTGGCACTTATAGTTGATAGTGAAGCATTCTATTCCTTTGGGCATTTAAGTTAAACTAATTAAGTAACTCAAAAGATTGAGTCCGAATAAGATTTCATGTCATATTTCAGGGTGCTCACGAGTTTGGGAGAACTATTAACTCAAACAAAAAAAAAATAGCTTGACCTATTCCATTTGCAACTTGTCTTCAAGGGACATTATGGCAAATTGTGCAAGCGTGCATATCTCCTTTTTATGAGACACTTTTATTTGATCAAGCAAACATCGTGTATGTATGATGTCAAATGTTATCGCAAGAATTAGGAAAAAAAACTGATAAGCCTCATATGATCGTTTAGCATTTGTCTTAACCCAAGGAGCAACCTTTTGAGAATTTAAAGGCGGATTTTTTTTCTTTCAATTAATCAGGTAAAAGAAACATCCAAAGATTTATATTTTTCCACAAAAATCTGAACTTTACTCCATGAAAGAACTTTACCCTCAACTTTGCACAAAATCATTAATCTATCCATCTATTTACTTTTCAGAAACCACTGACCTTTGCTCCATAGCACCTTTCACCTTAAATTACTACCAGCAAGACAAATTTACACATTAACAAAAATCTACCAAGCTACCCCATTTTACTGAGAGTGCATCTGATCTAACTAATGAAAACCAAACAAAAATCCACAATTTACATTTAAAGAATCAGTTTTCTCACAAACTGTCAGCCTAATCCACAATGCCAAATCACCCATCACTTAATTCACACCCACACACAAGACACAAAATCTCAAAATCCCGCATACTCTAACAACAGAGATCTATTTCATAAAATAACAAAGAAAAGACTTACAAAGAACAATGCAGACCTAGCTTGTGAGTTTCAGCAGAGATTTTCTCAATTGAGTGGATCCCAATGGTTCAGCAAAAAGGTCTCTCTCTCTCCCTAAGCAGACCACAAAACCTACAAGTGAATACTAGTACTACACTGCTGGCATATGATGTGATATTTTTAAGAGTTGTTTACTTTACCTTTTCTGTTTTTAATTACTAATTTTTCCTATCTTCTTGTCAATTAGTATTGGGTTAGTGGAAGATCTTGGCCGCAAGAATTGGTAACAATTTATTTGGGGGAAAAGACGACAATCTAAGCAGTTTCTCTCTGGCCTGGATTGCCAGTCTGGCCAGTCACGGGTACAACTCACCCGTGTCAAACCCATTGTGTATGTGCGTGAAATAGGAGCAATTTGGATTTTGTCAATTGTAAAATAGTAGTGTTGATATTCTTTTATTAATAAATCTATATATAAATGTAAAGCTGATGATGTGATACTTCCTGTGATCAGCATTTGTATTTATTTATTTTTTTTCTTTTTCCTGCATTTTTTTCTTTATTCTGCTATAGAACGAAAAAAACTAGCTCGGAAAAAGACAAATGGGTTTTGCTTCCGAAGGGTCACGTTAGTAACGTAAAACGCTAATCTGGAAGGTCACATTGGTAACGTAAAATGCTAACGATTATGCTTCTGAAAAGGCAAACTCAAATTAATTGCATTTAATTTAGGCTTCCAAATATAATGGCTAGGTCTTTCACCTACTTTCTTCTTTCTCCAATATCTACCCATGGAAAGTGCATCAATTCTAAACACACCGCAGTACAGGTATGGCTCCTTATTCTGTCTTGCAATATCGCTCTTCTTCATTTTATGAAATTATTAACAATGATATGATTGCTTGAATTAAAGTATTGCTATTCTTCTTTGTATGTAATTTTAGTTTTGCAGAAAAAATGAGAGATGTGCCCACTGCCCACCACCAGAAGTAAAATCTTAGTTTTCCATTCTCATGACTATCTTGTCGTCTGTAAATAGATGCGATCATGTACACATATCATTCCACTTGATAATTCAACTATTGAAGGAAAAAGTAATAGAAACAAGAGTGTGCAGCTTCATTCTTTGTCTTCAATATGTTTTATGGGATTTTTTGACATAAGATCAATACGTCAGACAACCACATGATAGATAATATCCCTCTTTCCTTTTTTAACTTTTAGTTTTTTCGTTTATTTTCTTCCTGACAAAAAGAAGGTGTGACAACCACTTTAATTTCTTGATCTGCAACCCTTTATCTTCCTCAATTTCTGCCACGTTATAATATATGATTAACTAAAGGTGTTATTTAAAGAAAATTATGTTCTAAAGGACTAAATAAGTTATCCAGAATGACAATTGTCCGCCTCATTCTGTAGGAACCATGGGCGGATTTACGCTTATCGAAGCGGTGTCACTCAACACCGCTTCGTCGAAAATGTTTATTAAATATATGTATTAATATTGTACGAAAACTATTAAACAGAAAAAAATGACACCACTTGACATAAATTGTTGTTGGTAATGTGTTTGATTTTTCTATAATAGGTTAAAGGTTCAAACCTCAACTAAGACATTTTTCTTTTGTAAATATTTGCTTAAGACTCAATAAAATCAATAGATTAAGACTATTTCTTGTCTAAAAGTATGACAATCAAAGTTATATTTTAGTTTTTTTTTTATAAATTTCGACACCGCTTACAAAAATTTCTGCGTACGCCCCTGGTAGGAACAATTGATAAAAAAGAAGTCATAGAAGTTGAAGAAAAAAATTGTGAAGTTAGTGGTATATATGCGGATATAAAATTCACTTGGCAATTGGATTCAAAAAGAGATCTCTCCAATTCTCTCTCTCTCCTACCTTATTTTGCTTTTCTTGGATAAGAGTTATAGTAAACTGAGTTTTATTTTTTATTGATGCATTCACTCAATTACTAGGCGGATTTAATAAATTATTCTGTGACCATTATATTTTCAAAGTATTCATATTTTTTTTTTTTGCAATTTAATAAAATTTTATACATGAATTTATGCTCTGAATTGAAAATATTGAGTTTAAGTGATCCCGATATCATAACACTAGATCCACCCATAATAGGTAGAGTGGCAGTTGGAGAACATGGAATATGAGATATATTGGTAAAATGCTATATACTTCATTAAAGTTTGTTCTCTTCTTTTTCTCAATGTGAATTGAATAATTTTTAACGTTCTTCACTTTTTATTCTATAGTTTTAATGTTGTATATTTTCGAGCAAAAAACAGTACATAGATAATGTATTAGTTATGACAGTCGAGCCAAAAATAAATAAGTTTTTGCTTTACTTGTGCGAGATTGAACACATCGGAATTCAGAAACGTCGGTAGCTTAACTTTTGTACACTTCGTGAAAATTATATTTGATTTTAATTTTTTCGTTGGAATGAATCAATCATAAAAGTTCAATTTAACAAATTAGAACTAAAACATATAATTATTATCTCTTTTATTTATTTTTATGAGATGGACTCATATAGGGTGTGATAAAAATTTCTGGCTAGATCATAATTAGGGGTTAAGGTATGTTGTATGTTATAAGATTTCCATATCTCTTTCGTTCATGATTAGATAATTGAACGAAGTGAGATACTACATGTTTGCCAGGTGTATTCATTAATGAAAATTAAACTTTGAAACTTATCTTTATGAAATTGTATTGTATTCACTAATTTTCAGTTAATACATTTGTGAATAAATTAAATATTTATTGATAACGGGGAAGCCAACAAAGACTTCTTCTTGATCCTCCAAATTATGGTGATTGCTGGGATATATATATATATATATGGGTGCCGACAGAAAAGGTGCTTTAGTTTTTGCATCTAAAATTTTTTAGCTCATGAAATGAATATATGTTAATGAATAAAGCATACGACCAATCAAGTTTCTGAACTGTATCGGCTCATTAATGCTTCGAATCCCTTTATTTGCGTGCTATTGTTATGCTTTGGGGTCTCTTAATTATTTTAAGCATAAAAGAAGAAAAGAAAAGAAAGACTTGGAAAAAGCAAAATATCCTCATATGATGAATTAAAGAAATAAGTTAAAATAAGTGTTAGTAATAAGATGAATTAAAACATGAAATCTACTCCATATTTGGACTTAAGGAACAAATGCTTTTTAATACTCAGATATTAGGAATAAATTATTTTAGTTTTATTTTTACGATTGCGCGAAGCGCGAACAAGTAAATATAAATTTATATCGGCTTATATGGGTTTAAGATGGATTTAATTGATATTTGGAACAACATGATTGCTAAGAATTCATGCAGCCAACTTCAAAATATGTTAATGAGATGTTAATGGTTAATTTATATTCATTTAGTAAAATTTATAAACAAAATTAGATCAAACTTAGTCAGTTTCTATAGGTTTTGATTTTTATACGTTATCTTTTCAGTATTCTACAACAACAACAACAACGACCCAGTATAATCCCACAAGTGGGGTTTGGGGAGGGTTGTATGTACGCAGACCTTACCCCTACTCCGAAAGGTAGAGAGGCTGTTTCCAGGAGACCCTCGGCTCAAAAGAAGCAATAGGAGATGATACATTAGTTATGTAAAAATGCGTAATAAAACAGCAACAATATATAAGAGATATGAAATATGAAATACAGGATACGACAACGAAAATACGAAATAGATGGCTGGTATAGTACAACTAGAAGGTAAAGTCCTGCATCAATAGACGCCTAATGACATTCCTAGTCTAACTCCTAACTGGATAGTCTCCCTCTATTGTGCTGTAGAAATATTCACACTCTCCCCTAACCTACAACCCTAATGCTCGACCTCCATAAATCCCTATCAAGGGTCATGTCCTCAGTAATCCTAAGTCGTGCCATGTCATCTCTGATCACCTCTTCCCAATACTTCTTAGGTCTCCCTCTACCTCTCCGCGTGCCCACTACAGCCAGTCGCTCACACCTCCTCACCGGTGCATCAGTGCTCCTCCTCTGTATGTGCCCGAACCATCTGAGTCTCACTTCCCGCATCTTGTCCTCCATGGGGGCCACACCCACCTTCTCTCGAATATCTTCATTCCTAATCTTATCCATCCTTGTATGCCCGCACATCCACCTCAACATCCTCATCTCTGCTACTTTCATCTTCTGGGTGTGTGAGTTCTTTACCGGCCAACATTCAGTTCCATACAACATGGCAGGCCTAACCACTGCTCTATAAAACTTTCCTTTTAGTAACGGTGGCACTTTCTTGTCACACAAGACTCCCGACGCTAACCTCCACTTCATCCACCCCACCCCTATACGGTATGTGACATCCTCGTCAATCTCCCCGATCCCCTGAATAACCGATCCAAGGTACTTGAAACT
Source organism: Nicotiana tabacum (assembly GCF_000715075.1). Taxonomy (NCBI): domain Eukaryota; kingdom Viridiplantae; phylum Streptophyta; class Magnoliopsida; order Solanales; family Solanaceae; genus Nicotiana; species Nicotiana tabacum. Next base: position 161,787,043 of record NC_134082.1, read on the forward strand.
ACCTTTTCAGTATTCTCTTATCAAAAAATAATTTGAGTATGCTCTTATCAAAAAATAGCTTAAGTATGTTGGGATATACTATTAATTAGGGGAGGCAAACGGTCGGGTCGGATCGGGTATGAGCGGATCAAAACGGGTAATTAAAAAAAAATCAGATAAATTATCCGACCCGACCCATATTTGAGACGGATAAAAAATGAGTTTATCCGGCGGATAATATGGATATCCATATTATCCATGGCTTCTTAAATATGATCAGTTATGAGAGAATTCCTAGTCTGCCAAACTTGAGGAACTCCAATTTGGGGCTTTACACACATTAGTTATCCATTTGGTTAACCATTTTCTAAGTGAATAATATGGTTCTTTATCCATATTCGACCCATTTTTAAATGGTTCATTATCCAACCCATTTTTTTTATGGATAATATGGGTGGATAACTGTTTTCTTTTAACCATTTTGCCACATATAGTATTAACCATGAGGTTTAACTATAATATTATATTTTATTCTTTACGGTACAATTGTTTATTCAATTTATTCAATTCAATAAAGTATTATTTTAAATAAATCATTTATTATATGTGTATCCTTTAGTTATGTAATAGACGCCTTAGTGTATGGAGTCATAGCTCATGCACATAAGATTAAATTATTAGTTCTCATAATTAATAAACTATGTTCATAATCGAAGATATTGTTGGGCAAGATATCTTGATGATTGTAGCACAATATTAAAGTATAATTTATCTTGATTATGGATTTACTCCAATTTCTTGTGCTAGTATACTTAGCGTATATTGAACGGACCAAGTAGAGAAAAGATATGTTTGTATTAAATATATATAAAACATTTACTCCGATTCATTGAATGAGCTTATACTTCTATTCTTGATATAATTATTATGATCAATATGATTTGTTTATTCTTTTGATTTATCGAAAGGTACAACTCTATTCAGAGTTAGCATATGCCTAATAGATTGGAAAATAACGAATAATGTGAAATAATAATTAGTTGATAGAATTCGTGACTCGACCTTGAGTTTGATAATACCTCTTTATGTAAGCTTATAAGTTTTTATGTGAAAACCCGACCGGTGGATTTTGTATCCGTCACATGAAATAGTTTAAGTGGAATTACAAAGGATTTTATTAGTTAATTAAATTAAATTTTCGATGATTTAGTTTAATTAACTAGTATTTATAATCTTAATATGAGAAGCTAAAATAAGTGTTGGTGAATTTCGAAATTCATATTGAGGAGTTCAATTGCAGTTTTTTAGTGGAATAAACTGTGATTAAATATAGTAGGATTTAATTCATTCGAATTTTGAATTAATACTATAATTGGTAGCCTTTTATTATTTATGTGATCCATGCTATATCTAGTAAAAACATTGACAGGCTTGGGTAAAAAATGACTTGGAAGAAAAGTTATCTGTTTGAGTTGGACTAGGATTCTACTACACTAGCATAATCCTACACGATTTTTGGAATGTTCTTTGGCTTAATTTTGGGTCTACAAATGGAAGACTAGTTTCACCTAATAACTCACTTTTTAGAGTAGTATTATTTGTCCATACAAATAATTTCGTCCAAGGATATACGAGGAGCATAGTAGAAAATTACAAACCTGGATTCTTGCTTTGTGAATGATTTATGCAACAATTTCGAGATGTTAGTATTTCTAATCTCTATAATTAAATCATTATCTAATTTACATGTTTGTGATACATGTGTTTATGCTTGCTTCCGTTGCGCATGTCCAAACAAAGTACTATCTTATCAAAATATAGCTTGAGTACTCTCTTAGCAAAAAATAGTTTGATATAGTCTTATCAAAAATATACTTTTGAATATTCTAGTTTGGATTTGATTTCAAAATGACACCCATTTTGGTTTGTGAAATTGAACTTAGGAAGAGATTAGAGAAGCATAGGAACATTTGTTCATTCACCTTTTAACAATTTTTGTCCCTTTTTACTTTCCAAAAGAATCTCTCTCTCTCTTAAATTTAAATAAATTACTTTTAAAAAAAAAATCAAATTTGTCCCGTTTTCTTTTGGAGAGTTAACTTCTACCAATTTTTGTAGTTGAATTGGAATTACTTTGCTTCTTGAAATAAATTTAGATGGAACTATTGGGAAAATCTATGACGTGCAATTTCTCCTATTCCAAAGTAATTACGTAAATAATAAGAGTACACACAAAGGTCACTTTTTTGGCATTTGGTTTTTGGTAAATTTGTTGCAAAGACGAGAAGGTAAATCTTCATCCATATTGTTCCTGGGTTTGGTTCAATGATTGAAGGTGGGTAGTATCAGTGGCGAATGTAGGAATTTTCCCTAGATATTTAAATTTGAAAGAAGCGAAAAAAGCTTTCCGATAAAGGGTGATTTTTCTAAGAAGGGCCTTTATAACCATGTCACTTCGCTACTGAGTAGTATACTGTCGAATATGTGACACACGTCGCTAGTTCTAATTTTGGTGTGAATTATGTCCGGTAATTGGGTGGAGAAAGGGTAGAGGGACGGATATATGTGATTTCCCGGTTATCCAAAAAAAAAAATCATCATTCTTATTTTGGAGAAATTGAGAATATGGCCTCACAAAGGTCTCTCATTTTGAGATAGACTGTCTGTAGTAGCAAGCTTGGATTTTATACACTGAGCCTTTAATTTCTTTATTTGAATATTTACGTGTTCTTTAATTATAAATGCTAATTCTGAGAAATCATTCTTATGGCTTGCTGAAAGCTGACGTTCTCTTTTTATTGCCTAGTGTGTGTGCTACGTGTTTGTCGAGAGGACTTTGTCAATGCTTATTGTTTACTGTAATTTGTTACTTAAAAAACGTTACGTGGATTTTGAAAATGGTTGATCATACCTTGATGTTCCCTACCATTTGAATTTTGGTTTATTGTGGTTCTTTGTCATTCTCCTTCTTGCAAATTCATGCACACGACTGCCCGGATGTTCTCTTTACTGATAAGATTATCCTGCAATGCAGGTTTCTGACTTAAACTTTAAGAGCAAACAGCCTGGATTGGGACTTTGTCACTCTTCATTTGAAAAATAATTTTGTAAAGTTATGTGCTTTTGGGTCTGATTATCCCTTCAAGCAAAAGATAGAAGGTACTCTACCAGTGCTTCCAATATGTGGCAGGAACGACCCTGGATCGATATCAGGTATTAATTCTAATTTGGAGCCTCTACTTAGATTGTAATATCTGAGTGTTTGGCTATTTTAGCATAGGCAATTTTGATCCATCTAGCAACACAGGCTAGAGCAGAAGGGCATCCAGATACCATCCTGTGTAAAAGCTCGTGGGGTAGAAATGCAACTCGAGCTATGAAAAGGCAGTATTTTCTCTCAATCTTTCTACTTCAGCATTTTGATTTCATATATTAATTTTCATTCTTAGAATGCAGGACTGACAAGTAATCTTTTGCATGACTTACATTTATGACTGCTTGAACTGAAAGTAGTTTTTGTATTGGCAAATATGCTCTTCAAGCAGTGACCATTTTCATAGTTCTCAGTGATTTTCTAGTTAACTTTAGAGGGAGTTGAACAGTTCTATTTTGTTTTTTAGCTGAACGATAAGATGTAAACTGTTATAGGGAAACTGGGAACTCACATTAGTTTTAGGTTTCCTTTGTACTAACAAGAAAGAGGAGGAATACTTTGTTCATTTGTGAAAAAGTCGCTTGGATCAATCTGATGCTTAGCTCTTACCAATCTTGGAAAGTTACCTTTGAAGTACTTCGTACCCCAAGTCAGAGCTTGTCGATAACTTGAGTAATTTCCCTGCTGATTTATTCCCAAATCAAGATCCCTATAATTGATATAAGCAGTTCTTGGTGACTTGGACACATATGGTTCCATGTATTTGTAAAGCCTTTGCATCCAATACAAGGGCTGTTGGGATGCCAACATATCATTTGAATCCCATTTCACTATGTATTGTATGTTGTATAGGTTCCCTTTCCTATGAGGAAATGGTATTTCAGATTCAGAAATTTCATCCATTTTCCCACCTAAAGGATCCAATATCATGAAAGCCAACTTTTGGTGGAAAAACCTCTCTGAGATCCCCTGGAAAACACCTTCTGGGATTGGTTCAACGACGAAATCTGACTTTCCCTTGAAGTTGCTCTTGTATTGTGTTTTCCTATCCAACAGGACTTCTAATGGCTCCCCTTTTTCGTAGCCTGTGAAGTAGAGAACAGACTTTATCCAGCTCATCTCCGCGCAATCTTCCATTTTCAAGCCCAATTCAGGGAAACTCTTGTTCATGATAGAAACCAGGTCAGTTTTCAGTCCTAAAAAGAGGGAATTGAACAAGAGTTCCACTGGCTTCGCGTTTCCATGACTATCAGGTCCATCGATTTGTTGAATAATGACTCGAATGAAGAGATTCTCGGGTAGTTTACTAGCTAAATGTTGCCATTTATGGACAAGTTTGAAACCTTCTTGGTTTAAACTCTTGTGAATTGTGAAAACTGTGACAAGGGGTGGAACGTGAACCAGCTTCACTTTCCAGGCTGTTATTACTCCAAAACTAGCTCCTCCACCACCTCTAATTGCCCAAAATACATCATCTCCCATTGTTTCTCTATTAAGGATTCTACCATTGGCATCAACCAGATTGGCATCTATTATATTATCAGCAGAGAGCCCATATTTTCTCATCATAGTGCCAATGCCACCTCCACTAAAGAGCCCACCAACACCAACACTTGGACATAGGCCAGAAGGAAATCCAAGAATGTCACTTTTCTTGGGTATGTTATAGTAAAATTCTCCAATTGTTGCACCAGCTTGAATCCAAGCAGTTTCATTTTCTAAGTTGATGCTAATCGATCGAAAATTGACTAAATCAAGAATTACAAAAGGGGTTTTGCAAAGAAAAGATAGGCCTTCATAATCATGACCTCCACTCTTTATTCTAACTTGTAAACCATGCTTCTTGCTACAACGAATGGCTAATTGGATTTCATTTTGTGTCTTTGGTGTTACTATGTATGATGGCTTAAGTAGTGATGTTGAGTTTAGCCATCTTGGATTTTGTTCAGCTGCTTGTAGAAGATATATATATGAAAGAGATCCTTGGGAGTGAACACTTGAAATAGAGTGAAGAGTCATGCATGTAGCAAAGTCTTGAAAATTGCCATGACATGGTGTTGTAAGAAGAAATAAAACTAGTAATACAATGGAAACCATTGTTTTGATATCATCAAAGAACGAGCATTTTATGGTTTATATGTATTGGATTTTTGGCACTCTAAATTGTAATAGTCCAAACGTCTTAGATATACCACCGAGCAATTTCATTGGACCAAAGTAATATTTTGAGAATTTACATTCTCCGTTCCATTTCATGTGACGTTGTTTGACTGGATACGAAGTATAAGAAAGAAATAAATGATTTTTGAAACTTGTGAACTTAAATATATCATGACATTCGTGTGACTATATATAAAAGCATGTCATTAAGGGAAAGATAAAAAGTTTGCAGTTAATTTATTTTCAAATATAAAAATATGAAGATAATTTTGACAATATCCAACCTTTTTTTTCCAATGCAGGGAACGTCGTTAAGATCAATGAAGATCATCTAGAAGTGGTTGGGGGCTTGTAGTTTGTCTTGTTGCAATTCAATCGTCTAATTTATTTTTTGAACTTTAACCGTTTGCAAATTCTTAGGAGAAGAATGCAACATTGAAATGTGTTGTTATACACTTTAAAAGAAATAAAAAGAAAGGAGAGGGAAACACGTTGCCGATTGTCAGTTGTAGATAAAGAATTCTTGGATTATGTAGTCAAATTGATTGTAGATCATTTGCTCCTGCATTGCATATAGGACATTGATCTGCAAATATAAAAGATGATGCTTCAATGATATTGCCTTCTCTATATAAAATTTCACCGAGATAGTTTATCGTGAAGTATAGGAGTGGAGCACATGACAATGCACGTGTGATTGTGAGTTGTTATTTTCGAGCAATTTACACAATATTAATTTCAATATTTTGTGTACATGTTTGTATTCAACTTACATACATTAGTACCCCAGTAGTTTTTGTTAGATTTAGAATTTTAATGATGATTAATTACTGTTGGACCAGAATCTGAAACCTTAGCCCCTAAATCAAAAGCTGGTCGACACAAGAAGGCACAGTCGAAGAAGACGAAGAAAGAAAGAGATAAGAAATGTATCAAATGACCTAAAAAGCAGAAGACCAACATATTATGATTTAGGTATCAATTGGCCATAAGCTTTAGGCCAATAGTATCAATTGGCCCAACACACAACTCAAAAGCCCAAAATACAAGCTAAGGTCTAGACCTTTTGTTTAAAGATTCAGTCCACTTCTTTAATGTAGCACAATGAATACAGTTGGAAAGCATACTTATCCCTTCCAGATTTAAGAATCCAAATGTAATGTATAGTTGTACATATCATAGTGCAAATATGAATAGGACAACAATTAAGAATTAGACACTTGTATTTTTGTATAGCTGTAAATTGTACCTGGTTTATTCTCAAATTACTGTATAAAATAGGCATTATGTACGACATATCATTTATTCAATAAAAGAGAAGAATTCTCCTAAATTTCTACATAGTATCAGAGCAATAGCTATCTAAACCCTAGCCTACATTTCTTCTTCTCTTAAATTGTCTTCTCTACTCTTCTTTTGAAATGGCACCAAACTCCATAGATGATTCTTCATATGTTTCTGCAGCTGGAACAGTTACTCAACCAGCTGTTATGGTCATCGATTGCACTCACCTCTATTACCTTCATCCATCCGATTCACCGGGAATGGTTCTTGTCAATTCAGTTTTTGATAGAAAAGGATATGGAGGATGGCATAGAGCCATAATTATTGCGCTATCTGCCAAGAACAAACTTGGTTTCATCGATGGAACATATTCTGAACCAGATGCTTCTTCCACTGACTTTAAATAGTGGAACCGTTGCAATGATATGGTTATATCATGGATTTTGAACTCTCTATCCAAGGACATAGCTGAAAGTCCTTTATTCTAAAACTGCAAATGACATTTGGAAAGAACTTGAAGTTAAATTTGGACAGTGTAATGGTGCTCAACTTTATCAGTTGCAAAAAGAGTTGAGTGATGCAGTGCAAGAAACATCCGACATAGCAGGATATTATACAAAGGTGAAAAAGATATGAGATGAGTTAGATACCTTGAACACGTGTGTGCATTGTACTTGTGAATGCAACTGTGGAGGAAAGTTAAGGACTTCAAAGTCTCTTCAAGATGGCAGGCTTAGTTCCTCATGGGACTTAATGATATATATTCAGCTGTAAGGAGCAATATTCTGATGCTTACCCCTCTTCCTAGTGTCAATCAAGCCTATTCTCTTCTCATTCAAGATGAGAAACAAAGAGAAATTCATGTTTCACAACATCCAGTAGAAAATGCTTTTCTAGGAGGAAATCAGCAAGCACATTTTCAAAGGTATGCTAATGTAGAAGGAAAGTTCAAAGCAAATCTTGAAGGGAAGAAGAATAACCTGGTATGCAATTATTGCAAGAAACCTGGTCATTCTATCGACAAATGTTACAGAATTATTGGGTTTCCCTCCACTTTCAAGTTCACCAAATCAAAAAAGTATCATGGAGGGCCTCACAGCAATGCAACCATCATGCATGAAGAAAACACAACTCAGTCAGCAAATACAATGGGAGAAAATACAGCATGCAAAGGCATAACTCAAGAACAATATAGTCAGCTCTATCAACTTCTTCAACAAGTAAAGGTGCAACAGGATGAGCAGATTTCATATGCAAATGTCAGTGCCAACTGTGCTGGTAAAACAATTAATACTCCTAATCTATATTGTCTTTCTTGTTTTCCTAACATAAATTCTACCTCTTGGATAATTGATTCTGGAGCTTCAGAACATATGACTTTTGATTATTCTATTTTATTTAATGTCAAACCTATAGCCAAATCTCTATACGTAAATCTCCCAAATTCATATAAAGTCAAGGTTGGTAGTGTGCATGTTCTGCCAGATTTAACCGTAAACAATGTGTTATATGTTCCAAATTTCAAGTTTAATCTAATTTCAGTTCGCACACTCACTAAACAACTCATGTGTACCTTACTTTTCTCATCTTTTGGTACATTCTTGCAGGGCCCTTCAGTGAAGAGGTCAGTGGTAGTTGGTGAAGTAAAGGAAAGTTTATATCTACTTAAATCAGCTTCTTTAAGTTCAGGTCTAGTTTGTGAAAATCAATCAGTTTTCAATCTTATTCAGCTTGCAAGAACCTTAGGAAATACATTATGTCTCATTTAGTTTCTTGTTCTACTAGAGTCAACTCTAATGTAAACCTATGGCACAAAAGATTGGGGCATATGCCTCTATCTAGTATGCAAAATATATCCCATTTTCATTTTCCTTCTCTTGCCAAATTTAATCATCTTTGTGATATATGTTCTCAAGCTAGGCAGGCAAAATTGTCTGTTGATACTTGGAGACCTTACAAGATCCCAACTCATGACGGTTACAAATATTTCTTGACTATAGTCGATGACTATAGTCGATGACTATAGTAGGGGAACCTGGACTTACCTATTAAGAACAAAAAGTAATGCTTTTCCAGTTCTAAAATCTTTTCTAATTATGGTAGAAAGACAGTTTTCCACAAAAGTTAAAATCATTCATTCAGATAATGCTTTGGAATTAGGATCAGGATCTATTCTTTCAAAAAAAAATTCTTCTAATGGAATCCTTCATCAAACCTCTTGTGTCGCTACACCACAACAAAATGGAGTGGTTGAGCGAAAACACAAACATCTACTAGAAACATGCAAGACTTTATTATTTCAATCTAATCTCCCCACCATGTATTGGGGTGATAGCTTGTTAACCGCTACTTTTCTAATAAATCGATTTCCTTCTAGAGTGCTTAACTTCAAAACACCTTTTGAAATTCTTTTTGGAAAAGTTTCATCTTATGATTTTCTAAATTTTTTTGGTTGTCTATGTTATGACTCTACTTTACCTCATCATAGAGCCAAACTTGAGCCTAAATCAATAAAATGTGTCTTTCTAGGATATTCTTTTTGGAAAGAAAGGCTACAAATTGTTGGATCTTCACTCTAGGGACATTTTTATTTCACAAAATGTAGTTTTTTACGAGGAAATATCCCCTTTCTTCTCTCATTCAGTTGAACCATCCATTTTTCCTAAAGAAGTTTCTATTATTCAAGACTTCAATCACCCCTCTCAATCTGATATCCAATTTTCTTCAATTTCATATTCTGGTCCAACAGTCTCACCTAGCACATCTCCTAACTCATCTCCTATTTCCAGAATTATTTCCTCTCCATCTTCCATTCCACTTCAACCTGAACTAAGGAGGTCTACTAGAGAATACAATCCACTGTCGTATCTGGCAGATTATGTATGCAATGTTGTGCACTTGACTGATCTAACTAATTTTTGTCTTGCAGCACCAATCTCACCTACTACTATGAATTTCACAGACCTCTCTCCTACAAACCAATCACTTCTTAACTCTATCTCTCACATCATTGTACCTACAAGTTTATCCCAGACAGTTTTACATCCTAGTTGGCAGGAGGCAATGGCAAAAGAACTTCAAGCATTGGAAACCAATCAAACCTGGGATGTGGTTGAACTACCGAGAGACAAGAAACCTTTACCTTGTAAATGGGTCTATAAGGATAAATATAGATCTGATGGAAGCATTGAAAGGTTCAAAGCTCGACTAGTTATCCACGGGAACATACAAAGGGAAGGAATAGACTACACTGAGACTTTTAGTCCAGTGGTGAAAATGACCACTATTAGATGCATTTTAGCTGTTACAGTTAAAAGGAATTGGAAATTATTTCAATTAGATGTCAACAACGCATTTCTTCATGGTGATCTACAGGAAGAAGTGTACATGAGATTCCCCCCGGGATTGCCTTCACCTTCTAATAATCATGTTTACAGGTTAAAAAAATCCTTATACGGCCTCAAACAGGCTTCCCGGCAATGGTATGCACGACTCACTGGTGCACTCAATTTCAAAGGATATTCTCACTCTCTTAGCGACTATTCTTTATTTTTTAAGAAGATAGATACTGGAATTTATATTGTTGTTGTTTATGTCGATGACATACTTCTCACAGGTGATGACCCTTCAAAACTTTCTAATCTAAAAGATTTCCTCGATTCAGAATTCAAAATTAAAGATCATGGAGAAGCTAATTATTTTGTAGGAATGGAAATACTACGAGAACAACATGGACTGATTATCAGTCAAAGAAAGTTCACCTTGGAGCTTCTTTCTGAGTTTGGTGTTCTTGATTCACGACCAGCCTCATCTCCACTAGATCCTAGTTGCAAGCTTCGAGCGGATGTTGGCGAACCTCTTAAAGACCCAACCATCTACGGGCGACTATTAGGAAAGCTCAATTTTTTAACCCATACTCGCCCTGACCTCTCCTTCGCAGTTCAGCATCTGAGCCAATATATGCAAAGCCCCGTCAACCTCATTTTACTGTCGGATTGCACGTTCTCTGTTATTTGTTGTCTTCGCCATCACTTGGGCTTTTTATGAATTCAGCCCCTTCTTTTTAATTAACAGCTTTTTGCGACTCCGATTGGAGGTTTTGTCTAGACTCTCGTCGCTTAGTGAGTGGCTTTTATATCAACCTCGTAGATCCCCTATTTCATGGAAATCAAAGAAACAATCTTCCATCTCACTTTCCTCTGCCGAACTCGAATACAGGTCTATGAAGAAGGTCGTTTCAAAGCTAACATGGCTTGTTTTCCTTTTCACAGATATCTCGTTTTCACCCACCTTGCCGGTCTCTCTTCATTCAGATATCCAGGCGGCTATTCATATAGCAAAAAACCATGTTTTTCACGTGCGCACAAAGCACGTGGAAATTGATTGTCACTTCGCCGTCAACAGTTCCTCGCCGGACTGATCTCCTTATCGTTTGTTCCGTCAAAATCGCATCTTGCCGATATCCTTACAAAGCCACTTTCGGGTCCTCTTCACAAGGCAATCGTCTCCAAATTGGGGTTGTTTTTTTACCCCTCCAACTTGAGGGGGGGGTGTTGGACCAGAATCTGAGACCTTGGCCCCTATATCAAAAGTTGGTCGACACAAGAAGGCACAATCGAAGAAGATGAAGAAAGAAGAAAGAAATGTATCAAATGACCTAGAAAGCAGAAGACCAGCATGTTATGATTTAGGTATATCAGGCTCCATAAGCTTTGGGCCAATAGTATCAATTGGCCCAACACACAACTCAAAAGCCCAAAATACAAGCTAAGGTCTGGACCTTTTGTTTAAAGATTCAGTCCACTTCTTTAATGTAACACAATGGATACAGCTGGAAGGCATACTTAACCCTTCCAGATTTAAGATCCAAATGCAATGTATAGTTGTACATATCATAGTGCAAATATGAATAGGATAACAATTAAGAATTAAACACTTGTATTTTTGTATAGCTGTAAATTGTACCTAGTTTATTCTCAAATTACTGTATAAAATAGGCATTATGTACAACATATCATGGATTCAATAAAAGAGAAGAATTCTCCTAAATTTCTACAATTACAAAAAGCCTTGTCTAATGTAAATTTATTATGTGTGCAGCTTCAGTAATCAAATCCAAGGAGGCATAAGAGAATTAAGATGCAACGGCTCCGAAGGACAAAGGAAAGAAAGAAAATCAATCTAAGTATATCAAAGAGCCAATGGCTATAATAAATTTTCCCATCAAAGGTAAGGAAAGAGAATCAGTCAAACTAGCAAGAGATTCTCAAGCATTTAAGGAAAGGAAAGGACACCACTCAAGAAAGAGAAATTAGCAGAAGAATTAAGAGCAAATGATTGGAAAGAAGAAGGAGCCAAACTGCACATTGAAAATGAAATTGGTTGTACTTCATACGCTAGATTCATGAGGCTACCCTTGGGTCATACTCTTAGAAGATCCTGCCTCAAAAGGAAAAGTCGTACTATCAATGATTTTCCACAATCTCATAAAGAGGAATCAGAAACTCCATCGAGCACTATTAAAGAATAGGAGGAAGGGCGAGGAAGTTCATGCAACTTAATATATGCTTTTATATCTTTTTAGTTCTTATATCAAACAATGTATTCTTGAATTTACTAGTGTCACAAAATATAGGAATAGTTAGAAGACAAAACAAGAATTGAAAGCAAAGGTAAGCATTGTTGCTGAATATCGTTAGTGGTGAACGAACTAAAACCATACTATTGTAACAACTCAATATTGAAAATATAAGATAACCACATTGACCCAAGAGAACTGGATGTAGGTACCACACCCAGTGGCAAAACACATGGTCACAAGGGTGGTCAACTGACCACCTTTCGTCGAAAAATTGCATTGTGTACATAGATAAAATATTATGTTTTAGAGATACATAATAGATATTGAACACTCTTTGTCGGAAATTTTTTACGCTTCATTTAAATTTGAACATCCTTGGAGAAATTTCTAGTTTCGTCGCTGACTACACCGATACTGAACCAGCATAAAACTCCTGAGTCTTTACTGTTTTTATTTCTCCATACTTTACTTCTACTGAAATCAAACTTGCTGGAAAAGATTAGTCGACTATTTCTCTCTAGTCAACTAAGTTTTCAAATTGGGTACAATTCACCCTCCCCTTGTGTTTCAATTTTAGATAAAAAAGAAGAGAAAGCGTTGATGATAGGTCTCACGTGAATCAGTGGCGGATCTACTTAGGCATTTGTGGGTGTTAAAGCACCCATTACCTTTGACCATATTTAGTAAATTTGCATAGGGAATCATAAAAATATTAAGATAAAAATTGAGTGAGCATCCACAAATAAACTTTTTTTCCTCTTCTTTTGGAATTTTGATTGGTGCGCATCCACAACTTTAAAATTCTGGATCCGCCACTGATGTGAATCCCCTAACACTCCAATTCTTACACGGATAACGTTCTTATTTGGTCTTTTACAAAAGGTAACAAATATTAATATCAGACTGCAACAAACTAGAGCTCGATTTGAAGCTAAAATAAACAATTAAAAAAAAATAGTCAAAATAACATAAAAGAACAAGTAGCGTTGCAAAAGCAGATGATTAAAACTCAGTGTGTAGAATATTGATGTGTTGAGGTTTCTTTACTCTCATGTTTGATTGAGTTTACTAAAGCAATTTCCTCTCTACCTCTATAGACACACATGTAGACTAACAAATATTCGAACTACTATGATTGGAATCACATAATTAATTAAGGAACTATAATAAATTCGTTATCAACATTACATGGATATCAAGAAAAGTGTTAAATTTTCTTAATACATCTATAACAAAACTTCGTAAGAAAATATCTCGAGAACTCTATGAAGATCGAATTAGGTCTCAACGAGCGAGACTAGTATTTCTTAATTATCATATATGTATATTTACCACAAAAAAATATTATCATATATGTATCAACTTTGTTTAACACCTAATTAGTTTATATCTCATTTTTATCTAGATATTTATTTTTACCATTTGATCGTGTAACCAAAAAAAGGTTTTTAACTTTATATATATATATATATATATAATTACATTATTTAATATTCCATTCGTTTCAATTTAAGTGCCTTACTTTTTCTTTTAGTCTGTTTTTAAAAAAATGCCTCTTTCTATATTTGATGGCACTCTAATTTAATTTTCTAAATGAGATATTTAAGATCACACGATTCAAACACATATTTTGAAATGTTAAACAAATCTTTAATTTAAAAAATTCAAAAGTCCTTCTTATTTTCTTAAACTCTCTTTTTGACCGAACTAAGACAATTAAGAGTGCTATTTTTGTATTTATACATGCAAAACATAAACAACCCTAGGACTTTGTTAATGTGTGGGTTGGACAAGGTTGAAATAAATAAAAATATTATATTTAAATAGAGAATGATGTTATAAAATAAAGATTATAAAGTAAAGACAAGTATAGAGAGAAACTGATATATTATTCGAATTCAAACTGATGTACATAATGAACTGAAATCTCTTCTATTTATAGAAGAAAGGAAGTTGTTGTGTAAGCTGCTACTATACCAGATATGGATAATCTTGAGAGCAATGTTTATCCATAACGGAGTACTGAAAGGATAAGCTTATTATACCCGGTATGGATAATCTTCTACCGGGGGTAATATTTATCCATAACCGGGTATCGAAGTGATAAGCTTCTTCAGGAAGCTTATTTCCAATAGAGTACTTAAATAGATAAACATATTTACGGTGGAGTCCCATATGGATAAGCTTCTTCAGGAAGCTTATTTACAATGGAGTACTAAATGAACATCCATAATATAATATATTTATAACACTCCCCTTGGATGTTCATTACAAGATAATGTGCCTCATTAAAACCTTACTAGGAAAAACCACGTGGGAAAAAATCCTAGTGAAGGAAAAAGAGTACACATATTTAGTAATACGCATTACTGGCTGCCTCATTAAAAACCTTATAAGGAAAACCCTGTGGGAAAAACCTTAGTAAGGGAAAAAGAGTACAACACACATTTTACTCCCCCTGAAGAAAACCTTATTTCAAATATTTGAGTCTCCGCATTCCAATCTTGTATACCATATTCTCAAAAATTGATGTTGGTAAAGACAATCTGTTGGATTGTCACTTGAACTAATTTGATGCACACCAATGTCACAATTTTCCTGAAGATCATGTATGTAGAATAATTCTGGTGAAATGTTCTTCGTTCTATCTCCTTTTATAAATCCTCCCTTTAATAGTGCTATGCATGAAACATTGTCTCCGTATAATATTGTGGGTCTTTTATCACATTCCAACCCACATGTTTCTCGAATGAATCACTGATCTCAATCATATGCACTCTCTGCTTGCCGGTTTGAAATCGAGCTTTATGGGTATCAGATAAATAACCTGCATCTGCATTACCAATACGATCTGCACCACTTTTGTTAGCATTAGCAAGATAAATAAGTGCATCATCTACACCGAGATAGAGTATTTCAGACCAAGGAGCTCCTCATCCTCTTCTAGAGGTTGGAACTGATCCTTATTCACTTCAAGTGATTGAATATTCATTGGTGTACTTAATGGGTACACTTTGTCCATGTAAAAGTATTTTTAAGACCCACTTGGAGCTCTTTCGGAGTTCCAATAAGATTTATGTCACCAACATAAACAGCAAGTGTAACAAATTTTGATGACATTTTCTTTATAAAAATACATGGACAAATAACATAATTTATGTAACTTTCTTTCAGCAAATATTTACTGAGGCGATTATACCACACGCGCACAGATTACTTTAAACCGTACAAAGATCTTTATAATTTGATCGAGTACATTTCTCAAGACTTTGAATTATATGCTTCGGGCATTTTCAATCTTTCAAGGATCTTCATATAGATTTAGCCAAATAAGTCATATAGGTTAAGACTTATATCTAAATGGTGTGACATCTTCAAGTGTCTGGACTGCTAGTCCGATCCTCACAATCTTTTACAATATTGTGCACTATATTGTATTAAATATATTGTCGACGATCATTTTGTGTCAGTTCCGAAGCGACATAACTTGTGGAGATCTCATCACTTTCTTTATTTTCAGGTACCTGAACTTTTTCGGAAGTTTCATGAAATGTTATGTCGTGGGCTCTTCTAGAGCTTATTTCCTCCTCATTATGATCATTTTGATCATTAGCTCCTACTATTTTTCAATGATTGTTACCTTTGGAACTGATTGGTCTACCACGCTTCATGCGTTCAGTAAACTTTATCCTTCAGGGACTTTAATTTTAATAGGAGCATTTGCAGCTGAAATATGATATTTAATTTTGGATCAACAAATGCTTCTGGCATTCGACTTGAATTATCGTCTAAGTGAGGATCATGATAATTCGATTCATATAGCATATTTTTCAACTGTTTATTCCATCCCCCAAATGTTAGAAAAACTAACATATATCCCCAATCATCTTTGGGAAACATATCTTTGTGTATTATGGTAGAGAAATTAATCATATACCACACAACAAAAGATAGTAAAAATATTTGATTTCTGATCCTAAACCAATTGTGAAGGGAGGACTTATCATATATTGTTGATCTGATGCATACAAGTGCTGCTATATGCAATTTAGAAAATCTTAGACCAACACATGAAGCTTTGTTCTCATAAGCAATGGTTTAGCCATTAATAGGAGGTATTCAGTGCTAAACCAGATTGGATATAAACCAGCATTATCAAGATGAACTGTCTTGATTTCATAATCTGAAAATTATGTTCTTAATTGAGAAAAACAATTCCAAATGTCAAACTGCAGGTTGACAATAATTACACATGTAACCATCTCATATATGCACCTATAAGTGGTTCACATGATAGGTGAACGGGCCCATATTCACCTTTTATATATTTCAGAATCAGGGGTCTTAGTCCCAACTTTAGCTGGTATAATCAATTCATTATGAGAACAAGCAACACATGAGAATTCCTAAAAAATCTTCTAGTTCTTTAGTATATGCTTATCTGAATTCTCAAATAGCTCATTTAAAAATGGCAAATGAAAACTTCAAGTTTATCATGTCATGTGTTATCTCTTAGTAAACTTCTGGTTTATTGTAGCATAAACTTTTGCTTTAGTAAACTTCTGATTTACTGTGATACATGATATAGTACAAATTAAAGAATAAGGCGGGTAACTTCTCACATACATATTATTTTACCCCTTATGATTGTGGAAACATGAAGATTATCAATCTTCCAATCATTTGTAGTCTCAATATGATAGTCATTTGTATTAGTAAACTTCAGGTTTACTACAACATATGTTTTGACCATAATCATATAATATGAATGACATATTTGTATATAAGCTCTTCGAGAGCCTTCATTTATTATCCACAATCTAATATTTATCTGGCACTACTGGTGTCATGTATTCTTTAGGCAAACATTTAGCTCTTCAGGAGTTGTTGATACATTTTGTACTATCAAATATTGCTCAGACACTGCTGGTGTCATGAGAGAAAATCACAATCAAATAAACAATGTAAAACAATTGTTTAAGCACACGAAAACTCCTCTTCATAATATTTTTTCACTTCAGGAGGCAATTTCAATTGTGTTACTTCTTCAGGAGCAAATTTAAAATACGAAATATTGAGTATATATTCTCTCAATTATATTAACTCTTTTGGAGGTTAATTGTAATGTATTCACATCAAGAGCACATTCATAGTTACTCGACTTATTAGTATTGTCATATTCACTTCAGGGAATGGATTAATATTATCAAAAATTCTCATCCTTCAGGAAATCGAACATAATTATCTGGCGCATTAATCACATCAAATTGTGATGCCTCAGCCTCTTTTAAAATATTTACTACTTCAGGAGCAAATCAAGGCGTGCATTTAATATAGAGAATATTTATGTAGCTTATCTTCAATTGTAACCATAGAAAGCCTAAATTATCACTTCTGGTGATCATAGACATATACCACTTCTGGTGGTTAACAAAATATAATTACAATGAGATATATGAAATATAACTACTTCTGGTGGTTGTATATTTCTTGCAAACTCTGCTAGAGTTTAAGTTGATCTAATAATATTATCCATATTCTTCAAAATGACATAAATAAGATATATTATAGTAAACATTATTATCAAATCATAATTTTTTCTTTATGTACAACAATTACATAACCATACTATCTATTACAAATAATAAAAATTAAAATATTTACATTTCTATAGATTCACCACCGATTACATGACTTGTTTCTCCTTCTGGGTGTGCAAGGTAATCAGTTACATCCAAATGCATGAAGTCTAAATTATCTTCAGAGATAAAATTTGCTTCAGCATTTTTCTGTGTCTTCTTTAGGGAGACTTGATAAAGCTCAACCAGGTGCGTTGGCGTACGACAGGTACGTGACCAGTGCCCTTTTTCTCCACATTTATAGCATGCATTTTCTGCATTTGGTGCTTGCACCGCTTCATGCTTTTGTTCCTTCCTTTTCCACTGCTGGTGGTGTGGAGTGTTCTTTGGTGCATTATTATTACCATGATTAGAGTTTCTTTTCCGACCACGACCATGACCACGACTGGGGCCACGACCTTTTCCACGTTTAGCCTGGTGGAAGTTCGTCTCATTCACTTCAGGGAATGGACAAGAACCAGTAGGTCGGCTTTCATGATTTTTCATTAACAACCCATTATGTTGCTCGGCTATAAGAAGATGTGAGATAAGTTCGGAATACTTTTTAAATCTCATCTCTCGATATTGCTGCTGCAGGAGCATATTCGAGGCATGAAAAGTGGTGAAAGTTTTCTCCAACATATCATGATTAGTAATATTATCACCACATAACTTCAATTGGGAAATAATTCTGAACATAGCAGAATTATACTCACTGATAGATTTAAATTCTTGTAGCCTTAGATGAGTCCAATCATATCGTGCATGTGGAAGAACGACCATCTTCAGATGGTCATATCTATCTTTCAAATTATTCCACAGTATGACTGGATCTTTAACAGTAAGATATTCCATTTTCAGGCCCTCATCAAGGTGATGGCGTAAGAATATCATTGCTTTGGCACGGTCTTGGTTTGATGTCTGATTTTTGTCTTTGATGGTGTCTGCCAGACCCATCGCATCAAGATGAATTTCAGCATCAAGCACCCAAGACATGTAGCTTTTGCCCGATATATCCAGGGCTACAAATTCAAGTTTAGAAAGATTTGACATTATTTAGGAAAAGAAAGTTCTTACCTCAGATACTTTCAAAATATTTGCTCGAGATGGCAGAGTCTCGTGCTGATAACGTGTTATAAAATAAAGACTATAAAGTAAAGACAAGTATAGAGAGAAACTGATATATTATTCGAATTCAAACTGATGTACATAATGAACTGAAATCTCTTCTATTTATAGAAGAAAGGAAGTTGCTGTGTAAGCTGCTACTATACCAGATATGGATAATTTTCTACTGAGAGCAATGTTTATCTATAACGGAGTACTGAAAGGATAAGCTTATTATACCCGATATGGATAATCTTCTACCGGGGGTAATATTTATCCATAACCGGGTATCGAAGTGATAAGCTTCTTGAGGAAACTTATTTCCAATAGAGTACTTAAATAGATAAACATATTTACGGTGGAGTCCCATATGGATAAGCTTCTTCAGTAAGCTTATTTACAACGGAGTACTAAATGAACATCCATAATATAATATATTTATAACAAATGATAGACTTTTATTATTAGTTACTTATATAACAAGAAAAAAAAATAGAAAAATTTGAAAATTGCTTACTTTATCCTCTTACCAAGTCAAACAACTCTCTGTCCCCTACAAAATCTGTAAAAATACAGAGGGAGGAGAAGATAACCAAATTCTAAGCAACCAAGTTGTAATGGAGAAGCTTATCTATTCCACAACAACTCCATTTCCCTCTAAACTCCATTTAAAGCCATCTCCTTCTCTTCCCAGAATTCGCCACGTGGACTTTAACCTCCCTTCTTCACTACTGAGTCTTGAGTCGCGCCGAGTCAACAACTCGCTTTCCTTCAAATGCCTCCGTGATTCTTCATTCTCTGTTACCCAAAATGGACATGACAAAAAACCGTTTACATCTCCGGGTTTTCCAAACGGATCCGGATCGGAGCCTGATTTTCTCAAGCGTATTACTGAAAGAATATCTCAACAAAACAAGGTAATCCATTATCCTTTGCCAAGATTAAAAAAAATATTGGGGTAATTTTGGCTTATATTTGAAAATGTTTTTTTTTTGTTGTCATTTTGATACTAGAAAAATTTGCAAGTATAATTTCTAGAATTTAAGTAAGAAAAGTGAATTAGTTGTCCGATTTAGCTCCTGAAGTTGAATTTGATACTATTCGTTTGCCTACATTCAGATTTGTATTTGGTAGCATTTTGACTCATATTTAAAAATGTATGTTTTTTTGTCATTTTGATACGAGAAAATTTACTAGTATAATATATAGAATTTAATTAAGAGAAGTGAATTAAGTAGCCCTATATAGCTCCTAGAGTTGGTAAAATTTCACACTCGGTTATTCATAGCGTTATTGTACATTGGGATCTGTGGCGGAGTCAGGATTTCCGCTAAGGGGATTCAAAAAAGAAAAAAGGTAAAAAGAATTGCAGCTAGTGGGAAATGAACCAATAACCTTATACAAAGGTGTTGAACCCCCTTGACCACTAAACTATGCTTTTGGATTGTGTTAACGGGATTCAAAACATAATATATAGAGGTAAAAAATAGATTTTGCCTTACGTATACAGTATAATTTTTCGGCGAAGGGGGTTTGGGTGAACCCCGTTCCGCCCCTGTTTTGGATAAGCAGATGCAAAGCTAGGATTTCAACTTAATTGGTTCTGGATTTATAAACATGACTTCAAGTGTAAATAACTTGGTTTTAAATTTAATATTCGTACGTGTTTAATGAATTTCTTAACACAAATACACTGTTTGAATAAAAATTACTAGGTTAGGCTGAACCAATAGGCGGGCTTCTAGCTTCGCCCTCCAATGATAAGCAAGAAGTTTCAAACAAATTGGGATTGACAAAGTGTTAAGTTTTGTATCTATGCGCAATTCAGTAGTGTTGGATAGACAAAGCGTCAAGCTGGCCCAGACACCATCTAAATGAAAAGTTCAGCTCCCATGTTGGTGTATATGAAGAAAATTAATTAATATAAACTTCAGTTTAATGTCGATTTTTGCTTTATTATGGTGTTCTTTAATCACCTTCAGGTGAAGGGTGATTAAGTGTGTCCATACTTCAGTTAGCCGGTCCTATAACCACTAGTTCCAATTGAACCATCAATGGTGGTTTCCTTTAAGGTGATCCTAATTTTACAAGATTAAAAGAGAAAGGGTCATATGGAACAAAAGAACATGTAAAACGACTGAAATATCAGAAACCAGTGTTATCAAAAGCAAAAAGCGCAAAAAAGCTCTAAGGTCCTTTGGGGCTTTAAGCGCAAAACGCAAATAAAGCATGGGCTTTAATGAAAAAAGGCGTAACTGGAGAAAAAGTAAAAATATGCATATGTAGTCTAAGAACAATAATAAAAAGCATGAATAACAAATATATGGACATGAAATTTTAAAAAAAGATTACGATAAAGTGAAATATCAATTATTTAATGTCGCCTTTTCAGGATTACACTCATTGGCAAGTAAAAGTATGTCTTATTGCCTTAATGCGACACTGAAGCACCCACAAAGCGAGGCGAATCGCTCAACATGTTTTGAGCCTTGCTTCAGGGCTTAAGCGCGCCTTTGACAACACTGTCAGAAACCAATACATTTGGACCTTGTAGAAGACTCAAATTTGTCCGTCTCAATGTAACATCTATATTTATTCTTTAGGTTAAAAAATGGCATCTACCACGGCCAGGTTCTTCAAAGGTGTAATTGTATAAAATGTAGTCCGAGCATCTTTCAATGAGATTATTGAAAGATCTCAAAGGCAAAAATATCAGGATATGCCTGAGCATCTTTCAATGAGAAAAAAATCTCAGGAAGAAAACTACAATTGCAGTTAAGTTGCAATCTGTGTTCAAGCTATGCTCGGAGTTCCTCTTTTTTGCAAGGGTACAACTGGGCATCTTTCAATGAGATTAAATATCAGGAGAAAAAATGAAAGTTGCAGTTAAGCTTCATTTTTCTTGTTAGATTGGTAACAGCTGGGAAGATAAAATCTTCATAGTCCGTGGAATCCTGAGAAAACATTTGTAAATGTAGTATGCAACTATGCATGCCCTCAAGTTCGTTGGATTTTCCATCTTTTTTAAAATCTTATGAAGTACTTGAAGAGCTTCCTCGGTAGATTATTTCTGGTTTCTATAACCTTGCAAAACTTCATTAGCTGCCATTTCTTGCCGGACCTTACACTAGTTTGATATACCAACTTTAAAAGGGGATTGCATTTTAGTTTCAAAGGAAAATTTGCCTTGATGTAGTTATATCTCTCAGTGCTAATGCAACGTTCACTACCTCATTTTATAAATGTATACTAGGTAAAACTTGAATTGGTTAGGATACTAAATATTGGTTTCTGAGCCTGCAATGGTTTGACTTTCAACATTCAGGGAGAATAATATTACCTTTTAGTTTTTCAGCATCATGTTTTAGTAGTCCGATTGAATATGTGGTTGCTTTGCCAAATCTGTGCTAGTTAATTGAACTGGTATACTTGAGCAAATTAATTAGCTGAATTCTAGTTTTTGATGGAACATTTTTGTTATCTTATACTGTTGACTAGGGTACAATTCAAAAGTCTGATCAATGATTTTAGGTTCTATGATTTGCTTATGAGGTGTTTTTGTTGCTTGGTTTATGGGGACAGATCATTTGGGTACTTGAAAAGCATTAAAAGCACTCATCACAATCTGATGTATGCTTTCAGATGAGTTATAACGTTCTTTTCAGTACCGGATGGTAAGTTGGTCAGTGTGGCTTTCTATACGTTTTTGCTTGTTTCCTGCATTACTTTAATTGCAATTATGGTCTAAAAATATTTCATCTTTCATGCAAATACTAGTTGATTCACTTAGACTCAATTTAAATGATGGAAGACGAGTTAGCCACCTTTTTGCACTATAAACCCAATAGTTAGAACTTAGAAGTCCTCTTCGGTTGTAGGATAGGCAATTGGTCTCTTTATATGGTCTTGGGAAATTCTCACCTCATGAGGTAGCTTTTGAGGTTGAGTTAGTCCCAAGGTCCATTTCTTAATTCTTATCAAAATCTCTTTACTAGGATTGAATTTTGTTTGAATGCTCTATTTTTGAGTTTCACCAAGGATACATTGTGTGGTATAATATCTATGCACTACAAATGAAAAAGAAACCAGCATTGTGGACATAATTTTTTGGTTCCTTTTTTAACTTTCCATTTCTTGATCTCATAAATCATCTGATATTAGGAATGCTTTCGCCTATATTCATTTGCCAGGTTTAACATGGAAAGAACAACAACTAACAATAAATTCAATATTGGAGTTATATTCTTAAATAATGAAAAACAATGAAAAATTTACCTAATTATTCCTCTACTTTTTTGCCGTTTACATTTATTGTATGAAATTTTTATCTACTATTTGAAACAATAATGCAGAGACATTCTCTTCGAAATCTTAGCTTATATAAGGGCAAGAACTCTATATATACCATTGTTCAGCTAAAACCAATCAAATTATTTGGAAAATATTAGCAACAGAAAAAGAAGAAATACCAAATCAAAAGTCACTAGAGCATGTTTTGCAACTTTACCTCAATAAAGTTTTAAAAGAAAGTACATTTGTTACATTTCTTAGAAAAAAAGTGTTACAAGAATATACTTGGAAATCTGTTGTGTCCACGTGTTAAATTGCTAGACGTTCAAGTTGTAAACAATGTGAAGGCTTATTTAATAAAAGGATGTCATTTGAATGATCTGTAGAAATGGATATGAAACATAGCTTTACATTTTGCAACCGCTTTGCTGCAATGAAAGCAAGAAAAAAAATATTGAAGCATTAAGGATTAAACTATTGAGTCTGTGTTAGTGAATGTCTGTAGGCAGTTGGCTAAGCTTGGTAATCTGACTGTCATGTATGGCCAATCGTTGCAATGTAATGATCCTATGGAACTTATGACTGATGTTACCTAGTATTTGACAAATAAATATCCTGTTTGCCAAAGAAAAAAAAAGAGGATTAAACTATTACTTATAGAAAAGGATGAAGGTGGTGTGTCTTCATTATTTTTTTGTATGCTGTTCTTATCTTATGGGCCTTCTATAAGAATATTCATTAATTTACAGGTAGTTACATCTTTATATCGAAATACTTTATATTCAACAACCTTCTGTTCAAATAGAAACATACCTTCTTCATTTAGATGGAAGTTAGAAACAGTTTACAACTCTATGAAACTGCAATGTTGATGTCAAGATGATGCCAGTAATAGAGAGCTTTTAGCACAAGCACCACAGACTTGTCAAGCCTGTTGGATAAACCAGTAGGAATTGCAGCCGGGGTTACAGAGAGGTTCACCTTGCTGTGGTGTAAAATTACAATATTCAGTATATAGTTTTTCAATGATACCATGTAAAATAGTATTCATTGAATTTCATAGCATCAGCTAACTGACTAGAAAAGGCCATTGATGGTCCATGCATTACAATTTGCTTCTACAAATATTTTTTTCTCCTCAGCATGTCTTGTGTTTTCATATGATTCCATTCAGGTCCTTTCTGCAAGTACCATAGTTCTTCTGTCAGCCGTGTTTGTTATGCTCATCCACCCGGTCATTGTTTCACCAGCATTTGCTAGTTTCCAAGCTGCAGCTAAGACTGGAGGGCCGGTAGCAGCAGCAGTAGGGAGTCGACTTGTTCGTAATGAACTACTAAGCAGTGCATGGACTGGTTTTTTTGCTGGTTGCCTGCACACGCTATCAGGTCCTGACCATCTTGCTGCTTTGGCTCCTTTGTCAATAGGCCGCACAAGGATGGAGAGTGCAGCAGTGGGAGCTCTCTGGGGCTGTGGTCACGATGCTGGGCAATTGATTTTTGGCTTGTTGTTTCTGCTCTTAAAGGACAGACTCCACATTGAAGTTATTCGTACATGGGGTACAAGAGTTGTAGGCTTCACCCTTCTTGTTATTGGAGCAATGGGAATTAGGGAAGCATCTGAAGCCCATACCCTGTATGTTGCCCTTGAAAATGGCGAGTCTGATGTTAGTGTATATAAAGGCATTGATGCTCCAGTTATTGGGAAGAAAAAGAAAGTAGGCTTTGCAACTTTTGCGACCGGCATTGTTCATGGGTTACAACCTGATGCACTGATGATAATCCTGCCCGCGCTTGCTTTGCCTTCTCGTTTGGCTGGTGCTGCTTTTTTGGGTATGTTCTTGGTTGGAACTGTTATGGCAATGGGAAGTTATACTGCTTTTATTGGCTCATGTAGTCAGGCATTGAAGGATAGGATTCCTAGAATTACTGAGAAGCTCACTTGGGCTTCTTCCCTTGTTGCAATTGGTTTAGGCCTTTGTATTATCATTAGCCAATTTTTTGGGTTTAGCCTGTATTAATTCTAATCCGGCGTTTCATTTGTTTATCTTCAATACTAGGTGATGTATTTTTTATGAGGATATATCTTTTTGATTGAAGATTCATCTTCATTAATGAGACGAGATCTTCAATTAGTCGGGTTGTGCAAAATTTTCAAACCGCCTCACCCCATCCGCATAGCATTTTTTTCTCTGGGTAATAAGACTTGAGAGTAAACAAATGATTCAAGATCCTTACATAAGCTAGTTTAGCTTGATAACTCAGATAGAACAAAACACTCTCAAAGCCAGGCTTCTATTCATATGTTGTCTTTAAAATCGAAGATAAAGTTGCTTTTTACTTCTGGTCACAGTTTTCGAATTTGTCATCTAGGACGACAAATACTAAATACTTATTGAGATATTTTTTATCATAATCAAGTTACCATTTGAAGTAAGTACACACACACACACAAAATTCTTATAACTAGCACCTACAAATGATTTGCTAATATTATTTATAATCTTGTTTAATATATATTTTTTCCTGAAAAATATTTTCCACAACCAACCAAACATCAGAAAATATTTATTCATAAAAATATCTTCAATTCCACCAACATTCCCCAAAAATAGCCATTTTCCCAAAAAAGATTTTCTCATGGATTGCACTTACAAGATGAACATGATAAACTTCTAGCTACTGCAGCGTTGGAGTGAATCGAGTTCACTTTTCTATTGGCGAATAAATTCTATGGGTAATATTAAAGAGAACAAAACATAAACGGGACGCCAAAAAGACCAAAAGTGCTTCAATCTAATATGTTGGAACTTCATATATTAGCGTGAATTCTTGGAAACAGCTGATATCCAAGCAAAGTTAATGAACCGAGATGAGACAAAATCCACAGGCTATTTGTAAACAATCAGAGAATAAGCATTAAAATCCCTGCGATTTGCCAAAGAGTATGTACATTCCAACTAAGCAAAAAAGGAAGGAAAAAAATGGCAGCAAAACCCGTTAGAATCATATTCAACTTTAGGCACACAGAACCAATCGAGGTAGAAATGGCATACATGATTAGGCCTTAGGCCATAAGCAGTTGTTAATCAAAAGTCTCAGTTCATTTCTACAGAACGTATGCATCAAAAGGCTATTTCCAATTCAAGCCATCACCAAAGAAGCTGCTACACCGAAGAACGACGGGAATGCATGACCAAACGCACTATCCAGAAAACCAAATGCACTATCCCGAAAAGCATTATTGCAGAAGCCTCTTGTTTTGCGTCTATATCACTATTACTGTTTTTTGTTGATGTCATACAGCACACAAGCATCAGCCGCAGTTTTCATCTGAAACCAGAAAAGCGTCATATTGATAACAGCATTTAGCACTAGGCAAAGTGAACTCGGCAAATAAGATATATTACATATGCACAATTCTTCTACACTGTCAAAATCTAGCATAGGTAACAGTTGTCTACCTGGATAACATTAACAAATTGTTTGATTGCCCATCCAAATAGAAGAAGAGCAAGTAAGACCAGATAAATCCAACTTGTCGTTGCAGCATTTACAAGAACCTAAATATGAAATGCAGAAATGGTGAATCGGCTTCTTAAACACAAGGCAACAGAAATAGAAAGATATATAAGATCATAATAGCAATGGTCTTACATCAATAAGACTTTCAGTTTGGTTCCTTGCAAGAAGGAACAAGGTAATATAAAGAACCTGGTCAATAAAAACTAAGTCAGATGACAACTTCAGTCCAGAAAAAGAAGCTCTAAGCTTTTCAGGATCGATAGAGACAGTTACCTCACATGATACGCAACAATAGCCCATAAACATCCTATTTCCATAATAAAGCTTGAATAGCCAGCTACTGCTGTCTTTTACATCTTTATGACTTGTTTTTCCTACTAAGAAGGTACTGCAATAATATTTGAAGAAAATTATTCATCTGAGAACGCTCTGATCAATCAGAAGTCTAAAACACAAGATAAGAGAAAAGATAATGCAGCATCAATCCTCACTTAAAGGATATCGGTTAAGTGGAGAGTTAATTACCTATACATTTGCAACCAATGGCTGGAAATATCTAGAGCAAGCAATGACAAGAAAACTAGACCAGGCCTGGAAGCATGAGGACACGGGAGGAAATAAATCTTAAATATGCCAGAGCTTTTAACAATCCACAAGCTTACGCAAATAGGAGTCAATGAAACTACCTATAAACCTGCGAAAGAATCACCAGCAGACAGGCAGTGCTAACCCTGAAAAATCATACCGGCGCACATAAACAAGAAAGTAGAATTGAGATCTTTAATATGAAAGCAAGGGAAAATATTTTAATTATTCAACCACAAGGGTTTTGAGGGGATTGAGAGTTAGAAATGTGGCACTACCTATCTGTCACCATGTCCAAAACAGCCCCAAATGTTGAAGCTGAATCCATAGAGGAAAATTGACAATCAAAATACTTTTTCAGTTGCCTAAACAAATTGACAATCCAAAATATATGGCAGGTCTTACATATGAAACTCAAATAATGTCCATCAAAGCCAAACAACTGGGGGAAAAACTCACAGATGCTACACATTATTACCCAATGTAATTTTTCTTCTTTTTATGAAGTAATAAAATAAAGAGTATCCCGGTTTACTAAGCTCCCGCTATGGGCGGGGTCCTAGGAAAGGCCGGACCACATTGGGTCTTATGCACGCAGCCTTACTTGCATTTCTGCAAGAGCTGTTTCCTCAGCTTGAACCCATGACCTCGTGGTTACTTGGCGGCAACTTTTTATGAAGTAATTAACCTGTATAAAATTTTAGCACACATATCACTAGTAACCAATAGCTTGAAATCCATAAAAGATTCAGTGAGGAAATGAAGTCACAAATCCTCAAGCAGTTACCTTTCAAATTAATACTTAGGTTTTTAATTGTCAAAGGGGTGTAAAAAAGTCTGGATTTTAAAAAAAAGGGGGGGGGGTCGGGGGGGGGGTATTGCACATTGTGTAAATTGTGCAACGAGAAGGGCAGGACTCGAGTAGATAAAAGATCATTAACGCATATTTAAATAGAAAATTTGATCTCAAAGTAGCACAAGGCAGAGAAGGCAACAGTTGGAATGTTGATTACATTCCAGAAGAAAGCTCAGTGATTGAGAGGTCCATGAAATGGTTGAACGTTTTATATGCTCTCTGGAATACTAAAGCTCCAGGGAAAATTATGTGCTTTGTATGGTTAGCTGTTAAGAAAGCCTGTCTGACTAAGGAAAATCAACAAAGAAGAGGCATACAACTTGTAAATAGATATTATTTGTGTGAGGAACATTTTGAAGACATCAATCCCCACTTTATGCATTTCCCTACCACTTCATAAATCATAAGTACGACAGATGTTTCTGAATATGATGGGAATGAAATGGGCTATGCCAAAATTAACAGTAGAAGTACTTCTTTGCTGGAGCAGGAAAGGGCTGCCTAAACAGTTAAAGAAAACTTGGAACACCATACCAGCTGCTATTTGGTGGTATATATGGAAAGAAACAAGAGGTGTTTTGAAGATAAGAGGAGCTCAACCCGGAGAACTACTGCATCCTAATGATTTCTTTTTGGTATAAATTGGAAGTAGCTGAAGGTGCTGAAACACTTACAGTTGAAGGTGCTGAAACACTTGCAATTTACAGAAACTTTTGTATAGATAGTCAGGGTTGATACGCTTATGTTTTTCTTTTTGAATGTACAGCACCTTCTTAGTGTTGTTTACCTGACATCGACAATACTTACCTATTAAAAAAAATGTTAGACGTTCATGTACATCCTAAACCAGCAATATATTGCCTCAACCAGATCCATTCTTGACACCTTAATTTGATTACTTAATCTAAGGCATATTTCTATATCTGCCTATATGAGCTTTAAAAGGTATAGCCAATTCTAACAACATATAAAGGGGGGTTGCAGTAAATTGATTCTTAAAAGCTCATCAATCATTCTCATAACGATTTTGTACCCAATCATTGCCATAATCATTTTCAAGATATAAATAATAACCACATGGCTCAAATTCAATGTAATATATACTAGTCGAATAGGAATAGATATAAATACATGTTTGCTTAGCTTTTCCCCAAAAAGGATTCTCACACTATGATAGTCTATTCAAATCAAATAGTTGCCATTATTCTCTAACACATAACCGCTGCCACCTTGTTCCCAAAGGTTCTCCACAATGTTGTTGTTCTTTCTCAAATAACCAAGATAAAAATCTTAGTGTGCAATCCCTAGGCCACTAAGACGTGGCAGCCAACAAGAATGGGTTTGGCCCACATTCTAGACCCTTAAGAAATATTGTTTTCTAATGTTATATGTAATGTTTTAGCCCAGTAGCCACGTACTAATTATTCTTTTTTTTTTTGATTTGCACCGGGTGTCCGAGTCTCTTCGAGCCCCGACTAATCCCGGGGGTGCACAGACCCTCGGCAAGGAGTTTCCCGCAAGTGCACCACGGTTAATTCAGGTTTTACCCAGTCCGATGGCCCTCAGAAATTGTTTGCACCCAATGGGTTTCGAACTTGAGACCTTGAAAGGGAGCAAACCCCAAGGCTCAAGTCAATTGCCACCAGGCCAACCCCTGAGGGTTCACTTCCGTTTCCTTCTATGTGAAAAGAGTCCTCTAACTCTCCCCTAGATTAAAAGAAATCTCTTAAAAGTTCTTTAAAATTTGTCGGGTTATTACACACAAGCATCTATTTGATATTTCTAGGGGGATCCTGAGGGACTTTTGGCGGTTATTTAGAACCACAAATTCCGCCAATGGTTGCTCTTAAGCACAATGAGCTTAGCTTGGAATCAAGACTTGCAAACTCACTCATATGCTATGCTGTTGTTTTTTATTCTATTGATTTCAACCTTCCATTAGATAGCCCTGGATAAGATAGAGTTGCTTGCTCGAGAGAACAGAAATACCATTGCTCGTGAAGGACAAGATAGGATTGTAAGGCATGAACGTTTTGGGAAATGGCGGAAGCCATGAAGCAAAGGGAGTTTCAAATGCACCAGGATTACAGAGAAGGAACTGCTTCAGAGGCAAATGTTGCTGAAGATGCACTCACATGAGGACTAAAGGGTCACGAAGTAGGGAAATAATGATGATTCACTTACTCAGAGCTTTGGCCAATATGAGTTCACCTTGTACAAGCTTTATCGGGGAATTTCTCATCTTAGTAGGAGCTTCCAAAGAAATAGCTCAGACCAATCTCTACACAGTCTCCGATTGGCACTCCTTAATGCTGCAGGAAGTTCATCCTCTTATTATCAGCCAAGGTGATTGCTTGGTCTATTGTCGAAGCTCTTCGTCGTTCATAGACACACAATCTTCGTTCTTTCTTTACCGAATTCTTTGTAGGTAGAGTCATTCTTTCATTCTTTATGGTAGATAGAGAAATAAAAGAAAACCTTTTAGATAAAAATGTGCCGGTCAGGTACAGGTTTCCTTTTTTTTTTTTCCTTTTTTTTGATAAAGTAAGGTAATAGGTCAGTTACATATAGGTTTCTAGTTCCTCAGGCAAAATTCTAGGTTTCATTTCTGTTTGTACCTCTGAATCCATACTTGTATTTATTCATTATTATTCTTCTAAGCTTAGTATTCTTTCAAAGTTCAGTATATTCAGTCAATTTGTTCAGTATATTCTTCCTTTGGTTTTAATGGTTTATTATTCTTATCCAAAGAGACATGGTATTTCATCAAAACATAAAACAAGGAAAAATTCTCACCTTGATTGAATTTTCGGGCAAACCAACCATCCAAAGCATCACAGACAAAGCTGGAAACCAAAAACTCAATAAAACAACCCCACTTCCATAAACTCAAAAAGAAAACAAATAAGAAATAAAGCAACTCACCTAACAAAATAGAGAAGCGAAAATAGCTTTTTGTCCGCAAAGCACACAGCAAACGCAACGCAATTCATCAAAATTCTTAAGTACCCTGCATCCAACAGAATATGTAACAACTAATTCAGCACAAATATCTAAATACTCAGCAAACATTTGAACAATCACTTAAGTGGCATTTCTTTGTCTGAAGCTTCTTCGAATTTCTTAACACAAATTTTCAAAGAAAAACTCACCTATAATGTTTGGAATGTAGAGGTAAACATTTACTGGCTTTGTTCTTGTTTTGTCAGCCATCAGCTAAGAACTATTCTCAAACCGTACCAGTGGCGGCTCAAGGATTTCGCCGCAGAGGGTTCTATTAAAACAATAACTTCAAATCAACAAGCAACAATAACCGGATCAAATAACAAGTATCAATATTCAATATATATCAAGAATCAAGTGAAAACCATAAAATACATTATATGAATATAATATCACCATTACAATTGTCCTAAGCGTGTTCTCAAATTTTGGAAAGGATAAAAATTGATTCAATAGTTACACTAGCAAATACCTCATTTTCTACATAACAAACTAAACAAGCATTCAAAATCTCATCACTAAGATTTGCTACACAATTAACTTCTTACATATTTCAGAAGAGAAACCCCTCGCAACCATAGGAGTAACAACGGGTAATATTAAACTTAAGTTGTCACAAGCAAATAAACAAGTACCAAGTCTGACAAAAAAACGTATTAGCAAATAACCATGAGACTAAAACTCAGTAATAGACGATTTCTTTAAATCTTCCTAAGTTTTGGTGGACAGAGTTACTCGATACCTGTGTTGGTGGAAACCTATGGCAAAGTCGAGATACATACAAGCTGGTCCAGACACTACCCTCACTAAAAAAACATTAAGTGATTTCTTCTCTTCTACCTAAACTTTATGGGCAGTGTTGTGCTAATGGAAGGTAGCAGGTACCGGTGAAAAAGTAAAGGTATGCATAAGTTGACCCGGACACCACCATCATCAACTTTCTAGGCTAAATGTCTTGTAATTCAGGTTCTCTTTTCTTTTTTTTTCTTTTTTTGGGTAACTTCAAGTCATTTTGTTATATAAACTTGGCTTGTTGATCCTATTTTATTTATCATCCCCCATCCTATTTAGTAAGTTATATACACCGTCGCTATATGCACTATCACCGAAAGAAAATCTACAATTAAGCCTCCTTAAAAAGTGTGATTTGCAATCTTAAAAATAAGACAAATTATGGGATACAACATGTAAAAGTGGAAAAATTTCTTAAACGCATTTTCAACCTACCGAAGACAGAAACACAATCAAAGTGCGGGGCTACAAATCACTATGGGAAATTGCAAAATCCCTAAATCGCCATATGTAGGGTTTCGACTTATTGACAAAAACAGCAAATAATAAATAAACAAACGGAATGTTTGACAAATGTTAAATCTAGAGATTACAACTTATAGTCAATAATAGAAAGAGAAAAACAAAATTATATTGAGGGCTTCGAATTCGGAGATAGTGAGATTTTGACGGAAAACTTACCGGAAAAGGGAAGAATTGAAGATGCCGCGGTGGTTTGAAGTGTGAAGCGAAGTGGAAGTTATTGTATTTTGTATGGAAGAATCGTCGCTTTTTTGCGATTTGGGAGGGGAGCTCGCTCTTTATTTTGTTCTTCTTTTCATTTAAGAAAACAAAATAAAAGAAAAAGGAATAAAGTCAGATTTGGCAGAACAATTCCAACTCACGATGCCAAAAAAAAAAAAATCCAACTCGCGTTGTGGAGAAAATAAAGAAAAAAGATTCCAAAATTGAGTCGAATCACTGCCTTATTAAATGTCTGGTCGAATTGTCCAACTATACGGAGAAAATTAAAAACTCGAAGGACCTGTTTGGACATAAATTCTTAAATATTTTTTGAAAAAATTAATTTGAGTGAAGTTTGATTTGAATTGAAAATGTGTTTGGACATGAATTTTAGGGCAAGTTTTAACATGTTAAAAATTTAATTTTTTTTTCAGCTAAAAAATCTCAAATGATCATGATTTAGCCCAAAAAGAGGTCTTAAGCTATATTTGAGATTTGAAGTTCTCTAAAAACTAAATTAATTCTATAAACAAACACATATTTTTTCTTTTTTTTGTAAAAGAACTTTCAAAACTTATGGTCAAGCGCCTACTAAGCTTTCTTACAATTATCTTTTGCAAAAACTGATGAAATAGCTTGCACAAAATATAAAGAGAAACTTTCAGAAACCATTATGTTTTAGTGGTTATTAGCTAGTTGTAGCTACCATTTACTATATTACTTCCTATAACTATGTTTTCAGGTTTTTTAGAGTGTATTCGATGTATTTAAGCTACTGTATTCATGAATACAGTAGCATTTATCGACGTGAAACATGGGATTACAGCTAGACAGATTATTGTATTCGACTGTATTCACGACGTGAAACAGAGGATTACAACTAGACAGATTATTGTATTTGACTGTATTCACGATATGTATTTGTGAATACAGTAACATAAATGACGCAATTCATGATCTATTCAACTGTTTTTAAATGGAAAGTGAATCAATTAACATAATAGACTCCTAATATAACTCAACAAACTCAATTATAACATACAAAATTTGTATTTCCAGTTATAAAGAAGATTCTCAACCGAAAAATACCCCAAAATATAGCAATCTTCAGAGAAATTATATAATTACATTGAATATAGTTAAATACATAAAAATACATTGAATACATGAAGTATAGCAGGTCATGTATAGAGCAAAAACATATGAATACATATTGCAGATACATTTGAATACTATATACATCTGAATACATAAATTATATTAATTAAAAAATATATATGAATACATTCATGGATATATAGCGAGACAGTGAATACAATAAAATACATGGAATACATCGAGATAACTGAAATATAATGAAAAAAAAGACAATGAATATAATGAAATACATAAAAATACAGCGAAATACATTGAAAGATATTTGAAAAAAAGGTAACAAAATATTCAAGTTGTCCAGCCCCAAACTTCATCGTCGTGTTCAAGAACAACCCTAATGTCGCACCTCACGTGTATGTTCCTTGAAGGCACGAATCGGGTTGTTGGTGGGAGGCAAAGAAACGTCGTAGAGTGGCGGAAATCAGGCAGACTTCAATCCATATTTTCCCCATTTCAAGGAAATCTTTTTGCTTGATTCATACAAATGGTGACATAATATGTGCTCCTCAAAGGTTCTTTCCTTTACTTTTCCGGTAAGGACTCCAGTTTTGCCCATCTTTATCATTGATTCTCCAAAATCCTTGAAGAAAGTAGATGCAAAAAAATTTCTGTTGACTACTCAGAAGAACAATCGACGGAGGATCTGATGAGAGAGAATCCATGAGTTTGTGTTCATGGAGAAAACTGGCGTTGAGAGAGAGGGCATCACATTTTATGAGAGAGAGGGCAGCGCATTTTATGAGAGAGAAGGCAACGTATTTTATGAAAGAGAGGGTAATGTATTTTATGGCTTAAGGGTAGGAGGTGACCATAAATAGATATTTGGCTATAACAATCAAAAAGTAGCTATGAAATATAATTTTTTAAAATGGTATTTATTTAAAATAAATAAGGTATCAACTTTTGCTATAGGAGTTAAAATTTCCAAATATAAACCCTAAGACCAAATTTAAAGCGCGTCCACTTTCGACCAATTCACATCCTCTAAGGTCTCATTTACTGCAACTTATAACTGACTTATGCGGATGCAGAATTTAATGAAATAAGCACTAAATATATTTTGAAGTTTAATAAAATTTAGCCCGTGAATTGTTTAGTAGAGAAAGCTAGTAAAGTAAATCTTGAACGATGATAAATCAAACAACAAAAGAGAAATATACCAAAAGAGATACAAACATTTAACGTGGTTCGGTCAATTGACCTACGTCATCGGCGGATATAACAATCCACTATATAAAAGAGAGTATAAAATATTGAGAGAACAAACTCATAAAGAGACAAACACACGCGACACACTAGCATTTGTCCCGTAAAGTTTTTCCCCTAAAGAAGACTCCCAAGTCCCCCTATGATATATTGTGGAGCATGTGGATGTTCCTTAATAAGAAGGAAGGATCCTCAATGTATATAAATCCAAATATTTTCCTACAAGAAAAGAAACTAGCCAAATATTGGAGATTTATAATTTTCTTCTACTACAAGGAAAATTTAATTATTATAAATATGTTGCTCTTTCATGCAAGAGATAGAAAAATCAAATATAGTAAGAAAATCAACACAACACCTAATAGTTAACCATTGGCAACCAACTGTAGTTTGAAGAATTTATAGAGCCATAAATAGGTAAGTCATAGATGTCCATACCAATAGTGGAATTGCATAAGGGATGATGAAGAGTGTTGTTGAACATTAAATAGGGTGGAAGAGTTGCAAAAGAGTTTTTTGATAATTTTCATGACTTGCAAACAACTTGAAAGTTAACAGAGTCTTCTGGACTGAGACAAGATGCTATGACGTAAAAAAAGGTCTGCTGGAAGATCTGCCCATAATCGTTTCTCCTCCTCTTCTGTTTGCTCGAATCCTCTTGATTTTATCTGGTCAATCAACTTGTTAATTAGTTACAATTGCTACAAAATAAGCACATAATCATAACCCCACCATTTAAAAAGTTGGTATTCACAACTTAAATTTAGACATTAAGTAATTGATCCCAAGAAACTAATTAAATGAGAATTATGACTCGGATTAAGAGACTCTCGGCTTGTTTACTGGCTATGTATTGCCATTTGTTGACACCTTCTTGGTCTAAACTCTTGTGAAAACTGTGACAAGGGGTGGAACGTGAACCAGCTTCACTTTTCAAGCTGTTATTACTCCAAAACGAGCTCCTCCACCACCTCTAATTGCCCAAAATACATCATCTCCCATTGTTTCTCTATTAAGGATTCTACCATTGGCATCAACCAAATTGGCATCTATTATATTATCAGCAGACAGTCCATATTTTCGTAAAAATAGCACGGTATAGCCAGTTTTCGGACTGGTCATTCAAAAATAGTCAGCGTTTACGAAGTCAATGAAAAATAGCCACTATTTTGCTGCAACAGAGACCGATCCAGCATAATATATTGGAGTTCGGTGCACCTGTGTATGAACTCCAACATATTTTGCTGGACCGGTATACTTTGCTGACTCCAGTATAATATACTGGAGACTGGAGCATCGATGCTCCAAACTCAAGTATATTATACTGGACAATTATACTTGCTGGAACTCTAGTATATTATGTTGGAGTTCTAGCGTACTTATCCTGGAACTCCAGTATAATATGTTGGAGTTCAAGCATACTTATACTGGAACTCCAGTATAATATACTATTGTATTTTCAGAGTTTTGAACAGTGTTTTTGCTCAGATTTATCTTTACATGAAAAATGGCTAAATTTCGATTACTTTTGAAACTGGGCTATTTTTGAACGACCGATTATAAATCTGGCTATTTTTTGAATATCTCCCCATATTTTCTCATCATAGTGCCAAAGCCACCTCCACTGAAGAGCCCACCAACACCAACACTTGGGCATAGGCCACAAGGAAATCCAGGAATGTCACTTTCTTGGCTGTGTTATAGTAAAATTCTCCAATTGTTGAATCCAAAAAACGAGGAAAATTCTTATCGATTCTCACTGCTATTTACAATTGTAATCAAATTGATTGAAAATCATTCATTCCCTAAATTTCCGGCAATGATTATAATAAAGGATTTCCAATTCTATTACTCCATCCGGTCCACAATAAGTGACCAATTTGCTTTTTTATTTTGGTTCAAAATAAGTGTCAATTTATATAATCAAGAAAATATTCAATTCGTTTTTTTCAAAATTACTCTTATGTATGTATCCTAAAAAATCTTTTATTCCTCACATTAAATTATGATGCAATATTTAATTAATGGTAGCTTAGTCACACTAACTATTTTTATCTAGAATTTAGTATTTTCTTAATGGGCGCGCCCAAAGTAAATTAGTCACTTATTATGTACCGGAGGGAGTATACAAATGTGAGTATGTAACAAACACAGAAATAGAGATAGAGTAAGAAGAATAGAATTAAGAAGATAGAGGAAGATTTAATGAGCCTAAAGTTGTAGCCAAAACAAATATTGGACAGTACTTCTTCTAATAAAGCAACATGCTTATATCTTAGGAGTAGTAGTTTTTCCTATTCAACACGTTACCACACAATATTTATGAATCTGCTTTTCTTTTTCCTGGATTGCATATAGGACACCAGATAATATTAAAGATGACACTGAAAAATGCCTTATCTTTTCAATTTTATCACATAGTTTATGAAGTCGGGTTTCATGTACTGATATATGGCACTTTTGAAAATTCATCATTGCTTATGAAACCGATACTTTCTTAAGTTCTTTGTCGGGCAAATACGTAGACGATCCCTTAAACTTCTCCAGTTCCATTTTGACACTTTAGTTTAGCGTTTTTCCTATTGAACACTTTATCTATATTTTGGAGTATACCATCTAAACGCAAGGCATGACCGATCGAAGGAGCGTTAGTTCCACTGTGGGTTTCATTTATCAGTTCCATGTCGTAAAAGTTAACAACTTCTCGCAATGGAATGGATATTTATCATTGTGGGTTTAATGCACCACTGACTATATCATGACACCTGCAAACCCAAGTCGTCGATTTTATGATTGTAAATTGAGCTCGGTCTCAAAGTAGTTCATTAGGGTTTATTAGGCTACGGAAAGGGGATTTTGGGTGGAAGATCAATTAAGTGAGGCGAGGTAAAATGTGGGTAAGGTAAAAAAGGGGGGGTTTTATCTGACCTGAATAAATAAACACGTGTTAGCATTTTATTGGTATGTTATTCCACGTGGGAAGCATTTAAAAACACGCGCTTAAATTTTTATAGTCCGGTCATGCATTCTGTTTAAATGGTACAGTCCAAAATACAATTAAAATGTTCAATAGGAAAAACACTAAGTTAAAGTGCCAAACTGAAGCCAAGTTTAAGGGGTCGCACACATATTTTGGCCTTCTTTGTTATTGTTATATACAGCTTCCATCTTCCACCTTGCCTCTAGCCTTTGCATTCTATCTTGAAATGGGAATATCTACTTTGTGGTTCACTTATAAAATAACACCGGCATCAAAATTATAATGGACAAGCAGAGGCGGATTCAGGATCTGAAAGTAGCAGGAGCATATGAGCGGATAGCTCAATTAGTGCCAGACTTTTGATCTTAAGAGTTTCAAGCAAAATATATAAACCTTTTAAACATATATGTACATATATATTTAGAATTTTTGCCGAGCTTAACCGTGTCTGATGACCCCTCTCCTCAATTATAGGTCCTCCTCTGCTGACACGTGCAATTGCAAAATTTTCTTGACTCTTTAATGCTCATTCTTCTCCAATTGCAACATTATATTGCCCTAGAGTTTCTGCTTAAAGTTAGGCAGAATTGGGTCATACGCACATGGGATTAAAAGGATTTTGCAGGTTAATTACAAATTGTAGGTACGAGGGTAAGTCGCGCAAGTTTGACTTAATATAATGGATAGGTAAAGTGGTCTACCCAAAAGCCTATGTTTAGCTTGAAAAAACAAGGGGAGAAAAAGTTACCCCACCTTGTTTGACAAAAAGTATAAAACTCTTTAATTATCAGTACTATAGAAGGTAAATTTTAGTCAAACATAATTAATTCTAGATTCAAATATATAGAGTGCGAAAATAGAAGAATAAGAACATGTAATATTTATTAATGTAACAATCGTACATCAAACATGAGAGATAAGCTTACATCTAGGACGGATTTGCATCATAATCATGGGAGTAAGGAAGCGGAAGAGAGGGAACTGTTGATGATGAAGAGATTCCTCTTTTTGACTCTATCATGGTAGCTATCTGGAATCCCCCCCTTCACTGGTTCAGCTCCCCTATATATATATATATATATTAATAACTTCCCCTTTTATCCAATGGTCTTTAATCGGCGTACTTTCTTACGACCGTATCCTCCGTCGTTTGCTCGAACATAACGTTTGTTTTGTGATGCAAGCTTTTCGACGATTTGACCCCGGCGATGGCCGAGGTGCTCTTTGTTACGCCCCGGGGGCATGATTACGGCTTGGTCGATCCCTTATCATTCCTCTTAAGGACAACCATCCTAGTCAGATTTTGACTCATACACTACTAAGAGGCGGAGTTAGGATTTGAACCTTATGGGTTTGAGATTATATTCCTTTTAAGTTACTGGATTCTAAATTAATAATTTGTACATATTCATTAGATTTTTTAATACAAATACAAGATTTGAATAAAAGCTATTGCATTTGACCGAACGTACAAACAGCACTGTGGCTCCCCCTACTACTAACTATAGTATTTGTCAAAGCCCTCAAGCCACTCAACTTCTCTGTCGTTCTTAACCCTTTACTTGTATATTAACATGACTGTCATAATGTCAAAAGTCGTATATTCACCACCCAACGGAATTGTGAATTAGTCTAGAGATGCATATGTTTAGCAGTTTTCAAAAATGATAGTCAATAAAATATTTTTTTTTGGTATATATGTATATTACATAAAAAAAATATACATATTTTATGCACTTTTTTGACTAGCGAATATAATGAGTTTCAACTGACTAGCCAGTTTTATATTTTGCTCATTAGTTTATACATCCTACGTTAGCATCATAGAAGAATTTCATAAGACTTAATGCATAATTGGTAGCCAAAAGAATTCTAATGAATACTCTTAGAGCTGTTAATATGGGCGGAGCCGGGCTAGTCTAGCCCACCCCACGTGGGCTTTAGTAATTGACGAGTTGGGCTGGGCTAGCCCACTATTTTGATGGGCTTTATAATGATCGGCCCACCCCAGTCCTATGTGGGCTGCGGGCCCCCACGGGCCATCCCATCTTTTTTTAAAATGTAATTTTATATTTTTTCTTTAAGTTCTAATTTAAAAAAGATAAATATTTAAAAGCTAAAAAAATCGCATTGGAATTTTTTTAGAAAACTTAATACTTATACTGTTCCAATAAATCACAATAAATACTAAAAAAGTAAAAGACAAAACTATATTTCATTCAATAAAAGTCAAAACTCAAAACAAACTATTCAAGAGAACGTCCATGACGCTTAATGTCCATGACGCTTAACGCTTATGGGATATCCAACAAATCATCTCCTTGTGAGAAGGTTGTCTTAACATCTTCACTTTCACTTATATTTACAATTTGTATGCAATATTAGTTAGTTAAATATTAAAAATAATTAAATTTTTAAAACTAATTAACGTTTTAAGACTTTGATCTTTTAATATGATGAGCTTAATAAACTTTAAGCTTGGAATACTCTTCTTGATATTTTTTATGTCATATAATTTTGATTTTATATATTTTAAATACATATTTTTATTAGGCCCACGGGCTGGCTCAGCTCGGCCTCAGTCAAGTCTCACGAGCCATGGGCTTTTTCGGGCCGGGCTTAAAAGCCTCGTTCATAAATGAGCTTCAATAATTCTAGCCCAGCCCTGCTAAACTACGGGCTGGGCTGGGCTGGCCCAACGGGCCAAGCCCATATTAACGGCTCTAAATACTCTTAATATTGGGCCAGCCCATATTGACGGCTCTAAATACTCTTAATAGTTCCGTACGATCAAAATGTGTCTTACCGACTTCGTTAAAAAAATAAAAAGTAAAAGAAAGTTTGAATTAAAAAACAAATATAAAGGTATCTTAAAATTAAAAAAATTTAAAGTAAAAGAAAGTAGCATTTTTAAAAGAAAAGCAAAAGAAAGTGGATTGTTT
The DNA here is from genome assembly GCF_000715075.1 of Nicotiana tabacum. Classification (NCBI taxonomy): domain Eukaryota; kingdom Viridiplantae; phylum Streptophyta; class Magnoliopsida; order Solanales; family Solanaceae; genus Nicotiana; species Nicotiana tabacum. The sequence continues at coordinate 161,827,979 of NC_134082.1, forward strand.
TTTAAGAAAACTTAGATAAAGTGGAATTCTCTTTTAAAAAGTAAAAAAAGTGGGATTTTAAATAACATAAAAGTAATTAAAGTTGAAATTTAAATAACTACACTAAGGGGTCGTTTGGTATGAGGTATAAGAAAGTATAAGGGTGGTATAAAAATTTAATATCATCTTAATACTTTTTTTGGTTAGCAAACCAAGTATAAGTTATCCCTATGTTAATTTTAACACTGGAATAACTTATACCTTATAGAAGGTGGGGTAATTAGCACCGGTATAACTTATACCTTCTTCTTAGAAATTATGCAATTGTCATTCTTAATACAACATACCAAATAATGAATAAATAACAATACCAACATAACTAATCCCAGCATAACTTATCCCAATATAACTTATACCGGCATAATTCATACCGTTATAAATCGTATTAAAACCAAACGACCCCTAAATGTACACGAATAACACAAGTAAAAAGCATAGATAACCCTTCTTTCATTTAGTAATTCGACACATGCTACCTCTGCTGGAGGCATAACTCAAGAAACTAACTGATTTAGTGACAAACATATAGAATCAACTAAACAAGCCACTAAAACACTAGATTTACTACTATATTATAGTATGATTTTGGCAAAACCATACATTATATTACACCACTTTAAACAGCAATTAGACTTGTACTACTGAGGTTAAAAACATACTAATAATATTTTGCCAAAATTAGCTTAGCATCACTATCATATCTCTTTAATGGTTAATCTTTTTTCCTTTTCTCTTCTTAGTAAGAGGAAGAGTTGGGATGCTTTGTTCAAACTTGAAAAAGTTTTCTGGATCCACCTTAGTCTTGATTTCCACCAGCCTATTAAAATTGTTCTTGAAATACTTATTCCCCCACACACTAGCTTGTACAAAGCTGGAATTGGAATTCACATTCTTGTTCATTCCCAAATCAAGATCCCTGTAATTCACATAAGCTTCTCTTGGAAACATAGAAGCATAAGAAGTCATGTAATTGTATAGCTTTCTGATCCAATTGATGTGTTTCGTAGCCAATTCTTGATCAGGTTCATTCCAGAGAGTCAAGTACTGAATCTTGAAAATGACTCCTTTTCTGTGTGGGAAAGGAGTTTCTGATTCTGATATATTAGCCATCATTCCTCCATATGGATTCCATATCATTAGTGGTGAATATTCTTCTAATAGCCTTTTCCATATACCTTCAAGTCCTGTTTCAGGAATTGGCTCTTTTATAAAGTCTGATTTGGCTTTGAAGTAATTCTTGAATGTTGGCTTACCCTGGAGAAGTATTTCTGGTGGGGTTTTTGTTGGAAAACCAGCAATGTACAAAATTGACTCAATCCAATTCATTTCTATACAATCTTTTTGTGTCAATCCTAATTCAGGGAAACTCTCATTCATTATTTGTAAAAGCCTGTCAGCTTTTCCAAGAAACAATGAGTTATAAGCTGTTTGAACTGTCCTTTCTCCCTTTTTATCTTTTTTGTCCACCACATTTATGACTACTCTCATGAATAAATCATCATCAATTTTATCAGCAACTTGTTGCCACTTGTACAAAATCTTCGTCGCGCCATCTTCCAATGTTTTCGGGACAGTGAAAACAGTGACAATCGATGGAACAGTAACTAATTTTAATTTCCAGGACAGTATGATCCCGAAACTTGCTCCTCCACCACCTCGAATTGCCCAAAACAAGTCTTCCCCCATCGATTGCCTATCGAGTATAGTGCCATTGGCGTTAACAATACGAGCATCGATTACATTGTCAGCTCCAAGCCCGAATTTTCTCATCATGGAACCATATGCCCCACCTGTTATGTGACCACCAATTCCTAAACTGGTACAAAGTCCAGCTGGAAATCCATGAGTTTTGCTTTTCTCTGAAATTCTATAATAGACTTCACCAACAGTAGCACCAGCTTGAGCCCAAGCCGAATTTTCCTCTATGTTCACGTCGATCTCTCGTAGTTTGGAGAGATCGACGATGACAAAAGGAGAGTCCATTACTGAAATGTACGAGAGGCCTTCATAATCATGGCCTCCACTTCTAACTCTGAGCTGAAGATTGAGTTGTTTTGCACAAATGACTGCTGCTTGAACATAGGATTCTGCCATTGGGGTGAAAATCAGCTCAGGTTTAGGAACTGATGGTATCAAACACCTGAGATTTTGAGCTGTAGAATTCAAGACTGTGTTGAATGAATCAGTGTTTGGGGTGAAGAAAGCTTTGGAAAAAGGATCAGAGAAATCAGAGTTCTTGCAAATACATTGGTAGAACTTTTCAGGGGTTGTATCAGAATGAGCAGAACAAGAACTTGAAAATAATAAGACTATGAAAAATGAGACCGTAATAGAGTTTAAGGATGCCATAATTGAGAATCTTTATTTTTTTCTTGAACTGTGTTTTTGGATTGTTGAGGAAAGCATCAGGGGGTGATGGTGTTTATATACTGATGAAGTTAGGGCTCGTTTGGCACGAGGGATAATGGATACTTAATCTTGTGATTAAATTTGAGATGAGTTTATTTCATATTTGGTTGAAATAAAATCGTGGTATAACTAATTTTGGGATTAGTTATCCCGGATTGTAGTATATTTTTATTCCTATGGAAGGGTGGAATAACTAATCCCGGAATAATTAATATATGATAACTTATTTCCCAATCAAACTTTAAGTTCTAATGCTGACTCTATGTGACATAATGCACATGTCAGGTTTTATAGATTTGATTACTGGTTTCAATGTGCAATTATTAGGGAAAACATAATTAATGAATAATTCCTCAAAAAGTAGTGCGGAGACATTTGGAATTTTGATTGTGGCAAAGTCATAGGAGCTTTAGGAGACAGAGTAAAAGAAATAACAAACTTTGGAGTGAAAGAAAATTTATGCTTTCTTCCGTCAATCTCTCTTTAGTACTTTTTTCATGTTGAATTGAATTCTTTCTCTCAACTGTTTCTCGAAAATAAAATTCTCATTTTGGTTCAGAGCAAGTTTAAATTATATTTTTTAATGTATAGCTGCAGTAACTTTTTCTTGAAAATATCTAAAACAAAAAAAAATATCATTTATACTTGGTAAACATTTTCCAAATTCGACTAGTGTCCACATACAAAGTAATGACTGGGATGTCAAGCTACAAGTGACAGTGATGTGACTCAAGCAATATTGGTGACATGAATCTATATATATCTATAAAAGGTAAAAATTGCACGGGCCCACCAAATAACTTATACTTATTTTTTTAACTTGTACTCACTTTTTAAACAACTTCAGCTACCTTTCTCCTTCCCCTTCTCCTCCTTCATTTTCTTTTTTCTTCTTCTACAACGATGACTTCAACATTGCTCTCTTTGATTAACGAAGCTAAAGCAAATATACTGAGGACTTCCATTCGGATTATTATAACATTAAAAACCAGTTTCCTCATTGTCTGGAAACACAACTCCGTCATCCATTGCTGGAAATTTACTTGATACCGTGAATGTTTCTGCACAAGGAACACAACCTTTAACAATAAGTTTCAAATTCATTCTTTCCCATGCACATGGAGTTTGTTCTTCTTTTTCTTTTCTCTTTTGAGTTTCTTTTTTTTTTTTTGGTTATGAAACGTAGCTCTTGATATATTTAAAACATGAAAGTTAATAGAGTATACAGTAGATGGAACTGAACAATGGATCCGATTACATAAAATCTAATAACGGTAAACTAAAGTTGGGTGAGTTATCAAAAACTAGAACATCTTGATAGTGGGATTCCCCACTTACAAAGACAAAAACTTCAGCTCTAGAGCTGAAGTTCGCCAGTTACAAAACAAAAAGTTCAGCTCTAGAGCTGAAGTTCGTCAGTTACAAAAACAAAAACTTCGGCAAATATAGAACAAAACTTCAGCTACTATGCTTAAGTTCAGTAATTACAAACAAAAACTTCAGTACATTTTGCAAAGCGGGCACAAGTTAAAATGTGACATAAAAAGCGGGTATAGATGCAAATGCCCCTATAAAAGTGGGCAATAAGAAAGTGAGGTGACACCTCTCTTAGGCCAAGAAACATATTTATCTTTTTTTTTTCCTTTTTTTTTTGGATTTTTCATCATTCTTTCAATTTATTTTATAATAAAATTAAAAAATTTATTTTCATAAATCACAACTCTTTATCTTCATAATCTATACTTTTAATAGTCTCAATAACTCCAATCCCTTTCATATTCATAACCTCCACAAATTTAATGTGTAAGTTTATAATAACTTATCTCATTTTTTTAATCTTTCCATTCATTTCTTTCATTTTCATAACTCATACTACCTTAACTTCTACTTTTAATAATATCCATAACTCTCATGCTTTTCATATTCATAACCGCCTAATATTTAATTTAAAAATTAAAATATCTTATGGTATTCATCTATTTTTTCCTATATAAATTCATAACTTTGTTTCATGAGACCCCTACCCAAGACTACACTTTCTATTCTTTACCTGAAATAGCAGTGTTGTCATATTTACTGTAACATTTGATTCATGTTTTAGTTTGGCTTGAGGAAGAAGGCTCTTGAATAATAATCGATATTGCGGGAGGGAGTGTCGACAAGAACACAAAAAATTATACGCTGATTTTGCATTTCTATTTTCTTACGATTAAAGTCTCACGTTGTATATTTTTCTTCTCTATTTACTTTCTCATGTGTTCTCTTTCGCTTTATTTTCTATGAACTTTTGTTTGTCGCAAGTTTATATTTTCGTTTAGACTCAAATTAATTACTTATGAGTTAAACTTTGTTTGAAGTCTGCTAACTACTAACCAATAACGGCTCATTATGTAAAAGGGATAATTTTAAACGTTCAAATACGCCATTCATTGGATATTTTGATAACACTTCTTATTTCTTTTAGCGAGTAAAAAGTGTTATAGCTAAAAATCACAGAACAAGCGCAGGTTTTTCTTTGCCGAGCCATCGGCATGTGTTGTTTCTTGTAAAATAGAAACTGTTTTCTACTTCATTTCTACTTGTGATTTTTATAAAGTAAGTAGTTATTTTATTCGTATGATTGGAACATGTATTATATGTACGATAAAATTTAAATTATTTGGTTTACTTTATAACTTTTGATTCTTTTGAAGTATTGTGATAATTATCTTTCTTTTTGAAAATTATGTTTTGATCTCTTCTTTGAATTGTCTATTATTTGTAAAACAAAAAAAATACTTTTTCATTTTGTTGAAAGGATAAAAATAATCGAGCAAGTATTCTGAAGTGAAGTACTATGTTCTCCTTGGAATAGAGAATATGAGAGGGAAACTAATGAATAGAAAAGTAAAGACAAAGATGAAGGCTAAAAATGGCATAACAAGAAGGAATAGAAAAAAGAATAATCAAATGATTGAAGACCTGAACTGAAACAGACTCTACAAACAAAGCTTTCCGACTCGGCCTTGAGAAGCTTGTATCCTTTGGATTCTTGGGACCTAATGAGCCAGGACAACTCTCTTTCGGGATCAGTCCCGTACCTAGATGTAGTAGTCAATCAGCGGGACATTCAAAGAAGTTATGCACCTTCACTAAATGTTAATGAAAGAAAGCCCTTTTATCCTAATCTCATCTACTGAAAAGGGGGCCGGGGGTAGCATGACGTTGCAATTTCCACATATTTCTTTTGTTTTATTTTATTTTCTTTTCATTATTAGTTGCTTTACTTTTATTTCATATTTCTGTTATTTGAATATGAGAATTTTTAGCAAAGCCGATGTTTTGCTATCTAATGAAAAAATAATCGATTTACATGCCTCTAACATGTAATCGTACTTAAAAAGTCATGTATCAACCTCTCACTTTCTCTTCATTTATTATAATATATGTAAGTGAAAATTTTTTCTTAAAAATTGTTTCTCTTTTATTTTCTTTTAAAAAGAAAATCAGGAAAAAATGCAGTAACCTAAAATCTAATTCTAATTAAAATGCTAAGTATATGATTTATCAATATGTAGAATTATCTTTTATATCCATATTAATTAAAAAAATTATCTCTCTCATTTCTTATATGTCGTTATTTTTCTTTCTTTCCTTCTTTTTTTTTTTTTAAAAAAATTTAGTGATATTTCTTATAACCGCGCGAAGCGCGAAAAATTTCACTAGTTAATATGAAAAGAAGGCACTTACAAATTGTTAATAGGATGCTGTTCAAAGGGTTAATCTAATATGTCTCATAAATGCAACTAGTGGTGAACTCAAATGGAGGTTTACATCTTTTCAAATCACAGTGATACGTTGAATTAACTTGTTATTTGATACCAAATAATGCTATCTCGAAATTTAAGAAGCATTTATTCAGTATTTGGTTGGTAGAAAACAACGATATAATTAATTCCGGGATTGTAGTATTTTTTTATCCCCATAAAAAAATAGAATAACTAATCCCTGAAAAACTAATCTCGGAATAATTAATCCTAGAATAACTTCTTTCTAACCAAACGACCTTAAGGGTACAATTTTGTTGGGAGTCAGAATTTGTAATAAATTCATTACGGAAGAGGTTTGAACAAATGACTAGCAATACTTGTTTGTGTCTCATAAAATTTTTCTGTAGGCTAAACTCTCTAGTTCTAAAATATTATATGGTGGATGTTACTAAGTGATAAAGAATGACGCTTAATTAATACTCCTTCTGTTTAATTTATATGATTTTTTTATTAGTCCGCTCCAAAAAAACTAATATTTATATATTTAAAATAAATTAATTTTATATTTTTATTTTGCTTATTTTACCTCATAAATGTCATGATTCAATAAAGCTTTTACTTTTTAAGCTTTTAATATCATATATTTTAAAAGTTATTTTTCTTCAACTTTATACCGAGTCAAACTAGCTCATTTAAATTGTAATGAAGAGACTAATAGTTTGTAACCATTTTTCCAGAGGCAACAGGAAATATCAAATCTGGTATATTGTATTCTCCTCTACAAAGAAAGGAAAAATCGATTATAGGAAGAAAATCAGGCAACCAAACAGATAAATTAACTTTGGTTTGGAGAAAGGAAAGTCGTTGTATGTTCTATCAAGAAGAATTTATTGGATATTTAAGTATGGTAGACATACTTTAGAACCCATAATAAGAAAAGTACTATTATCAAGTTGTATGCTTTATTCCTTTCTCTAAAGATTATCGCATATTTATTATATTCAATCAAGTGCTTTTAAATAGGTTGTTTACCTTGAAATGACAATAACAATTAGATTTGATTTTGTGGTTCTAAAAATATGTAATCTATTTTTATGCTAATTGTTAGGTAATATATGCTAAGTGAAAGATTAGAAAAAAAAGATAATAGCTTGTAGATAGTATAATAACCAAACCGAATGGCTGGAAATGGAGCCTCGAGCCTGTGTATACGGGGCCTCGAGTTCGAGTTGGATGTCCGGCTAACGACAATCGACGGAGGATTAACATTTATGATAAATTCGATGGCGGCTCTTTATGACCAATAATGAACAATAAATGGAGAACAATAAATAGAACACAATAAATGTAAGAAATAAATGTAAGTAGTGAGATCAAGAGAATACGTTAAGTTAGGGAGCAGAGAGAATGTTCTTGTATATTCAATATTGTGTATCAGGTCCCCTTACAAAATGGCAGGGATCCCCTTTATATATGAGGGGGAATCCCAATAGTACAAATGCATTCATTACAAAGATATGAGGCTGGTACAACCATTTAATGCCATGATACGGGTTTGAACTAGACTAATAGACTTTGTCAGCTCTAGTCACGTGCCTTGGGAACCTCACATCGATCTCCCATAGACGCTGATTTACACTACCTCGAGGCCGATCATTGTTTTTACCGCCTCGAGGTCGATCACTGAGAACCCACGGGGTCGAAATCCCGAGCTGAGCTTTGAGCCTTCTAGGGGCGGTCTTTACGAGGCGCCTTAAGAATCATAAAATCAGACCACTGATTTTTACCGTATACAGATGGTACCCGCATTTCTTAGAGTGAAACGATAAGAAATGACTTTGATATCTATCCCCTCGAGCTTCCCGCGATGATGTCATGCTTATGACGTAAGCCTTCGTGATAACCGAAACGTCACATCAGTTCATCTTTCCTGAATCATTCAATGTACCGCCGATCTATATTCTTCAAGGCGATAATATCACCGCCGATCCGTTTCCCAAAATGTATTAATTGCACCTGTCGGTACGTTTTCCAAAGACATTGATTGCACTGTCGGTTATACTACCACCCTTTCAATAAATGGAAGCTTTCTTGAATCAAAACTTCATTCAAATGTTCTTCAACGACCTTTTACCCCTCTCTTCTCTTCGTCCTTACCCAATGCTATTTCCCATGTTTGAAGCCCGTGCCATAAGGTCACATGGTAGAGTTCTCATCAGCTCTGCCATGGCCCTTTCCCAGAGCTTTCCCCTACTGAGTGGGATTGTACTGGTTTATTTTTGTTGTTGGCTCGAAATAATGAGAGAGAAATCTCAAATTATGTTCGCATTAAAAGATTTGCGGACTATGAACTTCTACTCATCTCTCTTCACTACCCGGTACAATGCTTCACTCCTTTTGCTTTTCGTGGAGTAAGGCGGTGCCTGCTAGTAATCTGTATTTGTAAAATAATTTTGGGGAAAATAAAATAACATAAACAGAAATGTAAACGAAATTAAAAAAAATAATTCGAGCCCACTGAATTCACAGTGTTTCCTTAAGGAATTTAATCCCCTCCTAGTACCCAAGGTTATGGATTATTTCCTACCAGGATAGAACGAATTACACATTGGTGTAGTGGTACTTCAAACCCCAGTGTTTCAGCGAACACAAAGCTCGGTAGCAAATTACACTTACTGTTGCTTTGTTTGATGTTAAAAGTATGCAGAAGAAGGAGGAGAAGCTCAAAAAATCGTATGAAAATTCTGAGCAGAATAGACTTGTATTTATAGCCAAAGTTGGGCTGAAATCTGAAGAGGTGCAACTCTTCAGAATGACTGTTTATACAAGACGGCCAAAGCATAAATGTCATAACATAAATGGCTATTTACTCAACAATAAGGAGGGAAAATTAAAGAGAGTAGTTTAATTTTCAGTTACACAACTGAAAAATGGATTGGATTTAATATTAATATTTATTTTAATATTAACATTTTGTTATTAAAATAAATATTTAATATTATTTTTGTTAATATTTTACTATTAACAAATAAATTTCGACCAAAAAATTAATCAATCGATCATTTGACCAAATCCAAATCCAAAGCCGAAGCCGAAGCCGAAGCCGAGCGAGCGACGACGACGACGGCGCGAGGCTTGCCTTTGTGATGACCCAAAAGGTCATCACCTATTTTTAAAATGAATTCTGCGTTCCGAGGCCTTAAAACCCTTTTTCTGTCTCACCTCGATTTGCGTGCGAATTTTGGGCACGTAACCGGAAAGCTAATATGTGAAAATCTGTGAAAAATAGTAAATTTTGATTATAATATGAATTAAGTTGACTTCGGTCAATATTTTGGGTAAAAAGAACCGGACCCGTGATTTGTGGGACTTGGGTGTATGCCCGGAATCGAATTCTGAGGTCCCAAGCCCGATAAATGAATTTTTAAAGAAAATTATTTTCTGAAATTATTTATGAGATTTGGAAATGAATTGTGATTAGAACTCGATGATATCGGGCCCGTATTTTGGTTCTGGAACCCGATACAATTCTTATATGTGATTTAAGATAAGTTTGTGAAATTTTGTAAGAAACGGACTTGAAACGACGTGAATCGGATCATTTATGAGAAAATTGGAAATTTGGAGTTCTTAAGAAAATTTCATGATTTTGATGCTAAATTCCTAGTTGTTGATGTTATCTTAGTGATTTGAATGCACGAGCAAGTTCGTATGATGTTTTTAGATTGGTGTGCATGTTTGGTTTGGAGCCCCGAGGGCTCGGTGAGTTTTGGATAGGCCACAGAGTGAAATTTTAACTTAGGAAATTGCTGATATGCTTCAGGCCTGCTTCGCATTGTCTCGCAAATGCTAGCAATGTATTGCAAATGCGAGAGGTGGCTTGGGCTGCCTTCTTCGCAAATGCGAAGTGTCTGTCGCAAATGCGACCTCTGCCTGGAATCCCCCTTAGTCGCAAATGCGAGACCTCAATCGCAAATGCAACACTGCTTTCGCAAATGCGAACATAGTAGAGGTCGGGGTTCGCAATTCCCATACCTGCAATTTTTATACTTAGCTGAAAATCAACCATTTTTCACATCTTTTCAAAACACAAACTCCCTAGGGCGATTTTCTAAGAACAACTTTCTTCCAAATCGATTGTAAATCAATTTTAACTCATTTCCTTCAATCATTAACATCTTTTAACATGATTTCAACTCAAAACCAAAGATTTTCACGGGGGAAATTGGGTGTTTTGGGTAGAACCTAGGTTTTTCAAAAATTGGGGATTTGGACCTCGATTTGAGGTCCGATTTCAAAACAAATTATATATTTGGGTTCGTAGAGGAATGGGTAATCGGGTTTTGGTTAGAACCTCGGGTTTTGACTATGTGGGCCTGGGGCGATTTTTGACTTTTTGGGTAAAACTTGAGAAAACTCATTTTCATGCATTAAAATTGATTCATTTAGTGTTTATTGATGTAATTAAGTAACTTGTGGCTAGATTCGAGCGAATTGGTGGTGGAATCAAGGGGTCAAGCGATAGTTGAGACGTGAATTGTGTTCGTGGCATCGAGGTAAGTGTTTGGTCTAACCTTAACTTAAGGGATTAGGAGTTGTGTCCTATTTGCTACTTGTTTCTTGTTGAGTACGACGTATAGGCATGGTGACGAGTATCTATACATTGGTGTCGAGCATGACCGTGAGTTTTGAATTGAAATTTATTGTGTTCTTAGATAATACTACGGATGCTTAAGTCGATAGATTATGGTTATTCTCATGGAAATTACTTATGACTGAGTATTGGCATTAGCTGAGGTAGTTAGGTGTTGGAACAAGTTTGGTTATAGCTGTTTCACCCTTGCCGGGACGTAGTTACTTATACTGTCGATTCCCTTGGCGGGATAGTGTAGTTCTTTATTGGTCCCTTGCTGAGACTCTTGTTATGATTGTTGTTGATTGTATATGTGGATCGGGTTGCATGCCGCAACAATATTATATGTGGATCGGGTTGCATTCCGCAATAATATTATATGTGGATCGGATTGCACGCCACAACAATGATATATGTGGATCGGGTTGCACGCCGCAACAATGATATATATGGATCGGGTTGCACAGTGATAAATGATATAGATCGGGTTGTACGCCGCAACAGTGTTGTTATATATTGGGATCGGGTTGCACGCCGCAACAGCGATACATGATATGGATCGGCTTGCACAACGCAACAGTGTTGTTATATATTGTGATCGGGTTGCGTGCCACAACAATTATTGATACAAAGTGTTTATAGATTGGATACAAGTTTCTTATTGTTTTGCCGTGAATTCTAAGCTGTCCTTATGCCGTTACTCTTGGTTTACTATTGATATTGATACATCCTCACAGCATGTACCCCCCTCCCATCTTTACTTGTTTATTCCTGTTTTATTTTTCGCTGTATATTATATAACTGCACAAGTTCATTTGGTAGTCTGGTCCTAGCCTCGTCACTACTTCGCTGAGGTTAGGCTAGGCACTTACCAGCACATATGGTCAGTTGTGCTGATACTACACTCTGCACTTTGTGCAGATCCCGGAGAAGTTCTTGGACCATAGCATTTGGGTGGCTACCTTCAGTCCATGCGGAGATCCAAGGTAGACATGCAGGCGTCCGCAGGCCCTGGCGTCTCCTCTATTCTTTATTTCCTGTTTCATTTCTTTGATTCATAAATAGTGTATCTTTATTTTCAGACTTTGTATGTAGCACTCTTAGATCGTCTGTGGTACTGTGACACCAGTTCTGGGTGATTAAGGCTTAAACAGTTATATTAGATTCATATTTCAGATATTTTATTACATTTCTTCCGCTTAATGAAATTTCCGTTGTTTTTCACATTATTGCTTTATAAATGCTAAAAAGGTATAAAAATGGATAAAGGTAATCTGTTTCAATAATTGGCTTGCCTAGATCACATTAGTAGGCGTCATCACGACTCTCAAGGCTGGGAAATCCGGGTCGTGACAAGTTCGTATCAGAGCTCTAGGTTACATGGGTCTCACAGTTTACAAACAAGCTTAGTAGAGTCTGAGGGATCGGTACAGAGACGTCGGTATTTATCCCGCAGAGGCTATAGAGTTAGGAAAAACTTCACATTTATTCTTTCCTGTCTTGCGGTTTGGTTTTTCAATGCTAATTGAATTTCTACTCTGTTCTTTCACAGATGCTGAGAACACGCACTTCCTCATCCACTGACCAACAGCCCGAGCCCCCAGCAGCAACTCCCACGAGGGGTAGAGGGCGAGGCCGAGGCCGTGCTAGAGGGCGAGGCCGAGGACGTGCTAGAGGCCGAGGTAGGGGTAGAGCTTAGCCTAGAGCAACAGCACCAGCAATGGAGCCTCATGTTGATTTTGATGATGAGGTTCTGGCCCCAGCAGTTCCGGTGGGCCCAGATCTGGTCCCAGAGGGGTTTATTGCTACCCCGGTACTCCAGTATGCTCTGGTCCCTCTAGTGGGCCTCATGGAGAGTGTCACCCGGGCAGGCTTGCTTCCTGTAGCACTAGCCATCTCTCAGGCTGGAAGAGGGGCCCAGACTCCTGCTACTCGCACTCCAGAGCAGGTAGCTTCCCAGTTTCAGACTCCAGTAGTTCAGCCAGTTGGAGCAGTTCAGCCAGGTGTGGTGGCTCAGACCGGTGATGGAGCAGCTATGTCTGCCGATGCTTTGTGGATATTGGACAGGTTCACCAAGCTCTTCACTACTACTTTCAGTGGCGCATCTTCTGAGGATCCCCAGGATTATCTAGACAGCTGTCATGAGGTTCTCAAGAACATGGGGATAGTTGAGACCAATGGGGTTGATTTTGCTACTTTTTGCTTGTCTGGATCCACCAAGACTTGGTGGACAGACTATTGTTTGGCTAGACCAGCCAGATCACCAGACTTGACTTGGGAGCAGTTTACTCAGCTATTTCTGGAGAAGTGTCTCCCCATCACTCAGAGAGAAGCCTATCAAAGGTAGTTTGAGCGTCTCCAACAAGGTTCTATGACTATTACCCAGTATGAAACTAGATTCATCGACTTGGCTCGTCATGCTCTTATCATACTTCCCACTGAGAGAGAGAGAGAGAGAGGGTGAGGAGGTTCATTGATGGACTTATTCAACCGATTCGTCTTTAGATGGCTAAGGAGACTGGGAGTGAGATATCTTTCCAGGAGGCGGCCAATGTGGCCCGGAGAGTTGAGATGGTTCTATCGTAGGGAGGTGGTCATGGGTCGGAAAAGAGGCCTCGTCATTCAGGCAGATTCAATGGTACCTCGTTAGGAGGTAGAGATTTGTATGGTATGGGCCATCCTACTAGGACTTTTCAGTCAGCACTTCAGGTTTCTCACGGTGCCTCAGGTGGCCATGGTCCTCAGATGCAGTATTCTGATCAGCAGCCCTACAGTGCACCACCAGCTCCTATCAGTGCACCGCCGCTCTAGAGTTTTCGAGGGTGGTCATTCAGGTCGCCAGGGTCAGTCTCAATTTCCTCAGCCGCAACATTCAGGTGGATGTTTTGAGTGCGGTGAGTATGGGCATATCCGGAGGGCTTGCCCGAGATAGTAGGTACTCAGTCACAGTAGCAGGGTTCTCGTGCTATGGTTCAGGCACCAGGTGTTCCACCGCCCGCCCCGCCAGCTAGAGGTGGGGGTAGAGGTGCTAGAGGTGGAAGTAGAGGTGTTAGAGGTGGAGCTCAGGCCGCTAGAGGTGGAGGCCAGCCAGCAGCAGGCCGTCTCAGAGATGTAGTCCAGGGTGGTGGTACCTAGCCCCGATGTTATGCTCTTCCAGCCAGGCCTGAGACTGAGGCTTCCAATGCAGTTATCACAGGTACTGTTCTAGTTTGTGGCAGAGATGCTTCAGTTTTATTTGATCTAGGGTCTACCTACCCCTATGTGTCATCTTATTTTACACCGTATTTGGTCATGCCTAGTGATTCTTTGAGTGCTCTTGTTTATGTGTTTACACCAGTGGGTGATTCTATTGTGGTAGATTGAGTCCATCTCTCTTATATAGTTGTGATTGGGGGTCTTGAGACTCGTGTAGATTTGCTGCTTCTAGACATGGTTGATTTCAATGTCATATTGGGGATGGACTGGTTATCACCTTACCACGCTATCTTGGACTGTCATGCCAAGACGGTGACCTTAGCCTTACCGGGTTTGCCTCGTTTAGAGTAGAGAGGGACTCCTGATCATTCTACCCGCAGTTTTATCTTGTATGTGAAGGCTCAGCGTATGGTCGAGAAGGGGTGTTTGGCCTATTTGGCCTATGTTCGTGATTCTAATACCGAGATTCCCTCTATTGATTCTGTGCCTATGGTTCGTGAGTTCCCTGAGGTATTTCCTTCAGACCTGCCGAGTATGCCACCCAAAAGGGATATTGACTTATGCATTGATTTGGCTCCAGGAACTCATCCCATTTCTATTCTGCCGTATCATATGGCCCCGCCTGAGTTGAAGGAGCAGCTGAAAGACTTGCTTGAGAAGGGTTTCATTAGACCCAGTGTTTCGCCTTGGGGTGCGCCGGTGTTGTTTGTTAAGACGAAGGACGGATCGATGAGAATGCATATTGATTACCGGTAGTTGAACAAGGTTGCAATCAAGATTAAGTATCCATTGCCGAGGATTGATGATTTGTTTGATCAGCTTCAGGATGCCAAGGTATTTTCGAAGATTGACTTGAGATCTGGCTACCATCAGTTGAGGATTAGGGCATCCGATGTCCCTAAGACAGCTTTCCGAACTCGGTACGGGCATTATGAGTTCTTGGTGATGTCATTCGGGTTGACAAATGGCCCAACAACTTTTATGGATTTGATGAACCTAGTGTTCAGGCCTTATTAGGATTCATTCGTGATAGTCTTCATTGATGATATTTTGATCTATTCCCGCAACCGGGAGGAGCACGAGCAACATCTTAGAGTGGTTCTTCAGACCTTGAGGTATAGTCAGTTGTATGCTAAGTTTTCTAAGTTTGAGTTCTGGTTGAGTTTAGTTGCATTCCTGGGTCATGTTATATCAGTAGAGGGTATTCAAGTTGATCCGAAGAAGATTGAGGCAGTCAAGAACTAGCATAGACCAGCATCAGCTACAAAGATCCAGAGTTTCTTAGGATTGGTAGGCTACTATCGTCGGTTTGTGGAGGGGTTTTCATCTATCGCAGCCCCGATGACCAGGTTGCCCAGAAGGGTGCCCAGTTCAAATGGTCGGACGAGTGTGAGGCGAGCTTTCAGAAGCTCAAGACAACTCTGACTACGGCACCGATGTTGGTTTTGCCCATAGGTTCAGGGCCTTATATAGTTTATTGTAATGCATCTCGTATTGGACTTGGTGTGGTGTTGATGCAGGATGGCAAGGTCATTGCCTATGCTTCGCGGAAGTTGAAGATTCATGAGAAGAACTATCCAGTTCATGATTTGGAGTTGGCAGCCATTGTTCATGCATTGAAGATTTGGAGGCATTATCTGTACAGCGTGACATGTGAGGTGTTCACGGATCACAAGAGTCTGCAATATTTGTTCAAGCAAAAGGAGTTGAATTTGAGGCAGAGAAGGTGGTTGGAGTTGTTAAAGCCCAAATTCAAAAGAAGAACATAGTCACAACCGCTCAGCAACAAGAAGAGAAAGAAGCCCAATTCAGGGTAGTCCGTGATCAAGAGCGTAGAGGTTTTGCTCCATTAATCCAATGTTTGAGGGATCAGATAGGGGGAGTTGAGTCAAGCAAGGAGAGCCAGATCGCAGAGTTTGAAATAGAAAGGCACCACTACCAAAAGGTGATCAATCAGTTAGAAGCGGAGTTGCTAGAAGTTCGGCACCAGAAAGATATGGCCTTGGACCCCGAGCGTGATGCACTTGATCTAGCTGAGACCCGTAGTCAGCAAAATCAAGAGCTGCATGTGGCTCAGGAATACATTAAGGGAAAGATCCTCGAGGTAGCCACATATACCTCAAGAGAATGCAGGAGTTGTCAGGGAATGACGCCTGAGCAGTTTGCAGAAGTGTCATTGAACGTTGCTCGTCATATATCTGCAGACTTAGAGAGGATATACCACAATGTTGGGGGTCAGCCGCAGGAACAAGCCCCTTGATTACAGTGATGCTGGTGGATTCTACTGCAAAGATCAAAGTCCTCTTTTAGTTATCAGTCCTTTGTCATTCTTCTTTTGTTGTTCTTGAGCCTGTAAGAGTCTTTTGGTGTTTTGAGTCTCGTTGTTTTGCATTTTATCCTAAAAAGTCTGTTTGAGTCAAGTCTGGTCTTGTTTATCTTTATGCAATTGCTTCTTCTTGAGTCTTGTATAAAAAATAAAATATATATATAAGAAAAAGATTTTGTTTAGAAAAATTCGAAAATGAACCCAAAAGATAAATTCAAAAATGAACCTAAAAGATGTTTGTTTTGTAAAATAAAAAAGTTCATGTTTCTGAACTACGTAATGATCTGATTCATGCAGCGACATGATACGTAGGCAACCCACAAAAGGTTCGATCAAATATTTTTCAAATGACTCTAAAGTCAGGGATCAAAATAAGGCGACTAAAAAGTAAACAAGCTGATAAGTCGGAATGAAACATGAAGCCTTCCAAAAGCATGTTAGAGATGGTGATATTTTAGGAGCATAGCATATCTATGTGTGATTCCTATATGTAAAATGCTTAACCCTAACACATTTGTTGCCTCTTATCTAGTAAGCTTAAGGTGGTTGGTTTGTGGTGAAACTGGCAACACGTCATTACTTCACAAGATCTAAGGGAGCGGTGGTAATGGATAATAGTGATGAAATCGAGTTGGTCAGTGACAATCCGCAGGGTCAGTCAGTTGAGCAAGAGTCGGAGGAAATAAGAAAATTGAGACAACAACTATCAGATGTATATCAAGCTTGGGTTTCATGTCGACCTCCACCCCAGGGTCCTACAGAGGGAACTTCCACCATACCCCAGGCTACTCAAACACCGCTCCATGCAACGAGCGATCCTATTCTACCACCAGGGTATGTGCCAAACTACAGCCTCCATGCTGCCCCTGGTACCTCTAATATGTGACCTCCAGTCGCACCATTTAGGAACACCCCTCTTGTTGTGTCTGGCGCACCGGTAATCCCACCGCCACCACCTGTGACGAGGCCAAACAATGAGCCATCATCTCATGCTTATAATAGCCAATACTATTCTCCAAATATGGCTTTTGGGGTCTCGACTCCATACAATCAGACTCCTCGATACGAATCACCAGTGGAAAATGAAAAGCCTTCCACGACTGTTGAGCCAGATGAGATGGCCAGGAAAATGAAAAGTCTTGAACAGAATATAAATAATATACAGGGACTAGGTGGTCACAAAAGTGTTTCGTTTAGTTATCTATGCATGTTCCCTCACATCCATTTGCCACGAGGGTTCAAGACCCTAAAATTTGAGAAATATGATGGACACGGCGACCCTATCGGCCATTTAAAAAGGTATTGCAACCAGCTGAGGGGTGTAGGAGGAAAAGAAGAGCTGCTGATGGCTTACTTTGGGGAAAACCTTGTGGGGGTAGCTTCCGAATGGTTCATTGACCAAGACATCTCTCATTGGCATGTTTGGGAAGACATGTCCCAGGCATTCGTCAAACAATTTCAGTATAACATTGATAGTGCACCGGATCGTAATTCTTTGTCCAATATGAAGAAAAAGTCAACCGAAAGTTTTAGGGAGTATGCCATCAAGTGGAGGGAGCAAGAGGATAGAGTTAAGCCACCCATGGATAACAACGAGTTGATCACTATTTTATGGAGGCTCAAGAGCCTAATTACTTTCAGAACATGATGTCCGCGATAGGTAGACCTTTTGCAAAAGCAATCAAAATAGGGGAGATGGTCGAAAATGGCCTCAAGACTGGCAGAATTGTAAGTCAAGCTGCTCTCAAAGCCACCACCCAAGCTATCCAAAATGGGGAGAGAGGTTTGGCAAATAGAAAGAAGAGATATGAAGGGTCCATGATGGCTTCGGGATCTAGGGAGTTTCCAAGAGGGGCATTGTAAGCACGTGATTTTTGCTTTACGAGCAATCGCTCCAAAAGAAAATTCAAAAAATGTGTATGTGTGCATCGTTCGTTCTCAGCTGTGAGCTAACCATTTTTATTTTTATTTTTATTTTTTCATTTATGTGTGTTTATCGTTGTGGGTATCACTCAATATGTGTGTAGGTTTATTTTAATTTTTACATTTGTTTTAGGAATTTTTGTTTAATTTGAAAAAAAAAGAGAAGGGAAAAGGAAAATCTGATTTGGGCCCCGAAACAAGGCCCAAAATCAAAGTACTGATCCAGTCCAAGACGAGCCTTCCCAAACACGGACTCAAACGACGCCGTATCGGCGTCCCTACCAAAGCCGTTGATCTGATTCAAACGAACGGTCCAGATCAGGCTGTTCAACTCGCCTCAACGACGTCGTTTCAGGCAAGATGATCTAAGCCATCCAACCCCATTGATCCAACGGATCCAGGCCCTCCTCTAAACCCGTCAACATGACCCGATCCATGCCCTTTACCCGGTCTCACCCACCATCACGCCCAAACGACACCGTCTTTCCTAAGTGGATGGATCCTGGCCATAGATCTCACTTGATCCAACGGCCAGGATCTAAACCCTCAATACATATATAAGCCCTCCATTACACCCCACGCCTCCCAAACCAAACCCCACCTTCCCCACTGTACACCCTCGTCCCAAACACAACCCCTTCTCATCCTCAAACCCTAGCAGCCGCCCCAGTATCCCTCGCCATTAAAGCCGGCGGCATGAACGCCGATGACCGCCTCCTGAACACCCTAGGACCACCTCACTGCCCTGAACACGAATCCACTAACCACGAGCCTCGAATCACTTTCGTTCGTCTCAAATCTTCATTTGAAGATTTGAGTCGAACCCGGATCTATGCCAAACCACCCCATCTTCATACCAGACACTCCCCTGACCTTCCTCGTGACCAAACCAAGCTTGGTTTGGTTCGAATCTACCCACAACTCCCTAAAAATCAGATCTGGAAATCCAGACTTTAGAACACATGCACCTGGGGAATCCGGCCGGTTTGGACATGGGTTTGAGGTCTAATAGACCTTAATCAAGGTGTTCTCATGTGAGAACACCCTGATTAAAGTTTGTTCGGCCTCAAAAGTTCGAAGATGAATCAGATTTGGGTCTGTTTGATTTAAACATTTTCGGTACGTTTTCCTTTCTTTTGTGTTATTTTTAATTAAGTGGTCAGCATGTTTCATTGGGTTTGTTTGTTATTTTTGTTATTTTTCATTCGGATTTCTTTCATCTCTTTAAAGACCTTTTTCTTTGGTCGGTTGATTTCCTATGTGTGTATTCTGAATGTACTCTGTGATAAACATGATCGTCGATTAGTTTAATCGTCAGATAAGTTAACTCATATAGGCCCCAGTAATTGAACAAAAATTGTCTGATGCCCTTTAGGTCCCTAAACATATAGTTATGTGAGCGATTGATTATTACCTGTTATAATTAGTATAGTCGACTCGATAAATATCGTCGATTAGCTTTCTATAACTAATAAATCGAATGAGCTAATAATGTCGCATGACTAATTGAGCTTTGTCACTGACTGTATGCCCCAGCATTGTTTGAAATGGTTTGTTTGCACTGTAAAACTGACTGAAAAGGTTCAGCCCAGGCAGTCTTGAGTTCGAACTTTCATCAGTTCAAAAAATGCCCTGATGCTGCAATAGGCAGGGGCAGTAATAATCAAGGTTGACAGGGGTATTCTGGGGTGTTAAAAAGAACAGAAGTAATTAGTTTAAGTGAGCTGACAAATGGGGTACTAAATTAGGATTAAACTAATGCCAATGGGGGGACAAGACACAAGAGTATGGGTTTAAAAGGAATACTAAAATAAGCCCATAATCCTTGATTAAAGAATAAACCAGGCGTGGGGAACAAGAGGGGCTGGCATCAAGAGATGCTCAAGCATGGGTTTAACAGGGTAGGGGCAGGCTGCAAGTTGCAGCATGGGGGCAGCTTAGCTGCACTTGGTCACTTTGGCTTATAAATAGGCCGTTTGAGAACTGAAAAAGGGCTGGACTTTTGAGTCTTCAGAAAGAAAAAACTTTAGTCTGAAGAGAGGTCTAGTGAGTCCCAAATCACAATAGCGTAAACACAAGGTAGTTTCCAATAGACATTGTAACCAAACACTGCCTGAAAGTTGTACAAGAGTGCATATTGGTCAAAGCTGTCTTGGCCAAGTTCTGTTGCTTGCATTGGCTGAGTTGTTTGTGGTTGTTGAACTGTTAGTTTTACTGCATTTGAACCCTCAGTTACTGCTGTTATTTCCTTACTCTTTCCTGGGATTGTTGGCTTGGTTTCGACTATCTGCTAGTCCTTGTATTCTGGGAGATATTGTTGGTTATCTGTGGCTGTGGAAAACACTTGGTTTAGTTGGTTGTTGCTGTGTATCTGCTGCTGCTGTATTTACTGCATACTGCCCAGCTGATCATTCCTTTCTTCTTTTGTTCTCTATACCAGGTACACACCTAATACACTGTCAGATGTAATTGGAAATTGAGGATGAATACAAAAATGAGAAAACCTGAAGAATGTCTTTTATACGTAGATTGTTGCATTAAATATCATGTAATGTAGAATGATTTTTATTTTGGTTTGGATGCTGGAAGTAGCTTGCACGCCTAGTAGATGTCAATGCATGGTAATTGAATATCAGTTTGTATACGTATGCTGCTAGTTAAAAGTATTCTCAATAAATTAGTTTGCATCTCAGATTTAGTTTACTTTGCCATATATGCTGTAATGTAGGCCAAAATAGGAAAACTATCCACATGAGTTAAAGTTCTTTCCCCTTTCGCTAGTTTGTCACATATAAATTGATAAAGAACAAAGAATCAGTTCTAGGCCTCAACCTCAGGAAGGCCGAGCCCAAATCGAAAGAATCAGCTAGGCCTGTATCGGAAAGGCAGGGCCCAAGTCTGGCCATCTCGCATGAGCTAGTTTGGGCCCATAATTTGCGACTAGTTGTCCATAAGTGCAGTCACGTTTTATTATTCTGTAAAAGCATTTTAAATCCGGTTTTATAATCAATTAAGGCTATTTACCGCTTTCAATAGATAGAGACAAACACGACAAGAAACTTAGTTGCTATAGGACATCCTTAAAAAATAACAACGAGACGAGCCTCGATAAAAAATAAACAAAACGCAGATGCGGGGCCCTTGTTAAATGTATATTAGTAAAGCATTTAGCTTCCAGGACGGGTTGATTAGCAAATCTCACAACCCTCCTAAAATAACAATACTCTAGACTCTTTAGGACGCGCCTTAATAAATCTTACCTTCGTAAACTCGGGTGTACATTGATGTGACCCAAATCCAAATCCCAACGGAATCGAAATGTGTTTCTAATCACGGGTACATTGATTGTGATGTGGTTCGAGATGCGTGTCCATGACGTTGCAAATTCATTTTAAAAAAAAATAGAATGAGATGAGCCTCGCCAAATAAAAATACAAATTGTGGGGCCCTCAGTAAATATTTGCTTTAAAAATTATTTGGACTTCGGGATGGACCGTTTAGTAAAATTCCACGGTCTTACCCAAAATAAATACGCTAGTCGCTTTAGGCGCGCCTTTAATAACTTAATTTCCTTAAACTCGGGTGCACATTGATGTGACCCAAATCCAAATCTCAACGGAGTCAAAGGGTATCGACGACCACGGGTACATTGATTGTAACGCGGTTCAAGATACATTTTCACAACGTTGCAAGTCCTACAAAAATAACAGTGAATGATAAAAGCGGTTAATAGTTAAATTTTGCACATAAGTTCACACTTGTATAAAATCAGATAATCAAGCCGAATATAATAGTTGAGCGACCGTGCTAGAACCACGGAACTCGGGAATGCCTAACACCTTCTCCCGGGTTAACAGAATTCCTTATCCGGATTTCTGGTACGCAGACTATAATACAGAGTCATTCTTTTCCTCGATTCGGGATTAAAATTGGTGACTTGGGACACCCTAAATCTCCCAAGTGGCGACTCTGAAATAAAAAATAAATCCCGTTTCGATTGTCCTTTAAATTGGAAAAAAACTCCCCTGCGCCCCGGGCGCGTAAAAAGGAGGTGTGACAGCTCTGGCGACTCTGCTGGGGATTGGTGTATTTACCCAGAACCACTGGTTCAGGGTTAAGAATTCGAGCTTAGAATAATTGTTATTATTTGGCTTTATTTATTATCTGATTATTACATGTTCTGAGCCTAATGTGCTAAATGCTGCTTTTACCGCTTTGATATTATTTGAACTGTATATAAACTGTGCCGAAACCTTTCTCTTCTTACCTCCGGGGATGTGCTCACTGGTTGAGACTCCCTATTCTGTTAGTGTCATACCCTAGATAAAAGAGGCTCGGAAAGTTTCTAAGCCGGCTGGCCTTTTGGTTCCCGGAAAGGAGCTCCTTCCTCAACTCGAGTTGTCCGCTCGGGTACACTGTCTAGAACACCGACCCAGGTTTTGAACATAGAATAACGTGACTTCATGCCGGATCCCTAGTAGGAACGCTTATTTGCATCATGTTGCATATAACTTAGGGGACTCAACACAGGGGTTGGGTCCGTCTAGGACTAGCAACCTGATATGAAAAGACCATTCTGATGCATCCTATTGTTGTCCGTGCATTTATTTGTCTCATGCCCGCATGCTGACCGGTGTTTGAATATTTGGAATATAGTGAAAAAAAAAGAGTGAAATAACGGTTAGGAATTGATTGTTTATTGTTGAAAAAAAAAAGAAAAACAAATACTGTCAAAACTCTGCCAAAATTTTGAAAAAAAGTCGTTGTTCTGTTTTTCAAAAAAAATAAAAAAAAATAAAAATAAAATATCAATAGAAATATAGAGTTTGTCTTGTTTTTAAAATATTTTTTTTTTTTGAAAATAATAATAAAAAGAGTCTTGTGTTGTCTTTACTTTTATTATTGGTTGCAAATATATGTATATATATATATGAAAAATTCAAAAGTTTTGCTTTACTTCAAAATGTATATATATATCTTTATTTGTGGCAAAAGTATTTGTCTTGCTAAAGGTCTAGAAAAGTCCTTTCAGGCTCCCAGTTTTCGAAATCCAAAATATTTTCCGTTATTGACTTCTTTAGAATGTTTTTATGTATATATACGAAAATTCAAAATTCACAAAAAATCGCATATATTTTTGTTTTTATCAGGATAAGTGTCGTTTGTTAAAATCTTATTAATAAATGTGCAGAATGAGCACGATTCCGAATGAACCCTTTTCAATCATGAATAAAATTCCCCTCCAATTGCGGCTCTGGTGGAATGATTTGGGCAAAGAAGGGCATGACGAAATCAAGAAGTATCTGAAAGGCCTCACGAGTTTGTTGGATATCAGGCCACGAGGAGATATCATAAGGGCACTAGTCCCCCACTGGGATCCTGCGCACAATGTCTTCCGTTTCTCAGATTTTGAACTTACCCCAACTTTAGAAGAAATAGCAGGGTATATCGGCAGCACTGAGACTCCTTTGAGGCACAAATATCTGATTGCTCCAAGAGCTGTAGCAATACACCGGTTCCTGGACTCTTTAAAGATAGTCAGAACAATTCATAACCCTGACTTGGCAAAAGGTTTTTGCAGCATGAGTTTCGTATATCAAAGATATGGTCACATAGGAGGATTCGACAAGCCAGAAAACCAGTTGTGCAACAAAGGTAATCGCCAAAAGTGGGAAGAACATAGACGGATTGCTTTCATGATAACTTTTCTAGGACTACTAGTATTCCCAAGAAAAGATGGGAATATTGACATAAAGATAGCAGGGGTCGTCAGTACGTTGCTCACACAGAGTGATAGTACGTTGGCACCCATGATAGTATCTGATATATTCTGGGCACTCACTTCTTGCAAAGCCGGAGGAAGCTTTTTCGAGGGTTGCAATTTGTTGTTACAAATGTGGATGACCGAACACCTATGTCACCGAGCCCAGTTTCTGAGCCATGGATCCGCTGGAAAGACCTGCATAGAGGAGTTCTATACCAGAGTTGATGAAACCTACCTACCAGAAGGGGTCACAGCATGGACCTCATATTTCCATACCCTCAACGCTAGTCAAATACAGTGGGCGCTAGGGTGGTTACCGATCGACGAAGTCATATACATGCCAGCAGCCAGGCCCCATTTTCTCTTAATGGGACTTAAAAGTATTCAACCATACGCGCCGCATCGGGTTTTAAGGCAACTTGGGAGGTATCAGATAGTGCCGAAAGATGAGGATCTGAGCATCCAGGTAATCGAGATCAGTCCCGACGGCCAGTTTCCTGAAGCAAGGGTTCGTCAAATTTGGAGCCAATGTCAATACTTAGAAGCAAATACTTGTGTAATGAATCGGGCAAAAGGGGAAGTTTCGCCCGGGTATCAGGCCTGGTACAAAGGGGAGACATCATCTGGAAGACCGACCAAAAGACCTCACCTGCAAGAATTTGCCAAATCTTCACAAGAACAGTGGGGCTGGTTGGCCAAAGAGTAGGAATATCTTGTCAAAGCAGGCAAACTGAAGCAACAAGTTCAGGATATGAGGTTTGAGTGCCAATTACAGTCTGCCGCCCACGAGGGAGAAAAGAGCAGGTTAATCAGAGAAGGCGAGATCCTCAAAGCTCAGATCCGGAGAATGAAAAAAGAGGCTAATAGCCAGCTGAGAAGCCGGGCAGATAAAAGATTGATAGCAGGGTTAAAGGATCAGATTGCGGAATGCCAGGAAGATTTGGAAAAAGCCAGGGCCAGCACAGCAAAATTGCGAACCAAGTGGGCAAAGGGTGCGATGGCTCGGAGGCAGCGCCTGCAACGAATCATAAGGGAGTATGAACTGAGCATCGGGACATTAAGGGAAACGAATGCCTCTCTTCGAGAAAGGATCCTCAAGCAAACACGAGATGCCCAAGCCGACAGAAGGCAATGTTACGACGCAATGACCAGAATGGAAAGGCAAATGGAGATGTTCCAGGATCAGCTTGCCAACAATGCGCAAACACTGGGATTGAAGAACCAATAGATAAGGCATTTGTTCACAGAAAGGGACAACATCCGGGGAAAGATCGACGAGATTGGGCATTACATCTACATGAGATGCCTGGCATGCGAGCAAAAGCCTCGAAAGACCCTCCTTGTTTCCATCATGGGTTGCGTCCACCGAATCATGAATGAGTTGAAAAACCTGCAGAGGGACCTCACACCAAGGGCCGCGGAAAGGCCGAATGATGCCTCGCGGGTCCCTAAGTTGGAAAATTAATCTTTGGTTGAGTCCTGTTTATTTGGCTTTGTCGTTTTTCCATATGTTATTTTCCTTTCTTTTAGTCAAAACGGGTTAAGAACTGTGGAGTCTATACTATTGCTATTCCTTGATTGATGTGATTTGTAATAGCAAAATTTTGAGAATGAATTTAATGATTTCACAAGAATTGTGTGCTTTAAGGCAGAACTACGCCTGGTCTGATTCACGCGGGGACGTGATACGTAGGCAATCCCCATAAGATTCGACCGCTTTTAATAAATAAAGAAAATAAAATGTAAATAAAATAAAACGCAGGGTTTCGCAAAATACTTTAAAAGAGACGAACGAACAAACTGGGATGACGCATGTGGTTTGAAGCAAAGCATGTAGAAACGGTTAACTGCCTAGGTGCATTGCATCCTCTATGTGTTATGATCAAATCTGTTAAGCTCTAACACTAACAAAGTTTGTTGTTGTCTGATACCAGACAGTTAGTTGTTAAAGAATTCTGGCAACACATTCATACCAAACCAGATCCAAAGGACCGGTGGCAACAGGCATGACAACTTCAGAGAATAGTAATGAGGAAGAAAGGCCGATGAGCCAGTTGCTAAAAGAAGCAATGGAAAAAATTGAAAGGATGGGACTAGAGATGCATGCAATGCAGCTAGCCCTGGCCAAAACACAAAAGAGCCCTGAGACACTGGGACACATGCCGGAGTACCCTCACTCTGGCCCTTCCACAAGCCGCCCAAATCCCCTCTATCATCAAGAAAGAAGCCCTCATGATTCCCAAGCTCCACCACCCCATCAACCTCTCCCAACACCCAATATTCCCATTTTTGTGGGACCTACATCAGCCCCTTTGCAGCAAACGACCAGTGAGCCATTGTTTCAGGCTCACGATACACAATACTATCCCCCTGAGCCTACATTCCATGCACCCGAACCACAGGCTTACAATCCCCATCTGGAGGTACCGGCAGAGGTTGAGAAGCCGGTTAAGGCCCCTGAACAGGATGAAGTGTTGAGAAAGTTCAAAAGCCTGGAGCAATCCTTCAGGAACTTACACGGGCTGGGCAATCAAGTCAGCGTGGCATACAAAGATCTGTGCCACCTTTCCCAGATGTCCAACTCCCGGCTGGGTTCAAGATGCCCAAGTTTGATTTATATGAAGGGCACGGTGATCCCATGGCACATTTGCGGGGATTCTGTAGCAAAATGAGAGGGGCAGGAGGCAAGGATGAGCTTTTGATAGCTTATTTCGGCCAAAGTCTGAGTGGATCTGCACTGGAATGGTATACCAGGCAAGAT
The DNA here is from genome assembly GCF_000715075.1 of Nicotiana tabacum. Taxonomy (NCBI): domain Eukaryota; kingdom Viridiplantae; phylum Streptophyta; class Magnoliopsida; order Solanales; family Solanaceae; genus Nicotiana; species Nicotiana tabacum. The sequence continues at coordinate 161,854,778 of NC_134082.1, forward strand.
TTCAGCAGGTGGTACACGTGGGATGATCTGGCGCAGGCTTTTACAGGCTCATTTCCAGTACAACCTGGAGATAGTCCCTGACCGTCTCACGTTATTGAGAACTGGGAAGAAACCCGGGGAAAGTTTTCGCGAGTTCGGGTTCCGCTGGAGAGAACAAGCAGCTAGGGTCGATCCTCCCATGAGAGAGGGAGAGATGGTAGACTACTTTTTGCAGACATTGGATCCAACCTACTTTGGTCACTTGGTGACAACGGTTGGAAAATCTTTCAACGAGGTGGTCAAAATAGGGGTCATGATAGAAGAAGGTTTGAGGTCGGACAAGATCTTAAACTATTCGGCACTTAAGGCCACAACCCAGGCTATTCAAAGTGGCAATTGAGGTGCGCTAAGAAGAAAGAAAGAAGAGGTTGCCACGATCGAGGCAGGCAGTTGGTCCAGGGCTGGCAGGCCGCACTACAACCAACCCAGGCCTCACAGGTCAAACTACCCATACAACCCACCACAAAATTTCTATCCACCTCGAGAACCACATTGTTCCGTACACCAAGCCCAGGTATACACTCAGCCTCCGGTTCGCCCACAATGGCGCGCACCGGCTCCCCAGAACATATATGCACCACCACAAAACACTTACCCTCCACCAAGGGCATATAGAAATCCTTCAGGGGCAGGTTTCCGGGGAAATCCAGATGCCAGAAATGACAGGTTGCGGAAGCAAAGAACCTTCACCGAACTGGGAGAAACCTACACCGCTGTGTTCCACAAGCTGCGGCAATTGGGTTTGGTTAGTCCTGTCTATACTCGGGAACCAAATCCCCTGCCTCAGAATTTGGATCGTTCAATCAGTTGTGAATACTGTTCAGGGATGCTCGGGCACGATACTGAGAAGTGCTGGAAGTTGAGGCATGCCATACAGGATCTTATTGACACCAATAAGATCGAGGTCCAGACACCGGAGGCTCCTAACATCAACCAAAACCCACTGCCAGCGCACCACGAAACTCACATGATTGAGTTGGTGTGTGAGGGAGGAGAATTAAGAAAACCCTCACAAACAGTGATGATGATCCAAGCTGCCCCAAAAGAAGTCTTAACCAGTGGAGGAACAAATGTACAGTCGCAGGGAGAAGGCGTCAAGCCGGTAGTAATATGGGGGAAGAGCCCGTCCGTCATAGCAAGCAAACCCGAGCCAAGCAAGTTGGTAATACCAGGGATCCTGCCCACACCGGCAGTCATGTTGAAAGGGGTATGTGGAGAACGGGTGACCATAAAGCCGGTGGTCCAACTGCCAATGCTTGACAGCAGGGCTGTGCCCTGGAAATATGAAAAAGCAGTGGTGACGTACCAAGGAAAACAGGTGGAAGAAGTCAGTTGTGAAGCGCAAGGGCTGACTCGATCAGGTCGATGTTTTGCTCCGGTGGAGTTAAGAAAAACCAACCCAGTGGCAACCAAGAAGCCAGTGTCAGAAGAAGAGGCTGAAGACTTCCTGAGGAAGATGAAAGTGCAAGACTATTCTGTGGTTGAGCAGCTGAGAAAAACACCTGCCCAGATCTCACTATTGTCATTACTCCTCCATTCCGAGGAACATCGCCGGGCCCTGTTAAAGATATTGAACGAGGCCCATGTACCCAGTGAGATTTCTGTAAACCACCTGGAAACCATTGCCAGCAAGATTTTCGAGGTGAACAGGGTAAAATTCTCAGATGATGACCTGCCGGTGGAAGGTACGGAGCATAACAAAGCTCTATACCTAGCTGTCAAATGTGAAGACTCGGTGGTAACTCGAGTATTGGTGGATAACGGCTCAAGCGCCAATATTTGTCCATTATCCACCCTGGACCAGTTAAAGATTGACCGTGGAAGAATCCGGGAGAATAGCATCTGTGTCCGGGGGTTTGACGGAAACGGAACAGCCACTGTGGGGGATGTTGTACTTGAACTGACCATTGGCCCGGTCCTGTTTACCATGGAATTCCAGGTATTGGACGCCACGGTATCTTACAACTTGCTGTTAGGACGACCTTGGATTCATGCAGCTAAAGCGGTGCCTTCCACCCTACATCAGACAGTGAAGTTCGAGTGGGAAAGACAAGAGGTCGTGTTGCACGGCGAGGATACAACATGCACCATGGGCGGAACCATTGTGCCTTTCATAGAGACCACTGATGACAAGGGTCCCTGGGTCTACCAGATTCTCGATACAGGGTTGGCCAACAAAATTTCTGAAGGAGAAATCATCCCGCACCCTAGGGTGACTGCCGCAACAGTCATGATGGTATCAGAAATGCTGGGTAATGGGTTTGTGCCGGGAAAAGGCCTGGGAGTTGAACTTTAAGGGATAGTCCAACCTGTCTCCCTTCCTAAGAATCTGGAAACTTTCGGGTTGGGGTTCAAACCAACCGCAGCAGACAGGAAGCAAGCGCGAAAAATGAAGAAGAGAGTCTGGTCTCTGCCTAAACCAGTGCCACGCCTCTCAAGGTCTTTTGTTAAAGCTAGTGCCAAGGGGTCAGCGATCCCAAAGATTCGAGGACCTTTGATCGGCATAAGTGAAGACCTGAATCAGAGTCGTGAGAGACTATTCGCGGATGTCAGTATGGTGGAAGCTGGAGAGGGTTCCAGCAGAGCAGAGATACAATTCGTGGGGCCTGAGGCCAAGACCAACAATTGGACGGTTACTCCTCTTCCTGTCCGATGGGAGTCTTGGTAGTAGGCTTTGATTAATGTTTTGTTTGTTTGTTTGTTTGATCGGATTATTCAAGGGTGTAATCCCAATTTTACTTTCGTTTTGTAAAAGTGTGAACCCTTTTTATCCTGCAAATTTAATAAAGTTCTTTTCTTTTGTCCCATTTTAATTTCTTGTTTTGTTCTTTTTCTTTCTGAACAGTTCTCTTTTTACTGGTCCTAATGACATGGCATGCACAGCGGATCTTCGACCTAGTCTAATAAATCAATCTGAATCTGACTCAATGATGCAAGAGGTCGTTTGTGATAATGAATCCGAATGTGACGAAGGGGAAGCCTTCGAAGAAATAAACCGAGAACTGTGCCAATTTGAAGAGAAACCCAAGCCTAACCTAAATGACACTGAGGCTGTGAATCTAGGAGACGCTGATAACATCCAAGAGACCAAAATTAGCATCCACATTGAGCCGAATGTCAAAGCAGAATTGATCGAAACTCTCAGGGAATTCAAAGATGTTTTTGCATGGTCATATGATGATATGCCTGGATTGAGCACCAATTTAGTGGTTCACAAACTACCCACTGACCCGGCATACCCTCCGGTCAAGCAAAAACTAAGGAAATTTAAAACAGAAATGAGTGTAAAAATCAAAGAAGAAGTGATCAAGCAGTTGCAATCGAAGGTCATTCGGGTCACTCGATATCCCGAGTGGCTGGCCAATGTGGTACCAGTCCCAAAGAAGGATGGAAAAATCAGGGTGTGCGTCGACTACCGCAACCTCAACAAAGCAAGTCCCAAGGACAATTTCCCGTTACCCAACATTCATATCCTGATCGATAATTGCGCTGGGCGCGAGATCGGATCCTTTGTGGATTGCTATGCAGGTTATCATCAGATCCTAATGGACGAAGAGGATGCTGAGAAGACAGCGTTTATTACGCCATGGGGAACCTACTGCTATCGGGTAATGCCGTTCGGGTTAAAGAACGCCGGGGCAACGTACATGCGAGCAATGACTGCTGTGTTTCATGACATGATACACAAAGAAATAGAGGTGTACGTCGATGATGTGATCATCAAATCTTGGCGTCAGGAGGACCATGTAGCAGACCTAAGGAGATTTTTCCAAAGACTCCGGAGGTATGATATCAAGCTTAACCCGGCCAAATGCGCATTCGGGGTTCCATCAGGAAAGTTGCTAGGATTCATCGTCAGTCGACGGGGAATTGAGTTAGACCCGTCCAAAATTGAATCCATCCGAGATTTGCCACCGCCAAGGAACAAAACAGAGGTAATGAGTTTGCTGGGTAGACTCAATTATATCAGCAGGTTCATCGCTCAACTCACAGCAACTTGTGAGCCCATATTTCGGCTGCTGAGAAAGGACGCTGCAGTAGGTTGGACAGCAGAGTGTCAGGAGGCCTTCGACCAAATCAAAGGGTATCTGTCTAATCCACCCGTATTGGTCCCGCCTAAGCCCGGGAAACCCCTAATCCTTTACCTGACGGTCTTGGAAAATTCATTTGGTTGTGTACTGGGGCAACATGATGACACAGGGAGGAAAGAGCAGGCCATCTACTATCTTAGCAAGAAATTCACAGTGCATGAGGTCAAGTACACTCAACTCGAGAAAACGTGCTGCGCCCTAACTTGGGTAGCTCAGAAGTTGAAGCACTACCTGTCTTCATATACTACTTATCTCATATCCCGCTTGGACCCATTGAAATATATATTTCAGAAACCTATGCCCACGGGAAGGTTGGCAAAATGGCAAATTCTGCTCACCGAGTTTGATATCGTCTATGTGACGAGGACAGCCATGAAAGCCCAGGCACTGGCAGACCATTTGGCAGAGAATCCCGTTGATGAAAAATACGAGCCCTTAAGAACGTATTTTCCTGACGAAGAGGTGATGCATACGAATGAGTTGGAATTACCCGAGGAACCAGGTTGGAAGCTTTTCTTCGATGGAGCTGCAAAGGCAAAGGGGGTTGGAATAGGAGCAGTACTCATTTCTGAAACAGGACGGCATTATCCTGTTACGGCTCAACTACGCTTCTATTGCACCAACAATATGGCCGAGTATGAGGCTTGCATTCTGGGTCTGCGCCTGGCTGCTGACATGGATGTCCAAGACGTCTTGGTCTTGGGAGACTCGGACCTCTTGATACATCAAATTCAGGGAGAATGGGAAACACGAGATCTAAAACTCGTACCATACCGACAATGCTTGCATGATCTGAGCAAGCAATTTCGATCGGTAAAGTTCAAACACATCCCGAGAGTTCACAATGAGGTTGCGGATGCCTTAGCCACCTTAGCATCAATGCTGCACCACCCTGACAAAATGTATGTTGATCCTCTGCACATCCAAGTCCGTGATCAGCACGCCTACTGCAATGCCATAGAAGAAGAAGCGGATGGCGAACCCTGGTTTCATGATATCAAGGAATACCTCAGGATGGGGATATATCCAGAACATGCCTCTGGAGACCAAAAAAGAGCCCTTCGGCGTTTGTCGAATGGTTTGTTCCTCAGTGGGGGAATATTGTACAAAAGAACCCCGGATCTGGGATTGTTGAGATGCATAGATGCCAGGCAGGCAACAACGGTTATGGCAGAAGTACATGCTGGAGTTTGTGGGCCACACATGAGTGGATATGTATTGGCAAGAAAAATCCTTCGAACAGGGTATTATTGGCTCACCATGGAACGCGACTGTATCACTTTCGTAAGGAAATGCCATCAGTGCCAGATACATGGAGACTTGATTCACTCTCCGCCAACAGAGTTACATACGATGTCAGCACCCTGGCCGTTTGTAGCATGGGGCATGGATGTCATTGGGCCCATCGAGCCAGCAGCGTCCAACGGTCATAGGTTCATTCTAGTGACCATTGATTACTTCACCAAATGGGTTGAGGCTAAAACCTTCAAATCAGTAACTAAGAAGGCAGTGGTGGACTTTGTTCACTCCCATATCATCTGCAGATTTGGGATCCCAAAAGTGATCATCACGGATAACGGTGCGAATCTTAATAGCAGCTTGATGAGAGAGGTATGCCAACAATTCAAGATTACGCACCGCAATTCCACCCCATATCGTCCTAAGGCAAATGGAGCAGTCGAAACAGCCAATAAGAATATCAAGAAGATACTGCGAAAAATGGTGGAAGGGTCCAGACAATGGCACGAGAAATTACCCTTTGCTTTGTTGGGTTACCGCACTACCGTCCGGACTTCCATAGGCACAACTCCTTATCTGTTGGTGTATGGAACTGAGGCCGTGATACCAGCGGAGGTCGAAATTCCGTCCCTCCGAATTGTCGCTGAAGCCGGAATTGATGATGATGAATGGATCAAAGCTCGCTTGGAACAGTTGAGCCTGATAGATGAGAAAAGATTGGCAGCAGTGTGCCATGGTCAGCTGTACCAGAAGAGAATGGCAAGAGCGTATAATAAAAAGGTGCGCCCCAGGAAGTTTGAAGTAGGGCAGCAGGTATTGAAGAAGATCCTCCCACATCAGGTCGAGGCAAAAGGCAAATTCGCCCCAAATTGGCAAGGGCCTTATATCGTGACCAGAGTCTTGGCCAATGGTGCTTTGTGTTTGACAGATGTCGAAGGTAGATGTGTCGACATGGCTATCAATTCAGATGCAGTCAAGAGATATTATGCGTAATTTCTTTAAATTATGGCAATTTTGGTTTATTTGTTTGTATTTGGCATTTGGTGAATAATGAGATGACGGAGGCAATTCTTTCTTCTATCCAAACACTTTTAACCCTCGCTTCCCTCTTTGAGCCTTAAGCAAATTCTTTCAATACCCCTCTTTTGGAATCACTAATGGGAAAGATACGAAAAAAAAAGGAAAAGAAAAGAAAAAGAAAGAAAAGGAAAAGAAAATGAAAAGAAAGAAAAGAAAAATCAAGGAATATAAAACCGTGGGAACTACGTTTGACCTGATTCCTCAAAGAGGATACGTAGGCGCCTCACGGCTCGGTCATAGTATGCATCATAGCAAATATAGCATGCATAATGTACATAGTGTGCATAATAGGCACAGCGTGCGTAACGCACATAGCACAACATAAGAGTAAAAAATAAATTCCCCAAGCAAGAAAACTGGGGCAGAAGTTATGGTTTGATTCCAAAAGTTGTAGCACATCACCCATCAAATTATTTTCATTTTTCATAGCCTTTCTTTAACTCCACACCAAAACCAACATCAACGTAAAGACCTCCCGATCAATGTTCAAGAGATGTCAAGTCAGGCAAATAAGACCGAGAATAATACACCAATCCCCAGCAAAGAAGAGGATCGTAAGACTGGAAATGAATTGATAGTCGAAGGAATCTCCAGAAGAGAGGGTCATATCTACAACGCCCCGATTCCTCGAAAGAAATAAAATGAGAGAGTCTCATCGGTGAAAACCTTCGCAGGCACCGAGAGGCGATGTAAGATGAGGGATATGAAATGAGAGAGTCTTATTGGTGAAAACCCTCACAGGCACCATAAGGCGCCAGGAGACGAGAGAAAAGAGAGAGTCTCATTAGTGAAAACCCCTCGAAGGGCACTATGAGGCGACGAGACAGATCAGCGAAACTACCACATTCGAAACGGAAGGAACACTCCTTTATCATCCCCAGCAAGTCAAACCATCGGGCAAATCAATTGATACAAATAGACTGGGTCAGGAATCTATGGTGCACGCCATGATCACAGGGACCAGTTGTGTCCTCCAGATAAGTTCTTTTGATTGTCTCCTCCCACAAAAAATATTGGTTCAGAAAGATTTTCTCCTTTCCATATCTTTTATTTCTTTTCCTAAAATGTGTCTTGAAAGGATTTTTAAAAAAAGCTTACTACCAGGAACCAAAGGGGAATTCATCCAGTGCAGGATAATACAAACAGTCTTAAAGGCCGGTCCCGGGCAATGCAGTGATTGTGCCCGGAAATTTTGGAAGAAGTAAGCTCCAAAAGGGAGTGGTTTCGGGAGTTAGAAGCAGACTCCCACATCATGTGTTTTAAAAGAAAGCAGAAAAGGGGATAAACTGAAAACCAATCCCCAGCAGGCTAGAGACCCCCAATAGGCAACTTTGCCCGCCAACCAGTTATGGGAACAAAGAGCAAGAAAGGGGGAAGGGAGAAAAACGGCTCGCCAGAAAGGCACCCTCTACCACCACGATTAAAACTGATTAAATCCTTTTGTCTGCTGCAGGAAAACAAAGGATTGATGATGGCAGCAAGATGCACCGCCATGGAAGTCACCAAAAACCGGGGTAGAAAATTTTCTTCCAATTGTCGAAAATTTTCTCGGAAGAACGGGAAAGCAATTTCAATACTTTTAAGTTCTAGGTCGCCCACCAGTATAATGCGGGAATACTTTTAAGTTCTAGGCCGCCCACCAGTATAATGCGGGAATACATTTAAGTTCTAGGTCGCCCACCAGTATAATGCGGGAATACATTTTAAGTTCTAGGTCGCCCACCAGTATAATGCGGGAATACTTTTAAGTTCTAGGTCGCCCACCAGTATAATGCGGGAATACTTTTAATTTCTAGGTCGCCCACCAGTATAATGCGGGAATACTTTTAAGTTCTAGGTCGCCCACCAGTATAATGCGGGAATACATTTAAGTTCTAGGTCGCCCACCAGTATAATGCGGGAATACTTTTAAGTTCTAGGTCGCCCACCAGTATAATGCGGGAATACTTTTAAGTTCTAGGTCGCCCACCAGTATAATGCGGGAATACTTTTAAGTTCTAGGTCGCCCACCAGTATAATGCGGGAATACATTTTAAGTTCTAGGTCGCCCACCAGTATAATGCGGGAATACTTTTAAGTTCTAGGTCGCCCACCAGTATAATGCGGGAATACTTTTAAGTTCTAGGTCGCCCACCAGTATAATGCGGGAATACATTTTAAGTTCTAGGTCGCCCACCAGTATAATGCGGGAATACTTTTAAGTTCTAGGTCGCCCACCAGTATAATGCGGGAATACTTTTAAGTTCTAGGTCGCCCACCAGTATAATGCGGGAATACTTTTAAGTTCTAGGTCGCCCACCAGTATAATGCGGGAATACTTTTAAGTTCTAGGTCACCCACCAGTATAATGCGGGAATACATTTAAGTTCTAGGTCGCCCACCAGTATAATGCGGGAATACTTTTAAGTTCTAGGTCGCCCACCAGTATAATGCGGGAATACTTTTAAGTTCTAGGTCGCCCACCAGTATAATGCGGGAATACATTTAAGTTCTAGGTCGCCCACCAGTATAATGCGGGAATACTTTTAAGTTCTAGGTCGCCCACCAGTATAATGCGGGAATACATTTAAGTTCTAGGTCGCCCACCAATATAATGCGGGAATACTTTTAAGTTCTAGGTCGCCCACCAGTATAATGCGGGAATACTTTTAAGTTCTAGGTCGCCCACCAGTATAATGCGGGAATACTTTTAAGTTCTAGGTCGCCCACCAGTATAATGCGGGAATACATTTAAGTTCTAGGTCGCCCACCAGTATAATGCGGGAATACATTTTAAGTTCTAGGTCGCCCACCAGTATAATGCGGGAATACTTTTAAGTTCTAGGTCGCCCACCAGTATAATGCGGGAATACTTTTAAGTTCTAGGTCGCCCACCAGTATAATGCGGGAATACTTTTAAGTTCTAGGTCGCCCACCAGTATAATGCGGGAATACTTTTAAGTTCTAGGTTGCCCACCAGTATAATGCGGGAATACATTTAAGTTCTAGGCCGCCCACCAGTATAATGCGGGAATACTTTTAAGTTCTAGGTCGCCCACCAGTATAATGCGGGAATACTTTTAAGTTCTAGGTCGCCCACCAGTATAATGCGGGAATACTTTTAAGTTCTAGGTCGCCCACCAGTATAATGCGGGAATACTTTTAAGTTCTAGGCCGCCCACCAGTATAATGCGGGAATACATTTAAGTTCTAGGTCGCCCACCAGTATAATGCGGGAATACATTTTAAGTTCTAGGTCGCCCACCAGTATAATGCGGGAATACTTTTAAGTTCTAGGTCGCCCACCAGTATAATGCGGGAATACTTTTAAGTTCTAGGTCGCCCACCAGTATAATGCGGGAATACATTTAAGTTCTAGGTCGCCCACCAGTATAATGCGGGAATACATTTTAAGTTCTAGGTCGCCCACCAGTATAATGCGGGAATACTTTTAAGTTCTAGGTCGCCCACCAGTATAATGCGGGAATACATTTAAGTTCTAGGTCGCCCACTAGTATAATGCGGGAATACTTTTAAGTTCTAGGTCGCCCACCAGTATAATGCGGGAATACTTTTAAGTTCTAGGTCGCCCACCAGTATAATGCGGGAATACATTTAAGTTCTAGGTCGCCCACCAGTATAATGCGGGAATACATTTAAGTTCTAGGTCGTCCACCAGTATAATGCGGGAATACTTTTAAGTTCTAGGTCGCCCACCAGTATAATGCGGGAATACTTTTAAGTTCTAGGTCGCCCACCAGTATAATGCGGGAATACTTTTAAGTTCTAGGTCGCCCACCAGTATAATGCGGGAATACATTTAAGTTCTAGGTCGCCCACCAGTATAATGCGGGAATACATTCAAGTTCTAGGTCGCCCACCAGTATAATGCGGGAATACATTCAGCTCTAGATTGTGGAATCAGTCACCCCACCTGAAGACGGAAGGGTACAACAGAGATCCCCAAACGGGAAACAATGAAATCCCAGCACCAAGAAGCAGACAACTGCAGAGGCAAGCGCACAATTCAAAAGGAAAAAGGAACGCGTCTCAAAAGAAGCAGTTTGGGAACGTTGTAGCATGCCCAGTATAACGATGCTGATGAAGAAACATACCACTGAAGAAACCATTGGAAGATTTAAAGAAGAAAGCCGCATCCCCAGCGGATCAAGCAAAGTGATGAAAACTGGCATTCAAACGTCAGCAAAGGACCAACATCATCTCCCAAAGTCACAAGATAAAGGCATCGGAGGAAAGCGTTAGCCGACAAGAAAGCAAGGCAACAAGAACAAGTTGAAGATGGATGAGATTTCAGGATCCTCAGTTTAGCTTAGCTTCTTGTTTTCCTTTTAGAGCAATGTAATAGGGAGATCGGTTGAGCCGTAGCATCCTACAGCAGCATACAACAACGCACAACAACAGCAAACACTACAGTCACACGGTAGTCCCAGCTACCGAAGATTTCCCGAACTACATTGACCTGATTCCTGTTCAGCCCAGGATATGTAGGAAACCTCTGAAGCAAAGGTTCGGTCAAATCTTTTTCAAAAAAAATGCTTCACACGGAGTATTCGGACGGGCAAAAATCGCTCGCTTTATCTTTGCGCGAAAACCCTTCGTGTCTTCGGGCAAAGAGGGGCAGCTGTAAGCACGTGATTTTTGCTTTACGAGCAATCGCTCCAAAAGAAAATTCAAAAAATGTGTATGTGTGCATCGTTCGTTCTCAGCTGTGAGCTAACCATTTTTATTTTTATTTTTATTTTTTCATTTATGTGTGTTTATCGTTGTGGGTATCACTCAATATGTGTGTAGGTTTATTTTAATTTTTACATTTGTTTTAGGAATTTTTGTTTAATTTGAAAAAAAAAGAGAAGGGAAAAGGAAAATCTGATTTGGGCCCCGAAACAAGGCCCAAAATCAAAGTACTGATCCAGTCCAAGACGAGCCTGCCCAAACACGGACTCAAACGACGCCGTATCGGCGTCCCTACCAAAGCCGTTGATCTGATTCAAACGAACGGTCCAGATCAGGCTGTTCAACTCGCCTCAACGACGTCGTTTCAGGCAAGATGATCTAAGCCGTCCAACCCCATTGATCCAACGGATCCAGGCCCTCCTCTAAACCCGTCAACATGACCGATCCATGCCCTTTACCCGGTCTCACCCACCATCACGCCCAAACGACACCGTCTTTCCTAAGTGGATGGATCCTGGCCATAGATCTCACTTGATCCAACGGCCAGGATCTAAACCCTCAATACATATATAAGCCCTCCATTACACCCCACGCCCCCCAAACCAAACCCCACCTTCCCCACTGTACACCCTCGTCCCAAACACAACCCCTTCTCATCCTCGAACCCTAGCAGCCGCCCCAGTATCCCTCGCTATTAAAGCCGGCGGCATGAACGCCGATGACCGCCTCCTGAACACCCTAGGACCACCTCACTGCCCTGAACACGAATCCACTAACCACGAGCCTCGAATCACTTTCGTTCGTCTCGAATCTTCATTTGAAGATTTGAGTCAAACCCGGATCTATGCCAAACCACCCCATCTTCATACCAGACACTCCCCTGACCTTCCTCGTGACCAAACCAAGCTTGGTTTGGTCCGAATCTACCCACAACTCCCTAAAAATCAGATCTAGAAATCCAGACTTTAGAACACATGCACCTGGGGAATCCGGCCGGTTTGGACATGGGTTTGAGGTCTAATAGACCTTAATCAAGGTGTTCTCATGTGAGAACACCCTGATTAAAGTTTGTTCGGCCTCAAGGCATAGCACCGATGACTGTTGGACTCTGAAAAGAGCCATAGAAAGACTCATTTCTGAAAAATTAATTGTAGTGATGAATGGCGAGGACCCTCCTAATGTAACAAACAACCCGTTGCCAACACACAATGATGTTCATTTAGTGGGAATGATTGGCAGAGATCAAGAATACAAGCCGGTCAGAAAAATAGAAATGACAGTAAGAGCAATTCAAAAAGGAACAAGTCTGGAAGTAAGTCCAAGCCAAGATGTGCCGTTGATTGTGAAAGGCGCCCCGAGCTCAGAAAAGGTAACTTTATTTATGCCCAAGGTCTCGAGGTTAGAGGTTCGCTCCAATGTTCCAAGCCCATGGTTGTATGTCCTTGGAGGCCACCCCATCACAAGGCAGAATCAGGGTGGTACGAATGGCATAACAGAGTCGATCATAATCAGACCTGTCGTGCAACCCCCTGTGACAAACACAAAAACCATTCCTTGGAACTACAACAAAACTGTGATGACCTACAAAGGCAAGGAAATCATAGAGGAAGAGGGGGAAACTAGAGGTTTGACTCGATCGGGGAGGTGTTACTCTCCAGAAGAGTTGAGAAAGGCCAAGCAAATCAGAGAAGGCCAATTGCCAATAAAGAAACCAGTCACTAAAGCAAAGGCAGAAAAGTTTTCGAAGAAGATGAAAGTTCAGGATTACTCAATCATTGACCAGCTAAGAAAGACTCCTGCCCAAATCTCTCTACTATCTCTGCTCATACATTCCAAAGAGCATGCCCGTGTACTAATCAAGGTTCAAAACGAGGCACATATCTCAGAGTAGACCACAGTGAATCAGTTAGAGAAGATGGCCAACATATTTTTTGAGGTAAATAGAATCTCCTTTACCGATGATGAACTTCCCAAGGAAGGAGCCGAGCACACTAGGGCTTTGAATTTGATGGTCAAATGTGAGGGGCATTATGTAAAGCGAGTCATGGTTGATGGAGGCTCAAGTGTAGATGTATGCCCTCTCTCTACCTTGCAAAGCATGAAGATCAATACAGACAGAATCCGACCCAGCAATGTTTGCATCCGGGATTTTAATGGCTCAGCGAGAGATACCATTGGGGAAATCAACCTCACCATGACGATTGGGCCGGTGGACTTTGAGATTGTTTTCCAAGTAGTGGACATGGTCACTTCTTATAACTTTCTTCTTGGAAGGACATGGATCCATACGGCCCGAGCTGTGCCATCCACCTTGCACCAGATGCTCAAATTCAAACACGATGGGCAAGAAATTATTGTTCATGGAGAAGACGAGTCTTCCATTTATAAAGACCCGTTAATCCCCTGTATTGAGGCCAAGGAAGGGTCTGAGTCCATTGTCTATCAGGCTTTTGAAGTGGTTGTTGTGGACCATGTCGAGGAAGGAAAGCCCATTCTGCATCCTCGTCTTTCCGCCACATCTATAATGGTGGCTGCAGTTATGATGATACAAGGTTATGAGCCAGGAAAAGGCTTGGGGGCATTATTGCAAGGAATTTTGGAGCCTATTTCTCCGTTCGGTAACCAGGGTACTTTTGGCTTAAGTTTCAGGCAACGCAAGCAGATGAAAACAAATCTAAACACCACAAAAATCATGGATGGGTCTTGCAACAACCTATCCCTCATATTTTCTACACTTTTGTCAAGCCACGACTCAGAGAGGGTCAAAATTCCTCGGCGCATGCAAACATTGATGAAATTTGCCGTGGCCTCAGCGAGTTGTTTTCTGAAGTGAATATGATCTAGGCTGGTGAAGGCACTAGTTATGCCAATATGCAACTAATTGACCCATACACCATGCTTACCAACTGGGAAGCAACTCCTCTCCCCACAAGGAAGGAGTCTTGGTAGTTTGCTTTTGCAGCTTCTTTTTTGTATTTTGGGTTACTTTCAAGGTTGTAATCCAAATATCTTAGGATGATTGTTTTGTTTTGATGTTAACTCTTCTATCCTTTCAAATTCAATGAAATGCAGTTCAGTTTCCTTTTAAGTTTTCTATCTTTTCCTTTTCCTAATTCCTGTCATTTTATTTCCATTTTAATTTTGTTAATGTCGGCTTTAATAACATGACATGCATGTAGAATTCACGCCCAGATCTTAAAAAGTTGTCTAATACCGAAATAACGCATCAAGAGGTTGAATATGAGGAAGATGAGGTTGTTGAGGAAATAAAAAGAGAGTTGGAATAATTTGAAAACAAGCCCAAGCCAAACCTCAATGAAACTGAGCCGATTAATATTGGAAGTCCTGAAGAAGTTAGAGAAATGAAAATAAGCATTCACACTGAACAAAAAACTAGAGATGCCTTGATTCAACTTTTATTTGAATACAGAGATGTGTTTGCTTGGTTTTACGATGATTTGCTGGGTTTAAGTGCTGATCTGGTGGTTCATAAGCTCCCTACGTATCCTGGTTTTCCACCAGTCCAACAAAAGTAATGAAAATTTAAAACAGACATGAGTGAAAAAATCAAAGAGGAAATAATGAAGCAACTAAGCGCCAATGTGGTCAGAGCAGTCCGATACGCCACCTGGGTGACAAATGTTGTGCCTGTGCCAAAAAAGGATGAAAAAATCAGAGTTTGTGTCGACTATAGGGACCTGAACAAAGCAAGTCCAAAGGATAATTTTCCTTTGCCAAACATCCACATTCTTGTAGATAATTGCGTAAAGCATGAGATCCAATCGTTCGTGGATTGCTATGTTGGGTACCACCAAATTCTAATGGATGAGGATGATGCAGAAAAAAACGCTTTCACCATGACATGTGGTACTTATTGTTACAAGGTCATGCCATTCGGTTTAAAGAATTCAGAGGAAACTTACATGAGGGCTATGACCACCATTTTTCACGACATGATGCACAAAGAGATTGAAGTATATGTCGACGATGTCATCATAAAATTAAAGACACAAGCCGATCACGTGTGTGATTTGAAAAAGTTCTTCGAACGGCTTTGTAGGTATGGTCTTAAGCTTAATCCAGCCAAGTGTGCTTTTGAGGTTCCATCTAGGAAACTCCTCGGTTTTATAGTCAGCCGGAGAGGCATCGAATTGGATCCATCTAAGATAAAGTTAATTCGAGATCTGCCACCCCCGAAGAACAAAAAGGAAGTCATGAGTTTGCTCGGGAAGTTGAACTACATAAGTAGGTAATTGCTTAGCTCACAACCACGTGTGAGCCCATCTTTAAGTTGCTGAAAAAGGATGCCGCTATCAGGTGGACAGATAATTGCCAAAAAGCTTTTGACAGGATCAAAGATTATCTGTCAAAACCCCCTATACTGGTCCCACCTGAACCTGGTAGGTCTTTGTTTTTATATCTATCAGTGATGGATAATTCCTTTAGATGCGTTCTGGGGCAACATGATGCAACAGGCAGAAAGGAACAAGCAATCTATTACTTGAGCAAGAAGTTCACCAATTATGAGGTTAAGTACACCCTTTTAGAAAGGACATGTTGTGCCTTGACTTAGGTCGCTCAAAAGCTGAGACATTATCTTTTGGCCTACACTACTTACCTCATATCCAGAATGGATCCTTTGAAGTACATCTTCCAAAAGCCAATGCCTAGTGGCAGGCTCACAAAATGGAAAATCCTGCTCATAGAGTTTGACATCGTCTATATCACTCGCACCGCGATAAAAGCACAGGCTTTGGCAGATCATTTGGCAGAGAATCCAGTTGATGATGAGTACATGCCACTTATCACATACTTCCCAAACGAAGAGGTCAACTCAATAGAGGAGGTGGTTCCAGACGATCACCCTGTATGGAAAATGTATTTTGATGGGGCTGCCAATATCAAAGGAGTTGGGATCGGGGCAATCCTCATCTCACCTTTGGATATCATTACCTTGCAACGGCCCGACTTCGGTTCTTCTGTACCAATAATATAGCAGAATACAAAGCTTGTATCATGGGTTTGAAAATGGCCATCGATCTGGATGTGCATGAACTATTGGTTATGAGAGATTCTGACTTGCTTATCCGGCAAGCCCAAGGCGAATGGGAGACTCGAGACATCAAGCTTATTCCGTACAGACAATGTGTGCAAGACTTGTGCAAAAGATTCAAATCCATCGAGTTCAGGTACATTCCCAGGTTTCACAACGAGCTAGCCGATGCCTTGGCTACTTTAGCCTCGATGCTCCCTTATCCAGACAACACTCATATTGATCCACTAGAAATCTAAGTCTGGAATCAACACGGTTACTGCAATACAATCAAGACAGAACCAGATGGTGAACCATGGTATCATAACATAAAACGATTTCTGAAAATAAGAGAATATCCAGAGCATGCCAAAGGATATTAAAAAAGAACTATAAGGCGGCTCTCCAGTGGTTTCTTGGGGAAATTCTGTACAAGAGGACCCCAGATTTAAACTTGTTGAGATGCATAGATGCTACAGAAGCAGAGCGGATCATGAGTGAAGTGCATTCGGGGATATGCGGACCTCACATGAACGGATATGTTTTGGCGAAGAAGATTCTGCGGGCAGGGTATTACTGGATTACCATGGAGCGAGATTGCTTCAGATTTGTTCGCAAGTGTCACCAATGCCAGATACATGGTTACCTGATTCACTCGCCTCCTTCAGAGTTACATCTCATGCCCTCTCCTTGGCCTTTCATTACTTGGGGAATGGATGTTATTGGACCGATCGAGCCAAAGGCTTTAAATGGGAATATATTCATTTTGGTTGCAATTGATTACTACACCAAGTGGGTGGAAGCCGTCACTTTTAAAGCAGTCACCAAGAAAGCAGTGGTAGACTTTGTTCATTCCAATATCATTTGTCGCTTTGGTATCCCAAAGACCATTATCACTGACAATGCAACCAATCTAAATAGTCATTTGATGAAGGAGGTATGCGAACAATTAAAATCATGCATCGCCATTCTACCCCTTACCGGCCAAAAGCCAATGGAGCAGTTGAAGTGGCAAACAAGAACATCAAGAAGATTCTTAGGAAGATGATCAAAGGTTCCCGGCAATTGCATGAAAAGTTGTCTTTTGCTCTTTTGGGATACCGCACAACTGTTCGCACATCTGTTGGTGCAACTTCGTATCTGCTTGTATATGGAACTAAATCTGTAATACCCACTGAAGTTGAAATTCCCTCTCTCCGAATTATTGTGGAATCAGAGATTGAAGACACTGAGTGGGTCAAGACCTGATGATGAAAAACGGCTAACAACAGTGTGTTTCGGCCAGTTATACTAGCAAAGAATGGCACGTGCTTACAATAACAAAGTGTGCCCAAGGCAGTTTGAGATAGGCCAGCTGGTTTTGAAACACATCCTTCCGCACCAAGTAGAAGCTAAAGAAAAGTTTGCCCCGAACTGGCAAGGACCCTACATCATCAAGAAAGTGTTACCAAAAGGGGCCTTACACATGGTAGATGAAGAAGGACGAGTACCAGACATGACTATTAACGCAGATGCAGTCAAAAGATATTATGTCTGTTATATACCCATTGTAGAATTTTCACGCATTGATTTTCTCAGATTGAAGTGACGAAGGCTATCATTTGCTCGCTATTCCAAATAGGTGTCACCCTTTTTGTTAATCCTTTTGAGCCGTATTTGTCTTCCTTGTTTCTCACTTTTTGGAACTTGTGTACTTGTAAAAAAACAAATCTCTGAGTCATTGAACTACGTCCGACCTGATTCCGAAAGGATACATAGGCAGCTTTACCCTGGGTTTGGTCCCATCAGAACAAAAAATCCATATTCCTAATACTCCAAAACTGGGGCAGAAGTTTGTTCTATTTCACGATTTTTCTGTAAAAACGATTCCAAAACTTGTAATTCAGTTCAAGGTTCATTTCGCTTTTTACCTTTCAAGAACTTCTGATAGATGTTTTTTAAGAATGATTGAAGTCCCCATGCCAAAGGCATTGGGTAACCTCCCTCATGCAGTATCTTAATCAAAACAAATGAGAGAGTCTTATCAGTGAAAACCTGTACGGGTACTATAAGGCAACAGTGAGCAGAGAAATGAGAGAGTCTTATTGGTAAAAACCCAGATGGGCACCATAAGGCGACGGTTAGTAGAGAAATGAGAGAGGTTAGTTAGCGAAAACCTGCAAAGGGCGCTACTAGCCGAATGAGGGTCTTTGATTCTCTGGAATGAGCACAACCAAGATAAATTCAAGATGAATGTTTACGGCGGATTTTGAGAATTAGACAGCTTATATGGATCAAGCGTCCAGTCCAAAATGCATGTCATGATTCATTGAAGTCGGCACATACCTCCAGATAAGTCTCCCTATTCCTTTCCCCGAAAGGGATGCCTTTTGTTTAAGCATAGTTCTTTTTCACTTTCAATTATTATTCTATTTTTACCCATATTTTTCTTTGAGTCCCTTTCGGTCTAATCCTGCATAAAAAACGAAGCAAAGAAATGGCTGCAAAACTAGCTACAGTTTCCCCGTAATATCGAGCATAATTTGGGGCATATATAGCATTGACGAAGGCACGAATCCATCTGTGATCTCATTCATTAAGGCGAACAAAGTGTTTCAAAGAAACTGAAAAGTTGAAAGAGCAGGACCTGCTTCATGAGAAAAGTTGATAAGCACTACAGACACAAACTGATATTGGGTGCAAGACAACTGAGTTTGATTTTAAAGAGAAAATGCATTGCCTTAGAAACAAGGGTAGTAGTACCATGGACATCTGGGTATGAAACAGTTGGGGGCAATAATGTAAATCCAAGGTCTCTAGAAAATGATACAGAGCAGCCGAGCATCTCGATACCATGCTGACAGAATCGTTTCTTCGACAGCAGTGGCCGTGAATCAAATTACTCAAGGGATCAAGGCCACAAACCAACCACCACTTTGAAAACTCATAAACTTTTCTTTGTTTGAAGTAGGAACAAAGCGGTGCAGAATGACAATTCTAAAAAAACAAACGTCACCAAACGTAAGATCCTTAAAATCTCCATTTTTCTGTTTTCAGCATGCATCACTATTGTTCACACCTCCCATTTTCGTAGCTTAACTCAGGTAGAACCTTTTCGCCTAGGGGGATCCAGCTCATATTTTTAGGTAGAAGTACTCTTCGCTCAGGGTGTTTTACATAGCTTAACTCAGGTAGAACCATTTTGCCTAGGGGGATCCAGCTCATATTTCCGGGTAGAAGTACTCTTCCCTCAGGGTGTTTTATGTAGCTTAACTCAGGTAGAACCTTTTCACCTAGAGGGATCCAGTTCATAGTTTCGGGTAGAAGTAGTCTTCGATCAGGTTATTTTATGTAGCTTAACTCGGGTAGAACCATTTCGTCTAGAGGGATCTAGCTCATATTTCCAGGTAGAAGTACTCTTCGCTCAGGGTGTTTTACGTAGCTTAACTCAAGTAGAACCATTTTGCCTAGGGGGATCCAATTCATATTTTCGGGTAGAACTACTCTTCGCTTAGGGTGTTTTACACAGCTTAACTTAGGTAGAATCCTTTCGCCTAGGGGAATCCAACTCATAGTTCTGGGTAGAAGTACTCTTCGCTCAGGGTGTTTTACGTAGCTTAACTCAGGTAGAACCATTTCGCCTAGGGGGATCCAACTCATATTCCGGGTAGTATTACTTTTCGCTCAGGGTGTTTTACGCAGCTTAACTCAGGTAGAACTGTTTCGCCTAGGGGGATCCAGTTCATATTCCGGGTAGAAGTACTCTTCGCTCAGGGTGTTTTACATAGCTTAACTCAGGTAGAATCGTTTTCGCCTAGGGGATACAAATCATATTTCCGGGTAGAAGTACTCTTCACTTAGGTTGTTTTACGTAGCTTAACCCAGGTAGAACCTTTTCGTCTAGGAGGATCCAACTCATATTTTCGGTTAGAAATACTCTTCGCTCAGGTTGTTTTACATTAGCTTAACCCAAGTAGAACCTTTTTCGCCGAGGGGGATCCAACTCATATTTTCGGGTAGAAGTACTCTTCGCTCAGGATGTTTTATGTAGCTTAACTCCGGTAGAACCTTTTCGCCTAGGGGGATCCAACTCATAGTTTTGGGTAGAAGTAATCTTCACTTAGATTGTTTTACGTAGCTTAACTTGGGTAGAACCATTTCTCCTAGAGGGATCCACATCATAGTTCCGGGTAGAAGTACTCTTTGCACAGGGTGTTTTACGTAGCTTAACTCACGTAGAATCGTTTCGCCTAGAGGTATCCAGCTCATATTTCCGGGTAGAAGTACTCTTCGCTCAGGGTGTTTATGCAGCTTAACTTAGGTAGAATCCTTTCGCCTAGGGGGATCCAGCTCATATTTCCGGGTAGAAATACTCTTCGCTGAGGGTGTTTTACGTAGTTTAACTCAGGTAGAACCGTTTCGCCTAGAGGGATCCAGCTCATAGTTCCGGGCAGAAGTAATCTTCGCTCAGGTTGTTTAATACAGTTTAACTCAGGTAGAACCTTTTTCACCTAGAGGGATTCAACACTTTATCAATAATGCATTGTGCTAACACTTGGTTCTATTTCCTTCCAGTAAGATAGGGTGCCAACCCCTAGTTACATTTTCCTTCAGTAGTACGAGTACCGATCCCTGGTTACACAATCATTCGTTACCAAATTTTATCTCTTTTAGCTAGTTTATACTACTATTTCTGTTTGCCTTTTCAATAAACTAGATAATTTATAGATTTCTCTAATAACTTACAAAATTTTCCTAGTGCCAGACTGGGTCAGAAAATTTGTTTTTGTTTTTGTTTGGCTTTGATGGATTTGCAGGCTCGCCTCAGAGCACAGGTTATGAAGATTGAAGCTTGCAGTTTCAGTTATCATCAGAAGGACGGTCACAGGATAGTTTGGGTTTAACTTTGACAACGTGTCGGCAACACAACTTCTCAAGTTTCATTTTCTCAAAATTCTGATCCAGAAAGCAAGCAATCGAGATTGAGTCATAATCTCTTCTTTAAAGAGAATCAAGATCCAGTCTAAGGTCAACACAAGAGAGCAAGTCAAGAATCAAGAATTGACTCCAGAAGACACGTAGATAGGAATTTTGTACTCTTAGTTTGCAGACATATGTAGTGTTCTTCTCTTTTTCTTTTGATGTAAGAAGCAGTAGCAGTAAGAATAACAGCAACAACAACAACAACAACAGTAGTTTTAACTCCAGTGTCTGGTAGTCCCAGCTACCAAATTTTTCCAGAACTACACTGACCTGATTCCTTTACAGCCAAGGATATATAGGCAACCTCGGAAGCAAGGTTCGGTCACCCCTTTTTCAAAAAACGCTTTCATTAGAGTCATAGGTGAGCAAAAGTTAGTCATGACATTCACCATCTTTGCACGAAAACTCTTCATGTTCTTGAGCAAAGAGGGGCAGCTGTAAATGCCTAATTTTTGTTCTTTCTTTTACATTGTAGTTTTGAGTAATTATTTTTGTGTGTGTTTGGAGATTTGAGAATTAGAATTTTAGTTTAATTAATTCATTAGAGGGAAAAGGGGTTGTGCTAGTATATTTTAATTAAAAGTGTGCCAAAATTGGCCCAAATTTTGAGCCCAATTCGGCCATACCCGGTCCATTAGTTGGTTGGCCAAGAAAGAGCTCAAAACGACGTAGTTTTGTCTTGAAACTACGTCGTTTTGATAAGTGAGGTGAGATTATATCCCATTCATTCATACCACTTTGATCTAAGGGCTCTAATTCACTCTCCACCCCATGTATATAAGGCCTCAAAATCGGAAATTTGGCCCCTATTTTTTCCCTATTCTCTCTTCTTCCTCTCTCCTCACCCTCTCATCTCCGCCGCCCAGTGCCGCCGCCGGAAATCGCCCACGGGCGGTGGCCAACCTCCAATCCACCCCAAGATTTCACTACTTCTTCTGCTCAACCTCCTCTCCATGAATCCGAACCCCAAAACCCCATAACCCTTCTCAATCTCCGTAGATCTAAGCTTAACCGAAACCCTAGCCACCTCCCACCACCCCAAACTCCAAAAATTTTACACCACCGACTTCCTCTTCTCCCCCTCATTCCATCTCTCAAACTCAAAACCTCAAAAAACCCTCACCACCACCAGCGACCACCCCCACTGCCGGTCTGCCGCCGTCATTGCCATCCCTCAACCACCACTGCCTCTCATTTCTCTTCTCAAACCGGCCTCGAGCAAGGTTGTGTCGTTGGTATCATTGAAACGGACTCGAATTCGCCGGAGTTTTTGGTTTCGAGAATATCAACAATAGAAGCTTGCTCGAAGTCGTACCACTGCCCAATTGTCACTACGCCACCACTGTTCGAACACTCAAATTTGGTAAAACTCGAACCTTAATGCTTTCCTCCATGTTTTGATTTTCTGTTTCCCGTCCTTTGTTTGTAGTTTTGTTATAAATCTGTTTAGTGATCATTTCATTTAGCTCTTAATCTATTCTATGATTTTTATTGTTGTTGTTGTTGTTGTTGTTTGTTTAGCTTAATTGATTGTGTTAGTTTGTGTCATTGTTGACGTATTTTTGCTTTGCTTTACGTCGTTTAGTTCTGATTTTAGGTTAGTATTTCTAATGTTCGTTTTGGTTCAAGCAGATTAGTTTTAAGTACTTCATAGGTTAATACTTGTTTCTTGCTTGGTTTCAATCTTGAAGTTCTCTTTCTTCTTGTTGGTTAATAGTTCAATCAGTTAAATGGTTTCTAGTTATTTGTTTTTGAGCAAGTGGTCTGATATTTGATGTTGTTAAAATATGAAGTTTATGTTATTTTATCGCAAAATACTAGTAGCCTACCTTTCATAGTAGGATGGCTGAAATGATATTTTTTTCTCCTTGCTTTTGACATAGTAGATTTCCTTTCACTTTTTGGACAGATTTTGAACAGTTTTTAGCACACAATGTTAGTCCTTGTCGGGCAGATTTTTGGTGAACCAAAATCTGTCCAAAAAGTAAGCTTTTCTTTGCCTATTTAAGGGCTTCCCTTTCCTCATTTTTAAGGGGGGGATCACACATTTGTTGGACAGTTTTTACACCTTAAAACTACAATTTTGAGAGAGAAAAATCAAGAACTAAATAGCAAATAGTACGCTGAAAATTTTGAGCTTGGTGAGTTGTTTCTTAGAGTGCAAAAACCTTGGAAAAAAAAAATAGAAGGATCCTATGAGCAATTCATGAAATTGTTAGCTACTAGTTTCAAACATCCTTGTTGAGTTTTCTGGGTTCTTTTTATGTTGTTTGCTGTAGTCCCTTTGCCATTTGTTGTTGTCACAGCTGCTGATTTTTAGTTCATCCATTGCTAACATTTTTTCTGCTATCCAGGTAATTCCTTTAATGTACTGAAATTCTTGATCAAGAATTAATGCAAGTGAAGCAACTTGAGTCCTTCAATGTATTTTGAGCTTTTGAAAATATTCTGTCCAGATCCATTTGAGCACCATAACTCATAAATGTTATCATATTTTAGAGTTTGTTTTAAAGGATTAGAGCATTTACTAAGTTTAGAGTACATAATTATTATTATCATATAATAGGTGATAATGAAGTGAGTCTTATTTACTTTGTTTCGTTTCTTTTGTTCAATTAGCAAGTCAGCGGTACACATATGTAATATTATTTTAGAGTTTGCATATTTAAAAAGACTAGTTTAAGTTGATTATACACATAGGTGTGGGGTCCTGGGCCATGTGATTTTACTTTTAGATTAATGGAATTATGGGCTTATAAAAGTTGATTCTTAAAGAAAGGAAAAGAAAATGTTAGAACGACACATTGGATTCCACCTTATATAACATGCCACTTTTATTTTTGAGACTATTATTTTTTCATTGTCATTCCAATCAATTGAATCGGTCTTGCATTTGGTTTGGGTTAGCAGCTTGACCCCTTTTTTTTTCTTTCTTTTTACATCAAAGCTCGCCCCAAACTTAGTTAATTTTCATAAAAATCAGATTTTTTTGGTAATTAAAATATTTTAATGACTTAATAACTTTAATAATTAATTTAAACACTAGGCATATAGTAAGCATGCTTCAGCCTTTTTTTTACGGATTCGCTTGTGTAGCATGATAGTAGCTTTTAATAAAATAAAAAAAAAATTCTCAAATGTTTTAATTTTTTCAAAAAAATTAATAATGTAATAATAATTCTTGTCATGACTGCGGATTCGCTTGCGTAGCACTGTTATAACAAAATTAACAAATTTCGTCTCGATCACGCATTCGCTCGCATAGTGTGATTATGACATTTTATTATATTCTTTAATTTTTCTAATAATCATGAAATAAAAGCGGATAGGTAAGACATGAAAATCATTCAAATCACAGTTTATTCGTAATTAATTAAAGCCAAGTTTAAGTCAATAAAGTGACCGTGCTAGAACAACGGGACTCGGGGAATGCCTTACACCTTCTCCCCGGTCAACAGAATTTCTTATCCAGACTTTGTTTTTGCAAACAAATAATAAAAGAGTCAAACCTTCCTTTGACTAGGGATTCAAATAAAATGTGACTTGGAACACCAAAAAATCAATTCCAAGTGATGACTCTGAATAACAAAAATAATCCTTATTTCAAAATTTGTCACTTTAATTGGAAAAACTCTTTAACCCACAAAACCCACAACACATATCTTTTGGAAGGGTAGAAAAGGGGTGTGACAACACTTTTGAGAAAAATACACTTAGAAGCAGTTTTTTAAAGCTTGGCCAAACACTAATTGCTGCTCAGAAGTGTTTTTCAAACTAATTAGCCAAACACAAACTGCTTCTTGCCAAAAAGTACTTTTGAGAAAAGCACTTTTGACAAAAAGCACTTCTCAAAATAAGCTGATTTTTGCAGCTTGGCCAAACGGGCTATTAATCTAGCTACTTTCCCATTTCTGTGGTAGGTATGTTATAACTTCACAGAGTGAGTAGGGGTCTTATCTTTTTAATTTTTTTATACTTTGTTTGAAATCTATTTTTTTAGCTTTTCTTAGACACAAAGTTATAAATAATTTTCTTACAGTGAATAACTTCTAATAAGTATTTTTCAATTGACAATATAACTAATCAATTTAACCTTTCTTGTGACATTGTTGTTCTAAGGTAAGATGTTATCAATTTTACTTTTGAAAACTTCTTTCCGCTGAAGCAACGGTATGAGTTATTAACATTATTCCATAAGCAATTTAGGCATTTGGAAAATAATTAAATCTTTTTATTTGATTAAGTGTATAAATTAAACTGTTATCTTCTAATTGTACTATTTTTCTTAAAACTTTTAATTCAGAAAATAAATCTAAACCATCAATATCGAATTGATTATTATGCTTTAAGGACCATCCAAAATTAAGGCAATATTTTTTTCAAATTTTCAACATCTAGTGATCTAGTTTTTTCCAAATAGAAAATTAAAAATATTTTCATACGCTTCGAATTGTTCAAATCTATTTTGAAGTAAAAAAAATTAGCATTGTCTATTATGTATAAAAGTAATCAACTCTAAAGGACTCTTCGAAAGATTTTGAGATTTCATTATCAATATTGCATCAAATTGTTACTTCCTATATATCACACATTTCTTGCGAATTAATTTCGGGTTCGATATTCATTTCATGTGCAATTTGCGTGGTAGAAATCATAGCAGTTGCAAATTATTCTTCTCTATATTGGTTAAAGAAAGAAATTAAATTTTTTTCACTTTACAGAACTCTTTTTTAAACTTATACATAATCTATAGGTGTAACAAAAAATGGTGCTCTCACAAATATAAGGCCTAAAACGATTGTTTTACTTGCTTTATGAAAGTGTCGTCCCTGCTTTTAAGCTTAATTTAGACCAAAGCGTGCTACTATTTTGTTTTTATTTCACTTACTTATGGCGATAGATCGCTGTCCACTTATGATTTACAGCAAATCATTTGCAGATAGATTCCTCTTCATCAGCAATCTATCAAAATTGACTATTTCCACTCAAAAGTGGGTTTACTGGAGCACAATGAGGTATTTCATGTGTGTTCAACCCTTTACGAAAAAAGTAGTTTAAGCTTGAAATAATACTATATGGTCCTCATATATTAATAAAAAGGAAAAGTAATATAAGAAGAACAACAAGTTTTTAGTTAACTGTGTCCCCTTTTCAGTAGATATACTAGTTTTAATTAGCTAATTAAGGGATTAGCTTGTACTCCATCAGTTTTAAGTTATGTAAACCTATTTTCTTTTTAGTTCGTCTAAAGAGGAATGATATTTATTTAACTTGAACTTTTCATTTTATTCTTAATAGAAGATTTAATAGCCATACAAATATTATGATGTGTTTAATTAAGACTGTAAGTTTCAAAAAATCTTCATTTATTTCTCAAACTTTGTACTCAGTCATCAAACATATTCATATAAATTGAAACGGGAAAATATATCTTTTCCGTTTTTCTTGTGACTGTGCCTGAATAATGTATATCGCATGTCAGTTTACATGTTAGCACTAAACAACCTAATCAAATTTCAGTTCTCAACTTGACAATTCCTTTCAATTAGTTATTCGAGATTAAATTATAGAAAATAAAACGCATACAAAGATTTTATAGACACGAACAAAGATTAAAAATTGAAAGTGCAATATGCAAACTCTATGTCAAATGGACCTTAAAAACCTGGCAAATCATGAAGCATTAAACACACTAGCAGACCAAATTAAGTTCAGGGGCCGGTCCATTAAGAGTAGCAAAAATCTTATTAATTAGTAGTATTAGTCTATCCATCATCCCTGCACCCATATACTAGGCGGAAGTATTATCTTTATTTTTAACTGCTTTTATAGTTCTTCATGTGGAAACTACCTCCTGCATCCCTGTTTTAATTATGACACTTGATTTAATATTCAATATGATAAGAGAATAGCACAACTGTATGGGTCGAAATCTGACCAGACGAGAATTCGCATGAAGAGGAACGCCAAAAACTCACTTGGGTCGAAGTCGTAATCATACAACGCTATAACGACATGCACCTTGGCCACGGCCGAGGTCATGTATTCAGAATGGTTAAACGGCGAATAGGATGTTACGGCATTTCAGAGAGTCAACCAGTAATACAGTCAAATGGCTGAGGTACTATGGCTAATGACCGTTGGGTAAATGAGGATACCTAGTATATAAACTAAGTGAGAAGGAGAAGAAAGGGGGCTAAAACAAACTCACATAGAGACATATTTTTAGAGAAGAAGGATCTTCATCTCTTTCTCCTCACTAAAGAGAAAGAAGCACAGAAACTCAGATCCTCAATATATATACAATGTTAGTCTCATCATATCAAATGTATAGGGGTCAACCTTGTTAAAGATCGGTGCCCATTTTTATCTATGTATTCTTCATTATTGTTTAATATTATAAAAATTACCATCCTCTTCTTATTTTACGGGATTCAGTTATGGCTATGGTTAAATTTTATGTCCAGTTACGCTTTCTTGTTCTTATCATTTGTCTCAGATCTAGGATGAATTATCTTTGGCTAGGATTTACCTCAAACTTTCCTATTTAATTAGTTTATAAAAGACTTAACATTTTTTAGTTGAAAAATAACAACTAACTATTACTATTAAGTAAGTTAGGGGCGGTCGTTTGCAGTTGTATCATTTACGACAACGCTTCTCTAGAAGTAGTTGTGAAGAAACAATAGGAGCGATTATAATGAGTTGGACAGAATTCATCCACCCTTAATAAGAAGTCTCAGATTTAAGATGTGAAAATAAAAAATATTCTGATACGGAACAACCGCCGTGTATGATATTCAATAAATGATAATATAATGACACTCATGTAATTAAGAGGAATAATTTAATCAGCAAGAGGTGGAACAAAAGAACCTTCCACCTGATAATGATTGAACGATAGATCCTCAAACGATTGAGGATTCCTTGGATCTGACGAGAATCTTAGTAAAAAGTAAAGTCTTGTATTGAGTGAAGAATGAATCTTTTTCAAAAGTGTTGTTCTTACAATTGAGTCTCACGTGCCCTTATTCTCTCTTTTTTTTCTCTTTATATATGAAGCATGTTCTTATTAAACCCTAATAGTACATGTACAGAGAATATCCATAGAATATTCTCTTTAACTACTTCTTTGATGATGCTCGACCTCGACCATGATTGGCACCTCGACCACGACTCATGTCGACTCTTCGGCTGTGAGCTTTACTGCTTCCTGATCCATCTTGACTAACGGCGGCTCGAGAACCCTTTCCTTATTATTATGTTATTTCAAATTTTCTAGAGCGGATTTTGGCCCATACAAGCTTGAGAATCAATTCTTGAGCTTCTCTAATCCTCTTCATCCACGTGTGGAGTTGAGAATTATACGGTCCATTAATTAACCAAAATGATGAAACAAATAATATTATTGTTTTTGCTTCCCGTATAATTTTGAAGATCCGATCGAATCACTAACAAAAACTCAAGATTAGAGTTAATAAAGCTTAATTATTTATTCTCGAAAGGTAATCGAATCATATTAAATAATTTTCAACCCTTATAAATATATTATTCATTATCTTCACAAACGGATCACTAAGTGTGAATACATTTTATTACATTTTAAGAATCAATCAACAATTACAATTCACAATTAACAATGAAATAAAACAACCTATTAAATAATAATATAATAATTCATATTCCCCCCTATAATATCTACTTCCTCCAAGGGTAAACTGGGATGCTTTGTTCATTCCTGAAAAAGTTATCAGGGTCAACCTTTGTCTTGATCTTCACCAACCTGTTGAAATTTCCCAAAAAATACTTGATCCCATACACTCGCCCTTCCAAATAACTAAACTTCCCATTGTGCGTAACACCCAAATCAATATCCCTATAATTAAAAAATGCTGCTCTTGGGTATTTTGACACAAAAGGAGTCATATAGTTGTAAAGTACTCTTGTCAAGTTGAGATAATGGTTTGCAGCCTCAACTCCACCTTCATTCCAATTTGTTGAATATTGAATCTTGGCTATATTCCCAGCTCTATGTGGAAATGGCTTAGCAGAAGGTGAGATTTCACTCATTTTCCCACCATATGGATTAAATGTCAAAATTGTTGGCGTTTGTAGTTCTATCATTTTCTTGAATATGTATTCCAACCCTTCCTTTGACATTGGTTTTTTCAAGTAATCAGATTTCCTTTTCAAGTATGTAACCGATGGAGGTTGCCTACGTAGCAAAGCATCAATTGGGGCAATAGGAAAACTTGTATAGTAAAGAACAGATTCTACCCAAGACATCTCAGTAATGTCCTTTTGTTGTAACCCTAATTCTGGAAAATTTTCGTTCATAAATGAGACAAGTTGCTTCGAGTCACCAAGAAATAATGTAAAAAATGAAACCCTTATAGTTTTTTCCGTAGGACGAGTAGTGCTATTTACTACATCAATGATCAGTCTCATGAACATGTCATCATCCCACTTATCTGCACGACGTTGCCATAGGTAAGCAAGTTCGAGAGCATTTTGGTCATAAAGTCTTGGGACTCGAAAAACAGTCACCTTTGGTGGGACTCGAACCAACTTTATTTTATACGACAAGAGAACTCCAAAACTAGCTCCGCCACCACCCGAAATTGCCCAAAATAAGTCCTCTCCCATCAATTTTCGGTCGAGGATTCGGCCTTGAACATCGATTAATTTAGCATCAACGATGTTATCAACAGTAAGGCCGTATTTCCTCATCATGTTACCATAGCCACCCCCACTGATGTGACCACCGACGCCTACGGTGGGACAAACTCCAGCAGGGAAGCCATGAACGTTGCTTTTTTCAGCAATTCTATAGTATACTTCGCCAAGAGTTGCACCCACTTCAACCCATGCAGATTCATCGTCAATGTTAACGTTTATAGACCGGAAATTGAACATGTCAAGAATGAAAAAGGGAACATCGGAGATATAAGATAGACCCTCATAATCATGTCCACCACTCCGGATTTTCATCTGCAAACCTTGTGCTTTAGCACATATAATCGCAGCTTGAATGTGGGATTCATGCAAAGCAGTGAGGATAAATAGAGGTTTGTTTGTTGTTGACTCGTTAAACCTTAGGTTTCTTATGTAAGCTTGTAAAACAGATGGAAATGAAGAGTTGTTTGGAGAATATACTAGTGAGGAAATTGGATGAGAAGGGTTTGAATTGGTTTTGAGACATTCAAGAAATGTTTGATTTTCATGGGAAGGGCTTATTGAAGTAGCAAGAACAAGAAAAATAACAAGGGACGAGCAGAATAGTGGAATTTTCATCTTTGGAATTTCCTTTTTTTTTTTTTGGTGGATTGTTGGATGAATTTGATGGGATAAAAATGATTTGCTTTGTGGTATTTTATAGGGAAACATTAGGCTAATAAGTCAATGAAACAGGTATAAAAAAGCTAGACAGATATAATATATATGTTAGATCAAATTTGTTTCTATTTTGACCAAAGAAAATTCAAAGTAAGATGGAAGAATCGTCTTGTTTTTGTCTTTGACATTCTTGTAGATACATTGTTTACTTTATCATCATCATCATCTTTTTAAAATTCGCTTGTGTTATTAATTATATTGCTGACCTTGGACACGTTTCTATACTAATACTATATAAGATAGATCTATTATAAGAAAAAGTCAAAATGATGCAATGTGAATCAGGTGACAGCACGATCACGTCATGACGAAGCTTAATAGTCAATTCTCTAGTTTATTGTAATTCTCAACGTAAAATTTGGTTATTTATCTAAGAAAAATTAGTATAGATTTCTACTGTACTTATACACAAATGCCAACTTGCTGATATTATAACGTATCGTGCACAAACGCTTCCACATTTGATCCGTGTCCCACTTTCTTGTCAACTTATCTTAAGATTATCTTATTGGTGAAAATTCAATTATTTAAATGTGCAAGAATGGTCTTATTATTCGATTCAAAAATTTCATGACTCAACTTTATGAACTCTGATACTTTTTAGCGTAATCTTTCTGAAGGCTTATTCTAACAATCATACTTATAATTTTTAGCAAAGAATTACGACATCCCGTAGTCACGTTTGCTCAGAAACCGAAATATGGTTTCCCTAGTGAAAGCAATGTTCGCTTTTAGATTTATGAAAATGAATAACACCAAAGTTTGCCTAAGATTTAAAAAAGAAAAATTGTAACGTGTTGAAGGAAGAAAATATATATCATCATGTACTACGTTTATTCATTTTATGAAAAATTTAGGGTGTAAAGATGAATGATTTATTACTTTTGCTTGGATGGTTGTCTCGTATCGTTTCATAATGTACCGTATTGCATTGTATTATATTGTAGTGTATCGTTTGATGAATATAATGTTTAAATAAATTGTATCGTTTGCTGTTGTTTCATGATATTACGTACCAGTAATATATGAAGAATAAACTTACAGTATTACAAAGTAAAATTATGTTATAGAATAGAATTATTATATAAAAAGGTAGGATAAAGGATTATTTAATAATAATAAAAAGTAAGATAAGAGAAAAAGATAAGGTAACGACGCGACCACACTAAATAGATTGGTCCATAAAGTGACACTTTTCATCGTTACGTAACGACGTATTTAATGATACAATACAATAAGATTTAAATAATAATCAAAACAAATATTATATTTAAATTAACAATACAATGCAATACAATAGGTAACAACCATCCAAACAAGCTGTAAAGGACACGATGATTAACCGAAACAAAATAGCACCCGAACATATCCTTTATACGTCAAAGGAGAAAAAAAACTTGTGTCCAATGAAAAGTTGGATCGATGTTAGAAGTAGTCTACTTAATTATGGTCGAAGTTTTACCCCTATTGACGGTACGATCAATTAAAGTGTTGTGGTGGATGGCGTATTTTGTTGACCTCCATTCCAATACACATCGACTAATATCATACTGTGTTGTAGATAGCACTTGATCGACATTTCTTTCTCAAAGTCAGTTTTTTCATTAAGTCTTGTGGTAAACCGTGTTTATTGTAAACTCTTCATGCATTAGTTTGGCTTAATGACAGGGGCAGACTGTGCAGTTGCGAAGGTAGAAACTTTTTAAAGAGTGTTCATATTTGAAAGAAGTAAAAAAAAATTCCCGACCAAGAACAATATATGTGAAATATCTTTAAAACCTAATATTTAATCTATCATTGTAATTTTCTGACGAAGGATGGTCAATTGACCACCCTTAGCAGAGTGTAGCTTCGCCCCTGGGATCGTAACACCGCTTCGTCGAATTTTTTTAATATATATATATATATATATATATATATATATATATATATATATATATAATAAGTAAAATAGAAATACAAGATAAAATTATTAAAAGTGACATCACTTGCATTGAAGTAGCTCAGTAGTCTAGCGGTTGATAGCTTCAAGTTTGATGAGAGAGGTTTTGGGTTCGAATTTCCACAAAATATTTTTGGAATTTTTATCTCCTATAGCAGAGGTTATCACCTTATTTATTTTAAATAAATACCATTTAAAAAATTATATTCTATAAATACCTTTTAATGTTTATAGCAAAATATCTAATTTTGGTTACTTCCTACCCCTAAGCCACTAAATACGCTATTCAGTTACACTATATTTTCTTTCTCTCTCTACTTTTGATACATGACATTCTCTTCCCTCATTCCCTGAAAACACGATGCTCAATCTCAAAATTCCTCTCACCCACATCACCTACTATTAGTCGCAAACGGTGATTTTGCTTGGATTCCATGTGAGATTCAGTGAAGAATTTTACAATTTATCTGCAGTGAAGAATTGATGATCAAGAAAGCTGTGAGAAAGTCAAAAGAAAAAGAAATCAGAGTAGTAGAAGCTGGTGATGGGGAAAATAGAGCGATTAAAATCAATTGGGCTGCTGGTGCTAATTTTGCAATAGGAAAATCAAGAGCAGGAAAAGCAGACTATGACCCACTTGGTTTAAGCAATGAGGAAGTTAGGGTTTCATCAATCTCGTCCATTCCATTTGCTCACCTTTTCGATTTTTCTTAATAAAAAACTGTAGTTGTTTATTTATTGCTTCACTTTCTTAATTGTTGATAGTTGGTGCAATCTCAGCCATGGCTGGTGGAGGAAATTTCCTTCATAGAGTTATTTCTTATGTCGCCAATGAATTAATCGTCAATGGCCTCGCCAACAGGTAATTATTTTTATAAACTGTTTGATTGAGCTTTGAGTTATTTCTTTCCGTTTAAATTCAAAATTATAGTTTTATTATTCTTTTCAAGTCAAAATTGTATTTTTTTTTTAAGGGAAGGTGATATTAGTTGAGTTTTTATTGAAGAAGTGAGGATTTCTATTGTCAACCCCATCTATTTTGGGACTAAGGAATAAAGAAAAGGCTAAAAGGGAAAAGAAGAAGGTGAAAATGAACGTTATTGTTAGAGTTGTAGCCCCAGTGATTCAGGGTTTTTGCTCGACGACAGATTCGCCGGAAATTAGGGCTTGTTCTTAAACAAAGACGACGGAGTTTGGAACTTGATTTTCTGTTAATATATTTTAATGTATTTTCATGTATTTCATTGTATTTTTTCATTGTAATTCAATGTATCTCATTGTATTCCATGTATTTCATTGTATTCACTATCTTTTTTTTTATTGTATTTTAATATATCCCATTGTATTCTATGTATTTTCATTGTATTCACTGTCTCGCTATATGCCATGAATGTATTCATATGTTTTTTTAATTAATATAATTTATTTATTCAGATATATTATATAATTTCTCTGAAGATTGCTATATTTTTGGGGTAACTTTCGGTTGAGAATCTTTTTTATAACTGGAAATACAAAATTTGTGTGTTATAATTGAGTTTGTTGAGTTATATTCGGAGTCTATTATGTTAATTGGTTCACTTTCCGTTTAAAAATAGTGTAATTCCCTGTTTCACGTCGTGAATACAGTCAAATACAATAATCTGTCCAGCTGTAATCCCATGTTTCACTCCATGAATACAGTCGAATACACTCGAATACAACAACTGATTAGTTGGACTTCCCTGATTCACGCCTATTTTTGCTACTATATTCATGAATACAGTATCTTAAATATATCTAATACATCTTATAACAACATAAAACGTATTTACAATCCGTAATATAGCAAATTGTATCTATAGATAGCTAATTACCACTAAAAGATAGTGATTTATGAAAATTTCTCAATATTTTTTGATTGTTACGGGCCTATTGCTAGAAATAGTGATAAAAATGGCGTGTGGTAGCCATTATTGAAGGTGGTATTTATTTTTTATCCAGCAATTCTAATGTTGAGCAAAAATAGTCATTACTATTTTAAAATTAATATGAAAAGATATTTTTACCCTTTCTTCCATTACTTTTCTTCTCAAACCTTCGCTTCTCTCTGAACTAGGAACTTCGGTTGAGATGGCTTCATCGTCGGCAACAAAATTCGAAAGCTTTTCTCAAAGTTGAAATCTCAGTTCTCAAGACAAGAAAAACCACTTTTCTCTTCTTTTTTGTTGTTCATAATTAGTTTTGCTCTTGAACTCAAACTTTACGGTATTGATTATCTTCAAGCTATTGTTTATATAAGAAAATTTCTGAGCTTGTGTGCATGTAACGACCCAAAATTCACTAAAAGTTGTGATGGCGCCGGACACCACTGTCAGGCAAGCCAACAACAATTTACTAGCAATTTCTCATTTTGTTTATTTTGAAATCATTTCCTTTAAACAAATGAATAATAAATAATAAACTCCACTGAATAAATGAGGATGTCTATACTAAATTTAATTACTGAAAAATCCCGCGATCATCCCAGAAACCGGTGTCATAAGTGCATGAGCATCTACCAGTGAATGAATAAAATACAGTGATTGTCCAGAATACAAGTGGACAGAAATGAAGATGCAATACAATATTCTGAAGGAGACTCTGCTGGCTACGGTCGTCTCGATAAATGCAACTCACCTGAGTCTCCGTATCAACCATGCCGCTATGATACTAGCCACACATAAACTTGTGCAACAAAAATGCACAGCAAATATAGTATGAGTACGAAAATAACGTGTACCCAATGCGTATCCCGTCTAACCTCAAAGAAGTAGAGATGAGAGGTCGACTTCAACATTTACTAGTGGTCCAATAGTAATATATTATTAATGCGAGTAATCATGGATTTATTAAGAACAACAGTAAATTCAAATAAGTCACGAAACAGGTAAGAGTTCCCTTTTATTGAAAGTCTCTGAATTCATAATCCATTAATTAACAATTATCTCAAGTCGGGGAGGTTTCAATATCAATAACTCTCAAGGCAAGCAATACAAGCATGCGCAAATCATGCCGAGGTCGTACGGCCCGATCCAACAGAAATGTAAAATGTGCACTACCGAGGGTCGAGCGGCCCGAACCATAGATGCATCTATTACCCCGCTCGCGAATCATCCATGCGACGCGGTCGACATAAAATAAACAAACACCTTGCTCGCGAATCATTTATGTGACGCAGGTACACATAGAATCACATATTCAAACAGTTAATCAAGACTTCATCGGGGAACAACTATCCAAGGAAAATCCAATTCTCTTTTTAACGATTTAAGAAAAATGAAGTTTAATCCTTTTGAAAATTCATCTACCAATTCTATAGGATTTAAGCAATTCAAACCGTCAATAGGATTACAAATATTTCCAAGTATAGCATGCTTTTGGGTCCTAGACTACCCGGACAATAGCATAATAGTAGCTACGCACGGACTCTCGTCACCTCGTGCGTATGTAGCCCCCACAAATAGGAGCACATAACCAATTAACTTACCTATGGGGACAATTCCCTCTTACAAGGTTAGAAAGGAGACTCACTTTGCTCCGAAGATCCATAACCGGCATTTTCACGCCCTTTCGAAAACCCGAATTGATGCTAAATGCTCCAAAGCTAGCCAATAATTATCCAAATCCATTAATATATGCTCAATTACTCATTACAATCCAATTTATAACAATTCTTAACCCCGATCGAAAAGTCGACAAAAAGGCCCACGTGCCCGGATTCCACAATACTTCAAAGGATAAGTTTACTCGTAACCTCACGAACTCAAATATATAATTTACTCTAAATTTCATACCCAAAATCGTGGTCAAATTCCAAGAATATCAATTTTCTAGGTTTTCCCTAAAACCCCAAGTTTCTACCAATTTCATGCTCAAATCCGTACATAACCAATGTATTTAACTCAAGATAGGTGGGGATAGCTTACCGTATCGTTGATAATGAAAATCCCCTCTTGAAACCCTCCATGAATCGTCCAAGCCAAGAAAATATGAGAGAAAATGGCCAAATCCTAATTTTTAAAACACTCAGTGCCTCCAGCCCTTTCTGCACCTGCGGTCACTTGGTCGCTTCTACGGTTCCGTAGGTGCGGTTACAAATACTGCTTCTGCGATCCTCCTCCTGCTGCCCCAGCCCGCTCCTGCGCCGCACCGGCCGCATCTGCGATCTCGTAGGTGCGGGATTTCCTTCGCACCTACGGCCTCTAAGACCTTCACTTCTAACCGCTTCTGCAGCACGACGACCGCTCCTACGGCTCCGCACCTGCGGCCCTAGCCTCGCAGGTGCGGTTACACCGGCAACTTCAGCCTTCTCCAAAATTCTATTTTTGATCCGTTAACCACCCGAAATCCACCCAAGGCCCCCGGGACCCCAACCAATTATACCAACCAGTCCTAAAACACATTACGGACTTGCTCGAGGCCTCAAATCATATCAAACAACGCTAAAATTATGAATCGACCTCCAATACAAGATTTATGAACTTTAGAACTTCAAACATCTATTTTTCAATGTTGAAACCTAGCAAATTCCGTCTAATTGACCTCAAATTTTGCACACCAGTCATATTCGACATCACTGACTTACTCCAACTTTCGGAATCGAATTTCGACCCCGATATCAAAAAGTCCACTTTCGGTCAAACTTCTCAAAAACCTTCAAATTTCTATCTTTAGCCAAATGACTCCAAAACGACCCACGGACCTCCGAATTCACTTCCGATCGCGCTCCCAAATCTAGAATCATCATACAGAGCTATTCTCAGATTTGGAATCCCAAACGGATATCGATAACACTGAAATGCACTTCAACACAAACTTATGAAATTCCTTTAAAATGCTAACTTTCACAATAGGCGCCAAAACGTTCCTGGGTCTTTCAAAACCCGATCCGGACATATGCCCAATTGCAAAATCATCATACGAATCTACTGGAACCTTCGAATCCCGATTCTGAGGTCGTTTACTCAAAAATTCAATCTTAGCTAATTCTTTCAACTTAAAGCTTCCGAAATGAGAATTCTCTTTCCAAATCAACTCTGAACTTCCCGGGATTCAATTCCGATCGTGCGCACAAGTCGTAATACCTGAAGTGAAGCTGCTCATGGCCTCAAACTTCTGAACGACGCACTAGAGCTCAAAACGACTGGTCGGGTCGTTACATTCTCTCCCACTTAAACATACGTTCGTACTCGAACATGCTAAGAACTACGCTGGGGTTGCTCGAAATCACTGTTTAACACCTCGAGCACCTACCCGTGCTACCACAACTCAGCTGGGCACCCTAGCTCGATCAATCTGAAGATACCTCTTTTTCACATAGGCAAATAAGCCTTAGAGCCCAATTCCAACATCTAAAATTCTCTGTCAGGCCTGTTTCCAACATACGAACACCGTATCAATCACCGCACGATGTACCAGAACATGACTGCATACCCTTGCTGAATTCACACCTTGCACCGCTTTATTCACAGAAACACAATAACATTCTCTGAACATAATAGTCAAAATTTCACGAATATGATGCTCCCATTGCACCTCATGACATACATAGGTCTTGCTCTAACTCTTACAATGCCGCCACAACAGAAGAGATGGGTAGAAATTCATAACCAACTACCGAATCGACCAATCATTGGGTCTATACTTCTGACAAGAACCATCACCTCATTCTGAACCAAATAATGGTCTTAGCTCTGTAATATACTTCATATAATCATATTGTACTGATCCTAAATCCAATGATCTCGTCTCACCCAGTACGAACTGTTCAGGTAATAAGCCACCCAGACATGACCAAAAGTCTCATATGATGCCACAATGCATCAATAGGCTACCAATTCGAACGCGATACTAAAGGAAAACGAACTCTGAAAAGGAAATCCAATTACCCCGCTCGCGAATCATGCATGCGATGCGTGCACATAACTAATATGAGCTTTCCTCAGAAAAATAGGAAACGAAACACATAAAAACAGATACGGGGAACTGTACTCAACATCACACTGTTGCGGCGTGCAACCTGATCCAAATAACATACCCATGGCGGTGTGCCACCCAATCCACACATAACACTCACCCAAGGAGATGCACATCGAGCTAAATTGTTCATTACAATAAAATATCGGATATCGGTCACAAGCACGCTAAGTGCATAATACCATCCTTGGGGAGACATATAGAGCCATAAGCTACAAAACTCAAGCACAACTGAGGTGCGGTATACGATCTGAATCTCAAGAGCCATCCGGCTCATATAACATCATCTCCATGCGGAACCTTTACACATAAGAAATTCACCAAGCCGTCTCACAACTTATACGGCACAATGCATCATTACATGAAATAGCTGACGACGAAATAGCACCCCGACAACTCTTCCATAAGGAGCGCATTGCTGAAATGAACACATCTGGCCTAATATAGAGCCCATATTCACATTTAAATACATCCACAGACCTCAAGCTGATTCTGATCACACCGAACTAGGACAATAACCTTTCATGGGTCCATAATCACCCTTTTTTCATAATACACAAGAACAACCATTATAACCGAAGTAATCCTCCACAATCCACAACCCAATAAACTGAGTGCCCTCCAGGCATAAATTCTCGAATTAAGGATATCACTACAATCTTCATACTTAGTTTAACTCTTCAATCAATCAAGTGACTACATGCCACACTTATACAACCTTCCCGTGGGACACGCTCCCACAACCTTTCGTAACAGATAATAGGTTCGTTCATCCAAACCACCGGTTGTACTAATGCTGAAAAGCGATCAAGAATCCTTAACCAGGATGCAAAACCTTTTTCACAAAGCACCAATCTCAGGTGACGCTGAGGACAATACCAACTTACTTTAAAATTGAAACTCCCTTCCTGCTCATCCGAGCCCGTGACATCCTTGTCAACACCGAACGACAACCTTGATCCTTACTTCAATTTCCATACCACTTACTACACCCATCATGCCAATATGTGATAGAACACGATTTTCATCATAACTCTGGAACCACTAATAGGTTAACGCTTCATCATATAAAAACTTTTCACCTAACTCACTTCAGGAGAACCATAGTAACACACAGGTGAATTCTCATAACCGTAGAATATGCAAATCTCTAAGTAGTGGTCTAAGCCACCATATCCCTTCCGAGATCTGCCTCCACATAACAAGCCATAACAGTAGAATGCTTCTAAATAACATCAATTACGGCAGCCGACAAGCCTCACACGTTCTGTCACAATCACTTACATAACTTGATCACGCTGAAGGAGCTGATCACTACCTCCAATATACCAACTCAACTATGGCTAACCAATCTATCTTCTTCCAATTTATCCTTGATTGCCTTAGAAATAATAATAACTTCATTCAAAACATAACACACTCCCTCCGCACTCATCCCGAGTGACCTTGAATCAAGAGACCAAACTGTCTCAAATCCTACGAACTATTTCATACCCCCCAAATGCTACCCTACAAGTCAAAACATCATAGGACATTTTGTTCCTCTTATCATAAGCTGCTCAAAGCTTGCTTCTTAACCGTACCTATAGGCTCAAAATCATTAGGCACCACACTTTACCCCATTGAATCCACTAGGGTCGTTGTTGATAGCCACCCGTTCTGACTTGGCCCCGAATATAATCAACTCCATGAATCTTCTAGCACATGAATACCCTCTCAACGAAGCATCCGGCAGAATCACTTCCCTTTGAACCCGCATCTATACAAGGAATAAATCATGAATCCTTCCCCAAGTCTAAACATAAGCCAATAAGGCCAACCATAGCACACCTTTAATAATTCTTTTGCTCAAATTACCACTTATGTTCTTTTCCGTAGCTAAAATAACCCATCAATATACTAATAACTAGAAACCTCGCAAGTAGTTAACCATGCAACCCAATCATATGGAGTGGGACTATCCCACTTAGCTCGAAGCCACTATTACACACTTTGGAATTCACCAGGATTCTTTATCTCTTATTGACATAACCTTGCGCAATCAACCGCCAAAATTCTCAGAATTTTCCTGTAAAACCCCTTTTATACTCTAAATCATCAACTACATTCGCACGACTGATTTCTTTATTATACAACCAATAGAATTCTTCGCAGAACCACGCGATCGCTAACCTGCTCACAGGGAATAACCCACCTGTGGAAATCACTTCCCGACATCTTCCAATGCTGTTGCACGGGGTACAATCACTACGACATCAATAACCCATCCTGAGTCTGAGCTCACTCTCTAGCTGCACAAGTCCATTCACCCCTCGTGGACATCAATTAAATATGCGGCAACATCCTTCCAATTCAAAGTTATGTTGTATCCTTCTTCATTTCAAGCAGCTCATTCCCGTAATATTAAATCTCCTGCCGCATAATAGCCCATACTTCAAATTAAATTTGCACACCCCAATCACCAATCACTAAAATTCCCAAATCATTCCAAACTCTCCTTAAGTTGCGTAGTCATCCTACCACAAAGCCCCCATGCAACTCCGCCACTCTCCCACTTTGGCGGAACTCACCCCTTTAATCGATTACTTGACCTTTGCTTCTTATAACTAGCCTTCTAGAAATTTTAACCACCGCCTGACACTCCCCACATGTCCTTTCTCATTCTTCGCTGCTCAGTTGTTTCCTTAAATAAAATCTATCTTCGCAGCACTTGAACCCTCAAATCGCTACTAACCTTAACTTTTTCGAAGAAAATCTTTCTCGAGCCGTCGACATTAGAAACACCGATTCAATCCTGAACCACCATACCCCGCGATCTCTAACAGTCATTTCTCCCATATTATTTCATAATACCTTACCCCAAAGGCGAATTGCAGAAGACCATAACACCGGCAAACTTAATACATACAATCGAGGACGACGACACTACATTGCAGATGAAACTTCCACCACGCTCGAAAATACCAAGTCTCGTTACTCCAT
The DNA here is from genome assembly GCF_000715075.1 of Nicotiana tabacum. Classification (NCBI taxonomy): domain Eukaryota; kingdom Viridiplantae; phylum Streptophyta; class Magnoliopsida; order Solanales; family Solanaceae; genus Nicotiana; species Nicotiana tabacum. The sequence goes on from NC_134082.1 coordinate 161,896,212, forward strand.
CACCCCAAATTTGTACATTCATAGGCCAATTGAATTTCCTCTGCCGGAAATGAAATATCAGATCTATGAATCATGCACTGAGTAGACTTCTTTTCAAATTATTCACCACCCCAACACATAGGCAAGTATCCTACCATAAAGTCAATACTATGTGATAGCCAATCATAAGCAATCATAGCGATCTGTGCATAGTCTCAAAGCTATCAGGAATACTGTTACTGAGCTGAAATGACTAGGTATCCTCCCGCAAGGCAACGACAATAGCCCAATCAACAGTACCGGGAGAAATATCCCGTACCACATCTGTAGTGCCATTACAATCCTTCAATTCACAATTTATAACCAGTGATTTGCGTCGCGTAAGATTGAGTAAGAAGGAAACAAGGGCATAAGCCTCAAGGAATCAAATCACACAATGAGGAATCAAAAAGGGAAGTACTCCTAACAACCCTGTAGCCTCTCGAAGATAAGTACAAATGTCTCTGTATCGATCCGCAAGACTCTACTAGACTCACTCATGACTTATGAGACCTAAGGGAACCTAGTGCTCTGATACCATGTTGTCACGATCCAAAATCCACTAAGGGTCGTGATGGCGCCAGACACCACTGTCAGGCAAGCCAACAACAATTTAATAGCAATTTCTCATTTTATTTATTTTGAAATCATTTCCTTTAAAAAATAAATAATAAATAATAAACTCCACTAAATAAATGAAGATGTCTATACCAAATTTAATTACTGAAAAATCTCGTGATCATCTCAGAACCCGGTGTCACAAGTGCATGAGCATCTACTAGTGAATGAAATAAAATACAGTGACTGTCCGGAATACAAGTGGACAAAAATGAAAATGCAATAAAATACTCTGAAGGAGACTCTACTAGCTACGGTCGTCTCGATAAATGAAACTAACTTGAAGTCTCTGTATCAACCATGCCACTATGCCACTAGCCACCCATAAACTTATGCAACAAAAATGCATAGCAAGTGTAGTATGAGTACAAAAACAACATGTACCTAATGAGTATCCCGTCTAATCTCAAAGAAGTAGAGACGAGAGGTCGACTTTGACATTTACTAGTGGTCCAATAGTAATATATTATTAATGTGAGTAATCATGGATTTATTAAGAACAACAGTAAATTCAAATAACTCACGAAACAGGTAAGAGTTCCCTTTTATTAAAAGCCTCCGAATTCATAATCCATTAATTAACAATTATCTCAAGTCGGGGAGGTTTTCAATATCAATAACTCTCAAGGCAAGCAAAACAAGCATGCGCAAATCATGCCGAGGTCGTACGGCCTGATCCAACAGAAATGTAAAATGTGCACTGCCGAGGGTCGAGCGGCCTGAACCATAAATGCATCTATTACCTCGCTCGCGAATCATCCATGCGACGCGGTCGACATAAAATAAACAAACACCCTGCTCGTGAATCATACATGCGACGCAGGTACACATAGAATCACATATTCAAACAGTTAATCAAGACTTCATAGGGGAAAAACTATCCAAGGAAAATCCAATTCTCTTTTTAACGATTTAAGAAAAATGAAGATCCTTTTGAAAATTCATTTACCAATTCAATAGGATTTAAGCAATTCAAACCGTCAATAGGATTACAAATATTTCGAAGTACAGCATGCTTTTGGGTCCTAGACTACCCGGACAATAGCATAATAGTAGCTACGCACGGACTCTCGTCACCTCGTGCGTACGTAGCCCCCACAAATGGGAGCACATAACCAATTAACTCACCTATGGGGACAATTCCCTCTTACAAGGTTAGAAAGGAGACTCACCTCGCTCCGAAGATCCATAACCGGCATTTCCACGCCCTTTCAAAGATCCGAATCGATGCTAAATGCTCCAAAGCTAACCAATAATTATGCAAATCCATTAATATATGCTCAATTACTTATTACAATCAATTTATAACAATTCCTAACCCCGATCGAAAAGTTGACAAAAATGCCCTCGGGCCCACATGCTCGGATTCCAAAATTCTTCGAAGGATAAGTTTATCCATAACCTCACGAACTCAAATATATAATTTACTCTAAATTTCATACCGAAAATCGTGGTCAAATTCCAAGAATATCAATTTTCTAGGTTTTCCCTTAAACCCCAAGTTTCTACCAATTTCATGCTCAAATCCATACATAACCAATGTATTTAACTCAAGATAGGTGGGGATAGCTTACCTTATCGTTGGTAATGAAAATCCCTTCTTGAAACCCTCCAAGAATCGCCCAAGCCAAGAAAATATGAGAGAAAATGGCCAAATCCTGATTTTCAAAACACTCAGTGCCTCCAGCCTTTTCGGCACCTACGATCACTTGGCCGCTTCTGCGGTTCCGCCGGTGCGGTTACAAATACCGCTTTTGCGGCCTCCTTCTGCTGCCCCAGCCCGCTTCTGTGCAGCTCTGACCGCATCTGCGATCTCGCAAGTGCGGGATTTCCTTCGCACATGCGGCCTCTGAGAACTTCACTTCTAACCGCTTCTGCGGCACAACGACCGCTCCTACGGCTCCGCACCTGCGGCCCTAGCCTTGCAGGTACGGTTACACCAGCAACCAGCAACTTCAGCCTTCTCCAAAATTCTATTTTTGATCTGTTAACCACCCGGATTCCACCCGAGGCCCCCGAGGCCCCAACCAATCATACCAACCAGCCCCAAAACACATTACGGACTTGCTCGAGGCCTCAAATCATATAAAACAATGCTAAAATCACGAATCGACCTCCAATCCAAGCCTTATTAACTTTAGAACTCCAAACTTTTACTTTCGATGTTTAAACCTAGCAAATCACGTCCGATTGACCTCAAATTTTGCACACCAGTCATATTCGACATAATGGACCAACTCCAACTTTCGGAATCGAATTCCGACCCCGATATCAAAAAGTCCACTTCCGGTTAAACTTCTCAAAAACCTTCAAATTTCTATCTCTAGCCAAATGACTCCAAAACGACCCACGGACCTCCGAATTCACTTCCGATCGCGCTCCCAACTCTAGAATCATCATACAAAGATATTCCCAGATTGGAATCCCAAACGGACATCGATAACACTGAAATGCACTTCAACCCAAACTTATGAAATTCCTTCAAAATACTAACTTCCACAATAGGCGCCAAACATTCCCGGGTCTTCCAAAACCCGATCCGGACATACACCCAAGTCCGAAATCATCATACAAACCTGCTGGAACCTTCGAATTCCGATTCCGAGGTCGTTTACTCAAAAATCCAATCTTATCTAATTCTTTCAGCTTAAAGCTTCCGAAATGAGAATTCTCTTTCAAAATCAATTCCGAACATCCCGGGATTCAATTCCGATCATACGCACAAGTCGTAATACCTGAAGTGAAACTGCTCATAGCCTCTAACTGCTAAACGACGCACTAGAGCTCAAAACGACCGGTCAGGTCCTTGCATTCTCTCCCACTTAAACATACATTCATCCTCGAACGTGCTAAGAACTACGCTAGGGTTGCCCAAAATCACTGTTTAACACCTCGAGTACCTACCCGTGCTACCACAACTCAGTTGGGCACCTTAGCTCGATCAATCTGAAGATACCCCTTTTTCACTTAGGCAAATAAGACTTAGAGGCCAATTTCAACATCCGGAATTCTCTGTCAGTCCTGTTTCCAACATACGAATACCGTATCAATCACCACACGATGTACCAGAACATGACTGCATACCCTTGCTGAATTCACACAGTTGCACCGCTTTATTCACAGAACCACAATAACATTCTCCGAGAATAATAGTCGAAATTCCACGAATCTGATACTCTCATTGCACCTCATGACATACATAGGTCTTGCTCTAACTCTTACAATGCCGCCACAGCAGAAGAGATGGGTAGAAATTCATAACCAACTGCCGAATCGACAAATCATTGGGTCTATACTTCTGACAAGAACCATCACCTTATTTTAAACCAAATAATGGTTTTAGCTCCGTAATATACTTCATATAATCAGATTGCACTGATCCTAAATCCAATGATCTCATCTCACCCAGTACGAACTGCTTAGGTAATAAGCCACCCAAACATGACCAAAAGCCTCATATGATGCCACAATGCACCAATAGGCTACCAATTCGAACGCGATACAAAAGGAAAATGAACTCTGAAAAGGAAATCCAATTACCCCGCTCACAAATCATGCATGCGACGTGGGCACACAGCTAATATGAGCTTTCCCCAGAAAAATAGGAAACAAAACACATAAAAACAGATACGGGGAACTATACTCAACATCACACTATTGCGGCGTGCAACCCGATCCAAATAACATACCCATGGCGGCGTGCCACCCGATCCACACATAGAATTCATATAAAGAGAACATTGAGCTAAATTGCTCATTACAACGAAATACCGAATATCGGTCACAAGCACGCTAAGTGCATAACACCATCCCTAGGGAGACATATAGAGCCATAAGCTACAAAACACGAGCACAACTGAGGTGCGATGTACGATCTGAATCTCAAGAGCCATCCGGCTCATATAACATCATCTCCACGCGGAACCTCAACACATAAGAAATTCACCAAGCCGTCTCACAACTCACACAACACAATATATCATTACATGAAATAGTTGACGACGAAATAACACCCCGACTACTCTTCCATAAGGAGCGCATTGCTGAAATGAACACATCTGGCCTGATATAGAGCCCATATTCACATTTAAATCCATATACATACCTCAAGTTGATTCCGATCACACTGAACTAGGCTAATAACCTTTCAAAGGTCCATAATGACCCCCTTTTTCTCATAATACACAAGAACAACCATCATAACCGGAGTAATCCTCCACAGTCCACAACACAATAAAATGAGTGCCCTCCAGGCATAAATTCTTGAAGTAACGATATCACCACAATATTCATTCTTGGTTTAACTGTTCAATCAATCAAGTGACTACATGCCACACTTATACAACCTTCCCGTGGGGCACGCTCCCACAACCTTTCATAACATATAACAGGTCTGTACATCTAAACCACCGGCCGTACTAAAGTTGAAAAGTGATCTAGAATCCTTAACCAGGATGCAAAGCCTTTTTCACAAAACACCAATCTCAAGTGACGCTGAGGACAAAACCAACTTACTTTAAATATCGAAACTCCCTTCCTGCTCATCCAAGCCCGTGACATCCTTGTCAATACCGAACTGCAACCTTGATCCTTACTTCAATTTTCATACCACTTAGTGCACCCATCATGCCAATATGTGATAGAACATGATTTTTATCATAACTCCGGAACCACTAATAGGTTAACGCTTCATCATATAAAAACTTGTCACCTAACTCACTTCAGGAGAACCATAGATAACACATAGGTGAATTCTTAAAACCATAGAATATGAAAATCTCTAAGTAGTGGTCTAAACCACCATAGCCCTTTCGGGGTCCGCCTCCACATAATAGGCCATAATAGTAGAATGCTTCTGAATAACATCAATTACGGCGGCCGACAAGCCTCACACGTTCTGTCACAACCACTTACATAACTTGATCACGCTGAATGAACTGATCACTACCACTAATATGCCAACTCAACTATGGCTAACCAATCTATATTCTTCCAATTTATCCTTGATTGCCTTAGAAATAATAATAGCTCCATTCAACATATAACACACACCCTTCGCACTCATCCCGAGTGACCTTGAATCAAGAGACCAAACTGTCTCAAATCCCACGAACCATTTCATACCCCCCAAATGCTACCCTGCAAGTCAAAACATCATAGGACATTGTGTTCCTCTTATCATAAGCTACTTCAAAGCTTGCTTCTTAACCGTACCTATAGGCTCGAAATCATTAGGCACCACACTTTACCCCTTTCAATCCACTAGGTCCGTTGTTGAGAGCCACCTACTCTGACTTGGCCCCAAATATAATCAACTCCATGAATCTTCTAGTATATGAATACCCTCTCAACGAAGTACCCGGCAGAATCACTTCCCTTGAAACCCGCACCTATACAAGGCATAAATCCTGAATCCTTCCCCAAGTCTGAACATGAGCCAATACGGCCAACCATAGCACACCTTTAACAGTTCTTTTGCTCAAATTACCACTATGTTCTTTTCCTATAGCTGAAATAACCCATCAATATGCTAATAACTAGAAACCTCGCAAGTAGTTAACCATGCAACCCAATCATAAGCGGTGAGACTCTCCCACTTAGCTCGAAGCCACTATTACATACTATGGAATTCACCAGGATTCTTTATCTCTTATTGACATAACCTTGCGCAATCAACCGCCAAAATTCTTGGAATTTTCCTGTAAAACCCCTTTTATACTCTGAATCATCAACCACATTTGCACGACCGATCTCTTTGCTGTACAACCAATAGAATTTTTTGCAGAAGCCTCGCCAACACGCAATCGCTAACCTGCTCACAGGGAATAACTCACCTATGGAAATCACTTCCCGACATCTTCCAATGCTGCGTCACGGGGTACAATCACTACGACATCAATAACCCATCCTGAGTCCATTCACCCCTCATGGACATTAATTAAATGTGCGGCAACATCCTTCCAATTCAAAGTTATGTTGTATCCTACTTCATTTCAAGCAGCTCCTTCCCGTTATATCAAATCTCCTACCGTATAATAGCCCATACTTCAAATTAAATTCGTATACCCCAATCACCAATCACTAAAATTCCCAAATCATTCCAAACTCTCCTTAAGTTGCGTAGTCATCCTACCACAAAGCCCCCACGCAACTCCGCCCCTCTCCCACTTTGGCGGAACTCGCCCCTTTAATCGACTACTTGACCTTTGCTTCTTGTAACTGGCCTTCTAGAAATTTTAACCACCGCCTGACACTCCCCACATGTCCTTTCTCATTCTTCGCTGCTCAAGTGTTGCCTTAAATAAAATCTATCTTTGCAGCACTTGAAGCCTCAAATCGCTACTAACCTTAAACTTTTTCGAAGAAAATCTTTCTCGAGCCATCAATATTAGAAACACCGATTCAATCATGAACCACCATACCCCACAATCTTTGACAGTCGTTTCTCCCATATTATTTCATAATACCTTACCCCAAAGGCGAATTGCAGAAGACCATAACACCAACGAATTTAACACATACAATCGAGGACGACGACACTGCATCGCAGATTAAAATTCCACCACGCTCGAAAATACCAAGTCTCGTTACTCTATCACCCCAAATATGGACATTCATAGACCAATTGCCTTTCCTCCGCCGGAAATGAAATATCAGATCTCTGAATCGTGCACTGAGTAGACTTTCTTTCAAATTAGTCACCGCCCCAACACATAGGCAAGTATCCTACCATCAAGTCAATACTGTGCGATAACCAATCATAAGCAATCATAGCGATCTGTGCATAGTCTCAAAGCTCTCATGAATACTGTTACTAAGCTGAAATGACAAGATATCCTCCCGCAAGGCAACGGCAATAGCCCAATCAACAGTAAAGGGAGAAATCTTGCACCACATCTGTAGTGCCATTACAATCCTTCAATTCTCGATTTATAACCAGCGGTTCGTGTCGCGTAAGATTGAGTAGGAAGGAAACAAGGCCATAAGCCTCAAGGAATCAAATCGCACGATGAGGAATCAAGAAGGTAAGTACACCTAACAGCCCTGTGCCTCTCGAAGATAAGTACAGACGTCTCCGTACCGATCCACAAGACTCTGCTTGACTCGCTCATGACTGGTGAGACCTAAGGGAACCTAGTGCTCTGATACCATATTGTCACGACCCAAAATCCACTAAGGGTCGTGATGGCGCCGGACACCACTGTCAGGCAAGCCAACAACAATTTACTAGCAATTTCTCATTTTATTTATTTTGAAATCATTTCCTTTAAACAAATGAATAATAAATAATAAACTCCACTAAATAAATGAGGATGTATATACCAAATTTAATTACTGAAAAATCTCGTGATCATCTCAGAACCCGGTATCACAAGCACATGAGCATCTACCAGTGAATGAAATAAAATACAGTGACTGTCTGAAATACAAGTGGACAGAAATGAAAATGCAATACAATACTCTGAAGGAGACTCTGCTGGCTACGGTCGTCTCGATAAATGCAACTCACCCGAGTCTCCGTATCAACCATGCCGCTATGCCGCTAGCCACACATAAACCTGCGCAACAAAAATGCACAGCAAGTGTAGTATGAGTACGAAAACAACGTGTACCCAATGAGTATCCCATCTAATCTCGAAGAAGTAGAGACAAGAGGTCGACTTCGACATTTACTAGTGGTTCAATAGTAATATATTATTAATGTGAGTAATCATGGATTTATTAAGAACAACAGTAAATTCAAATAAGTCACGAAACAGGTAAGAGTTCCGTTTTATTAAAAGTCTCTGAATTCATAATCCATTAATTAACAATTATCTCAAGTCGGAGAGGTTTTCAATATCAATAACTCTCAAGGCAAGCAATACAAGCATGTGCAAATCATGCCGAGGTCGTATGGCCTGATCTAACAGAAATGTAAAATGTGCACTGCCGAGGGTCGAGCGGTCGGAACCATAGATGCATCTATTACCCCGCTCGCGAATCATCCATGCGACGCGGTCAACATAAAATAAACAAATACCCTGCTCATGAATCATACATGTGACGCAGGTACACATAGAATCACATATTCAAACAGTTAATCAAGACTTCATCGGGGAACAACTATCCAAGGAAAATCCAATTCTCTTTTTAACGATTTAAGAAAAATGAAGTTTAATCCTTTTGGAAATTCATCTACCAATTCGATAGGATTTAAGCAATTCAAATTATAAATATTTCCAAGTACAACATGCTTTTGGGTCCTAGACTACTCGGACAATAGCATGATAGTAGCTACGCACGGACTCTCGTCACCTCGTGCGTACGTATCCCCCACAAATAGGAGCACATAACCAATTAACTCACCTATGGGGACAATTCCCTCTTACAAGGTTAGAAGGAGACTCACCTCGCTCCGAAGAACCATAACCAGCATTTTCACGCCCTTCCGAAGACCCGAATCAATGCTAAATGCTCTAAAGCTAGCCAATAATTATCAAATCCATTAATATATGCTCAATTATTCATTACAATCAAATTTATAACACTTTCTAACCCCGATCGAAAAGTTGACAAAAACGCCCTTGGGCTCACGTACCCGGATTCCAAAATTCTTCAAAGGAGAAGTTTACCCATAACCTCACGAACTCAAATATATAATTTACTCTAAATTTTATACCCAAAATCGTGGTCAAATTCTAAGAATATCAATTTTCTAGTTTTTCACCTCAAACCCCATGTTTCTACCAATTTCATGCTCAAATCCGTACATAACCAATGTATTTAACTCAAGATAGGTGGGGATAGCTTACCTTATCGTTGATGATGAAAATTCCCTCTTGAAACCCTCAAAGAATTGCCCAAGCCAAGAAAATATGAGAGAAAATGGCCAAATCCCGATTTTTAAAACACTCAGTGCCTCCAGCCCTTTTCGCACCTGCGATCACTTGGCCGCTTCTGCACTATTAGCCACTAATAATACATGTATTTACATTTAAGCCATTGTTTAAAATGTATTTAGCCTTTAACTACTGTTTTAATAAACTTTAAATGCCCGGACGAAAATACCCTTTTGCTCATGTCCTTGACTTTTGAACTTAACTTCAGGACTTTAGGACTACATGTCCTTAACTTTTGAACTTGTAACTCTAAGTTCAGGACTTCATGACCAAGTGTCCTTAACTTTTGAACTTGGAACTCTAAGTTCAGGACTACATGTCCTTAACATTTGAACTTAACTTCAGGACTTCAGGACTACATGTCCTTAACTTTTGAACTTAGACCTGTAAGTTCAGGACCAAATGTCCTTAACTTTTGAGCTTGTTAGTATAAGTTCAGGACCTATTGTCCTTAACTTTTGGTCTTCTTAGCCTAAGTTCAGGACCTATTGTCCTTAACTTTTGAGCTTGTTAGTCTAAGTTCAGGACTTCAGGGCCTATCGTTTTTAACTTTTGGGCTTCTTAGCCTAAGTTCAGGACCAAACTTTTTTTTCTAGTACCCGTATAAAAACTAATCTTCTCATCAAGGACATGACAGAATGTGCCCTGTTAATTAAAACTCGACACCAATACAATTATGTGTCTGTGGACACAAGCTCTGAATTTTGCTTATATAAACAATAGCTTGAAGATAATCAATACAGTAAAATTTGAGTTCAAGAGCACAACTAATTATCAACAACAAAAAAGAAGAGAAAAATGTTTTTTCTTATCTTGAGAACTGAGAATTTCAACTTTGAGAAAAGCTTTCGAATTTTGTTGCCGACAACGAAGCCATCTCAATCGGAGTTCCGAGTTCAGAGAGAAGCGAGGGTTTGAGAAGAAAAACAATGGAAGAAAGGGTAAAAATGTCTTTTCATATTAATTTTAATAGAGTAGTGGCTATTTTTGCTCAACATTAGAATTGCTGGATAAAAAATAAATAACACCTTCAATAGTGGCTACCACATGCCATTTTTACCCCTATTTCTAGCAATAGGCCCGTAACAGTGAAAAAATATTGAGAAATTTTCATAAAGTACTATCTTTTAGTGGTAATTAGCTATTTATAGATACCATTTGCTACATTACGGTTTGTAGATATGTTTTCTATTGTTATAAGATGTATTAGATGTATTTAAGCTACTGTATTCATGAATACAGTAGCAAAAATAGATGTGAATCAGGAAAGTCCAGCTAATCAGTTGTTGTATTCGATTGTATTCATGACATGAAATATGGGATTACAGCTGGATAAAAAATAAATACCACCTTCAATACTAGCTACCACACGCCATTTTTACAATAATGACAGCTTATGAAAAATCCTGCGTACGCCTGGGCTTAAACATATTATCTTAGGCGACTCGAGGCCCAGATGTGTGTCCAACTCAACTTACGACTTAGATTTTGATGTTACCACTAAGATAGAACTTGGAACTAAGATAGAAGATTTTATGGCTAGTCAAAGTACAACAAGCCATGCACGCTCGCTCCACAAGCTCTCATCTGTTACCGCCATATTCCTCTTATTGCAAGCGCAAATCAAAGGTTGAAGTCATATGGAGGCACTTCCACATCTTCATACACAGGCACAACGTTGCGGGAAAAAACTTGGTCATCTTAGACAATTAACTTTTTAACGTTATCTTTCTCATTAGAATTTAAGATGGACGGATTTGAGTTAGTTTTTGAGTTATGCGGTTATACATTTATATTGATTCCTTTACAACTTGTTTGGATGATTGTTTGTTGTTGTATTGCATTATATTATTACTTTAAATATAATATTTATTTTGATTATTACTTAAATTTTATTGTATCGTATCGTTAAATTCGTTGTTACGTAACGACAAAAAGTGTCACTTTACAGCTTGTTTGGATGGCTATTATGTATCGTTTCACAATGTATCGTATATTTGGATAGATTGTATTGTTTGTCATCATTTCATGATGACATGCACCAACAATATGAAGAATAAACTTGCAATATTATAAAGAAAATGTAAGATACGAGGTAAAATTATTACATAAAAAAATAGGGTAAAAGATAAAATAGGATTATTTAATAATAAGAAAGGGAGAGAAGAGAAAAAATATATATTAAAAAACGACGTGACCACACCAAATCGTCCGTTCCATAAATATAAAGTGGAACTTTTCGTCGTACGTAACGACGGATTTAACGATACGGTACAATAAAATTTAAGTAACAGTCAAAACAAACATTATATTTAAAGTAACAATACGATACAGTACAACAGGTAACAACCATCCAAACAAGCTGTTATGAAATTGCCAATTTGATGTGGTCGCGCCATACCTTATTTTGCTCTCATCTTGCCCTTTCTTATTATTAAATTCTCATATTTTATTCTACCTTTATATAATAACTAGTAAATTTGCACCCGCTTTGCACAGTCGTGGAAGGTCTCGATGAATTTACGAACTAATCTTTTTCTAATACCCGAAAATATTACAAATAAACACTACTAAAAAATGGGAAAATCGACTGCTAAAACCGACCGATGTTGGTCGTAATTGGCAAAAATCGATCGGTTCGTGACGATCGGTAATTGTAACGTCGGTAGAGCTAATCAACCGACTTTGGTCGGTATTTTCCGACCAATTTCGGTTGGTCAATTAAATTCCAAATAAAATGCCGAAAAAACTTACCAAAGTTGGTCGGTATTTTCCGACCGAAGTCTATCGGTATTTTAATTATGTAATTAAAAAATACACCATCTGGGAATCGAACCGGGTCTGTGTTGTGGTAGGATACTATTCTACTACTAGACCATTAGTGTATTTTATTTTAAGACTGTCTTTTTTTTCATTCATATTCTTTAATTGCATTTTCGCGCGATAATAACTGACATCGGTTTTATTAAAAAAAATTACCGACCGAATTCGGTTGGTTTTTTAAATTGATCGGCCGAATTAACCACCGACTCGGTCATTTTCGTAATATTAATTTTAATTTATTTTAAATAAAAACGATCAAAGTTGGTTAATTTTGTAAAAAAATATTAAAAATAAAATATTTTAAAAATCGAATGAGGTCGGACGGTTTTTTGACCAGTCGATTTTTGCCGAATTTTTAGTAGTGAAATTTCAAACCATACAAGCATTTGCATGCCTATGCAATTCTCAAAAGATATGTGAATTAACAGTTATTGAATCCATCACGAAAATAAACCTAAAGTAGATGATTCTATATTATTGGGAAAGGAAGCGAAGTCAATAATGCAAATGTCAGAAATTCATGTTTGAGAGTGTTACTGCATGTAATATACCAAATCAATGCAAATCTACAAGTCAACAACAATTCAATATAATGAGCAAGATTAGAGTTCTAGAAATAAGAGTGTATATGGTATTGGTCATTCACTTTTTTTTGTTTTACACCCCATACGACAACTCCTACACTACTACTGCTGATTATAATGTTATAATCACATTGTAATGTGATTTGGTGTCACAATTAAGTTTCCTCAGATTTGTCCTTTGACTCGTTCAATTTGTTGTCACTTCTCCTTCCTTTATGCTTGCACCATTTTGCACGCACGTACATGATGTTATGCAATCTGTAATACTATAATATTATGAAAGAGTAAATTTTCTGTAACAGAAAAAACAGAAACAGAAAATCAGCAGTAAAGCAGAACGTCAAAATAATCAAACAGAATTTGAAAATAATTTCGAAATGAAATCAAGCTCACTGAATGCACAGTATGTTTTTAAGGAAATTATTCCCCTTAATTACCTGAGGTGTTGGAATATTATCCTCCAAAGATAGAACAATTTAACTCACCAGTATGTCGGTACCAAAAATGCCGGTGAACAGCAAACCACTTAATGGTTGTAAATTCACATTGGAATTTATTTGTGCAGAAGAAGGAGAAGAAGTTCAGAAAAATTCGTAAGGAAAGATTCTGGGATCAAGCATATTTATAGAAAATAATTTAAAATAATCCAGGAAAGAAACGGACCGGGTCGCGTCGCGTGTCTTGGGTTATTCCGGGTTTACTTTTTGTTAATTAATTGAATAATTGAAAGAAATTTTGTCCAAAAAGATTAATTAATCATTGACCGAATCCGAGCTGAGCGACGACGATGACGGCGCGAGGCTTACCTTCTTTCCAACCCATTTAACACCAAGGGAAGTGATTTCTCAATATAAGTGCATTCCCTTTTCTTTCCACTACCAATGAGGGACAATTGCTCTTTCCAAAACATAAGGAAACTTACTTTCCCTTCACATATCTTCCCTCCATTTCCCGTTCACCAACCTTTAATCCCAAAACATGAGAATTCCCTTGTTACGTCAACCAACAATTTAATGTCTTATGAACAACTGACGCCAAGAAACTGCTCAACTGACTTGACCTTGCCAATAAAACAAGTTGCATTGTCCCTCATGTTAATTTCTCGAATTGTTTACGGGATAAAATACAAAATGGAAAAGGGCTAAATATATCCTTATTGTATTCTAAATGGTTTACTATCGCGCTCCGTCCATCTATTGGTCCATAAATATCCCTAACGTTATCTTTCGGTCTAAAACTACCCTCGTGACTAACGGAATCATCTATGATTATATCTTTTAATGTGTTGTCATGATGTGATTGAGACACGTGGTCATTTGGTCCATATCACTTACAACCCGCCCAAAATATCAACCCGCCCCATTTTTGGTATGATAAACCCGCCTTATTTTTTTGACTCGCACCATTGTTGGACCCGCTTTATTATCTAATAATTATTTTTTTTTGTTTTTTCCTCTCTTTCTTCCTCATTGACGGACGAGACTACATAGAAACCACAAACCAAAAATCTAGCCAGAAACCTCACGTAAATTGACTCCTTGAACCCCAACTCAAATAATTATTGATCGGTGGTGAAGAAAGTTGATTTTCAGATCTGATTTTGAAGAAAGTCGAGGTGTTTGGCCTTGGTGGCGGTGCATTTATTTAGTAGTGTGGTAGGTGTTTCACTGGAGAAAACTGGCTAGCGTTCGTGATGGTTATGGAGTTGCTTTAATGGCGGTTTTTTAGGGTTTTAGAAGACTGAGATCCGAAGAAAAATGGGTGGCTTATACGGCTGAAACGAGATAGTGTTTCGGAGATGTTGCACAGTGGCGTCTAGCTGCGTTTTATGGATACTCGGGGAATTTTCCTGTGGTTTCGCGGTTGTTTTTGGGTAAAAAAAGGTTTGTTTTTAGGGCTGGTTTTTTAGTAGGTGGAAAGGGTAAGGTGACAGCTTTAGGATATGAGGGATTGCAGCGGGGTGGTGGCGGGTGGTAGTTTATGAAGTGAAAAATGAGAGGAGTGAATTGAAAATAATAAAGAAGGAGAGTGGATTGAAGGAAGCTGCCATTATTGATTTTCTTTCAAGGCTGGAAGAAGAAGAAGTTGAGGGAGGGGAGGGGGATGGGTAATAAGGAATAAAACGAAAAAAAAATTGAGCAGGTCAAACAAATGGGGCGGGTAAAAAAATAAAGCGGGTTTATGATACTCATATTAATGAAGTAAAATCAAGAGCCACGTGGCCTAATAAAATGCTGCCAACACATTAAAATTCGGTTTGCTGCCGTTAAATCGAGGGGTATTTTTAGCAATAGAAATAATGGTGGGGATATTTTTGGACCAATAGGTGAACGGAGCACGATAGTAAACCATTTAGAATACAATAGGGGTACTTTTAGCCCTTTTTCATTTATTTTATTCTTTTTAGTAAAATTTCTTTATCCAAAATCCAAAAATATATAAAATATGTATATTATAAATATATAATATACAAAAAAATATTATTTTATTGGCTATTAGTTTAAGAGCGGCTAAAAATAAATGTTTCTCTTGTTTGTTTATAGAAGTCATTCTTACCGATTATTAAAAATGCCTCGAAACAACAATCCATGCATTTTCTCTCAAGCATCTTTTATGGCTAATGTGAGGTATTGTCACGACCCAGTTCGCCCTTCGTGAACCATCGTGACGGCACCTAGTCTCTACGACTAGGTAAGCCTAAAATGCAGAAAATAAACCAAACTTGCGGAAGAAGAGGAAAACAATTTAAAGCAGAAATAGGGTAATAAAACAACGTTTAAAAGTGCCGCTCGGCATACACAATATTTAACTCTCAAAACTAATACATATGCCCAAAACCCGAAAACCCATGAATCACAACCTAAGAATCACTAACGCAGTGCTCTAACTCCAGAATAGTCTAAACAAAAATAAATACAAAAGGTCTGTAACTATAAGAGAGAGTGGAGAGAGACTCCTCGGCCTGCGGACGCGGCAGATATACCTCGAAGTCTCCGAACGGTCGCCTCGCTTCAAGGATGGTAAGTCTAAGTCAAGGTACCTGGATCTGCACATGAAAAACATGCGCAGAAAGGGCATGAGTACACCGCAGCGGTACTCAGTAAGTGCAAAGCCTAACCTCGATCGGGTAGTGACGAGGAAGGTCAGGGCCCTACTGAGGTTAAATAAAATATAAAGTTCGACAGTGTAGAACATAACAGTATAAATAAGTACAGCAGTAAACGTAACACAAGATATAAAAGGGCAACAACAACTATTACAGAGGCAAGGTAAACATAAAAAGAAATACGGCTCAATACCAAAATAACAATCGGGGATCTCCCAGGATACCGTCCTGTAGTCCCAAATATACATATCCAATGAATCTCTCGAGATCTCGTCCCGTAGTCCAACTCATAGTGCGCGGGGATCTACCGGAATCCCGTTCCGTAGTCCCAAAAGTAAATACTTAATACTGGGGGAATCTACCGGGTACATTCCCATAGTTCTATATAACTGTGCAGGGAGACTACCGGAATCCCACATCCGTAGTCCCAAATAAACAAACAAGGGGGAGCTAGCGGAATTCCACATCCGTAGTCCCAAATGTAATTACACAGCTGCATCAGGAAAATATTCAGAAATGTCAATTTCATATCAAGGCAAACAAGTAATTCTAGCCTAGCATATTGCACGGAATTCAGGTAAAGCAGTTTGAACAAATAAGACAATTAAAACACTTAGACATGATTTCCTAAGCTAACAACATGCTTAAAATGCAGGTAATATGAACAGGAAAAGAAACATACTAGTAATTACTTAATGAAAACTGAATTTTCAACAATTAGCACAAGTACGCACTCGTCAGCTCACGTACAAGGCATTTCAATTAACAGTAATACCAAATTATAAGGGGAAGGTCCCCCACACAAGGTTAGACAAGCCACTTACCTCGAACCGGCTCAATAATCAACCCGAGACCACGTTCTTGCCACGAGTACTCGACTCCAAATGGCCCAAATCTATTCAATTCAATTGCAAAAATGTAAATAACACTTCAAGTAACTGATTCTACAAAGAAATTCTAAGCTAATACGCGAAATTAGGTAAAATGACCAAAACGCCCTTCGGGCCCACATCTCGTAATCGTGTAAAATTTATATTTTCAGAATCCTCATACTCTCACAAGTTCATGCATACTAAAATTATCCAAATCTAAGATCAAATTCCCAATTAAAAGTCTGAAATTAAATGATGAAGCTAACTATAGATTGATGGAATATAACTAGAAAGAGTTAAAGAATTGTTATCCACCTATCTGCTCTTCAATTTCCTCTCAAAATTGCCCTCTCCCGAGCTCCAAATCGAATTTTCAACTTTTGAAACTAAACTCTCGAAATTTCATATTTCTGCCCAGTTGTTACCGCATCTGCGGTCCCGCTTTTGCGGAACAATGGTCGCATCTGCGACTTCTCACTTAAAGCCAGTTTCCGCTTCTGCGGTACACTATCCGCATCTGCGGTCTCGCAGGTGTGATTCCTTTCTCGCATCTGCGGCTCCTGTTGGACCTCTCCAATTCCGCTTCTGTGACCACAGAGCCGCTTCTACGGCGCCGCACCTGCGGGACCCAAATCGTAGGTGCGGTTATGACAGAAAATCAACTGAAGCTGCAACCTCAAACTCCAAAATCATTCCGTCAACCATCCAAAATCATCCCGAGGCCCCCGGGACCTCAACCAAAGGCACCAACAAATCTAATACCACTGTCTAAACTTATACCAATCCTTAAAATACCTAAAACAACATCGAAACGATGAATCAACCACGGATTCAAGCCTAAGAACTCTAAAACCCTAGAAAATATGCTTTCGATCAAAACGTCTATCAAACCTCGTCCGAATGATCTGAAATTTTGCACACACGTCACATTCAACACTACGGAGCTACTCCAACTTCCGGAATTTCATTCCGACCCTCAGATCAAAATCTCACCATCGAATCGGAAACTTCAAAATTTGACCTTACGGTATTTCAAGTCTAAATTAGCTACAGACCTCCAAAACACAATCCGAATACGCCCCTAAGCCCGAAATCACCCAGTGGAGCTAACGGAACCATCGGATTTCCATTCTGAGGTCGTCTTCATATTGTTCTGATTACGATCAACTTTCCAACACTTAAGCTCTCATTTAGAGACTAAGTGTCCCAAAACTCTCCGAAACTCAAAACCGAATATCCCGGCATATCAAAATAGCAGAAATAAACTTGGAAAAAATAGTTAATAGGGGATCGGGGCGTAAATTCTTAAGATGACCAACGGGTCGTCACAGGTATTAACCATAGTGCTGATATATATGAAATGACATATTTTCCCCGAATCATCTCTAGTGCTCGGCTTGCCTAGTCATTGCCATGCTTCTACTATTATCAACGATGCCTGATATGATTGTTATGATTATGGAAAAGAACAAATTCGGATTCCCATTTTCTAGATAAGAGTGATGCCGTCTTCTTTCCTTGTGAGTTTTTTTAAAACATGAAAATAAAAGGTAATCGCAGCGGCAGCCAAACTGATTTGATTTTCCATCTATATACTATATATTGGGAGATCATATTGGTAATCTGGATTTGGTGCAAAATAAGAAAAGAATATATATCTCCAAGTTGTAGTAGAGGATCTTGGTTTCCTAGAAATAAAAAAGAAAAAGAAAAATTCTAGCACGAGTCTTTGCGAAAATGCCGCCTACACCCCCCAAGAAGCCTTTTGTGACTTTTTGGATGAGAAACGAAGTGAACTTGACCAACAAGGCGGGAATGTATTAGTAAAGGACCGGAGAGAACTCTAATTTTTTAATCTACTGTCTCGCGATATACGAACACAAAGCCAAAACTTAGCCTATATTGTCCAATGACGAGTGCAAAACACAACACAAAATTATTGCTCGCTAGTCAAAGATAGTGTAGATTAATTATGGTCTCCACAGGGATTGAATTTAAACAGTGTTCGAATCATCTCCAGTTGATTACTATCCAAGAAAATTAACACTTGATTTGATGACTGTTACTACGATTAACTACTAAAAATTAAGCAAATAACAATTGATCAGAAAAGACAACAGATGAGCAACGAAGGAATATTAATGAGAGGGATAAGGGTATTTGACTAGATATGTGAAAGATAACTGACTCGGGCTCCAATTCTTGAGTTAATTCTCTCTATAATATGGTTGATTCTCACGAATTCAACCGATAATCAGATTGTACTTGAAGTTAACGTTCCTCTTTTGATTAAATGTTAATTCAGTAATTAATTCAATTGACAATTGCAACAATAAAATGATAAATATGATCTAAAGGGTAACTCCTCATGAATATTTCCCTATTTTCCAATTCGATTAATAATTCAAGAGGTTCTTTAGATTACCTATTTGAATCACGAATTTAAAATAGAGCATAAGATGTGAAGAAATTCAATATCAAACCCTTATTTCAATTAAGCAAAATAATAAATAAATAAATAACTCCACAATATAAATTAAAGCTCCATCAATTAATTCTAACAATTATCAAGAATCGAATCCCTAATCAAGTTATCAAAACACCATATCTGTCAATACCCTAATAGAAATCACTCCATAGCAATGGAGTAAGACATCTCAATAAGGTTCAAAAACAAAGAAAATATCAATTCTAATGATCGATACAAATTCCCCTATTGAAGGTCGAAATATTGATGAATTCTTGAGTCTTCTTTCTTTGGTTGGTTCTCCAATCTTCCGTAGGTCAAAAGTCCCCTAAAAATTATATTTTTGGTGCATTTATACCATGTAGAAGCCAACCCGGATAAACCTACCATTTTCTAGCCGAAGAAGGAAACTACTACGTAAATTTTGTACACACGCGCCGCCCCATGCAGCGCGCTTGTGGGGAAATCCAAAGAGCTTTCCAAAATCCTATCAGACCAACTTTTGTCACGACCTTAAAACCGACTCAGTCGTGATGACGCCTATCGTGAAACTAGGACAACCGACACAATTTTCGAATTAACCATTACTCAATAAAAGTCATTTTTAAGCCTTTAATTAATCAATATCTCATAATGTAAGTCTAATAAATAGTGTTAAATAAATACACAAGCCTGACATCGGGGTGTCACAAGTCACGAGCATCTACTAAGGTCTGAATACAACGAAGAGTCTGAAAAGAGCAGGGCTGGGAACGTCGGGCAACTACTTTACTAACTCCGATGACTCTGCCACTTAGTAATCAACACCCGCTACCGAGTTCAGAAATACCTGAATTTGCATACAAGGTACATGGAGTAATGTGAATACACCAACTCAGTAAGTAATAAAAGTAAATGAAAGCTGAGTAGTAAGAAAATACGTAAACCATGTCATAACGCTATAGCAAATGCAGTACATTTTCAAAAGAGTACAGAAATCATTTACTTCGTAAATCAAGCTCAATTTCAGTAAAACCTTTTAAAATAACTTTCAATAGTTTCAAACGAGTGATAAAACAGTAAGTAAAAATGATAGAAACGTAAATAGCCCCTCGGGCAAAACATGTACCATACACCGCCCCTCGGGAAAAATATCAACAGAATCAGCCCCTCGGGCTACCTCACAATCACTCGTAATTAGCTCATCGGGCATAACATGAATCAAGAACCGCCCCTCGGGCAAAACATGGATCAAGGACAGCCCCTTGGGCAACAACATGAAACAACAACAGCCCCTCGGGCAATATCATATCTCACACTGGGTACCCGCGCTCATTAGGGGTGTGCAGACTCCGGAGGGGCTCCTATAGGTCAAGCGCTGTAACAAGCCATCTCATGGCATAATCAAACTGTCCCTCGACCTTATAACAAGCCACCTCGTGACATAATAAATCAGGTCCTCGGCCTCATAATCATGAATCAGTAACAACTTGCTGCGGCGCGCAGCCCGATCCCATAATATCCTTACAACATAAGCCCTCGGCCTCACTCAGTCAAAAATCTCTCAAGCCACTCAAGCAACAGTAAAACATGATGCTCAGCCCAAAATGTTATTTAAAATATCAAAACGGAGTAAATACGGCTGAGTTATGAAAACAGTAGAATACAGCATGACTGAGTACAAATATGAAGTCAAAACAGTGAGGAATAGTAGTAAAAATCCCCTAAGGGCTCAAAACAGTTAGCACGAGGGCCAAATATGGCATTCAGCCCAAAACATGGTAATACTTTCCAAAACACAATGATATCAAACAATTTTTAATCAAATACGTGACTTAACAGTCGTACGGGATGGACCAAGACACAATCTCCAACGGTGCACGACCTCACGCTCGTCATCTAGCATGTGTGTCACCTCAAAGTAGCACAACGATGTGAAATTCAGGGTTTCATACCCTCAAGACAATATTTACAATCATTACTTACCTCAAATCGGTCCAAACTCTAGCCCACGATGCCTTTGCCTCTCGAATCGGCCTCCAAATGCTCCAAATCTAACCAAAATCAGTATATTATCATCAATATGCATTAAAGGAATAAAGCCCAAGCAAAAATAATCAAATTAACTCAAAAATCCCGAAATTGGCTCAAAATCAGCCCCCGGGCCCACGTCTCGGAATCCAATAAAAATCACAAAACTGGAAAACTCATTTGCTCATGAGTCTACCCAAATCAAATTCACCATAATCCGACATCAAATGGCCATCCAAATCCCCAAAATCAACTCTCCAAACCTTCTCCATCTTCCCCAATTTTCACCCCAAATTCCCAAATTAAATGATAAGAATCAAGACATAATCATGAGATTTAACCTAATTTGAGTAAAAAAATATTTACCCCAATCAATCCTCTAAAAATCCCTTCAAAAATTGCCTCAATCCGAGCTCCATAGCTCCAAAAATGCAAAAATGACCGAAATCCTCGAAATAGAGTACTTTATAATCAGCTCAGGCATTTACCCTATGCTATCACACACAAACTAATGCGATATTAAAGCACAAAATTTCAGCCTTTCTTTTACCCTATGCGATCGCGGCCATTCCCCTCCGATCGCGTGGAACAAATTTTTTTCCAACAGCCTTCTCCAACCCTTCCGGATAGCCTCTAGTTTAATGGTCATACCTATTTGTACAAAACTCCAAATTACAAATGGTTTAACTTTCTGAAAACTAGACATCAAGGATTACAACTTTCATTTTTGGATAATCTTCAAATTCCTTATAGATTGTGAGATATAAGCTTTCAAAGTCGGGTTAGTGCAGTAGAGATTTTACTCTATGCGATCGCGGGAAGACTTACGCGATCGCATAGCACAACTCCATTTTTCCAAATTTTCTCTATGCTAACGCGGTCAGATTTATGCTAACATACTGTACACCCCTAAAGCCAAAAACCAACAACTAGAAATGGTCCGAAACCATCCCGAAACTCACCTGAGGCCCTCGGGACCTCAACCAAGCATGCAAACACATCCCATAACATTAATCAAACTTGTTCTAACCTTTGAAACGCTCAAAACAACATCAAAACATATCACCCTCGGATTTAAGCCTAAGAATTCCAAAACTTCCGAATTCCGAATTCGATCAAAAAGTCTATCAAACCTCGTCTGAATTCCGGAATTCCATTCCTACCCCAATATCAAAATTTCCACTGCCGACCGGAAAATGCCAAATTTTTAATTTTGCCAATTCAAGCCTAAATTTACCACGAACCTCCAAAATACATTCCGGACGCGCTCCCAAGTCCAAAATCATCTAACGGAGCTAATCAAATTATAAAAATCCAAATCCGTGATCGAATACTAAAAAGTCAAAACTTGGTCAAACCTTTCAAATTTTAAGCTTCAAACTGAGAACCGTTCTTCCAAATCCATTTTGATTACCCTAAAAACCAAAACCGACGATTTACATAAGACATAATACATCACACGGGGTTAGTCATGCCCAAGAATTGGCGAGCAAAGTGCAAAAGCTCAAAACGACCGGTCGGGTCATTACGACTTTGCATTTCCACGTCGCGCCTCGCCGCGCCGCATGTGGCACGGTAGTGGCTTTTCCTCAGAGTAAATTCGTTTGTTCACTTTTTGACGTCCGGACTTGGTCCTCGACCCCCGAACGTGATCCCAACTTAATTTTTTGGGCTTCTACTCAGACTTCAAAGCTCCAACTTGTTTGATTTCACTTCAAATTAACTAAATAGCTTAGAATAATTTCGTACAAGACATAAAACATGTAATAAGTGTAATTCACTATAATTTAAGCTCAAAAATACGCAAAATACAATAATTAAAGTGCAATACTATGGCTAAAACACGGGTTTCTAGCCTACCATCAACACTTCACACTTAGACCATTGCCTGTCCTCGAGCAATCAAACTGCACTTCACCTAAGGACGACCTTTTCATTAAACAACCTCCCTAACACACCATGCGAAGAATGTTTAAAATAGTCTAAACACCATGTCATAACATCCTAACCTCAAGACTCGACTCAAAAGCACCACACATTTTTCACAACCTGTTCACTTACTCTAACACAGAGGTCAAAGACTTTATCTTACCTTCATAGGTTATGTGCCCTCACATAACCAATAGAGAGTAGTTCCACACGCAATAAAATTCAAGAATAAATAGGAACTAAAGATAGAAAAAATTCACTCACTCTCAGAAATAAAATTCATGCACCACAGAGAATGTACTATAAGCTTGCTCGTAGTGTAATACTCTACTAATTGAGCTAATTCAGTCAAAGATTAAGTAGGACTTTATTTTGGTTGTAATGTAGGTTGCGGGATGGGTATGATACATATTGATAATAGTGATTACACCTCCCTAAACACTTTAATATATACAAATTTACCAATTCAAACTCCCCACTTATTTTGAACCAAACCCCAACCTTCACCTCATATTAACATCAAGCTCCCAATTTCTTTAAGCACATACAAATCAAGCTTTACCACTAGAAAGGGATAATTTTCTTAATAATATATACACACCAACATTTTTTCTTTTTCAAGATTTTGATTTTCTCTTCTTCTTTTTTTCAATTCCCTACAAGTGACTCTCATAATTTTTTTCAAACAGTGCACATTTCTCCTTTTTTAATAGTTCCACTCAAAAACCCAACCATACCTCCACTTAGCTTTTACAAGCTCATAACAAATTCAAGTGCTCACGAGAGGTAAAAGGTTCAAACAGATAGACAATTCAAACAAAGGGGTCAAGCTTGTAATGTGGTTGCCAAAGAAATAGGATTATAGGCTCTAAGATAAAAATTAATAAGGTGGGGAAAAACATATATCTCGCTCAACAAAGATAGGCCCATATCACTTCTTAAATTGAACAAAACTGCTTATTTTGCAAACACACAGGGCAAGTTCTAGACATTAACTGACATGCATAGAATATCAACGAAATCCTCACTCACATATTGGCACATAACTCACTCAGGACCGGATCCTTCCCGACTCTCTAGTCAAAGCAGTTAAGCAAGGTTACAATCACACAATTTAAGGCACCTATCTAAGAGTCAAGAACTGAGCCTAGGCATCACAACTAAAGCACTTACCACTCTCAAGGCATATGCAGTCAAGAAAAATTGCTTCAAATTAGCATTGTGACTCAAGATTCTTTATTCCTATAAAACAAAAACTAAGTACACCCGGTTCAAGTAAAAACCTTGAAAAAGAACCGCGGCACAAAGAAAAACCAAGGGAGAGTTACTACACTACCTAAGAAAATAAAATAAAATGGAATATAATAAAATAAATGACATATTTTTGGATTTTTAAATTTTTTTAATTTTTTTTTATTTTTCTCGTTCAACTTCAAATCCTTCAAGAAACCAATTGACGAAATCCATCGTCCGAAAGAGTCGAACTAAACCCTAAACCCTAAACTAAACAATTAATTACTAACTAATACAGACGGATAGAATTCAGAGTTATAAACAGACCATATTGTCTAAGAATGCAAGAAACAAATTAAACAAAACCAACTGGCAAAGAGAAAACAAGTACAAATACAACCAAATAGGAGCACCCCACCCCACACTTAAGAAATTACATTATCCCCAATGCAAAATAGTAAAACAAGAGTGGGAAGGTAACTCATTGAGGCCCATGGCCTACTCCTCATCAACACCCTAAAAGGTGCGCAAGTACTCTTCATCATCAGAAGGAATAGAGTTGGTGTCCTCAGTCGGTAGCATCTTTACTCCATAGGCTAAGCCCAACCACTGCTGCATGACAACAGAAAAGGGGATGGTCCTCCTACAGCTCTACCAAGTCAACCTCCCCCCGAGCAGTGCGAAAGCACATATCAACAAATAACAGTTGTAGTGTCTCCTCAACACGAATAAATCTCTGATCTACCAAAACAACAGCTGTGACATCAAAAGGCTTACGAGGCCACAGAACCGGAATCGTTTGATCATAATGGAACTCCTCCTTCACATGGTGGGTCCTCAGAAGCCGCGTGATCATACTCGGGAAATACAAGCGGCGGGCCCCAAGCGGTCGTACTCTATCCATGTGCTCAAGCGTAATTGTCACGACCTAAACCGATGGGCCGCGACGGGCACCCGGTACCTTACTCAACCGAGTACCAACGTAACGTATCTTTCTTATTACATCATCATATACACATGACATACGGGCCTAATAGGCCAACATGATCCTTTATAAACTCAAAACATAGGCCGACAAGGCCGTACAATCTTTTGTGTACACAACATATGTCTACAAGCCTCTAGCAATACATAAATGTCATAAAGGTCGGGATAGAGTCCCACCATACCAAACAATACACGTCTAAATAATACTAACCAAACGAGCAACTCCGAAGTAAATGGAGCGCACCAACATCTTCCACTGAGCTGATAGCCTACTTAGAAAGCTCTTGACCTATCTATCGGGACCTGCGGGCATGAAACGCAGTGCCCCCAGGCAAAAAGGACATCAGTACGAATAATGTACCGAGTATGTAAGGCACATAAATAAATACATAAGAGACCTGGAAGACATATAGAGTACATGACTCAACCTGCAAGTCTGAATAACTTTTGTAAATCATAAATTACTTTTAGCGTCATGCGTATGTGTATGCGTATGAATGCCATGTCGTGTATAGGTACATATTTTATAACATCATCAGCCTCTGAGGGCATCCCATCATATAATATCAGCCACTGTAGGCAAAATCATCATCGTATACCAGCTGATCAGGTGGTGGTGTGTATATAACGCTATAACTTTTCAAGTATCCATATACATACATATATATGCGTATATAACGCCGTTTGAATCATATTTCAGCCACTGTGGGCAACATCATCATCATATACCAACTGATCAGGTGGTGGTGCGTATATAATGCCGTACCTTTTTCCCATATCCCATATACATATATTTACATATATACGCGTATATAATGTCATCTGGTCATGGGTCAATGCACATGTATAAATGAGTGAAATGCATGAAAAATATCTTTCGGAGCTTCATAAGACCATTTTGCCTTAGGGTAATATCATAAAGTAAACTCTTTTCAACTTCCGTATTTTTTCTTTTGAGACCCATGAACAAATGATAAAATATTATGACACACGGAAATTCAAGAGCATAGATATCTCTAATACTTCTATGAATAGAGTCATTCATGGAATTTGTGCATTTGCATGTTTCGTTCGTATCGTATGGATCATGCCAAAAGAAAGAAGAGATAGCCTTAACATACCTAAACTGATTCTTTTAACAATTCCTCTAACACCGTTGATTGCGACAACACATAACGGCCGATCGAAGTAGGGAAAAATACAACAGCCAACTTACTGTCAATTCACGAGCTGACAATTCATCCTCAGTCATGTTCTCCATGAATCTTAACCAATCGATTCTCAACACTCATTGCAAATTCTCCCGACCCTTCATGATGATAAACAACCTTCCCTACCCCTAATTAATTGTTTTACCTGGTTATTACTACAAAAATGCCTTCCAAATACCAAATGGCATAGTTAAACTAATGGTTCATGAGGAGATACGTCAGAAAACACATATACAAGGTAACAAACAGTGAAATTAACATCACAAAAGAAGAAGCCATGATTATGAATGAACATTTAACGCCTCATTCCTTATTCCACTCCAAAGAAGAGAAGCTTCTTGTCTTCTTCAAATTGGATTTCATATACTTTATTTGCACTACCACCTGGATCCAACTAGCTATATGATGTCCATTTTATTGCATACCTCCACACTGAATATATGCTAGGAAAGGAAAATGAATGGAAACATTTAAGAGTCACCTTTTCCCTTAAAGGTAGGCTTCCACATTAATGTCCTAGTCATTATCCAAAGATATTAATTTATTATTAATTAATTATTAATTAACTAGGTAATATCCCATTACCCAATAATTAATCAATTACCCACGTAATTAAAAATTATCCGAAATTACTTAAAATATTACTCACTTTTCACATACCTTATACACCTTACTATCATGGCCATGTATTATTTTGTATGACACTAGTCCATAAATACCAGATATTTTAGCTCGGGCTGTATCTTATCCCAAAATGCCAAACTTTGACAAAATTTATTTTCTTAGACTTGCTCCCCCCTTCACTTTTATAAATTTACTAATCACTTGTGAAATAGCATAATCCTTATAATCCCCAAATAATCTTTTCCTTAGACTGATGTCAGTTACCTTATGACAAATTCAACATATATTACTGCAGGGTGCAACATCGTCGTAACTTATTACTGCGAAGCATAACATCACTGTAATGTAATACTGCTAGGTACAACACTTTTGTAACTTAATACTGCAGGACACAACATTAATTGTAATATATTACTGCAAAGCATAACATTGTCGCAATATAATAGTGCCGAACGTAATATCGATGTAATATTGCGGGGCGTAACATCATTCCCCCTTTGGAACATTCGTCCTCGAATGTTGACTAATGCTCTTGTCATTTTCGTAACTTATAACTCTTGTGAATACTTTAATACTCTTCTTGCCATTTAAGCAGTTGCTCTGTGAATAAATCCAAAGTCTAGGGTATTCCCCCTTTAGTCTTTTAGCACATATCATGACATGTGGTCAAAATCTTCCTAATCTTGCAACTTCTGTTACCTCCTGTCATGCAGTCTGCATGACCCTGGCTTTATAGATGCACTTATACGATTCATCTTTCCTTTTTCCTTTTATCTTTTAGTCAATCTAGGCCTTACTTTGTATATACAAGGCTTAATAGGATGCCTCTCTAGGCCTCTATAGGTATACTGAAGTCCTTTACTCGATACTTTGTAGAACTTGCGAATATGGCCATATCTTATTTCCTAGATCTAGTTACCCATTCACATGACTTTACTGCATTTACATGGGTTATACTATACCATAATTGTTTTTGCTTCAATCTACCTTTATTGAGGTATCCTTACCAAGTTCCCAGTTACTTTTGTTGCCTACCTTTTAGGTATAAATCTTATTCCTTTAATGCCCCTTCATTACCGTTCGTCTTAAGAATCATGACCTAATTTTATGTCATAATTTGTAACTTATATCTGACCATTGTTGATTCACCTCAATGTTGATCTATAATCCTTTACTTGAAGACTTGAAACTTCTTACATAATAATTACCGCTAGGGCTTACGTTGCATTGAGGAATATTTGAAGTGATTTCCATAATCATATTTTATAGTGTCTCAATGTGATTCACCTTATGGGGGTATCCTAATTTCGTGCCGCCAACAAAATCTTTTCTCCTTCTCTTCTTCTATTTTCTTTTATTCAAGTCATTATTCAAACGAAGGCCCAAATGTCATCCTTTATCTGTCACAATTATACCCTCATTTTATTACCAGGTCAGCATTTCATTCCTTGTAAATGCTATTAATCTTAGACTCATTTGAGTTCATTTAGGCTATAATAAACTTTTGATAACTTAGAGAAACCATTATCTCTCTTGTTTTCATGGACTTAATCCCGAGGACTTATCCATTCTCGTCACCTTCTCACTTGCCTTTCCTCATCCTTACTCATGTTCTCTTAAAACTTTGTCGTTGTGCCATACTTTAGCTTGCGACCTATAAATATCCATTTATAATACTCGCAACTTTCCTTCAACTTGCTTGCACCATAAATTTCCTTATGTTATTCTGGAATGTCAAGCGATATTTCACATCGTTTCTAATTCTTCTTTACTCTCTTAGTCAAGCTTTTCGATACCTAGACCATAGGCTGGAAGGTATGCTACTAGCGATGTCGCTATCATTCCTGGATATTGAATCTCAGCACTTCTAGCCTCCTATCCGAAGTATGGACTATTCACATCTTCTGCCTTTGAGTATCTTGTATGTTGTTCAGCTTTACCTTACCTTAAAATCTCGCACCGTATCTTCTATCTCTTTCCTGACCTCCCTTCCACATAGGTATAATTCACGTCCATAATGTCACAACCCCAAATACCGGTCGTGATGGCGCCTATCACAATACTAGGCAAGCCGGACCAATTATAAACCACAACCCGTTTTCATTTTAAATAAGTTATTTACTAAAATGGTTTAATTACCAATTCTCATAATAAGTGTTTAAAACAGCAAGATACATATGCGGAAGTCAACAAGACATAGAAACTACACAGCCCACACTGATCTGGTGTCACAAGTCTAGAGCCTCTAATACAAGTCTGAACAACCTACTACATAGATAGTCTAGGAATGCGGAAAAGTAATAAGATAGAAGGGAGAAATCAGGGTTGCGGACGCCATGCAGCTACCTCAAAATCCCCGGCAATTGTTGAACGACTGAAAAGCTCTCACTCGGCCTCTGGGGCACCTGGATCTGTACGCAAGGTGCAGGGAGTAATGTGAGTATTCCGACCTACTGAGTAATAAAGATAAATAATGACTGAAAGTAAGAAAACACGTATACACAAGGTATTCTATAATGAAGCAATTAAATAGGTAATTTGTAAAGAGTAAACCAATGAAAAGCAAAGTAAAGTACTTCTACAACAAATAAATAGGTAATTGACAAACAGTTATGATAAAGTAAACACATAGAAGTTCACCCCTCAGGCACAATATCAACAATTTCCGCCCCTCGGGCTCAATCTCACACCACAATTGGTATTCGGGCTCACTAGGGGTGTGCAAACTCCGGGAGGGGCCCCTTATGGCCCAAGCGCAATATCAAGTCTTCTCGTGGCATCAAATCTAGGCCCTTGGCCTCATATCAATCAAGCCACCTCGTGGCATATTTATGCATCTCAGGCCCTCGGCCTCATATCAGTATCAGTGTTTCCTCACAACTAGGCCTTCGTCCTTACTCAGTCAAAAATACTCACAAGCCCCTCGGGCAATAGTAAAACAGTATTTCTCAGCCCAAACAATATTTAAAATATCATTTAAGTCTTAAAATTAAGTAAACATGGATGAGTATGAAAACAGTGGAAAACAACATGACTGAGTTCAAGTATAAAGTCAAAACAGTGAGGAAATAATAATAAAAATCCCCGAAGGGTTCAAATAGTTGACACTAGGCCTAAATATGGCATTCAGCCCAAATAATGATGATAGCAAATAGTTTTCAATCAAATATGCGGTAAAATCATCAATCGGGGTGGACCAAGTCACAATCCCCAATAGTGCACGACCACACGCTCGTCATCAAGCGTGTGCCTCGCCTCAATATAGTACTACGATGTGCAAATACGGGGTTTTCAACCCTCAGAGCATCATTTACAATCATTACTCACCTCGAACCAGCTAACTCTCTAGCTCGCGATGCCTTTTCCCCTCGAATCAGCCTCCACGCGCGTCGAATCTAACCAAAATCAGAACGAATACTTCATAATATGCTAAGGGAACAAAGCCCAAGCGAAAACAATCGAAAAATACCAAAAATCCCAAAATTAGCAAAACCCGAGCCCCAGGCTCACTTCTCGAAACTCAGAAATTTTCAAATCATTAGATTTCTCGTCTCCCCACGAGTTCATACATATCAAAAACACAAGAATCAGAGCTCAAATGACCCCTCAAATCCTCAATTTAAGCCCTCTTAAACTCAAGCCCTAAACCTCCATTTTTAGTCCTTTAATTCCTTAAATTTCAGTCCCAATCTATGAAATATTACCATAGAACTGTCTTTTAGGTCCAAAATCCTTACCTCAACGAAGTTCTCTTGAAATATCCCTTCAAAATCGCCCAAAAGCTCTCAATCCGAAGTTAAAATGGTTAAACCCTTCAAAAATCACGAAGAAAGAATATACATACATTCTGCCCAGGGGTTTTCGCATCCGTGACCCCTCCACCGCTTCTGCACTAACGCAATTGCGGTCACAAGTCCGCTTCTGCGGAACTCACTTAACCAGCCCAAATTCGCTCATACGATCGCCCTTCCGCATCTGCGATTCCGCAGATGCGGCCCAAAACTCCGCTTCTGCTGTTCCTGACCCTCAGCCCAAATCTCGCATCTGCGATAGAATTCCGCATCTGCGGCTTCGCAGAAGCGGCCAAAAAACTGCTCGCCAGACCAACTTTCGCATATGCGGCCTCCTCCCTCGCACGTGCGGCACTACACCTGCGGTCCCTAAGCCGCAGGTGCAAAAACACCTGAAGCAGCAATTTTCTAAAATTTCTTAAGTCCCAATTCTTCCCGTTAACCATCTGAAATCACCCCGAGGCCCCTAGGACCTCAACCAAAAGAACAAAAATGACCCAATACCTTATTCAAACTTGTTCCAATCATCAAAAGACCTCAAACAACATCAAATTACCCAAAACTCATCGAATTCAAGCCTAAGTTTCTAAAATCTTCTGAAACACGCTTTTGATCAAAAACCCAACCAAACCACGTCCGAATGACCTGAAATTTTGCAAACACATCCTAAATGACACAATGAAGCTACTGAAACTCTCGGAATTCCATTCTGACCCTTATATCAAAATCTCACATATCAAACGGAAATCGCCAAAATATCAACTTCGCCAATTCAAGCCTAATTCTAGTCCGAACCTCCAGAACCAATTCCGATCACGCTCCTAAGCCATAAATCACCTCTCGAAGCTAACCGAACCATTAGAACTCACATCCGAGTTCTCTAACACATAAGTCAATATCGGTTGATTTTTTCAACTTAAACCTTCTTTAAAGAGACTAAGTGTCTCATTTCTTACCAAATCCTCTCGAACTCAAATTGATCAATACGATCACATAAAACACGGATAACGAAGCATAAAGAAGCAAAAATGGGAGAAACGGAGCGGTGACTCATGAGATGACTGGCTGGGTCGTCACATCCTCCCCAACTTAAACAAACGTTCATCCTCGAACGAGTCAAGAAACATACCTGAAGCCTCGAATAGGTGAGGATATCTGCTCCGCATCTCCTGCTCGGTCTCCCAGGTAGCGTTCTCCATGGGCCAACCTCTCCACTGCACTTTCACTGAAGCTATATCCTTTGACCTCAACTTCTGAACCTAACGACCCAAAATAGCTACTGGCTCCACATCAAAGGTCAAATCCTCATCCAACTGAACCGGGCTGAAGTCCAAAACATGAGATGGATCCCCAATATAATTCCGGAGCATAGAAACATGAAATACCGGATGCACACTCGACAAACCGGGTGGCAAAGCAAGCTCATAAGCCACCTCCCCAATCTTCTGAAGCACCTCAAAAGGCCCAATGAACCGAGGACTCAATTTCCCTTTCTTCCCAAATCTCATAACACCCTTCATAGGTGAAACCTTCAATAGAACCTTCTCGCCAACCATGTAGGACAGATCTCGAACTTTCCTATCAGTATAACTCTTTTGCCTCGACTGCGTTGTACGAAGCCTCTCATGAATCACCTTCTTCTCCAAAGCATCATGTACCAAATCAGTCCCCAATAGCCTAGCCTCACCGGGCTCGAACCAACCAACTGGAGATCTACACTACCTCCCATACAAAGCCTCATATGGAGCCATATGAATACTCGACTGGTAACTGTTGTTGTAGGCAAACTCCGCAAGCAGTAGAAACTCATCCCATGATCCTCCGAAATCAATGACACAAGCACGCAACATGTCCTCCAATATCTGAATAGTACGCTCGGACTGCCCGTTCGTCTGAGGATGAAAAGTTGTGCTCATCCACCTGAGTACCCAACTCTCTTTGCATAGCTCTCCAAAACTGCAAAGTAAATTGAGTACCTCTATTTGAAATGATGGAAACCGGAACACCATGCAAATAAACAATCTCCCGGATATAAATCCCTGCCAACCGCTCTGAAGAATAGGCAGTACACACAGAAATGAAGTGCGCGGACTTGGTCAGCCGATCCACAATCACCCAAATATCATCGAACTTCTTTAAAGTCCGTGAAAATCCAACAACAAAGTCCATAGTGATCCTCTCCCACTTCCACTCAGGAATAACCATCTGCTGAAGCAAGCCACCCGGTTTTTGATGCTCATATTTCACTTGCTGACAATTGAGACACCGAGCTGCAAGTCCCACAATATCTTTCTTCATTCTTCTCCACCAATAGTGCTGCCTCAAATCCTGATACATCTTCGAGGCACCTGGATGAATGGAATACCGCGAGCTATGGGCCTCCTCCATAATCAACTCCCGAAGCCTGTCCACATTGGGCATGCAAATCCGACCCTACATCCTCAACACCCCATCATCACCGATGGTCATATCTCTAGCATCATCATGCTGAATCTCTGTCCTTAAGGACTAGCAAATGCGAATCATCATACTAGCGCTCCCTGAGGCGATTATATAAGGAAGGCCGAGAAACCACACAAGCCAATACCCGACTAGGCTCCGAAATATCTAACCTCACAAACCGATTGGCCAAGGACTGAACATCAACTGCAAGAGGTCTCTCCCCAATTGGAATATATGCCAAACTCCCCATACTCACTACCTTTCGGCTCAAAGCATCAGCCACCACATTGGCCTTTCCCGCATGATACAATATATTGTTATCATAATCCTTAAGCAACTCCAACCATCTCCGTTGCTTCAAATTAAGATCCTTTTGCTTAAACAAATGCTGAAGACTGTGATGATCGGTGAACACCTCACAAGACACGCCATACAAGTAATGCCTTCAAATCTTAAATGCATGAACTATGGCAACTAACTCCAAATCATAAATGGGGTAGTTCTTCTCATGGGGCTTCAACTGACGAGAAGCATAAACAATAACTCTACCCTCCTACATCAATACACAACCAATCCCAACTCTCGAAGCATCACAATACACGGTATATGAACCTGAAGCTGGTGGCAAAACCAATACTGGAGTTGTGGTCAAAGCGGTTTTGAGCTTCTGAAAGCTCTCCTCACACTTGTCCGACCATACAAATGAAACACCCTTTTGAGTCAACTTGGTCAAGGGCGATGCGATGGATGAGAATCCCTAAACAAACCAGCGATAATAGCCTACCAAACCAAGAAAACTACGAATCTTTGTGGCTGAGGACAGTCTAGGCCAACTCTGAACTGCCTCTATCTTCTTTGGATCAACCTGAATACCCTCACTGGACACCACGTGCCCCAAGAAAGCCACTGAACTAAGTTAAAACTCACACTTGGAGAATTTTGCATAAAGGTTCTCCTCCCTTAATCTCTGCAACACAACCCTCACATGCTCTGCATGCTCCTTCTGACTCTGCAAGTACACTAGAATATCATTAATGAAGACTATGATGAATGAATTGAGATAAGGCCGGAACACGATGTTCATCAAATGCATGAACGTTGTTGGGGCATTGGTTAGCCCGAAAGACATCACAAGGAACTCATAATGACCATATCTGGTCCTGAAGGCCGTCTTAAGAATATCTGAATCCCTGATCTTCAACTGGTGATAACCCGAACGGAGATCAATCTTGGAGAACACCCTCGCTCCCTGAAGCCGGTCACATAAATCATCAATGCAAGGCAAAGGATACTTGTTCTTAATTGTTACCTTGTTCAATTTCCTATAATCAATGCACATTCTCATTGTGCCATCCTTCTTCTTCACAAACAGAACCGGCGCACCCCAAGGTGACACATTAGGCCGAATGAACCCCTTATCTAGGAGTTCCTAAAGTTCTTTAATTCTTTCAACTCCGCTGGTGCCATACGATACGGTGGAACAGAAATGGGCTGAGTGCCTGGCACCAGGTCAATACCAAAATAAATATCCCTGTCCAGTGGCATGCCCAGCAGGTCTGCAGGAAACACATCGGGAAAATCCCTCACAATTGGAACAACATCAATACTGGGAGTCTCAGCTCCGACATCCCTCACAAACGCTAGGTATGAAAGACAACCCTTCCCAACCATACGTTGGGGTCTCAAGAAAGAGATCACTCTACTAGGAACATGATCAGTCACACCTCGCCACTTGATCCGTGGCATACCTGGCATAGCCCATGTGACTGTCTTAGCATGACAGTCCAGAATAGCATGACACGGAGATAACCAATCCATGCCCAAAATGACATCAAAGTTCACCATGCTCCATAGCAATAGATCCACTCGGGTCTCTAGACCCCCAATAGTCACCACACATGACCGGTACACACGATCTACAACAATAGTATTGTCTATCGGGGTAGATACATGAACAGGTAAAGCAAGAAACTCACGGGGCATACCCAAATAACGAGCAAAGTATGATGACACATAAGAAAAGGTGGAACCGGGATCAAATAATACAGAGGCATCTCTGTAGCAGACTGAGACAATACCTGTAATGACAACATCTAAAGTAATGGCATCGAGTCTGCTTGGGAGTGCATAGAAACGGGCCTGACCATCGCCTGATCGACCTCCCCCTCTGGGGCGACCACTGGTTGCCTGCCCTCCACCCCTAGCTGGATGGGCGGGTGGTGATGAAGAGGCTGGCGCCGAAGCCGGAGACTGACCCCTTTATTGGGACGAACTAGCAACACGACGAGGACACTGCCTCCACATACGGCCCATCTCGTCCTACTAAGTGATGACTGGCCCTGTTGAGATCCATGATGACCATGACCTCAAGATGCCCCACGATAACCTGGGCGGGCGGACTGAGCAGGCCTGAATGAACGACCCCTACCATGCTGAAACTGGCCCCTCGAAGGAGCACCACTATAACTGCCAAATCCTTGAGGCCTCTTGGCCTCCCTCTCCTTTCGCTCCTGACAGCAAACAGTCTCAATCTCACGAGTGATATCAACTACCTCCTCAAATGTAGCACCCATCACCCACTCTCTGGTCATAAAAATACGAAGCTGATAAGTAAGACCATCAACAAACCTCCTGATCCTCTCTCGATCTGTCGAAACCATCCAGATGGCATGATGAGCCAACTAAGAAAATCTCAACTCATACTGTGACACAGTCATATCCCCCTGTCTACGCAGCTCCTCTTTGCGGGACTGCAGTATATACTTCTCCAGGAAGAGAATGAAGAACTACTACCAAGTAAGGGGCGCTGCACCAACAGGCCTACGCCTCTCATACGCCTCCCACCAAGTGAAGGCAGCCCTCGAGAACTAAAAGGTGGTAAATGCCACACTACTAGACTCAAGAATCTCTGCTATACGAAGCATCTGCTGGCACTTATCCAAGAAACCCTGGGCATCCTCGCCCTCTGCTCCGCTAAAAGTCGGAGGCTGGAGTCTACCAAACCTCTCAAGTCGATGCTGCTCATCATCCAGCATAACTGGTACTACAAAATCCTGAGCTGGTGTAACCGGCTGGGCTAGAGGTGCCCCCAGCGTT
This sequence comes from Nicotiana tabacum, assembly GCF_000715075.1. NCBI lineage: Eukaryota > Viridiplantae > Streptophyta > Magnoliopsida > Solanales > Solanaceae > Nicotiana > Nicotiana tabacum. The sequence goes on from NC_134082.1 coordinate 161,932,905, forward strand.
TGAAGTCCCTACACTACCTGCTCAGGTGTGCAAGCAGCGGGGGTCTGATTGCCTCCCCCGGCCTGTGAAGTAGCTGTTGTTGTAGTGGCTGAAACTTCCTGAACCAGGTCAGTGCAAATTGATAAGATTTGTGCCAAGGCTTCTTGAAGACCCAGAATCATGATGAGCACAGTTGGTGCCTAAACTGGTATTGCTGGAGCATCCATAACTGGAGCCTGATCCTGAGCTAGGGCAAATGGTGGGTCTACAGGTGCTGCCCTCGCTGCTCTACCTCTGCCACGACCGCGTCCGCAGCCTCTGGTTGCACAAGTAATCGTCCACACCGTTCGGTAGCTCGTGCCCTCACCATCTGTGAGAGAATAGAATAACAGAAGTTCAGTACTCGGATCAACAAGTTCGCACGATAAGAATTTCAAGAATATGAAGTTTTTCCTAAAGGTTTTGCAGCCTCTCGAGGATAAATACAGACGTCTCCGTACCGATCCGCAAGACTCTACTAAACTGGCTCATGACTCGCGAGACCTATGTAGCCCAGGCTCTAATACCAACTTGTCACGACCCCAAATGCCGGTCGTGATGGCGCCTATCACATTACTAGGCAAGCTGGACCAATTATAAACCACAACCCATTTTCATTTTAAATAAGTTATTTGTTAACACGGTTTAATTACCAAATCTCATAATAAGTGTTTAAAACAGTAAGATAGATATGCGGAAGTCAACAAGACATAGAAACTACACAGCCTACGCTGATCTGGTATCACAAGTCTAGAGCCTCTAATACAAGTCTAAACAACCTACTACATAGATAGTCTAGGAATACAGAAAAGTAATAAGATAAAAGGGAAAAATCAGGGCTGCGACGCCATGCAACAACCTCAAAATCCCCGGCAATTGCTAAACGACTAAAAAGCTCTCACTCGGCCTCTAGGGCACCTAGATCTACACGCAAGGTGCAGGGAGTAATGTGATTACTCCGACCTAGTGAGTAATAAAGATAAATAATGACTGAAAGTAAGAAAATATGTATACATAAGGTATTCTATAATGAAGCAATTAAATAGGTAATTTGTAAGCAATAAACCAGTGAAAAGCAAAGTAAAGTACTTCTATAACAAATAAACAGGTAATTGATAGACAGTTATGATAAAGTAAACACATAGAAGTTCGCCCCTCGGGCACAGTATCAACAATTTCCGCCCCTTGGGCACAATCTCACATCACAATGGGTACCCGCACTCACTGGAGGTGTGTAGACTTCGGGAGGGGCCCCTTACAGCCCAAGCGCAATATCAAGCCATCTCGTGGAATCAAATCTAGGCCCTTGGCCTCATATCAATCAAGCCACCTCGTGGCATATTTATGTATCTCAGGCCCTCGGCCTCATATCAGTATCAGTATTTCCTCACAATTAGGCCCTTGGCCTTACTCAGTCAAAAATACTCACAAACCCCTCGGGCAATAGTAAAATAGTGTTTCTCAGCCCAAACATCATTTAAAATATCATTTAAGTCTTAAAATTGAGTAAACATGGCTGAGTATGAAAACAATAGAAAACAACATGACTGAGTTCAAGTATAAAGTCAAAACAATGAGGAAATAGTAATAAAAGTCCCCGAAGGGTTCAAATAGTTAGCACTAGGCCCAAAAATGGCATTCAACCCAAATAATGATGATAGCAAATAATTTTTAATCAAATACGCGGTAAAATCATCAATCGGGGTGGACCAAGTCATAATCCCCAATAGTGCACGACCCCATGCTCGTCATCAAGCGTGTGCCTCACCTCAATATAGCACTACGATGTGCACATCCAGGGTTTCAAACCCTCAGAGCATCATTTACAATCATTACTCACCTCGAACCGGCTAACTCTCTAGCTCGCGACGCCTTTGGCCCTCGAATCGGCTTCCACACGCATCAAATCTAACCAAAATCAAAACGAATACGTCATAATATTCTAAGGGAACAAATCCCAAGCGAAAACAATCGAAAAATACCAAAAATCCCAAAATTAGCAAAACCCGAGCCCCGGGCCCACTTCTCAAAACTTAGAAATTTTCACATCATTAGATTCCTCGTCTTCCCACGAGTTCATACATATCAAAAACACAAGAATCGGAGCTCAAATGACCCCTTAAATCCTCAATTTAAGCCCTCTTAAAGTCAAGCCCTAAACCTTCATTTTTAGTCTTTTAATTCCTTAAATTTCAGTCTCAATCTATGAAATATTACCATAGAAGGGTGTTTTAGGTCTAAAATCCTTACCTCAATGAAGTTCTCTTGAAATCTCTTTTCAAAATCGCCCAATAGCTCTCAATCTGAAGTTAAAATGGTTAAACCCTTCAAAAATTGCGAAGAAAGAATATATATACATTCTCCCAGGGGTTTTCGCATATGCGACTCCTCCACTGCTTCTGTGGTACCGCATTTGCGGTCACGAGTCTGCTTCTGCGGAACTCAATTAACTAGCCCAAATCCTCTCTTGCGATCGCCCTTCCACATATGCGGCCCAAAACTCCGCTTCTGCAGTTCTTGACCCTCAGCACAAATCTCGCATCTGCGATAGAATTCTGCATTTGCGGCTTCGCAGATGCGGCCACCTTGATTGCTTCTACGGAAACTGCTCGCCAGACCAAATTTTGCATCTGCGGCCTCCTCCCTCACACGTGCGGCACCGCACCTGCGGTCCCCAAGCCACAGGTGCGAAAACACCAGAAGCAGTAATTTTCTGAAATCTCTTAAGTCCCAATTCTTCCCGTTAACCATCTGAAATCACCTCAAGGCCCCTAGGACCTCAACCAAAAGCAAAAACATGACCCAATACCCTATTCAAACTTGTTCCAATCATCAAAAACCTCAAACGACATCAAATTACCCAAAACTCATCGAATTCAAGCCTAAGTTTCTAAAGTCTTTCGAAACATGCTTTTGATCAAAAACCCAATCAAACCACGTCCGAATGACATGAATTGCACACACATCCCAAAATGACACAACGAAGCTACTGAAACTCTCGGAATTCCATTCCAACCCTTATATAAAAATCTCACCTATCATATGAAAATTGCCAAAATATCAACTTCGCCAATTCAAGCCTAATTCTACTCTAAACCTCCAGAACCAATTCCGATCACACTCCTAAGTCATAAATCACCTTTCGAAGCTAACCGAACCATCGGAACTCACATCCGAGTTCTCTAACACATAAGTCAACATCCAGTTGACTTTTTCAACTTACACATTCTTAAAAGAAACTAAGTGTCTCATTTCTTACCGAATCCTCTCTGAACTCAAATTGATCAATCCGATCACATAAAACACGGATAATGAAGCATAAAAAAGTAGAAATGGGGGAAACAGAGTGGTAACTCATGAGACGACTAGACGGGTCATCACACATAACTTGAATCTCTTTTATAATACTTGCACCTTTGGTACATACATAATCCGGTGGGAGCTTCGTACTGATTTCTTATGAGACTGGTACTTTTTCTAACTGGCTTCCTTGTAGAGTCATTATAGATTATGGTTGTTGTGTTATTTCTCTTGAATATTTGATATTAAGAGCGATTCTGTCATGTTCTCCAACACAACTTCTATATTTTTTCTAGGTCCAATAATCAGACTCCTGATTTACTTAGATGATGTAATTCTTTAGTTTCCTCTTCTTTCTGATCAGCCTTTATGTAGGCTTAAGCTATCTTCTGATCTGTGGCTCATGGTATCAGTAATTACCTTAGCCTTTCATGAGCGTTATGGAGTATCCATGATACAATTTTCTAATAATTCAATCCTTTGTCTATGCCCTGGGCTTAATTCTTTATTTTAACTTATATCGAAATCTTCTATGGCTGTATGATTGTCAACAAATATGTTGCCTAAATAATGCTCCAAAATCTTGAGTGTATCCATAACGTACTAACTCTGGATCGTTGATCAAATAATTTTTTTGTTCCATCTTAGCTTTCTTTCAACGTAAGCTATTACTTTTCCTGGTCTTTCTGCCCCCTCGTTGCATCTATACTTAGCTATCTTAGTGCCCACACTTGCCAGAGTTTTTATACAACTCATATGATCTCGAATATTACTGTTAATTCTTACTTCCCGTTCATTAGCCACGATAGGTTCCACTTTCCTTTGGAATGCTTACAATGGTGTTGCGAGATTGTTGTTATACGACCATTTCCTCTTTAGGTCGTTGTGCTTAGGTTGAAGTCTTTTTTCTTATCTCATCAGCTAGTCTTTCGTTGTAGTACTTAGGGAGAACCCTTGACTCTCGTAAAGTTGTGAGCTTATTACGAACCTTTTTGATATCCTTACTTGCCTATAATCATCCATAGTTACTTACTTCCATGCCCTTGTGCTTGTATGGTTGCTTCTGAACTGATATTTTGACTGCCTTCCCAGTGACACTTTCTTTTATCCTTGTAACGTTCATACGTATCTTTAACTATCACGACTCTTGTTTGAATATATCTTAAGTATTATAATGATATTCTTCGAGGCTGAACTCTCCATGTTGGGTTCTACTATATTTATCTCACACGATCTGATGATTCGTCTGTAACCTCCTGTTTATCCATAACTGGGATCTTCCTGACCAATTACTAACTACCCGTTGTCTCATTCTCATATCAATATTCCTCGTAATCTTTCTTGGGTTACTTCCTTTGTATTAACTTACATCTCGCACTGGCTCCTTAATTATCAATAACATCTCGGGCAGGAACCCTTACTTCTTCTCCTTGATGTTGTGTTTGCATAATATTCTGGAATCGTAGCATATCTGTAGCATTTTGATAAGTGCAATCTTAGCCCTTTCTTATTTTTATCGCATTCTTCCTTTTATCATTCCATATTCCCCCCTTTAGGGGAGTACTAAGAGTTGGATCTACAACGACCTGCCTATAGATGTTTCACCCTTTCATCTTCGCCGTTCTTTTACATCATCGATGGCCCTTACTCGCCTTGCGTTTATCCTTATGTACCAAGGATACAAAATTCCTTACTCATAATGGTGACACTTAGTGTAATTGGCACATACATTCCCTTAAGCTTAACTTTGCTTGCTTTAGGGAAACATCTTCCTAAATGATCATTCTCTGAATTTCCCATGAATCTTCTTTTATTATCCATTCTATTATCGCGGGAAGGCGATCTGAATTATCATGATGTTGACCGTTATCGAATCACTCAATTCCTAATTCAAGTTTAGTTTATCTTGTTCACCTGTCCATACTGATTTCTATTACTCTGGGGTCTTACTTTTCCTCTTGGTAATCGCGTTAGAGTAGCGAACTTATTTCTCAAAATGGGGATATGACTTTATGGCCTATAGTCTTTTATTGTCTCAAGGCCTGTCATCTTTTATCTTTTCCTTCACTTTACTGTAAACTTTGTAATACTGTCATCTTTTTTTGACCTACCGTTATCATCTCTGTATCACATCTTACTCATAATGCTTCATTAGCTCTCTTTTTATCTCCCGCTAATTATCTATGTCTACTGCTTTACTCTGAATACTCGAACAAAACATTCTTCTGCTTTTGGCTCCCCTTGCTCCATCCCTTGACTCTTTCAATTGCCTAACATTCTTTCTTTACTGGGGGCGAGAGCCACACTAAGGTAATATTTATTCTTTCAAGGCTTCCAGTACTCATATCTAGTTTTAATATTTTAGGGTGAACCATCTAGGTGTCTCACAAATTACTAGCATACTTGCAATATCCTTCGGAAATGTCAACTAACACAAACAATCCATTCACCATTTTGGTTTACTCTAACCCGGCCAGGTTCTGATGTCCCATACTTTTCTTAACCTACACTCGTTAGCCCCCACAAGGCATAACTGAAATGGGTGTGACCAACTATACACACCTCTATTACTGTTGAACATAACTCAAAAGGCTTATATTCATCTGCCTCAATTATAAACGTTGTTAACCTTCATTAACTGAGCGCCTCGTACCCTTCTTCATCTTACTTCTTTTGCTTATTGAAACTTGTATTTATCTTTTTAATCTCTCATTGTCTTTCACCATAAAGGTGGATAGGCATTCTTGCCTTAAGGCTCCTTATCAAGAGGCTTACACCTTTCAATACGCACATGATCTGCTGAAGACCTCATATTTACTTATCATAAGCATGATACAAAGTCAAGTTCCTCTAATTCAACACATCCACAGCTATATCTCGTATCGATCATCTTTCTGAACGTAGGCATCGTCTTATTACGAATAAAGATAGAACTCAGGACTTGAATTCTTATAAGTGGGCTCTACCACACGATCTAGAGTAAGAAGAAAGAGTGATAATCCTAAATGCCCCATAGCCTCCTGCTTATAAGTGTGGTGCACGACACACCCATAAACAAGACACTACTAGACACGGCTTGTAGACATCCCTAGGAAAGAACTGCTCTGATACCACTTTTGTCACGACCCAAACCGATGGGCTGCGACAGGTACCTGGTACCTTACTCAACCGAGTACCAACGTAACGTATCTTTCTTATTACATCATCATATACACATGACATACGGGCCTAATAGGCCAACATGATCCTTTATAAACTCAAAACATAGGTCGACAAGGTCGTACAATCTTTTGCGTACACGACATATGTCTACAAGCCTCTAACAATACATAAATGTCATAAAGGTCGGGACACAGTCTCGCCATACCAAATAATACACGTTTAAATCATACTACCCAAACGAGCAACTCCGAAGCAAATGGAGTGCACCAACATCTTCCATTGAGCTGATAGCCTACTTAGAGGGCTCTCGACCTGTCTATCAGGACCCATGGGCATGAAACGTAGCGTTCCCAGGCAAAAGGGACATCAATACGAATAATGTACCGAGTATGTAAGGCACATAAATAAATACATAAGAGACATGGAAGACATATAGAATACATGACTCAACCTGTAAGTCTGAATAACTTTTGTAAATCATAAATTACTTTTAGCGTCATGCGTATGCGTATGAATGTCATGTCGTGCATAGGTACATGTTTTATAACATCATCAGCCTCTAAGGGCATCCCATCATATAATATCGGCCACTGTGGGCAAAATCATCATTGTATACCAACTGATCAGGTGGTGGTGCGTATATAATGCCATAACCTTTCCCATATCCCATATACATATATATACATACATATATACGCATATATAACGCCGTTTGAATCATATTTATATATACGCATAGATAACGCCATTTGAATCATATTTTAGCCACTGTGGGCAACATCATCATCATATACCAGCTAATCAAGTGGTGGTGCGTATATAACGTCGTAACCTTTTTCCCGTATCCCATATAAATATAATATACATATATACGCGTATATAACGCCATCTGGCCATGGCTCAATGCACATGAATGCAATGCATGAAAAGTATGTAAATAAAATCTTTCGGAGCTTCATAAGACCATTTTGCCTTTGAGTAATATCATAAAGTAAACTCTTTTCAACTTCCGTATTTTTTTCTGAGACCCATGAACATATGATAAAATATTATGACACATAAAAATTCAAGAACATAGATATCTCTAATACTTCTATGAATAGAGTCATTCATGGAATTTGTGCATTTGCACGTTTCGTTCTTATCGCATGGATCATGCCAAAGGAAAGAAGGGATAGCCTTAATATACCTGAACCGATTATTTTAACAATTCCTCTAACACCGTTGATTGCGACAACGCGTAATGGCGGATCGAAGTAGGGAAAAATACAACAGACAACTTACTATCAATTCACGAGTTGATAATTCATCCTTAGTCATGGTCTCCATGAGTCTTAACCAATCGATTCTTAACACTCATTGCAAATTCTCCCGACACTTCATGATGATAAACAACCTTCCCCACCCCTAATTAATTATTTTACCTGGTTACTACTAGAAAAATGCCTTCCAAATACCAAATTGCATAGTTAAACTAATGGTTCATGAGGAGATACGTCAGAAAATACATATACAAGATAACAAACAGTGAAATTAACATCACCAAAGAAGAAGCCATGATTATGACTGAACATTTAACGCCTCATTCCTTATTCCACTCCAAAGAAGAGAAGCTTCTTGTCTTCTTCAAATTGGATTTCATATACTTTATTTGCACTACCACGTGGATCCAACTAGCTATATGATGTCCATTTTATTGCATACCTCCACACTGAATATATGCTAGGAAAGGAAAAGGAATGGAAACATTTAAGAGTCACCCTTTCCCTTAAGGGTAGGTTGCCACGTTAATGTCCTAGTCATTATCCAAAGATATTAATTTATTATCCATTAATTATTAATTAACTAGGTAATATCCCATTACCCAATAATTAATCACTTACCCACGTAATTAAAAATTATCCGAAATTACTTCAAATATTACTCACTTTTCACATACCTTATACACCTTACTATCATAGCCATGTATTACTTTGTATGTCACTAGTCCATAATACTGGGTATTTTAACTCGGGCCGTATCTTATCCCAAAATGCCAAACTTTGACAAAATTCATTTTCTTAGACTTGCTCCCCCTTTCACCTTTATGAATTTACTAATCACTTGTGAAATAGCCTAATCCTTATAATCCCCAAATAATCTTTTTCTTGGACTGATGTCAATTACCTTACGACAAATTCAACATATATTACTATAGGGTGCAACATCGTCGTAACTTATTACTGCGAAGCGTAACATCACTGAAATGTAATACTGCTAGGTACAACACTTTCGTAACTTAGTACTGCAGGACACAACATCAATCATAATATATTACTGTAGAGCATAAAATTGTCGTAATATAATACTGTCGAACGTAATATCGATGTAATATTGCGGGGCATAATAGTAATCTTACCCAGATCAAACTTCATCCGAGTCAAGATAGCATAAATAAGACACACCTTCAACCGAGAGACATCAGTGTCGTTATAGATAGGCATGATCCTTGCATTAATCAATCGAAGAAGGACTTTGGCGAGGCGCTGGAAATGGCACTTCTTCATGTCCTTGTGGAACTCATAAGCATCTTGCGTCCATGTGGCAAGAGATTCCGCGCCACACAGCTCTAGAACAACCTCGCGGCCGACGCAACAACCTTAGGAACAACTTATGCGAATGCTCCGTGAATCCCATAATTTGATTTATTACCCGGGAAGAAAATGGAACCATCTTGCCTTGCACCTCCACTTCAAATGCTGCATCTAAACTGGCCTTAGGTTGCTAGTTAACATAGAATTCCTTAACAATGTTCACGTTCACCGACTCACTGGGACGGGACAAGCTTTCAAAGCCAGGTATCCGATGTTGTTGTAAATCCCCGAGTATTTCCTGGCTAGCTTACCATCATCAATGCCAACTTTTGGGTCAGGACTCATTGCCAGAATAAAGGTCCGGTACTATATCCTAGCATGAGCTGGCACAGTCTGAATGCCATACTTGCAGCCTGGTACTACATCTGCATCAGGATCAATGCACTCTTCTTCCTCCTTCACTGGGGCAGGGGGAGGTGCCCGCCTACCTCCTCGACTGCTACTAGAGACAACCTTTGGGGTACTTGTGTTAGAACTTTTTTTTAGGACGGCAAGACATTATACCTACACAAGACAAACAACATTAGGCACAACACTTAAAAAAACAAGACCTAATGTTGTAACCACCCCACACTTCTATTATTGGCAAGTTCACAAGTACAATATATATCGGGGGCTTAGATTACCCCCATTAAAAGCACACCACACATATTCAACAAACCCACCCAACCACCAACACAACATTCCAACAACATAACTACGGACTACACTAGTCTAAAAGATAAAATTAAGAAGATAAACTAGTAACTAATAAAGAAGAGTAAGAAGTTAGTCTAATTCACTACTAACAAAATTGAGATACAATACAACACTACACAATTACTTAGCATGAATCGGACACCCCAATTTAGGTCTGCTTATCGGGCAAATTGGGCGATTATTTACTCTTAATGGTTTGGCTTATCAGTTATCGCCTTTTAAATGTATTAATCCATTAGCAACCGGATAAGATATCGGACAGATTGGTATTGGTTTAGCTCTTATCGGGCGGTTATCGGCCTAATGCAATCTATATTGCACATGACGCTGCTTTGAGTTCATAGCAGACTACATTCCAGTCTATAGAATACAATAGATGAGTCCATTACATCCTAAAGCAGACTACATTATAGATGAGTCCAGAATACATATGTCTTTCCTCCGCCCACAACTACAAAGGAAAAGTCAATGCTCCCTGATTAATTCTGAAATGATAAAATTCCAGTCTATATTCAAAGTGAGTCCAGAATACATATTTTAAAATGATTAATCCATAAGTGAGTAGACTACACAGAAATATTTGGCCTGCAGCTAACGCCTAAAAGTGCTTGAATTTATGCAGCTTCAAAGTTCAAACAACAACTTAACAATTGATACCTGTAAAAATATGCATACAACAAATTTAAGTATTAGGCAACGAAGTAGACTTTGATAAATACTACTGTCTTGATTCTTGTTTGATGTTTATATGACTTTTCTCATACATATTCTTTCCGAATAGATCATTAAGTACTCAATGTTTTTTTCGCAACATATTTCCCAGTAGAATCATCTCTGGGGATGAGCCTATTAATAACATATAACTATCATAAAAAATAGAAGAGGACACTTGGTAATACAGAATAGAGATAGTATAGGGCTCTTTCCAGATGAACTGGTGTTCGATGGTGAACGAGAGATAGAGGAGCGCACTCTTCTAGGCTAATGGGTAGATCAGTGGCTGCGATGGCTCTCTTGGTATCATACCTCGGCATGGTCGGGCATAGGGCCACGGACATAAGCCGCGCCCCTAATGTGACTCTGTACCGATGCCTTTTCCTTTGTATAGTATATGACTAAGTGATCCAATACCTTCATGTGCCTTTACTGTTCGTCCCGGAGGAGCACCGAAGAACTTTCTTTTATCCCAGTGCATCAACTGATCCTTAAAAGACGAATCCCTGGCTATGGAAGACAGGGTCGCTTGGCCAACTAGAAAAAAGAGAATAGAGATAGAGTACTGGAAGTGGAAGAAGGATTTTGATTATTTAATATATATATATATATATATATATATATATATTCTTAACGGGTTAACGGATTATCCGTTAAGAAAATTGAATAATCCACCCCCAAACCAATAAGCCGTTAATAAAAAAATTCAATCTGTTCCCCGTCCGTTAAACCATTAACCTGATACCAATAAGCCATTAAGCTTCGGTTTCGGTTCGATTTTTGGTTTCAGTTTGGTTTTGAACACCCCTACCCCAATTAGCACCTATCACACATTATCATGGGGTAGTCAATCGATTAACATTCGGCATAAACATGTTAAAGTTTCACACCAAAAGAACATAACATCTCACCCACACTTATCATCAAGCATCACATCTCACAAAGCACTTCCCTTCTAAATTAGCAACACTACACAATTTTATGTCACTAGTGTATTTCAACAAACATATTGTGGGCATATCTTGCACCATCTTATTTCAATTCAAAGTGGGTTAGAATCACCATACAACCATATCAAATACACCACTCACCACAACCATAATATCACCACATTTTCACAATAGCACCAAGTGCACAAATTTTAAACAAAACTTCACTAATTTTCGGCCACATGGGCACCCCCACCAAGCTTCATCATAAATTAATTCCACACCATCAAAACACACAGAATCTCCCATAATCATAAGAACAATGAAAATCCCACAAGTTAAGCACCATTTTTAGCCACAGTAGCAAAGAAACTGAAAAAATTAGCATAACTACAACTACCTAGGGTTTGGTTCAAATTAAGCTAAAATTAACTGAACGAATAAGAAAAGCTAAGAGAAATAGGAAATAAGAAATAGAGTTACTTACCTTGATGATGAATGAAGATGAGAGTGGGATGAAAGGATGAAGGATTTGAGAAAGAACAATGGAGGAAAGAAGAGGGATTTAGAGAGAGAGAGAGGGGAGAGAAAGAATAGAGTAAGAGAGATGTGGGAAAAGGGGGTGGGTCGGAGGTGTTAGAGCTCTAATAAAAAAAATTAATTTTTTAAAATTTTTAAATTGCACTGCCATGTAGCTGGGTGCGGGGGCCCATGCAGCGCAGTAGTGGGGTTTTCTAGAGAGTTATCTCTGACAAGTTTTGCTCGTTTGGCCTAGCGTTGGGCCCCATGCGGCGCGATTGGCCACTTTTCTTAGAGTCCCAATTTTTTTTACTTTTTACCCTACGGGTCGCACCCCGACTCAATTTTGTACTTAATTTGTGTTCGATTCATATTCATACCTATTAAAACAATTATCGAAACTCCTAAACTCTAATAATCCTAAACTACCATTATAACGAGTCTACAAAAGCAATAAAAGGGTTAGAAGTAGTTTTGAGTTATAGTCGTCAGCTTAACTCCGTCACTTAGGCTCATTTGATTACGATGCTATAGGATTCTTTGTCAAATCCTCCAACAAGGTACTGTTTCAACCTGTGCCCATTCACCTTAAAACTTTCATTCCCTTCTTCATCATGTATTTCAATGGTGCCATACGATGAGACATGTTTCACCACATATAGATCTATGCATCTTGATTTGAATTTTCCGGCAAACAACCTAAGTCTACTATTGTATAGTAAGACTCTGTCCCCTTCATGAAACTCCTTTGGCTTAATCAGACGATTGTTTCATCTCTTTGTCTTCTTATTAAAGATTCGCGAATTTTCATACGCGTCTAGTCTAAACTCCTCCAATTCGTTCATCTGCCCCAACCTGTGTTCACCTGCAAGACTAAGATCAAGATTAAGCATCTTAATTGCCCAATAAGCTTTATGTTCTATCTCAACAGGTAGATGACACGATTTTTCATACACTAATTTGAATAGTGAAGTCCCTATGATTGTTTTGAATGCAGTTTTGTATGCCCATAGAGCTTTATCCAACTTTACATACCAATACTTACGAGAAGCATTAACCGTCTTTTCAAGATTTCATTTAAGTTCACGGTTAGCCACTTCAACTTGCCCACTAGTTTGGTCATGGTATGGGGTTCATGTTTTGTGTGTGACACCATACTTGGACAACAATGCAACGAACTGCTTGTTCACAAAGTGCGACCCATTGTCACTGATAATCACTCGAGGTGTCCCAAAGCGGGTAAAGATGTTCTTCCGTAAGAACTCACACACCACCCGAATATCATTGGTCCTAGTAGGGATTTTTTCAACCCATTTAGAGACGTAGTCAATGGCTACTAGAATATACTCATATGAATAAGACGATGGGAATGGACCCATTAAGTCAATGCCCCAAACGTCAAAAAATTCACATACCAGAATGGAGTTTAGTGGCATCTCATCCCTCTTGCTAATGTTACTTGCCCTTTGACATTTGTCACATGCAACTATATATGCATGTGCGTCTTTGTACAAAGTAGGCCAATAGAAACCGGCTTCCATGACCTTTGCTGCAGTGCGATTCCACTATAGTATCCTCCAGTTGTTGCATCATGGCAATGAGAAAGAATGATTGCCATAGTTTAAATAAGAAAGGGTTATTCTAAAAATAACTTTTACCTCACTTGAAGCTTTGTTCTTTGATCACGAGAGAGGTCACACGACAACCATCCACTAGCCAAAAAGTTGGCTACATCAGCAAATCAAGGCGGCCTTTCGAGGACCCCAACAATGGAGAAAATCTGCTCATTAGGGAATTCTTCCGTTACATCAATTGTTTTAACCAAAGGTTTCTCAAGTCGAGATAGATGATCGGCGACTTGATTTTCTGCGCCCTTCCTATCTTTGATCTCCAAGTCAAACTCTTGAAGCAATAACACCCATCGTATCAGATGCAGTTTGGACTCCTTCTTACTCAACAGGTATTTCAAGGATGAGTGATCAGTGTGTACAATCACTTTACTCTCCACCATGTATGATCTAAACATGTCAAAAGTAAAGACCACAACAAAAAACTCTTTCTTAGTACTGGCATAGTTGACTTGAACATCATTCAACGTCCTACTTGCATAGTAAATGGTCCTAAACATCTTCTCTTTTCTTTGCCCCAGAACTGCTCCCACAGCTACATCTCTAGCATCACACATTATCTCAAATGGCTGGCTCCAATAAGGTGTCACCATAATAGGAGCTCTCACAAGCTTTTCCTTTATCAATTCGAATGCTCTTAAGCACTCCATAGTGAAAACAAATTTGACATCTTTCGCCAGTGTAGACATGTGATTTTTGACCCTCCCCAAGATTTTTTATATTTTAGCATGTAAATATTTAATTTAGGTCTAATATCACTATTTCAACTAATTTTGACTCTTTTACTGTATTTTATTACAAGAAAATGAAAATTACAAAAAATAGTTTCATTAATATTTTGTACTCATTTTTAATCTTGAAAAATACCAAAAATAGTTTTGTTTTAACGGTCAGTCTTATTTTAATAGTTATTTTACTTAAGTAGGATTAATTAGTAAATGAGGTCGTATTTTTAGCTTCGTTCGCGGAAAGAATAAAATTTGGGCTCAAGCAACCCATTTTTAAGCATAATTTTCGGACCTAGCCCATAACTCCTAGGCCCATACTCCTTAACCTAAAAAACCCTACAAATACCTAGACCCCTAGACTCTAATAAAGGATGCCTAAAAAAGCTAACACTCAAAAGATCCACCGATGGTCTTCTTCAAAAATCAAAGAAAAACTGAAAAAATGAAGAACCTATCTTCTGAAAAAATGAAAATCAGCTGCTAGACCTAGGGACTTGAGCTGACAGCTGCAAATCACAAAAGGAGAACCCACCCCGCTGATCAATCATCTTCTTCTATAAAAAAGAAGCAGCCATTTTCGATGGTGGCTGCTGAAGCAAAAACAACGACCACTCCCTGAACCAGTAGTCGTCGGCCCCATCTCCACCCAAAACTCGACAGACCAAATATTTTCTCCTCCACAAAAACTAGCAGCCTTCATCACCAAAACCATCCATAAACAGTGGATCAAACTCTACTTCTTTCGCTGAGAAACAGTCTCGAAGCAGTCCCAAAAACAGTTCAGCCGAGATTTGAGGTTGTTGGCGAGGGTGCCGTTTGTGGTTTTCTGTCGGAGTTTTCTATTGCGATGCTTGTTTTCAGTTTGGAGTCCAATGGGTGGAGTTCGTCGTTGTACTGTTTACATCAATTTTTAGTTAAACTGAGGTCCAATTTCTCTTCCTTCTTACAAACTTGTTTTCCTTAGTTTGCTGCGAGTGAAGGACTTTATGAAAGGTTCTCTTGTTTGATTTTATTGTTTGCGTGTTAATGTAACCTTAATTGAGTAGTTGCAATGTTGAATTAGTGTTTCTTCAATTTAGAACGTGAAAATGAAATGGTTTGAGTTGCTGTGTTTAGTTAGAATAATTAACATCAAAACAAGACTTCAATCTTCTTCTTACCCTCTTTTCCACGGTGATGTGCATGTTTGCTTTCCTTTGTTAATTAATTATTATGGAGATTGACTGTATGTTAGTTTAAGTTAATATCTAATATAGCATGTTATGAATCAATGTTTTTTTTTAAATTAAATTTGTGTTTTATGCACTGTTTGTGAAAATTTTTAGCCTAAACATCCATTATTGTTAAAATTGACAATTAATTTATTATGCTGGGTTAAGTTGTATTGACATTGTAGTGCTCCATAATCACAGGCCTTTCAGGCGTAATCTCAAAAGTAGTTTAGTAAAATTCATAAACCTCGTAGTTTGCTTTAGGCGCTCTATAATAAAATTATCACGACTGCGGGCACGGTTCCCGTGACGTAGTTGTGATAGACAATTTTCAAATCCGGGTGTACATTTCATGTGACCCGACTTCTAATTTCCAACAAGGTTAAATAGAATGTGTCGTGAACCGCGGGTAAATTTTATGTAGCGTGGCATACGATGCGTTTTAAATAACCTCGAGATAATTCCGTAAATCAATAAAAGCAGTTAGAGAATTAAAATGCACATAGGTTTCAAAGAAGTTTTAAAATCAGATAATTGAGCCAATAATAATAATTGAGCAACCGTGCTAGAACCACAGAACCCGAGAATGCCTAACACCTTCTCCTAGGTTAACAGAATTCCTTACCCGGATTTTTGTGTTTCGCGGACCATAATTAGAGTCAAACTTCCTCGATTCGGAATTTTAAACCGGTGACTTGGGACACCATAAATTATCTCAAGTGGTGACTCTGAATTTTAAATAAATAATCTCGTTTCGATTATCACTTAAATTGGAAAAAAAAACCTTATACCCTTTTCGGGGTAGGTAAAAGGAGGTGTGACAGCTCTGACGACTCTGTTGGGGACAAGAACCCAAAACTTCTGGTTCAGAGTTCAAGAATTAGAGCTTAGAATATCTGTTATAGTTGGCTTTATTTATTATCTGATTTTTATATGTTTGAGCCTAATGTGCTAAATGTCACTTTTTACCGCTTTGATATTGTTTGAAATGTATATAAATTGTTACGAAACCTTCATCTCTCTGAGTCTTCTAAATCATCTGGGAAGTGTGCACTTCGTGTGACTTCTCTTCTGTTAGAGTCATATCCCAATTTTAGAATGAGGTTCGGACAAGTTTCAAAGCCGGTGAAGCTTCTGTATTTCCGGTACGCTGCCCCCCTCCCCCCGACTCGAGCTGTCCGCTCGGGTAAGCCAGGTCTAGAACAAATAAATCTAGGTTTTTAAATCTAGAATAACATAGCCTCATGCCGGATCCCTAGTAGTAACGTTTGTTGTATCACGTGCATTTGACTTAGGGGACTTAACACGGGGGTTGGGTCAGTCTAGGACAAGTGTACCCAAAATAATAGACCATCTTGATGCATCCTATGTGTTACATGTTGCATTTCTTCAAGGGTAAAATGGTCATTTGGCTGACCAATGATAGTTGAGGGCAAATGCATAAAAAGAGAGGAAAAAAGGTGAAATTATGGGATGTGAGAAATAAGAGGAAAGAAAAGAGCGATAATCAAAAAAGAGGAAGGAAAATGAGCAAGTCAAGAAGTGCTAGAAAAGAAAGAAAAGAGAAGATTGAAATGAACAAAATTGGGATGATGCCAAGAGACCTTGTGACCCTCGAAGTCATTCTAGAACCGTTAATTGTTGTTAGGTGCATTGCACGCAATGTGATATTTTTAGCTGTTTAATGCCCTAACGCTAACGTGATGACTTTATTTTGTTCCTTTTATGATCTTCATTATAGCAGAAGGGTGGTTGGTTTGTGGTTCTTAAAGTGGTAACTCTTCTCTACAACATAAAGTCGAAAGGCAATGGCAGACGGCAGCGGAATTGAGTTGGTTGGTACTGGTAACCAAAAGCAATTGGTTGAATAGGGGAATGGGTTGGTTGAAGAGGTAAGGATGTTAAGACAACACATTGCGGACATGTATTAGGCTTGGATGACTGGGAAGACACCACCCCCGCCACCACCTAGCTTCTTAGATGCTACCCTTACCCAAACTCCGGCCATAGTGCCAGATGATCCCCCATACTCTCCAGATCCACCCGCTTATCACAGCTTTCCCAACCACCCTAGGAGCTCCATCACTCATCCTCCAATTACCTCTCCCCAAAATTGCCCTCCTATCATATCCACTATCCCCATGATCATAACTTCTTAATAATCTTCCCTTCATAGATCCGACAATGAACATCCACTCAAAGCCCATGATGCCCAATATTACCCCTCAGAGGTTGCTCACAACGTTCCTGACTCATACAATTAGAGCCTTCGGAATGAGCCTCATGTTGAAAATGAAAAGTTCATAGGAAAAGAAGGACGAGATGAGCTATCTAGAAAGCTTAAAAGGGTCTAAAATGCCAAAGCATAATTTATATGATAGATGTGGAGATCCAATAGCCCATCTGAGAGGTTACCGCAGTAAAATGAGAAGCGTTGGCGGGAAAGATAATTTGTTGATGGTGTATTTCAGTGAGAGCTTGACTGGGGCAGCCTTGCAATGGTATACTCGTCAAGATGTCAATAAGTGTCATGCATGGGACGACATGGCTCAGGATTTTGTTCGACACTTTTAGTACAATCTAGACATTATCCTAAACTGCTCCTCCCTATCTAAGATGGAAAAGAAGCCTGAGGAAAGCTTTAGGAAGTTTGGGCTCAGATGGAGGGAATAAGTTGATCGGGTCAGCCCCCCGATTGGTGAAGATGAAATGGTTGAGCTTTTCCTACAAGCCTAGGGGCCCACCTACTTCAGTCATTTGATCTCGGCCTTGGGTAAACCTTTCAATGATGTGGTAAAAATGGGGGAGATAGTAGAAGAGGGAATCAAGTCAGGAAAAATCATGGGTTATTCTGCATTGAAAGACACTACAAGAGATGTTCAGAACATCTCAGTAAGTTTGGATGGAAGAAAGAGAAATATAAAAGATGTTGTTGAGCCGTGCCAACGACAGAATCCAGTAGGCATTCCTGCTCAACGCTTTCAGCATCGACATTGACTCCATGGATATCCCTATGCTCCAGATAATCCTCCCCAATGCTATTTCTCTCCACAAAACCCCAAAAGGCGTACATCACCTTCCCAGTACTCCGTCTAGAATGCACCACCATATGCTCCACGTCCACAAAGCCCGCGATGGCCCGCACCATTTCCACAAATATCTTACCCGCCCCCTCAAGCATATCAACCACTTACCCACAAAAGGTTCCAACCGAGTCCAGAGTACAAGATGAAAAGGCAAAAGCAAAAGGAAAAGACTTTCACTCCCATTGGAGAATCATATGCCAGTTTGTTCCAAAGGTTGAGGCAATTAGACATGTTGAAGCCGATTCAGATAAAATATTGAACCCTCTTCCAAAGAATTTTGATTACTCTCAAAGGTGTGCACATTGCTCTGATGCACCGGGTCACAGCACAGAAAAGTGTTGGCATCTGAAAAAAGCAATTCAGAAGCTTATTGATGTAGGTGACATTGTCGTGCAAAATCCAGATGCAGTAGACACTAGCCAAAGTCCATCGCCTGTTCATAATGAGACGCATATGGTGGGTATGATTTGTTTTGAAAAGGAATGAGAAAATTCTTCTGAGATCCTCAGAGGTCCACGTGCTACAAAGCTTTTAGTGCTACCAAAGGTTGATCTTAAGAACGAGCCGGCAAAAGGGACCCAAATGCAATTTGCTAAAGTCAATATGATAGAGGCTTGTGAAGGTCCTAGTAATGTTGATGCGGAACGCAGTGGCTAAGATGTCGTACTTGGTAATTGGAAAGACGCTCCATCTCTTGGCTAGCCTGGGAGGAGTCTTGGTGGTTTATTTTGTTGTCATTTCTGTTGTCCGAGTTATTTTCAGGGTTGTAATCCAGATATTGTCTTGTGACTCAAACCCTTCTATCCTTTTATTTTGCCTAGTTTGTTTATTCGTAGTAGCTCGTTTAGTGTTGTCTGGTTTTGTTCTAGGGTTGTAACCCCAACTTATTTTACTTGTTTAGTTGTTCAAACCCTTTCACCATCTGTCTAATGCAATTTCCTATTTTCTGCTATTTCTAGTCAGTGTTTGTTTAGTTTTTTTTTCCTTTTTTAGTTCTTTTCCTGTTGACTCTAGTGATATGACATGCATGTGTAATTCTCAGCCTAGTTTTAAAAGTTAGTTTAATCATGAAACAATAAAACAACTTTGACTTTGAAGATGATAGAGACATTTAAGGGAAATAAGTACAGATTTGGACATCTTGAGGTCATTTAAAGCCCAAATTGTGTGAAACTGGGGCAGATGGTTTGGGAAGTTAAGAGGACGACAAGAATTTATTACAAGAAAGTGTGTCCCAGACAATTTGAAGCAAGCGACTTTCAATTCAAGTGCATCTCAAGTTACAACATAAAGCCAAGGGATTTCACTCCGAACTGATGGAGCACATCCATTTTGAAGAAGAAATCGCCCAAGAAGAGCTCTGTACTTGACAAAGCACTAAAGAAAAGTGGAAGGCATATTTGTGATACCAACGCCGATGCTGAAAACGAAATGCTATGCATGATTTATCTTCATCTTCAGGTTGCATGTGTTATACTTGATATTCTCAGAGATTGAGAGGCCCTCTTTCAGCTATCCAAACACTTTATACTCTTTGGTACCCCTTTTGAGCCTGTACTAATTTTTTTGACCTCCCTTTTTTGGAATCAAGTTAAAGTCATACGAAAAGAATAAAAAAAAGAGTTCATAACCCAATAGGCTTATTTTAGAAAGTTCATTCCAAAAGGAAAATTCAAAAAAATAGAAAAATAGAGATAAAGAAAAAAGGAAGGAAAAAAAAAAGAAAAAAAAGAAGGAAAAAGAAAAACAAGAGAAAAAGGCAAATAGTAACAAAAAGTAGTCTTGTGAACTAAGTTTGACCTGATTCTTGTCACCACAAGATACATAGGCAGCCTTATGGTTCGGTCATACCAAATAAAATATCTCATAATCCCACGAAGTCGAGAGTGGGGCAGTCTTTCTTAGTAAAAAAAAAGAATTCCTTTATTTTAGAAATTGGGGCAAAGTTTTTAGAATGGGTTCCAAATGTTGTAAATAAATTAACCTCATTATCTTAGTTATTTTGAGCCTTTATGATATCCTTTTTTTAACCCTATCCAAAAGCCACATTACAGTCCAAAAAAGACCTCCCAGATGATCTTTGAGAGTGTTGAGTTTAGACATCCCAAGAGCATATGATGTTTTGCCATGGTTAATGCCTTGTCATCTGCAGAATAAGAGGAAAATAAGAAGAAAAGAACAAAATGGGAGAGTCTTATTAGTGAAAACTTTCACATGCACCATAAGGCGATGGTGAGTTAAGATAAAGAACAAAATGAGAGAGGCTTGATGGTGAAAACCCTTTGGGCACTAAAAGTCGTATAAGGATCGTGAATCAGATTGGAAAATCGGAGCATTGAAGCCCAGTTTCATGGTTTAGGGGGTATAACAAGAGTTGAACATCAGACTTGCTTGACAGATTAGGCCACAGGTGCATGTCATGGTCATTGGAGTTGGTATCCACACCTGATAAGTTTCTAATTTGTAGTTTTCTTGTTATAGACCATCTCTTTCCATTGTCCTTTACTCTGTTCCTTTTGTCTTGTTTACTTCCTCTCCCTGAGTCTGTTTGGTCAGAACAAGTGAGAAATGACTTCAAAATTTGCCACCAGCTTTCCAATTGCACAAAATGAGATCTGGCTAGCACATCAAAGTGGCATAAGTTAGGAAAGAACAGCGTGTGCACTAAGTTGGTAACAATCAACGTG
This sequence comes from Nicotiana tabacum, assembly GCF_000715075.1. Lineage (NCBI taxonomy): Eukaryota > Viridiplantae > Streptophyta > Magnoliopsida > Solanales > Solanaceae > Nicotiana > Nicotiana tabacum. Next base: position 161,954,219 of record NC_134082.1, read on the forward strand.
CTTTGGGATTCATGTGAAATACAAAGGTTTGGTATATGTCAATTCATAAACAATGCAACAGATAGAGGGTGTTGGGTGAACGGATCAAAGGTATTTTCTATGATAAGATTGACAAAGAAAGTGGTTAACCAGTGACAAGCAAGGTCTTCCAAGTGGAAATCAAAGTTATCATGGAAAATGAAGGAGCAATAGACCTCAAGGCCAAGGCCAGTGGTTTAAGTCAGGAAAGAACAACATGTGCACTGAGTGGGTGGCAATTGACTTGCTTTGGGATTCATGTGAAACATAAAGGTTCATTATATGTCAATGTATGAGCACAATGCAACAGATTAGTGGTATTGGGTTTGAACAGATCAGAGGTATTCTCCGTTATAAGGGTGATAGAGAAAGTGGCCAGTCAATAAACAGGCAAGGTCTTTCGAGTTGAAATCGAAGTTATCATGGGAAGTGAAGGAGCAATTGCCCTCAAAGTCAAGGCCACAAACCAACCACCATGTTTAAACTCACAAGTTTTTTTTGATTGAAACAGGGGCAGAAAATTTTGTTTGTTCCGGAGAAACCGTCCGCCAGGAAAGTAGGTGCCAGACAGGCTCGGCAGTAAGTTTCTAGTACTCTCTTGGATAACTGGATCCAGTAAGTTGTGAGACCCTCTCAAATGACAAGGTCTGACGAGAGTTTTACTTTTGGGAAGTATAATTTAGCATTTAAGCTTTTCACTTTTGAGGTGAGACTTGGTTTGAAATTTTTCAGGATAAGGGGATTTAGTTTAGAACTTATTTTGATAACAAGAATTGGTTAACACTCACAGATGTTCCCAATATCAAACTGGGGCAGATATTTTTTTTGTTGTTTTATCTGTTTTGTTGTAATCAGGCACCCACCTTGAGAACAAAGGGAAAGCAGCAGTTTCAGAGGAGTCATTTCAAGTGTTGGAAATTAGGAGCTCACCTGAAGAACAAAGGGAAAGCAATTCAAGTTTCGAGGAAAAACAGTTCAAGTGTTGGTAATCAGGCAACCACTTGGAGATCAAAGGGAAGCATTTCAATTTTCGAGGAAAAGTAGTTCAAGTGTTAGAAATTAGGAGCCAACCTGGAGAACAAAGGGAAAGCAACAATGTTCAAAGGAAGACAGTGCAAGTTCAGCAATCAGGAGCCCACCTGGAGAACAAAGGGAAAATGAGTAAGTTTCGAGGGAAAAGCAGTACAAGTGATGGTAATCAGGCACCCACTTGGAGAACAAAGGGAAAGAAGCAATTTCAGAGGAGTCAGTTCAAGTGTTGGAAATCAGGATCCCACCTGGAGAATAAAGGGAAAGCAATTCAAGTTTCGAGGAAAAACAGTTCAAGTGTTGGTAATCAGGCACCCACCTGGAGAACAAAGGGAAACAGTTCAAATTTTGAGGAAAAGTAGTTCAAGTGTTGGAAATCAGGAGCCCACCTGGAGAACAAAGGGAAAGCAGCAATATTCAAAGGAAGACGGTTCAAGTTCAGCAATCAGGAGCCCACCTGGAGAACAAAGGGAAAACGAGTCAAAGGAAAAGCAGTACAAGTGTTAGAAATCAGGAGCCCACCTGGAGAACAAAGGGGAAGCAGCAATTTTCAAAGGAAGACGGTTCAAGTTCAGCAATCAGGAGCCCACCTGGAGAATAAAGGGAAAACGAGTCAAGTTTTGAGGGAAAAGCAATATGAGTGTTGGAAATCAGGAGCCCACCTGGAGAATAAAGGGAAAGCAACAATGTTCAAAGGAAGATGGTTCAAGTTAAGCAATCAGGAGCCCACCTAGAGAACAAAGGGAAACAGTTCAAATCTCAAGGAAAAATAGTGCAAATGTTGGTAATCAAGCACCCACCTGGAGAACAAAGGGAAAGCAGCAATGTTCAAAGGAGGACAGCAATCAGGAGCCCACCTGGAGAACAAAGGGAAATAGTTCAAATGTCAAGGAAAAGCAGTGCGAATTTTGGCAATCAGGCACCCACCTGGAGAATAAGGAAAGCAGTCCAAGTTTCAAAGGAAGACAACACAGGTTTTAAGGGAAAACAGTTTAAGGTGACAAAGGGAATACAATTCAAATTTCGGTAATCAGGCACTTGCCTGGAGAACAAGGGAATACAGTTAAAATGTTGGCAATCAGGCACCACCTAGAGAATAAGGGAATTTACTTTAGAATGCAATTCAAGTCAGCAACAAAAGAAGCTCGCGGCAAGAATGCGAGTAAATAGTCCGAGATGATCAATGAAAGTTAGTCACAATCCAGAATAAGAAAAAAAGAAAGGCAAGAAGTGAATCCAAATGCAGAAGTTGATGAAAAATGCGAGTTGCTCAAGACATGACTGAAGTCACAAGCATGGTATGTCCGGTTTTGATCCGAAAAGCTGAAGAAGAATGAACTAGCACCTGTAACTAGCAAGCGTCAAGGTTCAAATCCAAAGTCTGCATGAAGAACCATTCAAGACTCAAGATCAAGCTTTAGAAGACTTGTAGATAGGAATCTTGTAACTCATAATTGACAGGCTTAGTTAGTCTTTTTCATTTTTTTATTTTTGATGTAATAACAGGATCGCGGACCGAAACCTCGGCGGAACGACACCTCGACTGGCTCTCCACCTCAGTATACTCCATCACTATTCCTACTTCTGAACTACACGTGGCTTGATTCTTTTATAGCCAAGGATATGTAGGCAGCTCACATATCAGGGCTCGGTCACATTCTCCTTTGTCTTAGTTTTTGGTCTCTCCAAATAAGGGTCGGGTCAAAAAACTTGTCTAGTCATTCTTTGTCTGAAAACTCTTCACGTTCCCAGTCAAAGTAGGGCAGCTGTAGACATGTGATTTTTGACCCTCCCCAAGATTTTTTATATTTTAGCATGTAAATATTTAATTTAGGCCTAATATCGCTATTTCAACTAATTTTAACTCTTTTACTTTATTTTATTACAAAAAAATAGTTTCATTAATATTTTGTAGTCATTTTGAATCTTGAAAAATACCAAAAATAGTTTAGTTTTAACGGTCAGTATTATTTTAATAGTTATTTTACATAAGTAGGATTAATTAGTAAATGATGTCGTATTCTTAGCCTCGTTCACGAAAAAAATAAAATTTAGGCTCAAACAACACATTTTTAAGCGTAATTTTCGGACCTAACCTATAATTCTCAAGCCCATAATTTCTAGGCTCATACCCCTTAACCTAAAAATCCCTACAAATACCTAGACCCCTAGAATTTAAGAAAGGACGCCTAGAAAAGCTAACACTCAAAAGATCCGACGTTGGTCTTCTTCAAAATTCAAAGAAAAATCGAAAAAATGAAGAACCTATCTTCTAATAAAATAAAAATTAGCGGCTAGACCTAGGGACTTGAGCTGACAGCTGAAAATAACACAAGGAGACCCCACCCTCCATGATCGATCATCTTCTTTTATAAAGAAGAAGCAACCATTTTCGATGGTGGCTGCTGAAGCAAAAACAACGACCACTCCCTAAACCAGTAGTCGTCGGCCCTATCTTCACCCAGAACTCGACAGACCAACTTTCTTCTCCTCCACAAAAACCAGCATCCTTCATCACCAAAACCATCCATAAACAGTGGCTCAAACACTACTTATTTCGTTGAGAAACAGTCTCGAAGCAGTCCCAAAAACAGTTCAGTCGAGATTTGAGGTTGTTGGCGAGGGTGCCGTTTGCGGTTTTCTGTTGGAGTTTTCTGTTGCGATGCTTGTTTTCAGTTTGGAGTCGACTGGGCTGAGTTTGTCGTTGTACTGGTTTACATCAATTTTTAGTTAAATTGAGGTCCAATTTCTCTTCCTTCTTACAAACTTGTTTTCCTTAGTTTGCTGCTGAGTGAATGACTTTATGAAAGGTTCTCTTGTTTGATTTTATTGTTTGCGTGTTAATGTAACCTTAACTGAGTAGTTGCTATGTTGAATTAGTGTTTCTTCAATTTAGAACGTGAAAATGAAATGGTTTGAGTTGCTGTGTTTAGTTAGAATAATTAACATCAAAACAAGACTTCAATCTTCTTCTTTCCCTCTTTTCCACGATGATGTGCATGTTTGCTTTCCTTTGTTAATTAATTATTATGGAGATTGACTGTATGTTAGCTTAAGTTAATATCTAATATAGCATGTTATGAATCAATGTTTTTTTTAAATTAAATTTGTGTTTATTGCACTGTTTGTGCAAATTTTTAGCCTAAACATCCATTATTATTAAAATTGAGAATTAATTTATTATGCTGGGTTAAGTTGTATTGACATTATAGTGCTCCAAAATCACAGGACTTTCAAGCGTAATCACAAAAGTAGTTTAGTAAAATTTATAAACCTCGTAGTTTGCTTTAGGTTATAATAATGTCACGACCTAAACTGATGGGCCGCGACGGGCACCCAGTATCTTACTCAACCGAGTACCAACGTAACGTATCTTTCTCATTACATCATCATATACACATGACATACGGGCCTAATAGGCCAACATGATCCTTTATAAACTCAAAACAAAGGCTGATAAGGCCGTACAACCTTTTACGTACACAACATATGTCTACAAGCCTCTAAGAATACATAAATGTCATAAAGGTCGAGACAGAGTCCCGCCATACCAAACAATACATGTCTAAATCATACTAACCAAATGAGCAACTTCAAAGCAAATGGAGCATACCAACATCTTCCACTAGGCTGATAGCCTACTTGAAGAGCTCTCGACCTGTCTATCGGGACCTGCGGGCATGAAACGCAGCGTCCCCAGGCAAAAGGGACGTCAGTACGAATAGTGTACCGAGTATGTAAGGCACATAAATAAATACATGAGAGACATGGAAGACATATAAAGTACATGACTCAACCTGTAAGTCTGAATAACTTTTGTAAATCATAAATTACTTTTAACGTCATGCCTATGCGTATGAATGTCATGTCGTGCATGTGAGCACGTGATTTTTGCCTTACGAAAAATTACTCCAAAATAAATCAAAATAAATTTCTTTTACTGTGTAATTTCTGAATTTGCGTGGTGTTAAATATTTGTTTATGTCCGTAAAATATTTGCTTGGTTATAATTAAACAAAATTAAAATAAAAATACATGTTTCATGCATATTTAGGATTTAAGTATGCATTTAATTAAGTTAATTTAAATAAAATTACAAAAATATGCGTTTGTTCTAATTTTAATGCTTCACTATGTGATTAATATTTTTGTCTATGTGTTAAATTGTTAAAGGTTGATTAATATTTTGAAGGAGTAATTTTTTATTTTTAATAATTGAAGAATTAAAATGGAAATTAAAAAGAATGGAATTAAGTGGGCAAAAAACGGATCTGGGCTGAAATTTCTAAACAAAATCAGGCCCAATCCAAATGACCATGTCCGGTCCAATTCAAAACAGAATCAAACGACGTCGTTTGGTTACCTCTTATCAAGGGCCGTTGGATTAAATCCAACCAACGGCCAAGATCTCATCACCCTAACCCAAGACCCTTACCCGATCCGATACCCGGTTCAACCCGTCCCCCTAACCTAAACCAAACGACACCGTTTGGTTAAGTGAGTAGATCTCAGCCATCCATTCTACTTGATCCAACGGACGATACCAGTCCACCCCACCCCTATATAAATCCCAAGCCTCTACCCAGCCCCTAACTGAACACCCCCCCCCCTCTCCGCTCCTGTTCATCATCGTTCCAAAACAGACCCCTAACCCTAGCCGCCCCTATTCCCCTTCGCCTGAAACCCGGCGGCATCAACGCCGCCGGTCACCAACTTAACACCCTAGGACCTCCTGAACCTCCCCTACACGAATCCGACCTTAGTTTCCTTCGAATCAGGCCCCAACTCTTCGAATCTTAAATCGAAGGTTGGCCTGAAAACTTGATCTAAACCAATCAGCCCCAAATTAACACCATGGTTTCCCCTAACAACCCTTGTTATGGATCTGAAGTTAGTTTGGTTCGAATCAGCTCTGAATTTCTTGAATCTTCTTTTGAAGATTCGGACCAAACAAAGATGAACTCAGATCCGTTTCAAACTAACACCAAATGACCCCTAGGCTACCCTCACCATTGTGTCATGTTTGGTTCTTCTCGAATCTGACCAGAAATGGTTAAATCCCAAATCGAGTTTTTAAGAACCCTAAAAATACCAAACTTCCGGATTCGGTTCAGATTATGATGAAGATTGAGGTTTAATCGACCTTAGTCGAAGTATTTTCAGTGGAAAATACTTCGACTAAGGTCAGTTTGATTTCAAACAAAAAATCCGAAATCCAAGTTGAGTTCGAGTCAGAATAAAATTAAAGTTCAGAGGTATTTTTCTATTTATTTTGTGTATTCTACGTGTATTGTTGTCCGTATTAATAGCTTGTTAATTTTTTATATTTGTGTTTTGATTAATTCTGTCATTTCTGTTTCTTACCTATCTACTTGATCAGAATGTGAATTGTTCCTATTGGTTGTGATTGTTCATAATGTAAGTAATCGACTCGATTAAGTTCGTCGATTAGTTATATTATGAATTCTCATTTATGATAAAGATAATAAAAAAACAGTCTGCTTCTATTATTTTAGGCCAATTATGGACAAATGTTGTAAACAACCTACTGATTGATACTTGCCAATTAAATCATGTTTATAAATCAGTAAATTCATCAAGTAGGTGTTATATATGATTTGTGAACATTAAGTTCAGGGCAGTGTCAATACTGACAGTGTTCCTGCATTTGTTGCTCTTTGTTCGATTTTGAATTTCAGTTGAAATGTTCTTTGGAGTTCTATGTATTGTTAATATGTTTGGATGCAAGTTCAGTGATCAATCTGAATTTAGCTCTTGTACATCAGCTATTGCATTTCCCTGTTTAGCATAATATGTAAAGACAGAATGTTTGTTTGATTAAGAGAATTGGTATTAGCTGTTTTAAATCAGGTTGATAATTAGGTTTGGACAGATTTTTAAATCTGTTTCATAATAGATTTTGATCTTGTATTAATGGGCAGTAATAACAGTAGGAGTTCAGGGCATTTCTGGGAATGAAACAATAAAAAACAGTGTTAGGGCTAGTGTGCTGGAAGTGGAATGTTAGTGGCTGTTAATCTAATAGGATAATAGGAAACCAAAGGAAGTGGAGGGGCTGAAAATAAAGTAAAGGTATCCTTAGTGCTGTTTGAATAAGAAAAAGCAGTTCAGTGGCAGATTTTAAGGGAAAATCTGCCTTAGATAACAAAAAGGGGGTCCAGGCAGCACTTAAAAAAAAGGGACAGACTTGTATAAATACAGGGAGCTGGACTGATTTAGAGGGAGACGAGAGGAGAGTTTGGAAGGGTTTTCAGAGAGAATTTTTAAGAGAGAATTTTTAAGAGATTTTGAGGGCTGAGATTTTAAAGGAAGGAAACAGAAAATAGAACACTCACATACACACTCACACACAGATACAGTAGCAGAAACAGAAAATCAGAAACAAACTGAATTTGAAACTGAAGAAAAACTGAAATCTGAATTTTTTTTTGTTGAATCTGTTCAACTTTATGTGATTCCACTGTTCAGTTAAAATCCGAAGTGTTTCTTAAAAGTACTTTACTGTGCATCTGGGCTCTTCGAATCCTATTCTTGTTCAGATTTTACTGTGTTATCAGTATATTCTACTGTTTTTGTTACTGCTGCTACTGCTGAAACTTACTCCTCCTACCTTCATTTTCAGGTACATGTCTTTTAAATTTTATGTTGGAAAGAGATTCAACATGATAAATAAATAGAGTTTGAATTGTAATACTGTCATCTATTCATTTGAGTTCTTTAGTTGAAAATTTCAGCTTTAGTTTCATATTGGTTAACCAGTAGTAAGTCCGACTCGATGGCTACAAGTTAATTGTCTTATTTCGAAATTCATATAAAACTTTGTAATAATGATATCCATGTCAAATTTCATTAGTTTAGTTATCTATGAGTTGTGTAAATAGGAAATATGGCAGAAAGTTGGTTTTTATTTACACTTCATGGTATTGTTAGAAAGGTATGGCATAATATAGCATTATCAAAGAAAATATGCTATTAGTTTATCTTGTTAGTTAATTAGTGGTTGTTTAAAGCTAGATGATGATTAGCTGCAATTTGCCATCTTTTGGCATAACATCGGTTATGTTCATAATTTATAGTTGAAAGATGCGTTAGTATAATCCGTATGTTCAAAAATGTCAAATATAGTAAGTAATATTGTATGCAATATCATTTTATTAAGTCAACAAGACTTGTTCTCTTTCTTAAGTAATAAAGGGCTTAGGAACTTATACAATGTGAAAATTAATAGTTAGTAATAATTCACATAGATTGAGAATCAAATTGGTTTGATTATATCTATATCTATCCTAACTCAATCATAGGCATAACTAAGTAAATTAATTTCATCTATTAAGATTAAAACGAGTATATAAGAATAAGTTGAGTTGTATATACACAAATGGCTACACTTTAAATCAATGGTAATTAAAAAAAATAGAATTTGCATCAAGTAATAATGAAAATTCCTGGAAAATATTTCCTTCCTTTATGAATCATTCATTTTTAGTTTCATATGTAATTTATTCCTTGGCATATATATATATAATGTCATATTTGTTTTAAAGATAGTATTAATCATATTTTTATTCTGTCCTTTGAATTTGAATAATTAGAATGAATATAATTTATATTCGGAAATTATAATCAATGGTCAACATTTAATAAATTGTGGATTCTTTTCAAAAAAAAAATAAAATTAAAGAGTATCTTAAAACGAGATTTCTCGTGATATAACAAATATTTTGTGGAAATTCCATAATATCATTACAAATATGTCACACGATTAGGGATACGTTCGCGTACCCTGATTATATTTTTAAAAGCAAAAAATTCGGATTATGCGTACGCGCAATTTTGAACGAATATTTAATAAAAGGATTTTTTTCAAAGGCGTTAAATCAATTTCATAAAAAATCGAAATGTACGGTTCACTATTCAGAAAAAAACAAATATTTTTGATTCGACACAATTTCGAAAAAATGATTACTCAATAAATATATTATCAAAAGTTATTGTGTACACGTACGCGTGACACAATTCCGCATTTTTTTAAATTTATAACACGAATATATGTACGCGTAATTCGATTCAAAGAAGGGTTCTTAACCACAATAAGTAAAAGCGGTAGAAAAATCACGTAATAAAAAATATTTAATAAAAATCAAGATAATTAAGCCAATAATAAAAACAGTTAAGCGACCGTGCTAGAACCACGGAATTCGGAAATGCCTAACACCTTCTTCCGAATTAACAGAATTCCTTACTCAGGATTTCTGGTTCGCAGAATAATAAACAGAGTCATATTCTCCTCGATTCAGGGATTATAATTGGTGACTTGGGACGCCTTAAAATTCCCAAGTGGCGACTCTAAAACAAATAAACAAATCCCGTTTCGACTGTCCTTCAATTGGAGAAGACTCCCCACGCGCCCCGCGGGCCCGGTGAAAAGGAGGTGCGACAGCTCTGGCGACTCTGCTGGGGAAAAAAGTTTTGTTACTATAACCCAGAACCATTGGTTCAGGGTTTAAAGAATTCGAGCTTAAAATATCTGTTTTTCTTTTTGGCTTTATTTACTATATAATTTTCAACTGTTTATATGCTAATATGCTAAATGTTTTTTTTACCGCTTTAATATTATTTGAATTGTGAATATATACAACTGCTACGAAACCCCCTTCTTTCTGAGTCTTCTGAATTTATGGTGTACACGTGCGCGTGACCCACCTTTCTGTTAAAGTCATACCAAATAAGACGGAGTTGGGACAAGTAACTAGGCCGGGCAGACTTTCGTGCTCCCGGTACATTACCCCCGCTTCGGCTCAAACTGTCTGTTTGGGTAAGCCAGGTTTAGAACAATCAACCTAAGGTTTTACACTTAGAATAACTCAGCCATGTACCGGATCCCTAGTAGGAACGAATATTTGCATCATATGCATTTGGCCTTGGAGACTCAACACAGGGGTTGGGTCTGTCTAGGACAGGTGAACCAAAAATTAAAAGACCATCATGATGCATCCTACTTGTTATTTGTGCATTCATTCGCCTCGAACATGCTTGTTGACCAGCTTAAATAAAATCATGGTGAGAAGCAAGGAATAAAATGGGTTGCTTTAAAAATTTCGAAAAAATATAGTTTTAATTTTTTTTTATGAATAAAAGAAAAATTTCGAAAATGATTTTTAGTATAAATTTTGACTTTATTAAAATTAAATTTCAGATACAAAATGAGCACTACACAAAGCCCCTCATCCACAAGTACGGAGGAATTTCTATGTCAGCTTCAAATGTGGTGGTATGATTTAGGCGAAGACGGTCAAAAATGGGTCGTCAAACATTTGGGAAATCTCACGGACATTATGAAAGTTGAGCCTCGGGATGATCTGATTACGGCATTAGTAACATCCTGGGATCCTGTTCACAATGTTTTTCGTTTCTCTGACTTCGAGCTTACTCCTACATTAGAGGAGATAGTTGGCTATGTTGGTTTTGACGGAAGTTTAAGAAATCAAAGCTTGATATTCACAAAAGCTCCTTCAATACATCGATTCTTCGGTCTTCTGAACATCAGCAGTCAAATCAGGAAAAGCAATGTCATCAATGGATGTTGTTCCTTCAATTTTTTGTATTCCAGGTTTGGAAAGTCAGATGGGTTCGAAATTCATGAGAAAGGCCTTACTAATAAGCAAAACAAAGACACTTGGCAGATACACCGTCGATTTGCTTTCATGGTGGCTTTTCTAGGGGTCATGGTCTTCCCAAATAAAGAGCGAACAATTGATATTCGCACCGCAAAAGTTGTGCAAATCCTCACCACTAAAGAAAATCACACCCTTGTCCCCATCATTCTATCAGATATTTATCGGGCTTTGACTTTATGCAAATCAGGAGCGAAAGTTTTCGAAGGATGCAAAATTTTGTTGCAAATGGGGGTGATTGAACATCTCCAACAACAACCCAAGGTCATACAGTATGGGTCGAACAAAGCTAATTGCATCGAGAGCTATGAGGAAAGAACAAAAAATTATCAAGCTCCAGAAGGGATAGAAGCATGTGTATCTCATCTAAAGGCTTTAACGGCAAATCAAATTGAATGGACTCTGGGATGGCTCCCGATGAGAGAAGTAATACATATGTCAACCTCAAATAGTTATCTACTACTATTGGGATTGAGAAGCATTCAGCTGTATGCACCACTAAGAGTCCTAAGGCAACTAGGGAGATATCAAATAGTTCCTGATGAGGAAGATTTGAGTATGCAAGTAATCGAATTACACCCAGAAGCCATTATTCCCGAAGCTTTACTTCAGCAAATGTGGAATGGGTGCTGATACTTGAAAAGTGATACTCAAGTCCTAGACATTACCAAGGGTGAGATAAATCCTGGATATGCAAGGTGGTTCGAAAAGCGGTCTCGCGTAGATGATGTACCAGAACCTGAGCTAAAAAGGCCAACAAAAAGACCCCATGTTCAAAACTTCAATGATAAAATTCAAGAGCGGTTAATCTGGGGAGAAAAAGAAAAAGGGTACAAAGCCACTATCCATGCCTTAAAAGAAAATCTAAGAAGCCTCAGTTTGGAGAAAGATTTGCAAGAACAAGAAGCCAAAGGCGAGAAAAAGAGTCTAGTTTGTGAGAATGAAAATCTTCACGCTCGATTCCAAAAAATGAAAAGAGTCTCTGAAACGCCAAAGAGGAGCTGGAAGGATCAAAAAACCATCGCCAATCTCTTCGAAAAAATGCAAGATTATGATTCCATGCTTGCAGAAAACGAAAGGGCATTGAGCAAAGCAAAAGAAAGGATCCAACAATTAAACGAAGAAGCCAGATCTAACAAGGAACGCCAAGATAGGCAATCCGAAAAAGACAAGGCTCAATTCAAGAAGGAAAAAGACTATTGGTTGCGATCAGAAGACCAGCTTCGTGCACAACTAGAAGAGGCAAGAAGATGCAACAGAGAATATCAACAAGCAGACCTCGACAGGGAAAGATCGCAAGCAAGATTAGAGCAGGCCAGACTCCGAGCTCTATTAGAATCAGCTTTGGATCGTGAAAACCGTGTCAGAGACATAGCCACCACTCGTCAGCAGCAATTGCAAGACCAAGACCAACGCCTCCAAGGTTTCAGGGCACAAATCCACGACCTGGCAGTCTTCACATCTCAAAGTTATGTAAACTGCCAAGGAATGGATTATGAAAGGTTTACAGAGCATGCGCCCACTTTTGCTCGTCATCTAGCAATGGAGTTGGAAAGGATGTATCGTACGCTGGGAGGCCATCCAGGTCAAGCCCCACATTGAGCAGATAATCCAATATTAGAGAACAAAAGTGGAAAGTGGGGCATGTTGTGAGATGTTATGAATTGTATCTTTTATTTTTGATTTAAGTGTGTGAATTTCAAAGCTATTTTCTTAAAATTTTCAAATGTAATTCCATCTTTGTGTAATGAATAAACATAATTGCCTTTGGTCCGAACTACGCAAGGTCTGATTCATGTTTGGCATGATACGTAGGCAATCTCTAAGATTCGACCACCACGATAAAGATATATATAGTAAATAAAAACGAATGACAATTTTTTTTAATTTCAAGAAAGTTGGGACGACACAAGCAACCGAGCGAATGCATAATAGAAATGGATTATTTGTCTAGGAGCATTGCATCTCAACGTGTGATTATATATGTGTTAAACTCTCAAAACTAACAAGTTTGTTCATTTTCAGAATTCAGAATTCAACCAGTTAGTTTCTCTAAAGAGTATACTGGCATATTATCACTATCACACAAGATCCAAAGGACCAATACCCGAAAGTATGTCTATCCCAGATGTTGACACAGGTATGGAGATAGAAGAGATGGATGTCGGGAAAATGAAAGAAGAGATGTTTAAGCTCAAGCAGCAAATGGCTGAAATGTACCAAGCTTGGTCTACAGGACAGTTACCCCCATCTTACCCAAATAACCCCGCTCCATCAAAGATCCAAACTCAGGATGATATCACCACTGAATTATCCCCAAGTTTCCCCATTTATCAGTACTACCGAGGCACCACCTCTCAGACACCACAGTCTCCACCTCCAAAACCAGTTCCGTACCTTCCTCCACCTATGACTCCTGTTTTCGTAGCACCTCCCCCTGCTACATTTCACAAATATCCTAGTGAGCCTACATTTCAGGCCCAAGACAACCAATATTACCCCCCGGAGCCCACCTTCAAAGCCTCCGAAATCAATTCACCTGCTCCTTGGTTTGATCTCCCAACCGAAATTGACAAGCCAGCCAAAAATGTTGAACAAGAAGAGATGTTCAGGAAGGTCAAAAGTCTAGAACAATCGTTCCGAGACATGCGGGGATTAGGTGGGCAAGTCAGTGTAGCATACAAAGATTTATGCTTATTCCCTAATGTACAATTGCCAGTTGGCTTCAAGATGCCCAAATTTGACCTATACAGCGGGCACGGCGACCCAGTAGCCCACTTAAGGGGTTTCTGTAGCAAAATGCGAGGAGCTGGGGGAAAGGATGAATTATTGATGGCTTACTTCAGTCAAAGTCTAAGCGGATCAGCTTTGGAGTGGTATACATGCCAGGACCATGGAAGATGGTACACCTGGGATGACCTGGCACAGGCATTCGCATACCATTTCCAATACAATCTGGAAATCATCCCAGATCGATTATCTTTGACCAAATTTGAGAAGAAACACAATGAAAGTTTCAGAGAGTATGGTTTTCGGTGGAGAGAACAGGCAGCAAGAGTGGATCCTCCTATGAAGGAGAGCGAAATGGTAGACTACTTCCTCCAAGCCTTGGAACCAACTTACTATGCCCACTTGGTTTCAGCGGTTGGAAAATCATTCAACGAGGTAGTGAAGATGGGAGGTATGGTGGAAGAAGGCCTCAAGACAAATAAAATCATGAGCTATTCAGCAATTAAGGCAACTACTCAAGCTATTCAAGGCGGGGTAGGAGGAATCGGAAGAAAGAAGAGGGAGGAAGCAGCCGTAGTTGATTCAGGAATTTGGCCGGGACCCAGGGGTTCACCACTTTACTATAATCAGCAACGACCTCGCCAATTAGCTTACCACCATGATTCATCCCAACACTACTATCACCCTTCAGAGCCTCATTTTGCCATTAACTATGCTCAAGCATACAATCAGCCACCTGTTCACACCAATTGGCGTGCTCCTGTCATACCAAATACTTACCCCAGAGCTTATCCCGGACCAGGTTTCAAGCCTAGGCCAGCATTCAGGGGAGAAAGGGAACAGAAAAAGAAAACTTACACTCCATTGGGAGAATCTTACACTAGTCTGTTCCACAGGTTGAGACAGCTAGACATGCTGAGACCAATACAATCCAAACTACCCAATCCTCCACCAAAGAATCTGGATTACACCATTAGCTGTGAATATTGCTCCGGTGCACCAGGCCATGATACGGAGAAATGTTGGCATTTGAAAAATGCAATACAAGAGCTGATTGATACTAATAAAATCGAGGTTCAAACCCCCGAAGCTCCAAATATCAATAGAAATCCAATGCCAGCCCATCAAGAGGCTAACATGATAGAAATCATACAAGCTGATGGAGAGACAAAGAAGCCGTCACAAACTGTCATGATGATCAAGTCTCATGAAACCAAGCCAGATAAACAGTTAATGGGGGAGAAGCCGGTGTCTAAGCAGAACAAGAATGATGACGAACTGTCTATGATAGTCGATGAGGTATCATCAAGCAAAGTTGCCGCAAGACAAGAAAGGCCGAAAGTGATAGTACCAGGGGTTGCTAACAAACCCATTGTATTCGTGGAAGGAGCACGTACAGATCGGGTTATTATTGCACCTGTAATCCAGCTGCCAGTCATCAACAACAAAGCCATCCCATGGAACTACGAACGAGTGACTGTAATGTACAAGGGAAAAGAAATCAAGGAAGAAGTGTGCGAGGTACAAGGCTTGACTCGTTCGGGAAGATGTTTTACTCCCGAAGAGCTGAGAAAAACTAAAAATAATCCAATGCCAACAAAGAGAGCCGTGACGGAAGAAGAGGCAGAGGAGTTTTTAAGAAAAATGAAACTACATGATTATTCTGTTGTGGATCAATTAAAGAAGACCCCTGCTCAAATTTCATTGTTGTCATTACTGATCCATTCAGAGGAACACCGTCTGGCGTTGATGAAAATCCTGAATGAAGCTCATGTTCCTGAAAAGATCTCTGTAAATCATTTGGACAAAATAGCCAACAGAATCTTTGAGACAAACAGAATTACATTTGCTGATGATGAATTACCTGTGGAAGGTACCGAGCACAACAAAGCTCTTTACCTCACCGTGAAATGTGAAAACTCCGTAGTAACCCGGGTATTGGTTGACAATGGGTCCAGTGCAAACATATGCCCTCTATCCACTTTAAACAAATTAAAAATTAAAGAGGAGAGGATCCAGAAGAATAGTATCTGTGTACGAGGATTTGACGGTGGAAGCAGAAATTCATTTGGCGACATAGTATTGGAACTAACTATAGGGCCAGTTGAATTCACAATGGAATTCCAAGTGTTGGACATATCTGTTTCTTACAACTTGTTATTGGGTCGACCATGGATCCATGCTGCTAAAGCAGTCCCGTCAACACTACATCAGGCTGTCAAGTTTGAATGGGACCATCAAGAAATAGTCGTGCATGGGGAAGAAAATTTAAATGCTCATAACAGTACCATTGTACCGGTCGAGAGAACAGAAATTGACCAAGGACCATGGGTATACCAAGTGTCCGACACAGTGTCGGTAGAGAAAATTCCAGAGGGGAAACACCTTTCGAATCCAAAGATATCCTCTGCATCAGTCATGGTAGCTTATGAAATGCTGAAGAATGGCTTTATACCCGGCAAAGGTCTAGGCTTATCTCTGCAAGGAATTGTACAACCAGTATCTCTTCCCGAGAACTGGGGAACATTCGGTTTAGGGTTCATACCCACCACCAACGACGTAATGAGGGCCAAGAAGTTGAAACACCAAGCATGGATTCTTCCAAAACCAGTACCACATCTGTCAAAGTCTTTTGTCAAGACCGGCGCTAAAAATCGCCCGATAACAACAATTCCTAAATCCCGAGTCAATCTTGAGAAGAAATTAATTGAAAGGTTCGAGAAATTGTTTAGTGATGTGAATATGTTGGAAAGCGGAGAAGGGTGTAGCAACGCAGAAGTTCAATTCGTTGGGCCAGAAACGAAGCTCAATAATTGGAAAGCCACTCCTCTCCCAATTCGAAAGGAGTCTTGGTAGTTTATTTTGATTTTCTTTCAGTTTGTTTGGGTTATTTCAAGGTTGTAATCCCAAAGTTTATTTTACAGTCGGTTTGAAGTGTGCAAAACCTTGTTATCTTTCATCATCCAATAAAAAGCAGTTTCCTTTTTATTATCATTCCTAATAGCTTTCTTTTCTTTTTTCTTCTTTATTGTACAGTTCCTTTTACGCTGGCTCTAGTGATATGGAATGCATGAGGAATCCTCAGCCCAGTCTTAAAAATCAATCTGATTCCGAAATATTAATTCAAGAAATATATTGTGATTATGAATCAGAATATGATGAAGATGAGGTTTTTGAAGAGATTAGTAAAGAGTTAATTCACTTTGAGGAAAAAATCAAACCTAACTTGAGTGATACCGAGGACGTCAATATAGGGGACACGAGTAATGTCCGGGAAACTAAAATAAGTGTCCATCTGGAACCAAAGATCCGAGAAGAGTTAATTAAAGCACTCATAGAATTCAAAGATGTATTTGCATGGTCGTATGACGACATGCCAGGCTTGAGCACTGATTTAGTGGTCCACAAATTGCCCACCGATCCAACGGTACCTCCTGTCAAGCAGAGGCTGAGAAAATTCAAGCCTGATATGAGTATGAGAATTAAGGAAGAAATCACCAAACAATTGGAAGCAAAGGTCATTCGAGTTACTCGATATCCTGTTTGGTTGGCTAATGTCGTTCCTGTACCAAAGAAAGACGGCAAAATTAGAGTATGCGTCAACTATCGCAATCTCAACAAAGCAAGTCCAAAGGATAATTTCCCATTACCCAATATACATATTTTGATCGACAATTGTGCCAAGCATGATATAGGGTCTTTCGTGGATTGTTATGCCGGGTATCATCAAATTCTAATGGATGAAGAAGATGCAGAAAAGACGGCATTCATCACACCATGGGGAACTTATTGCTACCGGGTAATGCCATTCGGTTTAAAGAACGCCGGAGCAACCTATATGAGAGCAATGACCACAGTGTTTCATGATATGATACATAAGGAGATTGAGGTATACGTGGACGATGTGATCATAAAATCAAAGCATCAGGCCGACCACGTTGGAGATTTGAGGAAGTTCTTCTTAAGACTTCGCAGGTACAACCTCAAGCTTAACCCTGCCAAATGCGCATTTGGAGTTCCATCCGGAAAGTTGCTGGGATTCATAGTCAGTCGACGAGGCATTGAGCTAGATCCGTCAAAGATCAAAGCCATCCAAGAACTGCCACCCCCAAGAAACAAAACTGAAGTAATGAGTTTGTTGGGAAGGTTAAATTATATCAGCAGGTTTATTGCTCAGCTCACAACAACCTGTGAGCCAATTTTCAAATTGTTGAAAAAGGATGCTGCGGTCAAATGAACCGATGAGTGTCAAGAAGCGTTCGACAAAATAAAAGGGTACTTGTCAAACCCACCCGTATTGGTCCCGCCAGAACCAGGAAGACCTTTGATTCTTTACTTAATGGTTTTGGAAAATTCATTCGGTTGTGTATTGGGGCAGCATGACCTCACTGGCAGAAAAGAACAGGCCATCTACTACCTTAGCAAGAAGTTCACAGCTTATGAGGTTAAGTATACTCATCTGGAAAAGACATGTTGCGCCCTAACATGGGTAGCTCAAAAATTGAAACACTATTTATCATCCTACACTACTTACCTCATTTCTCGGTTGGATCCATTGAAATACATTTTTCAAAAGCCTATGCCAACGGGAAGACTTGCAAAGTGGCAGATATTGCTCACGGAATTCGACATCATCTATGTGACTCGAACTGCAATGAAGGCTCAAGCACTGGCCGATCATTTAGCCGAAAACCCGGTCGATGAGGAATATGAGCCGTTGAAGACTTATTTTCCCGATGAAGAAACCATGCATATCAATGAGGTGGAGCAAATTGAAAAGTATGGCTGGAAACTTTTCTTTGATGGGGCCGCCAACATGAAAGGGGTTGGAATAGGAGCTGTAATCATTTCTGAAACAGGGCATCACTATCCTGTTACGGCTCAATTGCGATTTTATTGCACCAATAATATGGCTGAATACGAAGCTTGCATTTTGGGGTTAAGGCTAGCTGCAGACATGGGTATCCGAGAAATCTTAGTCATGGGAGATTCAGATCTTTTGGTACATCAAATTCAAGGAGAATGGGAGACCCGAGACTTAAAGCTCATCCCGTACCGGCAATGTCTACATGATCTTTGTCAGCGGTTTCAATCAGTGGAATTCCAACATATTCCAAGAATCCATAATGAGGTTGCCGATGCATTGGCTACCCTAGCATCAATGTTGCACCATCCGGATAAAGCTTATGTAGATCCAATACATATTCAAGTCCATGATCAGCACGCTTATTGCAATATGGTTGAAGAAGAATTTGATGGTGAACCATGGTTCCACGACATCAAGGAGTATATCAGAATGGGGATATATCCCGCACAAGCCACAGGAGACCAAAAGAGGACCATTAGGCGATTAGCAAATGGATTCTTCTTAAGCGGAGGAGTTTTGTATAAAAGAACACCAGATCTTGGATTATTAAGATGCATAGATGCCAGACAAGCTACAGCTGTCATGTCTGAAGTACATTCAGGAGTTTGCGGACCCCACATGAGTGGATATGTGTTGGCAAAGAAAATCCTCCGAGATGGTTACTATTGGCTTACCATGGAGCGAGATTGTATCAGTTTTGTACGCAAGTGCCATCAATGCCAAATACACGGAGATTTGATTCATTCTCCACCATCCGAGTTGCACACAATGTCGGCACCATGGCCTTTCGTTGCTTGGGGCATGGATGTGATTGGACCAATTGAGCCGGCAGCATCCAATGGACACAGATTCATTCTGGTAGCTATTGATTATTTTACCAAATGGGTTGAGGCCAAGACATTCAAATCAGTAACCAAGAAAGCTGTGGTCGATTTTGTCCACTCAAATATCATATGTCGATTCGGAATCCCGAAGGTGATCATCACAGATAACGGTGCTAATCTCAACAGCAACTTAATGAAAGAAGTATGTCAACAGTTTAAGATTACACATCGTAACTCTACCCCATATCGGCCAAAGGCGAATGGAGCAGTAGAAGCAGCCAACAAAAACATAAAGAAGATACTTCGGAAAATGGTAGAAGGTTCAAAACAATGGCATGAAAAATTACCATTTGCTTTATTGGGATACCGCACTACCGTTCGCACTTCAGTAGGAGCAACTCCTTATTTGTTGGTATACGGCACTGAAGCAGTAATTCCTACAGAAATTGAGATTCCTTCCCTTCGGATCATCGCCGAAGCAAAGATTGATGATGATGAATGGGTCAAAACCCGTCTAGAACAGTTAAACTTGATTGACGAAAAAAGATTGACCGCAGTATGCCATGGTCAATTATATCAAAGAAGAATAGAAAGAGCATACAACAAAAAGGTGTGTCCCCGGAAGTTTGAAGTAGGTCAGCATGTGCTGAAACGCATTCTTCCACATCAGGTCGAAGCAAAAGGCAAATTTGCTCCGAATTGGCAAGGACCATTCATTGTGACCAGAGTATTATCGAATGGTGCACTATGTTTAACAGATATTGAAGGCAAATGCATAGATATGGCGATCAATTCTGACGCGGTAAAAAGATATAACTTTTTGAATGTTTGTATTTAGCAATATTTCGAAGATTGAAATGACAAAGGCAATTTATTCTGCTATCCAAACACTATACCATTTGCTTCCCCTTTGAGCCATACTTGTTTCTTTCCTACCCTCTCTTGGAATCGAAAAAAAAAGGATCAAAATCTTCACTATTATGGAGTGAACTACGTTTGACCTGATTCCTCAAAGAAGGATACGTAGGCGCCTCACGGCTCGGTCATAGGGTGCACAACATGCACAATGTGCACGGAAAAGAAATATTAAGAGACCCCAATCAAGAAGCTGGGGCAGGAATTGTATTGGAAATAAGAAAAGATTCCAAGAGTTGTAATTTTAAACCCATACCAAAGCTATTTAGCTTTTAATACCTTTTCCATTCCTAACCTTAATACCAAAAAGACCTTTCGATCAATCTTAGAAAAATGCTGAGGCAAGCAAATGAAGTGGTTCATAACACTCTGGTACAAACAAGGAAAGAAAGTAAAATGAGAGACTCTTATAGGTGAAAACCCACACGGGCACCATAAGGCGACGGAAGTTGAGAGAAAAGTAAAATGAGAGAGTCTTATAGGTGAAAACCCACACAGGCACCATAAGGCGAAAAGGAAGTGAAGAAGTGAAAAAACGAGGAAAATTTATCGGTGAAAACTCCTTGAGACAATTGAGAGTAGATTGATTAAAAGACTGGGTTGATTAATCCGAAATGCACACCCTGATCATTGGTGCCAGTAATTCCAATCAGATAAGTCCTTTATTCCTTTTCCAACAGTCATCCAAAAAAAATTGGATTTTTCTTTTCATTCTATAATTGTCGAAATCAGCGTATTTCGTTACTAATAATCTTACTTTCTCCAAGCTTTGAGATAAGTTTTATTCCAAACAAATAAGAAGGAATGTCAAGGTATACTACCAAGATTCAAGGTTACAAAATACAGCCACGAAAGGTGGGAGATAAAATACGGGTGTAAGAAAGATGAAATCAAAAGTGGATCAGCAAAGTCAGAGGAGGCACATGATTACAGTTGAAAGGTTTTGAAGGAAAACACACAGAGGGGAATCCTATAGTCAAGGCTCAATTACAAAGACAAAACAGTCTTTTCAATCATTCCAAGGCAATAAAGAGAGACGAAAAGAAACATCACCATCTGCAAGAATACCACAGCCAGCCACCCTGCTTTAAACTAACGAAGTTTTCTTTGATTTAAAACAGGGGCAAAAACAATATTTGTGTCAGGAAATACCTGGTAAAGTTAAAGAAGTCAGGCGTCCACCTGGAGAATGAGGATGAGAATTGAAGAAGTCAGGCGTCCACCTGGAGAATGAGGATGAGAATTGAAGAAGTCAGGCGTCCACCTGGAGAATGAGGATGAAAGAAAAGAAGAAGTCAGGCGTCCACCTGGAGAATGAGGATGAGAAAAGAAGAAGTCAGGCGTCCACCTGGAGAATGAGGATGAGAAAAGAAGAAGTCAAGTGTCCACCTGGAGAATGAGGATGAGAAAAGAAGAAGTCAGGCGTCCACCTGGAGAATGAGGATGAGAGTTAAAGAAGTCAGGCGTCCACCTGGAGAATGAGGATGAGAAAAGAAGAAGTCAGGCGTCCACCTGGAGAATGAGGATGAGAAAAGAAGAAGTCAGGCGTCCACCTGGAGAATAAGGATGAGAAAAGAAGAAGTCAGGCGTCCACCTGGAGAATGAGGATGAAAGAATTAAAGAAGTCAGGCGTCCACCTGGAGAATGAGGATGAGAATTAAAGAAGTCAGACGTCCACCTGGAGAATGAGGATGAGAATTGAAGAAGTCAGGCGTCCACCTGGAGAATGAGGATGAGAAAAGAAGAAGTCAGGCGTCCACCTGGAGAATGAGGATGAGAAAAGAAGAAGTCAGGGGTCCACCTGGAGAATGAGGATAAGAAAAGAAGAAGTCAGGCATCCACCTGGAGAATGAGGATGAGAAAAGAAGAAGTCAGGCGTCCACCTGGAGAATGAGGATGAGAAAAGAAGAAGTCAGGCGTCCACCTGGAGAATGAGGATGAGAAAAGAAGAAGTCAGGCGTCCACCTGGAGAATGAGGATGAGAAAAGAAGAAGTCAGGCGTCCACCTGGAGAATGAGGATAAGAAAAGAAGAAGTCAGGCATCCACCTGGAGAATGAGGATGAGAAAAGAAGAAGTCAGGCGTCCACCTGGAGAATGAGGATGAGAAAAGAAGAAGTCAGGCGTCCACCTGGAGAATGAGGATGAGAAAAGAAGAAGTCAGGCGTCCACCTGGAGAATGAGGATGAGAGTTAAAGAAGTCAGGCGTCCACCTGGAGAATGAGGATGAGAAAAGAAGAAGTCAGGCGTCCACCTGGAGAATGAGGATGAGAAAAGAAGAAGTCAGGCGTCCACCTGGAGAATGAGGATAAGAATTGAAGAAGTCAGGCGTCCACCTGGAGAATGAGGATGAGAATTGAAGAAGTCAGGCGTCCACCTGGAGAATGAGGATGAAAGAATTAAAGAAGTCAGGCGTCCACCTGGAGAATGAGGATGAGAATTAAAGAAGTCAGGCGTCCACCTGGAGAATGAGGATGAGAAAAAGAAGAAATCAGGCGTCCACCTGGAAAATGAGGATGAAGAAAGAAAAGAAGCAGTCGAGGCACCCACCTGAAGAACGAGGGAATGCAATTGAAGTGTTGAAATCAAAAGCCCGCTCATATGAAAAAGGAGCACACTTAGAATCAATAAAGCAGAGGAGTCCAACAAAATCCCCAACAAGAAACAACAAGAGTTCCAAAAGGAATACGGAATAAGACCAATGCCCAAGAGTCACCCAGATATCAAGACAACAAGAAACGCAAGAGCATGATCTAGATAAGATGTTATAATTCATGTACCATAGTCTAGTTTAATTTTGTATTTCCTTTAAAGTAAGGTGTAATAAGGAGGTCAGCAAGCAGTAAAAACAGCACGAAGCAGCAGTAACATCACAGTCCCACGGTAGTCCCAGCTACCCAAAACTTCCCGAACTACATTGACCTGATTCCTTTTTAGCCAAGGATATGTAGGAAACCTTTGAAGCAGAGGTTCGGTCAAATCTTTCTAAAAATGCTTCCCACGGAGTATTCGAACGGGCAAAAATCGCTCGTGTCCGCTCACTTTATCTTTGTACGAAAACTCTTCGAGTTTCCGCACAAAGAGGGGCAGCTGTGAGCACGTGATTTTTGCCTTACGAAAAATTACTCCAAAATAAATCAAAATAAATTTCTTTTACTGTGTAATTTCTGAATTTGCGTGGTGTTAAATATTTGTTTATGTCCGTAAAATATTTGCTTGGTTATAATTAAACAAAATTAAAATAAAAATACATGTTTCATGCATATTTAGGATTTAAGTATGCATTTAATTAAGTTAATTTAAATAAAATTACAAAAATATGCGTTTGTTCTAATTTTAATGCTTCACTATGTGATTAATATTTTTGTCTATGTGTTAAATTGTTAAAGGTTGATTAATATTTTGAAGGAGTAATTTTTTATTTTTAATAATTGAAGAATTAAAATGGAAATTAAAAAGAATGGAATTAAGTGGGCAAAAAACGGATCTGGGCCGAAATTTCTAAACAAAATCAGGCCCAATCCAAATGACCATGTCCGGTCCAATTCAAAACAGAATCAAACGACGTCGTTTGGTTACCTCTTATCAAGGGCCGTTGGATTAAATCCAACCAACGGCCAAGATCTCATCACCCTAACCCAAGACCCTTACCCGATCCGATACCCGGTTCAACCCGTCCCCCTAACCTAAACCAAACGACACCGTTTGGTTAAGTGAGTAGATCTCAGCCATCCATTCTACTTGATCCAACGGACGATACCAGTCCACCCCACCCCTATATAAATCCCAAGCCTCTACCCAGCCCCTAACTGAACACCCCCCTCTCCGCTCCTGTTCATCATCGTTCCAAACAGACCCCTAACCCTAGCCGCCCCTATTCCCCTTCGCCTGAAACCCGGCGGCATCAACGCCGCCGGTCACCAACTTAACACCCTAGGACCTCCTGAACCTCCCCTACACGAATCCGACCTTAGTTTCCTTCGAATCAGGCCCCAACTCTTCGAATCTTAAATCGAAGGTTGGCCTGAAAACTTGATCTAAACCAATCAGCCCCAAATTAACACCATGGCTTCCCCTAACAACCCTTGTTATGGATCTGAAGTTAGTTTGGTTCGAATCAGCTCTGAACTTCTCGAATCTTCTTTTGAAGATTCGGACCAAACAAAGATGAACTCAGATCCGTTTCAAACTAACACCAAATGACCCCTAGGCTACCCTCACCATTGTGTCATGTTTGGTTCTTCTCGAATCTGACCAGAAATGGTTAAATCCCAAATCGAGTTTTTAAGAACCCTAAAAATACCAAACTTCCGGATTCGGTTCAGATTATGATGAAGATTGAGGTTTAATCGACCTTAGTCGAAGTATTTTCAGTGGAAAATACTTCGACTAAGGTCAGTTTGATTTCAAACAAAAAATCCGAAATCCAAGTTGAGTTCGAGTCAGAATAAAATTAAAGTTCAGAGGTATTTTTCTATTTATTTTGTGTATTCTACGTGTATTGTTGTCTGTATTAATAGCTTGTTAATTTTTTATATTTGTGTTTTGATTAATTCTGTCATTTCTGTTTCTTACCTATCTACTTGATCAGAATGTGAATTGTTCCTATTGGTTGTGATTGTTCATAATGTAAGTAATCGACTCGATTAAGTTCGTCGATTAGTTATATTATGAATTCTCATTTATGATAAAGATAATAAAAAAACAATCTGCTTCTATTATTTTAGGCCAATTATGGACAAATGTTGTAAACAGCCTACTGATTGATACTTGCCAATTAAATCATGTTTATAAATTAGTAAATTCATCAAGTAGGTGTTATATATGATTTGTGAACATTAAGTTCAGGGCAGTGTCAATACTGACAATGTTCCTGCATTTGTTGCTCTTTGTTCGATTTTGAATTTCAGTTGAAATGTTCTTTGGAGTTCTATGTATTGTTAATATGTTTGGATGCAAGTTCAGTGATCAATCTGAATTTAGCTCTTGTACATCAGCTATTGCATTTCCCTATTTAGCATAATATGTAAAGACAGAATGTTTGTTTGATTAAGAGAATTGGTATTAGCTGTTTTAAATCAGGTTGATAATTAGGTTTGGACAGATTTTTAAATCTGTTTCATAATAGATTTTGATCTTGTATTAATGGGCAGTAATAACAGTAGGAGTTCAGGGCATTTCTGGGAATGAAACAATAAAAAACAGTGTTAGGGCTAGTGTGCTGGAAGTGGAATGTTAGTGGCTGTTAATCTAATAGGATAATAGGAAACCAAAGGAAGTGGAGGGGCTGAAAATAAAGTAAAGGTATCCTTAGTGCTGTTTGAATAAGAAAAAGCAGTTCAGTGGCAGATTTTAAGGGAAAATCTGCCTTAGATAACAAAAAGGGGGTCCAGGCAGCACTTAAAAAAAAAGGGACAGACTTGTATAAATACAGGGAGCTGGACTGATTTAGAAGGAGACGAGAGGAGAGTTTGGAAGGGTTTTCAGAGAGAATTTTTAAGAGAGAATTTTTAAGAGATTTTGAGGGCTGAGATTTTAAAGGAAGGAAACAGAAAATAGAACACTCACATACACACTCACACACAGATACAGCAGCATAAACAGAAAATCAGAAACAAACTGAATTTGAAACTGAAGAAAAACTGAAATCTGAATTTTTTTTTGTTGAATCTGTTCAACTTTATGTGATTCCACTGTTCAGTTAAAATCCGAAGTGTTTCTTAAAAGTACTTTACTGTGCATCTGGGCTCTTCGAATCCTATTCTTGTTCAGATTTTACTGTGTTATCAGTATATTCTACTGTTTTTGTTACTGCTGCTACTGCTGAAACTTACTCCTCCTACCTTCATTTTCAGGTACATGTCTTTTAAATTTTATGTTGGAAAGAGATTCAACATGATAGATAAATAGAGTTTGAATTGTAATACTGTCATCTATTCATTTGAGTTCTTTAGTTGAAAATTTCAGCTTTAGTTTCATATTGGTTAACCAGTAGTAAGTCCGACTCGATGGCTACAAGTTAATTGTCTTATTTCGAAATTCATATAAAACTTTGTAATAATGATATCCATGTCAAATTTCATTAGTTTAGTTATCTATGAGTTGTGTAAATAGGAAATATGGCAGAAAGTTGGTTTTTATTTACACTTCATGGTATTGTTAGAAAGGTATGGCATAATATAGCATTATCAAAGAAAATATGCTATTGGTTTATCTTGTTAGTTAATTAGTGGTTGTTTAAAGCTAGATGATGATTAGCTGCAATTTGCCATCTTTTGGCATAACATCGGTTATGTTCATAATTTATAGTTGAAAGATGCGTTAGTATAATCCGTATGTTCAAAAATGTCAAATATAGTAAGTAATATTGTATGCAATATCATTTTATTAAGTCAACAAGACTTGTTCTCTTTCTTAAGTAATAAAGGGCTTAGGAACTTATACAATGTGAAAATTAATAGTTAGTAATAATTCACATAGATTGAGAATCAAATTGGTTTGATTATATCTATATCTATCCTAACTCAATCATAGGCATAACTAAGTAAATTAATTTCATCTATTAAGATTAAAACGAGTATATAAGAATAAGTTGAGTTGTATATACACAAATGGCTACACTTTAAATCAATGGTAATTAAAAAAATAGAATTTGCATCAAGTAATAATGAAAATTCCTGGAAAATATTTCCTTCCTTTATGAATCATTCATTTTTAGTTTCATATGTAATTTATTCCTTGGCGCATATATATATATAATGTCATATTTGTTTTAAAGATAGTATTAATCATATTTTTATTCTGTCCTTTGAATTTGAATAATTAGAATGAATATAATTTATATTCGGAAATTATAATCAATGGTCAACATTTAATAAATTGTGGATTCTTTTCAAAAAAAAAATTAAAGAGTATCTTAAAACGAGATTTCTCGTGATATAACAAATATTTTGTGGAAATTCCATAATATCATTACAAATATGTCACGCGATTAGGGATACGTTCGCGTACCCTGATTATATTTTTAAAAGCAAAAAATTCGGATTATGCGTACGCGCAATTTCGAACGAATATTTAATAAAAGGATTTTTTCAAAGGCGTTAAATCAATTTCATAAAAAACCGAAATGTACGGTTCACTATTCAGAAAAAAACAAATATTTTTGATTCGACACAATTTCGAAAAAATGATTACTCAATAAATATATTATCAAAAGTTATTGTGTACACGTACGCGTGACACAATTCCGCATTTTTTTAAATTTATAACACGAATATATGTACGCGTAATTCGATTCAAAGAAGGGTTCTCAACCACAATAAGTAAAAGCGGTAGAAAAATCACGTAATAAAAAATATTTAATAAAAATCAAGATAATTAAGCCAATAATAAAAACAGTTAAGCGACCGTGCTAGAACCACGGAATTCGGAAATGCCTAACACCTTCTTCCGAATTAACAGAATTCCTTACTCAGGATTTCTGGTTCGCAGAATAATAAACAGAGTCATATTCTCCTCGATTCAGGGATTATAATTGGTGACTTGGGACGCCTTAAAATTCCCAAGTGGCGACTCTAAAACAAATAAACAAATCCCATTTCGACTGTCCTTCAATTGGAGAAGACTCCCCACGCGCCCCGCGGGCGCGGTGAAAAGGAGGTGCGACAGTGCATAGGTACATGTTTCATAATATCATCAGCCTCTAAGGGCATCCTGTGACGACCCGACCAGTCATCTCATGAGTTACCACTCTGTTTCCCCCATTTAAGCTTCTTTACACTTAGTTATCCGTGTTTTATATGATCGGGTTGATTAGTTCGAGTTCGAAGAGTATTTGGTAAGAAATGAGACACTTAGTCTCTTTTAAGAAGGCTTAAGTTGGAAAAGTCAACCGGACATTGACTTATATGTTAGGCCTGGAAGTGAGTTCCGATGGTTCGGTTAGCTTTGGGAGGTGATTTGTGACTTAGGAGCGCGATCGAAATGGGTTTTGGAGTTGTAGAGAAGATTTAGGCTTGAATTGGCGAAGTTAGTATTTTGGCGATTTCCGGTTGATAGGTGAGATTTTGATCCAGGAGTCGGAATGGAATTCCGAGAGTTGTTGTTGCTCCGTTAAGTGATTTGGGATGCGTGTGCAAAATTTCAGGTCATTCGGACGTGGTTTGGTTGGGTTTTCGATCGAATGCGTGTTTTAGAAGTTTTAAAAGAACTTAGGCTTGAATTCAATGTAATTCGATGAATTTAGTGTTAGTTGAGGTGTTTTGATGATTGAAGCAAGTTTGGATGATATTTTAAGATATGTTGGTGCATTTGGTTGAGGTCTCGGGGGCCTCGGGGTGATTTTGGATGGCTAACGGGAATTTTTGAAGTTGGAAAATGCTGCAAAATTGCAGCAGTCAGTGCAGAGCAATTTTGCTCTATGCGATCGCATAGAAGGTGTTGCGATCGCATAGAGTTAGCTACAGTGCCCTGGAATTTTGTTCTATGCGATCGCATAGGGTTAGCTACAGTACCCGAACAGAATGTTAAAAACATTTCATCCGCGAACCAAACCCATTTTTCCACCATTTTTGAGCAACCTTGAGAGCTTTTGGACAGGAATTGAAGAGGTTTTGACGGGAAGTGATTGGAGGTAAATCCTATGAACTAAATACATGATTATATTGTGAAAATCATCCTTGAAATTCATGAAAATATAGCCAAATTGTAAGAAATTAGGGCTTGAAATTGAAATTCTAAATTTGGGATTTGAGGGGCCATTTTTGGTCCGATTTGAGAGATTTTTGTATGTATAAACTCGTGGCGAGATAAGGAACCCGATGACGTAAAAATTTCTGAGTTTCGATACGTGGTCCCGGGGCTCGGGTTTTGCTAATTTCGGGATTTTTGATATTTTTCGAATGTTTTCGCTTGAGCGTTGTTCCCTTAGCATATTGTGACGTATTCATTCTGATTTTGGATAGATTCGATGCGCGTGGAGGCCAATTCGAGGGGCAACAGCGCCGCGAGCTAGAGAATTAGCCAGTTCGAGGTGAGTAATGGTTGTAAATGATGTCCTGAGGGTTTGAAACCCCGAATTTGCACATCGTAGTGCTATATTGAGGCAAGATACGCACTAGATGATGAGCGTGGGGTCTTTCACTACTGGGGATTGTGACTTGGTCCATCCCGATTGATGATATTACCGAACATTTGACTGAAATTCATTTGTTATCATCATGATTTGAGTTGATTGCCATATTTGGGCTTCGTGCCAACTATTTGAACCCTTCGGGGATTTTTATCACTGTTTCCTCACTGCTTGACTTATTGTTTGAACTCAGTCCTATTGATATCTACTTTTTTACAAACTCATCCACTTTTACTCAGATTTGAAACTTAAAAGATATTTCTACATCATGTTTTGGGCTGAGAACTACTGCTTTACTAATGCCCAAGGGGCTTGTGATGATTTTTGGACTGAGTGAGGCCGAGGGCCATATGTGAGGATATGCTGAGTGATATGAGGTCGAGGGCCTGAGATACTTTATATGCCACGAGGTGGCTTGAGTGATGTGAGGCCGAGTGCCGAGTGATGATGCCACGAGGTGGCTTGATATAGCGCTTGGGTCGTAAGGGGCCCCTCTGGAGTCTGCACACCCACAGTGAGCGCGGATACCCATTATTCCGAGTGATTGATGCTATGCCCGAGGGGCTGATATGAGTGATTGTGAGGTAGCCCGAGGGGCTGATACTGTCCTAAGTGATTGATACTGAGCTCGATGGGCAGATACTGTACTGAGAGTGAGACCGAGGGGCTGATACTATGTTGAGCGATTGATATTGTGCCTGAGGGGCGGATTTCTACTTGTTATTTACCTGTTAATTTACCAGTTTTACTTGTTTCAAAAGGAATATCATTTGATTTCTTCACTGATTTACTGGTTTAAGTGATTTTTATTGCTTGATATGGAATTGCTTTGTGCCTTTATGTGTTTTCATACTTTCAGTCATTATTTATAATTATTACTTACTGAGTCGAAATACTCACATTACTCTCTGCACCGTGTGTGCAGATTCAGGTATAGGAGAGTCCGCACCTGAGCGCTGATTCCGTCCAAGCTAGGCAGTGATTTGGAGTTACGAGATAGCTGTTGATGTCTGCAGCCCCTTGTCTCTCTTATCCTCTATCATTTATGTTTTCTTCAGACTGTTGTATCGTATTCCGTACTTTGTAGACCTATAGCAGATTCTGTAGTAGCTCATGACTTGTGACACCCCGGTTTGGGCTGTGTCGGGATGGTTCTTGCGATTATTATTGTTAAATTCCGCAATTTATGAGTATTACATTATATGTTATTACTGTTTATGATGATTAACTGTTAAAAAGAGGTGTTCCGTTTTGGTCTGGCTGGCCTTGTCTTCACGAGAGGCGCCATCACGACCGGGTTCGGGGGTTGGGTCGTAACAAGTTAGTATTAGAGCCTAGGTTACTTGGTCTCGCGAGTCATGAGCAGGTTAAGTAGAGTCTTGCAGATCGGTACGGAGACGTCTGTATTTATCCTCAAGAGGCTGCAGAACCTTTAGGAAAACTTCATATTCTTGAAACTCCTATCATGTGAACTTGTTGATCCGAATGCTAAACTTCTGTTATTCGATTCTCTCGTAGATGGTGAGGACTCGCGCTACCGGACGAGGTGGACGACCACCAGTGCCATCCATTGAGGCCACCAGAGGCCGTGGACGCGGTCGTGGACGTGGCAGAAGTAGAGCAGCGAGGGTAGCACCTGTTTACCCACCAGCTGCCTCGGCTCCGGATCAGGCTCCAGCTATGGATGCTCCAGCAGCACCAGTTCAGGCACCAGCTGTGCCTATCGTGGTTCTTGGTCTTCAGGAGGCCTTGGCACAGATCTTATCAGTTTGCACTTGCCTGGCTCAGGCAGTTTCAGCCACTACAGCAGCAGCTACTTCACAAGCCGGGGGAGGCAATCAGACCCCCGCTGCTCGCACACCTGAGCAGGTAGTGCAGGGAATACAGACACCGGGGGCACCTCCAAATCAGCCGGTTGCACCAGCTTAGGAGTTTGTTGTGCCAGTTATGTCAGATGATGAGCAGCGTCGTCTTGAGAGGTTTGCCAGACTCCAGCCTCCATCATTCAGTGGTGCCGAGGGTGAGGATGTCCAGGGTTTTCTTGATAAGTGTCAGCGGATGCTCCGTACAGCAGGGATTATTGAGACTAGTGGTATGGCATTTACCACCTTTCAGTTTACTAGGGCAGCCTTCACATGGTGGGAGGTATATGAGAGGCGTAGGCCGGTTGGAGCAGCGCCCCTTACTTGGCAGCAGTTCTCCACTCTCTTCTTGGAGAAGTATGTGCTGCAGTCCCGCAGAGAGGAGCTGCGCAAATAGTTTGAGTGGTTGCGACAAGGGGATATGACTGTGTCACAGTATGAGTCGAGGTTTTCTGAGTTGGCTCGTCATGCCATTTGGATGGTTCCGACAGATCGTGAGAGGATCAGGAGATTTGTTGATGGCCTTAACTATCACCTCCGTATTATTATGACCCGAGAGAGGGTGTTAGGTGATACGTTCGAGGAGGTGGTTGATATCGCTCGCGAGATTGAGACGGTTCGCCGTCAGGATCGAGAGGAGAGGGAGGCCAAAAAGCCTCGAGGATCTGGCAGTTATAGTGGTGCTTCTTCGAGGGGCCAGTTTCAGCATGGTAGAGGCCGTTATTTCAGACCTGCTCAGTCAGCCCACCTAGAGTATCGCGGGGCATCATTGGGTCATGGTCATCATGGATCTCAGCAGGGCCAGTCATCACTCAGTGCTCTTCCAGCCCATAGTTCATCTCGTGCCCCATCAGCTCAGGGTTCTTCTATGCCGAGTGCATCAGCTGGTCACTCTGGTGCGAGGGGTTTCCTTTAGTCCCCTTCTCCAGCACCTGGGAGTTGTTTTGAGTGTGGAGAGTTTGGATATGTGTGGAGGCAGTGTCCTCGCCGTGTTGCTAGTTCGTCCCAGTAGAAGGGCCAGCCCTCGACTTCTGCTCTAGTTACTTCACCACACGCCCAGCCTGCTAGGGGTGGAGGTCAGACATCTAGGGGTTGCCCTAGAGGGGGAGGTCGATCAGGGGGCGGTCAGGCTCGTTTCTATGCACTCCCAAGCAGACCCGACACCATTGCTTTGGATGTTGTCATTACAGGTATTGTTTCAGTCTGCCATAGAGATGCCTTTGTATTATTTGATCTCGGTTCCACCTTTTCTTATGTGTACTTTGCTCATTATTTGGGTACGCCCCGTGAGTTTCTTGCTTTACCTGTTCATGTATCTACCTCGGTGGACGATACTATTGTTGTAGACCATGTGTACCGGTCATGTGTGGTGACTATTGGGGGTTTGGAGACCCGAGTAGATCTATTGCTATTGAGCATAGTGGATTTTGATGTCATTTTGGGCATGGATTGGCTATTCCCGTGTCGTGCTATTCTAGATTGTCATGCTAAGACAGTCACTTTGGCTATGCCGGGTGTACCGTGGATCAAGTGGTGTGGTGTGACTGATTATGTTCCTAGTAGAGTGATATCCTTCTTGAAGGCCCAATGTATGGTTGGGAAGGGTTGTCTTTCATATCTGGCGTTTGTGAGGGATGTTGGAGCTGAGACTCCTAGTATTGATTCTGTTCCAGTTGTGAGGGATTTTCCCGATATCTTTCCTGCAGACCTGTCGGGCATACCACCGGACAGGGATATTGATTTTGGTATTGACCTGGTGCCGGGAACTCAGCCCATTTCTATTTCTCCGTATCGTATGGCACCAGCAGAGTTGAAGGAATTGAAAGAACAGCTTCAGGAACTCCTAGATAAAGGGTTCATTCGGCCTAATGTGTCACCTTGGGGTGCGCCCGTTCTGTTTGTGAAGAAGAAGGACGGCACAATGAGAATGTGCATCGATTATAGACAATTGAACAAAGTAACAATTAAGAACATGTATCATTTGCCTCGCATTGATGATTTATTTGATCAGCTTCAGGGAGCGAGACTGTTTCCAAGATTGATCTCCGTTCGGGCTATCACCAGCTGAAGATCAGGGATTCAGATATTCTTAAGACTGCTTTCAGGACCAGATATGGTCATTATGAGTTCCTTGTTATGTCTTTCGGGCTAACTAATGCCCCAGCAGCATTTATGCATTTGATGAACAGTGTGTTCCGGCCTTATCTTGATTCGTTCATTATAGTATTCATTGATGATATCCTGGTGTACTCGCGTAGTCAAGAGGAGCACGTAGAGCATTTGAGAGTTGTGTTGCAGAGATTGAGGGAGGAGAAGCTTTATGCAAAGTTCTCTAAGTGTGAGTTTTGGCTCAGTACAGTGGCTTTCTTGTACATGTGGTGTCTAGCGAGGGTATTCAGGTTGACCCAAAGAAGATAGAGGCGGTTCAGAGTTGGCCTAGACTGTCCTCATCCACAGAGATTCGTAGCTTTCTTGGGTTAGCAGGCTATTATCGCCGGTTTGTTTAGGGATTTTCATCCATTGCATCGCCCTTGACCAAGTTGACTCAGAAGGGTGCTCCATTTGTATGGTCGAACGAGTGTGAGGAGAGCTTTCAGAAGCTCAAGACAGCCTTGACCACAGCTCCAGTGTTGGTTTTGGCATCAACTTCAAGTTCATATAATGTGTATTGTGATGCTTCAAGAGTTGGGATTGGTTGTGTGTTGATGCATGAGGGTAGAGTTATTGCTTATGCTTCTCGTCAGTTGAAGCCCCATGAGAAGAACTACCCCGTTCATGATTTGGAGTTGGCTGCCATAGTTCATGCATTGAAGATTTGGAGGCATTACTTGTATGGCGTATCTTGTGATGTGTTCACTGATCGTCGCAGTCTTTAGCATTTATTCAAGCAAAAGGATCTTAATTTGAGGCATCGGAGATGGTTGTAGTTGCTTAAGGATTATGATATCACTATTCTATATCATCCGGGAAAGGCCAATATAGTGGCCGATGCTTTGAGCCAAAAGGAAGTGAGTATGAAGAGTTTGGCATATATTCCAGTTGGGGAGAGACCCCTTGCAGTTGATGTTCAGGCCTTGGCCAATCAGTTTGTGAGATTGGATATTTCGGATCCCAGTCGGGTGTTGGCTTGTGTGGTTTCTCGGTCTTCCTTATATGATCGCATCAAAGAGCGCCAGTATTATGACCCGCATTTGCTTGTCCTTAAGGACAGAGTTCAGTATGATGATGCCAGAGATGTGACCATTGGTGATGATGGTGTGTTGAGGATGCAGGGCCAGATTTGTGTGCCCAATGTGGATGGGCTTAGAGAGTTGATTCTGGAAGAGGCCCATAGCTCGCGGTATTCTATCCATCCGGGTGCCGCGAAGATGTATCAAGATTTGAGGCAGCACTACTGGTGGAGAAGAATGAAGAAAGATATCGTGGGATTTGTAGCTCGGTGTCTCAATTGTCAGCAGGTGAAATATGAGCATCAGAGACCGGGTGGCTTGCTTCAGCAGATGGTTATTCCCGAGTGGAAGTGGGAGAGAGTCACCATGGATTTTGTGAGTGGTCTTCCTCGGACTTTGAAGAAGTTCGATACTATTTGGGTGATTGTGGATCGGCTGACCAAGTCTGTGCACTTCATCCCTGTGTGTGCTACCTATTTTTTAGAGTAGTTGGCATGAATTTATATCCGGGAGATTGTTCGGTTGCATGGTGTTCTGGTCTCAATCATCTCAGATAGAGGTACTCAGTTTACTTCCCAGTTTTGGAAATCTGTTCAGCGAGAGTTGGGTACTCAGGTGGAGTTAAGCACAGCTTTTCATCCTCAGACGGACGGACAGTCCGAGCGTACGATTCAGATATTGGAGGACATGTTGCGTGCTTGTGTTATTGACTTTAGAGGTTCATGGGATGAATTTCTACCGCTTGTAGAGTTTGTTACAATAACATCTACCAGTCGAGTATTCAGATGGCTCCGTATGAGGCTTTGTACGGGAGGCGGTGTAGATCTCCGGTTGGTTGGTTCGAACCCGGCGAGGCTAGACTATTGGGGACAGATTTGGTTCAGGATGCTTTAGAGAAGGTGAAGGTGATTCGGGAGAGGCTTCATACAGCGCAGTCGCGTCAGAAGAGTTATGCGGACCGGAAGGTTCGAGATGTGTCCTATATGGTTGGTGAGAAGGTCTTGCTGAAGGTTTCTCCCATGAAGGGTGTTATGAGGTTTGGGAAGAAGGGCAAGTTGAGTCCGCGGTTCATTGGGCCTTTTGAAGTGCTTCGGAGGATTAGGGATGTGGCTTATAAGCTTGCTTTGCCACCCAGCCTGTCGAGTGTGCATCCGGTATTTCATGTTTCTATGCTCCGGAAGTATATCGGGGATCCGTCTCATGTTTTGGACTTCAGCACGATTCAGTTGGATGATGATTTGACCTTCGATGTGGAGCCAGTAGCTATTTTGGGTCTCCAGGTTCGAAATTTGAGGTCAAAAGATATAGCTTCAGTGAAAGTGCAGTGAAGAGGTCGGCCCGTGGAGGAGGCTACCTGGGAGACCGAGCGGGAGATACGGAGTAGATATCCTCATCTGTTTGAGGCTTCAGGTATCTTTCTTGACTCGTTTGAGGCGAACAATTGTTTAAGTTGGGGAGGATGTGACGACCCGGCCAGTCGTCTCATGAGTTACCGCTCCGTTTCCCCCATTTGAGCTTCTTTACACTTTGTTATCTGTGTTTTATGTGATCGGGTTGATTAGTTCGAGTTTGGAGAGTATTTGGTAAGAAATGAGACACTTAGTCTCTTTTAAGAAGGCTTAAGTTGGAAAAGTCAATCGGATGTTGACTTATGTGTTAGAAGGCTCGGAAGTGAGTTCCGATGGTTCGGTTAGCTTTGGGAGGTGATTTGTGACTTAGGAGCGCGATCGGAATGGGTTTTGGAGTTGTAGAGAAGATTTAGGCTTGAATTGGCGAAGTTAGTATTTTGGCGATTTCCGGTTGATAGGTGAGATTTTGATCCGGGAGTCAGAATAGAATTTCGAGAGTTGTTGTAGCTTCGTTAAGTGATTTGGGATGCGTGTGCAAAATTTTAGGTCATTCGGACGTGGTTTGGTTGGGTTTTCGATCGAATGCATGTTTTAAAAGTTTTAAAAGAACTTAGGCTTGAATTCGATGTAATTCGATGATTTTAGTGTTAGTTGAGGTGTTTTGATGATTGGAGCAAGCTTGGATGATGTTTTAAGATATGTTGGTGCATTTGGTTGAGGTCTCGGGGGCCTCGGGGTGATTTCAGATGGCTAACGGGAATTTTTAAAGTTGGAAAATGCTGCAGAAATGCAGCAGTCAGTGCAGAGCAATTTTGCTCTATGCGATCGCATAGAAGGTGTTGCGATCGCATAGGGTTAGCTACAGTGCCCTGGAATTTTGTTCTATGCAATCGCAGGAGCTCTAATACGATCGCATAGGGTTAGCTACAGTACCCGGACAGAATGTTAAAAACATTTCATCCACAAACCAAACCCATTTTTCCACCATTTTTGAGCAACCTTGAGAGCTTTTGGACGGGAATTGAAGGGGTTTTGACGGGAAGTGATTGGAGGTAAGTCCTATGAACTAAATACATGATTATATTGTGAAAATCATCCTTGAAATTCATGAAAATATAGCCAAATTGTAAGAAATTAGGGCTTGAAATTGAAATTCTAAATTTGGGATTTGAGGGGCCATTTGTGGTCCGATTTGAGAGATTTTTATATGTATAGACTCGTGGAGAGATAAGGAACCTGATGATGTAAAAATTTCTGAGTTTCGAGACGTGGGCCCGGGGCTCGGGTTTTGCTAATTTCGGGATTTTTGATATTTTTCGAATGTTTTCGCTTGGGCTTTGTTCCCTTAGCATATTGTGACGTATTCGTTCTGATTTTTGGATAGATTCGACGCGCGTGGAGGCCATTTCGAGGGGCAAAGGCGTCACGAGCTAGAGAATTAGCCAGTTCGAGGTGAGTAATGGTTGTAAATGATGTCTTGAGGGTTTGAAACCCCGGATTTGCACATCGTGTGCTATATTGAGGCAAGATACGCGCTGGATGATGAGCGTCGGGTCTTTCACTACTGGGGATTGTGACTTGGTCCATCCCGATTGATGATCTTACCGAATATTTGACTGAAATTCATTTGTTATCATCATGATTTGGGCTGATTGCCGTATTTGGGCTTCGTGCCAACTATTTGAACCTTTCGGGGATTTTTATCACTGTTTCCTCACTGCTTGACTTATTATTTAAAGTCAGTCCTGTTGATATCTACTTTTTTACAAACTCAACCACTTTTACTTAGATTTGAAACTTAAAAGATATTTCTACATCATGTTTTGGGCTGAGAACTACTGCTTTACTAATGCCCAAGGGGCTTGTGATAATTTTTGGACTGAGTGAGGCCGAGGGCCATATGTGAGGATATGCTGAGTGATATGAGACCGAGGGTCTATGATACTTTATATGCCACGAGGTAGCTTGAGTGATGTGAGGCCGAGTGTCGAGTGATGATGCCACGAGGTGGCTTGATATAGCGCTTGGGTCGTAAGGGGCCCCTCTAGAGTCTGCACACCCACAGTGAGCACGGGTACCCATCATGCTGAGTGATTGATACTATGCCCGAGGGGTTGATATGAGTGATTGTGAGGTAGCCCGAGGGGCTGATACTGTCCTGAGTGATTGATATTGAGCCCGATGGGCTGATACTGTACTGAGAGTGAGCCCGAGGGGCTGATACTATGTTGAGCGATTGATACTGTGCCCGAGGGGTGGATTTCTACTTGTTATTTACCTGTTAATTTACCGGTTTTACTTGTTTCAAAAGGAATATCATTTGATTTCTTCACTGATTTACTGGTTTAAGTGATTTTTACTGCTTGATATGGAATTGCTTTGTGCCTTTACGTGTTTTCATACTTTCAGCCATTATTTATAATTATTACTCACTGAGTCGGGGTACTCACATTACTCCCTGCACCATGTGTGCAGATTCAGGTATAGCAGAGTCCGCACCTGAGCGTTGATTCCGTCCAGGCTAGGCAGTGATTTGGAGTTACGAGATAACTGTTGACGCCCGCAGCCCTTGTCTCTCTTATCCTCTATTATTTATGTTTTCTTCAGACTGTTGTATCGGATTTTGTACTTTGTAAACCTATAGCAGATTCTGTAGTAGCTCATGACTTGTGACACCCCGGTTTGGGCTGTGTCGGGATGGTTCTTGCGGTTATTATCGTTAAATTCTGCAATTTATGAGTATTACATTATATGTTATTACTGTTTATGATGATTAACTGTTAAAAAGAGGTGTTCTATTTTGGTCTGGCTGGCCTTGTCTTCACGAGAGGCGCCATCACGACCGAGTTCGGGGGTTGGGTCGTGACACATCCCATCATATCATATCGGCCGGTAAAATTATCATCGTATACCAGCTGATCAGGTGGTGGTGCGTATATAACGCCATAACCTTTCCCATATCCCATATACATATATATACATACATATATACGCGTATATAATGCCGTTTGAATCATATTTACATATATACGCGTATAACGCCGTTTGAATCATATTTCAGCCACTGTGGGCAACATCATCATCATATACCAGCTGATCAGGTGGTGGTGCGTATATAACGCCGTAACTATTTCCCATATCCCATATACATATATTTACATATATACACGTATATAACGTCATCTGGTCGTGGGTCAATGCACATGTATGAAATGCATGAAAAATACATAATAAAATCTTTTGTAGCTTCATAAGACCATTTTGCCTTTGAGTTATATTATAAAGTAAACTCTTTTCAACTTCCATATTTTTTCTTTTGAGACCCATGAACAGATGATAAAATACTATGACACACGGAAATTCAAGAACATAGATATCTCTAATACTTCTATGAATAGAGTCATTCATGGAATTTGTGCATTTACACGTTTCGTTCGTATCGTATGGATCATGCCAAAAGAAAGAAGAGATAGCCTTAACATATCTGGAGTAGGGAAAAAATCCGTATAATATCTCGGAAAAGATTGTACCGTATTCCTTCAGAACCGTAAAATTTTTACGTTGCTACTGTTCTAACAATTCTCGTTGGAATTGTTTGCAAAATTTCGTTGGAAGCCTTTTCTTTCCGGATGAGCTTAGCGTTCTGCTTTTGAAAATTGAGAATGAACGTGAGACACTTCTTTTGACTTCTGTTATCAAGGATTGATTGCCTATGATTATTTGAAAGCAAGACTTTCATTTGCGTTGTTGTTCTCTGCCAAAAATGAATCAACTTTTAAAAGTAATGCATTTTAAGAAGTGACCAAATTCATATATACACCTTTAGTGTTAATGTTTTACACGTGTATACTAGGTAGACACTAACCTTATATGACTAATTAGTCATATGCTTGATAAGCTTTCCTTGCTGCCACGTTTCCTTTAGGGGAAATTATTAATTTTTATCCCCTTATTAGTTAATCAGGTAATGTTTCATTGCCCGGTAATTAATTTATTACCCGTATAATTTAAAAATTATCACAAATTACATAAAATTCTATTTATTTTCAAAATACTTCATATATACTTTATATATTACACTACTGTGGTCATATGGTACCTTGCGTGATATTAGTTTATAAATATCGGGTATTATCCCTCGACCCGTATTTTATTCCAAATTGTTCATTTTCAACGAAACTCATTTTCTTTGACTTGCTTCTCCTTTCATCTTTACGAATTTACTTATTACTTGTTTGAAATAGCATAATCCTTATAATCTCCAAATAATCTTTTCCTTGGAGTGATGTCAGTTACCTTATGACAAATTCAACGTACAACACCACAGGGTGCAACATCGTCGTAATGTAGTACTGCGGGACGTGATACCTCACTTCTGGGCTCTCATTAATATATTTATGGCGTACTTTCATGTACGAAAATATGGGGTGTAACAAATAAAATTATCACGACTACGGCTACGGTTCCCCTGACGTAGTTGCGATATATGATTTCCAAATCCGGGTGTACATTTCATGTGACCCGACTTCTAATTTCCAACAAGGTTAAATAGAATATGTCGTGAATCGCGGGTGCATTTCATGTACCGTGGCTTACGATGTGTTTTAAATAACCTTGAGGTAATTCCTTAAATCAATAAAAGCGGTTAGAGAATTAAAAATGCACATAGGTTTCAAAGATGTTTTAAAATCAGATAATTGAGCCAATAATAATAGTTGAGCAACCGTGCTAGAACCACGGAACCCGAGAATTCCTAACACCTTTTCCCGGGTTAACAGAATTCCTTACCCGAATTTCTGTGTTTCGCGGACCATAATTAGAGTCAAACTTCCTCGATTCGAGATTTTAAACCGGTGACTTGGGACACCATAAATTATCTCAAGTGGCGACTCTGAATTTTAAATAAATAATCCCGTTTCAACTGACACTTAAATTGAAAAAAAGTCTTATACCCTTTCTGGAGTAGGTAAAAAGGAGGTGTGACAGCTAGCAATGCAGTTAACAACTTGGTAATGCTGGAGAAGTTTTTGATGAACCCCCTATAGAACCCATCATGTCCCAAGAAACTCCTTATGCTCTTCACATAAGTTGGTGCAGGGAGCCTAGCAATTACATCAACCTTGGCTATGTCAACTTCAATTCCATGTGCAGTTACTTTGTGGCCCATGACAATTCCCTTTTTCACATGAAGTGGCACTTTTCCCAATTAAGAACCAAGTGATTTGCTTCACAACATTCAAGCACGAGCTCCAAATTCGTCAAGCAATCCTCAAAGTCATCACCAAAGAGGGTGAAATCATCCATGAATACTTCTAGATAATTCCTGTTCAAACGAAGAATATAGACATCATGCACCTCTGAAAAGTGGCAGGTGCATTACACAACCCAAACGATATCCTCCTATAAGTAAAAATACCTAACAGGCAAGTGAATGTGGTCTTCTCAACATCTTCTGGGGCAATGGGTATATGATTGTAGCCTGAGTACTCAACCAAGAAGCAATAGCATCCATGTCCAGCTACTTTCTCAAGCATTTGATCAATGAAGGGAAGTGGCAAGTGGTCCTTCCTTGTTGCATCATTCAGCCTCCTATAATCAATACACTTACTCCACCCAATGACTATTCTTGTAGGGATCAATTCGTTGTCTTCATTCTTCATCACTATCATGCCCCTTTCTTAGGTATGACTTGTACGAGACTAATCCACTGGCTATCAGAAATTGGGAAAATTACTCCTGCATCTAACAATTTGATGATATCCTTGTGCACTACCTCCTCCAAATTTTTGTTCAACTTGTGTTCGGGCTACTCCACTGGCTTGCTATTTTCTTTCAACAGAATTTTGTGCATGCAAATGGCTAGACTGATTCCCTGAATATCAGCTATACTCCAGCCAATGACCTTCTTGTGCATTTTTATTAGCTCCTCTAGCTTTTACTCTTGTGTACCTGTTAAGCCCATAGAAATAATTACAAGAAAATTGTTAGTTTCAAGAAAAGCATATTTCAAGTGAGCAGGGAGGACTTTCAATTCCACATTAGGATTAGAAGCCTCCTTTTTAGTTCCTCCTCATAAACCACTTGATCCTCAGTTTCAAGAGCTTCAACCTCTTTCTTTATTTCAGGATTTTCATCCTTCACTGTGCTAGTCTGAGCAATACACCTCTCTAGAGTATCCCCCACTAGCTTGTCAAACTTGTATTTTTCAGCCAATTCCCTAACAATGTCTAGCTTGAAGCACGAGTAGGCAGACGCCTCATCGCTGAGATATTTCATTATCATCTTCATCTGGAACACCACTTTTTCATTGCCCACCCTGAGCATAAGTTGCCCCTAATAGATATCAAAGATGGCTCTGTCTGTATATAAAAATGGCCTCCCTAGAATTAGAGGTACCTCCTTGTTCACCTCTATATCCACCACAAATATCCTCACTTATTCTCTCACGTAGAATGGTGGTCTGGTCAGCTAGTTGTAGGGACACTAGTATTGATTTGATCACTCTAAGCTCACCCTCCAGTTCCTTGAATACAAACAGAGGCATTAGATTTATAGATGCACTAGAATCATAGAGGGCCTTGTAAAAATTTTCACTCCCCAATGACCATGGTATGGTGAAGCTTCCTGGGTCCTCACACTTCTGGAGAATTTTGTTTTGTAATATGGCACTGCATTGGGCATTCAGCTTCACCATTGTTGCCTCCTCCAATTTTCTCTTGCTAGACTGGATTTCCTTTAAGAACTTTGCATAATCAGGCATCTGAGTGACTACCTCTATGAAGGGAATGTTCACATAGAGTTGTTTGAGCATCTCCAAGAATAGCCCAAAACATTTGTCAAGTTTTTCCTGCTTCATCTTTTGAGGGAATGATAGAGCTGACATATGTCTACTTTCTTTAATCTCCTTTTGTACCCCCTACTCTGGCCTTTCTGCTCTTCACCCTTTTCTCTGCTGGAGTCTCAGTCTACTTGTTCACCACCTCGGGTCTAGCTTTCACCACTGGGTCAGCTAATGTTTTGCCACTTCTCAGAGATATAACTTTAATTGTTTCTTTTGGGTTTTTTTCAGTGTTTGAGTAAAGAGTCCCAAGTTCCCTCTCAGATAATAGATTTGCAATTAGTCCCATTTGTCTTTCTAAATTCCGGATAATTGTGCCTTGATTCTCGAATTTTTCATCTATTTTGTTGATGAAGGCCTTCATGAGATCTTCCATACTGGACTAATTTGGTTGTTGTGGCTGGTATTTCTGCCTTTGCTGGTTTTGAAAACCTGGTGGTCCTTGACCTAGGGATCTAGAATTATTTTGCTGCCATGAGTTCAGACTCCCACTAGGTAAACTCCCCGAAAAACCTGGATGTCTTTGACCCATAGCATTATAGTTGTTCCCACCTTGGTAGTTTCCTCTATTAAAGTTCTCCACTGCGTTGACTTTATTAGTTGATACTTGACACTCATGTGTAGGGTTTCCCAATCCACAAAAGTCACATGTTGCTTTAGCCCCACTCTGTACCTTGGCAAAGGTTAGCTTTCTTATCTCCTTGGCCATGTTGTCTATCTAGGCTTGCATGGATATGTTAGAGTCTACCTCGCAAAACCCAACTGAGTTTCTCCTATCATTACTCTCAGCCGGCCACTGATTAGCACCCTTAGATAATTCATCTAGGATTAAGACAACCTCCTCCAGCGTTTCTTCATTAGTGGTCCTCCACATGCAATGTTCAAAGTTCGTCGCGAAGACGGTGTCAGTCCATCCTATAAATCTTGGAGTTGCATCCACAAATCAATTCCATTGTGCTGACACTTTCTGACTATCTCCTTGAATTTCTCCCAAGCTTCGAAAACTGTTTGTCTCCTTCTGGCAGAAATTGTGGATTTTCCTTCTGAACTTCCTTATTTTTGCAGCTGAGAAGTACTTGTCAAGAAACTTCTTGGTCATATCTTCCCATGTTCTGATCAAACCTGTGTGTAAGCTACAAAGCCATTGCTTTGCATCATCTTTGAATGAAAAAGGGAATGCCCTTAAGTAGACTGCATCTTTTGATACTCCATTGTATTGGAAGGTGTTCAAGATTTCTTCAAAATCCATCAAGTGAGTATTAGGATCTTCGTTCACCTTCCCTCTGAAAATGCAATTGTTTTGGATAGTTTGAAGCAAGTATTGCTTCAATTCGAAGTTGTTTGCTGCTATTGGTAGAGGTCTGGCACTTGACATTCCTTGATTACAGACTGGCCTAACATAGTCACCCAATGATCTCCAGGCCTGGGTGTTGCATTCTCGAACTAGTCTTCAACCAAGGGTCGATTTAGATTGAATCTTTTTCCCTCATCATCGTTGACATTTTGCAACCAATCCTCTGTGCAGCTTCTTGTTGTGCTATCTCTCTTGCATCTAAGTCTACTCTATCATTCTCTTTGTTTGCCATGGTATTTTGAGTCGAAGTTTGACCCAAGAATTTTTTTGTTAATTTACTTTGTACATTTTATTTTTATTCTGGAACAGTTGTATTTAGAGATTTTATAGTAAACTCTGTAGAGCTTATGACTTGTACTACGGGTTTTGGGATTATCAGTTTTGCATAGAAACTCCTACTTTTTAATTAACAGTAAATGGTTAAAATTTGCCATTAATTCAGTAAGCATTAGGCTTACCTAGTCCCTAAGACTAGGTGCCATCACGACATTCTATAGAGGGAAATTGGAGCCGTGACACTTTATGTAACGAACGATTTGGCGTGGTAGCATCATTTTCTTGCTTTTTTCTCTCATCTCGAGCTTCATTATTATTGAATAATCATATTGTATTCTTTTTTCTACTTTTTTATATAATAATTCTACTCCGCATCCTTTTTTTGTAATATTATAAATTTGTTCTTCATATTGTCGGTGCATGACATCATGAAACGACATCAAACGATACAATTTATCCAAACGTTATATTCATCAAACAATACAATACAATGCAGTATAATACAATACGATACATTATGAAACGACATGTAACAACAATCTAAACAAGCTGTTAT
Source organism: Nicotiana tabacum (assembly GCF_000715075.1). NCBI lineage: Eukaryota > Viridiplantae > Streptophyta > Magnoliopsida > Solanales > Solanaceae > Nicotiana > Nicotiana tabacum. The sequence continues at coordinate 161,998,830 of NC_134082.1, forward strand.
AAAAAATAGCCGATCCATATATGATATATGTATAATAATATATAATAAATATATAAATATCGGTTAGAAAAAGTAAACAATAGATTCAACCAACTATTTGTATAAAGAGTAGAAATGGCATGGGATAGCCACTTTTTAACATGGTATTTAGTTTTTATCCAGTATTTTTAATGCTGAGCAATAATAGCAACTACTCTATTAAAATTAATACCAAAAAACGTTTTTACCCTTTTTTATGAGTGCTGTGTAAATATTAAGGACTTGGTGTCCTTAACATTTACACTGCACACATGAAGTTAAGGACGCCATGTCCTTAATATTTACATTGCACAGATGAAGTTAAGGACATGACACGACACTTTGTCCTTAATATTTACACAACATTCATGAAGTTAAGGACACCATGTCCTTAATATTTACACAACGCTCATAAAGTTAAGGACACTATGTCCTTAACATTTACATTGCACATATGAAATTAAGGACACCATGACCTTAACATTTACACTGGACATATGAAGTTAAGGACATGAGGTCCTAAAGTTTAACAACAGAATGTGCAAATACAAGTTAATGACATTATGTCCTTAACATTTACACTGCACACATGAAGTTAAAGATGCCATGTCCTTACATATAAAGTTAAGGACATGACATGAAACTTGTCCTTAATATTTACACAACACCCATGTCTATTACAGGAGTATTTTCATTCAGGCGAATAAAAATTTATTAAGCAGTGGCTAAAGAGTAAATATATTTTAAACAGTAACTAAACAGTAAAGACATGTCTAATTAGTGGCTAACTCTACACTTCCCCGTATAAAGATTCCTTTTTTTTTTTTTTTTTTTGCAATTTAGTCAGAAGCCCAACTCTGTATTTTTAGCCTTAGCCAGTTTTGATATAGAAGCCCACACCAGTAGGTCTTATCGCCCAGCCCTAAATCTTTCCTTCCTTTTTTCCTTGCAAAAACGACTTCATTGTCTTCACTCCAAATCAAAATTCGACGTGTGCGCAAAAACAAGTTCAGAATCTTCGGCCAGTTAACTCCCAAAGCTAAAACCCAACCAAAACCCTCGCCTCTTTCCACCATCGTGCCAGCCGAATTCCTCAAACCCTCCATTACCTTCTCCTCTGTTTCCACCTTCACCAAAGTTACCAGAAAATATGAACAAAGTAGAAGAAAGAGCAGAGGAGGAAGAAGAGGAGCAGAGCTTCGAGGAATTAGGAGTTGATCCTCGTCTTATCCGTGCCTTAACCAAGAAATCTATCCTTAAACCTACCCCTATTCAGCGTGTTGCTATTCCCCTTATCCTCGTAAGTTTATTACTCCTACAATACTTACATTTTCATATCTTCACAATTCTACTGATATTACTGGCTCTTTTTTTTTTCCTTTAGGAAGGGAAAGATGTGGTTGCCCGAGCTAAGACTGGTTCTGGAAAGACCTTTGCTTATCTCCTTCCTTTACTTCAGAAGCTCTTTACTAGTCAGTCACCTTCAACCAAGAATCTTGCACCCACTGCTTTAATTCTTGTACCTACTAGGGAATTGTGCCAACAGGTGGAAATTTGCTGCTTTTATTTTGGGAATTCTTAAAGTTTCTTTTTTTTCTTTTTTTTTTTTTAAATTTTTATAAGTTCGTGTGTATCTTATTCTGTTTATTGTTGTCCAGGTTTGTTCAGAGGCCAATTCGTTGATTGAACTATGTAGAGTGCAATTGAGACTTGTTCAATTGACCAGCTCCATGTCTGTTTCTGAATTGGTTGGTTCTTTTATTCACTATTGTTTTGCTGAATATTACTATTAGTTTCTGATCTTTTTATGTGTATGTGTTAAAATGGTGTGGAGGTGGTAAATATATGAACTTTTTGTTTCAGAAAACTACGTTGGCAGGGCCTCCTGAAATTGTTGTATCTACTCCTGCCTGTATACAGACATGCTTGAAGAATGGTGTTATTCAAGCAAAAGCTGTTCAAGATTCTCTCTCCATTCTCATTCTCGATGAGGTGGGTAGTTTACATAATAAACTTTGTTCCTTGGACTTCCTCTAGTTGCAAGGCTTTTAGCTGATGTTGTGAGATAGTATATAATTAGTTGCATTGTTTCAAAATCTCAAAAAATTCACTGTAAAGTTTCGACACTCCGGGAGCAATAATGCGATAAATCTTTTAAGTGTAACCACGCCTTGTCTGTATTTTTTTGAAATGGCATGAGGTTGATAATTATGCTTTCTGTATCAGGCAGATCTTCTTTTGTCGTATGGATATGAAGATGATCTGAAAGCTCTTACATCTCATGTACCAAGACGTTGCCAGTGCCTTTTGATGTCTGCAACCTCAAGGTATGCTCGCCTTACTCCATCATATATGTTAAACAAATTCTTGCAGTCCTTTTTTTTTTTGTGAAGGAAAATTCTAGTAGTCTTTCAATGTTGCATGTGTTGATTTTATCCATCACAAAGTTCTTGACTTAATTTGTCTTCTTCACTTTTACCATCTCACTTCCCATCTTTGCCCCCTGTCTCAACGTTTCGGTACAAACTTATTTAATCATGTTAACATTGCAGTTCTGACGTCGAAAAGCTGAAAAAGCTTATTTTACACAATCCCTACATCTTAACTTTGCCTGAAGTGGGTGATACTAAGGATGACATTATCCCAAAAAATGTTCAGCAATTTTATGTAAGTATACGACTTCAATAGTTCTTTTAACTGACTTAGTGTTCTGTCCTTTGTTCAGCATTTTTACATTAAGAATTTTGATAGGAGAGCTTTTGAAGGTGGAAATGAATTATGTACAGTTTAGGAGTAGGCTCTTATCCCTTATTTCCTTTTGGTGCACATGAGATCCCTGTATGTATAGAAGACTGTGTGGCTTTTGTAGAAAATCATTTCTTTTGTAAGGTTTTCTATTTACTGATTTAGTATTCTGTCCTTTCTTGTTTACATTAAGGATTTAGGTGCCTCTGTTTGTTATTTATCATCTGATAGATATGGTTAAATTCGGTAGTGTGATCCTCATACGTTGGCTTCTGTAATACTTGACTAAGAAGCCACAGCTTCTGTTAATACGTGGATTTAGGATGCATCTACAATGGTAAATTATCATACATGTTCAAGCATCACACACTTTTCAGCCACTTGTGGTGGATAAGCGGCCACGTTTATTGACGCTAATTTCCAGTAGGCAGTGGTGCTGCCCTCTACAGGACTTTTTTGTGTTCTAGACATTTCATTAAAACAACAAAATACACCTCAGCAACTGTGTCTTTTTTGGTGTTTAACATTGTTATTTTCTTTTATAGCCTTATTGTCTCTGACAACCACTTCTACTTTTTGTTCAGATTTCTTGTGCTGCTCGTGATAAGCTTGTCCATATCCTTGCCCTCTTGAAGCTAGAGTTGGTCCAGAAAAAAGTGCTGATATTTACAAATTCAATTGACATGAGTTTTAGACTCAAACTGTTCTTTGAGCAGGTATATTCATGTGCAAGGTGCCACTAATTATCATAAGACATGTGATCAATATATGAATGCTGTGCCAAGTAAAATATCACTTTTATCTTCTTGTACCTCTTTTAGAAAGCACCAAAACTTCTTTATTGCTTGAAATTTATTTTCTTCCCTATTACTATTATTATATTAACATTTTTTAAAAAGCACATCTCTTTAGGAGTTGTTGAAGTTAGTTCTATTATACCTCCTAGTCTGTGGATGGTGCACCCCATAGAGGGGAGTGCTTTTCGTTGGTTTGTGCTCAGTCATACACTCATAGTTGAAAGTTTTAGGGAGTCGTGGATGCGCTGGATGTGCAAAAGTGTAGCTTTTGCTTGTACAAAACCCAATAGTCTCTATTTTAACTATTTCCTATAAGGCTACATCTTACGACCTGTAATCTTCTGGCTTGTATGTTATTAACTTATTGGTTTATGTTTCAGATGCTATACTTACTACTGGCCTGAGGTGTTCCTGATAGTTTTTAACATCGGGTTTATTTTTGGCAGTTTGGGATCAAGTCTGCAGTATTAAATGCGGAGCTGCCTCAGAGTTCTCGTCTACACATCCTTGAGGTCTGTCATATGAGTGTGGAACGCCAAGAAATGCGCACCCTTTTGTATGGTTTTTGTTGTTGTTCACTCCTTCTCTCTGAAGTCTAATATTGCATCTAAGTTTCTTCTTTTATATCAGGAATTCAATGCTGGGCTATTTGATTACTTGATTGCGACTGATGAAAGTCAATCAGAAGGAAAGGAACAGGTTGATGATCAAAATGGCAGTGAGCGGAAGAAATCGAAAAAACACCGAAAACATAAATTGGATGCAGAGTTTGGCGTGGTTAGAGGGATAGACTTTAAAAATGTGTATACTGTAAGTTTGTTGTGTTCTTTTTCGAATCTTGTCCTCTATTTGGCAGCTGTTGTTCTTTTTCTTTTATCATTTCCCCTTGAGCCATTTAGTGAAAGAGGATATACTTCCAGTAGGAGTTCTGCTCTTATATAGACCTAATACTCCACATTCTCTCTGTGGTTTATTTTAACAGGTGATAAATTTTGAGATGCCTCAAACAGCTGCAGGCTATGTACATCGGATTGGACGTACTGGAAGAGCATATAATACTGGAGCATCTGTTTCTCTTGTGAGTACCTTGAAGGCATATTTGAGATTATTGATGTACAATTGTGATTTCTAGCATATAATCTGGTTGACAAATTTTCCATATCAGATTATAGATTATGTGTTTAAATGTTGTTTAGTTTTAAGTGTTAAACTTCTGATTCATATATAATTTAGCGCTTGGCATAAACAATAAGCCGAAGTTCATATTTCGTACTATCCTTGAATTTACTTTTCATTGGAGGGAGCCATGTGTTTGTAGAATTAGTGGTCTGTTTTCGTACATTTTCTCTAACATTACTTATTCTTCTTTTCCTACGAATTCTCTTATGAGGAATACACTAGAGAACTGTATGTTCTCTACCTTAGCAACCATATCTTTATTCTGCTGCAGGTTTCTGCTGAAGAGACAGAAATATTTGAAGAGATTAAATCTTTACTTGGGGAAAATGAAGACAAGGTGTCACAGTTTATTGCGCCATTCCCGTTGCTGAGTAAGAACGCAGTGGAGTCTTTGCGTTACCGAGCCGAGGTAAAAGTTTCATCAATTATACTTGTATTAGAAGAGGGTTCAGTAGTCATTGTGTGATAAGTATCAATTGTGAGCCTTGCAGAGTTAGGAGAGTGTCACCTAGTGCCAGTTGCAGTGAGCTTCGTGGAACTGAGGTTATCAAGGGGGGAGTGTCTCACGAGATATATGTGGCTTCCTGCTTTAATTATCTTGAGTAACGCTTTTGGAAAAGAAACAAACAAATATTGTGATAAGAAGTGAAGTTTATTGGTTAAAGCATAAACGATATGGAGTTATTGTCTTGATGTCCTTTAGATAAATGCAGCCCAGATGCTCCAATCTGTAAGTCAATAGATTATTAGTAAGTCCATATTTTGTCAACTTCTTGATGCACAAGCATGCAAAAACTACACAGAAGATCCATGCAAGTAAAACTAGCTCGCATGACTACTGAAAGCTTTTAGGAAGTTGGTTATTGCTGCAGTTCCCTCATCCTTCCCACATCGCCAGGACAATAGGAAGTTAAGAAAAGAACATTCAAAAGTTAGAAAGGAGTATATACTTCGAATTCTATACTGGTGCAGTCCTGCCGGTATCCTTGTTTCAAAAGTCTAGATAGCTTGACTGGCATCTTTTATGTAGGATGTTGCAAGGAGTGTCACAAAAATTGCTGTAAGAGAATCACGGGCTCAGGATCTGAGGAATGAAATTCTTAATTCTGAAAAGTAAGCTACTCTTTTTTTCATTTTCTCCTCAGAATAGCTTATTTTCCTTTGCTTCTTGGTCACAGATATTCTTGCTTATTGGGGTTATTCTGACTAGTACTGAAAATATGGCCCTGATACTTTTATTTAATTACCATGTTCACTCTCCAAGAATAATTGCCCATGTTTCCATCCTAAATAGGTGTTATTCTCCTCCTTATCCCATTCTTTTTTTGATAAGGACCTTCTTATCCCATTCTTCTTCACCTTAATATGTTTAAAAATGTAATGACAACCTGTTTGTACTGATTACGACATCACTTGAATAGAAGTTTTTCCAGTTAAAAAAGGGCTGGTTTGATGCTACAAATGGTTAACGCGGCTCTTGATAGTATGATGCATATCTGCTGAAAGTTTTGTTAGATTTCTTTGCCTGGAATTTCAAGATTTGAATACTCATATTTTATCAAATGAATCTGAATGAGTCTTACTTTATCAACAGGTTTCAATGACTCATAATATGTAGAAGCTGCAGTAAACTATACTTGCGGGTAGAACTTAAAATATTTGTCATCTGGTTTGGTCGTATAGGTCACTAGTCGCTACTAGACTTAAAGTTTGTGGATTTGAGGGTGCTATCCTATGGTTGTTTGTTTGTTTGTTACTATTCTTCACCTACTTTGGTAGGATGCACTTCCCATGTCTCTTCTTACTGTTATGATTTCTCCTTCATTATATTTTACTGTGCTTGACTTGAAATCTTGATTAACTTAAAGTACTTTTTCCACTGGTCTTAATCAGGTTGAAGGCTCATTTTCAAGATAATCCAAAAGACTTAGGTAATTAAGCTGTAGTTTGTGGGATAATACCGTGAGTGAACACAATCATAGGACTCATTATATTCAAATGTTGTGGGCAGATCTTTTGAAGCATGATAAGATGTTAAGTAAGAAGGCACCTGCCCCACACCTACGTGATGTACCTGACTACCTAGTGGATCCAACAACACAGGAAGCTAGCAAGATTGTGAAGCTTGCTAGAGCTGCAATGGGCAATACTAATGCATCTCGCGGCAAAGGATCAAAGGGAAGGTTCAAAAGAAGCAGAGACCCTCTTAAAACATTTTCAGCTGAGGTATAACATCCGAACCTTTACTTGCTCTAGCTGTAAGTGCTCGTGAATTTACATTCCTGTTTTATCTGTGTGCCACTATAAATTGAACTTAACATTTGGTCATTGTATACTACTACCACTGTTGTAGTTATCAAAGTATGGTCTTAAGATGGTGTAAACAATCATACTGATTGTAGATAGGTAAAAAAACCCATACATACTCTGATGTTTCAGTTCCTGATAGTTTCATTCATGTTTCTAGAAATAGGAATAGTTGTAGTCACAAACTAAAAATTCTACTGATTGTGTCGTATCAACACGATGATATAGTCTAATGGGTTCCTTGCTATGTCAAGGAACGTAAAACTTGTGGAATGCGGGTAAGTATTAGTCTATCATGTATCTTGATACTCTGTCCGAGTTATCAATGAAGTTTATTTCTTTCCTACTAATAATAATTATAAAGTACCTTTAAGAGTGTTTTGGCAAAGTTATGTTTATTCATACAGATATGATCAGAGATTTACTTGGATCTTCTTCATCCTTTTGCTGAGTTTTCTAGTTACTTGTATTTATTATGTTTCTCACGATCAAAAATTAAGAAAAAAAAATGAATAGATCTAATCACGATATCAGGTTCCTGAAGGAAAAGATTGTATAATCTTTTACTTTTAACCGCTACAGCTTCTGCCATAGCCTCTGCCATTCGGGTGAGCACTCTGTGCGCTCTGTGTAATAGCCTGCAAACCACACCGGGATGTAAACCGCACTAGGCAATCTCTGTACGATAGGCTTGACCCAGAAGGCATTGAGGGGGATCGATCCTAGGTCATCTGTATGGGTGACTATCCTCCAAACCAAGGTGGCCATCCCCGAAGGGATGTTTTTGGTATTCTTGAAAACCAACATTTGCTATGACGATGTGGACTTGTACATTGGCCGGCGTTTAATTTGCAATATTACGAAAATCTGTTGAGGTATTTTATAAAAAAAATGTCGTCTTTAATTGCAGGCACCGAAGCGAGCAGGAAAAGGTGGGATGAAGAGAAAGGCAAAAGATACTGATAATGGCCATAAATACAAAAAGAAACACTCTGCTTAAGTTTTTTATTAAAGGGAATTTTGTAGTTTATTAGTATAATATTTGAATGAATTATTAATCAATTTTTTTTGAATGCTTTCTCTGAGATACTATAAACATTTGGTGCTTGCTCTCCCTCTGGCCTTGCTTCTCCAAGTTCTCGCCATACACCCAATTGCCATTCAAGATCAATAATTCCAAATCACATGTACGTACAAGTTCACAATTTCAATAAGAACATTTAATAGAAAATTTATTACTTGAAAAAATAATCTATAAATCAGAAAACATTTTACACCATTTTCCTGGATGCATCATGCCTCCATTTATTTTTCACTAGTAGTACACATGCATAAAAGAACAGTATCAAAAGCCTTATTTTATAAATTAAATTACCATGAGAGGAGGAATACTTTGTTCATTCCTAAAGAAATTTGTTGGATCAACTTTAGTCTTCACTTGCACCAATCTATCAAAATTGTTCTTGAAGTATTTCTCTCCCCAGATTTTTGCTTGTGTATAGCTTGTATTTCCTTTGTTGTTCACTCCCAAATCAAGATCTCTGTAGTTGAAATAAGCAGCTCTAGGAGAGTTTGAAACATACTTAGCCATGTATCCATAAAGCTTCTGAATCCAAGCTATATGTTTTTTAGAACTTTCTTTTTTTTCCCAAATCACCTCATAATGGATTGAGAATATATTTCCAGCTCTATGCGGGAAAGGGGTTTCAGATTCTGAGAAGTCATTCAACTTTCCTCCGTAAGGACTAATTATCAATTCTGCCGAGTTTTCGCCTATTTGGTCGAATAGTTTCCATATACCTTTGAGACCATTTATTGAAATAGGGTGTCGGACATAGTCTGATTTTCGTTTGAAGTATCCCTTTTTATCTGTGATATTTCTGTTTAGTAACACGTCAAGTGATGTGCCCCTTGGGAAACCAAAAAAATAGGGTATAGATTCGATCCAACTCATCTCAATGCAATCTTCTTTTGCCAACCCTAGTTCGGGGAAGCTCTTTTGCATTTCGTGGAGGAGTTCATCCACTCCTCCAACGAACATGGTAGTGAAAGAGGCGTGTACAGTCCTTTGACCGCGCTGAAATGGAGATTCACTGCTCCTCAGGAAGAGTCTGAGGAGGAGATTGTCATCAACTTTGTCCGCGATATGTTGCCATTTGTAGACAAGTTGAGTTGCATTTTGTTCTAACGTTCGTGTCACGTTGAAGACCGCCACCTTTTCTGGAATGTCAAGTAATTTCACCTTCCATGAAATAATGAGACCAAAGCTAGTCCCTCCACCTCCTCTAATAGCCCAAAAGAGGTCTTCCCCCATTGATTCTCGATATTGGATCCGTCCATTGGCATCGATTAATTTAGCATCAATAATATTATCAGCAGCAAGACCGAATTTTCGAGACATCATTCCGTAGCCTCCACCAGTGAAGTGTCCTCCAACACCAACAGTAGGGCAAACCCCACCAACAAAGGCCAATGTTTTGCTTTTTTCAGCGATTCTATAGTAAACTTCCCCTAGGGTCGCGCCAGCTTGAATCCAAGCAGTCTTGCTTTCGATGTCAATGGAGATTGATCTTAGGTTTCTAAGATCAATGATGACAAAAGGGGTTTCAGAAATGTAGGAAAGGCCCTCATAGTCATGTCCGCCACTTCGAATTCTGATTTGTAAGCCATGTTTCTTGGAGCAATGCATAGCTGCTTGGATTTGAGTTTCGTCCAAAGGAGTGATAATAATTGAGGGGTTGACGTCGGAGCTTATCCTAAGATTACTCTCAAAAGAGTTCAAAATGGTGGAATATGATGAGTTTTTAGGTGTGTGGATGACTTGTGACATTGAACTTGAGCTCATAGTTTTGTGAGAAAGGCATTCAAGAAAGTGATCATGACTGCTTGCTGAGGCAACACATGATGATGAAAGGCAAATTGAAAGAAAGAGAAAGATTGTTAACTTGTTGAAAGTTGTCATGTTTTCTTGTTGCAAAGTTTGATGGTGAAATTGGAAACAAAAGAACTTCTATTTATAGTTTTGGTGTGGGAGAAAAGAAGCTTATAAGTTTCAAACCCTAGGATCACGTGGTATAGAAATTTCTTTTCTTGTAAGCACAAAGTTTAACTCAGCATATTGCATGCATATATTCATCTCTGTTGCTGGCAAATTAAACCTATCATATTTTTTTTTTCACGACTAACGTTGTACCTTCCACGTTGAACTTTCTAGAATTTATTTAGTTGTAAAAACAAAATTGAACTCTGTCAAATTAAATGATTAAATTCATCTCTATTATTGCTGTTAACTATGCCAATTAAACCTATCATGCTTTTCATCAGAAACTAATTAACGCTGTACGTACGTACTAAAGAGTAGCAGCTGACCTGGAGTGTTCTTCCACTCTTACAAGTTACATGACCGAGATAAGTGGCGGAGTCAAAAATTTATATAAGGAGATTCAGAAAAATACTAAAATATTACACATGAGATTTAAACTCGTGACCTAAAGCAACTTTTAACCACTTTCGCTATTACACACAACTTATATCCGGGGATTCAACAATTTAAATTTTCAGAAAAAATGTTATTTTTTCCCTATCTACATGGTATAATTATGCCACAAAAGGGACTCAATTGAACCACTTTAATTTGGCTCTACATTACTCTACCCCTTGGAACAACAAAGTTTTCCATGGAACCTTCTTCCAAGTAGGGGCACAAATACAATTATACTCGGCAAAGGGTGATCAGTTGAACACCATTAAGTAAAATATAATATTGTATAAATATATTAATTTTTTTTTACGTATATATTAAAATCTTGAATACCGTTACTGAAATTTTTAGTTCTGTCAATTTCCAAACAAATGTAATTGCATATGTTTGGGTGCTCACATACGCTTCCTCATGACGACGAGGTTTAGTTTAATTTTTTCTTTGGTCGTACCATGTAAAAGTATTTACGAAGCTAATCCGAGAATTTATTGCCTACTTTGAATCATGTATATCTTCTAGATTTGCATAAAACACCTAATCTGATGTGCATATGATATCGAGAGTCACTTACCACCCAGAATGAGAATAATGCAAGAAGATACATTTCAAATTCATCAGCTCATACCCCATAAAGTTGGTGACAATAGGTTCGTAACTAGAGGAGTATTAACACTTGCTCTGCATTTATTTGAAATATAAATTAAACATAAAGACTATACAAAATGCTCTTTTTGTTCTTTTCTGCCTTTCCTTCTCATAATATCTCATTTCCAATTTACAACGTAGCAACTCTTGTTGTCTTGATGTCCTTTAGATAAGTGCAGCCCAAATGCTCCAACCTGTAAATATATCAACAGATTATAAATAGTCCATATTTTGTCAACCTACTCTTGATGCACAAGCATGTAAAGAATACACAGATACATGCAAAAATTAACTTGTGCGACGACTGAATTTTTTTAGGAAGTTGGTGTAATAATGCAGGCCCCTCAACCCTTCCCCACATCGCCATGACAAAAAGAAGTATGGAAAAGAAAAATCAAAATTGAGAAAAGTACTGGTATACTCCTGCCGATCTGTTTGTTTCTAAAGTACTTGGTTTGACTAAAATCAGAGAATCACTAGCCCAAGATCTGACAAATAAAATTCTTAGTCTGCAAAAGTTGATGTAACAGTCATACTCATTCTAGAAAAAGTATGACATACATTCTCTGAATTGTTTCGTCCTGCTAATTTCATTCATATTTCTAGAACAAATACATATATAGGAATATTTGTAATCACCAAGTAGCTATTCTACTGCTCTATAGTCTTGTCAACACGATGATTACGTACGGTCTGATGGTTTCCTTGTTAATATGAAGTTAAATCCCGAAATATGTGCATTTGGCGTTGCATCAGGCAAGTTTTTGGGTTTTCTTGTTTCTAACCGTGGAATTGAAGTAAATCCTGCACAGATTAAAGCCATTCAGGAAATCCCTGATATACTTTCAAACAAGAAAGAAGTTCAAAGATTAGCAGGGAGAATTGCGGCCTTGGGAAGATTCATCTCTAAATCATCAGAGAAGTGTTTTAAATTCTTCTCAGCCCTTAAGAAGCAGGATCATTTTGAATGGAATGAGAAATGTCAACAAGCACTTAGGAATTTGAAAACGTACTTATCAAATCCACCTTTGTTGGCAAAACCAAAGGCTGGGGAAAAGCTACTCCTCTACCTTGCTGTTTCGGAAGTGGCGGTAAGTGCTGTTTTGGTCCGAGAAGAGCAAGGTAAACAATCATCAATCTATTACGTAAGTAAATCTTTGTTAGATGCAGAGACGAGGTATCCTAAGTTAGAAAAACTTGCACTTGCGTTAATCATGGCATCTAGAAAGTTAAGACCTTACTTTCAGTGTCACCCTATCGTTGTGGTAACTACCTACCCTTTACGTAACATATTACATAAGCATGAGTTATCAGGTAGGTTAGCTAAATGGGCAATAGAGTTAAGTGAATACGAAATTGCATACCAACCTAGAACTGCTATAAAATCACAAGTATTAGCTAATTTCGTGGCTGATTTTAGTCAGGGAATACAGTTAGAAGCAGAAAAAGAATTACAGGTGTTCAATGGAGCTAACCCAGGAACTTGGACTTTATTCACTGATGGCTCATCTAATGTGAGAGGAGCAGGTTTGGGGGTAGTATTGGTACCACCTACGGGTGAAACCATTCGGCAAGCTATTAAATGTCATTCCATAACTAACAATGAGGCAGAATATGAGGCTATGATTGCAGGTTTAGAACTGGCACGGGAACTTGGCATAAATCAGATAATAATCAAGAGTGATTCACAACTCGTAGTTAATCAAATGCTGGGGACTTATACAGCCAGGGAAGCAAGGATGCAGCAGTACTTGGAAAAGGTACGGGAATTGATAAAACAATTTCAAGATTGGAAAGTTAGACAAATACCCAGGGACGAAAATCTTGAAGCAGACGCCCTAGCTAATCTCGCATCTGCGGCTGACGTGGCAAACAATGCAAATGCCTCAATGATACATTTATTTCATTCAGTTCTTGATCCTGATGCGAATGAGGTAAATTTTAATAACTTAACCTGGGATTGGAGGAACGAAATTGTTGCTTTTTTGCAGTATGGAACCGTCCTTGATGACAAGAAAAAGGCTTATGCGTTTCGAAGACAGGCCGCTCGGTACTGCTTAAAACAAGGCAATCTATATCGTAAAATATTCGGTGGTCCCTTAGCAAGATGCCTTGGACCTTCACAAACAGAGTATGTAAGGAGAGAAATACATGAGGGTCATTGCGGGAATCACGCAGGTGGAAGATCACTAGTAAGAACCTTAATTAGGGCAGGTTATTACTGGCCTAAAATGGAAGAGGAGGCAGAAAGTTTCATGGCCAAATGTGATAAATGCCAGAGGTACGGTAACAATATGCATAGACCTGCAGAATTATTACATCCGGTCATTTCGCTGTGGCCATTTATGAAATGGGGAATGGATATCGTAGGACCATTACCGCAAGCAAAAGGACAGGTAAAATTTTTGCTTGTTCTCACTGATTATTTTACTAAATGGGTAGAGGTAGGTGCATTCAAACAGGTGCGAGAAAAGGAAGTCAGAGACTTTATTTGGCGGAATATCATATGTCGATTCGGCGTACCAAAGGAGATCGTATGTGATAATGGTCCTCAGTTTATTGGAGCTCAGATCACGGAATTTTTTCAAAGCTGGAAAATTAAAAGGATTACGTCAACTCCCTATCATCCGGTGGGTAATGGACAGGAAAAATCAACGAACAAAGTCATTATTAACAATTTAAAGAAACGACTAGAGGAATCAAAAGGAAACTGGCCTGAAGTGTTACTTGGAGTTTTATGGGCATATCGCACAACTGCAAAAACAAGTACAGGAGAAACACCGTTGTCATTGGTTTATGGAGCTGAGGCTTTAATTCCAGTTGAGATAGGGGAACCAAGTACACGGTTCACACAGGCGACACAAGAATCTAATGACGAGGAGATGCAGGTCAACCTAAATTTACTCGAGGGGCGGAGAGAAGCTGCTTTAATAAGAATGACAACACAAAAGCAAGTCATAGAACGATACTACAATAGAAAAGCACGCCCCAGGTTCTTCAAAATTGGGGACTTCGTGCTTAAAAAGGTTTTTCAGTCTACAAAGGTAGCTAACACAAGGAAATTAAGTCCAACATGTGAAGGACCCTACAGAGTGCGTGATGTTGCAGGAAAGGGAGCATATGAACTGGAAACAATGGATGGCAAGATACTACCTTCACATTGGAATGCTGTTCATTTAAAGAGATACTATTTCTAAGGAAAATCCACCGTCAGGTATAACCATTTTAAATTTCATTTTTGAATTGTTAAAATTTTACTAACGATTTTAGATGATAGGCAAAATACTAACCCGTACTAAATGATAAGTCACGACCTGTAAGGCACATGAAGTAACCTAAAATTCCTGGCCTAAGGTTACAATTATTCTGATAGAAATGCAAACGGGTTATGCAGTCTTCATCTATAATCATCCCTCCGAGTCCCGTATGTTTTTCCTTTTCAGGAAAAGGACCAAATGAGAGAAACTATCAAGTGCTCGAGGCTTCATACTTCAACACTCAAACACTTGGACGACTACATAATATACACGAACATGTGTATAAAGAAGGCAAAGCAGATTAAGGAAAAATCAAGCCTGAAAGAGTCAAGTGCAGAGTAAAAGTCATAAAGCCACGAGCTAAGGCCAAAGAAAAACCTCACTATAGTTAGGGTAAAGGCTATGTACTAAAATGGGTTATAAGAAAAAACCCCGTGTCTATTATTCTTCTTTTAAATCTATTACAAGAAAAATAGTTACGAGAAAGTTATAGATGTAATTCAAATACATGTAAAGTTTTATTCGGAACTAGACAAGGTTCAAAAATAAAAACTTGTCAAGGTTATTTCAGAGAAACATGTGTATTCCTATTTCTTTTATCGTATGATAACACCATTATGAAGTTGAGACGTCTTCTTCATTAAATGTCGGAATATAAAAGGGTCCTCTTTTATAAAACTCATGTTTAAATTATTCATGAGGTTAACAGAAGCATTTTTCGAAAAACAAAAATGCAAATTATTCTGTAAGTCCTTAAAAATAAAGGCGAGAATAAAACAAGCAGAAGTTTAAGATAAAAAACTTCTTAATATGTAAAAAAAAAATCTAAGACTAAGTTCGAACTTAGTCATAAAACTACGAAATTGTTTAGATTGCCCCATAAAAAGACCTGGGGACTGGCGTTTCCAAAATCAACCCTCAAATGAAGCTAAGGGTTTGATTACAATCTTCCAAAATCAAAACAAAAACAAAATCATTTGAATGATTAAAACCGATCACTGAGAAGTTTGTGGTATTGAGGCAGGAACGTCAATAGCAGCGGGTTCAATTTGGGCAGGTGCATCAGCAGGTGCAGTTTCAACTTGGCTTGCAGTAACAGGCTCGATCGGGTTTGAAATAGTCGGGATACCCGTATCAGCTTCAACATTCATGAGAGCTTCAGCCACGAGAACTTCATCCACGGGAGAAGGGAAGTCCTGAGTTTGTTGAGCCTTTTCAATGGTTTCGTTGATATTAGCTAACTCCAACTCCAGGTTGAAGTTTTCTTGGCCAGCTTCAAGTAGGGTATCACGACGGGAATTCAAAAAAGCCCAACTTGCCTCAACAATAGATTTTTCTTCAAGGATCTCATAATCCTTTTCCCAAGCAGCGATCTCATTTTTTAGCTCTTCATTTTCAGCCAAGGCGGAGCTGTGGGAAGCTTGAAGAAAGGCGTGGGAGCATTCTAAAGCACGCACCTTATCAGCAGAGATTCTGAGGCCTTCTTGTGCTTGAGTCAAATTTTGCACAAGCTCCCCAGCATAAACTTCTTTTTGGTTTAAAAGAGCCTTTAATTCTCTGATCTCTTCACTAGCTTTAGATAACTGCTTTGAGAAGGAGGACTCGAGACGCTCTTTTTCTTTTTCTGCTTGGTGTGAAGAGGCTTTTGTAACCGCCAATTCTGAAGTTAAAGCCCGTATTCGCTGCTCTAAGGTATTCTTGCTCTCTTGTAAGTTCTCTATATCAAGCTGTGCACTCTCAAATTGCCCCTTCCAATTGGTTGCTTCCAATTGAGAGTCGCGTGCTATCTTCTCCAAAGGGGCAATTCTTTTCATCAATTCTGTGCCGATAAGATTGGCCTAAAAAAAAGAAATAAGAATTCCAAAGATGAAAAATTTGCAAAGTAAAAAAGGGAGAGAAGGAAAATACCTTCAGAGTGGCATGCACGATATCATTCATTAAAGTTAGGGAACTATGGCTCTCCAGCTTTGCTTTTTCAATTGGGCCAATAAGAGGCTCCAACCATACATCCGCCTGACCTGACTTTCTCAAAAGGCTGCTCTCAGCAGGAATTTCAATAATTACCCGCCTCATAGCGACACTTCTACTTGAAGAGCCCGTTTCAGTATGATGAACGATAGGAGGGGGAATAGTCAAAGGAGGAGCCGGAGAAGAGGTAAGAGCAGTAGAAGAAGGAACGGAAATAGCTGGGGCCGGTAAAGAAGGAATCACAGGCACGGGTAATGAAAAAGACGATAAAGGTACTTCGTCTAAAACATGCCCGACATCTTCACGACCATATCCACTAACGAAAAGTTGGTCAATAGACTCACAAGTATCGTGGGGAGTGACGTCATAATCAGGAATTATTATTAGGGTTTCAACAGGTTCGGTAAGAGAAACCGAAACTTCAGCTTCATCATCGGAAATGATGCGTCTCCTAACTCGTGGCCTTGTTACTAGGGAACTCTCATTTTCCTCTTCTTCAGAATTTTCTTCTTCAACAGCCTTCCTTCTCGCAGAAGAGGAACCCAAGACTATTTCTCGGGCTCTCTCTAAAGAGATACGGATTCCCGAAGGAGTACGAGTTCCCAAAGAGACATGAGAGGCTGCAACTGCTTCAGCAGTAACCCCTCGAATAGCAAATCCTGACAAAAAGAAGGATAAAAGTTAAAACAATAAAGGAGAATATAGGCACGAAAAGAACAAAATGTGAACTCTTACCATGAGTCTTTACCTTCCAACCAAAGCGGTTAGAAAGTGTTTTCCAAGATTTATCATCCGTTGGTGCGATCTTCAGCAATTTATCTACCCAACCACAGAAACTGGGAACATCCCCCACAACTCCCATGGTTGCTAAAAAAAGGGGGGGGGGTAAAATTAGAAAAACTGATAAACTTGAAAGAAGAAGGTACGAGAGGGATAAAAGACCTACATGCAAAATTCCACTTCTCAGAGAAGGGAACATTATCTTCACCCACTAAACCAACAATGGGGGCAACAACAAATCGAGCATACCAGCCACGATCCTTGTCATCTTCAGGGCTCACCAAAACCCTCTTACTCCTGGCTACTAGTGTAAAAACACCATTGCAAAAAAGCCTAGGTGAGTAAAGATGAATCAAGTGAGGGAAAGTAAAAGGAGTTTCAACTTTAGTGGCTAAATGCCTTAAACAGGCAACAACCCTCCATATGATTGGGCCAATTTGACCCAAGCAGACATTGAAGAAATGACAAAATTCAAGAATGACTAGGTCGATTGCTGGTCTAAACCCTAAAGTAAAAGGGTAAGTGTAAACAAAAGAGAACCCAGTTAAATATGAAGTAATTCTCTGATTCGGATTAGAGATAGTAATGGGAAAATCATTACTCCAATGACAGTCCCGACGAACCACAAGAGTCAAAACCTCTGTAATTTGAGTGGGGTAAGCATCGACACGATCTAATGCGGAACCCTGATTTCTAAGAGATTCCCTGTCATGGTAAAAAGACAATTCTGAAGGGACTATCTCATCTACTAAAGGTTCAGAATGATCTTTACCCCTAGAAGAAGATTTGTGAGAAAGGGAACCTCTGGTTCTAGAGGAAGGACCAGAACTAGAAGAAGGCATAGACGAACCACCTCGACTAGATCCTAAACTACGAAGTCTACCTCCCCTTCTGTGCCTAATAGGGGCATTGGGGAAGAAGTCAGTAATGGAAACTCTCTCAAGGTTAGGGTTTGGAGAAAACATATCAAAGAAGAATGATTTAAGGAAGAAGTAAACAGAGATTTGAAGAAATAAGTGTTCAATAAGCTTTATGTGATAACAGACAAGGGAAAGAATTATATTTATACTGATAAGCAACCGCCAAAGGTAAAAGTACGGAGGTGGAAATACCATAATTATGATAATTGACACTTCATTAATAGTGGAACCGTAAAAACCTTGAAAAAGGCTGCAAAAACTGCAGAGCCAATGGAAATTCGATACGTGTACGGAATATTAAATGGAAGTGACAATTGAAGCGTCAATTTTGTCATAGCATTAATGGTGACAAAAATTCTCGTTTTAATAAAATCCACTTCCCAAATATTCAATTGATGAATAAATGGAAAGTGGGGGGACTATCTGTATTGGGAAAATTGCATTTATATATGTAAGTGACATGTTGAGACACGTGGACTGGTCAAATAGTCAAAGAATTATAATTAGTCAAGAGGCACGGGGAGCAATAGAAACGAGCAAAGACAAAGGAAGAGGCATGGGAGGACATTTGAAGGATTCAGCGCCCGTACCTATTTAAGTCATTTATCAAAAGGAATGGATCTGACCATAATAAAGAGCGCCGATACGGAATTCGACAGGCATTAAATACTGGATACGTTAGAGAATTTGTATTGATTACAATGATTGTGTAACGTAGCATTCAATGTCTTTAATTATTCATAATAACCTCATTATGATTTAGGGAAAACGCATATCTTCAAGATACCTATAAAAGGGAGGTATCTGGTCACTTGTAAACACAAGATACGATTGGAATATACTTTGATTCACTTATTTTTCTCCTGATTATACTCTGGTTACCCTAAATTACTTTCTTCTACATATTCTTTTGATTATCAGTAACCCGCGTTCTTCTAAATTCTAGCTTTGACTAAAATTCTATTTTTTGGTTAAATACAGTACTTGTCAGAAGCTTACACCTGGATATCTAAATTTAAACAGACATGAGTATAATCAGAAAATTTACTAATATATGCATGTAGAAAATCTAAGAAGAAATAACTCAAAAGAATAATGGTGACTACAAACAAGAAAAAGTGCATCAACTAAAGAAAGATTGCAGAAAAAACTCACCAACACAAGCTCATACTTTGGAAGATGAACACCACATGAAGAAGCTGATGAAAATTGAGACCAGGGAAAAGAAAATTTACAAAGACGAAAAGAGAGAAAATTTGCACAGAGAAAGAGAAAGAAAGAGATACAATAGAATAGAAAATGGGCGAAGATTTCTATACTTCTCCGTGCCAAGTGTCCCACGACTGTTAACATGTGTCAAGAAGAAAGCTCTCAAATTTTTTATTTTCGTGTACGAGATGGGGCCAAGTACAAAAGTACAATTCAGGTAACATTTTGTACAACTTATTATTGCTTTGTTCGTACACCCTTCTTCATTTATATTTATATATATAGTAGTAAAGTAAAGTAATGCAGATAAAACATAAAGACACAACAAAATGCACTTTTTGTTCTTTTCTTCATAAGCTTCTCATAATATCTCATTTTCGATTTAATTACAACGTAGCAACTCTTGTTGTCTTGATGTCCTTTACATAAGTGCAGGCCCAATGCTCCAATCTGTAAATCAACAGATTATAACTTGTGCGACGACTTAAATTTTTTAGGAAGTTGGTGTGATAGATAGTGCAGTGCAGTGCAGGCCCCTCAACCCTTCTCCACATCGCCGCGACAATAAGAAGTAAAGGAAAGAAAATTCAAAATATAGAAAAGCAGTATATATTTCGAAAGTATTAGATTTGACCAGTATCTTTTTCATAGTTTGTTGCAAGGAAATGTTACAAAAGTTACTGTCCGAGGATCAGAGGAATAAAATTCTTAGTCTGAAAAGTTGGTGACAACAATCATATACTGATTCTAGAATATATCCTAGATAGGTAAAATAAGTCATACATTCTAAATTCATATTTCTAGAAGTAGCTAGGGATATATAGAGATATATACATACTATATATAATTAGTGGATTGTGGATTAAGTAATGGGGTACTCTAATCTTGAAACTATGTCAGAGTTGTCAATGAAGTTTATTTTATTTTATTTCACTAAATAATGTTCTGGCAGAATTTCTGTTTATTCATACAAGATATATGAACTTAAGATTACTTAGATTATGGAGATTTGCAGAGAAATGGAAGTGTTAATCGAGCTCAATTAACAGAGAAGAAGATTCTAGAGAAGATTTTTATGTGAAATGAATTCGTACATCTGGAAAGTGTACTGTAGCTCCAACTTATACAATGTGTTGCCTCTTTGCCACTAACTTAGAGCTGTACTCCAACTAACTACAACTAAGTACCAGCTAACTACAGTATAACTAACTTCCTGACTTCTTAATTAACAACCATTACTGACCCTGCTAATTACTAATCTGCCCCTGCATACACTGTGTTAGGGGTGTACAAATAAAACCGACAAACCGCACCAACTCAATAATTCGAGTCAAACCGAGAAAAAAAACCCGACTATGATTTGGTTTGATTTGGTTTGGTGTTGGAAAAAAAACCGACCATAATTGGTTTGGTTTTGTTTTAACTAAAGAAAGTCAAACCGAAACCAAACCAAACCGACATTACATATATAGAAATTTTAGATATATTTAATATATAAATATACTTATTGTGATGTAATTTATAAATTTTTCTTAATTTTTTTTATAATTTTATCTTTTAAGGTATTATTTCGAGGTTTGACTTAGAACTTTTGAATGCTCCAATAAATTTTATAGCCATTAATATTAGTAAATTAAATAATGCTAGCAAAAGCCCAAACCAAAATCAAATCAATACTAATGCTAACAAAAGACAATCAACTCAATATTACGAACGAGAACGTATTGAATATCTATTTTTTGTTTTGCAATAATTTAGAAAAAAATGTAGAACCTGTTTTTATTTTTCTTTAGCATTTACTCATGTAATTAATACTCCCTTATTAGTCTATTTATTTTAGCATGACTTAGTACTTTTAGATTATGTTTATTTTTATTATGACTTTTTGATAAGCAATATTTATATTACATAATTTTATTGTTTTTATTATTGAATATTTTAGGATAATGCGATGACACATCTCATATTTTGTATTATTTTCTTGGAAAATACTTTATATAGTTGTATCTTACTAAGATTAAAGAAATATTTTGAGCATACGTTATATGTTTTGTTCTATGAAGATTTTACCGGAAAAACCCCCGAAAATTCGAGATTGAAAAACCCGAGTTTTATTGGTTTGGTTTGGTCTTTAGATTCAAAAACCCGACACAATTGGTTTGGTTTGATAATTGTAAAATCCGAACCAACCCGGCCTATGTACATCCCTACACTATGTCATGTAACAACTATTTTATCATAGATTTAGGGGTATACAAAGAAAACCGATAAATTGCATCAAATCGATAATCAGAGTCAAATTGGGAAAACAAAAATCGATTGTGGTTTTGTGTTAGAGAAAAAAAATCAGTCCATAATTGATTTGGTTTGATTTTAACCAAAAAAAGCCAAACCGAAACCAAACCAACCCGACATTATATTATACAGTTTATAAAAATATTTTATATATATAAATATTTATTATAATATAATACATAAATATTTTTTAAACTTGTTCACAATTTTATTTTTAAATATATTACTTAAAGTATGGACTTAATATTCTTGAATGGTCCAATAAGCCCATAAATATAGTACGTCAAATAAAGTTCCAATAAACACTAATGCTAATAAAAGAAATTCAATTCAACACTAGAAATGCCAAAAATGTTGGATAGCTATTTTTTTAGTTTTGCATTGGTTTATAATGAAAAATGCATAACCTAATTTATCTTTTTCTTTTGTCACGACCCGGATGTTTCACCCTCGAGAGTCGTGATGACACCTACTAATATGAGCTAGGCAAGTCGACTATTGAACAAATAACCTTTTTACCCTTTTTATTCTCTTTAACAGTTATAAAGCAATAACGTGTAAACAACGAAAATTTAAAATAAGCAAAAGAAAAACAATAGAGTATCTGAACATGTAACTAATACAACTATTTAAGCCTTAACCACCCAGAACTGGTGTCACAGTGTCACAGACGATCTAAGATTTACTACATACAAGTCCGAAAAATAAACGATACATTGTTTCTGAATTAAGGAAATGAAACAGGGATAAAGGGATAGAGGGAGACGCCAAGGCCTGTAGACGCCTGCAGGTCTACCTTGAATCTCCGCGTGGACTGAAGGTAGCCACCCCATCTACGGTCCAAAATCTGCTTAGGGATCTGCACATAGTGCAGAGTGTAGGACCAGACTACCTCGACGAAGTAGTGACGAGGCTAGGACCAGACTACCACATAAACCTGTGCAATTCAACTATATACAGCGAAAAAGAAGAACAAAAATAAACAGTCAAATATGGGAGTGGTAGCATGCTACGGGGGAGATATAAATTCAGAATAGAAAAATAATAGGTAATTGAAGGAAACAATAAATCTCGGATATTATCAAAGAACCAGAAATCAATAAGTGCACGACATCACCCTTCGTGCTTTTACTCTCGTCCTCACCAAAACAGTCAAGTAATGAAAATGTGTACGATATCATCCTTCGTGCTTTTACTCTCGTCCTCACCATATAATAAATATAATCGGCACAGAATGGTACATCGTGCGACACGGCATCACCCTTCGTGCTTTAATACTCTCTCACCAAAACAATACACGGCATCACCCTTCGTACTTTAGCACTCTTCCTCACCCAAACAACAATCACAAACAATAGGGCAAGAGAATAAATGAAATTACGATAAGAATCTCGGCAAGGGAACAATAGTTCAACAATAAAGTCCCGGCAAGAGAATAACATCAAAAGAAACCTCAACATCCCGGCAAGGGAGATAACATGAAAAACAACAATATCCCGGCAAAGAGAGCTAATATAATGATTCTCTTCTCTTTTTCACTTTTACTTCATAACTCTCTACACAACTTTGAGCCAATGCTCTAAAAGATTCAATTCTCACTTATACTTTCACATTTCATTGTACAACTCGAGCCAACGCTCCTCAATGTTCAAATGTTACAATTACTTCCACAAACTTTGCCCAACAATAGAAATCATCATCAAAGCATGAATAATACAACGAAGCCATAATAATCACAATATAAGACTCACGGGCATGCTTGACACCAACGTCTAGATACTCGTCACCATGCCTATACGTCATACTCGACAAATACCACATAGGAAATAGGACTCGACTCCTAATCTCTCAAGCTAAAGTTAGACCAAACACTTATCTCGATGCCACGAGCACAATTCACATCTCAACTATCGCTTTACCTCTTGATTCCACCACCAATTCACTTGTTTCTAGCCACAAGTTACTTACTTATATCAATAAACGCTAAATGAATCAACTCCAATGCATGAAAATGAGTTTTCCAAAGTTTTACTCAAAAAGTCAAAAATTGCCCCCGGGCCCACATCAAAACCTGAGGTTTGAACCAAAACCCGATTACCCATTCCCCCACGAACCCAAATATATAATTTGTTTTGAAATCGGACCTCAAATCGAGGTCCAAATCCCCAATTTTTGAAAAACCTAGGTTCTACCCAAACCACCCAATTTGCCCCATGAAAATCATTGATTTTGAGTTGAAATCATGTGAAAAGATGTTAATGATTGAAGAAAACGAGTTAAAATTGACTTACAATCAATTTGGAAGAAGAGTTATCTTTGAAAAATCACCCAAGAATGTTTTGGTTTTGAAAGAGTGCGAAAAATGGGAGTTTTTCGGCTAAGTATAAAAATTGCAGGTTGCAGATATGGGAATTGCGACCAGAGTTCGCAATTACGAACCCCAACCTCTACTATGTTCGCATTTGCGACCAAGTAGATTTTCCGGTCTTCTTTGCATTTGCGATAGACCTCTCGCAAATGTGAAATTGCATTTGTGACTAGGTCAGTAGCTGGGGGGAATCGCATTTGCGATGGGAACCTCGTATTTGCTAGATAGTGCTGACCTGGGCTAGTTCGCATTTGCGACATAGCCTTCGCAAATGCGAAGCCTGCAGGCCTGTAATACATCAGTTCAAAATCTACAACATTCTAAGTCAAAATTCCACTCCGTGGCCTATCCAAAACTCACCTGAGCCCTCGGGGCTCCAAACCAACCATGCACACCAACCTAACAACATCATATGGACGTGCTCGTGCATTCAAATCGCTAAAATAACATCAACAACTATGAATTTAGCATCAAAATCATGAAATTTCTTAAGAACTTCAAACTTGCCAAATTTCTCAAATAAGGTCCGATTCACATAATTTCAAATCCGTTTCTTACCAATTTTCACAAGCTCGACTCAAATCATATATAAGACCTGTACCGGGCTTCAAAACCAAAATACGGGCCCGATACCAATAGTTTCAAACACATTTTTCTTTAAAAAAATCATAATTAATTCAACAAAATAATTTCTTTCAAAAATTCATTTCTCGGGCTTGGGATCTCGGAATTCGATTCCGGGCATAAGCCCAAGTCCCATATTTTCCTACGGACCTTTCGGGACCATCAAATCAGGGGTCCGGGTCCGTTTACCCAAAATATTGACCGAAGTCAAATTAATTCATTTTAAAGTCAAAATTCATCATTTTTACAGATTTTCACATAATGACTTTCCGACTATGCACCGGACTACGTATATCGGACTCGGACTCCTAGGTCGATGCCTTAGCGGGATAACCTCTCCACTAAACATGAACAGAAGGAAACTCTTCGATCTCAGCTGACGAACTTGTCGGTCTAGAATAGCTACCAGCTCCTCCTCGTAAGACAAGTCCTTGTCAAACTGGAAAGTGCTGAAATCTAACATATGGGATGGATCGCCGTGATATTTCCAAAGCATGGACACATGAAACACTGGATGCACAGTTGATAAGCTTGGCGGTAATGCAAGTTTGTAAGCCACCTCTCCTACTCGATCAAGAATCTCAAACGGGCCAATGAACCTAGGGCTAAGCTTTCCCTTTCTCCCAAATCTCACCACGCCTTTCATAGGCCACACCCGAAGCAATACCCGCTCACCGACCATGAATGCCAAATCTCAAACCTTATGGTCGGCATAACTCTTTTGCCTGGACTGAGCTGTACGAAGGCTATCCTAAATAATCCTGACCTTGTCCAAGGCATCCCGAACCAGATCCGTACCCAACAACCGAGCCTCTCCTGGCTCAAACCATCCAACTGGCAACCGGCACCGCCTACCATACAAAACCTCATAAAGAGCCATCTGGATACTCGACTGGTAGCTGTTGTTGTAGGCAAACTCCGCTAAAGGAAAAAACTGATCCCACGAGCCTCCAAAGTCAATAACACAAGCTCGGAGCATATCCTTCAAAATATGAATGGTCCGCTCGGACTGCCCATCCGTCTGAGGATGAAATGATGTGCTCAACTCAATCCGTGTGCCCAACTCTCACTAAACCGCTCTCCAGAAATGGGAGGTAAAATACGTACCTTAGTCCGAAATGATAGACTCGGGCACACCATGAAAGCGAACTATCTCCCAGATATAGATCTCAGCTAACCTCTCGGAAGAGTAGGAGAATGCCCCAGTAATGAAATGTGCTGACTTGGTCAGCCTATCAACAATAACCCACACTGCATCGAACTTCCTCTGAATCTGTGGGAGTCCAACAATGAAGTCCATAGTGATACGCTCCCACTTCCACTCAAGAATCTCAATCTTCTAGAACAAACCACCAGGTCTTTGATGCTCGTACTTAACCTGCTAACAATTCAAACACCGAGCCACATATGCAATGATGTCCTTCTTTATTCTTCTCCACCAATAATGCTGCCGCAAATCCTGATACATCTTCGCGATGCTTGGATGAATAGAGTACCGGGAACTATGAGCCTCCTCTAAAATCAACTCTCGAAGCCCGTCCACATTAGGCACACAAATTCGACCCTGCAATCTCAGAACTCCATCATCACCTAAAGTAACCTGCTTGGAACCTCCGTGTTGCACCGTGTCTCTAAGGACACACAAATGGGGATCATCATACTGCCGATCACGGATATGCTCCAATAAAGAGGAACGAGCGACCGTGCAAGCTAACACACGACTGGGCTCAGAAACATCCAACCTCACGAACGGATTGGCCAAAGCTTGAATATCCAAGGAAAGCGGTCTCTCACCGATCGGAATATAAGCAAGACTGCCCATACTGGCTGACTTTCTACTCAAAGCATTGGCCACCACATTGGCCTTTCCTGGATGATATAAGATGGTGATATCACAGTCCTTTAATAGCTCCAACCACCTTCTCTACCTCAAATTTATCTCCTTTTGCTTGAACAGATACTGCAGACTCTTGTGATCCGTGAACACCTCACATGCCACGTCATACAGATAATGCCTCTAAATCTTCAACGCGTGAACGATGGTTGCTAACTCCAAATCATGAACCTGATAGTTCTTCTCCTAGATCTTCAACTGTCGTGATGCATAGGCAATGACCTTGACATCCTGCATCAACACCGCACCAAGTCCAATACGAAATACATCACAATAAACCGTATAAGGCCCTGAACCTGTGGGCAAAACCAACACCATGCCGTAGTCAGAGCTGTCTTGAGCTTCTGAAAGCTTGACTTAAACTCGTCCGACCATTTGAACTAGGCACCCTTTTGGGTCAATTTGGTCATCGGGGCTGCGATAAATGAAAACCCCTCCACAAACCGACGATAGTAGCTTGCCAATCCCAAGAAACTCCGGATCTTTTTAGCTGATGCTGGTCTAGGCCAGTTCTTGACTGCCTCAATCTTCTTCGGATACAACATGACCCAGGAATGCAGCTGAACTCAACCATAACTCACATTTCGAAAACTTGGCATACAACTGACTATCCCTCAAAGTTTGAAGAACCACTCTAAGATGCTGCTCGTGCTCATCCCGGCTACGGGAATAGATCAAAATATCGTCAATGAACACTATCACGAACAAATCCAAGTAAGGCATGAACACTCGTCATCAACTCCATAAAAGCTGCTGGGGCATTTGTCAACCCGAATGACATCACCAAGAACTCATAAAACCCGTACAGAGTGCAGAAAGCTATCTTAGGGACATCGGATGCCCTAATCCTCAACTAATGGTAGCCAGATCTCAAATCGATCTTCGAGAAGACCTTGGCACCCTGAATCCGATCAAACAAATCATCAATCCTCGGCAATGGATACTTATTCTTGATTGTAACCTTGTTCAACTGCCAGTAATCAATACACATTCTCATCGATCTGTCCTTCTTCTTAACAAATAGCACTGGCGCACCCCAAGGCGAAACACTAAGTCTAATGAAACCTTTTTCAAGCAAGTCTTGCAACTGCTCCTTCAAGTCTTTCAACTCAGGCGGGTCCATACGATACGTCGGGATAGAAATTGTCATGCCCCAAACCTGGGCCTAGACGTAACGCGACACTTGATGCCTAAATACATGTGACCGAGTGAATCAACTGGCTGGCTGAATGAACATGTGATATCATAACATACTGAATGTAGAAGATAAACTAACATATGCTAATATATTGAAAGTCTGGATGATATAAATCAAAGTGTGGAAATACTAATACAATTCTGAAACATATTTGCAGCCAACATGACTTAACATGAAAAGTCTGAGACTTTGTCTAACTATTACTCTAGTCTATGAAGCCTCTAATGAAGTATTGAAAACATTGACTGTCTGAAAATACCGAAGGACTATAAAATAATGATAATGCCCCCATAGAACTGGGGATCACCAAACAACTGATACGAGAGTCCTTGCACTCTGAATCGTCAACCTGTAAATCATTACCTGCATTGTGAGATGCAGGCCCAGGGCAAAAGGGATGTCAGTACATTTGAATTGCACTGGTATGTAAAGCAACTGAAAAAAAGAATTATAAATGCTGAAACTGAAACTAAACTGATAACTGAGAATTGATAATTGATAACTGAAATGATATTATTGAAACGGAAACTAAAATGATAACTGATAACTGATAACTGAACTGAAAAAGGAAGTAAGGATATGAATACTCCCTCTTCTGAATGCTGAACAACCTGTTTATCTGAATATTAAGCTGCGTCCTCAGGCCCTATGTATGTATGTATGTACGTATGTACATATGTATGTATGTATGTATGTACGTATGTATGTATGTACGTATGTACATATGTATGTATGTATGTATGTATGTATGTATGTATGTATGTATGTATGTATGTATGTATGTATGTATGTATGTATGTATGTATATATGTATGTATGTATGTATGTATGTATGTATGTATGTATGTACGTATGTATGTATGTACGTATGTACATATGTATGTATGTATGTAGGTACGTATGTATGTATGTATGTACGTATGTACGTACGTATGTACGTATGTATGTATGTACGTATGTACGTATGTATGTACGTATGTATGTATGTATGTACGTATGTATGTACGTATGTATGTATGTATGTATGTATGTATGTATGTATGTATGTATGTATGTATGTATGTATGTATGTATGTATGTGTGTATGTATGTGTGTATGTATGTATGTATGTATGTATGTATGTGTGTATGTATGTATGTGTGTATGTATGTATGTGTGTATGTATGTATGTATGTATGTATGTATGTATGTATGTATGTATGTATGTATGTATGTATGTATGTATGTATGTATGTATGTATGTATGTATGTGCGCGTGTGTGTGTGTGTGTGTGGTGTATGTATGTATGTATGTATGTGCGCGCGTGTGTGTGTGTGTATGTATGTATGTATGTATGTATGTGTATACACAACTGCGGCCTCGAGCCCAAGTATACATATACATAACTGCGACCTCAGGTCCAAAATGCATAAAGCATAAACTGAGGCTTTAGGCCCAAAGATGCACAAAGCATAAACTACGGCCTCAGGCCCAAATACAGGTGTTCAACATTTAGGGATTTAAAATCAGGAACTGAGAATCACACTGCAATACATGATAGTGAAATACTGAATCACACTGAGTTATATGATACTGGATCACACTGAGTTACATAATACTGGAATACTGAATAAGACTAGACTGAGACATGTATTCTTGAACTGATTATGAACACTGTAACATCAACTGTTTATGGCATACTGAGTAATCTTTACTAAGACTCGGGGGCATCAAACCCAAGTCTTTATTGAATACGCACTGAGCTCACAAAGTTCAAAACGAAAGTCATGAACGAATTATGAAGTTAAAGAATAGAAGTTCTGCAACTATTCAAGGAACTAGACTTAACTATATTTATGAGGCAATTGGTAACGTCGTAAAAGAAACGTAGTGTAGGGAGAATCATTAACATTCTCAAACATAGAGAGTTAGCCTCACATATCTTAACTTCCTGCTCTTGAGTGTAATACAACATTCGCCACCCCTTTAAACTTTAATCTATATCAATACAAGTCAAAAGGATTCCATATTAGCAATAATACTCATGTTTTGGTTACTTAGGCATTCTCTCAAACACTTGGTGGCATAAAGCTTCATAATCCTTATTAATGGTATTTCTACACCCAATAATCCATTCTCTTGCTTCTAGAAAAATTCTAAAGTCTCAAATGGTTATAATCAACATCATTCTTTATCACCCATAAGGCAAACAATACCCTTAACCAACAATCAACAATCAATAACCCAAACCTATAACTGTTCATGCTTTTCTATCAAACCCATCAACTCATATCTCATGAACTAGATTCTATAATATTTAATTCAATGATAGAATCAATTAGAGGGTGAAGATATTACCTTTTTGACATTCAATCTTCTTGAATTCGAGTTCCAGGGTTTCTTCTCTCAACAACGATGTCTCAATCGAATATCTAATGATACGGAGGGTTTACCCATGTTAATAAGATATTGGGAAATTGAAATTAACTTAGAATCACCATTAAAACTTACCTTGGGTGGTGGAGGGACCCTTAAGGAGTTAGGTTTTGAGAGCCTTTCTTTCTAGAGTAAGTTTTTATATTTTGGGGCTGTGGGGGACGAAATAGGGCTAAAAAATGACTTCCCAAGTCATCCACCACGTTCCAGTTGGCACGACCACTTTCTCAACTACGGTAAATCATTGGGACACTGCCTCACCACTGCGGTCGCGGTAAATATGCAGCAGGACTGCGGTGGTTATACACCATTCTGTAAAACGGGCATAACATTTTTCACAAAGATCTGTTTGGGCTCTACAATATATTGTTGGAAAGCAATTTCAAAGTCCTACAACGTTCATGCTTTGAGGTTTTCCAAATTCCTTACACAGTTTTACTAAACCTTGTTGGAAGATAGACCTTCTACAAACTTTGTCGATTTTGTCAAACCTTATGCATCTCACTTTCCATCTTGATTTTGAACAACTATTTTCACCCATAATCATCCCGATGGGACTTCACATGTTCAAAATATTACCTTTCTACTCCTTTAACTCATGCATACCTAATCCAAATATGTGGGGTGTTACATTATCTCCCCCTTGGGATCATTCGTCCTCGAATGATTGTCTTGACTGTAATCTCTGCTAACTCCGGACCTTAAATGGATCTGGTGGAAACATGAACTTTCATAAACACTTGCATACTAAACTGAATGTATGCATGGCTACTGAACTTTTGAGGTAGTGAACTGAATGACCATCACATTGACTGAATATTGGTTTGCCATGGATACACAAATACTAAACTAACATGGATATATGAATATTAAACTAGCACGAATATTCGAGTATTGAACTAACATCAATATCAGAGTACTAAGCTAGCATGAATGTCTAAGTATTGGACTAACATGAGTAGTTGAGTAGTGAGCCGACATAAGTATTTGAATACTGAACTGACATGAGTATCTGAGTACTGAACTGACATGAGTGTTTGAGTACTGAACTGACATGAGTATTTGAGTACTGAACTGACATGAGTATTTGAGTACTGGAAACTTGAATGTTATAACATGACACGTGAAATACTGGTTGTACCACCGCTAACTCTGGTGGTAACTCCAACTCATAAGCTAATTGACCGTTCCTTCACAAGATTCTATATAGCCCAACATAGCAGGGACTATGCTTCCCCTTCTTTTCAAATTTCATAACGCCTTTCACATGCAAAACTTTTAGAAACAATCAATCATCAACTTGAAACTCTAGGTCTCTATGTCACACATTCGAATAGGACTTTTGGCGGCCTGAGCCTTCTTCAAACGCTCTAGAATCAACTTAACTTTCTTTATAATCTGATAGACCAAATTTGATCCCATCAACTCCGCTTCTCTGACTTCGAACCAACCAATTGGTGATCTACACCTTCGCCCATACAGAGTTTTATACGGTGCCATCTTGATACTAGAGTGATAGCTGTTATTATAAGCAAACTCAATAAGAGGTAGATTATTGTCCCAATTACCTTTAAAATCAATAACACACGCCCTCAACATATCCTCAAGAGTCTGAATGGTGCGGTCCGCCTGACCATCTGTATGAGGATGAAAAGTGGTGCTGAGGTTCACCCTTGTGCCCAATCCCTTCTGAAAGGATTTCCAAAAGTTTGTTGTGAACCGAGCACCACGATCTGAGATAATGGATAAAGGAGTCCCATGCAATCGGACAATTTCTTTGATATACAACTTGGCATAATCCTCGGCCGAATCTGTAGTCTTCACTGGGAAGAAGTGAGCTGACTTGGTATGTCGGTCTACAATCACCCAAATCAAATCATGCTTCTGAAACGAGTGAGGTAGACCTGTTATGAAGTACATGTTTATCATTTCCCATTTCCAAACGGGAATTTCTATATTCTAAGTTAAACCGCCAGGTCTCTGGTGTTCGACTTTCACCTGCTGACAATTTGGACATTTAGCCACGAAGTCTGCTATATTCTTTTTCATATCGTTCCACCAATAAACCTCCTTAAGATAATGATACATCTTTGTGGTACCTGAGTAAATAAAATACCTGAAATTCTGGGCTTCTAGCATGATCTTCCCTCTTTAAGTCCATCTATGTCTGGAACACACAATCTATCGTGGTACCTCAAAGCACTATCATCTCCCCTTATTCCAAATCTATCATTTTATGCCTGTGAATCCCCTCTTTCAGCTACAACAATTAGGGATCATCAACTATTTCTCCTTCACTTGGCCTACTAGGGTGGGGGGGACAAGTCATATTCTAGACAACCACTCTACTATCTTTGGAGTACGTAAATTGAACTCCTAGCTAGGATAAGCGGTGAACTTCTTTCACCAGAGTTGTCTTATCTACCTCGATCATGAGTTATACTTCCCACACTTGATTATATTTTTAAGCACTTCCTGAAAACACTTACAGAATTGTTGTGAGCTAAGTCTATACTCCGAAGATTAGAGTCTCATGCGATGGCACTACCCTCGTGATACATAACTGAGCATGATTTTTTTATAGCTTTTCTGTGATCACTTTATCATCAATAACTAAGCTCGGTGATCATTCTACTCACTTTGTGTTTCTTACACATGCTAGACATAATCCATGTGGTAATTATACAATTTTCCCTTATTACCGAACTGATTTTCTTTTTCATATCCCATGCTAACTATTCGAGTTTCAATTTTCCATCTGGACTTACTGATGGTTTTCATATCACCCCTTAGACCAAATGTCTTGTACTTGCGGATCCTTCTTTTTTTTGGAATTCTAACAACTTTCTTTATCTTCTGTAACTCTTTGAACTTTACGTTAATGACGACTCATCTCCCAACTTACCTCTGAGAAATCTTTCTTACGAGGAAAAACTAAATTATTTACATAAACGAAAAGCTTATGTCTTCATAAATATCATACATAATTGTAATAATTTAACTCTGCCCACACTGCTACTCTTGGGGAAACCCCTTTTCGATAACTCTTAAAGGGTATTCTTCTATAGTTTGCTCTCTCACTGCTAGCTGATTTTTTTCCACTGCCACTATACTTCGGGTTTAACTTAAACTCTTTGGGTTCTAACACATGCATTCGGTAT
The DNA here is from genome assembly GCF_000715075.1 of Nicotiana tabacum. Lineage (NCBI taxonomy): Eukaryota > Viridiplantae > Streptophyta > Magnoliopsida > Solanales > Solanaceae > Nicotiana > Nicotiana tabacum. The sequence goes on from NC_134082.1 coordinate 162,032,093, forward strand.
TTAAAGCTGCCATCCACTCACTAGAGATAACCTGGCTAAATGGATCAAATCTTACCTCTACTATCTCTGCTAAAATTGCTAATTCACTGTATCTACTCAAAACTTACTTACTACCCTTTCACTAACCACCTGCTAGCATCATATTTTCTTCTCCTGCTTTGAATAACTGCAGTGAAACATAAGGTTACTCCTAACTTACCCCATCATCTAATTATATTCTTTTGCCACCCACTATTATTCTTTTTGAACTATGTACATGGATCACACCTAGGGGAATTTCATTTGTCTTAAACAAAATTAGAATATCTAACCCCAAACTTTCTATACACTTCAAAATCATATCGGATTATAAACATTCGAGGTAAACACTTAGTCACATAACTTAAAGGGAATTGTCATATCCTTTATCTCACAACAATAGCTGCTTCTTATAGCAATTTACTAACGTGGTACTTTCTATTCTGATTTGAATAAATCTAAACAACTTAAAATCGTTTGCTAAAATTCACTATTGGCTGCTCTTGGTCCTCATTGCATACATCATATCTTCTAGTCATTTGCATGAGTTGTACGAAATCACATCTTTGGTAATAACAAATATTTCTGACTCCTAGGTATTTTACTCTTAGGCTCTTTTCTGTCCAAAACTATAGTAACCAATGTTAGGGTCTGACATCTGAACTATCATCATCCAACTTGTGGCTCCATTTCCAAGAATTAGAAATGAGATTGTTTAATGAGGTATAACACATATGAATACACTACCATACACAAACTTGTCCTTCAGAGTATACCATCATCAGATAAATCACTTCATGTACCGTCCGATGAGTCTTGGGTCTTAATCCAGACCTAAAATATGCGAAGGTTTCTCTATAATCACTGTTACTTACATTTTCTTTGAGAACTTATATGCATCACTGCATACTCACAAGTCACCTAGAATTTTGATACACTGAAAATTGGATATTTGGTAAACATATAACTAAATACTAGCGTACTGAATAACCATAAACTTGCTAACTGAAAGACTGTATAACTGGTAACTGAGATAAACTGATAACCATAAGATATGATAATTGCTTTTGTACTTTTTGATAAGGTTATGCTCTAATATGTAATACTATCCATTCCATCCCACTTTTAACATCCTCTAAAGTCTGATATTTACCAACATGTACTCCATGATTATACCCCAATGGGCAATTATCCTCTCTAGGACATTACGTTTCTCCTGCACGTCGCTTGGGAATCCAATACGTTTGGAATTCGATAGGAAGAGAAGGTTACCTTTTGCTATAAGCTTCATGGCACAATCTAGAGTAGAAAGAAGCGAGACAATCCTGGCTGTCTTGGTAGTTAACCGTTTAAATGAGTGGACGACACACACATATAAAGGAAACTCCACTGGACACAGATTCATAGACTCCCTAGGACTCTTGACCTAGTGCTCTGATAGAAAGCTTTGTCATGCCCCGAACCTGGGCCTGGACGTAACACAGCACTCAGTGCCTGACTAAATATGATCGACCAAACCAACTGGTTGGCTGAATCAACATGTAATATCATAACATACTGAATGCGGAAGATAAACTAACATATGCTGATATACTAAAAGTCTGGATGATATAAATCAAAGTGCGGAAACACTAATACAATTCTGAAACATATTTGCAGCCAACATGACTTAACATGAAAAGTCTGAGACTCTGTCTAACTGTTACTCTAGTCTATGAAGCCTCTAATGAAGTACTAAAACATTGACTGTCTGAAAATACCGAAGGACTGTAAAATAATGATAATGCCCCGATAGAATTGGGGATCACCAAACAGCTGATACGAGAGTCCTAGCGCTCTGAATCATCAACCTATAAATCATTACCTGCATTGTGAGATGCAGGCCCTGGGCAAAAGGGACGTCAGTACATTTGAATTGCACTGGTATGTAAAGCAACTGAAAAACAGAATTATAAATGCTGAAACTGAAACTAAACTGATAACTGAGAATTGATAATTGATAACTAAAATGATATTATTGAATCAGAAGCTGAAATGATAACTAATAACTAATAACTGAACTGATAACTGATAACTGAACTGATAACTGGTAATTGAAATGATAAAGGAAGTAAGGATATGAATACTCCCTCTTCTGAATGCTGAACAACCTGTTTATCTGAATATTAAGCTTCGACCTCAGGCCCTATATATATATATATATGCATAACTGTGGCTTCGGTCCCAAGTATACGTATACATAACTGCTACCTCAAGTCCAAAATGCATAAAACATAAACTGTGGCCTCGGGCCCAAAGATGCACAAAGCAAAAATTGCAGCCTCAGGCCCAAATACAAGTGTTCAACATTTAGGGATTTAAAATCAGGAACTGAAAATCATATTGCAATACATGATAGTGAAATACTAAATCACACTAAGTTATATGATACTGGATCACACTAAGTTACATAATACTGGAATACTGAATAGGACTAGACTGAGACATGTATTCTTGAACTGATTATGAACACTGAAACATCAACTGTTTATGGCATACTGAGTAATCTTTACTAAGACTCGGGGGCATCAAACCCAAGTCTATATTGAATACGCACTGAGCTCACAACGTTCAGAATGAAAGTCATGAACGAATTGTGAAGCTAAAGAATAGAAGTTCTACAACTATTCAAGGAACTAGACTTAACAATATTTATGAGGCAATTGGTAACGTCGTAAAAGAAACGTAGTGTAGAGAGAATCATTAACATTTCCAAACATAGAGAGTTAGCCTCACATACCTTAACTTCCTATTCTTTAGTGTAATACAACATTTGCCACCCCTTTCAACTTTAATCTATATCAATACAAGTCAAAATGATTCCATATTAACAATAATACTCATGTTTTTGTTACTTAAGCATTCTCTCAAACACTTGGTGGCATAAAGCTTCATAGTCCTTATTAATGGTATTTCTAAACCCAATAACCCATTCTCTTGCTTCTAGATAAATTCTAAAGTCTCAAATGATTATAATCAACATCATTCTTTATCACTCATAAGGCAAACAACACCCTTAACCAACAATCAACAATCAATAACCCAAACCTATAACCGTTCATGCTTTTCTATCAAACCCATCAACTCATATCTAACGAACTAGATTCTATAATCATTAATTCAATGATAGAATCAATTAGAGGGTGAAGATATTACCTTTTTAACGTTGAATCTTCTTGAATTCGAGTTCCAGGGTTTCTTCTCTCAACAACGATGTCCCAATCGAATATCTTATGATACAGAGGGTTTACTCATGTTAATAGGATATTGGAAAATTGAAATTACCTTAGAATCACCATTAAAACTTACCTTGGGTGATGGAGGGACCCTTAAGGAGTTAGGTTTTTGAGAGCCTTCCTTTCTAGAGCAAGTTTTTATGTTTTGGGGCTGTGGGGGACAAAATAGGGCTAAAACAATGACTTCCCAAGTCGTCCACCATGTTCCAGTTGTCACGACTGTAGTCTCGACCGCGATAAATCGCTGGGACACTGCCTCACTACCGCGGTCGCGGTAAAAACGCAGCAGGACCGCGGTGGCTACACATCATTATGTAAAATGGGCATAACGTTTTGCACAGAGATCCGTTTGGGTCCCACAATATATCATTGAAAAGCTATTTCAAAGGCCTACAACTTTCATGCTTTGAGTTTTAACAATTTCTTTACACATTTTTATTAAACCTTGCTGGAAGAAAGACCTTCCGCAAACTTAGTCAATTTTGTTAAATCTTATGCACCTCACTTTCCATTTTGATTTTGAACAACTATTTTCACCCATAATCATCCCGATGGGACTTCACATGTTCAAAATATAACCTTTCTACTCCTTTAACTCATTCATACATAATCCAAATGTGCGGGGTGTTATAGAAATGGGTTGAGTGTCTGGAGCCAAATCAATGCAAAAGTCAATATCTCTGTCGGGTGGCATACCCGGCAGGTATAAAGGGAATACCTCAGGAAACTCACGAACAACGGGCATAGAATCAATAGAACGAACCTCAACATTAGAATCACGAACATAGGCCAAATAGGCCAAACACCCCTTCTCGACCATACACTGAGCCTTCATATAAGAGATAACACTGCGGGTAGAATGACCAGGAGTCCCTCTCCACTCTAAACGAGGTAAACCCGGCAAGGATAAGGTCACAGTCTTGGCATAAAAGTCCAGGATAGCGTGGTAAGGTGATAACCAGTCCATCCTCAATATGACATCGAAATCAACCATGTCTAGAAGAAGAAAATCTACACGAGTCTCAAAACCCCCAATCACAACTATACAAGAATGATGGACTCGATCTACCCCAATAGAATAACCCACTAGTGTAGACACATAAACAGGAGCACTCAAAGAATCACTAAGCATGACCAGATACGGTGCAAAATAAGATGACACATAGGAGTACGTAGATCCCAGATCAAATAAAATTGAAGCATCTCTGCTACAAACCAGAACAGTACCTGTGATAACCGCATCGGAAGCCTCAACCTCGGGCCTGGATGGAAGGGCATAGTATCGAGGCTAGGCCCCACCACCCTGAACTACATCTCTGTGACGGCCTGCTGCTGGCTGGCCTCCATCTCTAGCAGCATGAGCTCCACCTCTAATACCTCTACCTCCACCTCTAGCACCTCTACCCCCACCTCTAGCTGGCTGAACGGGCTGTGTAACACTCGGTGCCTGAACCATGGCATGGGAACCCTGATGCTGAGAGCTACTCGATGCTCGAGGGCAAAACCTAACAATGTGACCCATATCACCACAAGTGTAACAAGCCCTCGGCTGCTGAGACTGCTGACCCTGACAACCTAAATGACCACCCCGAAAACTCTGAAGTGGCGGTGCACTAATTGGAGCTGGTGGTGCACTGTAGGGCTGCTGATCAGAATACTGTATATGGGAACCACGACCACTCGAAGCACCGTGAGAAACCTGAAGTGCTGACTGAAAAGGCCTAGGAGGATGGCCTCTACCATACAAATTGCTACCTCCAGATAAGGTACCACTGAATCGGCCTGAATGACGAGGCCTCTTGTCAGACCCCTGACCACCTCCCTGTGATAGACCATCTCCACTCTCCTGGCCACATTGGCCGCCTCCTGGAAAGAAATCTCACTCCTAGTCTCCTTGGCCATCTGAAGTCGAATCGGCTAAATAAGTCCCTCAATGAACCTCCTCTCCCTCTCTCTCTCTCGGTGGGAAGTATGATAAGAGCATGATGGGCCAAGTCGATGAATCTGGTCTCATATTGAGTAACTGGCATGGACCCCTGCTGGAGACGCTCAAACTGCCTCTGATAGATCTCTCTCTGACTAATAAGGAGAAACTTCTCCAGAAATAGCTGAGTAAACTGCTCCCAAGTCAAAGATGATGATCCGGCTGGTCTAGCCAAGCAATAATCTCTCCACCAAGTCTTGGCGGATCCAGACAAGCAAAAAGTAGCAAAATCGACCCCATTGGTCTCCACTATCCCCATGTTCCTGAGAACTTTGTGACAGTTGTCTAGATAATCCTGGGGATCCTTAGAAGATGCACCGCTGAAAGTAGTAGTAAAGAGCTTGGTGAACCTGTCCAACCTCCACAAAGCATCGGTAGACATAGATGCTCCATCACCGGTCTGAGCTACCACACCCGGCTGAATTGCTCCAACTGGCTGAACGGCTAGAGTTTAGAACTGGGGAGCTACTTGCTTCGGAGTGCGAGTAGCAGGAGTCTGGGCTCCTCCTCCAGCCTGAGAGATAGCTGGTGCTACAGGAAGCAAGCCTGCTCGGGTGACACTCTCCATAAGGCCCACTAGGCGGACCAGAACATCCTAGAGTACTTGGGTAACAATAAACCCCTCTAGGACCTGAGCTGGGCCCACCGGAACAGTCTGGGCTGAAACCTCATCATTAAACTCAACCTGAGGCTCCGCCGCTGGTGCCGCTACTCTGGGCTGAGCTCTGCCCCTACCTTGACCTCTAGAATGGCCTCAGCCTTTCCATCTGCCCCTCGTAGGAGCTGGTGCTGGGGGCTCGGGCTGCTAGTCAATGGATGAGAAAGTACGTGTTCTCGCCATCTGCGAAAGAACAGAGTAGAAATTCAATTAGCATTGAGAAACAAAACCGCACGACAGGAAGGAATAAATGTGAAGTTTTTCCTAACTCTGTAGCCTTTGGGAGATAAATACAGACGTCTCCATACTGATCCCTCAGACTCTACTAAGCTTGTATGTGAACTGTGAGACCCATGTAACCTAGAGCTCTGATACCAACTTGTCACGACCCAGATTTTTCACCCTCGAGAGTCGTGATGGCACCTACTAATGTGAGCTAGGCAAGCCGACTATTGAACAAATAACCTTTTTACCCTCTTTATTCTCTTTAACAATTATAAAGCAATAACGTGTAAACATTGGAAATTTAAAATAAGCATAAGAAAAACAATAGAGTATCTGAACATGTAACTAATACAATTGTTTAAGCCTCAACCACCCAGAACTGGTGTCACAGTGTCACATACGATCTAAGATTTACTACATACAAGTCCAAAAAATAAACGATACACTGTTTCTGAATTAAGGAAATGAAATAGGGATAAAGGGATAGAGGGAGACACCAGGGCCAGCGGATGCCTGCGGGTCTACCTTGGATCTCCGCGTGAATTGAAGGTAGCCACCTAATCTACGGTCCAAAAGCTGCTCCGGGATCTGCACATAGAGCAGAGTGTAGTATCAGCACAACCGACCCCATGTGCTGGTAAGTGCCTAGCCTAACCTCGGCGAAGTAGTGACGAGGCTAGGACCAGACTGCCAAATAAACCTGTGCAATATAGCGTACAAAAATAATAGGAAGCAGATAACAATGATGGCAACAATGATCAATCAGTGATATAAATAGCAGGCAACAAGAACATCATAAATGTTTCTCAACAAATAATAGATACAAATGCAATTAATTTATCAAGTCCTTCAAATATAAATCTTTCGCCTAGAAATCCTTCAAGTAATAATCTCTAAGACATCACCCTTCGTGCTTTTACTCTCGTCCTCACCATATAATCAATATAATCAGCACGGAATGGTACATCGTGCGGCACGACATCACCCTTCTTGCTTTACACTCTTTCCTCACAAATCATACACGACATCAGCCTTCATGCTTTAACACTCTCTCACCAAAATAATACACGGCATCACCCTTCGTGATTTAACACTCTTCCTCACCCAAACAACAATCACAAACAATAGGGCAAGGGAATAAATAAAATTACGATAAGAATCCCCACAAGGGAACAATAGATCAACAATCAAGTCCCGACAAGAGAATAACATCAAAAGAAACCTCAACATCCCGGCAAGGGAGATAACATGAAAAACAATGATATCCCGGCAAGGGAGCTAATATAATGATTCTCTTCTCTTTTCCACTTTTACTTCATAACTCTCTTCACAACTTTGAGCCAATGCCCTAAAAGATTCAATTTCCACTTATACTTTCACATTTCATTGTACAACTCGAGCCAATGCTCCTCAATGTTCAAATGTTATAATTACTTTCAAAAACTTTGCCCAACAATAGAAATCATCATCAAAGCATGAATAATACAACGAAGCCATAATAATCACAATATAAGACTCACGGGCATGCTTGACACCAACGTATAGATACTCATCACCATGCCTATATGTCGTACTCAACAAATTAATAATAAATTATCACGGCTATGGGTACGCTTCTCGTGGCATGGTCGTGATACCTAATTCTAATTTGAGTGTGCATTTCATGTGACCCGATTATAACAACTTTTAATAATAATAAAATAAACATGTCGCGAATCGTTGGTGCATTTTATGTAGTGTGGTTTCCGGTGTGTTCCAAAACGGCAAGTGTACGGCAATAGTAACTTGTTCAAGAAAAATTTCATAAATCCTAAAAAGCAGTTCTAAATAATTAAAAGCGGTCAAAAGCTAAAAATGCACAATAGGTATAAAACATGTAATTAATCAGATAATTAGGCCAATTTGAATAGTTTAAGCGACCGTGCTCGAACCATGAAATCGGAAAATGCCTAACACCTTCTCCCGGGTTAACAGAATTCCTTACTTAGAATTTCTGGTTCGCATGCTTTTAAAATAAAGTCGAAATTTTCTCGATTTGGGATTTTAAAATAAACGGTGACTTGGGACACCAAAAAATAAATATTCCAAGTGGCGACTCTGAATAAAATAAAATAATCCCATTTCGAATAATGTCACTTTAATTGGAAAAACTCTCTTATACCCCCTCAGGTGGTAAAAAGGAGGTGTGACAGCTCTGGCGACTCTGCTGGGGACAAGAACCCAGAACTTCTGGTTCAGGGTTCAGAATTCGAGCTTAGAATAACTGTTATACTTGGCTTTTATTTGTTATCTGATTTTTATTGCATGTTTGAGCCCAATGTGCTAAATGCCGCTTTTTACCACTTTGATATTGTTTGAACTGTATATAAACTGTTACGAAACCCTTCTTCTCTCTGAGTTTTCTAAATCATCTGGGAAGCGTGCACTTCGTGTGGCTTCTTTTCTGTTAGAGTCATATCCCAATTTTAGAACGAGATTTGGATAAGTTGCAAAGCCGGTGAAGCTTTTGTATTCCCGGTACGCTCCCCCCCGGCTCGAGTTGTCCGCTCGGGTAAGCCAGGTCTAGAACAATACACATCAGGGTTCAAACCTAGAATAACATAGCCGCATGCTGGATTCCTAGTAGGAACGTTTTGTTTGCATCACGTGCATTTGATTTTGGGGACTCAACACAGGGGTTGGGTCCGTCTAGGACAGGTGTACCCAAATTAAAAAGGCCATCCTGATGCATCTTACATGCTACTTGTGCATTTGTTTATTTCGGCTTGCATGTTGACTAGCTTCTAGAATAGGGAAAGAAAATAAAAAAACAAGAGTGAGATAGGTATTTGAAAATCCTGAAACTATACCGAAATTCTGAAAAAAAGAGTCATTTCAAAATGAGCCAAAATTTTCAAGTGTCATGTTTCCCTGTTCCGTCAAAACTACCGAACAACGCGAGTCTGATTCTCACCGGATGTGAGATTTGTAGGAAAACCTCATCGGTTCCGACCCATAATTTTCAAAAAATCCAAAAATATTTTCCTTTAATTCCTTCTTTAGAAAAGTCTTTCTTTGAGACCCCATTTTTTTAAAAAAAAAATCCAAAAAAAATATTTTCTTTCTTTGAGACCCTAATTTTTAAAAATCCAAAAATATTTTCCTTTACTTCCTTCTTTAGAAAAGTCTTTCTTTGAGACTCCAATTAAAAAAAATCCATTTTTTTAATTTCTTCTAAAAATTCAAAAAATATTATCATTTTTCTTTAGAAGTTTTTCTTTCGAAAATTAAAAAGAAAATTCAAAATTCAAAAATATTTTCTTTAGGAATCTTTCTTTCACAATTTTAACATAAAAATCCAAAATCCAAACATATTTTCTTTCTTCTTTAGAAGTTTTTCTTTCGAAATTCCAAAAAAAAAAATTGAAATCAAAAAAATATTTTCTTTCTTCTTTATAAGTTGTTCTTCCGGAAAAAAATTTAAAAAAAGAAAAGATAATCCAAAATCCAAAAAAAAAAGATTTAGTTTATTTCATTTATTCCTAATCTTCCCGAACTACGCAAGATCTGATTCATGTTCCCATATGATACGTAGCAACCCACATCAGGTTCGATCGAATGATTTTAAAAAAAGAAAAAGAGACTATTTATTCTAACATGTTTGTTTTTTTTAAAAATAAAAGTTAGTTAAAGATGGTCGATTTGTTGGTTTGCAATGGCGAGTCACTAAGAACAATCCAAGATCCCTCGGAAATAAAAGTATCTTCTCAACCGAAAGACACAAGAACCACTATTGTTGATCCAACTAAGGTCACGAAAAGGCAAGTAGGCAAGTTGGTGATAAAAATAGAGGCAACTTCTACCAGTTTTGAGCAACACGACATGCTCTGCTTGGATGATCTGTGATGATAGGGAGACATGAGAATTCGTCCAAGTCCTTTGACGAATTGAGTACTGTGAAAATTTCCATGTTGTCAATCCTGAAATCCGACAGCCAATGTGATGATCCGACCAGTCGTCTCTTGAGTTACCGCTCCGATTTCCCCATTTCTGCTTCTTTATGCTTTGTTTATCCGTGTTATGTGGTATCGGGTTGGTCGGATCGAATCCGGAATAATTTTGGTAAGGTTTGAGACACCTAGTCTCTTTTGAGGAAGCTTGAGTTAGAAAAGTCAACCGGATGTTGAGTTATGTGTTAGAGGGCTCGGAAATGAGTTCTGATAGTTCGAATAGCTTCGGGAGGTGATTTGGGATTAGGAGCGTGATCGGAATGAGTTTTGGAGGTTCGGAGTAGATTTAGGCTTGAATTGGCGAAGTTGATATTTTGGTGATTTCTGGTTGGTAGGCGAGATTTTGATATAGGGGTCGGAATGGAATTTTGAGAGTTTCAATAGTTCTGTTGGGTCATTTGGGATGTGTGTGCAAAATGTTAGGTCATTTGGACGTGGTTTGGTAGGGTTTTTTATCAAAAGCGGAATTCGGAAAATTTTAGAAAGTTTGGCTTGAATCCGATGTGTTATGGTCGATTTGATGTTGTTTGAGGTGTTTTGAAGATTAGTACAAGTTTGAATAAGGTATTAAGATATGTTTGTGCTTTTGGTTGAGGTCCCGAGGGCCTCGGGATGATTTCGGATGGTTGACGGAGAAGTTTGGACTTTGTTGTAGTTGCTGAATTTGCTGCTTCTGGTATTTTTGCACCTGCGGATTGGGGACCGCAGGTGCGGCACTGCATAAGCGGAGGATTTGGTCACAGAAGCGAAAAGAGGTCTGATGAGCAGCGACCGCAGAAGCGGTTAGGGTGGCCGCATCTATGATGTCGCAGATGCGGGGGATGTGATTGCACACATTGCAGATGCGGGGGATGTGATTGCAGATGTGAGTTTTTTGCCAGGTAAGTGATTTCCGTAGAAGTGGATGAATGACCGCAAATGCGGTACCGCAGAAGCGGTTATAGGGCCGCAGATGCGAAAATGCCTGGGTAGAAGGTATAAATTGTATCGTTCGCGATTTTGAGCTATTTTCACCATTTCTATCTTGGCTTTGGAGCTTTTTGGACGATTTGAAAGAGGGATTTCAAGGGAACTTCATTGAGGTAAGGAATTTGGACCTAAAACTCATTCCTATGCTGTTATTTCACGGATTAGAGCTAGAAATCATGGAAATTAAGGGTGAAAATTGGAGAAACTAGGGCTTGGAAACTTAGACCTTTGCTTGAGGATTTGAAGGACCATTTGAGGTCGGATTTCTTAACTTTTGATATGTATGAACTCGTGGGGAGATAAAGAATCTGTTGATGTGAAAATTATCGAATTTCGAGATGTGTGCCCGTGGGTCGGGGTTTAGTAATTTCGGGATTTGTGTCATTTATTGATTGTTTTCGATTGGGCTTCGTTCCCTTAGCCCATTTTGACGTCCTCTTTCTGAATTTGGATAGATTCGACGTGAGTGGAGGCCGATTTGAGGGGCAAAGGCGTCGCGAGCTAGAGATTTGACCGGTTCGAGGTGAGTAATGATTGTAAATGATGTTCTGAGGGTTTGAAACCCCGGATTGCACATCGTTGTGCTATATTGAAGTGACACACACACTTGATGACGAGCGTGGAGTTGTGCACTGTTGGGGATTTCGACTTAGTCCATCCTGAATGACTATTTTACCTCGTATTTGACTGAAACCTATTTGCTATCATCATGATTTGGGCTGAATGCCATATTTGGGGCTTGGTGCCAACTATTTGAACCCTTCGGGGATTTTTACTGGTATTTTCCTCATTGTTTTGACTTTATACTTGAACTCAGTCATGTTATATTTCACTGTTTTCGTACTCAGCCATGTTTACTCTGTTTTAAACACTTACATGATCTTTTAAATGATGTTTGGGCTAAGAAACACTGCTTTACTATTGCCCGAGTGGCTTGTGAGGACTTTTGACTGAGTAAGGCCGATGACCTATGTTGTGAGGAAACAATGATATTGATTTGAGGCCGAGGGACTAAGATATGTACGCCACGAGGTGGCTTGATTGATATGAGGCCGAGAGCCTAGTGATGACGCCAAGAGATGGATTGATATTGCGCTTGGGCCGTAAGGGGACCCTCCGGGAATCTATACACTCCCAGTGAGCGCGGGTACCTATTGTGATGTGAGATTGAGCCCGAGGGGCTGATATTGTTCTATGTGATTGCCCGAGGGGCTGGTACCATTTTGAGATGTTGCCCGAAGGGCGAATTTGTTGATATTGTGCCCGAGGGGCGAACCTTTATGTATTTATTTTGATAATTGACTATCAATTACCTACTTAATTGTTGAAAAAGGCTTTTCATGAAGTAAGTTTTGAGTTAAAGGATTTTACCTAACTTTTATTGGTTTACTGTTTTAAATGGTTTTACTGCTTCATTATAGCATGCTTTTGTGCCTTACGTGATTTCCTGCTTTCAATCTTTATTTATGATTATTATTCATTGAGTTGGAGTACTCACTTTACTCCCTGCACCCTGTGTACAGATTTAGGTGTATCTGGTCCCGTTCCCGAGTGCTGATCATTTCCGGCTCAGGCGAATCTGAGGAGTCTCTAGGTAGGTGTTGGCGTTTGTAACCCGGAGCTGTTCCCTATCTTAGTCCCTTATGTTCTTAGTTTTCTGTATTAAACTATGTAGTTATATTTGGAGTATTCCGTTTTGCTAGATGCTCATGACTAGTGACACCCCGGTATCGGGCTGTGTTGGGTTGTTGCTCCGCATATTTATAATATCATCCACTACTTTGGTTTATTTATTTATGCTTAGACTATTTTTTATTGTTTAATTTTTAATAAATTGGAGAATGGAAAGTGTCAACTGGCCTTGTCTTCATGAGAGGCGCCATCACGACAGGGTCCGAGTTAGGGCCGTGACAAGTTGGTATCAGAGTCTAGGTTACATAGGTCTCACGACTTATGAGCAGGTTTAGTATAGTCTCATGGATCGGTACAGAGACGTCTGTATTTATCCTCGAGAGGCTGTAGAACCTTTAGGAAAAATTTCACATTCTTGAATTCTTATCGTGCGTCCTTAATTCAGCTTGAAATGTAACTTTTTAAATTCTTTTCACGTGTTCGTATGCGCGCATGAGCGCTCGATATCAGATATGCATCGATGTCTTGTGATTCCCTGATCGAGGGGCGAGATGTGATCTCTGTACGTTGATATTGGGCCAGTCTGGAGGACTCGAGGCCGGATTTTCGGCTATAGCTTGAGCCCTAAACTATTGATTTTGTGAGCGCGTGTTTCTGGATCCATATGTTCTATTGTGTCCCTATTAAGAGAGGTGATGACTGGATAGTTACGTGATGAGTGTGATGTGACTACGAGATGTATTCATGTGATTTGTAAGCGATGAGAAGGGTCTGTTGGAGGATAGGAGGACTATTAGATGCTCGATTTTCATCTTGATTTGAGGTATAGCCCCGAGTTATGGGTGTGTGAAGAATCTTTCCATGTTTCCTAGTTGGGAGTGGAGTAAATTTCATGTCGCGGTCTGAGTTCAGACTCAGGAAGTTTAAGTGACTGCGTAATGTTTATGATGGTGGAAGGTATACAGAAATGTTAGTTTGAGGCAAAGAAGGTGGGGTTATCTCCTGTGGATTGTCCTGAAGTTTGTGTAATCCCTTGTATCATTTATTGGAAGATCTCTGTTGCTAGAGAAATATATGTTTTACAATTTGAATTTGGGTTGCTCAAGAGAGTAGGCTTGACTACTACGAGAGTGAATGCGAGATTTGCAGAAGATATAAAGTACCAGATGGTCTGTGTTCCACGAGCTTATGAAGGATTGAGTTTAATCTCACTTTGGTATTATGACAGTAATAAAGTATATGCGTTATGGGTTATTGTGTATGTTTTGGTCTATGGCTTCGTGCCAAGTGGGGGAGTCCACTATTAATTAGTCGATTCTACGGTTATGTGCTACGTTGGTTCTAGTTTGAGGCATGCTGGTGAGTCAGTTATGGCTTGCTGTCCAGCCAGCTAGGGGTGGGGGTCAGGCAGCTAGGGATCGCCCCAGAGGGGGAGGTCGATCAGGTGGTGGTCGGGCCCATTTCTATGCACTTCCAAGCAGACCCGATGCTATTGCTTCAGATGCAATTATTACAAGTATTGTTTCAGTCTGCCACAGAGATGCTTCTGTATTATTTGATCTCGGTTCCACCTTTTCTTATGTGTCCTCATACTTTGCTCGTTATTTGGGTATGCCCCGTGAGTTTCTTGCTTTACCTGTTCATGTATCTACCCTAGTGGGTGATACTGTTATTGTAGACCGTGTGTACCAGTCGTGTGTGGTGACTATTGGGGGCCTAGAGACCCGATTGGATCTTTTATTATTGAGTATGGTGGATTTCGATGTCATTTTGGGCATAGATTGACTATCTCCGTGTCGTACTATTTTGGACTGTCATGCTAAGATAGTCACATTGGCTATATCGGGTGTGTCACGGATTGAGTGGCGAGGTGTGACTGATTATGTTCCCAGTAGAGTGATCTCTTTCTTGAAGGCCCAACGTATGGTTGGGAAGAGTTGTCTTTCGTATCTAGCGTTTGTGAGGGATGTCGGTGTTGAGACTCCCAGTATTGATTCTGTTCTAGTTGTGAGGGATTTTCCCAATGTGTTCCCTGCAGACCTGTCGGGCATGCCATCAGATAGGGATATTGATTTTGGTATTGACCTGGTGCCGAGCACTCAGCCCTTTCTATTCCGTCGTATCATATGGCACCAGCAGAGTTGAAGGATTTAAAAGAGCAGCTTCAGGAACTCCTTGATAAGGGGTTCATTCGGCCTAGTGTGTCACCTTGGGGTTCGTCGGTTCTGTTTGTGAAGAAGAAGGATGTCACAATGAGGATGTGCATTGATTATAGGCAATTGAACAAGGTAACAATTAAGAACAAGTATCCTTTGCCTCGCATTGATGATTATTCAACCAGCTTCAGGGAGCGAGGGTGTTCTCCAAGATTGATCTCCGTTCAGATTATCACCAGTTGAAGATCAGGGACTCGGATATTCTTAAGACAGCTTTCAGGACCCGATATGGTCATTATGAGTTCTTGGTGATGTCTTTTAGGCTGACCAATGCCCCAGCAACGTTCATGCATTTGATGAACAACGTGTTCCGGCCTTATCTCGACTTGTTTGTCATAGTCTTCATTGATGATATTCTGGTGTATTCGCGTAGTTAGGAGGAGCACGCGGAGCATTTGAGAGTCGTGTTACAGAGATTGAGGGAGGAGAAGTTTTATGCAAAATTCTCCAAGTGTGAGTTTTGGCTCAGTTTAGTAGCTTTCTTGGGGCACGTGGTGTCCAGCGAGGGTATTCAAGTTGATCCGAAGAAGATAGAGGTGGTTCAAGTTGGCCCAGACCGTCCTCAACTACAGAGATTTGCATCTTTCTTGGTTTGCAGGCTATTACCACCAGTTTGTTCAGGGATTCTCATCTATCACATCGCCCTTGACCAAGTTGATTCATAAGGGTGTTTCATTTGTATGGCCGGACGAGTGTGAGGAGAGCTTTCAAAAGCTTAAGACAGCTTTGACCACCGCTCCAGTGTTAGTTCTTCCATCAGCTTCAAGTTCATATATCGTGTATTGTGATGTCTCGAGAGTTGGCATTGGTTGTGTATTGATGTAGGAGGGTAGGGTTATTGCTTATGCTTCTCGTCAGTTGATTCCCCATGGGAAGAACTACCCCGTTCATGATTTGGAGTTGGCTGCCATAGTTCACGAGTTAAAGATTTGGAAGCATTACTTGTATGGTGTGTCTTGTGAGGTGTTTACTGATCATCGCAGCCTCCAGCATTTGTTCAAACAGAAGGATCTCAATTTGAGGCAGCAGAAGTGGTTGGAGTTGCTTAAGGATTAAGATATCACTATATTGTACCATCCGAGAAAGGCCAATGTGGTGGCCGATGCATTGAGCCGAAAGGTGGTGAGTATGGGGCGTTTGGCATATATTCCAGTTGAGGAGAGACCTCTTGTAGTTGATGTTCAGGCCTTGGCCAATCGGTTCGTGAGGTTAGATATTTCGGAGCCCAGTTGGGTATTGGCTTGTGTGGTTTCTCGGTCTTCCTTATATGATCGCATCAGAGAGCGCCAATATGATGATCCACAATTACTTGTACTTAAGGACAGAGTTCAGCATGATGATGCTAGAGATGTGACCATTGGTAATGATGGGTGTTGAGGATGCATGGCTGGATTTGTGTGCCCCATGTGGATGGGCTTCGGGAGTTGATTCTAGAGGAGGCCCATAGCTCGCGGTATTCCATTCATCCAGGTGCCGCGAAGATGTATCTATTTGAGACATCATTATTGGTGGAGGAGAATGAAGAAAGACATTGTGGGATTTGTAGCTCGGTGTCTTAATTGTCAGCAGGTGAAATATGAGCATCAGAGATCGGGTGGCTTGCTTCAGCAGATGGATATTCTCGAGTGGAAGTGGGAGAGGATCACTATGGACTTTGTTGTTGGACTTCCACGGACTTTGAGAAAGTTCGATGCTATTTGGATGATTGTGGATCGGTTGACCAAGTCCGCGCACTTTATTCATGTGTGTACTACCTATTCTTCACAGCGGTTGGCAGAGATCTATACCCAGGAGAGTGTTTGTTTGCATGGTATCACTATTTACATCATTTCAGATAGGGGCACTCAGTTTACTTCACAGTTTTGGAGGTCTGTGCAGCGAGAGTTGGGTACTCAAGTTGAGTTGAACACAACTTTTTACCCTCAGACGGACGGGCAGTTCGAGCACACTATTCAGATATTAGAGGACATGTTGCGTGCTTGTGTCATTGATTTCGGAGGGTCATGGGATCAGTTTCTACCACTTGCAGAGTTTGCTTATAACAACAGCTACCAGTCGAGTATTCAGATGGCTCCATATGAGGCTTTGTATGGGAGGCGGTGTAGATCTCCAGTTGGTTGGTTCGAGCCCAGTGAGGCTAGGCTATTGGGGACAAACTTGGTGCAGGTTACTTTGGAAAAGGTGAAGGTAATTCAGGAGAGGCTTCGTACAACACAGTCGAGGCAAAAGAGTTGTGCTGACAGGAAGGTTCGATATGTGTCCTACATGGTTGGTGAGAAGGTTCTGTTGAAGGTTTTGCCCATGAAGGGTGTTATGAGATTTGGGAAGAAAGGTAAATTGAGTCCTCGGTTCATTGGGCCTTTTGAGGTGCTTCGGAGGATTGGGGAGGTGGCTTATGAGCTTGCTTTGCCACCTAACTTGTCGAGTGTACATCCGGTATTTCATGTTTCTATGCTCCGGAAATATATTGGAGATCTATATCATGTTTTGGATTTCAGCACGGTTCAGTTGGATGATGATTTGACTTATGATGTGGAGCTAGTAGCTATTTTGGGTCGTCAGGTTCGAAAGTTTATGTCAAAGGATATAGCTTTAGTGAAAGTGTAGTGGAGAGGTTGGTCCGTGGAGGAGGCTACCTGGGAGACCGAGCGGGAGATGCGGAGCAGATATGCTCACTTGTTTGAGGCTTCAACTATGTTTCTTGATTCGTTCGCGGACGAACGTTTGTTTAAGTTGTGGATGATGTGATGACCCGGCCAGTTGTCTCATGAGTTACTGCTCTGATTTCTCCATTTCTACTTCTTTATGCTTTGTTTATCCGTGTTATGTGGCATCTGGTTGGTCGGATCGAATCCGGAATGATTTTGGTAAGGTTTGAGACACCTAGTCTCTTTTGAGGAAGCTTGAGTTGGAAAAAATCAACCAGATATTGAGTTATGTGTTAGAGGGATTGGATGTGAGTTCCTATGGTTCGGATAGCTTCGGGAGGTGATTTGGGACTTAGGAGAATGATCAGAATGAGTTTTTGAGGTTCGGAGTAGATTTAGGCTTGAATTGACGAAGTTGATATTTTGGCGATTTTCGGTTGGTAGGCAAGATTTTGATATAGGAACCAGAATGGAATTTCAAGAGTTTCAGTAGTTCCGTTGGGTCATTTGGTATATGTGTGCAAAATGTCAGGTCATTCGGACGTGTTTTGGTTGGGTTTTTGATCAAAAACAGAATTCGGAAGATTTTAGAAAGTTTGGCTTGAATCCGATGTGTTATGGTTGATTTGATGTTGTTTGAGGTGTTTTGAATATTGGTACAAATTTGAATAAGGTATTAGGATATGTTTGTGCTTTTGGTTGAGGTCCCGGGGGCCTCGGGGTGATTTTGGATGGTTGACGGAGAAGTTTGGACTTTGTTGCAGCTGCTGAATTTGCTGCTTCTGGTATTTTCGCACCTACGGATTGGGGACCGCAGGTGCGGCACCGCATAAGCGGAGGATTTGGTCATAGAAGCGAAAAGTGGCCTGATGAGTAGTGACCGCAGAAGCGGTTAGGGTGGCCGCATCTGCAATGTCACAGATGCAGGGGGATGTGATCGAAGATGCGAGTTTTTGGTTGGGTAAGTGATTTCCGCAGAAGCGGATGAATGGCCGCAAATGCAGTACCACAAAAGAGGTTAGAGGGCCGCAGATGCGAAAATGCTTGGGCAGAAGGTATAAATTGTGTCCTTCGTGATTTTGAGCTATTTTCACCATTTCTATCTCAACTTTAGAGCTTTTTGGACGATTAGAAAGAGGGATTTCAAGGGAACTTCATTGAGGTAAGGAATTTGGACCTAAAACTCGTTCTTATGCTATTATTTTACGAATTAGAGCTAGAAACCATGGAAATTAAGGGTGAAAATTGGAGAAACTAGGGCTTTGAAACTTAGACCTTTGCTTGAGGATTTGAAGGACAATTTGAGGTCAGATTTCTGAACTTTTGATATTTATGAACTCAAGGGGAGATAAGAAATCTATTGATGTAAAAATTATCGAATTCCGAGACGTGGGCCTGGGGGTCGGGGTTTGGTAATTTCGGAATTTGTATCATTTATTGATTGTTTTCGCTTGGGCTTCGTTCCCTTAGCCTATTTTGACGTCCTCGTTCTGATTTTGGATAGATTTGACGCGAGTGGAGGCCGATTTGAAGGGCAAAAGCATCGCGAGCTAGAGATTTGATCGATTCGAGGTGAGTAATGATTGTAAATGGTGTTCTGAGGGTTTGAAACCCTGAATTGCATATCGTTGTGCTATATTGAAGTGACACACATGCTTGATGATGAGCGTGGGGTCGTGCACTATTGGGGATTGTGACTTAGTCCGTCCCGAATGACTATTTTACTGCGTATTTGACTGAAATCTATTTGCTATCATCATGATTTGGGCTGAATGCCATATTGCCTTGTGCCAACTATTTGAACCCTTCGGGGATTTTTACTGGTATTTACCTCACTGTTTTGACTTTATATTTAACTCAGTCATGTTATATTTTACTATTTTCGTACTCAGCCATGTTTACTGTGTTTTAAACACTTACATGATCTTTTAAATGATGTTTGGGCTGAGAAACACTGTTTTACTATTGCCCGAGTGGCTTGTGAGGACTTTTGACTGAGTAAGGACGAGGGCATATGTTGTGAGGAAACACTGATATTGATTTGAGGCCGATGGCCTGAGATATGTATGCGAGGTGACTTGATTGATATGAGGCCGAATGCCTAGTGATGATGCCACGAGATGGCTTTATATTGCGCTTGGGCCATAAGGGGCCCCTCCAGGTGTCTGCATACCCCCAGTGAGCGCGGGTACAATTGTGATGTGAGATTAAGCTCGAGGGGCTGGTATTGTTCTATGTGATTGCCCGAGGGGCTGGTACTGTTCTGAGATGTTGCCCGAGGGGCGGATTTGTTGATATTGTGCCCGAGGGGCGAACCTTTATGTGTTTATTTTGATAATTAACTGTCAATTACCTGCTTAATTGTTGAAAAAGGCTTTTCATGAAGTAAGTTTTGAGTTAAAGGATTTTACCTAGCTTTCACTGGTTTACTGTTTTAAATGGTTTTACTGCTTCATTATAGCATGCTTTTGTGCCTTACATGATTTCCTGCTTTCAGTCTTTATTTATGATTATTATTCACTGAGTTGGAGTACTCACTTTACTCCCTGCACCCTGTATGTAGATTCAGGCATATCTGGTCCCGCTCCCGAGTGCTGATCATTTCCGGCTCAAGCGGATCCGAGGAGTCTCCAAGTAGCTGTTGGCGTTCGCAGCCCGAATCTCTTCCCTATCTTAGTCCCTTATGTTCTTAGTTTTCTGTATTAAACTATGTAGTTATATTTGGAGTATTCCGTTTTGCTAGATGCTCATGACTAGTGACAGCCCGGTATCGGGATGTGTTGGGTTGTTCTTCCGCATATTTATAATATCATCCGCTACTTTGGTTTATTTATTCATGCTTAGACTGTTTCTTATTGTTTAATTGTTAATAAATTAGAGAATGGGAAGTGTCGGCTGGGCTTGTCTTCACGAGAGGTGCCATCACGAACGGGTCCGGGTTAGGGTCGTGACACAATATGGGGAACAGTTTGATCAAAAGTGAGAATTTGAGTGCTGAATCCATAGTAATAAAAATGGTCGAATACCGTAGTAATGCTAATGTGCAGGTCTGTGGCTAGATGTCGCTTAGCAACTGGAAAGTCACTCCTCTTTTAGACATAGAGGAGTCATGCTAGCTTATTTTGTCGTCTTTTCTTCTTCTTTTTGTGCTATCGGACCCTTCTATCCTTTATTCAATAAAAAAGGCAGTCAGCCATTTTGTGCATAGTTCTTTTCACGCTAGTTCTAGTGACATGACATGCATGCGAAATTTTCGACCATATCTTTGAAAATTGATTTAATCTTGAATTGGATAACTGAGAAAAAGACATTTTTGAGGATGAATAAAGAGTCGAAACACTTTGGAATTAAGATGGAGTACAATTCAAGTTCCAATCATTGTGAAGATCGAGTTGGAGGACGAGTTAATTGAAGTTTGGTGGAATGTTTGATATTAATGGATGGAAAGTGTCTTTTGACCATGACACAGCAAGAAGATAGGCATGGTCATCAATGTTATGATCACGAAAGGATAATATATGTGGCGTTCTCGAGGCTGGGAGGCTATTTTTCTGCTACCCAAATACTTTATACCCTTTGTGGTACCTTTTGAGCATGTGTTATTTCCTTTGACCACCCTCTTTTGGAATCAAGTTTAGAGCCAAAGGTCCCAAAAAATGAAATATAGAGAAAAAACAAAAAAAAAGAGTCCATACCCCAAAGTACAAACTGGGGTAACTCTTAGAAAGTTCAAGAAAAAAAGAAAAAAACAGTCAAAAGTCCATGCCCCCAGAAAATAAAAGCCGGGGCAATTTGTTTTGAAAAAAACGACAGAGGAATAGAAAGAAAAATTATAGTTAGGTCAGATATTTGAACTACGTTCAACCTGATTCCTTTAAAAAAAGGATACGTAGGCAGCCTCACGGTTTGGTCTAACCAAATAAGAATTAAAAAAAAAGGCCAAAAATCCCCAATATCTGAAACTGGGGCAGAGATTTTATTTCACTTTTGAAAAAGTCGATTCCAAGAGTTGTAAGTCCACAACCCTTCATTTTGAGTCTATTTTGAGACTTCATGCCGGCCCTTCTATCCAACCCTTTCCAAAAACCTTCCAAATAAAGACCTCCCAATATGCTTTCAAGAATGCCAAGAGAAGCATGCAATGAGAAACGGTTGTCACACGACATAGAATACTATCAAGTTGCTCACAGAAAAAAGAAGAGGAAAGAAAAAGAAAAAGAAAAGAAAAATGAGAGAGTCTTATTAGTGAAAACCCTCACAGGCACTTTAAGACGATGGTAAGCAGAGATAAATAAATGAGAGAGACTTGTGGGTGAAAACCCCTCGGGGCACCACTAGTCGATAGTGACTCATGGAGCTGATGCGAAGAATTGGCACGAACAAGCCCGACTTCAAAGGCCATAAGAATGGTAAAAGGAAGGATTTGGTTAGTTTAATAGATCAGGCAGCTAAATCCAAAATGCATGTCATGATCATTAAGCTAGTTATTGAAAAAAACAAACTCTTCCTTCTATCTTTCCCGACAGGGGCGTTTCTTGTTAATACTTTTTTTTTGCATCATTTGTGTCCTTCACTTTGAGTTAATCCTTGTCAAAACAAGCAAGAAAAGATTTCAAAATCTGCTACCATCTTTTCAGTTGCACAAAGTAAATTTGGCCAGCAACTTAGGTGTTACAGTCAACATGACTTGAGGATTCATGCAAAGGCTTCCCCAAAAGACTCTTGTCAGCCTACTTGGTGCGAGCAAAGATAACTGGTGATTCTCGATGACAAACAAATTGCTCAAAAAGGAGGAAGTCATTCAAGATATCAGAAAAGGTCACCTAAGAAAAGATCTCCAGTTGGGATAAGGCTGATTGAGCCTGATCGAGGCCAATCCTGCACTACTATTGAGTAGCGAGAGAGGTCGAAGTAGCTTTTACCCGATTAAGGTCGGGATCGATTTCCATAGGGAGCTAGAAGTTGGAGTCGGGTGTCTATCTAAAGTGCAGATGTGTATTTACTCTTAATTGCACTTCTAAACATTTTTGGGTTTTTGTTTTACTTCTAATTGTATAGAACTACAATGATCAATTAAACTAAAATAAGCTAAGATTAAACTACTGCGAGTTGTTCAAATGGATAAAAGGCACTAGGGTAGTGACTTTTGCCTAGGTGGTCAATTGACGGATACTTGAGTCTAAGGCATGATTGTCACATTTGGGGAGTATGATATAACCATTGCACGATTTTACTCACTCTACACTTCTCGGTGGTTCGAATGATTTTGCTCGAATTGACTTTCTCAAGACCAATTGGGTATGCAAATTTGCACAACCAATCAAGGTTCAAGTCGGGTATTACTATCTCTAGGTTTAACCCTTTAATTGGGACTATTAATCTCCTGAGTACGCCCAAATTCCTTGTTGGACCAATTTCAGAGACTTAGGCTCTCTTTCTCAAGAAGAGCCAAAATCAACTAAACACAAACTAGTGTTTGCAACCACTAATTCAGCAATCAAACATGAAATTAGTCCAAATATCAAACACCCATGGTCAATCAAGCCCTAAAACACAAGACCCATCAATTACACACACTAGGGTTGAGCCACAATCCTAGCTTATGGGTCTAGCTACTCATAATTAGACAAGAAAACAAAGAAATAGATGAAAAAAACTCATATTAATTAATTACTAAATTAAACTAGAAGATTAAATGTTGAAATGAAGCTAAAATTACTCCAAACAGCTAAAATATCGAAGTCACGAGCGCAACCCAATACAAAAACTATCTGATGACCTAAAAATGGGAAAATAAGCTATTTATACTAAGCTGAAAAATGTGGACAAAAATACCCCTGTGAGGTTAGTGCGGACCGCACAAAATCACGTGTGGCCCACTAGGGCTCTGAACTTGAATAAACGACTCTCTAAACCCAAGCAATGTGGGTCGCATAGAATCGAGTGCGGCCGTAATGGCTTCTAGTGCGGTCCGCATGAAATGGAGCGCGGACCGCTTTGGGCTTCAAACTTGGAATTGGCAACTCTCTAAACCTTGGCTCTGCGGACCACACTAAATCGAGTGCGGCCGCATTGATCCCAATGCGGATCGCACAAAACCTCGTGCGGCCACATTGCTTTTTTGCCTGAATAGAAGCCTCTCTAAACCTCACTTGTGCGGACCACACGGAATGGTGTGCAGCCGCACAGGCCCTGTTTTGCCTGAACTTTGTCTTGTCTTGATACTTGTGCAAGTTTCACTCTTTTTTGAGCTGCTCTTTGACATCTTGTCACCTGTTGATCAAACCTGCAATCAAGCACAACTTGTGAGCCTTTTTGGGATTATTTTCTACACATTTCTAATCAAAACTTTAGCATGAAGGAGTATAAAATGTATCAAAATCCCTAGTTATTAACTCCCCTAAACTTAAGCTTTTGCTTGTCCTCAAGCAAACAAAATAAGACCCACTCCTTAAGAGAAAATCCAAGAAAATTTAGCTGTCCTAAAGTGACCTCATCTAGCCTCAATTGGTACTAACAATTGCCCTCAATACAAATGGATCATTAACAACATTTACCCTTTTAAACACCATGGATTAAGTACGACACAAGAGCATCAAGAGTTGACTCAACACATCAAAGAACTCTTTCTATTACTTTGGTCATCATGGAACCCAAACTCACACATCCTCAGCTCTCCCTAAGCAAACCTCACCTTTAGAATAGTGGCACTCAGAACTAGGTTAATGGAAATTCACTCATCTCTCTCAAGGAAAAAGTCACAAGTCCGGCTCTAAGTACCATATGCTTGCCCATTATGTGAGTCACCACTAATGTAAGTTTCATTCAACTCGAGATCATATAGGGCTTTTGTGGAGACATAGTGAATGCTTTTGGTTTCTGGTAGGCAATGTTTGATCTAAGTAGGTTCCATCTTTCCTTAAACATTTCTTTTGTTTCATTTTGGCACAAATTCACTTGACTTTTTGAGTCTTTTCACTTCTTTCTAAGGGGTTAAAGCGACACATTGTCACTCTTTCTTATACATTTCAAATCTTTTCTCCTTTCTCAACTTTCCACACCTTTCATTCTTTGCTTTTCTTGAATTGCTTTTTATTCAATTCTACATTGAGTATTCTTTTTGTCTTTTTGCTTTTCTTTCTTTCTTTTTCATTGCCTTTCCTTTTCTTCATTTGTACCTTTCTATCACTTTGTTGCCATCCTCGTCTCACCCCCCAAACTTATACTTTTGCCATGTGCTAAGGAAAGATCGGGTGCCAAGAGAGGGTATCGTTTAGAACAAGTAAAGGCTTGTATTATGGTTCTTGAAGGAAAAGGGTCTAAGGCTCAAAAGGGTTGACTAGGGATTTTATCATTGGTAGGCTATGGACGTGTTCAAGCTATCATTTGGATCAAGGAGAGCCTATAATCATGTCTCAAGTCTAAATTCACTTAGGATTTCGCCTCAACAAACATTCCGGGCAAGTTCTAGACCAATGGCTCGGGACTTGGACTTGCAATGCAGTTTCTCACCACACAAGCTATGGGATCGCTAAAGACATAGAGTCAGGGGCCCACAACGACCTTAGATAAGGTTTGAGCACACAATGGTCCCGAAAAACCACTTGATGATTATCGGTCAATATAAGAGTCTCAAGGTCACGACTTTTACCATCCTAAACACAAGGATTTGTTTTTGACCATGAGATTAAAGGCAAATGTGCTAGGCCCAAGTGAAGCTTTGCTTGAGGCACCTTGTCATACCTCCTTTTTACCTACACCCCGTAAGGGAGTATATAAGGGCATTTTTCCAATTTAAGTGACAATCAAAACGGGATTATTTTTATGTAAAATTCAGAGTCGCCACTTAGGATAATTTATGGTGTCCCAAGTCACCGGTTCAAATCCCGAATCGAGGAAAAGATTGACTCTGTTTTACAGTCCATGAACCAGAAATCCGAGTAAGGAATTCTATTAACCTGGGAGAAGGTGTTAGGCATTCCCAAGTTCCGTGGTTTTAGCACGGTCGCTCAACTGTTATATTCGGCCTATTATCTGATTTAAATACATGTTTTAGCCTATGCTTCAATTTTAATTTTAACCGCTTTGTTTAATTATTTTTAAGGAAGATTGCAACGTCATTTAAAATACGTCTTGAACCACGTCACATAAATGCACCCACGGTCCCTGACACATTTTATCCAACATTGTTGAGATTTGGATTTGGGTCACATAAATGTGCACCCGAGTTTAGGAAGGTAAATTATTAAAATAACGCGCCTAAAGTGACTACGCCTTTCAACTTTGCGAGGGCCATGGAAAATTCAACTAAATGGCATGCCTCGATTTCTAAGAAGTTAAAATAATTAATGGAGGGCCATGGGTTTGGATATTTTGTTTGGCGTGGCACGCCTCAACCTAAAGAACTACGGTGTTCATGATTAAGCCTACACTACTTTGAGGTTCAATGCAAAGGTCTTTGTGGAAAACAATGTGGAAAGACATATGATTTATGCAACTTATTCAAATGAAATTGATAAAGTCGGGCCATGACTACCTTAACTCAACCCCAATGAATCAATTGCTCAAAACAATACCAATCGAACTTCAAATCCACACTGATTGTGGACAATATTAAAATATGCTTCAATATTACAAAATAATAGCCACAACATGAAAGCAAATCAAGTAAACGAAAGCAACGATTATAGGTTTTAATCTTTTTCCGACAAATGAGTGAATAACAATCACATGTCATCAGACACATAATTAGCTCATTCAATCTGACTCAAATGCTCAACTTTGCACACAATTTGACATAGATTAAACAGGGATCAACACAAATTCAAAGCTCGACCTCAATTACAGTACCTTAATAGTGAGAGATCAACAAGAATTAAGCTTCAAAACATCACATATTACGCAAAAATCAAACTCAAAAAATCCATGTTGATTGAGTTCGGTCAATCGTTTCCACAAGCACCTTATGTGCATAACTGAAACTTCATTTCTCTAAGCCCCCATAAAGCTATACCTTAGCCAAAACTTAACCATCGAATTGGGATTCAATAATCACCCAACAATAGCTATTAGCAGTTACACTCTCAAAAACAACAAAAATCTCGACAAGAGAATAACCCAACAAGAATAAAAATGTTGCAGAAGTCCGGGCAGCGGGGAGAAAGGAAGAAGTACCAGCGAGTATATTGAAATACGAGAGAGAAAGAAAGACCTGAGATGCTTGGAGCTCGAGCTTGCTAGAATTTCGATCAAAGAAGAAGAAGCAGTGGCAGAAAAGACGCTAACTATTCAGTCATCAGTTCATACGTGCTAATCGAGATTAATGGCGACGAAGCATATACGAACCAAAATTAACAATCGACTGGCCGAGCAAATGAATCGGCCATTCAGAGCATCTAAAATTAAAGATTCATTCAACTAAAATTTCAGCAATTACACAGTCATAATGAAGTGCCAAACGACGAAACTCGGACCAGATTCGCAACCTCGAACGGACAGAACTTCAGTCGGCACTGGAAATCATCTTAGGCGTTAAGTCTGGTTTTGATGGGTGTTCTGGGAGACGACGGAGGTGGTGAGGCAGAAAAATCGGAGGGGTCATTTATACAGAAACCAACTGGGAGTTCTAGGGAGGGGGTCATTTCCTGGTGTCCAGAGACTGAGGAAGATCAGCCCATGGTGGGGAGGGGGGGTTCGGAGAAGATGACGCAGAGAGGGGGTGTCTATATTGTTCTGCGGCTGAACCTTTAGGTCTTGGTCATAGGTTTTTCATTGTTCTCCATCTTCAGGGTCTGTGATTTTCATTCCAGCAAAAGAAGGTGTTTCGTGTGGGGGTCGTTTGGAGAAGACGACCGGTGGGGTAGGGTCTTTTTGAAAAGCTGTGTTGATTCCCTAAGTGTAGTCTAGGGTTATTTTTAGACTAGTTTTGGTTATATAGAGGGTTTTTTAGGTTAGGGGTATGGGCCTAGAACTTATGGGCTTGAAAATTATGGGTTAGGTCAAAAAATTAGGCTTAAAAATGGGTCGTTCGAGCCCAAGTTGTATTCTTTCCTTACGAACGAGATTAAAAATACGCTCTCATTTATTAACTAATCCTACCATTGAAATAATTATTAAAATAAAACTAACCGTTAAAACAAACATATTTTTGGTATTTTCAAATATCATATTAAGATAAAAATACAATACTATTTTTTTTTGTATTTTTTAGGATTAAAAATGACTACAAAACATTAATAAACCTATTTTAATAATTTTCATTTTCTTGTAATAAAATAAAGTAAAAGAGTAAAAATGAGTTGAAATAGCTATATTAGGCCTAAATTAAATATTTACGTGCTAAAATATGAAAAATCTTGGGGAGGGTCAAAAATCACATGTCTACAACTGCCCCCCTTTGACTGGAAATGCGAAGAGTTTTCAGACAAAGAACGACTAGACAGGTTTTTGACCCGACCCTTATTCGGAGAGACTAAAACAAAGAGAGAAGGGAATGTGACCAAGCTCTAGTATCTGAGCTGCCTACTTATCCTTGGCTATAAAGGAATCAGGCCGCGTGTAGTTCAGAGGCGAGTGAGATGATGGAGTACCGAGGTGGAGAGCCAGTCGAGGTGCCGTTCCGCCGAGGTTCCGGTCCGCGGTTCCTGTTATTACATCAAAAATCAAATGAAAAAGACTAACTAGGCCTTTCAACTATGAGTTACAAAATTCCTATCTATAAGTCTTCTGAAGCTTGATCTTGAGTCTTGAATGGTTCTTCATGCAGACTTTAGATTTGAACCTTGGCGTTTGTTAGCTGTAGGTGCTAGCTCATTCTTCTTCAGATTTTGGATCAAGACCGAACCTGTAGTGCTTGCGACTTCCACCATGTCTTAAGCAGTTCACATCCTCCATCAACTTCTGCATTTGGATTAACTTCTTGCCTTTCTCTTTTTTTTTTTTCTTTATTGTGACTAATTTTTGTTGATCACCTCGGACTGTTGACTCGCATTCTTGTCGTGAGCTTCTTTGGTTGCTGACTTGAATTGCAATCTAAGATACTTTTCCTTTTCTTTAGGTGGACGCCTGATTGTTGAACTTGAATTGTATTACCGTGCTCTCCAGGTGGGCGCCTGACTGCTGACTTGAAATGTATTCCCTGCTCTCTAGGCGGGCTCCTGAATGCTGACTTGAAATGTATTCCCTGCTCTCCAAGCGGGCTCCTGACTGCTGACTTGAAATGTATTCCCTACTCTCCAGGCGGGCTCCTAACTTCAACAAAATAGACAAAAACAAAGAAAATTTTTCTGCCCCAGTTTAGGTATATGGGCACATATGTAAGTGTAAAACGAACCACATTACCAAATATCAATAAGAACTTGAAAACTAAAACTTGAGTTATACTCCCTTGTTCTCCAGGTGGGCTCCTGATTGCTGACTTGAAATGTATTCCCTGCTCTCCAGGCTGGCTCCTAACTGCTAAACTTGAATGTATTCCCTGCTCTCCAGGCGGGCTCCTGACTGCTAGACTTGAATGTATTCCCTACTCTCTAGGAGGGCTACTGATTGCTGAACTTGAAATGTATTCCCTGCTCTCCAAGCGGGCTCCTGACTGCTGAACTTGAAATGCATTCCCTGCTCTCCAGGCGGGCTCCTGACTTCAACAAAATAGACAAAACAAAGAAAATTTTCTGCCCCCGTTTGGGTATCTGGGCACACATGTAAGTGTAAAACGGATCGTATTACCAACTATCAATAAGAACTTGAAAGCTAAAACTTGAATTGTGCTCCCTTGTTTTCCAGGAAGGCTCCTGATTGCTGACTTGAAATGCATTCCCTGCTCTTCAGGCGGGCTCCTGACTTGAAATGTATTCCCTGCTCTCCAGGAAGGCTCCTGAATGCTGAACTAAAATGTATTCCCTGCTCTCCAGGCGGGCTCCTGACTGCTGACTTGAAATGTATTCCCTACTCTCCAGGCGGGCTCCTGACTGCTGACTTGAAATGTATTCCCTTCTCTCCAGGCGGGCTCCTGACCGCTGACTTGAAATGTATTCCCTGCTCTCCAGGCGGGCTCCTGAATGCTGACTTGAAATGTATTCCCTGCTCTCCAGGTGGGCTCCTGACTTCAACAAATAGACAAAAACAAAGAAAATATTTCTACCCCCAGTTTGGGTATCTGGGCACATATGTAAGTGTAAAACGAACCACATTACCAAATATCAATAAGAACTTGAAAACTAAAACTTGAGTTATACTCCCTTGTTCTCTAGGTGGGCTCCTGATTGCTGACTTGAAATGTATTCCCTGCTCTCCAGGCGGGCTCCTGACTCCTAAACTTGGATGTATTCCCTGCTCTCCAGGTGGGCTCCAGACTACTAGACTTGAATGTATTCCCTACTCTCCAGGCGGGCTCCTGATTGCTGAACTTGAAATGTATTCCCTGCACTCCAGGCGGGCTCCTGACTGCTGAACTTGAAATACATTCCCTGCTCTACAGGCGGGCTCCTGACTTCAACAAAATAGACAAAACAAAGAAATTTTTCTGCCCCCGTTTGGGTATCTGGGCACACATGTAAATGTAAAACGGATCGTATTACCAAATATCAATAAGAACTTGAAAGCTAAAACTTGAATTGTGCTCCCTTGTTTTCCAGGAAGGCTCCTGATTGATGACTTGAAATGCATTCCCTACTCTTCAGGCGGGCTCCTGACTGCTGACTTGAAATGTATTCCCTGCTCTCCAGGCGGGCTCCTGACTGCTGAATTGAAATGTATTCCCTGCTCTCCAGGAGGGCTCCTGACTGCTGACTTGAAATGTATTCCCTGCTCTCCAGGCGGGCTCCTAAGTACTGACTTGAATGTATTCCCTGCTCTCCAGGCGGGCTCCTGACTTCAACAAAATAGACAAAAACAAAGAAAATTTTTCTGCCCCAGTTTGGTAGCTGGGCACAGATGTGAGTGTAAACTACATCATGTTATCAAGTATTACTAAGAATTTGAAAGCTAGGTCCCATTACCCAGGAGGGTCCTGAAAACTCCTAGCTAAATGATGGTCTTAAAAATCTAAATTATATCTTCTAAAGGTATGACTCCTGCTAAATCTTGTTATCTAAGAAGGTCTTAAAACTACATCCCATTATCCAAGGGGTCCTGAAAGTGAAACATCAAGTCTTATCTTAAGAGTGATTTTTTTTTACGGCTAAATTATACTACCCTACAGCAGAACTTACGCTAAATGTTGTTATCTAATTGGAATCTTAAAGATAAGTCCCATTATTCAAGAGGGTCCTGGAAACTCCTAATTGAATCTTATCTCGAACATGCAAACTTCTAAACCTGCTTATATTCCTTTGGGATACATTTATGCTAGATTACGCTATTTCTGAACTTTACGCTAGGTCCCATTTTTCAGGAGGGTCCTAAAAATCAAAAATCGAACCTGTTTTGTGACCGCCTTTCTCCACTGAGGGTTTCTCCGAAACAGCCAAATTTTTCTGCCCTTATTTCAAATCAAAGAAAAATCTTGTCAGTTTAAAAATATGGTGGTTGGTTTGTGGCCTTGAATTTGAGGACGGTTGCTCCTTCACTTCCCATGATAACTTTGATTTCCACTCGAAGACCTTGCTTGTTTATTGATTAACCACTTTCTCCGTCACCCTTATCACGGAAAATATTTCTGATCCGTTCCAACCCAATACCTTTCATCTATTGCATTGTGCTCTTCCATTGACATGTACTAAACCTTTGTTTTTTCTCATGAATCTCAAAGCACGACAATTGCCACCCACTCATCACGCATGTTGTTTTTTCTTGACTTAAACCACTGGCCCTAGCCTTGAGGTCTGTTGCTCCTTCACTTGCCACGATAACTTTGATTTCTTCTCGGAGGACCTCCCTTGTCACTGATTAAACACCTTTTGTCAATCTTACCATAGAAAATACCTTTGATCCGTTCACCAAACCCCTCCATCTTGTTGCATTATTCATGAATTGACATGTACCAAACCCTCGTGTTTCATCGGAAATACTTTTGATCCGTTTACCTAACACCCTCCATCTATTGCATTATTCCTGAATTGATGTGTACCAAGCCCTTGTATTTCACAAGGGTCCCAAAGCATGTTGATTGTTACCAGCTCAGTGTGCTTGTTGTTCTTTCCTGACTTATGACACTTTGATGTACTGGCCAGATCCCGTTTTGTGCAATTGAAAAGCTGGTGGCAAATTTTGAAGTCATTTATCACTTGTTCTGACCAAACAGACTCGGAAAGATGAGGTAAATAAGACAAAAGGAACAGAGTAAAGGACAAAAGAAGGGGATGATTCCTAACAAGAAAGCTAGAAAGTAGAAACCTATCAGATGTGGATACCAACTCTAATGACCATGACATGCACCTGTGGCCTATTCTGTTGAGCAATTCTGATGTTCAATTCCTGTTATACCCCTAAACTGTGAAACTAGGCTTCAATGCTCCGATTATCCAATCTGATTCACAATCCTTATTCGACTTGTAGTGCCCGAAGGGTTTTTACCATCAAGCCTCTCTCATTTTGTTCTTTCTCTCAACTTGTCGTCACCTTACAGTGCCTGCGAGGGTTTTCACCAATAAGACTCTCATTTATGTTTCTATCAGCTCCCGTCGCCTTACGGTGCCCGTGAGGGTTTTCACCAATAAGGCTCTCTTATTTTTGATTCTTTTTCCTATTTGGACCAAAGTGTTGCCCCTGATATGAATCACCTCTGCCTGCTCGACTTGGCATTTCTCGAAGACTGATAGGAAGGTCTTTCTTTGGACCGTAATGTGGGCTTTTGGATGAGGTTAGAAAGAAAGGATATAAAAGGCTCAAAACAATTCGAATGAGTTCAAAATTACAACTTTTGGAATCAGATTTCTTACAACTACCACAATTTCTGTCCCAGTTTCTTGTTTGGGGACTTTTTGATTTTGTTTTGGTGAGACCGAACCGTGAAGCTGCCTACGTATCCTAAAAAGGAATCAGGTCGAACATAGTTCATGTTATAGAAATTACTTTGTTGTTGTGGTTTTCTATTTTCTCTTTTTGCTTTCTTTTTCTCTTTTTGTTGTTTTTCTTCTTCTTTTTTTTCTCTTTTCATTCTTTTCTTTCTCTTTTTCTCTTTTCTTTCTCTTTTTTTCTCTTCTTCCTTTACTTATCTTTTGTGCTTGCGTTTCTAAACTTCACTACTGATTCCAAAGGAGGGGTATGAAAGAAAACAAATGAGGCTCAAAGGGGTAACAAAGGATAAAGTATTTAGATAGCAGAACAAAATGCCTTCGTCATTCCAATCTTCAAAACATGCCAAGTACAAACAACACAATTAAACAAACCAAGGAAAATATTCGTAACATCTTTTGATTATACCAGACTTGATAACTATATCCACACATTCGCCTTCTATATCTGTTAAACACAAAGCACCATTGGACAACACTCTCACTCTTGTTACCATGAACGACCCCTATCAATTTGGGGCAAACTTGCCTTTAGCTTCAACCTAATATGGCAGGATGCGTTTCAATAGTGTTTCTTTATGTTCTACCTGCCCCAGTTTCACACAATTCGGGTTTGAAGTGATCTCAAAATGCCTTTACTTATTTCCCTCAAATGTCCCTACATCATCAACATTGTTTCATTGTTTCGTGATTAAATTGACTTTTAAAACCAGGCTGAGAATTACACGTGCATGTCATGTCACTAGAGTCAACAGGAATTACGCGTGCATGTCATGACACTAGAGTCAATAGGAAAAGAACTATAAAAAGAAAAGAGAACTAAACGAAAATGACTAGAAATCACAGAAAACAGAAAATTGCATTAGACAGATGGTGAAAGGGTTTGGACAACAAAACAAACTAACTAAACTAGGATTACAAACCTAGAACAAACATAGACAACACTAAACGAGCGACTATGACTAAACAAACTAGGCAAAATAAAAGGATGGAAGGGTTTGAGTCACAATACAAAATCCGGATTACAACCCTGAAATAACCCGGACAACAGAAATGACAACAAAATAAACCATCAAAACGCCTTCGTGGCTAACCAAGAAAAGAGCATCTTTCCAATCATCAAACTCAACATCTTAGCCACTGACTTCTACATCAACAATACTAGGACCTTCACAAGTCTCCATCACATTGTTCTTAATAGATTGCCTTTGGGTTCCCTTTGCCTGCTCGTTCTTAGGATCAACCTCTAATAGCTCTGAAAGCTTCGTAGAACGTGGACCACCGAGGATCCCAGAAGAATTCTCACATTCTTTTTCAAAATAAATCATACCCACCATATGCGTCTCATTATGCACAGGTGACGGACTTTGGCTAGCGTCTGCTGCATCTGGATTTTGCACGACAATGTCGCCTGCATCAATAAGCTTCTGAATCGCGTTCTTCATATTCCAACACTTTTCTATGTCATGCCTCGGGGCATCTGAGCAATAGGCGCACCTTTGAGAAAAATCAAACTTCTTTGGAAGAGGGTTTGTCATTTTTATCTGGGTCGGCTTTAACATGTCCAATTTCCTTAGCCTTTGGAACAAACTGGCATATGACACTCCCAATGGAGTGAATGTTTTCTTCTTCTGTAACCTCTCGTTCTTAAAGGCTTAACTGGGCCGGAAACCTGATCCAGGGGGTTTTCGATAGGCTCGTGGGGATAGATAGGCATTTTGTGGAGTTGGGTACTGAGAGAGTGATGTAGGACTTTGGGAGTTCTGTGGAGAGAAGTGACATTGAGGAGGATCATCTGGTGCATAAGGATATCCACGGGGACGGTGTCGAGGCTGGAAGTGTTGAGCAGGAAGGCCCATCGGATCATCTTTTCTGTTTCTCTTTCTTCCACCCAAGCTTACTGGGATGTTCTGAATGTCTTTCGAACAACTCATGATTTTGCCTGACTTGATTCCCTCTTCTACTAGCTCCCTTATTTTTAATATATCATTGAAAGGCTTTCCCAAGGCCGGGATTAAATGGCGGAAGTAGGTGGGCCCCTAGGCTTGTAGGAAAATCTCAACCATTTCTTTTTCACCAATTGGGGTACTGACTCGAGCAGCTTGCTCCCTCTATCTGAGCCCATACTCCCTAAAGCTTTCCTCCGGCTTCTTTTCCATTTTAGATAGGGACGAGCGGTCTGGGGTAACACCTGATCTGTATTGAAAGAATCAAACAAAATCTTGAGCCATGTCACCCAATGTAGGCCACTTACCAACATCTTGACGATTATGCCATTCCAAAGCTGCCCCAGTTAGACTCTCACTAAAATACGCCATCAACAAATCATCTTTCTCGCCCACACTTCTCATTTCACTGCAATAATCCCTCAAATGGGCTACCAGATCTCCACACCCATCATACAAGTTAAACTTTGGCACTTTAAACCCCGCGGGCAGGCGGACGTCAAGGGACACAGACAATTCTTTGTAAGTCATGCTACCCTGGTCTCCCCTTTCTTGTTTGTTCTTTAAGGATTGTTCTATGCCTTTCAGCCTCCTAGGTATTCCATCTCGTCCTTTTCTTCCTGTGAACTCTTCATTTACAACATGAGGCCCATCCCGCGGACCTTGCTTATATGAGCTGGGAACCTTGTGGGCAACCTCTGAGGGGTAATATTGGGCATCATGAGCTTTGAATGAGTATTCATTGTCGGGGATAGTGGATGTGACAGGAGGGCGATTTTGGGGAGAGGTAATTGAGGGATGTGTGAAGGAGCTACTAAGACGGTTGGGAAAGCTGTGATAAGCGGGTAGCTCTGGAGAGTATGGAGGATCATCTGGCA
Organism: Nicotiana tabacum; assembly: GCF_000715075.1. Classification (NCBI taxonomy): domain Eukaryota; kingdom Viridiplantae; phylum Streptophyta; class Magnoliopsida; order Solanales; family Solanaceae; genus Nicotiana; species Nicotiana tabacum. The sequence goes on from NC_134082.1 coordinate 162,067,482, forward strand.
TTGTGTTCGGAGCTTGGGTAAGGACGACATCTAGGAGGCTAGGTGGTGGCGGGGGTGGTACCTTCCCAGTCATCCAGGATTGATATATGTCCGCCATGTGTTGTCTCAACATCTTTACCTCTTCAACCAACCCATTGTCCTGTTCAACTAACTGCTTTTGGGCCCCGATATCAACCAACTCAGTTCTGTTGTTGTATGCCATTGCCTTTTGACTTTGTGTTGTAGAGAAGAGTTACCACTTTAAAAACCACAAACCAATCACCCTTCTGTTATGAATATAACAAAATGAAGTCATCACGTTAGCGTTAGGGCATTTAACATAAGATAATCTCACTTTATGTGCAATGCACCTTGCCACAATTATCAGTTCTAAAATGACTTTGAGGGTACAAAGGTCAGTTGGCATCATCCCATTTTGTTCATTTCAACCTCTCTTTTCTTTGTTTTTAGCACTTCTTAGCTCGCTCATTTTCCTTCCCCTTTTTCTTTCTGATTATCGTTCTTTTTCTTCCTTCTCATTTCTCACATCCCATGACTTCACCCCCCCTTTCCCTTTTTTTTCGTTTTCTTTTAATAATAAAAAAAATGATTTGATCGAACCCTATGCAGGTTGCCTACATATCATGACGTCGCATGAATCAGATCTTTGCGTAGTTCTGGAAGATCTGGAATAAAGTAAACAAATTAATATTTTCATTTTTTTTTCTTTTCTTTTTTTTCCCTTTCTTTTTTTTAAAACAGATACTCTATGAGAAATTATCAAGAAAAACCCCTAAAAGAGAAAAATATTTTTTGATTCTTTTTTTTTAAGAAGGAAATCTAAGGAATAAACCACAGAAAAACATTTTGAATCTTCATTTGATATCCTAACGCATGATTTCAAAGCAAGCAATGAAAAAGATAAAACAAAATATTTTTGGATTTCAATTTTGATGGCCTGAAGGAAAATTTCTAATGATAAACAAAAGATAAAGTATGCTTTTTTCTATGTACAATATCCTAAAGTTCTAATGAAAGTAAAAAGAATTTTTTTCATCTTTCATAAATTTCCCAAAGAAACACCTCACAAGAAAATCTTTTTGAATTTTGGAATTAACACCTTAAAAAAAGCTTTTAAACAAGCACTAAAATAAAATTCTCTCTTTTTTTGAATTTTAGTCCTAATATACTAAAGGAAACATAAAAATAATTCATTTTAAGTCCTAGATATTAATTGCCTAAAGGAGAAACAACCTCAATTTTTTTTCCATTTCTAGAATTAGTATTCTAAAGAAAACATATAACGGAAATATAAAATGCAACATCTCTTTTTTTGGATTTTTGAGTTACAACACATTTTTTCAATATATAAAGCAGAAAATAACAATAACAAAGGACTTGACATTACTGTATAAAAGTAGAAAGTAAAAGACGACATTAAATGAAGAACAGACTCAAAACTTAAAAATAAAACAAATCTCCTCAAGCAACTCCTGAATGCAGTGATCCTGGGGTATCTGTCATGCCAAAACTCCAGTAAGTAAATCCACACCTGTATAAGAAAACTTAAACCAACACTATGTGAGACAATAACATTCCCTAAGACACATGCAAGACATGATTGAGGCTATTTTTGCAAAATGGTTTATTTGGCCAAAAGGTGGCTAGAAGTGCAAAATTTGGCTAAGACCCCGCAAAACCAAGAACCTAAGATTTACTAGGAAGACCGGACCTTATGTGGGTTGCCTACGTATCACGTCCCGAAAGACGAGAATCAGGTATGCGTAATTCGGGCAGATAGGATACGAGCAAGAAATCAAAATAACAACTAATTTAGAGGAAATATGTTTTTTTTGAAGAATGATGAAACATGTAAACTCTTTTTGGATTTTTTTTCCTTTTTTTTTTTGATTTTCTGATTTTCGGAAAATGATGAAAACGTGCAAAATCTTTTTTTTTTAAAATTTTCAAGCATTTTTGTTTCCTTAACAAAAATGTGACAAAAAACATAATTGGGCCCCACTCGCTTTATCTTCACACTTCACCCTCTCTTTTTCTTTTTTTTTTCTTTCTTCTTTCTTTTTTAATTTTTTTTTCATTTCTTCATCTACCCTCAGCTATCATTGGTCCGCCAAATGACCCTTTTACCCTTGAATAAATGCAATATGTAGCATATAAGATGCATCAGGATGGTCTTTTAGTTTTTGGGGTACACCTGTCCTAGACGGACCCAATCCCTATGTTGAGTCCCCAAAGTCAAATGCACATGATGCAAACAAGCATTCCTACTAGGGATCCGGCATGAGGCTGAGTTATTCTAGGTTCAAAACTTAGGTATGTGTTCTAGACTGTGTACCCGAGCGGACAACTCGAGCCGAGGAGGGGCTACGTACCGGGAACCAAAAGGCCATCCGGCTTAGTAACTTGTCCGAGCCTCTTTCTTATTTCAAGGTATGACACTAACAGAATAGGGAGTCTCGACCAGCGAGCACATCCCCAAAGATGAGAAGAGAAGGGTTTCGTAACAGTTTATATACAGTTCAGATAATATCAAAGCGGTAAAAGCAACATTTAGCACATTAGGCCCAAACATGCAACAAAATCAGATAATAAATAAAGCCAATTATAACAATTTATCTAAGCTCGAATTTTGAACCCTGAACCAGAGATTCTGGGTTCGATCCCCAGCAGAGTTGCCAGAGCTGTCACACCTCCTTTTTACCTACTCCCCGTAAGGGAGTATATAAGGGAGTTTTTCCCATATAAGTGACAATCGAAACGGAATTATTTTTATGTAAAATTTAGAGTCGCCACTTGGGATAATTTATGGTGTCCCAAGTCACCGGTTCAAATCCCGAATCGAGGAAAAGATTGACTCTGTTTTATAGTCCGCGAACCAGAAATCCGAGTAAGGAATTCTGTTAATCCGGGAGAAGGTGTTAGACATTCCCAAGTTCCGTTGTTTTAGCACTGTCGCTCAACTATTATATTAGGCCTATTATCTGATTTTAATACATGTTTTAGCCTATGCTTCAATTTTAATTTTAACCACTTTGTTTAATTATTTTTAAGGAAGATTGCAACGTCATTTAAAATACGTCTTGAACCACGTCACATAAATGCACCCGCGGGCCCCGACACATTTTATCCAACGTTGTTGAGATTTGGATTTGGGTCACATAAATGCGCACCCAAGTTTAGGAAGGTAAATTATTAAAATAACGCGCCTAAAGCGACTACGCCTTTCAACTTTGCGAGGGCCATGGAAAATTCAACTAAATGGCATGCTTCGATTTCTAAGAAGTTAAAATAATTAATGGAGGGCCATGGGGTTGGAGATTTTGTTTGGCATGGCACGCCTCAACCTAAAGATCTACGGTGTTCATGATTAAGCCTACGGTACTTTGAGGTTCGATGCAAAGGTCTTTGTGGAAAACAATGTGGGAAGACACATGATTTATGCAACTTATTCAAATGAAATTGATAAAGTCGTGCCATGACTACCTTAACTCAACCCCAACGAATCAATCGCTCAAAACAATACCAATCGAACTTCAAATCCACACTAATTGTCGACAACATTAAAATATGCTTCAATATTACAAAATTATAGCCACAACATGAAAGCAAATCAAGTAAACGAAAGCAATGATTATAGGTTTTAATCTTTTTCCAACAAATAAGTGAATAGCAATCACATGTCATCAGACACATAATTAGCTCATTCAATCTGACTCAAATGCTCAACTTTGCACACAATTTGACATCGATTAAACAGGGATCAACACAATTCAAAGCTCGACCTCAATTACAGTACCTTAACAGTGAGAGATCAACAAGAATTAAGCTTCAAAACACCACATATTGCGCAAAAATAAAACTCAAAGAATCCATGTTGATTGAGTTCGGTCAATCGTTTCCACAAGCACCTTATGTGCATAACTGAAACTTCGTTTCTCTAAGCCCCCATAAAGCTATACCTTAGCCAAAACTTAACCATCGAATTGGGATTCAATAATCACCCAACAATAGCCATTAGCAGTTACACTCTCAAAAACAACAAAAATCTCGACAAGAGATTAACCCAACAAGAATAAAAATGTTACAGAAGTCCGGGCAGCAGGGAGAAAGGATGAAGTACTAGCGAGTATATTGAAATACGAGAGAGAAAAGAAAGACCTGAGATGCTTGGAGCTCGAGCTTGCTAGAATTTCGATCGGCAAAGAAGAAGTAGTGGCGAAAAAGACGCTAACTATTCAATCATCAGTCCAAACGATGCTAATCGAGATTAATGGCGACGAAGCATATACGAACCAAAATTAACAATCGACTAGCCAAGCAAATGAATCGGCCATTCAGAGCATCTGAAATTAAAGCTTCATTCAACTGAAATTTCAGCAATTACACAGTCATAATGAAGTGCCAAACGACGAAACTCGGACCAGATTCGCAACCTCGAACGGACGAAACTTTAGTCGGCGACAGAAATCATCTTAGGCGTTAAGTCTGGTTTTGATGGGTGTGCTGGGAGACGACGGAAGTGGTGAGGCAGAAAAATTGGAGGGGTCGTTTGTATAGAAACCAACTGGGAGTTCCAGGGAGGGGGTCGTTTCCTGGTGTCCAGCGACTGAGGAAGATCAGTCTATGGTGGGGAGGGGGGTTCAGAGAAGACGATGCAGGGATGGGGGGTATCTGTATTGTTCTGCGGTTGAACCTTTAGGTCATTGTCATATGTTTTTCATTGTTCTCCATCTTCAGGGTCTGTGATTTTCATTCCAGCAGAAGAAGGAGTTTCGTGTGTGGGTCGTTTGTAGAAGACGACCGGTGGGGTGAGGTCTTTTTGAAAAGTTGCGCTGATTCCCTAAGTGTAGTCTAGGGTTATTTTTAGACTAGTTTTGTTTATATAGAGGGTTTTTTAGGTTAAGGGGTATGGGCCTAGAACTTATGAGCTTGAAAATTATGGGTTAGGTCCAAAAATTAGGCTTAAAAATGGGTCACTCGAGCCCAAGTTTTATTCTTTCCTTGCGAACGAGATTAAAAATACGCTCTCATTTATTAACTAATCCTACTATTGAAATAATTATTAAAATAAAACTAACCGTTAAAACAAACCTATTTTTGGTATTTTCAAATATCATATTAAGATAAAAATACGATACTATTTTTTTTGTATTTTTTAGGATTAAAAATGACTACAAAACATTAATGAACCTATTTTTATAATTTTCGTTTTCTTGTAATAAAATAAAGTAAAAGAGTAAAAATGAGTTGAAATAGCTATATTAGGCCTAAATTAAATATTTACGTGCTAAAATATGAAAAATCTCGGGGAGGGTCAAAAATCACATGTCTACACACCCTTACCACTAACTACTAAAAGCAAAAAGAAAAACGGACTCAAACCCTTAAGAAGGTTGTCACGCCATCCATCATTGGGAAGAGCCACCCGGTTCACACAAACTCCACCTTTGGAAAGAACCGTGGTATTAAGAAAACCAAAGGCTTATTGCAAACGTTCAAAACAAGAAGCTACAAACATAAATAAGAAGCTACAGAAAAGAAAAATGTGGAAAGTAAAATAAATATTTACAAAAGGAGATTTAACTGAATATACAATAGAGGGGATGAATATATACAATGTAACATAAACTTTATATACAGGCCCAAAGTAAAAGGTACAAAAAATGTAAAAAAGTGCTAAAATTATATACATACCAAAAATGAAAAAATTAAGAAAGCATAAAAATTGTCAAATATATACAATCATCCAACAAATCAATGTAGGGCCTACCCCCTCAAATAAAAGCTGAAATTATCCTCAATGCCAACTAAACCAAATAAGCACCAAAAATAAAAGTGGAAAAGGATATAGAGACTCCCTATGGCCCGTTTGTCTGCATGGGATCCTGAGTGGTCTCTGGGTCCTCAATATGCTCAGGAACCTCAGACTGGTTCCCTATGGACTGCTGCTCTGCTGTTGGGACCTGCACAAAATTCCATTGCGGACCGCACAAGAGCACCGCGGACCGCACAATTTCCACCGCGGTCCGCACTGAGTGTCCAGTCACAGCACTAACTTAGGGTTCAAGATAATTTGATTTTTAGTCCAATTTTATACATAAGAAAGGTCCCCAAGTGTTTGCCCAGTATTTTTAACTACCTAATCTAATAATAAACAAGAATTTACTAACCATAGTCTACGCTACTGAAAGAAATAAAGGTATGGCAAGAAGAAGAACAAGAAAAACAAAAATTAAAAGAAAATAACAAAATTAAAACAATTAAAAAGAAGTTGAAGTTACCATTTGTGAGAAGAACTGAAGATTAATGATTCCTAGCAGTTAATTACGAGCAATATGGATGATGAACAGTGATTTTATGAGTTCTGAGAGCAAAAGGATCGAAAAGTTCAAATGTTGGCCTCAGGTACTATTTATAAAAAAAGTCTTGGGGCCTAGCTTACCTACCCCAACGTGGACCGCACAAAATGTCAATGCAGTCCGCACTGCTCAAAGTCACAAGATTCAGACAAGGCAGTCACTGCGCTCCGCATAAACTGCATTGCGGCCGCAATGGACCATCGCAGACCATACTAAATGCAATGCAACCGCGGTGGTAAACTTCAGAGAGCAGGTCTTTTACTCTTTCATCAGTGCGGTCTGCACTAAGTTTGTGCTCCCCGCATTAGGTTCTCTACGGCCGCACAAAATGTAGTGCGGTCCGCATTGCAAACTTCAGAGACTTGACATTTATTTTTCCACTTTGTCATGCACTGCATCAACACAAACCTGTAACATCTCACAACCAGTCAGACCAAAAATAAATCCTATCCTATAATGAAAATCAAAGAAAAATAAGAAGAAGAACACATGGGTTGCCTTCCAAGAAGCACCTGATTTAACGTCGCGACACGACGCAGGTTACCATCAAATCATTTGAGATGAAGAAGTGCCACCACATGGCTGTCATCAATTTTTCCAAGTAGTGCTTGACCCTATGCCCATTCACTCTGAAAACTTCTCCATTTTTGTTCTTTAAATCAAGTGCACCAAACGGGGTCACACACACCACTTCAAAAGGTCCACTCCATTTTGACTTAAGCTTTCCCGGAAACAGAAGTAACCGAGAGTTGAACAAGAGAACCAAATCACTCACTTTGAACTCCTTGCTGCGAGCATATTTATCATGAAGGTACTTCATCTTGTCCTTGTACAAGGAAGAACTGGAGTAGGCATAGAATCAGAATTCATCAAGTTCATTAAGCTGCTCCACACGAAGATTGGCAATCGGAGTCTTGTAAGCGATCCTATAAGCCCATAGAGCGTCATCCAACTTCTTTGACCAATCGGTCCTATTTGCATTGACCATCTTTGACAATATGCTCTTGATTTCCCTATTGGAGACTTCAACTTGGCCACTCGCTTGAGGATGTAGGGAGTAGAAACCTTGTGATTGACACCATACTTTGCAAGCAAAGTGTCAAAAGCTCTATTTCAAAAATGAGAGCCCCTATCACTTATGATTGCATGAGGAGTACCAAACCTTGTAAAAATGCTCTTTTTGAGAAATGCAACAACACTCTGGGCCTTATTGTTGGGCAAAGCCACGGCTTCAACCCACTTTGAAACATAGTCCACCGCCACAAGAATATATGTGTTCCCACACGAGCTAACAAATGGGCCCATAAAATCAATGCCCCATACATCAAAAATATCAACCTCGAGGATGGTATTGAGAGGCATCTCATATTTCTTCAAAATTCCACCCGCTCGTTGACATTTGTCACACCTCTTCACTAGTTCACTTGCATTTTTGTACTAAGTTGGCCAATAAAACCCACAACTAAGAACTTTGGAAGCCGTCCTTTCCCTACCATGATGGCCACTATAGGGAGAGGAATGACAAGCCTCCAAGATACTCAATTGCTCTTCCTCCGGGATACACCTTCGGATCACACCATCCGTGCAAATCTTGAACAAGTACGGCTCATCCCAATAGAAATCCAAACTATCCCGTTTGAGCTTCTTCCTTTGGTTAGAAGAGAGCTCACACGGGATTATACCAGTCACAAGGAAATTAGCAACATCCGCAAACCATGGCATATCATTCATCGACACCGAGAGGAGTTGTTCACCGGGAAATAAATCATTGATCTCTAGGCCATCACGAGTCCACCCCTCCTCCTTCAAGCGGGACAAGTGGTCCGCCACTTGGTTTTCACTACCCTTCCGGTCCACAATCTCCAAATCAAACTCTTGAAGTAACAAGACCCATCGCATCGGTCTATCTTTGGAATCCTTCTTCGTCATCAAGCACCGGAGTGCGGCATGGTTGGTATGAATAATAACCTTAGCACCCACGAGATACGGCCGAAATTTTTCCATTGCGAACACAATAGCCAAAAGCTCTTTCTCAGTCACCGTGTAGTTCACTTGAGCATAATTCATTGTCTTGCTCGCATAGTACACCAGTTGAAACATTTTGTTCACTCTTTGACCCAAGACCGCCCCAACCGTAACATCGCTCGCATCACACATGAGCTCAAAGGGCAAGCTCCAATTAGATGCGGTAATGATTTGAGTGGTGGTCAACTTATGCTTGAGAAGTTCAAAGGCTTGCATACATTTTTCATCAAACACAAACTTGGCATATTTTTCCAACAACTTGCACAAGGGATTCACCACCTTCGAATCTTTGATAAACCTCCGGTAGAACCCCGCATGCCCAAGAAAACTTCGAACTCCCTTGACAGATGTATGGAGAGGGAGCCTTAAAATAACATCAATTTTTGCTTTGTCTACCTCAATACCATGCTTTAAAATTTTATGCCCAAGAACTATGCATTCTTCCACCATAAAGTGGCATTTCTCCCAATTAAGAACAAAATTGGTTTCTTCACAACGGGCCAAAACTCTATCAAGATTCTTCAAGCATTCATCAAATGAGTCTCCCACAACACCAAAGTTGTCTATGAACACCTCCAAAATGTCTTCCACCATATCAGTGAAAATGGCTATCATACACCGCTGAAATGTAGCCGCTATTACACAATCCAAAAGGCATCCTAGAGAAAGTAAATGTGCCATATGGACAAGAGAATGTGGTCTTCACCTGATCTTCCGGAGCAATCAAGATTTGGTTGTACCCAGAATACCCATCCAAGAAATAGTAGAAGGCACGCCCAGCAAGTCGGTCTAACATCTGATCAAGAAAAGGCAAAGGAAAGTGATCCTTGCGGGTCACTTTATTCAACTTGCGGTAGTCCATGCATACCCTCCAACCGGTGACGATTCTTGTAGAAATCAACTCATTTTGTGAATTTGCAACCACGGTCATGCTACCCTTCTTCGGTACACATTGCATCGGTGAAGTCCAAGAGTTATTAGAGATGGGGTACACAACCCCGACATCCAACCACTTGATCACCTCCTTTTTCACAACTTCTTGCATTGCCTCGTTCAACCTTCTTTGATGTTCCAAGGAGGGCTTTGCATCATCTTACATAATGATCTTGTGCATAGTCCATCCAATTGCCTTTTTCCACTTTTGAAGCACCGCCAATATGACATCAACCTGCATGTTAGTAAGACAGAGTAAAGAATAACTGGAAAAGTAGAATTTGAGCCTAAGAACTCATACCTAATGTGTGGCAGCAGTGGTTTCAACTCCAACACCGGATGCTCCTCAATTGAAGGTTTTGTTGGTGGAGTCTTCCTATTCTCGAGGTCCAAAGATAATTTCCTAGGCTCATAAGAGTAAGAGCCCATTCCATGTAAAGCATTCACGCACTCCACTCGGCCCTCATTATCATTGACATCAAGATTCAACAATATGGCATCAATGGATCCTCCAGATTAATCATTGCACTGGTGCCATCGACTATCACTGTTGTGACAAGGTCCACAAAAGAGCACACCTCGGTACTGTTGGGCTGCTTCATTGATTTGCAAATATGAAAGACCACTTTTTCATCACCCACCCGGAAGGTGAGTTCCCCTACTTCCACATCAACTAAGGCATTCACCGTATTAAGGAAAGGTCTCCCCAAAATGATAGGAACTTCATAATCCACCTCACAATCCAAGATCACAAAGTCAGCTGGCAAGATAAATTTGTCCACCCGGACAAGCACATCATCAATAATACCCAATGGTCTCTTCATCGTTCTATCCATCATTTGCAATCTCATGGAAGTCGGCCTAGGTTGTCCAATGCCCAATGTTTTGAAAACTGAGTAGGGCATCAAATTGATACTAGACCCAAGTCACATAGAGCCTTGACAAAATCCGCACTCCCAATGGTGCAAGGAATGGTGAAAGCATCGGGATCTTCAAGCTTCGGAGCCATTGAATGCACTATTGCACTAACTTGGTGAGTCATTTTTATAGTTTCACAATCCATAGACCGCTTCTTTGTCACCAAGTCCTTCATGAATTTAGCATAGCCCGATATTTGTTTAAGAGCCTCCACCAAAGGCATAATAATGGATAAGCATTTCATCATGTCAATGAACTTTTTAAACTGATTCTCATTTTTCTACTTTGCGAGCCTTTGAGGATAAGGTGGAGGTGGCCTTGGCAAAGGAGCCTTGGCTTTAGGCACAACCGGCATGCCTATTATGTGTTCCCTAGAAGGGTTCACATCATTTTGAGTTTCCACCTCGGCATCTTGAATATCAATCCTCACTTCTTCATTCACATTGTCATCAATCACATTTTCAACCACCAAAGGAACTTCATCTTCTTGCAACTCAACATCATCACACAAAATTTGCTTTTGTTTGGAGGCATTCACATCACCGCCTCGTCCACTCCTTGTAGTTACCGCCTTAACATGATTGGTCCCACCCTTCGGGTTTACTACCGTATCACTTGGTAGGGCACCCTTAGGGCGAGTGTTCAAGGACTGTGAGATTTGGCCCAACTGAACCTCCAAATTCCGAATCGAGGTATTGTGAGAAGACAATTGAGCATCGAAATCCGCACTCTTTTTCATCATCTGTTCGAACATCATTTCAATTCTCCCCATATCATTGCTAGAAGAACTGTGGCCTTGAGATGGAAAGGGGGTGGATTGTTCGGTTGTTGGTACATTGAGGGCTTTTGAAAGCCTTGCCCCGATTTCCTTGGTTTCCATTATTCCATCCGCCTTGATTGTTGTTGCCACCCCAATTGTTATTACCATTCCAATTTCCTTGATTGTTTTGATTGTTGTCTGATTGCTTCAGTTGGAGTTTTGGTTGTTATTCCCCCAATTACCATTGCCTCGTTGTTGTTGATTGCCCCAATTGCCTTGGGGTCTCCATTATTGTTGGTTGGAAAAATTGCCCCTTTGGCCTTGATAATTATTCACGTATTGCACCTCTTCACTCTGTCCATCAAAAACATCATCTTGAAATCCACCACAATCATTGTCAAATTGCTCCGAATTCCCTTGGTTTTGTTGACCTCTTTGTCTTTTTTTGTTGACAAGCATGTTAACACCCTTCATGGCATTCACTTAGCAAGAATTTTGAACTTGTTGCAATTGTGCCTTTGCTAGTTGGTTCATTGTAGTTGTCAACTCAGCTATAGCCTGCCCATGATCATGTAACTCCTTGTGCAAATGAGTGACCGTGTGGGGTCACCTTGGGGCACGTTGGCTCTACTTTGCCACATAGAAGAAGTGTCAGCCATCTCGTCAAGAATGTCACAAGCCTCATCATAAGACAACTTCATAAAGTTGCCCCTAGCAAGTTGGTTCACTATGCATTGGTTTGTTGTGTTAATGCCCCGATAAAAGGTTTGTTGGATCATCGCCTCAGTCATATCATTGTTGGGGAATTCCTTCACCATTGTTCTATAGCGCTCCTAAATCTCATGCAAAGGTTTTGTGGGCTCTTGCTTGAACGCCAAGATCTCATCTCTCAATGCAGCCATATGCCCCGGTGAGAAAATTTTTACAATGAACTTATCTGCCAACTCATCCCAAGTAGTGATGGAATGGTTGAGAAGTCCCTCAAGCCAATCAAGTGCTTTCCCTCTAAGTGAAAATAGGAAGAGTCTCAACTGGAGAGCATCCTCGGACACATTAGTTTGCTTGCTCCCCCAACATGTATCCACTAACCCCTTGAGAAGTTTGTAAGCATTTTGATTTGCAACGCCCGTGAAATACCCACGCTGCTCTAGCAAAGTCAGCATCACATTGGTTATTCGAAAATTGCCCGCCCGAATTCGGGGTGGCACGATAGCACTTGCATAGCCCTGGTTCGGAAGTACTCTAGGAGCCACTTTTGGAGGTGGTGGGGGAGGGTATGGAATATTATCATTACCCTGGCGGCCTCTCCTTTGTCCGTGAGGCACAATAGGGACCACATCTTCAACATTATCATCTACTTCCTCCCCCGGCGGAAGATCTCCAAGAGATGCATTATTTAAGTTCGCTTCCATTTTGAACCTGAAGTTGTGACACAAACAAATTAGTAGCAAATAAGGAAAGAAGAACAATACACAAATCTATCTAGATAGATAGCCAAAACCGTTAGCTCCCCAGCAACGATGCCAAAAAGGTGATCGAGGCCAACCCTACACTACTATTGAGTAGCGAGAGAGGTCGAAGCAGCTTTTACCCAATTAAGGTCGGGATCAATTTTCATAGGGAGCTAGAAGTTGGAGTCGGGTGTCTATCTAAAGTGGAGATGTGTATTTGCTCTTAATTGCACTTCTAAACATTTTTGGGTTTTTGTTTTACTTCTAATTGTATAGAACTACAATGGTCAATTAAACTAAAATAAGCTAAGATTAAACTATTGCGATTTGTTCAAATGGATAAAAGGCAGTAGGGTAGTGACTTTCGCCTAGGTAGTCAATTGACGGATACTTGAGTCTAAGGCATGATTGTCAAATTTGGGGAGTATGATATAATCATTGCACGATTCTACTCACTCTACACCTCTCAATAGTTCAAGTGATTTTGCCCGAATTGACTTCTCAAGACCAATTGGGTATGCAAATTTGCACAAACAATCAAGGTTCAAGTCGGGTATTACTATCTCTAGGTTTAACCCTTTAATTGGGGCTATCAATCTCTTGAGTATGTCCCAATTCTTTGTTGGACCAATTTCAAACACTTAGGCTCTCTTTCTTAAGAAGAGCCAAAATCAACTAAACACAAACTAGTGTTTGCAACCACTAATTCAGCAATCAAATATGAAATTAGTCCAAATATCAAACACTCATGGTCAATCAAGCCCTAAAACACAAGACCCATCAATTACCCATACTAGGGTTGAGCCACAATCCTAGCTTATGGGTCTAGCTACTCATAATTATAGAAGAAAACAAAGAAAAAGATGAAGAAAAACTCATATTAATTAATTACTAAATTAAACTGGAAGATTCAATGTTGAAATGAAGCTAAATTACTCAAAACAGCTAAAAATATCGAAGTCACGAGCGCAGCCCAGTACAAAAACTATCTGATGGCCTAAAAATGGGAAAATAAGCTATTTATACTAAGCTGAAAATCTGGACAAAATACCCCTGCGGGGTTAGTGCGGACCGCACAAAATCACGAGCGGCCGCACTAGGGCTCTGAACTTGAATAAACGGCTCTCTGAACTTGGCAATGTAGACCGCACAGAATAAAGTGCGGTTGTGATGGCTTCTAGTGCGGTCTACATGAAATGGACTGCGGACCGCATTGGGCTTCAAACTTGGAATTGGCAACTCTTTGAACCTTAGCTCTGCGGACCGCACTAAATCAAGTGCGGCCGTATTGATCCCAGTGCAGACCGCACAAAATCTCGTGTGGCCGCATTACCTTTTTGCCTGAATAGCAGCCTCTCTGAACCTCACTTGTGCGGATCGCACAGAATGGTGTGCAGCCGCACTGACCCTGTTTTGCCTGAGTTTTGTCTTGTCTTGATACTTGTGCAAGTTTCACTCCTTTTTGAGCTGATCTTTGACATCTTGTCACCTTGTTGATCAAACCTGCAATCAAGCACAACTTGTGAGTCTTTTTGGGATTATTTTGTACACATTTCTAATCAAAACTTTAGCATTAAGGAGTATAAAATGTATCAGAATCCCTAGTTATCAGAGCCACAAATACAAATGGTACTGGATATGAAACAATTAGGGTTGATGCAGAGCAAAAGTCTCTTGAAACCAACTCAAGCTGATCGAGCAAAAGCCAAGTTGCTCAAGACCTAGAACACAAACTGACCACCACTTTCAAAACTGACAAAATTTTCGTTATTTGAAACAGGAACAAAGAAATGCAAGGAAAATGTTTCCAGAAAAAAAAAAAGAGAAAAAAAGAAGAAGAAGAAGAAATGAAACAAGGGAAGAGGCGACAAAGGGAAGTTTCACAAATCTTTGCCTTTATCTATCTTGTTCGTGTGCATAAAGTTTTGCCATTTTCTCGTCACATTTTGCCTCCTAGGATAAAAAGTCCTAATCTGATGGATTTTCTCATAATAAAAATCTTAGTCTGATAAATCTTTCTCCTAAGATAGCAAACAAAGGGACCTATCTGATGAATTTTCTCCTAGGATCGAAATTTTATTCTGATGAACTTTTCTCCTAAGATAGAAGACCTAGTCTGATGAAATTTCTCCTATGATCAAAATCTTAGTCTGATGAATCTTTCTCCTAAGATAACAAGAAAAAGGACCTAGTCTGATGAATTTTCTCCTGGGATCGAAATCTTAGTCTGATAAATTTTTCTCCTAAGATAGAAAACCTAGTCTAATGAATTTTCTCCTAGGATAGAAATCTTAGTCTGATGAATCTTTCTCCTAAGATAACAAAAAATAGACCTAGTCTGACGAACTTTCTCGTATGATCAAAATCTTAGTCTGATGAACTTTCTCCTAGGATAAACGTCTTAGTCTGATGAATTTTCTCCTAGGATAAGAAATCTTAATCTCATGAATCTTTCTCCTAAGGTAGAAAACCTAGTCTCATGAACTTTCTCCTAGGTTAGAAATCTTAGTCTGATGAATTTTTCTCCTAAGATAAGAGCCCTAGTCTGATGAACTTTCTCCTAGGATAGAAATCTTAGTCTGATGAATCTTTCTTCTAATATAGAAAACCTAGTCCGATGAATTTTCTCCTAGGATAATAATTAAAAAAAAAAGGGAAGTCTGGATTTAAAAAAAAAAGAGGTCAATTTTTAGTTTTCTTAAGTTATTAATCTTTAGTATTCTTGAAATCAGGGGTCCCGCCTGGAGAATAGGGTCAGTTTTTACTTTAGTTAAGCTTAGTTTATAGTTTTCCGCAAGCTCAATCACTTTTAGGAGAAGCACATCCTAGTCGAATCATTAATTTTGCTCTCATCATTGCATCTTTCATCAGCAACGTAGGTGATTTATAGTTTTTCGTACAACTCACAAATCTTCCTAGTGTAAACTGGGGAAGAAAAGTTTCTTTTGTTTTGTCTGTTTTGTTGTAGTAGTAGGCGCCCACCTGGAGAACAAGGAAAGTTATTTCAGAATTCAATTCAAGTTAGAAGTAGCAGATGCTCGCGATAAGAATGCAAGTCAACAATCTGAGATGGCCAACAGAAGTAGTCTCAATCCAAAAGAAGAAAAGAAAAAGTGAATCCAAAATGCATAACCAGAAAAAAGATGTGAACTGCTCAAGACGTGGTTGAGGTCATGAGCGCTACATGTCTGGCCTTGATCCAAAAGGTGAAGAAGAATGAACTAGTACCTGCAGCTAGCAAGCGCCAAGGTTCAAATCTAAAGTCCGCATGAAGAATCATTCAAGACTCAAGATCAAGCTTCAGAAGACTCATAGATAGAAATCTTGTAACTCGTAGCTGATAGGCTTAGTTAGTCTTTTCAATTTTGATTTTTGATGTAATAATAGGACCGAGGACCGGAACCTCGAAGGAACGGAACCTCAATCGGCTCTCCACCTCGGCATACTCCATCACCGCATTCACTTCTGAACTACACGTGGTCTGATTCCTTTATAGCCAAGGATATGTAGGCAGCTCAGATATCAGGGCTCGGTCACATTCTCATTTCTTCTAGCTTTTGGTCTCTCTAAATAAGAGTCAGGTCAAAAAATATGTTTCGTCGTTCTTTGTCCGAAAACTCTTCGAGTTTCCGGTCAAAGAGGGGCAGTTGTAGACATGTAATTTTTGACCCTCCCCAAGATTTTACACATTTTAGCGTTAAATATTTAGTTTAGGTCTAATATTACTATTCTAAATAGTTTTGACTCTTTTTCTTTATTTTTATCACAAAAAATATAAAAAAATTATTACAAAAAAATAAAATAAATACTTTCATCTTTGGGTTAAAAAAATTAAGGTTTAGCCCGGTTTGTGTTGTCTTGGTCCTATGCCTTTGGAAAAATATCCACACGGCTATGAGATTATATGCCCTCGTGAGGCTGTGCTGACAGCTACACCATGAATCCTCTACATGAGGCTGCCATCATAAGGCAATGTGAGGCGTAGAGGAGTGATTATATAGCCAAGGCATATGGGTAACAATACCGGTGCTATTGCCCCCCTTATTTATACTTTTCCTAATTGTTGTATTTTTACTTTCTTTTATTAATAAAAAACTAGCCCTAGGCGCTTGCCTAGAGGATTGCCAAAAAAAAAATTAATATATTTATATTTATAGTATTATAACACTTGAAATACAAAAAAAATTATTTCACTCGTAGTATTTAGTTTTATATTAGTTTATTTAATTTAGAGTGATTTTTATATTTTTATAGATACATTGTATAATTTGGTCTTTTTAGCCTAAATTCAAACCCAAAAGACATGGTCCAACCCAATTACTCTTAGTTCATTCTTCCCAACCCATTAGCCCACTTAAGTGCAAGATTTAATCCTAGTCATCTATTTCTTTCTAATCTAATGGTCATCATCTCTTCCCACCTCCATATAAAATACCCAATTATAAAAACTTTACCCTAAGTTTTCAATTCCTACGCCTAGACTAAAAAAGAAAAGAGGCAGCGTTCACATTCTCTGGAAAAAAAAATCCATCTCCATCGTCATTTTTTGACAAGTAGGAAGCTAGTCTTGAAACAAAAGGACCAAAAAGTTGCTTAAGCTTCTGCCGTTAAAATCCTCTAACAACGCCTCCCCTTGAATCTCTTTTTTACGATTCTGATTAGAAAGAAAACAATCCCCATTTCCCCTTAAAAAATTCGACCGTCCTTTTCCCCTATCATGTCTCTAAGCTACACACAAAAATAGTGAGATACAGTAGAGAGAGTGACGAGAAATAGGGGAATTTGGGTGCGTCCTTCTACTTCTTCTCTATAGCAGCAGCAACAAACAACTTCTATTTACAGAAGCTGCAATCAAGAAAGCTCAATTAGTCTCCTTACTGTATTCTCCTATGGCAATTGTCGTATTGCTCAGATCTCTTCGTCGTTGTGACATTGCTACCACTTCTCGTTCTGCTTATAAAACTTAAGATTTTGTGAGGTCGTCGTTCGAGTTTTACGGCGAGGTTTTGAGTCGCCGACGAGGTCTTCAGCGAGGTTTTGGCTTCCGAATTTTGCTCGAATTTCACTGCATAGATTTCAGTCTATTGGAATATTAGCTATGAAGCTTTTGTCTGTTGTCTTGTCTCTACTATACAACTTTGTTCAAGGAGTTTTATGTATCCAATCAATTGGAAAATCAATTTGGCTTCACAAAAGGTCCAGTTCCTTAATTACTTTTATTTTCATATTATTCTATTAGTGGATAAATCTTTTGTAAAAGTGTTTTCTTCTTCTGTTTGAAAATTCTTGAATGCCACCATATATTAATGTGTGTTAGCATGCCTTAAAGATTAATGATTGTTGAATACGATTTGTCTCTTGAAATCAGTTAAGTTACTAAATGAGCTCACGGTTAGTTATTTGGAGTTGGACATGGGATATTTAAATAATTGAATTGCATCTGTTTGTTTAATAACTTGAAAGGAAGATAGAAAATTTTGATGACAAAAGAAGTGATATTTCGTAAAGAACGATTTTAGATTCTTGGGCCAAAAGAACTTTCTCTTTAAGAATTGTTTTTTTATGCTTGATTTTTTAAGGAGAGTAAAGTTAGAATTGGATTTTGGATGAAAATTAGTGACTGTAGAATTGAAAAGTGACGGACTTTTAATACTTAAAATTTTAATGTAAACAACCCTCAAACATTGTAGTTTTCTTTAGGCGCGATTAATAATAAATTATCGCGGCTATGAGTACGGTTCTCGTGGCATGGTCGTGATATCTAATTCTAATTCGGGTGTGCATTTCATGTGACCCGATCATAACAACTTTTAATAATAATAAAACAAATATATAGTAAATCGCGGGTGCATTTCATGTAGGTGGTTTGCGGTGTGTTCCAAAACGGCAAGTGTACGACAATCGTAACTTGTTCAAGAAAAATTCCATAAATCCTAAAAAGCAGTTCTAAATAATTAAAAGCGGTCAAAAGCTAAAAATGCACAATAAGTATAAAACATGTAATTAATCAGATAATTAGGCCAATTTTAATAGTTTAAGCGATCGTGCTCGAACTACAAAATCCGGGAATGCCTAACACCTTCTCACGGGTTAACAAAATTCCTTACTTAGAATTTCTGGTTCGCAAGCTTTTAAAATAAAGTCAAAATTTCCTCGATTAGGGATTTTAAAATAAACCGGTGACTTGGGACACCAAAAAATAAATATTCCAAGTGACGACTCTTAATTAAATAAAATAATCTCATTTCGAATAATGTCACTATTGAAAAAACTCTCTTATACCCCTCGGGTGGTAAAAAGGAGGTGTGACACTATTTATTTGAATCTAGGGGCTGAACCAGTTAATGTCAAGCCATACCGTTACCCTTATTTTCAGAAGCAAATTATGGAGCAATTAGTCACTGATATGCTCAAGGATGGGGTTATTAGGGCTAGCACAAGTACATTCTCATCCCCGGTACTGTTGGTTCGTAAGAAGGACGGGACATGGAGGTTTTGCATGGACTACAGGGCTCTTAATGCTATCACTGTCTGGACAGATTTTCGATTCCCTCGATCAATGAATTGTTTGATGAGGTGCTTGGGGCAGTTTATTTTTTAAAGCTTGACTTGCTATCCGGTCATTATCATATTAGAGTCAAGTCGAATGATGTCGCTACGACTGCATTTCACACACATGATGGGTATTATGAATTTCTTGTTATGTCGTTCTACCCCGTATACATACCAAGCAACTATGAATGAGGTATTCAGACCTTACCTGCGTCATTTTGTGTTGGTATTTTTTGATGATATTCTCGTGTATATTCCGTCCTGGGAAGAGCACCTTAGCCATTTATGCTCTGTTATGCTTATGTTACGACAATATCAACCGGTGGCGAAGCGCACCAAATGCTTGTTTGGGCAAACTTCTTTGGATTATGTAGGACACGTGATATCAGATAAAGATCTTAGTGTCGATCCGACCAAAATTACAGCTATTCAACAATGGCATGTTCCTAAGAATGTTCCGAAGTTTACTTGGACTTGCGGGTTATTATAGGCGATTTATCCATCATTATGCTTCAATAGCAGGGCCTCTTATAGATTTGCTGAGGAAGGACTCTTTTACTTGGAATCAGTCAACTTAGGTTGCCTTTGAAACATTGGAGGCAAAATTGAGCTCTACACTTGTGTTGGTATTAATTTTCGCAAGAGTTTCAAGTAGAAAATGACGCATTAGGACAAGGAATTGGGGCTATCTTATCACAAAAAGGGCATCTTGTCATATATTTTAGCCAGAAGTTAAGTGCACGAATGCAAGGAGCTTCTACATATCATAGGGAGATGTTTTCCATAACTCAGACAGTGAGTAAATGGCGTCAATATCTATTGAGGCACAGATTTACCTTGTATACGGACCAACAATCCCTTAGAAACTTAACTAACCATACTATCCAGACCCAGAACAACAAAAATGGCTTGGGAAGCTAGTTGGCTATGACTTCCAAATCGTCAACTGCCCTGGAAAGTTGAATCAAGAAGCTGATGCTCTTTTTCAAACATCTGAAGTTGTCTTGCTCACTATTGCTGCTCGGAGTTATGAACTGGAGCAAGAACTTCGAGCACTCAATCAGACTCACTATGAATTGATTGAAATTCAGCGAATGATAGTAGAACAACTAGAAACCAACTTGGGCTATGTGTTTCGTGATGGATTATTATTCTTTAGAGGTCGATTGGTTATTCCCTGTGATTCTCCATAGCGCCAATCTTTGCTCCAGGAGTTTCACGACACTATTATTGGGGGACACGCTAGGGTGGCTCGAACTTATCATCGTGTGTCCTCTAATTTATCTTGGAAGCACATGAGGCGAGATATTAAGATTTTTGCGGCTTCTTGCCAAACCTGCCAACAGATGAAAAATTTACATCACCATCCGGCGGGCTTGTTGCAACCATTACCAATTCCCGACATGGTTTTTGAAGATATTGCAATGAATTTTATTACTTGTCTAACTACCTCCAGGGGCAAGTCTACCATTCTAACTGTAGTTGATCGCTTGACAAAGTATGGCTACTTTATTCCTTTGCCTTCAACCTTCTCCATAAGAACTATTGCTAAAGCATTTATTATTGGGGTCGTTCGTCTCCATGGACCCCTCAGAACCATTGTTACTGATCGGTATCGAGGGTTTCTACATGCACTTTGGCAGGAAATCAACCGTTTGTAAGGCACATTATTGGCCTTGAGTACGGTGTACCACCCTTAGTCCGACGAGCAATCTGAAGCTCTAACAAGTGCGTCGAGCAGTACCTCTGTTGTTACGTTGCTGATACACCACACAAGTGAGTCACCATGTTACCATGGGCGGAATATTGGTACAACACGGCATATCAGACCTCCACGGGTATGTCTTCCTTCAAGGCACTTTGTGGACGAGATCCTTATACTAAAGCACGATACATACTGGGTTGCATCCCCAGTGATCTAGTTGAAGTGTACTTTGTTAACAGGGATGAAATTCTAGCCTTGCTTAAGATGAAACTTCTTAAGGCACAGACTTGTATCAAAAATTTGGCTGACAAACATCGTACTGAACTCAAATTTGCAGAAGGGGACTGGGTGTTCGTCAAGTTTAAGCCTTATCGTCAAAATTCAGTGTGTATGTTGCAACACCCCAAACTGGGCAGGCGCTACTTTGGGCCTTTTCACGTTCTTAAGCGCATTGGCCAAGTGGCGTGCAAACTGGAATTGCCGGACACTACTCGAATCCATCATGTCTTCCATGTCTCTATGCTCAAGCATTGTATTGGCGAACCTGCTCAACAAGTTACGCCTTTACAACTAACGGATTTCACCCCCCCCCCCCCAGTGATGAATTTCCACTAAACCTTGAGGATAAGGTTTTTTCACGGGAAGGGAGTATTGTTATGAATACTACTGATGACATAGGCAACACCTTGGCAACCATGGAGGACAAGAATAATGAACCTGCTGCCACTGCTATCAGGAAGAGCAAGCGTGTGAAAATTCCCTCTAGAAAGTTGGTGGATTTTGTTGTTGAGGCTGGGAAAAAGAAAACATGTAGAGAGGCATGTGCCAAGCAGCGTGTGAAGGGCCAAAGTTAGTTATAAGTAGTCAGTAGTAGGCTTTACTGAGACATGCTATTTTGTTGAAGAAAGTTTCTATCCTCTCACCTCCTTCTGTTAACTCTGTTCTCATCCCCATTCTTCTCTTTTCATTATATGTGGGTTCCTTAATTACTATCTATTGCAATTTCCTTTACTAGACTATTGTAATTTTGTTTGAGAAGTTCAATACTATCAGCTAGTTCTATTATTTGTGAGTTGTTATTTATATTGTTTCAAATTCCCTAATTATTTTCCGGAAAGGATTTAAGTGCACAATCTCAAACTTTAGGGGCCTCCATTGTAAAAGGAAACTCTATTTTTAACCACCTAACTAACTCGATTCCCGCCCTCTCACCTCTTCGAATTTACAAGGGGGTTTATAAATAAGCAATTAGATAATCAAAAGGACCAAAAAAATTCAATCGATCATTGCCCCCTAAAGTGCATGATATCTTTGTTAATAAGATATTCAACATATAGGTAGAATATTAGATAGCTCTCTCTAACTTGTATTTTTAGATCAATCTATAGAGCATCTTATGTTGTCGAAAAACATGCCTATTAAATACACGCGATAGAGTGCATGTCTCCTTCCTGAGCTTGAGCGCATATTGTGTTAAGACTTGATTGACACACAAATCGTTGAAGTTTTATCTAAGTTTATGGTGAGGTTAGAGAGAGATACGGAAGCTTCTAGGTTTTCCATTTTGCAAATTCACTCAGAATGAAAATCTGTCTGTACAAATGTATTGTTCTCTCTATCTATAAAATGGGTTGGCCCACTAATTACACTACAAACTAAAATAAATACATTGTGGGCTTTTGGGCCCAATAGTAAAAGAAAGAAGGTGGCCCAAGTGGCTTAAGTAATATCATTTGCTCGTATCTCAACACCTCCCGACAAGTTGGAGGGTGAGATAACCCCCAACTTGCGAAGATACAGATGATGAACTACTCCCCCCAATGGTTTAGTGAACATATTAGCAAGCTGATTGGCACTGGAAGTGTGAAGCAGCTAAAGCATACCTTCATTCAACTTGATGCGAACAAAATGTCAATTCAATTCAATGTGTTTGATGCGCTCATGGAAGACATGATTCTTAGCAATGTGTATGGTTGTCTGGTTATCACAAAACACACTAATAGGAGAAGAAAAAATAACACCAAAATCAGAAAGAAGCCTGCAAACACAAGTGATTTTAGCAGTGGCCTTACTTATAGACCTGTATTCAGCTTCTGCAGATGACAAGGAGACAACAGATTACTTCTTGGACTTCTAGCCGACTAGACATCCCCCTAATAAAATGCAAAACCCACTGATAGACTTCCTACTGTCCGGGAAAAATCCCCAATCACTATCACAATATACACTGAGAGAAAGATCAGGAGAATTATTGTAGAAAACCCCAAAATCAAGAGTACCATTGAGATACCCGAGCAAACGTAAAGCAGCCTGCATATGAGGAAGGCAAGGCTTCTGCATAAACTGGCTTAAATGTTGCACTGCAAAGCAAATATCAGGTCTTGTATGGGTTAAGAAATTGAGTTTACCCACTAAACACCTATAAGTCTCAGGATTGGGCAGGGGATCACCATGATCAGCCTGCAGCTTGTCATGCATCTCAAGGGGGATATCACTGAAGAACAATCATATGAGTGGAACTCTTTGAGGATATCATGCACAACCTTTTTCTGATACAACAACGCCCCCACCCTCAGAATACAACACTTCAATACCCAGAAAATAGTTAAGATGGCCTAAATCGTTAATCTTAAATTGATCATGGAGGAAGGTTTTCACAGCAACAATCTCAGATAGATTTGTCCCAGTGATGATGATATCATCAATATATACCACTAAGAGTACCAAGGTATCACTAGAACCTTTAGTAAAAAGTGAATATTCATTGAAGGAATGCTCATAACCTCTAGAGGACAAAGATTGAGACAATTTGGCATACCATTGCCTTGAAGCATGTCTCAATCCATACAAAGATTTTTTCAGTTTATAGGCCAAAGGAGTGTAAATAGAAGCAAGAGATACGTTAGATACTGAAAGACGAGGTGGAAGCTTCATAAAGACTTCTTCATCTAAGTCCCCATCCAAGAAAGCATTATTAACATCTAGTTGGAATAGTGGCCAGTTTCTTTTAACAGCTACAACAATTAAAGTTTTAACAGTAGACATTTTAACTACAGGTAAGAAGGTTTTATGGAAGTCTATGCCTTCAACTTGTGTATACCCCTTACCACAACCCTAGCATTATATCTTTCTATACTCCCATCAGCTTTGTACTTAATTTTGTATACCCATTGCAATCAATTAGCTTCTTGCCCTTGGATAACTTAACTATGTCCCAAGTACCATTAGTCTTCAATGCCTCAAACTCTTTCCTCATAGCATTTTTCCACTCAGGGATAGCTGTTGCCTAAGAATAAGTAGTAGGCTCAAATACATGATGCTCACTAGAAGTAGACATAACAGTTGACTTGGAAGACCTAGAGCTAGAATTAGGTAGAGTGCAGACATAATTTTGCAGATAATAAGGAGAATTCTGAGGCCTAGATGATCTCATTAAAGGAGGAAAATCAGATTCAGGGAAAGAAAGAGGGAGATTAGAGGAAGCAGGAGAGTTGTTCAGAGATATTGCAGAAACAGAAGGAGCAGGATTAGATGGATGAGGAGAAACATAAGATGGAACTAATGGAGTAGGGTAAAAGATATCATGCAACAATGAAGAATTTTGCTTAACAAAGTGATCAAAACAGGTAGAAAATGGCAGATTTGACATAGTATGAGAAGTAGATCCAGATTGAACAAACGGGAAAACATGTTCACGAAATATAACATCTCTGGAGATAAAACAGACTTTATTCTGTAAATCATACAACTTATAGGCTTTCTTCCCAAAGGGATAACCAATAAACACACAAGGAATGACCCTACACTGTAGTTTGTCCCTATGAGGTTTTGGGATAGTAGAGTAACATAAACAGTCAAAGGCTCTAAGATTTGAGTATGTGGGGATTTTGTTATATAAGATTTCATAGGGACTTTTGTCCTTTAACACACTAGAAGGGAACCTATTTATCAAATAGGTTGTAGTGAGGATATAGTCTCCTCAAAATCTAAGAGGAAGGCCAAATTGGAAAAGAAGAGCTCTAGCAGTTTCCAAAATATGTCTGTGTTTCCTTTCCATAACTCCATTTTGTTGTGGAGCGTGAGGACATGTTGTCTGATTCATCTCAGGAAAATAAATTTGATCCAAGAGTGTTGGATCCCAACTCTAAGGCATTATCACTTCTTACATGTTGGACTTTCAATTGGAATTGAGTTTCAGCCATGACAATGAAGGCTTTTAAGAGGTCAAAAGCTTTTCTTTTGACTCCCATTAGGTGGATCCAAGTGGCTCTTGAAAATTTATCAACAATGGTTACAAAGTATTTGGAGCTAGTATAGGTAAGAGAGTGATATGGACCCCAGGTGTCAATGTGGATCAACTGAAAAGGCTTTGTAGATTGTATACTACTATCAGAAAATGGTAATCTTATTTGTCTAGCTAGTGGACATATTGGGCAAGAAAAGGACTGTTTGGAAGATAACTGTGAACCAAGCATATAAATGTGTTTCATTCAAGAAAAAGAAATATGCCCAAGCCTATAATGCCAAACCACATCCATTTTATTGATATTATTCAAAACTTCATCAGTATTTAAATGTGTTTCATCAACATCAGTAAGATTTACATTCTTTGCATTAGCTTGTATCTCAGGAAAAACACAGACAGGGAAAATAACAGGGGGAATAACAGGGAAAGTATCTCTAGAAGAGTAAGTGGATATGGTACTAGGAGAAGCAACAAGAGGAAGTAAAAGCTTGTAGAGATTGTGGTCTAATTTACCAAGAACCAAAGGCATCTTCAGAGAAGGGGCCTGTGTAGCACAAAGAGTTCTAGTAAATAGAACAATCCCATTATATTGTTCTAATAGCTTATGAACTGAAATACGATTGTATTGAAATGAAGGAACATAAAAAAATAATGAATTGTGAAATTTGGAAACAAAGTCAAATATCCTACTAAATGAACTTTGACTTTGTAACCATTTAGTAGAGAAACTAGACAAGGTATAGGTAGTGTTGCAGATTAAAAAGTAAATCCTTACGAGAAGTCATGTGATCAGAAGCTCCAGAGTCTATTATCCAAACAAAACTATATACTTGTGAAAGCATGCATGACTTTAGCAGAATACTTTCTGATAACAGTTTACTAGCAAAGTTAGTAGAAACCATCAGAGTGGGAGTAGAGGAGGAATCAGCAGACACATGGGACTGTTGTAGTATCATCATCAACTGGGAGAATCGATCTTGTGTCAAACCAGGAACCATTGAAACATTACCAAACTCAAATGACTTGACAGAATCAGGAACCATATTAGAATCCACATTAGCAGGAGGACAAGGGGAGTTCACTTCAATATGAGTTGCAGTTTTCCTATTGCCAGGCCCTTTTGTGAATTTAAAGTTTGAAGGATACACATGTAGTTTGTAGCACTTGTCAACGGTGTGATCTGGTTTCTTACAATATTTTCATGTAAGGGGTCTTTGAGCATCAAAATTAACTTTGGAAGGAAAGCCTTATTTAGACATCCCAACATTGAAAGAGGCAGATGTAGGGAGAAGCTGAGGAGAGGTAGAAACCTGCCTCTGCTTCTCATCTGACAATAATATATTATAGATAGTGTTCATAGATGGAAAAGGTTTAATCATGAATATATTACTTCTAATTTGCACATATACATTATTGATACCCATCAAAAATTGATACACCTTTTGAACATCAACATCTTTTTGATAATCAGATTTGAAACCACAGTTGCTACAAGACCTGACTCTACTTATTGACAAGGCATCAATTTCATCCCACAATTGCTTGATTTTGTTGAAATATGAAGCAATATCAAGTGACCCTTGTGAGATGTGAGCTAGTTCTTTCTTAAGCTCAAATACCCTTGCAGCATCTGCTTGACCATATCTTTCCTCCAACTCACTCCAAATATCTTTGGCAAGTTCAGAGTACTCAACACTACGAGCACTGTCTTTAGACAAGGAGTTGGTTAACCAATAGATGACCAAATCATTACACCTCTGCCACTGTCTCGCCAAGGGAGAACTGTCAGGAGGCTTAACTGAAGATCCATTAATGAAATCCAGTTTATTTCTAACAAACAAAGCCACAAGAATGGTTCCTCTCCAACTCCCATACCCAGTATCATCAACAGGTACAGAAACTAATGAAGACCCTAAAACATCAGACGGATGCACATAAAAGGGATGACATGGATGTGTATAATCATCCTCATAAAAACAGAACTAGAAGTAGTAGAACGAGCAGTTGGTAACGCAGATGTGGAATCATCACCATTCAAAATTTTGTACATAATTAATCAGAAAAAATACACACACAATTAAACAATGAGGAGAGATAACTAGGGTTACCAAATTTCCTTTGCGACCGGAAGGAATAACGACCTTGTCAAAAAATCAGTGATAAGAACAAACGAACCCAGCTTAATGTGCAATTGCAGAAACCACCAAACCCTAGGTTGAGGAAGACGTCTCAGATAATACCAAATAGGTTCGATCAATCACCAGAAACATTCAAGTGCTAGTAGAAAGGCACTAAATTTCGTTGGCAACACCGGAAAATCTCGCCGGAAAAGCTTAGAAATGCCAAGAAATAGCGGAACCACAAAACCCCGATGAAAATGTGCGAGGGTAACATCGGACGAGAGATTATTACCCAATCAATCCAAATCTGGGCTCTGATACCATTTTAAAACTTGATCGACGCGCAAATCGTTGAAGTTTTGTTTGAGTTTATGGTAAGGGTAGAGAGAGAGAGAGACGGAAGCTTCTAGGTTTTCCATTTTGCAAATTCACTCTCAGAATGAAAATCTGTCCATACAAATGTATTGTTCTCTCTATCTATAAAATGGGCTGGCCCATTAATTACACTACAAACTAAAATAAATACACTGTGGGCTTCTGGGCCCAATAGTAAAAGAAAGAGGTGGCCCAAGTGGCTTAAGTAATATTATTTGCTTGTATCTCAACATACTGCTGGAAAAATTAATTTACGAATTACGACCTTCTTCTCTTTCCCACTTTTAATTTTTAGATTCTGCCATCATCATAATGTTGAATTCCGACCATCTTTTTCCAACTCGACTTCGAAATTTTTTGTTGTTGTCTCAAACACTTCTCAAAAGAAAAATGATTTGCCCCACAATTCTAACTTTTTACTTTAAGAAGCCAGAAGAGAGGCAAAAGGCAAGAGAGATGGAGCTTTTCCGGAATTCTTCTTTTCCAGTTAATCTTTCTTCTTCTTTATTTAGATTTTGACTTTTCTATTTTAATTTCTTTGATGACAAGTCTTTTTCTCGTTGTACTATTTTTCATGTTAACTTCGATTAGCATTTAAGCATTTTAGATTGTTTAGAGATGTCAAAAATGTAATCAATTAGCACATCGATAACATTAGGTGTTCAATAGGCCAAGATCTTCGTTAAGGTGTCAAGAGGAAAAATTCAAACAAAATTTATGGGACTCTATGTATTTGTACCTGATGCTCTACAAGTCGTATACTTGTACACCCTATAGGGTTTCACTTATTCCATAAATTTTTAACCAAAAATCAACTCAAAATCTCTCCGTGTCATTTCTCAATGATTTAATACGATATAGATGGTTGATTAATTATATTGTTAATACATAACTTTAAGATGAAAACCATCATCTCTTCCAGATAATCATGTCAAATTATCAAGATACAGTTTGGTGATTGAAATAGGGGGCAACTCTGGGGCACTATAAGTTTTCGCTATGTGCGGGGTTCAGGAAAGGATCGGACCACAAGGGTCTATTTTACGCAGTCTTAACCTGCATTTCTGCCAGAGCTTTGTGATTGAAATATGATAGCAAATACCATACATTTATTATTAATTAACACATATGTATGTCCAAGTTCACAAATCCTAACGTGAAAACATTTAATATAAAATGTATTAATCATAAATCAGAAGATATCTTACACAATTTTATGGAACACCATGGCTCCATTTATTTCTCACTATTAGTAAATATATACGTAAAAGAACGGTAAGAAAATCCTTATTTTTTGACAACAGTAATGGCTTTGCGGACTACATAAATTACCACTAAGCTTAATTAAGATGAGATAGGAGGAATACTTTGTTCATTCCTAAAGAAGTTTGTTGGATCAACCTTAGTCTTCACTTGCACCAATCTATCAAAGTTGTTCTTGAAGTATTTCGCTCCCCAAATTCGTGCTTGTGCATAGCTTGTGTTTCCTTTGTTGTTCACTCCCAAATCAAGATCTCTGTAGTTGAAATAAGCAGCTCTAGGAGATTTTGACACATACCTAGCCATGTATCGATAAAGATTTCGAATCCAAGCTATATGTTTTTTAGAACTTTCCATTTTTTCCCAACCCACCCCATAATGGATCATAAATATATTTCCAGCTCTATGTGGGAATGGAGTTTCAGATTCTATGAAGTCATTCAATTTTCCTCCGTAAGGACTGAATTGCAATTCCGCTGAATTTTCATCTACATGGTTGAACAGTTTCCATATACCTTTGAGACCATTTATAGAAATTAGTTGTTGGACATAATCTGATTTCCCTTTGAAGTATCCCCTTTGATTAGTTGTGATGTTCCTATTTAGCAACACATCAAGTGATGTGCTCCTAGGGAAACCAGCAAAGAAGAGTATAGATTCGATCCAACTCATCTCAATGCAATCTTCTTTCGCCAACCCTAGTTCAGGGAAGCTCTTTTGCATTTCGTGGAGGAGTTCATCAACTCCTCCGACGAACATTGTAGTGAAAGAGGCGTGGACAGTCCTTTGCCCACGCCGAAATGGAGATTCACTGCTACTCAGAAAAAGCCTGAGAAGGAGATTGTCATCAACTTTGTCCGCGATATGTTGCCATTTGTAGACTAGTTGAGTTGCGTTTTCTTCCAATGTTCGTGTCACGTTGAACACGGTCACCTTTTCTGGAATATCGAGTAGTTTCACCTTCCATGAAATAATGATACCAAAGGTAGTCCCTCCACCTCCTCTAATAGCCCAAAACAGATCTTCCCCCATTGATTTTTTATCCAGTATTCTTCCATTGGCATCGATTAGCTTAGCATCAATAATGTTATCAGCAGCAGTACCGAATTTTCGGGACATCATGCCATAGCCTCCACCACTAAAGTGTCCTCCAACACCAACAGTAGGGCAAACCCCGGCAACAAAGGCCAATGTTTTGCTTTTCTCGGCGATTCTATAGTAAACTTCCCCAAGGGTCGCGCCAGCTTGAATCCAAGCAGTCTTGTTTTCGGTATCAATGGAGATTGATCTTAGGTTTCTAAGATCAATGATGACAAAAGGGGTTTCAGAAATATAGGAAAGGCCTTCATAGTCATGTCCACCGCTTCGAATTCTGATTTGTAGGCCATGTTTCTTGGAGCAATGTATAGCTGCCTGGATTTGAGATTCGTCTATAGGAGTGAAAATAATTGATGGTTTGAAGTCGGAGGTTATCCTTAGGTTACTTTCAAAAGACTTCAAAATGGTGGAATATGATGAGTTTTTGGGTGTGTAGATGATTTGTGACATTGAATTTGAGTTCATAGTTTTGTGAGAAAGGCATTCAAGAAAGTCATCATGCATATTTGCTGAGGTAAACCATGATGATGAAAGGCAAATTGAAAGAAAGAGAAAGATTTTTAACTTGTTGAAAGTTGTCATGATTTTTTGTTGCAAAGTTTGATGGTGAAATTGGAAACAAAAGAACTTCTATTTATAGTTTTGGCTTGAGAAAAAAGAAGCTTAGTTTCAAACCCTAAGACCGCGTGGTATAGAATTTTAATGCTTTCACCGACCTCTTTCGTGTAACATTTCCTAATTTGTGGTAGAATTGTCAACGATTATCTTTAGTTGTAAAAAGAAAATTGAAGTCTATCTGCATGCAGATATTCTTTCTCTATTGATGTTAACCATGCATGTAACCCTATTTTTTCAGCAGAAACTAACACCCCTAAGTGCTAATTAAAGATTAAAGAGTAGTAGCTGGGCTGGTGTGTTCTTTCACTATGTACTTGTTATTTTTAGATTCATTCTTTGTTTTAACAACCGTTATTTAGTTTACAAACTAGTGAGCTAAATAAAAAAAAAATGAAAAATGATGTGCAGAAATAGTTGTTTTACCTTGGAACATACGTTCTTCCAAAGTGTAAATACAATTGTAATTTTTCCGTGCAAGAAAAGTATATCCATTTTAAAGACTCGTCATTTTTATTATTCATGAGTATAAAAGATGTTCACGCTTCCTCACGTTTTTTGGTCGTAACATGTAATAGTATTTTGAATAAACTAATCCGAGAAATTTAACCTTACATGTCTTCTAGACTTGATTAAGACACATACTCTGATATAATTGCATAATATTGGAGTCACTTACCAGCCATAATGAGAATGCATTCTGGAGTACTTTTTGCTCTTTCTTTTCGTAAATTCCTTATTCAGCTGGTGAAGATCGTGTTACGTTGAGAAAGAGGTAAACCCGAATATAAAGAACACAAAGAACACTAAATTATAACGTAAAAACTCTTCAAGTCCAAGGTATAAAATACGTGATCACAAGGATCCGAAAAGCTCCACTATAACAATAAGAGGGTTACAAAAGTTCTCCAAATTGATTATACAATAAGTGTCAAACACGGAGCAACATAGCAATAAAAGCAACAACAAATCAATTGAAGAAAGAGGAGAAATTACAAAAATAGAATTGATGTTCGGGGCTCGAAATCGGATGCTACAGGCCTCCAAATTCGATCTTCATCGTTCAAATCAAAAACCAAGATGTTAAGAACACTCAGTCAAATTTCAGCATATATAGGTTCGCGACTAGAGTAATTTGTCAATATATTACATCGCTCGTAATTAATAAAGAAACTTATGTGAAAAAATTAGCATTTCCTCTGCATTTAATGGAATATACGAACATAATGACTAAACAAATACTCAGTTCCTTAATTTAAACTTTTGTCCGAGTTGACTTTTCAAATATCAAATTAAATCTTAATTAAAAAAGCATTTTTCATGAAAATTGATGGGTTTCTTGTTTTTGTGTCAATTTTCTTATATGAATATTGTTCCAAAAATAACTTTGACCATATCCACTTTGACATTTAAATGAATAATGTTGACAAAGTTTAAGAGATAAATCTAATAACTCTATTAGATGCTATCTGATGGAAAATTATGTTCCATATGATCATAAATCCTTTTTTCTACATATTATACATATCTCTACAGGTGAAAATGGAGAACGCAGAATATTCAAGACTTGCAATTGTGGTCCAAGCTCTATTCTCACAAATACTTAAGACTGTCCCATTTAAGATCTGCTTAATTAGTTTTTTTGGTTATTATTTTAAGCTTTAATCAGTATTTCATGTTTATGCACAACCGCATCACTTTTCGAACTTATAAAACAGCAACAAAAGTCAGCTAATTTTTGTTTAATTTCTTTTCCTGCACGAGGGAACCAAAGAATTGTATAAGAACGCATGATATTGAAGAGACTTGTAACTGTGGTTAAACACACGTGCGTAAATTACAAAGTTTACTCTCACACGCTAAATGTCTAAAGAAAGTCCTGTAATTGTAATGCATGGTGTTATATTGGATTATTCTATTTAATTAGGTTAAAAATTAAAATTGTATACACTCGTGAGAACTTCAGCATACTGGCAATACCATTATCTTTGGCCTAAACAGTTTATCATTAGGACTGAAAGAATAAATGGCGGAACGAGAACAATGAATTGAGTACCTTTCTAACGTAGTAAAAAAATTATTGAACTCACCAAAGAAAACAATTATCCCAAATCGAACTTCCATTCACTAGGAAAGAAAATTTAATCCATGAACTAGATATCTTTTACATATTGTGTTTATTGGACTAGGAAACAGAGAAGACTTCTCTGTTGAACAAGAGAGGAGCGTACGTTGGGGATCGACAGAGCGCTAGAGAAGCAGTTCATCTTTTTATTAACCGTGTATGGCAACTTCTCTCAAGAAAGTTACCTTTAATCTTATCTCTTTCAAATGGGTCAATGTCAGGATCTCAATTAATTAACTAAGAAATTCAATTAAATTTTGGGACAATTTTCTGTTTATATTGAAATTAAAACAACAGCGATTACAAACTACTAAGCGAAATGAAAATGTTCTAAAGAAACTGAGCTAATCAGAATTCCATAGCTGGGTTACAGATCTGTAAGAGCAGAATTAGAAGAGAAAGAGATGAAGAGAAGAGAGAATTGGGAAAATTCCTGTTGGTTCAAAAATTACCCCTGCTCAACTAGTTTGTTGAGCTTTATAACAAACTCATCCAGCTGGCAACATCGAAGCCCTTGAAGCTCATTAACTAAAAATATCAATCACGGCGGTTGATTCAGTGTTAGTTATTCTTGTCCTTCTCCTCTTAGCTTCGAGCTCCCTTGGTTACATTTCCATTTATTTGCATTTCTCAGGTCATGACATACCCTTCTCCTTCAATTAATCCTTGTCCTCAAGGATTAGTATTAAACTCTGAAAATTTAGCTTTAATAAAGTCATAGTCCTCCCATGTAGCATCCTCGGGGGTAAGTTTGACCACTGAATAAGAACCTTAACAGCTGCAACATTCCCTTTTTGAACAAGCTGTCTTTGCAAGATTGCAACTGGTTTTACTAGGAATTGGCCTTCTTCACTGGTCATGGGCAAGACTGGCTGGACCACTGCTCTAGAGCCAATTTTATTTTTTAAGAATGAAACATGGAAAACAGGATAAACTTTAGAAGTAGGAGGCAGCAACAGTTTATAGGCAACTTGTCCAACTTGACTCAAAATCTGATAAGGTTCATAGTACTTGGAGCTAAGTTTCAAATTCTTTCTGAGAGCTAAAATGTCTGTCTATAGGGCTATAGTTTCAAATATACTATATCTCCAACTTGAAACTCTCTTTTCATTCTCTTTTGATCAGCATACAACTTCATTCTCTCCTGAGATGTTAGCAAGTTATCCTTGAACAATTGTTGCATTTGATGTCTCTGCATCATGACATCAACAACAGCAGGGACTATAGTCTCAAAAAGAGGACCCATGGACAGTTGTGGAGGTGAGAAGCCAAACAAAGCTTCGAACGGATTACACTATAGACTGGTATGAAAATTGGTATTGTACCACCATTCTACAAAATACGACCAATTCTTCCAATGAGTAGGTTGATGGCTAGTCATGCACCTTAAGTAGTTCTCGGTGCATCTGTTCACTCTTTCAGTTTGACCATCAGTCTAAGGGTGGTAAGTTAAACTGTACAGTAGTTGAGTTCCCTTCAGTTTGAATAAGGCTTGTCAAAAGTTGCTGAGAAAAATCCTCTCTCTATTAGAGACAATGGACTCAGGAATACCATGTAAAGTGTGGACTCTCTTCAAAAACTTATTGGCTACATCAACAACAATAGAGGGGGGTGCTAAGGCCATAAAGTGAGCAGATTTAGTCATTCGATTCACCATAACAAAAATGACATCCTTACCTTTAGATTTAGGTAATCCTTCAATGAAATCTATAGAGATGTGTCTCCAAGCTTGATTAGGAATGGGGAATGGTTGCAGCAACCCCAGATATGACATATTTTTATCTTTATTCTTTGTACAAGTATCACACTCAGCTACATATTGGATGACCATTTGTTTTATAAGAGGCCAGTAGAACAATTGAGCCAGCCTCTTATAAGTTCTTAGTTGTCCTGAATGCCCTTCTATTGAAGAATCATGTAAGATTGTAATAAGTTGTTAGCTGAGGGTACTCGTGGTCCCAATGTAAATTTTGCCCTTTTTCCTTAGAAATCCAGAAGTATACTACCAGAGCTAGGGTCCTTGTAAATCAATTGTAAGCTGAGCAATCAACTTATCAGCTAGTGCATCTTCTTAATAGCTTGTACTAATTTCTTGCACCCAAACTGGCACATTCATGCTAATGGCAAGAAGTGTTGTGTAACGACCCGATCGGTTGTTTTGAGAGTTTTACCCTCGTTTCCCTCATTTCTACTTTATTTTGTATGGTTCAGCTCTTTTATGTTGTGTTGAGTTGATTGGCTCGGGTTCGGAATAATTGTAGAGAGAAATAAGACACTTAGTCTCTTAAGTTGATTATAAAGTTGGAAAAGTCAACCGGAAGTTGACTTATGAGTAAATGGTCTCGGATCTTGGATTTTATGGTTCGGATAGCTTCGTCTGGTGATTTTGGACTTAGGAGCGAGTTCGGAATATATTTTGATGGTCCGTGGTAGAATTTGGCTTGATTTGGCGAAATTAGAATTTTGGCATTTTCTGGTTGGTAGTGAAAATTTTGATATAGGGGTGGGAATGGAATTCCGAAATTTTGAGTAGGTCCATTGTGTCATTTGGGACGTGTGTGCAAAATTTCAGGTCATTTGGACGAGGTTTGATAGACCTTTTGATCGAAAGCGGACTTTGGAAGTTTTGGAATTCTTAGGCCTGAATCCGATGGTGTTTTGATGTTTTGATATTGTTTTGAGAGTTTCGAAGATTGGTATAAGTTTGAATAGTGTAATGTGACTTGTTCGTACTTTTGGTTGAGGTCCCGGAGGCGTCGAGATAATTTTGGATAGTTAACGGAAAGTTTGGGAATTTGTTGAAGCAGCTTTAGCTGCTGAGTTTTCTATCATAATCGAACCTGTGGATTTGGGGACCGCAGGGCAGATGTGGAAATGGGTGAGAGGAGCTAGAACTGCATATGCGGATGTTAAAGCGCACCTGTGATAGTGCAGGTGCGGGATTTTGATCGCAGGTGCGGTCCTTGGGCAGTTAAGTGAATTCCGCATATGCGCACCTGGAACCGCAGGTGCGGGTCCGCAGGTGCGAGATTTCGACCGCAGAAGCGGTTTAGCTGGGGCAGAACATATAAATTTAGCCCTTCGTAATTTTTGAGTTGTTATTCACCATTTTTATCTGAGATTGGAGCTTGTGGGCGATTTTGAAGAGGGAATTCAAGGGAACTTCATGGAGGTAAGATTCTTGGAACCAAAACTTATTTCTATGATGGTTTTTGACTGATTAAGCTTGAAATCTATGGAAATTAGTAGCAACAAAAATTGGGGGTTTAGGGCTTGGAAATTGAAGACCTTAATCTAGGGATTTGAGGGGTCATTTGTGGTCGGATTTTGGTATTCTTGGTATGTATGAACTCGTGAGAGTGTAAAAATTCTAGTTTTGTAAATTTTATCGCAATTCGAGATGTGGGCCTGGGGGTCGGGGTTTGACCAATTTCGGGATTTGTGATGAAATTTGATTATTTTTGTGTAGGCTTTGTTCCCTTCACATATATTGATATTATGGTTCTGGTTTTGGTTAGATTCGGGGCATTTGGAGGCCAAATAAAGAGGAAAAGGTGTCGCGGGATAGAGTTTGGCTTGGCTTGAGGTAAGTAACGCTTCCAAACTTAGTTCTGAGGGTTCGAAACTCCGAACTATGTGTTCTATGATTATTATTATTGAGGTGACGCAAATGCCAAGTGACGGGTATGTGGGCGTGAACCGTGAGGAATACGGTCTGGATCATTCCATGGCGCCGCTTAGTGACTCTTTTATGCTCATATCTGTGTTGTAATTATGTGGTTAAGTTAATGAGTTGCAAATCATGCTAATTATTATGTTAAGGCTTCACGCCAACACTATTGAAACCCGAGAGGTCGTTTCTTGTTATCATGTCGTTAGCTTCATTTATATTCTATACTCAGTCTTGTCCATGCATATTATATCATGCCTCAGTCTCAATTATTGCTATTTGACATATCATATCATTGTTCGGGCTAGTATCATGACATTTCTAGCCCGTGTGTGTGCGACACTGGAGAGTATTGACTGAGTGAGGCCGAGAGCCTGATATTGATTGACAGTATATGATCGGGTTGTACGCCACAGCGAGATATTGATCATGCCTTCGCTGGCATTGATATAGCGTTTGGGCTCAGAGAAGCCCCTTCAGAGTCTTTACACCCCCAGTGAGCGCAGTTGATGATATTGAGGGATGGATCTTCCCTGGACATAGATCTTGTCCGAAGTATTGGTATAGAGATGGATCTTCTCCATGAGGCTGGATTGGCCTGTTCTCAGTACTAGAGACTAATAGTCTGTGATATATATATATATATATATATATTCCAGGATGGATCTTCCGTGGGCCTTGTAAGCCATATATGGTACCGAGTGGTTGTGAGGTTATCATTATTATTACCAGGAGATGGAACTTCTCCGTAGGCTGGATTGGCCTTACTCAGTACTGAGTGAATGCTGTCAGAGATGTATATATATATATATATATATATATATATATATATGGGATGGATCTTCCCTAGGCTGGACGAGCTATATACAGTACTGAGTGGACGAGCATCGAGTTATTGGGCATATGTGGTACCTGGCGTAGTGCATTTCATACAGTATATGCATTGGAATGTAGATGTAGCGGAGTTATACTCCTTTATCATGTTCATACTTGATCTATTTCCCTGTTATGAGTTGTTTAATTAACTGAAAGCATGCCTATTTTCCTGTATGATATTCCTGTTTATCTTATGAAGAGGTTGAGTTCGTCACTACTTCTCAGTCTATAATTTGGGCTTGTTACTTACTGAGTTGGTGTACTCACGTTACCCCCTTGAACCTTATGTGCAGATCTAGGTATCTATGGTCCTAGTAGCAGTCGTTGATCGAGGTCACAGACTGTGGAGTTGCTGAGGTATCTATATGGCATTCATAGGCCTTGGCTCTCCTTCTTATTTCCAGATGTATTTTTCTGTTGGTTCTTAGACACTTTGATAGATTATGTATTTACCTTAGACACTCATGCACTCAGTGACACCCCGGTTTTGGGCTAGATTGTATATATTCTTGGAATTTCTTATGTTTCAAATAGTTCTTTAACTGTTAAAAACTTCCATAAATGTTTTTAAACTTATTATTATCGGGTTGATTATTGAGTTGAGGCTGGCCTAGTTTCACGATAGGTCGGGTTTTGGGTCGTGACAAGTTGGTATCAGAGCCTAGGTTACATAGGTCTCACGAGTCATGAGCGGGTTTAGTAGAGTCTCACGGATCAGTATGGAGACATCTGTACTTATCTTCGAGAGGCTGCAAAACCTTTAGGAAATAAACTTCACTTTCTTGAATTCATATCGTGCGTCATTGATTCAGCTTGAAGCTTAACTTCTTGAATTCCTTCCACGCATTCGTGTGCGCACATGAGTGCTCGGTATCAGCTGTGCATCGATGGCTTGTGATTTCTGTGTGTTGATGTTGGGACCAGTCTAGAGGACTTGAGGTCGGGTTTTGCCTATAGTTTGAGCGTTGAGGCGTTGATTATGTGGGCACGTGCTTCTGGATTTATGTGTTTGGTAGTGTCCCTATTAATGGAAGTGATGACCGGATGGCTATGTGATGAGTATGATGTGACTGCGAGATGTGTTCATATGATTTGACTGTGATGAGAAGGGTCTGCTTGAGGGTAGAAAGAACTATTTGGTGCTTGATTTCTATCGCGATTTGATGTATAGCCCCGAGTTATGGCTGTGTTGAAGGATTCTCTCATGTTGTCTA
This sequence comes from Nicotiana tabacum, assembly GCF_000715075.1. Taxonomy (NCBI): domain Eukaryota; kingdom Viridiplantae; phylum Streptophyta; class Magnoliopsida; order Solanales; family Solanaceae; genus Nicotiana; species Nicotiana tabacum. Next base: position 162,105,784 of record NC_134082.1, read on the forward strand.
GTCTGGGAGTGAAGTAGATTTCATGTTATGATATGAGTTCAGACTCAGGAAGATCAGGTGATTGCGTGATGTTCATAACGGTGGAAGGGTATAAAGAGATGTTAGTTTGAGGCGAAGCAGGTGGATTATTTCCTACGGAGTGTCCTGAAGTTGTGTGATCCCTATGTTGTTTTGTAGCAAGATCTCTGTTACCAGTGAAATATATGTGTTGCAATTTAAATTTGAATCTCTTAAAAGAGTAGGCTTGTCTGTTACGAGGATGAATACGAGTTTTGCAGATGATTTGAAGTACTAGATGGTTTGTTTTGCACGAGCTTATGAAGGATTTAGTTTAATCTCACCACGGTATTATGGCAGTAGTAGAGTATGGGAATTGCGAGTTCTGTATGTTTTGACCTATGGCTTTGAGCCAAGTGGGGGAGTCTGCTATTGATTAGTTGATTGCATGGTTATGTGTTGTATTGGTTTCAATTTGAGATATATTAGTGAATCAGTTGTGGCTTGTAGGGATTGAGATCGAGGATGGATCGAGTAAAGAAAATTTTAATAAAGGTTATGTCATGCTTTATGGGCGAATGAGAATCACGGAATGACTTGAGTTATTAATGGTGAGGGATGTACGACAATATGAATTTATTTGGTTGCATTAAGGTGGGGGTTACTTCCATATGTGTTGTTGTTCTAGTGGACACAGGTCGTTCGGTTCGGTTGATCAGTTAATATAAAACCTGAGTGGAGTGGATGACTCTCGATGGTGGTTTTAATGGATTCAAGACTTATATGTAGTAAATGGAGATCTTCAGGAAGGGTATTTGGTCAGAAAATGAAGTTTACATTGGAGGGTGTCAAGACTTCGGGCATTTTTATATCATTATGGATTATACGTATCAATATCAAGAAGGTGAAGGTAATGGCTTTAGATTCGTAGGAAGTCTCTTCAGGGTAAATATTTCGAATGTGGTGCTTTTGGGGATACTAGAGAGAGTGGTCAGTGGCTTATGAGCCTTAGGACAGTGTGGTTTCATGCTTTAGTCTCGTATGGTGAGTCTAGGTTGAGGATTGTGGTATTATGGCAAGGGGAAATATCAATTTGAAAGAAATAGAAGTAACTTGGATAGATAGGGTAGGTTGGTAGTAGGCCGGATCAGTATGGTAAGGGATATGATTAGTTATTTGGTGCTTATGAGGTAATAAGTTTCTACAGGTGTATCGTGGCAATGCTCTTGGGTTTTCGGTGGCTTGCGTGGCTTGGTTGAGCTAGGAGGATTTAGTTCTGACAGTTTGGATTTGTGCAAATGGGATTCGGGGAATTCTTGATGGTTTCTACCACAGTTAGAGATGTATAATTTCTACTGGCTTGAGGAGCATGTGATGTATAGCAATTTTCTTCTAGATTGGATCAAATGGAAAGTTCTTGGCTAGTGGAGTACGCAGTTGCTTGTGACTCGGAATAGATTATGAAGTTCTCATAATGGTCAAAGGACGGCATGGTATATGTGATATGTTGTGTAGGGTTGAGATGGGCATGTGAGAGAGGTCACAGTTCAGTTCTAAAAGGAAGGTCATAAATTCTTAGGCAGCACGGGCAGTTTCAGATGATTAGGCAAATGATATTACGAATTGTGCGACTTGATGAGGGTAAACATTTCAGAAAGGGCAATGTGTTTGAGTTAAGGGTACTTCATTGGTATTGCGACGCTCTCTTGTTGGTTAGACTACTGATATTCAAGTTGCTTGGTGGCACAGAAGAGTTATAGGAGTATCCCTCGTGGAATGATTGAGTATTAGAGGTGTGGTACATATTCGAGCGGTGGAGTTGGGGTCAGATATAGTGATTCGTACGCTTTATGGATTTGGGGACTGGGAGTTCTTATAAGAAGGCTATGTTGTGGTTGTGGGCCGTGTATATTGGCATGTGTGGTATCTATCAGGGTTTGGAGACCCGAGTGGATATTTTATTGCTTAGTATGGTGAATTTTGATTTGATATTTGGTATGGATTGGTTGTCTCCGTATCATGATATTCGGGACTGTTACGCTAAGTTGGCGACGTTGGCTATGCTAGGGGTGCCACGGATTGAGTGGCGAGGTTCGACGGGTTATGTTCCCAGTGCAGTGATTTCATTTTTGAAGACCCAGCTAATGGTTGGGAAAGGTTGTCTTTCTTATTTGGCCTTTGTGAGGAATGTTAGTGCAGAGACTCCTATCATTGATTTGGTTCTGGTGGTGAGGGATTTTTCAGGATGTGTTTCCTGCTGTCGGGCGTGCTTCCAGACAAGACTATTGATTTTGGTATTGATTTGGTGGTCGGGCGTCGTATCGTATGGCACCGGCGGAGTTAAAAAAGTTGAAGGAGCAGCTTCAGGAACTCCTTGATAAGGGGTTCATTGGTAGGTCAATATGGATGTGCGTTCTGCGTCGAGTCGGCCTTGTTGACTCCGAGTTGCTATTGTTGAGAGATATGTTGATTCGATTGTTATTGAGCTTATTAGTGTTCTAGGGAGATCTATAAGTTACCTTTTCGTGTTGCTGGGCATTATGATTTGTTGGTTATAGGCACATATGGTGTGGTTCTATTGGGGTCTCATAGCGGAATTCGAGCGGGAAGAGTATTGAGTATTGCTCGATGGATGGTGTATCGGTTGTGTCCTTTCGGGTTTGTGTGGTGTCATGTCATTTTTCTTCGTCATGGTTATGATGATTTGCTTTTTGTTCTAGATAGCAATTTACGTGTAGTTGTTGATTTTGAGCATAATGACTTGAGGTATTTTATATAGACCGTTATTCAGATAATGTCGCGCATTGCAGCGAGGTTATGTGGAGGTATGATCCTTCGGGTTAGATTCGTGTGTTCTGATTCTATAATGTGTGATGGGTTCTCAGCATTGCGTTGGGGTGGTATTGGTGAGCTTGCGGTACAGCTGTCTCATTTGAGTCATCTTTCCATGTTTTGAGTACAGTCGGACTGTTTCTTATTGGTGCACGGGTCACACGAGTTGTGGATTTAGATTATATCAATGTGTCATGTCACTAGAGTAGTCGTGTTGGATGAGATGAGGTCATTGGGATCTAGAATGGTTACTATTGGATTCGATTTCAATATGTTGGAAGGATAATATCGAGATTCGATTTAGAAATTTACTATGGTCCTTGCCAAAGGAGAGGGAGCCCCATGACTAGTTGATTTGAGGAATGGTTATGATTTTCTACATGTTTCATTCATCGTTGGCAGTACGAAAGTGTTGGAACGAGGCATTAATTGATATGAGGTTTACTATTGGTATTCGGCTATTTTGAGCAATTGCTCTAATTAGAAGTTATCGCTACGAGTGTCTGAGTTATGTGGTATATCATGTAATTGCATCTTGGATACGGATATCGTTGATACAGCTTGTTTGGACTTATTCGGTGTGTGGATATGAGATTCTAATCTTATAGATAATTTCGGAAGTAGAAATTTGGTTCTAAGGGTAATAGGCAAGGTTGGATTGTAAAATTTCAGTTATGTTATGTTATCGGGCCTATATGGGATAGGGTGACATGGGATCACCCTCGAGTATGTGCATGGTAAGGTTATACAGTGATTTGCTGGCTTTTGGAATAACTCTAGGCACGTTCGAGGATGAACGTATGTTTAAATGAGGGAGAATGTAACGACCCGATCGGTCGTTCCGAGAGTTTTAGCCCTGTTTCCCCCATTTCTGCTTTATTTTGTGTGGTTAAGCTCTTTTATGTTGTGTTGAGTTAATTAGCTAGGATTCAGAATGATTGTAGAGAGAAATGAGACACTTAGTCTCGTAAGTTGATTATAAAGTTGGAAGAGTCAACCGGAATTTGACTTGTGAGTAAATGGTCTCGGAACATGGGTTTTATAGTTCGGATAGCTTCGTCGGGTGATTTTGGACTTCGGAACAAGTTCGGAAAGTATTTTAAAGGTCTGTGGTAGAATTTGGCTTGATTTGGCGAAATTGAAATTTTGGTGTTTTCCGGTTGGTAGTAGACATTTTGATATAGGGGTCGGAATGGAATTCCAGAAATTTGAGTAGGTCCGTTGTGTCATTTGGGACGTGTGTGCAAAATTTCAGATCATTCGGACGAGGTTTGATAGACTTTTTGATCTGACACAAAATTTGGAAGTTTTGGAATTCTTAGGCATGAGTCCGATAGTGTTTTGATGTTGTTTTGAATGTTCCGAAGATTGGTATAAGTTTGAATAGTGTATTATGACTTGTTCGTACTTTTGGTTGAGGTCCCGGTGGCCTCGGGATGATTTCGGATGGTTAACGAAAAGTTTGGAAATTTGTTAGAGCAGCTTCAGCTGCTGAGTTTTCTGTCATAACCACACCTGCGGATTTGGGGACTGCAGGTGCGGGCCCGAAGAAGCGCACAGGGGGCCGCAGATGCGGAAATGGGCGAGAGGAGCTGGAACTGCAGATGCGGATGTTTGAGCGCACATGCGATAGCGTAGGTGCGGGATTTTGATCGCAGGCGCGATCGTTGGGCGGTTAAGTGAATTTCGCAGATGCGCACCTGGGACTGCAGGTGCAAGATTTCGACCGCAGAAGCGGTTTAGTTGGGGCATAACATATAAATTTAGCCCTTCGCGATTTTTGAGTTATTCTTCACCATTTTTATCCGAGATTGGAGGTAATATTCTTGGTCTAAAACTTATTTCTATGATGCTTTTTAACTGATTAAGCTTGAAATCTATGGAAATTAGTAGCAAAAATATTGGGGGTTTAGGGCTTGGAAATTGGAGATCTTAATCTAGGGATTTGAGGGGTCATTTGTGGTTCTTAGGGTTCGAAACCCCGACTTATGTGTTCTATGATTACTATTGAGGTGACGCAAATGCCAAGTGACGGGCGTGTGGGCGTGCACCGTGAGGAATGCGGCATGGATCATTCCATGGCACCGCTTAGTGACTCTTTTATGTTGATATATGTGTTGTAATTATGTGGTTAAGTTAATGAGTTGCAAATCATGCTAATTATTTTGTTAAGGCTTCACGCCAACACTGTTGAGACCCGAGAGGTCGTTTCTTGTTGTCATGTCGTTAGATTCATTTATAGTCTATACTTAGTCATGTCCATGCATATTATATCGTGCCTCAGTCTCAATTATTGCTATTTGACATATCATATCATTGTTCGGGCTAGTATCATGACATTTGAGCTCGTGTGTGTGCGAGACTGGAGAGTATTGACTGAGTAAGGCCGAGAGGCTGATATTGATTGACAGTACGGGATCGGGTTGCACGCCCCAGCGAGATATTGATCATGCCTTCGCTGGCATTGATATAGTTCTTGGGCTCAGAGAAGCCCCTTTACAACCCTAGTGAGTGTAGTTAATGATATTGAGGGATGGATCTTCCCTGGACATGGATCTTGTCCGAAGTATTGGTATGGAGATGGTTCTTCTCCATGAGGCTGGATTGGCCTGTTCCTCGATACTAGAGACTAATAGTCTATGATGTATATATATATATTTCGGGATGGATCTTCCCTGGGCCTTGTGAGCCATATACGGTACTGAGTGGTTGTGAGGTTATCATTATTATTACCAGGAGATGGATCTTCTCTGTAGGCTGGATTGGCCTTCCTCAGTACTGAGTGACTGATGTCAGAGATGTATATATATACGGGATGGATCTTTCCTAGGTCGTATGAGCCATATACAGTACTAAGTGGACAAGCATCGAGTTATTGGGCACATGAGGTACTTGGCATAGTGCATTTCATACAGTATGTGCATTGGCATGTAGATGTAGCGGAGTTATACTCCTTTATCATGTTCATACTTGCTCTATTTCTCTTTTATGAGCTGTTTAATTAACTGAAAGCATGCCTACTTTCTTGTACGATATTCCTGTTTATCTTATGAAAAGGTTGAGTTCGTCACTACTTCTCAGTTCATAGTTTGGGCTTTTTACTTACTGAGTTGGTGTACTCACGTTACCCCCCATGCACCTTGTGTGCAGATCCAGGTATCTATGGTCCTAGTAGCAGCCGTTGATCGAGGTTGCAGGCTATGAAGTTGCTGAGGTATCTGCATGGCGTTCGCAGGACTTGGCTCTCCTTCTCATTTCCAGATGTATTTTTTTGTTGGTTCTTAGACACTTTGATAGATTATGTATTTACCTTAGATTCTTATGCACTCAGTGACACCCCGGTTTTGGGATGGATTGTATATATTCTTGGAATTTCTTATGTTTCAAATAGTTCTTTAACTGTTAAAAACTTCCATAAATATTTTCAAACTTATTATTATCGGGTTGATTGTTGAGTTGAGGCTAGTCTAGTTTCACGATAGGCGCCATCACGACGGGTCAATTTTGGGTCGTGAGATGCTGCTTGATGATGAGCTTCAGTAGGCAATCACTCAAACTGTCTTGAGAGTGCATCAGCTACTCTATTCTTATCCCCCTTTTTGTATTGGACTTCATAGTCTAAGCCTAGGAGCTTAGTCAACCCTTTTTGTTGCATAGTTGAGGTAACCTTTTGTTTTAGCAAGTACTTCAGGCTATGATGATCAGTTCTCACCACAAAGTGCCTATGCTGAAGGTAGTGCCTCCATTTATCTATGGCATTGAGTATAGCCATGTACTCCTTCTCATAGATGGACTTGTCCATGTACCTTAAAGCTAGTACCTTGCTAAAATAGCTAACGGTCTCCCATTTTGCATAAGTACTACCCCAATGCCTAAATGACATACATTAGTCTCAACTACAAAAGGTTTAGAATAGTCAGGTAGAGCTAACACTGGGATAGTGGACATGGCCATTTTAAGAGCTGCAAAAGCTTGATCAGCTTCTTCAAGAGATATGTTAATGGTCTGCAAATGGCACCATAATTGGCCATATATTTTTTGTAATAACCAATCAGCCCCAAAAAACCTCTAAGTGCCTTTATTGTGGTGGGCTTAGGCTAGTTCACCATGGCCTGCACCTTGCTAGGATCAGTAGCCACACCATGAGCATAAATGACATGTCACAGGTATTCAACTTGAGGCTGCCCAAATGAACACTTAGACCTTTTTGCATGAAGATTATTCTTCTTCAATGTCTCAAATACAATGCTAGATGGTCTGTATGATCTGCTAAGGCCTGACTATAAACCAATATATCATCGAAGAAAACTAACACAAGCTTTCTTAAAAAAGGTAGGAAGACCTAATTCATCAATGGCTGGAATGTAGCAGGGGCATTTGTAAGCCCAAATGACATTACTCTAAATTCATAGTGCCCCAAGTGAGTTCTGCATGCAGTTTTGTACACATTTTCTGCCTACATTCTGATTTGATGGTACCCTGCTCTGAGATCCGCCTTGAAAAAGATTATTGAACCATGCAACTCATCTGAAAGATCATCCACAATGGGTATTGGGTACTTGTCTTTGATAGTAATGTCATTTAACCTACTGTAATCTACACAAAACCTCCATGCCCCATCTTTTTCTTTACCAATAAAGCTGGAGAAGAAAAAGGAGATTGGCTTGGCCGAATGGTTCCACTTGGCAGCATTTCTGCTACATGTTTCTCTAGTTCTTTCTTTTGATAGTAATTATACCTGTATGGCCTCAGGCTCACTCGTGTAGCACCAGGTTTTAATAGAATCTAGTGATCTAAGGATCTGACAGGAGGCAATGCCTTTGGTTCTACAAAAACTTCCTGGTACTTTTCAAGTACCTCCTATATTGGATCAGCTATGTCTTCTGGTTCTGGTAATTGGTTCACACCTACCATGAACAAATGAGAAATTAGTGTCTGCCCTTTCCTCATAAGTTTCCCCATAGAACTCCCACTGATCAAGTTCAAACTACCTGTTTCAGGTATGGCATGTAGTATAGTCTTGTTTCCCTTCCTCCCAATTGTAACACATTTCTTTTCATGATCGAATTTGGTGGGATTATATTTTTTCATCCAATCATTGCCTAACGCTATATCACACCTACCCAATTGGATGATTCTCAAATCTTTTTGGAATTGTTTACCTTGCATCTTCCAGCTAAATCTCGCACAGCTAGCATTGCACATGACACAATTTCCATCAGCAAGAGCCACTCTCATTGGTGGGTTATAAATGGGTACATGTCCAGTGTCCTTCACTGCTTGCGCATCAATAAAACTATGAGTGCTTCCAGAGTCAACTAATACTATTAGACTCCTATTTTTTCTAATGCCCCTTACCAACATCGAGTTCATACCAGAATTATTTCCTGCCAAAGCACTAAGACAAATGGCTTCCAGCACTTCTTATTGAACCTCTCTTTCAATTAGGATTTCAGTTAAATTAGGATCCCCCATTTGAGTCTCAGGTTGATCTACTATAGCCTCAGGACTATTTTCATTCTCCCCACACAAATAGTTTAGTTATTTATTTCTACACTGATGTCGAGGTGCATACTTTTCTCCACACTTGAAGCATAGATGATTAGTCTTTTTATTTTCATAAACCTCAAGGCTCAATATATAAGTGCTTGTTCTATTAGCTGGCATGGTGAAAACCTTGTGAGTTGAGGCAACTCCCATATTAGTGTAAGGTTTTCTTGTGATTTTTCCCTTTTTACTTACAGCCTCAAGAGCCTTCTCTTGCATCCTTGCCTATTCTATAGCACCATTTAAGGTTTTTGGTTTGATAGCATATCTGATTTCCTCTTTGAGAGCGCCTACAAAACTAGACAGGAAGTGGGACTCATTCGAAGCAGGTGTTACATCCCGTGATTTTAACAACATTGACACCGTTATGTACGTTTGAAGTGGTATTTTGAGTGGAATATTTTTAAAAAAATAAAATGTGAAAAGTATGATTTATATAGTTATTAATATTACTACTTTCGAATATGTTTTAAATTATACACATAATATGAGGAAGATTATGAGATTTTCTTTATTGTAAAGATAGAAATTATTTTCTAGCAAGAAAAGAAGGTTATCTTTTTACCATTTTAAGAATTAAGCATAAGAAAATTTGTACTCTTTATATAAGATTAGGAAAATTAGAAGTTGAGAAAATATGTGCATTTTTTTACATGGATATTTTAATGAAATAATAGTATATGTATTAATTTTATATGGTACCACATGACCATAATAGTAAGATGTATAAATTGTATTAAAAGTAAATAGTATTTTAAATAATTTGATATAATCCTTAATCATGTGAATTATTGGATAATGGGATGGAAATATATCAAGTGGCTAAGGAAAGATATCAAGACTCTTGGATGGCAAAACTTTGGATAAAGATTAAGGCAACGTGGCAGCCACATGAAAATTATCAAGTAACTCATATACAATTAGAAATGTGTCATATTATAAGAGCATACAACAAGATTCACCCCTCTTGATATTAGAAGACACAAGCATTGGTTAAGGTTTACTGTATTCAACTAAAATAGATTGTCTTTTCCAGCAAATTGTATATTTTGGTTTCAGTGTTTGAACTAGTTTTATTTATGATAGAGGCTCTTCTAATTCTTGTGTTATTTTCCCTTAAATGGTACGTGAATTGTGTCCATAGCCAATGAATTTGGACTTTCTACCGCATGTCTTTGTGGTAAGATGTTAAAACTAGTATTTGATTTTGTGTTGAAGAGTATAATACGGACGCTATAGCATGTAAGTTCGTCAAAATGAGATGAAACTATGGGTGTTACGGGTTTTTCCCTATTTCGATCCGCCATTACATATTTTCGCAAAAGACGTGTATTAGAGGGATTATCAAGAGAATCATCTCAGGTATGTTAAGGATATCCTTTCTTTCTTTCGGCATGATCCACCTAACGATATGTAAACGTAATGATATTCCATAAGTGGTTCTACTCTTAGCGGTTAAGGATGTTTATATTATTCATTCCCGTAAAGTGATATTCAAACATATCTAAGTATGTATCTAGTTCCCTATTGAGGTATTTGATAAAGATATTAATGTTTACAATACAGTGATACATGCATCTTTATGCATATGCATTTACCACCAAGCTCGGCCGATTGGGAAGTCATACATCTTCATTTACCACCGTGCTACGGCCGGTTGGACAGCTACATATTTACCATCGTGCTACGGCAAGTTGGGCAGTCATGCATCTTCATTTACCATCGTACTATGGCCGGTTGGGCAGACATGTATTTACCACCGGGCTATGGTCGATCGGGAAGTTATCATCGATTGGGCAGTTATGTATCATTATTTACCATCGATTGGAGTTATACATTTACTACTGGGCGACGGCCGATCGGGCAGTTACCACTGATCAGTTGGGCAGTCATGCATCATACGATATGGATAATAGAAATAGTCTCAAGGTGAAGCATTATATATGTAAGTATGATAAGTGTGCATATACGGTGGCACTTTAGAGATAAGTTGATTCTTATATGTTTTTAATTAGTGTTGACTTATTGTTACATTTCAGTTCTACCTTACATACTCAGTACATTATTCGTACTGACTTTCTTTTGTTGTGGATGTTGCATTCATGCCTGCAGGTATAGATAATCAATTTGATAAGCCCTCATAGTAGACGAGGTCAGCATTCAGTGAAGTATCGGTAAAACTCCACCTCATTCGGAGTGCAGACGAGTCTATGAGTCATCGTGTCAGAGTTTTGTTATAGACTTATGGGTAGGTCGGTACTCTGTCCCATTTGATGTTTAGTAATCTTAGAGGCTTTGTAGACACAGGTTTATTATGTACAGTATGTCAGAGGCCTTGACGGCATATATGTATTCATGTTTTATGAATGATGATTCATTAATATAGCATTTGCCCACTTACAGTTATACATAACAAGTTGTGGCCATGTGAGCCCATGATAGTTACAAAAGGAATGAGTCCAGCTAAGTCAAACTACGTATGTTCTAGTTTTGGTAGAAAGATCATGAGTTACAGAGTGGTTCGCTCGGGCCAGTACGGTACCGAGTGTCAGCCACGCCTCCCCAGATTGGGGCGTGACAAAGTGGTATCAGAGTGGGTCGTGTCCTAGGGAGTCTATAAAGCCGTGTCTTGTAGAGTCTCACTTATGGGTGTGTTGCGCGCCATATTTATAATTGAGAGGCTATAGGGCATTTAGGAAATGTCACTCTTCTTTTGTTTCCAGATCGTACCATAGAGCTGAGTCGTAAGAAGTCAGTATGAAGCTTCGCCAGATTGTATATGCACCAGAGGTACAAGTATCACATTAGAGCTTTAAGGCGTAATGTGGAAGGGAGGTTATGAAAGAAATAGAAGATATGATGCGAGATTGAAGGATAAGTAAGGTAAAGGTGAAGAAGATACGAGATACTCCAGTACAAAAGATTGTTAATAGTCGAGGCTTCGGATGTAGTTTTGGTTTTAGTTTAAGTTAGAGAGGAGACCCTAGTGAAAAAGAGTTAACATTCGAGGACGAATACTCTAAAGGGGGGAAGAATGTTACATCTCGTGATTTTAACAACACTGACACTGTTATATACGTTTGAAGTGGTATTTTGAGTGGAATATTTTTGTGAAGAGAAAAAACATATGATCTCATATAGTTATTAATATTACTATTTTCGAATATGTTTTAAATTATACACATAATATGAGGAAGTTTATGAGATTTTCTTTATTGTAAAGATAGAAATTATTTTTTCACAGAAAAGAAGGTTATCTTTTTACCATTTTAAGAATTAAGCATAAGAAAATTTTTACCTTTTATATAAGATTAGGAAAATTAGAAGTTGAGAAAATATGTGCATTTTTTTTACATGGATGTTTTAATGAAATAATAGTGTATGTATTGATTTTATATGGTACCACATGACCATAATAGTAAGGTGTATAAATTATATTAAAAGTAAGTAGTATTTTAAATAATTTGATATAATCCTTACTCATGTGAATTATTGGATAATGAGATGGAAATATATCAAGTGGCTAAGGAAAGATATCAAGACTATTGGATGGAAAAACTTTGGATAAAGATTAAGGCAACGTGGCAGCCACATGGAAAATATATCAAGGGACTCATATACTATTAGAAATGTCTCATATTATAAGAGCATACAACAAGATTCACCCCTCTTGATATTAGAAGATACAAGCATTGGTTAAGGTTTACTGTATTCAACTAAAATAGGTTGTCTTTTCCAGCAAATTGTATATTTTGGTTTCAGTGTTTGAACTAGTTTTATTTATGGTAGAGGCTCTTCTAATTCTTGTTACTGAGGACATGACCCTTGACAGGGAATTATGGAGGTCGAGCATTAAGGTTGTAAGTTAGGGGAAAGTTGTGAATATTTCTACAGCACAATAGAGTGAGACTAGCCAATTAGGAGTTAGACTAAGAATGTCATTGGTCGTCTATTGATGCAGGGCTTTACCTGCTAGTTTTTACTATACCAGCCATCTATTTCATATTTTGTATTATGTATTTCATATCTCTTATTGTGACGACCCAACCCGTCGTCTCATGAGAACCGCTTCGTCTTTCCCATTTTATGCTTCTTCATGTTTCGTTATCAGTCTTCGGTGTGTTAGAGTTAAATCGGATTGGTTTTGATAGGAAATGAGACACTTAGTCTCTTTAAGGAAGGCTTATTTTGGAAAAGTCAACCGGATGTTGACTTATGTGTTAGAGGGTTCGGATGTGAGTTTTGATGGTTCGGTTAGCTTCGGGAGGTGATTTGTGACTTAGGAGAGTGATCAGAAGTGGTTTTGGAGGTGCGGTGTAGAATTAGGCTTGAATTGGCGGAAGTTCGTATTTTGGCGAATTCCGGTTGATCGGTGAGATTTTGATCCGAGGGTTGGAATGGAATTCCGAGAGTTTCTGTAACTTCGTTATGTCATTTTGGACTTGTCTGCAAAATTTGAGGTCATTCGGACGTGGTTTGGTTGGGTTTTTGATCAAAAATGGAATTTGAAAGTTCTTGAGATTCATAGGCTTGAATTCGATGTGATTTGAGGATTTTTGGTGTTAGTCGAGGTGTTTTGATGATTGGAACGAGATTGAATAATGTTTAGGACGCGTTGGTGCTTTTGGTTGAGGTCCCGGGGGCCTCGGGCATGTTTCGGGTGAGTTTTGAGCGAGTACGGACACCCCGAAACTTAGAAAATGGAGGGGGCAGCAGTTGTGGCGCGGACCGCGCTCCTTTTCGCGCTGGGCGCGCTGGCCAGCACTGACCGCGTCAAAGTGGGCGCGGACCGCGGTCACTGAAGACTACAGGTTGCTGGTCCTACTTCGGAAGCTCATATCTTTTGATTCACAAGGAATTTTGAGGTGATTCAAAAACGAAAGTTGTAGCCCTTCATGTTTAGTTTTCAGAAAGGTAAAGATATTGCAATTTGGACACCTGTAGAGAAAGTTATGGCCAAACATACCGAAGCCTGTCACTGCAGTCAAAAAACTGCGCGGCCGCAGTCATTTTTGCGCGGACCCCGCTGATTTTGCGCGGACCGCGGTCATTTTTATGCGGTCAGCGGTGTCGGAATCCGAAGGGTACTATATAAATACGAGGTTTTGAGTTTTATTTATTGTTTTGACCTAGAGAGCTCGGATTTTGGTGATTTTTCGAAGGTTTTTTAAGGAACTCATCGGGGTAAGTGATTTTAACTCAGATTTGGCTACAATACATGAATCTATCACTGAATTCATCATTTAATTCGTGATTTGAGATGGAATTTGGAAAGAACTAGGGCTTGAGTTTTGAGATTCTAAATTGAGGATTTGAGGGGTCATTTGAACTCCGATTTTTACATTCTTGGTATGTATGAACTCGTGGAAAGATGAGGAATCTAAATATATAAAAATTTCTGAATTTCGAGAAGTGGGACCGGGGCTCGGGTTTTGGTAATTTCGGAATTTGTGCCCGAATTTGATTGTTTTCGCTTGGGCTTTGTTCCCTTAGCATATTGTGATATATTCGCTCTGTTTTTGGTTAGATACGATGCACGTGGAGGCCGAGTTGAGAGGCAAAAGCGTCGCAGGCTAGAGATCTCACCGGTTCGAGGTGAGTAATACTTATAAATGATATCTTGAGGGTTTGAAACCCCGGATTTGCACATCATAGTGTTGTATTGAGGTGACTTGCATGCCGAATAAGAGCGTGGGGTAGAGCATCGTTGGGGATTGTGACTTGGTCCGTCCCGGTTGTTGATTTTACTGCGTATTTGACTGAAATTACTTGTTATCATCATAATTTGGGCTGATTGCCATATTTGGGGCCTTGTGCCGACTTGTAAAATCCTTCGAGGATTGATATTACTACTTAGCATGATTTGCATATCATCTAACTTCTGTCCAAGGTTTTAAATGTTGTTTTGCAAACCCAGTCGTATTTCTAAGTTTTGAAAATTTTAATGATATTTTAAATGCATTTCGGGTTGGAAACTTCGATTTTGTAAATGCCCAAGGGGCTTATTATATTATTTTCTGGACTGATTATAAAGTGACTTGAAACAGTGGTAACAATGACACTGTGTGATATACTTGAAACAGTGGTAACAATGACACTGTGTGATATACTTGAAACAGTTGTAACAATGACACTGGATGAAATACTTGAACAGTGGTAACAATGGCACTGTATGATATAAATTGGTCAGGTAACAATAGTTGACCGGTCAGGTAACAATGACTGGCCAAGATATTGCGTTTGGGCTGTAGAAGCCCCTCCGGAGTCTGTACACACCCCCAGTGAGCGCCGTCGACGATAAATAAATATGGATGGCTCGGGCTGCACGCCGCAGTGGGTACTGGAATGTACCATCATATGCATTGCATTCATGCATTTGTTCATTATTTGTTGTTGTGATATTTCTGGAGATATTTATCTGCTTTTGCTGGTGCTATTTGATCCTTGAGTGTTGGGGCCCGAGTGGCTGACCAGGAACGAAGATATTGCCCGAGGGGCGGGTTTCTGTGCATAGTGACACTGATGGCTGGAATTATTTTGCAACTGTTAAAAAGATTATTTTCAAAAGAGGTTTAAAACTGAGTCAGATATTTTATAAAGGATTTTCATGGAATTACTGTTTTCAAAAAGGGTTGTACCGTCTTAGATAGCATGATGAAGTGTTCTTACGTGATTTCTTATCGCTTAGTTATTATTTACTCTTATTACCACTGAGTTGGAAGTACTCACTTTACTCCCTGCACCTCGCGTGCAGTTGCAGGTATTGTTCACCCGGTAGCGGGTTATTAGCGGACTGAAGGTATACTATTGTAGCTGAGCAAGGTGACCGTCAGCGTTCACGGCACCATATTTCTTCATTGATTCTAAATTCCATTCTGTATATTGCTGGTCTTGTATTAGTATTTAGATCTTTAGATGCTCGTGGCTTGTGACACCCCGATTTCGGGCTGAGTCGGGATGGTTTCCATTATTCTATCATGTTTACTTCGCACTTGTGATTATATTATCTGCGAATTAGACTTATTCCTGCTAAGTAATTATAAAGAGATGTATTGTTTTGTTGTTGGCTGGCCTTGTCCCCACGAGAGGCGCCATCACGACCGGGTTGGGATTTTGGGTCGTGACAAGTTGGTATCAGAGCCTAGGTTACTAGGTCTCACGAGTCATGAGCAGGTTTACTAAAGTCTCGCGGATCGGTACGGAGACGTCTGTATTTATCCTTGAGAGGCTGCAGAACCTTAGGAAAAACTTCACATTCTTGAATTCTTATCGTGCGTCCTTGATTCAGCTTGAAAAGTAACTCTTGAAATTCCTTCCACGTGTCCGTATGCACGCATGAGTGCTCAGTATCAGATGTGCCTTGATGGCTTGTGAATCCCCGATCGAGGGGTGAGATGTAATCCCTGTGAGTTTATGTTGGGCTAGTCTGGAGGACTTGAGGCCGGATTTTTGCCTATGGCTTGAGCACCGAGGTGCTGATTGTACGAGTAAGTGTTTTGAAACTTATACGTTTAGTATTGTCCCTAATAGTGGGAGTGACAACTGGATAGCTATGTGATGAATATGCTAGTACTGTGTGATGTTTCTATATGACTTGGAAGTGTCGAGGAAGATTTGTTGGATGATAGATGGACTACTAAATGTAGGATTTCCATTGTGAGTGGAAGTGTAGTTCCGAGATTATAGGTGTGTGAAGAATCTTTTCAAGTCTCCTAGTTGAGAGTGAAGTAAATTTCACGTTGCGGTATGAGTACAGACTCAAGAAGATCAAGTGACTGCGTAATGCTTATGGCGGTGGAAGGTATACGAAAAGGTTATATTGAGGCGAAGCAGGTAGGTTATCTCCCGCGAGGTGTGCTGAGGCGGTGTGATCCTTATGTGAATGATAGAATACCTCATGTGCCAGTGAATTGTAAGTGTTGAAGTTTGAAATTTTGGGGTCGCACAAGAGAGTGAGCTTAACTGTTGCGAGGATGAATGCGAGATTTGCAGAAGATTTAAAGTACTAGATGATCTGTGTTTTCACAAGCTTACAAATGATTTGAGTTTAATCTCACTATGGTATTAAGGCAGCGGTGGAGTATACACGTTATGAGTATTGTGTGTTCTGATCTATGGCTTCGAGCCAAGTTGGGGAGCTTGTTATTGGTCAGCTGATTGTACGGTGGTGTTGCTATGCTGGTTTTGAATTGAGGTCTGCTGGCGAGTGGAAATTGAGCCGAAGATGGCACGAGTGAAGGAAAATTTTAATAAAGGTTATATGGTGCTTTGTAGATGTGTGAAAATAATAGGATGTCTTGAGCTGTTGTAAAGAACGCTCAGCGTATAGAGAAGGAAGATGCTTGATTGTATTGGGATAAGGTTGTATCTTGCGGTGTCAGAGTGCTAATGAGGCACAGGTGGTTTTGTTAGTTGAGCAGGCTAAATGCAAGTTGAATAGAGTGAATGACTCTCGAAAATGGTCCTAATGTGTTCGAGGTTCCACATGTAACAATTGGGTATTTTAAAGTTGTATATGGGGTTAGAAACTGTGTTTTCATTGGATGAGGTCAAGACTTATGATATCTCTATATCGATTATAAGATCCTATGTATCAGTATCAGGAAAGCAAAGGTAACGGATTTAGATTCGCAGGAAGTTCTTCGGAGTGAAGTATGTTGGAATGTGGGGTATCTGGAAATAATTAAGAGAGGATTCAGTGGCTTATGGGTCTTAGACGGTGTGGACTTGTGCTTGGGTCTCGTGTAGTGAGCCTGGGTTGAGGAATTGTGGTGCTACAGCAAGGAGAAATATCAAGTTGAATATGAATCAGAAGGAAATTTAGATAGATGGAGTAGCTTGATAGTAGACCGGATTGGTATGGTAAAGGTATGATTAATTCTTGGTATGTGTTCGAGGTAATGAGTTCATACAAGTACTTTGTAGAAATGCTCTTGGGTTTTGTTGGCTTGCTTAGCTTGGTCGAGTTAGAAGGATTCCGTCCTGGTAGTTTAATTTATGCAAACGGAATTGAGAGAGTTCTTGTTGATTTCTACCGTGGTGAAGAGGTACATTTTCTATGAATATGAGAGACATGGGATGTGTAATGATTTTTCTTCTAGATGGGATCGATGGAAGTTCTTGACTAGTGGAGTGCATAGATGTATGTGGCCCGGAAGGGAGGTAAGGTTTTCATGTATCCTCGGATGGTATGTTATATGCGGTATGTTGTGGAGGACCGAGACTTGCGTGTGTTAGGTTACAGTTCGGTTCAGAAAGGAAGCTCATGAAACACTTACGCAGTGGGTAGCCTCATATAATCAAGGAAAATGGTACTGCTATTTGAAAGTGATTTGACGAGAGTATATGTTTCAGGAAAAGGGCAATGTGATTAAATGGATGGAACTTCGGTGGTATTGCGGCACTTTCTTTTCAGATCGACTGGTGATATTCGGGTTGGCTTGGTAGTACAGGGAACTTTTAGAGTCTATGGTGGAATTATTGGGTATTAAGGTGTGGTATGCTTTCGGACGGTGAAATTGGGATATGATGTGGTGATTCATGTGTCGCGTGGATTTGAAGACGGAAGTTCTCATATTTAAGCTATGTTGTGATTGTGGATCGTGTGTAACGGCTATCGGGATTTGGGGGCCCGAGTGGACCTTTCCTAGTCTGGTATATCAGATTTTAGATATGATATCGGGGTTTAGACTGGATTTCTCAGTGTTGGGTTATTATGGATTATTGCGTTATGGGTTATGCCGGAAATGCCACAGGTGAGTGGCGAGGTGTGTCGGTGTATGCTCTAGTAGAGTGGTTTATGTTTCAAAGAACCAGCGGATGGCTGGGAAGTGTTGCTTTCCTTATTTGGGCCTCGTGATGGATGTCAGCGCAGAGGTTGCCATCATTGATTCAGTTCTGATGTTGAGGGACTTTTCGAATATGTTTCTTGTGGCCGGGCATGTCATCGGACGGAGTTGTGGATTTCAGTATTGATTTGGTGTCGGGCACCGTATCGTATGACTCCGGCAAAAGTTATGGTAGTGGAAGAAGCAGCTTCAGGCTTCCTCGGTAAGGAGTTCGTTGGCAGGCTAATGTGGATGTGTGTTCTAGCTTGAGTCGGCTCTGTTGGCTCCGAATTGTATCGTTGAGGGTTAGGTTGACTCGACCGTTATTGAGACTATTAGTGATCGGGAGGTCCATGAGTTGTCTTCTGTGTTGCGAGACGTTATGATTTATTGGTTATGGGCACCAATGGTGCGATTCTGTTGGGGTTCATAGTGGAAGTCGAGCGGAAGAATAATTGGGTATTGCTTAGTGGATGGCGTACCGGTTACATCCTATCGGGTTTGCATGGTATATGCTACTTGTTTCACCGTGGGTGTAATGATCTACTTTGGTTTCAAACATCAAATTGTGCGTGGCTGTCGATTTTGAGCATGGTGACTGTAGGTGTTTTATGTATAACAGTGATTGAATAGGATCGCGCGTTGTGGCGAGGCCACATGGAGACATGACCTTTCGGGGTGGATTCAGTGTTCTATTTATATGATGTGAGACGGGGTCTCAGCCTTGTGTTGTGATGGTATTGATGAGCTTGAGGTACAGCTCTTTCGTTTGAGTCATTTTTTTTATGATTTAAGTATGTTCAGACCGTTTCTTATTGGTGCGTGTATTATGCAAGTTGTGGCTTAGACCTGTATTGAGGCTTCATATCACCAGAGTGGTGTATTGGATTCGAGGTGATCGTTGGGGTCATTAATGAATACGAACAGATTTGATTTCAGCTTGTTAGAAGGATAATATCAAGGTTCGGCTCAGAAACCTGTTATGGTATTAGTCAAAAGGGAAGTGGCTTCATGAGTGGTTGATCTGAGAAATGGTTATGGTTTGTTGCGTGTTTCATTTATCGTTGGCAGTGTATGGAAGTGTTAGAATAAGACCTTAGTTGATAAGAGGTTCCCCACCGGTATTCGGGCACTATGGGCAACTGCTGTGAATAGAAGTTATTGTTTCGAGTGTTTGGGTTATGTAGTATATCATATGATTGAGGGTTACTACAGCTGGTTCGGGCCTATTCTGAGTATGGATGTGAGGATCAGATCTTGTGTATGATTTCGGAAATTGCAATGTAGTTCTATGGTTTATAGACTAGATGGATTGTGAAATTTTAGCTATGTTGTGTTATCGGGCCTATGCGAGATAGGGTGACGTAGGATCACCCCCGGGTATATTCTTGGTAAGGTCATTCAGCTATTGGTTAGCTTCTAGGATAACTCTGGGTATGCTCGAGGACGAGCGTTTGTTTAAGTTGGGGAGGATGTGACGACCCAACCCGTCGTCTCATGAGAACCGATTCGTCTTTCCATTTTATACTTCTTCATGTTTCGTTATCAGTCTTCGGTGTGTTAGAGTTAAATCGGAATGTTTTTGATAGGAAATGAGACACTTAGTCTCTTTAAGGAAGGCTTATTTTGGAAAAGTCAATCGGATGTTGACTTATGTGTTAGAGGGTTCGGATGTGAGTTCTGATGGTTCAGTTAGCTTCGGGAGGTGATTTGTGACTTAGGAGAGTGATCAGAAGTGGTTTGGAGGTGCGGTGTAGAATTATGCTTGAATTGGCGGAAGTTCGTATTTTGGTGAATTCCGATTGATATGTGAGATTTTGATCCGAGGGTCGGAATGGAATTCCGAGAGTTTCTGTAACTTCGTTATGTCATTTTGGACTTGTCTGCAAAATTTGAGGTCATTCGGACGTGGTTTGGTTGGGTTTTTGATTAAAAATGGAATTTGAAAGTTCTTGAGATTCATAGGCTTGAATTCGATGTGATTTGAGGATTTTTGGTGTTAGTCGAGGTGTTTTGATGATTGGAACGAGATTGAATAATGTTTAGGACGCGTTGGTGCTTTTGGTTGAGGTCCCGGGGGCCTCGGGCATGTTTCGGGTGAGTTTTGAGCGAGTACGGACACCCCGAAACTTAGAAAATGGAGGGGCCAGCAGTTGTGGCGCGGACGGCGCTCCTTTTCGCGCTGGGCGCGCTGGCCAGCGCTGACCGCGTCAAAGTAGGCGCGGACCGCGGTCACTGAAGACTGCAGGATGTTGGTCCTACTTTGTAAGCTCATATATTTTGATCCACAAGGAATTTTGAGGTGATTCAAAAACGAAAGTTGTAGCCCTTCGTGTATAGTTTCCAGAAAGGTAAAGATATTGTAATTTAGACATATGTAGCCAAAGTTATGGCCAAAATACTGAAGTCTGTCACTGCAGTCAAAAAGCTGCGCGGCCGCAGTCATTTTTGCGCGGACCCCGCTGATTTTGCGCGGACCGCGGTCATTTTTATGCGGTCAGCGGTGTCGGAATCCGAAGGGTACTATATAAATACGAAGTTTTGAGTTTTATTTAATGTTTTGACCTAGAGAGCTCGGATTTTGGTGATTTTTGAAGGTTTTTCAAGGAACTCATCGGGGTAAGTGATTTTAACTCAGATTTGGCTAGAATACATGAATCTATCACTGAATTTATCATTTAATTCGTGATTTGTGATGGAATTTGGGAAGAACTAGGGCTTGAGTTTTGAGATTCTAAATTGAGGATTTGAGGTGTCATTTGAACTCCGATTTTTACATTCTTGGTATGTATGAACTCGTGGAAAGATGAGGAATCTAAATATGTAAAAATTTCTGAATTTCGAGAAGTGGGCCCGGGGCTCGGGTTTTGGTAATTTCGGAATTTGTGCCCGAATTTGATTGTTTTCGCTTGGGCTTTGTTCCCTTAGCATATTGTGATATATTCGCTCTATTTTTGGTTAGATACGACGCGCGTGGAGGCCGAGATGAGGGGCAAAGGCGTCGCAGGCTAGAGATCTCACCGGTTCGAGGTGAGTAATACTTGTAAATGATATCTTGAGGGTTTGAAACCCCGGATTTGCACATCATAGTGTTGTATTGAGGTGACTTGCACGCCGAATATGAGCGTGGGGTAGAGCACCGTTGGGGATTGTGACTTGGTCCGTCCCGGTTGTTGATTTTACTGTGTATTTGACTGAAATTACTTGTTATCATCATAATTTGGGTTGATTGCCATGTTTGGGGCCTTGTGCCGGCTTATAAAATCCTTCGAGGATTGATATTACTACTTAGCATGATTTGCATATCATCTAACTTCAGTCCAAGGTTTTAAATGTTGTTTTGCAAACCCAGTCGTATTTCTAAGTTTTGAAAACTTTAATGATATTTTAAATGCATTTCGGGTTGGAAACTTCGATTTTGTAAATGCCCAAGGGGCTTATTATATTATTTTCTGGACTGATTATAAAGTGACTTGAAACAGTGGTAACAATGACACTGTGTGATATACTTGAAACAGTGGTAACAATGACACTGTGTGATATACTTGAAACAGTGGTAACAATGACACTGGATGATATACTTGAACAGTGGTAACAATGGCACTGTATGATATAAATTGGTCAGGTAACAATGGCTGACCGGTCAGGTGACAATGACTGGCCAAGATATTACGCTTGGGCTGTAGAAGCCCCCCCAGTGAGCGCCGTCGACGATAAATAAATATGGATGGCTCGGGTTGTACGCCGCAGTGGGTACTGGAATGTACCATCATATGCATTGCATTCATGCATTTGTTCATTATTTGTTGTTGTGATATTTCTGGAGATATTTATCTACTTTTGCTGGTGCTATCTGATCCTTGAGTGTTGGGGCCCGAGTGGCTGACCAGGAACGAAGATATTGCCCGAGGGGCGGGTTTCTGTGCATAGTGACACTGATGGCTGGAATTATTTTGCAACTGTTAAAAAGATTATTTTTAAAAGAGGTTTAAAACTGAGTCAGATATTTTATAAAGGATTTTCATGGAATTACTGTTTTCAAAAAGGGTTGTACCGTCTTAGATAGCATGATGAAGTGTTCTTACGTGATTTCTTATCGCTCAGTTATTATTTACTCTTATTACCACTGAGTTGGAAGTACTCACTTTACTCCCTGCACCTCGCGTGCAGTTGCAGGTACTGTTCACCCGGTAGCGGGTTATTAGCGGACTGAAGGTATACTATTGTAGCGAAAGAGTTTTTTCCAATTAAAGAACAATCGAAACGGGATTTATTTATTTATATCAGAGTCGCCACTTGGGAGATTTGGGGTGTCCCAAGTCACCAATTTTAATCCCGAATCGAGGAAAAGAATGACTCTGTATTACAGTCTGCGAACCAGAAATCCGGATAAGGAATTCTGTTAACCCGGGAGAAGGTATTAGGCATTCCCGAGTTCCGTGGTTCTAGCACGGTCGCTCAACTATTATATTTGGCTTATTTATCTGATTTTTTAAATAATTAAGAACTTATATGCAAATTTAGCTTTTAAAACCGCTTTTATCATTATTCCTCTTATTATTTTATACAAGAATTGCAACGTCGTGAAAACGCATCTCGAACCACGTCACAACCAGTGTACACGTGATTTGTTGATGCATTTTGACTCTGCCGAGATTGGGATTTGGGTTACATAAATGCACACCCATATTTAAGAAAATACCCTTATTAAATATGCGCCTAAAGACTACGCGTTGTCATACTTTTAGGTAGAACCATGAAATTTACTAAACCGCCCATCCCTGAATCTAAGTATTTTTTTAAAAAAAAATAAATAAATAAGATTGGAGAACCCTGCAAATTTTTGTATTGTTTATATTTATTTATTTTTTAGCGAAATCCTCCCTTATTTTATGAATATCTAAAAATGACTACATTTTTTTTTATTATTAAGTTTGTCTATAAATATAAATCAATATCTACATACTTAAAAATAACATATTAAATAATGGTTTAAAATAAATATTAATGGAAAGTAATATTACTAAAATTCTAATTATAAACACAATGGAATTGTCAATTGATTTTTTTTAAAAGAAACTAATTATCCCATAGCCGGATTAAAATCATATTGTTAGATGACTTGAGGTATTGAAATTAATTATTTACAAATACTGGAAATTAGAAACAATCTTGATTACTAATCCGTATTTGTAAAAATTAATTAATTTAACCTTAACTAACCTTGTTTTAATTCAAATCATGTCCTAATACTTGATCTGCAAAATTAATTTAAATTCATGTTTTAACTAAATTTAGCTACATGATTTCGATTAACTTAATGTTGGCGATACTAAAACCCTTATAAATAGTGAACTTAATCAATTTTTTGCCAAAACTGATTTCATAAAGTCATTTTTTACGTTATTTTCTTCTCATTCTAATTATTAGACAGTTTAATAAATAATAAACCTGCTTAAATATATACTACCTAATAATTAGGTTAAAGCAAAGCATTATTTAGTACATCGCTACAATATGTCTAGTTATGTAAAACGACGGCGATTTACAGAATAATAATACATAAAATAATCTAAATACAATTAATAAAAAAAAGGAAAAAGCTAAATTAGAAATTTAACATTCCATTCTTCATTTCAGCTTACAAAAGGCCAAAATTACAGTTGTGTACCTGGTATTATCAATATAAGAAGAAGAAAGTCAGCCACGTAGTACGTAACACAGCAACAACAATAATAACCAGCAATCCAATCAACAGAAATCCCAGTGACGGATTTGAAAATCAAAATAAAATCCAGAAACACCGACAACAAACAACGGACAGAAACCAAGGGAATTTTCAGATTTGAAAAGCTAATTAATGTTTAACCCTTAATTTCTAAACCCGTATATCAGAATATTTATCAGGTGTGTACTACTCTCTCTTCTAATTTCCAGCTCCTTTTTTATTTGTATTTTTTCTTTTCTTTTTTTTTCTTGAAAGTTTTAATATTTTCGGAATTTTTCTTTCTCTCTTAAATATTCAGCTCTTTTTTTTCTCTCTCTCTTTATCTGTCCGTCCTCTCAAAATCTGATCAAGTCCTTCCTTTTATTAACATCTTTCAGCATTAAAAAAATTAAAACCCACTATCTTCCACTCATCCCCCTTTTCATCTCACTACCTAATGTTTTGTCCTCCACTTTATTAAACAAATATCTCATTATATCTTGTCCTCCATGCTTATATTAAACAAATGTATTATTCCCCACCATTATATCTTGTCCCCCTATTATTGATTATTTTAATATTATCTTAATTTTAATGGAAAGAACACTCAAAATAAATAATTATTCAGAATTTTAATTCCAAAAATACCCCTCTGCCCTTACTGAAATTACCATTTTACCCCTGAATGTACTGCAAATTATCAAACTACCCCCATCAGCTATAACCAATTCACCTAATTAATTTCAACCCAAAATACAACAAATATAACCAATTTCTAAACAAATTTTTAACAACAAATTCAAACTAAATGATGAACAACAAAGAAACAATTAAAATTATTTTGATTGAACAATATTTTTAACAACAAACAAACCTACTTTCAGATTCAACACCAACAAACATGTATATTCAGATTTCTAAATTCAATAATCATTTGAACTTAAAATTAAATCTAACAACATTACAACCAACAATTTCTATATTAAAACTAAACAAAATCATGAAGCAAACTGAAGAAATAATCAAAAATGATAATCAACAAACAAGAAGATCAAACTTATACTAATTTCGGATTCAAGAACAATCAAACAAAGTATGGACATAAATGAAAAGATTCATCAATAATAACAAGCAAGTTTTATTCAAATTCGAATTAAACTCGAATTAAGTTTAAACAAAACAAATAAACATATTCAAATCACTAAACTTCAAATAATCAATTGATCTTTTTAAATTAACTCGAACAAAATTATAACAAAGATACATGATTCAAAAAATTAAAAACCAAAACATAACTTCACATTAAATCACTGAATTAAAAACGAACTTTAAACAAAATGAACACGAATTTAATCTACAACAAACAACGGATTCAAGCGATTTAAACTAACATTCTTTTATATTAACATTAAATCCTTTTAAATTAATAAAACAAACTGAAAAATAAAAGGAATCTTCAATTTAAATCTAGCAACATTATAATTAACTAATCAATTTCTACCTAAAATAAACAAGAAAAATGAATGAAACAAACTGAAGAAAATAAAAAAAAACAATGAACATGAAGTTAATATCAAACATATTTGATTTCAAATCCGAAAGATATCAAACAAATTACAGACAGAAACGAAACTTAAACCAACTAACCGGATCAGAATGACGATGAACTCGAGCCAAGTCTGCCAATGACCTAACGGATCTCGACTTCAACGAAACCCACCTTCCTTTTAAACTCGACGAACTCAAAACGACAAACGACGACCTCGACGGATTGAAACTGAGGAACGACGAGCAGCAGCCATGAGAGCTCGAGCTCAAGCTATAATCAAACTGACGAGGATGAAGGGCGAATCAGCAGCAGCAACGAAGCAGTTAGCAACGCTGCTCAACTGTAGCAGCAACACGAAACAGTAGCAGCGACATGAATTCATGTTGTCGTACGACATGGAAGCAGTAGTTCGTCGGAGCAGCAGCAGGTGGGCGAAGCAGCAATAGCAACGCTGCTCAACTGGTGGCAGCGACGATGCTCATTTGGACGAAGCCATGGTCGAAGTCGGCAACCATGAAAGCTTGAGCTCGAGCTCGTTCATGGCTGCTCGGAGACGAAGAAACATCTAAGGTGGTCGACGATGCGACGGACTGAGTGTGACTGGCTGGACGGAGCAGCAGCTGCGCAATGATAGTATGGTCGTTTGGTCGTTTGGACGAAGAACGAAGAAGAAGCAGCAGCCATGAACGGCTGCTGCGTGTGTGCATTTTCCATTGTGTATGTGTGTGTATGTGTTGACGTGTGTGTGTGTGAGAGTGTGAGAGTGTGACGAGGTGAGGGGGTGTGTGTGTGTGGAGATGGTGAAGAGGGTAGCCATTGATGGCTTGCTTGGAGCTTGAGGAAGAAGAAGGAGAGAGAGGGGGGGGCGGGCTTCAACAGTGAAAAAAAAATTTAGGGTTTTTTTTTGAAAGATAGGGAAATAGGGGTGTTGGGTTATGGACTGGGTCGACTCGGTTTGAAATGGACCGGGTCGTTTGGGAAGATTGGGTCTCTTTGGGCCTATGACTTAAAATTGAAGAAAAGGCCCAATCCGATTTTCTTTGTATTTTTTGTTCTCTTTTCTTTTACTTCCTAATTAATAAAACTAAATTCTAAATTAATTTATAAACTAAATTATCTTATAAAAAAAACTAATTAACTCTAAAAATAATTATCGCACATTTAGATAGCAATTAATGACAAAATCGCACAATTTAGACGTTTAAATGCTAAAAATGCAACGTACATTTATTTTTTTATAATTTTCTCATTTTTGTAAAACAAACTTAAATAAATACTAAATGAAAATGCGACATATTTTATATTTTTATTAATTTAAACAAATAAACATACACAGACAAAAATACAAATGATTATACAAAAATACCACAAAAATAAAAACATTGCACATAAAGGAAAATTGTTTTATTTTGAATTTTTGGGAGTGATTCTCATATAGGGCGAAAATCACGTGCTCACAGTTGCCCTCTTTGTCCGAAAACACAAAGGGTTTTCGTGCAAAGATAAAGTGAGCGGATACGAGCGATTTTTGCCCGTTCGAGTACTCCGTGTGAAGCATTTTTTTTTTTTGAAAAGATTTGACCGAACCTTTGCTTCAGAAGTTTCCTACATATCCTGGGCTAAACAGGAATCAGGTCAATGTAGTTCGGGAAGTTTTGGTAGCTGGGACTACCATGGGACTGCAATGTTACTGTTGTTGCATGCTACTTTTACTGCTTGCTGACCTCCTTATTACACCATGCCTAAAAGAAAAATGAAGAAGTTAGGCTAGACTACGGATTACAAGATCTCTTTATTTGTTCTTGATGCCTTGCTTTCTTGTCGGCTTGCGTCGATTCCGGTGTTTCTTTCTTCCGAGAACTGACGGGGATGACACCGGCCTCTTTCTTTCCTGAATCACCAGTTTGCATCATTTTGTTCGGTCCGCTGGGGATATGGCTTCCTTCATTAAGCTTTGTTATGTTGGGCATAATTTAATGTTCACAGGCTGCTTCTTTCAAGACGCGTCTTTTCTTCCTTTTGACTCATGCGCTTGAATTTGTGCTGGGACCTCTTGTTGCAACCTTCTGTTTTCCGGTGCTGAGGATTTTTTATTGTTTCCTGCTGGGAATTCCTGTTGTAACCTTCTACCTTCCGGTGGGTTACTGATTTCAAGATCTGCAGTATAAGACTGAAAAGTATTCCTCTCGTTATACAGGTGGGCGCCTGAATGCAAAAATATGAAATGTATTCCCTCGTTATACTGGTGGGCGACCTAGGACATGAAATGAAAAACAGAAATGTATGCCCGCCGACCTATAAATGAAAAACTGAAATGTATGCATGCATTATACTGGTGGGCGACCTAGAACACGAAATGAAAAACAGAAATGTATTCCCGCATTATACTGGTGGGCGCCTAGGACATGAAATGAAAAATAGAAATGTATACCCGTATTATACTGGTGGGCGACCTAGAAATGAAATGAAAACAGAAATGCATACCCGCATTATACTGGTGGGCGACCTAGAAATGAAAAACTGAAATGTATGCCCGCATTATACTGGTGGGCGACCTAGAACACGAAATGAAAAACAGAAATGCATACCCGCATTATACTGGTGGGCGACCTAGGACATGAAATGAAAAACAGAAATGCATTATATTGGTGGGCGACCTAGAAATGAAAAACTGAAATGTATACCCGCATTATACTGGTGGGCGACCTAGGACATGAAATGAAAAACAGAAATGTATTCCCGCATTATATTGGTGGGCGACCTAGGACATGAAATGAAAACAGAAATGTATTCCCGCGTTATACAGGTGGGCGCCTAATTGGTAAAGACATGAAATGTATTCCCTTGTTATACAGGTGGGCGCCTAATGGTAAAGACATGAAATGTATTCCCTTGTTATATAGGTGGGCGCCTAATGGTAAAGACATGAAATGTATTCCCTTGTTATACAGGTGGGCGCCTAATGGTAAAGACATGAAATATATTCCCTTGTTATACAGGTGGGCGCCTAATTGGTAAAGAATAACTTGAATTTGTTTCCTCGATTCTCCGAGAAAACTTTCACTTGTGGCAGAAAATTTTATGCCCCAGTTCTGGCGATCTTTCTTATGGCGTGTCTTTAGGCCATCATCAACACCTTATTTTCCTGTTCAAATCAAAGAAAATTTAGTTAGTTTTTTTTAAAAAAAAAAATATGGCGAGTGGTCATGTCACTACTGATGGGGATGATTGTTCCCTTCCCCTTATTCCTGTTTGGCGTTCCCAAAACTTGTTGGGGATGATGTTATTCGCTGGGGATAACATTCTGTTGGGGATGGCTTTTCCATTTATCCCTTCCCCGTTCTATATCTCAAAACTTGTTGGGGGTTATTTTGCTGAAGATGGATTTTCCTTTCTTCTTTTCCTATTCTGTGTTATCCGACCCCCTCGGAACTTGGTCGATATTCGATCGTAGTCTTGCTGGGGATCCTCTTGCAACTGGGCCCACAATTTCCTCAACATGTTTTTTTTCCGGTTCTTCCCCGTACTTTCCTTGCCAATTTAGGACAATATTATTCGGCCTGGCAACAAACGTCTTTTGTCTTATTGCCTTGTTTCTGGCCTGCCCTCTTCACATTTTATGTTGTACCATTTTGGCAATTGGTAGTAAGCTTTGAAAGACCTTTCTTAAAACATAAATTTCTGGAAAAAGTTTTTTAAACAAAGAAATGAAAAGATAGAAAAAGAGAAAATCTTTCTAAACAAATGATGGGGAAAAGAAAAGAAATGAACTTATCTGGGTGATATAACCGATTCCAACGATCATGTTGTGCATTCCGGATTAATCAACCCAGTCTATTTGTGTCGATCAATCTTTTTGATGTCTTTACTTGCTGGGGATAAATAGGTGCCCAATTTTTCGCAAAATGCGGATCCTTTCCGCCAATATACCTTGTCGCCTCATAGTGCCCTTTGAGGGGTTTTCACTAATAAGACTCTCTTATTTCTCACAGCTCTCGTCGCCTTATAGTGCCTATGAAGGTTTTCACCGATAAGACTCTCTCATTTTGTTTTTTTTTTCAACTGGGGATCAGAGTGTTGCCGATAAGATTTTCTCTGTTGGGAATTCTTGTGGCTATCAATTCTTTCAGCTCATGATCCTTATTCAGTCGGGGACCGGCATTTTATTCTCGGTTTTCATTTGCCTGTCTTAACACCCCTCGGATACTGATCGGGAGGTCTTTTTGGACATCAATATAGGTTTTAGAAGAAAAGGATATAAAATTCAAAATAACTTTGATGGGTAAAGTATTACACCTCTTGGAATCAAACTCTCTTCTTTTTTTCAAAATTTAAAAACATAACTTTTGCCCCAGTTTTCTTGCTTGGGGAATTTTTGATTTTTTTTTGTTACCTTATGACCGAGCCGTGAGGCGCCTACGTATCCTCTTTGAGGAATCAGGTCAAACGTAGTTCACTCAATTCATTTGTTTTTCTTGCGACCTTCCCTTTTTGTTTTTGTTATTATTTTCCTTCTTTTCTCTTTTTTTCATTTTTCGTTTTCATTAACGATTCCAAGGGAGGGGTATGAAAGAATAAGTAAGGCACAAAGGGGTAAAGCAAAAGTTAAAAGTGTTTGGATAGAAGAAAGAATTGCCTCCGTCATTTCATTATCCGATAAGCACTAAGTACAAACAAACAAATAAACAACCAAAGAAATTACACATAATATCTTTTGACTGCATCAGAATTGATAGCCATGTCGACGCATCTTCCTTCGACATCTGTCAGACGTAAAGCGCCGTTGGATAATACTCTTGTCACAATATACGGCCCTTGCCAATTCGGAGCGAACTTGCCTTTTGCCTCAATCTGATGTGGGAGGATCCGTTTCAATACTTGCTGCCCTACTTCAAATTTCCTGGTGCGCACCTTCTTATTGTATACTCTTGTCATTCTCTTCTGATATAACTGGCCATGGTATACTGCTGCCAATATTTTTTCATCAATTAAACTCAACTGCTCCAGTCGGGCTTTGACCCATTCATCATCATCAATCCCAGCCTCAGCGACAATTCGAAGGGATGGAATTTCAACTTCTGCTGGTATTACTGCTTCAGTTCCATATACCAACAAATAAGGAGTCGCTCCTATTGAAGTACGAACAGTAGTGCGGTATCCCAACAATGCAAATGGTAGCTTTTCATGCCATTGTCTGGATCCTTCAACCATTTTCCTCAATATCTTCTTTATGTTTTTGTTGGCTGCCTCAACCGCTCCATTCGCCTTGGGCCGATACGGGGTGGAATTACGGTGTGTAATCTTAAACTGTTCACATACTTCTCTCATCAAGTTGCTGTTAAGATTAGCACCATTGTCCGTGATTATTATTTTTGGGATCCCAAATCTACAGATGATATGGGAATGGACAAAATCCACCACTGCCTTCTTGGTTACTGACTTGAAAGTTTTGGCTTCAACCCACTTAGTGAAATAATCGATGGCTACTAGAATGAACCTGTGACTGTTCGAAGCTGCCGGTTCGATAGGCCCAATGACATCCATGCCCCATGCCACAAATGGCCATGGTGCTGACATTGTGTGCAATTCCGTTGGTGGAGAATGAATCAGATCTCCATGTATCTGACACTGAAGGCATTTTCGTACGAAACTGATACAGTCATGCTCCATAGTGAGCCAATAATATCTCGCTCGCAGAAACTTCTTTGCCAACACATATCTGCTCATATGGGACCCACAGACTCCAGCATGTACCTCTGTCATCACTATCGTGGCTTGACCTGCATCAATACATCTCAGCAATCCTAGATCTGGGGTTCTTTTGTACAACATTCCTCCACTGAGGAAAAATCCATTTGCCAGTCGTCGAATGGCTCTCTTTTGATCTCCGGTTGCCTGCTCCGGGTATATCCCCATCCTGAGGTATTCCTTGATATCATAAAACCATGGCTCGCCATCCATTTCTTCTTTTATCATGTTGCAGTAGGCATGCTGATCACGAACTTGAATATTCAACGAGTCAACATGGATTTTGTCTGGATGGTGCAACATCGATGCTAAAGTGGCCAAAGCGTCGGCAACCTCATTGTGAACTCTCGGGATGTGTCTGAACTCCACTAATCGAAATCGCTTGCTTAGATCGTGCAAACATTGTCGATATGGTATAAGCTTTAAATCCCATGTTTCCCATTCACCCTGGATCTGATGTACTAGGAGGTTCGAGTCTCCCAATACCAAGACATCCTGAACATCCATGTCTGCAGCCAATCGTAGGCCCAAAATGCATGCCTCATATTCAGCCATGTTGTTGGTACAATAGAAACGTAGATGAGCTGTAACAGGATAGTGATATCCAGTTTCGGAAATAAATACCGCTCCTATTCCAACTCCTTTCGCATTCGCAGCCCCATCGAAGAAAAGCTTCCACCCTGGTTCCTCAGTCAGTTCTAACTCCTCTATATGCATCACTTCTTCATCTGGAAAATACGTCCTCAAAGGCTCGTATTCTTCATCAATAGGATTCTCAGCCAAGTGATCGGCCAATGCTTGGGCTTTCATGGCCGTCCTCGTCACATAGACAATGTCGAACTCTGTGAGTAATATCTGCCATTTTGCCAATCTTCCTGTGGGCATAGGCTTCTGGAAAATATACTTTAATGGATCCAGGCGTGAAATAAGGTAAGTAGTATGTGACGACAGATAATGCTTAAACTTCTGTGCTACCCAAGTTAGAGCACAACATGTCTTCTCAAGTTGAGTGTACTTATTCTCATAGACTGTAAACTTCTTGCTGAGATAATAGATGGCTTGCTCTTTTCTTCCTGTGATGTCGTGTTGCCCCAACACGTAGCCAAACGAATGCTCCAGGACCGTTAGATAAAGGATTAATGGCCTCCCCGACTCAGGTGGAACCAACACAGGTGGATTGGATAAATATCCTTTGATCTGGTCAAATGCCTCCTGACATTCTGCCGTCCATTCTATCGCGGCATCTTTCCTCAGCAATCGAAAGATGGGTTCACAAGTCGTTGTGAGCTGAGCGATGAATCTGCTGATATAGTTCAATCTTCCCAACAGACTCATTACATCTGTTTTGTTCCTCGGTGGCGGCAATTCCTGGATAGATTTGATCTTTGACGGATCCAACTCAATGCCTCGCCGACTGACGATAAATCCTAACAGCTTTCCAGATGGAACACCAAATGCACATTTGGCTGGGTTGAGCTTAATGTCGTACCTTCGAAGTCTTTGGAAAAACTTCCTAAGGTCTGCTACGTGATCTTCCTGACGCTTGGATTTGATGATCACATCATCTACGTACACTTCGATCTCTTTGTGTATCATATCATGGAACACAGTAGTCATTGCTCTCATGTACGTTGCCCCAGCGTTCTTCAAACCGAATGGCATTACCCGATAGCAATAAGTCCCCCATGGCGTAATGAAAGTTATTTTCTCTACATCTTCTTCATCCATCAGAATCTGATGACACCCGGCGTAGCAATCCACAAAGGAGCCGATTTCTCGTCCGGCGCAATTGTCGATCAAGATATGGATATTGGGCAATGGAAAGTTATCTTTTGGGCTTGCCCTGTTTAGATTGCGGTAGTCGACGCATACCCTGATCTTCCCATCTTTCTTTGGTACTGGCACCACATTAGCCAACCAATCAGGATATCGAGTGACCCGAATAACCTTTGCTTGCAGCTGCTTGGTTACTTCTTCTTTAATCTTCACACTCATATCTGTCTTGAACTTTCTCAGTTTCTACTTGACGGGAAGGCACGCCAGGTCAGTGGGCAATTTGTGAACCACTAGCTTGGTGCTTAAACCTGGCATGTCATCATACGACCATGCAAAAACATCTTTAAACTCAATGAGTGCTTTGATTAATTCTTCCCTGATGCCAGGCTCCATGTGGATGCTGATTTTGGTTTCTCGGACATTATCCGCATCCCCTAGATTTACAGCCTCGGTGTCATTCAGATTAGACTTGGTTTTCTCTTCAAATTGGCATAGTTCTCGGTTTATTTCTTCGAAGGCTTTATCCTTATCATATACAATAGATCTCTTGTATCATTAAATCAGAGTCAGATTGATTTAATAGACTAGGTCGAAGATCCGCCGTGCATGCCATGTCATTAGAACCAGTAAAAAGAGAACTGTTCAGAAAGAGAAAAGAATAAAACAAAATTAAAATGAGACAAGAAAAAGAATTTTATTAAAAATGCGGGATAACAGGGTTCACACTTTTACAAGACAAAATGAGATTTGGATTACACCCTGAATAATCTGAAAAACAAGAAAGCAAAAATCAAAGCCTACTACCACGACTCTCCCCGAGTAGGAAGAGGAGTAACCGTCCAATTGTTGGTTTTGGCCTCAGGCCCCATAAACTGTATGTCTGTTCCTCTGGAACCCTCTTCGACTTCTACCATATTGACATCAGCGAACAATCTTTCGAAGCTCTGATTCAGATCCCCGTCAATCCCAATCAATGGCCCGAGAATTTTCGGGACCGGTGACCCCTTGGCGCTTGCTCTAACAAAAGATCTTGAGAGACGTGGCACAGGTTTGGGAAGAAACCAAACATTCTTCTTCATTTTCCGCGCTCGTTTTACATCTGCCGCAGTCGGTTTGAACCCCAACCCAAAGGTCTCCAAATTCTTGGGCAAGGAAACAGGTTGAACAATTCCCTGAAGCTCAGCTCCCAAGCCTTTTCCTGGCACAAACCCATTACCCAGCATTTCTGAAACCATCATGACCATTGCGGAATCTACCCTAGGGTGCTGAATGATTTCACCCTCGGGGATCTTGTTTGCCGACACTGCATCGAAAATCTGGTAGACCCAGGGACCTTTGTCATCATTGGTCTCTATGAAGGTACAATGGCGCCTCCCATGGTGCACGCAGTGTCCTCCCCGTGCAACACGACCTCTTGTATATCCCACTCGAACTTGACCATCTGATGCAAGGTGGATGTCACTGCTTTGGCTGCATGGATCCACGGTCGTCCCAACAGAAGGTTATAAGATACCGCAGCATCTAATACCTGGAATTCCATGGTAAACTGGACTGGACCGATGGTCAACTCAAGTACAATATCCCCCACGGTGGCTGTTCCATTTCCGTCAAATCCTCGGACGCAAATGTTATTCTTCTGGATTCTTCCGTGGTCGATCTTCAACTGGTTCAGGGTGGATAATGGAAAAATATTGGCACTTCAGCCGTTATCCACCAATGCCCGAGTAACTGCCGAATCTTCACATTTGACAGTTAGGTAGAGAGCTTTATTGTGCTCTGTGCCCTCCACTGGCAGATCATCATCTGAAAATGTTACCCTGTTCACCTCGAAAATTTTGTTGGCAATCGTTTCCAGGTGATTTATAGAAATCTCGTTGGGTACATGAGCTTCATTCAGTATCTTCATCAGGGCCCGACGATGTTCATCTGAATAGATTAGTAATGATAGCAGCGAGATCTGGGCCGGTGTTTTCTTCAATTGTTCGACCATGGAGTAATCCTGCACTTTTATCTTCTTTAAGAATTCCTCAGCTTCTTCTTCTGACACAGGTTTCTTTGTTGCAGCTGGGTTGGGTCTTCTCAACTCCGCCGGAGCAAAACATCGTCCTGATCGAGTCAGTCCCTGCGCCTCACAACTATTCTCCTCCACTTGTTGTCCCTTGTACATCACCACTGCCTTCTCGTACTTCCAAGGCACGGCCTTGCTATCAATCACTGGTGTTTGGACTACTGGCTTTATGATGACCGGTTCCCTGCAGACCCCCTTCACAACAACCACGGGTGTAGATGATGCTCCCGTTATTACCAACTTGGCTGGTTCTGGTTTCCTTGTAGCGACAGATGGATTCTTCCCCAATATCACCACTGGCTTGGCATCTTCCCCTTTCAACTGTACCCCTGCTTCCTCATCGATCGATTTTTCTTTCGGAGTGGCACGGATCATCATCACTGTCTGTGAGGGTTTCTTCGGATCCCCTCCTTCATGCACAAGCTTGATCATGTGGGCTTCGGGGTGCTTTGGCAATGGGTTCTGGTTAATGTTGGGTGCCTCCGATGCCTGTACCTCGATCTTGTTGGTATCAATAAGATCTTGTATTGCATGTTTCAGCCTCCAACATTTCTCGGTATCATGTCCGGGAGCTCCCGAACAATATTCACATCTTACCGAGTGATCTATATTTTGGGGTAAGGGATTTGGCAATCTAGGCTCAACAGGATTTAATAAACCCAACTGCCTCAATTTGTGGAACAAGGCAGTATAAATTTCCCCCAACTCAGTAAAAGTTCTTTGCCTCTGTAGTCTTTCATTTTTGGAAGCCGGATTTCCCCTGAAACCCATCCCTGGAGGGTTCCTGTAGGCTCTTGGCAGTGGATAAGTGTTTTGTGGTGGTGGGTAGGTGTTATGTGGAGGTGGGTATGTATTGTGGGGAGCCGGCGCGCGCTATTGTGGGCGAACCGGAGGCTGGGTGTATGTCTGGGCTTGATGGACGGTGAAATGTTGTTCTTGTGGTGGGTAGTAGGGTTGTGGAGGGTAATTTGGAATGTGTGGGTAGTTTAGATGATGGGGTCTGGGTTGGTAATGAGGGGAAGGACCTCTAGATCTGGTCCAATTGCCGGCCTCTATTGTCGTGACCTCCTCTCTCCTTTTCTTTCCGAGCGCACCTCCCGTGCCGCTCTGAATGGCCTGAGTTGTTGCCTTAATTGCCGAGTAACTCAGGATCTTATTGGACTTAAGTCCCTCTTCTATCATACCTCCCATTTTCACCACTTCATTGAATGATTTGCCAACTGACATCACCAAGTGACCGAAGTAAGTTGGCTCGAGAGTTTGTAGAAAGTAATCCACCATTTCTCCCTCTCTCATTGGGGGATCAACTCTGGCTGCCTGTTCTCTCCATCGGAACCCAAATTCCCGGAAGCTCTCTCCGGGTTTCTTCTCAAGCTTTAGCAATGTGAGACGGTCTGGGACTATCTCAAGGTTGTATTGGAAATGTCCTGCGAAAGCCTGTGCCAAGTCATCCCAGGTGTACCACCTGCTCGGATCTTGTCTTGTATACCACTCTAATGCCGACCCGCTCAAACTCTGGCCAAAGTAAGCTATCAGTAGCTCATCTTTGCCCCCTTTTCCCCTCATTTTGCTACAAAAACCCCGTAGATGTGTCATAGGATCGCCATGCCCTTCGTATAAATCGAACTTGGGCATCTTGAACCCTGCTGGTAATTGAACGTCAGGGAAAGGGCATAGATCCTTGTAAGCCACGCTGACCTGGTTGCCTAACCCGTGTATGTTCCTGAAGGACTGCTCCAGGCTTTTAAATTTCCGCATCACCTCGTCCTGCTCTGGGCTCTTAGCCGGCTTTTCAATCTCCGTCGGGACCTCAAAGTGGGGATTATAGGTATGTGGCTCGGGTGCTTTGAACGTGAGTTCAGGGGGGTAATATTGTGTGTCGTGAGCCTGAAACAGCGGCTCACTGGATGATCTATGTGTGAGCACGTGATTTTTGTTTCACACGACAATCGCTCCAAAAAGAAATAAAAAATAATAATTGGCCCTGCTGTACAATTTTGGATTTCTGTGCGGCACCTTGTTGATTTATTTGTGACTTCGGCCCATTTTTATTTATTTACTTTATTAAAATAAAAAATTCAAAAAAATATATGTGTCCTGCATAATTCGAACCGTAATCCGGTCGTTAAATAGAAAATCATGAATAGGCATCTTCGTCCGTGATTTTATTTGGTTTGACTTTACCCGTTTTTAGTGTGTGTGCAAATAATTGTATTGAGTGTGTATTTAATTTTAATTTGATTTTTTGGCTTAGTTTTGTTTTAAAATAAATAAGAAAAAGGAAATAAATAAAAAAAATAAATAATAATAAAAAATAAAGAAAAGACCCCTTCCCTTCCGGACTTGGGCCAATTTTAACAAAATTGGCCCAAACAAACAGCCCAAGACCCAGGCCTGCCCGGTCCAGGCCACCTGATGCCCAGGACGTCCAAACGACGTCGTTTGAGTCGTGCCTGATCTGGGCCGTTGATCTCAGAGTGATCAACGGCCAAGATCAATTGCCCATAACCCATCAATAAACCCGACCCATTCCACCCATACCAACCCAAACCCCTTACCCTCGAAACGACACCGTTCCACTTAAGCCATCAGATCCAGACCGTAGATCTAAATTGATCTAACGGTCGAGATCCGCCTACTCATTCCATATATAAGCCCTTAACATACCCTACCCCCCTATCCAAACCCCAGCCTTCGTCGTCTTTACCACAACCCCCAAACCCTAGAGCCGCCCTTGTATCCCCCACCATGAAAACCGGCGGCATGAACGCCGGTGACCTTCCCCTTAACACCCTAGAACGCCCTTGCCATCCTGAACCCAAATCTATCAACCATGTAGTTCGAATCCCTCCCCACCTTCTCGAATCTTCATTTGAAGATTCGAGTCAAAACTCGATCTACTCAGTTTAACCCCAGTTTCATACCAGACACTCCCCAGACCCCCCTCGTGACCAAACCATACTTGGTTTGGTCCGAATCTGATCAGGGAGGCATG
Source organism: Nicotiana tabacum (assembly GCF_000715075.1). Lineage (NCBI taxonomy): Eukaryota > Viridiplantae > Streptophyta > Magnoliopsida > Solanales > Solanaceae > Nicotiana > Nicotiana tabacum. The sequence continues at coordinate 162,143,830 of NC_134082.1, forward strand.
AATCCCAGATCTGAGTTTTGGAAATTTTGTGTTCCTCCGTCACTGGTCCAACCGAAGAGATTAAGGTCTAATGGACTTTAATCAAAGTGTTTCTCGTCTGAGAAACACTTCGTTTAAAGTCCGTTCAGCCTTAAGAAAGGCCTGACCAAGTCCGAGTTAAGGTTTTGATCTTTTGCGGTTTAAGGTGAGTTTTCTTTCTTTTCTTAGTTGTTTTGGTTCGTTTGATTGTTGTAAGGGTCTGTTCGTTTTCTGTTTATGTCCTTGACCTCTATCAACTGTGCTTCAACCACTTTTCCTAAACCTCTGTTTGCTTGTCTAAATCCCCCTCCTATTCTGATAAGGCATTATGTATTTGTTTGTGCAAGTAGCTGATTTTCGAGTTTGGACTGACTAGTTGACTCCTCGAATGTATTTTTGCTTAGTCAGTATAATTCGAACCATGTATCGATACTGTTTAAATGTCTGATTTTTGGCTACGATTGTGTATGTTAATGCTAATATAGTCGAGTCGACATGTGTCGTCAATTAGTTTCAACTGTCCGAACAATAACAAATCGAGTTGCTTCTGTTGAACATTTGCCTGAATCAATTAAGAACCAAGTCCTGTAAATTATAGTCGTTAATATGATTTCAGAAACCTAAGGCTTGGTCTGTAACTGAAATCTGAGTTGATGGCATGTGCACTTGTGCACAGCATGTGCATTGTGCACAGCCTGTTTTCCTGCATAAAAAGGCTTTTGATTTTAAAAATGGTTTGACAGCATATGCTGTCAGATATATTCTACTGCCCATATTTGCTTTTGGTTAATAAAATGGGAAAGTTTAAGGCTGCCAGGGGAATGATGGGGTTTTATATTTAATTAGCTAAAGTGGGACTGAAAAGAAAAGGGCACATGGGAGGGGTGTTTGATATACTCTAAACAGGCTGTTAAAAGGGGAAGGGGAAGGCTTATAAGAGGAGGACCTGGGGACACAGGGAGAGAGACAGAGATATAGAGAGGGATTAGAGATAGTCATATAGAGAATTAGAAAAGGGGCTGATGGAAGAAGAGAGGAGGAAAAGGGATACCATCTGATATTAGAGTAATACACAGAGAGAGGGAGATTGATAGATACAAAGATTTTGATACACACACACACACACACACAGATAGAGATTGATAATAAAGGGAGGGGAATACACTGATAGAAGAGGGATTTGATAAGAAAGCAGGAAAAGAGAGTTGTCTGAAAACACACGGACAAAAATAGAACAAAGAGAGGCCTAACACAAAAAAGGGGAACTGCATTTTTCTCATCTTTTGTTTTGATTCTCAACTGGTCTGATTGTGCCTGTTCCATATTGACTTATCCTGAGTCTTGTTTGAGATTACTGGTTGTGTGAAGTGTCAGTCCAGTTCTGGACCCATTCTAGTTAAAATCTGATTCCATATTGTTGGGAATTTGCTACATTCTGCCATCTTTCATTGGTTCTAAGTTGCATTCTTGCACTGGGTTTTGCTTCTATTTGGTTACCTGCTGTTGCTGCTGCTATTTGGTTTCCTGCTGCTGCTGACCTTTCTGCTTCATTTCTTCTTTGCATTTCAGTATTCAGTGTTCTCCAGGTACACATTTCAGATCCAATTTTGGTGTTAACTGTAACAATTCAAAAGCATGAAATGAAAGGAGTTCTTGAAGAAGATTTAGATGTCTGTTTCGTAATGTTTGTGATATACTGATTTCTGTTGTATAAATTGATTAGCTTGATTCAGTAATGAAAGATTAGTTAGATAATACTTAATCAAGTTTAGCCTCTTGCATCTTAGTTCATAGTTGTTTGCCAGTACAAGATGCAATAGTATAATATGTAGAATGCATGGATAATTGACATAGAATTTTCGACCGGATTCCTGTTTAACTATAATGAGATGCATACAATAGAGAACTTCCGTTTTACGCAATGATATTTGGTGTTATTTTTTTAGTTTTCCTTTATCAGCACCCGCTAGGCAGCATATAGCAGCGCGTTCGAATCCCCATTAGTAATAAGACGTAGTAGTTAGTTCCTTTAATCCAGCCTAAATAAGTCTAGTTAAATTCAATTCAAGAAAGGTTTTGGACGCACGTATAGCATTGGGTCAATCTCGAATGTAACTTCTTTGTCCAATTGAAGCATGTCTCACAAGGTATGACGCCTCTCCACTTTGTAAATAACTAATCAGAAATTGACAAGAATCCAGATTAGGCAAAGGCTTATAATTGAATTAGCATGTACCTTTTCTTCTAGTTTTAGAGACAAATGCATTAGAAATGTAGCCACTTTAGGATATCCTTTCTAAAATAGAGATGAGCCTCGCCAAATAAAAATGTAAAATTGCGGGGCCCTCAATAAATAACCATGATAATTATTTAGAATTCAGGATAGGCCATTTAATAAATTTCATGACCTTCTACAAAATAATAACTCGTTAGACTCTCTAGGCGCGGCTTAATTAAATCATATTCTTAAATTCGGGTGCACATTGATGTGACCCAAATCCAAATCTCAACGAAGTCCAAATGTGTCGACGATCACGGGTGCATTGATTGTGACGTGGTTCGAGATGCATTTTCATGACGTTGCAATTCTATAAAAAATAAGTGATAATAATAAAAGCGGTTTAAACTTAATAAAAGCACATAAGTCACAACATGTATTTAAACCAGATATTTAGCCATTATAACAATTTAAGCGACCGTGCTAGAACCACGGGATTCGGGGGTGCCTAACACCTTCCCTCGGGTCAACAGAATTCCTTACTTAGAATTTCTGGTTCGCAGACTTCATTTGGAAAAGTCTAAAATTTCCTCGATTTGGGATTCGAGATAAACCGGTGACTTGGGACACCAAAAGCCAAACCTTTCCCAAGTGGCGACTCTGAATTAAATAAATAATCCCATTTCGAATATTGTCACTTAAATTGGAAAAACTCCACCCGCGCATCTAACCCCTCGGGGCTGGGGGCGCGCAAAAAGGAGGTGTGACACTATGCAATGGGGCTGGGGGAGGTGCCACAAAGACGGGAACATTTGGTGGAGGAGGGTTTTGACTGGGTGGTGGAGCTTGGGGATCATAAGCCTCTCTTCCCTGATAGTAATGATGGCTTGGGAAACTCGTTGAAGGACCGGGAGAGGGATATTCTGACGTGTGTCCTGGTTGGAGAGTAGGAGTAACAGGTAGTTCCTGCCCCTTTTGGTATCTAGCCAAGGCTATCTGCATTTCATTCATTTCCAGCCTCATTTTTTCCATTTTTTCCATGGCTTCCTTCAGCATCTGATGTGCCGTCTTTTCCGACTCAACACTGTTGTCTGATCCAGTCATGCTTTCTGGTATAGGACCTTTCGATCTTGTTTGATAATGGTACGGTGCCAGTACGCTCTAACAACTAACTGGTATGATTGGTAAAACAACAAACTTGTCAATGTTAGAGTCTTAACAGATATTGTAATTGCACGTTGGGGGATGCAATGCTCTTAGGCAGTTAATCATTTCTCCTCTTTTGTTTCTCCACTCTTTCTTTCCTTCTCTATTTTTCGGTTTTCCTTATATTTCCTTTCATTCTTTTGTTTTCCTTTTGGTTATGGTCGAATCCTATAGAGATTGCCTACATATCGTGACCCCGCACGAATCAGACCAAGCGTAGTTCGTGAAGATAAATGTAAAAACAAGTGTGGAAATAAAAATGCTCAACTTTCATTAATAAACAGACTCTTAAAAACAAACAAAATTACAGACTCCATACTTTTCCTTTTAAGAACGTTTGAAGAGAACATAAGGGTAGACAACAGACTCAAACAAATGCAAGATTGAGCTAGGGATACATTAAAGCTTTGAATTTTGGTGCCCGCGAGGCATCTTTCGGCCTTTCCGCGGGCTTTGGTGCCAGTCCTCTTTGCAAGCTTTTTAGTTCCTCCATGATCCGGTGGACATAACCCATGACTGAGGCAAAAAGGATATCACGGGGCATCTCTTCACATGGTAGGCACTTCGTGGTGATATAGCGCCCTATCCCATTGATCCTACCCCTGATTCTATCACTCTCTATGCACAGCTGTTCTATCCGTTGATTCTTTAGTCCCAATATTCGAGTATTGTCAATGAGCTGATCTTGGAACCTCTCCATTTGTTCTTCCATCCGGGCTATCGACTCATAGCAGCGTTCTCTATCTATTCTAGCATCCCGGGTTTGTTTAAGGACCCGATCATTGAGAATGGAGTTTATCTCTCTCAATGTCGCAACACTCATTTCGTAGTCCCTTTTTACTTGCCATAGGTGCTCTCTCCGTGCTGCTGTAACTTTGGCCCACCTGACCCGCATTCTTGTTATACAAGCCTTGGATCTCTCCAAGTCTTCGTGGCTTTTGTTGACCTGACTCCTCAACTCTGCTATCAACCTTTCACTGGATCGAATTTTCTGTTGGTCGCCGGCATTCTTTCTGTTTTGGCAGATTCGGGCTCTCAAGGCCTTGTTCTCTTGAATCAACTTGATTTTCTCTCCTGTATCAGCATCAATTTGCAAGCTGCTTTGGTATTTTAGCCCCTCAATTTGTTGTTTTAACTTGCCAATCTCGTCCCGATATTCCTTCTCTTTTGCTAGCCAACCCCATTGTGCTCGCGATGATTCTGCGAAGTCTTGGACGTGAGCTCTCTTAGTTGGTCTCTGGTGCTCAAGCTCTCTTCTATACCATGTGAGGTATTTTGGCGATACTTCACCTTTGGCCCGGTCTTGTACACGAGTATCTACTTTCAGGGTTTGGCATTCATTCCAGATTCTCCGAACGACTGCTTTAGGGAACTGCCCACCAGGCCCGATTTCGATTACCTGGCCACTGAGATCCTCTTCCTTTGGGACTATTTGGTATCGCCCCAACTGTCTCAAAACTCTGTATGGTGCTTAAGGCTGGATACTTTGGAGGCCCATCAATAACAAATGAGATTCGGTGGCTGACATGTGTATGATTTCATCTATGGGTAGCCACCCAAATGCCCATTCTATCTAGTTTGCTGAGACTGAACGCAACAAAGTGACCCACTCGGCGACCCCTTCTGGAAGGCTAAACCCATTGACCCTTGTGGAAAACTCTTATATACAAGTCTTTTGTGACTACTCATATTTCAGGAACTGTGGGCGATGACATAGGTGTTCTATCATCCACATTTGCAGTAGTACATTGCAACCCTCAAAGAAACCTCCTCCGGTTTTGCAAACAGTGAGAGCCCGGAAGATGTCTGCTATAATCATTGGCGCCAGAGTGCTGTTATTCTGCTTGAGCAAAGTGCTGACGATCCCAGCGACTTGTATGTTAATTTTCGCGTCTTTTCTAGGGAATATCAGAAGGCCCAGAAAGGCTACCATGAAAGCAATACACCTATGTCCTTCCCATTTCAGCTGGTTTTCCCCGCTGCAAATCTTTCCCTCGGGATTGTTGAACCCTCCAAAATGACCGTATCTGTCGTACAAGAATGCAAAACTACAAAAACCTTCAGATAATTCTGGGTTGTGTATAATTCTGTGGATCTTCACGGTGTCAAAAAATTTGTGTATGGTCACGGTCCTTGGTGCAATAATATATTGCTCTCTCATAGGGACTTTGGGACTCCCGATGTACCCTGCCAGCTCTTCCAGTGTCGGTGTGAGTTCAAAGTCTGAGAAATGAAATACATTGTGTGCTGGGTCCCAGAATGAGATTAGCGCCCTTATATTGTCCCCTCTTGGAACAATGTCCAGTAACCCAACTAAGTTTCCTAAGTACATCTTGACTGTATCTCGCTCTGATTCTTCTAAGTCGTTCCACCACATGCGAAAGCCTGAAGGGATCCCATTTACAATGGCCTCAGATGAATTCCTACTCGTGCTCATTCTGCACATTTATTAAGGGATTTAGACAAAAAGCAAAATCTTTATTTGACTCAAAAACTAATTTTCCTATTTCCTAATTTTGAGGAAAAGAAAAATTGATTCTTTAAATACGGCCTTTTGACTCTTCAGGGATGAAGATTTTAAGGCTGTAGGGATTTTACCAGCCAACTGGTAAAGAAAAAACAAAGGTGGCTGCTTATGCAAAGTCAGCCTTCTAGCGCCCCTTTAGGGAATGTTCGGCTATTTTTGCAACATGGCATAGCCTGACTCCTTATTATTTATTTTTGGCATTTTTGTAGATAAATAAACAAGTAAAAAAATCATTTTATAAAAAAACAAAACTTTTTTTTTCAGGGTAATACAAACTATTATTTTTTCTTTTTTTCTTTTTTTCTTTTTTTTTTAAAAAAAAATATAGGCAATTAATTCTCTACACTGTTACTTCGTCCCTTTTTTTCACCATTTCAAAATTTCTGATTTTCCAAAGCCGGTCAGCATGCAAGTCTAAAACAAATAAATGCATAAAGCAAACAGGATGCAGCAGGATGGTCTTTACATTTCAGGTTGCTAGTCCTAGACAGACCCAAACCCTGTGTTGAGTCCCCTAAGTCAGATGCAGCGTGATGCAGATAAGCGTTTTCCTACTAGGGATCCGGCATGAAGTCATGTTTTACTAAGTTTCAAACTGGGCTTTGTTCTAGACCTGGCTTACCCGAGCGGACAACTCGAGTCGAGGAGGGGGCTACGTACCGGGGACCCGCGGGGTCATCCGGCTTTGGAACTTATCCGAGCTTCTTTCTTATTTCAGGAATTGATACTAACAGAATAGGGAGTCTCGACCAGCGAGCTTCTCCTCGGAGGTAAGAAGAGAAGGGTCTCGGCACAGTTTATATACAGTTCACATAATATCAAAGCAGTAAAGGCAATTAATTAGCACATTTAAGCCAAAATATGTAAATAAAAATTAAATAAATAAATAAATCCAAATAATAACAATTATTCTAAGCTCGAATTCTTGAACCCTGAACCAAAGATTCTGGGCCCACGTCCCCAGCGGAGTCGCCAGAGCTGTCACACCTCCTTTTTCCGTCCCCGCGAGGGGCGAAGGAGTTTTTTTCAATTAAAGGACAATCGAAACGGGATTTATTTATTTATATCAGAGTCGCCACTTGGGAGATTTAGGGTGTCCCAAGTCACCAATTTTAATCCCGAATCGAGGAAAAGAATGACTCTGTATTACAGTCTGCGAACCAGAAATCCGGATAAGGAATTCTGTTAACCCGGGAGAAGGTATTAGGCATTCCCGAGTTCCGTGGTTCTAGCATGGTCGCTCAACTATTATATTTGGCTTATTTATCTGATTTTTTAAATAATTAAGAACTTATATGCAAATTTAGCTTTTAAAACCGCTTTTATCATTATTCCTCTTATTATTTTATACAAGAATTGCAACGTCGTGAAAACGCATCTCGAACCACGTCACAACCAGTGTACACGTGATTTGTTGATGCATTTTGACTCTGCCGAGATTGGGATTTGGGTTACATAAATGCACACCCATATTTAAGAAAATACCCTTATTAAATACGCGCCTAAAGACTATGCGTTGTCATACTTTTAGGTAGGACCGTGAAATTTACTAAACCGCCCATCCCTGGATCTAAGTATTTTTTTAAAAAAAAAAATAATAATAAGATTGGAGAACCCTGCAAATTTTTGTATTGTTTATATTTATTTATTTTTTAGCGAAATCCTCCCTTATTTTATGAATATCTTAAAATGACTACATTTTTTTTATTATTAAGTTTGTCTATAAATATAAATCAATCTCTACATACTTAAAAATAACATATTAAATACTGGTTTAAAATAAATATTAACGGAAAGTAATATTACTAAAATTCTAATTATAAATACAATGGAATTGTCAATTAATTTTTTTTAAAAGAAACTAATTATCCCATAGCCGGATTAAAATCATATTGTTAGATGACTTGAGCTATTGAAATTAATTATTTACAAATACTGGAAATTAGAAACAATCTTGATTACTAATCCGTATTTGTAAAAATTAATTAATTTAACCTTAACTAACCTTGTTTTAATTCAAATCATGTCCTAATACTTGATCTGCAAAATTAATTTAAATTCATGTTTTAACTAAATTTAGCTACATGATTTCGATTAACTTAATGTTGGTGATACTAAAACCCTTATAAATAGTGAACTTAATCAATTTTTTGCCAAAACTGATTTCATAAAGTTATTTTTTTACGTTATTTTCTTCTCATTCTAATTATTAGACAGTTTAATCAATAATAAACCTGCTTAAATATATACTACCTAATAATCAGGTTAAAGCAAAGCATTATTTAGTACATCGCTACAATATGTCTAGTTATGTAAAACGACGGCGATTTACAGAATAATAATACATAAAATAATCTAAATACAATTAATAAAAAAAGAAAAAAGCTAAATTAAAAATTTAAACTTCCATTCTTCATTTCAGCTTACAAAAGGCCAAAATTACAGTTGTGTACCTGGTATTGTCAATATAAGAAGAAGAAAGTCAGCCACGTAGTACGTAACACAGCAACAACAATAATAACCAGCAATCCAGTCAACAGAAATCCCAGTGACAGATTTGAAAATCAAAATAAAATCCAGAAACACCGACAACAAACAACGGACAGAAACCAAGGGAATTTTCAGATTTGAAAAGCTAATTAATGTTTAACCCTTAATTTCTAAACCCGTATATCAGAATATTTATCAGGTGTGTACTACTCTCTCTTCTAATTTTCAGCTCCTTTTTTATTTGTATTTTTTCTTTTCTTTTTTTTTTTCTTGAAAATTTTAATATTTTTCGGAATTTTTCTTTCTCTCTTAAATATTCAGCTCTTTTTTTTTCTCTCTCTCTCTATCTGTCCGTCCTCTCAAAATCTGATCAAGTCCTTCCTTTTATTAACATCTTTCAGCATTAAAAAAATTAAAACCCACTATCTTCCACTCATCCCTCTTTTAATCCCACTACCTATTGTTTTGTCCCCCACTTTATTAAACAAATACCCCATTATATCTTGTCCCCCATGCTTATATTAAACAAATGCATTATTCCCCACCATTATATCTTGTCCCCCCATTATTGATTATTTTAATATTATCTTAATTTTAATGGAAAGAACACTCAAAATAAATAATTATTCAGAATTTTAATTCCAAAAATACCCCTCTGCCCTTACTGAAATTACCATTTTACCCCTGAATGTACTGCAAATTATCAAACTACCCCCATCAGCTATAACCAATTCACCTAATTAATTTCAACCCAAAATACAACAAATATAACCAATTTCTAAACAAATTTTTAACAACAAATTCAAACTAAATGATGAACAACAAAGAAACAACTAAAATTATCTTGATTGAACAATATTTTTAACAACAAACAAACCTACTTTCAGATTCAACACCAACAAACATGTATATTCAGATTTCTAAATTCAATAATCATTTGAACTTAAAATTAAATCTAACAACATTACAACCAACAATTTCTATATTAAAACTAAACAAAATCATGAAGCAAACTGAAGAAATAATCAAAAATGATAATCAACAAACAAGAAGATCAAACTTATACTAATTTCGGATTCAAGAACAATCAAACAAAGTATGGACATAAATGAAAAGATTCATCAACAATAACAAGCAAGTTTTATTCAAATTCGAATTAAACTCGAATTAAGTTTAAACAAAACAAATAAACATATTCAAATCACTAAACTTCAAATAATCAATTGATCTTTTTAAATTAACTCCAACAAAATTATAACAAAGATACATGATTCAAAAAATTAAAAACCAAAACATAACTTCACATTAAATCACTGAATTAAAAACGAACTTTAAACAAAATGAACACGAATTTAATCTACAACAAACAACGGATTCAAGCGATTTAAACTAACATTCTTTTATATTAACATTAAATCCTTTTAAATTAATAAAACAAACTGAAAAATAATCAAAGGAATATTCAATTTAAATCTAGCAACATTATAATTAACTAATCAATTTATACCTAAAATAAACAAGAAAAATGAATGAAACAAACTGAAGAAAATAAAAAAAAACAATGAACATGAAGTTAATATCAAACATATTTGATTTCAAATCCGAAAAATATCAAACAAATTACAGACAGAAACGAAACTTAAACCAACTAACCGGATCAGAATGACGATGAACTCGAGCCAAGTCTGCCAATGACCTAACGGATCTCGACTTCAACGAAACCCACCTTCCTTTTAAACTCGACGAACTCAAAACGACAAACGACGACCTCGACGGATTGAAATTGAGGAACGACGAGCAGCAGCCATGAGAGCTCGAGCTCGAGCTATAATCAAACTGACGAGGATGAAGGGCGAAGCAGCAGCAGCAACGAAGCAGTTAGCAACGCTGCTCAACTGTAGCAGCAACACGAAACAGTAGTAGCGGCATGAATTCATGCTGTCGTCCGACATGGAAGCAGTAGTTCGTTGGAGCAGCAGCAGGTGGGCGAAGCAGCAATAGCAACGCTGCTCAACTGGTGGCAGCGACGATGCTCGTTTGGACGAAGCCATGGTCGAAGTCGGCAACCATGAAAGCTTGAGCTCGAGCTCGTTCATGGCTGCTCGGAGACGAAGAAACATCTAAGGTGGTCGACGATGCGACGGACTGTGTGTGACTGGCTGGACGGAGCAGCAGCTGCGCGATGACAGTAGGGTCGTTTGGTCGTTTGGACGAAGAACGAAGAAGAAGCAGCAGCCATGAACGGCTGCTGCATGTGTGTGTTTTCCATTGTGTATGTGTGTGTATGTGTTGACGTGTGTGTGTGTGAGAGTGTGACGGGGTGAGGGGGTGTGTGTGTGTGGAGATGGTGAAGAGGGTAGCCATTGATGGCTTGCTTGGAGCTTGAGGAAGAAGAAGGAAAGAGAGGGGGGGCTTCAACAGTGAAAGAAAAGATTGTTATGGTTTTTTTTTTGAAAGATAGGGAAATGGGGGTGTTGGGTTATGGACTGGGTCGACCCGGTTTGAAATGGACCGGATCGTTTGGGAAGATTGGGTCTCTTTGGGCCTATGACTTAAAATTGAAGAAAAGGCCCAATCTGATTTTCTTTGTATTTTTTGCTCTCTTTTCTTTTACTTCCTAATTAATAAAACTAAAATTCTAAATTAAATTATAAAATAAATTATCTTATAAAAAAAACTAATTAACTCTAAAAATAATTATCGCACATTTAGAGAGCAATTAACGACAAAATCGCACAAGTTAGACGTTTAAATGCTAAAAATGCAACGTACATTTATTTTTTTATAATTTCTCATTTTTGTAAAACAAAATTAAATAAATACTAAATGAAAATGCGACATATTTTATATTTTTATTAATTTAAACAAATAAACATGCACAGACAAAAATACAAATGATTATACAAAAATACCACAAAAATAAAAACATTGCACACAAAGGAAAATTGTTTTATTTTGAATTTTTGGGAGTGATTCTCATATAGGGCGAAAATCACGTACTCACACGGGTTATTAGCGGACTGAAGGTATACTATTGTAGCTGAGCAAGGTGACAGTCAGCGTTCACGGCACTGTATTTCTTCATTGATTCTAAATTCCATTCTGTATATTGCTGGTCTTGTATTAGTATTTAGATCTTTAGATGCTCGTGGCTTGTGACACCCCGATTTCGGATTGAGTCGAGATGGTTTCCATTATTCTATCATGTTTACTTCGCACTTGTGATTATATTATCTGCGAATTAGACTTATTCCTGCTAAGTAATTATAAAGAGATGTATTGTTTTGTTGTTGGCTGGCCTTGTCCGCACGAGAGGAGCCATCACGACCGGGTTGGGATTTTGGGTCGTGACACTTATATTGTTGTTATTTTATTATGCATTTTTATGGTACTAATATAATGTCTCCTGTTGCTTTTTTGAGCTGAGGGTCTCCTGGAAACAGCTTCTCTACCCTTCGGGGTAGGGGTAAGGTCTGCGTACATATTACCCTCCCCAGACCCCACTTGTGGGATTATACTGGGTCGATGTTGTTGTTGTTGTTGCTCTTCTAATTCTTGTGTTATTTTCCCTTAAATGGTACGTGAATTGTGTCCATAGCCGATGAATTTGGACTTTCTATCACATGTTTTTGTGGTAAGATGTTACAACTAGTATTTGATTTTGTGTTGAAGAGTATAATACGGACGCTATAGCATGTAAGTTTGTCAAAATGAGATGAAACTATGGGTGTTACAAGTTTTTCCTACTTCGATCCGTCATTACATATTTTCGCAAAAGGCGTGTATTAGAGGGATTAACAAGAGAATCATCTTAGGTATGTTAAGGCTATCTCTTCTTTCTTTTGGCATGATCCACCTAACGTTACGTAAACGTAATGCTATTTCATAAGTGGTTCTACTCTTAGCGGTTAAGGATGTCTATGTTATTCATTCCCGTAAAGTGATATTCAAGCATGTCTAAGTATGTATCTAGTTTCCTATTGAGGATTTGAGGTATTTGATAAAGATGTTAATGTTTATAATACAGTGATATATGCATCTTCATGCATATACATTTACCACCGAGCTACGGCCGGTTGGCAAGTCATGCATCTTCATTTACTATCGTGCTATGGCCGGTTGGGCAGCTATATATTTACCATCGTGCTATGGCAGGTTGGGCAGTCATGCATCTTCATTTACCATCATGCTACGGCCGCTTAGGCAGACATGTATTTACCACCGGGCTACGGTCGGTCGGACAGTTACTACCAGTTGGGCAGTTATGTATTATTATTTACCACCGGTTGGGCAGTCATACAATTACCACTGTGCAACGGCCGGTCGGGTGGTTACCACTAATCAGTTGGACGGTCATGCATCATACGATATGGATAATAGAAATAGTCTCAAAGTGAAGCATTATATATGTAAGTATGATAAGTATGCATATAAGGTGGCACTTCAGAGATTCAAGTTGATTCTTATATGTCTTTAATTAATGTTGACTTGTTGTTGCGTTTCAGTTCTGCCTTACATACTCAGTACATTATTCATACTGGCATCCTTTTATTGGGGACGCTACATTCATGCCTGCGGGTATAGATAATCAATTTGATGAGCCCTTATAGTAGACGAGGTCAGCATTCAGCGAAAGATCGGTAAGACTCCACCTCATTCGGAGTGCAGCCGAGTCTATGACTCATCGTGTCAGAGCTTTGCTACAGACTTATGGGTAGGCCAATACCCTGTCCCATTTGATGTCAAGTAATCTTAGAGGCTTTGTAGATACAGGTTTATTATGTACAGTATGTCAGAGGCCTTGACGGCCCATATGGGCCTTGAGTTCCTCAAATTTTCCCAGAAACTCCTCAACTGACCCTTTCTGTTGGAGTTTATTAAACTCTTCTATAACATCCTCCATCAAAGTCTCACCAAACCTAAGACACAATTCCGCCTTAAATCACTCCCAAATCACAACCCCTTTGATCACAGTTAAGGAATTAAACCACACTTCGGCTAAGCCATTCAAATAATAAAGAGCAACAGCTTCAACTTTAGAATTCTCAGCAGTCTTATACAAATTAAAATATCGATCGCATTTTGGAAGCCATACCTTGGGTTCCTTGCCTTCAAAACTAGGCAATTCCCATTTAGGAGGTGGGACTGAAAATCCAGCTTGTCTATTTGGCCTAGCCTCCTGCACGGGAAGAGGAAGCAACTCTCCTCCATTTAGTTTGTCCAATATCAATTCCAAGGTTTCTTGAACGCCCATTTTTGTCTGCTGTAAGTTCTGTTGCCCGGCAGTTAACCCAGCTAGCACCTCCTCGTGTTAAGTAATCTTGGCATCCATAGTTTGCATCCTCGTACCATCCACCATCGTTTAATCCACAGGTTGTAGGCTCGATGGCTCTGATACCAAATGTCAGGATCTCAATTGATTAATTAAGAAATTCACTCAAATTTTGGGACAATTTTCTGTTTATATTGAAATTGAAACAACGGCGATTACAAACTACTAAGCGAAATGAAAAAGAACTAAAGAAACTAAGCTAATCAGAATCTCATAGCTGGGTTATAGATCTGTAAAAGCAGAATTACAAGAGAAAGGAAGAGAAAGAGATGAAGAGAAGAGTGAGAGAATTGGAAAAATTCCCGTTGGTTCAAAAATCACCCTGCTCAACTAGTTTGTTGAGCTTTATAACAAACTCGTCCAGCTGGCAACATCTGAGCCCTTGAAGCATATTATAAAAATCAATCACGACCGTTGATTCAGTGTTAGTTATTCATGTACTTCTCCTCTCAGCTTCGAGCTCCCTTGGCTACATTTTCATTTATTTGCATTTCTCATGTCATGACAGTCAAGCCAGCCCACATAAAGCGACCCAAGACCCAAACTAACAAGGATAGTTTATCATGAAAGCCTGTATAAGCTGAACAAAAGGCATGCTCATAAAACCAATTCCGTACGTTTATCCGCTACACACACCAGGAAAAGATAATGTGATTGCCGATCTCTATTTATGAAATATTAATGCCTTGATTGATGTGTTAAATGCTAAGTTGGAAGGTTTTGGTCACATAAAATTTGTATGCTAGTGATTTTAATTTTGGCCGAGTCTTTAAGCGTTTTTGGTCGATTTGTATATACTTTAAGATTTATATGGTCATGGTATGGAACCAAGTCTTGTATTTTACTTCTTGTCACCCACAAACAGAAAAATATAACTCTTTAAATAGTAATAATAGAACGGATGATTATTATAATTTTGTTGATTCAATAGTTCATAGACATTGTAATTTAGGATATGCATCTTTTCTGAAAATTGCACCAATTGATAAAAGAGGTGAGGGTAAGCATCAGTGGACCATCCCAACTCAACACCAATAAAAAAGATGGGTTAAAAAATCCAGAGATCATGTTCCTTATAGGGAGAAAAATGAATAAATCAACATATACAATATGAATATTGGGCCAAAAGAATAATAAGATATGAACCACAAAAAAAGTTATACTGCTGGAAAAAAAAAAACTGAAATAAAACTCTATCTTCATCTTCACTCAAAACAGATATTTGTGATCTTAAATTGCTGATTTCTTGATCTTGTGTCGGTAAAACGCCTTTTTCTTCTTGCTAGAAGTGTTCTTAATTGTCAGCACAATCTTTCCCGCTTCATTGTTCTTGAATGTGTTGCGAATTGACGAGCTCAACTTCTTCTCCTTCTGAATTATAATTGTGTAAGAATTTTCATCCTCTGGCACAAATTCTTCCTTATAGCTCACTTCCCCGCCCACAATGGTAACATCCCAGGTAAATGTACTTCCCACCTGACATAATTTTAATAGAAATTTAAGTGCCAAAAGAAATGCAGCATCACCATATATAGAAGGGAAAGATAAAGTCTCAACATAACCAACATTTCATTCCCAAAGTTACCTCTGCTGCAGGTATTTCAATGGTTTCAGTTGATCCAGCTTTAAGGAGCATTTCTGAAGCTTCACAGTCCGAGACTGAAAACTCAAAGTCATTCTCCCTCTTGAGTCCACCATATTGAATTGGGATTTCTTGGATTGGAATGTACCTGCTCAACCCAAACAGTTCAGCAGTAGCAACCAATGGACTAAAAAATAAAACTTTCGCATTCAGGGACTAAAAGTGCTACTTAAACTGAACTCGTTAGAAGTTTAAAGAATTGGAAATAAGGAGCTTACTTGAGCAAGGTCTCAGTGACCTTGGCAGGACGAGCAAAAACAAATTTGCTTTTGGTTCTTTGAGTTAGGAAAGGAGAGAGCAATGACTGGAAAGCATAATACCAAAATGGAACATTGATGAATATCTGAAGAAGACAAACAGGTGAAATGGTCAGACCAATACACATAAGATTTATAGTAATATTTTCATTAGCAATTTATATTTTCACAACCTATATTAATGTACTATTTTTGGAGGATCCGACACGTAACAATAATTTCAGAGAGTCCGACCAACATAGTTCACAGTTATATATGCTTGCACTTTATTCTAAGAACTCACTAACTGAAAGTAAAAACAAGGAAAATAAAACAGAATACTCACATTTTTGGCAACAAATTCAGGATAGTTATCCTGAAGAAGATCAACAGCCTGTTTTGTAGCAACCCTGACCTCTTTCTTGGAAGGTCCAGGGGAGTTCTTCAGATCATTAATCTGAAGCAGTGAACTGACACCTCCAGCCTTGAAATCAAGCTGTTGAATACCCTTCTCCATTAACTGCACTCTCCATCTCAAGAACTGCTTACGCTTCTCCTCCGTCCCGAATGTCTTGCTATACAGCTCTTGATCATCCAAAACTCCAAAAATGTTGTAACAAATAGGGTGGCCTTGGTTATCAGTTCCACTCATGTAAGCAGTTGGAGCAAGATCTGACCCTAAATCTTCATCCAAGATTGATTGGATCTTAAAATCCTTCCTCCATTGGAGTGTTTTTTTGAGCATTTCGAAAGATTCATTCACTTTGTAATCCCTTGCTCTCAAGAATTTCAAAAGAACCACATTGGTTCTCTCATCCCCTTTGCTAGGCAATAGTGGTACCCCCCAAATGGAGATCACTTTATCCACTCCATCAACATCTAAATCAGCCCCCTCCTCCTCACTCTCTTTCTCCTCTTTATTCTCGCCATTTGTATCGCAATTTTCCTCATTCTTTGTCTCTTCCTCTTCTACTTTCTCCTCAACCTTGTTCTCATCATCTTTCTTTTCTTCCTCCTCACCTGATGGTGATTTCTCTGGAGACTTTTTGGTGGCACTCTCTTCTTTTTTGAAGAGAGTGTTACCAAGAATGGCCTCCTCGAGTTTTGATTTGAGATCATTCAAAGCCTTCTTTTCATTCTCCTTGAGATCAGAGAGAAAGTTGCTCTCTTCTCTATAAGAAGAGCTCTTCTCTATTGCCTTTGGTTTGGTCTCCTCCTCCTCTTCTTCTTTTACTTTCTCATTCTCAACCTCCTCAACAATCTTCTTAGCCTCTAATTCTTCTTTTGGAACAACTACCTCAGCTACTTGAGTTGCCTCAGATTGTACCTCTACTGTCATGTTTGATTGATAAATAACACAAAGTATTGGATCTTGGCAGTCACCTCCTAAACAGCTGAAAATTAAAGAAAGTGTGAGAAAATTTGGGACCCCAATCAAATGCCCTAAAAATAGCCAAAAAAGTACTCATAATACAACAACTATGTCTCGGTCCCAAACAAGTTGGGATTGGCTATATAAATCCTGACTAATCATGTTCCCCATTTAAATCCATCTCAAGCTAAATGCTATAAAATAAAAATACTAGAAGTTCTCAATATCTCCTACTAGCATAAGAATCTCTAACAAGGTGTAGTTGAAATTTGTGGGAAATACTCCTCTGTAAAGTCCCAACAAAAAACAAAAACTTATTCATGATGGTAGAAAATGGCATTTTTTATGACAATCTAGCTGAATCTCGTCAACAACCTTCTAAACCACTGTAAAAGATAAAGAAAATGTCACAAATTTTTCTTACTACAAATTGTTCTAAAAAACAAAGAAGCAGCTCCTGTGATTTCATTCAGAAGCAGAAAATTGAAACGTGACATGATAATTTCCTACTCCCTACTGTAAACATATCCGTTTAACAAATCAGCAAATTCAACAACAAATAGTGAGAAAAAACTGTAAATTGAAAAGGAAAAAATGACTAGCAAACTTCTGATAATTAAGGGAAAAGAAAGAGAGAAGTTAAAATTCACCTTAGGGACTTGAATGAGCTGCTCTCTGTCAATTCTCACAATGGCTCTGTCGAGGTATTTGGGATGAGAAGCGAAGAGGGGTTTTCCAACGGTTATATATTTTTTTGAAAATCTCAAAGTATGCGTGGGGCCCAAAACGGTCAATTTAATTTGTTGGGTGACACCGCACCGCAGACCGCATGGCATGTTAGAGCCGTTGGAGGATTCTTTTTTCCTAGGCTGTATTCCAGCAAACGTTGCTTGTCTTAATCATTTCTATGGTCGGTCCCACAACCAACATTTTATTCGTAAACGCTTAATCATTTGACTTGGTCCAAGTCCCACATTTATTTAAGAAACTAGGTTAAAATTTTAGTCAATTTATAGGAGATGTCAAACATATGTATTAAATAACAACAGTATTCCTTTTGAAGCATTCATAAAAGAGAGCATAAACAATAAGTATTCTTTTTCTCCTAACAGTACAATTATTGTCTATAATGCCGATGTTATACTTTGTTAGTTTTGAACTTTCTCCTCTTTCATTTCTCTTTCTATTTCTTCCATGCTTTCCCATTCCATACATGTATTATTGTCGTACCCCTTAAGCTTTTATCGATTTCTAAAAGCAAAAAATTTCATAAGCTAAGGACTATTTTTCGTATTTTCCTTTTTTTTTTTTTTGTAGTATGACTATTTATTGAGGTTAACATCCAGCCTTATTCGCAGTTGGCCACTGTATCTTTACATGGCCAAATGAGGTATTTTACATGACAAAACTATACAAAGTTATGCTTATACCATTTTTCTAACATAGGGTTTGAGTAGATTTTCCGAATGATAAACACTTGACGCCAAGAAAATTTATTAATAGAAGATGGATCAGAATAGAGGAAAGGCAATTTCTAAATCTTCAGGTCATTAGCTATATTATAAGAAGAATAATGCAAAGGCAAAAGTTGCGAATCAACAAAGATACAACGGAGAGCGAAAGGAGTTTGCATAAGCTAAATAATACTCAAAACAATCACGGACATATTAAAGTACTAAATCCTTTCTTAGAGTTGTCGCATTCAACTCCATCGATCTTCCTCACACTTTGAACGGATAAGTATCACGAATGAGAGATCGATCCCGCTATCCACCATCCTAAAAAGGAATTCAAAGACAACAGAAAAATATTAAAGTAATGAACCGACAAAATCACTAAAGAGAGAAGGGCGAAGAAATTGGAGGAGGAAAATCTTAGTAGTGGAAACTCATGAATTAAAATATTAAAGAAGCTAATAATATATGCTATGAGAATTTTTATTTTTTTTTTGATTAAATATTTAAGTAACACAAATATAAGGAATAGAATCATGAGATTCTGAACATAAACATAAATTACAATGCAAGCATCAGAGAGGGAAAAAAAACTTCTTACAAAAAGGACTTTAAATAGGAGGGAGGAGAAACAAAACAGTACTTAAAAAAGTAAAATTTTCACATGTGAACGTCTGGGAGTCTATTCTCTTATAAGGTAATTACACCTTATAATATTTTTCCAGTATAAAATATAAATTTTTTGAATAAAGATTATAAAATTTTAATCAACCAAAGGGAATAAATTTTACTTGATCAAATTGAAGCAAATTATAACTCTAAACAGAGGCGGATTTACCATGTGAAACATGGTTCACGTGAACCCGTGGTCCTCGGGTTAAAGTATGGATATGATGTACATAATTTGGAAAAGATAGATATATATACTTGATGGAACCCATGGTCAAAAGAGACTAAGTGGTGCACTGGTTTTGGTCTCTTATTTCCAATAACCTAAGGTCAGGGGATCAAATCTCTTACCAACTTTTTGGTTTAATTTTTTTTTTAAAAAGTAATAGTGAACCCATCCTTCAAACATCCTGGATCCGCCTCTGACTTTAAAGACTGTAAGTAGAATTTATGAAATTATATGTTGTTCCGATGAAGCGAAGCAAATGCAATTCCCCTAATTGCCAGAGAGTACATATATATTTTCACTCTACAAACAAAGCCTAAGCTGAAGATCAGAAAAGAAGAACGCTTGAAAGAAAAACCTAAGTAATTTGATGAAGTAACTATGATTATACGCTCAAACTATGAAGAGAAACATAGTTAAAGATCATAAGTCATAAAATGAGAAAATGATACACATATAAACAACAAAATATAAAAAAAAATGAAAAAACTCATGGTCACCATAACTTTTTATGTATTTACAACAGTAAAATTTAGAAATTATATCTCCGTCGAAGAATATATGACTGTTTTATTGTGAATACTACTATTAACTGCACACTACTCAATTTTGAACTCAACAGAGGTGATAGGCATATAAATAGTATATTAGAGGGCAAACAAAAGCAAGTAAATATCATAATTAAGATATTTACCAACTACAATAAACACGGTGAGCAAGTGTAAGATCAGTATTTGTGTAGCTTGGGAGATTGAGCAAGCAATAAGGACAATTGTCCAACCACCTGCATGAAAAAGAGAATCCAACTTTGATAAAAGATCATCCACACAAGGAACTCCTAGAGAAAAAACAAAAGGTGGACATGGGAAAGGAAAATAAAATAAAATTAATGGCTAATGCATTCTGAGCAATATCTAGGAATCTGCTCATAAAAAATGAGAACTAAAAAGTTAGGTGTTAAGAAATATGCAATTCTTGTCATAAACACACTTCCAAAATAAATCAATATAGTTTAACTAAATAAGGGATTTTAAGAACAAAATAAAACAACACATGAAGTTAAAAAAGGTAAATATATTTTCCTTTAGGCAATTTAATATATTTTACATTGTAGCAATATCTATCGTGCTGTAAATTATCGATGAATATCAAAAATAAAAGACCATTTTTTACGTATATATAAATAACTTCTCAGCCACAACTCTAGTTAATTTTTCTTCTTCTTGGGATCTAGTAGCCAAAGCCCCATTCAATATCATGGTGTTCAATGCCACACCAAGAATTTGATTAAAAGAAAATTTACGTGTACGTTTTTTCCTTTTTCTTCACTCAACTAAATTTCTCACAGTATATGATTTTATATAAACTATACAGAGTCATTCTTTATATTACCACTATAAATATCCAAATCAGCTACGCACATAAAATGGTCTACATATATAAAACAATAGGTACATGCCTCGACACATAAATAAGACAGGAGAATAATGAAAGTAAATTTAAATGAGTTAAAGATATTATGTCATCGGTATACTACCACATAATATCTTTACCTAATAAGTTACTGGTAATACGGTAATCCTCCATATTGTCTCCAAAATCATATGCCGTTTCATATACATCCTCGCTATCATTAACAAAAAGTATGTCTGATATCTGATTCACAACTAAGACATTAAGCTAAGTTGTGGAAATCTGCTGGTGGCTTTAAAACCATTGTAGAAGAGAATAGGCTGGCATTATCTCGATACATATCAGATGACTTCCATAGTATAATCTTTCATCATAAAGAAATTAAATGCAGGTTAGCTGCTATAATTACTAAAAAATCATATAAAATGACGCCAAGTTATTTAAAGATCAAATCTGAGCTGTATAATCTAAAAATGTAAGAAAAATAATAAGTAGTTAATAATTAACAAAGTCAAATACTAAATTGACTTGAAAGGAATTTTAGAGGGATTCAAATGTTAACTGTGTCCAAGCAGCAAAATTACAACAATCACATTACACTATTGTTCTTGACAAATAGAGTTGAATATATTAGCTTTCAAGTCCTGGTTCACATTCAAATAAGCATTGAAAGATTTATCAAGAGACCATGAGTGCAACAATAATAGGTTTCTCAGTTTATAGTTTGGTTCTTGATGATAAATGTTGCACTTAAGAACTTTAAAAAGTTTGGTTTAAGATGCTTGATCAGATATCTGCACATAATACAGGAAGAAACATAAATGAGTATTACTACAGTTTTGGGGCTTAACTTAAAAAAAAATGAAAAAGCATGAACCACATTATTCCTTGTCAAATAAATCCGATGGGGGAAAAACTCGACAATAAGTACTACCGCATGGAAAAAATTAAATTGATAGAGTAGGGGTCGGGTTAGTTCGGATTTTACAATTACCAAACCAAACCAATTTTTTCGGGTTATTAAATCTAAAGACCAAACCAAACCAATAAAACTCGGGTTTTTCAATCTCGATTTTTCTCGGGTTTTTTCGGTTTTTTTTCGATAAAATCTTCGTATAACAAAACATATAACGTATGCTCAAAATACTTCTTTAATCCTAGTAAGATACAACTATATAAAGTATTTTCAAGAAAATAATAAAAAATATGAGATGTGTCATGGCATTATCCTAAAATATTCAACAATAAAGACAATAAAATTATATAATATAAATATTGCTAATTAAAAAAGTCATAATAAAAACAAACATAATCTAAAAGTACTAAGTCATGCTAAAATAAATAGACTAATATAACAATGTCGAGTTTGTGAATGAAGATGTATTTTAAGCTTTTCGCCAGAAAAATTCCTCGATTTGAATGATTTCATCCTTCTAACTACTAGTTGCACACATTCTCATCTTACCAAAATCAAACCGTTATTGCAAATTTCTGGTTGTTATATTCAAGTGGAGTATTGGCCGCCTATCACTTATCATAATCTTAACTAGATTGACGTTAGGGTATTGAAAATGAAATAGAACTATGATAAATGAATATGATGATAAATTCATAGTCAACTAATCTTAGAATGGCCGTAATTTCATATTCATTCTGGTAATGATAGAGTTTAGTGGCACATGATTTTAATGAGATTTAATATTTCAAGGGAAAGTTTTAACTACTGGAAACTCCAAGAGTATGTGGATAACTGAGTATGCATCAAGATATCATGAGCATAACAGAATGAACGAAAACATAACCAAACCCGCGTGAAATAAATTGCCGTTATTTAGTTGCCTTTAGATGTTAATTCTTTTAAGAGTCTAATATAATGTGCAAAATATACGATAGTTAATCACTAATAGTTGCAGTTAAATAAAGTGCCATGTGGTAAATATTTATTAGTCAGATGTAAACACCCGGTGCGGGTAAATTTTTATCTTTGTAAATTAGAGAGATGTTCGAGTTAGTAACCTTTGTTTATACAACAACAACGACCCAGTGTAATCCCACTAGTGAGGTTTGGGGAGGGTAATGTGTACGCAGACCTTACCCCTACCCCGAGGGCAGAGATGCTGTTTCCAGGAGACCCTCGACTCAAGAAGACGACAAGATTGGTAACCTTTGTTTATATGTTAGAATATTTTTCTTTTCTTGGTTTCTTCCAAATTTTTTCTTGTGAAACTGGATTTATCATGGAATATTCTATATTACTACTGCTAATTACTCTGCTACTTAATTAAGAGACAATTTGTGTGAGAAAATTTGATATTCTATATATATATATATATATATATATATATATATATATATATATATATATATATATATAATTGAAGGCCATTAGCCCGGTGACGTGGCAATCTTAGCGAGCAGGATTTGCATTTATCTTTTCCTACATTTTTTCTCATTTTTTCCTTGACTTCAACCGTGAAAAAAATAAATGATGACATATTGACACCGCTTGAGAAACACCACCGTCTCTTTCTACGGCTGTTTAGTCCCTAAATTGATAATGAAAAAGCCCACCATGGAGAGACATCAAATACACATATTGATTCTTTCTTCTCTCTTCCATGAGAAAAGGTTATTTTCTCATCTTTTATCATGAAATTTTCATGTATTCCTGACTTCTAATTTTGATAAACTTCGCATTGTACCCTTCTGTGTATTTGCTTTATAATTCATCAAGAGTTGATCCAACTGTCGAAAATCCATTTATGATACTATCAAAATTGCAGCACCGGTAATCTGAATTTGAGATTCATTTCATACACTGAAGTTGGTAACTTTCTTCTTTTTACCAAAAAAAAAAAAACTCTTCGATCGAAAACTAAAAGGTGCATTTCTCTTGAAACTTCTGATCCAAAATTTCTTCTTCAAATCTGATATTGTTAACTTTTTATTTTTATTGTGTTGCTTCACCGTTGTTGAACTTATTGGTTTACTCTTTTCTCTGCTAATCTCTCTATTCTTTGAATGAACATTAAGACTCAGAGCAAAGGCAAAATGAGGGAAGAAATACACTATTTAGCCTCTTTATTTAATCTTTCTATACTTTCCTCATATGCATTTTCATTTCATCTGTCCTAATTACTTAATTCTGGGGGGAAACGAACATGATATGCTTATTTTGGCGCCCATGATGTGTTCGACACAATGACCACACAGAAAAATTGCCCACTGCTTCTGTAAATGATGCTAACAAGTGCCCAGTTATTTAATTAACAGTGGTGGGCCAGTAACTCTTTCGGAAGAAATCTTTAGCATCTATGCCTTTTTTGCTTATATTACCCTCATTTTATTTAATAAAAAAGGATTTAGTAAAAAGAAAAAAAAATTACGATAAACTAACGAAACCTAAATAAAAAAAAAGGAGCAAATCTTAAAAGACCATGTTAACAAGTGAATGTTTGCGGCATGTAAAATTTACACCCTTTCAATTTAACAAGTGAATGTTTTTGCTGAATATATATATTTTAAATGGGTATGCTTATGGAACAAAAGATCATGAATAATTGGGGATGAAGGCCGAGAATAATTTAGACTATTTATCAATTGCATCTTCTTGTTTTCCATCTATGGTTGAAGTAACTTCCCTATAAATTAAGTGTTAAAAGTACATTCTTTATCATTGTTTGCTATTTATCTATTTAGGTGCTATCTATTTTTTCGTTTTACAATCAATAATATGAGAAATTGATTACGCCAGCTATATTTTGTGGTGTTGTGAATGTTCCTTAATGCTTGACGAAAAAGAATAATCATAATGTCGCAGCTTTTTAGTACGACCATACTATTGACACTTGCCAAAAATGAATACCCATATAGATGGATTTTTGACAGATAAAAGAAGTCCTCACATGGTGAAAGAAGCTCATGATAAGAATATCAAAAATTGTGGGATCTATTATCATATGACAATGCCTTAGAAAGCAGCATTGTTGTTGCAACAACACCTCAACTGTAGAGAGGCAACAGAAAATCATCTTCTTGCAAACACAAATCATGTCAATTCCATCTCAAATGCAGGGTAATCTTGCTATTACACCTTCCTTCTACTTCAGAAATATGTTAGAATATCGAATCTTCTATTTATTTCTTTCCTCATACATCATATATATGAATATAACAATGTTTGATTTTCGTAAGATGAGGATGTGTGCAACTAGTAGTTAGAAGGATGAAATCATTCAAATCGAGGAATTTTTCTGGCAAAAAGCTTAAAATACATCTTCATTCACAAACTCGACAAGCAATATAAGGAAGTCTAGAGCGCAACTTTGATTATGTAATTGGCCATTTTAGCCAACAAAGCATTCAAGAGTTTCCTACAAAAGTTTTATTAGCCTACAAAAGCAATCAAGGATTTTCTTGAATGTGTAAGTTACGTTCTACCATCAAAATTCAAAAGATAAGCTTATCTTTCCAAATGTTTCAAAATACTAGTGTCAAATCATTCAACACGAAAAATTCCAACCAAGTTGTAGGTTTGGAGTTGCAATCAAGAAATAAAAAACAGAAGAAAGAATGATCCATAGCTTTAGAACATACCAAAACGCTAGAAGAATGGACGGTGACGGCAGCCCTAACTATTGTAATTGTTACGCTACTGACTTCCCTTCTTTTTTTTAATTTTTGGTTCTTACTTTATTAAATTATGCCTCTAGACCTTAGTATGTCTTGTGTGGTTAATTTAACTAAATTGAGTGTAAGCAGCCGGTGTAGGTAAATTTTAACCATTTATAGCTTGTTTGGTGGTGCTTTTTTTGGCCAAAAGTGTTCTTTTTGTTACCAAAGTATTTCTTTTCACAGTTAAGATATTTGACCACGCTTTCAGACGGAACAAAAATACTTTTAAGTAGAAGTAGAAGTAATTTTTGAAAAGTAGAAAAAGTAGTTTCTCCCCAAAAGTATTTTTTTAAAAGTATTTTTTGTATAGGATAAAGTTGGTTTATATTAAATGATCGAATGGTAGCGTGACGCGTGGAACCGAAGACAGGCAGAAGATAAATCGAGTAATAGCCAGTACCGGGAACAACAGCTGTAATTGGCATCAGATAGACTCCGAAGGAAGCACAATCAACGGGAGTGGATCGAATGTTTGTCACCAGATGGCAATCAATGAAGAATATTCCCTAGCATTAAATGGGAAGTCATTGCAAAGAATATTTGCATTCATAGTCTGCCGTTACATATTCATCAATGGCCCATTGACCCATTTATTGTCATTTAAGAGGGGCTTGATCCTAAGATCTTGTTTCCCTAGGTATAGCTATAAATAGCAGTTTCAATAGCCATTGTAAAGCGACGAAATCCTTGGCAAAACTTATGCTACATTTCATTCTCAAGCTCAAATAAAATAACTTTATTATTTGTTCTTTATATTGTTCTTATCTCTATCCTTGGAGGAATTGCCTTCGGAGCCAAGCTTGTCATTTCCCTTGATTCTAACTGCTAAGTCTTACTTTTAATATTATTTCATTATCATTTTTGGATCAAATCAATTCTCTTATCTATAAACCACGTAACAAATTCAACTGTACTGTTTTACGGTAAATAATTTTTGAGAAAAATATACTTAGAAGCACTTTTTAAAAGTTTGGTCAAACATCAATTGCCGCTCAAAAGTATTTTTCAAATTAATTAGACAATCTGCTTCCCACCAAAAATATGTTTTTGAAAAGCACTTTTTTAAAAAAAATACTTTTTGAAATAAGTTGATTTTAGAAGCATGGCCAAACAAGCTATTATAATAAGTACCATGGCGTGGACATCATCTCTTATTCAAAACGAGGGATGGGGTGTTGCAAAAGCACTTCTAATACTAAAACGTAAATCACTCTTATGAAATTATAAAGTCACTGTATGGGTCTAAATTTGGCAACCACGACCATTATCGAGTAGGACAAGGAACGAGGCTATCATGATAACCCGTCTGATGGCCGTCGTGGTGAAAGGTAACGACTGAGGGCGATCAGTTGATGCATAACGTCCATGACAGTGTAAATTTAGTGGGAGACAGTAAGAATATGCTTTTCGAATATTCTCTATGTTGTACTTTTTAGGGTTTTTTGGGAGATTGTCCCTTATAAATAGGAAGGGTGAGTAAAGAAGAGGGGGACGGGAGAAAAAAGACAAGAATACTTTGTAAAAGAATCATCTGAGAGTGAATGCAAAAGCAGTCTTGTTCATCTAAGAAAGATCCTAAGATTCCTCAATCATCTCATACTTGTTCACTCCTACACCGATTGCACCTGTTAGGATTCTCTTGTGCATTTAAGTCTTCACATTTATGATCATTTATTCGAATTGAACATACTTATTACATAGTTCATCTTGCTTACTCTTTCCACCATTTGATCTAGATTTTATTGTGCTTGACTAAGATTGACCTCGTCATTATCATTAGTTGTTTTAATCAGAAAGGTTTTGACATGTTTTGGTCAAACAATTTGGCGTCGTTTGTGGGGACATCTTTGGTTTAGATTTCAGTTTCATCTAGATCTTAGAAAGGGATAGTCACCTCTTCCTAGCTTTGCACAAACTAACAATGGCAGGAAAAAGAGATGCAAGGCTAAAAGCAATAGCAGGTGTCACAACCAACATCTTAAACACCATCAACGAAGACAACAGGGAAGATAACGAAAGCGTGACACTAAACACCACACCCAGGGAAGACATTTCACCTCCCCCGCACGAAAGTATAACTGCTTCGCACGAGAAGGAAGCCTCCACGTCTGCAACAAGAGAGGCACCACCGGTAGTAAGAAGACTACTGTAAGAGTGTCTAACAAGCACTCTGAACAACATACTTGATAAACCCGCTCGAAGGGATGATAGAGACATTGCATACGTAGATGTCACGACGATCGCTGACGAACAAGACATCCCCGCACAGGTAACACTCACATTACTGTTGGTACAGGTGATGATACGCTCGCAGCCGTTCTAAAGAAAATGGAGGAAATGGAAAATGAGAATAAGACACTCAGTGACCAGATGAAGGATCACCAAGAAAGGGTCGACAAAATACCAGGTGCCCCAAAGTTGTTCCCAAAACGGGACGTTGGTCGATTCATCGAGCAACCATACAATGAGGAAGCAGCCCCCCATGCCATTCCAAAAACCTTCAAAATTCCACCGTACCTGAAGATATATGACGGTACTACCAACCTAGAAGATCATATCATCCACTACGTCACAGCCGTAAAAGGTAACTATCTTTCGAAAGAGCAGGTGCCATCGGTGTTACTGAAAAAAAATTGGTGAAACCTTAACAAGGGGAGCCCTGACCCGGTACTCACAACTACCGGCACGTTCAATAGCAACGTTCGAAGAAATGGCGGACAAGTTTGTCACCGCTCATGCAGAAGCCAAAAAGGCGGAAGTCAGGGTAAACGACATATTTATCGTTAGGCAGATGCACGGCGAGGGACTCAGGGACTTCTTAGCTCGGTTTAACAGGGTGAGAATGAGCTTGCCAAACATGTCAGAGGGAATAGCGGTAGCGGCCTTCCAGAATAGGTTAAACCGAAATGGGTCGAGAGCGACCAGAAAATTGTTAAACAAGCTCATAAAATAACCTCCAACCGCTTGGGAAGAAATCCACAACGCCTACTGCGCCAAGGTAAGAGCCGATGAAAATGACCTCAACGGTCTAATCCAACGGTTGACGTCAGTTCAAGCTGAAGCAAGGAAAGGTCATCGCAAAGACGGTGGAAGAGATCAGTTGGGATCCCGTCTCGGCCAAGAAAGGTATCAGCCCTACATCTGGACATCTATCCTACCTCTTCCGCGGCATACGGATGCTCCTTCTCGACTTGCTGTGCCACACCGACACGAGAAAGGTATGCCCCCACTCTTATCTGCTCACAATTTCTGTGCCTCTCCTTTAGAAATAGTGTACGCACTAGAGAAACTCGGTACAAAGGTGCAACGGCCAAAAAATATGAAGTTCGACCCAAGCACTCAGAAGTTGAACGCTCTCTACGAATTCCACCAGGAAAGGGGTCATAAAACCGAAGATTGCATAGGGATGCGGCAAGAGGTCGTGAGAATGCTAAATTAGGGACACCTGAAAGAAATGCTTAGTAATCGAGGACGGGCTAACTTTGCCCGCGAACGCGAACAACCCCAGGGACCTCCAAAACCACCCTCTCCCGCTCGCACTATACAGATGATCATCGGCGGAGGCAATGATACAACAATCAACCATGTAAAGTTCGCCACCACACATAAACTCAAACGGTCGATCACTTACGAACGGTATGATGACCTCGAAAATAGTATCGTCTTCGATAAATCAGATACCGACAGTTTGTCTTTCCCTCACTATGATGCTCTTTTTATCACTTTACATATTGCAGATACGGATGTAAAAAGAATAATGGTAGATGACGGAAGAGGCGCGTGCATTATCCATCCTCGAGTCCTCGTACAGATGAGATTCGAAGATAAAATAATACCGCATTGCATAACACTAACAGGTTTTAATAATGCAGTCGAGCGAACTTCTAGAGAGATAGTGCTACCCGTCCTAGCCGGAGGGGTCACCTCAGAAATGACGTTTCACGTCATGGACCAAGATACAGCCTACAACGCTATCATAGGGTGCCCGTAGATACACGCCATGCAAGCAGTCCCGTCATGTCGCTATCAACTAATCAAGTTTCCTACTTCATGGGGGTATTCAGCATCCGGGGCGAACAACGCACCGCACAGGAATGCTATCACATTGCCCAGGATTGCGCACACACCTAACAACTAAAAGGAGCAAGTGCAGGATCATAGCAATCAGCGATGTCGGGAACCAAAGTTGACGTACGGCAGACGTTATCAAGGACCCCTACATCGTGGAAACATCCGAGTCAACAATAGAAGATCCTGATCCCGTACTACTATACGACAATGACAGCACAAAAAAGGCTTATATCGGGCATAATCTCTTGGAACCAGGTAAGTTTCATAAATTCTTAGCTGACAGTATTGATCTGTTTGCCTTCTCCCATGTAGATATGCTAGGCATCCCGAAAGACATCGCTACGCACAAACTGAATGTTGACCCCCTTTACCCACCAATGCGGCAAATAAGGCAGAAGTTCAATGACGCAATCAACGAAGCCGTCAGCGAAGAAGTCGATAAGCTACTCGCAAATGGCTCCATCCGAGAGTCAAAATATCCTCAGTGGATCGCCAATGTGGTCATGGTAAAGAAGAAAAACGGAAAGTGGCGGATGTATGTGGATTTCACAGACCTAAACAAGGTATGCCCAAAAGACTCCTTTTCATTGCAACACATCGACCAACTCATCAACGCAACAGCAGGGCACGAGTTGCTTAGCTTCTTAAAGGCCTCTCGGGTTACAACCAGATCCTCATAGAGGAAGAAGACCAAGAAAAAACCACTTTCATCACTCACCAAGGAACATACTGCTACAGGGTCATGTCGTTCAGACTAAAGAATGCAGGAGCGACGTACCAGAGATTGGTCACCAAGATGTTCAAAGATCAGATCGGCAAAACAATGGAAGTCTATATCGACGACATGCTAGTTAAGGAAAAAAGAAAAGAAGACCACATCAATCATCTGAAGGAAGCCTTTGACATACTAAGGCAATTCGGCGTGAAACTAAACCCCAAAAAATGCGCCTTCGGCGTAACCTTGGGCAAATTCCTCGATTTCCTAGTGTCGCAAAAAGGCATCGAGGTCAATCCATATTATATTAAGGCCATCGACGGAATACCAAAATTATTAACCAGCAAAAAAACGGGTGCAAAAATTGACAGGTCGGATAGCCTCCCTGTTAAGGTTCATCTCACGGTTGTCAGACAGGTGCCATAAATTTTTCAGTGTGCTAAAGAAACACAACGGGCTCCAATGGAATTCGGAGTGTGTCGATGCCCTGAAAAAATTGAAAACCTACTTGTCCTCACCATCGTTACTCGCCAAAGCAGATCCAGGCGAATGCTTCCTCATCTACCTAGTCATTTCTGAAGTCGCGGTAAGCGCGATTTTGGTCCGCGAAAACAAAGGTACGTAATCTCCGATTTACTATATCAGCAAAACCTTAGTTGACACCGAAACGAGGTATCCCCACCTCGAAAAACTAGCTCTGGCGTTGGTCGTAGCTTCACGTAAGCTCGGACAATATTTTTAGTGTCACCCCATAAAGGTGGTCAACTTTTCCCCTCATGAGCATTTTGCACAAGCTTGAGTTGTCGGGTAGATTGGCCAAATGGGCCATAGAATTAAGCGAGCATGATATAACATATCAACCGTGAACTGTGATAAAATCTCAAGTACTCGCCGACTTCGTCGCTGACTTTAGTCCAAAAATATTGTCTGAGGTCGAGCAAGAAGCGCTTTGCGCCTCCCCTGGGCGACCCGACCTCTGGGTCCTCTACACCGACGGTGCATCCAACGCGTCAGGATATGGACCGGGACTCATACTCGAAGTCCCAACGGGCGAAGTGATTCGTCAATCCATACGGTGCCCTGAAATGACTAACAATAAGGTCGAGTATGAGGCCATAATTGTAGGACTAAAATTGGCCCTCAAATATGGTGCATGACGAGTCATCCTCTGCTGCGACTCTCAACTCGTCGTAAACCAAGTTACTAGGACTTTCCAGATCAAGGAGCAAAGGCTACAGAAATCCATAAGTTGCTACCAGAATTCGACGAATGCCGACTTGACCAAATACCCTGGGCGCAAAACATCGAAGCAGACGGTCTCGTCAAGCTGGCAGCAACAACTAAGAATATGACCAAGGAAAACGTGGTCACCCTCATACACTCATCAATAGACCAAGTCGAGGTACATTCTATAAATTTAACTTGGGACTGCGCAACCGCATCATATCATATTTGCAGGAGGGAACACTCCCACAAGATAAAAAAGAAGCCAAAAAGCTTTGAATACAAGCGGCCAGGTACAGCCTCATAAATTGCGACCTTTACAAAAGGACGTTCGGCAGTCCCTTGGCCAAATGCCTTGGACCGAGTAAACAAGGTGTGTGCTCGAAAAGGTACACGAGGGCCACTGCGGCGTCCATACAGGTAACCGGGCCCTCGTCAGATGTCTTATTCATGCAGGATACTACTGGCCCACCATGAAAAAAGAGGTCATGGATTATGTCAAGAATTGAGAGCAATGCCAGAAATACGCCCATATGATACACCAAGCGGGCGAACTCCTGCACTCCGTCACTTCTCCATGGCCGTTTATAAAATGGGGGATGGATATCGTCGGACCCCTCCCCGTAGGGCGAGCTAAGATACGCTTCCTTTTGGTTTTAACTGATTACATTTCCAAATTAGCGGAAGCAGGTGCATTCGCTCACATGCGCGAACAAGAAGTCATCGCATTCATCTGGAAAAACATCATATGTCGTTTCGGCATCCCAAAAGAAATCAGTTGTAACAATAGAACTCAGTTCATCGGGAAAAAGACGACTGAGTTCTTTGAAAAATGGCACATCAAACGGATACTTTACACGCCATATCACCCCGCCGGCAACGGTCAAGCCGAATCCTCCAACAAAACAATATTGAATATATTAAAGAAAAAGCTCGAGGACGCCAAAGGGCTATGGCTGGAACTACTATCAGAGGTGTTATAGGCATACCGCACCACATCAAAAACCAGCACAGGTGAGATTCCATATTCACTAGTCTACGGTACTGACGCCATCATACCCATTGAGGTCGGAGAACCCATCCTGAGATACTCCAGTGAGAGTGAACCGAACAATGACGAAAAAAGAATACAAGACCTGGACGAGGTAGAAGAACGGAGGGATATGGCTCATATAATAATGATAGCCTAAAAACAACAAGCGAAAAGGTATTACAACAAGAAGGCCAAAGTATGACCACTCAGAGTCGGGGACTACGTCCTCAAGGCCAAAACACAAGCAACAAAAGACCCAAATGAAGGAAAATTGGGAACAAACTGGGACAGACCATATAAAATCACAGCAGATACAAGTAAAAGAGCATTTCAATTAGATATAATGGAATGAAAACTACTACAAAACAACTGGAATGTCGCCCACCTCAAATATTTTCATTTCTGAGAAGTGATGCAAACTAAGTCGTACTCTTTTTCCCTCACCCGGGTTTTGTCCCAAATGGGTTTTCTCAGGGAGGTTTTTAAGAAGGCGACGAGGGGGACGTATCGATGTTCAAGATATAATTCGTCGCCCAGCATGCCGATAGCATCTCCAGGCCAAGCAATAAAGGGACTAGATACAAGGATATTACTCCGTTGAATGTACAAAATCGACATGCATCTCCAACGTATGAATGAAATTACTCTAATGAATGTACGAATTTGACAAAGTATCTCCAATGTATGAATGAAACAGGCATACGCGACACTCCAGCGAATAAAATAAGACATATTACCCTTCATCATCCCCCGGCAAATACGACGGGTTAACATTTTGACAATAAGTTGAAATAACATCCCATGGCTAAGCCCATCGCCATAGAACAGCTCGACACCACTTGAACCACGATCGGTTAACATTTTGACAATAAGTCGAAATAACACCCCACGGCTAAGGCCATCACCATAGAAGAGTTCGACACTGCTCGAACCACGATGGGTTAACATTTTGACATTAAGTCGAAATAACACCCCACGGCTAAGGACATCGCCGTAGAAGAGTTCGACACCACTCGAACCACGACAGGTTAACATTCCGACAATAAGTCAAAATAACACCCTACGGCTAAGGCCATCGCCATAGAAGAGTTCGACACCACTAGAACCACGACGGGTTAGCATTTCGACATTAAGTCGAAATAACACCCCACGGCTAAGGCCATCACCATGAAAGAGTTCGATACCATTCAAACCACGACAGGTTAATATTTCGACAATTAAGTCGAAATAACACCCCCACAGCTAAGGTTATCGCCATAGAAATGAGTTCGATATTGCTCGAACCACGACGGGATAACACTTTGACATTAGATCAAAAGCAACATCCCTATGGCTAAGGCCGTTACTAAAGGAAAAAGTTCGACATAAGAGCAATATCGCTCGAAACGCAATAAGTAACATTTCGACAACTCGAAATAAGCACGATTATGACAAAGGACGTCGCCAAATAAACAAACACAACAAGAAAACAATTCAGAGGTACACAATAAAAAGTAACTGCTCCATTACAGCTGTTATATTACCAAAGTTTTTTACAAAGGGCTCAAGAACGCCCCCACAAAAATGGCAAAGCAAAATAAATACAACCAAGTCCTATGCCACATCACCCCTCATGGCATACTCCTCATTGTACCAAGAATTGAAGGCGAGCTTGTCCGCATCGTCAAAATCGACATCGTCTCCACCATGCATGTCGGGGTCGTAACCACACGCCTCTCGAGTGGCACGTGCTTTAATACGTACCTCTCGGAGTTCCGCCTCAGATATTTTCCCAATTAGCGTGAAGAGACTTATATACATGAAGCTTGGCTTCGGCATGAACCCGTAGCTCATATAAATCTCGAGGCATAACAGGGTCGGTCGAAGCATGAGATATAGAAGGTTGCGACTGTCATTGTACGTCATCTGCCTTCAAAGCAGCAACTTGTTCATTTAATGTGGACAATTCCGCCTCCAGATCTCGGATACGCTCCTCAAATCTCGCCACCTTAAGTGCAGATGCCTCCACTTCCTTGTCATGTTCTGATCTGCAAACACGAATGGCATCTTCTAGAGCAGTTACCTTAGAGATGGCAGTTGCCCTATCCCTTTCAGCACAAGCCAATCCACCAGCATTCACACTCAGCTCGCCTTTAAGGCCGACGACCTCCGCCACCTTCCCGTCAAGCTCAGTAACTAAGTTGGCCACCTTTGCCTAGAGGTCGGCATTCTCGGCTGATAGCATCCTAGGAAGCTCAACTCTATTCAAGGACAAGGCTAAACCTTTAGAATCTCAAAGATGGCCTTTAACAAGATGTCAAGCTAAAGAATTACAAAACAAGGTGATAGCATCAAGGACAAGGATAGAGTTTTGGAAGCTCCAAGGTCATATACAAGATCTCAAGCTAAAGAGCTGCAAACTAAGGTTGCTAGACTTCAGTGGCAAATAAAGAAGTTTTTAATTGTAGAGGAAGAGCTCAAGACCAAAGGAGATGAATTGTCCAAGTTTTACAATTATATGGTGGTCCAAATTGAAGTCCAAGAGAAAGAAGATTGGGTCACCAAATCAGCCCTTGAAGTCCACCAAATGGGCTCAAAATGAGCTTAAAAGAGGTCCAAAAGGAGGGGTTACAAAAGGAGCCCAATTGGAGTCCAAACCAATGGCCCAAACTAGTTTTTTTAAGGCCCAAATCTGCCCCAAAGGGTCTTGGCCTCCCTTACCTAATTTTAATGACTTTTCTTACTCTTTAGCAACCACCCTACCTAATTGTAATGACTTTGTATGCCTTAGCAATCACCCTACCTAATTTTAAGGACTTTTATGCCTTAGTACTCCTATAAATAGGGAGCTCTTCTCATTCATAAGGGACGACGTTATTGATTATGTATATCATACTTTGAGAGTTCTTTTGAACCTTTGTTACTTGTGCTTTGAGATTTATCTTTCAACCTTTACTAGTTCATAGTTCAAGGTAGTAAGATTACTTCTCTTTTGTGATATCTTTGATTCCTTTGTGGTATTCTTAGAAGGTGATTAATACTAGTTATTAATTGTTGTCTCAAGTTATTCGTAAAGCGGTCAAGATCCGAATCTATTGTTTTGATTTGCTTTTAAGTAAAGGCGTTTGATTTCTTCCATAAATCAAGACGTTGTTACTTTGATCTTGTCAAGGCTATAGAACTTGCGTTCTTGGAAGTTCTTGGAAATTCTTTCCTTGAATTTTCCCATATCCTTTATTTTCGTCTCTTTAATTCTAGTTGTTCAATTCCTTGTTGTTATTGCTTCCGGATTTACTTCTCAAATTCTTACTATAGTTTGGATTCCCAACCTAGTTGCTATCATCGGCCACCACCCCCTTATTCAGCTCGAGCTCATCTTTCTTGGCCTGAAGAGTCGCCCCAAGTTCACTACAACGGGCAATGGACTTCATCAGTTCCTCATCTCTCTCCCTCAGCTCTTCGACCTGCTGCGCCAATTAATTCTCCTTTTGTTTAAGCCCGTCACGGAATAGCTGAAAGTCACTATCCTAAGTAAAGAGATCGACCAACGTACGATGCTTGGAGCGGTATTCTTGATATTTGGCGGTCATCTTCCCATAAATGGCCGTCCTCCACCTATCTTTGTGTTCACGCTCGATCTCCATGATGAGGGTCTAGTATAAAAAGCAAAGTCAAAACAAAGAATGGGCTAAGGATACAAAACAGAACCAAAAACAAAAAGAAAAAAACAAAGCATTTACCCGTAGAGCCATGCCGGAAACACTCCGTGACAACTCCGCGTCGCTCATCGCCTTAAGTGTCGCCCTTTTAGAAGCAGCGCATAAGGGGGCAAACACCAACGCCGCCTGCTCACTATTTGACAACAAGTCGTAGTATCCAGGAACGACAATATGTCGGTCAGAACCCTCCGTCCTTACTTCTACACGAGTATGATGGTCCAAGAACTCTCGTACATCTTCTGGGTCGACATCCGAACCCGAACCATCGCCCTCGGCATGTATGCCTTCTCCAACGGCAGATGATGCTCCACCCTCGACAGAGAACTCAGATCCCCCTCCTTGATATATTCCTTCGGTCCGAGGACACCTTCCTGCCAAAATGGCATCTGCCATAAAAACAGGTATCGGTGTCTTCTCAGACGCACCAGTTCTGCTCTTTCCAACATCAGTGGCAACTTTTTTCCCAAGTTCTACCCTCCTCCTTTTTCTCGATGGAGATTCATCCCCAATAGAGGGATCGTCCATAAGGTGATAGACTAGTCGGGAGGAGATCTCATCCCGAACAATCATATCACGAAAGGAGTCTCTAGCCTGTACGGACTGAGCACGGCCCCCTCGGACAGACTCAGCCAAGATAAATTGCATCCCCACTGATGCGACGGCCTGGCAAAATGCAGAGAATGGGGCCTTCTTCCTAGAATCCCTACGACCTGTCATCACAGGGAGTCGTATCAATAAACGGTGGCAAACAGCAAAAGGTCAAAACAATGAAAAACATTTACCAGATGGAACCTTCGGCCCAAAGCATTTTCATGAAAGCGGACCAATCTCGAGTTTCCACTGTGTGAGGTAATAAGCGGGCTACCCAGTCCTCGATACTGGTGATGGGATGAGGTATATGCCTCACAGGTGCATGGGAAAGTTACAAATAAGTACAAAGTTGGAAAGAACAAAAGTAAACTACAAGTACCAACACCTACGGTTATGATTCCACCGTTTTGGGAATCCAGTGGGGTCCGACACCAGATGTTTGGTTCTAACAAAAAAGTATTTATGCCAAAATCTGCAGCTTGCCCGGTCGTCCGTTCTGACCACCAGCCCCCTGGTCCCACGCTGCCTCAAATGTATCATAGTTCCCCTATGAAAACTAAGGGAAAACAAATGTAGAAGTGATG
The DNA here is from genome assembly GCF_000715075.1 of Nicotiana tabacum. NCBI lineage: Eukaryota > Viridiplantae > Streptophyta > Magnoliopsida > Solanales > Solanaceae > Nicotiana > Nicotiana tabacum. The sequence goes on from NC_134082.1 coordinate 162,181,223, forward strand.
AAGGCCAACTTCACACCCCGCCAACTCCGCGTACTTCATCAATACCAAAAATATCTTGTACGTGTACGGAGAAAGTTGCGCCGGACAGACCTCATAAAACCGACAGATTTCCTCCGCTAACGGAAGAAAAGGGAGGGAGTGGCCGATCACAAAGGGGTACATGTAAAAGGCACAATAACCCGGTCTGTGGAAATCTACGAAGTCACTCCCAGCCGGAACCATCTCAACATGGGAGGCAATGTTATACGTAGATCGAATGTCATCTATGTGAGCCTGCTCAGTCTCAGAATTCGCCGGAGTAGGAGAAGGAACAGGCTCTTTAGGAAAGTCGTTCCGAGACATGAGGTTTCTCGGTAGTATCTCCTCCGTGGTGGGAAAGTTGTCCCCTTCCTTTACTGTTATATCCTCACCACCAAGGGGAGGCGCTATGGAAAGCGGGGTGGCGTCGGAAATCTTTTCGTGGGAATGACGTGGTCTAGGCATTTCGATGGCAGAGGGTATATTGATAAAACGCATAACAAAGAACGATGAACGGAAGAAGGTGAGAAGAAAAATCACGAAAGTAGAGCTGAAGATACAAGAAGAGATGGCCAAAGAAGATAATACATACACTAGAGAGGAAATGACCAAAAGTTCTTGAAAGAGCCAAACCTTCATCTATTTATAAGGTTGGATGGCGCCAGAATCGAAGCGAAAGGCTGCTAGTGGCACCAAAACCAAAGCGACAAGCCAATCAGCCTCTGTCTCGGGAAGACGCATAATGATGACGCACGTGGGAGTGACGTCATTTCCCGATAGGCTACACTATTTGGGATGTTGTGGAACGCATCGTTCTTTCGTTATTGATCAAACCATTACGATCTAACCGCCAAATTTCTCTGCGGGTATGGGCGACGTCCGCTTATCAAGGGCACACAGGGTCGCGACCTCAACAAGCGGAGGGACTAACTACATGGGTCCAAATTTGGCAACCACGACCATTACCATGTAGGACGAGGAACGATGCTATCATGATAACTCGTCTGATGGTCGTCGTGGTGAAAGGTAACGACTAAGGGCGGTCAGTCGATGCATAACATCCATGACAGTGTAAATTTAGTGGGAGACAATAAGAATATGCTTTTTGAATATTCTCTATGTTGTACTTTTTAGGGTTTTTTGGGAGATTGTCCCTTATAAATAGGAAGGGTGAGTAAAGAAGAGGGGGGCGGGAGAAAAAAGACAAGAACACTTTGTAAAAGAATCATCTGAGAGTGAATGCAAAAGTAGTCTTGTTCATCTGAGAAAGATCCTAAGATTCCCCAATCATCTCATACTTGTTCCCTCCTACACCAATTGTGCCTGTTAAGATTCTCTTGTGCATTTAAGTCTTCACATTTATGAGCATTTATTCGATTTGAACATACTTATTACATCGTTCATCTTGCTTACTCTTTCCACCATTTGATCCAGATTTTATTGTGCTTGACTAAGATTGACCTCATCATCTTCATTAGTTGTTTTAATCAAAAAGATTTTGACATCTTTTGGTCAAACAGTCACCATAGTAAGTTATAAACTTTAATACTTCATTATTTCGTTATAGCTTTTCAACCTAAGGTATAGAGGGCTGAAGTCCAACATTAATGTGAATATTAATTAGATGTAGTTTCTTGTACATTGTTACCTTCGAGGTTCATTAATTTAATTAGCTTAAGGTCTATTTTATTATCGTATAACTTAATATGGAGTACATTTTTTCAAGGTGTTATCGTTTACTTTCATTTGGGAATCATTAGTTGGCAAATTCAACTGACAATGGCCGACTTAAAAGCTCGACACATTAAGTTAACGTTCAAGCTGTTACTTGCTCCCCCGGCAGTACCCTTTCAATCTACAAGTTATGTTGACTAATTGACTTAACTCCATGTTCATTCGACGTAATGGGCAGAGCTAGAGTATTAGTTGCTGAGTCAAACGAACCCAATAGATTTTGCTTAGATCCAATATTTTATTAAAAAAATTATTAAATGTAACTATTACTACAACAATAAAAAACTCAATGCAATCCTACAAAATGGGGTTTAGGGAGACTAGAGTATATGGAGACGTTACCCCTACCTTGCGAAGGTCAAGAAACTGTTCCCGATAGATCATGTAAAAAATTATTAATTATATATAAAAAATTTAATTATAAATCCAATAACTAAGACAAGCTATGAGTTCGATGAAGAGTTGAAAATCATACTTCAAATTCCGTCTATCTATCGCCTTAATGGTTACTCGAACGGGATAGAAACTTTCACGATTTGATCAAAGTAACTTTCTTCACTCTGGCTATACACAGATTTAGCCTTTTAAGGTCATACCTTCCTTCTGTTTTGTTGTTTTGTTTCCGTTTGGGTTTAAGGTTGGTTAATTAATTATGTCACTCCTTTGTTGTCCCTTGTCACTGACGGTGATGAACAACTGATAGATATTCACGTGGTGCTCGTCGGCACCTGCTTTAAACAAATGCCTTTAGTCAAAGACATGAATTGCTTATTTCACTTCTGTTTTTTGCCCCTTTTTATATATTTTTGATTGGCCTCAAAATATGAACCTGTTTTAATACCGACAAAAGTTCAACTTTATCATAACATTAGATTTATCTCTGATTTTCGGTAAAGCTTTATTTTAAAATGATAAAGGATCTTTAGCATGATTAAGGTTACTAGGCAACTTCTGGTACTTCAGTATATCACAGTTAACGTTATAATTTTTTTCAAAAGTGGGAATTTATCTTTTTGACCAAACTTTCAAAATCTATTTATTCTGAGATACGTTGATGCCAAAATAGGATTCCAGATAAGTATTTTGGGAATTGGGAATTTTTGCAATCAATCCATTTGATAAGCATGAAAAAAAATCCATTTGATAAGCAATATTAGATGTCGCACTTTCAATTTTTGAACTCTATTTGATGCAAATTTTAATATTGGGTAGATTACTGTAAACACCTCCATAATACAACTCAGTTGTGTAGATATATCACCTCCATTTCAAAATAAAGTGCTTGGTTACACGTTTGGTTGTTACTTCTTTAGGAGTTACGGACATAAACTAACATTATTTTAATAAATAAATAAAAATATAAAAAATATACATTATAAGAAAATCCATCTCCCCAACAGTGTTAAACATGTATCCAAGTCAATTCCATTCCTCGATCGTTGGAAAGCATCATATAACAAGTTACCTTGTAAAGATGTCCCAAAAACCTTCATTCCAAGTAGAGAACAAAAACCGTTCATCTACTATAACAGCCCAACCCACTAGTGATATTGTCCGTTTTGGACCTAGGCCCGCACAGGAGAGGTGTTGGGTACATCTACCAACCTGCCCTCTATTTGAACACTTTCGAGATATTCAAATTCAAGAGTTAAAGGAGAATACAAAACTTTTGAAAAGGGAAATGTAAATGTTGACAAAATTGCTTCAAGTTTTCATCCTCAGTAATCTTACTTACATATACAGTAGACACATAGTCTTGTGGAGAGAGAGTCAGGTACTGTTGAAAAGATTTCTTTCTATCAGAATATTTTGATTGGTTGTTATCCTGATTAAGAAAAGGACAAAAGTAGAAAGAAGTAGAGAAAGTAAGAGCAGCAAAAATAATGGAAAGACTACAACTGTTAGCGCAGTCTCAAATTTGGAACACTTACCTTAAGACTAGAGAGCTTGGGGGATTAGTTTAAATCCTGCATTTCATATGGCACAGCACATTCAATCGCTTTTTTCAAAGCTTCTGCTCCCAGATTTACAAGTACCTACAACAATTTATTGAAAGCTTTAAATGTAGTTTGCCTAACAGAAGCAGTAATGCATTAGCAAATGGATAGCAGAGGTCTTGAATTTGGCAAAAGGGGAAAAACAACACTGGTTTCACTGGATTACCAAAACCATAACAGAAATTTGACAGCATGTTCCTTAACTATGTCTAACCTAAAAAAATTTGCCTAATTTCTCTGGGACATAGAAGAAAACACCCATAAAAATAACAGTAACAAATATGATTCTTAACCATTAAACTTCAGTAAACTTCTCCAATATTCTAATTCCAGTAACATAGTTACCTGATGTGAACCAGATTGAATAAGTAAAGCATTGCTTGAATATTCAATGTGCACATGAAATCCCTAAATAAAACACTGGACTAGGACAACTGCGGACCATCCACAACAACAACAACAAAAACAAACCAGTGAGTTCCCACAGGTGGGGTCTGGGGAGGGTAAGATATACACAGCCTTGCCCCTACCGTGGAAGGGCAGAGAGATTGTTTACAACCATCCACAAAGTGAACAATAAAGGACCCCGTAATTTTAGTGGGATGTCAACTGCATTTCCTGCTCTTTTCCTTTCCTAGTTATTTTGTGTATTTCGAAATATCTACTGGATAAGTAAGATCTCCGAGCATGTTCGTAGTCATGACCAGTACCTCCAATATCCTTTCAAATCCTTTTACCTATCAAAGTTCACTCTGATGCGCCAATACTCAAAAGGCTAACCAGATAACTTCTTGATTAAAGCATGCTATTTTCCCATTCATTTCTGAGCTTTATCTCTATGAGAAACCTCTCCTTGGTCACATGTATGGATATGGTAATGTTAGGGGATAAGTTGGCCAATGTTTAACCTGAATGGTAGTTGGTTAAGCAGCTAATGTACACCATGCATCAACATATTATTGATGTATACTGGTTCGGTCCCCAGGATGATATTCCAACAAATTCATTTGCTTATGGAAAAACATGTAGGCCAAATTGACAACATTAAATGAGTGACAACCCATAATCTCTAGAAATCTATGTTTCGACCACATGCAGACCATAATTATACACTTAATGTTCAAATCTTTCATGTAGTTGTCTTAATGAGGGCATTGTTCTTCTTGACCCTTGTTTAAATTTCCTGCAGTACATCTATAAGGAAATAATAATTAAATAATTTACATGGATGAAATGCATCATCAAAACAGAGAAAGAAAGAAATATGATGACAACCACCCTAAAGAAAAAAAGAAAAGAAAAAAGAGCTTCACCTCATTTGCATCTTTATAACTGCTAAATTCATCCTTTTTAGGCCAACATACTTGCCAACACCTGCAAAATCAAGCGAAGTCAACTAATGTTGAATAGTTGCTGACCCGTCGATGAAGAATAAAGGCTTTGGTCTGGATGAACGGATTGAAGAAATGAGAGTTACAAGTAGAAGCATCTGTGCATTTCACCCAACAAAGACAAATAGTGCAAGGAGAAATTTTCCATTTAAGAAAGTAGACAACATTCTGGGACATAGAGAAAAGGACTGCAATATAAACACATGGGAAAGAGGGAACAAAACCTTTCTCTCCCTAGACGGCGGGCAAGTTCTTCAGCCAATGCTTGGCCTGGTAAATCACCATCAGTTGCCAGCACAATCCGGGACGCCTGAGCAGAATTTAAGGTAAAACGAAAAAGAAAATGAGCAAGGACATTAGAATCATATATTTTGCTGAGTGTTCTCAGTTCAATGCAAGCATCAAAAATGCCAACCTTATCCAAGAAATCTTTGCAGTTCCACAGGTATGAAAATCTGGTATCCTGTCTTCAGGTGCAAGAAGAAAAATTAAGCTGGAAAGTATAATCCTAAATCTCAGATAATTTAAGAGTAAGTGGTAAACCACAGAAAAGCTAAGCGTGATAAACACGTCATAAACTGTGCAATTCAAGAGTAGTAGAAACAGAACTCTAAGCCAATAGCCTTAAATGCAACTGTATTCTTCTTCCTTTGTTCAAGCAATTAGTAAAGGATAATCAAATAGGGGAAAAGTAGAAAACATAATGAAATCAAAGCTTCTAAGATGATTAGCATACCCTTTACTTCCCAACGGAGAGTACAACATTAGTATCTAACTGAATCCTGTTCTTGTTGGAAAAGTACTTCTCAAGAAGCAAGATGATGAGAGTTCTGTGATGTATCAATTGCAGCAAGGTAGATGATTTGATACTTTAATAAGTTGCTCTTGAATATTTATTTCATTCATACCTGCTCCTTATTTTATAACAGAGAAATCCCTAAGGGCAAAAAGTACAAAGAAAGAACGAGAGACAATTCATAACGAACTTCTAAAGTTCTTCTAAGGTCAAAAACATGTAATTTATTCCAAATGTATGAACATTCCCTTAATTTATTAAGATTTAAATGGGATATATGACATGGTATGTATAATATGAGCTGGTGCTTTCAGTAAGAAAACATATATTTCAAAACTCTTTGCAAAGGATGATGTAAGAAACGCGAGAAATATCTTCATGAATGCCATTGATTCTGCACATTATGCCCAAACATTTATGTAATAACACAAACCTCTTCCGGTGGTAGCAGTTCCTTGGATGTGATGGTCTGTGGTGCACCATTAGGAACACTGACACAGTTAAGAAATCCAGCTTCTTCCAATGAAAGCTTATCTATTTCACCTTCTACCTTTGGTCAGCAATACAAATATAAATCTAGTCAGTAGCCAGAAATACATATCTGAGAAACAAGAGTTTTGAAACTTACAATGATGATCTCATCTGCTTCCCTTACATCATCCAGTCCATAAAGTGCCTTATCTGTACCCTTCTCCTGGCAATTGAAAGTAGAAGTTGATTAATAAAGCACAAGGAAAACAAGGAAAAGTAACAGCTTCTTTTCCAGAATGTATCCAATTTTCCTTCAGAGAATTGAATGGTGGTGAAAGCAGCAGATCTAACTGGAAGCTTGAAAATACTCTCAACTTGACATCACAAAATGTAATGTTCGGAAACGTTTGAACAGAGGATACACTAAATTCATTCAAAAGAGTCCCAAACCAAAAGTAAGGGAACAACTATGGACATTGTGATGAATATTACTGCGAAACAATCCTAAGTGTCATATATATTAGCATGACAAACAATCCCCATCTTGTTGCAAGATCCTATACTGTTAATTTCGTCCAAGGCCTCAAATATCTTCTTTTTTTTTAAACTAAAAGGGATTCAAAGCTAAAGAGTTTGCTCATCGAAAAACCTTTTACCTTTCCAAGACTAATTTAGCTTAAGAAAGGGAAGCATGCATTGCATATAGTTAAGCATTAATGGCACTTATGTTTTCACATGCTTCCCCAGTATTCCATGCAGACAGTCAGAACTATAACTTACTGAACGAATGTACCTGCCAAAACCTTTTCTCAAGAGTCCGATACTTGCAGCCAATGAGCATACCGTTCTGTGTATAAGTGAAGGCAATGATGATCTGCAATCACCCAAATATTGGCACACAATTCATATCTCCACCCACAATGTAGCCATAAAATAATACTTTCCAGTTTCGAAACAAGTGATGAATCCCTCAAATAATAACCTATCTAGCATCAAGAAACCATTGAAGAAGACAATACACTGCTAAGTTACTGTCACAAAACTCCGTCAAAGTTCAGCTTGATAAGTATGCTGGCTTGGAAGCCATTCATATGAACTTCATGTTTCTTGAGTCCTACTTGTTTTCCATGTTACTGAACCTTATCATGGTTTTTGTTAATTTGTTCTTTGACTCATAATTTAGCCACTATTAACATCCCGAAAATTATAGTATTTCTTCTTGCTCTTCTATATTTTAAGTCAAAGCTTGATCAATCTGTTGCCTTGATATACTCATGTCAATCTTCCCCTACAAATACATGTTTTTACCTTGGACTCAGGTGAATGTGCTAAAAGATAAATTGAAGATTCTTGCAATCGTAAAGCTAATGATTTCAGTGCAGTTTTTTTTTTGAATTGGTAACTATTGTATATATTATAAAAATCAGTACATAGGTTGCACTGAAAACCATTAATGATTTCAGTGCAGTTTTTCAGAAGCTTCATTCTTGAAAACATTGAGTTTTGTCCATGTATACATGTTAAGCAACTAAATAATCTAAAATATGCATTGATATCATTAATGCCCATTGAACGTGCAGGATTAATTTTTCTAATAATCAAAAGCTCTACCACATAATAATGCAATGACATTGTCCATTGTTCTCATGAGTGCCCAGTGCATTTGGATGCACCTTTTTAACAATCAAAAGCTCTACCGAATCATAACGCAATAACATTGCCTGACCTGATCACCAGCCATTTGCATGACATGATTTCTCTTCAGAGTATCCTTTGATATCATTCTCTCAGCAAAATATGCAGCCAGCTGCAATACACCCAAAAGTCATAGGTAATAAACAAAAAAGGGTGTCTTGTTTTTTAACAAAAAAATCAGTTTTTTTTTGTTAAAATTATTACAGATTTGATTTGATTGCTCTAATTAGGCCTAATAATGATGAATTTATCAAATAGTAACATAAGAAATATACATTTCCAATCAACTGTTTGAGAGAATCAAGAGTTCTGAGACAACTCAAAACCATTTGAAGTGCCACGCCAATGTGCATAACAGTATGAATGGAAAGAAACTACATTTTGAGGGAAGACCGTTTTCCATTGTATCAAACTTAGATGTTTGCAAAAATTAGCTTTGTGGTGTAATGAAAAATGCAAAAACAAGGAATGCAATTGATTCCTTATAGCTTATGTAGGAGCTTAGTCTCTATTAGAAGGTGTTTCTTTTGTTAATAAATTTACTTACTCTAGAAAAATAAATGAAAAGGGGATCTTGCTTTACATCAAGCTTAGAGAACGCATTGTCGAAAATCTTTTGCCTGGTGCTAAAGATTTAGAATACAAAATGCTACCACCAGATTTAGAGTATGCATGGTTGAGAATTTTCTTATGGACTTCATCTATAATAAGAAGTGATGAGCTGCTAGCAAAAGAAAGTTTCCTTACCATATCACCTAATGGTTCTAACTTCAAGCTTTCCTCCGTAAGTATCCGAGGAGAACCCATTCTGCCAAGTTGATCGACCCCCTCTGATGTCGTGCTGTTGTGTGCGAAAACCTGTCTCCAGAATTAACATCCAATGAGGTGATTTGACTTCTAGCTCTCCGAAATTAATGTGATCAAATTTATTAAACCATAAATTAAACTACCTGGCCTGCCCATCCACATTCAAAATTGAAACACCTCCATAATGCGAAATTCCTTGATGACCACAAAATCAAGTTTGACGTAACGTTAGTTGCTTGTAAAAGGAGGGCATCACTGAACAAAGGAACTATGATACCTTTTCCCGGATATATGAAACGATAAACTCCTTTCCATCGACCGACCACCTTTGCACTATTTCAGAAGAAACAAATAAATACAAAGGTATAGAATCGGATCTTTTTATCTAAATCATTAATGTAAAGGTTTGATGAAAGACGAACATGTTTGATGAAAGACGAACATGTATCAATCAGAATAAGGTTAGAATCTCAGTAGATAATGGGTCGACTTCCCCTTGAATACCGAGAAACACAAACTATAAAGAAGCAAATTTCTGAAGTAAAATCATGTCTATTTCACTCAGAAAAGTTGACCACTGTGCTCCTTCCCGATTTGCCATCAAGCAATAAAGGGGTTCATGTCTAGCTTTATATTATATATATATATAGAGAGAGAGAGAGAGTATCCATGGCAAAACTTAATTTATTTTTCTATCAGTTGCCATGTGTTCCAACAAAAATGTTTCGACCTTTTCCCTGACATTCCATAGCACAACATAAACCTTAATGAGCCCTGAGGGCCTCTGGTGCATGGTTCGAAACTCACTTGATAATGAGCCGGCACCTCTACCCTTACCACTAGACCAGAGCCCAGGGGGCTCAGCTCTTAGTATTTTCTTTACTACTGTGTGTGTGGGCTAGAAGGTAGGGATTTTCAACTAGTTGGTGTGGCTAAATATGGTTAATGGATTCTTACCACTTGATACTCATAGAGAAGAAAAGGAAAAAGAAAAAGGAAGGCAACAAATCAAGAAAAACACCAAATAAAATGTCACACGTATACCTTGGGACAGATTAATCGAGTGTATTCTCCAGGGATAATAGAATTGCAGCATATAATACCCACATTTTCCACTTTCTCCTTCAGTTGAGCAAAATCATCTGCCTCCTTATTTTCATCTCTCTTCAAACTAGCTAGGAAAGTTGGGGGGGAAAGAAGAGCTACAAAAAATTAGAAAATAGAAAAAGCAACACAGGTAACGGCAAAAGTACAAAAAGAAGAAAACCTGCAGGTACAAAGAGACTAATTGGAGTAATAGAACGAAACCCATTATTGATTGAGATGATTCTTTTGGAGGAGAAATTGAACAAGGCTCCTATGGGGTTACAGTGAAAGAGAGTTGGCGCCAAGAAGCTGTGCGAGCCAATTAGCATTTCAAGAGTTGCTACGTTTAGAGAGAACTCTCAAAAGCCTCCCTTATGCCACTCCACTGTCGCCTCTTATCCAACCACTCTTCACCGTATTTTTCCTTTTTTGTGAAATGACCAACGTACACTTTTTAGAGTAAGTGGTTGTTTGGATGCTTGTTAGGTATCATTTCAAATATATTGTACTGTATCATTTTATTAATGTTTGCCTATTGTTTGCCTTCGTGCCCCAATAATATGAACAATAAAATTATTATATTAAAGAGTTAGGTATAGAGTAAAATAGGATTATTTAATAATATGAAAGACCAAGATGAGAGGAAAAAATAAGATAACAACGTGACCACACTTAATCGGTTATTTCATAAAGTGGCATTTTTCGTCGTAACGTAACGATGGATTTAACGATACGATACAATAAAATTTAAATAACAATCAAGATAAACATTGTATTTAAAGTAACAATACGATACAATATAATAGGTAACAATCATCCTAACGAGCTGTAATTTCATACGCCACTCAATTTTTCATTTTATTATTCTAAAGTTACTAAATTATCTTTTATAACACAAAAGTTATTCGATTTACTTAACTATCACAAAAGTCATTAGATTATTTTGTTAACTACAAAGTCACTAACTTTACCTCCAAATTTTTACTGAACTTGAATTTCATTTGGCTTGATAAATCTTAGTAATTCTGCCATATATCCAGTCCAGCAATAGCAAAGTGGGAGCATAATTTTATTATGAATAGTAATTACACTATCACAGCCTCAAGTTTCCTGTTTCTGCAATATTATCTAATGGCTGGTAAGGTAACTGTTCTAGAGAGAATTCTCTTGCGAATGGTTAGGAAGCACAAATAGCAACATTAGATTGCAGTGTTACAGCAAGTTACCACAAGGGAAGACTAAAATACTTAATAGAAAGACATATATATACGTTCTAAATACTACCAAGAAGAAACTGGAGACATGATCTTGGGGCCTCAATCTTGATGCTATGGAAACAAATATAACTTCCAAAGGGGCTGAAGTAGTTAAAGAAACAAACTTGCTAATCTGGTTTTGCATTGATCAGAAACCACAATAGATCATAGTTAGAAAGTGATTTAATGCATCAACTTCTAATCATGTTACAGGACCTCTCATCAACATTTCAATGCTCCATTAACAGACAGGCAGGACCTTGCCAAAAAAATAAAGCCCAGCTCTGCTGTATCTAGCCTAACCTGTAACTGTAAATCAGTTTTACAATTAGAGAAGCAAATATGTTTGCGAAATAATGACCGAATAACTTGTACACCACTGACATATACTTAAGTTGGCTTTTTCATAAGTTGGGTCAATATACTGCAGGCAGGGGTGCTCTTTGAACAAGCAAGCAAAGAACTAGTGAGCTCCGGAATGGAATATCATATGTAGTGTAGTATACAAAAGACACTAATTGCTAGGTTTTCACTTTCCAAAACTAGTTATAATGTGTTTTCCACGTTTTGGGATCTGTCAGACAATTGCAGAGGCAAGATGGCTTCTTCGGGGTTTCTAACAGAACTTACTTTTCTGTGCCAGTTGTAGCATCTCCATCCATGCTAAGCTTCTTTTTCTTTCCATCCCCAAGTCTGGACCTTCTAGGTGCTTCATCCTCGCTTTCGCTTTCATCATTTCTAAAGCTGTTTCCAGTTTGTGGATAACGTACTCCTTCATCTGGTCCACCAACTGAGCCTGCCATCTCTTGACCCCTACCTTGATCTAAACCTGAACTGAATCTATCGTTCCTTTCATTAACTGGAGCTTTCGGATCCCTTTTGACCCTAGGATTTTGAGAAGGTTGTGATGGAGGTGGAATAAATGATGGATGCATTCCTATTGGTCGACCACCTCTGGGTGGGCCAGTTGCTCCAGGACCCATTCCACCCATGAAAGGGGCCCTTCCTGGACCCATCATCATCCCAAATCCACCAGCAGCTGGAGGACGGTTGTGAAACATTATATCACCTGGGAATCGAGGGCCAAATGGTCCAAAAGGTCGGCCGCCCATTCCGAAAAGATCGGGCATAGGAAAACCATCAGGTGTCATTGATCCATAAGAAAATCCATCACCCATCATACCTGGAGGGAAGCCCCGCATCCCAGGATAAGGTCTGGCTCCACGTCCAAAAGGAACTATAGGAGGCCATACAATTCCCCCACCACTTCCTCTGCCAAAAGCAGCTGGCCCAAAAGCTTGACCAAAGCTCTCATCCTCCTCCTCACTTTCTTCCTCTTCCTCTTCTTCATTGTCTTCAAAAGGTACAATATCTGGGTTCTCATTCCCATTGTCAGGGTTTACTCCCTTTGCTCTTTCCTCCTCTCGCTTGGATTCTGCTGCAATTGAGATTGCCTGAAATGCAATAATTTATTGCTAATCAGAATTCTGTACAGAAAGTCCAACTGCATTAGGTAGTCATTTTTGAAGTTCCAATAGCTACCATGTGCTGTGAATGTACATATACCCATTAACATATATACACACACATATGTGTGTGTGTATCCACCATGTGCATTCCTCTATCAGAACTCCAACTAATAGATGCTCCATAGACTACCAAGAGCGTATCAAAGGCAAATGGACCATAAGCAGCCAAATTTTGTAATTTCATCACAACATGTTTGATTGTACATAAGCCGCAAAGTGGCAGAACCTAATCACTATCAAATCAAGCTAAATAAGTACTACACTATATGCGGGTTATAAGTACAGAAACCTATCATAAAAAGGAAAAAAAGTAAACAAGTACCTCTCTGTGTAAGGATCTTTTTTTTCAACAATTGCACCAGACATTACAAGCCAGAAAAGCCTATAATTGAAGCCAATGTATGTATATAACTGAATATAGGATACGAGATTGACGTAAGTTACTCAATCCCAACTATAGTATTTTTAGTATCATAGCTGAACTAGTCATTTGAACTTGAATGTACCATACCTAGACAAAAACATGGAAACAACCCCTGAAAGCTCCAGAAAATGGATAAATTACCATCTAGTGAATGAAAGCTAAGTTAACGTTTGAAAGAAGAAAAAGGAATACCATAAGTTCACTGTCTGGTTCTAGACAGAGTAAAGAAGCTAACTGCTCTCCAACAGAGATCTCTAATTCTTGACAATCTCTGCTTATCTGCAACAATGGCAGTAAAAGGTGACTGAAAGTTATGATAGTATGCAACAAATTTTAACATTAACAAACAAAACACAGGAGATTTTGAATTTGACAAGTAAAAGTCCACGTCTCTGGAATCATAAGCAACAATCACCAATGATTTCATTCCAACAGTAAAAGAGAATGTTCACATATAAGCAGAGAATTATCTGACGCAATACTTGCACAGTCGCTCAAACAGAAATGCAACTAATATTCGAAGAGGCTATTTGACTGATTTCTATTCTTCAAAAAGGAATAAAAACTTGCTCTTCATAACATGAAGTGTAATTTGTCATTATTTTCTATAATATAATTTGAAAGTTTGAGTTGCTATACCCATGGCATTAAAATAGGCTGCGGCTAAAAGGTAAAGTATCTTACTTAAGATATATATTTCATTTTTTCTTTTTCAATAAGAAAAGAAAAGTACCATTGATGAGGGAGAGTATAAAAAGACAACTAGATGTCCTCAGCCTAAGAAAGAACTGCATAGATAAGAAAGCCCCCGTCCAATCTTGTTAAGGACTGGTCAAGGTAACCTAGAAGAATCTACTTCAATCGATATGCACTTGGGCAATCACCAAAATGTTGACTACGGTTGTCAGGAAGCCCTATTGCTTTACCACATAGAGGGTGTTTGGATCGGCTTTTAAGCTGGTCAAATCAGCTTTTAAGTTCTTTTTAGCTTTTTTCGGTGTTTGGAAAAGTTAAAAAGTATTTAAAATAAGTTAAAAACTGCTTAAAACAAGCCAAAAGCAATGAGCTGGTTAACCCAACTTATTGCTTTTTGGCTTAAAAGTTATTTCTGTTGAAAAATCACTTTTTTAAGCCAATCCAAACGGGCTCATAGATATGAGATGGATCTCTCAACACAAAAATCAACATATATTACGAGAAAATGACCTCCAAACATTCTGGTGTCCTCTTCAATCAGATGCAGATTGAACAGCATATAAAAATCCTCTTCAGAGAATTTACCATCATTGTGCAACCAAAGCCCCTTCAACCGTTAATAACTAGCTGAGATATTATAAAAGCACAAAAGATCATCACAATCCTGATCATTTCAGCCAGAGTCCTCTTCTAAAAGAGCAAAGCAGACATGACATAATGCACCAACTGGAATTATGGATTTGTGAGGTCTTCTCAATTGTAATGGAACATTAGTGCTAAGAATTTCATGGAGCAAAACGAGGCACTTAAGCAAGTGCCTCCATTTTCAACAGAACTTTTGCTTTAAAGAAAGGGAAAAGGAGACTCCTCAGATAGGCACTAGAATGTATTTGAACCGCATCTTGCCTCCATGATCATGCAGAATATGCTTCTATTGCAATTTGAAGATTTTATCCAAAGATATTAATATTTGATTATCCATTTTTAATTTTTTTATAACTGCAGCATCAGGACCAGATTGCACGCACCAAGAGTAATTCCACCGGATACTTGCTACCTCCCACCAACAACAAGTACCAGGTAACTCTATCCACCAAGACTTAGATAGATGGGAAGAAATCACCTAGTGCTTTTTGTCTCCACTGGGATTTGAACCTGAGACCTCATAGTTTTCAACCAACTTCATTGACCACTGGCTCACACCTTTGGGTGCTAATTTTCAATTATCTATATAATCATGTTATTTTATGATTTCTTTCAACTTCATGCTACCCCACAAAATTCAATTGACTACGCACAAATTGGATCTTCAAATAATTCTACTCAAAGCACAATGGTAAGTCGGCTATTTCTCCACTATTCGCCTTTTCCCTGCTCAACAGTACAAGGCTTCAAATTGTGGAGCATCAACTTTGGGGAAAAGAGCCAAAAGAAAAAATTGTAACCCTGGAAACCCAAACCTCAAGGTACTAAGGTCTTTGTCGTTAACAAAAAGACCTTTTGGTAGTCAAAGAAGTTCTGGTGGAGCTGGATAGTCTTGCTGGAAAAAAATATTAAGGATGTCACTTGACAAGAGCAATATGTGCGATTTCTGACTGGAGGGAAAACTCGACTAGTAAATGGTTCTGTCAGGTCCATCAAGTCTTTAAAGTGAAGTCTAGAGTGGCATCTATAAATGAAGAATTTGCAAATTAAAGCAGTAAGCATAACAGATAACAACATTCAAAGTCCTGCCCTGATCTGCCAATGTCCATTAGAAATCAATCTATGGACATCACCATGCTCAGAGCAGCCACAGAGGAAACTAGAATTGTTGAAATATGTCAAATAATCAATGAGTAAAGGCTTAAATATACCTTCACAGGTAAGTTTTCATTATATGGATTCCTCAAATGGCGAGTTTTCTGGAAGGACAGTTCACAGAGCTGCACTTTAAACCTCAGAGTTAGTTCATGTATGCAAGCAATTCTGTGATGTAAAAAGGGGGTAAGAAAAGAAGAGAATTAATCTGTGAACTTTAAGCCTCATGTATGCAAGCAATTCCACTTAGAAAAGGAGGAAGAAAAAGAAGAGACTTTAAAAGCCTCTGCCACTGATTGATAACTGGTAAGTGTTAGAGTTGGAAAATGATCAAAAGTCCTCGAGTGAAACAGAAGGGGTAACAAAAAGAAAAAGGATTTCTCTCCTATGGTACTTATATGCATAGAGTTTTATCAGTTTATATTGCAACAAGGTAAGAGGCAAGAACTCCAGGCTCCAACTACACAGCGAGTTAAACAAATCATTGATCAAGATACCAATGTACTCATCAGATCATCCTGCAGTACTGACAGAAAATAAAATCAAAATTCATCTAGCCGATGGCTTGCAAAGCTAAAGGAGCCAGTTGATTGCATAACTGGTGATGCATATTTTAAATACATGAAATATTTCAAGCGTAATTTAAATAGGGGAGAGGTTCTGAATGACATTTTTTCTTTAATCAGCCAAACCAGCAAATCATCTAACAGAAAATCCGGAGTTGAATAATTGGTTGCACTGATTTGTGACTCATCTAACTAGTACAATAGACCTTTGTGGTCTGGTCCTTCCCCGCGCGTAGCGGGAGCTTAGTGCACCGGCTGCCCTAACTAGTTCAACAGTCACTTGTCTAGTCTGACAACAATTTTAAACCACACAAATCAACTCTCCGTAAGTCCTATGAATTTAAAAGAGGGGGAGATTGAGCCTAAATCGTGGTCAAACAACCTTTGTTGAGGTCAATTGACATGTGAACAGCTTATGAGATAAACCAGAAACCTTGAGGGATATAAGTGGAGTCATTAATCCTCTTGAAATACAGAACATTCATTCATGAAATAGCTTCCAATTAGCATTTGCATAAATCAGAAAGAGGGACCGGATATCTTTTCTTGTCACCGCAGCTCTACCTGGAACAGAATCTAATAAATTAAACAAAATATTTCGCTGACAACCATGCAAGGCACCTGATTGGAAAAGCAAGAATACTAAAAGAGAAAGAAATACTAATATAGGTGGGGCAGGTAAGGAAATTAAAAGTACCTTTAACCATTTTACTGAAAAATTCCGTCCATAATGTGCAGTTCCGTGTTCATGCTTCCAGTTTCCTCCTTTAGAAGCACCACCAATTCTAGATGTCATTTTTGCAAGACCCTAACAAACAATACACATGTTAAATTCTATGAATTAGTCCTAAATTCTAAGACGCATTCCTTCCATCACAAGTTACAATCAAACAATGCATTGTTAAATAACAAGTAAAACCTAAAAACTTTTCATGGGATAGGTGAAAAACAGACTACCTGAAAATGTCTAGTCCGGTTGATCGAAAAAACTAGAATGACATTTTCCACAGAATCGAAAGCTTCATTTAGTTTAGCTTCATTGCTTCGTTGAGTTGCCCAAACTCCTTGTTGTACTGACAATTCAAGATTCTCAGGGTTGCAGCTTTTAACTATAAAGTACCTAAATCCCATGCAAGGACATCAGATAAGTATACAGTAAAAAATAGAGATATGGACATTGGATCATTCTACTGGGTGGTTTGTAAAACTTCCCAACATAGTAGGGTGCTTCAGGCATGTAGATTACCAGCCAACAATATATATTATTTATAGCATAACTCTCATAAAATGAGTTCATAATAGTTTGTATCAGTTCCTCAGGCATGCTAACTGAGCATGCAGCGGAATGAAGAATAGGACAAAGTGAATTAATAAAGAAAATACAGAAAATACGTGGAACCTTTATGATTCTAACAAGGCTCTGAATAAACTAATTACAGTTGACATGGAAGACTCCAAATTATTGTCACCTATTTAAGTACATGAACTGACTACACGACCTAAGTAAAGACCTTGAAACTCCAAACACACCTAGATGTTCCTTGAGGCAGGGGTATAGCAGTTCTATCCGCCTGATTTTGCTGGCCGTTGGGAAGAGTTTGTGTTTGAGTTGGGGCGCCGTGATGTTGAGGCTGTTGAACTTGTTGTTGATGCGGCTGGTGCTGGTGCCCAGTGGGTGGCTCTGCAGCTGTAGATTTCACTGCTTGATTCATTACATTCTGTACTTGAGGAGTAGGAGATTTGTCTGCCTGAGTTGAATAATTAGCATTGCGGTTCTGGAAAAACCTGTTTGAGTAACCATAGTTGTAGGATGTCAAATTCTGGATTTTCTGAAGAACTTCTTCCACCGGAGGTGGAGGTCCAGGCAGCTTTGCATGTCTATATCGGCAATCAGGACCATTCGGGCAAAATCCCAATTTATACCTGTCATTATAGAAATTACATTAAAAGGCAGGTGATTATGTGCTAAAACTGAAAAAAGAACAAATATGGTCATTTTTTCCTCGTTTAAGTTACTTTTCTTTAGAGAAAGCAACTCAACGATCATTATTATAAAGATCAAATTACCTACACCCTGATTAATGATCATGCAGTCATAGATTGAGCAATGCTGAACGAAAACAAATCAGCAGAACTACTATCAGATGAGGATCACAAAGAGAAAAACAATAGAGCAAAAAGATAAAACAGCAAGGAAACGTCCAAACATGCAACACAGTACTGGTTAAGCTTTCCGGCAATGCACCCCAAACTGGGTATGCAGTGTAGCAGTGACCTTAGAGCCATCATTCTAGCCAGGTTACAACATCATTTACAATAAAGGCAGATAAGCTGTGAAATTGGATAATTGACCCTGATTTTCACAAATTTCTTAGGCCAAAACTTAACAGACAAGTCTCAAATTCAAATCTCATTGAAGTAAGTATGAGTTTGATTCCAATCCAAAAGCTTTTTCCCCTACTAGCATGCTAGTGATGTAAGTATGCAAATATATATCTTACCTCCCTCCCCCCCCCTCCCCAAACACACACACACACACACACACAGAGACACGCAGAAAATAGCATGAGTTAAAATATTGCAGTTATAAATACATCGCAAAGAAAAAAAGTAGAGGACAGATCAATGGGAGAAACTCACATGTTACACTCTTTAATATCCTCATTGGTGTGCTTATAAACACAATCCGGCTCACGACACTCGCCGTAAAGTCGAAAAAATCTGCAAATAGGCATTCGAGACTTATCATATTGGTGGAGGAATCCACAAGCATCACCCTTCATACACAATGACCGCAGCCAATGCCGGCAAACAGTCTGCCTGAAGCTTCTACGATTCCCAACAAACGAACCATCCCCTAATTGGCCTTGCCCTAGTCCGACTGTAGGTACTGAGGCAGTAGAGGCACTCGGGGCGGGGCCCGCAGTGGTAGTGGTGTTGTAATGGTCTGAGGATTGTATTACTGGTACTGATGCAGTTGGGTGTGTTGGCACTGTGTCTAGTCCGCCCTCGAAGTCAAAGCTTAATCCTCCTTCTCCATCATCCATGGGTACTTTGTTATTATTGCTTTTTAGTTTTTTCTTATGTGTCAATTTTGATTTTCTGATTCTGCTTCAAATTTGGGGTTTATGGCGTTTCTGGAGCCACCAGGGTTTTTCCATTTTCTAACCCCCGGGCTCTTTGTTTGGATGCTTTTTGGACATAATTTTTTTTTAAAAAAAAGTTACATTTCTAACTAAAACGTAGTATTATACTGCATTATACATTAATGGAAAGTTAGCCGTTAAAGTTAAACGCAGTATAATACTGCGTTGCATTTTATTAAAAAATTATTTTTTTAAGGGAAACGCAGTATAATACTACGTTTACTACATTTTCCTATAAAATTGGGCCCACCAATAATAAGAGTTCTTCAAGACTGCATAGAATATTTGTTTTTTAGTGTAAAACGTATTATAATATTACGTTTTACACTGAAACGTAGTATTATACTGCGTTTTACACTAATTTTTGGACACACCAATAAGTATTCTGCGGATAACTGACATAACAATAATTCAAATACATAAAACGTGATATTATACTACATTTTACATAAAAAAAAACTCTGCACCCAAGCTCGGACTTGCCTTATTTAAAGGCGTTTGATTTTTATGAAAATCCATTCAAAACTTTCTTTCATACTTCTCTCTTCTTCTTATCAAACATTTTTTTATAATGTCTGAAGAGCTAAAAATAAGGGTTTCGTTATATTGGGGTGAGGTTGTAATGGAGAATGACTCTATGAGGTATAGCTCACCTCCACAGTGTCATGTTAAATTGGTGCTTACAATGGAGTACGATAAATTGGTATCGTTATTACGTAAAAAATGAATGTAAGGAAACGTTCGGTGAACCTTAAAGTAATCGGTAGATTTCCGTATTTAGTAACTCCGCATGGGTTTGCTTATTATTCTGAGTTTAACATCGAAGGTGATGAAACTCTTAGAGATTTTTTGTGGATTCCGAATGAATACAGGAAATTTATTGTAATAAAATTGTTGGAAATGTTCGTCAAGGTTGAAGACGTTCCCAATAATGAGGGTGTGCATAGTAGAGATAACCCCCAGTCATCGGGTGGTTATTCTGAAGCAGTTTTTGCCGGACAGATTGCTAATGAAAGAGCTTGCCTTGATTTAAACTTGTCACCACCGGCGAATGAGCAGCCACAAAATAATTTTTTGACTTTATATAATCCACAAGACAACTGGTAAACTTCAATTTTTCTACGCTTTAGCGATGTTTATTTTATGTTTTAATTGAATTTGTATTAACACTCTTATTTTTCATAGGGGGTACCGTTCGGATATGAATTTTACAAGTTATGACCCTGCCCCTAGTTGGAATATGCGTAGTTCTGGTGTATTGGATCACGGTGGTCCATCCGGGAGTCATCACCAACAAGAAAATATCCATCATAGAACCTCAACACAGTACAACTTGTAAGTAAAGTGATATAGCTATATGTAAAGTATTTATCTAGTTGGGTAGCTTATCATTTTGTTATTTTTGTGCAGTGAAAACGAGCAACTTGATGTTCCTGACCTCACACAGTTGCCCATAGACGACGTACTGACTCGTGATTTAGCAGATGCGCAGAGTCAGGAAGATGATAGTGATTATGACAACAATGTTGATGAGTCTGGAGATGACACACCCTTCTATGATGAGGATGATGACGAGGAGGAAGTGGATGCCGAACCTGAGCTGACGAGGGAGCATGCTCCTCCACCTCATGTTAGACCAAGAGTGTACGAGTTTCACGTGCCTTTTCATGAGCGGAATATTCCCTACCTTGATAATTTGCCAAGTATGTCGAACGTGGATGCCCTCACAAGGGATGATGATCAACAAATCATGGAGCTCCCTCTCCTTCGACAAGAGTTATAGGCAACTTCTAAGTCGGACTCCCGATATTATTCCTCCATACATGCTGTAATCAAATCCGACAGCTTCCATCCTAGGTCCAATGACCTTATATCACCCAACACAACCACTCTAGTGACATGCCACATCAATACAACCTAAAGCCATACTCGTGCAATCCGTGCACCCCTAAGCAACAATCCAATGTACTCAATCATGGAAAATGACCCAAACGAGAGAACCATCCCGCAAGTTCAACAAATACCACCACAACCGAAATGTTTTGAACCCATCATACCTAGTAGAACCAAGACACATGAATCTAACAAAAAGGATCATATCCCGACATAACCCGGCTACATTGCGTGACCCCATCCAAACACTGGTCCATATGAAATACCTCAAGCCACAATGCTCAAAATCAAAGACCACACGCAATTCGACATCAAGTACCCAAAGTGCATGATCGTAATCACGGATAAGCAAATAACACAATAACACAACCCGAAAGGACCATAACCAAGGTGCAATCAACCATTCCCCATCCCCGATAACCATTCCGCTCGAATTCTGCTACAAGACCCAAACAGAACTGCACCTTGTGTGCATATAACCAACAAATCATAACCCCTCGCAGCATAAAAGAGTAACTCATAGAACATATCACAACACGAACAAGCTCAACTCTAACTGACTAACTCACCCCCAATACTAACTGTGTTGAGTCAACAAATCTAACCTGGTGTAGGATACAAATCATCATTAGTCCTACCAATGGGCCCCCAGATCAACCCTAGTTATCCACAAATAGATAAATAAACCTCCGAAAGTCCACAATGACTGAACCATAACACATACTATCATCTGGCTAGCTTTGGCCACATCTTCACATTCCACAATCACGAAATACTCTGCTTCTAAGAACTCCTGGTCTCAAATCCATAGAACACACGAATCACCATATTTGATCCCAACTCTACTGCCCTAATGTCTAACACGTCTCCCATACACGACATCCCATAAGGAATAATTCGATAATTCTTCCGTGCCACATAGCAAAATCTGAATATCAGTAGTCGATCAACCAGGCGAGTACCGCAATACCAACGAAGCGTCTGTAAGTCAAAACCCAGTACTCCTTCTGAGATGTGAACCCTTCTCAATTAATACCAAGTAGTTATAGCATGAATTTCGATAAGTGATGTGGGATGAGTCTAGACGAGCTGTGCTTGCAAAGGGCATGTATTTCCCTGATAAAAGATCGCCTAATCAGGGTTGTAAAATTCTACAGCGTAAGATAGTGCCGTGAGATGACGGTAAGGGAGTCAACTACGGAGGTATATAAGGTTTTATGTCGTAGAGACTTTATGGGTTGTCACTGGTGTCACACCTCCTTTTTCCGCCCCCGCGAGGGGTGAAGGAGTTTTTTCCAATTAAAGGACAATCGAAACGGGATTTGTTTATTTATTTCAGAGTCGCCACTTGGGAGATTTAGGGTGTCCCAAGTCACCAATTTTAATCTCGAATCGAGGAAAAGAATGACTTTGTATTACAGTCTGCGAACCAGAAATCCGGATAAGGAATTATGTTAACCCGGGAGGAGGTGTTAGGCATTCCCGAGTTTCGTGGTTCTAGCACGGTCGCTCAACTACCATATTTGGCTTAAATATCTTATTTTTATACAATTATGAGCTCATGTGCAAATTTATAACTCTTTACCGCTTTTATTATTATATTTATTGTTAATGTTTTACGGAGAATTGCAACATTATGAAAACGTATTTCAAACCACGTCGCAATTAATGCACCCGTGGTTATCGATACATTTCGACTCTGTTGAGATTTGGATTTGGGTTACATAAATGCACACCCATATTTAAGAAAATAATTTGTTAAAGACGCGCCTAAAGCGACTAGCGTATTGTTGTTTTGGGAAAGACCGTAAAATTTCACTAGACGGCCAACTCCGATGTTCTAAATAATTAATGCATACATTTGTGAGGGCCCCGCAATCTACATATTTTACTAGGCGAGGCTCGTCTCAGTTATTTTAAATGGACAAATCTTAAAGCGACTACATTTTTCTATTAAAATTAGTCTCTAAAATAAAGAAAGAAAATCCTAATTAATTACGAGCTTATTTATTTATTTATTTATTTATTTAAGAAAGCATGGCATACTAATTGCTAGATTAATACAAATATTGATGAAAAGGAATTTTACTCAAAAATTCGAAATTATAAATAAAATAAAAATTCGACAACTAATATTCAAAAGAATCAAATATAGCTAGATTAAAACTCGCATTGTTATAAAAAAAACTATTGAGATTAATTATTCACAACCATTTGAAACTAGATTTAACCATAATTACTAATGCTTATTAGAAAGTTTATTAAACTTAAACGTTCTTCTAATCTTGTTCGAACTCAAATCGTGCTTTAATGCCTAATTCACGAAATTCAGTTTAAATTCATACCTTAGCTAAATTTAGCTACTTGTTCACGATTAACCTACTGTTGATAATCTTAAAACCTTCATAACTAGTGAATTAACCCGTTTTGCCAAACTGATTCATTAAAGACTAACTTATGTTATTTTCTCTTATTCCAATTATTATTCAGTAATACATGAAATAGCCTAAATACAGTCAATAAAAGGAACAAAGAAAAGCGACATTAAAACTTCAAAATTCAGTTCTTCATATGTATTCATGCTTCCACATTATTAGCTTGCAATAGCTAGTGTTACAGTCGTGTACCTGATATTGGAAGCAAAAGAAAAGGGAGATCAGCAGAAATTCAGTGGCATACAACAACAGCAACACCCAACAACCAGCAATGAGAAACTAGTGACGGATTTTAAAACTCAAGATAAAAATCCAGAAACACCGACAACAATCAACGGACAGAAGCCAATAGAATCTTTTCAGAGTTGAAAGACTAATTAATGTTCAACCCTTAATTTCTAAATCCGTATATCAGAATATTTAGATTGTATATCAGGTGTATACTATTCTTCTTTTGAATTTTCAGAATGTTTTTCTTTTTATTTTGGAGTCTTAGTATTTTCGGAATTTTTCTCTCTATCTTCAATATTCAACTCTTTTTTATCTCCCCTTCTTCCTTTTTTTCTTCTCTTCAAAATCTGATCAAATCCCTTCTATTTATTACCATCTTTCAGCA
Source organism: Nicotiana tabacum (assembly GCF_000715075.1). Classification (NCBI taxonomy): domain Eukaryota; kingdom Viridiplantae; phylum Streptophyta; class Magnoliopsida; order Solanales; family Solanaceae; genus Nicotiana; species Nicotiana tabacum. Next base: position 162,205,579 of record NC_134082.1, read on the forward strand.
TTTTTTAAACACAAAACCCACTATTTTCCCACTTATCCCCTTTTAATCCCACTACATAATGTTTTGTCCCCCACTACATTAAACAAATACCCCATTATATCTTGTCTCCCATGCTTATATTAAACAATTGCATTATTCCCCACCATTATATCTTGTCCCCCCATTATTGATTATTTTAATATTATCTTAATCTTAATGGACAAAGCACTCAAAATAAATAATTTTTTAGAATTTTAATTCCAAAAATACCCCCTCTAACCTTATTGAAATTACCATTTTGACCCTGAAAATATTGTAATTTACCAATCTACCCCGTCAGCTATAACAAGTTCAACCAATCAATTCTAACCAAAATATAGCAGCTATAACCAATTCCTAATCAGATTTTATGAACAAACTCAAACTATATGATGAACAACAAAGAAACAACTTGAATTATTTTGACTGAACAATGTTTTTACACAACAAATCTATTTTCAGATTCACCAACAATAACAAACAAATATATTCAAAGCATGAGCTCAAATTCAAATTAAACTTAAACAAAATAAATAAACAGATTCAAATCACTAAACTCAAATAATCAATTGATCTTCAAATTAAATCCAACAAAATACAACAAAGATACATGATTCAAACTAAATCAAAGAATTAAAAACCAAAACATAAACTCACATTAAATCACTGAATTAAAAACAAACTTCAAACAAAATGAACACGAATTAAATCTAAATTAAACAACAAACATGACGGATTCAAATGATTTAAACTAACACTTTTTTATATTAAAACTAAATCCTTTTAAATTAGTAAAACAAACTGAAAACAAATAATTAATTGAACTTCAATTTAAATCTAAAAATATTATAATTAAACTAACAATTTCTACAAAAATAAACAAGAAAAATGAAACAAACTGAAGAAAATAACAAAACGATAAGCATGAAATTAATATCGAACATATCTAATTTTAGATCCGAAAATATCAAACAAATTACGGACAAAAATGAAACTCAAACCTACTAACCGGATCGAAACGACGAAGAACTTGGATGAAAACAAATCTGTCCGGAAACGATTGTCGCACCAAGACTGCCAACGACCTAACGGATCTTGAATTCAACGACAAACCCACCTTCCTTTTAACCTTGACGAACTCAAAACAACAAACGACGACCTCGACCAAAGCTCGAATAAACGAAATGGTGAGGTCTCGTTTGGGTTTTGGACTGAGGGCGACGAAAACAAAAGTGAAGCAGCTGCGATTTGGTTTTAAAACAGCTGCTCGTCGTGGCAGCAACAAACGCAGCAGAAGCAGCCGCTGGACGGGCCAAGGCAGCAACGGGGGTGGTCGTTTGTCGATGGACGTTGGTGGTCGACTGAAGAAGATGAAGCAGCAGGCGACGAAGGAGCTGGAAAAAGCAACGAGCAGCAGTAACAACAGCATCGACGGAGGAGCTGGAAGAAACAATGAGCAACATCGCTACATGCTCGTCAATGGCGGAGCTCGGAGCAGCGGCGATGGTGGCTGGGTATGGCTGTGTCACGGATGGAGTTTAACGTGCTGGTTTGGTCGTTCATGGCGGAGTGAAAGTGGTGAGGGCTGTTTGGAGTGAGTTTGAGGACAAATGAAGAAGAAGAAGCATCAGCCATGGACGGGCTGCTGCCTGTGTGTGTGTGTTTTTTTATGTGTATGTATGTGTGTGTGTGTTGTGTGTTGCGTAAGTGTGTGTGTGTGTGTTGATGTGTGGTGTGTGTTATGTGTTGAAGGTGAAGGACGGGGGGAAGGGCAGCCATTGGAGGGGCTTGGAGAGTTTTGGAGAAGAAGAGGGAAAGAGAGAGGGGGGCGGATGGGATTTTTAGGGTTTTCTTGTTTTGTTTTTGTGAAATATAAGATAGAGAGATGGGGTGTTGGATATTTGGGTTATGGACTGGGTCGACCCGGTTTGGAATGGACCGGGTCGTAGAGGAAGGTTGGGTATATTTGGGCCTGTGGTTCAAATTTGAAGAAGAGGCCCAATTCCGATTTTCTCTATTTTTTGCTCTCTTTTCTTCTACTTTCTAATTAATAAAACTAAAATTCTAAATTAAGTTATAAACTAAATTAACTTATCAAAAAATACTAATTAATTCCAAATAACTATTATCGCATATTTAAATAGCAATTAACGATAAAATCGCACAATTTAGACGTTAAATGCTAAAATGCAACGTACATTATTTTTTTTTATGATTTTCTCATTTTTGTAAAACAAACTTAAATAAATACTAAATGAAAATGCGACATATTTTATATTTTTATTAATTTAAACAAATAAACATGCACAGACAAAAATACAAATAATTATACAAAAATACCACAAAAATTCAAAAATTGCACACCAAGGAAAAATCGTTTTATTTTGAATTTTTTTGGAGTAATTCTTTCATAGGGAAAAAATCACGTGCTTACAGTTGCCCCTCTTTGCCCGAAGACACGAAGGGTTTTCGTGCAAAGATAAAGTGAGCGATTTTTGCACATCCGAGTACTCCGTGTGAAGCATTTTTTTTTGAAAGCTTTGACCGAACCTTTGCTTTAGAGGTTTCCTACATATCCTGGGCTAAACAAGAATCAGGTCAATGTAGTTCGGGAAGTTTTGGTAGTTGGGACTACCATGGGACTGCAATGTTACTGTTGTTGCATGCTACTTTTACTGTTTGCTGACCTCCTTATTACACCATGCTTAAAAGAAAAATCAAGAAGTTAGGCTAGACTACGGATTACAAGATCTCATCTATCTTCCATTTGTTCTTGATGCCTTGCTTTCTTGTCGGCTTGCGTCGATTTCGGTGCTTCTTTCTTCGGAGAACTGACGGGGGTGACACCGACCTTTTGCTACTCTGAATACCAATTCTCATTGTCTGGTTCGGTCCGCTGGAGATATGGCTTTCTTCATTAAGCTTTGTTATGCTGGGCATAATGCAATGTTCATAGGCCGCTTCTTTCAAAATGCGTTTTTTCTCCCTTTTGACTCATGCGCTTGATTTTGCGCTGAGATCTCTTGTTGCAACCTTCCGCTTTCCGGTGTTGGGGATTTTTATTGTTTCCCGCTGGGGATTCCTGTTGGATTCTTCTGCTTTACTGACTTGCAATGTATTCCTCTATTATATGGGTGGGCTCCCAACTTCAAACAACAACTTTGAAAATAAATTCGCCATTCCTCTCTTCAGGCGGGCTCCTGACTTCAACAACTTTAAAAATAAAAATGTCATTCCTTTCTTTAGGCTGGCGAGATTTCAACAATTTTTAAAAAATAAAACACCTTTCCTTTCTTCAGGCAGGCTCCTGACTTCAACGACAACTTTGAAAATAAAATGTCATTCCTTTCTTTAGGCTGGCGAGATTTCAACAACTTTTAAAAATAAAACGCCTTTCCTCTCTTCAGGCGGGCTCCTGACTTCAGCAACAACTTTGAAGATAAAATGCCATTCCTTTCTTCAGGCGGGCTCCTCACTTCAACAACAACTTTGAAAATAAAATGTCATTCCTTTCTTTAGGCTGGCGAGATTTCAACAACTTTTAAAATAAAACGGCATTCTGTTCTTCAGGGGGGCTCCTGACTTCAACAACAACTTCGAAAATGAAATGCCATTCCTTTCTTTAGGCTGGCAAGATTTCAAAAATAAAACGCCTTTCCTCTCTTCAGGCGGGCACCTGACTTCATCAACAACTTTGAAAATAAAATGTCATTCCTTTCTTTAGGCTGGCGAGATTTCAACAACTTTTTTTAAAAATAAAAATGCCTTTCCTCTCTTCAGGCGGGCTCCTGACTTCAACAACTTTAAAAATAAAAATGTCATTCCTTTCTTTAGGCTGGCGAGATTTCAACAAATTTTAAAAATAAAACACCTTTCCTTTCTTCAGGCGGGCTCCTGACTTCAACAACAACTTTGAAAATAAAATGTCATTCCTTTCTTTAGGCTGGCGAGATTTCAAAACTTTTAAAAATAAAACGTCTTTCCTCTCTTCAGGCGGGCTCCTGACTTCAACAACAACTTTGAAAATAAAATGCCATTCCTTTCTTCAGGCGGGCTCCTGAATTCAACAACAACTTTGAAAATAAAATGTCATTCCTTTCTTTAGGCTGGCGAGATTTCAACAACTTTTAAAATAAAACGCCATTCTGTTCTTCAGGGGGGCTCCTGACTTCAACAACAACTTTGAAAATAAAATGTCATTCCTTTCTTTAGGCTGGCGAGATTTCAATAAATAAAATGTCTTTCCTCTCTTCAGGCGGACTCCTGACTTCAACAACAACTTTGAAAATAAAATGTCATTCCTTTCTTTAGGCTGGCGAGATTTCAATAAATAAAACGCCTTTCCTCTCTTCAGGCGGGCTTCTGACTTCAACAACAACTTTGAAAATAAAATGCCATTCCTTTCTTCAGGCTGGCGAGATTTCAACAACTTTTAAAAATAAAATGCCTTTCCTCTCTTCAGGCGGGCTCCTGACTTCAACAACAACTTTGAAAAATAAAACGCTTTTCCTTTCTTTAGGCTGGCGAGATTTCAACAACTTTTAAAAATGAAACGCCTTTCCTCTCTTCAGGCGGGCTCCTGATTTCAACAACAACTTTGAAAATAAAATCCTATTCGAGGGCGGATGAACTCAAAATATCCTATTCGAGGGCGGATGAACCCAAAATATCCTATTCGAGGGCGGATGAACCCAATTTCTTCAACTTAAATGTAAAGACTGAAATGTATTCCAAATTCAAAACTTGAAATTTAAATTGCCATTCTACAGGTGGGCTCCTGACTTCTTCAACTTAAAATTTAACAACCTCCGTTCTATAGGCGGGCTCCTGACTTCAACAATTTCTTAAATTTTAACACCTCTATTCTCCAGGCGGGCTCCTGACCTCAACTCTAATACTTTAAAAATAAATCCAGCTCCTTTCGAGCTTTGGAGAAAGATTCATCGGACTAAGAGTTTTTTATCCTAGGAGGAAAAATGTAAAGATCAAAGGTTTGGGAAACTTACCTTTGTAATTTCTTCTTTTCTTTTCTTTTCTTTTCCCTTGCGCTGCTTTATTCCTGTTGGGAAATAATATTATTGGGGAGTCTCCTTTCTTCCCCTTTTCTCCAAAGCTACTTCCTTCAAAACTTTTCTCTCTCAACATTGCTGGGGATAAAATGTTATCAGCCGGGGATAACGTTGTTGAGGATAACACTGCTGAGGGATTTTGATTCCTTCAAAACTAGTGCTTCACTCTTCTGAAGGCTGCTGGGAATGATACTGACCTTTTGCTTTTCCGAGCACAAGTTTCATCCTTTTGTTCTGTCCGCTGGGGAACAACTTCCTTTATTAAAACTTGTTACGCTGGGGGTAAAACTGGTTCAAAGACCACTTCCCTTGAGACTGGTGCTATCTTTATTCTTCCCCGAATGGGTATCTGACTTCCAGAAAATTTTCTAAATGAAAGGAAAATTTTCTGCCCCAGTTTGACAATCTCCCTTATGGCATGCCTTTCCGCCATCAATGCCATTTCCTTTTAAGATTCGACTGTGGTGGTTGGTTGTGATACTCCTACTGGGGATGACTTTTCCCTTTCTCCTTCCCTGCTCTGCGTTCCAAAAACTTGCTGGGGATAATGCTGCTCGGTGGGCCGGGCCTGAACCGGACCGGACCGGGCCCGCGGTCCTAACGGGCCTGGTGGGCCTGGTGGGCCGGTCCTGGGTGGGCCGGTCTTGGTGGGCCTCTGAGCCCGTCACGGGCTGGTCTCCATGGTTGAGCCCACGAGCCCGGGACCGTTTGGCCCGGGACCGGCAGGCGGGCCTGGGCCGGTCCTGGCGGGCCTGGCGGGCCCAACGGCTATTTTAAAAAAAAAAAAAAAAAAAAAAAAAAAATCAAACGGCCATATTTAAAATCTAGCCGTTTGGGCTGAAAATATGACCGTTTTTTAAGTTAAAAAAATGGCCATTTGGCCCCCAAACTTTATTTTAACCCCAAACTTTATATAATTACACTTTTCCCCATTTCTCAACTATAAATACCCCCTCATTCTTTCATTTTTATTCACCAATTCATCAATATCTCTCAATATCTCTCAATCTCTCTCAATCTCTCTACTACAATTACTTAATTTATTGTTGAAATTTCGTGAAAAATTGTGAAGTTGTTGAATTGAAGTTTTCAAGTGTTCAACGATTTTCAATTTTCAAGAAGTTGTTCGGCAATCCGGTAAACTCGTTTCAACTCTTACGTTTTTATAATATATTTTTGTGTGGTTTAGTTTGCATAATTATAATTAATATGGCATTTACTTTGAAAAAAATGTTTGGTAAAGGAAAAGATAAAACCGGTGAAAGTAGTGGCCAACCAACTACCCTTCCCCCGGCTCCCCGACCTAGAAAAGATAAGCAAGTTGAAAGTAGTCGCCAACCTAGACGTCCTCCTCCTTCCGTAATTCTTGATAGTGATCACCCTTGTTTTCAATTTACCGATAGTGAATTTTATCATAATGTTGCACCAGGTGATAGATTAGATGATGAAATTATGAATGCTCTTTATCCTAATGAAACCATCTTAGAAAATAATGAGGAAAATGAGGATGATGATGAAACTCAAGCACCGGATTTAGATGATACACCTACTAGTCCTCTTAATAACCCAAGTGATGCACCGGTCGACCCACCTGTAGAAACTCCTACTTTTAATAGAGAACCTGCTAAACGCTTAGAAACATCATTAGTTTGGAATTTTTTTACTCAAGTAAGAGAAAAAAATAAGGCTAAGTGTAAAACTTGTGGGAAATTAATGTCGCATAAATATGTAGGAGACCGTAGCGGCACAGGTAGTTTGACTAGGCACATAAAAACACACCCTAGAGATAAGGCTAGATTTTTTCAAATGAAAGCGCATCTAGAGGGGACAAGTGTAGATTCTGCGATTAACCCTAGTACAGGTTCAAATCTAGTTCAACCAGGAATTAACACTGTCACTGGAGGTATTTTATATTACGATCCAAATAGAGATCGTGAAGAATTAGCAAAGATGATTACTGTTATGTGCTTACCTTATACTTTTGCTTCTAATCCTAATTGGGTTCATTATATTAGAAGAGTGTTTAATCCTACTTATAAAGGTTGGCCTCGCGCAACAGTTAAGAGTGATATTTATAAATTCAAACATGAATATGAACAATATTTGCGTTATTTATTTACTCATATACCTAATCGGATTTCTATTACTACTGATATTGGTAGAAGTGGTAATGATTGTGATTACCTAACTGTTACAAGTCATTGGATAGATGAAGAATGGATAATGCAAAAACGCATAATTGCATATAGAATAATTAATTCGCGTCACACAGGTAAATTTATAGCTAACACTGTTGCAGATATTTGTAGATATTTTTGCTTTAGCGATAAAATAATGGCAATTTCAATGGATAATGCTTCTAGTAACACCAGTGCTATAGGCATGCTTACAACAACACTAAATCCTGCATTTACTAATATTTTCCATGTTAGATGTATTTGTCATATTTATCATTTAATTGTCGGTGATGGTATGCGAATATTAAACATAGAAATTGAAAAGGTTAGAATGGCTCTTAATTGGCTTTTTTATTCAAACCGTAGAAGTAGACTTAGAGAGTATTTTAAAAAATGTGATGAATATGGCCTTAGAGAAAGAAAGGTTCCTAAACCTTGCCCGACTAGATGGAATTGTATGTACGAAAGTTTAGTAGTAGCATATGAATATAGAAACCCAATTAATGCAACGTTTAATTCTCGGGTAGGTGGTGAAGATGATGATGAAATGCTTACCACTCAAGATTGGACTAATGTTAAAATTCTTTTAGATTTTTTAGAACATTTTCAAATTGCAACAAATGCATTTTCTGGGCAATATTATCCTACTATTTCAAACTGTTTAGTTTATATTGCAGCACTATCTGATTTGTTTGTTGAATTTAGTGAGGGTGGGGATATTTATGAACTTGCTATAAATGAAATGAAACAAAAGTTTAAAAAATATTTTTTTCCTATCCCTCCTATTTATGGTCTTGCTGCAATGCTAAATCCTACAATGAAATTGGGAGGTCCTCATTTTTGGTATTCAAATATTTATAAGGCTTTAGATCTTTCAAATGAGGAAATTGCGACACTTGCAGATGCAAAAGCTTCAATTAAGATTAACGCTCAAACAGTTTATAATGCTTATCAACTTGCCTTAGAGCATGCTAGGCCAACTATTCCAACCCCTACTTCGTCTAGCTCACAATCCTCTAAAAGAGTTGCGGGCTTAAAAGCTCTTAAATCTTGGACGGAGTTCAGGGGGTCTCAAGGTGAAAATTATGATGAAACTTCACATCTAAATGAGCTTCAAGTTTATTTGTCTCAGGGACTTGAAAAGGAGAATCCAGACGGCTCTTTTGATCTTTTGGAATGGTGGAAGGCAAGGGAAAAACATTTTCCTGTTCTTGCAAGGATGGCTCGGGATATTTTATCAATTCAAGCTTCAACTGTTGCATCAGAGAGCGCTTTCAGTCAAGCAAGACTGCAAATAGGTGATCATAGAGCGTCTATGAGGGATAGCTTGGAAAAATCAGTATTGTTTAGAGATTGGATCCGCTCGGAAAGAAGAAACTTTGGAATTGCAGAAGCACAACCGGCGATAGATGAAGCTTATGAAGAAATGATAGCGGAACTTACGGAGGATTCGGCTTCGCCCGGAAGTGGTGATGAACAAGCTTCTTTTCCACCACCACCAACGCAACCTCCTCCGAACCTTGAAGGATTTATGAGATTTGTTAGAGATAATACATAGAATAATATGTAACTTGTATTTTGGCACATCTTCCTTAGTTTTTTTCCTTCTAATGGTGGTATTAGTACCTTGTTGTGCTCATTCCATTGGGGGAAGGATGACTAAGAAAGATATGTCATTTTTTGGTAATAAAATTTATTGCTTCTACCCATGAGCTTCTTTTCGCAATATTTCTTTGTCTATACTTAGAATTATTTATATGCTACAATATATACATAATATACAATATATATACTACAAGAAAATATATTTATAAGATACAATATATACATAAGATACAATATATATACTACAAGAAAATATATAAGAGAATATATATACATAAGATACAATATAATATACTACAAGAAAATATATTATGCTACAATATATACATAATATACAATATATATACTACAAGAAAATATATAAGAGAATATATATACATAAGATACAATATAATATACTACAAGAAAATATATTATGCTACAATATATACATAATATACAATATATATACTACAAGAAAATATATTTATAAGCTACAATATATACATAAGATACAATATATATACTACAAGAAAATATATAAGAGAATATATATACATAAGATACAATATAATATACTACAAGCAAATATATAAGAGAATATATATACATAAGATACAATATAATATACTACAAGCAAATATATTATGCTACAATATATACATAATATACAATATATATACTACAAGAAAATATATTTATAAGCTACAATATATACATAATATACAATATATATACTACAAGAAAATATATAAGAGAATATATATACATAAGATACAATATATATACTACAAGAAAATATATTATGCTACAATATATACATAATATACAATATATATACTACAAGAAAATATATAAGAGAATATATATACATAAGATACAATATAATATACTACAAGAAAATATATTATGCTACAATATATACATAATATACAATATATATACTACAAGAAAATATATTTATAAGCTACAATATATACATAAGATACAATATATATACTAAAAGAAAATATATAAGAGAATATATATACATAAGATACAATATAATATCAAGAAGTGATATTTATGCATGACAATTTAGTGTTTTACTATTGTTTTGTTATTTTCTTTTTCGTCAAGCACTTTAATAATTAGATATACATATATACTACATATTAATATAGCCATGATACTACAAGAAATTGTCTTTAAAAAAAAAAAAAAAAACCCGCTAGGCCCGCGAAGCCCACGAGCCCGGCCCGTTAAGCACAGGACCATGTGGGCTTAGGCCCGTCACGGGCCGGTTCCACCCATTAGGCCCACGAAGACCGGGACCGCCAGGCCCGGGACCGCCAGAGCCCGGGACCACGAAGCCCGGGACCGCGAGGCCCGGCCCGTTAGGCCCACTAAGGCCCGGGCCCGGGACAAAATACAGCCCTAGCTGGGGATGATATTATTTGCTGGGAATGATCCCTTTCTGCTGGGGATATCCCTCTTCTTTTGTGGCATAGTTCGGAAACTGTCATTTTCCCAACCTTTTAGTCTCGTATGAATTTCCGAAATCATGCCCATTGCTCTTCTTGATTTGTCCACGGCCTTGGCCTTGAGGTTTATAACCTTTGATTTCGGCAAGGATATCCCTCTTGACACTCGTCAATCCTTTTGTCAATTCCCTTTTGCTGGGGATATCTTTCTTGACACTCGCCTCGCGCTTGTTCCTTGCTGACTATACCACTTGGATGTACTAGTCAGATCTCATCTTGCATAATTGGAAAGCTGATGACATATTTTGAAGTCATTTCTCACTTGTTCTGACCAAACAGACTTTACTAGGGAATTTTTCTATGAAAGGAGAAAGATAAAAAGGAACAGAATAAAAGACAAAGGAAAAGATGACTCTTCATCCAGAGAAACTATAAATAAAACCCTATCAAACGCAGATACCGACTCTAATGGTCATGACATGCGTATGTGGCCTATCCTCTACCGTCAATCGTCTTTCAAGATCTTCATTTGGCGATTCCCCATCTGATTCTCAATCTTATTCCACTTGTAGTGCCCGAAGGGTTTTCACTATCAAGCCTCTCTCATTTTGTTTTTTCTCTCAGCTTTCATCGCCTTATGGTGCCCGTGAAAATTTTCACCGATAAGACTCTCTCATTTGTATCACTTTCCAGCTGGGGATTTGGAGTGTTGCCGGTATGATTCTCTCTGCTGGGGATTAGAATCCCTTCTGCTGTGGAACAGAGTGTTATGTTCACCGGTAAGACTCTCATTTGTCTGACTTGGCGTCTTTTGCAGACTGATCAGAAGGTCTTTCTTTGGACCGTAATGTGGGTTTTTGGATAGGCTAGAAAGAAAGGATATTAAAGGCTCAAAAACAAATCAATTTGAGGTTCAAAATTACAACCTTCGGAACCATATTTGTTTACAATAAGCGCAACCCTTGCCCCAATTTCTTGCTTGGGGATTATTTATTTTTTTTTTAATTTTTATTACACCATGACTGAGCCGTGAGGCGCCTACGTATCCTCTTTGAAGAATCAGGTCGAACGTAGTTCCCAATTCCTCTGTTTTCTTCTGACTTTCTTTTGTTTTTTTTGTTATCATTTTTCTCTTTTCTTTTCATCATTTTTTTCGTTTTTGTTGATTTTTTTCTTTTTCTTTTTGTGTTTTTTTTCTTTTTCTTTTTCTTTTCTTATCTTTTTATGTTTGTGTTTCTACTCTTTGCTACTGATTCCGAAAGAGGGGTATGAAAGAAGAAAAAAAAATAAACAAGGCTCAAAAGGGGTAACGAAGGATAAAGTGTTTAGGTAGCAGAACGAAATGCTTTCGTCATTCCAGTCTTCAAAACATGCCAAGTGCAAACAACACAATTGAACATAGATTTATAGTCTCTTCTGATGGTGTTGGACTTGATAATTATATTCAACATTTGCTTTTCATTTGTCATTTCTAAAGCACCGTTGGGCGACACTCTCACTCTCATTATCATGAAAGGCGAATCTTGCTTTTAACGGTTTTCTTTGTGTTTTACTTGCCCTAGTTCCATATGACTCGAGCTCCGAATAATTTCAAACCGTCCTTATTTCCTTTAAATGTTTTGATCACCTTTCCAGGGTTTTATGATTAACTTTTAAGATTAGGCCCAACTGTGCGCACATGTCATGTCACTAGAATCGGCGCTGAACAAAATGATAAAAGGATCAAACAAAAAGAAGAATGGAAATAATAAAAGATCGGATTTTGTATTAGACTACCGGTGAAATGGTTTGAATAACAAAACAAACGAAACAAACTAGAATAAAATCCTAAAATAGCCTGGACAAAACTTAAACCAAACCGCTATGACAAAATGGAAAGATAAGAAAGTTTGACACAAGACAATATCCAGATTACAACCCTAAGAATAATCCGGACAACAGAAATAACAACAAAATAAGCCACCAAAAGCTTCTCTCTTGCTAACCAAGGAACGGAGCGTCCTCCCATTTTATCAAAACTGGCATCTCAGCCACTGAGCTTCGCGTCAGTATTGCCCAGACCATTGCCAACTTCAATATCATCAACCTTAGTCAACAAGTCCCAATAGGATTCGAGTGCTTCTGTTATCAGGCCCGATCCCCGCAAAGTGTGCTTCTGGGTCTTGTATTTCTGGCTTACCACAAACCAACCACCTTAACTTTCTTTGTGATTCAAAGCAAAACAGGTTAGAATGGACTCAGTCGGTCCTCATTATTAACAACATTTTTTTCCCTTTTTTTTTCTTTCTTTTTTTCGATTTTTTTCTCATCTTTTTCATTTTTCATTTTTTTTGTTGTGGTCGAATCTTATGGAGATTGCCTACGTATCATGACCCCGCATGAATCAGACCTTGCGTAGTTCGGACCAATAAAAGATAAACAATAATAAACATTTTTTTTCACAATTTTCATATTAAAACAAACTGGGTTTCAAAGGTTTGAAGATGACCTACAAACTCGAAAATCAAACAGCCCACATATTCTAATCAAAAGATTTACAAACTCCAAAACAAATGGCCAGCTTCCTTTCTCCGTTTGACAAATGCAACCAAACGGTTATTTTTGCAAATGTGGCCCCTTCCAAATTTCACATGAATTTTGAGGCCGGGGAGGATTATTTTATGACACTTTACAAACTCGTCCGTTCTTTTACGAAAATAGCCTTTCGACAACTGAAAGATACTCTAAGGCTATTTCGGCAAGAACGGTTTAAGACGCGGCCGAAGCTGGCTCGGCTTATTTTTGACTAAAAATCCAAATAGTATTCACCTGACCGCTGACTCTTTTTTTTTTCAAATTACAATAAAAACCTGGTGTTGCAATCACGACCCTTCAGCGTCTCGGGGACGAAGATTTTTAAGGCTGTGTGGGTCAACTGGACCAAAATCCTAAAAAAATGACCCAAAGTGGCTGTTTATACAAAGTTAGCCCTCCGGCGTCCCTTTCGGGAACATTCGGCTATTTTTGACAAAAACAACATCACCCGATTATTTATGACTCTTTTTATCGTTTTTCAAAATAGAAAACTCAATATTGCAAACACGGCCTTTCAACGCCTCGGGGACGAAGATTTTTAAGGCTGTGTGGGTCAACTGGACCAAATCTTAAATATGACCCAAAAGTGGTTGTTTATGCAAAGTCAGCCTTCCGGCTTCCCCTTCTGGAACATTCGGCTATGTCTTGATAAAACAGCGTCACCCGACTTCTTTATGACAAAAATTAAAATTTTGACATTTTTTTTATTTATTTATTTTTGGCTATTTTAGCAAAAGGTGGGTTGAACCCGATGAGGGTTATGACAAAATTAAAATTTTGACATATTTTTTGTTTATTTATTTATTTTTGGTTATTTTAGCAAAAGGGGAGGTTGGACCCGATGAGGGTTGCCTACGTATCTCACATCCGGTAAGAATCAAACCAGCGTAGTTCGGGCCTCGGAAATAAAGCAAATAAGCTAACTTTTTTTTTTTCTCGAAAAAATACTTACAAAGAAGAGAGAAAATATTTCTGGATTTTGATTTTTTGTTGTTTTTTTTTTATTTTTTATATATTTTATTTTTTTTTTTGAAAAAAAAAACGACGGCTAAAAAAAATATAATAACTTCTTTTCCCCCTTTTTTTTTGTTTTTGGAAATTTCAAAAAATCTTCTAAAGAAAAAAGGAAATATTTTTGGACTATTACCCTGGATTTCTGAAAGAAATACTACAAAAGAAAAGAAAAAATATTTTTGAATTTTGATTTTTCTTTTGAACTTTTAAACAAATATTTTGAATTTTGAGAGAAATTAAAAAGAAATATTTTTGTATTATATTTTTTTTTAATTTGAGGTCTACAAGACTGAGTAATGAAAAATATTTTTTTTTTGATTTTTTGGAATATGGTGGGCCAGAACCGAACAGGTTTGCCTACGTATCTCACATCCGGTGAGAATCAGACCCGCGTAGTTCGGGCAATTAACTAAACTATTTTAAACTCTTTTTTTTTCATTTTTGGCAGCAAATATCAAAACCACTTTCAAAGCACGACTCTTTTCCTTTTCGATTTTGGGCATTTTCATAAAAATTTAAAAAAACCATTTTAAAAATAAGACCATTTTTTCTCATTTTCATTTTCCATGGCAAGACAAACTATTTTACTTTTCTATTTTTTGAAAACAAGACAGAACAACGACTTTTTTTTCTATTTTTCCTTTGCTTTTAGTAAAACAAATTAATACAACATTTTTTTTTGTTTTCTCAAAATTTCGGCAGAGTTCGACGGTATTTGGGCATTGGTTTTTTAAAAAATAACCAATTAACTCCCTAACCGCTATTTATTTTTCTTTTTTTTTTTTCAATTTCACAATATTCTAATATTCAAAAACTGGTCAGCATGCGGGCGCAAGACAAATAAATGCACGGAAAACAAATAGGATGCATCATGATGGTCTTTTCATATCAGGTTGCTAGTCCTAGACGGACCCAACCCCTGTGTTGAGTCCCCTAAGTCAAATGCAACGTGATGCAAATAAGCGTTCCTACTAGGGATACAGCATGAAGTCACGTTATTCTATGTTCAAAACCTGTGTCGGTGTTCTAGACAGTGTACCCGAGCGGACAACTCGAGTTGAGGAAGGAGCTCCTTTCCGGGAACCAAAAGGCCAGCCGGCTTAGAAACTTTCCGAGCCTCTTTTATTTCAGGGTATGACACTAACAGAATAGGGAGTCTTAACTAGTAAGCACATCCCCGGAGGTAAGAAGAGAAGGTTTCGGCACAGTTTATATGTACAGTTCAAATAATATCAAAGCAGTAAAAAAATATCATTTTGCACATTTAGGCCAAAACATGTAATAAGATCAAATAATAAATAAAGCCAAATATAACAATTCATCTAAGCTCGAATTCTGAACCCTGAACCAGAGATTCTGGGTAAATTCCCCAGCAGAGTCGCCAGAGCTGTCACACCTCCTTTTTCCGCCCCCGCGAGGGGTGAAGGAGTTTTTTCCAATTAAAGGACAATCGAAACGGGATTTGTTTATTTATTTCAGAGTCGCCACTTGGGAGATTTAGGGTGTCCCAAGTCACCAATTTTAATTCCGAATCGAGGAAAAGAATGACTCTATATTACAGTCTGCGAACCAGAAATCCGGATAAGGAATTCTGTTAACCCGGGAGAAGGTGTTAGGCATTCCCGAGTTCCGTGGTTCTAGCATGGTCGCTCAACTGTCATATTTGGCTTAAATATCTGATTTGTATACAATTATGAGCTCATGTGCAAATTTTTAACTCTTTACCGCTTTTATTATCATATTTATTGTTATTGTTTTACGGAGAATTGCAACATTGTGAAAACGTATTTCAAACCACGTCACAATTAATGCACCCGTGGTTATCGATACATTTCGACTCCGTTGAGATTTGGATTTGGGTTACATAAATGCACACCCATATTTAAGAAAATAATTTGTTAAAGACGCGCCTAAAGCGACTAGCGTATTGTTGTTTTGGGAAAGGCCGTAAAATTTCACTAGACGGCCAACTCCGATGTTCTAAATAATTAATGCATACATTTGTGAGGGCCCCGCAATCTACATATTTTACTAGGCGAGGCTCGTCTCATTTATTTTAAATGGACAAATCTTAAAGCGACTACATTTTTCTATTAAAATTAGTCTCTAAAATAAAGAAAGAAAATCCTAATTAATTACGAGATTTTTTATTTATTTATTTATTTAAGAAAGCATGGCATACTAATTGCTAGATTACTATAAATATTGATGAAAAGGAATTTTACTCAAAAATTCGAAATTATAAATAAAATAAAAATTTGACAACTAATATTCAAAAGAATCAAATATAACTAGATTAAAACTCGCATTGTTATAAAAAAAACTATTGAGATTAATTATTCACAACCATTTGAAACTAGATTTAACCATAATTACTAATGCTTATTAGAAAGTTTATTAAACTTAAACGTTCTTCTAATCTTGTTTGAACTCAAATCGTGCCTTAATGCCTAATTCACGAAATTCAGTTTAAATTCATACCTTAGCTAAATTTAGCTACTTGTTCACGATTAACCTACCGTTGATAATCTTAAAACCTTCATAACTAGTGAATTAACCCGTTTTGCCAAACTGATTCATTAAAGACTAACTTATGTTATTTTCTCTTATTCCAATTATTATTCAGTAATACATGAAATAGCCTAAATACAGTCAATAAAAGGAACAAAGAAAAGCGACATTAAAACTTCAAAATTCAGTTCTTCATATGTATTCATGCTTCCACATTATTAGCTTGCAATAGCTAGTGTTACAGTCGTGTACCTGATATTGGAAGCAAAAGAAAAGGGAGATCAGCAGAAATTCAGTGGCATACAACAACAGCAACACCCAACAACCAGCAATGAGAAACTAGTGACGGATTTTAAAACTCAAGATAGAAATCCAGAAACACCGACAACAATCAACGGACAGATGCCAAGGGAATCTTTTCAGAGTTGAAAGACTAATTAATGTTCAACCCTTAATCTTCTTTTGAATTTCCAGAATGTTTTTCTTTTTATTTTTGGAGTCTTAGTATTTTCGGAATTTTTCTCTCTATCTTCAATATTCAGCTCTTTTTTATCTCCCCTTCTTCCTTTTTTTCTTCTCTTCAAAATCTGATCAAGTCCCTTCTATTTATTACCATCGTTCAGCATTTTTTAAACACAAAACCCACTATTTTCCCACTCATCCCCTTTTAATCCCACTACCTAATGTTTTGTCCCCCACTACATTAAACAAATACCCCATTATATCTTGTCTCCCATGCTTATATTAAACAATTGCATTATTCCCCACCATTATATCTTGTCCCCCATTATTGATTATTTTAATATTATTTTAATCTTAATGGACAGAACACTCAAAATAAATAATTGTTCAGAATTTTAATTCCAAAAATACCCCTCTAACCTTATTGAAATTACCATTTTGACCCTGAAAATATTGTAATTTACCAATCTACCCCGTCAGCTATAACAAGTTCAACCAATCAATTCTAACCAAAATATAGCAGCTATAACCAATTCCTAATCAGATTTTATGAACAAACTCAAACTATATGATGAACAACAAAGAAACAACTTGAATTATTTTGACTGAACAATGTTTTTACACAACAAATCTATTTTCAGATTCACCAACAATAACAAACAAATATATTCAAAGCATGAGCTCAAATTCAAATTAAACTTAAACAAAATAAATAAATAGATTCAAATCACTAAACTCAAATAATCAATTGATCTTCAAATTAAATCCAACAAAATACAACAAAGATACATGATTCAAACTAAATCAAAGAATTAAAAACCAAAACATAAACTCACATTAAATCACTGAATTAAAAACGAACTTCAAACAAAATGAACACGAATTAAATCTAAATTAAACAACAGACATGACAGATTCAGATGATTTAAACTAACACTTTTCTATATTAAAACTAAATCCTTTTAAATTAGTAAAACAAACTGAAAACAAATAATTAATTGAACTTCAATTTAAATCTAAAAATATTATAATTAAACTAACAATTTCTACAAAAATAAACAAGAAAAATGAAACAAACTGAAGAAAATAACAAAACGATAAGCATGAAATTAATATCGAACATATCTAATTTTAGATCCGAAAATATCAAACAAATTACGGACAAAAATGAAACTCAAACCCACTAACCGGATCGAAACGACGAAGAACTTGGATGAAAACAAATCTGTCCGGAAACGATTGTCGCACCAAGACTGCCAACGACCTAACGGATCTTGAATTCAACGACAAACCCACCTTCCTTTTAACCTTGACGAACTCAAAACAACAAACGACGACCTCGACCAAAGCTCGAATAAACGAAATGGTGAGGTCTCGTTTGGGTTTTGGACTGAGGGCGACGAAAACAAAAGTGAAGCAGCTGCGATTTGGTTTTAAAACAGCTGCTCGTCGTGGCAGCAACAAACGCAGCAGAAGCAGCCGCTGGACGGGCCAAGGCAGCAACGGGGGTGGTCGTTTGTCGATGGACGTTGGTGGTCGACTGAAGAAGATGAAGCAGCAGGCGACGAAGGAGCTGGAAAAAGCAACGAGCAGCAGTAACAACAGCATCGACGGAGGAGCTGGAAGAAACAATGAGCAACATCGCTACATGCTCGTCAATGGCGGAGCTCGGAGCAGCGGCGATGGTGGCTGGGTATGGCTGTGTCACGGATGGAGTTTAACGGGCTGGTTTGGTCGTTCATGGCGGAGTGAAAGTGGTGAGGGCTGTTTGGAGTGAGTTTGAGGACAAATGAAGAAGAAGAAGCATCAGCCATGGACGGGCTGCTGCATTTTTTTTGTGTGTGTGTATGTGTGTGTGTGTGTGCTGTGTGTTGATGTGTGGTGTGTGTTGTGTGTTGAAGGTGAAGGACGGGGGGAAGGGCAGCCATTGGAGGGGCTTGGAGAGTTTTGGAGAAGAAGAGGGAAAGAGAGAGGGGGGGGATGGGATTTTTAGGGTTTTCTTGTTTTGTTTTTGTGAAATGTAAGATAGAGAGATGGGGTGTTGGGTATTTGGGTTATGGAATGGGTCGACCCGGTTTGGAATGGACCGGGTCGTAAAGGAAGGTTGGGTATATTTGGGCCTGTGGTTTAAATTTAAAGAAGAGGCCCAATTCCGATTTTTTCTATTTTTTGCTCTCTTTTCTTCTACTTTCTAATTAATAAAACTAAAATTCTAAATTAAGTTATAAACTAAATTAACTTATCAAAAAATACTAATTAGTTCCAAATAACTATTATCGCATATTTAAATAGCAATTAACGATAAAATCACACAATTTAGACGTTAAATGCTAAAATGCAACGTACATTTTTTTTATTTATGATTTTCTCATTTTTGTAAAACAAACTTAAATAAATACTAAACGAAAATGCGACATATTTTATATTTGTATTAATTTAAACAAATAAACATGCACAGACAAAAATACAAATAATTATACAAAAATACCACAAAAATTCAAAAATTGCACACCAAGGAAAAATCGTTTTATTTTGAATTTTTTTGGAGTATTCTTTCATAAGGCAAAAATCACGTGCTTACAGCTGGATGTTGCGTGCCAGCAAAAAGAAATAAGGTTTGTGGAAAGTGGGTAAATTTATTAGCACCCACATATGTGAAATGGACACATTCAATGAGAATCATTACAATTTGGATGTAGACTTGATTTCTCTTGTCTTGATTCCATATTTGGAAGTGTCCATTCGGTTCAAGATTAAAGAGTGTATTACAGCCATCCACCAGGAGTATGGTTGTACTATAACCAAAAGAAAGGCATATCTCGGTCGCAAATGTGCCTTTGAACTTTTTTATAGCGACTGAGATAAGTCTTTTTCATCTCTGCCCAGGTACATGGCCGCACTGCAATACTTTAACCCCGGGACTGTTGTTGAATGGAGGCGTGAATGGAGTCCGTACAGACCCGAATATATTTTCAACTACGTGTTCTGGTCATTTAAACCAGCAATTGATGGTTTTGTGCATTGTCGTCCTGTAATTTCCATAGACGGTACTCATGTCTATGGAAAGTATGGTATTAAGCTTTTGATTGCAGTTGCAGTAGATGTCAACAGACAAATACTTTCACTAGCTTTTGCCATTTGTGCCAACGAAAGAGAAGAGACGTGGACATTTTTTTGAACCACTTGAAGCAGCACGTTGTCAAACAACGTTCAGGTATTTGTCTAATATCTGATCGACATGGTGGTATTTTAAGTTCTGTACGGCACTTGCCTGAATGGCAGGAACCCTATGCATACCACTGTTACTGTGTGAGGCCCCTGAAAGCCAATTTCCAGAAGAAATATCGTGACAAGGCCTTGCATGATTTAATGTGGATAGCTGCAATTGAGCACCAGCTGTGCAAATTCATGAGGCGTATGGAAGCTGTCACACCTCCTTTTTCCGTCCCCGTGAAGGGCGTAGGAGTTTTTTTTTTCCAATTAAAGGACAATCGAAACGGGATTTGTTTATTTATTTCAGAGTCGCCACTTGGGAGATTTAGGGTGTCCCAAGTCACCAATTTTAATCCCGAACCGAGGAAAAGAATGACTCCATATTACAGTCTGCGTACCAGAAATCCGGATAAGGAATTCTGTTAACCCGGGAGAAGGTGTTAGGCATTCCCGAATTCCGTTGTTCTAGCACGGTTGCTCAACTGTCATATTCGACTTGATTATCTGATTTTTATACAAATATGAACTTATGTGCAAGTTTTAACTCTTTACCGCTTTTATTATTATATATATATTTTTTAAAATGTGAACATCGTTTAAAACATGTCTTTGGATTACGTCACATGAAATGCACCCGCAATCCGGAACACATTTTTATTCAATGTTTTAGGATTTAGATTTGGGTCGCATGAAATGCGCATCCGAGTTTAAGAAGGTAAAATTAATTAAATCGCGCCTAAAGAGTCTAGCGCGTTATTATCTTTGGGGAAGGAAGTGAAATTCACTAAACAGTCCATCCCAAATTCTAAGTATATTTTTTTTTAAATAATAATTAAATAAATAAATGAGATTGGAGAATCCTACAAATTTTTGTATTGTTTACATCTATTTATTTTTAGCGAAATCCTTCCTTATTTTAAGAAAATCCTTTAATGACTACATTTTTATTATTACTAAGTTTGTCTATAAATATAAAATCAATCTCTACATTCTTAAAAATAGCATAT
Source organism: Nicotiana tabacum (assembly GCF_000715075.1). Taxonomy (NCBI): domain Eukaryota; kingdom Viridiplantae; phylum Streptophyta; class Magnoliopsida; order Solanales; family Solanaceae; genus Nicotiana; species Nicotiana tabacum. Next base: position 162,226,671 of record NC_134082.1, read on the forward strand.
TAAATAGAAGAGAAAAAACAAATATTAACATAAAGTAATAAAAATTATATTGTTAGATGACTTGAGCTATTGAAATTAATTATTTACAAATACTGAAAATTAGAGATAATCTTGATTGCTAAACCATATTTCTAAAAATTAAATAATTTAACCTTAACTAACCTTGTTTTAATTCAAATCCTGTCCTAATATTTGATTCGCAAAATTAATTCATGTTTTAACTGAATTTAGCTACATGATTCCGATTAACTTAACGTTGGCGATACTAAAACCCTTATGAATAAGGAACTTAATCAATTTTGCCAAACTGATTTAATAAAGCCATTTTTACGTTATTTTCTTCTATTTTAATTATTTGACAGTTTAATCGGTAATGAACATGCTTAAATATATACTACCTAATAATCAGGTTAAAGCAAAGCATTATTTAATACATCGCTACAATATGCTTAATTATGCAAAACAACGGCGATTTACAGAATAATAATACATGAAATAACATAAATGCAATTAATAAAAAAAACTAAATTAAAAATTTAAACTTCCATTCTTCATTTTCAGCTTACAAAAGGCCAAAATTACAGTTGTGTACCTGGTATTGTCAATATAAGAAGAAGAAAGTCAGCCACATAGTACGTAACACAACAACAACAATAATAACCTGCAATCCAGTCAACGGAAATCCCAGTGACAGATTTGAAAATCAAAATAAAATCCAGAAACACCAACAACAAACAACGGACAGAAACCAAGGGAATTTCCAGATTTTTGAAAGGCTAATTAATATTTAACCCTTCTTTTCTAAACCCGTATATCAGGATATTTATCAGGTGTGTACTACTCTCTCTTCTAATTTCCAGCTCTTTTTATTTGTATTTTTTTCTTTTCTTTTTCTTTCTTGAAAGTTTTAATTTTTTTTCGGATTTTTCTTTCTCTCTTAAATATTCAGCTTTTTTCTCTCTCTATATTTGTCTTTCTCCCTCTTCCTAAAATCTGATCAAGCCTCTTATATATATCACATCCCCAAACCCTTTAATTCATTAATAAAACCACACTTTCTCCTACCAAAACCATTATCTTCCCACTCACCCCCACTACATTAAACTAATATATCAAACCAACCCATTACATCTTGTCCCCCATGCCTACCATAAACAATTACCATATTCCCCTCCACTACATTTTGTCTTGTCCCCCATTTATATTAAACAACTATATCACCCACACCCCATTACCTTTTGTCCCCCATGCTTAACATAAAGAATTACAAAATGTACAATTCCTAAACTACCCCTCCGACCTTATTGCAATTATCATTTTACCCCTGAATGTACTGCAATTTACCAAACTACCCCATCAGCTATAACCAATCAATTAATCAAACTCAACCAAAATATAGCCAATATGACCAATTTCTACACAAATTCAAACAACAAATCACATGAACACGATTTCTGAACCAATTCAACAACAATATCACATGAACACAAATTGAATAACAAAGAACAACTAAAATTTTGATTGAACAATATTTTTAGCAACAAACAAACCTACTTTCAGATTCAATCAACAATAACAACAAACAAGTATATTCAGATTTCTAAATTCAATAATCATTTGAACTTAAAATCAACTCTAACAATATTACAACCAACAATTCCTATATTAAACTTAAACAAGATTATGAGACAAACTCAAGAAATAATTATAAATGATGAACAATAAACAAGAAAAATCAAACTTATACTAATTTCGGATTCAAGAACAATCAAAAAAAGTATGAACATAAATGAAAAGATTCAACAACAATAACAAGCAAGTTTTATTCAAATTCGAATTAAACTTGTATTAAGCTTAAACAAAACAAATAAACTTATTCAAATCACTAAACTTCAAATAATCAATTGATCTTTTAAAATTAAATCCAACAAAATTATAACAAAGATACATGATTCCAAAAAATTAAAACATAACTTCACATTAAATCACTGAATTAAAAACGAACTTCAAACAAAGATGAACATGAATTAAATCTATTTTTAAACAACAAAACATGACGGATTCACATGATTAAACCATCATACTCCCCGACTACAACTAAATTCTTTTTAGACAAATAACAAGATCGAACAAGAACCAATTATGAGCTTAAACTTGAATCTAACAATATTAACAATTTCTGAAAAATACATAAAATACATGAAACAAATTGAAGAAATAATTAATTAAATTTCAATTTGAATCTAACAAATATTAAACTAACAATTTCACATGAACAACTGAAAAATTAACAAAACAATGAACATGAACAAAACAAAAATCAAACATCTACCGATTTTAGATTCGAGAAATATCAAAACGAAATACGGAAAAAAATAAAACTCAAAATCTACTAACCGGATTGAAACGATGAACAACGACTAACCAACGACGACCTCGGACTATGTAGGGACTGTTTTGACGACCCCCAACCAAAACTCGAACAGAAAACTCGACGTACCGGACCTCGACTCAACGAAAGACCCTCGAACTTTGACGAAACGAAGAAGATGAAGCAACAGCAGAAGCAGAAACGTGAAGCAGAAGCAGCTGGCCATGGCAAAGCAGTGGCAGCGGATGCGAGCAGCAGTAGCAACGCTACTCAACTGGTGGCAGCGATGGAGACGACGATGCTCGTTTGGACGAAGACATGGTCGACGTAGGCAGCCATGAAAGCTTGAGCTTGAGCTTGTTCATGGCTGCTCAGAGACGAAGAAACATCGAAGGTGGTCGACGACGCGACGGACTGTGTGCGACTAGCTGGACGGAGCAGCAACATCGCGATGACAGTAGGGTCGTTTGGATGAAGAACGAAGAAGAAGCAGCAGCCATGAAAGGCTGCTACGTGTGTGCGTTTTTTACTGTGTATGTGTGTGTGCGTGTTGACGTGTGTGTGTGAGAGTGTGACGGGGTGAGGGGGAAGGGCTGGAGGGGTGGTCGTTGGGCAAGGGGGGAAGGGCAGCCATGGTTGTGAAAGCTTAAAGAAGGAGAGCAAGAGAGGGGGCGGGTGGTTTTTTTTTCAACAGTGAATATTTTAGGGTTTTGTTAAATGAAAGATAGGGAAATAGGGGTGTTGGTCTTTGGGGTTATGGACTGGGTCGACCCGGTTTGAAATGGACCGGGTCGTTTGGGAAGATTGGATAATTTTTTGGGCCTTTGGCTTACAATTGAAGAAGTGACCCAATCTGATTTTTCTTTGTATTTTTGCTCTCTTTTCTTCTTTTATTTTTCTAAAACTAAATTATAAAAATACTTAAATTATTATTAAGAACTAAATTAAGTTATAAAAGCGCAAATTAACTCCCAATAACAATTAAACGCACAATTAAGTAATAATTAAGCATAAAATTGTATATTTGGACACTAAATGCTAAAAATACAGAAGATGCCTATTTTTTGTAATTTTCAATTTTTTTTGTAAAACAAACTTAATTACTAACAATTGTATAATTAAATCCTACATGCAAAAATGCAACATATTTTTGTATTTTTTTATTAATTTAACAAATAAACATGCACAGACAAATACAAATAATTATCCAAAAATGTCACAAAATTCTCAAAATTGCACACAAAGGAAAATTATTTTATTTTGGATTTTTTGGGAGTGATTCTCATATAGGGCAAAAATTACGTGCTCACAGCTGCCCCTCTTTGTCCGAAAACACGAAGGGTTTTCGTGCAAAGATAAAGTGAGCGGATACGAGCGATTTTTGCCCGTTCGAGTACTCCGTGTGAAGCATTTTTTGAAAGATTTGACCGAACCTTTGCTTCAGAGATTTCCTACATATCTTGGGCTAAACAAGAATCAGGTCAATGTAGTTCGGGAAGTTTTGGTAGCTGGGACTACCATGGGACTGCAATGTTACTGTTGTTGTATGCTACTTTTACTTGTTTGCTGATCTCCTTATTACACCATGCTTAAAAGTAAACAAGAAGCTAGGCTAGACTACGGATCATAAGATCTCATTTATCTGCAACTTGTTCCTGTTGCCTTGCTTTCTTGTCGGCTTGCGTTTCTTCCGAGACTTTGGGGATGACACTGGCCTTTTGCCTTTCTGAATACCAGTTTTCATTATTCCGTTCTGTTTGCTGGGGATATGACTTTCTTCATTAAGCTTTGTTATGCTGGGCATAATTCAATGCTCACATGCCACTTCTTTCAAGACGCGTCTTTTCTTCCTTTTGACTCATGCGCTTGAGTTTGTGTTGGGACCTCTTGTTGCAACCTTCTGTTTTTCGGTGCTGAGGATTTTTATTGTTTCCTGCTGGGAATTCCTGTTGTAACCTTCTACCTTCCGGTGGGTTACTGATTTCAAGATCTGCAGTATAATACTGAAAAGTATTCCTCTCGTTATACAGGTGGGCGCCTGGACATGAAATGAAAATGTATACCTGCATTATACTGGTGGGCGACCTAGAAATGAAAAACTGAAATGTATGCCCGCATTATACTGGTGGGCGACCTAGAACAAAAATGAAAAGACATAAATGTATTCCCGCATTATACTGGTGGGCGCCTAGGACATGAAATGAAAAACAGAAATGTATACCCGCATTATACTGGTGGGCGACCTAGAACATGAAATGAAAAACTGAAAGGTATGCCCGCATTATACTGGTGGGCGACCGAGGACATGAAATGAAAAGACAGAAATGTATTCCCGCATTATACTGGTGGGCGCCTAGGACGTGAAATGAAAAACAGAAATGTATACCCGCATTATATTGGTGGGCGACCTAGAAATGCAAAACAGAAATGTATTCCCGCATTATACTGGTGGGCGACCTAGAACAGAAATGAAAAGACAGAAATGTATTCCCGCATTATACTGGTGGGCGCCTAGGACATGAAATGAAAAACTGAAAGGTATGCCCGCATTATACTGGTGGGCGACCGAGGACATGAAATGAAAAGACAGAAATGTATTCCCGCATTATACTGGTGGGCGCCTAGGACATGAAATGAAAAACTGAAAGGTATGCCCGCATTATACTGGTGGGCGACCTAGAAATGAAAAACTGAAATGTATACCCGCATTATACTGGTGGGCGACCGAGAACGTGAAATGAAAAGACAAAAAATGTATTCCCACATTATACTGGTGGGCGCCTAATTGGTAAAGAATAATTTGAATTTGTTTCCTCGATTCTCCGAGAAAATTTTCACTTGTGGCAGAAAATTTTCTACCCCAATTCTGGCGATCTTTCTTATGGCGTATCTTTAGGCCATAATCAACACTTTATTTTCCTGTTCAAATCAAAGAAAATTTAGTTAGTTTTTTTTCTTGAAATATGGCGAGTGGTCATATCACTCCTGATGGGGATGATTGTTCCCTTTCCCTTATTCCTGTTCGGTGTTCCCAAAACTTGTTGAGGATGATGTTATTTGCTGAAGATGGATTTTCCTTTCTTCCCTTCCCATTCTGTGTTGTCCGACCACCTCGGAACTTGGTCTATAATCGGTCGGAGTCCTGCTGGGGATCGTCTTGGAACTTGGCCCACAATTTCCTCAATATGTTTTTTTTTTCGGTTCTTCTCCGTACTTTCCTTGCCATTTTAGGACAATATTATTCGGCCTGACAACCAACGTCTTTTGTCTTATTGCCTTGTCTCTGGCCTGCCCTTTTCACATTTTATGTTGTACCATTTTGGCAACTGGTAGTAAGCTCTGAAAGACCTTCCTTAAAACATAAATTTCTGGAAAAATTCTTTTAAACAAAGAAATGAAAAGATAGAAAAAGAGAAAATCTTTCTGAACAAATGATGGGGAAAAGAAAAGAAATGAACTTATCTGGGTGATATAACCGATTCCAATGATCATGTTATGCATTCCGGATTAATCAACCCAGTCTATTTGTGTCGATTAATCTTTCTTATATCTTCACTTGCTGGGGATAAATAGGTGCCCAATTCTTCGCAAAATGCGGATCCTTTCCGCCAATTTATCTTGTCGCCTCATAGTGCCCTTCGCGGGGTTTTCACTAACAAGGCTCTCTCATTTCTCACAGCTCCTGTTGCCTTATGGTGCCTGTGAAGGTTTTCACCGATAAGACTCTCTCATTTTGTATTTCTCAGCTTACGTCGCCTTATGGCGCCTGTGAAGGTTTTCGCCGATAAGACTCTCTCATCTTATTTTCTCAGGTGGGTATTGAAGTGTTGCCGATAAGATTTTTCTCTGCTGGGAATTCTTATGGCTATCAATTCTTTCAACTCATGATCCTCATTCAGTCGGGGACCGGCATTTTATTCTTGGTTTTCATTTGCCTGTCTTAACACCTCTCGGATACTGATCGGGAGGTCTTTTTTGGACATCAATATAGGTTTTAGAAGAAAAGGATATAAAATTCAAAATAACTTTGATGGGTAAAGTATTACAACTCTTGGAATCAAACTTCAAAATTTAGAAACATAATTTTTGCCCCAGTTTTCTTGCTTGGGGATTTTTTTCTTTTGATTTTTTTTCCTTTTTTTTTTACCTTATGACCGAGCCGTGAGGCGCCTACGTATCCTCTTTGAGGAATCAGGTCGAACGTAGTTCACTCGATTCCTTGCGACCTTCAAATTTTATTTTTTATTTTTTTATTATTTTTTCATTAATGATTCCAAGAGAGGGGTATAAAAAGATAAGTAAGGCTCAAAGGGGTAAAGCAAAGGTTAAAAGTGTTTGGATAGAAGAAAGAATTGCCTCCGTCATTTCATTATCCGATAAGCACTAAGTACAAACAAATAAATAAACAACAAAAGAAATTACACATAATATCTTTTGACTGCATCAGAATTGATAGCCATGTCGACGCATCTTCCTTCGACATCTGTCAGACGTAAAGCGCCGTTGGATAATACTCTGGTCACAATATACGGCCCTTGCCAATTCGGGGCGAACTTGCCTTTTTCCTCAATCTGATGTGGGAGGATCCGTTTCAATACTTGTTGCCCTACTTCAAATTTCCTGGGGCGCACCTTCTTATTGTATGCTCTTGCCATTCTCTTCTGATATAACTGGCCATGACATACTGCTGCCAATCTTTTTTCATCAATTAAACTCAACTGCTCTAGTCGGGCTTTGACCCATTCATCATCGTCAATCCCGGCCTCAGCGACAATTCGAAGGGATGGAATTTCGACTTCTGCTGGTATTACTGCTTCAGTTCCGTATACCAACAAATAAGGAGTCGCACCTAGTGAAGTACGAACAGTAGTGCGGTATCCCAACAATGCAAATGGTAGCTTTTCATGCCATTGTCTAGATCCTTCGACCATTTTCCTCAATATCTTCTTTATGTTTTTGTTGGCTGCCTCAACCGCTCCATTCGCCTTGGGCCGATACGGGGTGGAATTACGGTGTGTAATCTTAAACTATTCACATACTTCTCTCATCAAGTTGCTGTTAAGATTAGCACCATTGTCCGTGATTATTATTTTTGGAATCCCAAATCTACAGATGATATGGGAATGGACAAAATCCACCACTGCCTTCTTGGTTACAGACTTGAAAGTTTTGGCTTCAACCCACTGTCACACCTCCTTTTTCCGCCCTCGGGGGTGTACAGGAGTTTTTTCCAATTAAAGGACAGTCGAAACGGGATTTGTTTGTTTATTTCAGAGTCGCCACTTGGGAGATTTAGGGTGTCCCAAGTCACCAGTTTAATCCCGAATCGAGGAAAAGAATGACTTTGTATTACAGTCCGCGAACCAGAAATCCGGATAAGGAATTCTGTTAACCCGGGAGAAGGTGTTAGGCATTCCCGAGTTCCGTGGTTCTAGCACGGTCGCTCAACTATTATATTTGGCTTGATTATCTGATATAATACGTATTATAAACTTATGTGCAAATTTATCCCTTAGCCGCTTTTATTATTATTATTTTTTTATTTATTGTTATTATTTTACGAAGAATTGCAACATTGTGAAAACGTATTTCAAATCACGTCGCAATCAATGCACCCGTGATTATCGACACATTTCGACTCCGTTGAGATTTAGATTTGGGTTACATAAATGCACACCCGTATTTAAGAAAATAACATTATTAAATACGCGCCTAGAGCGACTAGCGTATCATTATTTTGGGTAGGGCCGTGAAATTTGCTAAAACGGCTCCTCCCTAATTCTAAGCGATTAAATGTACATTTATTGAGGGCCCCGCAATCTATACATTTCATTAAGCGAGGCTCATCTCATTTATTTTAAATGGACAAATCTTAAAACGACTACATTTTTCTATAAAAATTAGTATCTAAAATAAAGAAAGAAAATCCTAATTAATTACTAGCTTTTTATTATTTTAAAAAAAATGACATGCTAATTGCTTGATTAATACAAATATTGATGAAAAAGGAATTTTACTCTTAATTTCGAAATTATAAATAAAATAAAATTCAACAACTAATATTCAAAATAAACAAATATAGCTCGATTAAAATTCAGCATTGTTATTTTAAAAAAAAAAATATTATTGAGATTAATTATTCACAATCATTTGAAACTAGATTTAATCATAATTACTAAAGCTTATTAGAAAGTTTATTAGACTTAAACGTTCTTTTAATCTTGCTTAAGCTTAAGTCATGCCTTAATGCCTAATTTACGATGTTTAATTTAAATTCGTGTCTTAGCTAAATTTAGCTACTTGTTCATGATCAACCTATAATCTTGAAGCCTTCATAACTAGTGAATTAACCTATTTTGCCGAACTGATTTATTACAGACTAACTTATGATATTATTTTCTTATTCCAGTTATTATTTAGTAATTAATGAAATAGCTTAAATACAATCAACAAAAGGAACAAAGAAAAAACGAAATTAAAACTTCAAATTTTCATTCTTCATATGTATTCACGCTTCATATTTCGGATTACAATAAACAGCTTTTCAGTTGTGTACCTGATATTGGAAGCAAAAGAAAATGAATATGAGAATCAACAACAGCAGTAAAATCAGTACAACACAGCAACAATAGCCCAGCAACAGTAACAACCCAGTAACAGACCGGTGGAGTAGTAATCCAAAAAAAAAAACAAAAGCTTCCAGCTTTTATGAAACAACAATTAATTCTGATTTCAAACAACAAAAGAAAACAAAATATTTTTTTTAGTTTTTTTTTATATTTGAAAGCTTAAATATTTTTCGGAATTTTCTATCTCTTAAATGTTCAGCCCTTTTCTCTCTCTTATTTTCAGATTTGTTTCTCTCTCCCGTTTTTTTTTCTGTCTGCGTATATTTTTCTGTCTATCTCTCTTCCTTCTAAATCTGATTTCAAGACTTCCTATATATAACCCATCCCATAAATCTTTTAATTAATTAAAATCAATACTTTTTCTCTACCCAACCCATTATCTTCCCACTCATCCCCATTACATTAAATAAACATATCACACCACCCCATTATATTTTGTCCCCCATGCTTCACTTAAAATAATACAAGATTCCCCCACTAAATTTTGTCTTGTCCCCCCTTTATGTTAAACAACTATATCACAACCCACCCCATTTTATTTTGTCTCCCATGCTTCATATAAACAATTACAAAATGTACAATTCCTAAACTACCCCTCCGACCTTACTGAAAATTACCAAACTACCCCTGAACGTACTACAAATTACCAAACTACCCATCAGCTATAACACATCAATTAATCAAACTTAACCAAAATATAGGCAATACGATTAATTTCTAACAATGTTCAAACAACAAATTTCATGAACATGATTTCTTCAACATTTCAATAACAAATCACATGAACATGATTTCAACCACAAATCATATGAACACAAATTGAACAACCAAGAACAACTAAAATTTGATTGAACAATATTTTTAGCAACAACAAACATATTTTCGGATTTAAACAACAACAACAATCAAACAAGTATATTTAGATTTCTAAATTCAATAATATTGAACTTAAAATCAACCATAACAACATTACAACCAACAATTCCTATATCAAACTTAAACAAGATTATGAGACAAATTCAAGAGATAATCATAAATGATAAACAAGAAATCAAACTATACAAATTTCGGATTCAAGATCAACAAACATAATATGAACATGAATTAAATCTAAAAATAAAAACAACGGATTCAAATGATTAAAACCAACATAATTCCTTTATTACAACTAAATTCTTTTAGGCAAATGACAAAACAAAACCTAAGAAGAAACAATTATGAATTTAAACTTGATCTTAACAATATTAACAATTTCCGGAAAATATATAAAATACATTAAACAAATTGAAGAAACAATTAATTAAACTTCAATTTGTATCTAACTAATATTAAACTAACAAATATTCACTTAAACAATAATACAAAACATGAAATAAATATGAAAACAACTAATTAAACTTCTATTTTGAAATCTGAAAATTCATTTTAACAAAGCACATGAACATGAACAAACTAGAAAAACGATTTCAACGATGAACAACGAACAAAACAAGAATCGAATATTTAATGATTTTAACTTTGAGAAATATAAAAACGAAAATGGACAAAATAAAATTCAAAACTACTAACCGGATTGAAACGAAATATGTATGGACTGACTCGACGAACCTTGACCAAAGCTCGACCAAACGACGACGAACACACGACGTACAGGATCTTGACTCGACGAAAAACCCTCGACCTTTGCCGGACTTTAATCGGACTGCCTTGCGTCGTCAACAACAGTACGATGGTGAGCAACCAAACAGCAGACTCATGGGGTCGTCGACGGCAGTACGCAGCAGTGAAGAAGACGAAACAGCGGCGACTGGTTGTGTGCGTGAAGGAGATCGAGTGAAGCAGAAGCAGCAGCTCGGCGCAGCAGAAGGGATGAAACAGGAGCAGAACTCGTCGAGCCATGGACGTCGAGGGTCATCCATGGACGTCGAGCTCGACTTTGAGCTTGACGTTGAATGACGACGATGAAGCAGGAGCAACTGGGAGATGAAGCAACAGCTCGAGACGATGAAACATTAGCTCGGAGGTGAGGTAGCAGCTGTTCGAGCTGTCCGACGAGGAGCTGGGCAGCCATGGGAACAGCTGGGTCTGGTTTGTTGGTGGTGGTCGACGAGTGGTTTCTGTTTGGTGGTGGTCGACGAGTGCAGGCTAGGGTTTGTGGGGGAGGCAGCCATGGATGGGGTGTTTTGGAGTTTTGAGGAAGAAGAAGGAAAATGAGGAGGGGGGGTGGCGGATGACTTAGTAGTTTTAGGGTTTTTTCTTCTTTTTTTTTTTGTTTTATTTTGTTTGTAAAATAATAGGGGTGTTGGGTTATGGACTGGGTCGACCCAGTTCGAAATGGACTGGGTTGTAGGGAAGATTGGGCCATTTTTTGGGCCTATGGCTTGAAATCGAAGAAGAGGCCCAATTCCGACTTTCTTTATATTTTCGCTCTCTTTATTCTTTTATTTCTCTAAAACTAAATTATAAAAATACTTAAACTATTATTAAGAATTAAATTAAGTTATAAAAGCGCAAATTAACTCCCAATAACAATTAACGCACAATTAAGTAATAATTAAGCATAAAATTGTATATTTGGACATTAAATGCTAAAAATGCAAACGATGCCTATTTTTGTAATTTTAATTTTTGTAAAACAAATTTAATTACTAACAATTGTAGAATTAAATTCTACATGCAAAATGCGACATATTTTTGTATTTTTATTAATTTAGCAAATAAACAACGCACAAACAAATACAAATAATTATTCAAAATATCACAAAATTGCACACCAAAGAAAAATCATTTTATTTTTGAATTTTTGGGAGTAATTCTCATATTGGTCAAAAATCACGTGCTTATAGCTGCCCCTCTTTGCCCGAAGACACGAAGGGTTTTCGTGCAAAGATAAAGCGAGCGAGTTTTGCCCATCCGAGTACTCCGTGTGAAGCATTTTTTGAAAAAGATTTGACCGAACCTTTACTTCAAAGGTTTCCTACATATCCTGGGCTAAACAGGAATCAAGTCAATGTAGTTCGGGAAGTTTTGGTAGCTGGGACTACAGTGGGACTGCAATGTTACTGTTGTTGCATGTTATTACCACTGCTTACCGATCTCCTTGTTATACCATGCTTAAAAGAAAACAAGAAGCTAGGCTAGAGTACAATTTGTTTTTGTTGCCTTGCTTCCTTGTCTGCTTGCATTTTTTCCGGTGTTTTTCTTCTTTTGACACATGTACTTGAGTTTGTACTGTGACCTCTTGTTGCAACCTTCTGTTTCCCGGTGCCGGGGAATTTTGTTGTTTCCTGCTGGGGATTCCTATTGTAACCCTCTGTTTTATTGTCCTCTGACTTGATCTTGAAATGTATGCCTCTGTTCTATGGGCGGGCTCCCAACTTCAATACTTGAAATTAAAGACTGAAATGTATGCCTCTGTTATCTGGGCGGGCTCCCAACTTCAATGCTTGAAATGTAAAGACTGAAAGTATGCCTCTGTTATCTGGGCGGGCTCCCAACTTCAACAACTGAAATGTAAAGACTGAAATGTATGCCTCCGTTATCTGGGTGGGCTCCCAACCTCAATGCTTGAAATGTAAAGACTGAAAGTATGCCTCTGTTATCTGGGCGGGATCCCAACTTCAACAACTGAAATGTAAAGACTGAAATGTATGCCTCTGTTCTATGGGCGGGCTCCCAACTTCAACAACTGAAATGTAAAGACTAAAATGTATGCCTCTGTTATCTGGGCGGGCTCCCAACTTCAACAACTGAAATATAAAGACTGAAATGTATGCCTCTGTTATCTGGGCGGGCTCCCAACTTCAACGCTTGAAATATAAAGACTGAAATGTATGCCTCTGTTATCTGGGCGGGCTCCCAACTTCAACGCTTGAAATATAAAGACTGAAATGTATGCCTCTGTTCTATGGGCGGGCTCCCAACTCCAACAACAACTTTAAAAATAAACGCCATTCCTCTCTTCAGGCGGGCTCCTGACTTCGACCAATAAATCGTCATTATGTTATTCAGGGGGGGCTCCTGACTTCAACCAATACTTGAACTATGTGTCTCCGTTCTTCAGGCGGACTCCTGATTTCTAAATTTAAAATTAAATGTCTCTATTCTCCAGGCAGACTTCTGACTTTTAAAATTTAAACTATGTGTCTCTGTTCTTCAGGCGGACTCCTGACATCAAACTTGAAAAGTATGTCTCTGTTCTCCAGGCGGACTCCTGACTTTTAAAATTTAAGCTGTATGTCTCCGTTCTTTAGGCGGACTCCTGATGTCAAACTTGAAAAGTATGTCTCTGTTCTCCAGGCGGACTCCTGATTTCAACCAATAAATCGCCATTCTGTTATTCAGGGGGGCTCCTGACTTCAACCAATACTTGAACTGTGTGTCTCCGTTCTTCAGGCGGACTCCTAATTGTTAAATTTAAAATTGAATGTCTCTGTTCTCCAGGCGGACTCCTGACTTTTGAAATTTAAACTGTATGTCTCCGTTCTTCAGGCGGACTCCTGATTGCTAAATTTAAAATTGAATGTCTCTGTTCTCCAGGCGGACTCCTGACTTTTGAAATTTAAACTGTATGTCTCCGTTCTTCAGGCGGACTCCTGACGTCAAACTTGAAAAGTATGTCTCTGTTCTCCAGGCGGACTCCTGATTGCTAAATTTGAAATTGAATGTCTCTATTCTCCAGGCGGACTCCTGATAACTTGCATTTATCCTGATTAGTGCTTGTTTTTCCCTCCTGGAGAATTCCTCTTCAACAACTAACTTTTCTCCCCCTGCTCAATCAAAGAAAATTTTGTCAGTTTAAAACGGTGGTTAGTTGATGGCATTCTTGCTGAAAAATCCTTCCACTGCCTTACTTTGTGTTGACTAATTTCCACGCACTAACCCTAAACCGCTTGACTTTCTGACCAACCTTTAAATTTCCCAACCTCTGGCGACCTAAATGTTTTACACCCCTGCTGTTATTTCACTTTTCTGACCTTTTTGTTTGAGCTTTCGCCTTTCCCACGACATTTCCCAATCATTTCACCGATGAAACTTCCGTTAATTCCCTATATTCCACTTGACATCAAGTTGTTTTTGACATGCTCTGACCACGTTGTGCTTTACAATTCTAGAAGCTGGTAGTGAACTTTGAAGTCCCTTCTGATTGCATTGAACAAAACTGGCACTGAAACATCTCAGCTAGATAAAACCCTCAAAAGAAAATGAAATGCAATGATTTTTGAGTTAAGGATAAGAAGAATCCAAAACCAGATGACTGTTTAAAAAGAGAAGGAAAAGAAACTTATCTGAGCGAGACAACTAGTACCAATGGTCAAGATATGCATTTTGGATTAATCAGCCCAATCTATCCAACTAAACAACTCTCAATTGTCGTACCTCATTGCCTAGAACTTCCATCACTTGTTTGATTTATCCAGACCTCAACCTTGTTTCCCTGCGGTACCGCGAAACGGTTTCTATCAACAGACCTTTCTCAGTTTTCCATTTCTTATCTTACCTTCGCCTTGAGGTGCCCGTAAAGGTTTTCACCAACACGACTCTCTCATTTATTTTTCTCTCAGCTCCCGTCGCCTTACGGTGCCCGTGAGGGTTTTCACCCATAAGACTCTCTCATTTATTTTTGTTCTTCTTGCTCGAACCAGAGTGTTGCCCCTGTCGTGGGTTATTCCTACCTGTTCATCTTGGCATTTCTCAAAACTGATCATAAGGTCTTTCTTTGGACCGTAATGTAGGCTTTTGGATTGAGTTAGAAAGAAAGGTATAAAAGGCTCAAAACAGTTCAAATGGGTTCAAATTACAACTTTCGGAATCCCACTTTCATAACAATCACCACTTCTGCCCTAGTTTCTTGCTTGGGGATTTTTGGATTTCTATTTGGTATGACTGAACCTCGGAGTAAGGCTGCCTACGTACCCTTTCGGGATCAAGTCAAACGTAGTTCACTTCATAGAGACTACGTTGTTATGTTTCTCTTCTTTCCTTTTTTTTTCTTCACTTTTCTTTCTTTTCTTTTTCTTCTTTTTTTTTCTTTTCTTTTTTTTTTCTTTTCTTTCCTTCTTTTCTTTATGTTCGGTACTTGTGTTCTCTGATAATGTCGCTGATTCCGAAAGAGGTGTATGAAAAATAAGTAAGCTCGAAAGGGATAACAAGAGATATGAGTGTTTGGATAGCAGAACAAAATGCCTTCATCATTTCAATCTTTAAGATAAGCCAAATACGAACAGATGCATTCAGAAAATAAAGAAATCATACATAATATCTCTTGACCGCATCAGAATTGATGGTCATTTCTACATATTTTCCTTCCACATCTATCAAATACAATGCTCCATTAGACAACACTCTGGTTACCACAAATGGTCCCTGCCAGTTTGGGGCAAATTTTCCTTTTGCCTCAGCCCAATGAGGCAAGATCCGCCTCAGTACTAATTGCCCGACTTCAAATTTCCTTGGACGTACCTTTTTGTTGTATGCTCTTGCCATTCTTCGTTGGTACAGTTGGCCATGACACACTGATGCCAATCTTTTCTCATCGATCAAACTCAACTGCTCAAGACGGCTTTTCACCCATTCATCATCATCGATCTCAGCCTCTGCAATGATTCGCAGAGATGGGATTTCCACTTCTGCGGGTATTACTGCCTCGGTACCATATACCAATGAGTAAGGAGTCGCTCCTACCGAGGTACGCATGGTGGTGCGATATCCTAACAATGAAAAAAGGCAATTTCTCGTGCCATTGTCTAGATCCTTCAACCATCTTCCGAAGTATTTTCTTTATGTTCTTATTGGCCGCTTCAACCGCACCATTTTCCTTGGGACGATACGGAGTAGAGTGCCTGTGAGCAATCTTAAACTGCTCACATGTCTCCTTCATCAAATGACTATTAAGATTAGCCCCATTATCTGTGATGATTACCTTTGGGATCCCAAACCGACATATGATATTTGCATGCACGAAGTCAACTACAGCCTTCTTGGTCACAGACTTGAATGTCTTCGCTTCCACCCATTTGGTAAAATAATCTATAGCTACCAAGATAAACCTGTGCCCATTTGACGCTGCTGGATCAATTGGCCCAATAACATCCATGCCCCATGCAACAAAAGGCCATGGCGCGGACATCACATGTAATTCTGATGGTGGAGCATGAATCAAATCTCCATGTATTTGGCATTGATGACACTTACGCACAAAACTGATACAATCTCGCTCCATTGTGAGCCAATAATAACCTGCTCGGAGAATCTTCTTTGCTAGAACATACCCACTCATATGCGGTCCGCAAACTCCGGAATGCACCTCAGTCATGATAGTTGTGGCCTGCCGTGCATCTATACATCTCAACAAACCGAGCTCTGGCGTTCTTTTGTACAGTACTCCCCCACTAAGGAAAAACCCACTTGCCAACCGTCGAATTGTTCTTTTCTGATCACTGGTGGCCTGCGTTGGATATACTCCCGCTTTGATGTACTCTTTGATATCATGGAACCACGGCTCTCCATCGATTTCCTCTTCTATCACATTACAGTAAGCATGCTGATCATGGACTTGAATCTGCAATGGATCAACATAGGCCTTATCTGGATGGTGCAACATTGATGCCAAAGTAGCCAAAGCGTCAGCAACCTCATTATGAATCCTTGGAATGTGTCTGAATTCTATGGCCTGAAAACGCTGGCAAAGCTCATGCAGACACTGCCGATATGGTATAAGCTTCAAGTCCCGTGTTTCCCATTCCCCTTGAATCTGGTGTACCAGTAAGTCCGAGTCACCCATGACCAAGACTTCCCGTACACCCATATCCACAGCTAATCTCAATCCCAATATACACGCCTCATATTCTGCCATGTTGTTTGTACAGTAGAAACGAAGCCGAGCTGTAACGGGGTAATGCTGACCTATTTCCGAAATAAGTACTGCTCCTATTCCCACACCCTTCATATTTGCAGCCCCATCAAAGAAAAGTTTCCATCCCGACTTCTCAGCTTGTTCTAATTCTTCAATGTGCATTATCTCTTCATCAGGGAAATAAGTTTTCAACGGCTCATAATCTTCATCAACGGGGTTCTCAGCCAAGTGATCGGCTAATGCCTGTGCTTTCATGGCAGTCCGTGTCACATAGACAATGTCGAACTCTGTAAGTAAGATCTGCCACTTTGCAAGCCTTCCTGTGGGCATGGGTTTCTGGAAAATATACTTCAACGGGTCCAAGCGAGATATAAGGTAAGTGGTGTAAGATGACAAGTAATGTTTCAATTTCTGTGCCACCCAAGTTAGGGCACAACATGTCCTTTCCAGATGAGTATACTTGACCTCGTAAGATGTGAACTTCTTACTGAGATAGTAGATAGCCTGCTCTTTTCTGCCCGTAACATCATGCTGCCCCAGTACACAGCCGAATGAACTGTCCACAACTGTCAGATACAGAATCAAAGGCCTCTCTGGTTCTGGTGGGACCAATACGGGTGGGTTTGACAAATACCCCTTTATTTTATCAAAAGCCTCCTGGCATTCATCAGTCCATTTGACCGCGACATCTTTCTTCAATAATTTGAAAATTGGTTCACACGTTGCCGTGAGCTGAGCAATGAACCTGCTGATATAGTTCAGTCTCCCCAACAAACTCATCACCTCGGTTTTGTTTCTTGGAGGTGGCAACTCCTGAATAGCTTTGATCTTTGACGGGTCTAATTCAATACCCCTCCGGCTAACTATAAATCCCAACAACTTCCCAGATGGCACCCCGAAAGCACATTTCGCAGGATTGAGCTTAAGATTGTACCTGCGAAGCCTTTGAAAGAATTTTCTCAAATCTCTGACATGGTCGGATTGCTGTCTAGACTTAACGATCACATCATCCACGTACACCTCGATTTATTTATGTATCATATCATGGAAGATAGTTGTCATGGCCCTCATATAAGTTGCCTCAGCATTTTTCAAACCAAACGGCATGACCCGATAACAATACTTTCCCCACGGCGTGATGAATGCCGTCTTTTCTGCATCTTCCTTGTCCATTAGAATCTGATGATAACCCGCATAACAATCCACAAAAGAGCCAATATCATGTTTGGCACAATTGTCGATCAGTATATGGATGTTGGGCAGTGGGAAATTATCTTTTGGGCTTGCCTTGTTAAGGTCTCGATAATCGACGCACACCCTGGTCTTGCCATCTTTCTTTGGCACAGGCACGACATTGGCTAACCAAGTGGGGTACCGTGTAACCTGAATGACCCTTGCCTCAAACTGCTTGGTGATCTCTTCTTTGATCTTCACACTTATGTCTGTTTTGAACTTTCTCAACTTCTGCTTGATAGGGAGGAGTGCTGGATCAGTGGGCAATTTATGAACCACCAAATCAGTGCTTAGACCCGGCATATCATCATATGACCATGCAAAAACGTCTTTGTACTCATGCAATACTTTAATTATCTCCTCCTTGAGTTGTGGCTCCAAATGAACACTTATTTTAGTTTCCCGTACATTGTCTTGGTCCCCTAGATTAACTGCTTTTGTGTCATTTAGGTTAGGTTTGGGTTTTTCTTCAAAGTGACTTAATTCTTTACTAATTTCCTCATAAGCTTCATCATTATTACAATCCACCCCATCATCACACTCGATCTCTTGTATTATTACTTCTGAACTAGATTGGCTTTTAAAACTGGGCCGAAGATTCCTCATGCATGTCATGTCACTGATATCAGCATAAAAAGAACTGTACAAAAAAAAAAATGGAAAGAGAATTAGTAATGAAGAAAATTGCATTTCATTAAACGTAAAGACAACAAGGTTTTAACTCATCCAAACGGACGGAACATAACAACTGGATTACAAACCCTGGAATAATCCAGGTGACAAAAAGGAAAACAAAACCCACTACCACGACTCCCTCCGAACTGGAAGAGGAGTAGCTTCCCAATTGTTGATGTTAGCACGTGGTCCGATGTACTGTATGTCTGCTCTGCTTGACCCTTCCCCGGCCTCAACCATGTTTACTTCAGCAAATACTTTCTCAAACACCTTATCCAAATTCCCATCCGCCTCAATTAACGAACCTGACATCTTTGCTAATGACTGTTTCTTAATACTCGGTCTGACGAAGGACCTGGACAATCGAGGAATTGGTTTAGGGAGCACCCAAGCTTTCTTCTTCAATTTACGGGCCTTTCTGACATCTGCCGCTGTTGGTTTGAACCCTAACCCAAAGGTGTCCAGATTTTTGGGCAAAGACACAGGTTGAGTAATGCCCTGCAGTTCAACACCCAAACCCTTCCCGGGCACGAACCCGTTATTCAACATTTCTGACACTACCATGACGGTCGCAGTTGACACCCTGGGACATGGCATGCTTTTACCCTCAGGCACCCTGCTCACCGGAACCGTGTCGAGGATCTGATACATCCATGGCCCCTTATCATCTTTGGTCTCTTTAAAGGGTACAATGGCATCATTCATGGCGCATGTGGGATCTTCCCCATGTAACACAATTTCTTGTCTGTCCCACTCAAATTTGATCATTTGGTGCAGTGTGGAGGGCACGACTTTTGCCGCATGAATCCACGGTCGACCCAACAAAAGATTATAGGATACTGCAGCATCCAACACCTGAAATTCCATCGTGAACTCGACTGGGCCAATAGTCAATTCGAGTACAATATCCCCTACCGTGTTTGTTCCCCCTCCATCGAACCCTCAAACACAAATGCTATTTTTGCGAATTCTATCCTCATCAATCTTTAACTTGTTCAATGTGGATAACCTGCAAATATTAGCGCTCGACCCGTTATCGATTAGTGCCCGAGTAACCATTGAACCTTCATATTTGACCGTCAAATAGAGAGCCTTGTTGTGTTTTGTGCCTTCCATAGGCAGTTCATCATCAGAAAATGCTACCCTGTTCACTTCAAAGATCTTGTTGGCAATTGTCTCTAAATGGTTTACTGAAATTTTGTCAGGCACATGAGCCTCATTCAATATCTTCATTAAAGCTCGGCAATGCTCATCAGAGTGAATTAATAATGACAACAACGAGATTTGGGCCGGTGTTTTTCTCAGTTGCTCAACAATGGAATAATCTTGTCCTTTCATCTTTTTCAGAAACTCTTCTGCCTCTTCTTCCGTTACAGCTTTTTTAACTGGAACTGGATTGTCTTTTGCACCTTTAGCTTTTCTCAACTCTTCGGGGGCGAAACAACGTCCCGACCGGGTGAGTCCCTGTGCTTCACAACTTTCTTCCTCAATTTCCTTTCCTTTGTATGTCACCACTACCTTGTCATATTTCCAGGGTAAGACTTTGCTATCAACCATGGGTAACTGGACTATCGGTTTTATGACAACCGGTTCTACATAGGCTCCTTTCACAACCACCACGGGCGCGGATACTGACCTTGGTACCACTATATTGACTGGCTCCTGCTTTTTCTCGGCCGCAAATGGTCCTTCTCCCATTACTAGCACTGACTTGTCTTTTATTGTTTTTAACTGAACCACTGGCCTTGCACTCACTGTCCTTTCTTTGGTTTCCGTAGAACGAATCACCATAACCACCTGCGAAGGTTTCTTAAGCTCTGCCCCTTTATGTATCAGTTCGATCATGTTGGCCTCATAATGCGCTGGTAACGGATTTTGATTGATGTTCGGGGCCTCTAGAGCCTGTACCTCAATACGACGATTATCAATGAGCTCTTGGATTGCATTTTTCAACTTCCAACATTTTTCAGTATCGTGCCCCGGCATCTCTGAGCAATACTCGCAGCTAACAGAGTGGTCCAGGTTTCTGGGAAGAGGATTTGGTGCTTTGGATTCAACTGGGGTCAGCATCCCCAACTATTTCAATCTGTGGAAGAGAGAAGTGTAAGATTCTCCCAGCGGAGTAAATGTTTTTTTGTTTGGGGCCTTCTCATTTCTAAAAGCTTGGTTTGGGCGGAAACTGGTTCCTGGTCTGTTAGCCCTGGGAGGTGGATAGGTGTTTTGTGGGTGTGGCTGTGTATTTTGGGGACTTGGTGTACGCCATTGCGAGTGCACTGGGGGTTGAGTGTAGGTCTGGGCGTGGTGAATAGAAAAGTGTGGTTCTGGTGGTGGATAATAGTGTTGCGGTGGACCATATGGGGTATATTGATAGTTTGGGTGGTGGGGTCTGGGTTGGTTGTAGTAGAGTGGACGGTTATTGTGCCTGGACCAAACATTAGCTTCAACTGTAGCAACTTCTTCTTTCTTCTTCTTCCCCAGCACACCACCAGTACCGCTTTGGATGGCCTGGGTGGTTGCTTTCAACGCCGAGTAGCTCAAGATCTTGTTAGATTTCAATCCTTCTTCAATCATGGCTCCCATCTTTACCACTTCATTAAACGACTTCCCGACAGATGTCACTAGATGACCAAAATAGGTAGGTTCCAATGTTTGCAAGAAGTAATCTACCATCTCACTCTCCCGCATGGGAGGATCAACCCTTGCAGCTTGTTCCCTCCAGCGGAAACCAAACTCTCTAAAACTTTCCCCAGGCTTCTTTTCTAGTTTCAACAATGACAGACGATCAGGGACTATTTCGAGGTTATATTGAAAATGGCCAATGAATGCCTGGGCCAAATCATCCCATGTATACCATCTGCCGGGGTCTTGCCTCGTGTACCATTCTAGCGCTGACCCGCTCAGGCTTTGCCCGAAATATGCTATCAACAACTCATCCTTTCCCCCGGCCCCTCTCATTTTGCTACAGAAACCACGCAGATGGGCTACTGGGTCACCGTGCCCCTCATATAAGTCAAACTTCGGCATTTTAAACCCCGCAGGCAACTGTACATCAGGAAAAGGGCACAAATCTTTGTATGCGACACTAACTTGGTTTCCTAAACCATGCATGTTCCTGAAGGATTGCTCCAGGCTTTTGACTTTACGAATCACCTCCTCTTGTTCTGCATTCTTAACCGGTTTCTCAACTTCTCCCGAGATTTCAAAATGGGGAGAGTAGACTGGCTCAGGCGCTTTGAAAGTAGGTTCGGGAGGGTAATATTAGGTGTCGTGAGCTTGGAATAGCGGCTCACTGGATGATCTATATAGTGGAGCTGGGGGAGGTGCCACAAAGACGGGAACCATGGTTGGTGGAGGGTTTTGTTTGGAGGGTGGAGCTGGGGGAGCGTATGACGTGGTACCATAACCCTGGGCCTGATAAGGGAAAGCTGAAGATGTGTGGGAAGTGGTAGGCTCCTGAGCTTGGGCCAAAGGTGGGATGTAAGATGGGTTGGCAGGATATAGTGGTGCTGGGTGTCCCTACGACCATGCCTGATGCATTTCAGCCATTTGTGCTTTTAATTTCCTCATCTCTTCTTTCATAGCACCCACATCTGTTACCTCAACCTCATTCGAAGGGTCTACGATGCTGATTTCCGAATCCTGCCCTGTCATTTTTACTTGATCTTTCGACCGGGTGTTGTAGGGATGAGTTGCCAGAATTGCCAATCAATTAACCACCTGCCTGGTATCACACATTTAGACAACCACTTTGTTAGCGATTAGGTCTCAACAGATTTAACAACCACACGTTGGCATGAATGCACTTATACAGTTATTCCTTTCTATTATGCGTTTGCCCGATTGCATGCGTCATCCCAGCATTTCATTCCTTGTTTCATTTTTCTTCTCCTCGCCTTATACCTCTCTTGTGCTTTTTCTTTTCTCTCTCTTGTTTTTCCGCTCTCTTCTTTCTTTCTATTTTTCTTGGTTTTCCTTATATTTTCCTTTTCATTCTTTTTGTTTTCTTTTCGGTTATGGTCGAATCTTATGGAGATTGCCTACGTATCGTGACCCCGCACGAATCAAACCAAGCGTAGTTCATGAAGATAAATGTAAAAATAAGGGTGGAAATAAAATGCTCAACTTTCATTAATAAACAGACTCTTACAAACTCGACATCTTTTGTTTTGGAAAGAAACTAACAAACGCAATCTGAAAGCAAACAAAAACTCTAAGCTTGCAAATATACTCAATCCAGAAAGATAACGGACGTACAAAAGACTGATTCAAAATGGTAGACAATCACAGACACGGACTATGCATATTCTAGTGCTTCAAACTTAGGTATCCGCGGGGCGTCGTTCGGCCTCGCCGCGGGTCTAGGATCCAAATCCCTTTCAAGCTGCTCTAACTCATTCATGGTTCGCTTCACATAGATCATCACTGCTGAGATAAAAGTAGTACGGGTCATGTCTTCACAAACCCGGCATCTCCTGACAATAGCATGAGCAATGGCTCTAATCCTGTCTTTTGTTTGCTTCTTTTCTATGAGCAAGCGTCTTATCTGATCGCTGCACGTCTTTAAAGCTCGGGAGTCTTGCAAGTGCTGGTCTTGCAGCTGTTGCACTTCTGCCTCCATTTGGGCTAACAAGTTGTAACAATGTCCGCTTTCAGTTTAGAAGTCTCTAACCTGCCTAACCGCTCTACCTTCAAGGGCAACTACTTTTCTCTTTAAATTGGCAACAATTTTCTCATGGTCCCTTTTCAACTGATTCAAGTATTGGCGACGCTCTTCGGTTCTTGTCGCCCATTGTGCTTTAAGTTCTGCCATGACATTTTCAGCTTTTCCTAGCTCATCCCGCCATTCTCTGACTTCGCTTTCCAATCTTTTTACCAATTGTTCATCGGATCGGCTCCTCGGTTGCTTATCGATGGTTATCTTCAACTGTCGGACTTGGGCTTTAAGAGCGTCATTTTCTCTGGCTAGTCTATTCTTTTCACCTTGATCCTCGGCAACCTGTACACTGCTCTCGAATTTCAGACTCTCGACTTGTTGCTTTAATTTACCAATCTCAACTCGATAGCTTTCTTCCTTTGCTAACCAATCCCACTGCTCTTGGGATGACTTGGCAAAATCTTCGAGATGAGGTCTTTTAGCCGGTCTTCCATATGCCACGTCATCTCTGAACCATTCGTGATACCCTGGAGCAATTTCCCCTCTGACCCTATCAGACACACAAGTGTTTGCCATAAGATATTGACACTCACTCCAAATTTGACGAACCTCTTCCTCGGGGAATCGACCGTCAGGACTAATTTCGACCACTTGGGTACTTAAATCTTCATCTCTCGGTATTACTTGATATCTACCGAGTTACCTCAGAACCCGATACGGTGCATAAGGTTGTATGCTTTTGAGTCCCATTAACAAAAAATGCGGTCGGGCTGCTGGCATATATATGACTTCCTCGACAGACAACCATCCAAGCA
The DNA here is from genome assembly GCF_000715075.1 of Nicotiana tabacum. Taxonomy (NCBI): domain Eukaryota; kingdom Viridiplantae; phylum Streptophyta; class Magnoliopsida; order Solanales; family Solanaceae; genus Nicotiana; species Nicotiana tabacum. Next base: position 162,250,903 of record NC_134082.1, read on the forward strand.
CCCACTGTATCTGGATAGCCTCGAGGTTCCGAAATAATAATGCCCAAGACGTGACTCCTTCAGGTAGATTAGCCCCTTTGATTCTCGTACAAAATTCCCCTATACAAGTTTTCTCAGCCGAGCCATAACTCAATAACTGAGAGCGCAGGCACAAATGCTCAATCATCCACATTTGTAACAATAAGTTACATCCCTCAAAAAATTTGCCCCCAGCTTTGCACGCAGTGAGAGCTCTGAAGATATCAGCCACAATCATAGGTGCTAAAGTACTTTTTCCCATGGTTTGCAAAGTACTGACGACGCCTGCTACTTTCAAATCAATATTACCATCTTTCCTTGGGAATATTACGAGACCCAAAAAAGCTACCATAAATGCCACTCGCCTGTGTTTCTCCCATTTTTGTCGGCTATTTCTGCTGCAAAGCTTAAAGTCTGGATTATTGAACCCGCTCACATGGCCATATCTATCATACACGAAGCGGAAACTGCAGAAACCCTTTGCAAAATCTGGGTGATGAACTGTCCGGGGTACTTTCATGGAATCCAGGAATCGATGTATGGTAATGGCTCTAGGAGCAATCAAGTATTTGAATCTCAATGGAGCTTGGTCACTTCCAATGTACCCCGCTATTTCTTCTATTGTTGGGGTGAGTTCAAAGTCTGAAAAATGAAACACATTATGTGCCGAATCCCAATGGGCGACCAATGCCCTGATGATATCCCCCGAGGCTGAATGTCTAATAAATCCGGAAGGTCTTTCAAATATTTTCTCACTTCGTCTTGCCCTTCTTTGCCCAAATCATTCCACCACAATTGCAGCTCAAAAGAGATTTTGGTCATTATTAAAAAAGGCTCATTTATTGTCGTGCTCATCCTGCACATTTATTAAAGCGTTTAAGCAAAAGAAAACTTTTATTTAACTCCAAAAACTACTATCTATATTATCGACTCAAAATTAACCCTATATTTCAAATGAAGAACTCAATTCTTAATTCTAATATTTTTAGATAAAAGACCCGATATTGCAACACGGCCTTCCTGCGCCTCAGGGGCGAAAATTTTAAGGCTGTGAGGGTCAAAAATCAAAATACGACCAAAGGTGGTTGTTTATGCAAAGTCAGGCCTCCGGTGCCCCGTTTGGGAATATTTGGCTATTTATGACATAACAACATCACCTGACTTATTTATGACTCTTTTTTATCGTTTTTCAAATTAGGAAACTCAATATTGCAAACACGGCCTTTCAACGTCTCGGGGACGAAGATTTTTAAGGCTGTGTGGGTCAACCAGACCAAATCTTAAATATGACCCAAAAGTGGCTGTTTATGCAAAGTCAGCCTTCCGGCGTCCCCTTCGGGAACATTCGGCTATGTCTTCATAAAACAGCGTCACCCGACTTCTTAGAAATTTGACATATATATTTTGCTATTATATTTTTTTTGTAAAAAGGGAAGTTGGACATCACCCGACTTATTTATGACAAAATTAAAAATCTTGACATGTTTTTTTTTTGTTTTTTTTTATTTGTTTTTGGCTTTTTTTTTAGCAAAAGGGGGTTGGACCCGATGAGGGTTGCCTACGTATCTCACATCCGGTGAGAATCAAACCCGCGTAGTTCGGGCAAATTAACCGAACTATTTTAAAACATGACTCTTTTCCATTTTTTTTCTGGCAAGACAATCTATTTTCCTTTTCTATTTTTGAAAAAGACAAAATAACAATTTTTTTTTAATTTTCAACAAACAATAAAACAATCTATTTTTCCAAAAATAAAAGACTCTTTTTTTTTCTATATTTTTTAGTAAAACAAAATAAAATATTTTCCTCTTCTTTTTTTTTTTCAAAATTTCGGCAGAGTTTCGCTAGTAATTGGTCATTGATTTTTTCTAAAATAATCAATTAACTCCCTAACTGATATATTCTTTTTCCTTTTTTTTTCTTCAATTTTCCAACATTCCCGAGATTCAGAAACCGATCACCATGCAAGTTCGAAACAAATATATGTACAGAGCAAGTAGGATGCATCAGAATGGTCTTTTCATTTCAGGTTGCTAGTCCTAGACGGACTCAACCCCTGTGTTGAGTCCCCTAAGTCAAATGCAACGTGATGCAAATAAGCGTTCCTACTAGGGATCCGGCATGAAGTCACGTTATTATATATTCAAAACCTGGGTCAGTGTACTAGACTGTGTACCCGAGCGGACAGCTCGAGTCGAGGAGGGGGCAACTTACCGGGAACCAAAAGGCCATCCGGCTTCGTAACTTGTCCGACCTCTTTCTTATTTCAGGGTATAACACTAACAGAATAAGGAGTCTCAACCAGTAAGCACATCCCCGGAGGTGAAGAGAGAAGGGTTCGGCACAGTTTATATATACAGTCAAATAATATCAAAGCGGTAAAAGCAGCATTTAGCACATTAGGCTCAAACATGTAAAAATCAGATAAAGCCAAATATAACAATTTATCTAACCTCGAATCTCTAACCCCGAACCAATGGTTCTAGGTTACCATAAAAGTCCCCAGCAGAGTCGCCAGAGCTGTCACACCTCCTTTTTTCGCCCTCGCGGGTATACAGGAGTTTTTTCCAATTAAAGGACAGTCGAAACGGGATTTGTTTATTTATTTCAGAGTCGCCACTTGGGAGATTTAGGGTGTCCCAAGTCACCAGTTTAATCCCGAATCGAGGAAAAGAATGACTTTGTATTACAGTCCGCGAACCAGAAATCCGGATAAGGAATTCTGTTAACCCGGGAGAAGGTGTTAGGCATTCCCGAGTTCCGTGGTTCTAGCACGGTCGCTCAACTATTATATTTGGCTTGATTATCTGATATAATACATATTATAAACTTATGTGCAAATTTATCCCTTAGCCGCTTTTATTATTATTATTATTATTATTTTTTATTTATTGTTATTATTTTACGAAGAATTGCAACATTGTGAAAACGTATTTCAAATCACGTCGCAATCAATGCACCCGTGATTATCGACACATTTCGACTCCGTTGAGATTTAGATTTGGGTTACATAAATGCACACCCGTATTTAAGAAAATAACATTATTAAATACGCGCCTAGAGCGACTAGCGTATCATTATTTTGGGTAGGGCCGTGAAATTTGCTAAAACGGCTCCTCCCTAATTCTAAGCGATTAAATGTACATTTATTGAGGGCCCCGCAATCTATACATTTCATTAAGCGAGGCTCATCTCATTTATTTTAAATGGACAAATCTTAAAACGACTACATTTTTCTATAAAAATTAGTCTCTAAAATAAAGAAAGAAAATCCTAATTAATTACTAGCTTTTTATTATTTTAAAAAAAATGACATGCTAATTGCTTGATTAATACAAATATTGATGAAAAAGGAATTTTACTCTTAATTTCGAAATTATAAATAAAATAAAAATTCAACAACTAATATTCAAAATAAACAAATATAGCTAGATTAAAATTCAGCATTGTTATTTTAAAAAAAAAAATATTATTGAGATTAATTATTCACAATCATTTGAAACTAGATTTAATCATAATTACTAAAGCTTATTAGAAAGTTTATTAGACTTAAACGTTCTTTTAATCTTGCTTAAGCTCAAGTCATGCCTTAATGCCTAATTTACGATGTTTAATTTAAATTCGTGTCTTAGCTAAATTTAGCTACTTGTTCATGATCAACCTATAATCTTGAAGCCTTCATAACTAGTGAATTAACCTATTTTGCCGAACTGATTTATTACAGACTAACTTATGATATTATTTTCTTATTCCAGTTATTATTTAGTAATTCATGAAATAACTTAAATACAATCAACAAAAGGAACAAAGAAAAAACGAAATTAAAACTTCAAATTTTCATTCTTCATATGTATTCACGCTTCATATTTCGGATTACAATAAACAGCTTTTCAGTTGTGTACCTGATATTGGAAGCAAAAGAAAATGAATATGAGAATCAGCAACAGCAGTAAATCAGTACAACACAGCAACAATAGCCCAGCAACAGTAGTAATCCAAAAAAAAAAACAAAAGCTTCCAGCTTTTATGAAACAACAATTAATTCTGATTTCAAACAACAAAAGAAAACAAAATATTTTTTTTAGTTTTTTTTTATATTTGAAAGCTTAAATATTTTTCGGAATTTTCTATCTCTTAAATGTTCAGCCCTTTTCTCTCTCTTATTTTCAGATTTGTTTCTCTCTCTCGTTTTTTTTTCTGTCTGCGTATATTTTTCTGTCTATCTCTCTTCCTTCTAAATCTGATTTCAAGACTTCCTATATATAACCCATCCCATAAATCTTTTAATTAATTAAAATCAATACTTTTTCTCTACCCAACCCATTATCTTCCCACTCATCCCCATTACATTAAATAAACATATCACACCACCCCATTATATTTTGTCCCCCATGCTTCACTTAAAATAATACAAGATTCCCCCCACTAAATTTTGTCTTGTCCCCCCTTTATGTTAAACAACTATATCACAACCCACCCCATTTTATTTTGTCTCCCATGCTTCATATAAACAATTACAAAATGTACAATTCCTAAACTACCCCTCCGACCTTACTGAAAATTACCAAACTACCCCTGAACGTACTACAAATTACCAAACTACCCATCAGCTATAACACATCAATTAATCAAACTTAACCAAAATATAGGCAATACGATTAATTTCTAACAATGTTCAAACAACAAATTTCATGAACATGATTTCTTCAACATTTCAATAACAAATCACATGAACATGATTTCAACCACAAATCATATGAACACAAATTGAACAACCAAGAACAACTAAAATTTGATTGAACAATATTTTTAGCAACAACAAACATATTTTCGGATTTAAACAACAACAACAATCAAACAAGTATATTTAGATTTCTAAATTCAATAATATTGAACTTAAAATCAACCATAACAACATTACAACCAACAATTCCTATATCAAACTTAAACAAGATTATGAGACAAATTCAAGAGATAATCATAAATGATAAACAAGAAATCAAACTATACAAATTTCGGATTCAAGATCAACAAACATAATATGAACATGAATTAAATCTAAAAATAAAAACGACGGATTCAAATGATTAAAACCAACATACTTTCTTTATTACAACTAAATTCTTTTAGGCAAATGACAAAACAAAACCTAAGAAGAAACAATTATGAATTTAAACTTGATCTTAACAATATTAACAATTTCCGGAAAATACATAAAATACATTAAACAAATTGAAGAAACAATTAATTAAACTTTAATTTGTATCTAACTAATATTAAACTAACAAATATTCACTTAAACAATAATACAAACATGAAATAAACATGAAAACAACTAATTTAACTTCTATTTTGAAATCTGAAAATTCATTTTAACAAAGCACATGAACATGAACAAACTAGAAAAACGATTTCAACTATGAACAACGAACAAAACAAGAATCGAATATTTAATGATTTTAACTTTGAGAAATATAAAAACGAAAATGGACAAAATAAAATTCAAAACTACTAACCGGATTGAAATGAAATATGTATGGACTGACTCGACGAACCTCGACCAAAGCTCGACCAAACGACGACGAACACACGACGTACAGGATCTTGACTCGACGAAAAACCCTCGACCTTTGCCGGACTTTAACCGGACTGCCTTGCGTCGTCAACAACAGTACGATGGTAAGCAACCAAACAACAGACTCATGGGGTCGTCGACGGCAGTACGCAGCAGTGAAGAAGACGAAACAGCGGCGACTGGTTGTGTGCGTGAAGGAGATCGAGTGAAGCAGAAGCAGCAGCTCGGCGCAGCAGAAGGGATGAAACAGGAGCAGAACTCGTCGAACCATGGACGTCGAGGGTCATCCATGGACGTCGAGCTCGACTTTGAGCTTGACGTTGAATGACGACAATGAAGTAGGAGCAACTGGGAGATGAAGCAACAGCTCGAGACGATGAAACAGTAGCTCGGAGGTGAGGTAGCAGCTGTTCGAGCTGTCCGACGAGGAGCTGGGCAGCCATGGGAACAGCTGGGTCTGGTTTGTTGGTGGTGGTCGACGAGTGGTTTCTGTTTGGTGGTGGTCGACGAGTGCAGGCTAGGGTTTGTGGGGGAGGCAGCCATGGATGGGGTGTTTTGGAGTTTTGAGGAAGAAGAAGGAAAATGAGGAGGGGGGGTGGCGGATGACTTAGTAGTTTTAGGGTTTTTTCTTCTTTTTTTTTTTGTTTTATTTTGTTTGTAAAATAATAGGGGTGTTGGGTTATGGACTGGGTCGACCCAGTTCGAAATGGACTGGGTTGTAGGGAAGATTGGGCCATTTTTTGGGCCTATGGCTTGAAATCGAAGAAGAGGCCCAATTCCGACTTTCTTTATATTTTCGCTCTCTTTCTTCTTTTATTTCTCTAAAACTAAATTATAAAAATACTTAAACTATTATTAAGAATTAAATTAAGTTATAAAAGCGCAAATTAACTCCCAATAACAATTAACGCACAATTAAGTAATAATTAAGCATAAAATTGTATATTTTGACATTAAATGCTAAAAATGCAAACGATGCCTATTTTTGTAATTTTAATTTTTGTAAAACAAATTTAATTACTAACAATTGTAGAATTAAATCCTACATGCAAAATGCGACATATTTTTGTATTTTTATTAATTTAGCAAATAAACAACGCACAGACAAATACAAATAATTATTCAAAATATCACAAAATTGCACACCAAAGAAAAATCATTTTATTTTTGAATTTTTGGGAGTAATTCTCATATTGGGCATAAATCACGTGCTTACACCCACTTAGTGAAATAATCGATGGCTACCAGAATGAACCTGTGACCGTTCGAAGCTGCCGGCTCGATAGGCCCAATGACATCCATGCCCCATGCCACAAATGGCCATGGTGCTGACATTGTGTGCAATTCCGTTGGTGGAGAATGAATTAGATCTCCGTGTATCTGACACTGATGGCATTTTCGTACGAAACTGATACAATCATGCTCCATAGTGAGCCAATAATATCCCGCTCGCAGAATCTTCTTTGCCAACACATATCCGCTCATATGGGGCCCACAGACTCCAACATGTACCTCTGTCATCACTATCGTGGCTTGACCTGCATCAATACATCTCAGCAATCCCAGATCTGGGGTTCTTTTGTACAACATTCCTCCACTGAGGAAAAATCCATTTGCCAGCCGTCGAATGGCTCTCTTTTGATCTCCGGTTGCCTGCTCCGGGTATATCCCCATCCTGAGGTATTCCTTGACATCATAAAACCATGGCTCGCCATCCATTTCTTCTTCTATTATGTTGCAGTAGGCATGCTGATCACGAACCTGAATATACAACGGGTCAACATGGATTTTGTCTGGATGATGCAACATCGATGCTAAAGTGGACAAAGCATCGGCAACCTCATTGTGAACTCTCGGGATGTGTCTGAACTCCACTGATCGAAATCGCTTGCTCAGATCGTGCAAACATTGTCGATATGGTATAAGCTTCAAATCCCGTGTTTCCCATTCACCCTGGATCTGATGTACTAGGAGGTCCGAGTCTCCCAAGACCAAGACGTCCTGAACATCCATGTCTGCAGCCAATCGTAGGCCCAAAATGCATGCCTCATATTCAGCCATGTTGTTGGTACAATAGAAACGTAGCTGAGCTGTAACAGGATAGTGATGTCCTGTTTCTGAAATAAGTACTGCTCCTACTCCAACTCCTTTTGCATTCGCAGCCCCGTCAAAGAAAAGCTTCCACCCTGGTTCCTCATTCAGTTCTAACTCCTCTATATGTATCACTTCTTCATCTGGAAAATACGTCCTCAAAGGCTCGTATTCTTCATCAATAGGATTCTCAGCCAAGTGATCGGCCAATGCTTGGGCTTTCATGGCCGTCCTCGTCACATAGACAATGTCGAACTCTGTGAGTAATATCTGCCATTTTGCCAATCTTCCTGTGGGCATAGGCTTCTGGAAAATATACTTTAATGGATCCAGGCGTGAAATAAGGTAAGTAGTATGTGACGACAGATAATGCTTAAACTTTTGTGCTACCCAAGTTAGAGCACAACATGTCTTCTCAAGTTGAGTGTACTTATTCTCATAGACTGTAAACTTCTTGCTGAGATAATAGATGGCTTGCTCTTTTCTTCCTGTGATGTCGTGTTGACCCAACACGCAACCAAACGAATGATCCAGGACCGTTAGATAAAGGATTAATGGCCTCCCCGACTCAGGTGGAACCAACACAGGTGGATTGGAGAAATACCCTTTGATCTGGTCAAATGCCTCCTGACATTCTGCCGTCCATTCTATCGTGGCATCTTTCCTCAGCAATCGAAAGATGGGTTCACAAGTCGTTGTGAGCTGAGCGATGAATCTACTGATATAGTTCAACCTTCCCAACAGACTCATTACTTCTGTTTTGTTCCTCGGTGGCGGCAATTCCTGGATGGATTTGATCTTTGACGAATCCAACTCAATGCCTCGCCGACTGACGATGAATCCCAACAGCTTTCCAGTTGGAACACCAAATGCACATTTGGCTGGGTTGAGCTTAATGTCGTACCTTCGAAGTCTTTGGAAAAACTTTCTAAGGTCTGCTACGTGGTCTTCCTGACGCATGGATTTGATGATCACATCATCTACGTACACTTCGATCTCTTTGTGTATCATATCATGGAACACAGTAGTCATTGCTCTCATGTACGTTTCCCCAACGTTCTTCAAACCGAATGGCATTACCCGATAGCAATAAGTCCCCCATGGCATAATGAAAGCTATTTTCTCTACATCTTCTTCATCAATTAGAATCTGATGATACCCGGCATAGCAATCCACAAAGGAGCCGATTTCTCGTCCGGCGCAATTGTCGATCAAGATATGGATATTGGGCAATGGAAAGTTATCTTTTGGGCTTGCCCTGTTCAGATTGCGGTAGTCGACGCATACCTTGATCTTCCCATCTTTCTTTGGTACTGGCACCACATTAGCCAACCAATCAGGATATCGAGTGACCCGAATAACCTTTGCTTGCAGCTGCTTGGTTACTTCTTCTTTAATCTTCACACTCATATCTGTCTTGAACTTCCTCAGTTTCTGCTTGACGGGAAAGCATGCCGGGTCAATGGGCAATTTGTGAACCACTAGCTTGGTGCTTAAACCCGGCATGTCATCATACGACCATGCAAAAACATCTTTAAACTCAATGAGTGCTTTGATTAATTCTTCCCTGATGCCAGGCTCAATGTGGATACTGATTTTGGTTTCTCGGACATTATCCGCATCCCCTAGATTTACAGCCTCGGTGTCATTCAGATTAGGCATGGGTTTCTCTTCAAATTGGCATAGTTCTCGGTTTATTTATTCGAAGGCTTTATCCTCGTCATATTCAGACTCATTGTCACAATCTATCTCTTGTATCATTAAATCAGAGTCAGATTGATTTATTAGACTAGGTCGAAGATCCGTCGTGCATGCCATGTCATTAGAACCAGTAAAAGGAGAACTGTTCAAAAAGAGAAAAGAATAAAACAAAATTAAAATGAGACAAGAAAAAGAATTTTATTAAAAATGCGGGATAACAGGGTTCACACTTTTACAAGACAAAATTAGATTTGGATTACACCCTGAATAATCCGAAAAACAAGAAAGCAAAAATCAAAGCCTACTACCAGGACTCTCCCCGAGTAGGAAGAAGAGTAACCGTCCAATTGTTGGTTTTGGCTTCAGGCCCCATAAACTGTATGTCTGTTCTGCTGGAACCCTCTCCGACTTCTACCATATTGACATCAGTGAACAATCTTTCGAAGCTCTAATTCAGATCCCCGTCAATCCCAATCAAAGGCCCAAGAATTTTCGGGACCGGTGACCCATTGGCGCTTGTTCTAACAAAAGATCTTGAGAGACGTGGCACAGGTTTGGGAAGAAACCAAACTTTCTTCTTCATTTTCCGCGCTCGCTTTACATCTGTCGCGGTCGGTTTGAACCCCAACCCAAAGGTCTCCAAATTCTTGGGCAAGGAAATAGGTTGAACAATTCCCTGAAGCTCAGCTCCCAAGCCTTTTCCTGGCACAAACCCATTACCCAGCATTTCTGAAACCATCATGACCGTTGCGGAAGCTACCCTAGGGTGCTGAATGATTTCACCCTCGGGGATCTTGTTTGCCGACAATGCATCGAAAATCTGGTAGACCCAGGGACCTTTGTCATCATTGGTCTCTATGAAGGGTACAATGGCGCCTCCCATGGTGCACGCAGTGTCCTCGCCGTGCAACACGACCTCTTGTCTATCCCACTCGAACTTGACCATCTGATGCAAGGTGGATGGAACTGCTTGGGCTGCATGAATCTATGGTCGTCCCAACAGAAGGTTATAAGATACCGCAACATCTAATACCTGGAATTCCATGGTAAACTGGACTGGACCGATGGTCATCTCAAGTACAATATCCCCCACGGTGGCTGTTCCATTTCCGTCAAATCCTCGGACGCAAATGCTATTCTTCTGGATTCTTCCGTGGTCGATATTCAACTGGTTTAGGGTGGATAATGGACAAATATTGGCACTTGAGCCGTTATCCACCAATGCCCGAGTAACTGCCGAATCTTCACATTTGACAGTTAGGTAGAGAGCTTTATTATGCTCCGTGCCCTCCACTGGCAGATCATCATCTGAAAATGTTACCCTGTTCACCTCGAAAATTTTGTTGGCAATCGTTTCCAGGTGATTTACAGAAATCTCGTTGGGCACATGAGCTTCATTCAGTATCTTCATCAGGGCCCGACGATGTTCATCCGAATGGATTAGTAATGATAGCAGCGAGATCTGGGCCGGTGTTTTCTTCAACTGTTCGACCACGGAGTAATCCTGCACTTTCATCTTCTTCAAGAATTCCTCAGCTTCTTCTTCTGACACAGGTTTCTTTGTTGCAGCTGGATTGGGTCTTCTCAACTCCGCCAGAGCAAAACACCGTCCTGATCGAGTCAGTCCATGCGCCTCACAACTATTCTCCTCCACTTGTTGTCCCTTGTACATCACCACTGCCTTTTCGTACTTCCAAGGCACGGCCTTGCTATCAATCACTGGTGTTTGGACTACTGGCTTTATGATGACCGGTTCCCTGCAGACCCCCTTCACAACAACTACGGGTGCAGATGATGCTCCCGTTATTACCAACTTGGCTGGTTCTGGTTTCCTTGTAGCGGCAGATGGATTCTTCCCCAATATCACCACTGGCTTGACATCTTCCCCCTTCAACTGTACCCCTGCTTCCTCATCGATCGATTTTTCTTTCGGAGTGGCACGGATCATCATCACTGTCTGTGAGGGTTTCTTCGGCTCCCCTCCTTCGTGCACAAGCTCGATCATGTGGGCTTCGGGGTGCTTTGGCAATGGGTTCTGGTTAATGTTGGGTGCCTCCGAGGCCTGTACCTCGATCTTGTTGGTATCAATAAGATCTTGTATTGCATGTTTCAGCCTCCAAGATTTCTCGGTATCATGTCCAGGAGCTCCCGAACAATATTCACATCTTACTAAGTGATCCATATTTTGGGGTAAGGGATTTGGCAATCTAGGCTCCACAGGATTTAATAAACCTAACTGCCTCAATTTGTGGAACAAGGCAATATAAGTTTCCCCCAACTCAGTAAAATTTCTTTGCCTCTGCATTCTTTCATTTCTGGAGGCCGGATTTCCCCTGAAACCCATCCCTGGAGGGTTCCTGTAGGCTCTTGGCGGTGGATAGGTGTTTTGTGGTGGTGGGTAGGTGTTATGTGGAGGTGGGTATGTATTGTGGGGAGCCGGCGCGCGCCATTGTGGGCGAACCGGAGGTTGGGTGTATGTCTGGGTTTGATGGACGGTGAAATGTTGTTCTTGTGGTGGGTAGTAGGGTTGTGGAGGGTAATTTGGAATGTGTGGGTAGTTTAGACGATGGGGTCTGGGTTGGTAATGAGGGGAAGGACCTCTAGATCTGGACCAATTGTTGGCCTCTATTATCGTGACATCCTCTCTTCTTTTCTTTCCGAGCGCACCTCCCGTGCCGCTCTGAATGGCCTGAGTTATTGCCTTAATTGCCGAGTAACTCAGGATCTTATTGGACTTAAGTCCCTCTTCTATCATACCTCCCATTTTCACCACTTCATTGAATGATTTGCCAACTGACGTCACCAAGTGACCAAAGTAAGTTGGCTCGAGAGTTTGTAGAAAGTAATCCACCATTTCTCCCTCTCTCATTGGGGGATCAACTCTGGCTGCCTGTTCTCTCCATCGGAACCCAAATTCCCGGAAGCTCTCTCCGGGTTTCTTCTCAAGCTTTAGCAATGTGAGACGGTCTGGGACTATCTCAAGGTTGTATTGGAAATGTCCTGCGAAAGCCTGTGCCAAGTCATCCCAGGTGTACCACCTGCTCGGATCTTGTCTTGTATACCACTCTAATGCCGACCCACTCAAACTCTGGCCAAAGTAAGCTATCAATAGCTCATCTTTGCCCCATGCTCCCCTCATTTTGCTACAAAAACCCCGTAGATGTGCCATAGGATCGCCATGCCCTTCGTATAAATCGAACTTAGGCATCTTGAACCCTGCTGGTAATTGAACGTCAGGGAAAGGGCATAGATCCTTGTAAGCCACGCTGACCTGGTTGCCTAACCCGTGTATGTTCCTGAAGGACTGCTCCAGGCTTTTAAATTTCCGCATCACCTCGTCCTGCTCTGGGCTCTTAGCCGGCTTTTCAATCTCCGCCGGGACCTCAAAGTGGGGATTATAGGTATGTGGCTCGGGTGCTTTGAATGTGAGTTCAGGGGGGTAATATTGTGTGTTGTGAGCCTGAAACAATGGCTCACTGGATGATCTGTGCAATGGGGCTGGGGGAGGTGCCACAAAGACGGGAACATTTGGTGGAGGAGGGTTTTGAGTGGGTGGTGGAGCTTGGGAATCATAAGCCTCTCTTCCCTGATAATAGTGATGGCTTGGGAAACTTGTTGAAGGACCGGGAGAGGGGTATTCCGGCGTGTGTACTGGTTGGAGGGTAGGAGTAACGGGTAGTTCTTGCCCCTTCTGGGCTCTAGCTAAGGCTATATGCATTTCATTCATTTCTAGCCTCATTTTTTCCATTTTCTCCAGGGCTTCCTTCAGCATCTGATTGGCCGTTTTTTCTGACTCAACGCTGTTGTCTGACCCAGTCATGCTTTCTGGTATAGGACCTTTTGATCTTGTTTGATAATGGTACGGTGCCAGTACGCTCTAACAACTAACTGATATTGATTGGAAAAACAACAAACTTGTCAGTGTTAGAGTCTTAACAGATATTGTAATTGCACGTTAGGGGGATGCAATGCTCCTAGGCAGTTAATCATTTCTAACATGCTTTTGCTCTGACCGTTTGCATCATCCCGGCTTATTTTGTTCTGACAGATATATATATATATATATATATATATATATATATTTTTATTTATTTTCTTTTTTTTTTCATAATTACGGTCGAATCCTATAGAGATTGCCTACGTATCGTGACCCCGCACGAATCAGACCAAGCGTAGTTCGTTCCATAAGTAAAATAAAGACAAAATTTTTTTTATATATATTTTTTTATTACTCAAAATAATGCTATTACAAGCCATCACAAAAAAAACAAACGAAAATACAGACTTCATTTTTTTTTAGAATGTTTGAAAAGAACATATGGATAGACAACAGACTCGAAAAACAAACAAGTGCAAGATTGAACTAGGGATACATTAGAGCTTTGAATTTTGGTGCCCGTGAGGCATCGTTCGGCCTTTCCGCGGGCTTGGGGCCAGGCTTCTTTGGAAGCTTTTTAGTTCCTCCATGATCCGGCGGACATAATCCATGGCTGAGGCAAAAAGGATATCACGAGGCATCTTTTCACATGTTAGGCACTTCGTGGTGATATAGCGCCCTATCTCATTGATCCTACCCCTGATTCTATCCCTCTCTATGCACAATTGTTCTATCAGTTGATTCTTTAGTCCCAATATTCGAGTATTGTCAATGAGCTGATCTTGGAACCTCTCCATTTGTTCTTCCATCCGGGCTATCGACTCATAGCAGCGTTCTCTATCTGTTCTAGCATCCCGGGCTTGTTTGAGGACCCGATTATTGAGAATGGAGTTTATCTCTCTCAATGTCGCAACACTCATTTCGTAGTCCCTTTTTACTTGCCATAGGTGCTCTCTCCGTGATGCTGTAACTTTGGCCCACCTGACCCGCATTCTTGTTATACAAGCCTTGGATCTCTCCAAGTCTTCTCGGCTTTTGCTGACTTGATTTCTCAATTCCGCTATCAACCTTTCATCAGAGCGACATTTCTGTCGGTCGCTATCACTCTTACTGACTTGGCGAATTCGGGCTTTCAGTGCCTGGTTTTCTTTGGCTAATTTGTTCTTTTCACCCTGCTCCGAGGCTACTTGCACGTTGTTTTCAAACATAAGCCTTTCAATTTGTCGCTTCAGCTTTCCGATTTCAGCCTGGTAGCCTTCCTCTCTCACTAACCAGCCCCACTGTTCCTGCGAATAATCCGTAAATTGTTGGACGTGAGCTCTTTTAGCAGGTCTCTGACGAATCTGGAACCTTTTCCCGAACCAAACATCGTACTTTGGGTCTACCTCACCCTTAGCCAGTTCTCGAACCATAGTCTTGGGCTCGAGGAATCTACATTCGTGCCACATCTTTCTAATTTTTCCTTCGGGGAACACGACTCCTGGACTCAACTCAATGGCGTGCTTTCTTAGATCCTCATCAGTGGGAATTACCTGAAATCTTCCTAGTTGGCGCAGTACCCGATGAGGAGCATATGGCTGGATGCTGCGAAGTCCCATCAAAAGAACATGACATTCCTCGGCCGCCATGTATATTACCTCAGTATCATTCAGCCACCCAAATGCCCATTCAACTTGGTCGGCTGTTGTTGACCTCAATTGTGTAAGCCATGCTTCGACGCCTTCGGGAAATATGACGCCTGTCATTCGTTTCTCAAAGCCGCTAATGCAGTTTCTCTCAGTCAACCCGTGGTTCATGTATCCCACTCGGTGATGGAGGTGTTCTTGCATCCACAGCTAGAGTAACAGATTGCATCCCTGAAAGAACTTGCCTCCTTCTCGGCATATAGTTAGAGCTCAGTAGATTTCGGACAAAATCAAAGGAACCACAGTATTGTCGGTTCTTTTGATTGCAACATCGGCCATCCCTACAAGGCCTATCTCTATTTTTTATCTTTGCGGGGACAGACCACAACTCCCAGAAATGCTGTGATAAATGCCAAAGTACGTCTTGCTTCCCACTTGATTCTGTTCCTAGTGTGAATTAATCCGAGGTTTGGTTCTTCCAAACCCTGAGGAATTCCGTACCGTTGATACAAGAATTGGAGAGTACAACATCCTTTCGACAAATCATCATTCTGCACCTTCCGACTAATGCTTAGCAAATCCAAGAACGCGTGCGGAGATACTGGTCTTGGTGAAAGTAAATACTGCCCTCTTAGTTTCCCATTCAATCCCGCATATCCGGCGACTTCCTCTAGTGTAGGTGAAAGTTCAAAGTCAGCAAAACGGAATACGTTGCGGGTTGGGTCCCAGAACGGTATTAGAGCCTCGATGATATCTGTCCTTGGCTTGATATTCAATAGATCGACAAAACCTCCCAAAACTCTTTCCACTATCTTTTTACTATCATTTTCCATATCATTCCACCACATGTGGAGTTGCAAAGGGACCTCGCTACAGACTGAGAACGGTTCACTTTGACTTGTGCTCATCCTGCACATTTATTATAGTGATTAAAGAAGGAAAAACTTTTATTTGACTTAAAAACTATCTATATTCTAAAGAAATATTTTTTGGATTTTAAGTCTTTTTTTTTTTTGAAATTTTGAAAAACTTTTAAAGAGAAAGGAAATATTTTTGAATTATTATTCTGAATTTATGAAAGAAATACTAAAAAAATATTTTTGAATTTTCTTTTGAATATTTTTAAACAAATAATTTGGATTTTGAGATTAAAAGGAAATATTATTATTATTTTTTTTTTAAAAAAATTGAGGTCTAAAAGAAAAACTTTCTAAAGAAGCGAGTAATGTTAAATATTTTTGGATTTTTTTTTGAATACGGTGGGCCGAAACCAAAGAGGTTTGCCTCTAATCTCACATCCGGTGAGAATCAGACCCGCGTAGTTCGGGCTATAAACTAACTAATTTTTGAAAACAAACAAAATTTTCTTTTTCTTTTATAGCAAAAAAAAAACTATTTTTCTTTTTCGTTTTTTTTTTGAAAATAAAGTAAAATAAAAGACTCATTCCTACACACTTTCTGCTTTCTAGGCAAACAAACAATTCTAAAAGTAAAAATATATCAAAATTTCGGCAGCGTTCCGATAGCACTTGGACACTGATTTTTTTCTAAATTAATCATCTAACTCTCCACTTACTATTTTTATTTTATTTTATTTTTTTTTTAAAAAAAATTCTCTTTTTTTTTTACATTCCCGAGATTCAGAAGCCGGTCAACATGCAAGACCGAGCAAATAAATGCACATAAAATAAATAAGATGCATCAGAATGGTCTTTATTTCAGGTTGCTAGCCCTAGACGGACCCAACCCCTGTGTTGAGTCCCCTAAGTCAAAATGCACATGATGCAAATAAGCGTTCCTATTAGGGATCCGGCATGAAGCTGAGTTATTCTAGGTTCAGAACCTGGGTGTTTGTTCTAGACCTGGCTTACACGAGCGGACAGCTCGAGCCGAGGGGGAGGCAGCGTACCGAGAATACAGAAGCTTCACCGGCTTTGAAACTTATCCAACCTCGTTCTAAATTGGGAATTTAGACACTATACAGAAAAGAAGTCACACGAAGTGCACCCTTCTTCATGATTCAGAAGACTCAGAGAGGAGATGGGTTTCAGCACTGTTTATATACAGTTCACGTAATATTAAAGCGGTAAAAGGCAATTAATTAGCACATTGAACCAAAATATGTAACAAAATCAGATAAAACCAAATATAACAATTTATATAAGCTCGAATTTCTAACCCTGAATCAGTGGTTCTGGGTAAGTGTCCCCAGCAGAGTCGCCAGAGCTGTCACACCTCCTTTTTCCGTCCCCGCGAAGGGCGTAAGAGTTTTTTTTCCAATTAAAGGACAATCGAAACGGGATTTGTTTATTTATTTCAGGGTCACCACTTGGGAGATTTAGGGTGTCCCAAGTCACCAATTTTAATCCCGAATCGAGGAAAAGAATGACTCCATTATTACTAAGTTTGTCTATAAATATAAAATCAATCTCTACATTCTTAAAAATAACATATTAAATAGAAGAGAAAAACAAATATTAACAGAAAGTAATAAAAATTATATTGTTAGATGACTTGAGCTATTGAAATTAATTATTTACAAATACTGAAAATTAGAGATAATCTTGATTACTAAACCGTATTTCTAAAAATTAAATAATTTAACCTTAACTAACCTTGTTTTAATTCAAATCCTGTCCTAATATTTGATTCGCAAAATTAATTCATGTTTTAACTGAATTTAACTACATGATTCCGATTAACTTAACGTTGGCGATACTAAAACCCTTATGAATAAGGAACTTAATCAATTTTGCCAAACTGATTTAATAAAGCCATTTTTACGTTATTTTCTTCTATTTTAATTATTTGACAGTTTAATCGGTAATGAACATGCTTAAATATATACTACCTAATAATCAGGTTAAAGCAAAGCATTATTTAATACATCGCTACAATATGCCTAATTATGCAAAACAACGGCGATTTACAGAATAATAATACATGAAATAACATAAATGCAATTAATAAAAAAACTAAATTAAAAATTTAAACTTCCATTCTTCATTTTCAGCTTACAAAAGGCCAAAATTACAGTTGTGTACCTGGTATTGTCAATATAAGAAGAAGAAAGTCAGCCACGTAGTACGTAACACAACAACAACAATAATAACCAGCAATCCAGTCAACGGAAATCCCAGTGACAGATTTGAAAATCAAAATAAAATCCAGAAACACCAACAACAAACAACGGACAGAAACCAAGGGAATTTCCAGATTTTTGAAAGGCTAATTAATATTTAACCCTTCTTTTCTAAACCCGTATATCAGGATATTTATCAGGGGTGTACTACTCTCTCTTCCAATTTCCAGCTCTTTTTATTTGTATTTTTTTCTTTTCTTTTTCTTTCTTGAAAGTTTTAATATTTTTTCGGATTTTTCTTTCTCTCTTAAATATTTACTTTTTCTCTCTCTCTATATCTGTCTTTCTCCCTCTTCCTAAAATCTGATCAAGCCTCTTATATATATCACATCCCCAAACCATTTAATTCATTAATAAAACCACACTTTCTCCTACCAAAACCATTATCTTCTCACTCACCCCCACTACATTAAACTAATATATCAAACCAACCCATTACATCTTGTCCCCCATGCCTACCATAAACAATTACCGTATTTCCCTCCACTACATTTTGTCTTGTCCCCTATTTATATTAAACAACTATATCACCCACACCCCATTACCTTTTGTCCCCTATGCTTAACATAAAGAATTACAAAATGTACAATTCCTAAACTACCCCTCCGACCTTATTGCAAACGAACTTCAAACAAAGATGAACATGAATTAAATCTATTTTTAAACAACAAAACATGACGGATTCACATGATTAAACCAACATACTCCCCGACTACAACTAAATTCTTTTTAGACAAATAACAAGATCGAACAAGAACCAATTATGAGCTTAAACTTGAATCTAACAATATTAACAATTTCTGAAAAATACATAAAATACATGAAACAAATTGAAGAAATAATTAATTAAATTTCAATTTGAATCTAACAAATATTAAACTAACAATTTCACATGAACAACTGAAAAATTAACAAAACAATGAACATGAACAAAACAAAAATCAAACATCTACCGATTTTAGATTCGAGAAATATCAAAACGAAATACGGAAAAAAAATAAAACTCAAAATCTACTAACCGGATCGAAACGACGAACAACGACTAACCCACGACGACCTCGGACTATATAGGGACTGTTTTGATGACCCCTAACCAAAACTCGACGTACCGGACCTCGACTTACCGGACCTCGACTCAACGAAAGACCCTCGAACTTTGACGAAACGAAGAAGATGAAGCAACAGCAGAAGCAGAAATGTGAAGCAGAAGCAGCTGGCCATGGCGAAGCAGTGGCAGCGGTCGCGAGCAGCAGTAGCAACGCTACTCAACTGGTGGCAGCGATGGAGACGACGATGCTCGTTTGGACGAAGACATGGTCGACGTCGGCAGCCATGAAAGCTTGAGCTTGAGCTTGTTCATGGCTGCTCGGAGACGAAGAAACATCGAAGGTGGTCGATGACGCGACGAACTGTGTGCGACTAGCTGGACGGAGCAGCAACATCGCGATGACAGTAGGGTCGTTTGGTCGTTTGGATGAAGAACGAAGAAGAAGCAGCAGCCATGAAAGGCTGCTGCGTGTGTGCGTTTTTTACTGTGTATGTGTGTGTGCGTGTTGACGTGTGTGTGTGTGAGTGTGACGGGGTGAGGGGGAAGGGCTGGAGGGGTGGTCGTTGGGCAAGGGGGAAGGGCAAGCCATGGTTGTGAAAGCTTAAAGAAGGAGAGCAAGAGAGGGGGCGGGTGGTTTTTTTTCAACAGTGAATATTTTAGGGTTTTGTTAAATGAAAGATAGGGAAATAGGGGTGTTGGTCTTTGGGGTTATGGACTGGGTCGACCCGGTTTGAAATGGACCGGGTCGTTTGGGAAGATTGGATAATTTTTTGGGCTTTTGGCTTACAATTGAAGAAGTGGCCCAATCCGATTTTTCTTTGTATTTTTGCTCTATTTTCTTCTTTTATTTTTCTAAAACTAAATTATAAAAATATTTAAATTATTATTAAGAACTAAATTAAGTTATAAAAGCGCAAATTAACTCCCAATAACAATTAAACGCACAATTAAGTAATAATTAAGCATAAAATTGTATATTTGGACATTAAATGCTAAAAATGCAGAAGATGCCTATTTTTTGTAATTTTCAATTTTTTTTGTAAAACAAACTTAATTACTAACAATTGTATAATTAAATCCTACATGCAAAAATGCGACATATTTTTGTATTTTTTATTAATTTAATAAATAAACATGCACAGACAAATACAAATAATTATCCAAAAATGTCACAAAATTCTCAAAATTGCACACCAAGGAAAATTATTTTATTTTGGATTTTTTGGGAGTGATTCTCATATATGGCAAAAATTACGTGCTCACAGAAGCGATCCGGCAGTTAGATCCACGAGCCTATACTTGGCTGATGGGACATGAGCTTCACATGTGGACATTACATGATGATCGGCGGCAGACGATGGGGAGCCCTGACTACAAATGTATCGGAGTCATTCAACGGGCTTGTTGAAGTCAGCCCGTGGATTGCCTGTCACTGCCATGGTCCGCATGACATTCAAACAGAGTGCGGAGAGATTTGTTGAAAGGCATGGATCTGTATCGGCATTGATGGACATGGGTGTTCAATTTATGCTAATAAAGATGAGAAGATTTGAAAGGTACATGAAGCGAGCACATTGGCATTTATTTTTACAGTACGATCACGATCGAGGTGTTTTTGAAGTTAAGACCGCTATCCGCGGACACCGGGGGAATAATCTACAGACGGTGAATAAAGCCAGCAGGTTGTGTTCCTGTGGGAAATGGACCATCTACCACATGTCGTGCGCACATGCCTTGAAGTTCTTTCAACAAGTTGGTTTAGGGGCAACCAACTATATTGATAGGCAATACAGTGTTGCTGCATACGTAGACACGTATAGTGGGCAGTTGCACCCATTAGGTGCTGAGCATTATTGGCCGTCGGAACCTTTTAAGATGGTGTGTGTCACACCTCCTTTTTACCGCGCCCGTGGGGCGCGTGGGGAAGTTTTCTCCAATTGAAGGACAGTCGAAACGGGATTTATTTAATTATTTTAGAGTCGCCACTTGGGAATTTTAAGGCGTCCCAAGTCACCAATTTTAATCCCTGAATCGAGGAGAATATGACTCTGTTTATTATTCTGCAAACCAGAAATCTTGAGTAAGGAATTCTGTTAATCCGGAAGAAGGTGTTAGGCATTTCCGAATTCCGTGGTTCTAGCACGGTCGCTTAACTGTTTTTATTATTGGCTTAATTATCTTGATTTTACTAAATACGTTTTTATTGCATGATTTTACTACCGCTTTTTACTTATTGTTTACAATTATATGGACGAATTACGCGTATGTATATTCTTATTATATACTTTTTATAATTACCGGGGATCATGCCATGCGTACGTGTACACAATAAAATTGTCCATTTTATAGTTTTTATAAAAATATATGTTCGAAATTTAAAATAAAATCAGGAACATCATCACCCTTTTTATTTAAATAATGAACTGCACACCTCGGGTTATATGAAATTATTTTAACATCCTTGGAAAAATCCTTTTCTTAAATATTCGCTCGAAATTGCGCGTACGCATAATCCGAATTTGCTTTTTTTAAAAAATAATCAGGGTACGCGAACGCATCCCTAATTGCGTAAAATTTTTGTAATAATATTATGGATTTTCCACAAAATTGTTTATTATATCTACACATTTTTTATATGAAAATCCTGAGAAATTCACATTTAAGGGAGCTTTGAATTCTTTTAAAAGAATTCACAATTTATTAAATATAGACAGTCGATTATATTTTTCCGCGTATAAATTATATTCATCCAGACTATTCAAATTCAAAGTAAAGAATAGGAACATAATTAATACTATTCTTCACAAATGCGTTATATACATATACCAAAGGATGAATTGCATATGAAACTCATAAAAATGATTTATGAAGGGAAGAAGTGTTTTTGAACAATTTTTATTTATTTATTTAGTACAAATTCTATCTCTAATTGGCATTGATATAAAGTGTTGCAACTTGTGCTTGTACATCTCATCTTTTTCTCATATATTTACCTTTAATCTAACAGGCCTAATTATTTTATTGATTCTGCTTATGGTTAAATGTAAGATATATATATAATTAATCCGATTAGATTCTCAATTTATGAGAACCCTTGTTGCTAACTTTCACATTATAACATTCCTAGGCCATTTGTTATTTTAAGAAAGAGAACAAATCTACCTAATTGACTTAATAAGTAATTTTGCATACAACATTATTCGCCCTATTTTGACGTTTGCAAACATAGCGGAGGATACTAATGCAACTTCCAACTATTGATGTTAACCATAATCATTATTACACCATATATGAATAAAATGCAACCAATCATTAACTAGCTTTGAACAAGAACTAATTAACTAACAGAATAAACTAATAGCATATTTTCCTTGATATTTCCATATTATGCTATACCTAGCTAACAATACCATAAAGTTTAAATAATGGCCAACTTTACGCCAAGTTTCCTATCTTAACCATTCAATCATAACTATATTTTAATGAAAATTTAGAAATTTAACCTTGTTACAACACTTATACAGACTGCAATAAAGGACATTTAACTTACAGTCATCCTGTCGACATATACTACTTATTTGATCAAGAAACAAAACTGAATTTTTAGCTAAAGAGCTCAAATGAATAGAAAGTAATATTACAACTCAAACTGTATTTATTGTCATGTTGAAACCCATCACAACATAAGTTTAAAAGATGTGTACCTGGCAATGAAGGAAGGAGTTAAAATTTCAGCAGTAGCAGCAGTAACAAATTCAACAGAATAGCAGTATTTCCACAGATTTGAGCAATAATACGACCCGAGGAAACCAGATGCACAGTACAGTATTTTTTAAAGACACTTCAGATTTTAACTGAACAGTGGAATCAAATAAAGTTGAACAGATTCAACAAAAGAACAATATTTCAGATTTCAGTTTCTTTTCAGTTTCAAATTCCCATTTTTCTGATTTTCTGTTTCTGCTGCTGTATCTGTGTGTGTGTGTGTGACTGTTCTCTTTTGTTTCTTTTCTGTTTCTTTTTCCTCTTCAGATTTTCATTTTTGATTTTCTGCTTGATTTTTCACACTCAAATCTGACTTTTCACTCTCTTAAAATCTGCTAAATCAGATTTTCTTTTGAACTACTGATTTTCTCTCTTTCCTTTCTTTTCTGTCTGAAAAGGTTCCTAAATCAGATTTTTCTTCTTCTCTTCTCCTAAATCAGATTTTTTCTTGAACTCTCAAAAATCCCCTGCCCCCAAAGTCTGTCCAGCTCCCTGTATTTATACAGGGCTGGTCCTATACTCTTTTAGTGCTGGATGGACCCTTTTCTCCTTTTAAAATCAGAAAGTTTCCATTAAAAACTGCTTTTGAATAATTTAAATCCTATTGAGTGCTATTATCCTGTTTTTCAGCAGCCCCATTATCCCTTGTTCCCCATTATTACTTAAATTATAGCCACTATCATTCCATTATAAGCACACTATCACATTACCCTACTGTTTCAATCCAAAATAAACCTGAAATACTACTGTATTTACAGCCTTTAAACTAAAGTCAGAATCTGTTACAAAACAGATTTTAAAGTCTGTTTTAACAGTTATAACCATTCCTAGGATTAACCTCCTAATACAATTGTATTTAACCAACCTTTGTAAATTCGAATTCAAAACTAATATCACAACAATATTATACTGAATTCAGCCTAATAGTTCAACTGAATTTCAACATTGGACGAAAAATTAAACAAACACAGGAGCATTGTCAATATACTGACAATGCCCTGTTAAAAAAAACAATATATACACATCATACATTTTAATTTACTGATTTGTAAACAAACATGATTTAATTGACGAGTATTAATCAGTTGACAATTTACAACATTTGTCCATAATCAGTCTAAAATAATAGAAGCACACTATTTCAATCAGCATTATCATAAATGAGAATTCATATTATAACTAATCAATGAACTTAATCGAGTCGATTACTTACATTGTAAATAATCACAACCAACAGAAATAGTTTCATATTTGATCATATAGACGGGCATGAGACAAAGATGACAGAATTAATCAAATAAAATCATGAAAAATTAACAGGCTATTAAGACAAACAACAATACACGTAGAATACACAAAAGAAATAGAAAAATACCTCTGAATCTTCAAACTTCATACGGACTCGAACTCAACTTGGATTCGGACTTTGTTTGAAATCAAATAGACCTTAGTCGAAGTATTTTCCACTGAAAATACTTCGACTAAGGTCGATTAAACCTCAATCTTTATTTAATTTGGACAGAATCCAAAAGTCTGGTATTTCTAGGTTTTGTTTTTTGAAGATTCGATTTGGGACTTAACCATTTCTGGTCAGATTCGAG
Source organism: Nicotiana tabacum (assembly GCF_000715075.1). Taxonomy (NCBI): domain Eukaryota; kingdom Viridiplantae; phylum Streptophyta; class Magnoliopsida; order Solanales; family Solanaceae; genus Nicotiana; species Nicotiana tabacum. Next base: position 162,275,346 of record NC_134082.1, read on the forward strand.
GGGGACCAAATACGACACAAGGGTGAGGGTAACCTAGGGGTCATTTGGTGTCAATTTAGAACAGATCTGAGTTTGTTCTTGTTTGGTCCGAATCTTCAAAAGAAGATTCGAGAAGCTCAGAAGTGATTCGATCCAAACAAGCAACAGATCCATACCTAGGGTGGTTAGGAGAAGCTATGGTGTCGATTTGGGGCTGTTAGGTTTAGATCTGAGTTCGGCTCGAATCTTCAAATGATGATTCGAGAACCTTCAGGAAGATTCGAGCCAAGAGGCTAACATATTCGGATAGAGGGTGTTCAGGAGGTTCTGGGGTGTTAAGGTGGTGACCGGCGGCGTTGATGCCGCCGGGTTTCAGGCGAAGGGGAATAGGGGCGGCTAGGGTTAGGGGTTTGGTTTGGGAACGATGATGAACAGTGAGAGGAGGGGGGTGTTAAGTTAGGGGCCGGGGTAGGGGTTTGATCCTTAAATAGGGGTGGGGTGGATTGATCTCATCCGTTGGATCAATTAAGATGCACGGTTGAGATCAATCCACTTAACCAAACGTTGTCGTTTGGTCTAAGTTCAGGGTCAGCCTGGATCGGGTCATTGGGTCGGGTAAAGGGTTACGGGTAATGGGGTGAGATCTCCGCCGTTGGATTGATTTAATCCAACGGTCTTTGATGAAGTGCGACCAAACGCTGTCGTTTTGGCTCGTGTAAATTGGACCGGACAGGTTATTTGGATTGGGCTGTGGGGGGGAGGGTAATTTGATTTGGGCCTGGATTTTAATCCAGGTCCAATTTTTTATTTACAACTTATTTTATTTTATTTTTTTATTTATCATTAAAAAATCCTAATAAAAATTATAAAACAATTTTAACCTTACACAAAATATTAATTACTTTATAACAACTATTTAACACATAGTCAAAACATTAATCATACAGTAACATATTTAAAAATAGAACGAATGCATATTTTTGTGATTTTATTTAAATTATCTTTCAAATGCATAATTAAATCCTATATGCATGCAACATGTATTTTATTTTAATTTTCATTTTATTATGACAAAGTAAACATTTACGGACATAACACAAATATTTAACACCACGCAAATTCAAGAATTACACAGTAAAAGAAATTTATTTTATTTTTTGATTTATTTTGGAGTAGTTTTCGTAAGGCAAAAATTACGTGCTCACAGCTGCCCCTCTTTGTGCGGAAACTCGAAGAGTTTTCGTGCAAAGATAAAGTGAGCGGACACGAGCGATTTTTGCCCGTTCAAATACTCCGTGGGAAGCATTTTTTGAAAGATTTGACCGAACCTCTGCTTCAAAGATTTCCTACATATCCTTGGCTATAAAGGAATCAGGTCAATGTAGTTCGGGAAGTTTTGGGTAGCTGGGACTACCGTGGGACTGTGATGTTACTGTTGCTTCGTGCTGTTTTTACTGCTTGCTGACCTCCTTATTACACTTTACTTCAGAGGTAATACAAAAAGCTAAACTAGATTATGGTACAGGAATTATAAAAAATCTTATCTAGATCATGCCCTTGCGTTTCTTGTTGTCTTGATATCTTGGTGACTCTTGGGCATTTGACTTATTTCATTTTCCTTTTCATTGCGTCCCGTATTTTTTCATCTGTTTGGGACTCCTGTTGTTTCTTGCTGGGGATTTTGTTGGATTCCTCTGCTTTATTGATTCTAAGTGTGCTCCTTTTTCATATGAGCGGGCTTTTGATTTCAACACTTCAATTGCATTCCCTCGTTCTCCAGGTGGGTGCCTTGACTGCTTCTTTTCTTTCTTCATCCTCGTTCTCCAGGTGGACGCCTGATTTCTTCAATTCTTCATCCTTATTCTCCAGGTGGACGCCTGACTTCTTTTTTTTTTCATTCTCCAGGTGGACGCCTGACTTCTTTAATTCTCATCCTCATTCTCCAGGTGGACGCCTGACTTCTTTAATTCTCATCCTCATTCTCCAGGTGGACGCCTGACTTCTTTAATTCTCATCCTCATTCTCCAGGTGGACGCCTGACTTCTTTAATTCTCATCCTCATTCTCCAGGTGGACGCCTGACTTCTTTAATTCTCATCCTCATTCTCCAGGTGGACGCCTGACTTCTTTAATTCTCATCCTCATTCTCCAGGTGGACGCCTGACTTCTTCTTTTCTCATCCTCATTCTCCAGGTGGACGCCTGACTTCTTTAATTCTCATCCTCATTCTCCAGGTGGACGCCTGATTTCTTTAATTCTCATCCTCATTCTCCAGGTGGACGCCTGACTTCTTTAATTCTCATCCTCATTCTCCAGGTGGACGCCTGACTTCTTTAATTCTCATCCTCATTCTCCAGGTGGACGCCTGACTTCTTTAATTCTCATCCTCATTCTCCAGGTGGACGCCTGACTTCTTTAATTCTCATCCTCATTCTCCAGGTGGACGACTGACTTCTTCTTTTCTCATCCTCATTCTCCAGGTGGACGCCTGACGTCCTTAATTCTCATCCTCATTTTCCAGGTGGACGCCTGACTTTTTTAATTCTCATCCTCATTCTCCAGGTGGACGTCTGATTTCTTTAATTCTCATCCTCATTCTCCAGGTGGACGCCTGACTTCTTTAATTCTCATCCTCATTCTCCAGGTGGACGCCTGACTTCTTTAATTCTCATCCTCATTCTCCAGGTGGACGCCTGACTTCTTTAATTCTCATCCTCATTCTCCAGGTGGACGCCTGACTTCTTTAATTCTCATCCTCATTCTCCAGGTGGACGCCTGACTTCTTCTTTTCTCATCCTCATTCTCCAGGTGGACGCCTGACTTCTTTAATTCTCATCCTCATTCTCCAGGTGGACGCCTGACTTCTTTAATTCTCATCCTCATTCTCCAGGTGGACGCCTGACTTCTTTAATTCTCATCCTCATTCTCCAGGTGGACGCCTGACTTCTTTTTTCTCATCCTCATTCTCCAGGTGGACGCCCGACTTCTTCTTTTCTCATCCTCATTCTCCAGGTGGACGCCCGACTTCTTTAATTCTTTACCAGGTATTTCCTGACACAATATTGTCTTCGCCCTTGTTTAAAGAAAACTTCGTTAGTTTAAAGTAGGGTGATTAACTGGGGTATTCTTGCCGATGGTGAGGCTTCTCTTCGTCTCTTTTTATTGCCTTGGAATGGTTGAAAAAGATCGTTTTGTTCTTGTAATTGATCCTTGACTATAGGATTTCCCTCTGTATGTTTTCCTTCAAATCCTTTTAACTGTAATCATATGTCCCTTCTGACTTTGCTGATCCACTTTTGATTTCACTTTTCTTACACCAATATCTTTTTATCTCCTGCCTTTCATGGTCGTATTTTGCATCATGTAACCTTGAATCTTGGTAGTAGACCTTGACATTCCTTCTTATTTGTTTGGAATAAAACTTATCTCAAAGATTTAGAAAAGTAAGATTATTAGTGACGAAACGCGCTGATTTAGACAATTTATAGAATGAAAAGAAAAATCCAAATTTGGATGACTGTCGGAGAAAGAATAAAACTTATCTGATTGGAGTTACTGACGCCAATGATCAGGGTATGCATTTCGGATTAATCAACCCAGTCTTTTAATCAATCTCCTCTTAATTGTCTCATTTTTGTTTTCCCCAAAATTTCCGTAATCCATCTTCATTTTTCATTTCACAGGCCTGTTGGACTTGCAATATCTCAAAGAGTTTTCACCGACAAACCTTCCTCATTTGTTCATTTCTCACTTCCTTTTCGCCTTATGGTGCCTACGAAGGTTTTCACCAATAAGACTCTCTCATTTTTACTTTTCTCTCAACTTCCGTCGCCTTATGGTGCCCGTGTGGGTTTTCACCTGTAAGACTCTCTCATTTTTACTTTCTTTTCTTGTTTGTACCAGAGTGTTATGAACCATCTTCATTTGCTTGTCTCAGCATTTTTCTAAGATTGATCGAAAGGTCTTTTTGGTATGGGGTTAGAAATGGAAAAGGTATTAAAAGCTAAATAGCTTTGGTATGAGTTTAAAATTACAACTCTTGGAATCTTTTCTTATTTCCAATACAATTCCTGCCTCAGTTTCTTGATTGGGGTCTCTTAATGTTTCTTTTCGTGCACATTGTGTATGTTGTTCACCCTATGACCGAGCCATGAGGCACCTACGTATCCTTCTTTGAGGAATCAGGTCAAACGTAGTTCACTAAATAATAGTGATTTTTTTTTATATTTGATTTTCATTGATTCATAGAGAGGGTAAGAGAGAAACAAATATGGCTCGAAGGGGAAACAAAAGGTATAGTGTTTGGATAGCAGAATAAATTGTCTTTGTCATTCCAATCTTCGAAATAATGCTAAATACAAACATTCAAAAAGTTATGCATAATATCTCTTTACCGCGTCAGAATTGATCGCCATGTTTATGCATTTGCCTTCAATATCTGCTAAGCATAGTGCACCATTCGATAATACTCTGGTCACAATGAATGGTCCTTGCCAATTCGGGGCAAATTTGCCTTTTGCCTCAACCTGATGTGGAAGAATACGTTTCAGCACATGCTGACCCACTTCAAACTTCCGTGGACGCACCTTTTTGTTGTATGCTCTTTCTATTCTTCTTTGATATAATTGACCATGACATACTGCGGCCAATTGTTTTTCATCAATCAAGTTTAACTGTTCCAGATGGGTTTTGACCCATTAATCATCATCAATCTTTGCTTCGGCGATGATCCAAAGGGAAGGAATCTCAACTTCTGCAGGAATTACTGCTTCAGTGCCATATACCAACAAATAAGGAGTTGCTCCTACTGAAGTGCGAACAGTAGTGCGATATCCCAATAATGCAAATGGTAATTTTTCATGCCATTGTTTTGAACCTTCTACCATTTTCCGAAGTATCTTCTTTATGTTTTTGTTGGCTGCCTCTACTGCTCCATTCGCCTTGGGCCGATATGGGGTAGAGTTGCGATGTGTAATCTTAAACTATTGACATACTTCCTTCATTAAGTTGTTGTTAAGATTAGCACCGTTATCTGTGATGATCACCTTCGGGATTCCGAATCGACATATGATATTTGAGTGGACAAAATCGACCACAGCTTTCTTGGTCACTGATTTAAATGTTTTGGCCTCAACCCATTTGGTAAAATAATCAATGGCTACCAGAATGAACCTGTGCCCATTGGATGCTGCCGGCTCAATTGGTCCAATCACATCCATGCCCCAAGCAACGAAGGGCCATGGTGCCGACATTGTGTGCAATTCGGATGGCGGAGAATGAATCAAATCTCCATGTATTTGGCATTGATGACACTTGCGCACAAAACTGATACAATCTCGCTCCATGGTAAGCCAATAGTAACCAGCACGGAGGATCTTCTTTGCTAATACATATCCACTCATGTGGGGTCCGCAAACTCCCGAATGTATTTCAGACATGACAGCTGTAGCTTGTCTGGCATCTATGCATCTTAATAATCCAAGATCTGGTGTTCTTTTATACAAAACTCCTCCGCTTAAGAAGAATCCATTTGCCAATCGTCTAATGGTCCTCTTTTGGTCTCCTGTGGCTTGTGCGGGATATATCCCCATCCTGATATACTCCTTGATGTCGTGGAACCATGGTTCACCATCAAATTCTTCTTCGACCATATTGCAATAAGCGTGCTGATCGTGGACTTGAATATGTATCGGATCTACATAAACTTTGTCCGGATGATGCAACATTGATGCCAGGGTAGCCAATGCATCGGCAACCTCATTATGGATTCTTGGAATATGTTGGAACTCCACTGATTGAAACCGCTGACAAAGATCATGTAGACATTGTCGGTATGGTATGAGCTTCAAGTCTCGAGTTTCCCATTCTCCTTGAATTTGATGGACCAAAAGATCTGAATCTCCCATGACTAAGATTTCTTGGATACCCATATCTGCGGCTAGCCTTAACCCCAAAATACAAGCTTCATATTCAGCCATATTATTGGTGCAATAAAATCGCAATTGAGCCGTAACAGGATAGTGATGCCCTGTTTCAGAAATGATTACGGCTCCTATCCCGACTCCTTTCATGTTAGCGGCTCCATCAAAGAAAAGTTTCCAGCCAGGTTTTTCAATTCGCTCCACCTCGTCGATATGCATTGTTTCTTCATCAGGAAAATAGGTTTTCAACGGCTCGTATTCCTCATCGACCAGGTTTTTGGCTAAATGATCGGCCAGTGCTTAAGCCTTCATTACAGTTCGAGTCACATAGATGATGTCAAATTCTCTGAGCAATATCTGCCACTTTGCAAGTCTTCCCGTTGGCATAGGCTTTTGAAAAATGTATTTCAATGGATCCAACCGAGAAATGAGGTAAGTAGTGTAGAATGACAAATAGTGTTTCAATTTTTGAGCTACCCATGTTAGGGCGCAACATGTCTTTTCCAGATGAGTATACTTAACCTCATAAGCTGTGAACTTCTTGCTAAGGTAGTAGATGGCCTGTTCTTTTCTGCTAGTGAGGTCATGTTGCCCCAATACGCAACCAAATGAATTTTCCAAAACTGTTAAGTAAAGAATCAAAGGTCTTCCTGGCTCTGGCGGGACCAACACGGGTGGGTTCGACAAGTACCCTTTTATTTTATCGAACGCTTCTTGACACTCATCGGTCCATTTGACCGCAACATCCTTTTTCAACAATTTGAAAATTGGCTCACAAGTTGTTGTGAGCTGAGCAATAAACCTGCTGATATAATTCAACCTTCCCAACAAACTCATTACTTCAGTTTTGTTCCTGGGAGGTGGCAATTCTTGGATGGCTTTGATTTTTGATGGGTCTAGCTCGATACCTCGTCGACTGACTATGAATCCCAGCAATTTTCCAGATGGAACTCCAAATGCGCATTTGGCAGGGTTAAGCTTGAGGTTGTACCTGCGAAGTCTTAAAAAGAACTTCCTCAAATCCCCAACGTGGTCGGCCTGATGTTTTGATTTTATGATCACATCGTCCACGTATACTTCAATCTCCTTGTGTATCATATCATGAAACACTGTGGTCATTGCTCTCATATAGGTTGCTCCGGCGTTCTTTAAACCGAATGGCATTACCCGGTAGCAATAAGTTCCCCATGGTGTGATGAATGCTGTCTTTTCTGCGTCTTCTTCATCCATTAGAATTTGATGATACCCGGCATAACAATCCACGAAAGATCCTATATCATGCTTGGCACAATTGTCGATCAAAATATGGATATTGGGTAATGGGAAATTATCCTTTGGACTTGCTTTGTTGAGATTGCGGTAGTCGACGCATACTCTAATTTTGCCGTCTTTCTTTGGTACAGGAACGATATTAGCCAACCAAACAGGATATCGAGTGACTCGAATGACCTTTGCTTCCAATTGTTTGGTGATTTCTTCCTTAATTCTCACACTCATGTCAGGCTTGAATTTTCTCAGCCTTTGCTTGACAGAAGGCACCGTTGGATCGGTGGGCAATTTGTGAACCACTAAATCAGTGCTCAAGCCCGGCATGTCGTCATATGAGCATGCAAAAACATCTTTGAATTCTATGAGTGCTTTAATTAACTCCTCTCGGATCTTTGGTTCGAGATGGACACTTATTTTAGTTTCCCGGACATTACTCGTGTCCCCTATATTGATGTCCTCGGTATCACTCAAGTTAGGTTTGATTTTTTCCTCAAAGTGAATTAACTCTTTACTAATCTCTTCAAAAACCTCATCTTCATCATATTCTGATTCATAATCACAATATATTTCTTGAATTATTACTTCGGAACCAGATTGATTTTTAAGACTGGGCTGAGGATTCCTCATGCATGCCATATCACTAGAGCCAGCGTAAAAAGAACTGTACAGAAAAAAGAGAAAAGAAAAGAAAACTATCAGGAATGATAATAAAAAGGAAACTGCTTTTTATTGGATGATGAAAGATAACAAGGTTTGCACACTTCAAACAAACTGTAAGATAAGCTTTGGGATTACAACCCTGAAGTAACCCAAACAAACTTGAAAGAAAATCAAAATGAACTACCAAGACTCCTTTCGAATGGGGAGAGGAGTGGCTTTCCAATTATTAAGCTTTGTTTCTGGCCCAACGAATTGAACTTCCGCGTTGCTACACCCTTCTCCGCTTTCCAACATATTCACATCATCAAACAACTTCTCGAATCTTTCAATCAACTTCTCCTCAGGATTGACCCGGGATTTAGGAATTGTTGTTATCGGGCGATTTCTAGCACCGGTCTTAACAAAATATTTTGACAGATGTGGGACTGGTTTTGGAAGATCCCATGCCTTATGTTTCAACTTTCTGGCCTTTATCACGTCATTTACGGTGGGTATGAACCCCAAACCGAATGTTCCCCAATTCTCGGGGAGAGATACTAGTTGTATAATTCCTTGCAAAGATAAGCCCATGCCTTTGCCGAGTATAAAACCATTCTTTAACATTTCATAAGCTATCATGACTGATGCAGAGGATATCTTTGGATTCGGAAGGTATTTCCCCTCTGAAATTTTCTCTACCGACACTGTGTCGGATACTTGGTATACCCAGGGTCCCTGGTCATTTTCTGTTCCCTCGACCGGTACAATGGTACTGCTGCAAGCATTTAAACTTTCTTCCCCATGCACAACTATTTCTTGATGATCCCATTCAAACTTGACAACCTGATGTAGTGTTGACGGGACTGCTTTAGCAGCATGGATCCATGGTCGGCCCAACAACAAGTTGTAAGAGACAGTTATGTCTAACACTTGAAATTCCATTGTGAATTCAACTGGCCCTATTGTTAGTTCCAACACTATGTCGCCAAATGAATCTCTGCTTCCACCGTCAAACCCCCGTACGCAGATACTATTCTTCTGGATCCTCTCCTCTTTAATTTTTAATTTGATTAAAGTGGAGAGAGGGCAGATATTTGCACTTGACCCATTGTCAACCAATACCCGGGTTACTACGGAGTTTTCACATTTCACGGTGAGGTAAAGAGCTCTGTTGTGCTCAGTACCTTCCACAGGTAATTCATCATCAGCAAATGTAATTCTGTTTGTCTCAAAGATTCTGTTGGCTATTCTTCCTAAATGATTTACGGAGATCTTTTTAGGAACATGAGCCTCATTCAGGATTTTCATCAAAGCCAGACGGTGCTCCTCTGAATGAATCAGTAATGACAACAATGAAATTTGAGCGGGCGTCTTCTTTAATTGATCCACAATAGAATAATCATGGAGTTTCATTTTTCTTAAAAACTCTTCCGCCTCTTCTTCCGTCACAGCTCTCTTTATTGGTGTTGGATTGTTTTTAGTTTTTCTTAACTCTTCGGGCGTAAAACATCTTCCCGAACGAGTCAAGCCTTGCACCTCACACACTTCTTCCTTGACTTCTTTTCCTTTGTTCATTACAGTCACCCGTTCGTAGTTCCATGGGATGGCTTTGTTGTTGATAACCGGCAGCTGGATTACAGGTGCGATAATAACCCGATCTGTACGGGCTCCTTCCACGAATACAATGGGTTTGTTAGCAACCCCTGGTACTATCACTTTCGGCCTTTCTTGTTTTGCGGAAACTTTGCTCGATGATCCCTCCTCGATTATCATAGATGGTCCATCACCATTTCTGTTCTGCTTAGGTACTGGCTTCTCCTCTGTTAACTGCTTATCTGATTTGGCTTCATGAGACTTGATCATCATGACAGTTTGTGACGGCTTCTTTGTCTTCCCATCAGCTTGTATGATTTATATCATATTAGCCTCTTGATGGGCTGGCATTGGATTTCTATTGATATTTGGGGCTTCGGGGGTTTGAACCTCGATTTTATTAGTATCAATCAGCTCTTGTATTGCATTTTTTAAATGCCAGCATTTTTCCGTATCATGGCCTGGTGCACCGGAGCAATATTCACAGCTAATGGTGTAATCCAGATTCTTTGGAGGAGGATTGGGTAGCTTGGATTGTATTGGTCTCAGCATGTCTAGCTGTCTCAGTCTATGGAACAGACTAGTGTAAGACTCTCCCAATGGAGTGTAAGTTTTCTTTTTCTGTTCTCTTTCCCCCCTGAATGCTGGCCTCGGCCTGAAACCTGGTCCGGGATAGGCTCGTGGGTAAGTACTTGGTGTGGCAGGAGCACGCCAATTGGTGTGAACAGGTGGCTGATTGTATGCTTGAGCATGGTTAATGGAGAAATGAGGCTCCGAAGGGTGATAGTAGTGTTGGGATGAATCATGGTGGTAAGCTGATTGGCGAGGTCGTTGTTGATTATAGTAAAGCGGTGAACCTCTGGGTCCCGACCAAATTCCTGAATCAACTACCGCTGCTTCCTCCCTCTTCTTTCTTCCGATTCCTCCTACCCCGCCTTGAATAGCTTGAGTAGTTGCCTTAATTGCTGAATAGCTCATAATTTTATTTGTTTTGAGACCTTCTTCCACCATACCTCCCATCTTCACCACTTCGTTGAATGATTTTCCAACCGCTGAAACCAGATGGGCATAGTAAGTTGGCTCCAAGGCTTGGAGGAAGTAGTCTACCATTTCGCTCTCCTTCATAGGAGGATCCACTCTTGCTGCATGTTCTCTCCACCGAAAACCATACTCTCTGAAACTTTCATTGTGTTTCTTCTCAAATTTTGTCAAAGATAATTAATCTGGGATGATTTACAGATTGTATTGGAAATGGTATGCGAATGCCTGTGCCAGGTCATCCCAGGTGTACCATCTCCCATGGTCCTGGCGTGTATACCACTCCAAAGCTGATCCGCTTAAACTTTGACTGAAGTAAGCCATCAATAATTCATCCTTTCCCCCAGCTCCTCGCATCTTGCTATAGAAACCCCTTAAGTGGGCTACTGGGTCACCGTGCCCGTTGTATAGGTCAAATTTGGGCATCTTGAAGCCAACTGGTAATTGTACATTGGGGAATAAGCACAAATCTTTGTATGCTACACTGACTTGCCCACCTAATCCTCGCATGTCTCTGAACGATTGTTCTAAACTCTTGACCTTCCTGAACATCTCTTCTTGTTCAGCATTTTTGGCTGGCTTGTCAATTTCGGTTGGGAGATCAACACGAGGAGCAGTTGAATTAATTTCGGAGGCTTTGAGGGTGGGTTCCGGGGGGTAATATTGGTTGTCCTGGGCCTAGAATGTAGGCTCACTAGGAGATTTGTGAAATGTAGCAGGGGGAGGTGCTACGAAAACAGGAGTCATAAGTGGAGGAAAGTATAGAAATGGCTTCGGAGGTGGAGACTGTGGTGTCTGAGAGGTGGTTCCTCGGTAGTGCTGGTAAATGGGGAAGTTTGGGGATAATTCAGTGGTAATATTATCCTGAGTTTGGGTCATTGATGGAGCAGGGTTATTTGGGTAAGATGGGGGTAACTGTCCTGTAGACCAGGCTTGGTACATCTCAGCCATTTGCTGCTTGAGTTTAAACATCTCTTCTTTCATTTTCCCGACATCCATCTCCTCTAGCTCCATACCTGTGTCAACATCTGGGATAGACATACTTTCGGGTATTGGTCCTTTTGATCTTGTGTGATAGTGATAATATGCCAGTATACTCTTTAGAGAAACTAACTGCTTGAATTCTGAAAATGAACAAACTTGTTAGTTTTGAGAGTTTAACACATATATAATCACACGTTGAGATGCAATGCTCCTAGACAAATAATCCTTTTCTATTATGCATTTGCTCGGCTGCTTGTGTCGTCCCAGCTTTCTTGAAATTTTTATTGTTATTCACTTCTATTTATTATATATATCTTTTATCGTGGTGGTCGAATCTTATAGAGATTGCCTACGTATCATGCCCTTACATGAATCAGACCTTGCGTAGTTCGGACTAAAGGCAATCACTTTTATTCATTATACAAAGATGGAATTACATTTGAAAACTTTTAAGAAAATGTCTTGAAACACACACACTTAAATCAAAATAAAAGATACAATTCTTAACATCTCACAACGTGCCCCACTTTCCACTTGTGTTGTATATTATTAGACTATTTGCTCAATGTGGAGCTTGACCTGGATGACCTCCCAGCGTACGATACATCCTTTCCAACTCCATTGCTAGATGACGAGCAAAAGTGGGTGCATGCTCTGTAAACCTTTCATAATCCATTCCTTGGCAGTTTACATAACTTTGAGATGTGAAGACTACCAGGCCGTGGATTTGTGCCCTGAAACCTTGGAGACGTTGGTCTTGGTCTTGCAATTGCTGCTGACGAGTGGTGGCTATATCTCTGACATGGTTTTCACAATCTAGAGCTGATTCTAACAGAGCTCGGAGTCTGGCCTGCTCTAATCTTGCTTGCGCTCTTTCTCTATCGAGGTCTGCTTGTTGATGTTCTCTGTTGCATCTTCTTGCCTCTTCTAGTTGTGCACGAAGCTGGTTTTCTGATCGTATCCAATGGTCTTTTTCCTTCTTGAATTGTGCCCTGTCTTTTTCGGATTGCCTATCTTGGCGTTCCTTATTAGACATGGCTTCTTCGTTTAATCGTTGGATCCTTTCTTTTGCTTTGCTCAACGTCCTTTCGTTTTCTGCAAGAGTAGAATCATAATCTTGCATTCTTTCAAAAAGATTGGCGATGGTTTTTTGATCCTTCCAGCTCCTCTTTGGTGTTTCAGAAACTCTTTTCATTTTTTGGAATCGAGCATGAAGATTTTCATTCTCACAAGCTAGACTCTTCTTCTCGCCTTCGGCTTCTTGTGCTTGCAAATCTTTCTCCAAACTGAGGCTTCTCAGATTTTCTTTTAGGGCATGGATAGTTGCTTTGTACCCTTTTTCCTTTTCTCCCCAGATCAACCGCTCTTGGATTTTATCATTGAAGTTTTGAACATGGGGTCTTTTTGTTGGCCTTCTTAGCTCAGGCTCTGGTACATCATCCACGCGAGACCGTTTTTCAAACCACCTTGCATATCCAGGATTTATCTCACCCTTTGTAGTGTCTGGGACTTGAGTATCACTTTTTAAGTATCGACATCCATTCCACATCTGCTGAAGTAGAGCCTCGGGAATAGTGGCTTCTGGGTGTAATTCGATTACTTGCATACTCAAATCTTCATCATCAGGAACTACTTGATATCTCCCTAGTTGCCTTAAGACTCTTAGTGGCGCATACGGCTGAATGCTTCTCAATCCCAATAGTAGTAGATAACTATTTGAGGTTGACATGTGTATTACTTCCCTCATCGGGAGCCATCCTAAAGTCCATTCAATCTGATTTGCCGTTAAAGCCTTTAGATGAGATACCCATGCTTCTATTCCTTCTGGAGCCTGATAATTTTTGTTCTTTCCTCATAGCTCTCGATGCAATTATCATTGTTTGACCCATACTGTATGATCTTGGGCTGTTGTTGGAGATGTTCCATCACCCACATTTGCAACAAAATTTTGCATCCTTCAAAGACCTTTGCTCCTGATTTACATAAAGTCAAAGCCCGATAAATGTCTGATAGAATGATGGGGACAAAGGTGTGATTTTCTTTGGTGGTGAGGATTTGCACAATTTTTGCGGTGCGAATATCAATTGTTTGCTCTTTGTTTAGGAAGATCACGATTCCTAGAAAAGCCACCATGAAGGCAAAGCGACGGTGAATCTGCCAGATGTCTTTGTTTTGCTTGTTAGTAAGGCCTTTCTCATGAATTTCGAACCCATCTGACTTTCCGAACCTTGAATACAAAAAGTTAAAGGAACAACATCCATTGATGACATTGCTTTTCCTGATTTGACTGCTGATGTTCAGAAGGCCGAAGAATCGAAGTACCGAAGGAGCCTTTGTGAATATCAGGCTTTGATTTCTTAGACTTCCGTCAAAACCAGCATATCCAGCTATTTCCTCTAATGTAGGAGTAAGCTCGAAGTCAGAGAAACGAAAGACATTGTGAGCAGGGTCCCAAAAAGTTATTAACGCCGCAATCAGATCATCACGGGGTTTAACTTTCATAATGTCCGTGAGATTTCCCAAATGCTTGACGACCCATTTTTGACCGTCTTCGCCTAAATCATACCACCACATTTGAAGCTGAAAGAGAAATTCTTCTGTACTCGTGGATGAGGGGCTTTGTGTGGTGCTCATTTTGTATCTGAAGTTTAATTTAATAGAGTTAAGACTCATTTTGAAAATAAAAAAAAAAACTATTTTCAGAATTTTATATTTTTTTGAAAATTTACACTAAAAAATCATTTTATTTATTAAATATCTTTATTTCAAAAAAAAAAAAAACAACCCATTTTATTCCTCTCTTCTTACCATGATTTCGTTTAAGCTGGTCAACAAGCATGTTCGAGGCAAATGAATGCACAACTAGCAAGTAGGATGCATTAGGATGGTCTTTTTGTTTCGGGTTCACCTGTCCTAGACAGACCCAACCCCTGTGTTGAGTCTCCAAGGCCAAATGTATATGATGCAAATATTCGTTCCTACTAGGGATCCGGTACATGGCTGAGTTATTCTAAGTGTAAAACCTGATGTTGATTGTTCTAAACCTGGCTTACCCAAACGGACAGTTTGAGCCGAAGCGGGGGCAACGTACCGGGAGCACGAAAGTCTGCCCGGCCTAGTTACTTGTCCCAACTCCGTCTTATTTGGTATGACTTTAACAGAAAGGTGGGTCACGCGCACGTGTACACCATAAATTCAGAAGACTCAGAAAGAAGGGGGTTTCGTAGCAGTTGTATATATTCACAATTCAAATAATATTAAAGCGGTAAAAAGCAACATTTAGCATATTAGCATATAAACAGTTGAAAATCATATAGTAAATAAAGCCAATTAACACAGATATTTTAAGCTCGAATTCTTTAAACCCTGAACCAATGGCTCTGGGTTACAGTTTACGCCCCTAATCCCCAGCAGAGTAGCTAGAGCTGTCACACCTCCTTTTTACCGCGCCCGCGGGGCGCGTGGGGAAGTTTTCTCCAATTGAAGGACAGTCGAAACGGGATTTATTTAATTATTTCAGAGTCACCACTTGGGAATTTTAAGGCGTCCCAAGTCACCAATTTTAATCCCTGAATCGAGGAGAATATGACTCTGTTTATTATTCTGCAAACCAGAAATCCTGAGTAAGGAATTCTGTTAATCCGGAAGAAGGTGTTAGGCATTTCCGAATTCCGTAGTTCTAGCACGGTCGCTTAACTGTTTTTATTATTGGCTTAATTATCTTGATTTTACTAAATACGTTTTTATTGCATGATTTTACTACCGCTTTTTACTTATTGTTTACAATTATATGGACGAATTACGCGTACGTATATTCGTATTATATACTTTTTATAATTACCGGGGATCATGCCACGCGTACGTGTACACAATAAAATTGTCCATGTTATAGTTTTTATAAAAATATATGTTCGAAATTTAAAATAAAATCAGGAACATCATCACCCTTTTTATTTAAATAATGAACTGCACACCTCGGGTTATATGAAATTATTTTAACATCCTTGGAAAAATCCTTTTCTTAAATATTCGCTCGAAATTGCGCGTACACATAATCCGAATTTGCTTTTTTTTTAAAAAATAATCAGGGTACGCGAACGCATCCCTAATTGCGTAAAATTTTTGTAATAATATTATGGATTTTCCACAAAATTGTTTATTATATCTACACATTTTTTATATGAAAATCCTGAGAAATTCACATTTAAGGGAGCTTTGAATTCTTTTAAAAGAATTCACAATTTATTAAATATAGACAGTCGATTATATTTTTCCGCGTATAAATTATATTCATCCAGACTATTCAAATTCAAAGTAAAGAATAGGAACATAATTAATACTATTCTTCACAAATGCGTTATATACATATACCAAAGGATGAATTGCATATGAAACTCATAAAAATGATTTATGAAGGGAAGAAGTGTTTTTGAACAATTTTTATTTATTTATTTAGTACAAATTCTATCTCTAATTGGCATTGATATAAAGTGTTGCAACTTGTGCTTGTACATCTCATCTTTTTCTCATATATTTACCTTTAATCTAACAGGCCTAATTATTTTGTTGATTCTGCTTATGGTTAAATGTAAGATATATATATAATTAATCCGATTAGATTCTCAATTTATGAGAACCCTTGTTGCTAACTTTCACATTATAACATTCCTAGGCCATTTGTTATTTTAAGAAAGAGAACAAATCTACCTAATTGACTTAATAAGTAATTTTGCATACAACATTATTCGCCCTATTTTGACGTTTGCAAACATAGCGGAGGATATTAATGCAACTTCCAACTATTGATATTAACCATAATCATTATTACACCATATATGAATAAAATGCAACCAATCATTAACTAGCTTTGAACAAGAACTAATTAACTAACAGAATAAACTAATAGCATATTTTCCTTGATATTTCCATATTATGCTATACCTAGCTAACAATACCATAAAGTTTAAATAATGGCCAACTTTACGCCAAGTTTCCTATCTTAACCATTCAATCATAACTATATTTTAATGAAAATTTAGAAATTTAACCTTGTTACAACACTTATACAGACTGCAATAAAGGACATTTAACTTACAGTCATCCTGTCGACATATACTACTTATTTGATCAAGAAACAAAACTGAATTTTTAGCTAAAGAGCTCAAATGAATAGAAAGTAATATTACAACTCAAACTGTATTTATTGTCATGTTGAAACCCATCACAACATAAGTTTAAAAGATGTGTACCTGGCAATGAAGGAAGGAGTTAAAATTTCAGCAGTAGCAGCAGTAACAAATTCAGCAGAATAGCAGTATTTCCACAGATTTGAGCAATAATACGACCCGAGGAAACCAGATGCACAGTATAGTATTTTTTAAAGACACTTCAGATTTTAACTGAACAGTGGAATCAAATAAAGTTGAACAGATTCAACAAAAGAACAATATTTCAGATTTCAGTTTCTTTTCAGTTTCAAATTCCCATTTTTCTGATTTTCTGTTTCTGCTGCTGTATCTGTGTGTGTGTGTGTGACTGTTCTCTTTTGTTTCTTTTCTGTTTCTTTTTCCTCTTCAGATTTTCATTTTTGATTTTCTGCTTGATTTTCCACACTCAAATCTGACTTTTCACTCTCTTAAAATCTGCTAAATCATATTTTCTTTTGAACTACTAATTTTCTCTCTTTCCTTTCTTTTCTGTCTGAAAAGGTTCCTAAATCAGATTTTTCTTCTTCTCTTCTCCTAAATCAGATTTTTTCTTGAACTCTCAAAAATCCCCTGCCCCCAAAGTCTGTCCAGCTCCCTGTATTTATACAGGGCTGGTCCTATACTCTTTTAGTGCTGGATGGACCCTTTTCTCCTTTTAAAATCAGAAAGTTTCCATTAAAAACTGCTTTTGAATAATTTAAATCCTATTGAGTGCTATTATCCTGTTTTTCAGCAGCCCCATTATCCCTTGTTCCCCATTATTACTTAAATTATAGCCACTATCATTCCATTATAAGCACACTATCACATTACCCTACTGTTTCAATCCAAAATAAACCTGAAATACTACTATATTTACAGCTTTTAAACTAAAGTCAGAATCTGTTACAAAACAGATTTTAAAGTCTGTTTTAACAGTTATAACCATTCCTAGGATTAACCTCCTAATACAATTGTATTTAACCAACCTTTGTAAATTCAAATTCAAAACTAACATCACAACAATATTATACTGAATTCAGCCTAATATTCAACTGAATTTCAACATTGGACGAAAAATTAAACAAACACAGGAGCATTGTCAATATACTGACAATGCCCTGTTAAAAAAAACAATATATACACATCATACATTTTAATTTACTGATTTGTAAACAAACATGATTTAATTGATGAGTATTAATCAGTTGACTATTTACAACATTTGTCCATAATCAGTCTAAAATAATAGAAGCACACTATTTCAATCAGCATTATTATAAATGAGAATTCATATTATAACTAATCGATGAACTTAATCGAGTCGATTACTTACATTGTAAATAATCACAACCAACAGAAATAGTTTCATATTTGATCATATAGACGGGCATGAGACAAAGATGACAGAATTAATCAAAACAAATCATGAAAAATTAACAGGCTATTAAGACAAACAACAATACACGTAGAATACACAAATGAAATAGAAAAATACCTCTGAATCTTCAAACTTCATACGGACTCGAACTCAACTTGGATTCGGACTTTGTTTGAAATCAAACAGACCTTAGTCGAAGTATTTTCCACTGAAAATACTTCGACTAAGGTCGATTAAACCTCAATCTTTATTTAATTTGGACAGAATCCAAAAGTCTGGTATTTCTAGGTTTTTTTTTTTTTGAAGATTCGATTTGGGACTTAACCATTTCTGGTCAGATTCGAGGGGGGCCAAATACGACACAAGGGTGAGGGTAACCTAGGGGTCATTTGGTGTCAATTTAGAACAGATATGAGTTTGTTCTTGTTTGGTCCGAATCTTCAAAAGAAGATTCGAGAAGCTCGGAAGTGATTCGATCCAAACAAGCAACGGATCCATACCTAGGGTGGTTAAGGGAAGCTATGGTGTCGATTTGGGGCTGTTAGGTTTAGATCTGAGTTCGGCTCGAATCTTCAAATGAAGATTCGAGAACCTTTAGGAAGATTCGAGCCAAGAGGCTAACATATTCGGATAGAGGGTGTTTAGGGGGTTCTGGGGTGTTAAGGTGGTGACCGGAGGCGTTGATGCCGCCGGGTTTCAGGCGAAGGGGAATAGGTGCGGCTAGGGTTAGGGGTTTGGTTTGGGAATGATGATGAACAGTGAGAGGGGGGGTGTTAAGTTAGTGGCCGGGGTAGGGGTTTGATCCTTAAATAGGGGTGGGGTGGATTGATCTCATCCGTTGGATCAATTAAGATGCACGGTTGAGATCAATCCACTTAACCAAACGTTGTCGTTT
Source organism: Nicotiana tabacum (assembly GCF_000715075.1). NCBI lineage: Eukaryota > Viridiplantae > Streptophyta > Magnoliopsida > Solanales > Solanaceae > Nicotiana > Nicotiana tabacum. The sequence continues at coordinate 162,294,230 of NC_134082.1, forward strand.
GGTCTAAGTTCAGGGTCAGCCTGGATCGGGTCATTGGGTCGGGTAAAGGGTTACGGGTAATGGGGTGAGATCTCCGCCGTTGGATTGATTTAATCCAACGGTCTTTGATGAAGTGCGACCAAACGCTGTCGTTTTGGCTCGTGTAAATTGGACCGGACAGGTTATTTGGATTGGGCTGTGGGGGGGAGGGGGGTAATTTGATTTGGGCCTGGATTTTAATCCAGGTCCAATTTTTATTTACAACTTATTTTATTTTATTTTATTTTATTATTTATCATTAAAAAATCCTAATAAAAATTATAAAACAATTTTAACCTTACACAAAATATTAATTACTTTATAACAACTATTTAACACATAGTCAAAACATTAATCATACAGTAACATATTTAAAAATAGAACGAATGCATATTTTTTGTGATTTTATTTAAATTATCTTTCAAATGCATAATTAAATCCTATATGCATGCAACATGTATTTTATTTTAATTTTTATTTTATTATGACAAAGTAAACATTTACGGACATAACACAAATATTTAACACCACGCAAATTCAAGAATTACACAGTAAAAGAAATTTATTTTATTTTTTGATTTATTTTGGAGTAGTTTTCGTAAGGCAAAAATTACGTGCTCACAGTGTGTAACAAGGACTATTTGCGCAAGCTGCAAGTGCAAAAGAGAACGCGTATAAGGAACCAAATGGATGTTGGTGACGCCGTTTATGCGTGTAAATGTGGCATATGCTCGCAAACAAGACATGATCGTCCTAAATGTCCTTTAGGTGGTGTGCGTGGCGGTGGTAATCCAGCTCCTGATGCAAGTTCGTCGAATGTACCCAACTATCAAGGAAACACCTAGTTTTTTGTTTTCATATTGTTTTTTTGTAATACGTGTTTGTACTTGTGTATGTTGCAATATCTATCAAATAAAATTATGTTCCACAATCTTGTTCACATCTTATTTTTTAACATGACCTTTTGAATTGGAATGCTGATATGGTTGTTCAAATATTAAACTTATTGATGTTAGAAAAAACTATAAAATCAAGACATATTTTATTATCCTTCTTGAAATTAAATATGTAAAGCGTGGTATAATACTACGTTTTGTGAGTTGTCTTGTCGTTCTGAAAAAGATGTAAACCATGTGAAAAAGTTGTTTCGTTCCAGAAAAATTAAATATGTAAAGCGTGGTATAATACTACGTTTTGTGAGTTGTCTTGTCGTTCTGAAAAATTTTAAAACCATGTGAAAAAGTTGTTTTGTTCTAGAAAAAATAAATATGTAAAGCGTGGTATAATACTACGTTTTGTGAGTTGCCTTATCATTTTGAAAAAAGCTGAAACGACTGCGAAAAAACTGTTTCGTTTCAGAAAAACTTTAATATGTAAAGCGTGGTATAATACAACGTTTTGTGTGTATGTAAAACGTGGTATAATACTACGTTTTATGTGAAATCTTGCCTATAAATAACAGACGCATTCTAGTTATTTTATACGCTTACCAATAACCAATAACAAATATTTCCATAAAAATAAAGTTTCTCTTTAAGCAATGTCTCAACAACCCCTTTATGTCCCAAGGTGCGAGTGCGGAAAAAAATGCATGATGTACGATTGTTGGGAAGAAGCTGAACGACGCTATTGGGCGTGTATGAACAATTTTTATAGGCAACCCGACGATCCTACATGCAATTTTTAGGTATGGATTGATGAACCCTGTCAGCAGGAATACTACAAAGGCCAGTTGTATTTTCTTCATAATTTGTGTACGAGGTACCGGGAAAGAGAGCGCCAATCCAAGCAAGAAGTTGAGAAGCTGAAGGCGAAACTCAAGGAGGTGGAAGAAGAAAAAAAAGGATGGAAGACCAACTCAAGTGGTTGGAGCAGAGAATACTAGGCGGTCGTGACTAAATAATGGCATGTACGTGTTAAGCATCGTAGTGTATCTTTATGTTTCCCTCGTCAAGCGTTTTCATTAGTTGTACTGTTTGTGTTGTGTTAGGTTTGCTATGTTTGTGTTTGTATTGTACTGTTAGAATAAAATTGTTGTTCAAACGCAGTTAAAATAAAATTATTGTTAAAATAGAATTGTTGTCATTATTTAGATAATATAGTATTTACACAAAATACAAACAAAAGTAAATCAATGAGTCCCGCAGCCTGTGTGCTTCAGTGCTGCCGCTGGCCTGAGTCGCATCCCCTATCGTTCGGGTACACTATCAGGATCATCATCCACCTCTTTATGTGGGGATGCACAGCATCATCGACAGTACAACTGACAGGATCGGTAGAAGGGGTCGTCGGGCCGTCAGCGACCTACAAAACAATTACTAAGCTTAGCATATGAAAATGTATATTAGTATTGTACATAGTAAGTCAAAAACATTTTCTCACCATGGCCTCGTCGGCCTCCTGAGTATACACATCCGTGGTGTCCTCATCATCGCATACAGTGGCCTCCGTGATAGGCTGCGACGAAGCCTTAATAAAAAAATTAAAAATTAATTTATGGCAAATCATTAAGGAAAAGAAAACCAATTGAACTTTTACAGTAATACAAACATACATGCGCCTGTGGTAGATCCGCATCAACCGTCGGGGATGAGGCATAACTCAACCTGTGCCCGCCATCCACGTCTTGGGTCGGCCGATACTCAGCTATGGTCGATGGGCCTGAAAAGAACTGGTCTACATCTCCGTTGAATATACCCGTGATCAACAATGTATCTGACGGGGTGACCTGCAATGCTGGTAGAGACAACTGGAGGCTGTACGATGGCATGCTGCTGGAAGGCTCGTCTAGTTGAGGGAAATAACCCGGCTGATCATCTCCAAGATCTTCATCATGTGCCTCAACAGGTGGGTCGACAGGTGCCTCAACGCCCCTTGCTGGGGACCACCTCCTCGCCGTCCCCCACGACCCCGTGGGGCACCCCTACCTAGTGGGACAACCCTGCCTCGTGGGGCAGTCCTGGATCGTGCCCTACCCCTGCCTCGTGGGACAGGCCTACCCCGATGGTACTCTTCTGGTGCCGCATAATCAGCCTCATGATCCAACCTCGCGCCATCTCTGGCTCGTTGCAGGGTCCGAAGAGCCAGCTCTTCCACCTGCCAGCCATACTCACCAACTGCAGCATTGTTGCCATGCTGCTGCATCTCCTGTCCCAACCGGTAGAACATGTGATGCCCAATAGCCTGGCAACATTTATAATGTTGATTAAATAACGCTATATCACAATTATAAGATATTAATAATCCACAAAAACATACCAGTGCCTCGTGCCTTCCGATGTATGGTCTGTACCGATCGCCAAGTACATGAATGGGGTTCCCGATCATCAGTCGGGTGTGAAAGTGGTACCATGACATATACAGCTCAATAGTTGCCTCGTGGATCTGTGAAGGTGGTGGCGGAATCAACTCCTCTCGCTGGTCCCAAATATGGACATGCGCCTCTAACCCTCCTACAAATTCATCGTCCACCCTGGTACGGTCATCCCGCTGATAATGTGTAGGCACCCATGTAGGCTCCCCCGGTATCCCCTGGGGACGGTGAAACTGGCGAAGTACACGCTCTGTGGCATGATGCTCCACCACATCGAAGTACATCATCGGGACGGAAGTGCTCCAAAGTAGTCTGTCGACTGAGCAATAATCGGGAAGATGAGCTAGCAACTCGTCGTTGTATGGCATCCAGATGAACTATGAAATAATAACATAAAAGTGAGTATGCGCAACACAAGTGAATTTATAACAAGTAAGTTTAGATACATATTTACCTGTCCGGCCACTAGCATATCTGACACATCCCTAACAAGGGGGAGATTATGATGAGCATCAGTCCCTCGATAGTTCCCACGCCGGAGAACCCACCTCGTAGCTAAAGGGAGAAACGGAGGTCCTACACCCGGCTCTAGTGGTGGTAGAGGTGGCTGCAATGGCAGGATCCGCTGCCAGGCCCAAACCTAAGATAAAAGGTTGACGTAAAATTTAATAGTCATTTTGACTATATAGAATTCGGAATAATGAATAGAGTATTCGAAAATGTTGTCACCTGTAGAAGCGGAAGAAAACCACAAATGTCCACCTGGGTGCCCATGCTCGCCCGGCACATACTCCTGTACAGGTATGCTAGAACAGCGGCACCCCAGTTGTACTGGGGTAACTCATCTAGCTGTTGCAGATGATGCAGAAAGCGCATACTCACTAGATTTCCCGAAGTGTTCGGGAACAAGACACCCCTCAAAAAAAGGAACAACGCTAATCTCGTGTACCGGTCAATATGGATATCCTCTGTCTCGCCGGTAATATCGGGGTGCAATACCTCCATATGCTCTCTCATAGTTGTCACAGAAATGCGACTGCCCCCTCTAAGTGCAGCCTCACCCTGTGGTCTGAAACTAGTATACTGCCCCAGCAAATCCAAATACTGGGGACGCGTCATAGCTCTCATATACTGGGGCAGTGCAACAACCAGTCCATCTACATGCAGCCCATACAAAACCTGAACATCCTGAAACATGATGGTGGCCTCTCCAGTGGGCAGGTGAAAAGTGTGTGTCTCTGGTCGCCACCACTCTATCAACGCCGTGATGAGAGACCAGTTGAGCTGCATCCGCCCAATCTCAAGAATTCTAAGGAAGCCCGTAGCACGCAAGCGATGGACTACGCGAACATGGAAAACTCTCCCCTTCAAAAGTCCCACAAGTCGTCCGGTCTCCTGGCGCGGAGAGTCTGATCCAATAGATGTCCCTCCCATACATAGGAGGGCCTATGCTCGCCCTATAACACTAATACCTCATCCTCGGCTGGTCCAGGATGCACATGCAGCAAGTCTATGTCGTCTACTATAATTTAAACAATATTAATTGTGTGTTTGTGTTATAATAAATTAAATAATTAATTTTATAATTGGACAGAGTAATTATCTATGGGTTCCAGGCTCGATATTTGAGGTCCAATAGCACCAAGCTATCCTTAATTATTATGTGTGTCAATTTCAACATTTTTAGAATTTTGTGTGTTGTAATAAATTAAATAATTAATTTTATAATTGGACAGAGTAATTATCTATGGGTTCCAGGCTCGATATTTGAGGCCCAATAGCACCAAGTTATCCTTAATTATTATGTGTGTCAATTTCAACATTTTTAGAATTTCGTATGTTGTAATAAATTAAATAACTAATTTTATAATTGGACAGAGTAATTATCTATGGGTTTCAGGCTCGATATTTGAGGCCCAGTAGCACCAAGCTATCCTTAATTATTTTGTGTGTCAATTTTAACATTTTTAGAATTTTATGTGTTATAATAAATTAAATAATTAATTTTATAATTGGACAGAGTAATTATCTATGGGTTCCAGGCTCGATATTTGAGGCCCAGTAGTACCAAGCTATCCTTAATTATTATGTGTGTCAATTTCAACATTTTTAGGATTTTGTGTGTTATAATAAATTAAATAATTGATTTTATAATTGGACAGAATAATTATCTATGGGTTCCAGGCTCGATATTTGAGGCCCAGTTGCACCAAGCTATCCTTAATTATTATATGTGTCAATTTCAACATTTTTAGAATTTTGTGTGTTATAATAAATTAAATAATTAATTTTATAATTGGACAGAGTAATTATCTATGGGTTCCAGACTCGATATTTGAGTTAATTTGACAACATATATTAATTTGTTATTTTTGTAAGTTTATTTTATAAATTAAATAATTAATTTTGTAAAGTGTAATTGGATAGAGTTTGTAGTTAGTACATACTTAAACTACAGAGACTCTAAGCTAAAAGGTTCTATATTTTACTACGCTAAAAGGCTCTATATTTTACTATGCTAAAAGGCTCTATATTTACTACGCTATAAGGCTCTATATTTTACTACGCTAAAAGGCCACTATTCTTTAAGCAAATAAATAGTCTAAACTAAATAAAAACAACAAATATATGAATATAACATTCACAAAATTACATATAAAACAGTAAAAGATATTTGTGAACAATTTCATTAAAAATAAAAATTATTTATCAAGTTTTAACTATTTTTTGTCCCAAGGCTAATAATTCAATCCGGGTATAAATAACATACAAGTTTAATCGCAAGCATAACACAAATTAATGTGGAAACACATTCAACAAAACAAATATGCATATGCTCTACGAGTTTCGACATAAACTAAATCGAAATACCTCGATTTAAGTTTTTTGAAATATCGAAAATTCAAAATTTTGACCCTGAAAGAAGGAATCCAAAGCTTGGGTTGTTGCGGGACCTACGTTCTTTACTTTTTGTGTGGCGGGTGGGGCCCAAGAATTTTTTTTAATCGCGGGGGGGGGGGGGGGGGGGGCAGTGGTGGTGGTGTGTTTTTTAAAAAAATGGAAGAAGACAGATCGTGGGGAAGAAGGAGGGGTTATATTTTATTATAGGGAAACGCAGTATAATATTGCGTTTTCCTTAAACGCAATACTATACTTCGTTTTCCTATAAAAAAATTAATTTCTAATAAAGCGTAGTATAATACTGCGTTTTATGTAGAAATGTAACTTTTTTTTAATTGTATAAACGTATTTTAAGTACAAAAATACGTTATTTCAGTTTCGGACTCGAGTTTCTAGTGTGGTGTTTTTTGTGCGAAATAATTCGACAGTGAGGGGTAAAATTGTATTTTCACGTTTGGCTCAAGTCGCATTTATTTATGGGAGGTGCTGTTAACAAGTATTTTGCCTTACCAGTTACCACAGACCAAGGCTCTTCACATTTATATTTAGTGCCTTTCAGTTATACCATTTCTACTCAAAACACATAATTTTTTTTTTAATAAAATCAGTCCTGGTATTTAAAATGTATTTTCAGCATTTAACGGAAAATGGCATTCCCTCACTTATGCTGAGGAAGTAATATTCTTATAACTATCTGACTTTTCGTAAATATTAGTAGTTGATTCAACTAACAGTTAAACATTATACTACAATATTTAGCATTCAAAATTTTCTTCAAAACACACTATGATTTGCTTCAATTATTATATATATTCATGCCCGATACAAACATTGGAGACATTTACAATCACGAATGACTTATGTCATACCAAACTCGCTAATCTTTTAACTTATTTTGCTACCCCGAGTTAAGTGGTCATCGCCTTGTGAAATATCACCTTCTAGCACAAATTACTAGGGGAAACACCAGCATATAAGCTGGACATAGTCGCATGCTCAAATGGAGATAAACCTGACCTCCACAGTTACCAGGCTAAGAGCATTGATAAATAAGTTTGTCATTATACATACTAGTAGATTTTCTCTACGTGGGCAGAGCCAAAGACACTGGAAGACGGTGAAATCAAAATGATATATTTTCGTTTTCTTTCCAAAATGATGAGCTAAACCTCTCCCCAAGTGTTGGTAGATGATCTGTGCTTTAGGGCACTTTGCTGTTAAAGAGATGGTAGAAATGACACAAGATAGCCACTCTAAGAGGCTGTTGTTCAGAAATCAGCCAGTACATCCTGAATTTCAGTTTTTCATTTCAGACATTTTGAAGGTAAGATTTTTAGTTTAAAATTTAAGGAAAAAATAAATACGGGCTAATCTCTAAATAGCATCCTTGAGAATGGCTATGTGTGCACTTGCCCCTTAAAGATGAAGTTAGTTACAAGTTACAATCAAATATTTGGACAAATGTTTTGCATGATTATATATTAACGTAAATAGTGATTTGAGGCGAATCACGATAAACAAATGGCGCTTTGTCATCCAGTTTAGGGTCACCAATCGATACCCAAATCTCTTGAGATGAAGAGTTTGTCAATGTACAGAATGACAGTGCCAGATGAGGCGACATAATTTTGCATCTGCGTTCTTGCGGAGGCTTCTGAAAATAACAGAGAAAAACAACAAACTCATCAGACAGAAATGAAAAAGAAACAACCACCGGAACAGGTCGGTGACCTATTCAAGATCTGTATACATGGACTATAAGGCATTAGATAGGATGTGAGACTGAGAAAGATTTAGGTGGCCATGAGCACTGATATGAGGTGTGTCTACGGACCCATTCTGAACAATAAAAAGGCAACAATCGTGTAGGTAGAGATAGAATGAAATGAACAACTGTCGAAAAGAATTTGTCAGCATACAAGTACAATCACTATATTAGGAACAATTTGTTCCTTGAACCAAGCAAAGTGCAAATTCAGTTTTGACCCCTTTAGTCAACAATTAAGAAGCTAAAACCAAATAAGTAATGAAACAAGCAGGGTATGAAATTTCAAACTTCTGTCATGGAAGTCCTTCCCAAGGGTGATAGGAGAGGCAGACACAAACAAAAGTCCTGATATTTGGACTTCAGTGTCATAGTATAGGAGGGAGCAGCTATCCAACAATCAGGATTATGATGTCCTGGTATTTCAATTCATAATTCATTTTTAGCCCAAAACAGGTTGTGCCATTAAGAATCTAAGCAAATTACTGAACGAATTGGACAAAGCTAAATAATGGTAGGTCCAGGAATTTTAACTAGGGCATTCAAAAAATTAGAACTTGAGACCTAAAGAAAATTTTGAACTATCTTTACCACAATGCCACTACAAGGGGATTCAGAAGTATATATGTATATATGAAAAAATCATCTTTTACCCTATTTATGCTGTACGATTTTCCGACAAAGGGGATTCAATTGAACCCCTTTCATTAGCTGTGGCTCTGCCACTAAACCCAAACCAAGTTCACTTCTGAACAAAAGTTACTGTGCCAGGAAGTGCACTAGACTTGAAGTTATATTTCAGGGTACGTGAGTTGTTGGTTGGGTCAGAGGTACAGGAACTAAGTTGAACCGCACACTCACCATCTTCATTAAGCTTGTTCATCAGCTGTTGCCGGGTGGGAAGGGCATACATTCCTGCAGACACAGCTTTCCTGATGGCCCATCCATGATATGGAGCAAACACTTGTTGATATGCTTTTGATGCTGGATCCTTCAAGGAATTCCCCCTGCCAAAGACAGTTACCAAATGTGAACATCAACTATCGCTATTAAAGCTGAAAACAAAGATACCTGTTAGAAGAGGTCCGAAAAACCAGTTAGTAACTGATAACATTCAAACACTACAAATCTCAAAGTTTTGCAATAACATGTCAAAATATTTAGCTACTTCCCAGCACCTAAGAAGAATGAAAAAACAGACCAAGAATTTGAGAAATTATCTATTCTTGCCAAATCAGCCACCAGAAGGGCAGGTTCATGTGAATATCCACCGTGTTAAACAACAATTGATTTGCAGAATAGAATAAAACTCCATAATATGTTGTGACTTGTCACTGACTTCCATGCACCTTAAAGTCAACAAGTACACTAAAGTTTGAAATTTAATACCTACAATTACTTATGAACATCAACCTATGTTAATGATTCCCGACCACATGGGTAGATTCATGTGAACATCCATCAGGTTACGCCAAAAACTGACATTTCTCACTCAAAGAAAAGCTGACACACGCGTCAAGTACTCTTTCACTATCCTTCATAAATTTAAAATATGCAAATATGCTTTTTGGGGGATAGTAATGTTTCAAACTGCTATGCATGAAGTTCACGCCTACTCCTCCCATTCTCCTGTTTAGAGAAGGATAAGAGATAATATTGGTTCTCTGGCGGGAAAAGTAGGTATTAATGAGTTTCATTTAAGGGTTTTATGATACTCTGGCCATCTGAAAGGTTTAAAGAGGAGCACAACTAGGTAATGTTCTTGGAGGTTGAAATACAGAAGTTAATCAAGCACGTAACAAGTTTAACCAAGCAAATTGAGGGCCCATTATTGTGTAATGACCAGTCATACTATCAACAAAGTTAGCAATAATAAATAAATAAGTTGGTAAACATTTTCCCTGTTGCAAATTTCATGCTTAATTTTGATTCTTCTTGTCAGACTTCCTCGTCTAAATAGCACGCATGTCCCTTCATATTCTTAGATTTTTATTGAGTTATGTGGTTTTGCTCGCCTCACTTATTGTATTCCCTGTTGCTATTATTTGGAACTACTTATCCTTTATCTCCCTCTTTTTCTCCTCCTCCTCTTCTTCTCACCCTTTCCGAGCTGAGGGTCTATTGAAACAGTCTCTCTCCCTGCATTAGGTAGGGGTAAGGTCTACGTACGGACTACCCTCCCCGACCCCACCTATTGGGAGCATACTGGGTTTGTTGTTGTTGTTGTCAGACTTCCTCATCTTAACCATCAAATCATCTGAACTTGGATAACATATGTTTTCCAATCATTTTGACGGAAGCTCATAACTTCCTGTCTTCTTTCTCTTATTCTTCTTCAGCAGCAAAGAAGAGAAAGACCTGGTGAAAAACCAAGTTGTAAAACCTAGAACTTTATACTTCCTCAAATCTCTTTCTCAACCTCGACTGCAATATTCCTCAGCACCAAGCTAACGGGAGGTTTCTTTCTTTCTACCTGAAGAACTGGCTACATGCCTACACCCCATAGCAATGGCTTTACAGTAGTGGTCTAGAGGCAGAGAAGAGAGGGAGAATTCAAAGACGATCTTGGGTTTCTAAAACTAGTGTATGTAACTGTACAGTTAATCCACAAGTTTATGGAATTTCATGTATGTATGTCCCTGTTGCTGGAAAATGTTGTTGTCATAATAGGAGTATATTTTATTTTTTGATTGGTATGCTACCTCATTATGTTCTGTTCTCCCTTTCTAAGTACAAGAGAAATGTCATTCTCTGAACATCTGCAAACCTGATGTTCACAGAAGTTGACATCTGACATGTCTGTAACCCAGAAGAAATAGGCCCGTGGTATTAAATAAGCAGGCAGTTTATATACCAAAGGCCTGCCAGAAGAATGGCACAGAAATTGAAAATTACTCAAAACACAGAATAATAAATTGGCTTTTGGACCAAAAAAGGACTTAATCAAAGTTTGTAACATCATCAGAAAATTAAGAACGTAGAACGCTGTAAATACCATGCCTTTGGATTCCAAGCTTCTCAGCCAAGAAAAGTTTTTCATAGAGGATAATTTCAGGTGTTATCAACCAATAAACTGTTTTTCAAGAATTTGTGAGATTCGTAACAGGAATTGCTAGTAATAAAGGAAAAATATAAGCATAAAGGAAAAAGATAATAAGCATACTCTGAGGCTATAATCTGCTCGAATAAAACCTTAACCATATCCAGCCCACGTTTAACTCTTAACAAGTTCCTTGTATGACTACCTGCCCTCCTCACACAGTCTGCTTGAACATCTTGATCCATCATCGCTTTCAATGTTGTAATAGACTTTGAAGCCTCTGCCAGATCATCCACCTGTGGTCACCATTAACAATTGCCCAATTACTCGATCAGCAATATTTTTGTGAAAAACTGCATACACCTACATGCATATATTCATATGCAATATATGCTGCTACCACAAGCATATGTTATCAAAGGAAAACCAACTATCAATGGATGTCAAAGGGCAAGCCTTTTTGCTTTAAGCTATATCCACATTCGGAAATAGAGTGCATTTAAGACGATCAATATATTATTATATGAATACCCAAAAAAAATAATCGAGCCTCCCAACAAAAGGCATATGAGACAAGTTATCAGATTAATAAATTTAATAATATCTGTCCATTTCAGCTTTTGATAATCAATTTGATCAATTTCAACTCACAAATATAGCTTAATTCAATAATTAAATTTGAATACTGGAAAACAACACAAAATGTACGATCAAAAACTTTCCACTTTAACCTTTGAAAAGTAGAAAATAAAACATATTATGGTTCACAAGGAGTAATATTTACCAGCTTCCATTCAATAATTACACATTAAATATGATGACAACAAAATCTATCGGGGAAAGAAAAAGATCAATCAAAAAGCGAATTGAATAGTGGATTATACTGTTGTCAATCACAGGGAACGAAAGGATAACCTTGGCGACGTAATCGAGCTCGGCGAACTTGAAGGCGATACCGAGACAGCGGAAAAGAGGGGAGACCAAAGTGCAAGCGCGAGAGAAAGGGGCAACTTCCAGCTGAATAGCTTCGTCTAGGGTTTGAGAATTTAAAGTGTTGGCTAGGTCTTTGAACGCATCCGCCATTTTCCTAAGGGGCTTTTCCTCGGCTGTGTGATTCGCCATCGAATCGAGCGCTGCGGTTTCGCCGGAGTTTTGAGGTAATGTCGGTCTGGCGCCAAAATATGTATTGCTCGACGATTGTGAAAAATGAAAATGAATCTAGTTCCGAGCCTTTGTTATTCCCAGAATTTTGATCTGTCTTCTTTCTAACAGATTACGCTAATAAATATGGCTGGAGCCTGGAGAGGACAAAGCGAGATAGGCTTTAAAGTTTAAATGAAGTAAATGTCCGAATTTGTCTATGTAGGAGTACTATGTAATATCTAGCTAGAGCTGTTTAATTCTGCTCTCCCTTAAATTTTTTGACCCATTCAAGGAGTCCGAAATTAAAATGTGGTTCTTTTGAATTCAAAAAACAAAAATATATGGAAAAAAAATATAGTAATCAAAATATGAATAACGTCTTTTTAAAATACGTTATACCTTAATGGCCGTTTGACCAGTTAAGTATAGCGTCTTTTTACGGCCGTTAAGGTGTAACGTCTTTTAAAAAGACACTATATTTGAATTAAATAAAGCCGGAAAATATAGCTTCTTTTATTAAGACGCTATAAGTATATAAAAGACGCTATACATATATAAATGTCGTCTCCCCCACAGCAATAAAACAGATCTCCCCAAATTAAAAATTCTAACGGCGGTCCCCCCCCTCATTTTTAATCAAAAAAAGCTCGAGTAGAGCCCACTGGTCCCACAAAAAGTGTAGATTCTCGGTCTCATGCGCTAGTTAAGACATTGTTGCTTGTTTCGGTTCCAAATCACAAAATCTTCAGCTTTCTAAAAACCTTAAATCGAGGTATTCTGACTTAGTTTTTGTTAAAACTTGTATTAAAAATACATATTAGTTGTTTTTTATGTGCTCTATGTTATTTGTGATTGTTTTGCGATTTAACTAATTTATTATTTTTTATCTGCACTATAGTATTAGTGTGCTAAAAAAAATCGTAAAATAGAGAAATTGTTATTAGTTGTTAAAAAAATGTTAATATGTATTTTCGTGATTGTTTTGTGATTAAATTGATTTGTTATTTTTATCCGGTTTGGATTATTTATGTTACATCTCGCGTTTTCGTACGTTAAAATTTCGTTTTTAGTTAACCGACGTAGACTCGGGGATGATATCATCTTGACATTAACGTACTTACCCTATTTATAACAAGCGATAAATAAGTGTTATGAAGGATAAAGGGGTACACGGATTAAAAAACGAGTTTTGTTGAAAGTGGTCAATATGGAATAAAATACGGATCGAGCGATAATACCTGATAATTATGAATTAGTACATGCAAGGTACCATATGACCACAGTAGTATAATATATAGAGTATATATGAAGTATTTAAAAAAAATTAGAATTTTAAGTAATTTATGGTAAATTTTAAATTATGTGGGTAATTGATTAATTACCGGGTAATAGGACATTACCCGATTAACTAATAAATGGATAAATATAAATTTTAGATAGCTAAAAAATGACTCTTGGTCATTATTGCCATGTGGCTACTTGTGGAGTGTAGCTAAAACATGACATAAGTTTAAGTCTTATCAAAATAAAACATATAGGCATTATCCATGATGCCTTTGTAATCAATTCTTGGTTAAAAATCAAAGACATTCTGTCTTTGGTTCAAACAAGGACGTTATTCTTCTCAAATTCTTAAGGAATTCAAAAACGTTTCTTTCAAGACTTAACAAGAACCAGAAACATTTTTGCTCCTAAAATTTCAAACCAAGGATGTTAGACATAGAATCATTTCGTCCAAATATTCAAGGTTTCGTTCAAATTCGGAAGCAGAAGTTTCACTTTGATCAAATAATTCAAGAAACATGTATGTTAAGGCCCTCCCTTCTTTTTTTGGTATGGTCCAAATTATACTGAAGAAACGAGCAAGCGCACAGTTTTCATAAATTACTCTATTCATAGAAATAGTAGGGGTGTCTATATTCTTGATTCCTCATGAGAATTATTATTATTTTCTGTTCATGGGTCTCAGAATAATACGCAGTTGAAAAAGTTTATCTGGAAGGATTGTTGAGATTATTACATATTTTTCCTACATTTCACTCATTTATACATGTGCATTGACCCATGACCAGATGGCGTTATATACGCGTATATATGTAAATATATGTATATGAGATATGGGAAAAGGTTACGGCGTTATATATGCACCACCACCTAATCAGCTGGTATATGATGATGGCGTTGCCCACAATGGCTGAAATATGATTCAAACGACGTTATATACGCGTATATATGTATGTATATATATATGGGATATGGGAAGAGGTTATGGCGTTATATACGCACCACCACCTGATCAGTTGGTATATGTTGATGATGTTGCCCACAGTGGCCGAGATGATATGATGGGATGCCCTCTGTGGCTTGATGATATTATGTATACCATACATATGCATGGCACGATATTTATACGCATGTGCATGATATTATAAACATTTCAAAATTTACAGAGTTATTCAGATTTAAAGGCATTTCTGTATTCCATGTTTCATCTATGTCTTTTACGTACTTATTTTCATCCCTTACATACTCAGTACATTTTTCGTACTGACGCCCTATTTCACGGGGCCTGCATTTCATGCCCGCAGGTGCAGGTAGGCAAGCTGACGATCCCCCTTCTTAGGATTCTTGATCAGCGAGATTTGGCGTGCTTCACTTGATCCGGAGCTGCTTTTGGTTTTGGTACGATACGTAATTTGGTCCCATTGCTATTAAGGTTTGAAAGTCTTGTGGAAATTCTGACTTATAGGCTTCTCATAAGACATTTTTTGATTCTCCTAAGAAAGTCTCCATATATTTATACATTGTTTCTGTGTCTGTGTCATTATAAGTTTTTATAAAGTCTGCCACTACTATTCCTTTCCATAGGTCTATTACTGAGCTCCACATTTGTGGGTCATGAGTTGCTATATTTAATATTTTACCCTTACTTCCTCCTTCCTGTAACCTTATAGGTTCTTCTATAAGCATCCCTTTTCCTGATGGTTTTACATTTTCTATTTCTGTCTCTTGATCTACTCTATATACTCTTCTTCTAGGTACATTTCCCGTGATAGTACTATTGTACTATTATGAGTTGTTCTCTGAAATGGACTGGGACTGGTATCAAGTCTACTATACTTGAGAATTAAAAACAACGAACAAACATAAGCCTAAGGATTTATTAATTTTACAGACTTGGAGGAGGAACTAGTAAAGCATACATAAGGAACTATTTTACAAAGTGTTTTGGAGGATAGTTGGTGATGGAAGAGGGTGTTTGGATGGTTTTCTATGACGACCCAAAGGGTCATCGCCTGTTTTTAATTGCATTTTGTGCTTCCGAGGCCTTGAAAACCTCATTTAGAGTCGCATCGATTTGCGTGCGCAGTCCGGGCGCGTAACCGGAAAGCTTAAATATGAAATTCTATAAAAAATGATGAAATTTGAGTTTAAAATGAATAAATTTGACTTCAGTCAATATTTTGGGTAAACGGAACCGGACCCGTGATTTAACGGTCCCGGAGGGTCCGTAGGAAAATATGAAACTCGGGCATATGCCCGGACTCGAATTCCGAGGTCCCGAGCCCGAGAAATGAATTTTTAAAGGAAATTATTTTTATGAAATTGTTAAGGAAAATTGAAATGAAATTCATTTAGAACATGTTAGTATCGGGCCCGTATTTTGGTTTCGGCGTCCGGTACAAGTCTTATATGTGATTTAAGATGTTTCTGTGAAATTTGATGAAAAACGGATATCATTTGACCTGATTCGGACCTAAATTACTAAAGTTGATAGTTTATGAAGTTTGAGAAAAATCCTTTGATTTTGAGGTTTAATTCATTGTTATTAAGGTTACTTTGGCGATTTGATCGCACGGATAAGTTCGTATGATGTTGTTGAGTTAGTACGTGTGTTTGGTTAGGAGCCCCGAGGGCTAGGGTGTGTTTCGGATGTGTTTCGCGAAGTTTTGAACTTGTGGAAAAGTTGTAGATTTCTGCTGTTAGTGCCCAGGGATTTAACCCTTCGCGTTCGCGTGGTCCCTTCCACGAACGCGTAAGGCAAAAATCCTAGGTGCCCAAATTCTTCTTCGCGAACGCGAAGGTTGTGACGCGAACGCGAAGCTGAGGGGGGAGACCCTTCGCGAACGCGTCCCTCCACTCGCGAGCGCGTAAGGTGCTGGGGAGGGGTCACCAAATTATTCATCACGAACGCGGCCACTGGCACGCGAACGCGTAGGCTTGAGGAGCCAAAGCTCCGCGAACGCGAGCCTTTTCACGCGATCGCGAAGGCTTAGCAGGTCTGACTCATCGCGAACGCGATGAGCCTGTCATGAACGCGATGAGCCTGTCGCGAACGCGTAGAGTAAATTCGCCCAGTTAATTTTTAAAATCCAGAACAGTAGCCTTTCGGGATTATTGCAAAATTTCATAAACCCCTTCTTCTCCGAAGCTCTTAGGCGATTTTTGAAACCTTTCTTCACCATAATCTTTTGGGTAAGTAATCTTTAACTTGTTTTCTTCATTTTCCATTAACACCCACTAGATTTCTAGGCCTAAAACATGTAATTAAGGGTAGAAATTAGGGATTTGGATAAAATTAGGGCTTTTTGATTAATTGTGATTTAGACCTTGTTTTGGGGTCAAATTTGAAAACTAATTATATATTCGTGCTCGTCGGTGAATGAGTGATTTGATTTTGGTTCGAACCTCGTGTTTTGACCAAGCGGGGCCAATGTCGATTTTTGGGATTTTGGGAAGAATGCTTGGAAAGCTATAATTAGGCATTGGGTTCGCATTGTTTAACATCTATTGATGTATTGAAGTCATTATTGTGTAGATACATTCGATTTGGAGCCAAATTCAAGAGGAAAAGCGGTAATTGAGGATTGAATTAGCCGTGGAAGTTTGAGGTTAGTGTTTGGTCTAACCTTAGCTTGAGGGATTAGGAGTTGAGTCTTATTTGCTACGTGCTAATTGTCGAGTACGGCGTCTAGGCATGGTGACGAGTATCTATACGTTGGTGTCTAGCATGACCGTGAGTCTTTATATTGCGGATATTCTGATTTTTGCTGTATCTTTCATGCCTTAATGATGATTTCTATATGTTGTAAAAAGCATGTGAAAGAAATTGTGATCTTTGAACTTCGAGGAGCATTGACTCGAGTTATAATACGAATTGTGAAAGTATATGAGATAATTGAACCCTTTGGAGCGTTGGCTCAAGTGGTAAAGTGAGTTGAGAAGTAAAAGTGAAAGAACGAGAAAAAGTTATTAAATTGCTCCCTTGACGGGATGTTTGTTGCTTTGTTGATTATCTCCCTTGCCGGGATGTTGAGATTTATTGATATTGTTCCCTTGCCGGAATTTAGCTGTTTAATTGTATTCCCCTGCCGGGATTTCTACCATTATTTGTCTACTCCCTCACCCCTTTATTTGTGATTGTTGTTTGGGTGAGGAAAAGTGTTAAAGCACGAAGGGTGATGTCGTGCATTGTTTGTTATTGTGAGGAAGGAGTGTAAAGCACGAAGGGTGATGTCATGCCGTACGATGTACCATTCCGTACCGATATTCATTGACTATATTGTGAGGAAAGAGAGTAAAAGCATGAAGGGTGATGCCGTGCACATTATTATGATACGATTGATTTGGTGAGGACGAGAGTAAAAGCACGAATGGTGATGTCGTGCACATTTTTATTATAAATATTGTTTGGGTGAGGACGAGAGTAAAAGCACGAAGGGTGATGCCGTGCAAATCGTTGAATTCTGATTCTTGTTGATATTCTGGCTTTGTTGTTTCTTTCTTTTATTGAGGTTTTCTATTTGGAACTGTTACCTCCCCACAACATGTTTCCCCTTCCCACATTGACTGATTATTTCCTGTATTTCTTTTCCGCTGTACATATAGATATTTGAACTACACAGGTTATTTGGTAGTCTGGTCCTAGCCTCGTCACTACTTCGCCGAGGTTAGTCTAGGCACTTGCCAGCACATGGGGTCGGTTGTGCTGATACTACACTCTGTTCTCTTTTGCACAGATCCAGGTATTGGACAACAACAGTAGCGCGGGAGCCACCCTTCAGTCCACCGAGACACCGAGGTAGCCTTGTAGGCGTCCGCAGGACCGACGTCTCCTCTATCTTATATTTCATTCTGTTATCTCATGTATTCGAGACAAATAGTGCATATTTCTTTCAAACGGTTGTATTTAGTACTCTTAGTAGTTCGTGAGTGATGTGACACCAGTTCTTGGGTAGAGGCATATGTTGACTTTCGCATTATTGTTCAGCTTATTTAACTTAGGTCTTCCGCTTATTTATTTAATTCCGTTGTTTTCATGCTATCACTGATAATTGTTAAAAGAAGTAATTTGTTAATGAAAAAGGTTGTTAAGGGTTGGCTTGCCTAGCTCTCATTAGTAAGCGCCATCCCGACTCCCGATGGTGGGAAAATCCGGGTCGCGACAAGTTGGTATCAGAGCACTAGGTTACATAGGTCTCACAACTCACGAACAAGCTCAGTAGAGTAGGAGGGATCGGTACGGAGACGTCTATACTTATCCCCCAGAGGCTATAGAGTTAGGAAAATTTCACATTTGTTCTTTCTTGCTGTGCGGATTTGTTCCTCAAATGCTAATTGGATTTCTACTCTGTTCTTTGCAGATGGTGAGAACACGCGCTTCCTTATCTACCGCTCAGCAGCCTGAGCCCCCAGCAGTAGCTCCCACTAGGGGTAGAGGCCGAGGCCGTGCTAGAGGCCGAGGTAGGGGCAGAGCTCAACCCTGAGCAGCAGCATCAGTGGCGGAGCCTCAGGTTGATTTTGAGAAGGAGGTTCCGACACCAGCAGTTCTGGTGGGCCCAGCTCAGGTCCCAGAAGGGTTTATTGCCACCACAGTTCTCCAGGACGCTCTGGTCTGATTGGTGGGCCTCATGGAGAGTGTCACCCGATCGGGTTTGCTTCCCGTAGCACCAGCCACTTCTCAGGCTGGAGGAGGGGCTCAGACTCTTTCTACGCGCACTCCGGAGCAGGTAGCTCCCTAGATTTAGATTCCAGCGGTTCAGCCAGCTAGAGCAGTTCAGTCGGGTGTAGTAGCTCAGACCGGTGATGGAGCGACTATGTCTGCCGATGCTTTGTGGAGGCTGGATAGGTTCACCAAGCTCTTCACTTCTACATTCAGCGGTGCATCTACTGAGGATCCCCAGGATTATCTGGATAGTTGTCACGAGGTTCTTTGGAACATGGGGATCGTTGAGACCAATGGAGTTGATTTTGCTACCTTTCGTCTGTCTGGATCTGCCAAGACTTGGTGGAGGGATTATTGCTTAGCTAGACCAGCCGGTTCGCCATCTTTGACTTGGGAGCAGTTCACAACGTTGTTTTTGGAGAAGTTTCTCCCCGTGACTCAAAGAGAGGCCTATCGGAGCCAGTTTGAGTGCCTCCAACAGGGTTCCATGACGGTCACCCAGTATGAGACCAGGTTCATCGATCTAGCTCGCCATGCTTTTGTCATACTTCCCACCGAGAGAGAGAGAGATAGAGAGAGGGTGAAGAGGTTTATTGATGGTCTTATTCAGCCGATTCGTCTTCAGATGACCAAGGAGACCGGGAGCGAGATCACCTTTCAGGAGGCGGCCAATATGACCCGTAGAGTTGAGATGGTTCTGTCATAGGGGGGTGGTCATGGGTCGGATAAGAGGCCCCGTCATTCAGGAAAATTCAGTGGTACCTCGTTTGGAGGTAGAGATTCATATGGTAGAGGCCATCCTCCTAGGCCCTTTCAGTCAGCTCTCCAAGTCTCACATGGTACTTCAGGTGGTCGTGGTTCTCAGACGCATTATTCTGATTAGCAGCCTTACAGTGCACCACCAGATCCCATTAGTGCACCGCCGCTTCAGAGTTTCCAAGGTGGTCATTCAGGTCGACAAGGCCAACAGTCTCAGCAGCCAAGGGCTTGTTACACTTGTGGTGATCCGGGTCACATAGCCAGGTTTTGCCCTCGAGCACCGGGTAGCTCTCAGCATCAGGGTTCTCGTGCTATGGTACAGACACCAGGTGTTCCACAGCCCGCCCAGACAGTTAGAGGTGGGGGTAAAGGTGCTAGAGGTGGAGGTAGAGGTCCTAGAGGTGGAGGCCAGCCAGCAATAGGCCGTCTCAGAGAGGTAGTTCAGGGTGGTGGGGCCCAACCTCGATGTTACGCCCTTCCAGCTAGGCCCCAGGCTGAGGCTTCAGATGCAGTCATTATAGGTACCATTCTGGTTTGTGATAGAGATGCTTCAGTGCTATTTGATCCAGGGTCTACGTATTCGTATGTGTCATCTTATTTTGCACCGTACCTGGTCATGCCTAGTGATTCATTGAGTATTCCTGTTTATGTGTCTACACTGGTGGGTGATTCTATCATGGTCAATCGAGTCCATCGTACTTGTATGGTGGTGATTGGGGTCTTGAGACTCGCGTGGATTTGGTGCTTCTAGACATGGTCGATTTCGATGTTATATTGGGGATGGACTGGTTATCACCTTACCATGCTATCTTGGACTGTCATGCCAAGACTGTGACCTTAGCCTTACCGGATTTGCCCCGCTTAGAGTGGAGAGGGACTCCTGGTCATTCTACCCCCAGTGTTATTTCGTATGTGAAGGCTCGGCGTATGGTCGAGAAGGGGTGTTTGGCCTATTTAGCTTATGTTCGTGATTCCAGTGCTGAGGTTCCCTCTATTGATTCTATGCCCATAGTTTGTGAGTTCCCTAAGGTTTTCCCTTCAGACCTGCCGGGGACGCCACCCGACAAGGATATTGATTTCTGCATCGATTTGGCTCCGGGCACTTAGCCCATTTCTATTCCGCCATATCACATGGCCCCGCCAGAGTTGAAAGAGTTAAAGGAGTAGTTGCAAGACTTTCTTGAGAAGGGTTTCATTAGACCCAGTGTTTCGCCTTAGGGTGCGCCCGTGTTGTTTGTTAAGAAAAAGGATGGTTCGATGAGAATGTGCATTGATTACAGGCAGTTGAACAAGGTTGCAATCAAGAATAAGTATCCACTGCCGAGGATTGATGATTTGTTCGATCAGCTTCAGGGTGCCAAGGTATTTTTAAAGATTGACTTGAGATCTGGCTACCATCAATTGAGGATTAAGGCATCCGATGTCCCTAAGACAGCATTCCGCACTCGGTACGGGCATTATGAGTTCTTGGTTATGTCATTCAGGTTGACAAATGCCCCAACAACTTTTATGGATTTGATGAACCGAGTGTTCAGGCCTTATTTGGACTTGTTCATGATAGTCTTCATTGATGATATTCTGATATATTCCCGCAGCCAGGAAGAGCACGACCAGCATCTCAGAGTGGTTCTTCAGACTCTGAAGGATAGTCAGCTATATGCGAAGTTCTCGAAGTGTGAGTTCTGGTTGAGTTCAGTTGCATTCCTAGGTCATGTCGTATCAGCAGAGGGTATTCAGGTTGACTCGAAGAAGATTGAGGCAGTCAAGAACTGGCCAAGACCAGTATCAGCTACAGAGATTCGGAGTTTCTTGGGATTGGCAGGCTACTATCATCGATTCGTGGAGGGGTTCTCATCTATCGCAGCCCCAATGACCAGGTTGACCCAGAAGGGTGCCCAGTTCAGATGGTCGGACAAGTGTGAGGCGAGCTTTCAGAGGCTCAAGACAGCTATGACTACGACACCGGTATTAGTTTTGCCCACAGGTTCAGGGCCTTATATAGTCTATTGTGATGCTTCCCGTATTGGGCTTGGTGCAGTGTTGATGTAGGATGGCAATGTCATTGCCTATGCTTCGAGGCAATTGAAGATTCATGAGAAAAACTATCCGGTGCATGATTTAGAGTTGGCAGCCATTGTTCACGCATTGAAAATTTGGAGGCGTTATCTGTATGGCGTGGCATGTGAGGTGTTCACTGATCACAAGAGTCCTCAGTATTTGTTCAAGCAAAAGGAGTTGAATTTGAGGCAAAGGAGGTGGTTGGAGTTGTTGAAGGATTATGATATCACTATCTTATATCACCCAGGAAAGGCCAATGTGGTGGCCGATGTTTTGAGTAGAAAGTCAGTCAGTATGGGTAGTCTTGCTTATATTCTGGTCGGTGAGAGACCACTTGCCTTGGATGTTCAGGCTTTGGCCAATCGGTTTGTGAGGTTGGATATTTCTGAGCCTAGTCATGTATTAGCTTGCACGGTCGCTCGTTCTTCTTTATCGGAGCGTATCCGTGATCAGCAGTATGATGATCCTCATTTGTGTGTCCTTAGAGACACTGTGCTGCGTGGAGGTGCCAAGCAGGTTACCTTAGATGCTGATGGAGTCTTAAGATTGCAGGGGCGAGTTTGTGTGCCCAATGTGGATGGGCTTCGAGAGTTGATTTTAGAAGAGGCCCATAGTTCCCGGTACCCTATTCATCCGGGCGCCGCGAAGATGTATCAAGATTTGTGGCAGCATTATTGGTGGCATAGAATGAAGAAGGATATTATTGCATATGTGGCTCAGTGTTTGAATTGCCAGCAGGTTAAGTATAAGCATCAGAGGCCTGGTGGATTGTTTCAGAGTATTGAGCTTCCCGAGTGGAAGTGGGAGCGGATCACTATGGATTTCGTTGTTGGGCTCCCGCAGACTCGGAGGAAGTTCGACATAGTATGGGTTATTGTTGATAGGCTGACCAAGTTAGCGCATTTCATTCCTATGGCAATCTCCTATTCATCCGAGAGGTTAGCTAAGATCTATATCCGGGAGATTGTTCGTCTTCATGGTGTGCCTGTGTCTATCATTTCGGACCGAGGTATGCAGTTTACCTCGCATTTCTGGAGAGTAGTTCAACGAGAGTTGGGCACTCAGGTGGAATTGAGTACAACATTTTATCCCCATACGGACGGCCAGTCCGAGCGGACTATTCACATTCTGGAGGATACGCTCCGAGCTTGTGTCATTAATTTAGGAGGCTCGTGGGATCAGTTTTTGCCTATAGCAGAGTTTTCCTACAACAACAGCTACCAGTCGAGCATCCAGATGGTTCCTTATGAGGCTTTGTATGGTAGGCGATGTCGATCTCCGGTTGGATGGTTTGAGCCGGGGAGGCTCGGTTGTTGGGTACGGATCTGGTTCAGGAGGCCTTGGACAATTTAGGATAGGCTTTGTACAGCTCAGTCTAGGCAAAAGAGTTATGCAGATCGCAAGGTTCGAGATATGGCTTTTATGGTCGGTGAGCGGGTATTGCTCTGAGTGTCGCCTATGAAGAGCGTGATGAGATTTGGGAAGAAGGGCAAGCTTAGCCCTAGGTTCATTGGCCCGTTTGAGATTCTTGATCGAGTGGGAGAGGTAGCTTATAGACTTGCATTGCCGCCGAGCTTATCAGCCGTGCATCCAGTGTTTCATGTGTCCATGTTTCAGAAGTATCACGGTGATCCATCCCACGTGTTAGATTTCAGCACTGTCCAGTTGGACAAGGACTTGTCTTATGAGGAGGAGCCGGTGGCTATTCTAGAACGGCATGTTCGTCAGTTGAGGTCGAAGAGTTTTCCTTCTGTTCGTGTTCAGTGGAGAGGCCAGCCTCCTGAGACATCAACCTGGGAGTCCGAGTCCGATATGCGGAGCTGTTATTCTATCTTTTCCCTGACTCAGGTACATTCTTCTTCTGTCCGTTCGAGGACGAACAGTTGTTTTAGAGGTGGAGAATGTGACGACCCAAAGGGTCATCACCTATTTTTAATTGCATTTTGTGCTTTTGAGACCTTGAAAACCTCATTTAGAGTCGCCTTAATTTACGTGCGCAGTCCGGACGCGTAGCCGGAAAGCTTAAATATGAAATTCTGTGAAAAATGATGAAATTTGAGTTTAAAATGAATAAATTTGACTTCGGTCAACATTTTGGGTAAACGGACCCGGACTCATGATTTGATGATCTCGGAGGATCCGTAGGAAAATATGGGACTCGGGCATATGCCCGGAATTGAATTCCGAGGTCCCGAGCCCGATAAATGAATTTTTAAAGAAAATTATTTTTCTGAAATTGTTAAGGAAAATTGAAATGAAATTTGATTAGAACATGTTAGTATCGGGCCTGTATTTTGGTTCCGGTGCCCAATACAGGTAATTTAAGATGTTTATGTGAAATTTGATGAAAAACGGATATCATTTGACGTGATTAGGACCTAAATTGCTAAAGTTGATAGTTAATGAAGTTTGAGAAAAATCCTTTGATTTTGAGGTTTAATTCGTTGTTATTAAGATTACTTTGGCGATTTGATCGTACGGATAAGTTTGTATGATGTTGTTGAGTTAGTACGTGTGTTTGGTTAGGATCCCCGAGGGCTCGGGTGTGTTTCGGATGTGTCTCAGGAAGTTTTGAACTTGTGGAAAAGTTGCAGATTTCTGCTGTTAGTGCCCAGGGATTTAACCCTTCGCGTTCGCGTGGTCCCTCTCGCGAATGCGTAAGGCAAAAATCCCAGGTGCCCGAATTCTTCTTCGCGAACGCGAAGCTGAGGGCGAGACCCTTCGCGAAAACGACCCTTCACTCGCGAGCACGTAAGGTGCTGGGGAGGGGTCACCAAATTATTCATCACAAACGCGGCCGCTGGCATGCGAACGCATAGGCTTGAGGAGCCAAAGCTCCGCGAACGCGAGCCTTTTCGCGAAGGCCTAGTAGGTCTGACTCATCGCAAATGCGATAAGCTTGTCGCAAACGCGTAGAGTAAATTCGCCCAGTTAATTTTTAAAATCCAGAACAGTAGCCTTACGGGATTATTGCAAAATTTCATAAACCCCTTCTTCTCCGAAGCTCTTAGGCAATTTTTGAAGCCTTTCTTCACCATAACCTTTTGGGTAAGTAATCTGTAACTTGTTTTCTTCATTTTCCATTAACACCCACTAGATTTCTAGGCCTAAAACATGTAATTAAGGGTAGAAATTAGGGATTTGGGTAAAATTAGGGCTTTTTGATTAATTGTGATTTAGACCTCGTTTTGGGGTCGAATTTAAAAAAAATTTATATATTCGGGCTCGTGGGTGAATGGGTGATTTGATTTTGGTCCGAACCTCGTGTTTTGACCAAGCGGGCCCGAGGTCGATTTTGGGATTTTGGAAAGAATGCTTGGAAAGCTATAATTAGGCATTGGGTTCGCATTGTTTAGCATCTATTGATGTATTGAAGTCATTATTGTGTAGATACAATCGATTTGGAGCCAAATTCGAGAGAAAAAGCGGTAATTGAGGATTGAATTAGCCGTGGAAGTTTGAGGTAAGTGTTTGGTCTAACCTTAGCTGAGGGATTAGGAGTTGAGTCTTATTTGCTACGTGCTAATTGTCGAGTACGACGTATAGGCATGGTGACGAGTATCTATACGTTGGTGTCTAGT
The DNA here is from genome assembly GCF_000715075.1 of Nicotiana tabacum. NCBI lineage: Eukaryota > Viridiplantae > Streptophyta > Magnoliopsida > Solanales > Solanaceae > Nicotiana > Nicotiana tabacum. The sequence continues at coordinate 162,319,754 of NC_134082.1, forward strand.
GATCATAGGCTAAAAACTCGTGTTTTAGTCGTTGTAACAACACATTAATTATTGCATTTTATAAAGGTTTGAGCTTAAATGATAATGAATTGTACTAAATTCATGTTTTATGCCTTGCAGGAAGCTAATCCGACTTAAGAATTAACTTTGGGATGAATTTGATTAATTTGGGGCTTTGAAGTCTGAGTAAAAGCTAAATAAATCAAGTCGGAATCGTGTTTGGGGTCGCAAAGAAAGTCCGGACAGAAAAACAAGAGAAAAAACGAAGCAGCGCAGAAAAATACACTGTCGCGCCGCGGGGCGCGCCGTGTGTGGTGCCGCGGCAGTGCATAAATCTGCGCTGCATTGTTTTGCTCCGTTAAAATGCAATATGCCTCTGTCTAATCCATGTACGCGGCACACGGGGCGTCGCGCGGGGCGTCGCAGACGTGTAAAAATCGCAGAATTACTCTATTTCGGTCTAAAAAGGGCATAATTGTCAAAACCCTTTCCTACACGATTAAAAAGGGGAAAGCATCCATTATTGACGGAGGAGACCCGTTTTGAGAGAGAAAGAGACGAGGAGATCCATCTTTGAGGATCAAATCAAGAGGAAATAACATTTTGGAGCAAGGATTGAAAGAGTTTTTCTAAACCTTCTTCCAATATCTATTTATTTCATGTTTAAGACTTATATTGTTGATGTTTGTATAATTATGAGTAGCTAAAAACCCAAATATTCTGGGGTTATGGGTGTTAGATGATTATGTTATTTGAAGCTTAAATTAATGATCTTGAATTTATCGTTAAGGGTTGTTTATTTGATTCTGCTGTTAATTATTTTACTGCGTATCTAACAGTGAAATACTATTTACGAATCTTGAGTTAAACTTGAAAAAGGAAATTCTTGATTGCATATAGAATCAAATAGAGCAAGATCTGGATCGTGGGCATCGGGTGAAAGATTCGCGATTAAGATAGAATTATACTTAATTGCCCTGTTTGGTTGAGAAATAGGATTTTTAAATGCATTTGAGTTAATATTAATACCATAAAAATATAGGTATTAATTTAACTTGAATAGTGCATAAGAAATCGACAGATTCTTATGGGTATTATTAACCCTATAATCAATAACCCGGATAATTCAATAAATCATTTTTAAGCTAAAAACGTAGCATGATCTCTAACAAACCCATGACCCCGGAATATCTCTTTTATTAATTGTTAAAAGAAAAATTCATAAGTGGCGTAGTAACTTTGCGTTGTATTATTGTTTGTCTACTAGTTAAATTGTAAATTGGTTATTTATGTATTTTGTGATGAATTAGCTTCAATGTTTGAATTTGCATCAGTCTATAAGTTGATCACAAGTCCTTGTGGGAACGATACTCTACTCATTACTATATTACTTGAAGATCGTGTACACTTGCGTGAGTGTTTTGGTCACAACAACGCCATCTAGCATGACCGTGAGTCTTTATATTGCGGATATTCTAATTTTTGTTGTATCTTTCATGCCTTAATGATGATTTCTATATGTTGTAAAAAGCATGAGAAAGAAATTGTGATCTTTGAACTTCGAGGAGCATTGGCTCGAGTTATAATATGAATTGTGAAAGTATATGAGATAATTGAACCCTTTGGAGCGTTGGCTCAAGTGGTAAAGTGAGTTGAGAAGTAAAAGTGAAAGAAAGAGAAAGAGTTATTAAATTGCTCCCTTGCCGTGATGTTTGTTGCTTTGTTGATTATCTCCCTTGCCAGGATATTGAGATTTATTGATATTGTTCCCTTGCCGGAATTTAGTTGTTTAATTGTATTCCCCTGTCGGGATTTCTACCATTATTTGTCTATTCCCTTGCCCCTTTGTTTGTGATTGTTGTTTGGGTGAGGAAGAGTGTTAAAGCACGAAGGGTGATGTCGTGCATTGTTTGTTATTGTGAGGAAGGAGTGTAAAGCACGAATGGTGATGCTGTGCCGTACGATGTACCATTCCGTACCGATATTCATTGACTATGTGGTGAGGAAAGAGAGTAAAAGCACGAAGGGTGATGCCGTGCACATTATTATGATACGATTGATTTGGTGAGGACGAGAGTAAAAGCACGAAGGGTGATGTCGTGCACATGTTTATTATAAATATTGTTTGGGTGAGGACGAGAGTAAAAGCACGAAGGGTGATGTCGTGCAAATCGTTGAATTCTGATTCTTGTTAATATTCTGGCTTTGTTGTTTCTTTCTTTTATTGAGGTTTTCTATTTGGAACTGTTACCTCCCCACAACATATTTCCCCTTCCCACATTGACTGATTATTTCCTGTATTTCTTTTCCGCTGTACATATAGATATTTGAACTGCACGGGTTATTTTGTAGTCTGGTCCTAGCCTCGTCACTACTTCGTCTGGGTTAGGCTAGGCACTTGCCAGCACATGGGTCGGTTATGCCGATACTACACTCTATGCTCTTTTGCACAGATCCAGGTATTAGACAACAACAGTAGCGTGGCAGCCAGCCTTCAGTCCACCGAGACACCGAGGTAGCCTTGCAGGCGTCCGCAGGCCCGACGTCTCCTCTATCTTATATTTCATTCTGTTATCTTATATATTCGAGACAAACAGTGTATATTTCTTTCAAACGGTTGTATTTAGTACTCTTAGTAGTTAGTTAGTGATGTGACACCAGTTCTTGGGTAGAGGCATATGTTGACTTTCCCATTATTGGTTAGCTTATTTAACTTAGGTCTTCCACTTATTTATTTAATTCCGTTGTTTTCATGCTATCACTGATAATTGTTAAAAGAAGTAATTTGTTAATGAAAAAGGCAGTTAAGGGTTGGCTTGCCTAGCTCTCATTAGTAGACGCCATCACGACTCTCGAGGGTGGAAAAATCCGGGTCGTGACATTTTCTTCAGAGTGTTTTCTCTTGGACTTGTACCTTGTCTTTCTTCTTCTTTCTTCTCCTTTTTATAGCTAAGTTTTTTAAACGAATTTGAAAAATGGATTTCAAATATTTCAGAAATCTTTCTTGTCCAGCCTTGTAGGGTACTTCATTGGGCTCCATCTTCACATGACTTGGTCGGAGATTCCTTTAGTGCTTGTAACCTTTTCTTCCACTCAATAATTTAGCTTGTCTTGTAGCACCACTATCACTACCTTTTGTCACATCTTCTTTACTTTATGTCACGTCTTTTCTTCTTTATGTCATATCTTCTTTTCTTTATTGTCTTTCGCATTGGCACGCCATCATTACTGCTCTTTCTTTGTCTTTGCTGCTCTTAATTATTTTTGACTGAGACCTTGCTTTTATGTGTCTAAATTATGTAGAGCTATTGAATCAAAACTCATTCTTGAGTCATCTTCGTATGGATCTTGATCATCTTGATAAGTTATGTGGTCTTCGTAGTTATCATCTTCCCCTGAACTTTGAGACCTTTCTGGACTTGGATTAGGACTAGGATTTTTAACCATATGTTTGTCTTGTTCTTCTTTTTCTTGAAAGAAATTCTCTAATGTCTGTTTAATTATATTTTCTATTTTCTCATTTTTTTTTCTTTTTTGAAATTATACCCTTCTTTTTTAACGATTCTCCTTGTGTTAATGTTCTGGGTAGTCTTCGTCTTGATGAACCTTCATCTTCATTTTTTGGTAAAGTGACAGCCATAAACGGTTTTGATGTGTCTTTACCGGTCACCGCTTGAACCGAACTAGCTGTATCATTATCTGATACAGTAGATTTTGTTGCATTCATTGTGGAATGCACACCCTTCTCATCCATTTTTGCTTGAGATGAAGAACTCTGTTTTGGACTGCTCATCTCTGTGTCTTGTTGAGGAATAACTTGAGTCTAGGATTGTGTCAATTCAAATCTTAATGCATGTACCCTGTGTTCTAGTACCTTCACTTTCTCCATAGGTTTTGTCTTTTCTTGTGCCAAGATTTCATTCTTCTGCTTTATTCGTTTAAAGGCTTCTGTCATTGATGAGCAATGATCACATAATATTATCTTGTCGTTGTCCTTTTGAATGTTATATTGGGGGGGTTTTTTCTGGGTTTTGTCTGAGTGCTGGGGAGATATAGTAGTTTGGTCCTAGTATTCCTCTTGCATAGTCTAATGCTTCAGTGAAGTCATTGAAACCTTTGAAAAGCGGTTTTTCTATATCTTTAACAGAGTCTAGTACTTCTAACCATGTCTGAAAAATACCATTTGTCTTACCATGTATAACTACATAGGATTTAAATCTTTTTCTTGGTTTTTGTCTGTAAAATACTGTCCTAAGACGTTAAGAGCCGCTATGAAATATTTAGTGTCTTTTTTATTATATGCTATCCATAGGTTATCAATTAGACACCTTTGACAATCAGACTTATTAGAGATTCGATTTCTGTTTCTTCATAACTATCTTGTATTTCTTCAAAATTTTGATCGAATTTATCCGATTTTTTCTGTGAAATATTTTCCTTTCTATATACCCAATTATCTATTCTTAATTCGCATTTGTTCTTTCTATTTCAGAGAGAAGGAAATTCTTGAAATTTTCAGTATTTAAAATGCCTAGTTCTGGTTTTTCAAAGAGGCTCTATTGTAATTCTAATGTTTCTCTATATTCTATATTGTTTCTAATGCTCTCTAGATTAATATATATTAAGTGGTGATGGTAACTTATGTATTTAGTAAAAATATGATTGATATTGAAATACAACAAGAAAAGGACTATATCCGAACAATCAGAAATAAGATAAAGCATATCCCATTAGGATAACATATATGTTAAGACAACATCCTTTAGCTAAACAAATAGCTTTTAACTATTGGATTTTAAGTAAAAATATACAAAGAAAAGAAGAATTAAATAAAATACTATAGAAAGTTAAGACTCTATTAATATCAACTTTAGAATTAGTTAAACAAATAGAAAAATCAAATCTAAAAATAAATAGAGAATCAAGTTATATAGTAAAGCGTAGTATTAGTACAAAAACTATATCAGCTTTAGAGTGAGAAATACAATATATAGAAGGAGAAATATATTCAGAAAATTAAAGAATAAAATTCTTTAAAAGCCAAAAAATGTGGATACCATTAGGTTGAACAAAATAGATAAATTAAAGAACCTAGAATATTTAGATTTAAAAATATACTCAGAAAAGAAGTATAGAATATTAAAAGATAATACGGTAATTAAGTGTAATTTTAGTAGTGGAGAACATATATTATATACCGAAGATAAACAATACAATACTTTAGTAGATCTAACAATCAATTTTGGAGAGAAAACTCAAGAAAATAATAAAAACATAATAAGAACGCTAGAACTAGTAGAAGCATTACAAACCAAACAAAGAAAGACACTAGAAAAATTAGAACAAAATTTGGATTTCTTAAAATCACAAGAACTAGAAATAGACAGAAAAATACAATTCCTGAACAATAAGTTTAATCTAGAAAAAATACCTACCAAAAACGAGATAGAAAAATAAATTAAAACTATTACAGAAAAACCTAAAGAGCTAGAAATACAAACAACCTGATTAGTAGAAAAAATAACACATCAAGTAGAAGTATTAAAAAGTGAGATAAGCACCTTAAAAGAAAAGATATACACAATAAAAGAAATCGCTCTCTCATGAATGATTTACAACAACTAGAAATAAGGACACGGTTGAACGCAACCAGGGTTCCATCCATTTGCATAGCCGCAACTGGCTTATCTAAAGTTTTGATTAAATTTGGGGGAACTATTTTTATTTATTATACATCTTGTGCATCCGGAATCTACTAAAGCTAATGTTTCTATTTCGTAATCTTCTATTTTGATTCTTGCTAAAAAATTTATTGTACTGGGGGGCGTTTCGAGTTTACATCCTTTACATTGAAATGTCGTCTTTATTTTATTTTCTTTAACTAGTCTCTTGGTTTTTTCTAAGGCTCTGTCTACTTCAAATTCGTCTTGTATTATTTCAACATTCATATACTCTGTATCATTATTTTCTACTGTACTTTCAGTTCCACCATCTATTTCTTTATGGGTAGAATAGTTATAATCAGTAAACCTAATTGAGGTTTCTCCTTTTGAATTTGTGTACATCAAATGAGATTTTGGTTTAAATATTTTTGGCTTTGCAAAATCTTCTAGATTCCATTCTAATCTAGCATATTCTTCTGGGTTTATCTTAATAGGTTTTATTAATTTTATCCCTCTATTTTCCATTACTTCGACTACAACCTCTACCTTAATTCTAAATTTTGTATTACTATTAGTTGCCACTTTTCCTATGAAACCTACACATATTAGTAAGTTATTTCTATTATTCGTTTCTTCATATCCTTTAGTTTGTATTTCTATTTTTTTTTCCAAATTCTGCTAAATTTATCATGAAGTTTGGGCTAATATAAAATATTCCTCCATTATTGGTCATGTCTACTTCTGTTAAACCTATTATAGATTTCTTTTGATCTGACCATCTGTCATCATATACTACTACTAGTACTTTAGTTCCTAAATTCTTTCTAGTTAGTCCTTTTAATCCGATTACTATTAATCCCATATGCATTAAATTCTTTTTATAATTTTTTATTTGTCTTACTGATTCTGAGTTAATTAAATTTAATATCGCAACTTTATTTCCTATGACTGATAATTGTTCTTCCCTGTAATGCCTATATAATTGAGAATTATTTGAAAAATATCTTGTATTATATAATATTCTCGGATTAAGTAGCCTTAGTTGATTTTGTTGAAAAATTTGTATGTCTTTGTCCATATCTATTATTTCGTCTAATTTCTGATTTTCTTCTTGTCTTTTCCTATATAAAATCCTTGCTAACATATTATTACCTATTCCATTATCTGAAAAACTTATTCGGGATCTTTCTTCGTTCATTGTTCTTGAGCCACCTTGAAAAAGGTCCATCTTTGTGGTTTTCTTAATCTAAGTCTGTCTTTTTGCGGTGTTATTTCTACTCTTTTTATTTGTTCTATTAAATCGTCTACCTTTGAAATTTTAGTCTTTACTTCTTTTTCTTTAATGATTTTATTTAATTTTTTATTAATTTGTAACAATAATACTATTAAAGTATTATTCTGTTTTATTATTGTTTAATCCGCTTTAGGTTGTTTGTAGATAATGGAATAATAATTAATAAAAAGAAAAAGGAACTACGTAAAAATTATATAAATTTTCTAGGAGTAATTTTAGGGGATGAAAAAATAAAATTATAACCCCATATAGCCAAAAAAGCTCTAGAAGTGCCAGATAAATTGGACAATACTAAAGAACTACAAAAGTTTTTAGGAATAGTAAATTATGCGAAAATTTTTATAAAAGACTTAGGAAAAATAACAGGACCCTTATATGTTAAGACAGACTCTACAGGACAGAAACATTTCAACACAGAAGACATTAAACTAGTACAAAAAGTTAAAGAAAAAATAAAAAATATTCCTGATTTAAACATGCCATTAGAAACAGACTACTTGATTATAGAAACAGACGGTAGTTTTGAAGGATGGGGAGCAGTTTTGAAAGCAAAACCAAATAAATACAGTGATAAGAATACAGAAAAAATATGTGCCTACCAAAGTGGTAAATATAGAGAAAAAGGAAATATGAGTAGTATAAATGCAGAAATATTAGCTGTAATTTATGGATTAAATAGTTTTAAATTATATATATTGAATAAACAAGAAGTAACAATTAGAACTGATTGCGAATCTATAGTTAAGTTTCACCAAAAGATAAACGCAAAAAATAGTAGTAGAAGAAGATGGTTAAATTTTATTGATACTATATCAATATATAATTTGGTTTTTGAACATATTAAAGGAAAAGATAATAATCTAGCAGATCAGTTAAGTAGGCTTAAAATTACTGTCAATTAATAAAAAGTATTTTACATGTACAGCATGAGACCAACAGTTCTCAAGACTGAAGACAAGGGGAAGGGCATTCAAGCCTCACCCTCAGACAGATACTAGCAGACAGTATTAGGTAATCTTCATTTTAAGACACGATTGAACGCAGACCAGAAAAACCTGCAAGAAAATCAGAAAGAATGTTGTAAAGAGTGTAAAGATAAAAATACATGCTGTAATATTAAAGAAGAATCTAAAACTTTAATAATAGAAGAAAATGAAGACAAAGATATATTAGAAAAAAACTATACTTTAATAGATATTGAAACAAAATTATACAATTTTAAAACAGGAATACAAAAAATATGAATAATAAAAAACGAAAAAGATCTCGATAATATAATAAAAATATTAGATGAAATAGAAATAATCGGAGAAAAACCTTTAAAACATTGGAAAAATAATAAAGTTATGTGTAAATTAGATATATGTGACGACCCGGCCAGTCGTCTCATGAGTTACCGCTTCGTTTCCCTCATTTCTGCTTCTTTATGCTTTGTTTATCCGTGTTATGTGGTATCGGGTTGGTCGGATCGAATTCAGAAAGGATTTGGTAAGGTTTGAGACACTTAGTCTCTTTTAAGGAAGGTTAAGTTGGAAATGTCAACTGGATGTTGACTTATGTGTTAGAGGGCTCGGATGTGAGTTCCGACAATTCGGTTAGCTTCGGGAGGTAATTTGGACTTAGGAGCGTGATCAGAATGAGTTTTGGAGGTTCGGAGTAGATTTAGGCTTGAATTGGCGAAGTCGGATTTTTGGCAATTTCCTGTTAATAGGTGAGATTTTGATATAGGGGTCGGAATGGAGTTCCGAGAGTTGCAGTAGTTCCATTGTGTTATTTGGGATGTGTGCGCAGAATTTCAGGTCATTCGGACGTGGTTTGGTTGAATTTTTGATCAAAAGTGGAATTCGGAAGATTTTAGAAAAGTTTGGCTTGAATCCGATGTGTTTTGGGTGATTTGATGTTATTTGAGGTGTTTTGATGATTGGAATAAGTTTGAATAAGGTATTAGGATGTGTTTCTGCCTTTGGTTGAGGTCCTGGGGGCCTCGGGTAAGTTTCGGGTGGTCAATCGGATCATTTTGAAGTTAAGAAAGTTGCAGAAATTGCAGGTTCAACAGTTGCAGGTATTTACTCTTCGCGTTCGCGAGTGGACCCACGTTCGCGAAGGGTCAGCTGAGGGAGGTGGAAATTTGGCCTTCGCGTTCGCGAAGCAGGTTACACATTCGCGAAGGTCTACAAGATTGTTCATTGTGTTCGCGGGCGTGTAGTCGCATTCGCATAGAAGGAATTGAGAGGCTGAGCTTAAGTGGAATTAACCCATTGCGTTCGCGATGGATGGAACGCGTTCGTGAAGGTTCGTCAGGGTAAAGCATCACGTTCGCAAGGGTCTTGTCGCATTCGCGTAAGAGGATTTTGGTCAAAGTTATTTTTGTGCTTTGCGAACGCGAGGCTTTGACCGCGTTCGCGAAGAAGGATTTTCAGGCCTGGGCAGAAGTTTAAAAGGTCGTCTTGTCCGCGAATGTGGGGTTTATTTCCTCCATAGTTGGTCATTTTTGGAGTTTTTTGAAGGAGATTGAAGAGGGATTCAAGGGAAATCACTTGGAGGTAAGATTCTTGGATTTAAAACTCGATTCTATTATGAAATCTACCTAATAAATCATGGAATCTAAGCCTAAAATTGGAATTAGGGCTTGAGATTAATAGACTTTAAATGAGGATTTGAGGGGTCATTTGGACTCCGATTTCAGTGTTCTTGATATGTATAGACTCGTGGGAGGATAAAGATTCCGATGATGTAATTTTTATCGAGTTTCGATATATCGGCCCGGGGGTCGGGTTTTGGTAATTTCGGGATTCTTGGTATTATTTGATTGTTTTCGCTTGGGCTTCGTTCCCTTAGCATATTTTGACGCCGTGAGGGTACAAACCCCGGTATTTGACTTGTTTTGATAAATGCGGTGACGCACATGCTAGGTGACGAGCGTGTAGGCGTGTACCGATAGGGATTGTGACTTGGTCCGTCCCTAGCGACTATTAAGTCGCGTATTTGATTTGGAACCTTATGATATTCCGTACTTTAGTCATTTATACTGTATTATGGGTTGTATGCCATGTTTGGAGCCTTGTGCCGACCTATTGAGACCCTTAGGGGCATTTTTACTGTTTTTCCTCACTCTACTTGTTGAAAGCATATCCTCAGTCATGTTTTACCTGTTTAAATGTTTAAAACTGGTTTTATCACTCTACTTCTAAATGTGAGGACTGTTTGGACTGAGTTCTCTAATTTCTACTATTGTGCCCGAGAGGCTGTGAGGTTAATGACTGAGAGAAGTTGAGAACCTAATGGTGAGGACATTTATATACGTATGAGTTATGGATTGGGCTGCACGCCGTAACAATACTTATATTGATCGGGATGCACGCCGTAACAATACTTATATGGATCGGGCTGCACGCCACAGTGATATATATACTGGACCGGGCTGCATGCCGCAGTGATATGTATATTGGATCGGGTTGCGCGCTGCAAAGATATGATGCTTCAGCTGTAAGAGCCCTTCCGGAGTCTGTACACCCCCAGTGAGCGTAGTTGACTATAAATTACGTATCGGGCTGCACGCCGCAACGGTTACTATGATTTTCTATTACTATGAGATATTAATGAGCCTGAGTGCTGAGAGTGGATATTGAGTGATGAGAGTTGAGTCACGAGTGACTGAGAGTCTTCCCGAGAGGCCATATTCTGAGTGATACCTTGCCCGAGGGGCCCAGTTATGATATTTTCTCTGATTTCACTCTTCTTTTAAAAATAGCCTCCATTGGAAAAATTTCTAAGTATATGATTTCAAGTTTTTTAAACGGAAGTTGATAATTTTATGACAAAACTGGTTTTAAACTGTGAAATGGATCTGTTATCCTGTTGTTTATTCAATTATATAATTTTTAACTGCTCGTCACTGCTTTCAGACCTTATTTACTTTAGTTACTTACTGAGTTGGTGTACTCACGTTACTCCCTGCACCTTGTGTGCAGATCTAGGTGCCCGAGTGGTAGAGTGAGGGTCCTCAGCTGATTCAGAGGTTGCCGGATATTTCAAGGTAGCTGCATGGCGTCCGCAGCCCTGTTATCTCCTTCTTATCTTGTTATTTTTCCGAATTTTGCTAGACTTTTGTTGTATCAGACAGTCAGTTATGTAGTAAAGGCTCTAGACTCGTGACACCAGATATTTGAGGCTATGTTGTCTTATGTTTTAATTGGATTCCACATTAATTTAGCTGTTTTAAACACTTCTTAGGAAAACTGGTATTTAATCCTATGTTGGAAAAATGGTTTTATAGAAGAAATTTGATCTGATTGATGGTTTGGGTTGGCTTGCCTAGTTGTGTGATAGGCGCAATCACGACCGGATATTTGAGGTCGTGACAAGTTAATTAATCCAGAATATATAATTAAAATAGCGTCAATAGAAGCTACAAATCAAAATTTAGAAGACTTCAAAATTCAAATTAAAGAACTTATGAATTTAGGTGTAATAAGGAGATCTACTTCTACAAATAAAATACATAGCTTAATCATAGGCGAAGATCCAAATAATGGATTAGTAGTATTACAGAAGAACGCTTTAATAAAATTAGAACAATTAAGTATAAGCAGTTGGTTTCATATAAAAAAAAATTTTAAATGATTATTTTTATTATTGTACTATTAGTGGAAACGCTTTTGATCAAGATCTAGGTAAAAAATTATTTAATAAACTACCAATAGTTTTAGGAAGATAAATAGAAGAACGATGGTATAAAAGAGAGGGAGTAATACAAAATCCACATGTAAAATGGTCTATAGGACACAAAGTACGACATATAATGGAAATACTACAAGAAAAATGTACCCATATACAGATACAAAAACAACTAAAATAGAAAATATGAGTTTCTATAGATCAACTGTATATACAACACAAAGTTATGACAAAGTTGAATATAAAAAGGAAAATACGATACGTTTGCATATATATATATATGGGTATGACGTGGCTCAGTCCCATCTTTGTACAGTTATATTTCTATTAGAGGTCTGTAGACAGTATGTCTAGTTGGGTTGTATGTGGCCTTGTCGGCTTTCAGTTTTGGATGTATAATTGTCTATAGCAGCCTTGCCGGCTCGCCCACTGTATTTTGCACGTATATGTACATATGCCTTGATGGCAGGTTTCCTTCACGTATGTTATTTTCGTAATGCAGCAGATGTTATACAGGTTCATATCTTAGACGCATGCTTAGGGGTGTTTGACAGATAGGACTCAGGCACCCGTCGCGGCCCATCGGTTTGGGTCGTGACAAATATGGTATTAGAGCAATTTTGTCCTAGGGTTGTCTACAGACCGTGTCTAGTAGAGTCTTGTTTATGGGTGTATCATGCACCACACTTATAAACAGGAGGCTACAGGACATATAGGATGTTATCCTCTCTTTTATCTCAAATCGTGCAATACAAGAATTCATGTTCCTAACGATACATTATATTTTCAGCAATGCCTCCAAAGAGTACGACCACCCAGAAGGAAAAGTCCGTGGCTGGTGAGACTACTAGTCGAGCGCCACGAGTTACCAGGGCTCGGGGAGAATCTTATGGTGAGGTTCCATCTCAGACTTCACCTTTTCCAGAAGAGCTCCGAAGGGCACCAGCTCCAGCGCCCGCCCCTGTGCATTCAGCACCTCAACCGGATGCGCCGGGTCAGGAGATGAGAGATGATGTTCAGTTATTGACCCGATTAGTAGCCGCACAGGATCGACATCAGGAAGCAGGTATTGGTCATGCAGATAGGTCCGTGAGTGCGAGGGTTCGTGACTTTATTAATTTAGACCATCCGGTATTCACTGGAGCAGGCTCGAATGAGGACCCTCAGGTATTTATTGATAGAGTGCAGAGGACATTACAAATAATGAAGGCCACTATGACTGAGTCAGTTGAGCTAGCTTCCTATAGACTCCGAGATGTTGCAGTTAATTTGTACGAGTCTTGGGAATTGTCTAGAGGTGAGAATGCCCCTCCAGCAGTATGACAGGAGTTTACAGAAGCTTTTCTTCATCATTATCTGCCACTAGAGCTTAGGCGAGCTAGAGTTGATATGTTCTTGACCCTTCGGCAGGGAAACATGAGTGTTCGGGAGTACAGTCTTCAGTTTGATTCGTTGGCTAGGTATATTCCCACTATTGTATCTAAGATGGAGGATCGAGTTCACCGGTTCGTGATGGGATTAGAGCCTCACTTGCTTAATGATTGTATATCGGTTTTACTTCAGCCAGACATAGATATTTCTCGGATTCAAGCATACGCTCAGGGTGTAGAGGAGTGTAAATAGAAACAGAGGGCCGATCGTGAGCATGATAGGGCCCAGAATAAGAGAGCGAGGTCTTCGGGTCCTTCTGGTGAGTTTTGAGGTGGTCAAAGGCAGCAGTATTCGAGATGTCCATCCCAGCCCTCGACTAGCGTGCCCCCTTAGTTTGGCAGAAAGAAATTTGATTGTTCTATATATTCAGGGCTTGGTCAGAATTTTAGGGCCTCAGGTTCTCAGTATAGGGGTGAGTCAAATCAGATGAGGCCACCCTTACCACGATGTACTCAATGTGGTAAGCAGCATACCAGGCAGTGCCGTATGGGATTAGGTATTTGTTATACTTGTGGTTATCCGGGCCATGTTATGAGGGATTGTCTAATGAGAGGTGATGCAAGCATAGCTCAGCCAACGGGATATGTAGCTGGATCTTCATCATCAGTATGCCCTCCTGGGCAAGGTCCCCAAGTACCAATGAGTCGTGGTAGAGGCAGAGGCAGAGCATCTAGCTCGAGCAGCCCTCAGAATCGCATTTATGCGTTGGCAGGACGACAAGACCAAGAGTTATCACGTGATGTTGTTACATGTATATTATCAGTCTCCTCCTACGATGTATATGCACTGATTAATCCATGTTCTACCTTATCATACGTTACTCCGTTGGTTGCTAGTAAGTTTGAAATAAAACCTGAATTGGTTAAACCTTTTGAGGTGTCTACACCTATTGGGGACTCGGTGATAACTAAGCAGGTATATAGGGGTTGTATAATAATAGTTCATGGTCGACCTACCATAGCAGACTTTATCGAGTTTAGATATGGTAGAATTTGATGTTTTAATGGGTATGGATTGCTTGGCTTCTTGTCATGCCAACGTTGATTGTAGATGTGACGACCCAAAGGGTCATCACCTATTTTCTTACCCATTATGTGCTTCCGAGGCCTTGAAAACCTTATTTAGAGTCGCTTCGATTTGCGTGGCAATCTGTGCACATAGCCGGAAAGCTTAAATATGAAATTCTGTGAAAAATGTTAAGTTTTGACTTTAAAATGAATAAATTTGATTTCGGTCAATATTTTGGGTAAACAGACCCGGACCCGTGATTTGATGGTCCTAGAGGGTCCGTAGGAAAATATGGGACTTGGGCGTATGCCCGGAATCGGAATCCGAGGTCCCTAGCCAAGAATTGAATTTTTAAATGAAATTATTTTCAGAAATTGTTTAAGGAAATTTGAAGTGAAAACTGATTAGAAAGCAATGGTATCAGGGCCGTATTTTGGTTCCGGCATCCGGTATAGGTCTTATATATGACTTGACTCATTCCTGTGAAATTTGGTTAAAAACGGACGTCGTTTGACGTGATCCGGACCTTAATTGAGAAATTTGATGTTTAAAAGAGTTTTGAGAAATTTTATTGATCTTGAGGTTTAATTTGATGCCCGTGATGTTATTTTGGTCATTTGAGTACACAAATATGTCCGTAGGATATTTTTGAGGTTGTGTGTATACTTGGGTTGGAGTTTCAAGGGCTTGGGTGAGTTTCGAGTGGGCTCTGGAATGCCTTAGGCTTAGAAAGTCAGATGTTGCAGGTTCAGGAAGTTGCAGTCTCTGAACCCTCTAGTGCGGTCCGCGAGAAATCGCGTGCGACCACGGAGGGGCCTAGCGCGGCCGCGGTCTGCGGTGGAGGCGGTCAGCCACAGACCCCCAGTTACAGGATCTAATCCTCCACGAAAAGTAAGAAATTTCGCATATTTTGACCAATTCAAGGTGAAAAATGGGGTCGCCTTTGTGCGGTCCGCCCAGGGTGCTGAACTGCAGGTCTTTAGGGAGGGACCAGCGCGGCTGCGGTCGCCTTTGTGCGGTCCGTGGTGGAGGTTGTGCGACCGCGGTCCATTTGATGCGGTCCGCACTGAGGGTCTGAGAGGGGTATGAATAAACGGGAATTTCAGTTATTTTTCACTTTTTCAAAACCCCAAAACATAAGAGGCAATTTTTCAAACAACCTTTCTTCTCCAAAACATTGGTAAGTGATTTCTAACTTATTTTCTTCACTCCTTAACATCTTTTAACATGATTTCAACTTCAAATCAAATATTTTTATGGGGAAAATTGGGTGTTTTGTGTAGAACCTAGGTTTTCTAAAATTGGGGATTTGGACCTCAATTTGAGGTCCGATTTCAAAACAAATTATATATTTGGATTCGTGGGGGAATGGGTAATCGGGTTTTGGTCCGAACCTCGGGTTTCGACCACGTGGTCCAGGGGGGTTATTTCTGAATTTTGGGTAAAACATTAGAAAACTCATTTTTATGCATTGGGATTGATTCATTTAGCACTTATTGATGTAATTAAGTAACTTGTGACTAGATTCGAGCGAATTGGCGGTGGAATCAAGGCGTAAAGCTATAGTTGAGACTTGAGTGGTGATCAAGGCATCGAGGTAAGTGTTTGGTCTAACCCTAGCTTGAGGGATTAGCAGTTGAGTCATACTTGCTACTTGCTTCTTGTTGAGTACGACGTATAGGCATGGTGACGAGTATCTATACGTTGGTGTCAAGCATGACCGTGAGTCTTAAATTGAAATTTGTTGTGTTCTTAAATGACACTTGGGTGTTTTACTTAATGATCTTCTATGATTGAGCATTTTCAATAATTGAACTGAGTACAAGTTGAGTTGAGGTTGGTTATAGCTGATTCTCCCTTGCCGGGATGACTAATTCAATATTGTTGTTCCTTTGCCGGGAAAAATTATAACATTGTTGTGTTCCCTTGCCGGGAAGTTATTATATTATTTATGTTCCCTTGCCAGGATTTCTTGTGATTGTGTGATGAAATGGGAGCGGGTGGTACGCCTACCACAAGATATAATTAAATGGGAGTGGGTGGTACGCCTACCACGAGATATAATGAAATGGGAGCAGGTGGTACGCCTACCATGAGATATGATGAAATGGGAGCGGGTGGTACACCTACCACAAGATATACTGAAATGGGAGCGGGTGGTACGCCTACCATAAGTTATACCGAAATGGGAGCGGGAGGTACGCCTACCACAAGTTATACAAAAATGGGAGAGGGTGGTATGCCTACCACAAGATATACTGAAATAGGAGCGGGTGGTATGCCTACCACAAGATATACTGAAATAGGAGCGGGTGGTATGCCTACCACAAGATATACTGAAATGGGAGCGGGTTGCACGCCTGCAACAAGATGAAACTGAAAGTGAAAGTTACCTTATTTCTCTTTATCCGTGTTAGAAGTTAAATTATAGTTTCCTTACTATTCTTTGATATTCTGTTTTATCTGCTACCCCGGGAGCATGTTTCCCCTTTCCCAGCTTTGATTGCTTATTACTTGTTTACTTTTTCTGCCATATAGTATATAACTGCACAGTTTTATCTAGAGTCTAGTCCTAGCCTCGTCACTACCTCGCCGGGGTTAGGCCAGACACTTACCAATACATGGGGTCGATTGTGCTGATACTACACTTTGTGCTCTTTTGCACAGATCCAGGTCTTGGACAGCAGTAGTAGCGCGGGAGCTAGCCTTCAGTCTAGTGAGACACCAAGGTAGCCTTGCAGGCGTCCGCAGGCCCGGTGTCTCCTCTATCTTATATTTCAGTCTGTTATGTCATGTTTCCGAGACAAACAACTTATATTTTTCTTTTAAACGGTTGTAGGTAGTACTCTTAGAAGTTCGTGAGTAATGTGACACTAGTTCTTGGGTAGAGGCATATGTTAATTTCCGCATTTTTGTTCAGTTTCTTTAATTTAAGTCTTCCACATATTTATTTAATTCTGTTGTTTTTATGATATTACTGATAATTATTAAAAGAAGTAATTTGTTAATGAAGTAAGGAGTTAAGGATTGGCTTGCCTAACTCACATCAGTAGGCACCATCACGACTCCCGAGGGTGGGAAATCCGGGTCGTGATAGTAGATCAAAGATAGTCCGATTTCAATTTCTAGGGAAGCTTGTTTTGGAGTGGAAAGGTAACATGGCATCACCGAGAGGTAGATTTATTTCCTATCTCAAGGCAAGGAAGATGATCAGAAAGGGTTGTATTTATCACTTAGTTCAAGTTCAGGATGTGGAAGTAGAGTCACCAACCATTCAGTCCATCCCTGTGGTAAATGAGTTTCCAGATATCTTCCCTGATGAACTTCCGTGTCTCCCGCCAGAGCAAGAAATTGAGTTTTCTATTGACCTACTACCAGATACTCACCCAATATCTATTCCTCTTTATAGAATGGCCCCCGCAGAGCTGAAAGAGTTGAAGAACAACTAAAGGACTTTCTTGAAAAAGGTTTTATCAGATCTAGTATGTCACCGTGGGGAGCACCTGTGTTGTTTGTAAGGAAGAAAGATGGTTCCATACGAATGTGGATTGATTATAGGCAACTGAATAAGGTGACGATCAAGAATAAGTACACGCTCCCGAGGATTGACGATTGCAAGGTGCCAAGTGCTTTTCAAAGATAGACTTGAGGTACGGGTACCATCAGGTAAGGGTTAAGGATGAAGATATTCCGAAGACAACATTTAGGACTAGATATGGGCACTTTGAGTTTCGGGTTATGTCATTCGGTGTGACCAATGCCCCAACAGTATTCATGGATTTGATGAACCGTGTATTCAAGACTTTCTTAGATCTATTTGTAATTGTATTTATTTAAGATATATTGGTATATTCTCGTTCAGAGGATGAGCATGTTGGTCATCTGTGTACTATGCTCAGAGTTCTACAAGAAAGGAAATTGTATGAAAAATTTTCTAAGTGTGAATTCTGGTTGAACTCTGTAACTTTCCTTGGGCATATCATTTCGGGTGAATGCATCTGGGTGGATATACAAAAGATTGAGGTAGTAAAGACTTGGCCTAGGCCCACAACACCGATGGAGGTTCATAGCTTTATTGGTTTGGCAGGTTATTACAGGAGATTTTTGGAAGGATTTTCTTCCCTTTCAGCACCTTTAACAAAGTTGACTCAGAAGAGAGCAAAGTTTCAATGGACTAATGCTTGTGAACGGAGTTTCCACCCATTAAAGGACAGGTTAACTTCAGCACCGGTTCTAACGCTCCCAAAAGGGACCGATGATTATGTTATCTATTATGATGCTTCAGGCGTTGGATTGGATTGTGTGCTGATGCAGCATGGTAAGATTATGGCTTATACTTCTAGACAACTAAGAAAGCACGAGAAAAAATACCCGGCCCACGATTTAGAGTTAGTTGCGGTGATTCATGCACTAATGATGTGGAGGCACTACTTGTATGGCATTCATGTTAATATCTATATGGATCATAAGAGCCTCCTGTACATCTTCAAGCAAAAGGAATTGAATCTTCATCAAAGGAGATGGTTGGAGCTACATAAAGACTATGCCGTTGATATTTTATACCATCCCGGGAAGGCGAACGTTGTTGCCGATGCTATTAGTCGTAGATCTATGGGTAGCCTATCGTATTTGCAGCCAGAAAATAGGGGAATAGCCCATGAGGTTCATCAGCTAGCTAGTCTTGGAGTTCGATTACTGGACTCAGGTGATATTGGAATTACTCTTCAGGATACGACAACATCCTCTTTAGTAACTGAAGTAAAGGGACGCAGTACGAGGATCTTGTGTAGTTCATTATAGGGATACCACCCTTCAGAAGGCGAAGACGCTATTTGAAATTATAGAAGATGGGGTCCTCAGATATCGAGGACGATTATGTGTACCTAATGTTGCAGGGCTGTGTCGGTAGGTTATGGGAGAAACTCACTATTCTCGTTATTCTATCCATCTAGGAGCAACAAAGATGTATCATGTATCTGGAGAGTGTATTGGTGGGACGAAATAAAAAAGGATATAGCAGAATGTGTTGCCCAGTGTCCTAACTGTCAGCAGGTTAAGATTAAGCATAAAAAACCCAGTGGATTATTGCAGGCTTTGGAGATTCCGACTTGGAAATGGGAAATAATTAATATGGACTCCATCATAGGCTTACCTCGTACCCAGCGTAAGTTCGATTCGATATGGGTGATTGTTGATAGGCTTACAAAGTCAACCCATTTTTTGTCCGTTAGAACTACATATTCCTCAGAGGATTATGCGAGGCTTTATATCAAGGAGATAATACGACTGCATGGTGTCCCTGTGTCTATCATCTCGGATAGAGGAGCTCAGTTTACAGCTAACTTCTGGAGGTCCTTCCAAAAAGGGTTAGGGACTCAAGTAAGTCTTAGTACAACATTTCATCCCCAGACAGACGGACAGGCTGAGTGTACTGTTGACGACCAATTTTGTCCCTCCTTTTTCATAATCAATTTCTCTATACTTCCTAATTCTTAATAATTTACTAAATATATTTTACATATTTTTATCCAATCATTTGTTATATTTTTCTAGCCTCAAGATTTTTAAAATAAAATATAATTATTAGCCTTAATATAATTTAGCATATTTATTTATTGCAATTATATCGTTATTATTATTTTATTTACTTAGTCACTATCATATTATTATTTAATGCATCATAATAATTAATACAAACATTATTTGCCAATTATAATTTATTTCTCTATTTCCTATTCTATATAGATGCATACATACTAAGTATTAAATTTTATAGCAATATAATGTAATATATTTTATTATAAATTATTATAATTATGGAAGTATAATGAAATTAATCTAAGAGAGAGGGATTTTTAAATGCAAATTGGGTCATCTTAGCAAAATTCAATTGTTATTCAAAAGAGATTTTATTTTTAAAAATACATATTCTAGATTTTTTGATCCAAAAAGAAGAAAAATCAGATAAACAAGCCCATAAAATAGCCCATACCCGCCATCCCATCTGCCTAACTCTTTCATCTACATGGATTCCACATAAGCGCCACATGAGCCTCCACATCAGCGCCACATAGGCGTCAACGGTCCAAATCCTATGACCAACACACGCCTAGCGCATGCTCTCCTCATCCCTTTATTTGACCCCACACCTTGCCACATGGATTCATCAAATCTAGTCCATTTTAAATTAATGGCCAAGATCATTTCTTCTATTTTCTAGAGAATTCCAAATAAATGCTTGCTTTATTTATTTTTGTGATAACCCGACCCGTCGTCTCGTGAGTTACCACCTCGTTTTCCCCATTTCCTATTTCTTTATGCTTCATTATTAGTGTTGGGTGTGAACGAGTTGATTTGGATTGGTTTTAGTAGGAAATGAGACACTTAGTCTCTTTAAGGAAGGTTTGTTTTGGAAAAGTCAACCGGACATTGACTTATATGTTAGAGGGATCGGATTTGAATCCAGATGATTCGGTTAGCTTCGGGGAATGATTTGTGACTTAGGAGTGTGATCGGAAGTAATTTTGGAGGTCCGGTGTAGAATTAGGCTTGAATTGGCGAAGTTAGTATTTTGGCGAATTACGGTTGATAGGTGAGATTTTGATCCGAGATTCGGAATGGAATTTCGAGAATTTCTATAGCTTCGTTAGGTGATTTGGGATATGTGTGCAAAATTTCAGGTCATTCGGATGTGGTTTGGTCAGGTTTTTGATCGAAAGTGTATTTCGGAAGTTTTTAGAAAATTAGGCTTGAATTCGATGAGTTTTGGGTAATTTGATGTTGTTTGAGGTATTTTGATGATTGGAAGAGGTTTGAATAATGTTATGAATTATGTTGGCATGTTTGGTCGGGGTCCCATGAGGCTCGAATAAGTTTTGGAAGAGTTTTTGGAAGATTTTTGCCGTTTGAGCATAAGCATGTAATGATCCAAAGGTCCATTTTTAGTTCTAGAGATCGAAATTTTATTTCAAGATTTCCAAAATTTAAATAATGAATTATAGGAGTGATCTGAAAAGTTTGGTCTAATTTCATCAAGTCGCGATTGGGTTTTTGACACGAAACATGAGTTAATTTTTTAACGAGCGAAATGAGTATTGAACTGAGCAAATAAGCTCCGAATTTAGTTTCGACTGAAGAGCTATGTTTGTATTATTATTTGTGACTCATAGGAATAAGAATCATCGAATTATGAGGTCCCAGGCCCGAGAAATGAATTTTTGAGTAAAATTGCTTTCTGAAAATATTTAAGGAAAACGAAAATGAAATTTGATTAGAAAGTGATGGTATCGGGACCGTATTTTGGTTTCGGTGCCCAGTACAGGTCTTATATATGGTTTAAGAACTTTGTGTAAAGTTTGGTTGAAAACGGACGTCGTTTGACGTGTTTCGGATTCAAAATGGAAAATTTGATGTTTTATGAAATTTGAAAGAATTCTGGGATTTTAAAGCTTAATTCGTGATATATGACGTTATTTTGGCAATTTGATCGCACGGTTAAGTTTGTAGGATGTTGTTGAGTTAGTGTATGTGTTTGTTTAGGAGACCCGAGGGCTCGGGAGTGTTTCGAAGGTGTCTCGGAGTGATTTCTGACTTAGTAAAATTGGAGAAAATTGCAGAAATAGTACCCCATGAACAGTACCGTGTACAGTACCCCCGTGTATAGTACCGTGTACATTACTCCGTGTACAGTACCCCGTGAACAGTACCATGTACAGTTCCCCATGAACATTACCGTGTACAGTAACACGCGTGAACAGTAGCCGAAAATTCTTGACAGTGTAGAGAAAGAGCAGTCCGATTTTCTTTCATTTTTTGGACTATCAAGCTCGGATTCTGGGCAATTTTGAGCTAGAAGTTATGGGAATTCTTGGGGTATGTGTTCTTAACTCTCTTGTGATTATATTCCATGAATAAATCTTCATTTTGGCTTTAAATTATTGATATTTGAAGAGAAACGGATGATTTTCTAAAATTCCCTAAAGATGAATTTTTATGATTTGAAAGTCAATCCGATGTCGGATTTTGGTAAAATTTGTATGGTTGGACTCGTGGTTGGATGCGAGTTCATATTCCATGACTTTTGTCGTATTCCGAGACATGGGCCCCACGAGCGAATTTTGAGTGTAATTTCGGATTTTTGATGGAAAATGTAAAATTCCATATGGAATTAATTCCTATAATTTTTATTAACTGAATTGAATCGTTATGGCTAGATTCGAGGCATTCAGAGATCAATAAGGGGCAAAGGCATCGCGAGCTAGAGAATTAGCCGGTTCGAGGTGAGTAATTGATGTAAATGATGTCCCGAGGGTTTGAAACCCCGGAATTTCACATTGTAACGCTATATTGAGGTGACTTGCACGCCGGATAAAGGGCGTGGGGTAGAGCACCGTTGGGGATTGTGACTTGGTCCGTCCCGAGAGATGTTTTTACCGTATTTTCTACTTGAACTAAATTGAGAATCATCCTTACTTGGATTTAATTGTTACATTTGAGCTTCTTGCCAATTATTTGAATCCTTCATGGATTGATATCATTGCTTTCGCATATTTTGCATATCATTTGACCTCAGTCCAAGGTTTTAAATACTGTTTTGCAAACTCAGCCATCTTTCTAAGATTTGAAAACTTAAATGATATTTCTAAATGATATTTCGGGCTGAGAACTATTGTTTTACAAATGCCCAAGGGGCTTATGATGATTTCTGGATTGAGTATGGATCGGGCTGCGTGCCGCAGCTGTGTTATATTGATATTGAGGTCGAGATCCTGGTTGATTACATTGATATTGAGGCCGAGAGCCTGGTTGATTACATTGATATTGAGGCCGAGAGCCTGGGTGATTATACTGAGATTGATATGAGGCCGAGGGCCTAGATTTGATGCCACAAGATGGCTTGATATTGCGCTCGGGCTTTAGGAGCCCCTCCGGAGTCTGCACACACTCCCAGTGAGCGCCGTCGACGATAAATAAATGGATGGCTCGGGCTGCACGCCGCAGTGGGTACTAGAGTGTACCATCATATGCATTGCATTGCACTCATGCATTTTTTTATCGGTTATACCTGTTTCAGTATTTGGTACTCTGATTTAATTGACTTGTTGCTTCACTATTTGTTGTTCTAAACTGCCAGTTATAGTTTACTTTGTACTTTTCCATGATTTCTTATTCTCAGTCTTTATATATGTTTATTACTCACTGGGTCGGAGTACTCACATTACTCCCTGCACCTTGCGTGCAGATCCAGGTACACCACATGCTAAGTGAGGAATTGTTTAGCTGAGCAGGCAGTATCCGGGAGTATTGAGGTAGCTGCATGGCGTTCGCAGCCTTGATCTCTCCCCTCTATCTCTATCTTTTATTCCGTATTTTTCCTAGACAGACTTGTAATAGGTGGATATTCTGTATTAGAGGCTCATATTCGTGACACCGGATTCTATTGGGCTATGGTGTGGTATTTTAATTGAACTTCTGCATATTTTATTATTAATTATACACTTGAATGTAACGACTTAGTAAATTCTCTGTGATATTTATCTATAATTTGAATAAGAATTTGGGATAATGTTGTTGAATGGTCGGGCTTGCCTAGTAGTGTGTTGGGTGCCATCATGACCGGAGTTGGGGTCGTGACAAGTTGGTATTAGAGCCTAGGTTAATTGGTCTCGCGAGTTATGATCCGGTTTAGTAGAGTCTCGCAGATCGGTACGAAGACGTCTGTATTTATCCTCGAGAGGCTGCAAAACTTTTAGGAAAACTTTACATTCTTGAATTCTTATCGTGCGTCCTTGATTTATCTTGAAAAGAAACTTTTGAAATTCCCTCCACGTTTTCGTATGTGCACATGGGCGCTCAGTATCAGATGTGCCTCGATGGCTTGTGATTCCCCGATCGAGGGGCGAGGTGTAATCTCTGTGAGTTTATGGTGGGGCAGCCTGAAGGACTTGAGGTTGAATCTTTGCCTATAGCTGGAGCGTCGAGGTGCTGATTGTGTAAACAAGTGTTTTTGAACTTATATGTTCTGTAGTATCCCCGTTAGTGGAAATGACTGTTGTGGCTATGTGAGGAGTATGTTAGTACTACGAGGCGTATCCATATGAATTGGAAGCGACGAGAAGGGGTCTGTTGAATGATGGAAGAATTTGTAGATGCTTGAAGTCTATCTTGATTCAAGTTATAGCCCGAGTTATGGGCGTTTGAAGAATCTTTTCATAACTCCTAGTTGGGAGTGAAGTAAATTTCATGTTCCGGTATGAGTACAAACTCAGGAATATCAAGTGACTGCGTAATGCTTATGGCGGTGGAAGGTATACGAAAATGTTATATTGAGGCGAATCAGGTGGGTTATCTCCCGTGAAGTGTGCTGAGGCGGTGTGATCCTCATGTGAATGACAGAAGATCTCATGTGCAAATGAATTGTAAGTGTTGAAGTTTGAAATTTTTGGTTCACTTAAGAGAGTGAGTTTAACTATTGCGAGATTGTCAAAGAGTTGAAGTACTAGATGAAATGTGTTTACACAAGCTTACAGAGGATTTGAGTTTAACCTCACTATGGTATTGAGGCAACAATGGAGTATATGAGTTATGAGTATAGTGTGTTGTGCTCTATGGCTTCGAGCCAAGTTAGGGAGCTTGCTATTGGTTAGCTGATTGTGTGGTTATGTACTATGTTAGTTCCGATTTGATGCATGCTGGTGAATCAGTTCTGGTTGTGGAAATTGGGCCGAGAATGGCACGAGTGAAGGAAATTTTTTGACAAGATGTCATGAGCTCGGATGAGCAGGAGATAAGTTTCGATGTTTACTGTAAGTTGGTATTGTCTTCAGCGTCACCTAAGATCGGTGTTTTGTAAAAAGGGTTTTGCGTCCTGGTTAATGATTCTTGATCGCTCTTCAGCGTTAGTGCGACCGGTGGTTTGGAGGTACGCTCCAGATATTGTTGTGGTAGGTTGTGGGAGTGTGTCCTATGGGAAGATTATATAAGTGTGGCATGTGATCACTTGATTGATTAAAGATGTAAACCAAGTATGAAGTTTGTGATGGTGTCGTTAAATTGAAGATTCATGCCTGGAGGGCACTTGGCATATTGGGTTGTGAACTGGGGAGGATTACTCCGATTGTGATGGTTGTTCTTGTGTGTTATGAGAAAAATGGGAGTTATTATGGACCTTTAAAAGGTTATCAGACTAGTTTAGTGTGACCAGAATCAACTTGAAGTTGGTGGATAGATTTAATGTGAATAATGGCTCTATATCAGGCCAGATGTGTGCATTTTAGTAACGCGGTCCTCATGGAGGAGTAGTTAGGTTGATGTTTCGTTTTCAGATATTTCGCGTAGTGATGCATTGCGCCGTGTGAGTTGTGAGACGGCTTGAGAAATTGCTATGTGTTGAGAATCCGCGTAGGAATGACGTTATATGAGCATCTTGGCTCTTGAAATTCAGACTGTACATTGCACCTCAGTTGTGCTTGAGTTTTGTAGCTTATAACGCTATATGTCCCTCAGAGATATTATTATGCACTTAGCATGCTTACGACCGATACTCGGTATTTTGTTGTAATGAGCAAATTTGGCTCGATGTGCATCTCCTTATGTGAGATCTATGTGTGGATCGGGTGGCACGCCGCCATGGGTATGCTATCTGGATCGGGTTGCACGCCGCAACAGTGTGATGTTGAGTATAGTTTTCTATATGCTATTTTGTATGCCTTGCTTCCTGTTTTCTAATGAAAGTCCGTATTAGTGCGTGGGATTGGTAATTCCTTCCAGAGTTCATTTTCTTTTTTGTATCGCGTTCAAAATGGTAGCCTATTGGCATATTAGGGCATCATATGCGGCTTTTGATTATGTCAGGGGTGGCTTATTGCCTGAGCAGTTCGTAATGGGTGAGACGAGATCATTGAATTCGAGATCAGTGCAATCTGAGTATATGAAGTAAATTAAGGGGCTAAGACCATTGTTTGGTTCATAATGAGGTGATAGTTCTTGCCAGAAGTATAGACCCAATGAATTGTTGATTCGGCGGTGTTATGAATTTATACAGATCTCATCCGTCATATCGGTATTGTGAGAATTTGAACAAGACCTATCTATGTCATGCAGAGCATGGGATGTGTAATGATTTTTCTTTTAGATGGGATCAATGGAAGTTTTGGACTAGTTGAGTATGTAAACGTTCATGGTTCGGAAAGGAGGTGAAGTCCTCATGTTACCTTAGGATGGTATGGTATATGCGATATGTTGTGAAGGGTTGAGATTTGCGTGTGTAAGGTTACAGTTCAGTTCTGAATAGAAATTCATAACATTCTTAGGCGGTACGGGCAACTTTAGGTGATTAGAGAAATGAGCTTCAAATGATTATGGTGAATGATCTTCAGATGATTAAGGAAATGGTATTGCTAATTGGAAGTGATTTGATGAGAGTATATGTCTCAGAAAAAGGTAATGTGATTAAACTGATGATATTTCGGTAGTATTGCGGCATGTTCTTGGTGGGTCCACTGGTGGTATTCGGGTTTGCTTCGTAGCACAGGGAAATTTTGAGTATCTATCATGGAATGATTGGGTATTAAAGGTGTGCATGTATTCACACGGTGGAAACTGGAATCAGGTATGATAATTTGTGTGCCATATGGAGTTGGAGACTGGGAGTTCTCATGTACAGGCTAGGTTGTGGTGGTGGATCATGTGTATTCGGCACCGTTTAGCGGCAATCGGGATTTGGAGGCTCGAGTGGATCTTTGTTTGCTAGTATGTTAGATTTTGGATGTGATGTTGGAATTCAGACTGGTTGTCTTAGTGTTGAGTATTTCTAAACTATTGCGCTACGGGCAATACCGAAAATGCCACGGGTTGAGTGATGAAGTGCATTGGATTATGTTCTAGCAGAGTGGTTTATATTTCAAAGGACCAGCGGACGGTTAGGAAGGATTGCTTTCTTAATTGGGCATTCGTGATGGATATCAGTGCAAATGTTGCTATCATTAATTCAGTTCCGGTGTTGGGGGACTTTTCAAATAAGTTTCATATGGCTAGGCATGTCGTCGGGCGAGGTTGTTGATTTCAGTATTAATTTGGTGCCGGGCATCGGATCGTCTGGCTCCGATATGAGTTGTAGTAGTGGAAGTCGAGCGGGATGAGTAATTGGGTGTTGCTCGGTGAATAACGTACCGGTTATGTTTTATCAGGTTTGCATGGTGTGTGTTATTTGTTTCACCATGGGTGTAATGATTTGCTTTGGCTCTAGACATCAATTGAGCATGGTTGTCGATTTCAAGCATAGTAACTTGAGGTGTTTCCTGTGAAGTAGTATTTGGATAGGAACGCGCGTTGCAACAAAGCTGTGTGGAAACATGACATTGCGGGTCAAATTTGTATGTCCTGTTTCTATGATGTGAGACAGGGTCTCAGCCTTGTGTTGTGGCAGTACTGGTGAGTTTGAGGTACAACTCTCTCAGTTGAGTCATTTTCATGAATTGAGTATGTTCGGACCGTTTCTTGTTGGTGCACGTATTATACAAGTTGTGGCTTAGGCATGTATTGATGTGTCATGTCACCTGAGTAGTGTGTTTGGTCAAAAGAGATCGTTGAAATCATTAATGAATGCGAACGGATTTGATTCAGTATGTGTGATGGGTAAATATTGAGGTTCGGTTCAAAATTTGCTATGGTAATTACCAGGAGAGAAATGACTTCATGAATGGTTGACATAGGAATTGGTTATGATTTATTGCGTGTTTCTTTATCATTGGCAGTATGTGAAAGTGTTGGAATGAGGCTTTAGTTGTTAAGAGGTTTCCTATGGATATTCGATTATTATGTGCAACTACTGTGAATAGAAATTATCGTTTCAAGTGATTGAGTTATGTGGTATATCAGATAATTGCACCTGATGTTGCAGGTATGGGTTATTACAGCTGGTTCGGGCTTATTCTGAGTATGGATGTGAAGTTCTAATCTTGTGTATGATTTAGGAAGGTGCAGTGTGGTTCTATGGTTTATGGACTAGATGGATTGTGAAATTTCAGCTATATTGTGTTATCGGACCTATGCGAGATAGGGTAGTGTGGGATCACCCACGGGTATATTCTTGGTAAAGTCGTTCAGCTATTGGTTGGCTTCTAGGACAACTCTAGGTACGCTCGAGGACGAGCGTTTGTTTAAGTTGGGGAGGTTGTGATGACCCGACCCGTCGTCTCGTGAGTTACCGCCCTGTTTTCCCCATTTCCTATTTCTTTATGCTTTATTATCAGTGTTGGGTATGAACGAGTTGATTTGGATTGGTTTTAGTAGGAAATGAGACACTTAGTCTCTTTAAGGAAGGTTTGTTTTGGAAAAGTCAACCGGACATTGACTTATGTGTTAGAGGGCTCGAATTTGAATCCCGATGATTCAGTTAGCTTCGGGGGATGATTTGTGACTTCGGAGTGTGATCGGAAGTAATTTTGGAGGTCCGGTGTAGAATTAGGCTTGAATTGGCGAAGTTAGTATTTTGGCGAATTCCGGTTGATAGGTGATATTTTGATCCGAGAGTCGGAATGGAATTCTGAGAGTTGTTGTAGCTTCATTAGGTGATTTGGGATATGTGTGCAAAATTTCAGGTCATTCGGACGTGGTTTGGTCGGGTTTTTGATCGAAAGTGTATTTCGGAAGTTTTTATAAAATTAGGCTTGAATTCAATGAGTTTTGGGTAATTTGATATTGTTTGAGGTGTTTTGATGATTGGAAGAGGTTTGAATAATGTTATGAATTATGTTGGCATGTTTGGTCGGGGTCCCATGAGGCTCGGATAAGTTTTGGAAGAGTTTTTGGAAGATTTTTGCCGTTTGAGCATAAGCATGTAATGATCCAAAGGTCCATTTTTAGTTCTAGAGATCGAAATTTTATTTCGAGATTTCCAGAATTTAAATAATGAATTATAGGAGTGATCTGGAAAGTTTGGTCTAATTTCATCAAGTCGCGATTGGGTTTTTGACACGAAACATGAGTTAATTGTTTAACGAGCGAAATGGGTATTGAACTGAGCAAATGAGCTCCGAATTTAGTTTCGACTGAAGGTCTATGTTTGTATTATTATTTGTGACTCATAGGAACAAGAATCATCGAATTTTGAGGTCCCAGGCCCGAGAAATGAATTTTTGAGTAAAATTGCTTTCTGAAAATATTTAAGGAAAATGGAAATGAAATTTGATTAGAAAGTGATGGTATCGGGCCCGTATTTTGGTTTCGGTGCCTGATACAGGTCTTATATATGGTTTAAGAACTTTCTGTAAAGTTTGGTTGAAAACGGACGTCGTTTGACGTGTTTCGGACTCAAAATGGAAAATTTGATATTTTATGAAATTTGGAAGAATTCTTGGATTTTAAAGCTTAATTCGTGGTATATGACGTTATTTTGGTGATTTGATCGCACGGTTAAGTTTGTAGGATGTTTTTGAGTTAGTGTATGTGTTTGTTTAGGAGCCCCGAGGGCTCGGGAGTGTTTCAGAGGTGTCTCAGAGTGATTTCTGACTTAGTAAAATTGGAGAAAATTGCAGAAATAGTACCCCATGAACAGTACCGTGTACAGTACCCCGTGAACAGAATCGTGTACAGTACCCGTGAACAGTACCGTGTACAGTAACACGCGTGAACAATAGCCGAAAATTTTGGACAGTGTAGAGAAAGAGCAGTCCGATTTTCTTTCATTTTTTGGACTTTCAAGCTCGGATTCTGGGCAATTTTGAGCGAGAAGTTATGGGAATTCTTGGGATAAGTGTTCTTGACTCTCTTGTGATTATATTCCATGAATAAATCTTCATTTTGGCTTTAGATTATTGATATTTGAAGAGAAACGGATGATTTTCTAAAATTCCCTAAAGATGAATTTTTATGATTTGAAAGTCAATCCGATGTCGGATTTTGGTAAAATTTGTATGGTTGGACTCGTGGTTGGATGCGGGTTCATATTCCGTGACTTTTATCGTATTCCGAGACATGGGCCCCACGAGCGAATTTTGAGTGTAATTTCGGATTTTTGATGGAAAATGTAAAATTCCATATGGAATTAATTCCTATAATTTTTATTAACTGAATTGAATCGTTATGGCTAGATTCGAGGCATTCAGAGATCAATAAGGGGCAAAGGCATCGCGAGCTAGAGAATTAGCCGGTTCGAGGTGAGTAATTGATGTAAATGATGTCCTGAGGGTTTGAAACCCCGGAATTTCACATCGTAGCGCTATATTGAGGTGACTTGCACGCCGGATAACGGGCGTGGGGTAGATCACCGTTGGGGATTGTGACTTGGTCCGTCCCGAGAGATATTTTTACAGTATTTTCTACTTGAACTAAATTGAGAATCATCCTTACTTCGATTTAATTGTTACATTTGGGCTTCTTGCCAATTATTTGAATCCTTCATGGATTGATATCATTGCTTTCGCATATTTTGCATATCATTTGACCTCAGTCCAAGGTTTTAAATACTGTTTTGCAAACTCAGCCATCTTTCTAAGATTTGAAAACTTAAATGATATTTCTAAATGATATTTCGGGCTGAGAACTATTGTTTTACAAATGCCCAAGGGGCTTATGATGATTTCTGGATTAAGCATGGATCGGGCTGCGCGCCGCAGCAGTGTTATATTGATATTGAGGTCGAGAGCCTGGTTGATTACATTGATATTGAGGCCGAGAGCCTGGTTGATTACATTGATATTGAGGCCGAGAGCCTGGGTGATTATACTGAGATTGATATGAGGCCGAGGGCCTAGATTTGATGCCACAAGATGGCTTGATATTGCGCTTGGGCTGTAGGAGCCCCTCCGGAGTCTGCACACACTCCCAGTGAGCGCCGTCGACGATAAATAAATGGATGGCTCGGGCTGCACGCCGCAGTGGGTACTAGAGTGTACCATCATATGCATTGCATTGCACTCATGCATTTGTTTTTATCGGTTATACCTGTTTCAGTATTTGGTACTCTGATTTAATTGACTTGTTGCTTCACTATTTGTTGTTCTAAACTGCCAGTTATAGTTTACTTTGTACTTTTCCATGATTTCTTATTCTCAGTCTTTATATATGTTTATTACTCACTGGGTCGGAGTACTCACATTACTCCCTGCACCTTGCGTGCAGATCCAGGTACACCACATGCTAAGTGAGGAATTGTTTAGCTGAGCAGGCAGTATCCGGGAGTATTGAGGTAGCTGCATGGCGTTCGCAGCCTTGATCTCTCCCCTCTATCTCTATCTTTTATTCCGTATTTTTCCTAGACAGACTTGGAAAAGGTGGATATTCTGTATTAGAGGCTCATATTCGTGACACCGGATTCTATTGGGCTATGGTGTGGTATTTTAATTGAACTTCTGCATATTTTATTATTAATTATACACTTGAATGTAACGACTTAGTAAATTCTCTGTGATATTTATCTATAATTTGAATAAGAATTTGGGATAATATTGTTGAATGGTCGGGCTTGCCTAGCAGTGTGTTGGGCGCCATCATGACCGGAGTTGGGGTCGTGACAATTTTAGTATACCTTATTTACTTATATCAACATTAATCTCAGTCATTAGATGCATCTAATCCAATTGGATTTATTTCTAAAATTAAAATCAAATTTGCTAGGGTTCCATCTCTTTCCTTCTTCCAAAGAAAAACAGCGTCTCTTTTCTCTGCATGGCAGAAGAGTTTTGGCTTCTTATTTTTTCTTAGCAAAATTTGACTCTCATATCTTATAATCAAAAATTTGTGTGGCTATTCTAAGGAAATTTTCTGCAAACTCAAAGCAATTTGACTGAAGAGTTCAAAATTTATTTGTCTTTTACAATGAAATTGACAAAGGTAAAAAATGGTTCTCTTTTTGTTTCCTCCAAGATTTCACAATTTTGGCAACCGAATCTCTGCTTCCTCTGCCTAAATCTTCTTTGTCTTTTTGCTACATGCGATTTGAAATGGTTCTTTAGCCGTTTGAAATCCGAATCCTTCAAGAATCCCGCCCAAATCAACTCTAAAAAGGCCCTAGTAATTTTTCTATAAATACGGAGGTTTGGTAATAATTTAGGACAACTCTTGGAGCCATCTTCAAACAATTTTATTCTTCAAAATACTCTAAAATTCTTAGTTGTGTCGCCTCTGTTACTCCTTGCTATAACAGAGGAATTTTTCTTTGCACCTTTTCGAATATTATAAAGTTCGCGGTTGTAAACTCGAGTTCAAGTCCGAAGCCAGAATCTGTAGACCTTGACGTGACCCCAGTTCCTGCACCACAAAAGGTCAGTTTTTCCTTCTAAGTTTTAGTCGCTATTTATTTTTTTATTAAGTATAAAGTTGTCGTTTTCTTATCAAATAGAATCATTTGTTAGTTCCCTTTTGTTCTGTTATAGAAGTTCATGCTTTAGTTGCTTTTTTATTGTATAAATCATGTGTTCAGAAATTTGTTTGGTTCACTCGTGAAGCATATTCATAAGATGCCGCTATTTTCATACTAATTAGGAATTAAAAAGTTTTACGTTAAAACTTGATCTCAAAAACTAGTTTAATCCCTATCAGTCTCTATCCGATTCAATTTCATTAAAAGAGGAGTGGATCCGAAACCTTAAGAGCAACTGTTCAAATGGAGTTGGTTCTATGCACTCTTTAGAGATTGTTGTAACTTAGCCCATAACTTGATTTTCTTCCCATGATTATAGACAAAAAGACAACTTGTTTAATCACTGTTAGTTTGGGAAGAGGACTTATGGATTGGCATAATGTTTGATTATTTAAAAAAGTTCATAAAAGAAAAATGCATCTTGCTGTAGTATTGACATGCCTCCTTTCATTTCTATAATACTAATACCATGACAGTAGGCTTTTTTGTTCATATAAACTAAATGCCATAACTATAAGATTTAAGGTACCTTGTAATGAAATAGTTTATAAAAATACATATTAGTATGGAATTTGGTGCGTGCTTATAGATCTCTTTGCAAATTTGGTATCTTTTTTGTTGATATTTAAAGTAACTTTAAGGGGTTTAAAGTATGTACTATTAGAGTAAATTTGTTCTATGATCCTAGAGTGTATGGGATTTTATTTGAGTAGAGAATCTAAGCACTTACTTTTAATAAAGGAACACTTTGGTAACCTTTATGTTAATAAGGTCCTAGCTATGGTATTTTTGGGTTACTTTTCTGTAAATGAAAAAAAAGGAAGAAGAAACATTCTGATAATAATATGCTAGGCACTACATCTTAAGATCTTATATTTGCTTAAGATTAGCAGGTCTCAAGAGTTCAAGAAACTTGGATATGTTTTGAAATGATTAATTTTGGTCTATTTTCATTTTAAGAGAAGCATCCATAGAAGAATAACTAGAACCGTTAATCCTATTGCTTAAAATGAGAAATGGGAAGTTTCTGTTTATGTCTAGGTGCAAAGATATGAATCTGTTAGTATGTGAACTCTAGACGTTGCATAATTTACGATTCTTGTCGTTTTCCTTATTCTCATATTAGTTAACAAAGAATGAAATATCCTTCTAATTCTTTCTTTGCCCCTTTTCTCTTTTTGCATATACATCTGGAGCAAATCACAAGTTTTAATACAAGACTCACCCTACCGATCATGGAGTTACCACTGCATTTTAGGCATATGGACAACAAGAAAACAAGCAAATTGCTTGGGTCGCCTATGGCGGCCTTCATTATTTACATTTACTCTATTTTGAATTTTTTTAATCAATTTGATTATATTATTTGGTTATTTTAGTTCTACACTTAATCTGGGATTGTTGATTCACTTTTGACTTCTTCACTTAGTATTCTCACTTAGTTATTGGCATATATTATCTATTTATAATAGTTCTCTTAAAGAATTTTTGAAGCACCCTTTAAGTTTGAGGTTTCTAAGTTCGGAACTGAATCAATTCCTTTTTAAAAAAAACAAACAAACAAAAACGTGATTTTTTGTTGGCCTTTCTAGTTGAAAGGTTATGAAGACCTTTCATCTTGATTCTTTTCTTTTTTGAAGACACAGCAAAGGAAAAGGTTCCCTTTTTTAATAAATATTTAATCAGTAGCAAATGTCTTTCTCAAAAGGGACGTATCCTCTCAAATCTATATATATGTATATTAATTATTTATAAACTTTGTTCTTAATAATATTTTTTTCAAAAGTTCATTAATGTCTTTTTAAAGTTAAACCACTCTTTTGTAAGCTATATTTTATTAAAATACCTCAAACGATATTTCTTGATATTTTTGTACAATTCTTATTAACCTAAGCTTGGTCGGTTAACCGTTCTTAACGGATTTTAAAAGGTGCTTTAAAAACTTTCCTTCTTAAAATATTTAAACCCCTTACTTAGAATCTTTAGGTTAAGACCATAAGACATAGTTTGACTTAAGCTTTAAAAAATAGGTGTCCTAATTCACCTTAGAATTAATTAGGTGGCGACTCTCTTAAAATTAATTAAACCTCAAAATCGCTAATACGTTATACTCTAATTTCATCCCCAGACAGACGGACAGGCCGAGCGTACTATTCAAACACTGGAGAATATGTTACGAGCTTGTGTAATGGACTTCAAAGGTAGCTGGGATGATCATCTATCGCTTATTGAGTTTGCATATAATAATAGTTATCATTCCTGTATTCATATAGCTCCATACGAAGCTCTTTACGAACGAAAGTGTAGGTCGCCTATAGGGTGGTTCGACGTTGGAGAATTTGGACTACACGGGCTAGACCTGGTTCAGCAAGCCATAGAAAAAGTAAAGCTTACCCGGGATCAACTATTGATAGCTCAGAGTCGTCAGAAGTTATATTCTGACGTGCGACGTCGAGATTTAGAGTTCGGGATTGATGATTGGGTATTCTTAAAGGTATCGCCTATGAAGGGTGTGATGAGATTTGGCAAGAAAGGCAAACTTAGCCCATAGTATATTGGGCCTTATAGGTTCATTCGGAGAGTGGGCCGACTAGCTTATGAGTTAGAATTGCCCTAGAAATTGGAGTTTATCCATCCAGTTTTTCACGTATCTATTCTACGAAAGTGCATTGGCGATCCTACCCGAGTGGTGCCCACGAATAATGTACAGATTACAGAGGACTTGTCATACGAGGAAATTCCGGTTGTCATTCTAGACTGACAAATCCGCAAGCTGCGGAATAAGGAGGTAGCCTCCGTGAAAGTACTTTGGAGAAATAACAATGTGGAAGAAATGACTTGGGAGGCCGAGGAAAACATGAAGTTTAGATATCCCTACCTATTTCCTCCTTCAAAGAAGGGTCCGACTGAGACGTCATAATCATAAGGTACGTGTATAAATTCTTATGTTGGTTATTGTCGTTGGTCGTATGAGGCCATGGTCGTTATTCATAATTGTGGTCATGTGTGGCATTGGGTTATTAAGCTTCTACGAGGAGAATTGGTAGTGGTATTGTTACAAAGGCGACCCTGCCAAAGTTATGCAGATTACGGGGAGTTGAACATTCGAGGACGAATATTTCTAAGGGGGGAAGGATGTTGCATCTCGCGTTTTCGTATGTTAAGATTTCGTTTTTAGTTAACCGACGTAGACTCGGGGATGAGATCATCTTGACGTTAACGTACTTACGCTATTTATAACAAGCGATAAATAAGTGCTATGAAGGATAAAGGGGTACACGGATTAAAAAAATGAGTTTCGTTGAAAGTGGTCAATTTGGAATAAAATACGGGTCGGGCGATAATACATGATAATTATGAACTAGTACCATGCAAGGTACCATATGACCACGGTAGTATAATATATAGAGTATATATGAAGTATTTTAAAAAGTAAATAGAATTTTAAGTAATTTGTGGTAAATTTTAAAATTACCCGGTTAACTAATAAGTGAATAAATATATATAATTATAATTATACCCCCACGTGGCATAAAGTCACAATGGCTAAAAATGACTCTTGGTCATTATTACCATGTGGCTACTTGTGGAATGTAGCTAAAACAAGACATAAGTTTAAGTCTTATCAAAATAAGATATATAGGCATTATCCATGATGCCTTTGTAATCAATTCTTGGTTCAAAATCAAAGACATTCTGTCTTTGGTTCAAACAAGGACATTACTCTTCTCAAATTATTAACTAATTCAAAAACGTTTCTTTGAAGACTTAACAAGAACTAGAAACATTTTTGCTCCTAAAATTTCAAACCAAGGACGTTACTCTTCTCAAATTCGGAAGCAGAAGCTTTACTTTGATCAAATAATTCAAGGAATAGGTATGTTAAGGACATTCCTTCTTTCTTTTGGCATGATCCAAATTATACTGAAGAAACGAGTAAATGCACAATTTTCATAAATTACTCTATTCATAGAAATAGTAGGGGTGTCTATATTCTTTATTCCCAATGAGAATTATTATTATTTTCTGTTCATGAGTCTCAGAATAATATGCAGTTGAAAAAGTTTATCCGGAAGGAATATTTAGATTATTACATATTTTTCCTGCATTTCACTCATTTATACATGTGCATTGACCCATGACCAAATGACGTTATATACGCGTATATATGTAAATATATGTATATGGGATATGGGAAAAGGTTACGGCGTTATATACGCACCACCACCTGATCAGCTGGTATATGATGATGATGTTGCCCACAGTGGCTGAAATATGATTCAAACAGTGTTATATACGCGTATATATGTATGTATATGTATATGGGATATGACATTATATACGTGTATATATGTATATATATGTATATGGGATATGGGAAGAGGTTATGGCATTATATACGCACCACCACCTGATCAGCTGGTATATGTTGATGATGTTGCCCACAATGGCCGAGACAATATGATGAGATGCCCTCAGTGGCTTGATAATATTATGTATACCCATACCTATGCATGGCACGACATTTATACGCATGTGCATGATATTATAAACGTTTCAAAATTTACAGAGTTATTCAGATTTAAAGGTATTTCTGTATTCCATGTTTCATCTATGTCTTTTACGTACTCATTTTCATGCCTTACATACTCAATACATTTTTCGTACTGACGCTCTATTTCACGGGGCCTGCGTTTCATGCCCGCAGGTGCAGGTAGGCAAGCTGACGGTCCCCCTTCTTAGGATTCTTGATCAGCGAGAGTTGGCGTGCTCCACTTGATCCGGAGCTACTTTTGGTTTTGGTACGATACGTTTATATATATATATGACGTGGCTCAGTCCCGTCTTTGTACAGTTATATTTCTATTAGAGGTTTGTAGATAGTATGTCTAGTTGGGTTGTATGTGGCCTTGTCGGCTTTCAGTTTTGGATGTATAATTATCTATAGCAGCCTTGTCGGCTCGCCCACTGTATTCTGCACGTATACGTACATATGCCTTGATGACAGGTTTCCTTCACGTATGTTATTTTCGTAATGCAACAGATGTTATACAAGTTCATATCTCATACACATGCTTAGGGGTGTTTGACAGATAGGACACAAGCACCCGTTGCGGCCCATCAGTTTGGGCCGTGATAATTTATTTGCTAAAAGACTAGTTGTCACGCCCCGAACCTGGGCCTAGACGTAACACGACACCCGGTGCCTGACTACATGTGACTGAACGAACCAACTGGCAGACTGAATCAACATGTGATATCATAACATAATGAATGCGAAAAATAAACTTACACGTGTTGATATACTGAAAGTCTGAATGATATAAATCAAAGTGTAGAAACACTAATACTAGTCTGAAACATATCTATAGTCAGCATTCCTTAACATGAAAAGCATGTGACTCTTTCTATCTGTTACTCTAGTCTATGAAGCCTTTAAAAAAACACTGCCTGCCTAAAAATATTGAAGGTTGTAAGGTAATTATAACTCCCTGAAAGAACTAGGGATCACTAAATAGCTGGTACGAGAATCCTAGTGCTCTAAATCGTCAACCTGTAAATCATTACCTGCATCGTGAGATGCAGGCCCTGGTCAAAAAGGGAAGTCAGTACATTTAAATTGTAGTGGTATGTAAAACAACTGAAAGAAAGAATTGTAAGTGCTGAAACTGAAACTGAATTGATAATTGAGAATTGAGAATTGAGAATTGATAACTGTAATGATAACTGATAATTGAACTGAATAAAGGAAGAAAAGATATGAATAACCCCTCTTCTGAATGATGAACAACTAAGGATATGAATACCCCCTCTTCTGAATGATGAACAACATGTTTATCTGAATATTAAACTGTGGCATCGTACCCAATATATATATGCACAAACTGCAGCCTCGGGCCCAAGTATACGTATACATAACTGTAGCATCAGGCCCAAAAATGCATAAAGTATAAACTACGGCCTCACGCCCAAATACATGTGTTCAACATTCAAGGATTCAAAATTAGGAACTGAGAATCATATTGCAATATATGATACTGAAATACTGAATCACACTGAGTTACGTGATACTGGAATACTGGATAGGACTAGACTGAGACATGTATTCTTGAATTGGTTATAAATGCTGAAACTTCAATTGTTTATGACATGCTGAGTAATCTGTACTGAGACTCGGGGGCATCAAACCCAAGTCTATATTGAATATGCATCGAGCTCACAACGTTCAGAATGAAAGTCATGAACGAGTTATGAAACTTGAGAATAGAAGTTCTGCAACTATTCAAGGAACTAAGCTTAATTATATTTTATGAGGCAATTAGTAACGTTGTAAAAGAAACGTAGTGTAGGGAGAATTATTAACATTCCCAAACATAGAGAGTTAGCCTCACATACTTCAATTTAGCCCCTTTGTGATACTACAGTGATCCACGACACTAAAAATCTTCAATCTACAATAGAAATATTCAATGGGACCAACATTAGTAACAAATTCCATAACTTAAGCCATTTAGGCATATTATCAAGAAGGCATAAATCTCTACATCTCATCACCATATAATTAGTTCGTCCAACTACCACTATTCATCAATAATTTATCCCAACATCATGCTTAACCAATTTATAACTTCCAACGTCACATATATGACCATCCATCCATACCCAACCAACAAAATCCCATCAAATAATCATCTTTCAATCTCTATAGTAGTTATGTAATTAAATTGAAAATTTATGGCTTCCAATAATCATACCAAGAGTTCCAATACTTAATTCATACTCATATTCCCTTAACAAATCCATAAATGTAAGTCTAAGGGTGTAGGATTACCTTTTTGGAAGAAATCTTGCAAAACCCTCATTTGAGTTCTTGAAGAAATCTCTTGAAGATCTAAGTATTTTATGTGTAGATTTTATTAATACTAGTGTAGAAATGATGGAATTTCACTCCAAGATAACGGGGATTGCTTACTTGGAATTTCACTCATCTGTCAGCCTTTGGTAATTTAGTCATAACTTCTTGTAGGAATGTCTAAATGACAAACGGTTTGAAGCATCACATAATACCTTATTTATAGGAGTATATGCTCGTCCAAAGTGTGATCTTACGCTTACCCATTTGGAATTTTAGTCTTTCATATAATTTTCTAACTTGGCTTAGACTTAGGTCTCTCCTTGGACCCAAATCACTTATGATATGCCTCGTACACTTATTATTATATCCAATTGATAACCATCATATTAATAGTCCTCGTTTGCACACGACTGATTTAAATTTACGGAGTGTTACATTACCCATACTCATCCTGATAGGGCTTCACATGTTTAAAAGATCACATTAATACTCATTTAACACATCCATGACTAATCCGGATTTACGACGTGTTACATTATCTCCTCCTTGGGATCATTCGTCCTCAAATGATTATTCTGGTTGTAGCTATGATAACTCTAGACGTTAAGCAGGACTGATGGAAACATATAAACATTGAAATGCCATGAACACGTGCATACTAAACTAAATGAATACACGATTACTGAATGTTTGGGATGCTGAACTGAATAGGTACTAGACTGAATGCCTACTAAACTAACTAAACACTAAAATACATAGAGATTGTAATATAATGTCTGAATAAGAAGGTTAGTTACCTTTGACATTTCTCCAAAATACCTACCAGCTAACAACGCATAACACTAGCTCCATAGGGCATCTAATACTCATAACATGAACCATATACATGAATACTTGTCTATTATAAATACGTGAATTCTGAACTAACGTGGATATATGAATATTGAACTGGTATGAATAATAAAGTATTGAACTGACGTGAACATCTGATCACTAAACTGCCATTAATATCTGAGTACTAAACTGGCATGAATATCTGAGTACTGGACTGACATGAGTATCTGAGTATTGAACTGGCTTGAATGTTCTAACATGAGATTTGAATACTAGAAATATAAATGTCGTGACATGAGATCTGAATACTGGAAAGTTGAATGTTATAACATGACACGTGAAATACTAGGTGTATAACTGCCAATTCTGGTGAAAACTCTAACTCGTAAGCTACTTGCCCGATCCTTTA
Source organism: Nicotiana tabacum (assembly GCF_000715075.1). NCBI lineage: Eukaryota > Viridiplantae > Streptophyta > Magnoliopsida > Solanales > Solanaceae > Nicotiana > Nicotiana tabacum. The sequence continues at coordinate 162,360,287 of NC_134082.1, forward strand.
TGGGATCCTATAGTGTCACGACCCGTATTTCCCACCCTTGAAAGTCATGATGGCGCCTACTAATGTGAGCTAGGCAAGCCAATCCTTAACAACTTACTTCATTAACAAATCACTTCTTTTAACGATTATCGGTGATAGCATGAAAACAACGGAATTTAATAAATGTACGAAAGACTTAAATTAAAGAAACTGCACAATAATACGGAAATCATCATATGCCTCTACCCAAGAACTGGTGTCACATTACTCATGAACTTCTAAGAGTACTAAATACAACCGTTTGAATGAAAAATATAAATTATTAGTCTTGAATACATGAGATAACAGACTGAAATAAAGATAGAGGAGATGTTGGGCTTGCGGACGCTTGCAAAACTACCTCGGTGTCTCACTGGACTGAAAGCTGGCTCCTGTACTACTGCTGCTGTCCAAGACCTGGATCTGTGCAAAAGAGCACAGAGTGTAGTATCAGCACAACCAACCCCATGTGCTCGTAAGTGTCTAGCCTAACCCCGACGAGGTAATGACGAGGCTAAAGACCAGACTCCAGATAAACCTGTGCAGTTATATACTATATGGCAGAAATGTAAACAGGTAATAAGCAATCAAAGTTGGGAAAGGGGAAACATGCTCCGGGGTAGCAGATAAAACAGAATATCAAAGAATAGTAAGGAAATTACAATTTAACTTCTAACACGGATAAAGAGAAATAAAGCAACTTTCACTTTCAGTTTCATCTTGTTGCAGGCGTGCAACCCGATCCCATTTCTCATAACTTGTGGTAAGCGTACCACCCGCTCCTATTTCAGTATATTTTGTGGTAGGCGTACCACCCGCTCCCATTTCAGTATATCTTGTGGTAGGCGTACCACCCGCTCCCATTTCATTATATCTCGTGGTAGGCGTACCACCCGCTCCCATTTCAGTATAACTTGTGGTAGGCGTACCACCCGCTCCCATTTTATTATATCTCGTGGTAGGCGTACCACCCGCTCCCATTTCATTATATCTTGTGGTAGGCGTACCACCTGCTCCCATTTCATTATATCTCGTGGTTGGCGTACCACCTGCTCCCATTTCATTATATCTCGTTGTAGGCGTACCGCCCGCTCCCTTTTACATTTCATCATAAAATCACAAGAAATCCCGGCAAGGAAACATAAATAATATAATAACTTTTCGGCAAGGGAACACAACAATGTTATAATTTTCCCGGCAAGGGAACAATAATATTGAATTAGTCATCCCGGCAAGGGAGAATCAGCTATAACCAACCTCAACTCAATTTGTACTCAGTTAAATTATTGAAAATGCTCAATCATAGAAGATTATTAAGTAAAGCACCCAAGTGTCATTTAAGAACACAACAACTTTCAATTTAAGACTCACAGTCATGCTTGACACCAACGTATAGATACTCGTCACCATGCCTATACGTTGTACTCAACTAGAAGCAAGTAGCAAATAGGACTCAACTCCTAATCCCTCAAGCTATGGTTAGACCAAACACTTACCTCGATGCCTGATCACCACTCAAGTCTCAACTATAGCTTTACCCCTTGATTCCACCACCAATCCGCTCGAATCTAGTCACAAGTTACTTAATTACATCAATAAGTGCTAAATGAATCAACCCCAATGCATGAAAATGAGTTTTCTAAAGTTTTACCTAAAAGTCAAAAATCACCCCGGTCCCACGTGGTCGAAACCCGAGGTTCGGACCAGAACTCGATTACCCATTCCCCCACGAATCCAACTATATAATTTATTTTGAAATCGGACCTCAAATTGAGGTCCAAATCCCCAATTTTAGAAAACCTAGGTTCTACCCAAAACACCAATTTCCCCATGAAAATATTTGATTTGAAGTTGAAATCATGTTAAAAGATGTTAAGGAGTGAAGAAAATGAGTTAGAAATCACTTACCAATGTTTTGGAGAAGAAAAGTTGTTTGAAAAATCGCCTCTTATGTTTTGGGGTTTTGAAAAAGTAAAAAATAACTGAAATTCCCGTTTATTTATACCCCTCTCAGACCCCTAGTGTGGACTGCATCAAATGGACCGCTGTGATACCAATTTGTCATGACCCGGATTTTCCACCCTCGTGAGTCGTGATGGCCCCTACTAATGTGAGCTAGGCAAGCCAATCCTTAACAGCTTACTTCATTAACAAATCACTTCTTTTAACGATTATCAGTGATAGCATGAAAACAACGGAATTAAATAAATGTACGGAAGACTTAAATTAAAGAAACTAAACAATAATACGGAAATCGTCATATCCCTCTACCCAAGAACTGGTGTCACATTACTCACGAACTTCTAAGAGTACTAAATACAACCGTTTGAAAGAAAAATATAAACTGTTTGTCTCGAATACATGAGATAACAGACTGAAATAAAGATAGAAGAGACGTCGGGCCTGCAGACGCTTGCAAGGCTACCTCGGTGTCTCACTGGACTGAAAGCTGGCTCCCGCGCTGCTGATGCTGTCCAAGACCTGGATCTGTGCAAAAGAGCACAGAGTGTAGTATCAGCACAACCGACCCCATGTGCTGGTAAGTGTCTGGCCTAACCCCGGAAAGGTAGTGATGAGGCTAGAACCAAACTCTAGATAAACCTGTGCAGTTATATAATATATGGCAGAAAAGTAAACAGGTAATAAGCAATCAAATCTGGGAAAGGGGAAACATGCTCCGGGGTAGCAGATAAAACAGAATATCAAAGAATAGTAAGGAAACTACAATTTAACTTCTAACACGGATAAAGAGAAATAAGGCAACTTTAACTTTCAGTTTCATCTTGTTGCAGGCGTGCAACCCGATCCCATTTCTCATATCTTATGGTAGGCGTACCACCCGCTCCCATTTCAGTATATCTTGTGGTAGGCGTACCACCTGCTCCTATTTCAGTATATCTTATGGTAGGCGTACCACCCACTCCCATTTCAGTATATCTTATGGTAGGCGTACCACCCGCTCCCATTTTATTATATCTTGTGGTAGACGTACCACCCGCTCCCATTTTATTATATTTCGTGGTAGGCGTACCACCCGCTCCCATTTTATTATATCTTGTGGTAGGCGTATCACCCGCTCCCATTTCATTATATCTCGTGGTTGGTGTACCACCTGCTCCCATTTCATTATATCTTGTGGTAGGCGTACCACCCGCTCCTATTTTATTATATCTCGTGGTAGGCGTACCACCCGCTCCCATTTTATTATATCTCATGGTAGGCGTACCACCCGCTCCCTTTTCCATTTCATCACACAATCACAAGAAATCCCGGCAAGGGAACATAAATAATATAATAACTTCCCGGCAAGGGAACACAATAATGTTATAATTTTCCCGGCAAGGGAACAACAATATTGAATTAGTCATCCCGGCAAGGGAGAATCAGATATAACCAACCTCAACTCAATTTGTACTCAGTTCAATTATTTAAAATGCTCAATCATAGAAGATTATTAAGTAAAGCACCCAAGTGTCATTTAAGAACACAACAACTTTCAATTTAAGACTCACAATCATGCTTGACACCAATGTATAGATACTCATCAGCATGTCTATATGTCGTACTCAACAAGAAGCAAGTAGCAAATAGGACTCAACTTCTAATCCCTCAAGATAGGGTTAGAAAAAACACTTACCTCAATGCCTTGATCACCACTCAAGTCTCAACTATAGCTTTACCCCTTGATTCCACCACCAATCCGCTCGAATCTAGTCACAAGTTACTTAATTACATCAATAAGTGCTAAATGAATCAACCACAATGCATAAAAATGAGTTTTCTAAAGTTCTACCCAAAAGTCAGAAATCACCCCCGGGTTCACGTGGTCGAAACCCGAGGTTCGGACCAAAACTCGATTACCATTCCCCCACGAATCCAAATATATAATTTGTTTTGAAATCGGACCTCAAATTGAGGTCCAAATCCCCAATTTTAGAAAACATAGGTTCGACCCAAACACCTATTTCCCCCATAAAAATCTTTGATTTGAAGTTGAAATCATGTTAAAAGATGTTAAGGAGTGAATAAAATGAGTTAGAAATCACTTACCAACATTTTGGAGAAGAAAGGTTGTTTGAAAAATCGCCTCTTATGTTTTGGGGTTTTGAAAAAGTGAAAAATAACTGAAATTCCCTTTTGTTTATACCCCTCTCAGACCCCTAGTATGGACCGCATCAAATGGACCGCGGCCGCACAGCCTCCACCGCGGACCGCACAAAGGCGACCGCGGTCGCACGCGATTTCTCGCGGACCGCACTAGAGGGTTCAGAGACTGCAACTTCCTCAACCTGCAACATCTGACTTTCTAAGCCTAAGGCATTCCGAAGCCCGCTCAAAACTCACTTGAACCCTCGAAACTCCAACCCAATATACACACAACCTCAAAAATATCCTACGAACATATTCATGAACTCAAATGACCAAAATAACATCACGAGCATCGAATTAAACCTCGAGATCAATAGAATTTCTCAAAACTCTTTTAAATATCAGATTTCTCAATTAAGGTTCGAATCACGTCAAATGACTTTCGTTTTTAACCAAATTTCACAAGAATGACTCAAGTTATATATAAGACCTGTACCGGACGCCGGAACCAAAATACGGGCCCGATACCATTGCTTTCTAATCAGTTTTCACTTCAAATTTCCTTAAACAATTTCACTTAAAAATTCATTTCTCGGTCTAGGGACCTCGGATTCCGATTCCGGGCATACTCCCAAGTCCCATATTTTCCTACGGACCCTCCGAGACCGTCAAATCATGGGTCCGGGTCCGATTTCCCAAAATGTTGATCGAAGTCAAATTTATTCATTTTAAAGTCAAGACTTAACATTTTTCACAGAATTTCATATTTAAGCTTTCCGGCTACGCGCCCGGACTGCGCATGCAAATCGAAGCGACTCTAAATGAGGTTTTCAAGGCCTCGGAAGCACATAATAGGTAAGAAAATAGGTGATGACCCTTTGGGTCGTCACATATATGGACCGATGTATCTAGGATTGAGCTTTCCTTTCTTCCCAAATCTTATAACACCTTTTCATATGCAAAACTTTCAAAAACACCCAATCATCAACTTGAAACTCTAAGTCTATTTGCTACTCATCCGAATACGACTTTTGGCGACCCTGAGCCATCTTCAAATTTTCTTGAATGAACTTGAATTTCTCCATAGCTTGATGGACCAAATTTGGTCTCAACTACTCTGATTTTCCAACTTCGAACCAATCAATCGACGATCTACACTTTCGCCCATACAAATCATGCTTTCATAATGAGCGAGATAATCCTATTATAAGGTCCATATTTACCATCTTCACTAAAGGATATGTGTATTCTGAGATAAACAACTTGGTTTCCTGCTGCTCGACTTTCACTTGCTGGAAATTCATATACTTGGCCACAAATTTTGCGATGTTCTTTTTCATGTCATTCCACCAATAAATCTCCTTGATATTATGATACATCTTTGGGGAACATGGATGGATAGAATACTTGGAATTATGGGCTTTCAACATCTTCCTCCCTCACTAAGTCCATCTATGGTTGGAACACACAATCAATCGTGGTACCTCAAAATACTATCATCTACCCCTTGTTTAAAAGCCATCATCTTATGCCTGTGAATCCCTCTTCCCCCCTCCCCCAGCCACAACAAGTAGGATTTATCAAACTATTTCTCCTTCATTTCGGCTACTAAAGAGGAACAAGTCATATTCTAGACAACAACTCCACTATCTTTGGAGTACGCAAATTGAACTCCTAGCTGAGCTAAGCGGTGAACTTCTTTCACCAGAGTTCTCTTATCTACCTCAATCATGAATTATACTTCCCACACTTGATTATCTTTTTTAGCACTTCCTGAAAACACTTATAGTATTATTGTGAACGTCTTTGACTTGTACTCCAAATTTTAAAGCCTCGTGCAATGGCACTACCCCCATAACACATAGATGGCCATGATTTTATAGCTTTTCTGTGATCACTTTATCATTAATAACTAAGCTCGGTGATCAGTCTATTCATTTTGTGTTTTTTACACATGCTAGACATATTCCTTGTGTTAATTATAGAATTTTCCCTCATTACCAAACTGATTTTCTTTTTCATATCCCATGCTAATTATTCGAGTTTCAAATCTCTAACTGGTATTACTGAAAATTTCCACATCACCCCTTAGACCAAAGGTCTTTTACTTGCGGATCCTTCTCTTTTTGTTGGGATCCAAATAACTTTCCTTATTTTCTATAATTCTTTGCACTCTACGTCAATGACAACTCATTTTCAAACTTACTTTTGAGAAATCTTTCTCACTAGGAAAAACTAAATTATTCACATTACGGAAAGCTAATGTATTCACAACTATCAGACACAATCTTACTAATTTAACTTTGCTCAGTTGTCAATCTTGGGGAATCATATTTCAATAATTCCTAAAGGCTATTCTTCTGTAGTTTGCTTTTGTAGCACCCCGAAAGATTTCGAAGTACTTAAGTGCTATTAAGAAAGTTGACGTGTGCTAATTATATTATTTTATATGCAGACGAGGATTATTAATATGATGGATATTAATTGGATATTATAATAAGTGTATGGGGTGTATTTGAAGTGATATAGGTCATAAGGAGAGCCCTTGGGGCAAATTAAGATGGAAATTACATGGTAGACTAAAGTTCCAAATGAGTACGCACAAGATCTAAATTTGGACGAGCATATCTACATATGAGCACGCACAAGATTATGCTTTGGGCGAGCATATCTACATTTATATAAGGTTTTATGTGATTCACAACCTATTAAATAAAAGATATTTGATTCTAGTTTCTAACACTTCAAACCGTTTGTCATTTGGACACTCCTAGCAGAAGTTATGACGAAATTACCAAAGGCTGGCAGAGGAGTCTGCGGATGCGAAGCATCCGAGGCCGCGTCCGAAAGAATGACTGGCAGTGACGTGCTGCCATAGCATCCAAGGCCGCGTTCGAAACCCAGAAATTTGGGCCTATAAATACCAAGTCGGGGGAGAGAGTATTTTGAGTACTCGGGGTTAGGGTTCTTGAGGTGAATGGACGATTTTAAGCTCAAATCAAGTCCAATCAACCAAGGTAAGTTGTTAATGTTGTTTTAGGTTGATTCTTACTCAATATACATGAGTTATAAAATTATTCTAACATCCAAATTCTAGATTTCATCATCGAATCCTCAAGAACACAAAAATTACCAAATTTGTGATTTTTCAAGATTGATCTACTAGAGGTAATTTCAATGCTTCAAACTCGCTTAATATGAGTAGTTAGAAGTATTTGTAACGACCCGACCTGTCGTTTTTAGCATTTCCATCCCGTTTAGCTATTTGAAGTCTTGAGTATCATCGTTTTGTGTATTATGACTTGCGAGAGTGGTCAAGTTTTGTTTTCAGATGATTCAAAATTTAATTGAAAGAATAATCCATGTTTTGGAAGCTTAAGTTGAATAAATGGACCGGATGGTAAAATATGTGTAAATAATCCTGAAATAGATTTTTGATGATTCCAATAGCTTTGTATGATGATTTTGGACTTAAGAGCGTGTCCGGAATTCTTTTTGGAAGTCTATAGTTAAATTAGGCTTGAAATGGCGGAAATATGAAATTTGAGTTTGGAAGTTTGACCGGGGAGTTGACTTTTTAATATCGGGATCGAAATATAATTCTAAAAATTGTAAAATCTCCATTATGTCATTTATAACTTGTGTGCAAAATTTGAGGTCAATCGGAATTGATTTGATAGGTTTCGACATCGAATGTAGAAATTGGAATTTGTTAGTTTTGAATAGGCTTGAATTGGGGTGTGAGTCATATTTTAGTATTGTTCAATATAATTTGAGACATCAACTAAGTTCGTGTCATATTATGTGACTTGTTAGTATATTTGGTTGGGGTCTCATGGGGCTCGGATGAGTTTCTAAAGAGTTTTGGAACAGATTGGTATTTTGAGCATAAATATGTAATGATCTAAAGGTCCATTTTTAGTTCTAGAGATCGAAATTGGATTTCGAGACTTCCTGAATTTTGATAATGAATTATAGGAGTGATATGGAAAGTTTGGTGAAATTTCATCAAGTCGCGATTGGGTTTTTAACACGAAACATGAGTTAATTGTTTAACGAGCGAAATGGGTATCGCACTAAGCAAATGAGCTCCAAATTGAGTTTCGACTGAAGGACTAGGTCCGTATTATTATTTGTGACTCATATGAACAAGAATCGTCGAATTTTGAGTTCATATGATGGAGTTAGAGCATTTTTAATAAAATTAAAGACTGCTGGTGTAGCAGGATCTGGTGTGCACCTTTAGCGACCAGATTTGACACTTTTAGCGACGGGAATTGGGCCTTTAGCGACCAGAATCAAGTTTTTAATGTTGTTCTGGTTTTTTATCCCATTTTGACATTTTTGGGCGAAAGAACACGGTCTGGAGCGATTTTTGAGCAAGAAAGCATGGGAAAACTTGAGGTAAGTCACTTGTTATCATTTCTACTCCATAATATTAAACTATCATCGAATAATCCGACTAGATTACATGTTTTTGAGGTGTAAATTGTGGATTTGGACCTAGGGATTTGAAAATAAGATTTGAGGATTTGGAGGCCGAGTTGTTATCAGAATTTAGTAATTTTGGTATGGTTGGACTCGTGGTTAAATGGGTTGTCGGATTTTGTGAATTTCGTTGGATTCCGAGATGTGGGCCCCACGGGCAATTTTTAGTTAAATTTCGGATTTTTGTGAAAAAATAATATTTTCACATGGAATTAATTTATATAAGTTGTATTGACTGAATCACATTAATTGTGGCTAAATTCAAGGCGTTCGGATGCCGATTTACGAGGCAAAGGCATATCGGAGTAAAGAACTTCACGGTTTGAGATAAGTAACTCTTTTAAACTTAGTGCTAAGGGTATGAAACCCCGAATTATGTGTTATGTGATTGATGTTGAGGTGACGCACATGCTAGGTGACGAGCATGTGGGCGTGCACCTTGTGAATGGTGACTCTGTTGTGTCCAGGACACTGTGTAGTAATCCTACCTTGTTGATATCTGTGTTTTCACCATGTGATAAGTAAATTGAGTTGTACATCATGCTAGATATCATGTTTAGGCTTTATGCCGATATTTTTGGGACCCATAGTGGTCGTTTCTTGCTGTCATCTCACTGATTTCAATAATATTTCATACTTAGTCATATTCATGTATTCATATAATATCTCAGTTTCAGTTGTTATTATTGACACATCATATCATTATTGTCGAGCTAGTTTTATGACATTGTGAGCCCGTGAGTGAGACTGGAGAGATTGATGACTGAGTAAGGCCGAGGGCCGGTTTGTGAGATATTGATACTATAGCACGTGAGTTGTCCGTGCCGATACTGATATTGATACTATAGCACGTGAGTTGTCCGTGCCGATACTGATATTGATACTATAACACGTGAGTTGTCCGTGCAGATCCAGATATTGATACTATAACATGTGAGTTGTCCGTGCAGCACGTGAGTTGTCCGTGCAGATTTTAGCACTTGGGGTGAAGGAGCCCCTCCGGAGTCTGCACACCCCCAGTGAGTACAGTCGACTATAAATATATGGATCAGGTTGCACTCTGCAATGAGCCTTAGGGCACTTATATATATAGATCGGGTTGCACGCCGCAAAGGAGTATAATACAGTGTTGAGTGATTGAGAGTGCTGAGTATTGAGCACGGTAAGAAATAATGTGAGGTAGTGATATTGAGTACTCTAAGAGTGTGAGTGCATGAGTTCATCACTGAGAGGCATTGCATTTGACATGTGTACTTGAGATACATGCATAGAGTTGCTTTTCCTTCTGCTACCTGGTTTTGGTGACATTCATGATTTTACCTGTATCTTGACTCTGACCTTGGTACAAGTTCGTCACTACTTTCAACCTAAGTTTAGGTTTGTTACTTATTGAGTACATAGGGTCAGTTATACTTCTACTACACTTCCTGCACATTGCGTGCAGATTTTGGTTGTCAATAGCACCGTGTTCGACGAGAGCTGATTTGGAAGATGTATTGGCATCCCTGTTGTAGCTGCCTCTTGTTCATGGTAGCCTTAGAATCATTAAACTCTGTTTATGTACTTTTCAAACAAAAGATGTATTTGTTTCATATCATTTTTGTAAATTCTACTCATAGAAACTCATGATTTGTACTACCAGTCCTTGGGAGGTGTATAAGAGATCATTTATTTTTCCTCAGTATGTTATATTTTTATTGGACTTGATGAGTTAGCTTACCTATCGGGATGGGTTAGGTTCCATCACGACTAGTTGGATTTCGGGTCGTGACAGTATTTGAAGTATTTGTTACAAGTTTTATTGGTTGAAATATTGGATTATAAAACTCTAGTTCATGGCATGAATAGTACTTTTGAGAAAATAATAGAGAAGTTGAATGATGAATCTTGGCGATGAAATTGATTGAATACAATGAACTTATGGAATTATTTGTTACCAAAAGATGGAGGTGATCAACTAAGTAATCATCCGAATTGTATATTGTTCAAATTTTGATTATGGAAGATGATGAATAGTAACTTGATGGCATTGGAAAATTGATGTGGTATCATTAATAACTTCGAATGGGTATTAAAATATAAGGATGACTTTGAACAGTCTAGCTTGTAAATCTATTTGGTGATTTGAGTTGTTGGAGGCTTGTAGCCAATTTATGAGCTATATATGGAACAAAGCAATTCGAGTGTTGGTAATCAGGAGCCCACCTGGAGAACAAAGCAAATCAAGCATCGGTAATCAAGAGCCTACCTGGAGAACAAAGCAAATCAAGCGTCGGTAATCAGGAGCCCACCTAGAGAACAAAGCAATTCGAGTGTCGGTAATCAGGAGCCCACCTGCAGAACAAAGCAATTCGAGTGTTGGTAATCAGGAGCCCACATGGGGAACAAAGCAGTTCGAGTGTTGGTAATCAGGAGCCCACCTGGAGAATAAAGCAATTCGAGTGTTGGTAATCAGGAGCCCACCTAGAGAATAAAGCAATTCGAGTGTTGGTAATCAGGAGCCCACCTAGAGAACAAAGCAATTCGAGTGTCGGTAATCAAGAGCCCACCTAGAGAATGAAGCAATTCGAGTGTTGGTAATCAGGAGCCCACCTAGAGAACAAAGCAATTCGAGTGTCGGTAATCAAGAGCCCACCTAGAGAACAAAGCAATTCAAGTGTTGGTAATTAGGAGCCCACCTGGAGAACAAAGCAATTCGAGTGTTGGTAATCAGGAGCTCACCTGGAGAACAAAGCAATTTGAGTGTTGGTAATCAGGAGCCCACCTGGATAACAAAGCAATTCAAGTGTTGGTAATCAGGAGCCCACCTGGAGAACAAAGAAATTCAAGGGTCGGTAATCAGGAGCCCACCTGAAGAACAAAGCAGGAGTTCAAGTTTCGAGGAAAAGCAGAGCAAGTGTTGGTAATCAGGAGCCCACCTGAATAATGAAGGGAAAGCAGCAATGTTCGAAGGAAGGCAGTTCAAGTTCAGCAATCAGGCGCCCACCTGAAGAAAAGGGAAAACATCTCAGATTACAATTCAGGTCGGCGACAAAGGAACTTCACCTGGAGAATACAAGTCAACAGGGCAGCAGCAACTGCAAGATCAAGTTGGAAGATATAGATAAGATTTTTGTAATGCATATATCATAGTTTAGCCTAGCTTCTTTTATTTTGTCATGGTGTAATAAGGAGTTCAGTAAGCAGTAGCAGCAGCATCAACAACATTGAAATCATAGCTTCGTGGTAGTCCCAGCTACCGAAAACTTCCCGAACTACACTGACCTGACTCTTTTATAGCCAAGGATATGTAGGCAACCTCGGAAGTAGGGTGTGGTCAAATCTTTTCAAAATGCTTCTCATGGGGTATTCAAACGGGCAAAAATCGCTCGTATCCGCTCACTTTATCTTTGCATGAACTCTTCGTGTTTCCGAGCAAAGAGGGGCAGTTGTGAGCACATGATTTTTTCCCCATAGGAACTACTCCCATAAAATATCATAAAATAATTTTTCTCAATTTTTGCCATTTTGTAGGATTTTTTTGTAGAATTTTATTAATTATTTGAATTTTTGTGCATATTTAATTTTCATAAAAAATCAAAAACTACCAAAAATATCATGCATTGTATTTAGATTTTGTGTTCACATTTTAGGATTAGATAATTAATTAATTGTTTTATTAAAAATAAAAATTATAAAAGTTGGCTTACTTTTGCATTTTTAGCCTTTTATTTTAAAATAGTAATTTTCTCTTTTAATTTAGGAGTAATTAATTTTTATAAATATTATAGTAGATAATTAGTTTAATTTTGCAAATTAATTCAATTTAGGGATTTGATTTAAGTTTTGTTTAATTAGTTAAAAAGGGAAAAAGGGAAAAAAAGAAGCAATCAAAAAAAAGGAAAATTAGAAAGGAAAAGGGCTGCTAGGCCCAACCCCTTTGACCCAAAACTCAATTTACCCGACCAGACCCACACCTGTCTGCCCCCTGAACCCGATCCATTCCCCAAATATACACAAAGATATGCAGAGCCCTAAATCAAACGACCCAAACGACGGGAATATTGTTCCTCTTCTCCAAAGCGAATCCAAGCACCAATTCAGTCCAAAACCATGGCAAGTGAGCCCCAACCTCACAACCACGCGTTCCCTCCTTCTCTCCTCTTGCCATTTCTAACCGTTTCTGATAAATTCCCTCTCCCTCACATGCTCTCTTGGATTATCTTCGGATTTTTGCCCTCCAGACGGAAATGAGGAAAAATGGGGAGCGTTAGATTGGATTCAAGTCAATCTATTCCCTCCATTTGTCCCTTTTTCCATCAGAAAGGGGTGAAAATCGGATTGGGAGGGGGATTTTTGCTTTAGAGGTTTCTCTGGGAGAAAGGGAGAAGGTTCGAGAAGCGTGAATGATATATAAAGGAGACATTATTTTCAAAAAAGGGGGGGGGGTACGGAAAAACAGGGAAATTGGAGAATTTCTTTTCTGGAGTTTTGTTTTGGTTTCCTTCTTTCTTTTTTAAAAAATCAAAAATGAAAAGTGTTTTTGATACTTGTTTCTTTCAACTCTGAATCTGGGTTTAAAAATGGAAGTGATCTGAATTATTGTTACGAACTCGCCGGAGTTGAGGTTGCTCTGTTCGTGGTTCCGTTTCATTGTTCGCGTTTTCAGTTCGGGCTTTGTTGTTGTTCCTCTCGTTGAAATTTTGGAGCAAAACTTGTATTCTTCTGTTATTAGTGAAAGAATTTCTGATTTCAGGTTCATTTCTCCTCCATTCACTTAATCTGATTAGTTATGGGTTAAATTAACATGTGCCATTGGGTTTATTGATTTCCTCTTAGTTGGTTATCCTAATTTGGCTGTTGGTTTCTGCGTTGTTTTCTTCTGTTAATTTCTGCGAGTATTAAAGTAGATTTTAAATTTGTTTGGACTCATGGCTGCTATAACACCATAGGGTGAATCTATGTTCCATCTCATTGACTAGTAACTTTGAGCCAAATGGCATGTAGTAATGTCTGAGATGAGGTTCGCTGCATTCATTTGTTTGAATTCTTCCTTTGGCAGCGTGGATAGTTAATCAATCATATTGATTCGTGTTTGATTTCACTTGAATGCCAAGTTGTTCTTCATGTATATCTATACCAAATGCATTTCTGCCTATTTCAAACCTACTAGTTTGTTTAGTTTCAATTACCCCATTTTGAGCAGTAAATCGAGCTGATACGTGCAGTAATTTGGGACATTTGTTTGTACTATTAGCCTGCTGAAAATCTGCCCTGTTTTACGCTATTTAGGCAGTAGACCTGCACAGTTTTGAGTGTAGATTTTCTGCACTGTTAGCCCTCGATATTGAATCTGTCTGGGTTTAATTGAAATCTCTCATGTTGTGACCATTAAATGAACTTAATCATTTCAATTGAATCCGATTTTGAAGCAATTTTAAAGGCGGAACGGAGTTTTGTACTCTATGTTCCTGAGAAATGAGATTTTCAGTTTACTTTTTCAATATGAAACAGTCTTGAGGGGTTTATTAAACTCACTGTGAGTTGTGCATTTGGAGTTATTGGCTGTCCTCATTGTCCTTTCAGTTGTGAAATATTTCACTGGTAAAGAAGGTAGTAGTGAGCTTGTTTACGGCATAGGATTCTGCATGCGCAATTTGAAACTGGAATTTCTAGCTTGCTATTGTTATTGTTATCTATGAATCCTCCCATTTGATAACTTGGAGAAGGTCAGATCACGCTATACAGCTGGGCTAACCATTACTTTAGCTGATTATATGAGCTGAAATTAGTCATTGTTATTGCACTTGAATTTCACTCTGTTTCACCTCTATGTTCACTGATTATTCTCATGTCAAAGGAATTTCCATATATTTCTGAGTCACATTCTTTTCCTTTGTTGTTGTACTACTAAACATGAAGAATTGAATTGGTGCTTACTTCTAAGTTGTCTTGTTCCTTTGACTGGTTTACTGCAATTGTTGGCATTTCATGGTTAGGCGGACCTATGAGCATATAATTAGATCATCACGACTACGGGTGCAGTTCCCGTGATGTAGTTGCGGTGATTAATTTCGTATTAGCTCCAAATATGAATATCCTAGTTCATTTAGTTGAATAGTTTGGAGGCGTGCCATTCATACATTTGAATTACATAGTTTACGACCCTCCGAAATTTAGTTCAAGTTTTCCTTTAAAAATTGGAATCGAGGTGTGCCGTTCCAAATAAAATCTCAAAATGCATGGCCCTCATTTAATTATTTTTTAAAACCTTTAGAAATCGAGATGTGCCATTAGCGAATTTTCCATGGCCCTCGCAAACTTCAAAGTGCGTAGTTGCTTTAGACGCATAATTTAAATTACTTTCCTAAACTCGGGTGTGCATTTATGTGACCCAACTCCAAATCTCAACGACGTTAGATAAAATGTGTTGTGGACCGTTGGTGCATTTATTTGACGTGGTTCAAGACATGTTTTAGATGACGTTGAATTTGTCCTAAAAATAATTAAATAAAAGCGGTTATAAAGTAAAAATGCACATCGGTTTAAAACACGTATAAAAATCAGATAACTAGGCCAATAATAACAGTTGAGCAACCGTGCTAGAACCACAGAACTAGGGAATGCCTAACACCTTCTCCCGGATTAACAGAATTCCTTACCCGGATTTCTGTGCTCGCGGACTATAAAATAGAGTCAATCTTTCCTCGATTCGGGATTTGAAACTAGTGACTTGGGACACCATATATTATCCCAAATGGCGACTCTGAATCTCTAAATAAATAAATCTCGTTTCGATTGTCACTTTAAGTTGGAAAAAAACTCCTTTATACCTCTTCTCGGGTGTAGGAAAAAAGGAGGCGTGACAGCTCTGGCGACTCTGCTGGAGAAAAGAACCCAGAATCTCTGGTTCAGGGTTCAAGAATTCGAGCTTAGAATAATTGTTATATTTGGCTTTTATTTATTATCTGGTTTTAATTACATGTTTGGGCCTAATGTGCTAAATGTTGCTTTTTACCGCTTTGATATTACCTGAACTGTATATAAACTGCTACGAAACCCTTCTCTTCTCATCTTTGGGGATTGCACGCTGGCGTGACTCCTTTTCTGTTAGTGTCATACCTTAAATTAGGAAGAGGTTCGGACAAGTTACAAAGCCGGATGGCCTTTTGGTTCCCGGTACGTAGCTCCCCCCTCCCCCGGCTCGAGTTGTCCGCTCGGGTACATAAGTCTAGAACAACATACTCAAATTTTGAACTTAGAATAACCCAGCCTCATGTCGGACCCCTAGTAGGAACGCTTGATTGCATCACGTGCATTTGACTTTGGGGACTCAACACAAGGGTTGAGTCTGTCTAGGACAGGTATACCCAAAAATAAAAGATCATCCTAATGCATCCTATGTGCTACACGTTGCATTTCTTCAAGGGTAAAAGGGTCATTTGGCGGACCAATGATAGCTGAGAGCAAATGAAAAAGAAGAGAAAAAAAGAGCGTGAAGTGTGAGGATAAAGCGAGTAGGTCCCAATTATGTTTTCTGCTACATTTTTGTTAAGAAAAAAAGAGCCTGAAAATTTAAAAAAAAAATTGCATTTTTTAATCATTTTCCGAAATTCAGAAAATAAAAAAAAAGGAAAAAAGAAAAGAAAATCCAAAAAAAGTTTACATGTTTCATCATATTTCAAAAAAAAAATATTTTCTCTAAATTAGTTTTTTTTTATTCTCGCCCGTATCCAATCTGCCCGAACTACGCATATCTGATTCTCGTCTTTCGGGGCGTGATACGTAGGCAACCCACATAGGGTCCGGTCTTCCTAGTAAATTTTAGGTTCTTGGCTTTGCGGGGTCATAGCCAAATTTTGTACTTCTAGCCACCTTTTGGCCAAATAAGCCATTTTGCAAAAATAGCCTCAATTATGTCTTGCATGTGTCTAATAGGGAGTGTTATTGTCTCACCTAGTGTCGGTTTGAGTTTCTTTTTTCAAACAGTTGTGGATCTACTTACCGGGGTTTGAGCATGACAGACACCTCGTGACCATCCAGTCAGGATCGATTATTCAGGAGTTGCTTAAGAAAATCTTTCTTTTTTATTTTTTATGTTTTGATTTTTGTACAGTAATGTCGAGTTTTTTTTTATTACTGTACTTTCTATTTTGTATTTGAAAAAGTGTGATATAAATCAAAAATCCAAAAAAAAGGAGATGTTGCGTTTTATATTTCCGTTAGAAGTTTTCTTTAGAATACTAATTCTATGAATAAAAAAATCATTTGAGGTGGTTTTGCTTTATTGAATTAAAATTGCTTTTATATTAGTACATTAAGATTAAAAATTCAAAAAAAAAAAGAGTGAGAATTTTCTTTTCATACCTCTTTAGAAGTTTTTTTTTTAAATAATAAATTCAAAAATCCAAAAAGATTTTCTTGTGAGGTTCTTCTTTGGGAAATATATATATATTCTTTTATTTGCACTAGAATTTTAGGACATTGTATATAGAAAAAAAAAGCACATTTTATCTTTTGTTTATCTTTAGAGTTTCGTCTTTAGGTAATCAAAAATTGAAATCCAAAAATATTTTTATCCTTTCCATTTCTTTTATTCGAAATCTTTTTTCAGGATATCAAATGAAAATTCAAAATATTTTTCTTTGGTCTATTCTTTAGATTTCCTTTTAAAAAAAAAAAAAATCAAAAAATGTTTTTCTCTTGTAGGGTTTTTTCCTTAATAATTTCTCATAGAGTGTTGGTTTCAAAAAGAAAAAAAAAAAAAGAGAACAAAAATATTTGCTCGTTAAGCTTGAGTTTAGAATAGGTTATAGAACATTAAGTCTAGAAAAAAAGGGAGGGTTGCTTCTTTTATTTCTCTTTTCTCATCAGAGTAGTCATTAAGGTAAAAAAGAAAAAAAAGAACGATAGTTTGTTTGCTTTATTCTCGATCTTCCCGAACTAGGCAAATATCTGATTCATGCGGCGTCATGATACGTAGGCAACTTACATAAGGTTCGATCGAATTATTTTTTTATTACCAAAAGAAAAAGGAAAAGAAAAAAAGAAGAAAAAAGATGGTGAAATTATCGGATGTGAGAAATGAGAAGGAAGAAAAAGAGTGACAATCAGAAAGAAAAAAGGGGAAAGAAAATGAGCGAGCTAAGAAGTGCGAGGAAAGAAAGGAAAAGAGAAGATTCAAATGGATAAATTGGGATGATGCCAAGTGACCTTATGACCCTCGAAGTCATTCTAGAACCATTAATTGTTACTAGGTGCATTGTACGCAATGTGATATTTTTGTTTTTAAATGCTCTAACGCTAACGGGATGACTCCATTTTGTTCCTTTTGATATCTTCATAGCAAAAAGGTGGTTGATTTCTGGTTCTCGAAGTAGTAACTCCTCTATACAACATAAAGTCAAAAGGCAATGGCGGACAACAACAAAATTGGGTTGGTTGATACCGGTGCCCGAAAGCAGTTGGTTGAACAGGACACTGGTTTGGCTGATGAGGTAAGGATGTTAAGACAACACATGACGGACATGTATCAGGCCTGGATGACTGGGAAGGCACCACCCCCGCCACCACCTAGCTTCTTAGATGCTACCCTTACCTAAACTCCGGTCATAGTGCCAGAGATCCTCCATACTCTCCAGATCTACCCATTTATCACAGTTTTCCCAACCACCCTAGTAGCTCCATCACTCATTCTCCAATTACCTCTCCCCAAAATTGTCCTCCTGTCATATCCGTCATTCCCAACAATGAATACCCACTCAAAGCTCATGATGCCCAGCATTACCCCTCAAAGGTTGCCTACAAGGTTCCTGACTCATACAAGAAGAGCCCTCGGGATGAGCTTCATGCTGAAAATGAAAAGGTCACAGGAAAAGAAGGGCGAGATGAGATATCCGGGAAGCTGAAAAGCATAGAACAGTCTTTAAAGAACATGCAAGGGACGGGAGACCAGGTTAGCATGTCTTACAAAGAGTTGTGTATGTTCCCTGACATTCGCCTGCCCGCGGGGTTTAAAGTGCCAAGGTTTAACTTGTATGATAGGTGTGGAGATTCGGTAGCCCATCTGAGGGATTATTACAGTGAAATAAGAGATGCTGGCAAGAAAGATGATTTGCTGATGGCGTATTTCAGTGAGAGCTTGACTGGGGCAGCTTTGGAATGGCGTAATCGTCAAGATATCGGTAAGTGGCATACATTGGGAGACATGGCTCAAGATTTTGTGCGACACTTTTAGTACAGTATAGACATTGTCCCAGACCACTCCTCCCTATCTCAGATGGAAAAGAAATTCAAGGAAAGTTTTAGGGATTTCTGGCTTAGATGGAACGAACAAGTTGCTTGGTATAGTCCTCCCATTGATAGAAAAGATGTTACTGAGCCCCGCCGTCGACAGGGTCCAGTGGTCGTTCTTGCTAAATGCTTTCAGTCTCAATATCAACCTCGTGGGTATCCTTGTAATCCTCCCCACTGCTACTTCTCTCCATAGAACCCCCAAAATCGTACATCACTTCCCCGATACCCCGTTCACAATGCACCACCATATGCTCCACATCCCCGAGGCCCGCGATGGCCCACGCCACTTCCACAAATATCTCACCCGCCCCTCAGTCATATCAACCACCTACCCGCAAAAGGTTACAACCGAGGCCAGAGTATAAAATGAAAGGACTACTAAAAAAATAAAATGCTTTCACGCCCATCGGAGAATCCTATACAAGCTTGTTTGAAAAGTTAAAGCATTCTGGCCTGATTGAGCCGCTCCTCGGCTATACTCCAGACCCATATGCAAAAGGTTTTGATCCTGCTGTACGATGCAAGTACCACTCTAATGTCCAAGGGCATAGCATTGAAGATTGTCGCTCTTTGAAAAGGGAAATAGAAAGAATGATTCAAGAAGGGGTAATTGTGATCAATGACAGTGACAGGGAGCATGTGAATCCTCTTGGGAACTTGTTGACTAAAGTTGATAATGTTGAAGTTGGTAATGGTCTTGGCAATATCGATGCGGAACTCAGTGGCTAAGATGCTGAGTTTGGTAATTGGAAAGACGCTCCTTTCTTGGCTAGCCAGGGAGGAGTCTTGGTGGTCTATTTTGTTGTCATTTCTGTTGTCCGGGTGATTTCAGGGTTGTAATCCGGATATTGTCTTGTGACTCAAACCCTTTTATCCTTTTTATTTTTCCTGGTTTGTTTAGTCGTAGTAACTCGTCAGGTGTTGTCTAGGTCTGTTCCAGGGTTGTAACCCCAGTTTAGTTTGCTTGTTTTGTTGTTCGAACCATTTCATCGTCTGTCTAATGCAATTTCTTGTCTTCTTTTATTTCTAGTCATTTTTTTTTAGTTATTTTCTCCTTTTTAGTTCCTTTCCTGCTGGCTCTAGTAACATGACACTCACGTATAATTCTAGGCCTGGTCTCAATAGTTAGTTTAATTATGGAGCAATGAAACAATTTTGAAGATGATAGGGGCATTTGAGGGAAATAAGTACAGATTTGGACATTTTGAGATCATTTGAAGCCCGGACTGGGTGAAATTGGGGCAGATAATTTGGGAAGTTAATAGGGTGGCAAGAATTCGTTAAAGGAAAGTGCATCCCGGACGATTTGAAGCAAGCAACTTTGAGTTCAAGTGCATCTCAAGTTACAAGATAAAGTCAAGGAAGTTCTCTTCGAATTGACGGAGGATATCCATTGTGAAGAGGGAATCACCCAACGAGGGTTTTGTACTTGACAAGGCGCTAAAGAAAAATGGAAGGCATATCAGTGATATCAATGTTGAATCCGCAAAAGAAATATTGTGCATGATTTTTAATTTTCATTTCAAGTTGCATGTGTTGTACTTGGCATTTTCAGGGATTGTGAGGCCCTCTTTCAGCTACCCAAACACTTATACCATTTGATACCCTTTTGAGCATATACTAATTTCTTTGACCTTCCCTCTTTTGGAATCAAGTTAGAGTAAAAAAAAAAAGAGCAAGTTCATGTCCCCATAGGTTTATGTTAGAAAGTTCATTCCAAAAGGAAAATTCAAAAAAAAAAGAGAAAATAGAGATTAAAAAAGAGAAGAAAAAAAAAGAAAAAGGAAAAAAAAGAGAAAAAAGGAAAATAGTAACAAAAAGTAGTATTGTGAACTACGTTTGACCTGATTCTTGTTACTACAACATACGTAGGCAGCCTTATGGTTCGTTCATACCAAATAAAATATTTCATAATCCCACGAAGTCGAAAGTGGGGCAATCTTTCTTAGTAACTCCATCAAAAGAAAAAGAAAAAAAGAATCAAATTCCCTTATTTTAGAAATCGGGGCAAAGTTTTGAAATGGATTCCAAAAGTTGTAAATGAATTAACCCCGTTGTCTTAGTTATTTCGAGCCTTTATCCGTTCTTTCTAACCCTGTCCAAAAGTCACATTACAGTCCAAAAAGACCTCCTAGATAATATTTGAGAGTGCTGAGTTAGCCATGCCGGGAGCATATGATGTTTTTACTATGGTCAATGGCTTGTCATCTACAGAATCAGAGGAAATAAGAAGAAAAAAACAAAATGAGAGTCTTATTGGTGAAACCTTCACAGGCACCATAAGGTGATGGTTAGTTGAGAGAAAGAACAAAATGAGAGAGGCTTGATGGTGAAAACCCTTCGGACACTACAAGTCGAATAAATATTGTGAATAAGATAGGATAATCGGAGTATGAAAGCCCAGTTTCATGGCTTAGAGGTACAACAAGAGTCGAACATTAGTCTTGCTTGACAGATTAGGCCACTTAATCCACAGGGGCATGTCATGGTCATTAGAGTGGGTATCCACATCTGATAGGTTTCTACTTTATAGTTTTCTTGTTAGGAATCATCTCTTTCCATTGTCCTTTACTCTGTTCCTTTTGTATTGTTTACTTCCTCTCCATGAGTCTGTTTGGTCAGAACAAGTGAGAAATGACTTCAAAATTTGTCACCAGCTTTCCAATTGCACAAAACAGGATCTGGCTAGCACATCAAAGTGGCATAAGTCAGGAAAGAACAACGTATGCACTGAGTTGGTAACAGTCAACATGCCTTGGGGTTCATGTGAAATACAAAGGTTTGGTATATATCAATTCATGAACAATGCAACAGATAGAGGGTGTTGGGTTGGAACGCATTAAAAGTATTTTCTGTGATAAGATTGACAAAGAAAGTGGTTAACCAGTGACAAGCAAGGTCCTCCAAGCGGAAATCAAAGTTATCATGACAAGTGAAGGAGCAATAGACCTCAAGGACAAGGCCAATATTTTAAATCAGGAAAGAACAGCATGCGCACTGAGTGGATAGCAATTGACGTGCTTTGGGATTCATGAGAAACACAAAGGTTCAGTACATGTCAATGTAGGAGCACAATGCAACAGATGAATGGTATTGGGTTTGAATGGATCATAGGTATTCTCCGTGATAAAGGTGAGACATAAAAGCGGTCAGTCAATAAACAGGCAAGGTCTTTCGAGTTGAAACCGAAGTTACCATAGGAAGTGAAGGAGCAATCGCCCTCAAAGTTCAAGGCCACAAACCAACCACCATGTTTAAATTCACAAGTTTTCTTTGATTGAAATAGGGGCAGAAAATTTTGTTTGTTTCAGAGAAACCCTCCGTAAGGAAAAGCAAGCACCGGGCAGGTTTGACCATAAATTCTCAGGACCCTCCTGGAAAATGGGATCCAGTTTAAGATTCAAACATGTATGAGTACAAGATCTAGCATAAGTCTTACCCCAAAGAAATATAAGTCGGCTTTGAAGTTTTCATTCTTAGGATAGGACTCAATTCAAAATTATCAGGACCCTCATGAATAATGGGACTTAGCTTTAAGATTTTCATTAGATAACAAGATTTAGCGTAAGTTCTATTGAAGGGAATTATAATTTAGCCATAAAAATTGTCACTTTTAAGATAAGACTTGATTGTTGATTTTCAGGACCCTCCTAGATAATGAGATGTAGTTTTAAGATCCTCTTAGATAATAAGATTTAGCAAAAGTCATACCTTTAAAAGATATAATTTATATTTAAAATTGTCATTTAACTAGGAGTTTTTCAGAACCCTGCTGGATAATGGGATCTAGCTTTCAAATTCTTAGTGATATTTGGTAACATGATTCAGTTAACACTCACACATGTGCCCAGCTACCAAACTGGGAAAGAAAATTTTTTTTGTTTTGTCTATTTGTTGAAATCAGGAGCCCACCTGGAGAGCAATGGAGAACGACACCAGTTTTGAGGATAAGAAGCTATTCAAGTGTTGGTAATCAGGAGCCTGCCTGGAGAACAAAACAAAATCAAGCGTCGGTAATCAGGAACCCACCTGGAGAACAAAGCAAATCAAGTGTCGGTAATCAGGAGCCCACCTGGAGAAAAAAATAGTTCAAGTGTCGGTAATCAGGAGACCACCTGAAGAACAAAGAAATTCAAGTATTGGTAATCAGGAGCCCACCTGGAAAACAAAGCAATTCAAGTGTTGGTAATCAGGAGTCAACCTAGAGAACAAAGAAAATCAAGCGCCAGTAATCAAGAGCCCACGTGGAGAACAAAGCAAATCAAGTGTCGGTAATCAGGAGCCCACCTGGAGAACAAAGCAATTCGAGCGTCGGTAATCAGGAGCCCACATGGAGAACAAAGCAATTCGAGTGTCGGTAATCAGGAGCCCACCTGGAGAACAAAGCAATTCGAGTGTTGGTAATCAGGAGCCCACCTGGAGAACAAAGCAATTCGAATGTTGGTAATCAGGAGCCCACCTGGAGAACAAAACAATTCCAATGTTGGTAATCGGGAGCCCACCTGGAGAATAAAGCAATTCGAGTGTTGATAATCAGGAGCCCACCTGGAGAACAAAGCAATTCGAGTGTCGGTAATCAGGAGCCCACCTGGAGAACAAAGCAATTCCAGGGTCGGTAATCAGGATCCCACCTGAAGAACAAAGCAGGAGTTCAACTTTCGAGGAAAAGCAGAGCAAGTGTTGGTAATCAGGAACCCACCTAGAGAACAAAGCAAATCAAGCGTCGGTAATCAGGAGCCCACCTGGAGAAAAAAGCAGTTCGAGTGTCGGTAATCAGGAGCCCACCTGAAGAACAAAGCAATTCGAGTGTTGGTAATCAGGAGCCCACCTGGAGAACAAAGCAATTCGAGTGTTGGTAATCAGGAGACCACCTGGGGAACAAAGCAATTTGAGTGTTGGTAATCAGGAGCCCACCTGGAGAACAAAGAAATTCGAGTGTTGGTAATTAGGAGCCTACTTGGAGAACAAAGCAATTCGAGTGTTGGTAATCAGGAGCCCACCTGGAAAACAAAGCAGTTCGAGTGTTGGTAATCAGGAGCCCACCTGGAGAACAAAGCAATTCAAGTGTTGGTAATTAGGAGCCCACCTGGAGAACAAAGCAATTGGAGTATTGGTAATCAGGAGCCCACCTGGAGAACAAAGCAATTCAAGTGTCGGTAATCAGGAGCCCACTTGGAGAACAAAGCAATCAAGTGTTGGTAATAAGGATCCCACCTAGAGAACAAAGCAATTCAAGTGTCGGTAATTAAGAGTCCACCTGGAGAACAAAGAAATTCAAGGGTCAGTAATCAGGAGCCCACCTGAAGAACAAAACAGTAGTTCAAGTTTCGAGGAAAAGCAGAGCAAGTGTTGGTAATCAGGAGCCCACCTGAATAATGAAGGGAAAGCAGAAATGTTCGAAGGAAGATAGTTCAAGTTCAGCAATCAGGCGCCCACCTGAAGAAAAGGGAAAGCATCTCAAATTACAATTCAGGTCGGCAACAAAGGAACTTCACCTAGAGAATACAAGTCAACAGGGCGGCAGAAACTGCAAGATCAAGTTGGAAGATATAGATAAGATTTTTGTAATGCATAGATAATAGTTTAGCCTAGCTTCTTTTATTTTTTCATGGTGTAAAAAGGAGTTCAGTTGGCAGTAGCAGCAACAACAACAACAGTGAAATCACAGCTTCGTGGTAGTCCCAGCTACCGAAAACTTCCTGAACTACACTGACCTGATTACTTTATAACCAAGGATATGTAGGCAACCTCGGAAGCAGAGTGCGGTCAAATCTTTTCAAAATGCTTCTCACGGGGTATACAAACGGGCAAAAATCGCTTGTATCCGCTCACTTTATCTTTGCACGAAAACTCTTCGTGTTTTCGAGCAAAGAGGGGCAGCTGTGAGCACGTGATTTTTGCCCTATAAGAACTACTCCCATAAAATATCATAAAATAATTTTTCTCAATTTTTGCAATTTTGTAGGATTTTTTGTAGAATTTTATTAATTATTCGCATTTTTGGACATATTTAATTTCCATTAAAAATCAAAAATTACCAAAAATACCATGCATTGCATTTAGATTTTGTGTTCATATTTTAGGATTAAATAATAAATTAATAGTTTTATTAAAAATAAAAATCACAAAAGTTGGCTTACTTTTGCATTTTTAACCTTTTAATTTTAAAAAATGACAACAGGGAAATTTGAGCGGGCGTCTTTCTTAATTGTTCCACGGTAGAGTAGTCATGTAGCCTTATCTTCCTTAATAATTCTTCTGCTTCTTCTCCAGTTACGGCTTTCTTTATTAGTGTTGGATTATTTTTAGCTCTTCTTAACTCCTCGGGAGTAAAACACCTTCCCGAGCGAGTTAAACCCTGTATTTCACAGATTTCTTCTTTGACTTCCTTCCCTTTGTACATCACCGTTACCCGTTCGTAATTCCATGGAATAGCCTTGCTGTTGATTACTGGTAATTAGGTTACTGGCTTGATAATAACCCGATCTGCGCGGGCTCCTTTCACGATTATGATGGGTTTGCTGGCCGCTCCCGGTACAATTACCTTTACCCCTTCCTGTTTCGTTGCAACTTTGCTTAAAGACCCCTTCTCTACTGCCACATATGGCTCAACACTCTTTTTGCTCTACTTGAGCACCAACTTCTCATCTGCTGATTGTTCATCTGTCTTGACTCCACTAGACCGAATCATCATGACGGTCTTTGATGGCTTCTTGGGTTCTCCCTCCGCATGCACTATTTCGATCATATTTGCCTCCTGATGAGATGTCATCGAATTCCTGTTGATATTGGGTGCTTCGGGAGTTTGAACTTCAATTCTATTGGTATCAATCAGCTCTTGTATTGCACTTTTCAAGTGCCATCACTTTTCTATATCATGACCCGGAGTACCAGAACAATACTCATAACTAACAGTATAGTCAAGATTCTTTGGAGGAGGATTTGGCAGTTTGGACTGTATCGGCCTTAGCATATCTAGCTGTTTTAGCCTGTGGAACAGACTAGTGTATGATTCTCCCAACGGAGTAAAGGTTTTCTTTTTCTGCAACCTTTCACCCTTGAGTGCTTGATTCGGCCTGAAACTTGGTCCGGGAGTGTTTTGGTAGGCTCGTGGATGTGGATAAGTATTTGGTAGGACAGGAGCACGCCATTGAGTGTGGGCAGGAGGTTAGTTGTATGCTTGTGCATGGTGGACGGAAAAATAAGGTTCTGGTGAGGGATAGTAGTGTTGGGGTGGATTGTGGTGATAAGTTTGTTGGTGGGGTCGAGTTGATTGTAGTGGTAAGGTGATCCTCTGGATCCGGACCAAGTTCCTGAATCAACCATTGCCGCTTCCTCTCTTTTCTTCTTCCCAATCCCTCCTATGCCGCCCTGAATAGCCTGAATAGTCGCTTTGATAGCCAAATAGCTCATGATTTTATTCGACTTGAGGCCTTCTTCTACCATGCCCCCCATCTTTACAACTTCGTTGAATGACTTTCCCACAGCTGAGACCAAATGGCCATAGTAAGTAGGTTCCAAAGCCTGTAGGAAGTAATCTACCATCTCACTTTCCTTCATTGGGGGATCTACTCTTGCTACTTGCTCCCTCCATCGGAAACTATATTCTCTGAAGCTTTCACTGTGCTTCTTCTCAAGTTTAGTCAAGGACAGTCGATCTGGAATGATCTCAAGATTATATTGGAAGTGACAAGCAAATGCTTGCGCCAGATCATCCCATGTGTACCATCTCCCATGGTCTTGGTGGGTATACCATTCCAATGTTGATCTACTCAAACTCTGACTGAAGTAAGCCATTAACAATTCATCTTTTCCTCCAGCTCCCCTCATCTTGCTGCAAAAACCCCTCAAGTGGGCTACTGGATCGCCTTGCCCGTTGTATAGATTGAACTTGGGCATCTTGAAACCTGCCGGTAATTGCACATTTGGGAACAGACATAGGTCCTTGTAGGCCACGCTGACTTGCCCTCCTAACCCTCGCATGTCTCTGAATGATTGTTCTAAGCTTTTAACTTTCCTGAACATCTCCTCCTGTTCAGTATTTTTGACTGGTTTATTTGCTTCTATCGGGAGGTCAAAGCGAGGAGTATATGAATAGGTTTCTGAAGCTTTGAAAGTGGGCTCCGAAGGTTAGTATTGGTTGTCCTGAACCTGGAACATAGGCTCGCTAGGAGATTTATGGAGTGTAGTTGGTGGAGGTGCTACGAAGACAGGAGTTACTGGTGGAGGAGGGTATGGAATTGGTTTAGGGGGTGGCGATTGTGGTGTATGAGACGTGGTGCCCCGGCAGTGCTGGTAAATGGGAAAGCTCGGGGATAGATCGGTGGCAAGATGACCTTGGTTTTGAGCCGGTGGTGGGGTGGAAGCAGGGTTAGCAGGGTAAGCTGGGGGTGATTGTCCTTTAGACCAGGCCTGATACATCTCGGCCATTTGTTGCTTAAGTTTGAGCATCTCCTCTTTCATTTTACTGACATCCAACCCCTCTACCTCAACACTTGTGTCGACATCCGGGATAGACATGATTTCTGGTATTGGTCCTTTTGATCTGGTTTGGTAATGATAATGTGCCAGTATACTCTAGATAAACTAACTGCTTGAATTCTCTGGAAAACAACAAACTTGTTAGTTTTTAGAGTTTAACACATATGCAATTATACGTTGGGATGCAATGCACCTAGGCAATTAACCATTTTCTATCATGTATTTGCTCGGTTGCTTGTGTCATCCCAGCTTTCCTGATCTTTCCTTTTATTGTCACTCACGCCTATCTTTATTTCCCTCCCCTTCCTTTGCGTAGTTCTTGCGTAAACAATTATTAATACTCTTATTTATTTTTTACAAATAAAACAATACAAAGACATAAAAGACATTATATTTGGACAACACTTTAAGAAAATGGTTTAAAAGACTCGACACGGACTCAAACATGACTATTATACAAGAAGTTCCAACAACTATGACTACGCTTCACTCCATAATCTTTTGCTTTTGATTACTGGAACATTTGCTCACGGTGGGGCTTGACCCGGCTGACCTCCTAGTGTACGGTACATCCTCTCTAACTCCATTGTAAGATGACGGGCAAAATTAGGTGCATGCTCTAGAAATCTTTCATAATCCATCCCTTGGCAGTTTACGTAACTTTGAGAGGTGTAAACAGCCAAATCATGGATTTGTGCTCTGAAATCTTGGAGATTTTGGTCTTGGTTTTGCAATTACTGTTGACGAGTGGTGGCTATATCTCTTATGTGGTCTCCGCGATCTAAAGCTGACTCCAATTGAGATCGAAGTCTGGCCTGATCGAGTCTTGCCTGTGCTCTTTCCTTATTAATATTTGCGTGCTGATGTTCTCTATTGTACCTTCTCATTTCTTCCAACTGTGCATGGAGTTGAGCTTCTGAATGTATCCAATGGTCCTTCTCTCTCTTGAATTGAGTCATTTCTTCTTCATATCTCATTACTTGGCGTTCCTTACTAGATTTGGCCTCCTCATTTAACTGTATGATCTTTTCCTTAGCTTTGTCTAACGCCTTCTCAGTTTTTGTCAAGATGGAGTCATAATCTTGCATTTTTTCCATCAGATTGGCAATGATTTTCTGATCTTTCCAACTTCTCACTGGCGCTTCAGAGGCTTTCTTCATCTGTTGAAACTGAGCATAGAGAGTTTTATTCTGGCTAATCAGACTCTTCTTTTCCCCTTCTGTTTCTTGTTCTTGTAAGTCTCTCTCCAAATGGAGGCTCCTCGGGCTTTCTTCTAAGGCACGAATAGTTGCTTTGTATCCCTTCTCCTTTTCACCCCAAGCCAACCATTCTTGGATTTTGTCATCAAAGGCTTGAACATGCGGTCTTTTTGTGGGCCTTCTAGGATCAGGTTTTGGTGCATCATCCACACGGGATCTTTTCTCAAACCACCTAGCATAACCTGGATTTATCTCACCTTTCGCAAGATCTGGAACTTGGGTATCATCTTTCAAGTATCGACAACCATTCCAAATCTGCTGGATTAAAGCCTCAGGGAGAGTAGTTTGATCACTTGCACACTCAAATCTTCATCATCAGGCACTACTTGGTATCTTCGGGGTGTAGTTCGATCACTTGCACACTCAAATCTTCATCATCAGGCACTACTTGGTATCTTCCTAGCTGTCTTAAAACTCTCTGTGGCGCATACGGCTGGACGCTTCTTAAACCTAACAGCAACAAATAACCCTTCAAGGTTGACATGTGTATCACCTCTCTTACCGGGAGCCATCCCAAAGTCCACTCAATTCGACTCGCCATTAAAGATCTTAAGTGGGATATCCAGGCTTCCACCCCTTCTGGAGATTTATAATCTTCTATTCTTTCTTCATAACTCTCGATGAAATTGTCCTTGCTTGGACCATACTGCATGAAATTGGGGTGATGTCGGAGATGTTCAGTCAACCACATTTGCAACAAAATATTGCAACCTTCGAAGAATTTTGCCCCGGATTTACACAAAGTCAACGCCCGATAAATGTCTGAGAGAATGATCGGGGCAAGAGTTTGATGTTCTTTGGTAGTGAGGACTTGTACGACTCTGGATATGCGAATATCAATCGTCCGCTCTTTGTTTGGGAAAACCATGATTCCCAGAAAAGCCACCATGAAAGTGAAGCGTCGGTGAATCTGCCAGGTGTCCTTGTTTTGTTTGTTAGTAAGGCCATTTTCATGAATTTCAAACCCACTCGGCTTTTCGAACCTTGAATATAGGAAGTTTAAAGAACAACACCCTTTGACAACGTTGCATTTTCTGATTTGATTACTGATATTCAGAAGACCAAAAAATTTGTGTACCGAAGGAGCCTTTGGGAATATAAGATTTTGGTTTCTCAAATCTCCGTCAAAACCGGAATATCCCGCTATTTCTTCTAATGTGGGAGTAAGCTCGAAATCAGAGAAGCGAAAGACATTGTGAACAGGGTCCCAAAAAGTCACTAGTGTCGTAATCAAATCATTGCGCGGTTTAACTTTCATAATATCTGTGAGAGCTCCCAAATACTTAATGACCCGTTTCTGACCATTTCCTCCTAACTCATGCCACCACATCTGAAGCTGAAATAGAAACTCATCTGTATTTGTGAACGGTGAGTTTTGGATGGTGCTCATTTTGTACCTATGAGCGATGTTAATTTTAAAAATCCAAAATCAAGACTCATTTTGAAAAAATCATTAATATTAAAAAAAGATTCATATATAAAAAAACACTTCGATGAAGAAGGTTTAAAGGCTGTGTTTGCTAACCGGCAAAATAAATTTTTTTTTTGAAGAAAAACGACCAAAGGCGGCTGTTCTTGCAAAAACAGCCTTCCGGCGCCCTTTTGGGGACATTCGGCATATTTTGGACAAGAATGGCATCGCCTTACTTATGACAACACAATGGCATTTATGTACCCACATTTTTAATTATTTATTATCTATTTATTTTTTTTATTTTTAAATAGTTGGGTCCGATGTGGGTTGCCTACGTATCTCACATCCGGCGAGAACCAAACTTACGTAGTTCGAAATAATAAAACCATTTTTTAAAAGAAACACGACATTTCCTTTCCTTTTCAGGATTTCAAAATATTTTGGAAATTATTATTATATTTTTTTTTTCGAGAACAGCCAATTTTCTTTCTCGGTTCTCACATTGATTTTCCTTTTCTAACTTTTTCCTATAAGCTGGTCAGCATGCAAATCCGAAACAAATGAATGAACAAGTAGCAAGTAAGATGCATCAGGATGGTCTTTTCATTTCGGGTACACCTGTCCTATACAGACCCAACCCCTATGTTGAGTCTCCGAAGTCAAATGCACATGATGCAAACAAACGTTCCTACTAGGGATCCGGAATGAAGCTGAGTTATTCTAAGTGTAAAACCTGGGGTATATTGTTCTAGACCTGGCTTACCCAAGCGGACAGCTCGAGCCGAAGTGGGGGCAATGTACCAGGAGCTCGAAAGTCTACCCGGCCTATTTACTTGGCCCATCTTCGTTCTATTTGGTATGACTTTTAACAGAAAGGTGGGCCACGCGCACGTGTGCACCATAAATTCAGAAGACTCAGAAAGAAGAAGGGTTTCGTAGCAGTTTAATATACAGTTTAGATATTATCAAAGCGGTAAAATGCAACATTTAGCATATTAGGCCCAAACATGTTAGTAAAACAGATAATAAATAAAACTAAATATAACAATTATTCTAAGCTCAAATTCTTGAACCCTGAACCAGAGATTCTGGGTTCGGTCCCCAACAGAGTCGTCAGAGCTGTCACACCTCCTTTTTTACCTACACCCCCGTAAAGGAGTGTATAAGGGAATTTTTCTAATTAAAGGACAATCGAAACGGGATTCGTTTAGTTAAAGATTTAGAGTGCCACTTGGGATAATTTATGATGTCCCAAGTCACCGGTTCGAATCCCAAATCGAGGAAAAGATTGACTTTGTATTGTAGCCTGCGAACCAGAAATCCGGGTAAGCAATTCTGTTAACCCGGGAGAAGGTGTTAGGCACTCCCGAATTCCGTGGTTCTAGCATGGTTGCTTAATAATTTATACTTGGCTTAAATTATTTAATTATGTGTTTAGAAACTACATGCATTTTACCTTTACCGCTTTTAATTACGTGATTTACTCGTACATAAAGAATTATCGAGTTACGTATAGGTATTCCCGTGTGGTTTGGCATGTCAAGAGTCATGTCACGCGTACGTGTACACAATTCACAACACATAATTTATTTAAGAAAAAAACTTAGTCAAAGTCGCGCAGACGCGTACCTTAATTTATTTTTAAAAAATCGTAATTATGTCCCGCGAACATGTACACAATCACGATGACTGATTTATTAAGATCATATCTAAAAGCATACTATCGATTTGATTTTGATGTAAATATGTGAAAGCAAGATTTTCATGGATCAACAGTGAGCCTTCCTCATTCTCGCATTTTTAGGATTAAAATTTCAAAAAAATTAAATACTTGCATTGTTAAGAGCTATGTTAACAGAAAACAAAAATATTACCACATAAAGCAACAAATTTTCTAACATAGAAAACTGAGCAAAATATAAAAAATAAAACTTTATAGTCTTTTGATATTAAAACAAAACTTCAAACAAGCTACCTAACGCACTTTATGGATTATATATCTTAAGCACATAATCTTTCTACTCCCTTTTTAAAAAAAATATTCCTACCACATTAACACTTAGAAATTTTCAACTTTCATGGATAAGCAGTTTAAAAATTGTATACTCAGAGAGGACAACTTTTCTTTATGTGAAAGAAACTTACTATAATCTTATAAAAGAAAATTTGTTAGTTTATGGTCTATTCACAAGAATGATTAGAAAAAAAAAATTTAACCGATTTATGACTTAAGGATACTATATAATTATTTCGTCCACAATTAACAACGTTCTATTATTATGAAAGTTTAGCCGAAGTTACGCGAACGTATACTCTGATTTATTTTAAAGAAATCGAAACCGTGTTACGCGGGCGTGTCCACAATCACGATAATATTTTAATGTCCCTAAAGGTTTCTCTACGAATATTTATTATTTTACCTCTATATTATGAAATTAACACAAGAGCCTTTTGTTACTAAGTTTCTAACTATGGCTTGCCTCAAATTTCCATTTTTTCAAGACCCTAATTATTTAACACTAAAGTACTTGAGAAGTCCCTTCCAATCAACAAGGCTTTATTAAACCATTTTATTAGCGGAAGGGCCTGAATTATGCAGGCCCAAACTTCTGAGCAATGAGCCTGTCTAAACGTAGGGAGACTCTTTTGACTTAAGAGACTCCGATAATGTTCAGGCCTAAAGGCCCAAATATTTTGGCAATGCTGGCTGCAAGCAAGGACTTCAGGATCGAATCCCTGAAGCCATACCTACCAATGATCTCTCATAATCTTTTCAACCGTTGAGGAGGGGAGAAAAACGAGTCGGGGCATGAATAAGAACTTTATATATATATATCAATCAACAATAATCCCCTTTTAAACTAAGGCATAAACTATATGGAAACATCAATTGGTTACAGTTAAGACCAAGCAATCTATACATACATAGCCAAAATTTCAGCAGAAGCTATTGTTGTATACAATCTATACCTTGAGCACAGCTGGACAACTTAACACATGAATCATAACAAGAGAACAAAGGTATAAATAGCAGAAGCTAATAGAATTTAACATTCAGACAAGACTTCTATTCAAATTCCAATTCGAACATCCAAATCTATATACAAATTCAGTCTGGTTCCAACTTGTGGCACTTCATTTGTTAGCAAAGGGTATGAAGGAATACCTGGAAATGAAAGTCAAAGGGGGGTAAGATCAACAGTAAAAACGACAGCAATCACCAGCAGCAACAAAACAGTCCCAGTTTAATCCAAGAAAAACGGCTATTAACCCCAGATAGTTCAATGAAACAGTATATGGAAGATGGTTTCAGCCAATTCGAAATTGAAAACCAAAAAAATAGAAATCAATGAAACAGTTTTTTCCAGTATTTTTCAGAATGTTTTCTTGTCTATTTCTTAAGCTCTATCCCTCTTAGAATCTCTCTCAGAATGTCTTCCGCTCTCAATATTTCAGAAAATTTGGTTCTATCTTTTTTACTCTCTCCAAATGAATTCTGCCCTTGTATATCCAGTGTATCCAGAGTGTATATCGAATGTATACCGCTCTCTCCGCCCTTTTTTTTTTATTTTCAGCTCCCTTAAATTGGCATTCAATTAGTGCATTTTTCACTACCAACTTAATGTTTCATTTCTTTAATCCTCCACTCCATTGTCCACTCAATTATCCACTTAATTATTTAATCCATTAGTGCAATCCTAACCCTACTATCCACTAGAAACTTCTTAAGTAGGTAAACCCTTGAATTACTTATATTAATCAGTTCTTATTGACACAATTAAACAAGAACTTAATACCAAACTTATTGAACTAATCCTACTTATTTTAACTGAGTGAGTGATTAACGAGATACAATTTCACAGTCTTACAACAAGTTGATATCCTAATTATACGAAACAAATCTATAAAACCAAATCTTAAAGAAACAACAGTGAACAAAAATAATTCATACCAAAGAACTGATCGAATTTCAAATGAAATTGACCAGAAAAAGAAAAAGAGACGAGGAAGACGAATATTAGAATAACACTAATGAAAATAAACAAAAACTAGGAAAGAACTCACTGGATAGGCTCGAACTTGGATTTGGCACTCTGAATCAGCCCAAAATAATACCAAACGTTTGTTCCTGATGCAGAACAAACGAGCGTTATTATTTTGTGATGAAACAAGTTTGAATAAGCCCAGAAATCCAATCAAACTATCTTTCATGCATTGATCGGAATTTTAAGGTTCTAAGGCTCGAACTCAGATTCGATATTCGAGGAGTTCTGGATACATTCGAGGGAAACTAATGATATATTGGGCCTAAGGGGGTTGTGGAGGTTGTGTGGTGTTAATTTGGGAGGGATTGGAGTCGGCGCCGCCACCGGAGAAAGTTAGGGCGGCGCTAGGGTTCATCCTTTTGAACTGATATTCGAAGGGATTCAGGCATGTTCGAAGGTAAAGGGTTACGGATCCGGGAAGAGGGGATCGATGGGTTCTGGGGTGTATTTTTGGGAGTGATTGGAGCCGGCGCTGCCACCGAAAGGCGGTGGGGAATGGTGGCGGTTGGTCTCTAGGGTTTGGGTGAGGAAGATGAGATAGGGGGTTATGAGGGGGGTGGGGTCTGTTTGGTCAAATATATACTGGGGTGAAATTGGATCCAGGCCATTTGATCAAATGAGATCAACGGCGTGGATCATCTGACTAATTGGAACAACATCGTTTGAGTGCTTTAAAGACGGGATCGGTCTCAGATGAAATGGGTCGGGGTCGGGTAATGGGCAAAGCTCTGGGGCCGTTCGATCAAATGAAATTGATGGCCCTGATCAATACGTGTCCAAACGACGTCGTTTGGTTCTGGTAGGGGTGGACCGGCTATGGCAGACGGGTCTAGGCTAGTTTGGGGTGGGTTTGGACGGGTTTTGTTTTGGGCTTGGGGATCTTTTGGCCCAAATTTGATTTCCTCTCTTTTATTAACTCTTTTTCTTTTCTTTTCTTCTTTTTCTTTCAAAAAAAAATTAAAACTAAAATCCTAATTAAATTATAAAACACCAAATTAACTTAAAAATACTAATTAACTCTAACTAATAATTATCACAAATAATTAAATTCCAAATTAAAAGAAAATCACACAATTTGACTAAAATTACAAAAATATGTTATTATTTTTTTTGAATTTTCATTTTTGTAAAATACCTAATTATTAATTAATTCCAAAAAATGTAAAAATCAAATCTTAAATGCCAATGCTATATTTTTGTATTTTTAATGCATTAATAAAATTATACATGCCCACAAATATATGGAAACACTCAGGAAAATCACACATAATTAAAGACAAGACCTAATTTTGGGAATTATTTTGGAGTAATTCGTATGAGGCAAAAATCACGTGCTCACACCCCTTCTCGGGTGTAAGTAAAAAGGAAGTGTGACAGTAATAACTATTGAGTTTTTGATTTCTGTCTTGTTTTGGCGTATAGTCTCGAGTTATGGGATTATTGAAGGATCTTTCACATTGTTAAATTGTGGGATAAATTAAATTCCTATATCTAGTTGATGAGTTCAAACTCGGGAAGGATAAATGATTACATAGTAGTTGTGGTAGTAAAAAGTGTATAGAAAGATGTTAGTTTGAGGCTAAACATGCGGGTTATCACATGCGTAATAAACTATAAATGTGTGATCTCTACAATGTGGTGTAGAGAATTTTCTTTTCTACCCGTAGGGTAGATGCATTGAGATTTGAATTTGAATTTGTCAAGAAAGTTGACCTGACCATCACGAGAGCGAAGGCGAGCTTAGTAGACGAATTGAGGAACCATATAAGTTGTGTTGCATGAACTTGGAAAGAATTTAGTCAAATCTCACTACAGTGTTATGGCAGTAACTGTATATGTGTATTGTAAATTATTGAATTTTCTGATCTATGGCTTTGAGCCAAGTGGGGGAGTCCGCTATCGGCAATTTGATTTCATGGTTATATGTTAAATTTAGGTTTTGGCTCGAAATTTACTCGTGGGTTAGTTATGACCTGCAGAGGTTGAGACCGGGAAAGACTAGAATAATGAAATTTCTGATTACGGGTCATATTGTGCTTTATGAGTATATTAAAATCATGGGATGATTAAGTTACTAATTGTGAAGAATGTAATGCGCATGGAACGTGAATGCGGCCAGTGGTGTTAAGGTAGGGTTACTCCTTTGAGTGTTGTTGTGCTAATGGGACATGTGTCATTTGGCTTGTTTAGGCGGTAAAATTTAGATTTGAGCAGAGTAGATGACTCTTGAAAGAATTCTTATGGATTCAGAAATGTATATGTAGCAATTGAAATTTTTCGGATTCGTATACCACTGGAATCAATTATTTGCATTGGATGGTATTGAAACTTGCGGTAATTATGTATGACTCCGGGTTCTACATTCCAGTGTAAGGGAGATAAGAGAACGATTTTAAATTCACATAAGGTACTTTCAGAGTGGGTGTTTCAGTTGCGATACTTACGGGGGTGCTTAAGAAGAATACAATGGCTCATGGGCCTTAGGGCCGTGTGGTTTTATGCTGGGAACTCTAGTAGTGAGCTTTAGGTAACGTTCATGGTGTACTTCAAGTAAGAGTGTCGACTTGAGGGTAATTCGGAAAAGAATCAAAGAAATAGAATATCTTGGTAGTAAGTTGGATCAACACGATAATGAATATGATCAGTTCTTTTCTATAATAATGATGTGGTGATATTTTACAGATGTTTTGGTGGCAATATTCTTGGGTTTGGTAACATATGTGGCTTGGTCGAGTTAGACGAATTCATTTTTGATATCTTGATTATGTGCAAATAGATTTCAAAATGTTTGAGCCGGATATTTTCTACCGGTGTGAGGAACACATGGTGTATTGTGATTTTTTTCTAGAAGGGAGCAGGTGGAATATTTCTAACTAATCGGGTATGTATTCTACTGGTAACTCGGAGTTTATATGAAATGCTCGTACTTTTTGTATGATGGTCTGATAGAGGTTGTGTGTCCTGTGGGATTGAGAATTTCATGTATAAGGTGCCAGTTTAGTTTTGAAGAAAACACACAAATTTTGGATAGCATGGCCAATTTAAGATAATTATATCAATGTTATTACAACCTGGTATTTCCCGAGAAACAGTGTACTTTTCATAAGGGACATTATGTTTTGACTTACAGATGTCTCATTGGTATTGTAGTACTCACTTGGTTGATGGACTACTAATATAAAAATTATTGCTATGTGACACGGGAGAGTTTTGAAAATATTTATCGTGCGATGATCGTGTTTGATGGATGTGTTAGTCATTTGAGTGTTGAGGTTATGATCGGTTATGGTGATTTATGTGATCTATGAATTTGGAGACTGGGAGTTCTCAAAAAGTACACTATTTCGGGAATTACGGCATGCTTGATGTGAGTATTTTAATTAAACCTAGTAAAGGCACTAGTTGCGCTAATTGATTGTTATAGTTATGCGCTGTGAGTGCGCATATATGTGAGGTTTGAACCCATGTGCGAGCATCGAGGTAATTATTCATGCTCGGGAAGAATCTTAGGCTATGATATGCCTAGAGTTTACTGTTAAGCTTAAAGTTATAGTGTTTCTCGCATTCGTACCTTTGTTGAGAACTATATGGGCTATACTTGAGGTTACAAAGAGGCTAATTTATAGAATAAACTTGGTTGTTGCTAATTCTGCATTAACTTGCCGATTTGAGTTATGATAACGCACTTTGCTCATGCCTACAATATAGCATGTTATTTATACCAGTCTAGAAGCATGGGAATCCTATTTCATTTAGCATATATGTGCGTACTTGTTGGATTACTCCTGTATGATATGCTTGGATTGGAAGCATGTGACTATGTCAGGGGGATTATGTTATTGGCAACTAGGTTGCTCGTGCGTTTGATGTTAATATGAGCTTTAGGAGAGTTGGTTATCATTATTAGATTCTTGTGTCTTGGTTCTATTATTAATGATGAGCTCATAGCGCTTCAGTTGTGGTGTTTGTTGAATTTGTAAAATGGTTCCCTTCTTTGAGATATTTTCCATTTTGGGGGTACCCGAATGGTGCAATATTGGTTCTATTTATATGGCATGCATGTGGAATAGTCGTGTTTGATAATATAAGGTCATCAGACTTAGAATGTGTACTATCGGATTTGATTATGGTATATTTGGGAGGATAATATTGAATGTTGATCTGGTAAGTGGTTGTGAGTTCTTGTATGTCTCTTTAATTATCGGCAGTGTACGAAGGTTTTGAAATGAAGTTTTATAGAAAGTGGAGTTTAATACTAGTACTTGGTTGGTTTTGAGTAGTACTCTGATCGGGAATAGTGCTGCGAGCATACGAGTTGTGTGGTAGGTTATGTAATTTTATCAGGGGTTATGGTTAAAGCTTAATATAACTTGCTCGAATTGATACAGTGTGTAGATGTAAAAAGAAAAAAAGAAAAAAATTTGGATGTTAGAAATTGGGTTCCAAGGTTTATGGGCCAAGATTAAAGTAATGATTTTCAATTATGTTTGTTGTCAGGCCTTAATGGAATAGGATGACATGGGAACACCCCGGGTATGTGCATGATATGGTGAAATAATGATTTGAAGGTTTAGGAACAACTCTTGGCACGTTCGAGGATGAACGTATGTTTAAGTGGGGGAGAGTGTAACGACCCGACCTGTCGTTTTTAGCATTTTCATCCCATTTAGCTATTTGAAGTCTTGAGTATCATCGTTTTGTGTATTATGACTTGCGAGAGTGGTCAAGTTTTATTTTCAGATGATTCAAAAATTAATTAAAAGAATAATCCATGTTTTGGAAGCTTAAGTTGAATAAATGGACCGGATGGTAAAGTATGTGTAAATAATCCTGAAATGGATTTTTGATGATTCCAATAGCTCCGTATGGTGATTTTGGACTTAGGAGCGTGTCCGGAATTTTTTTTGGAAGTATATAGTTAAATTAGGCTTGAAATGGCGAAAATAGGAAATTTGAGTTTGGAAATTTGATCGGGGAGTTGACTTTTTGATATCAGGATCAAAATATGATTTTGAAAATTGGAACAGCTCCGTTATATCATTTATGACTTGTGTGCAAAATTTGAGGTCAATCGGAATTGATTTGTGACGACCCAAAGGGTCATCACCGTAGTTTTTCCTTGTTCCGCGCTTTCGAGGCCTTGAAAACCTCGCTTTTAGTTGCTTCGATTGGCATGCGCAGTTCGGGCGCGTAGCCGGAAAGTTTTGATGTTAGAATATGTGAATTATGTGAAACATTTGATGAATTTTGGTATTAATATGCATAATGTTGACTTCGGTCAATATTTTGGGTAAACGGACCGGGACCTGTGATTCGATAGTCCCGAAGGGTCTGTAGAAAAATATGGGACTTGGGCGTGTGTCCGGAATCAAATTCTAAGGTCCCAAGCCCGAGAAATGAATTTTTGAAAGAAATTGTTTTTTTCTGAAATCTGATATGAAAATTTGAAATGAAAAGGAGTTAGAAAATATAGGTATCGGGCTCATATTTTGGTTCCGACGCTCGGTACAAGTCAATATGTGTTAAGCACTATCTGTAAAGTTTGGCTAAAAACGGACGTCATATGACGTGTTTCGGACTAAAAATGGAGAATTTGAGTTATGAAAGTTGAAGAAAGAAAATCATGTGTTTGAGGCTTGATCCTATGTATATGATGTTATTTTGGCGATTTGATCGCACGAGTAAGTCTGTAGGATGTTTTTAAGGTTGTGTGCATGTTTGGTTTGGAGCACCGAGGGCTCGGGTGAGTTTTGAGTGGGGCCTGGGAGGTCTTGGACTTAAGAAAATGCAGGTTCAGGTGTTGCAGACACCAGCGCGACCGCGGTTATTTCCGCGTGGTCCGCGCTGGAGCCGCGCGGCCGTGATGCATTTTTGTGCGGTCCGCGTGGCTGAGTCTGAGGGCTAGGGTTTCAGGTTAACCAGCGCGGCCGCGCACCAAAACAGTGCGGTCCGCGCTGGAAGGGTTCAGAGAAGCCCCACTTTTCTCCCACTCGGCGCGGCCGCAACAAATTTTTGTGCGGTCCGCTCCAGGTCCTCAGAAAGGTATACAAGTTCGGAAATCTCAGCCATTTTTCCACTTTTCAAAAACCCAAAACCTAAGAGGCGATTTTCTAAACAACTTTTCTTCTTCAAAATGATTGGTAAGAGATTTCTAACTTAATTTCTTCATTCCTCAACATCTTTTAACATAATCTCAACTTCAAATCAAAGATTTTTATGGGGAAAATTGGGTATTTTGGGTAGAACCTAGGTTTTCTACAAATTGAGAAGTTGGACATCAATTTGAGGTCCGATTTAAAAACAAATCATATATTGGGATTCATGGGGGAATGGGTAACCGGGTTTTGGTCCGAACCTCGAGTTTCGACCACGTGGGTCCGGGGGTATTTTTTGACCTTTTTGGGAAAAACCTTGAAAAATCTATTTTCATGCATTGGGGGTGATTCATTTAGTAATTATTAATGTGATTAAGTAACTTATGCTAGATTCGAGCGGATTGGTGGTGGAATCAAGAGGTAAAGCTATACGAGAAGCATGAGTTGAGTTTGGAGCAATCGAGGTAAGTGTTTGTTCTAACTTTGGCTTGAGGGAAAAGGATTAGGATGATATTTGCTACTTGCTAATGTGGAGTACGGTGTATAGGCATGGTAACGGTTATCTATGCACCGGAGTCTAGCATGACCGTGAGTCTTGATTGATTTTAATTTTAATAATGTAACACAAGCTCCATGTTTATTTGATGAGTTTCATATAATGTGAACGGTTGAGGTAAAATTGTGATTGGTGTACTTTTGGAGCGTTAGCTTGAACATGAATGTGTTAGTTGAGGAAGAATGGATTTAAAAAGGAGAATGTGTTGTGGATACTCCCTTGCCGGGATGTGTAGACTGATATATATACTCTCCCTTGTCGGGATATTTTGGGCTGTTAGTTGTACCCTTGTCGGGTTAAAGGTATTGAGTTGTTATTCTCCCCTGAAGGGGTCTACTATATGAAGTCAGATATTATGAACTATATTATGGGATCGTGTGGCACGCCGTCCACTTATATATGATATTATGGGATCGTGTGGCATGCCGTCCACTTATATATGATATTATGGGATCGTGTGGCACGCCGTCCACTTATATATGATATTATGGGATCGTGTGGCATGCCGTCCACTTATATATGATATTATGGGATCGTGTGGCACGCCGTCCACTTATATATGATATTATGGGATCGTGTGGCACGCCGTCCACTTATATATGATATTATGGGATCGTGTGGCACACCGTCCACTTATATATGATATTATGGGATTGTGTGGCACGCCGTCCACTTATATATGATATTATGGGATCGTGTGGCACGCCGTCCACTTATATATGATGTTATGGGATCGTGTGGCACGACGTCCACTTATATATGACATTATGGGAACGTGTGGCACGCCGTCCACTATATATATATATATCATGGAAACCGGAGTTTCTTCTGTTTATTTCCGATATTTCATTTTTATCTGTTACTCCCCGATAGCATGTCCCCTCCCAGTTTTACTTTGTATTATCTTGTTATTGTTTTCTTGCACTTGTTGTATATATATCTGTACAGGTTAATTGTGGTAGGTACTGTCTAGCCTCGTCACTACTTCGTCGGGGTTAGGACAGGCACTTACCAGCACATGGGGTCGGTTGTGCTGATGCTACACTCTGTGCATTTTTGGTGCACAGATCAGGGAGCAGCTTACGGGCCGCAGCAGTAGGATTTCTGGGAGCTATCTTCAGTCCAGGGACTCTCGAGGTAGCATAGCTGGCGTTCGCAGGCCGAAGTCCCTTTCTATGTTTTTTGTTTGTTCTCCTTGTATCAGACAAACATGATGTATTTCCTTTCAGACGTTGTTTGTAGTATTCTGTAGTAGTCCGTGAGCTAATGACACCAGACCTTGGGTAGTGATGGGTATTAAACTTCCGCACTTTTGGTTTTCAGTTGCTTTAGATTTAAAGTCTTCCGCTTAGATTTTATCTCGTTTGTTGTATTGTTTGAAAGAAAGTAGGAAAGGTGTTTTAAATATTTGGCTTGCCTAGCTCCGATAGTAGGCGCCATCACGACACCTGATGGTGGGAAATCCGGGTCGTGACATGATTTGATAGGTTTCGACATCGAATGTAGAAATTGGAATTTGTTAGTTTTGAATAGGCTTGAATTGGGGTGTGAGTCATGTTTTAGTATTGTTTAATGTAATTTGAGACATCGACTAAGTTCGTATCATATTATGTGACTTGTTAGTATATTTGGTTGGGGTCTCATGGGGCTCGGATGAGTTTCTGAAGAGTTTTGGAACATATTGGTATTTTGAGCATAAATATGTAATGATCTAAAGGTATTTTTAGTTCTAGAGATCGAAATTTGATTTCGAGACTTCCTGGATTTTTGTAATGAATTATAGGAGTGATATGGAAAGTTTGGTCAAATTTCATCAAATCGCAATTGGGTTTTTAACGCGAAACATGAGTTAATTATTTAACGAGTGAAATAGGTATTGCACTAAGCAAATGAGCTCCAAATTGAGTTTCGACTGAAGGACTAGGTCCGTATTATTATTTGTGACTCATAGGAACAAGAATCATCGAATTTCGAGTTTGTATGATGGAGTTAGAGCATTTTTAGTGAAATTAAAGACTGGTGTGCACCTTTAGCGACCAGATTTGACACTTTTAGCGACGGGAATTGGGCCTTTAGCGACCAGCATCGGGTTTTTAATGTTGTTCTGGTTTTTTTAGCCCATTTTGACATTTTGGGGCGAAAGAACACTGCCTGTGGCGATTTTTGAGCAAGAAATCATGGGAAAACTTGAGGTAAGTCACTTGTGATCATTTCTACTCCATAATATTGAACTATCATCGAATAATCCGACTAGATTACATGTTTTTGAGGTGTAAATTGGGGATTTGGACCTAGGGATTTGAAAATAAGATTTGAGGATTTGGAGGCCGAGTTGTTATCAGAATTTAGTAATTTTGGTATGGTTGGACTCGTGGTTGAATGGGTTGTCGGATTTTGTGAATGTCGTTGGATTCCGAGATGTGGGCCCCACGGGCAATTTTTAGTTAAATTTCGGGTTTTTGTGAAAAAATAATATTTTCACATGGAATTAATTTATATAAGTTGTATTGACTGAATCACATTAATTATGGCTAAATTCAAGGCGTTCGGATGCCGATTTACGAGGCAAGGGAATAGCGGAGTAAAGAACTTCACAGTTTGAGATAAGTAACTTTTTTAAACTTAGTGCTGAGAGTATGAAACCCCGAATTATGTGTTATGTGATTGATGTTGCGGTGACGCACATGCTAGGTGACGAGCATGTGGGCGTGCACCCTGTGAATGGTGACTCTGTTATGTCCAGGACACTGTGTAGTAATCCTACCTTGTTGATATATGTGTTTTCACCATGTTATAAGTAAATTGAGTTGTACATCATGCTAGATATCATGTTTAGGCTTTATGTCCGCGGATGCTTTGTGGAGGCTTGATCGTTTCACCAAGCTCTTCACTACTACATATAGTGGCACTCCCTCAGAGGATGCTCAGGATTTCATATTCAGCTGTCATGAGGTTCTACGGACTATGGGCATTGTAGAGACCAATGGGGTCAACTTCGCCACTTTTCGCCTGGCAGGATCCGCCAAGACTTGGTGGAGGGATTTCTGTTTAGCCAGGCCAGCAGGGTCGCCATCATTGACCTGGGATCAGTTTTCAGAGTTATTTCTGGGGAAGTTTCTCCCAGTTACTCAGCGAGATGCTCTTCGCAGGCAGTTTGAGCGTCTCCAGCAGGGTCCTATGACGGTCACCCAGTATGAGACCTGGTTCATTGATCTTGCTCGTCATGCCATTGTGATACTCCCCACCGATAGAGAGAGGGTGCAGAGGTTTATTGATGGGTTGGCCCAGCCGATCCGTGTTCAGATGGCCATGAGTGCCGGTAGTGAGATTTCATTTCAGGAGGCGGTAGATGGTACCCGCCGGATAGAAATGGCA
The DNA here is from genome assembly GCF_000715075.1 of Nicotiana tabacum. Lineage (NCBI taxonomy): Eukaryota > Viridiplantae > Streptophyta > Magnoliopsida > Solanales > Solanaceae > Nicotiana > Nicotiana tabacum. Next base: position 162,404,383 of record NC_134082.1, read on the forward strand.
CTTGCTCAGGGAGGTGGTCATAGGTCTGATAAGAGGCCCCGTCATTCGGGTAGATTCAGTGGTACCTCGTTTGGAGGTAGGGATTCTTATGGTAGAGGTCATCCGTTGAGGCCCTTTCGGTCAGCTCTCCAGGCTTCTCATGGTACACCAGGTGGTCGTGGTTCTCAGCCGCAGTATTCTGACCAGCAGCTCTTTAGTTCACTATCAGCACCTATCAGTGCACCACCACTTCGTTATTCTCAGTAGCCGAGGGCTTGTTATACTTGCGGCGATGTGAGTCACATTGCTAGATATTGCCCTTGAGCTTCCAGTAGCTCGCAGCAGCAGGGTCCTCGCCCGATGATCCAGGCACCAGTTGCCCCACAGCCTGCCCAGCCAGCTAGAGGCGGAGGTAGAGGACATATAGATGGAGGTATAGGTCTTAGAGGTGGAGCTCAGACCGCTAGAGGTAGGGGTCAACCAGCAGCAGATCGTCCCAGGGATATGATTCATGGAGGTGGGGCCCAGCCCCGTTGTTATGCTTTGCTAGCCAGGCCAGAGGCTAAGTCATCAGATGTTGTGATTACAAGTACTATTCTGGTATGTGATAGGTATGCTTCTATGCTATTTGATCCCGGATCTACGTATTCATATGTGTCGTCCTATTTTGCACCCTATTTGGTTATGCCTAGTGACTCGTTGAGTATTGTTGTTTATGTGTCAACAACGGTGGGTGATTCTATTGTGGTCGACCAAGTTCATCGTTCTTGTATCGTAGTGTTTGGGGGTCTTGAGACCCGTGTTGATTTGTTGTTTTTGAACATGGTCGACTTTGATGTTATATTGGGGATGGATTGATTATCCCCGTACCATGCTATCTTGGATTGCCATGCCAAGACCGTGACCTTAGCCTTACCAGATTTACCCCGTTTAGAGTGGAGAGGGACTTCTGGTCATTGTACCCACAGTGTTATCTCGTATGTGAAAGCTCGGCGTATGGTCGAGAAGGGATGTTTGGCCTACATTGCGTATGTTTGCGATTCTAGCGCGGAGGCCCCTTCTATTGATTCTGTGCCCGTTGCTCGGGAGTTTCCTCAGGTTTTCCCTTCAGACTTGCCGGGTATGCCGCCCGACAGGGATATCGACTTTTGTATTGATTTGGCCCCGGTCACTCAGCCCATTTCTATCCCGCCATATCGTATGGCCCCGCCGGAGTTGAAAGAGTTAAAGGAACAGCTGCAGGATTTGCTTGAGAAAGGTTTCATTAGACCCAGTGTTTCGCCTTGGGGTGCGCCGGTGTTGTTTGTTAAGGAAGAGGATGGTTCGATGAGAATGTGCATCGATTACCGGCAATTGAACCAGGTTACAATTAAGAATAAGTATCCACTACCGAGGATCGACGATTTATTCGACCAGCTTCAGGGTGCGAGGGTGTTTTCAAAGATAGATTTGAGATCTGGCTACCACAACTGAGGATTAGGGCGTCTGATGTCCTCCAAGACAGCATTTCGCACTCGGTATGGGCACTATGAGTTTTTTGTCATGTCATTTGGATTGACTAATGCCCCAGCAGCGTTCATGGAGTTGATGAACCGAGTGTTCAGACCTTATTTGGACTTGTTCGTGATAGTCTTCATTGACGATATTCTTATATACTCCCGCAGTCAGGAGGAGCATGAGCAGCACCTCAGAGTGGTCCTTCAGACCCTAAAGGATAGTCAGTTGTATGCTAAGTTCTCAAAGTGCGAGTTTTGGTTGAGTTCGGTCGCATTCCTGGGTCATGTCGTATCAGCAGCAGGTATTCAGGTAGACCCGAAGAAGATAGAGGCAGTCAAGAACTGGCCTCGACCAGCTTCAGCTACGGATGTTCGGAGTTTCCTTGGGTTAGCAGGTTACTACCGTCGGTTCGTGGAGGGGTTTTCATCCATTGCAGCCCCTATGACCAGATTGACCCATAAGGGTGTCCAGTTCAGGTGGTCGGACGAGTGTGAGGCGAGCTTTCAGAAGCTCAAGACGGCTCTGACTACGGAACTAGTATTGGTTTTGCCCACAGGTTTAGGGCCATATACGGTCTATTGTGATGTGTCTCGTATTGGGCTTGGTGTAGTGTTGATGTAGGAAGGCAAAGTCATTGCTTATGCTTCGAGGCAGTTGAAGATCCACGAGAAGAATTATCCGGTTCATGATCTCGAGTTGGCAGCCATTGTTCATGCCTTGCAGATCTGGAGGCATTACTTATATGGCGTGACGTGTGAGGTTTACACTTATCACAAGAGTCTTCAGTATCTGTTCAAGCAGAAAGAGTTGAATTTGAGGCATAGGAGGTGGTTAGAGTTGCTAAAGGATTATGATGTTACTATCTTATACCACCCGGGGAAGGCCAATGTGGTGGCTGATGCATTGAGCAGGAAGTCCGCCAGCATGGGTAGTCTTGCTTATATTCCAGTCAGCCAGAGATCGCTTGCTTTGGATGTTCAGGCCTTGGCCAATCGTCCTGTGAGGTTGGATATTTCTGAGCTTAGCAGAGTGTTAGCTTGCACGGTTGCTCGTTCCTCACTATTAGAGCGTATCCGCGAGCGGCAGTTGGAGGATCCCCATTTGTGCGTCTTGAGAGACACGGTGCAGCGTGGAGGTGCCAAGAAAGTAACCTTAGATGATGATGGTGTATTGAGATTGCAGGGGCGAGTTTGTGTGCCCAATGTTGATGGGATTCGAGAGTTGATCTTAGCAGAGGCCCACAGTTCTTGGTATTCTATTCACCCGGGCGCCGCAAAGATGTATCAGGATCTGAGGCAGCACTATTGATGGCGTAAGATGAAGAAAGACATTGTTGCGCATGGGGCTCGGTGTTTGAATTGTCAGCAGGTTAAGTACGAGCATCAAAGACCTGGTGGTCTATCTCAGAGGATTGAACTTCCCGAGTGGAAGTGGGAGAGGATTACGATGGATTTCGTTACTGGACTTCCGATGACTCGGAAAAAGTTGGATGCAGTTTGGGTCATTGTTGATAGGCTAACCAAGTCAGCGCATTTTGTTCCTGTTGCAGCCACCTATTCGTCCGAAAGGTTAGCCGAGATTTATATCAGGGAGATTATTCGCCTTCATGGGGTGCCGCTATCTATCATTTCGGATCGGGGTACGCAGTTTACCTCGTATTTCTGGAGAGCGGTTCAGCTAGAGTTGGGCACCCAGATTGAGTTGAGTACAACATTTCATCCCCAGATGGCGGTCAGCCCGAGAGGACTATTCAGATTCTTGAGGACATGCTCCGAGCCTGTGTCATTGATTTTGGAGGCTCGTGGGACCAGTTTTTGCCTTTAGCAGAGTTCGCCTATAACAACAGCTACCAGTCCAGCATTCAGATGGCTCCGTATGAGGCATTGTATGGTAGGCGATGTCGGTCTCCAGTTGGATGGTTTGAGCTGGGAGAGGCTCGATTATTGGGTACGGATCTGGTTCAAAAAGCCCTGTACAAGGCCAGGATTATTCAGGATAGACTTCGTACAGCTTAGTCCCGACAGAAGAGTTATGCAGACCGCAAGATCAGAGATGTTGCTTTCATGGTTGGTGAGCGGGTATTGCTCCGTGTATCGCCTATGAAGGGCGTGATGAGATTTGGGAAGAAGGGCAAGCTCAGCCCTAGGTTCATCGGTCCATTTGATATTCTTGATCGTGTGGGGGAGGTGGCTTATAGACTTGCCTTGCCACCTAGCTTGCTAGCTGTGCATCCCGTGTTTCATGTATCTATGCTTCGGAAGTATCGCGGAGATCCATCGCACGTGTTGGATTTCAGCACTGTCCAATTGGACAAGGATCTGTCATATGAGGAGGAGCCGGTGGCTATTCTAGACCGGCAGGTTCGACAGTTGAGGTCGAAGAGTTTTCCTTCGGTGCGTGTTCAGTGGAGAGGTCAGCCACCTGAGGCATCGACCTGGGAGTCCGAGTCCGATTTGCGGAACCGTTATCCTAATTTATTTCCCGACTCAGGTACTTCTTTCTTTTGTCCGTTCGAGGACGAACGGTTGTTTTAGAGGTGGAGAATGTGACGACCCGAAGGGTCATCACCGTAGTTCTTCCTTGTTCCGCGCTTTCGAGGCCTTGAAAACCTTGCTTTTAGTTGCCTCGATTGGCGTATGCAGTTCGGGCGCGTAGCCGGAAAGTTTTGATGTTAGAATATGTGAATTATGTAAAACATTTGATGAATTTTGGTATTAATATGCATAATGTTGACTTCGGTCAACATTTTGGGTAAACGGACTCGGACTTGTGATTCGACGGTCCCGGAGGGTCCGTAGAAAAATATGGGACTTGGGCGTGTGCCCGGAATCAAATTCTGAGGTCCCAAGCCAGAGAAATGAATTTTTGAAAGAAATTGTTTTTTTCTGAAATCTGATATGAAAATTTGAAATGAAAAGGAGTTAGAAAATATAGGTATCGGGCTATCTGTAAGCACTATCTGTAAAGTTTTAAATATGTGTTAAGCACTATCTATAAAGTTTGGCTAAAAACGGACGTCATATGACGTGTTTCGGACTAAAAATGGAAAATTTGAGTTATGAAAGTTGAAGAAAGAAAATCATGTGTTTGAGGCTTGATCCTATGTATATGATGTTATTTTGGCGATTTGATCGCATGAGTAAGTCCGTAAGATGTTTTTAAGGTTATGTGCATGTTTGGTTTGGAGCCCTGAGGGCTTGGGTGAGTTTTGAGTAGGGCCCGGGAGGTCTTGGACTTAAGAAAATGCAGGTTCAGGTGTTGCAGACACTAGCGCGGCCGCGGTCATTTCCACGCGGTCCGCGCGGGAGCCGCGCGGCCGCGATGCATTTTTGTGCGGTCCGCGTGGCTGAGTCTGAGGGCTAGGGTTTCAGGTTAACCAGCACGGCCGCGCACCAAAGCAGTGCGGTCCACGCTGGAAGGGTTCAGAGAAGCCCCACTTTTCTCCCACTCGGCGCGGCCGCAACACATTTTTGTACGGTCCGCGCCAGGTCCTCAGAAAGGTATACAAGTTCGGAAATCTCAGTCATTTTTCCACTTTTCAAAAACCCAAAACCTAAGAGGCGATTTTATAAACAACTTTTCTTCTTCAAAACGATTGGTAAGTGATTTCTAACTTAATTTCTTCATTCCTCAACATCTTTTAACATAATCTCAACTTCAAATCAAAGATTTTCATGGGGAAAATTGGGTGTTTTGGGTAGAACCTAGGTTTTCTACAAATTGAGAAGTTGGACCTCAATTTGGGGTCCGATTTAAAAACAAATCATATATTGGGATTCATGGGGGAATGGGTAACCGGGTTTTGGTCCGAACCTCGAGTTTCGACCACGTGGGTCCGGGGGTATTTTTGACGTTTTTGGGAAAAACCTTGAAAAATCTATTTTCATGCATTGAGGATGATTCATTTAGTAATTATTAATGTGATTAAGTAACTTATGACTAGATTCGAGCGGATTGGTGGTGGAATCAAGAGGTAAAGCTATACTAGAAGCGTGAGTTGAGTTTGGAGCATTCGAGGTAAGTGTTTGTTCTAACTTTGGCTTGAGGGAATAGGATTAGGTTGATATTTGCTACTTGCTAATGTGGAGTATGGTGTATAGGCATGGTGACGGTTATCTATGCACCGGAGTCTAGCATGACCGTGAGTCTTGATTGCTTTTAATTCGAATAATGTGACACAAGCTCCTTGTTTATTTGATGAGTTTCATATAATGTGAACGGTTGAGGTAAAATTGTGATTGGTGTACTTTTGGAGCGTTAGCTTGAACATGAATGTGTTAGTTGAGGAAGAATGGATTTAAAAAGGATAATGTGTTGTGGTACTCCCTTGCCGGGATGTGTAGACTGATATATATACTCTCCCTTGTCGGGATATTTTGGGCTGTTAGCTGTACCCTTGCCGGGTTAAAGGTATTGAGTTGTTATTCTCCCCTGAAGGGGTCTACTATATGAAGTCAGATATTATGAACTATATTATGGGATCGTGTGGCACGTCGTCCACTTATATATGATATTATGGGATCGTGTGGCACGCCGTCCACTTATATATGATATTATGGGATCGTGTGGCATGCCGTCCACTTATATATGATATTATGGGATCGTGTGGCATGCCGTCCACTTATATATGATATTATGGGATCGTGTGGCACGCCGTCCACTTATATATGATATTATGGGATCGTGTGGCACGCCGTCCACTTATATATGATATTATGGGATCGTGTGGCATGCCGTCCACTTATATATGATATTATGGGATCGTGTGGCACGCCGTCCACTTATATATGATATTATGGGATCGTGTGGAATGCCGTCCACTATATATATATATATATACATCATGGGAGCCGGAGTCTCTTCTGTTTATTTCCGATATTTCATTTTTATCTTTTACTCCCCGATAGCATGTCCCCTCCCAGTTTTACTTTGTATTATCTTGTTATTGTTTTCTTGCACTTGTTGTATATATATCTGTACAGGTTAATTGTGGTAGGTACTGTCTAGCCTAGTCACTACTTCGCCGGGGTTAGGACAGGCACTTACCAGCACATGGGGTCGGTTGTGCTGATGCTACACTCTGTGCATTTTTGGTGCACAGATCAGGGAGCAGCTTATGGGCCGTAGCAGTAGGATTTCTGGGAGCTATCTTCAGTCCAGGGACTCTCGAGGTAGCCTAGCTGGCGTTCGCAGGCCGAAGTCCCTTTCCATGTTTTTCGTTTGTTCACCTTGTATCAGACAAACATGATGTATTTCCTTTCAGACATTGTTTGTAGTATTCTGTAGTAGTCCGTAAGCTAATGACACCAGACCTTGGGTAGTGATGGGTATTAAACTTCTGCACTTTTGGTTTAAGTTGCTTTAGATTTAAAGTCTTCCACTTAGATTTTGTCTCGTTTGTTGTATTGTTTGAAAGAAAGCAGGAAAGGTGTTTTAAATATTTGGCTTGTCTAGCTCCGATAGTAGGCTCCATCACGACACCCGATGGTGGGAAATCCGGGTCGTGACATGATTTGATAGGTTTCGACATCGAATGTAGAAATTGGAATTTGTTAGTTTTGAATAGGCTTGAATTGGGGTGTGAGTCATGTTTTAGTATTGTTCAATGTAATTTGAGACATCGACTAAGTTCGTGTCATATTATGTGACTTGTTAGTATATTTGGTTGGGGTCTTATGGGGCTCGGATGAGTTTCTGAAGAGTTTTGGAACATATTGGTATTTTGAGCATAAATATGTAATGATCTAAAGGTAATTTTAGTTCTAGAGATCGAAATTTGATTTCGAGACTTCCTAGATTTTGATAATGAATTATAGGAGTGATATGGAAAGTTTGGTCAAATTTCATCAAATCGCAATTGGGTTTTTAACGTGAAATATGAGTTAATTATTTAACGAGTGAAATGGGTATCGCACTAAGCAAATGAGCTCCAAATTGAGTTTCGACTGAAGGACTAGGTCCGTATTATTATTTGTGACTCATAGGAACAAGAATCATCGAATTTCGAGTTTGTATGATGGAGTTAGAGCATTTTTAGTGAAATTAAAGACTGGTGTGCACCTTTAGCGACCAGATTTGACACTTTTAGCGACGGGAATTGGGCCTTTAGCGACCAGCATCGGGTTTTTAATGTTGTTCTGGTTTTTTTAGCCCATTTTGACATTTTGGGGCGAAAGAACACTGCCTGGGGCGATTTTTGAGCAAGAAATCATGGGAAAACTTGAGGTAAGTCACTTGTGATCATTTCTACTCCATAATATTGAACTATCATCGAATAATCCGACTAGATTACATGTTTTTGAGGTGTAAATTGGGGATTTGGACCTAGGGATTTGAAAATAAGATTTGAGGATTTGGAGGCCGAGTTGTTATCAGAATTTAGTAATTTTGGTATGGTTGGACTCGTGGTTGAATGGGTTGTCGGATTTTGTGAATTTCATTGGATTCCGAGATGTGGGCCCCACGGGCAATTTTTAGTTAAATTTCGGATTTTTGTGAAAAAATAATATTTTCACATGGAATTAATTTATATAAGTTGTATTGACTGAATCACATTGATTGTGGCTAAATTCAAGGTGTTCAGATGCCGATTTGCGAGGCAAGGGCATAGCGGAGTAAAGAACTTCACGATTAGAGATAAGTAACTCTTTTAAACTTAGTGCTAAGGGTATGAAACCCCGAATTATGTGTTATGTGATTGATGTTGAGGTGACGCACATGCTAGGTGACGAGTATGTGGGCGTGCACCCTGTGAATGGTGACTCTGTTGTGTCCAGGACACTGTGTTGTAATCCTACCTTGTTGATATATGTGTTTTCACCATGTTATAAGTAAATTGAGTTGTACATCATGCTAGATATCATGTTTAGGCTTTATGCCGATATTTTTGGGACCCATAGTGGTCGTTTCTTGCTGTCAACTCACTGATTTCAATAATATTTCATACTTAGTCATATTCATGTATTCATATAATATCTCAGTTTCAGTTGTTATTATTGACACATCATATCATTATTGTCGAGCTAGTTTCATGACATTGTGAGCCCGTGAGTGAGATTGGAGAGATTGATGACTGAGTGAGGCCGGGGGCCGGTTTGTGAGATATTGATACTATAGCACGTGAGTTGTCCGTGCTGATACTGATATTGATACTATAGCATGTGAGTTGTCCGTGCAGCACGTGAGTTGTCTATGTAGATACTGATATTGATACTATAGTACGTGAGTTGTCCGTGCATATACTGATATTGATACTATAGCATGTGAGTTGTCCGTGCAGATTTTAGCGTTTGGGATGAAGGAGCCTTCCGGAGTCGGCACACCCCCAGTGAGCGCAGTCGACAATAAATATATGGATTGGGTTGCACGCCGCAATGAGCCTTAGGGATATATTTATATATATGGATCGGGTTGCACGCCGTAAAGGAGTATAATACAGTGCTAAGTGATTCTGATACCAAGCTTTGTCACGCCCCGAACCTGGGCCTGGACGTAACACGACACTCGGTGCCTGACTACATGTGACCGAGCGAACCAACTGGCTGGCTGAATCAACATGTGATATCATAACATACTAAATGCGGAAGATAAACTAACATATGATGATATACTAAAAGTCTGGATAATATAAATCAAAGTGCGGAAATACTAATACAATTCTGAAACATATTTGTAGCCAACATAGCTTAATATGAAAAATCTAAGACTCTGTCTAACTGTTACTCTAGTCTATGAAGCCTCGATTGAAGTACTGAAAACACTGACTATTTGTAAATACTGAAAGGCTGTAAAGTAATGATAATGCCCCGAAAGAACTGAAGATCACCAAATAGCTGGTACGAGAATTCTAGAGCTCTGCGTCGTCGACCTGTATCATTACCTGCATTGTAAGATGCAGGCCCTGGGTAAAAATGGACGTCAGTACATTTGAATTGTACTGGTATGTAAGGCAACTGAAAGAAATAATTATAAATGCTGAAACTAAAACTAAGCTGATATCTAAGAATTGATAATTGATAACTGAAATGATAACTATTGAAACTGAAATGATAACTGATAACTAATAAATGAAATGATAACTAATAAATGATAACTGGACTGATAACTGGTAACTGAACTGATAATTGATAACTGAACTGATAACTGGTAACTGATATGATAACTGATAATTGAACGGTAAATAATAATTGAACTGAAATGAAGTAAGGATATGAATACTCCCTCTTCTGAATGATGAACAACTTGTTTATCTGAATGTTAAACTGCGGCCTCAGGCCCAATATATATATATGTGCACAAACTGCGGCCTTGGGCCCAAGTATTCGTATACATAACTGCGACCTCATGTTCAAAATGCATAAAGCATAAACTGCAGCCTCAGGCCCAAAGATGCATAAAGCATAAACTGCAGCCTTAGGCCCAAATACAAGTGTTCAACATTTAGGGATTTAAAATCAGTAATTGAGAATCATACTGCAATATATGATAGTGAAATACTGAATCACATTGAGTTATATAATACAGGAATACTGGATCACACTGAGTTACATAATACTGAATAGGACTAGACTGAGACATGTATTCTTGAACTGATTATGGCATACTGAGTAATCTATACTATGACTCGGGGGTATCAAACCCAAGTCTATATTGAATACGCACTGAGCTCACAACGTTCAGAATGAAAGTCATGAACGAGTTATGAAGCTAGAGAATAGAAGCTCTACAACTATTCAAGGAACTAGGCTTAACTATATTTTTGAGGCAATTGATACGTCGTAAAAGAAACGTAGTGTAGGGAGAATCATTAATATTCCCAAACATAGAGAGTTGGCCTCACATACCTTAACTTCCTGCTCTTGAGCATAATACAATATTCGCCAACCCCCTTCAACTTCAATCTATATTAATACAAGTCAAAGGGATTATGTGTTAGCAATAATACTCATGTTTTGGTCACTTAGGTATTTTCTCAAAAACTTGGTGGCATAAAGATTCATAGTCTTTATTAATGGTGTCTCTATACCCAATAACCCATTATCTTGCTCCTAGATAAATTCTAAAGTTTCAAATAGTTATAATCAACATTATTCTTTATCACCCATAAGGTAAACAACACCCTTAACCAATAATCAACAATCAACAAGCCAAACCTATAATTGTTCATGCTTTTCTATCAAACTCATCAACTCATATCTCATGAACTTGAGTCAATAATCATTAATCCAATGCTGGAATCAATTAGAGGGTGAAGACATTACCTTTTTGACGTTCAATCTTCTTGAATTCGAGTTCTAGGGTTTCTTCTCTCAACAATGATGCCCCAAATGAATATCTAATGATATGGAGGGTTTACCCATATTAATAAGATATTGGGATATTGAAATTAACTTAGAATCACCATTAGAACTTACCTTGGGTGGTGGAAGGACCCTTAAGGAGTTAGGTTTTTGAGAGTTCCTTTTTCTAGAGCAAGTTTTTATGTTTTGGGGCATGGGGGACGAAATATAGCTTTAAAACGACCCCCCCCACTAGTGCGCCTGTGCATCTGGAGGCCTACCCGTGCTACTGACCGCGTTAAACGGCAGTAACACTACCTCAAAATTAGCGCGGTCGCGCTAAGGGCGCGCTACCGGTGCGCATATCGCATATTGTTCTGTAAAATGCTGTCACGACCCGGATTTCCCACCATCGGGTGTCGTGATGGCGGCTACTATCGGAGCTAGGCAAGCCAAAAATTTAAAACACCTTTCCTGCTTTCTTTCAAACAATATAATAAACGAGACAAAATCTAAGCGGGAGACTTTAAATCTAAAGCAACTGAAAACCAAAAGTGCGGAAGTTTAATACACATCACTACCCAAGGTCTGGTGTCACTAGCTCACAGACTACTACAGAATACTACAAGCAATGTCTAAAAAGGAAATACATCATGTTTGTCTGATACAAGATGAACAAATGGTAAAAAAAACATGGAAAGGGACTTCGGCCTGCGAACGCCAGCTAGGCTACCTCGAGAGTCCCTGGACTGAAGATAGCTCCCAGAAGTCCTACTGTTGCGGTTCGTAAGCTGCTCCCTGATCTGTGCACCAAAAAATGCACAGAGTGTAGCATCAGCACAACCGACCCCATGTGCTGGTAAGTGCCTGGCCTAACCCCGGCGAAGTAATGACGAGGCTAGATAGTACCTACCACTATTAACCTGTACAGATATATATACAACAAGTGCAAGAAAACAATAACAAGATAATACCAAGTAAAACTAGAAGGGGACATGCTATCGGGGAGTAACAGATAAAAATGAAATATCGGAAATAAGCAGAAGAGACTCCGGCTCCCATGATGTATATATATATATATAAGTGGAACGGCGTGCCACACGATCCCATAATATCATATATATAAGTGGACGGCGTGCCACACGATCCCATAATATCATATATATAAGTGGACGGCGTGCCACACGATCCCATAATATCATATATAAGTGGACGACGTGCCACACGATCCCAATTCATCTTTATCACAGTGCACAATATGTCACACGATCCCATAATATCATATATAAGTGGACGGCGTGCCACACGATCCCATAATATCATATATAAGTGGACGGCGTGCCACACGATCCCATAATATCATATATAAGTGGACGGCGTGCCACACGATCCCATAATATCATATATAAGTGGACGGCGTGCCACACGATCCCATAATATCATATATAAGTGGACGGCGTGCCACACGATCCCATAATATAGTTCATAATATCTGACTTCATATAGTAGACCCCTTCAGGGGAGAATAACAACTCAATACCTTTAACCCGGCGAGGGTACAGCTAACAGCCCAAAATATCCCGACAAGGGAGAGTATATATATCAGTCTACACATCCCGGCAAGGGAGTATTCACAACACCTTCTCCTTTTTTTAAATCCATTCTTCCTCAACTAACACATTTATGTTCAGCTAACGCTCCAAAAGTACACCAATCACAATTTTACCTCAACCGTTCACATTATATGAAACTCATCAAATAAACAAGGAGCGTGTGTCACATTATTTGAATTAAAAGCAATCTAGACTCACGGTCATGCTATACTCCGGTGCATAGTTAACCGTCACCATGACTATACACCGTACTCCACATTAGCAAGTAGCAAATATCATCCTAATCCTATTCCCTCAAGCCAAAGTTAGAACAAACACTTACCTCGAATGCTCCAAACTCAACTCACGCTTCTAGTATAGCTTTACCTCTTGATTCCACCACCAATCCGCTCGGATCTAGACATAAGTTACTTAATCACATTAATAATTACTAAATGAATCATCCCCAATGCGTGAAATTAGATTTTTCAAGGTTTTTCTAAAAAGGTCAAAAATACCCCCGGACCCACGTGGTCGAAACTCGAGACCAAAACCCGGTTACCCATTCCCCCATGAATCCAGATAGATGATTTGTTTTTAAATCGGACCCCAAATTGAGGTCCAACTTCTCAATTTGTAGAAAACCTAGGTTCTACCCAAAACACCCAATTTTTCCCATGAAAATCTTTGATTTGAAGTTGAAATTATGTTAAAAGATGTTAAGGAATAAAGAAATTAAGTTAGAAATCACTTACCAATCGTTTTGTAGAAAAGAAGTTGTTTGGAAAATCGCCTCTTAGGTTTTGGGTTTTTGAAAAGTGAAAAATGACTGAGATTTTCCGAACTTGTATACCTTTCTGAGGACCCTGTGCGGACCGCACAAAAATGTGTTGCGGCCGCGCCGAGTGGAAGAAAAGTGGGGCTTCTCTGAACCATTCCAACGCGGACCGCACTGTTTTGGTGCGCGGCCGCGCTGGCTAACCTGAAACCCTAGCCCTCAGACTCAGCCACGCGGACCGCACAAAAATGCATCGCGGCCGCGCGGCTCCAGCGCGGACCGCGCGGAAATGACCGCGGCCGCGCTGGTGTCTGCAACACCTGAACCTGCATTTTCTTAAGTCCAAGACCTCCCCGGCGCCATTCAAAACTCACCCGAGCCCTTGGGGCTCCAAATCAAACATGCACACAACCTTAAAAACATCTTACGGACTTACTCGTGCGATCAAATCGCCAAAATAACATCATATACATAGGATCAAGCCTCAAACACATGATTTTCTTTTCTTCAACTTTCATAACTCAAATTCTCCATTTTTAGTCTGAAACACGTCATATGACGTCCGTTTTTAGCTAAACTTTACATATAGTGCTTAACACATATTTAAGACTTGTACCGGGCGTCGGAACCAAAATACGAGCCCGATACCTATATTTTCTAACTCCTTTTCATTTCAACTTTTCTTATCAAATTTCAGAAAAACAATTTCTTTCAAAAATTCATTTCTCGGGCTTGGGACCTCAGAATTTAATTCCGGGCACACGCCCAAGTCCCATATTTTTCTACGAACCCTCCGGGACCGTCGAATCACAGGTACGGGTCCGTTTACCCAAAATGTTGACCGAAGTCAACATTATGCATATTAATACCAAAATTCATCAAATGTTTCACATAATTCACATATTCTAACATAAAAACTTTCCGGCTACGCGCCCGAACTGCGCACGCCAATCGAGGCAACTAAAAGCGAGGTTTTCAAGGCCTCGGGAGCACGGAACAAGGAAGCTTGGGTCATCACATTCTCCACCTCTAAAACAACTGTTCGTCCTCGAACGGACAAAAGAAAGAAGTACCTGTGTCGGGAAATAAATGAGGATAACGGCTCCGCATATCAGACTCGGACTCCCAGGTCGATGCCTCAGGAGGCTGACCTCTCCAGTGAACACGCACCGAAGGAAAACTCTTCGACCTCAACTGTCGAACCTGCCGGTCTAGAATAGCCACCGGCTCCTCCTCATATGACAAATCCTTATCCAATTGGACAGTGCTGAAATCTAACATGTGCGATGGATCTCCGCGATACTTCCGGAGCATAGACACATGAAACACGGGATACACAGCTGACAAGCTAGGTGGCAAAGGCAAGTCTATAAGCCACCTCTCCCACACGATCAAGAATCTCAAATGGACCGATGAACCTAGGGCTGAGCTTGCCCTTCTTCCCAAATCTCATCACGCCCTTCATAGGCGATACACGGAGCAATACCCGCTCACCAACCATGAAAGCAACATCTCTGAACTTGCGGTCTGCGTAACTCTTCTGTCTGGACTGAGCTGTAGAAGTCTATCCTGAATAATCCTGACCTTGTCCAAGGCCTCCTGAACCAGATCCGTACCCAATAATCGAGCCTCTCCCGGCTCAAACCATCCAACTGGAGACCGACATCGCCTACCATACAACGCCTCGTACGGAGCCATCTGAATGCTGGACTAGTAGCTGTTGTTGTAGGCAAACTCTGCTAAAGGCAAAAACTGGTCCCACGAGCCTCCAAAATCAATGACACAGGCTCGGAGCATGTCCTCAAGGACCTGAATAGTCCTCTCGGACTGACCGTCCGTCTGGGGATGGAATGTTGTACTCAACTCAATCTGGGTGCCCAACTCTCGCTGAACCGCTCTCCAGAAATGCGAGGTAAACTGCGTACCCCGATCCGAAATGATAGATAGTGGCACCCCATGAAGGCGAATAATCTCCCTGATATAAATCTCGGCTAACCTTTCGGACGAATAGGTGGCTGCAACAGGAACAAAATGCGCTGACTTGGTTAGCCTATCAACAATGACCCAAACTGCATCAAACTTTTTCCGAGTCATCGGAAGTCCAGTAACGAAATCCATCGTAATCCTCTCCCACTTCCACTTGGGAAGTGCAATCCTCTAAAATAGACCACCGGGTCTTTGATGCTCGTACTTAACCTGCTGACAATTCAAACACCGAGCCACGTGCGCAACGATGTCTTTCTTCATCTTACGCCACCAATAGTGCTGCCTCAGATCCTGATACATCTTCGCGGCGCCCAGGGGAATAGGATACCGAGAACTGTGGGCCTCCGCTAAGATCAACTCTCGAATCCCATCAACATTGGGCACACAAACTCGCCCCTGCAATCTCAATACACCATCACCATCTAAGGTTACTTTCTTGGCACCTCCACGCTGCACCGTGTCCCTCAACACACACAAATGGGGATCCTCAAACTGCCGCTCGCGGATACGCTCTAATAGTGAGGAGCGAGCAACCGTGCAAGCTAACACTTTGCTAGGCTCAGAAATATCCAACCTCACAAGACGATTGGACAAGGCCTGAACATTCAAAGTAAGCGATCTCTGGCTGACTGGAATATAAGCAAGACTACCCATGCTGGAGGACTCGGCCACCACATTGGCCTTCCCCAGGTGGTATAAGATAGTAACATCATAATCCTTTAGCAACTCTAACCACCTCATCTGCCTCAAATTCGACTCTTTCTGCTTGAACAGATATTGAAGACTCTTATGATCAGTGTAAACCTCACACGTCACGCCATATAAGTATTGCCTCCAGATCTTCAAGGCATGAACAATGGCTGCCAACTCGAGATCATGAACAGGATAATTCTTCTCATGGATCTTCAACTGCCTCGAAGCATAAGCAATGACGTTGCCTTCCTGCATCAACACTGCACCAAGCCCAATACGAGACGCATCACAATAGACCGTATATGGCCTTGAACCTGTGGGCAAAACCAATATTGGTGTCGTAGTCAGAGTCGTCTTGAACTTTTGAAAGCTCGCCTCACACTCGTCCGACCACCTGAACTGGACACCCTTCTGGGTCAATTTGGTCATAGGGGCTGCAATGGATGAAAACCCCTCCACGAACTGACGGTAGTAACCTGCCAACCCCAAGAAACTCCGAATATCCGTAGCTGAAGTTGGTCGAGGCCAGTTCTTGACTACCTCTATCTTCTTCGGGTCTACCTGAATACCTGCTGCTGATACGACATGAAGCAGGAATGCGACCGAACTCAACCAAAACTCGCACTTTGAGAACTTAGCATACAACTGACTATCCTTTAGGGTCTGAAGGACCACTCTGAGGTGCTGATCATGCTCCTCCTGACTGCGAGAGTATATAAGAATATCGTCAATGAAGACTATCACGAACAAGTCCAAATAAGGTCTGAACACTCGGTTCATCAACTCCATAAATGCTGCGGGGGCATTAGTCAATCCAAATGACATGACCAAAAACTCATAGTGCCCATACCGAGTGCGAAATGCTGTCTTATGGACATCAGACGCCCTAATCCTCAGCTGGTGGTAGCCAGATCTCAAATCCATCTTTGAAAACACCCTCACACCCTGAAGCTGGTCGAATAAATCGTCGATCCTCGGCAGTGGATACTTATTCTTAATTGTAACCTTGTTCAATTGCCGGTAATCGATGCACATTCTCATCGAACCATCCTTTTTCTTAACAAACAACACCGGCGCACCCCAAGGCGAAACACTGGGTCTAATGAAACCTTTCTCAAGCAAATCCTGCAGCTGTTCCTTTAACTCTTTCAACTCCGGCAGGGCCATACGATATGGCGGGATAGAAATGGGCTAAGTGCCCGGGGCCAAATCAATACAAAAGTAGATATCCCTGTTGAGCGGCATACCCGACAAGTCTGAAGGGAAAACCTCAGAAAACTCCCGAACAACGGGCACAGAATCAATAGAAGGGGCCTCCGCGCTATAATCGCGAACATACGCCAAGTAGGCCAAACATCCCTTTCGACCATACGCCGAGCTTTCACATACGAGATAACACTGCGGGTACAATGACCAGAAGTCCCTCTCCATTCTAAACGGGGTAAATTCGGTAAGGCTAAGGTCACGGTCTTGGCATGGCAATCCAAGATAGCATGGTACGGGGATAACCAATCCATCCCCAATATAACATCAAAGTCGACCATGTCCAAAAGCAACAAATCAACACGGGTCTCAAGACCCCCAAACACTACGATACAAGAATGATGAACTTGGTCAACCACAATAGAATCACCCACCGGTGTTGACACATAAATAGGAATACTCAACGAGTCACTAGGCATAACCAAATAGGGTGCAAAATAGGACGACACATATGAATACGTAGATCCGGGATCAAATAGCACAGAAGCATCCCTATCACAGACCAGAATAGTACCTGTAATCACAGCATCTGATGACTCAGCCTCTGGCCTAGCTAGCAAAGCATAACAACGGGGCTAGGCCCCACCTCCCTGAATCATATCCCTGGGACGATCTGTTGTTGGTTGACCCCTACCTCTAACGGTCGGAGCTCCACCTCTAAGACATCTACCTCCACCTCTATGTCCTCTACCCCCGCCTCTAGCTGGCTGGGCAGGCTGTGGGGCAACTGGTGCCTGGATCATCGGGCGAGGTACCTGCTGCTGAGAGATGCCTGAAGCTCGAGGGCAGTACCTGGCAATGTGCCTCACATCGCCGCAAGTAAAACAAGCCCTCGACTGCTGAGAGTAACGAAGTGGCGGGGTACTGATAGGTGCTGATGGAGAACTGAAGAGCTGCTGGTCAGAATACTGCGGCTGAGAACCACGACTCACTGGTGAACCATGAGAAGTCTGGAGAGCTGACTGAAAGGGCCTCGGAGGATGGCCTCTACCATAAGAATCCCTACCTCCAGACGAGGTACCGCTGAATCTACCAGAATGACGGGGCCTCTTATCAGACCCATGACCACCTCCCTGAGAAAGTGCCAGCTCTATCCGGCGGGCACCATCTGCCACCTCCTGAAATGAAATCTCACTACCGGCACTCATGGCCATATGAACACGGATCGGCTGGGCCAACCCATCAACAAACCTCTGCACCCTCTCTCTCTCACAGTGGGGAGTATCACAATGGCATGACATGCAAGATCAATAAACTGTGTCTCATACTGGGTAACTGACATCGAACCCTGCTGGAGACGCTCAAACTGCCTGCAAAGGGCATCCCGCTGAGTAACTGGGAGAAACTTCCCCAGAAATAACTCTGAAAACTGATCCCAGGTCAATGATGGCGACCCTGCTGGCCTGGCTAAACAGAAATCTCTCCACCAAATCTTGGCGGATCCTGCTAGGCGAAAAGTTGCGAAGTCGACCCCATTGGTCTCTAAAATACACATAGTCCGAAGAACCTCATGATAGCTGCATATGAAATTCTAGGCATCCTCTGAGGGAGTGCCACTATATGTAGTAGTGAAGAGCTTGGTGAAACGATCAAGCCTCCACAAAGCATCCACGGACATAGCCGCACCATCACTGGACTGAGCCGCAATACTTGGCTGGGCTACCACAGCTGGCTGAACTGCTGGAACCTGAGCCTGAGGAGCTACCGGCTCTAGAGTACGAGTATCGGGAGTCTAAACTCCTCCCCCAGCCTGAGATGTGGCTGGAGCTGCGGGAAGAAAACTCGCTCTAGAAATGCCCTCCATAAAGCCTACCAGTCGGAACAAAGCGTCCTGAAGCACTGGAGTGGCTATGAAACCCTCTGGGACCTAATCTGGGCCCACTGGAACAACTGGGGCCGGAACCTCCTCCTCAAAATCGACCTGAGGCTCCCTTACTGGAAATGTTGCTCGGGGCTGAGCCCTGCCCCGGCCTCGGCCTCGCCCTCTACCCCTAATAGGGGCTGCTGCTAGGGGATCAGGCTATTGCGCGGTAGCAGACGAATCACGTGTCCTCGCCATCTGCGAAAGAACAGAGTGGAAAGACAATCAGTACTTGAGAAACAGAATCGCACGACAAGAATGAACAAAGGTGAAGTTTTCCTAACTCGGTAGCCTCTGCGGGATAAATACAGACGCCTCCGTACCGATCCCTCAAACTCTACTGAGCTTGTCCGTGAGTTGTGAGACCTAAGTAACCTAGAGCTCTGAAAGCTGATTGTCACGACTCGGATTTCCCACCATCGGGTGTCGTGATGGCGCCTACTATCGGAGCTAGGCAAGCCAAAATTTAAAACACCTTTCCTGCTTTCTTTCAAACAATATAATAAACGAGACAAAATCTAAGCGGAAGACTTTAAATCTAAAGCAACTAAAAACCAAAAGTGCGGAAGTTTAATACACATCACTACCCAATGTCTGGTGTCACTAGCTCACAGACTACTACAGAATACTACAAACAATGTCTGAAAAGGAAATACATCATGTTTGTCATATACAAGATGAACAAACGGAAAAAAAAAAACATGGAAAGGGACTTCGGCCTGCGAACGCCAGCTAGGCTACCTCGAGAGTCCCTGGACTGAAGATAGCTCCCAGAAGTCCTACTGTTGCGGTTCGTAAGCTGCTCCCTGATCTGTGCACCAAAAAATTCAAGAGTGTAGCATCAGCACAACCGACCCCATGTGCTGGTAAGTGCCTGGCCTAACCCCGGCGAAGTAATGACGAGGCTAGATAGTACCTACCACTATTAACCTGTACAGATATATATACAACAAGTGCAAGAAAACAATAACAAGATAATACCAAGTAAAACTATGAGGGGACATGCTATCGGGGAGTAACAGATAAAAATGAAATATCGGAAATAAGCAGAAGAGACTCCGGCTCCCATGATGTATATATATATATATATATATAAGTGGACGGCGTGCCACACGATCCTATAATATCATATATAAGTGGACGACGTGCCACACGATCCCATAATATCATATATATAAGTGGACGGCGTGCCACACGATCCCATAATATCATATATAAGTGGACGGCGTGCCACACGATCCCAATTCATCTTTATCACAGTGCACAATATGTCACCGGCAACAGAGGCCAATAACCAAGTGGACGGCGTGCCACACGATCCCATAATATCATATATAAGTGGACGGCGTGCCACACGATCCCATAATATAGTTCATAATATCTGACTTTATATAGTAGACCCCTTCAGGGGAGAATAACAACTCAATACCTTTAACCCGGTGAGGGTACAGCTAACAGCCCAAAATATCCCGACAAGGGAGAGTATATATATCAGTCTACACATCCCGGCAAGGGAGTATTCACAACACCTTCTCCTTTTTTTAAATCCATTCTTCCTCAACTAACACATTCATGTTCAAGCTAACGCTCCAAAAGTACACCAATCACAATTTTACCTTAACCGTTCACATTATATGAAACTCATCAAATAAACAAGGAGCTTGTGTCATATTATTCGAATTAAAAGCAATCAAGACTCACGGTCATGCTAGACTCCGGTGCATAGTTATTCGTCACCATGACTATACACCGTACTCCACATTAGCAAGTAGCAAATATCATCCTAATCCTATTCCCTCAAGCCAAAGTTAGAACAAACACTTACCTCGAATGCTCCAAACTCAACTCACGCTTCTAGTATAGCTTTACCTCTTGATTCCACCACCAATCCGCTCGGATCTACTCATAAGTTACTTAATCACATTAATAATTACTAAATGAATCATCCCCAATGCGTGAAAATAGATTTTTCAAGGTTTTTCCTAAAAAGGTCAAAAATACCCCCGGACCCACGTGGTCGAAACTCGAGACCAAAACCCGGTTACCCATTCCCCCATGAATCCAAATAGATGATTTGTTTTTAAATCGGACCCCAAATTGAGGTCCAACTTCTCAATTTGTAGAAAACCTAGGTTCTACCCAAAACACCCAATTTTCCCCATGAAAATCTTTGATTTGAAGTTGAAATTATGTTAAAAGATGTTAAGGAATAAAGAAATTAAGTTAGAAATCACTTACCAATCGTTTTGGAGAAAAAAATTTGTTTGGAAAATCGCCTCTTAGGTTTTGGGTTTTTGAAAAGTGAAAAATGACTAAGATTTTCCAAACTTGTATACCTTTCTGAGGACCTGGAGCGGACCGCACAAAAATGTGTTGCGGCCGCGCCAAGTGGAAGAAAAGTGGGGCTTCTCTGAACCCTTCCAGCGTGGACAGCACTGTTTTGGTGCGCGGCCGCGCTGGCTAACCTGAAACCCTAGCCCTCAGACTCAGCCACGCGGATCGCACAAAAATGCATCGCGGCCGCGCGGCTCCAGCGCGGACCGCGCGGAAATGACCGCGGCCGCGCTGGTGTCTGCAACACCTGAACCTGCATTTTCTTAAGTCCAAGACCTCCCGGGCCCCATTCAAAACTCACCCGATCCCTCGGGGCTCCAAACCAAACATGCACACAACCTTAAAAACATCTTACGGACTTACTCGTGCGATCAAATCGCCAAAATAACATCATATACATAGGATCAAGCCTCAAACACATGATTTTCTTTTCTTCAACTTTCATAACTCAAATTCTCCATTTTAGTCTGAAACACATCATATGACATCCGTTTGTAGCCAAACTTTACAGATAGTGCTTAACACATATTTAAGACTTGTACCGGGCGTCGGAACCAAAATACGAGCCCGATAACTATATTTTCTAACTCCTTTTCATTTTAAATTTTCTTATCAAATTTCAGATAAACAATTTCTTTCAAAAATTCATTTCTCGGGCTTGGGACCTCAGAATTTGATTCCGGGCACACGCCTAAGTCCCATATTTTTCTACGAACCCTCCGGGACCGTCGAATCACAAGTACGGGTCCGTTTACCCAAAATGTTGACCGAAGTCAACATTATGCATATTAATACCAAAATTCATCAAATGTTTCACATAATTCACATATTCTAACATAAAAACTTTCCGGCTACGCACCCGAACTGCGCACGCCAATCGAGGCAACTAAAAGCGAGGTTTTCAAGGCCTCGGGAGCACGGAACAAGGAAGAATTACGGTGATGACCCCTTGGGTCGTCACAAACGCGCATAAATTTTTGCATAGAGATCCGTTTGGGCTCCATAATAATAGTTGGAAAGCTATTACAAAGGCCTACAACTTTCATGCTTTGAGTTTTCCCAAATTCCTTACTCATTTTTACTAAAACCTGTTGGAATACGAACCTTCTGCAAACTTAGTTGATTTTGTCAAATCTTATGCACCTCACTTTCCATCTTGATTTTGAAATAACTATTTTCACCCATAATCATCCCGATAGGACTTCATATATCTAAAATATCAAATTAATACCCATTTAACATGTGTTACAATGTGAGGCAGTGATATTGAACACTCTGAGAGTGTGAGTGCATGAGTTCATCACTGAGAGGCATTGCATTTGACATGTGTACTTGAGATACATGCATAGAGTTGTTTTTCCTTCTGCTACCTGGTTTTGGTGACATTCATGATTTTACCTGTATCTTGACATGTAGGCATAGAGATGTACTTTCCTCATGTTATCTGAAAATGAAACGTTTACTTGTTGAAAGGTTTTTGGGAAAAATCACGGTTTTCAGATTTCCTCACATTTTGGTGATTTTAATGAAAATAATCGAGTTTTACTATTATACTTGAAAAGAAAATGTTTAAGTTTCCTGAACTGTGAACGAGCTGAGCATTTTATTATTAAGTTATTCTTTGTGTTGCTTTAATTATATTGTTATGAGATGTTACTGGATATTGGTGTGGACTCTAACCTTGGTACAAGTTCGTCACTACTTTCAACCTAAGTTTAGGTTTGTTACTTATTGAGTACATGGGGTTGGTTGTACTCATACTACACTTCCTACCCATTGCGTGCAGATTTTGGTTGCCGAAGGCGCCTTGTTCGACGAGAGCTGATTTGGAAGATGTACCGGCGTCCCTGTTGTAGCTGCCTCTTGTTCATGGTAGCCTTAGAATCATTAAACTCTGATGTACTTTTCAAACAGAAGATGTATTTGTTTCATATCATTTTTGTAAATTCTACTCATATAAGCTCATGATTTGTACTACCAGTCCTTGGGAGGTGTATAAGAGATTATTTATTTTTCCTCAGTATGTTATATTTTTATTGGACTTGATGAGTTGGCTTACCTAGCTGGATGGGTTAGGTGCCATCACGACTAGTTGAATTTCAGGGTCGTGACAATATTTGAAGTATTTGTTACAAGTTTTATTGGTTGAAATATTGGATTATAAAACTCTAGTTCATGGCATGAATAATACTTTTGAGAAAATAAGAGAGAAGATGAATGGTGAATCTTGGCGATGAAATTGATTGAATACAATGAACTTATGGAATTATTTGTTAGCAAAAGATGGAGGTGATCAATTAAGTAATCATCCGAATTGTATTTTATTCAAGTTTTGATTATGGAAGATGATGAATAGTAACTTGATGGCATTGAAAAATTGATGTGGTATCATTAGTGACTTCGAATGGATATTAAAATATAAGGATGACGTTGAATGGTCTAGCTTGTAAATCTATTTAGTGATTTGAGTTGTTGGAGGCTTGTAGCCAATTTATGAGCCATATATGGATATGATTAATATCTTAGGTCATATTTTGATGTAATTAGGATATCTAATTGTAGACATCGACTTGTTGGTGATGTTGAGATTTTTAATCAACATTGGAATGATGGAAGGGGATTGATAGCTTGTGAATGTTAATAAAGCGAAAGCGAGGTAAGTTGATTAAAACTTACTCTTCTTGAGGGAATTTCTCTAAAAGCATGTTTCAAGTTAATAATTAAGTTATTTGCAAAAGTGTTTTCGTGCTTGTGGGGACAAACAAGTACGAATGTATCCATGTACTCAAATATTATGTTGCATATATGTAGTGTCATGTCGTTTTGTAAAAATTTATTTTAAATCTTGTTGGCAAAATGACACTCAAGGTAAATGTTATAAGTTTTTATCATAACTTACGTATTGACAAGAGTATACATATTTGAGTGCTAAAGATAAATTTTCATGGAAAGTATTTCTTTTGAAAATTGGTATGCAGAATAGCTCTTGTGGTGTCTTTTAAAGATTGATGTTAAATTGCTAAAGGCTTTAACATGTAAAAGGTTGTTTATTTAATTTTTGTTCAAATGATTTAGATTTTCTATAAATGCTATGATTTGATAAAAATAGATCCTTTGAAGCTACTATGCTACGAATCTATTTTTGAAGTATCAAATGTTTTTGGAGTTACTTGTGTTCACTAAGATTGAATTCGGATATATTGTGTTCGTTGTCATGAAACTACACGTGCCAGTGTAGGCGTAGATGGTCACTTTGTGGTATAAACTACGGCAGAGTGCTTTCCCTCAAGAGAGTACTATTTTGTGCTATTATTAGCATGGCTTAGTCGATTCATACGACACAACGATGAGACGACCTAAGCAAGTAGGGTACATGATACTTGCCGCTAGGTACATAATCTAGTTGACTTTCTTATGTCGGTGATGGTATAGTACTCCTAGTGAAAGGTAAGTATGATTTTTATGTTTAGGCCTAAGGAGCCGAAAGCGATTTCGATGACTTAAAGCATATGTAATAATTTTGTACGATTTATCCAAAATTTTGGATTGATGTAAATGTTTTAAAAGTTTACATTGTGGGTTATATTTTATTGCTTGTTATTTAAAATAACAAGGGTCATGAGTTGATAAAATTTCTTATCGTTTTATATTAAATACTGGTGCATTACTTTTTTTATAAAGTTTGTCCCAAGAACTTAAGTTAGCGAGAGTCGATGACACTTATTGAGTACCGCTATGGTGTACTCAGCCCTTAGGGGCCCTGCTTACTTTACATATTTCAGGATGATGTATGATACGTGGCATGCGGTCAGGCCAGTATGACTCTCTTTCTGAGGTCTTATGAAGCACCACCTTTATTTCGTGGTAGCTATCATATTCTTCCTTATTTTATTTTGTTAGAATTACTCCAACCGTTGGTTCTATTCTTTGGTATAGAGGCTCCATAGATAGTTGTGAAAGGCTGTAGTAACTGGGTTGTACATGACATTCATGAAAGTATATTTATTTTACTTAGTCTCATTGTTATTATCATGAAATGGCGTCATGTGTGATTTTGAATTGGAAAATATTTTATCATTTAACTTGAAAATGTATAAGATTTTCAAGGAGCTTCCGTAGTTAAATTAGTTTTCATGCATATGATTTGGGTGCATCACATGGTTTGGTTCGCTCGGATCGGGTAGTGTGCCAAGTGTCGGTCACGTGGTTTTGGGTCGTGACAGTCTTCTCTATCGATCATGAGCACTTTGCCTGTCGTAACTCTCTCCCGAGTAATTAAAACAATATACTAGACATATTCTCCCGAATTATGCTAGCTAGCTTTAATTACAGCTCGCTTAGATCGCACCCAAAATTTTGTTATCCCTAATCCCACCTTTAAACTCTTCGTATTGATCCCTCATATATGTTAGGAGTGATGATGTTCAACAACTACCTAAATATACACTTTCTCCCGAGTAATCCACACTAAATAGGAACGGCTAATTAATGGCCCTTCAATCAACAACAATAAGCATATAGTCGAACAAATAGAGATAATACTTTGGCAAATCTATATTAACATAACTGGAAAATCATCCTTCAACAGGTTTCATCAAAACCATAGATTAGGTATTTAGCTACTCATGCTCATAGTAACAATTTTCCAAATAATTTGCATAATTAAATTACAAAGTAAAGATGAAGGAATGAAGAGTTCGATGATAATCTCCTCCAGAAATGGCTCCAAACGTTTTCTCCCTTCCGAAATAGTCTCCCTAGGTCTCCGGTGTGTCAAAAGTCCTCAAAATAGCATTTTTACATGTATTTATACCAAGTAGGATCGGGCCCAGACGAAACACCCTTTCCTGCACGAAATAGGACTTGGCTCTGTAAAATTTGTACAGGCTGCGACGCACTGTGCGGCGTGGCAGTGGGGAAGTTGAGAGAGCTGTTTTTTTGCAGACTGTTGTAAACTTGTAAGATGCGGCACACGCTGCGGCGTAGCAGTGTAATTTTCTTAGAGTGAAATTATTTATCCTCTTTTGACATCTAGACTTGGTACACGACCTCCAAACACGATCCTGGCTTAATGCATTGGGCTTTTACTCAGATTTCAAAGCTCCAAATTGATCGATTTAGCTCCAAATTAACTTTTGAATTCGGGGTCACTTCCTGCAAGGCATAAAACACATACTAAGTGTAATTCACTATCATTTGAGCTTAAGCATACGTAAAAATGCAGTAATTGAAATGTAATACTACGGTTAAAACACGAGTTTCTAGCCTCACATCAGATCGATTTGAATAATTCAATTTTTTGGGTTTTAAGCCTATATATTGAGTTGCTTCTTCTTACAAAAATGAACATCCAAACAACATATTTATATCAAATTGTCTTAACTAGTTCATCATTTCCACCACATCATCCAAAATAAAATATTCTTGCAACTAAACAAGCGGTGAAACCATCGCCAAAGGAATACAATAGAATTATTAGCAAGGCCTACTAATTAACAAGTTCAACCTAATAAAATCATGCCAAATAATATATGTTGACAGTGATAACAAAAATTTATATTTATATTTATCAATATTATATTAAAAGCACGAAGGCCCTTAGCGGAATATCGTTCGCCTTTTTTACCCCTTAAAATCAGATTTTGTATTGGATAGAATTGTCATTTAATTATTTTTCCTAATTTTTAGGACTTTGAAATACATTAGAATTTTAATTATTAAGTGTTTCCTTATTTAAACTATGTAAAAAGTTCTAAAATTTAAATTTCAATATCAAATTATATTTTACCAAATCGAGAACCAATTACTATTTGATTTCCCCTGTAATTATCGTTCGTTTTTGTGCGTGTTTATGTGACTTTCTTTTTCTAATTTTTGCCGTAGGTTTTTTCTTGCATTATATTTTTCTTGATTCCAAGAATATTATTTTGTTGTGTCAAGAGTCAAGATGACTCATTAATTCATTAGTTTATATTTTATGACTTATTTATTTTCATTTTAGTCATGTCCTTGAATTTTTTTCTTATTTTAGTAGCCTATTACTAATTTCTTTATTTAAATTTAGTCCTATAGATCGTTACTTTTAATCCAATCAATTACGATACAGACTCAATAAATCAGGCAAAAATGAAGAAGAGTATTTTTGAGTAAGCTTATAAGTTATATAAGTTAATTTTACTCAACATTCAACTAATTAGTCAATATAATAAGCAAATCTTAGTACCCGCCTTATATATATATAAAATAAAAAAATTATTTTTAATAAGAGTTGTGTATATTCTTTGTCTCACTAATAGGAATAAGATATGATTGTATTATGTAATCATTTATGTGGATGAAATACTTTAGTAAAATATCACATATAGTAAGATACGATTGAGATATCATTTATCAGAATAGTTAGTATTTGACGAGTTGCGATGCCTAATATGATTATTAAGGCATGATTAGAATAAGGATACAAGTTTTAGCACTCTCATAAATTAAGAAAACGTGAATAAAACCTTTTTAATTGTCAGACTCAGATAATTATAAATTAATATGGCATAAACGCACGTTACCTAAATAGGTCTGATATCTGAAATCAAACTATATCCTTATTTTTCAATCAAATATTACTCCTACAATATTTTTATACAATAAAGCAACTAATGGAAACGAACTGGAAAAAGAACCACAAGACTAGATCCAAACCCTTAAACATAACGGTTAGTATTTGTCAAGTTGGGATGCTTAATGTGATTACTAACACATAATTAGAATAAGGATACAAGTTTTAGCACTCTCATAGATTAAGTAAAATATGATAAAACCTTTTCAATTATTGGTAATGCATAATATGGCATAAATACATGTATGCCTAGCTTGGCCCCATATGTATAAATGAAACGACATCTTTACCATTCAATCAAACATTACTTCTATAATTAACATATGATTATTTATTATTTTCAGAAACTTGTAATTTTTCTCATCTTTATTTTATAATAGAGATACATATTTATAGTATTATTTATGTTATTTTTTAAAAAATTTATCTCTTTTGATATGTGCTACACGCGCAAAGCGCGTTCACTAAAACTAGTACTATATTAAAAGCACGAAAGCCCTTAGCGAAATGTCGTTCGTCTTTTTTACCCTTTAAAATTAGATTTCACACGAGACAAAATAGTCATTTAAATTATTTTCCTAATATTTAGGACTTTGAAATCAACTAAATTTTAATTATTTTATCTTTCCTTATTGAATTAGATCCTAGTATTTAGAAGTTTAAATTCACTTGATAATTTACCTCAAATAAGGAAAGGATCTCCTTAGTTTTAAAACATATTATTCATATATGCTACGTTAGACTATGTATACAAGAACTTTCTTTTACGTAGTTACTATAAAATCTGGAACTAAGCATAAAAATAATATGCTTTATAATATTACAACACATATTATATTTATGATATCTGTCTTTATATTTAATATTATTACTGAATCATAATTAATTAATATATTTTTACCTATTTTGTCACTTAATCGTGATAAATTAGTATAGTTTAATATTTGTATATTGACAGATGAATTTTTCTTCTTTAAAATATTTACCGTGATTGAGAACTTCTTTGTCGAACTATTTGCCCTTATTGAGTTTAATATTCTTCATTTTCAGGACTTACACTTTAATTTTATAATTCAAACATAATTTTAAATAAAATATTTATAGATTTTTTATTTTTATTTTTACTTATTTAGACAAGGTACACGCACAACGCGCGTATTGTTTTTATGATTAACAATACTAGTCAACGTACTATTTTTATGTTTTTAAATAAATTATGCCCATACATAATTTTAAATAGACAACGTACTATTAACTAGTAAATCTTTAAAGTAGTCATCATGAACATTAACAAGTCCATACATATTGGACTTAATAATTAGTACTAAATGTATGGGCTAAGGTCCAATTGGAATGGTATATTGAACTTATTTATTATATTTTCCATAAAAAATATGGTAAAAATAGCACGGTATAGTAAGATTTTGGACTGATCATTCAAAAATAGCCAGCGTTTACGAAGTCAATCAAAAATAGCCACTATTTTACTGCAACAGAGACCGGTCCAGCATAATATACTGGAGTTCGGTGCACCTATGTATAAACTCCAGCATATTATGCTGGACCGATATACTTTGCTGACTCCAGTATAATATACTGGAGACTGGAGCACCGGTGCTCCAAACTCCAGTATATTATACTGGACAATTATACTTGTTGGAACTCCAGTATAATATGCTGGAGTTCAAGCATACTTATGCTGGAACTCCAATATAATATACTGGCGTATTTTTCGGGTTTTGAACAGTGTTTTCGCTCAAATTTATCTTTACATGAAAAGTGGCTAAATTTCGATTACTTTTGAAACTTGGCTATTTTTGAACGACCAGTTGTAAATCTGACTATTTTTGAATTTCTCCCAGAAATATGCTAATGTAATGTAGCCGGGTAGGGCTAACTATAATGTATAATACTTTCGGAGTTTTGAATATTCAAAATTTCGAAGTTTCAATTTCGAAATTCCAAATTTTTGTAAGTCAAATCTGAAATCCAATATATAACTATACATTTCAAACTAAAAATTCATTTGGTGCGAATTTCAATTTTACCTAAATTATGCACACCCCTAATCAATCTTTAATTGTGGTTTTAAAATTATCTTTAGGATTTGAGCTCCATTGGAGATTAAGGATAAAAATATATTACTTCCTGAATGCAAAATTAATATGGGACTAAAAGTTTAACAAAAAGGCAAAATTAAGCAATATCAAACAATAAATGCGGCGTTTAATTACGTTAATTTAACGAGATAGGTTGAATGAAAATAAAATCAAATTATGGTCATGGGGCAAAACTTGAAATTAAACATCACAAGCAGTATTTGCCCACACAGCTAAACTTGTGACTAATTCAATAGTACTTGTAGTTCGCAAAACTCTGAACAATTAAACAAACATAAATTTTAAATTCTTTGTCCGTCCATGTGATGACCCAAAATGTCATCACTTTTGTTGCAAGTGAATTCAGTGTTTCAAGGCCTAAAAACTTCCTTTTTACTCCATTTTGATTTACATGCGTGGTCCGGACCTATATCCGGAAAGCCTTCTATGTGAAAATATGAGAAATAAAAATTTTAGAGTTAAGATTTGATTATGGTTGACTTTGGTCAACATTTTGAGCAAACGGACCCGGATCCGTGTTCCGACGATCCCGGGAGGTCCGCAGTAAAATATGGGACTTGGGTGTATGCCCGAAAATGAATTCCGAGGTCTCAAGCCTTAGAAATCAATTTTTGAAAGAAATTATTTTACTGAAATATCTAAGAAATAAAGAAAAGAATTAATGTTTGAAACCATTGTTATCGGGCCCGTATTCTGGTTCCGGAGCCCGGTACAAACTTATTATAGTATTTGAAAGATAACTGTGAAATTTGGTAAAAAACGGAGTTTATTTGACATGAGTTGGACTTCCGGTTGAAGAGTTATGAACTTTGAGAGTTCTTGATGAAAATGTTGAGTTTTGAGGTTTAATTCATGATTTTACATGTTATTTTGATGATGTGAGCGCACGAGTAGGTCGATATGATGTCTTTGAGTTAGTATGCACACTTAGTTTGGAGTTTCGAGGGCTCGGGTGAGTTTCGGGTAGTTTCCGGGATGTCTTAGGCTTAAAATATGGATGTTGCAGATTCAGAGAAGTACAAATCTCTGAACCCGCCATAGTGTTGTCCGCGGTCGGGGCTGTGCGACCGCACTCGATTTTGTGTGGTCCGCACAAGTTCACTGGTCCGACTTCGGAAGCCTATATCTTTTGATCTACAAGCAATTTTGAGATGATTCAAAAACGAAAATCGTAGCCCTTCGAATTCTTCTTTTGGTACGATTCATTTTGAGATGATTCAAATTCTTCTCCAAAATATTGGTAAGTGATTTCTAACTCGTTTTCTTCAATCATTAACATCTTTTCACATGATTTCAACTCAAAATCAATGATTTTAATGGGAGAAATTGGGTGTTTTGAGTAGAATCTAGTTTTTTAAAAAAAAAATGGGATTTGGACCTCGATTTGAGGTCCGATTTCATAACAAATTATATACTTGGGTTCGCGAAAAATGGGTAATCGGGGTTTGGTTCGAACCTCGGGTTTTGTCATGTGGGCCCGGTGGCGATTTTTGATTTTTGGGTAAAACTTTGAAAAACTCATTTTCATGCATTGGAGTTGATTCATTTAGTGTTTATTGATGTAATTAAGTAAATTGTGGCTAGATACAAGCTAGTTGGAAGTGGAACCAAGGGGTAAAGCGGTAGTTGAAGCTTGATTGTGCTCGTGGCTTTGAGGTAAGTGTTTGGTCTAACCTTAGCTTGAGGGATTAGGAGTTGAGTCTTATTTGCTACATGTTAATTGTGGAGTACGACGTATAGTCATGGTGATGAGTATCTATATGTTGGTGTCAAGCATGCCCGTGAGTCTTGTATTATAATTGTTATGACTCCGTTGTGGTTTATTGCGCTTCATATGTTATTATCACCATTGTTCCCTTGCCGGGATGTTTGTTTGATATTAATGATCTCTTGCTGGGATGTTTGTTTTGATAGTATTATTCCCTTGCCGGGATATTGTTTAAATATCATTATTCCCTTGCCGGAAAGTTGTTATATTGCTCTTGTTCCCTTGCCGGGATTCCTTGTGATTATTGTTGGCTTGTAATTGGGAGCGGGTGGTACGATGTAACACCCCGTAAATTCGACTTAGGTGTGAATGTGTTAAATGAGTGGTAAGGTTATATCTTGAACATGTGAAGTCCCATCGGGATGATTATGGGTGAAAATAGTTACTTCAAAATCAAGATGGAAAGTGAGGTGCATAAAATTTGACAAAATCGACTAAGTTTGCAGAAGGTTCATATTCCATCAGGTTTTAGTGAACATTTATAAGGAATTTGGGAAAACTCAAAGCATTAAAGTTGTAGGACATTGAAATAGCTTTCCAACGATATATTATGGAGCCCGAACGGACCTCTGTGCAAAATGTTATGCGCATTTTATATAACAGTATGCGATATGCGCACCCGGTAGCGCGCCCATAAGCGCAACCGCGCTAATTTTGAGGCAGTGTTACTGCCGTTTAGCGCGGTCAGTAGCGCGGGCAGGCCTCCATGTGCGCGAGCGCGCTAGTGGGGGTCGTTTTAAAGCTATATTCCATCCGCCACAACCCCAAAACATAAAAACTTGCTCTAGAAAGAGAAACTCTCAAAAACCTAACTTCTTAAGGGTCCTTCCACCACCCAAGGTAAGTTCTAATGGTGGATCTAAGTTGATTTCAATTTCCTAACATCTTATTAACATGGTTAAACCCTCCATATCATTAGATATTCGATTGGGACATCATTGTTGAGAGAAGAAACCCTAGAACTCGAATTCAAGAAGATTGAACGTTAAATTGTAATGTCTTCACCCTCTAATTGATTCTAGCATTGGATTAATGATTATTGACTCAAGCTCATGAGATATGCGTTGATGGGTTTGATAGAAAAGCATGAACAATTATAGGTTTGACTTGTTGATTGTTAATTATTGGTTAAGGGTGTTGTTTACCTTATGGGTGATAAAGAATAATGTTGATTATAACCATTTGAGACTTTAGAATATATCTAGGAGCAAGAGAATGAGTTATTGGGTGTAGAAACACCATTAATAAAGAATATGAAGTTTTATGCCACCAAGTGTTTGAGAAAATGCCTAAGTAACTAAAACATGAGTATTATTGCTAATTTGGAATCCCTTTGACTTGTATTGGTATAGATTAAAGTTGAAAGGGTTGGCGAATGTTGTATTACGCATAAGAGAAGGAAGTTAAGGTATGTGAGGCTAACTCTCTATGTTTGGGAATTTTCATGATTCTCCATACACTACGTTTCTTTTACGACGTTACTGATTGCCTCAGAAATATAGTTAAGCCTA
Source organism: Nicotiana tabacum (assembly GCF_000715075.1). NCBI lineage: Eukaryota > Viridiplantae > Streptophyta > Magnoliopsida > Solanales > Solanaceae > Nicotiana > Nicotiana tabacum. The sequence goes on from NC_134082.1 coordinate 162,437,653, forward strand.
GTTCCTTAAATAGTTGTAGAACTTCTATTCTCTAGCTTCATAACTCGTTCACCACTTTCATTCTGAACGTTGTGAGCTCGGTGCGTATTCAATATAGACTTGGGTTTGATGCCCCCGAGTCTTAGTATAGATTACTTAGTATGCCATATACAGTTGAAATTTTAGTATTCATAATCAGTTCAAGAATACATGTCTCAGTCTAGTCCCATTTAGTATGTTAGTATTATGTAACCCAGTATGATCCAATATTCTAGTATCATGTAACTCAATGTGATTCAGTATTTCACTATCATGTATTGCAGTATGATTCTCCGTTTTTAATTTTAAATTCTTGAATGTTGAACACCTGTATTTGGGCCTAAGGCCGTAGTTTATATGCTTTATGCATACTTGGGCCTGAGGCCGTAGTTTATGTTTTATGCATGTTTGGGCCTGAGGCCGTAGTTTATGATTTATGTATGTTTGGGCCTGAGGCCGCAGTTATGCTTTATGCATTTTGGACCTGAGGTCACAGTTATGTATACGTATACTTGGGCCTAAGGTCGTAGCTTGTGCACATATATATTGGGTCTTAGGTCGTAGCTTATTCAGATAAACAGGTTGTTCATCATTCAGAAGAGGGAGTATTCATATCCTTACTTTCTTTATTCAGTTCAGTTATCAGTTATAAGTTATCTTTTCAGTCATCAGTTCAGTTATCAGTTATCAGTTATTATTTCAGTTATCAGTTATAAGTTATCTTTTCAGTTATCAGTTATAAGTTATCTTTTCAGTTATCAGTTATTATTTCAGTTACTAGTTATCACTTCAGTTTCAGTTTCAGCATTTATAATTCTTTGTTTCAGTTGCTTTACATACCAGTGCAATTCAAATGTACTGAAGTCCCTTTTTGCCCGGGGCCTGCATCTCGCGATGCAGGTAGTGATTTACAGGTTGATGATTCAAAGCGCTAGGATTCTCGTACCAGCTATTTGGTGATCCCCAATTCTTTCGGGGAATTATCATTACTTTACGGTCTTTCAATATTTATAGGCAGTCAGTGTTTTTAGTACTTCAATAGAGGCTTCATAGACTAGAGTAACAGTTAGCCAGAGTCTCAGACTTTTCATATTAAGCCATGTTGGCTACAAATATGTTTCAGAATTGTATTAGTATTTCCGCACTTTGATTTATATCATCCAGACTTTCAGCATATCAGCATATGTTAGTTTATATTCCGCATTTAGTATGTTATGATATCACATATTGATTCAGCCAGCCAGTTGGTTCGCTCGGTCGCATGTAGTCAGGTACCGAGTGTCGTGTTACGTCCAGGCCTAGGTTCGGGGCGTGACAAAGCTTGGTATCAGAGCACTAGGTTCAAGAGTCCTAGGAAGTCTATGAAGCCGTGTCCAGTAGAGTTTCCTTTATATGTGTGTGCTGGCCACTCATATAAACGGTTAATTACCAAGACATCTAGGATTGCTCATCTCTTTATACTCTAGATCGTGTCATGAAGCTTAGAGCAATAGTTAACCTTCTCTTCCTATTATGGGTGTTTAACGGGCTAACCGGGCCAGGCCGGGCCTCCCTTTTTTGGACCCGTACGGGTTACGATCCGGGCCGGGTCCGGGTTGGTTCTTAACGGGTTTAACGGGTTCGGGTTCAACCGGGTAAAAACTAAACCGTACGAGTTACGGGTTGAGAGGGTCAGGCCGGGCCGGGTTTAGTGTAATTTTATTTTATTTTTTTGAAATTTTGTATAAATATTGTAATAATAAGTGCATTACAAAGTTCTAACATAAAGAGTACAAGGAAGATGGGAAAAAAATGCACTTATTGCAAGTGCTACTTTTATTTCTTAATTCAAAATTTCAAAGTTCAAAGTTTCAAACTTACAAATTGAAAGGTTTACATTTTTTTCAACAAGTAAAATAGTAAATTCAAAGATTTTGCATTGCCTTATTAAGTTCATCATAATCAATATGAACCGATTGACCTTCTTCTGTAGTGTTAAATTCGGATGGGTTTCCATGTGTTAATATATCTCCAAGTTCCTCGTCTTCTGGGCTATCAACATCTTCACGTCCTTGATTTCTTCGTTTCGATCTAATCCAATCTCTGAAACATACTAAAACTTTCAAAGCATTGCTTCCCAATGAGTGGCGGGTGTCTCCAAGTTGTTGTCTTGCTTGGCTAAATGCACTCTCCGATGCAACAGTAGAAATTGGTACATTCAGCACGTCCCGAGCCATAGCGAAAAGAACAAGAAATTGCTTTCCATTCTCATGCCACCATCCCAACAGTGAAAATTCCTTTGTGTAAGGTTTTTTTTGCTTCTGCAAGTAGAATTGAAGTTCATCAATATTCCTGCTACTGGTTTGAGTGTTAGAAAATGTAGAAAAAATATTAAAACTATCAAGGCCTTCTTCATCATCCACAGTAGCAGAAGTGGTACAATGCATAGTTGGATTAACATTGTCTATATTAAGAGCAGCATCAACAATTACATTTGCATAATAATTATATAATTGTTGTAAATATTCATTTAGTTTGTTCATACAAGTATATAAATTTGGGGTTTCAGTTGGTCCAATCTCCATACAAGTATATAAAGCATTCATTAATTGGTGACAATCAGAAATCTTAATAGAAGGATTTAAAACAACACCAATTAAGTAAATCGGAGGAATTGGAAAGACATATTTTTTGAATTTTGCTTGCATTTTTTCAACAACATCCCTATATTTTTCTTTCTTCTTAAATTCAAAGAGTAGAAAAGAAATTTCAGCTATATGTACTAAAGCCATAGTAACAGTAGGGTAATATGCTCCAGAAAACTCAACAGTAGCTGTATAAAATTTATGTAAAAATTTAACAACATCATTAATGACCTCCCAAGTACCACTTGTTAGCATACGGTTTGGATCAGTACAATGTGCATTAGCAACTTCAGTTATTGGAAATCTATATTTGTAGCAACATTTTAAAAATATATATGTATAATTCCATCTAGTAACAATTTCGTCTGGCATGGATCTGGTTTAAGGTTATATTGGACACACTTATTCTTAAATTCCTTTATTCTAGATTGTCTATTATTTCCTTGAATAACACCAACTGCTCTTCTAACATGAGTAATCTCAGTCGAAAATAAATCAAGGCCACTTTTAATAATTAAATTATAAACATGACATGCACACCTAACATGAAAAGTTTCCTCAAGAGGCGGTTGCAAATGCAGTTTTAATATTGAAATTGCGGCATTATTGTTAGAAGCATTATCAAAAGACATACACAATACTTTTTGCTTGAGATTATAAAATTCAACAACTTCACAAATAGTACTACTTATAAACGTAACATTATGACTCTGATCTTCATCATATCTAAAAGCGATAATACGTTTTTGCATACAAGTAGTATCATCTATCCAATGATATGTAATTGTCAAATAATCATTTCCATTAACAGCATGGCCAATATCAGAAGTTAGAGAAACTCTACAAGGAAGGTGGCTAAACAAATAACGTATGTATGTTTGATATTGTCCATGAAGTCTAAATATATCAGCTCTACAAGTACTTCTAGGGATACCTTTAAATAAAGGATTGTAAATCCTTTGAATATACATAATAAGATATGATGAAGAAGCAAAAGAAAAAGGTAGACAACCCAAAGCAATTATTTTTGCTAACTCCTCACGATCCTTCATTTTATCATATTTCACTAGACCTCCAGTAGTAGGGTTAAGAGTTGTTTGATTTCCATCACCATCAGCACCCCATTCTATGGGATGCTCAGTTCTCATATGTCTACTAAGCGTCCCAGTCCCCCCTAAATTTCCTCCAGTCAAATGTTTAAAATCACCTTTACAAAGTTTGCATTTAACTATATCAGTACCTTCTATTATTTCAAAAAAATTCCAAACTTTACTTCTTTTTCTACGATTAGTAGTCGGAGCCACAGGTGGTCTACTTCTAGTGTCATGACCACCACCCCTTGTAGCAATCCCAATACTACCAACTCCAACACTAGTAGGTGTAGCTGATATCTCATCTTCCATTCCTATTTCATTATCTTTTATTCCAAAATCTTCTTGTAATTGTTCATAATCTATATCTAAATTATCATTAGGCGATGATTCGGAAACATGTGTAAATGATAATGGATTATTACTATTACTACCAGATGCTGAAGGACTATCTCTTTTTCTATTTCCCCTACCAGTAACTCTTTTACACGCTCTTTTAGCAACATTAAACATATTGTAAAAATTAAAGTATAAGCTAAAATTAAATATGCAATTAAAATAGTAAATAAGAGAAAGAGTTGGAGGGAGTACACCGAATTCGCCAATAATTTGAGCACTTGATTAGGCAATCCCGAGGTTACCACAAACAAATATCAAGCAAGTATTTCAATTTTGAACTTCAATTGTTCAAAGTTCAAACTTCAAATTCCGAATGACAAAACACGATAAATTAAATTCAAGAAAAAAGAGCCAAATAAAATTAGATTGAAAACTTGAATTCTTGCAAATTGGAGAATGAGAGAATGAGAGAAATTGAGATTGAGAAATGAGTAATGAGTGAAGAAATGAAGAAGAGGGGGGGGAGTATTTATAGTTTTAGAGAAGGTTAGCTTTGTAAATTGAAAAAAGGTTAAAAATTAAAAAAAAGGCTATTTGTTCAATTTTTCCGTTGGCCAACAGAACAAAACATGTTCTGACCGTTGCCAACGGTCTGTAGGGCCCACAAGTCAGAAAAATTAAAAAAAAAACTAGCCGTTTGAACCGGGCCGGTCCGGTTAACCCGGTAAGAGTTATTGTTCACTCTACCGGGTTCAACCGGTTCCGGTTACCCGTTTGGGCCAGATGAACCGTGCAAACCCCCTAACCAGCCCAGCCCCCTTATTACCGATCCGGGCCGATTCCGGGTTATACCGGTTTGGGCCGGTCCGAAACCGGTCCAACCTAGCCCGTTTAACACCCTTACTTCCTATCGAATTCCAAATGTATTGGATGCCCAAGCGATGCGCAGGAGAAACCTAAGGTCCTAAAGAGGATAATTGCCCATTGGGGTATAATTATGGAGTACATGTTGGTAAATATAAGACTTGAGAGGATGTTAAAAGCGGGATGCAATGGATAGTAGTGCAGATTAGAGCATAACCTTATCAGAAAGTACAAAAGCAGTTATCATGTCTTATGGTTATCAGTTTACCTCAGTTTCCAGTTATACAGTCTTTCAGTTAGCAAATTTATGGTTATTCAGTACGCCAGTATTCAGTTATATGGTTACCAAATATCCATTT